>NW_027361998.1:15085000-17597500 GCF_039654945.1 Dendrobates tinctorius | reverse complement strand
CATGCTGTGAGGCTGCTGAGTTCTAGTCAGGAGACCGGCGGCCCGTCCATGTACTGCGGTCCAAGCGCAGATCGATATCCACCGACAGCTTCATACATGTACAGAAAACAATACAATAATCTACAATCAGAAATACAGATTATAAAAAAAATCACAATCTGGTTTCAATTATTTTTTAAAAAAGTATGTGACTCATTTCCTTAACCCCTTACCTACAATTGACGTAATATTCCGTCCATGTGACCCTGGACCTAATTACCATGGATGGAATATTACGTCATCGCGATCAGCGGCGCCCACGTGGTGAGCGCCGCTGATCGCGGCCGAGTGTCAGCTAATTATCATAGCTGACACCCGGCACAATGTGTCAGGGGCGGTCACGGACACGATCGCGGTGTACCGGGGGTTAAAAGGAAGCATCGGCAGGGAGGGGGCTCCCTCCGTGCTTCCCTGAGCCCCCCACGGCAGCGCAATGTGCAGCGCTGCTGCGGGGGGCTCTTTCCCTACAGGTCCCCGGATCCAATATGGCGACGGGGACCTCCGGGGGCCTGCAGGAAGCTGGCTTCCTCAGTGCCTGCAAAGCGCAGGCATGAGGAAGCCTGTGCAGTGCCTGTGACAGATCGCTGATCTGTCACAGTGATCTGTGATGTGACAGATCAGCGATCTGTCACAGGACAGTTATGTCCCCCCTGGGACATTGTAATAAAGTAAAAAAAAAATTAAAAAAAAGTGTAAAAATAATAAAAAAAAAATCGCTAAATAAATTAAAAAAAAAAAAAAAAATATTCCCCCAAAAATTCATTTTTTGCAAATAAAAAAACCCAAAAACAATAAAAGTACACATATTTGGTATCGCCGCATCCGTAACGACCCGCCCTATAAAACTGTCCCAATAGTTAACCCCTTAAGTGAACCTCTTAAAAAATAAAAATAAAAAACTAAGCAAGAAATAATGATTTATTATCCTACCGCCGAACAAAAAGTGCAATAACGCGCGATCAAAAAGACGCATATAAATATCCATGGTACCGCTGAAAACGTCATCTTGTCCAGCAAAAAACAAGCCACCATACAGCATCATCAGCGAAAAAATAAAAAAGTTATAGCTCGCAGAATAAAGTGATGCAAAAATAATTATTTTTTATATAAAATTGTTTTCATTGCATAAAAGCGCCAAAACATAAAAAAACGACCTAAATGAGGTATCGCTGTAACCGTACTGACCCGAAGAATAAAACTGCCTTATAAATTTTACCGCACCCGGAACGGCATAAGCGCACCACCCAAAAGAAATTCATGAAACGCTGGTTTTTGTTCATTCTGCGTCCCAAAAAACGAAATAAAAAGCGATCAAAAAATGTCACATGCCCAAACATGATACCAATAAAAGCGTCAACTCGTCCCGCAAAAAATAAGACCTCACATGACTTGGTGGGTCAAAATATGGAAAAATTATAGCTCTCAATATGTGGTGATGCAAAAACTATTTTTACAATAAAAAGCGTCTTTTAGCGTGCGACAGCTGCCAAACATAAAAACCGCCATAAATAGTAAATCAAACCCCCCGTTATCACCCCCTTAGTTATGGAAAAATAATAAAATTAAAAAAATGTATTTATTTCCATTTTCCCATTAGGGCTAGGGTTAGGGCTAGGGCTAGGGCTAGGGTTAGGGTTAGGGTTAGGGCTAGGGTTAGGGCTAGGGTTAGGGTTAGGGCTAGGGTTAGGGCTAGGGTTAGAATTGGGGGTTTCCACTATTTGCGTACATGAGGTGCTCTCCAAACGCAACATGGCGTCTGATCTCAATTCCAGCCAATTCTGCGTTGAAAAAGTCAAATGGTGCTCCTTCCCTTCCAAGCTCTGCCATGCACCCAAACAGTGTTTTACCCCCTCATATGGGGTATCAGCCTACTCAGGACAATTTGCAAAACTACTTTTGGGGTCCTATTTCTCCTGTTGCCCTTAGGAAAATAAAAATTTTGGGGCAAAAATATCATTTTTGTGGAAAAAAAATGTTTTGTTATTTTCACGCCTGGGCGTTATAAACTTCTGTGAAGCCCTTGTGGGTTCAAAGTTCTCACCACACATCTAGATAAGTTCTTTGGGGGGTCTAGTTTCAAAAATGGGGTCACTTGTGGGGGGTTTCCACTGTTTAGGTACATCAGGGGCTCTCCAAACGCGACATGGCGTCCGATCAGAATTCCAGCCAATTTGCATTGAAAAAGTCAAACGGCGCTCCTTCCCTTCTGAGCTCTGCCATGCGCCGAAACAGTGGTTCCCCCCCACATATCAGGTATCAGCGTACTCAGGACAAATTGCACAATAATTTTTTGCAGTCCAATTTCTCCTGTTACCCTTGGTAAAATAAAAAAAATTGAACCTGAAGTAATTTTTTTTGTGAAAAAAAGTTAAATGTTAATTATTTTTAAATATTCAAAAAATTCCTGTGACGCACCTGAAGGGTTAATAAACTCCTTGAATGTGGTTTTAAGCACCTTAAGGGGTGCAGTTTTTAGAATGGTGTCACTTTTGGGTATTTTCTATCATATAGACCCCTCAAAGTGGCTTCAAATGTGATGTAGTCCGTAAAAATAAAATGGTGTTGCAAAAATGAGAGATCGCTGGTCAACTTTTAACCCTTATATCTTACTAACAAATAAAAATTTTGGTACCAAAATTGTGCTGATGTAAAGTAAACATGTGGCAAATGTTACTTATTAAGTTTTTTGTGTGCCATATCTCTGTGGTTTAAGGGCATAAAAATTCAAAGTTGGAAAATTGCGGAATTTTCAAAATTTTCGCCAAATTTCCGTTTTTCTCACAAATAAACGCAAGTTATATGAATGAAATTTTACCACTAACATGAAGTACAATATGTCACGAGAAAAGAATGTCAGAATCACCGGGATCCATGGAAGCGTTTCAGAGTTATTACCTCATAAAGGGACAGTGGTCAGAATTGTAAAAATGGGCCCGGTAGTTAACGTGCAAACCACCCTTGGTAGTGAAGGGGTTAAAGAAAAAGAAAAATATACCTAAACAGAGTATTGGGTATTTTAACAAATGATTAATAAGTTACAGTACAGTAGAGCTCATCCAAAAGAGTCTACCTTGTTGTGGTGGCGGCTTAAAATTCTTTTGGCCAGAACAAAAGCTGCTGGCTATATGTATGATCTGGGAAATGTTAATGTGTGATTGTTGAGGAAGTGGTGCAGAAGTGGAGTTTTTCCAAGAGTGGGTAGTGGGACTCTTGAGGGGTGGAGGCAGGGCTGGGGTGGAGCCTGGACGGAGTCTCAAGGGGGTCCAAACATTTTTACAGTATGGGGCCCTGAAATTCCTAATGGCAGCCCTGCTGGGCAGAAACACAGCGTTTCTCTTGCAAACTAGCGCTTTTGACAATGAGTGCTTGATCTTTAATGCTTGCCATGACCACAGTAAACGCTCTTGTCTGGTTACTGTAGTGTAGTGATTGTCCTGTTTGCCATCCTCCTGAAAGTTCCCTGTTTTGATCCCGGGCAGAAAAATGTGGCTTTTCTTTGTTTTGATCACAAACGTATATTGTTGGCTTAATTAGCATTAGTTAGCATATTCTATTGCTGGTTTAATGAGCATTACTTTTACCAATGTGATTATTTCTACCCGTTTTTGCTTTTGGCAAGCATGTGTGTTTTTGACAGTGTCTAAGTGTTCCTAATTCAAGTAACACCTGATAGGATCAAGGTGCGAAAGCAGGCATCTAGGTGCTTTTTCTTTTTGGCTTTTGGACAAAGGCATGAGAATGTTTTGTGGAGCATGGTTTTGTTTCCCTGTTTGTTCTTTTTCTCCAATAGCCTGACAAATGAAAGGTTCCTGTGTTGCAAAATGCACTTTGTCCTGTCTTCAGACATAGAGGATGACCTTTTGACTTTGGCTGGATGTTTTTTTCTTTTTCAAGTTCATTTCAGCATGTTTAAACATCTTTAGCTTTGCATGTAGTTTCCGAAGTATAGTGGTTGTCACGTTCATCTCACACGTGAACGGTCCCCAGTTCGAAAATGGATAGAAGCATGACATTAGGTGTTGATATTAAAGCTTTTGACGTTGAGTCTTTGTTCTCGATGGCTCGTCATGACCACAGTAACCTTCCGCAGCTGGTTTCTTTAGTGTAGTGGTTATCACGTTCGCCTAACACGCGAAAGGTCCACAGTTTGAAACTGGGCAGAAACACGCTGTTACCCTTTGGTATCCAAGCTTTTGACTTTCAGTTCTTGATCTCGATTGCTTGTTGTCACCACAGTAAGCACTTGCATCTGGTTTCTGTAGAGTAGCGGTTATCACGTTCGCCTCACACGCGAAAGGTCTCCAGTTCGAAACTTTGCAGAAACACAGCTTTTCTCTTGGAAAACGATTTTTTTGACTTTCAGTGCTTGTTCTTTATTGCTTGCCATGACCACAGCATTTTTTGTTTTTTTTTAAACGGTTGGTTTCTGTAGTGTAGCGGTTATCACATTCGCTTTACTCGCGAAAGGTCCTTAGTTGAAACTGGGCAGAAACACAGCGTTTCTCTTGTAAACTAGCGCTTTTGACAATGAGTGCTTGATCTTTAATGCTTGCCATGACCACAGTAAACGCTCTTGTCTGGTTACTGTAGTGTAGTGATTGTCCTGTTTGCCATCCTCCTGAAAGTTCCCTGCTTTGATCCCGGGCAGAAACACGTGGCATTTCTTTATTTTGATCACAAACGTATATTGTTGGCTTAACCCCTTCCTGACATGAGACGTACTATCCCGTCCACAGTACCCGGGCCCGTATGACCGGGGACGGGATAGTACGTCTACCGCGATCAGCGGCGCCCACGTGGTGAGCGCCGCTGATCGCGGCCGGGTGTCAGCTGATTATCATAGCTGACACCCGGCACAATGTGTCAGGGGCGGTCACGGACCGCCCCCGACACGTTAACCCCTTGCACACCGCGATCAAACATGATCGCGGTGTACCGGGGGTTAAAGGGAAGCATCGGCAGGGAGGGGGCTCTCTCCGTGCTTCCCTGAGCCCCCCACGGCAGCGCAATGTGCAGCGCTGCTGCGGGGGGCTCCTTTCCTCCAGGCCCCCGAATCCAAGATGGCGACGGGGGCCTTCGGGGGCCTGGGGAAGCTGGCTTCCTCAGTGCCTGCAAAGCGCAGGCATGAGGAAGCCTTGTGCACTGCCTGTGACAGATTGCTGATCTGTCACAGTGATCTGTGATGTGACAGATCAGCGATCTGTCACAGGACAGTGATGTCCCACCTGGGACTATGTAATAAATTAAAAAAAAAATTAAAAAAAAGTGTAAAAATAAATTAAAAAAAATCGCCAAATAAATTAGTAAAAAAAAAAAAAAAATATTCCCCAATAAATTCATTTTTTGAAAATAATAAAAAAAAAAACAATAAAAGTACACATATTAGGTATCGCCGCATCCGTAACGACCTGCCCTATAAAACTGTCTGAATAGTTAACCCCTTTAGCGAACCCCTTAAAAAACAAAAATAAAAAACGAAGCAAAAAATAATGATTTATTATCATACCGCCAAACAAAAAGTGCAATAACGCGCGATCAAAAAGACGCATATAAATATCCATGGTACCGCTTAAAACGTCATCTTGTCCCGCAAAAAACAAGCTGCCATACAGCATCATCAGTGAAAAAATAAAAAAGTTATAACTCGCAGAATAAAGCGATGCAAAAATAATTATTTTTTATATAAAATAGTTTTCATTGCATAAAACCGACAAAAACATAAAAAAACGACCTAAATGAGGTATCGCTGTAACCGTACTGACCCGAAGAATAAAACCGCTTTATCAATTTTACCGCACGCAGAACGGTGTAAACGCACCCCCCCAAAAGAAATTCATGAAACGCTGGTTTTTGTTCATTCTGCGTCACAAAAATCGGAATAAAAAGCGATCAAAAAATTTCACGTGCCCGATAATGGTACCAATAAAAACGTCAACTCGTCCCGCAAAAAATAAGACCTCACATGACTTGGTGGGTCAAAATACGGAAAAATTATAGCTCTCAATATGTGGTGATGCAAAAACTATTTTTACAATAAAAAGCGTCTTTTAGCGTGCGACAGCCGCCAAACATAAAAACCGCCATAAATAGTAAATCAAACCCCCCGTTATCACCCCCTTAGTTAGGGAAAAATAATAATATAAAAAAATGTATTTATTTCCATTTTTCCATTAGGGTTAGGGCTAGGGGTGTGTTGGGGTAGGGTTAGGGTAGGGTTAGGGTTAGGGCTAGGGCTAGGGCTAGGGTTAGGGCTAGGGTTAGGGCTAGGGCTAGGGTTAGGGCTAGGGTTAGGGCTAGGGTTAGGGCTAGGGTTAGGGGCGTGTTGGGGTTCGGGTTGGAGTTAGAATTGGGGGTTTCCACTGTTTGGGCACATCAGGGGCTCTCCAAATGCAACATGGCGTCTAATCTCAATTCCAGCCAATTCTGAGTTGAAAAAGTCAAATGGTGCTCCTTCCCTTCCAAGCTCTGCTATGCGCCCAAACAGTGTTTTACCCCCACATGTAGGGTATCAGCCTACTCAGGACAAATTGCAAAACAATTTTTGGGGTCCAATTTCTCCTGTTACCCTTAGGAAAATAAAAAATTGGGGGCAAAAATATCATTTTTGTGGAAAAAAATGATTTTTTTATTTTCACGTCCGAGCGTTATAAACTTCTGTGAAGCACTTGGGGGTTCAAAGTGCTCACCACACATCTAGAAAAGTTCCGTGGGGGTCTAGTGTCCAAAATGGGGTCACTTGTGGGGAGTTTCAATAGTTTAGGTACATCAGGGGCTCTCCAAACGCACATGACACCCGCAGACCATTCCATCAAAGTCTGCATTCCAAAACGTCACTGCTTCCCTTCCGAGCCCCAACGTGTGCCCATACAGTAGTTTTCTCCCACATATGGGGTATCAGCATACTCAGGACAAATTGGACAACAACTTTTGGGGTCCAATTTCTCCTGGTACCCTTGGGAAAATAAAAAAATGGTGACTAAAAGATCATGTTTGTGGAAAAAATACGAATTTTTTATTTTCACGCCCGGGCGTTGTAAACTTCTGTGAAGCACTGGGGGGGTCAAAGTGCTCACCACACATCTAGATAAGTTCCTTGGGGGGTCTAGTTTACAAAATGGTGTCATTTGTGGGGGGTTTCCACTGTTTAGGTACATTAGGGGCTCTCCAAAGGCAACATGACACCCACAGACCATTCCATCAAAGTCTGCATTCCAAAACGTCACTACTTCCCTTCCGAGCCCCGACGTGTGCCCATACAGTAGTTTTCTCCCACATATGGGGTATCAGCATACTCAGGACAAATTGGACAACAACTTTTGGGGTCCAATTTCTCCTGGTACCCTTGGGAAAATAAAAAAATGGTGACTAAAAGATCATGTTTGTGGAAAAAATACAAATTTTTTATTTTCACGCCCGGGCGTTGTAAACTTCTGTGAAGCACTGGGGGGGTCAAAGTGCTCACCACACATCTAGATAAGTTCCTTGGGGGGTCTAGTTTACAAAATGGTGTCATTTGTGGGGGGTTTCCACTGTTTAGGTACATTAGGGGCTCTCCAAAGGCAACATGACACCCGCAGACCATTCCATCAAAGTCTGCATTCCAAAACGTCACTACTTCCCTTCCGAGCCCCGACGTGTGCCCATACAGTAGTTTTCTCCCACATATGGGGTATCAGCATACTCAGGACAAATTGGACAACAACTTTTGGGGTCCAATTTCTCCTGGTACCCTTGGGAAAATAAAAAAATGGTGACTAAAAAATCATGTTTGTGGAAAAAATACGAATTTTTTATTTTCACGCCCGGGCGTTGTAAACTTCTGTGAAGCACTGGGGGGGTCAAAGTGCTCACCACACATCTAGATAAGTTCCTTAGGGGGTCTAGTTTCCAAAATGGTGTCATTTGTGGGGGGTTTCCACTGTTTTGGTACATCAGGGGTTTTCCAAACGCGACATGGTGTCCGATCTCAATTCCAGCCAAAAACGTCAAGTGGCGCTGCTTCCCTTCTGAGCTCTGCCATGCGCCCAAATAGTGGTTTACCCCCACATGTGGGGTATCAGCATACTCAGGATAAATTGCACAATAACTTTTAGGGTCCTGTTACCCTTGGGAAAATAAGAATTGAGGGTGAAAAGATCATTTTTGTGGAAAAAAATATGATTTTTTAATTGTATGGCTTTATGTTATAAACTTCTGTGAAGCCCATGGGGGTTCAAAGTTCTCACCACACATCTAGATAAGTTCCTTAGGTGGTCTATTTTCCAAAATGGTGTCATTTGTGGGGGGTTTCCACTGTTTTGGTACATCAGGGGTTTTCCAAACGCGACATGGTGTCCAATCTCAATTCCAGCCAAAAACGTCAAATGGCGCTGCTTCCCTTCCGAGCTCTGCCATGCGCCCAAATAGTGGTTTACCCCCACATGTGGGGTATCAGCGTACTCAGGACAAATTGCACAATAACTTTTAGGGTCCTGTTACCCTTGGGAAAATAAAAATTGGGGTGAAAAGATCATTTTTGTGGAAAAAATATGATTTTTTAATTGTACCGCTGTACGTTATAAGCTTCTGTAAAGCCCTTGTGGGTTCAAAGTTCTCACCACATATCTAGATAAGTACCTTGGGGGGTCTAGTTTCCAAAATGGGGTCACTTGTAGGGGGTTTCCACTGTTTAGGTACATCAGGGACTCTCCAAACGTGACATGGCGTCCAATCTGAATTCCAGCCAATTTTGCATTGAAAAAGTCAAACTGCGCTCCTTCCATTCTGAGCTCTGCCATGCGCCGAAACAGTCGTTCCCCCCCACATATCAGGTATCTGCGTACTCAGGACAAATTGCACAATAACTTTTGCAGTTCAATTTCTCCTGTTACCCTTGGTAAAATAAAAAAAATTGAACCTGAAGTATTTTTTTTATGAAAAAAAGTTAGATGTTCATTTTTTTTTAAATATTCAAAAAATTTCATGTGACGCGCCTAAAGGGTTAATAAACTTCTTGAATGTGGTTTTGAGCACCTTAAGGGGTGCAGTTTTTAGAATGGTGTCACTTTTGGGTATTTTCTATCATATAGACCCCTCAAAGTGGCTTCAAATGTGATGTGGTCCTAAAAATAAAATGGTGTTGTAAAAATGAGAAATCGCTGGTCAACTTTTAACCCTTATAACTTCCTAACAAAAAAAAATTTTGGTTCCAAAATTGTGCTGATGTAAAGTAATCATGTGGGAAATGTTAGTTATCAAGTTTTTTGTGTGCCGTATCTCTGTGATTTAAGGGCATAAAAATTCAAAGTTGGAAAATTGCGAAATTTTCAAAATTTTCGCCAAATTTCCGTTTTTCTCACAAATAAACGCAAGTTATTTGAATGAAATTTTACCACTAACATGAAGTACAATATGTCACGAGAAAACAATGTCAGAATCACCGGGATCCATGGAAGCGTTCGAGAGTTAAAGTACAGTGGTCAGAATTGTAAAAATTGGCCCGGTCATGAACGTGCAAACCACCCTTGGGGGTGAAGGGGTTAATTAGCCTTAGTTAGCATATTCTATTGCTGGTTTAATGAGCTTTACTTTTACCAATGTGATTATTTCTACAAGTTTTTGCTTTTTGCAAGCATGTGTGTTTTTGACAGTGTCTAAGTGTTCCTAATTCAAGTAACACCTGATAGGATCAAGGTGCGAAAGCAGGCATCTAGGTGCTTTTTCTTTTTGGCTTTTGGACAAAGGCATGAGAATGTTTTGTGGAGCATGGTTTTGTTTCCCTGTTTGTTCTTTTTCTCCAATAGCCTGACAAATGAAAGGTTCCTGTGTTGCAAAATGCACTTTGTCCTGTCTTCAGACATAGAGGAAGACCTCTTGACTTTGGCTGGCTGTTTTTTTCTTTTTCAAGTTCATTTCAGCATGTTTAAACATCTTTTTATTTGCATGGAGTTTCTGAAGTGTAGTGGTTGTCACGTTCACCTCACACGCGAACGGTCCCCAGTTCGAAACTTGATATAAGCATGACATTAGGCGTTGATATTAAAGCTTTTGACGTTGAGTCTTTGTTCTCGATGGCTCGTCATGACTACAGTAACCTTCCGCAGCCGGTTTCTGTAGTGTAGTGGTTATCACGTTCGCCTAACACGCGAAAGGTCCCCAGTTTGAAACTGGGCAGAAACACGCTGTTACCCATTGGAATCCAAGCTTTTGACTTTCAGCTCTTGATCTCGATTGCTTGTTGTCATCACAGTAAGCGCTCGTATCCGGTTTCTGTAGTGTGGCGGTAATCACGTTCGCCTCACACGCGAAAGGTCCCCAGTTCGAAACTGGGCAGAAACACAGCTTTTTCTCTTGGAAAATGATCTTTTTGACTTTCAGTGCTTGTTCTTTATTGCTTGCCATGACCACAGCATTTTTTGTTTGTTTGAATCGGTTGGTTTCTGTAGTGTAGTGGTTATCACGTTCGCCTAACACGCGAAAGGTCCCCAGTTCGAAACTGGGCAGAAACACGCTGTTAACCTTTGGTAACCAAGCTTTTGACTTTCAGTTCTTGATCTCGATTGCTTGTTGTCACCACAGTAAGTGCTTGCATCCGGTTTCTGTAGTGTAGCGGTTATCACGTTTGCCTCACACGTGAAAGGTCCCCAGTTCGAAACTGAATAGAAGCATGACATTAGGCGTTGATATTAAAGCTTTTGACGTTGAGTCTTTGTTCTTGATGGCTCGTCATGACCACAGTAACCTTCCGCAGGTGGTTTCTTTAGTGTAGTGGTTATCACGTTCGCCTAACCGTCCCCAGTTCGAAAACGGTCCCCAGTTTGAAACGCGTTCGAAACGCGTATATCTGCACAGAGATTGAAGCTTCAGAGACTGGGAGTTCTGTGGAAACTGTTTGGGTAAGAATACAAGGACAGAACAATGGAAAGGACACCATTGTAGGCATTTACTACAGGCCGCCTGTGCAAGCCGAAGATATAGATGAACTCTTTATGCATCAGATGGCCAAGTTCTCCAAAAAATATGACATAGTTGTCATGGGAGATTTCAACTATCCAGACATTTGTTGGGAATCTCTCTCAGGCAAAACTAACAGGTCAAGGAAATTCTTATCCTCTCTTGCTGACAACTTTATCTTCCAAAAGGTAAGGGAGAAAACAAGGGGAACTGCTACCTTGGATCTAATCCTTATAAACAGGGAGGAAATGGTTGAGGAGGTAAAAGTGGCTGGGACCCTAGGAGGTAGCGACCATGCTATTTTAGAATTTTGGATAACTAGAGGTGGAAGACCTGTGAAGACTCAGACGTCAAGGTTAGATTTCAGAAAGGCAGATTTTAAGGGATTCAGAAAGAGAATTGGAGGGATCCAATGGCTGGATATCCTTAAAGACAAAAATGTCCAGGAAGGATGGGAAATCTTGAAAAATGAAATTCTCAAACCACAGTTGTTAACAATTCCGAAAAGAGGGAAGAATAGGAAGCATTTAAGGAAACCAGGATGGATGAACACAGAACTTAAGCACATGCTAAAAAGGAAGAAAAAAATGTTTATAAAATGGAAAGAGGGAGGCATATCTAAAGAAGAATATAATGCTGTCTGCAGAACCTGCAGGGCACAAATCAGATTAGCTAAAGCTGAAAATGAACTGAGGCTTGCAAGAGATGTCAAAAGCAATAATAAAGGATTTTGGGGATATGTCAAAAGTAAAAGAAAAGTCAAAGATGCTATAGGATTTTTACAGGATGAAAATGATGAAATGGTAAGACAGGATGTTGAGAAGGCTGAACTTTTAAATTCCTATTTTGCATCTGTTTTCTCTCAGAAAGGAAATGCAACATCAACTGTTATTCACTGTCCTATTAAGGGAATAGAAGAATCCAGGATATCTATAAACAGAAAGATAGTGAGGAAACACTTAGCTAACCTAAATGAATTCAAGTCTCCAGGTCCAGATGAATTACACCCCAGAGTACTGAAGGAGATAGCAGAAGAAATTTTTGAACCCCTCTCCATAATCTTTGAAAATTCTTGGAGAACAGGAGAAGTGCCAGAAGACTGGAGAAGAGCAAATGTTGTTCCTATCTTCAAAAAGGGGAAGAAGGTGGACCCAGGCAACTATAGGCCGGTGAGTCTGACTTCTATACCAGGAAAGATCTTTGAACAAATTATTAAACAACATGTATGTCAATACCTGGATAAGAATGAAGTGATTAAACAGAGTCAGCATGGGTTTCTAACTAATAAGTCATGTCAGACTAACTTAATTTCCTTCTATGACGGTATCACTGATTGGGTGGATCAAGGAAATGCTGTAGATATAGTATATCTTGACTTCAGCAAAGCATTTGACAAAGTCTCTCATACAATCCTTATTGAAAAAATGACTAAGTATGGAATGGACAAGGCAACTGTTAGGTGGATTCATAACTGGCTTAGTGATCGGACCCAAAGAGTGCTCGTAAATGGCTGCACATCCAGTTGGAAGAATGTCTCAAGTGGGGTACCACAGGGCTCTGTCCTGGGCCCTGTATTGTTCAACATCTTTATCAACGATTTAGATGAAGGAATTGAGGGTAAACTGGTTAAATTTGCTGATGACACAAAGCTAGGAGGGATAGCTAATACTAGAGAAGAGAGAGAGGATTCAAAAAGATTTAAATAAACTGGAGAAGTGGGCAGCAACTAACAGAATGGTTTTTAACAGGGAGAAATGCAAAGTACTACATCTGGGCAATAAAAATGGAAAAAGCATATACAGAATGGGAGGAATAGGGCTAAGTGACAGCACATGTGAAAAAGACTTGGGTATACTAATAGATCACAGACTGAATATGAGTCAACAGTGTGATGCAGCAGCAAAAAAGGCAAATGCAATTCTAGGATGTATTAACAGAAGCATACAGTCTAGATCACGTGAAGTCATTATTTACCTCTACTCCTCTTTGGTCAGACCTCATCTGGAATATTGTGTCCAGTTTTGGGCACCACATTTTAAAAAAGACATCAACAAACTGGAGCAAGTTCAGAATAGAGCGACCAGAATGGTGACCGGTCTGCAAACCCTGTCTTATGAGGAAAGGTTGCAGGATTTGGGAATGTTTAGTTTGCAAAAGAGAAGACTGAGAGGAGACTTAATAGCTGTCTACAAATATCTAAAGGGCTGTCACATTGTAGAAGGATCAACTTTATTCTCATTTGCACAAGGAAAGACTAGAAGCAATGGGATGAAACTGAATGGGAAGAGACACAGATTAGATATTAGAAAAAACTTTTTGACAGTTAGAGTGATCAATGAGTGGAACAGGCTGCCACGAGAAGTGGTGAGTTCTCCTTCAATGGAAGTCTTCAAACAGAGGCTGGACAGACATCTGACTGGGATGATTTAGCGAATCCTGCTTTGAGCAGGGGGTTGGACCAGATGGCCCAGGAGGTCCCTTCCAACTCTATGATTCTATGATTCTATGATCACGTTCGCTTTGCACGCGAAAGGTCCCCAGTTCGAAACTGGGCAGAAACACGCTGTTACCCTTTGGTATCCAAGCTTTTGACCTTCAGTTCTTGATCTCGATTGCTTGTTGTCACCACAGTAAGCACTTGCATCTGGTTTCTGTAGTGTAGCGGTTATCACGTTCGCCTCACACGCGAACGGTCCCAAGTTCGGAACTGGGCAGAAACACGCTGTTACCCTTTGGTATCCAAGCTTTTGACTTTCAGTTCTTGATCTCGATTGCTTGTTGTCACCACAGTAAACGCTTGCATCCGGTTTCTGTAGTGTAGCGGTTATTACGTTCGCATCACACGCGAAAGGTCCCCAGTTCGAAACTGGGCAGAAACACAGCTTTTTCTCTTGGGAAACGATCTTTTTGACTTTCAGTGCTTGTTCTTTATTGCTTGCCATGACCACAGCATTTTTTGTATGTTTGAATTGGTTGGTTTCTGTAGTGTAGCGGTTATCACGTTCACTTTACACGCGAAAGGTCCTCAGTTCGAAACTGGGCAGAAACACAGCGTTCCTCTTGCAAACTAGCGCTTTTGACAATGAGTGCTTGATTTTTAATGCTTGCCATGACCACAGTAAATCCTCTTGTCTGGTTACTGTAGTGTAGTGATTGTCCTGTTTGCCATCCTCCTGAAAGTTCCCTGTTTTGATCCCGTGCAAAAACATGTGGCTTTTCTTTATTTTGATCACAAACGTATATTGTTGGCTTAATTAGCCTTAGTTAGCATATTCTATTGCTGGTTTAATGAGCATTACTTTTACCAATGTGATTATTTCTACCCGTTTTTGCTTTTGGCAAGCATGTGTGTTTTTGACAGTGTCTAAGTGTTCCTAATTCAAGTAACACCTGATAGGATCAAGGTGCGAAAGCAGGCATCTAGGTGCTTTTTCTTTTTGGCTTTTGGACAAAGGCATGAGAATGTTTTGTGGAGCATGGTTTTGTTTCCCTGTTTGTTCTTTTTCTCCAATAGCCTGACAAATGAAAGGTTCCTGTGTTGCAAAATGCACTTTGTCCTGTCTTCAGACATAGAGGAAGACCTCTTGACTTTGGCTGGCTGTTTTTTTCTTTTTCAAGTTCATTTCAGCATGTTTAAACATCTTTAGCTTTGCATGGAGATTCTGAAGTGTAGTGGTTGTCACGTTCACCTCACACTCGAACGGTCCCCAGTTCGAAACTTGATAGAATCATGACATTAGGCGTTGATATTAAAGCTTTTGACGTTGAGTCTTTGTTCTCGATGGCTCGTCATGACCACAGTAACCTTCCGCAGCCGGTTTCTGTAGTGTAGTGGTTATCACGTTCGCTAAACACGCGAAAGGTCCCCGGTTCGAAACTGGGCAGAAACACGCTGTTACCCTTTGGTATCCAAGCTTTTGACTTTCAGTTCTTGATCTCGATTGCTAGTTGTCACCACAGTAAGCGCTTGCATCTGGTTTTTGTAGTGTAGCGGTTATCACGTTCGCCTCACACGCGAAAGGTCCCCAGTTCGAAACTAGGCAGAAACACAGCTTTTTCTCTTGCAAAACGATCTTTTTGACTTTCAGTGCTTGTTCTTTATTGCTTGCCATGACCACAGCATTTTTTGTTTGTTTGAATTGGTTGGTTTCTGTAGTGTAGAGGTTATCAAGTTCGCCTCACACGCGAAAGGTCCCCAGTTCGAAACTAGGCAGAAACACAGCTTTTTCTCTTGCAAAACGATCTTTTTGACTTTCAGTGCTTGTTCTTTATTGCTTGCCATGACCACAACATCTTTTGTTTGGTTGAATTGGTTGGTTTCTGTAGTGTAGCGGTTATCACGTTTGCTTTACACGCGAAAGGTCCCCAGTTCGAAACTGGGCAGAAACACAGCTTTTCCTCTTGGAAAACAATCTTTTTGACTTTCAGTGCTTGTTCTTTATTGCTTGCCATGACCACAGCATTTTTTGTTTGTTTCAATCGGTTGGTTTCTGTATTGTAGCGGTTATCAAGTTTGCTTTACATGTGAAAGGTTCTCAGTTCGAAACTGGGCAGAAACACAGCGTTCCTCTTGCAAACTAGCGCTTTTGACAATGAGTTCTTGATCTTTAATGCTTGCCATGACCACAGTAAACGCTCTTGTCTGGTTACTGTAGTGTAGTGATTGTCCTGTTTGCCATCCTCCTGAAAGTTCCCTGTTTTGATCCCGGGCAGAAACATGTGGCTTTTCTTTATTTTGATCACAAACGTATATTGTTGGCTTAATTAGCCTTAGTTAGCATATTCTATTGCTGGTTTAATGAGCATTACTTTTACCAATGTGATTATTTCTACCCGTTTTTGCTTTTGGCAAGCATGTGTGTTTTTGACAGTGTCTAAGTGTTCCTAATTCAAGTAACACCTGATAGGATCAAGGTGCGAAAGCAGGCATCTAGGTGCTTTTTCTTTTTGGCTTTTGGACAAAGGCATGAGAATGTTTTGTGGAGCATGGTTTTGTTTCCCTGTTTGTTCTTTTTCTCCAATAGCCTGACAAATGAAAGGTTCCTGTGTTGCAAAATGCACTTTGTCCTGTCTTCAGACATAGAGGAAGACCTCTTGACTTTGGCTGGCTGTTTTTTTCTTTTTCAAGTTCATTTCAGCATGTTTAAACATCTTTATCTTTGCATGGAGTTTCAGAAGTGTAGTGGTTGTCACGTTCACCTCACACGCGAACGGTCCCCAGTTCGAAACTGGATAGAAGCATGACATTAGGCGTTGATATTAAAGCTTTTGACGTTGAGTCTTTGTTCTCGATGGCTCGTCATGACCACAGAAACTTTCTGCAGCCGGTTTCTGTAGTGTAGTGGTTATCACGTTCGCCTAACACGCGAAAGGTCCCCAGTTCGAAACTGGGCAGAAACACGCTGTTACCCTTTGGTATCCAAGCTTTTGACTTTCAGTTCTTGATCTCGATTGCTTGTTGTCACCACAGTAAGTGCTTGCATCCGCTTTCTGTAGTGTAGTGGTTATCACGTTTTTCTCACACGCGAAAGGTCCTCAGTTCGAAACTGGGCAAAAACACAGCTTTTTCTCTTGGAAAACGATCTTTTTGACTTTCAGTGCTTGTTCTTTATTGCTTGCCATGACCACAGCATTTTTTGTTTGTTTGCATCGGTTTGTTTCTGTAGTGTAGCGGTTATCCTGTTAGCTTTACACGCGAAAGGTCCTCAGTTCAAAACTGGGCAGAAACACAGCGTTCCTCTTGCAGACTAGCGCTTTTGACAATGAGTGCTTGATCTTTAATGCTTGCCATGACCACAGTAAACGCTCTTGTCTGGTTACTGTAGTGTAGTGATTGTCCTGTTTGCCATCCTCCTGAAAGTTCCCTGTTTTGATCCCGGGCAGAAACATGTGGCTTTTCTTTATTTTGATCACAAACGTATATTCTTGGCTTAATTAGCCTTAGTTAGCATATTCTATTGCTGGTTTAATGAGCATTACTTTTACCAATGTGATTATTTCTACCCGTTTTTGCTTTTGTCAAGCATGTGTGTTTTTGACAGTGTCTAAGTGTTCCTAATTCAAGTAACACCTGATAGGATCAAGGTGCGAAAGCAGGCATCTAGGTGCTTTTTCTTTTTGGCTTTTGGACAAAGGCATGAGAATGTTTTGTGGAGCATGGTTTTGTTTCCCTGTTTGTTCTTTTTCTCCAATAGCCTGACAAATGAAAGGTTCCTGTGTTGCAAAATGCACTTTGTCCTGTCTTCAGACATAGAGGAAGACCTCTTGACTTTGGCTGGCTGTTTTTTTCTTTTTCAAGTTCATTTCAGCATGTTTAAACATCTTTAGCTTTGCATGGAGTTTCTGAAGTGTAGTGGTTGTCACGTTCACCTCACAAGCGAACGGTCCCCAGTTCGAAACTGGATAGAAGCATGGCATTGATGTTAAAGCTTTTGACGTTGAGTCTTTGTTCTCGATGGCTCGTCATGACCACAGTAACCTTCCTCGGCCGGTTTCTGTAGTGTAGTGGTTATCACGTTCGCCTAACACGAGAAAAGTCCCCAGTTCGAAACTGGGCAGAAACACGCGTTACCCTTTGGTGTCCAAGCTTTTGACTTTCAGTTCTTGATCTCGATTGCTTGTTGTCACCACAGTAAGCGCTTGCCAACTGTTTCTGTAGTGTAGCGGTTATCACGTTTGCCTCACAAGCGAAAGGTCCCCAGTACAAAACTGGGCAGAAACACAGCTTTTTCTCTTGGAAAACGATCTTTTTGACTTTCAGTGCTTGTTCTTTATTGCTTGCCATGACCACAGCATTTTTTGTTTGTTTACATCGGTTGGTTTCTGTAGTGTAGCGGTTATCATGTTAGCTTTACACGCGAAAGGTCCTCTGTTCAAAACTGGGCAGAAACACAGCGTTCCTCTTGCAGACTAGCGCTTTTGACAATGAGTTCTTGATCTTTAATGCTTGCCATGACCACAGTAAACGCTCTTGTCTGGTTACTGTAGTGTAGTGATTGTTCTGTTTGCCATCCTCCTGAAAGTTCCCTGTTTTGATCCCGGGCAGAAACATGTGGCTTTTCTTTATTTTGATCACAAACGTATATTGTTGGCTTAATTAGTCTTAGTTAGCATATTCTATTGCTGGTTTAATGAGCATTACTTTTACCAATTTGATTATTTCTACCCGTTTTTGCTTTTGGCAAGCATGTGTGTTTTTGACAGTGTCTAAGTGTTCCTAATTCAAGTAACACCTGATAGGATCAAGGTGCGAAAGCAGGCATCTAGGTGCTTTTTCTTTTTGGCTTTTGGACAAAGGCATGAGAATGTTTTGTGGAGCATGGTTTTGTTTCCCTGTTTGTTCATTTTCTCCAATAGCCTGACAAATGAAAGGTTCCTGTGTTGCAAAATGCACTTTGTCCTGTCTTCAGACATAGAGGAAGACCTCTTGACTTTGGCTAGATGTTTTTTTCTTTTTCAAGTTCATTTCAGCACGTTTAAACATCTTTAGCTTTGCATGGAGTTTCTGAAGTGTAGTGCTTGTCACGTTCACCTCACACGCGAACGGTCCCCAGTTCGAAACTGGATAGAAGCATGACATTAGGCGTTGATATTAAAGCTTTTGACGTTGAGTCTTTGTTCTCGATGGCGCGTCATGACCACAGAAACCTTCAGCAGCCGGTTTCTGTAGTGTAGTGGTTATCACGTTCGCCTAACACGCGAAAGGTCCCCAGTTCGAAACTGGGCAGAAACACGCTGTTACCCTTTGGTATCCAAGCTTTTGACTTTCAGTTCTTGATCTCGATTGCTTGTTGTCACCACAGTAAGCGCTTGCATCCGGTTTCTGTAGTGTAGCGGTTATCACGTTCGCCTCACACGCGAAAGGTCCCCAGTTCGAAACTGGGCAGAAACACAGTTTTTTCTCTTGGAAAACGATCTTTTTGACTTTCAGTGCTTGTTCTTTATTGCTTGCCATGACCACAGCATTTATTTGTTTGTTTGAATCGGTTGGTTTCTGTAGTGTAGCGGTTATCACGTTTGCTTTACACGCGATAGGTCCTCAGTTCGAAACTGGGCAGAAACACAGCGTTGCTCTTGCAAACTAGCACTTTTAACAAAGAGTTCTTGATCTTTAATGCTTGCCATGACCACAGTAAACGCTCTTGTCTTGTTACTGTAGTGTAGTGTTTGTCCTGTTTGCCATCCTCCTGAAAGTTCCCTGTTTTGATCCCGGGCAGAAACATGTGGCTTTTCTTTATTTTGATCACAAACGTATATTGTTGGCTTAATTAGCCTTAGTTAGCATATTCTATTGCTGGTTTAATGAGCATTACTTTTACCAATGTGATTATTTCTACCCGTTTTTGCTTTTGGCAAACGTGTGTTTTTGACAGTGTCTAAGTGTTCCTAATTCAAGTAACACCTGATAGGATCAAGGTGCGAAAGCAGGCATCTAGGTGCTTTTTCTTTTTGGCTTTTGGACAAAGGCATGAGAATGTTTTGTGGAGCATGGTTTTGTTTCCCTGTTTGTTCTTTTTCTCCAATAGCCTGACAAATGAAAGGTTCCTGTGTTGCAAAATGCACTTTGTCCAGTCTTCAGACATAGAGGAAGACCTCTTGACTTTGGCTGGCTGTTTTTTTCTTTTTCAAGTTCATTTCAGCATGTTTAAACATCTTTAGCTTTGTATGGAGTTTCTCAAGTGTAGTGGTTGTCACGTTCACCTCACATGCGAACGGTCCCCTGTTCGAAACTGGATAGAAGCATGACGTTAGGCGTTGATATTAAAGCTTTTGACGTTGAGTCTTTGTTCTCGATGGCTCGTCATGACCACAGTAACCTTCCGCAGCCGGTTTCTGTAGTGTAGTGGTTATCATGTTCGCCTAACACGTGAACGGTCCCCAGTTCGAAACTGGATAGAAGCATGACATTAGGCGTTGATATTAAAGCTTTTGACGTTGAGTCATTGTTCTCGATGGCTTGTCATGACCACAGTAACCTTCCGCAGCCGGTTTCTGTAGTGTAGTGGTTATCACGTTCGCCTAACACGCGAAAGGTCCCCAGTTCGAAACTGGGCAGAAATACAGCTTTTTCTCTTGGAAAACGATCTTTTTGACTTTCAGTGCTTGTTCTTTATTGCTTGCCATGACCACAGCATTTTTTGTTTGTTTGAGTCGGTTGGTTTCTGTAGTGTAGTGGTTATCACGTTCGCCTAACACGAGAAAGGTCCCCAGTTCGAAACTGGGCAGAAACACGCTGTTACCCTTTGGTATCCAAGCTTTTGACTTTCAGTTCTTGATCTCGATTGCTTGTTGTCACCACAGTTAGAGCTTGGATTCGGTGTCTGTAGTGTAGCGGTTATCACGTTCGCCTCACATGTGAAAGGTCCCCAGTTCGAAACTGGGCACAAACACAGATTTTTCTCTTGGAAAACGATCTTTTTGACTTTCAGTGCTTGTTCTTTATTGCTTGCCATGACCACAGCATTTTTTGTTTGTTTGAATCGGTTGTTTTCTGTAGTGTAGCGGTTATCACGTTCGCTTTACATGCGAAAGGTCCTCAGTTCGAAACTGGGCAGTAACACAATGTTCCTCTTGCAAACTAGTGCTTTTGACAATGAGTGCTTGATCTTTAATGCTTGCCATGACCACAGTAAACGCTCTTGTCTGGTTACTGTAGTGTAGTGATTGTCCTGTTTGCCATCCTCCTGAAAGTTCCCTGTTTTGATCCCGGGCAGAAACGTGTGGCTTTTCTTTATTTTGATCACAAACGTATATTGTTGGCTTAATTAGCCTTAGTTAGCATATTCTATTGCTGGTTTAATGAGCATTACTTTTACCAATGTGATTATTTCTACTCGTTTTTGCTTTTGGCAAGCATGTATGTTTTTGACAGTGTCTAAGTGTTCCTAATTCAAGTAACACCTGATACAATCAAGGTGCGAAAGCAGGCATCTAGGTGCTTTTTCTTTTTGGCTTTTGGACAAAGCCATGAGAATGTTTTGTGGAGCATGGTTTTGTTTCCCTGTTTGTTCTTTTTCTCCAATAGCCTGACAAATGAAAGGTTCCTGTGTTGCAAAATGCACTTTGTCCTGTCTTCAGACATAGAGGAAGACCTCTTGACTTTGGCTGGCTGTTTTTTTCTTTTTCAAGTTCATTTCAGCATGTTTAAACATCTTTAGCTTTGCATGGAGTTTCTGAAGTGTAGTGGTTGTCACGTTCACCTCACACGCGAACGGTCCCCATTTCGAAACTGGATAGAAGCATGACATTAGGCGTTGATATTAAAGCTTTTGACGTTGAGTCTTTGTTCTCGATGGCTCGTCATGACCACAGTAACCTTCCGCAGCCGGTTTCTGTAGTGTAGTGGTTATCACGTTCGCCTAACATGCGAAAGGTCCCCAGTTCGAAACTGGGCAGAAACACAGCTTTTTCTCTTGGAAAACGAGCTTTTTGACTTTCAGTGCTTGTTCTTTATTGCTTGCCATGACCACAGCATTTTTTGTTTGTTTGAATCGGTTGGTTTCTGTAGTGTAGCGGTTATCACGTTCGCTTTACACACGAAAGGTCCTCAGTTCGAAACTGGGCAAAAACACAGCGTTCCTCTTGCAAACTTGCGCTTTTGACAATGAGTGCTTGATCTTTAACGCTTGCCATGACCACAGTAAACGCTCTTGTCTGGTTACTGTAGTGTAGTGATTGTCCTGTTTGCCATCCTCCTGAAAGTTCCCTGTTTTGATCCCGGGCAGAAACATGTGGCTTTTCTTTATTTTCATCACAAACGTATATTGTCGGCTTAATTAGCCTTAGTTAGCATATTCTATTGCTGGTTTAATGAGCATTACTTTTACCAATGTGATTATTTCTACCCGTTTTTGCTTTTGGCAAGCATGTGTGTTTTTGACAGTGTCTAAGTGTTCCTAATTCAAGTAACACCTGATAGGATCAAGGTGGGAAAGCAGGCATCTAGGTGCTTTTTCTTTTTGGCTTTTGGACAAAGGCATGAGAATGTTTTGTGGAGCATGGTTTTGTTTCCCTGTTTGTTCTTTTTCTCCAATAGCCTGACAAATGAAAGGTTCCTGTGTTGCAAAATGCACTTTGTCCTGTCTTCAGACATAGAGGAAGACCTCTTGACTTTGGCTGGCTGTTTTTTTCTTTTTCAAGTTCATTTCAGCATGTTTAAACATCTTTATCTTTGCATGGAGTTTCTGAAGTGTAGTGGTTGTCACTAGAGCTGAGCGACTTTTGGTTTTTTTATGGTCGCGTTTCGTTTCGTGAAACCCGACTTTTCCAAAAGTCGGGTCGAGCAAGATCGTCCGATTATAGGGAAGTCGGGGTCGTTCCAAAACACGAATCCCAATGTAAGTCAATGGGGAATAAAAGTCGGCAGTGAGAGGAGGACAGGAAACACACCTACAGTGCCCATTTCAATGCCAAAAGCATCAATTCTTCTTACTTAAGCTTGTCAACCTTAATTAACTTCATAATACAAGTTACGCACTGAAAAATGGGGGTTATTTGGCTAAATTTGTGGGGGGGGAGGGCTGGCTGCAGGTTTTCATGTGCCCTGGGCGAAAGAGCGCCCCTTTAACACATACCACAACACATCATGCTCCGATACGGCAGAGAAATAGCGGTATAGTACAATGAAAAATACCTCACTTTTTACATCTCATGACGAGGCCCATCTATTTCTCCATACAAAATCATTGGTCCCATATAATGTTTGAAACAGTATATGATGAGCTCCACATAATGCTACAGTATATGTTGGTCCCCATGGATGAAGCTCCACTGTCTTATGGGCCCAAATAATGCTCCAAACATAATGGGCCCCATTTCTAATGCTCTAGTGTATAATGGGCCCTGTAAATGCTGCTCCAGTGTCTGATGTCCACCTTTGGAATGTTCCAGTGTATGGTGGGCCCCATCTATCATTCTCCAGAGTATAGTGCGCCCCAAAAATTGCTGTCCCAACATAGAAAACAATCAAATAAGTCTCCTCGCTAGGGAATCCCTGTACTTGTCTGGACAGGTGCTGTAGCTTGCTTAACAGCTCGCCAGCCGTTCTCACGCCCAGTATGCATTGCACGTGATTGCACAAAGGTTAGAAAGGGTACCGTATCCCTGGATAACATGTATGGATAGCGTACACATTCAAAATATATGTCTATACAGCATGAGGCAGGCTCAGACGGTGTTAGGGCCAGTATGGATTGCACGTCATTGCACAAAGGTTAGTAGGGGTACCGTATCCCCGGATAACATGTATGGATAGCGTACACATTCAAAATATATGTCTATACAGCATGAGGCAGGCTCAGACGGTGTTAGGCCCAGTATGGATTGCACGTCATTGCACAAAGGTTAGAAGGGGTACCGTATCCCCGGATAACATGTATGGATAGCGTACACATTCAAAATATATGTCTATACAGCATGAGGCAGGCTCAGACGGTGTTAGGCCCAGTATGGATTGCACGTCATTGCACAAAGGTTAGAAAGGGTACCGTATCCCCGGATAACATGTATGGATAGCGTACACATTCAAAATATATGTCTATACAGCATGAGGCAGGCTCAGATGGTGTTAGGCCCAGTATGGATTGCACGTCATTGCACAAAGGTTAGAAGGGGTACCGTATCCCCGGATAACATGTATGGATAGCGTACACATTCAAAATATATGTCTATACAGCATGAGGCAGGCTCAGACGGTGTTAGGCCCAGTATGGATTGCACGTCATTGCACAAAGGTTAGAAGGGGTACCGTATCCCCGGATAACATGTATGGATAGCGTACACATTCAAAATATATGTCTATACAGCATGAGGCAGGCTCAGACGGTGTTAGGCCCAGTATGGATTGCACGTCATTGCACAAAGGTTAGAAGGGGTACCGTATCCCCGGATAACATGTATGGATAGCGTACACATTCAAAATATATGTCTATACAGCATAAGGCAGGCTCAGACCGTGTTAGGCCCAGTATGGATTGCACGTCATTGCACAAAGGTTAGAAGGGGTACCGTATCCCCGGATAACATGTATGGATAGCGTACACATTCAAAATATATGTCTATACAGCATAAGGCAGGCTCAGACCGTGTTAGGCCCAGTATGGATTGCACGTCATTGCACAAAGGTTAGAAGGGGTACCTTATCCCCGGATAACATGTATGGATAGCGTACACATTCAAAATATATGTCTATACAGCATGAGGCAGGCTCAGACGGTGTTAGGCCCAGTATGGATTGCACGTCATTGGACAAAGGTTAGAAAGGGTACCGTATCCCTGGATAACAAGTATGGATAGCGTACACATTCAAAATATATGTCTCAGGAGGCAGGCTCAGACGGTGTCAGGCACAGTATGGATTTGACGGCCCAGATTACACAGCGGAGGAGCAGGGAGAGGTAAAGATTGCAAATGCTGGGGCCCTTGCCAAGCAAGGGGGGCCCACTCGTGGGCGTCGGTACTGGCACTGGGCCCCTCATAGTACAGCGGTGTGTCTGACGGCGGGTGTGCACCACCACCGTCAGAGACACTTGATTGCACTATGAGGGACCCTGTGCCAGTGCCCGCGCCCAAGAGTCGGCCTACCCACCTGTCCAGGGCAACGGCACTCGCACGGTGTCGTGCGCTAGGTGGTGACCCCGGCCATGGGGGGGAGGCAGCACAGTTAGGGAGTTTTAGAAAGTGGCATATGTTGATGTTGGACATTCAACTGATGCAAAAGGCGAAATAGGTGAAGTACCAGGAAGAGGTGGACCAAAGCAAGCCATTTTTCTGTCACCCTATGTGTCATCAGGGGAAGGTGGGACAAAATCCTTGGAAACCCATGCGTGGTTCATGTTAATGCAGGCTAGATCATCCACATTTTGGATTGACAGACGGGTCCTTTTTTCTGTCAGGATTGATCCAGCTGCACTGAAGACTCTTTCCGATAGCACACTTGCAGCTGGGCAAGCGAGCTCCTGTAAGGCATATTGGGCCAATTCAGGCCAGGTGTCCAGTTTAGCGGCCCACTAGTCAAAGGGGAATGACCTGTGTGGGAGAACATTGATATGGGAGGAAAAGTAGTTTGTAACCATAGTTGACAACTGCTGTCTCCTGTCACTTTCCATCGATGCAGTATTACCAGTTGTGTGAACGGTATTTGAAAAATCAGTCCACAACATTGTCATGAAACCCCTGTCTCCAACGCAACTTTTGCTGTGTGCACCACGAACACCTCTGCCAAGCTGCCCCCGGCCCGTACGGCTCGTGTGAGAACCATCACCGCTGCTGTGTGCTGGGAATGCCTCAAGCAACCGATTTACCAGAGTTGCTTGTTTATTAGCCAATATTAGGTCAAGGTTCTCCTGTGGCATGATGTTTTGTAATTTGCCTTTATAGCGTGGATCCAGGATGCTGGCCAACCAGTAGTCGTCATCGTTCATCATTTTGGCAATGCGGGGGGTCCCTTTTTAGGATCCGCAAGGCATAATCTGACATGTGGGCCAATGTTCCCGGTGTCAATGATGCACTGCGAGTGCTGGGTGGAGGAGCACTTTCTGGCAAATCCACATCCCTCCAGTCACGCACAAACCCTGTACCAGACCTTGCCACGCCAACATTTTCACTTGCCCCACGAGATGCATCCTCCTCCCCTAAGTAATCATCCCCATCATCCTCCTCCTCCTCCTCCACTTCTTCCTCCACCTCGTCCAGGAGAGGTCCCTGAGCAGACAATGGCTGAATGTCATCAAGGATTCCCTCCTCCTCTTCCTCCTCATCAACATTGGCTGCAGACGCCTGCTCCTTAAGGTGCATCAAAGTTTGCATGAGCAGACGCATAAGTGGGATGCTCATGCTTAGGATGGCGTCGTCTGCGCTTACCAGCCGTGTGCATTCCTCAAAACACTGAAGGACTTTACAAAGGTCTTTCAGCTTCGACCACTGCACGCCTGTCAACTCCATGTCTGCTCTCAAAGTGCCTGGCCGTGTATCCTCCCACAAATGCATTATGGCCTGCCTCTGCTCGCACAGCCACTCCACCATGTGCAGGGTGGAGTTCCACCTTGTTGCAATGTCGATAATGAGGCGGTGGTTGGGAAGGTGGAGCAATCGCTGCAGCTTCTGCATACGAACGGAGTGTACAGGCGACCGGCGGATGTGCGCGCACAGTCTTCGCACCTTCTGGAGCAGGGCTGTTAACTCCGGATAATTTTTGAGGAAGCACTGTACCACCAGGTTCAAGGTGTGAGCCAAGCAAGGTATGTGGCTGAGTTTTGAAAGGGCTATGGCTGCCACAAAATTACGGCCGTTATCAATAACTACCTTGCCTGCCTCAAGATGTACACTGCCCAGCCATGACTCAGTTTGTCGCTTCAAGTACTCGGCCAGCACCTCGGCGGTGTGTCTGTCGCCCAAACACATCATCTGCAACACAGCCTGCTGACGCTTTCCACTAGCTGCTCGATAGGGGGACACATCGTGTGCAACATTGGCAGCTGCAGATGGAGTGCTCGTACGACTGCGCTCTGTGGACGAGCTTTCGCTTCTGGAGGAGGAGGAGGAGGAGGGTCGAACGCCTACAGCCAACTGTTTCCTATACCGTGGGCTAGGCAGCACTGTCCCACCACCGTTGTCCCCTGTGGACCCTGCATCCACCACATTAACCCAGTGCACAGTGATGGACACGTAACGGCCCTGGCCATGCCGACTGGACCATGCATCAGTTGTGAGGTGCACCTTTCCGCTCACTGACTGCTTGAGTGCATGGACAATGCGGTCTTTCACATGATGGTGGAGGGCTGGGATGGCTTTGCGAGAGAAGAAGTGGCGACTGGGTAGGTCATAGCGTGGTACTGCATAGGCCATGAGTTCGCGGAAAGCTGTGCTTTCCACCAACCGAAAGGGCATCATCTCAAACGAGATTAGTTTGGCAATGTGGGCGTTCAAACCCAGTGTACGCGGATGAGAGACTGAGTACTTTCTTGACCTACTCATAGTGTCTGGGAGGGTGAGCTGGACTTGAGAGCTGCATATGGTGGAAGTAGCGGTGGACAGGGCGGACTGAGAGAGGGTTGATGATGGTGATGGAGTTGGTGTTCTTTCTGATGGCCTAGAATCAGTCTTTCGTTGATATAACAGTGGGATTCCCTGACTGCTGTGGCCTTGCAACGACACCTCAACATTTGCTGCTGTGCTAACCGGTGGGCTTACAGTGGGGGAAACAATGTAGCGTTGCTGACTACCTTCGTTGTGATCAGTTGCACATGTGGCACTTGAGGTTTGGTGTTGTGTCCACGCTTGCAAGTGCATGCTGGTTAAATGTCTAAGCATGCAACTGGTATTCAAATTTTTCAGATTTTTCCCTCGGCTAAAGGTCTTTGTGCACTTCTTACAGATAACCTTGGCCTGATCATGAGGATTTTGTTCAAAAAAGTGCCACACTGCACTCTTCCTACTTTGGCAGACATTTTGCGGCCTAGCACGCTGTGATCTTTTGACCCTCTGGACAAGCTGTCCAGCAACTCTTTTGATGTTTGGAACCTGTCTTTGGAGTGCTCTGGGCATGCCAGATAACAGCTGTTGCGATGTCGATGTCTGCTGTGGATGCTCCTCATCTGAGCTATTGGAAGCAGCACCCTCTTCCCCCAATGGATGCCAATCTGGGTCAACAACTGGGTCATCCATCACCTCCTCTTCTATGTCATGTGCACCTTTCTCTGTGTCACCGTGTATGGTG
This sequence comes from Dendrobates tinctorius, assembly GCF_039654945.1. NCBI lineage: Eukaryota > Metazoa > Chordata > Amphibia > Anura > Dendrobatidae > Dendrobates > Dendrobates tinctorius. The sequence continues at coordinate 17,569,815 of NW_027361998.1, read as the reverse complement.
GTATAGTGTGCGGGAAGGGGCACCTGAGTCTCATCAGGGTCAAAATCTGGCTCTGTACACTGCGAGGACAATGTAGTGCTCTGAGTGAATGTACCAGCAGAATTATCCATCAGCGGCTGTGCATCAGTGCACTCCATGTCAGATTCATCTTGGCCTGGGTAATTCACCATTTGACTTGATAATCCAGGCATGGTATGTGAAAACAGCTCCATGGAGTAATCAGTAGTATGGCCTGCGTCATCCTTCAATCTTGGTTGGGGTGAAGGACACAAGGAAAGGTGTGGTTCATGAACATGAGCCTCCAATGATGACTCAGTGCTTTTACTTTTTACAACTGAAGAAGAGGAGGCGATAGAGCTGGAGGCTGAGTCAGCAATGTAAGACAAAACTTTTTCCTGATGCTCTGCCTTTTAAAGCGGTATGCCAACTCCTAGAAAACTAAGCGTTCGAGGCCTTATGTAGCCAGACGATGACGCAGGGTCAGCACCTCCTGCATTTGGTCCTATTTTGCTCTTGCCACTACCATCAGATCCATCACCAACACCATCATTACCAGCTGCCAACCCCCGCCCAATTCCACGGCCTCTTCCACCAGCCTTCCTCATTTTTGGTAGAAATGTAGACAAAGTCCAACAAACTATATAGTAATGTAAAACAAGGTACAAGGTGTCTATAGGACAGGGGAGATTTAGAATTTCTGCACACACTTGTGGACAGTGGACACTTGTGGATTGTGTGCGGCCCACTGATATCTGAGCGCTATGTCACAGGCTCGATGGCACAGCTGTGACCAAAGTGACAAGAGGATAATGGAGATTTTGAATCTCTATGTACACTTTTGGACACTGGACACTTGTGGATTGTGTGCGGCCCACTGATATCTGAGCGCTATGTGACACGCTCGATGGCACAGCTGCCTGTGACCAAGGTGACGAGAGGATAATGGAGATTTTGAATCTCTGCGTACACTTTTGGACACTGGACACTTGTGGATTGTGTTAGGCCCACTGTTATCTGAGCGCTATGTGACATGCTCGATGGCACAGCTGCCTGTGACCAAAGTGACGAGAGGATAATGGAGATTTTGAATCTCTGCGTACACTTTTGGACACTGGACACTTGTGGATTGTGTGAGGCCCACTGATATCTGAGCGCTATGTGACACGCTCGATGGCACAGCTGCCTGTGACCAAAGTGACGAGAGGATAATGGAGATTTTGAATCTCTGCGTACACTTTTGGACACTGGACACTTGTGGATTGTGTTAGGCCCACTGATATCTGAGCGCTACGTGACACGCTCGATGGCACAGCTGCCTGTGACCAAAGTGACGAGAGGATAATGGAGATTTTGAATCTCTGCGTACACTTTTGGACACTGGACACTTGTGGATTGTGTGAGGCCCACTGATATCTGAGCGCTATGTGACACGCTCGATGGCACAGCTGCCTGTGACCAAAGTGACGAGAGGATAATGGAGATTTTGAATCTCTGCGTACACTTTTGGACACTGGACACTTGTGGATTGTGTGAGGCCCACTGATATCTGAGCGATATGTGACACGCTCGATGGCACAGCTGCCTGTGACCAAAGTGACGAGAGGATAATGGAGATTTTGAATCTCTGCGTACACTTTTGGACACTGGACACTTGTGGATTGTGTGAGGCCCACTGATATCTGAGCGCTATGTGACACGCTCGATGGCACAGCTGCCTGTGACCAAAGTGACGAGAGGATAATGGAGATTTTGAATCTCTGCGTACACTTTTGGACACTGGACACTTGTAGATTGTGTGAGGCCCACTGATATCTGAGCGCTATGTGACACGCTCGATGGCACAGCTGCCTGTGACCAAAGTGACGAGAGGATAATGGAGATTTTGAATCTCTGCGTACACTTTTGGACACTGGACACTTGTGGATTGTGTGAGGCCCACTGATATCTGAGCGCTATGTGACACGCTCGATGGCACAGCTGCCTGTGACCAAAGTGACGAGAGGATAATGGAGATTTTGAATCTCTGCGTACACTTTTGGACACTGGACACTTGTGGATTGTGTGAGGCCCACTGATATCTGAGCGCTATGTGACACGCTCGATGGCACAGCTGCCTGTGACCAAAGTGACGAGAGGATAATGGAGATTTTGAATCTCTGCGTACACTTTTGGACACTGGACACTTGTGGATTGTGTTAGGCCCACTGATATCTGAGCGCTATGTGACACGCTCGATGGCACAGCTGCCTGTTACCAAAGTGACGAGAGGATAATGGAGATTTTGAATCTCTGCGTACACTTTTGGACACTGGACACTTGTGGATTGTGTGAGGCCCACTGATATCTGAGCGCTATGTGACACGCTCGATGGCACAGCTGCCTGTGACCAAAGTGACGAGAGGATAATGGAGATTTTGAATCTCTGCGTACACTTTTGGACACTGGACACTTGTGGATTGTGTGAGGCCAATGATATCTGAGCGCTATGTGACACGCTCGATGGCACAGCTGTGACAAAAGTGACTAGAGGATAAGGGAGATTGGATTGCTTTTAAAAAAGCAGTTTGCGGAGCAGTGGGTAAACAGCAATGTCAGCGTTTCAGGAAGCCTTAAAAGGCAGCCCAACAACCAACACCACTGATACACCACAATATAGCCTCCCCTTGCACTGCACACACATTGACTTGTGTGTTGTGCAGGCCAAATCGCTAGCAGCAGAAGCAGTTTTTTTGTCTTCTTCCCTGCCTAACGCACTCCCTACAGAATCAGCAGCAACCTCTCCCTATACTAAGATCGGCAGAAGTAAGATGGCGGTCGGCGTGCACGCCCTTTTATACCCCCTGTGACGCCCACCAAAGCAAGCCAATCACTTGCATGCCCTTCTGAAAGATGGTGGTGACCCGTGCCTAGGTCATCACGTTGCCCACAGTGTCCGTGGATCCTGATTGGCTGAAAAAGAGCGCAAAACAAACTTTTGAAACGCGACTTTGGCGCATAAGTCGCCGACCTCGTGGCCGACCTCATCCTAGGGTCGGGTTTCGTTTCATGAAACCCGACTTTGCCAAAAGTCGGCGACTTTTGAATTTTTTCGACCCGTTTCACTCAACTCTAGTGATAACGGCTACACTACAGAAACCGGATGCAAGGGCTTACTGTGGTGACAACAAGCAATCGAGATCAAGAACTGAAAGTCAAAAGCTTGGATACCAAAGGGTAACAGCGTGTTTCTGCCCAGTTTCGAACTGGGGACCTTTCGCGTGTTAGGCGAACGTGATAACCACTACACTACAGAAACCAGCTGCGGAAGGTTACTGTTGTCATGACGAGCCATCGAGAACAAAGACTCAACGTCAAAAGCTTTAATATCAACGCCTAATGTCATGCTTCTATCCAGTTTCGAACTGGGGACCGTTAGCGTGTGAGGTGAACGTGACAACAACTACACTTGAGAAACTCGATGCAAAGCTTAAGATGTTTAAACATGCTGAAATGAACTTGAAAAAGAAAAAAACAGCCAGCCAAAGTCAAGAGGTCTTCCTCTATGTCTGAAGACAGGACAAAGTGCATTTTGCAACACAGGAACCTTTCATTTGTCAGGCTATTGGAGAAAAAGAACAAACAGGGAAACAAAACCATGCTCCACAAAACATTCTCATGCCTTTGTCCAAAAGCGAAAAAGAAAAAGCACCTAGATGCCTGCTTTCGCACCTTGATCCTATCAGGTGTTACTTGAATTAGGAACACTTAGACACTGTCAAAAACACACATGCTTGCCAAAAGCAAAAACGGGTAGAAATAATCACATTGGTAAAAGTAATGCTCATTAAACCAGCAATAGAATATGCTAACTAAGGCTAATTAAGGCTACTTTCACACATCAGGTTTTCGGCGTCAGGCGCGATCCGGCGTCGTGCCGGAACGCCGGATCCGGCAAATGTTTAGTAAAACCGGATGTGACGGATCTGGTTTTCTGCCGGATCCGTCTTTTTCTTGACAGACAAAACCGGATCCGTCTCATTTGGTTCATCCGTTTTTCTATCCGTTTTTCGACGGATTACGCCGGATCCGGTTTTTAAAATTGACCCTTGTGGCCTTCCGAACGGGATTGGCTACTGGAAAACTATATATAGAGTGTTCCTACAGCCCTTCTTTGACAGGTTGTCGAAGAGAAAGTGCAGGTTGGAGAGAAGAGCAAGTTACTGGCGAAGATGGATGTTGTCATTGGAAATATTTTGAAGAATTTGGCGGTTTTTATAGCGGAGGCGAATCGTTTGAGGGTGATTGTTCTGGAGAAGGAGAGAGCGAGACAGCAGCGCATCAGGCATCGTAGACGACGTTTGTGGATCCACCCCATCACAGCCAAGAGAATGACGCGTGGGGTCTATTCTACACTCTGCATGGACCTTCGACGAAACCCGGATAAATTTTTTGGATATGTTAGGATGAAAATGGAGAATTTTGATTACTTGGTGGAGCGCATTGCACACCTCATAAGAAAAGCGAACACCTATTGCCGCTTCTCTGTTTCACACGCAGAGCGTCTGATGGTGACTTTAAGGTAAGCCACATTTATTGGATGTGATCGCATCAGAGCACACTTTCACTGCAATCTTGTTGGTGGTAGTTTGTATCTCCAAGTGTTATAGCTCAGTTTTGGTATGTAATGCTGTGATTTAAAACTAATTTATTGTTTTTTAATTCCCCACAGATTTCTTGCAACTGGAGAATCCCTTTCGTCACTGCATTTCCAGTACAGACTCGGGATTTCCACCATATCTGGAATTGTGAAGTACACATGCCGTGCACTGTGGGACTCCTTAGCTGAAGAGTTTTTACCAGAGCCCACAACAGAGAGGTGGATTGAAATTGCTGACAAGTTTCAACAGATATGTCAGTTTCCCAACTGCTTGGGCGCTGTGGACGGGAAACATTTCCACATTGTAAAGCCAGCTGGATCGGGATCGGAATATTTCAATTACAAGAAATATTTTTCAATTGTCCTCATGGCCATCGCTGACGCGGAATACAAATTTATTGCGGTTGATATTGGGGCCTATGGCCGCTCCAATGACTCTCAAGTTTTCAAACTGTCTGCCATGGGGCGTAAACTGTATGGAAACACCTTCCAGTTCCCACCACCTACCGCTGCCGCAAACATCTGGTCCACCTATGCCATTTGTCTGTGTAGGGGATGAAGCCTTCCAGCTGTCAGAACACCTTTTGAAACCGTACTCTAGCAGAGGATTGACAATACCAAAACGCATTTTTAATTACCGCCTCACAAGAGCAAGAAGAATGGTTGAATGTACCTTTGGTATTCTGACAGCCAAATGGCGGATCCTATTGACTGCGATCAACCTCAAGACAGAAACTGTGGACGAGGTGATCAAAGCGTGCGTGGTACTCCACAATTTTGTTATCTGCAAGGAACCCATTTCCATTGAGGACACCTCTGAAGAAACCACCTTGCAAGATTACCATGACATTACCACTAGAAGTTCTGTGACGGTTTCAGTGATGAGGGACAACTTTGCACTATACTTTATGTCACCTCAAGGCAGAGTACACTGGCAGGATGACAGAGTGTGAAAGATTTGTGCCCTAACCAAACTTGTGTACTTTCTGTACCAACAGTATATACCTTTGCCAACCAAAGTTGGCTATCTTGTCATGGTCTCTATTTTTAGCTTTAGGCCACAGGTGTGTACCTGGTTGTGTTTTATGCAAAGTATTTCACCTTTTAACAAAAGTTGTGTACATTGTTAGGAAATCACCAACAATAAACACAACTTTTTAGGTGAAATACTTTGCTTCAAACACAACCAGGAACACAACTGTGGCAAAAAGCTAAAATTTACCCACAGTTATATACCTAGTTTTGAATACCATTTCACCTTTTAAATACCCTGTATTTAACCTTTTTCGCCGCAGAAAGAAATGACAGACAACCAGTGTAAAATAATTTAACTTTTATTGAAAAATGTTTTTTTTAGTAAACTTTTTTTAAATTTTAATAAACTTGTTTAATAAAGCTTTGAAACAATAAAACTGGTCATTTTTATTTAAATACACACATTATAAATCTGTGCAGTGTGTGGTGGAAATACTGCTGGAGGGGCTGCGGGACACTTCGACACTGGGAGTGTGGAGAGAGGACTGGGATTGTGGTGGGGAAGGAACAGTTAGAGGTGAAGGTGTGGAAAAAACTACAGAATGGGTGGACATGTGGGAAGCAGAAGAGGTGGTGGGTGGTGGAGTGGAGGGTTGGGCAGGGACTGTAGGAGCAGATGATGTTGATGGCAAGTTGTATGGGGAAGGAGTTTGGTACGGGGCAGGTTGCTGGAAGTGGGGAGATGTCTGGTACGGGGCAGGTTGCTGGAAGTGGGGAGATGTCTGGTACGGGGCAGGTTGCTGGAAGTGGGGAGATGTCTGGTACTGGGGAGGTTGCTGGTACTGGGGAGTTTGCAGGTACTGGGGAGGTTGCTGGTACTGGGGAGGTTGCTGGTGCTGGGGAGGTTGCTGGTACTGGGGAGGTTGCTGGTGCTGGGGAGGTTGCTGGTGCTGGGGAGGTGGATGGTATGTAATAGGAGGGGGAGGATGGAAAGTGGCTGGAGGGGGTGTAGATGTAATAGGAGGGGGAGGATGGAAAGTGGCTGGAGGGGGTGTAGATGTAATAGGAGGGGGAGGATGAAAAGTGGCTGGAGGGGGTGCAGGTGGAGGAACTACTGTGGTGGGAGGAGGAGGTTGGGAGGTAACTTGCTGGAGAGCAGCGTGGCATGAATGCATTACATGCATCTGCTGGGCAGGAGAGAGCGTTTCCATGCGCTCCACAACAGACCTGAAAAAGGTGTGGTTTGGCGAAGATCTTGCTTCTGAATGCATGGTTTGCAGAAGTGTCTTCACCTCCAGAATGCTGGAGTTGATCTGCTGAAAGCCTGCGGAGATTTGCTCTGACAAGACTTTTAGACAGTTCTGGAAAGATGCATTCAGATGCAAGAACTCTGGCGCATAAGTCTTTTCCTGACCCCTCTGCCGCTGCCGCCCAGTACCCGCAGGTGTACTAGAGGTGGCAGGGGCAGAAGGGTGGGGTAAAGGGAAAGCGATCTCCTCACCAGCAGCTTCATGTAATGTAGGCGGCCACGATGCTCCTGTGCTGGTGGATGGGACAGATGGGTCGAATGTGTGGGAAGGCTGGGAAGGTGCAGATGTACCGGGGCGGTCGAAGTGTCCCTCGGTGCTGGTCTCCTCAGGGATCGCCTCAGAAGGGTCCAATCGTGCAGGTTCCCGAGTGCTGCTCACCGTGCTGTGGAATAAAGAGAAAAAAAACAATTAAAATAGTGACATGGTATGGCCCTGGCTGAAAAAAAAAATTACATCTAAACTTTTTTTGTCACATGTGGTGTGTAATATTTACCTTCTGGTGAGCATTGTCTCCCGGAGGAACGACAGGGCTCATGCGTACTTGTACTTGCTCCTGCGTCCTCCAGATCCACTCGGGGCCCGCATCTCTTTATTGAACTCCTTCTTGAAACGATCCCTCACAGACCGCCACCGCTTCACAATTCTCTCCCCTGAAACGAGAAAGGACAAAGTGGTTAGTATACAACATCAGTGTTTCCCAAACTCCAGTCCTCATGGTCCCCAGGGGTCATGTTTTCAGGATTTCCAAAGTAAATAGAAATCCTGAACACATGATCCGTGGGGACCACGAGGACTGGAGTTCGGGAAACACTGGTTTAAATCAAGCAACCGGTACTGTATATACTTACGCTCTTTAATCTGGGCCCGAGCTTCGAGGTCCTCCCAGCGGTCCACAAGGAGCGAACAGATTTCCTCCCAGAGTCGTTGGGTAACGATCAGGTCAGCGTGGCGGCGGTCAGCCATATTCCAGAGTGGCTCCCTTTCTCTGACGAGATCGATGAGGTGGTCCACATCAATCCCTCCATCCTCACAGTCAGAGTCGGGAGCACGCTGTGAAGGCTGTTAAAGAAAAAGACAAAAATAACATAATTAGCCTCCACAAAAGAAATGAAATAAAAAGTGCAAAAAAAACAAAGCAAAAATATTTATACTTACACGCTGGTGACCGCCGCGTTGCTGTCGCCGACGACCCTGGGAGGCACTGCGAGGACCTCTTGGCCGAGCACCAGATTGGGAAGACTAGAGAAGAAAACAAAAAATGTTATGTCTTTGGATGTAGGCATTTGTTTGCTGTGTGTGGTCTGCAGAACATTGTTTTCTATGTGTTGTGTGTAGTGTGATGTTGTGTTTCTGCGTTTGATGCAAAAAACTTACCAATTGTGAGTCCACTCCAAGTGTCTGTCCACCCCTTCCTTCTTCTTCTGGGAGCTCCTCTTCATCTTGTGATTCCTGTTTTGAAATAAAAGGCAATGAATACACATATATTACAGAGATGATGGATTTTTGAAATAAAAACTTACCGTCAAACGCTGACGATGCGAGGGAGGGAGGGCTCCCAGAAGCTGTGCTGTCTTCCTCATGGCCAGACTCCATGGCTGTGGGTGGTGTTTCTGCTGCTGCATCTATTGGGCGGCTGTTGAATAAAGAGAAACAAAGGGCCCATGAATATCTTGATATTCCATAGCCCTAGTTTGGAGGAATGGGGGATGTGATAATTACCATCTCTCATCTGCTGCTGGACTCCCCTCACGTTGTTCAGCATGCTGCTCCATTTGGGGTGGTGCTGATGATGCTGCTGCTGCACATGTCTGCTGCCTTCTCCTGCTCCTGGTTCTTGGCTTGGGTGGCATGTTGGGTGTGGCTGAGGGTCCCATTGTCTTGCTTTTATATATGTCCTGTGGGCAGAGCTACTGAGCATGCTCAGACCAAAGAAGCCAGATCCGGCTGTCGCCGGATCAGGCGCATTGCGGCGCTCATAGGCTTTCATTGTATGAAAAAGCCGGACACGCCGGATCCGGCGTGTCCGGCTTTTTCGCCGGAGACAAAAAACGTTACAGTAGCCGTTTTTTCCAGACGCCGGATCGCGTCACATTGCCGGATCCGGCGAAAATCGGATAAAACGCATGGCCATCCGGCTCGATCCGGCTCTAATGCAAGTCAATGGGGGGGAATTGCATTTCGCCGGATCCGGTTTTAGTCAAAAGCGCCGGATCGCGCCTGACGCCGAAAACCTGATGTGTGAAAGAGGCCTAAGCCAACAATATACGTTTGTGATCAAAATAAAGAAAAGCCACATGTTTCTGCCCGGGATCAAAACAGGGAACTTTCAGGAGGATGGCAAACAGGACAATCACTACACTACAGTAACCAGACAAGAGCGTTTACTGTGGTCATGGCAAGCATTAAAAATCAAGCACTCATTGTCAAAAGCACTAGTTTGCAAGAGGAACCCTGTGTTTCTGCCCAGTTTCGAACTGAGGACCTTTCGCATGTAAAGCAAACGTGATAACCGCTACACTACAAAAACCAACCGATTCAAACAAGCAAAAAATGCTGTGGTCATGGCAAGCAATAAAGAACAAGCACTGAAAGTCAAAAAGATCGTTTTCCAAGAGAAAGAGCTGTTTTTCTGCCCAGTTTCGAACTGGGGACCTTTCGCGTGTGAGTCAAACATGATAACCGCTACACTACAGAAAGCAGATGCAACCACTTACTGTGGTGTCAACAAGCAATCGAGATCAAGAACTGAAAGTCAAAAGCTTGGATAGCAAAGGGTAACAGCGTGTTTCTGCCCAGTTTCGAACTGGGGACCTTTCGCGTGTTAGGCGAACGTGATAACCACTACACTACAGAAACCGGCTGTGGAAGGTTACTGTGGTCATGACGAGCCATTGAGAACAAAGACTCAACGTCAAAAGCTTTAATATCAACGCCTAATGTCATGCTTCTATCCAGTTTCGAACTGGGGACCGGTCGCGTGTGAGGTGAACGTGACAACCACTACACTTCAGAAACTCCATGCAAAGCGAAAGATGTTTAAACATGCTGAAATGAACTTGAAAAAGAAAAAAACATCCAGCCAAAGTCAAGAGGTCTTCCTCTATGTCTGAAGACAGGACAAAGTGCATTTTGCAACACAGGAACCTTTCATTTGTCAGGCTATTGGAGAAAAAGAACACACAGGGAAACAAAACCATGCTCCACAAAACATTCTCATGCCTTTGTCCAAAAGCCAAAAAGAAAAAGCACCTACATGCCTGCTTTCGCACCTTGATCCTATCAGGTGTTACTTGAATTAGGAACACTTAGACACTGTCAAAAACACACATGCTTGCCAAAAGCAAAAACGGGTAGAAATAATCACATTGGTAAAAGTAATGCTCATTAAACCAGCAATAGAATATGCTAACTAAGGCTAATTAAGCCAACAATACACGTTTGTGATCAAAGCAAAGAAAAGCCACATGTTTCTGCCCGGGATCAAAACAGGGAACTTTCAGGAGGATGGCAAACAGGACAATCACTACACTACAGTAACCAGACAAGAGCGTTTACTGTGGTCATGGCAAGCATTAAAGATCAAGCACTCATTGTCAAAACCGCTAGTTTGCAAGAGGAACGCTGTGTTTCTGCCCAGTTTCGAACTGAGGACCTTTCGCGTGTAAAGCGAACGTGATAACGGCTACACTACAGAAACCAGCCGATTCAAACAAGCAAAAAATGCTGTGGTCATGGCAAGCAATAAAGAACAAGCACTGAAAGTCAAAAAGATTGTTTTCCAAGAGAAAAAGCTGTGTTTCTGCCCAGTTTCGAACTGGGGACCTTTCGCGTGTGAGGCGAATGTGATAACCACTACACTACAGAAACCGGAAGCAAGCGCTTACTGTGGTGACAACAAGCAATCGAGATCAAGAACTGAAAGTCAAAAGCATGGATACCAATGGGTAACAGCGTGTTTCTGCCCAGTTTCGAACTGGGGACATTTCGCGTGTTAGGCAAACGTGATAACCACTACACTACAGAAACCGGCTGCGGAAGGTTACTGTGGTCATGACGAGCCATCGAGAACAAAGTCTCAACGTCAAACGCTTTAATATCAACGCCTAATGTCATGCTTCTATCCAGTTTCGAACTGGGGACCGTTCGAGTGTGAAGTGAACGTGACAACCACTACACTTCAGAAACTCCATGCAAAACTAAAGATGTTTAAACATGCTGAAATGAACTTGAAAAAGAAAAAAACAGCCAGCCAAAGTCAAGAGGTCTTCCTCTATGTCTGAAGACAGGACAAAGTGCATTTTGCAACACAGGAACCTTTCATTTGTCAGGCTATTGGAGAAAAAGAACAAACAGGGAAACAAAACCATGCTCCACAAAACATTCTCATGCCTTTGTCCAAAAGCCAAAAAGAAAAAGCACCTAGATGCCTGCTTTCGCACCTTGATCCTATCAGGTGTTACTTGAATTAGGAACACTTAGACACTGTCAAAAACACACATGCTTGCCAAAAGCAAAAACGGGTAGAAATAATCACATTGGTAAAAGTAATGCTCATTAAACCAGCAATAGAATATGCTAACTAAGGCTAATTAAGCCAACAATATACGTTTTTGATCAAAATAAAGAAAAGCCACATGTTTCTGCCCTGGATCAAAACAGGGAACTTTCAGGAGGATGGCAAACAGGACAATCACTACACTACAGTAACCAGACAAGAGCGTTTACTGTGGTCATGGCAAGCATTAAACATCAAGCACTCATTGTCAAAAGCGCTAGTTTGCAAGAGGAACGCTGTGTTTCTGCCCAGTTTCGAACTGAGGACCTTTTGCGTGTAAAGCGAACGTGATAACCACTACACTACCGAAACCAACCGATTCAAAAAAAAATAAAAAATGCTGTGGTCATGGCAAGCAATAAAGAACAAGCACTGAAAGTCAAAAAGATCATTTTCAAAGAGAAAAAGCTGTGTTTCTGCCCAGTTTCGAACTGGGGACCTTTCGCGTGTGAGGCGAACGTGATAACCGCTACACTACAGAAACCGGATACAAGTGCTTACTGTGGTGACAACAAGCAATCGAGATCAAGAACTGAAAGTCAAAAGCTTTGATACCATTAAAGATCAAGCACTCATCGTCAAAAGCGCTAGTTTGCAAGAGAAACGCTGTGTTTCTGCCCAGCAGGGCTGCCATTAGGAATTTCAGGGCCCCATACTGTAAAAATGTTTGGACCCCCTTCAGACTCCGTCCAGGCTCCACCCCAGCCCTGCCTCCACCCCTCAAGAGTCCCACTACCCACTCTTGGAAAAACTCCACTTCTGCACCACGTCCTCAACAATCACACATTAACATTTCCCAGATCATACATATAGCCAGCAGCTTTTGTTCTGGCCAAAAGAATTTTAAGCCGCCACCACAACAAGGTAGACTCTTTTGGATGAGCTCTACTGTACTGTAACTTATTAATCATTTGTTAAAATACCCAATACTCTGTTTAGGTATATTTTTCTTTTTCTTTAACCCCTTCACTACCAAGGGTGGTTTGCACGTTAACTACCGGCCCCATTTTTACAATTCTGACCACTGTCCCTTTATGAGGTTATAACTCTGAAACGCTTCCATGGATCCCGGTGATTCTGACATTCTTTTCTCGTGACATATTGTACTTCATGTTAGTGGTAAAATTTCATTCATATAACTTGCGTTTATTTGTGAGAAAAACGGAAATTTGGCGAAAATTTTGAAAATTCCGCAATTTTCCAACTTTGAATTTTTATGCCCTTAAACCACAGAGATATGGCACACAAAAAACTTAATAAGTAACATTTGCCACATGTTTACTTTACATCAGCACAATTTTGGAACCAAAATTTTTATTTGTTAGTAAGATATAAGGGTTAAAAGTTGACCAGCGATCTCTCATTTTTGCAACACCATTTTATTTTTACGGACTACATCACATTTGAAGCCACTTTGAGGGGTCTATATGATAGAAAATACCCAAAAGTGACACCATTCTAAAAACTGCACCCCTTAAGGTGCTTAAAACCACATTCAAGGAGTTTATTAACCCTTCAGGTGCATCACAGGAATTTTTTGAATATTTAAAAATAATTAACATTTAACTTTTTTTCACAAAAAAAATTACTTCAGGTTCAATTTTTTTTATTTTACCAAGGGTAACAGGAGAAATTGGACTGCAAAAATTATTGTGCAATTTGTCCTGAGTACGCTGATACCTGATATGTGGGGGGGAACCACTGTTTCGGCGCATGGCAGAGCTCAGAAGGGAAGGAGCGCCGTTTGACTTTTTCAATGCAAATTGGCTGGAATTCTGATCGGACGCCATGTCGCGTTTGGAGAGCCCCTGATGTACCTAAACAGTGGAAACCCCCCACAAGTGACCCCATTTTTGAAACTAGACCCCCCAAAGAACTTATCTAGATGTGTGGTGAGAACTTTGAACCCACAAGGCCTTCACAGAAGTTTATAACGCCCAGGCGTGAAAATAACAAAACATTTTTTTTCCACAAAAATGATATTTTTGCCCCAAAATTTTTATTTTCCTAAGGGCAACAGGAGAAATAGGACCCCAAAAGTAGTTTTGCAAATTGTCCTGAGTAGGCTGATACCCCATATGAGGGGGTAAAACACTGTTTGGGTGCATGGCAGAGCTTGGAAGGGAAGGAGCACCATTTGACTTTTTCAACGCAGAATTGGCTGGAATTGAGATCAGACGCCATGTTGCGTTTGGAGAGCACCTCATGTACGCAAATAGTGGAAACCCCCAATTCTAACCCTAGCCCTAACCCTAGCCCTAACCCTAACCCTAGCCCTAACCCTAGCCCTAACCCTAACCCTAACCCTAGCCCTAACCCTAGCCCTAGCCCTAGCCCTAACCCTAGCCCTAATGGGAAAATGGAAATAAATACATTTTTTTAATTTTATTATTTTTCCCTAACTAAGGGGGTGATAACGGGGGGTTTGATTTACTATTTATGGCGGTTTTTATGTTTGGCAGCTGTCGCACGCTAAAAGACGCTTTTTATTGTAAAAATAGTTTTTGCATCACCACATATTGAGAGCTATAATTTTTCCATATTTTGACCCACCAAGTCATGTGAGGTCTTATTTTTTGCGGGACGAGTTGACGCTTTTATTGGTATCATGTTTGGGCATGTGACATTTTTTGATCGCTTTTTATTTCGTTTTTTGGGACGCAGAATGAACAAAAACCAGAGTTTCATGAATTTCTTTTGGGTGGTGTGCTTATGCCGTTCCGGGTGCGGTAAAATTTATAAGGCAGTTTTATTCTTCGGGTCAGTACGGTTACAGCGATACCTCATTTAGGTCGTTTTTTTATGTTTTGGCGCTTTTATGCAATGAAAACAATTTTATATAAAAAATAATTATTTTTGCATCACTTTATTCTGCGAGCTATAACTTTTTTATTTTTTCGCTGATGATGCTGTATGGTGGCTTGTTTTTTGCTGGACAAGATGACGTTTTCAGCGGTACCATGGATATTTATATGCGTCTTTTTGATCGCGCGTTATTGCACTTTTTGTTCGGCGGTAGGATAATAAATCATTATTTTTTGCTTCGTTTTTTATTTTTATTTTTTAAGGGGTTCACTTAAGGGGTTAACTATTGGGACAGTTTTATAGGGCGGGTCGTTACGGACGCGGCGATACCAAATATGTGTACTTTTATTGTTTTTGGGTTTTTTTATTTGCAAAAAATGAATTTTTTGGGGAATATTTTTTTTTTTTTTTTAATTTATTTAGCGATTTTTTTTTTATTATTTTTACACTTTTTTTAATTTTTTTTTTACTTTATTACAATGTCCCAGGGGGGACATAACTGTCCTGTGACAGATCGCTGATCTGTCACATCACAGATCACTGTGACAGATCAGCGATCTGTCACAGGCACTGCACAGGCTTCCTCATGCCTGCGCTTTGCAGGCACTGAGGAAGCCAGCTTCCTGCAGGCCCCCGGAGGTCCCCGTCGCCATATTGGATCCGGGGACCTGCAGGGAAAGAGCCCCCCGCAGCAGCGCTGCCGTGGGGGGCTCAGGGAAGCACGGAGGGAGCCCCCTCCCTGCCGATGCTTCCTTTTAACCCCCGGTACACCGCGATCGTGTCCGTGACCGCCCCTGACACATTGTGCCGGGTGTCAGCTATGATAATTAGCTGACACTCGGCCGCGATCAGCGGCGCTCACCACGTGGGCGCCGCTGATCGCGATGACGTAATATTCCGTCCATGGTAATTAGGTTCAGGGTCACATGGACGGAATATTACGTCAATTGTAGGTAAGGGGTTAAGGAAATGAGTCACATACTTTTTTAAAAAATAATTGAAACCAGATTGTGATTTTTTTTATAATCTGTATTTCTGATTGTAGATTATTGTATTGTTTTCTGTACATGTATGAAGCTGTCGGTGGATATCGATCTGCGCTCGGACCGCAATACATGGACGGGCCGCCGGTCTCCTGACTAGAACTCAGCAGCCTCACAGCATGTATGAGGATGCAGGCCAGGAGATCGGCGCCCAGTCCATGCACCGCAGTGCGAGCGCAGAACAATCTAATATAGAAAGCTCAAAGTGTGTGTGTGTATGTCTGGGATAGGCATCTGCACCGTCGCAGCTACAGCCACAAAATGTCACACGTCACACGTCTGGACCCGAGAGTGTCCTAGGCTATGTTGTGAGGCAAAATTTTAACCCCGTGCGTTCCAATTCACCAATTTTGCCCCTATCTACATAATGAGGAAAAAGTGTGTGCGCGTCAAGCCCCGCCCCTCATTGTGATGTTATAATGCCCCTATTTGCATACTGGGGAACCAGTGTGTGCGCATCAAGCCCCGCCCCTCATTATGATGTCACTATGGTTGACTATGGGATGGAGGATGTGTGATGGGTATATGGGCACCGGACTATGGGATGGAGGATATGTATGATGGGTATATGGGCATGGGACTATGGGATGGAGGATATGTATGATGGGTATATGGGCACGGGACTATGGGATGGAGGATATGTATGATGGGTATATGGGCATGGGACTATGGGATGGAGGATATGTATGAAGGGTATATGGGCACGGGACTATGGGATGACGGATAATTATAATTTGCTATAACTAACCACAGTTAGTTACTATGCCCGGGCAGCGCCGGGCTCTTCAGCTAGTTTCCCAAATAAAGATGTTTCCCAGTCATATATACCCACTTTTTATTTTTCCATCAATATGGCCGTGTGAGGGCTTGTTTTTTGCAGGACGAGTTGTACTTTTGAATGACATGATTGGCTTTATCAAATAGCGTACTCGAAAATGGGAAAAAAATTCAAAGTGCGTTGAAATTGAAAAAAGTGGAATTCTAGAATTTTTTTGGTCGTCTCAGCAGCCTCCAATCTCCACATGTCAGCAGCCTCCCATCTCCACACGTCAGCAGCCTCCCATCTCCACACGTCAGCAGCCTCCCATCTCCACACGTCAGCAGCCTCCCATCTCCTCACCTCAGCAGCCTCCCATCTCTTCAGCTGCCTCCCATCTCCTCACCTCAGCAGCCTCCCATCTCCACACCTCAGCAGCCTCCCATCTCCTCTCCTCAGCAGCCTCCCATCTCCACACCTCAGCAGCCTCCCATCTCCACACCTCAGCAGCCTCCCATCTCCTCTCCTCAGCAGCCTCCCATCTCCTCTCCTCAGCAGCCTCCCATCTCCTCACCTCAGCAGCCTCCCATCTCCTCACCTCAGCAGCCTCCCATCTCCTCAGCAGCCTCCCATCTCCTCAGCAGCCTCCCATCTCCTCACCAGCCTCCATCTCCTCACCTCAGTAGCCTCCCATCTCCTCTCCTCAGCAGCCTCCCATCTCCACACGTCAGCAGCCTCCCATCTCCACACCTCAACAGCCTCCCATCTCCACACGTCAGCAGCCTCCCATCTCCTCACCTCAGCAGCCTCCCATCTCCTCAGCAGCCTCCCATCTCCTCACCTCAGCAGCCTCCCATCTCCACACCTCAGCAGCCTCCCATCTCCTCTCCTCAGCAGCCTCCCATCTCCACACCTCAGCAGCCTCCCATCTCCACACCTCAGCAGCCTCCCATCTCCTCTCCTCAGCAGCCTCCCATCTCCTCTCCTCAGCAGCCTCCCATCTCCTCTCCTCAGCAGCCTCCCATCTCCTCACCTCAGCAGCCTCCCATCTCCTCAGCAGCCTCCCATCTCCTCACCAGCCTCCATCTCCTCACCTCAGTAGCCTCCCATCTCCTCTCCTCAGCAGCCTCCCATCTCCTCTCCTCAGCAGCCTCCCATCTCCTCACCTCAGCAGCCTCCCATCTCCTCAGCAGCCTCCCATCTCCTCACCAGCCTCCATCTCCTCACCTCAGTAGCCTCTCATCTCCTCTCCTCAGCAGCCTCCCATCTCCACACCTCAGCAGCCTCCCATCTCCACACCTCAGCAGCCTCCCATCTCCTCACCTCAGCAGCCTCCCATCTCCTCAGCAGCCTCCCATCTCCTCAGCAGCCTCCCATCTCCTCACCAGCCTCCCATCTCCTCACCAGCCTCCATCTCCTCACCTCAGTAGCCTCCCATCTCCTCTCCTCAGCAGCCTCCCATCTCCACACCTCAGCAGCCTCCCATCTCCACACCTCAGCAGCCTCCCATCTCCACACCTCAGCAGCCTCCCATCTCCTCACCTCAGCAGCCTCCCATCTCCTCACCTCAGCAGCCTCCCATCTCCTCACCTCAGCAGCCTCCCATCTCCACACCTCAGCAGCCTCCCATCTCCACACCTCAGCAGCCTCCATCTCCTCACCTCAGCAGCCTCCCATCTCCTCACCTCAGCAGACTCCCATCTCCTCACCTCAGCAACCTCCCATCTCCTCAGCAGATTGCCATCTCCTCACCTCACTCCCCTCTGCAACTTCCTGCAAGTCCTGGCACACTGCCCGCCTCCTCTGCCTCTGCCGATTTCAGCATCTTCTGTCTCCCAGAAACATGACATGTTGCTGCTCTGCTGGAGAATGAAGAAGAGCACGCAGTGTGTCACATGACCTGTGTCAGGACCATGATGCACTTGGTCCTGCTGCTGCTTTAAAGGTACAGCACTGAATTCTGGCCGCCGCATTCACTAACAACACTGTAGGTGTATCTTTAAATCACCGCGGTGTTGTTAGGTATCTGGCTTGCAGCGGCCATGACCTATTGCACCTGTAGCCCAAACAGCAGTATCAAGAGAGGAGGGCCCGGCCTGCCAGCGCTTCCGGGCCCCTCCTTTTGCTACTGTTCATGGGGCCCCATACAGTAGTAAGGGCAGTAATGCCCTGATGGCGGCCCTGCTGCCCAGTTTCGAACTGAGGACCTTTCGCGTGTAACCCTAACCCTAACCCTAACCCTAACCCTAACTCTTAACCAAACCATACCCTGATCCTAACCCTAACCCTAACCCTGACCCTGACCCTAACCCTAACCCTTAACCAAACCATACCCTGATCCTAACCCTAACCCTGACCCTGACCCTAACCCTAACCCTAACCCTGACCCTAACCCTAACCCTAACTCTAACCCTGACCCTAACCTTAACCCTGACCCTAACCCTAACCCTGACCCTGACCCTAACCCTAACCCTTAACCAAACCATACCCTGATCCTAACCCTAACCCTGACCCTGACCCTAGCACTGACCCTAACCCTAACCCTAACCCTTAACCAAACCATACCCTGATCCTAACCCTAACCCTGACCCTGACCCTAACCCTAACCCTTAACCAAACCATACCCTGATCCTAACCCTGACCCTGACCCTAACCCTAACCCTAACCCTAACCCTAAACCCCCTTAACTAACCCTAACTCTAACCCAAACCCCTAAATTCCATTGTCTAAACTAATGGTAAAAAAAAAAACGCATGTGCAAAAAAACGCATACATAAGCATGCCAATGCGCACATATGCTCACCATAGACTTATAATGGGTGTCTTGCTGTAAAAAAATGCATTGCGCGTGCATGCATTGTTTTGAGGCAAGTCGGACGCTCAAAAAATGCAACAGGTTGCATTTTGTGCACCCGAGCGCATACCGCAAAAAAACGCATGCGCGGTAAAAAGCGTACAAACGCATGTGTATGCGCACATAAGCGCATCCCATGCAAAGTATAGGAGAAAAAAAATGCATGCGCTATTTAGCGCGAAAAAAAATGTAAATGTGAAACCAGCCTATCAGCGTGTTTCTGCCCAGTTTCGAACTGGGGACCTTTCACGTGTTAGGCAAACGTGATAACCACTACACTACAGAATCCAGCTACAGAAGGTTACTGTGGTCATGATGAGCCATCGAGAACAAAGACTCAACGTCAAAAGCTTTAATATCAACGCCTAATGTCATGCTTCTATCCTGTTTCTAACTGGGGACCGTTCGCGTGTGAGGTGAACGTGACAACCACTATGTCATGATTTGCAGTCTTGCCCTGTCCTGTATTTTGTATAATATGTCATTTAACTTTCCTCTGGTTCATTTGCTGTAAATTAACCATGTCTCCTTCCCCCAATACTTGCAATGTCTTGTGATGTACCTGGACCATAATCTAATTTAGGCTTGTGTCAACAGCTAGTGGAACTTTGGCTATTGTTTTCCTAAGCAGAAGATAACCTACAATACACATCCTGTAGACTAAGTGGAGCCCTTACATTTCTAGAATCTTCTGATGGACCAAACCATTGAATAGTAGGTGTGACCCCTACCCCCCTTCAGATGGACTGATCCCAGGAGCCCTGACAATACATTCTTGCTTTAAGATCAGATGTGAGTTGGATGCTAAAAGAGAAGGACGAGGCTGTCTGAGGAAGCTTCGGCCTCTGTGTGATCGTGGTGGATTTCTGGGACTCTTAAAGGACTATGGTTTTGTGATCTGGCACAAGGATTGTCGGGAGGTGCCCCCGAATCAGTTTCCTGTGGACTTATTTTGGGACTCTGCAAATTATCTTCGTGTTGTTCCTGTTTTCTGGTCAATAAATCTGTTGGATCGTTCCCAGGCCTGTTGTCCCTCCTTGCTCTGGAGAATACTCCCGTCACAAACTGGTTGGCAGCGGTGGGATCAGAGCAGAAGAAATGGAGGACAACGGCCCATCAACTTCTGGAACCAGAGCCTCAGAGTACAAGAACTGGACTGCAAAGAACCTACAAACAAAGGCCCGTGAACTGGGAGTCAGCTGCAAGGGACTCTCCAAGGAGCAGCTGATTGAAGCTTTGGAAGCAGTTCGCCTGCAAGATGATGCTGAGGAAGGATCCTCACAGCAAAGAGAGGAAAGGCGGCAGTCGGAGGTAAATACCCAAAAAAGTCAGTGGGTTGTGTGGTACGAGGAGGAGATGGCCTTGCTGGGAGAAGAGGCTACCATAGAAGATAAGAAGGAGGTCATGCGCACAGCCAAGGAGAGGCAGCGCAGGATGGAGGAGAGGGCAATGCTGGAGAGGGAGATCGCTTTGGAGGCAGCGAGAAGCTCCAGACAGACTGTACCCACAGCATCCCCCATGAGGGAACTCCCCAGAGTGTCCCGCAAAGACTTCAAGCCGTTTAATGAGGCTTCCGGTGACATTGAGGGCTTCTTCCTGGACTTTGAGCATCAGTGTCGATTAATGGAAGTCCCGGAAAGGGAGCGCGTCCGACATCTTGTGGGGCTCTTAGAGGGTGGAGCTGCCGCAGCCTATAGAGCTATGGACCCTCGGTGGAACTGTGAGTATGCAGAGATTAAACGGACTGTTCTCGAACATTATGCTGTGACCCCAGACACTTACAGGACCCAGTTTCGTACTTTAGCCTGTAATGAGGAAGTGTCTTTCAAGATGTATGCCCACAGACTCAAACAAATATGTAATCGCTGGCTGGAGGCAGAGGAGGCCTTAACCTGGAACACCTGTCTCCAGGTTATCCTAAAAGAACAATTTTTTGCCCAGTGCCCCGCTGAGATCAGGGAATGGGTGCGTGAGAGGAAACCTGCTACAGTGGAAGAAGCTGCATCTCTCGCTGATGAGGCTCTCACCATCAAGCCTCGGTGGAGAGTTCTGTTGGAGGATGGAGAGAGGCCTACCAGCTCCACAACACCGGTGGCCCCCAGTTCTTCTGTCCCCATTGTTCCCCGTTCCTCTGAGCCACCACCTCGTGTTGATACCTGGGTTAATGTGCCTCCTGTTGCTTCCACTGCGTTTTCTGGAATACGACGAGGAGAGGAAGTAGCAGAGCGCAGGTGTTATGGTTGTGGGCATCCGGGGCATCTGCAGGCCTCATGTCCAGCCAGCTCATGGAGGAATCGTCCTCAAACCCCTACAGCACCTTCAGGTGGGAGCCGACCGGCAGGTTCCCTTACCCCTCGCCCAAGAGGACGCATTGGATGGAGTGAGACACAGCACAGATGCTATCGATGTGGGCAGCCGGGGCATCTGCAAGCCTCCTGCCCAGCTGTTCAAATGAGGATTGATCCTGTACCCAATCATATTATTAATTATGTACAGCCAAGTGCCATGGAGGAAGACGTGTCACCACTACGTGAGGACTGGCCTAGTGCCTCACCCACCCATGTTGCACCACTAGGAGTTTATGGTGTGCGACCCGCAGCTATGACGACTTCAGCTCATCGAGGTAAGCACTTGCAGGAGGTCGTGCTGGATGGACAAAGACTTGTTGGATTTTGTGACTCGGGGGCTTTCCTCACGCTGGCTGATCCCCGAGTGGTTCGGCCTGAGGCAATCCATAGAGGACCTGGGATTGTCATTGAACTGGCTGGTGGACAATGGAGGACTATTCCCACAGCCACTGTGGATCTGAACTTTGGTTTTGGGGTCAGGCGATGTTTGGTTGGGGTGATGGGTGGTCTGCCTGCAGCTGTTCTCCTGGGCAATGATGTGGGAAAGCTACGATGCCAATTTGTGGCTGCATGAAGCCACATGTAAGTTAAGCCATGCCTGTGTGTACTTAACCAGTGACCTGTAGAGGTCCCTAGTACGTACACAAATTGGGAGGGGAAGGGATTGTCATGATTTGCAGTCTTGCCCTGTCCTGTATTTTGTATAATATGTCATTTAACTTTCCTCTGGTTCATTTGCTGTAAATTAACCATGTCTCCTTCCCCCAATACTTGCAATGTCTTGTGATGTACCTGGACCTTAATCTAATTTCGGCTTGTGTCAACAGCTAGTGGAACTTTGGCTATTGTTTTCCTAAGCAGAAGATAACCTACAATACACATCCTGTAGACTAAGTGGAGCCCTTACATTTCTAGAATCTTCTGATGGACCAAACCATTGAATAGTAGGTGTGACCCCTACCCCCCTTCAGATGGACTGATCCCAGGAGCCCTGACAATACATTCTTGCTTTAAGATCAGATGTGAGTTGGATGCTAAAAGAGAAGGACGAGGCTGTCTGAGGAAGCTTCGGCCTCTGTGTGATCGTGGTGGATTTCTGGGACTCTTAAAGGACTATGGTTTTGTGATCTGGCACAAGGATTGTCGGGAGGTGCCCCCGAATCAGTTTCCTGTGGACTTATTTTGGGACTCTGCAAATTATCTTCGTGTTGTTCCTGTTTTCTGGTCAATAAATCTGTTGGATCGTTCCCAGGCCTGTTGTCCCTCCTTGCTCTGGAGAATACTCCCGTCACACACTACACTTCAGAAACTCCATGCAAAGCTAAAGATGTTTAAACATGCTGAAATGAACTTGAAAAAGAAAAAAACAGCCAGCCAAAGTCAAGAGGTCTTCCTCTATGTCTGAAGACAGGACAAAGTGCATTTTGCAACACAGGAACCTTTCATTTGTCAGGCTATTGGAGAAAAAGAACAAACAGGGAAACAAAACCATGCTCCACAAAACATTCTCATGCCTTTGTCCAAAAGCCAAAAAGAAAAAGCACCTAGATGCCTGCTTTCGCACCTTGATCCTATCAGGTGTTACTTGAATTAGGAACACTTAGACACTGTCAAAAACACACATGCTTGCCAAAAGCAAAAACGGGTAGAAATAATCACATTGGTAAAAGTAATGCTCATTAAACCAGCAATAGAATATGCTAACTAAGGCTAATTAAGCCAACAATATACGTTTGTGATCAAAATAAAGAAAAGCCACATGTTTCTGCCCGGGATCAAAACAGGGAACTTTCAGGAGGATGGCAAACAGGACAATCACTACACTACAGTAATCAGACAAGAGCGTCTACTGTGGTCATGGCAAGCATTAAAGATCAAGCACTCATTGTCAAAAGCGCTAGTTTGCAAGAGGAACGCTGTGTTTCTGCCCAGTTTCGAACTGAGGACCTTTCGCGTGTAAAGCGAACGTGATAACCGCTACACTACAGAAACCAACCGATTCAAACAAACAAAAAATGCTGTGGTCATGGCAAGCAATAAAGAACAAGCACTGAAAGTCAAAAAGATCGTTTTCCAAGAGAAAAAGCTGTGTTTCTGCCCAGTTTCGAACTGGGAGCTTTCGCCTGTGAGGCGAACGTGATAACCGCTACACTACAGAAACCGGATGCAAGCGCTTACTGTGGTGACAACAAGCAATCGAGATCAAGAACTGAAAGTCAAAAGCATGGATACCAAAGGGTAACAGCGTGTTTCTGCCCAGTTTCGAACTGGGGACCTTTCGCGTGTTAGGCGAACGCGATAACCACTACACTACAGCAAACCGGCTGCGGAAGGTTGCTGTGGTCATGACGAGCCATCGAGAACAAAGACTCAACGTCAAAAGCTTTAATATCAACGCCTAATGTCATGCTTCTATCCAGTTTCAAACTGGGGACCTGTCACGTGTGAGGTGAACGTGATAACCGCTACACTACAGAAACCAGATGCAAGCGCTTACTGTGGTGACAACAAGCAATCGAGATCAAGAACTGAAAGTCAAAAGCTTGGATACCAAAGGGTAACAGCGTGTTTCTGCCCAGTTTCAAACTGGGGACCTTTCGCGTGTTAGGCAAACGTGATAATCACTACACTACAGAAACCGGCTGCGGAAGGTTACTGTGGTCATGACGAGCCATTGAGAACAAAGACTCAACGTCAAAAGCTTTAATATCAATGCATAATGTCATGCTTCTACCCAGTTTCGAACTGGGGACCGTTCGCGGGTGAGGTGAACGTGACAACCACTACACTTCAGAAACTCCATGCAAAGATAAATATGTTTAAACATGCTGAAATGAACTTGAAAAAGAAAAAAACAGCCAGCCAAAGTCAAGAGGTCTTCCTCTATGTCTGAAGACAGGACAAAGTGCATTTTGCAACACAGGAACCTTTCATTTGTCAGGCTATTGGAGAAAAAGAACAAACAGGGAAACAAAACCATGCTCCACAAAACATTCTCATGCCTTTGTCCAAAAGCCAAAAAGAAAAAGCACCTAGATGCCTGCTTTCGCACCTTGATCCTATCAGGTGTTACTTGAATTAGGAACACTTAGACACTGTCAAAAACACAAATGCTCGCCAAAAGCAAAAACGGGTAGAAATAATCACATTGGTAAAAGTAATGCTCATTAAACCAGCAATAGAATATGCTAACTAATGGTAATTAAGCCAACAATATACGTTTGTGATCAAAATAAAGAAAAGCCACATGTTTCTGCCCGGGATCAAAACAGGGAACTTTCAGGAGGATGGCAAACAGGACAATCACTACAGTAAACAGACAAGAGCGTTTACTGTGGTCATGGCAAGCATTAAAGATCAAGCACTCATTGTCAAAAGCGCTAGTTTGCAAGAGAAACGCTGTGTTTCTGCCCAGTTTCGAACTGAGGACTAGAGTTGAGCGACTTTTGGTTTTTTAGGGTCGCGTTTCGTTTCGTGAAACCCGACTTTTCCAAAAGTCGGGTCGAGCAAGATCGTCCGATTATAGGGAAAAGTCGGGGTCGTCCCCAAACACGAAACCCAATGTAAGTCAATGGGGAATAAAAGTCGGCAGTGAGAGGAGGACAGGAAACACACCAACAGTGCCCATTTGAATGCCAAAAGCATCAATTCTTCTTACTTAAGCTTGTCAACCTTAATTAACTTCATAATATAAGTTACGCACATAAAAATGGGTGTTATTTGGCTAAAGTTGTGGGGGGGAGGGCTGGTTGCAGGTTTTCATGTGCCCTGGGCGAAAGAGCGCCCATTTAACACATACCACAACTCATCATGCGCCGATACGGCAGATAAATAGCGGTATAGTACAATGAAAAATACCTCACTTTTTACATCTCATGACGAGGCCCATCTATTTCTCCATACAGAATCATTGGTCCCATATAATGTTTGAAACAGTATATGATGAGCTCCACATAATGCTACAGTATATGTTGGTCCTCATGGATGAAGCTCCACTGTCTTATGGGCCCAAATAATGCTCCAAACATAATGGGCCCCATTTCTAATGCTCTAGTGTATAATGGGCCCTGTAAATGCTGCTCCAGTGTCTGATGTCCACCTTTGGAATGTTCCAGTGTATGGTGGGCCCCATCTATCATTCTCCAGAGTATAGTGCTCCCCAAAAATTGCTGTCCCAACATTGAAAACAATCAAATAAGTCTCCTCGCTAGTGAATCCCTGTACTTGTCTGGACAGGTGCTGTAGCTTGCTTAAAAGCTCGCCAGCCGTTCTCACGCCCAGTATGGATTGCACGTGATTGCACAAAGGTTAGAAAGGGTACCGTATCCCTGGATAACATGTATGGATAGCGTACACATTCAAAATATATGTCTATACAGCATGAGGCAGGCTCAGACGGTGTTAGGCCCAGTATGGATTGCACGTCATTGCACAAAGGTTAGAAAGGGTACCGTATCCTTGGATAACATGTATGGATAGCGTACACATTCAAAATATATGTCTATACAGCATGAGGCAGGCTCAGACGGTGTTAGGCCCAGTATGGATTGCACGTCATTGCACAAAGGTTAGAAAGGGTACCGTATCCCTGGATAACATGTATGGATAGCGTACACATTCAAAATATATGTCTATACAGCATGAGGCAGGCTCAGACGGTGTTAGGCCCAGTATGGATTGCACGTGATTGCACAAAGGTTAGAAAGGGTACCGTATCCCCGGATAACATGTATGGATAGCGTACACATTCAAAATATATGTCTATACAGCATGAGGCAGGCTCAGACGGTGTTAGGCCCAGTATGGATTGCACGTGATTGCACAAAGGTTAGAAAGGGTACCGTATCCCCGGATAACATGTATGGATAGCGTACACATTCAAAATATATGTCTATACAGCATGAGGCAGGCTCAGACGGTGTTAGGCCCAGTATGGATTGCACGTCATTGCACAAAGGTTAGAAAGAGTACCGTATTCCCGGATAACATGTATGGATAGCGTACACATTCAAAATATATGTCTATACAGCATGAGGCAGGCTCAGACGGTGTTAGGCCCAGTATGGATTGCACGTGATTGCACAAAGGTTAGAAAGGGTACCGTATCCCTGGATAACATGTATGGATAGCGTACACATTCAAAATATATGTCTATACAGCATGAGGCAGGCTCAGACGGTGTTAGGCCCAGTATGGATTGCACGTCATTGCACAAAGGTTTGAAAGGGTACCGTATCCCCGGATAACATGTATGGATAGCGTACACATTCAAAATATATGTCTATACAGCATGAGGCAGGCTCAGGCGGTGTTAGGCCCAGTATGGATTGCACGTCATTGCACAAAGGTTAGAAAGGGTACCGTATCCCCGGATAACATGTATGGATAGCGTACACATTCAAAATATATGTCTATACAGCATGAGGCAGGCTCAGACGGTGTTAGGCCCAGTATGGATTGCACATCATTGCACAAAGGTTAGAAAGGGTACCGTATCCCTGGATAACATGTATGGATAGCGTACACATTCAAAATATATGTCTCAGGAGGCAGGCTCAGTATGGATTTGACGGCCCATATTACACAGCGGAGGAGCAGGGAGAGGTAAAGATTGCAAATGCTGGGGCCCTGCCCAAGCAAGGGTGGCCCACTCTTGGGCGTCGGTACTGGCACTGGGCCCCCATAGTACAGCCGTGTGTCTGACGGTGGGTGTGCACCACCACCGTCAGAGACACTTGATTGCACTATGAGGGACCCTGTGCCAGTGCCCGCGCCCAAGAGTCGGCCTACCCACCTGTCCAGGGCAACGGCACTCGCACGGTGTCGTGCGCTAGGTGGTTACCCCGGCCATGGGGGGGAGGCAGCACAGTTAGGGAGTTTTAGAAAGTGGCATATGTTGATGTTGGACATTCAGCTGATGCAAAAGGCGAAATAGGTGAAGTACCAGGAAGAGGTGGACCAAAGCAAGCCATTTTTCTGTCACCCTATGTGTCATCAGGGGAAGGTGGGACAAAATCCTTGGAAACCCATGCGTGGTTCATTTTAATGAAGGTTAGATCATCCACATTTTGGGTTGACAGACGGGTCCTTTTTTCTGTCAGGATTGATCCAGCTGCACTGAAGACTCTTTCCGATAGCACACTTGCAGCTGGGCAAGCAAGCTCCTGTAAGGCATATTGGGCCAATTCAGGCCAGGTGTCCAGTTTAGCGGCCCAATAGTCAAAGGGGAATGACCTGTGTGGGAGAACATCGATATGGGAGGAAAAGTAGTTTGTAACCATAGTTGACAACTGCTGTCTCCTGTCACTTTCCATCGATGCAGTATTACCAGTTGTGTGAACGGTATTTGAAAAATCAGTCCACAACATTGTCATGAAACCCCTGTCTCCAACGCAACTTTTGCTGTGTGCACCACGAACACCTCTGCCAAGCTGCCCCCGGCCCGTACGGCTCGTGTGAGAACCATCACCGCTGCTGTGTGCTGGGAATGCCTCAAGCAACCGATTTACCAGAGTTGCTTGTTTATTAGCCAATATTAGGTCAAGGTTCTCCTGTGGCATGATGTTTTGTAATTTGCCTTTATAGCGTGGATCCAGGATGCTGGCCAACCAGTAGTCGTCATCGTTCATCATTTTGGCAATGCGGGGGGTCCCTTTTTAGGATCCGCAAGGCATAATCTGACATGTGGGCCAATGTTCCCGGTGTCAATGATGCACTGCGAGTGCTGGGTGGAGGAGCACTTTCTGGCAAATCCACATCCCTCCAGTCACGCACAAACCCTGTACCAGACCTTGCCACGCCAACATTTTCACTTGCCCCACGAGATGCATCCTCCTCCCCTAAGTAATCATCCCCATCATCCTCCTCCTCCTCCTCCTCTTCTTCCTCCACCTCGTCCAGGAGATGTCCCTGAGCAGACAATGGCTGAATGTCATCAAGGATTCCCTCCTCCTCTTCCTCCTCATCAACATTGGCTGTAGATGCCTGCTCCTTAAGGTGCATCAAAGTTTGCATGAGCAGACGCATAAGTGGGATGCTCATGCTTAGGATGGCGTCGTCTGCGCTTACCAGCCATGTGCATTCCTCAAAACACTGAAGGACTTTACAAAGGTCTTTCAGCTTCGACCACTGCACGCCTGTCAACTCCATGTCTGCTCTCAAAGTGCCTGGCCGTGTATCCTCCCACAAATGCATTATGGCCTGCCTCTGCTCGCACAGCCGCTCCACCATGTGCAGGGTGGAGTTCCACCTTGTTGCAATGTCGATAATGAGGCGGTGGTTGGGAAGGTGGAGCAATCGCTGCAGCTTCTGCATACGAACGGAGTGTACAGGCGACCGGCGGATGTGCGCGCACAGTCTTCGCACCTTCTGGAGCAGGGCTGTTAACTCCGGATAATTTTTGAGGAAGCACTGCACCACCAGGTTCAAGGTGTGAGCCAAGCAAGGTATGTGGCTGAGTTTTGAAAGGGCTATGGCTGCCACAAAATTACGGCCGTTATCAATAACTACCTTGCCTGCCTCAAGATGTACACTGCCCAGCCATGACTCAGTTTGTCGCTTCAAGTACTCGGCCAGCACCTCGGCGGTGTGTCTGTCGCCCAAACACATCATCTGCAACACAGCCTGCTGACGCTTTCCACTAGCTGCTCGATAGGGGGACACATCGTGTGCAACAGTGGCAGCTGCAGATGGAGTGCTCGTACGACTGCGCTCTGTGGACGAGCTTTCGCTTCTGGAGGAGGAGGAGGAGGAGGGTCGAACGCCTACAGCCAACTGTTTCCTATACCGTGGGCTAGGCAGCACTGTACCACCACCGCTGTCCCCTGTGGACCCTGCATCCACCACATTAACCCAGTGCACAGTGATGGACACGTAACGGCCCTGGCCATGCCGACTGGACCATGCATCAGTTGTGAGGTGCACCTTTCCGCTCACTGACTGCTTGAGTGCATGGACAATGCGGTCTTTCACATGATGGTGGAGGGCTGGGATGGCTTTGCGAGAGAAGAAGTGGCGACTGGGTAGGTCATAGCGTGGTACTGCATAGGCCATGAGTTCGCGGAAAGCTGTGCTTTCCACCAACCGAAAGGGCATCATCTCAAACGAGATTAGTTTGGCAATGTGGGCGTTCAAACCCAGTGTACGCGGATGAGAGACTGAGTACTTTCTTGACCTACTCATAGTGTCTGGGAGGGTGAGCTGGACTTGAGAGCTGCATATGGTGGAAGTAGCGGTGGACAGGGCGGACTGAGAGAGGGTTGATGATGGTGATGGAGTTGGTGTTCTTTCTGATGGCCTAGAATCAGTCTTTCGTTGATATAACAGTGGGATTCCCTGACTGCTGTGGCCTTGCAACGACACCTCAACATTTGCTGCTGTGCTAACCGGTGGGCTTACAGTGGGGGAAACAATGTAGCGTTGCTGACTACCTTCGTTGTGATCAGTTGCACATGTGGCACTTGAGGTTTGGTGTTGTGTCCACGCTTGCAAGTGCATGCTGGTTAAATGTCTAAGCATGCAACTGGTATTCAAATTTTTCAGATTTTTCCCTCGGCTAAAGTTCTTTGCACACTTCTTACAGATAACCTTGGCCTGATCATGAGGATTTTGTTCAAAAAAGTGCCACACTGCACTCTTCCTACTTTGGCAGACATTTTGCGGCCTAGCACGCTGTGATCTTTTGACCCTCTGGACAAGCTGTCCAGCAACTCTTTTGATGTTTGGAACCTGTCTTTGGAGTGCTCCGGGCATGCCAGATAACAGCTGTTGCGATGTCGATGTCTGCTGTGGATGCTCCTCATCTGAGCTATTGGAAGCAGCACCCTCTTCCCCCAATGGATGCCAATCTGGGTCAACAACTGGGTCATCCATCACCTCCTCTTCTATGTCATGTGCACCTTTCTCTGTGTCACCGTGTATGGTGGTATAGTGTGCGGGAAGGGGCACCTGAGTCTCATCAGGGTCAAAATCTGGCTCTGTACACTGCGAGGACAATGTAGTGCTCTGAGTGAATGTACCAGCAGATTTATCCATCAGCGGCTGTGCATCAGTGCACTCCATGTCAGATTCATCTTGGCCTGGGTAATTCACCATTTGACTTGATAATCCAGGCATGGTATGTGAAAACAGCTCCATGGAGTAATCAGTAGTATGGCCTGCGTCATCCTTCAATCTTGGTTGGGGTGAAGGACACAAGGAAAGGTGTGGTTCATGAACATGAGCCTCCAATGACGACTCAGTGCTTTTACTTTTTACAACTGAAGAAGAGGAGGCGATAGAGCTGGAGGCTGAGTCAGCAATGTAAGACAAAACTTTTTCCTGATGCTCTGCCTTTAAAAGCGGTATGCCAACTCCTAGAAAACTAAGCGTTCGAGGCCTTATGTAGCCAGACGATGACGCAGGGTCAGCACCTCCTGCATTTGGTCCTATTTTGCTCTTGCCACTACCATCAGATCCATCACCAACACCATCATTACCAGCTGCCAACCCCCGCCCAATTCCACGGCCTCTTCCACCAGCCTTCCTCA
Source organism: Dendrobates tinctorius (assembly GCF_039654945.1). Classification (NCBI taxonomy): domain Eukaryota; kingdom Metazoa; phylum Chordata; class Amphibia; order Anura; family Dendrobatidae; genus Dendrobates; species Dendrobates tinctorius. Next base: position 17,539,005 of record NW_027361998.1, on the reverse strand, counting down.
TTTTTGGTAGAAATGTAGACAAAGTCCAACAAACTATATAGTAATGTAAAACAAGGTACAAGGTGTCTATAGGACAGGGGAGATTTAGAATTTCTGCACACACTTGTGGACAGAGGACACTTGTGGATTGTGTGCGGCCCACTGATATCTGAGCACTATGTCACAGGCTCGATGGCACAGCTGTGACCAAAGTGACGAGAGGATAATGGAGATTTTGAATCTCTGCGTACACTTTTGGACACTGGACACTTGTGGATTGTGTTAGGCCCACTGATATCTGAGCGCTATGTGACACGCTCGATGGCACAGCTGCCTGTGACCAAGGTGACTAGAGGATAATGGAGATTTTGAATCTCTGCGTACACTTTTGGACACTGGACACTTGTGGATTGTGTTAGGCCCACTGTTATCTGAGCACTATGTGACACGCTCGATGGCACAGCTGCCTGTGACCAAAGTGACGAGAGGATAATGGAGATTTTGAATCTCTGCGTACACTTTTGGACACTGGACACTTGTGGATTGTTTGCGGCCCACTGATATCTGAGCGCTATGTGACACGCTCGATGGCACAGCTGCCTGTGACCAAAGTGACGAGAGGATAATGGAGATTTTGAATCTCTGCGTACACTTTTAGACACTGGACACTTGTGGATTGTGTGCGGCCCACTGATATCTGAGCGCTATGTGACACGCTCGATGGCACAGCTGCCTGTGACCAAAGTGACGAGAGGATAATGGAGATTTTGAATCTCTGCGTACACTTTTGGACACTGGACACTTGTGGATTGTGTTAGGCCCACTGATATCTGAGCGCTACGTGACACGCTCGATGGCACAGCTGCCTGTGACCAAAGTGACGAGAGGATAATGGAGATTTTGAATCTCTGCGTACACTTTTGGACACTGGACACTTGTGGATTGTGTGAGGCCCACTGATATCTGAGCGCTATGTGACACGCTCGATGGCACAGCTGCCTGTGACCAAAGTGACGAGAGGATAATGGAGATTTTGAATCTCTGCGTACACTTTTGGACACTGGACACTTGTGGATTGTGTTAGGCCCACTGTTATCTGAGCGCTATGTGACATGCTCGATGGCACAGCTGCCTGTGACCAAAGTGACGAGAGGATTATGGAGATTTTGAATCTCTACGTACACTTTTGGACACTGGACACTTGTGGATTGTGTGAGGCCCACTGATATCTGAGCGATATGTGACACGCTCGATGGCACAGCTGCCTGTGACCAAAGTGACGAGAGGATAATGGAGATTTTGAATCTCTGCGTACACTTTTGGACACTGGACACTTGTGGATTGTGTGAGGCCCACTGATATCTGAGCGCTATGTGACACGCTCGATGGCACAGCTGCCTGTGACCAAAGTGACGAGAGGATAATGGAGATTTTGAATCTCTGCGTACACTTTTGGACACTGGACACTTGTGGATTGTGTGAGGCCCACTGAAATCTGAGCGCTACGTGACACGCTCGATGGCACAGCTGCCTGTGACCAAAGTGACAAGAGGATAATGGAGATTTTGAATCTCTGCGTACACTTTTGGACACTGGACACTTGTGGATTGTGTGAGGCCCACTGATATCTGAGCGCTATGTGACACGCTCGATGGCACAGCTGCCTGTGACCAAAGTGACGAGAGGATAATGGAGATTTTGAATCTCTGCGTACACTTTTGGACACTGGACACTTGTGGATTGTGTGAGGCCCACTGATATCTGAGCGCTATGTGACACGCTCGATGGCACAGCTGCCTGTGACCAAAGTGACGAGAGGATAATGGAGATTTTGAATCTCTGCGTACACTTTTGGACACTGGACACTTGTGGATTGTGTGAGGCCCACTGATATCTGAGCGCTATGTGACACGCTCGATGGCACAGCTGCCTGTGACCAAAGTGACGAGAGGATAATGGAGATTTTGAATCTCTGCGTACACTTTTGGACACTGGACACTTGTGGATTGTGTGAGGCCCACTGATATCTGAGCGCTATGTGACACGCTCGATGGCACAGCTGCCTGTGACCAAAGTGACGAGAGGATAATTGAGATTTTGAATCTCTGCGTACCCTTTTGGACACTGGACACTTGTGGATTGTGTGAGGCCCACTGATATCTGAGCGCTATGTGACACGCTCGATGGCACAGCTGCCTGTGACCAAAGTGACGAGAGGATAATGGAGATTTTGAATCTCTGCGTACACTTTTGGACACTGGACACTTGTGGATTGTGTTAGGCCCACTGTTATCTGAGCGCTATGTGACACGCTCGATGGCACAGCTGCCTGTGACCAAAGTGACGAGAGGATAATGGAGATTTTGAATCTCTGCGTACACTTTTGGACACTGGACACTTGTGGATTGTGTGAGGCCCACTGATATCTGAGCGCTATGTGACACGCTCGATGGCACAGCTGCATGTGACCAAAGTGACGAGAGGATAATGGAGATTTTTAATCTCTGCGTACACTTTTGGACACTGGACACTTGTGGATTGTGTTAGGCCCACTGATTTCTGAGCGCTACGTGACACGCTCGATGGCACAGCTGCCTGTGACCAAAGTGACGAGAGGATAATGGAGATTTTGAATCTCTGCGTACATTTTTGGACACTGGACACTTGTGGATTGTGTGCGGCCCACTGATATCTGAGCGCTATGTGACACGCTCGATGGCACAGCTGCCTGTGACCAAAGTGACGAGAGGATAATGGAGATTTTGAATCTCTGCGTACACTTGTGGACAGTGGACACTTGTGGATTGTGTGAGGCCCACTGATATCTGAGCGCTATGTGACACGCTCGATGGCACAGCTGCCTGTGACCAAAGTGACGAGAGGATAATGGAGATTTTGAATCTCTGCGTACACTTTTGGACACTGGACACTTGTGGATTGTGTGAGGCCCACTGATATCTGAGCGCTATGTGACACGCTCGATGGCACAGCTGCCTGTGACCAAAGTGACGAGAGGATAATGGAGATTTTGAATCTCTGCGTACACTTTTGGACACTGGACACTTGTGGATTGTGTTAGGCCCACTGATATCTGAGCGCTATGTGACACGCTCGATGGCACAGCTGCCTGTTACCAAAGTGACGAGAGGATAATGGAGATTTTGAATCTCTGCGTACACTTTTGGACACTGGACACTTGTGGATTGTGTGCGGCCCACTGATATCTGAGCGCTATGTGACACGCTCGATGGCACAGCTGCCTGTGACCAAAGTGACGAGAGGATAATGGAGATTTTGAATCTCTGCGTACACTTTTGGACACTGGACACTTGTGGATTGTGTGAGGCCCACTGATATCTGAGCGCTATGTGACACGCTCGATGGCACAGCTGTGACAAAAGTGACTAGAGGATAAGGGAGATTGGATTGCTTTTAAAAAAGCAGTTTGCGGAGCAGTGGGTAAACAGCAATGTCAGCGTGTCAGGAAGCCTTAAAAGGCAGCCCAACAACCAACACCACTGATGCACCACAATATAGCCTCCCCTTGCACTGCACACACAGTGACTTGTGTGTTGTGCAGGCCAAATCGCTAGCAGCAGAAGCAGTTTTTTTGTCTTCTTCCCTGCCTAACGCGCTCCCTACAGAATCAGCAGCAACCTCTCCATATACTAAGATCGGCAGAAGTAAGATGGCGGTCGGCGTGCACGCCCTTTTATACCCCCTGTGACGCCCACCAAAGCAAGCCAATCACTTGCATGCCCTTCTGAAAGATGGTGGTGACCCGTGCCTAGGTCATCACGTTGCCCACAGTGTCCGTGGATCCTGATTGGCTGAAAAAGAGCGCAAAACAAACTTTTGAAACGCGACTTTGGCGCGTAAGTCGCCGAGCTCGCGGCCGACCTCATCCTAGGGTCGGGTTTCGTTTCATGAAACCCGACTTTGCCAAAAGTCGGCGACTTTTGAATTTTTTCGACCCGTTTCGCTCAACTCTAGTGATAACGGCTACACTACAGAAACCGGATGCAAGGGCTTACTGTGGTGACAACAAGCAATCGAGATCAAGAACTGAAAGTCAAAAGCTTGGATACCAAAGAGTAACAGCGTGTTTCTGCCCAGTTTCGAACTGGGGACCTTTCGCGTGTTAGGCGAACGTGATAACCACTACACTACAGAAACCGGCTGCGGAAGGTTACTGTGGTCATGACGAGCCATCGAGAACAAAGACTCAACGTCAAAAGCTTTAATATCAACGCCTAATGTCATGCTTCTATCCAGTTTCGAACTGGGGACCGTTCGCGTGTGAGGTGAACGTGACAACAACTACACTTCAGAAACTCCATGCAAAGCTAAAGATGTTTAAACATGCTGAAATGAACTTGAAAAAGAAAAAAACAGCCAGCCAAAGTCAAGAGGTCTTCCTCTATGTCTGAAGACAGGACAAAGTGCATTTTGCAACACAGGAACCTTTCATTTGTCAGGCTATTGGAGAAAAAGAACAAACAGGGAAACAAAACCATGCTCCACAAAACATTCTCATGCCTTTGTCCAAAAGCCAAAAAGAAAAAGCACCTAGATGCCTGCTTTCGCACCTTGATCCTATCAGGTGTTACTTGAATTAGGAACACTTAGACACTGTCAAAAACACACATGCTTGCCAAAAGCAAAAATGGGTAGAAATAATCACATTGGTAAAAGTAATGCTCATTAAACCAGCAATAGAATATGCTAACTAAGGCTAATTAAGCCAACAATATACGTTTGTGATCAAAATAAAGAAAAGCCACATGTTTCTGCCCGGGATCAAAACTGGGAACTTTCAGGAGGATGGCAAACAGGACAATCACTACACTACAGTAACCAGACAAGAGCGTTTACTGTGGTCATGGCAAGAATTAAAGATCAAGCACTCATTGTCAAAAGCGCTAGTTTGCAAAAGGAACGCTGTGTTTCTGCCCAGTTTCGAACTGAGGACTTTTCGCGTGTAAAGCGAACGTGATAACCACTACACTACAGAAACCACCAGATTCAAACAAACAAAAAATGCTGTGGTCATGGCAAGCAATAAAGAACAAGCACTGAAAGTCAAAAAGATTGTTTTCAAAGAGAAAAAGCTGTGTTTCTGCCCAGTTTCGAACTGGGGACCTTTCGCGTGTGAGGCGAACGTGATAACCGCTACACTACAGAAACCGGATGCAAGCGTTTACTGTGGTGACAACAAGCAATCGAGATCAAGAACTGAAAGTCAGAAGCTCGGATACCAAATGGTAACAGCGTGTTTCTGCCCAGTTTCGAACTGGGGACCTTTCGCGTGTTAGGCGAACGTGATAACCGCTACACTACAGAAACCGTATGCAAGCGTTTACTGTGGTGACAACAAGCAATCGAGATCAAGAACTGAAAGTCAAAAGGTTGGATACCAAAGGGTAACAGCGTGTTTCTGCCCAGTTTCGAACTGGGGACCTTTCGCGTGTTAGGCGAACGTGATAAGCACTACACTACAGAAACCGTCTGCCAAAGGTTACTGTGGTCATGACGAGCCATCGAGAACAAAGACTCAACGTCAAAAGCTTTAATATCAACTCCTAATGTCATGCTTCTATCCTGTCTCAAACGGTGGACCGTTCGAGTGTGAGGTTAACGTGACAACTACTACACTTCAGAAACTCCATGCAAAGCTAAAGATGTTTAAACATGCTGAAATGAACTTGAAAAAGAAAAAAACAGCCAGCCAAAGTCAAGAGGTCTTCCTCTATGTCTGAAGACAGGACAAAGTGCAGTTTGCAACACAGGAACCTTTCATTTGTCAGGCTATTGGAGAAAAAGAACAAACAGGGAAACAAAACCATGCTCCACAAAACATTCTCATGCCTTTGTCCAAAAGCCAAAAAGAAAAAGCACCTAGATGCCTGCTTTCGCACCTTGATCCTATCAGGTGTTACTTGAATTAGGAACACTTAGACACTGTCAAAAACACACATGCTTGCCAATAGCAAAAACGGGTAGAAATAATCACATTGGTAAAAGTAATGCTCATTAAACCAGCAATAGAATATGCTAACTAAGGCTAATTAAGCCAACAATATACGTTTGTGATCAAAATAAAGAAAAGCCACATGTTTCTGCCCGGGATCAAAACAGGGAACTTTCAGGAGGATGGCAAACAGGACAATCACTACACTACAGTAACCAGACAAGAGCGTTTACTGTGGTCATGGCAAGCATTAAAGATCAAGCACTCATTGTCAAAAGCGCTAGTTTGCAAGAGGACCGCTGTTTTTCTGCCCAGTTTCGAACTGCGGACCTTTCGCGTGTAAAGCGAACGTGATAACCGCTACACTACAGAAACCAACCGATTCAAACAAACAAAAATTGCTCTGGTCATGGCAAGCAATAAAGAACAAGCTCTGAAAGTCAAAAACATCGTTTTCCAAGAGAAAAAGCTGTGTTTCTGCCCAGTTTCGAACTGAGGACCTTTCGCATGTAAAGCGAACGTGATATCAGCTACACTACAGAAACCAACAAATTCAAACAAACAAAAAATGCTGTGGTCATGGCAAGCAATAAACAACAAGCACTGAAAGTCAAAAAGATCGTTTTCAAAGAGAAAACGCTGTGTTTCTGCCCAGTTTCGAACTGGGGACCTTTCGCGTGTGAGGCGAACGTGATAACCGCTACACTACAGAAACCAGATACAAGCGCTTACTGTGGTGACAACAAGCAATCGAGATCAAGAACTGAAAGTCAAAAGCTTGGATAGCAAAGGGTAACAGCGTGTTTCTGCCCAGTTTCGAACTGGGGACCTTTCGCGTGTTAGGCGAACGTGATAACCACTACACTACAGAATCCGGCTGCGGAAGGTGACTGTGGTCATGACGAGCCATCGAGAACAAAGACTCAACGTCAAAAGCTTTAATATCAACGCCTAATGTCATGCTTCTATCCAGTTTCGAACTAGGGACCGTTAGCGTGTGAGGTGAACGTGACAACCACTACACTTCAGAGGATGGCAAACAGGACAATCACTACACTACAGTAACCTGACAAGAGCGTTTACTGTGGTCATGGCAAGCATTAAAGATCAAGCACTCATTGTCAAAAGCACTAGTTACAAGAGGAACGCTGTGTTTCTGCCCAGTTTCGAACTGAGGACCTTTCGCGTGTAAAGCAAACGTGATAACCGCTACACTACAGAAACCAACCAATTCAAACAAACAAAAGATGCAGTGGTCATGGCAAGCAATAAAGAACAAGCACTGAAAGTCAAAAAGATTGTTTTCCAAGAGAAAAAGCTGTGTTTCTGCCCAGTTTCGAACTGGGGACCTTTCGCGTGTGAGACGAACGTGATAACGGCTACACTACAGAAACCGGATGCAAGCGCTTACTGTGGTGACAACAAGCAATCGAGATCAAGAACTGAAAGTCAAAAGCTTGGATACCAAAGGGTAAGGCTGGTTTCACATTTGCGTTTTTTTGCGCTGGAAAAAAACGCATACCTGCGCATGCGTTTTTTCCCCTATATTTAACATGGGTGCGCATACCTGCGCGCTGGTAAGCGCTCGTATGCGATTTTCATGCGCTGCGTTTTTTTGGGGTGTGCGTTTGTATTTTCCAGACGCAGCATGTTGCATTTTTTGGCCCTGCAAAAAAGCGCATGCGCACGTATGCGCACGTTTTGCGCTAAAAATGGCCATTATAGCCTATGGATGCGCATACGTGCGCACTGGCATGCGCATGTAAGCTTTTTTTAGCGCTGCGTTTTTTTGGTAGTGTCCACTTGTTGTACTAGTTATAATCTTCTAAAGTAAAAAAAAAAAGTCTATATAAAGGAGGTGCCTGCCAAAACTCTGCCACTACTACACTGACAGATTGGAGAGCAGACAGTCAACAAGGAACCCATCTGATCAGCGAAGAATGTGAGTATATTACATTATATGCCTGTCCTTTTAAATTATGTATGTACTAATGATTTTTATTATTTTTACATGCAGTATGTCTTCAGAATCCGAGTATTCCCCATCGCGGCAGGAATTGGCGCAAGCAGACCGTGAGGTGATTATTTTCGTGCATCTGGTAAGTATATCTGCTGCTTCTCCAAATCTCTTACGTTTTTTTCTACTTTTCTAAGACATCGTCATCATCATCATCTTCTGCGGACGGGACTAGTGAGGGCGAAGAGCAGGAGCAGCGAAGCCAAGTCCCGGTGGTGATACGGAATGTATGTATCAAATGATTTGTAATGTTCTTTATTTTTTATCTTCTATTTTTACTCTTTTTTATGTTTCTTTTTTTGTAACTTTTTATTCAATTTAAATTTGATTATTCTAATGAATGTGTTTTGTCTTGGTTCCACAACGGGATGAAGACATCTACCTGGATAATGAGCAGCTCATCAGCCTGGTCCAGGAGCGTTCGCCGTTGTGGGACAGCCGTGACCGGCTGCACAAGGACATTGTGGTGACCCAGCGGCTATGGAATGAGGTGGCCGCAGCGTTGATGGATGGCTGGGACAGCGCCACAGCATCCTCCAAAAAGGCGTTTAGTGAGTATTTCCCTGCTCTGTATTGTGCCGCAGTGACTGTTGTCCTTGACGGCACTGTTGGGTTTCGTGCTAGGTGTATTCTAGCAGGAAACCCAACAGTGTCATTGGGGTCTACAGTGACTGCTTTGAGTATTGTATTGCTACATTGTGCCGCAGTGACTGTTGTCCTTGACGGCACTGTTGGGTTTCGTGCTAGGTGTATTCTAGCAGGAAACCCAACAGTGTCATCGGGGTCTACAGTGACTGCTTTGAGTATTGTATTGCTACATTGTGCCGCAGTGACTGTTGTCCTTGACGGCACTGTTGGGTTTCGTGCTAGGTGTATTCTAGCAGGAAACCCAACAGTGTCATCGGGGTCTACAGTGACTGCTTTGAGTATTGTATTGCTACATTGTGCCGCAGTGACTGTTGTCCTTGACGGCACTGTTGGGTTTCGTGCTAGGTGTATTCTAGCAGGAAACCCAACAGTGTCATCGGGGTCTACAGTGACTGCTTTGAGTATTGTATTGCTACATTGTGCCGCAGTGACTGTTGTCCTTGACGGCACTGTTGGGTTTCGTGCTAGGTGTATTCTAGCAGGAAACCCAACAGTGTCATCGGGGTCTACAGTGACTGCTTTGAGTATTGTATTGCTATATTGTGCCGCAGTGACTGTTGTCCTTGACGGCACTGTTTTTTTTTTAACAACAGTGGACAAAGTACGAACACGTTGGCGTTCGATCAAGGACCGCTTCAACAGTGATGTTCGTGCTGAGGGCCAGGTTCGCAGTGGAGCTGCGTCAAGGACCAGAACTAGATACCGTCACTATCACGCGTTGCAGTTCCTAAGACCGGTCCTTGCCACGAGATCGTAAGTATTATAAATTTTGGGTTTTTATTTTTATTAATCTGTGTTTTTCTAATCCACAGCTGATGCTTCTTGTAAAGGCATGGTAGTAATGATTTTCCTTTATTCCACAGCACCTGGAGCAGCACCCTGCAACCTGGCCCTGGAGCGGTCCTTCCTCGGACGTCCTCTGACCCGTCCCAGCCATCCGACAGCCAGGAAGCACCTTGCAGGTCAGCCACACACACAGCTGGTGACCAGGAAGCTGGGCCATCAGGTGTTCCCCTGTCCCAGGTCTCTGCCACTGGTTATGCGGGCACTACCTGCCAGCGGCAGAGGGCCTTGGACAGGAATGTCTTGCCCGAGTTTATGCATTTGAGCGAGGCCTTTAATTCCAGCCTCAAGTCACTGTCCAACAGAGTTGAAAGCGGTTTTGCACTCATGGAACGTGGTTTTAACCACTTTGAACACCGCTTCAATTCTGTAGAACAGCGCCTTGACCGTCTGGAGGCCGACCTCAACAGACCAGCACACCATTTTTTTAGTAAGATTGAAAAGGGCATGGCGGAACACCTTAGTCCTGAGCAACAGCTGAATGTGCTGCAGGCCTGCAACAATGCTTTCTTGCAGGCTATGCAGCATAATCGGTACGGTCAGCAGTCAGTGGTGTCATTTCCACCTGTGCCACCATTGACTCGCTTCACCTCACTACCGACTTGTGCTGCATACCACTGCACGGACACCTCTATTCAAAGCCAGGACACCCACCGTTACACCACAAGTCTGAGTGCAGCTGGTCACTTCACCGACACCACCATGGCAAGCGCTGCTCCTGTCTGGAGCACCACCGCCACTCCCATGCATGCGTGGAGCTCAGCCACCACTAGGCAAACATGGAACAGCCCTGCCGCTACAACAACATGTAGTAGCCCTGCCACCACCACTCTGAAAACCTGGACCATCACTGCCGCCACCAGTCCTCCTGCAAGGACGAGCACTGCCAACGAAGAGCAGCAGCAGCAGCCACCTCAGCAGCAGCAGCCACCTCAGCAGCAGCAGCAACCACCTCAGCAGCAGCCACCACAGCAGCAGCAGCAGCCACCACCGCAGCAGCCGCCACCTCAGCAGCAGCAGCCACCTCAGCAGCAGCAGCCACACCAGCAGCAGCAGCCACCTCAGCAGCAGCAGCCACACCAGCAGCAGCAGCCACCTCAGCAGCAGCCGCCACCTCAGCAGCAGCCGCCACCTCAGCAGCAGCAGCAGCCACACCAGCAGACGGGGGACCTACACTCAATATTTGCCCCTAGTTCAAGGCGAAATCTATCAAGGCGGGCATTGGGCCAAAGTCGGTCCAGGCACACAAGCCTACGGCGACATGCCATTACAACTAATGTACCTGAACAGATTTCCTCTCCTCCAAGTGTTCCTAGTTTAATTCCCTTAACTGGACTACCTTCCCCCACAAGTTTTGTTGCCCCTTCCCCTCAAACACCGTCTTCAACTTCAAGTGTTGCATATTCCCTGCACACCCCCAAATTGAAACCATCTGCCCCCAAACGCCGTAAAAAATAATTTTTTGGTTTACTTTTTTTGATTAAAAATAAATTTACATTTGTGGTTCACCATTAAAAAGTTTCATTAATGTTGTTTGCGCCGCTCACACACACTGATGGGTAAATACATGTTAAAAACCAACCCAAGGCCTAGTATAGTCATATGTGAAATACCACGGCCTAGTATAGTCATACCAAGGCCTAGTGTAATAACTCTAGTTTTACCAACTTGGATCTGGTTTCATGAAAAACAAACTGTTGAAACTTGTCTAAAAAATAAGTTTCTTTCTAGTTTCAACAGTTTGTTTTTTGTGAAACAAGATGCTAGTTGTTAAAAATGGAGTTATTACAGTAGGCCTTGGTATGACTATACTAGGCCGTGGTATTTCACATATTACTATACTACTAGCCCCAAGGCCTACTATACTCATATTTGAAATACCACGGCCTAGTGTAGTCATTCCAAGGCCTAGTGTAATAACTCTAGTTTTACCAACTAGAATCTGGTTTCATGAAAAACAAACTGTTGAAACTTGTCAAGTTTCACCAGTTTGTTTTTCGTGAAACAAGATCCTAGTTGGTAAAAATCGAGTAGGCCTTGGTATGACTATACTAGGCCGTGGTATTTCACATATGACTATACTACTAGCCCCAAGGCCTACTATACTCATATTTGAAATACCACGGCCTACTGTAGTCATTCCAAGGCCTAGTGTAATAACTCTAGTTTTACCAACTAGAATCTGGTTTCATGAAAAACAAACTGTTGAAACTTGTCAAGTTTCAACAGTTTGTTTTTCGTGAAACAAGATCCTAGTTGGTAAAAATCGAGTAGGCCTTGGTATGACTATACTAGGCCGTGGTATTTCACATATGACTATACTAGTAGGCCCAAGGCCTACTATACTCATATTTGAAATACCACGGCCTAGTATAGTTATTCCAAGGCCTAGTGTAATAACTTGTAAGTTGGAATGGAGCAGATTACATTCATCCACTCAATGCTGACTTGTATTCACCATTGACTTTCATTGGGGTTGGGTTTTGAGGGTTGTGTTTTGAGAAAATCACATACTTTTTTTTCAACTAGTTGCACAATTTTCTCTTGAAAAAATTTGGTTTCCTGATTCATGGCCTGCAGCTTTGCTCGTTCCAATATATTTCACGCAGACTAGCAATGCTGCATTTTAACTCGTATGTGTATTTACCTGCCCAGGTGTGTGAACATCAAAAAATTCAGTTATACATGGGTAGTTTTTTATTTAATTGGAGTTTAAAAAATATAGTGCACTCAGTAATGGTATCAAATAAGGTTTTTTATTACCATAAACAAACAAAAACATTACACCATTTCATCTTGCCAGTGCACCCGTCCTACATCAGAAATAAAGTAGGCCGCAAATTAGTCCCTCATTTGGCCAACTTCAACGGATGACCTGAGAGTGTGCTGAGTGAATTCAGGCAATGGGTTAGGAGCATCATCATCCAGTTCAAAGGTCGGGTGCTCTTTAGCCATCACAAAGTTATGTAGAACCACACAGGCCTTCACCACCTCATCGACTGTTTCAAGTTTAAGATTAATGGCCGTGCCCAGAATTCGCCATCTGGAGACAAGAATCCCAAAAACACACTCGACAGTTCTTCTGGCCCTGGTCAGCCTGTAATTAAATATTTTTTTGGCGTGGTCCAAGTCACGGCTGGAGTAGGGTTTCAGTAAGTTTCCGCACATTTGAAAAGCCTCATCGCCAACCATTACAAAGGGCAGTGGCGGAGCTTCGGTGTGAGGAAGAGGCCGTGGCATAGGGAAATTAAATTGGTTGCCATACAACCTCCGGCCCATGTCTGAGTTTTTAAAAGCCTGTGAGTCATTACCACGGCCAAATGCTCCAATGTCCACTGCTACAAACATACATCCGGCATCCGCAATCGCCATGAGTACTATTGAAAAGTACTTTTTGTAATTATAGTACTCAGATCCCGTTCTTTGGGGTTTGATGATCCGTATGTGTTTACCATCAACAGCTCCCAAACAGTTGGGAAAATTGCATACTGTCCAGAATTTGTCAGCAATTTCCATCCACTTTTCAGCGGTGGGCAGGGGCATAAATTCTGGACAAAGAACATTCCAGAGAGCCCGGCAGGTGTCAGCAACAATTCCAGACAAGGTAGAGATTCCAATACGGTACTGGAAGTGTAGTGAGGATAGGGTTTCTCCAGTCGCCAGGAATCTGTGAACAAACAAAGAAGTAAAATTAATATTTATGTATATTATTTTAAAAAACTATAAAATAAAATATTAGTACATTCACGAAAACTAATTACCCAAGGTTTTGAATACTAAATTTAAAAAAAAAACTTCAGACCGCACCCCTTGGTTTTTAAAACATACCGTAATGTCACCAGTAGCCGTTCCTCAGGAGGAATCGCACGACGGAGCTGTGTGTCCTGTCTCCGGATGGATTGTTGGACACGAGCAAGCAAATCCATGAAACTTTCGTGGGACATCCGGATATAATCTGTAAATTTCTCCGGGTTTGACTGGAGCTCGCTGTAGAGGGTGTGGTATGCCCCACGGCTCTCCCGGAGTTCAACAATCGGATGTATCCACATACGCCGCCGTCTTCGCTGCCTCTCTCTCTTCCTTTGTTCATGGCAAGCAACTGCATACGCCTGAGCCATCGCGATGTCCAAATCCAAGTTTAAGTGAAAACTCTTCCAGCGCAGATCCATGGTCACGAGAAGAATCAAGCAAATGTGAAGAATACTGTAGACAGGGTCTATATATTAACATACCACACCCACAATGCAGTCCCATTGGTCTTGTGTGTTGTTGATTGGTTGTTTTTTCTTTTTTGTGGGGTTTTTACAAAATCTGTAAAAAAACGCAAACGCACAAAAAACGCATACAAACGCACAAAAACGCTGCGTTTTTTTCCTGCATGCGCATAAAAATGCTTGAAAAAAACGCAGCGTTTGTATGCATTTGTATGCGCTTTTTTAATGTGTTTTTTTGCGGGAAAAACGCGCTGCATAAAGAAGCAAGTGTGAAACTAGCCTAACAGCGTGTTTCTGCCCAGTTTCGAACTGGGGACCTTTCGTGTGTTAAGCGAACATGATAACCACTACACTACAGAAACCGACTGCGGAAGGTTACTGTGGTCATGATGAGCCATCGAGAACAAAGACTCAACGTCAAAAGCTTTAATATCAACGCCTAATGTCATGCTTCTATCCAGTTTCGAACTGGTGACCGTTCACCTGTGAGGTAAACGTGACAACCACTACACTTCAGAAACTCCATGCAAAGCTAAAGATGTTTAAACATGCTGAAATGAACTTGAAAAAGAAAAAAACAGCCAGCCAAAGTCAAGAGGTCTTCCTCTATGTCTGAAGACAGGACAAAGTGCAGTTTGCTACACAGGAACCTTTCATTTGTCAGGCTGTTGGAGAAAAGAACAAACAGGGAAACAAAACCATGCTCCACAAAACATTCTCATGCCTTTGTCCAAAAGCCAAAAAGAAAAAGCATCTAGATGCCTGCTTTCGCACCTTGATCCTATCAGGTGTTACTTGAATTAGGAACACTTAGACACTGTCAAAAACACACATGCTTGCCAAAAGCAAAAACGGGTAGAAATAATCACATTGGTAAAAGTAATGCTCATTAAACCAGCAATAGAATATGCTAACTAAGGCTAATTAAGCCAACAATATACGTTTGTGATCAAAATAAAGAAAAGCCACATGTTTCTGCCCGGGATCAAAACAGGGAACTTTCAGGAGAATGGCAAACAGGACAATCACTACACTACAGTAACCAGACAAGAGCGTTTACTGTGGTCATGACAAGCATTAAAGATAAAGCACTCATTGTCAAAAGCGCTAGTTTGCAAGAGAAACGCTGTGTTTCTGCCCAGTTTCGAACTGAGGACTTTACGGGTGTAAATCGAACGTGATAACTGCTACACTACAGAAACCAACCGATTCAAAAAAAAACAAAAAATGCTGTGGTCATGGCAAGCAATAAAGAACAAGCACTGACAGTCAAAAAGATCGTTTTCCAAGAGAAAAGCTGTGTTTCTGCCCAGTTTCGAACTGGGGACCCTTCACGTGTGAGGTGAACGTGATAACCTCTACACTACAGAAACCGGATGCAAGCGCTTACTGTGGTGACATCAAGCAATCGAGATCAAGAACTGAAAGTCAAAAGCTTGGATACCAAAGGGTAACAGCGTGTTTCTGCCCAGTTTCGAACTGGTGACCTTTCGCGTGTTAGGCGACTGTGATAACCACTACACTACAGAAACTGGCTGCGGAATGTTACTGTGGTCATGATGTGCCATCGAGAACAAAGACTCAACGTCAATAGCTTTAACATCAACACCTAACGTCATGCTTCTATCCAGTTTCGAACTGGGGACCGTTCGCGTGTGAGGTGAACGTGACAACCACTTCACTTCAGAAACTCCATGCAAAGCTAAAGATGTTTAAAAATCCTGAAATGAACTTGAAAAAGAAAAAAACATCCAGCCAAAGTCAAGAGGTCTTCCTCTATATCTGAAGACAGGACAAAGTGCATTTTGCAGCACAGGAACCTTTCATTTGTCAGGCTATTGGAAAAAAGAACAAACAGGGAAACAAAACCATGCTCCACAAAACATTCTCATGCCTTTGTCCAAAAGCCAAAAAGAAAAAGCACCTAGATGCCTGCTTTCGCACCTTGATCCTATCAGGTGTTACTTGAATTAGGAACACTTAGACACTGTCAAAAACACACATGCTTGCCAAAAGCAAAAACGGGTAGAAATAATCACATTGGTAAAAGTAATGCTCATTAAACCAGCAATAGAATATGCTAACTAATGCTAATTAAGCCATCAATATACATTTGTGATCAAAATAAAGAAAAGCCACATGTTTCTGCCCGGGATCAAAACAGGGAACTTTCAGGAGGATGGTGATAGGAACTGAAGGAGTTAAATTGAGTTCTGTCTATGTTGCATTTTCTTGTTTAAAACTTATCTTTTCTGTTCCCTTGTGAACCAAGGTCAAATACTCCTGCTTTTTAGCCTACATGACTTTCTTTGTAGAAAACAAGTTGTGAAATCATTTTTTATACTGCGCATGTCTGTAAATGTTTAAATTCTTTGCTATAAAAGATGGAAGCCTAACTGATAAGCCAGAGGCGTCTTGGCTGGCATCCCGAGTGGTATTGTACAGCTTGTGTCTGTGTTATCCTTCTCGACGAAGCAATCAATTAGAGACATATGGTGCCTTACACCCAAGAACATCGGTCCTTCAGAAGAAAGAGGTATCTGAGGGATCCCGACAGTTTCCTGGCGGCCGAAACAGGGACCTGATATAGGCACCTCTCCAAGACTACCCGATCTACAGACCACTCCAGTTACTGATGAAATTGTGAACAGCAGACCTAAACACCTGGCCAGGTAAGAGATCAATTCTTCTCTTCTCTGCTCTTCATAATCTATCATTATAACTAAGGTCCGTATCAAGGGGAATCTAGTAGAGGAGGGGGCCATAAAATCAGGTCCATATAAGAACTCTGAGGAAATCGGGTGTGACACGCATATGTAATTCCTGTCCGAATGAGAGGCTATTGCAGATTCTGCCTGTGTACTGCTATTTTTAGGAGAAGAACTGATGCAAATCATAACGGGTATGGTGATTGGACATTTGCAGGGACAACCCCAGACACAAACATAAAAAGTTTCATCACTTCAAGAAGGGAGAACAGTGGTGGGTATTGTTAGCATTGAATACACATGTCCCATTGAGTGACATGTTGAGAGGTCTGACATTACGGAATATAAGGCTGGGTGAACAGTTCATACTGCGCAGCCCGGACGGACAAGTTTTTCACAATAGACGGTTCCGCACTAGGAATAGAGGAGGTTGTTGAGTGACTGCCTTGATTTGAAGGACTGTGGAAAGTAGACAAATAAGCTGCACAGTAGGTATTCGTTCAAAGAGTGGTGATATTGCCTAACTGGGTCATGTGACAGCGTCCTTTCGGGGAGGTCACCGCCTAAGCTTAAATCAACACCCTTTACGAATAAACCTTGTGACAGATAAGAGTGTGACCGAATGAGCACAGGACCACGAAATGAGCCTGTGACAGGATATGACTGAAGAACCCCGATAAATGGATACTTTGTTTACAATCCTGTGTGTTGTGGGAGTGTTACTGTTCGGATGCTACCTAGCATATAAGTACACGAGACACGTAGTACAAGGAGGAACAGACACCCCGTTTAACCTGTTGGCACCTTAGGAAGAAGGTAACGAGGTATAGTAGAGCCTAGTCTTGAGCTTACCCAATACACCACCTAAGGCAGGGGACTAACAGGAAGAAACAAGAGAAACAGGATAGAAAGATGGGGAACAGTCAGGGAAAGACACCTGAAGAAGGAGACCGGTTATGTGATATAATTGAGGATAGATATGGAAGTAGTGCAGCAAAGAACCTGGAAAAAGTATTAATCAAATCCAAAGTGCAAGATAGGCAGGCTGTGTGAATCCTTGTATATATGTCTATGAGAACCTTTGAATAAGATGAGAGATGAGTAATTGAGTAAAAAAAAAATCAAAAAAAAAAATCAGTGAATGAGCACGTATGAATGAATCATCACACATCATTTTTGTGTCAAGAGATTTGTGACCTTTCTAGTTGTGGTGGAATCCCGGACAGATGCGTTATAGATATTTCAAATCTACATCTGAGACTGAATGAATTGAGTAATGATATAGTTCGTGTTATATGTGGCATTACATTGTAAAGTTTCCTGAATGCATTTGGCCAGAAAAAGGGCAAGGCATGGTTAATCTCATTATACAGTTATCTACCCTTACAGTGAAATCCCGTGATTTTGAGTTTCTTTGTAGAAATTGATTTTGATAAGTCTAAAGAACTACAGAATTCTGTGAAGGACGACGCTGCATTCTGACGGGAGGGAGGAAAGATGGCGCTGCGCAGTTTTTCTTCTCCCTTCGCTCTTATCTCTGCTGAGTGTGAGCTGTGCTCAAAATTCTCTGTAATTCTATCCGTAAGGTACGCGCTGAAAGATTTGTGCA
Source organism: Dendrobates tinctorius (assembly GCF_039654945.1). Classification (NCBI taxonomy): domain Eukaryota; kingdom Metazoa; phylum Chordata; class Amphibia; order Anura; family Dendrobatidae; genus Dendrobates; species Dendrobates tinctorius. The sequence continues at coordinate 17,521,016 of NW_027361998.1, read as the reverse complement.
TTTTAAAGCAACAGTACTTAATTGAAGATTGGAAGTTAAAAGTAAGATATGGTGCCTAATTTAGAAGGGAATTGTAAGTGATTGCTTGGTCATTAATGTGTTTGAACCTGCTTCTAGTTGTGTGATTGATTTGTATAGCAAATTGTGTCAAATTACAAAAGACAGAGCAGGAAGGAAGCAGTAAAACAAGTGGGACAAATATTGAAAAAGGCAAAAATACCAGAGTGTGAATGTTTGGATGTACAAAAAGGCACAGACAAGGGAAGAAAATAGCAAGTGAATAAATGATGCTTGAGAATGTGCAGCAGTATGGAAGGTGTATTATGAATGTTTGATTGACAAAGTGTAACCAGAGACCCAGACAAAACAGATGGACTTGTAAACACTGTGGTCAGACTCAGACAAACCCAGACTGAATAGCTACTTGTGTGACCTGTGCTACTGACCTAAGCGAATTGCACTAAATCCTATCCAGACAAGATCATAAGAAGCTGACATAATAGTGTGGATAGTGGGTAGTGGGGACATTGGCCCTTGAGGAGTAAGCTGACAGTAGACATCAGACGACCAACCCCATCAGGACCTAGAAGTGTGACTAGAATAAGAAAGATGCAGGAGTATTGTCCCTGGAGCCCCTCTGACCAGCTAGATTTGCTGAAGCAGCTGCCTGACCCTGAAGACCAACCATTCCTGTTTTACAGACACATAAAGGAAGTACAGCAGACATATAAGTGTACCTGGGCAGACCTAGAGAGGTTGGTGAGTTTAAAGGCAGGTGACGCACTAGGACATATAATTAAGACACACACAGATGTGACAAAGAATCAGGCTTGGGGCATGGATGATAAATCTGCACGATCTGGGGAGACGTACTGTGAGTCACTAAGACAATGGGCTGCAGTGGAACAATCAGAGCAGTCTGTACTCCTGACTAATGTGACACAGCAAAAAGGAGAGAGTGTAGAGATGTACTTTGGACAGTTACAGCTGAAATGGGCAGACATGGGGTACATTTGCATAAACCCACTTGATGTTAGAATACTGGTGAATGCATTCATTGACGGTATGAACAAAGACTTACGAGACGCAGTACAGACAGCCAGACCTGAATGGAGACATGTAGATCTGAAAGACCTCCTTAAGGTAGCTAAAGAAATTGAGCAAACAAGGACAATAAAACGACCTGTCATGTATGCTGGAGCACAAGGAAAAAAGTGGAGACGTAATAGGGAAGGCATGTGAGATGACGCTGACGTTTCTTTTGACAATCTATTCCCCACATGACATCCATGCCATACTCCTACAAGTTCAACCAAAACATCTGTCTATGGCCAGATAGCTCCAACTTGAGTGTGCTCTACTAATTCCTGAGTATGTCACTCCTCACAAGATGTAACGTTCTGAATCCAGCCACCCTCCTGCCTGTGGATTCAGAAAAGGGGGAATTGGTGACCGTATTGGCAAGTGAGGAAGGATACTTTGACATGACGCATGAACATGTCTGCATAGAACTGATGAGTCAGGAGACAGTTGGGTTTGCACACATTCATGAAAAACCTGTTCCTAATGCAGACTTTGAGTTTCTTTTTTGTAGATGGCCCCAGATACCACCAGGATGGACGATTCTACACTGGATATGCAGTAGTATACTCACATGAGGTAATCCGAGCGGAACCACTCTCTCCTCACATGTCTGCGCAGGAGGCAGAGTTGAAGGCACTCACTGAGGCGTGTAGAGCCGCTGCAGGTAAAGTCGCTAATATTTTCACAGATTCGAAGCCCATTAAAAATGCAGAGCTGGTGAAACAATTGATGGAGGCATTGATGTTACCAGTCCAGGTTGGCATTGTCAAGGTAAAAGCACACACAAAGGTGACTCCGTGGAGGTAGAGGGCAATAGAAGGGCGAACGAGGCTGCTAAAATAGCACAAGGCGGCCTAGAGAGAGCAGTGGACGGTGGCGGGGAGTCAGCGTATTCCAGCCACATTGGGTCTAGATGTCCTGAAATCCCTCCAGCAAAAGGCTGCCCAAACAGAGAAGGTACACCAGGGGAGACTGGGAGCTGAGCTGAACTCAAATGGAGTATGGGAGAATAAGGATAAAATGTGCCCACCAAAGTCCCTGTTCCCAATCATGGCGCAAGCAGCACATGGCCCCAATCACACCTCAAAAAGTCACATGTGTGCCATGGTAGATGCCTTCTGGATCGCTCCTGGTTTCAGTTACGCAGCCGCGAAACTTGTACAATCATGCCTCATCTGTGCACAGCACAACCCAGGTAAAACAGTAAAAGTCCCTAAGAAAGCGACACCTAGGCCTCTCTACCCATTTCAGAGACGGCAGATTGACGACATACAGCTACCAAGGTAGGAGTGTATGCAAATATCCTAGTATGTGTAGATCTCTTCTCTGGATGGCCAGAGGCCTACCCGGTGAAAACGGCTACAGCTCGAGCCACTGTAAAGAAACTGGTGATGGAACTAGTACCACGATTCGGTGTCCCTGAAACAATTGAATCAGACAGAGGTACACACTTTACTGCTGAGGTAATGCAAAATGTAATGCAAATGATAGGTGTAGAACAAGCATTTCATACACCCTACCACCCACAGAGTTCAGGGAAGGTAGAGAGAATGAACGGGACACTAAAATTGAAAATACAGAAAACCATGGAACAAACCCATAGACCATGGCCAGAGTGTCTCCCATTAGCATTATTCTCAGTAAGGTACACACCCACGGGGAAAACTAAACTGTCACCCTTCGAGATACTGTTTGGAAGACCACCGAACACAGGGTTGTACTACCCACAGGTCTTAACACTCAATGTGGATAATTTGACAAGTTATGTAATCCAGTTGCAAAAGCATTTAACTCAAATGCATTCTCTAGTTTTCTCTTCCATTCCAGATCCAGATAGTGTGGAAGGAACTCACTGTCTGCAACCTGGTGATTACGTATATGTCAAGAAACACTCCAGAAAGACCCTTGAACCCCGATATCAGGGACCTTACCAAATACTCCTGACAACGCCTACTTCTGTTAAGTTGGAAGGACGACCAACCTGGATCCACGCATCACATTGCAAACTAGCCACAGGAATTAACAAAGCATAAGAGTGCATAATGTTTTGGTTTAGTTTTGTTGCATTATCTGTAATAATGGTAGCTGCGTGGGACAGTCTAAATTCTCCAATGTCCTTGAATAATAAGTTTATACAACATCATGAAAAATTACTGAATGATTGGTTAAATGACACTCAGCCTCCAGCAGATTGCTGGATCTGCACACATTCACCAGTATCAGCCACTAGTATTCCGTTCCTTGTTATTCCTGTGCCACCCGAGGAATTATTTGCCTGGACCAGTTGTTCTGATACACTTGCTAATAATGCCACAAATAATGTGAAGTTATGGAACACAACTGTTGGAATACCTATTGTGGGATGGGTAGGATACCCTTGGTGGCAGGGTAACCTTTCAGGAAGTAATGCACACCTTCAATATCTGGCATATAAAGGGGGGGCTCGGGTACCCAGGAATAGAACTCGATTAACCTACCTGGGGCAAATTCCAATGTATGGCCTACAAGTTAGTTTTAATGTAACTTCCCACTCTACTGATGCATTCAAACCAATACTGCTAGAAAGAAGGTTGCATAACACGTCCTGGGAGTATTCCAATTTATTTCCCCAGGGCAATAATGAAACTTGTTTTAATATTTCAGGTAATATACCTTGTAACGAGTTATCTGGATATGAGAAAGGAATTCCCACCTGTGGAAATCCCGATGTAGGGTATTGTAGCCCTTTAGGACAACTTCCAAATTGGTGTATGCTTCAGAATGTATCTGCGTTCATAGATCTGGTTCATAGACTGGTATTACAACATTCAGCCCTATGGGACCTACCTAGTGACATGTACTGGATATGTGGAGACAATGCATATAAATGGTTGCCAGTAGGGGTTTTAGGTTGACATCTCATTTCTGGCATGAAGGAGCGTACTCTTGTGATGACAGACGTGGCCTTAGTAACTGGGGGATGGAGAGGGTAAAAGAAGATACCTGTCTCCCTCGGGCAACCCGTCGGCCTGGGATAGTACCTGGTGAATAGGGCACTATCAGCTGTCGTTGCAGGATCCAGTGTTCCAGATTGTGAAGAATAAAGATGTCAAAGGGGGGAATGATAGGAACTGAAGGAGTTAAATTGAGTTCTGTCTATGTTGCATTTTCTTGTTTAAAACTTATCTTTTCTGTTCCCTTGTGAACCAAGGTCAAATACTCCTGCTTTTTAGCCTACATGACATTCTTTGTAGAAAACAAGTTGTGAAATCATTTTTTATACTGCGCATGTCTGTAAATGTTTAAATTCTTTGCTATAAAAGATGGAAGCCTAACTGATAAGCCAGAGGCGTCTTGGCAGGCATCCAGAGTGGTATTATACAGCTTGTGTCTGTGTTATCCTTCTCGACGGAGAAATCAATTAGAGACATATGGTGCCTTACACCCAAGAACATCGGTACTTCAGAAGAAAGAGATATCTGAAGGATCCCGACAATGGCAAACAGGACAATCACTACACTACAGTAACCAGACAAGAGCGTTTACTGTGGTCATGGCAAGCATTAAAGATCAAGCACTCATTGTCAAAAGCGCTAGTTTGCAAGAGAAAAGCTGTGTTTCTGCCCAGTTTCGAACTGGGGACCTGTCACGTGTGAGGCAAACGTGATAACCGCTACACTACAGAAACCAGTTGCAAGCGCTTACTGTGGTGACAACAAGCAATCGAGATCAAGAACTGAAAGTCAAAAGCTTGGATACCAAAGGGTAACACCGTGTTTCTGCCCAGTTTCGAACTGGGGACCTTTCGCGTGTTAGGCGAACGTGATAACCACTACACTCCAGAAACCGGATGCAAGCGCTTACTGTGGTGACAACAAGCAATCGAGATCAAGAACTGAAAGTCAAAAGCTTGGATACCAAAGGGTAACAGCGTGTTTCTGCCCAGTTTCTAACTGGGGACCTTTCACGTGTTAGGCTAACATGATAACCACTACACTACAGAAACCGGCTGCGGAAGGTTACTGTGGTCATGACGAGCCATCGAGAACAAAGACTCAACGTCAAAAGCTTTAATATCAACGCCTAATGTCATGCTTCTATCCAGTTTCAAACTGGGGACCGTTCGCGTGTGAGGTGAACGTGACAACCACTACACTTCAGAAACTCCATGCAAAGCTAAAGATGTTTAAACATGCTGAAATGAACTTGAAAAAGAAAAAAACAGCCAGCCAAAGTCAAGAGGTCTTCCTCTATGTCTGAAGACAGGACAAAGTGCATTTTGCAATACAGGAACCTTTCATTTGTCAGGCTATTGGAGAAAAAGAACAAACAGGGAAACAAAACCATGCTCCACAAAACATTCTCATGCCTTTGTCCAAAAGCCAAAAAGAAAAAGCACCTAGATGCCTGCTTTCGCACCTTGATCCTATCAGGTGTTACTTGAATTAGGAACACTTAGACACTGTCAAAAACACACATGCTTGACAAAAGCAAAAACGGGTAGAAATAATCACATTGGTAAAAGTAATGCTCATTAAACCAGCAATAGAATATGCTAACTAAGGCTAATTAAGCCAAGAATATACGTTTGTGATCAAAATAAAGAAAAGCCACATGTTTCTGCCCGGGATCAAAACAGGGAACTTTCAGGAGGATGGCAAACAGGACAATCACTACACTACAGTAACCAGACAAGAGCGTTTACTGTGGTCATGGCAAGCATTAAAGATCAAGCACTCATTGTCAAAAGCGCTAGTTTGCAAGAGGAACGCTGTGTTTCTGCCCAGTTTCGAACTGAGGACCTTTCACGTGTACAGCAATTGTGATAACCACTACACTACAGAAACCAACCGATTCAAACAAACAAAAGATGCTGTGGTCATGGCAAGCAATAAAGAACAAGCACTGAAAGTCAAAAAGATCGTTTTCCAAAAGAAAGAGCTGTGTTTCTGCCCAGTTTCGAACTGGGGACCTTTCTCGTGTGAGGCGAACGTGATAACCGCTACACTACAGAAACCGGATGCAAGCGCTTACTGTGGTGACAACAAGCAATCGAGATCAAGAACTGAAAGTCAAAAGCTTGGATACCAAAGGGTAACAGCGTGTTTCTGCCTAGTTTTGAACTGGGGACCTTTCGCGTGTTAGGCGAACGTGATAACCACTACACTACAGAAACCGTCTGCAGTAGGTTACTGTGGTCATGACGAGCCATCGAGAACAAAGACTCAACGTCAAAAGCTTTAATATCAACGCCTACTGTCATGCTTCTATCCAGTTTCGAACTGGGGACCGTTCGCGTGTGAGGTGAACGTGACAACCACTACACTTGAGAAACTCCATGCAAAGCTAAAGATGTTTAAACATGCTGAAATGAACTTGAAAAAGAAAAAAACAGCCAGCTAAAGTCAAGAGGTCTTCCTCTATGTCTGAAGACAGGACAAAGTGCATTTTGCAACACAGGAACCTTTCATTTGTCAGGCTATTGGAGAAAAAGAACAAACAGGGAAACAAAACCATGCTCCACAAAACATTCTCATGCCTTTGTCCAAAAGCCAAAAAGAAAAAGCACCTAGATGCCTGCTTTCGCACCTTGATCCTATCAGGTGTTACTTGAATTAGGAACACTTAGACACTGTCAAAAACACACATGCTTGCAAAAAGCAAAAACGGGTAGAAATAATCACATTGGTAAAAGTAAAGCTCATTAAACCAGCAATAGAATATGCTAACTAAGGCTAATTAACCCCTTCACCCCCAAGGGTGGTTTGCACGTTCATGACCGGGCCAATTTTTACAATTCTGACCACTGTACTGTAACTCTCGAACGCTTCCATGGATCCCGGTGATTCTGACAATGTTTTCTCGTGACATATTGTACTTCATGTTAGTGGTAAAATTTCATTCAAATAACTTGCGTTTATTTGTGAGAAAAACGGAAATTTGGCGAAAATTTTGAAAATTTCGCAATTTTCCAACTTTGAATTTTTATGCCCTTAAATCACAGAGATACGGCACACAAAAAACTTGATAACTAACATTTCCCACATGATTACTTTACATCAGCACAATTTTGGAACCAAAATTTTTTTTTGTTAGGAAGTTATAAGGGTTAAAAGTTGACCAGCGATTTCTAATTTTTACAACACCATTTTATTTTTAGGACCACATCACATTTGAAGCCACTTTGAGGGGTCTATATGATAGAAAATACCCAAAAGTGACACCATTCTAAAAACTGCACCCCTTAAGGTGCTCAAAACCACATTCAAGAAGTTTGTTAACCCTTTAGGCGCGTCACATGAAATTTTTTGAATATTTAAAAAAAAATGAACATCTAACTTTTTTTCATAAAAAAAATACTTCAGGTTCAATTTTTTTTATTTTACCAAGGGTAACAGGAGAAATTGAACTGCAAAAGTTATTGTGCAATTTGTCCTGAGTACGCAGATACCTGATATGTGGGGGGGAACGACTGTTTCGGCGCATGGCAGAGCTCAGAATGGAAGGAGCGCAGTTTGACTTTTTCAATGCAAAATTGGCTGGAATTCAGATTGGACGCCATGTCACGTTTGGAGAGTCCCTGATGTACCTAAACAGTGGAAACCCCCTACAAGTGACCCCATTTTGGAAACTAGACCCCCCAAGGTACTTATCTAGATATGTGGTGAGAACTTTGAACCCACAAGGGCTTTACAGAAGCTTATAACGTACAGCGGTACAATTAAAAAATCATATTTTTTCAACAAAAATGATCTTTTCACCCCAATTTTTATTTTCCCAAGGATAACAGGACCCTAAAAGTTATTGTGCAATTTGTCCTGAGAACGCTGATACCCCACATGTGGGGGTAAACCACTATTTGGGCGCATGGCAGAGCTCGGAAGGGAAGCAGCGCCATTTGACGTTTTTGGCTGGAATTGAGATTGGACACCATGTCGCGTTTGGAAAGCCCCTGATGTACCAAAACAGTGGAAACCCCCCACAAATGACACCATTTTGGAAAATAGACCCCCTAAGGAACTTATCTAGATGTGTGGTGAGAACTTTGAACCCCCATGGGCTTCACAGAAGTTTATAACATAAAGCCATACAATTAAAAAATCATATTTTTTTCCACAAAAATGATCTTTTCACCCTCAATTCTTATTTTCCCAAGGGTAACAGGACCCTAAAAGTTATTGTGCAATTTATCCTGAGTATGCTGATACCCCACATGTGGGGGTAAACCACTATTTGGGCGCATGGCAGAGCTCGGAAGGGAAGCAGCGCCACTTGACGTTTTTGGCTGGAATTGAGATCGGACACCATGTCGCGTTTGGAAAACCCCTGATGTACCAAAACAGTGGAAACCCCCCACAAATGACACCATTTTGGAAACTAGACCCCCTAAGGAACTTATCTAGATGTGTGGTGAGCACTTTGACCCCCCCAGTGCTTCACAGAAGTTTACAACGCCCGGGCGTGAAAATAAAAAATTTGTATTTTTTCCACAAACATGATTTTTTAGTCACCATTTTTTTATTTTCCCAAGGGTACCAGGAGAAATTGGACGCCAAAAGTTGTTGTCCAATTTGTCCTGAGTATGCTGATACCCCATATGTGGGAGAAAACTACTGTATGGGCACACGTCGGGGCTCGGAAGGGAAGTAGTGACGTTTTGGAATGCAGACTTTGATGGAATGGTCTGCGGGTGTCATGTTGCCTTTGGAGAGCCCCTAATGTACCTAAACAGTGGAAACCCCCCACAAATGACACCATTTTGTAAACTAGACCCCCCAAGGAACTTATCTAGATGTGTGGTGAGCACTTTGACCCCCCCAGTGCTTCACAGAAGTTTACAACGCCCGGGTGTGAAAATAAAAAATTTGTATTTTTTCCACAAACATGATCTTTTAGTCACCATTTTTTTATTTTCCCAAGGGTAACAGGAGAAATTGGACCCCAAAAGTTGTTGTCCAATTTGTCCTGAGTATGCTGATACCCCATATGTGGGAGAAAACTACTGTATGGGCACACGTCGGGGCTCGGAAGGGAAGTAGTGACGTTTTGGAATGCAGACTTTGATGGAATGGTCTGTGGGTGTCATGTTGCCTTTGGAGAGCCCCTAATGTACCTAAACAGTGGAAACCCCCCACAAATGACACCATTTTGTAAACTAGACCCCCCAAGGAACTTATCTAGATGTGTGGTGAGCACTTTGACCCCCCCAGTGCTTCACAGAAGTTTACAACGCCCGGGCGTGAAAATAAAAAATTCGTATTTTTTCCACAAACATGATCTTTTAGTCACCATTTTTTTATTTTCCCAAGGGTACCAGGAGAAATTGGACCCCAAAAGTTGTTGTCCAATTTGTCCTGAGTACGCTGATTTCCCATATGTGGGAGAAAACTACTGTATGGACACACGTCGGGGCTCGGAAGGGAAGCAGTGATGTTTTGGAATGCAGACTTTGATGGAATGGTCTGCGGGTGTCATGTGCGTTTGGAGAGCCCCTGATGTACCTAAACTATTGAAACTCCCCACAAGTGACCCCATTTTGGACACTAGACCCCCACGGAACTTTTCTAGATGTGTGGTGAGCACTTTGAACCCCCAAGTGCTTCACAGAAGTTTATAACGCTCGGACGTGAAAATAAAAAAATCATTTTTTTCCACAAAAATGATATTTTTGCCCCCAATTTTTTATTTTCCTAAGGGTAACAGGAGAAATTGGACCCCAAAAATTGTTTTGCAATTTGTCCTGAGTAGGCTGATACCCTACATGTGGGGGTAAAACACTGTTTGGGCGCATAGCAGAGCTTGGAAGGGAAGGAGCACCATTTGACTTTTTCAACTCAGAATTGGCTGGAATTGAGATTAGACGCCATGTTGCATTTGGAGAGCCCCTGATGTGCCCAAACAGTGGAAACCCCCAATTCTAACTCCAACCTGAACCCCAACACGCCCCTAACCCTAGCCCTAACCCTAGCCCTAACCCTAGCCCTAGCCCTAACCCTAGCCCTAACCCTAGCCCTAGCCCTAGCCCTAACCCTAACCCTACCCTAACCCTACCCCAACACACCCCTAGCCCTAACCCTAATGGAAAAATGGAAATAAATACATTTTTTTATATTATTATTTTTCCCTAACTAAGGGGGTGATAACGGGGGGTTTGATTTACTATTTATGGCGGTTTTTATGTTTGGCGGCTGTCGCACGCTAAAAGACGCTTTTTATTGTAAAAATAGTTTTTGCATCACCACATATTGAGAGCTATAATTTTTCCGTATTTTGACCCACCGAGTCATGTGAGGTCTTATTTTTTGCGGGACGAGTTGACGTTTTTATTGGTGCCATTATCGGGCACGTGAAATTTTTTGATCGCTTTTTATTCCGATTTTTGTGACGCAGAATGAACAAAAACCAGCGTTTCATGAATTTCTTTTGGGGGGGTGCGTTTACACCGTTCTGCGTGCGGTAAAATTGATAAAGCGGTTTTATTCTTCGGGTCAGTACGGTTACAGCGATACCTCATTTAGGTCGTTTTTTTATGTTTTTGTCGGTTTTATGCAATGAAAACTATTTTATATAAAAAATAATTATTTTTGCATCGCTTTATTCTGCGAGTTATAACTTTTTTATTTTTTCACTGATGATGCTGTGTTGCGGCTTGTTTTTTGTGGGACAAGATGACGTTTTCAGCGGTACCATGGATATTTATATGCGTCTTTTTGATTGCGCGTTATTGCACTTTTTGTTTGGCGGTATGATAATAAATCATTATTTTTTGCTTCGTTTTTTATTTTTGTTTTTTAAGGGGTTCGCTAAAGGGGTTAACTATTCAGACAGTTTTATAGGGCAGGTCGTTACGGATGCGGCGATACCTAATATGTGTACTTTTATTGGTTTTTTTTTATTATTTTCAAAAAATGAATTTATTGGGGAATATTTTTTTTTTTTTTTTACTAATTTATTTGGCGATTTTTTTTAATTTATTTTTACACTTTTTTTTAATTTTTTTTTTACTTTATTACATAGTCCCAGGTGGGACATCACTGTCCTGTGACAGATCGCTGATCTGTCACATCACAGATCACTGTGACAGATCAGCAATCTGTCACAGGCAGTGCACAAGGCTTCCTCATGCCTGCGCTTTGCAGGCACTGAGGAAGCCAGCTTCCCCAGGCCCCCGAAGGCCCCCGTCGCCATCTTGGATTCGGGGGCCTGGAGGAAAGGAGCCCCCCGCAGCAGCGCTGCACATTGCGCTGCCGTGGGGGGCTCAGGGAAGCACGGAGGGAGCCCCCTCCCTGCCGATGCTTCCCTTTAACCCCCGGTACACCGCGATCATGTTTGATCGCGGTGTGCAAGGGGTTAACGTGCCGGGGGCGGTCCGTGACCGCCCCTGACACATTGTGCCGGGTGTCAGCTGTGATAATCAGCTGACACCCGGCCGCGATCAGCGGCGCTCACCACGTGGGCGCCGCTGATCGCGGTAGACGTACTATCCCGTCCCCGGTCATACGGGCCCGGGTACTGTGGACGGGATAGTACGTCTCATGTCAGGAAGGGGTTAAGCCAACAATATACGTTTGTGATCAAAATAAAGAAATGCCACGTGTTTCTGCCCGGGATCAAAGCAGGGAACTTTCAGGAGGATGGCAAACAGGACAATCACTACACTACAGTAACCAGACAAGAGCGTTTACTGTGGTCATGGCAAGCATTAAAGATCAAGCACTCATTGTCAAAAGCGCTAGTTTACAAGAGAAACGCTGTGTTTCTGCCCAGTTTCAACTAAGGACCTTTCGCGAGTAAAGCGAATGTGATAACCGCTACACTACAGAAACCAACCGTTTAAAAAAAAACAAAAAATGCTGTGGTCATGGCAAGCAATAAAGAACAAGCACTGAAAGTCAAAAAAATCGTTTTCCAAGAGCAAAGCTGTGTTTCTGCAAAGTTTCGAACTGGAGACCTTTCGCGTGTGAGGCGAACGTGATAACCGCTACTCTACAGAAACCAGATGCAAGAGCTTACTGTGGTGACAACAAGCAATCGAGATCAAGAACTGAAAGTCAAAAGCTTGGATACCAAAGGGTAAGAGCGTGTTTCTGCCCAGTTTCAAACTGTGGACCTTTCGCGTGTTTAGCGAACGTGATAACCACTACACTACAGAAACTGGCTGCGGAAGGTTACTGTGGTCATGACGAGCCATCGAGAACAAAGACTCAACGTCAAAAGCTTTAATATCAACGCCTAATGTCATGCTTCTATCCATTTTCGAACTGGGGACCGTTCACGTGTGAGGTGAACGTGACAACCACTATACTTCGGAAACTACATGCAAAGCTAAAGATGTTTAAACATGCTGAAATGAACTTGAAAAAGAAAAAAACATCCAGCCAAAGTCAAGAGGTCTTCCTCTATGTCTGAAGACAGGACAAAGTGCATTTTGCAACACAGGAACCTTTCATTTGTCAGGCTATTGGAGAAAAAGAACAAACAGGGAAACAAAACCATGCTCCACAAAACATTCTCATGCCTTTGTCCAAAAGCCAAAAAGAAAAAGCACCTAGATGCCTGCTTTCGCACCTTGATCCTATCAGGTGTTACTTGAATTAGGAACACTTAGACACTGTCAAAAACACACATGCTTGCCAAAAGCAAAAACGGGTAGAAATAATCACATTGGTAAAAGTAATGCTCATTAAACCAGCAATAGAATATGCTAACTAAGGCTAATTAAGCCAACAATATACGTTTGTGATCAAAACAAAGAAAAGCCACATGTTTCTGCCCGGGATCAAAACAGGGAACTTTCAGGAGGATGGCAAACAGGACAATCACTACACTACAGTAACCAGACAAGAGCGTTTACTGTGGTCATGACAAGCATTAAAGATCAAGCACTCATTGTCGAAAGCGCTAGTTTGCAAGAGAAACGCTGTGTTTCTGCCCAGCAGGGCTGCCATTAGGAATTTCAGGGCCCCATACTGTAAAAATGTTTGGACCCCCTTGAGACTCCGTCCAGGCTCCACCCCAGCCCTGCCTCCACCCCTCAAGAGTCCCACTACCCACTCTTGGAAAAACTCCACTTCTGCACCACGTCCTCACCAATCACACATTAACATTTCCCAGATCATACATATAGCCAGCAGCTTTTGTTCTGGCCAAAAGAATTTTAAGCCGCCACCACAACAAGGTAGACTCTTTTGGATGAGCTCTACTGTACTGTAACTTATTAATCATTTGTTAAAATACCCAATACTCTGTTTAGGTATATTTTTCTTTTTCTTTAACCCCTTCACTACCAAGGGTGGTTTGCACGTTAACTACCGGGCCCATTTTTACAATTCTGACCACTGTCCCTTTATGAGGTAATAACTCTGAAACGCTTCCATGGATCCCGGTGATTCTGACATTCTTTTCTCGTGACATATTGTACTTCATGTTAGTGGTAAAATTTCATTCATATAACTTGCGTTTATTTGTGAGAAAAACGGAAATTTGGCGAAAATTTTGAAAATTCCGCAATTTTCCAACTTTGAATTTTTATGCCCTTAAACCACAGAGATATGGCACACAAAAAACTTAATAAGTAACATTTGCCACATGTTTACTTTACATCAGCACAATTTTAGAACCAAAATTTTTATTTGTTAGTAAGATATAAGGGTTAAAAGTTGACCAGCGATCTCTCATTTTTGCAACACCATTTTATTTTTACGGACTACATCACATTTGAAGCCACTTTGAGGGGTCTATATGATAGAAAATACCCAAAAGTGACACCATTCTAAAAACTGCACCCCTTAAGGTGCTTAAAACCACATTCAAGGAGTTTATTAACCCTTCAGGTGCGTCACAGGAATTTTTTGAATATTTAAAAATAATTAACATTTAACTTTTTTTCACAAAAAAAATTACTTCAGGTTCAATTTTTTTTATTTTACCAAGGGTAACAGGAGAAATTGGACTGCAAAAAATTATTGTGCAATTTGTCCTGAGTACGCTGATACCTGATATGTGGGGGGGAACCACTGTTTCGGCGCATGGCAGAGCTCAGAAGGGAAGGAGCGCCGTTTGACTTTTTCAATGCAAATTGGCTGGAATTCTGATCGGACGCCATGTCGCGTTTGGAGAGCCCCTGATGTACCTAAACAGTGGAAACCCCCCACAAGTGACCCCATTTTTGAAACTAGACCCCCCAAAGAACTTATCTAGATGTGTGGTGAGAACTTTGAACCCACAAGGGCTTCACAGAAGTTTATAACGCCCAGGCGTGAAAATAACAAAACATTTTTTTTCCACAAAAATGATATTTTTGCCCCAAAATTTTTATTTTCCTAAGGGCAACAGGAGAAATAGGACCCCAAAAGTAGTTTTGCAAATTGTCCTGAGTAGGCTGATACCCCATATGAGGGGGTAAAACACTGTTTGGGTGCATGGCAGAGCTTGGAAGGGAAGGAGCACCATTTGACTTTTTCAACGCAGAATTGGCTGGAATTGAGATCAGACGCCATGTTGCGTTTGGAGAGCACCTCATGTACGCAAATAGTGGAAACCCCCAATTCTAACCCTAGCCCTAACCCTAGCCCTAACCCTAACCCTAGCCCTAACCCTAGCCCTAACCCTAACCCTAACCCTAGCCCTAGCCCTAGCCCTAACCCTAGCCCTAATGGGAAAATGGAAATAAATACATTTTTTTAATTTTATTATTTTTCCCTAACTAAGGGGGTGATAACGGGGGGTTTGATTTACTATTTATGGCGGTTTTTATGTTTGGCAGCTGTCGCACGCTTAAAGACGCTTTTTATTGTAAAAATAGTTTTTGCATCACCACATATTGAGAGCTATAATTTTTCCATATTTTGACCCACCGAGTCATGTGAGGTCTTATTTTTTGCGGGACGAGTTGACGCTTTTATTGGTATCATGTTTGGGCATGTGACATTTTTTGATCGCTTTTTATTTCGTTTTTTGGGACGCAGAATGAACAAAAACCAGCGTTTCATGAATTTCTTTTGGGTGGTGCGCTTATGCCGTTCCGGGTGCGGTAAAATTTATAAGGCAGTTTTATTCTTCGGGTCAGTACGGTTACAGCGATACCTCATTTAGGTCGTTTTTTTATGTTTTGGCGCTTTTATGCAATGAAAACAATTTTATATAAAAAATAATTATTTTTGCATCACTTTATTCTGCGAGCTATAACTTTTTTAGTTTTTCGCTGATGATGCTGTATGGTGGCTTGTTTTTTGCTGGACAAGATGACGTTTTCAGCGGTACCATGGATATTTATATGCGTCTTTTTGATCGCGCGTTATTGCACTTTTTGTTCGGCGGTAGGATAATAAATCATTATTTTTTGCTTTGTTTTTTATTTTTATTTTTTAAGGGGTTCACTTAAGGGGTTAACTATTGGGACAGTTTTATAGGGCGGGTCGTTACGGACGCGGCGATACCAAATATGTGTACTTTTATTGTTTTTGGGTTTTTTTATTTGCAAAAAATGAATTTTTTGGGGAATATTTTTTTTTTTTTTTTAATTTATTTAGCGATTTTTTTTTAATTATTTTTACACTTTTTTTAATTTTTTTTTTACTTTATTACAATGTCCCAGGGGGGACATAACTGTCCTGTGACAGATCGCTGATCTGTCACATCACAGATCGCTGTGACAGATCAGCGATCTGTCACAGGCACTGCACAGGCTTCCTCATGCCTGCGCTTTGCAGGCACTGAGGAAGCCAGCTTCCTGCAGGCCCCCGGAGTTCCCCGTCGCCATATTGGATCCGGGGACCTGCAGGGAAAGAGCCCCCCGCAGCAGCGCTGCACATTGCGCTGCCGTGGGGGGCTCAGGGAAGCACGGAGGGAGCCCCCTCCCTGCCGATGCTTCCTGTTAACCCCCGGTACACCGCGATCGTGTCCGTGACCGCCCCTGACACATTGTGCCGGGTGTCAGCTATGATAATTAGCTGACACTCGGCCGCGATCAGCGGCGCTCACCACGTGGGCGCCGCTGATCGCGATGACGTAATATTCCGTCCATGGTAATTAGGTCCAGGGTCACATGGACGGAATATTACGTCAATTGTAGGTAAGGGGTTAAGGAAATGAGTCACATACTTTTTTAAAAAATAATTGAAACCAGATTGTGATTTTTTTTATAATCTGTATTTCTGATTGTAGATTATTGTATTGTTTTCTGTACATGTATGAAGCTGTCGGTGGATATCGATCTGCGCTCGGACCGCAGTACATGGACGGGCCGCCGGTCTCCTGACTAGAACTCAGCAGCCTCACAGCATGTATGAGGATGCAGGCCAGGAGATCGGCGCCCAGTCCATGCACCGCAGTGCGAGCGCAGAACAATCTAATATAGAAAGCTCAAAGTGTGTGTGTGTATGTCCGGGATAGGCATCTGCACCGTCGCAGCTACAGCCACAAAATGTCACACATCACACGTCTGGACCCGAGAGTGTCCTAGGCTATGTTGTGAGGCAAAATTTTAACCCCGTGCGTTCCAATTCACCAATTTTGCCCCTATCTACATAATGAGGAAAAAGTGTGTGCGCGTCAAGCCCCGCCCCTCATTGTGATGTTATAATGCCCCTATTTGCATACTGGGGAACCAGTGTGTGCGCATCAAGCCCCGCCCCTCATTATGATGTCACTATGGTTGACTATGGGATGGAGGATGTGTGATGGGTATATGGGCACCGGACTATGGGATGGAGGATATGTATGATGGGTATATGGGCATGGGACTATGGGATGGAGGATATGTATGATGGGTATATGGGCATGGGACTATGGGATGGAGGATATGTATGATGGGTATATGGGCACGGGACTATGGGATGGCGGATAATTATAATTTGCTATAACTAACCACAGTTAGTTACTATGCCCGGGCAGCGCCGGGCTCTTCAGCTAGTTTCCCAAATAAAGATGTTTCCCAGTCATATATACCCACTTTTTATTTTTCCATCAATATGGCCGTGTGAGGGCTTGTTTTTTGCAGGACGAGTTGTACTTTTGAATGACATGATTGGCTTTATCAAATAGCGTACTCGAAAATGGGAAAAAAATTCAAAGTGCGTTGAAATTGAAAAAAGTGGAATTCTAGAATTTTTTTGGTCGTCTCAGCAGCCTCCAATCTCCACATGTCAGCAGCCTCCCATCTCCACACGTCAGCAGCCTCCCATCTCCTCACCTCAGCAGCCTCCCATCTCTTCAGCAGCCTCCCATCTCCTCACCTCAGCAGCCTCCCATCTCCACACCTCAGCAGCCTCCCATCTCCTCTCCTCAGCAGCCTCCCATCTCCTCACCAGCCTCCCATCTCCTCACCAGCCTCCATCTCCTCACCTCAGTAGCCTCCCATCTCCACACCTCAGCAGCCTCCCATCTCCACACCTCAGCAGCCTCCCATCTCCTCACCTCAGCAGCCTCCCATCTCCTCAGCAGCCTCCCATCTCCTCACCAGCCTCCCATCTCCTCACCAGCCTCCATCTCCTCACCTCAGTAGCCTCCCATCTCCTCTCCTCAGCAGCCTCCCATCTCCACACGTCAGCAGCCTCCCATCTCCACACCTCAGCAGCCTCCCATCTCCACACGTCAGCAGCCTCCCATCTCCTCGCCTCAGCAGCCTCCCATCTCCTCACCTCAGCAGCCTCCCATCTCCACACCTCAGCAGCCTCCCATCTCCTCTCCTCAGCAGCCTCCCATCTCCTCTCCTCAGCAGCCTCCCATCTCCTCACCAGCCTCCCATCTCCTCACCAGCCTCCCATCTCCTCACCAGCCTCCATCTCCTCACCTCAGTAGCCTCCCATCTCCACACCTCAGCAGCCTCCCATCTCCACACCTCAGCAGCCTCCCATCTCCACACCTCAGCAGCCTCCCATCTCCACACCTCAGCAGCCTCCCATCTCCTCACCTCAGCAGCCTCCCATCTCCTCAGCAGCCTCCCATCTCCTCAGCAGCCTCCCATCTCCTCACCAGCCTCCATCTCCTCACCTCAGTAGCCTCCCATCTCCTCTCCTCAGCAGCCTCCCATCTCCACACCTCAGCAGCCTCCCATCTCCACACGTCAGCAGCCTCCCATCTCCTCGCCTCAGCAGCCTCCCATCTCCTCAGCAGCCTCCCATCTCCTCACCTCAGCAGCCTCCCATCTCCAAACCTCAGCAGCCTCCCATCTCCTCTCCTCAGCAGCCTCCCATCTCCTCTCCTCAGCAGCCTCCCATCTCCTCTCCTCAGCAGCCTCCCATCTCCTCACCTCAGCAGCCTCCCATCTCCTCAGCAGCCTCCCATCTCCTCAGCAGCCTCCCATCTCCTCACCAGCCTCCATCTCCTCACCTCAGTAGCCTCCCATCTCCTCTCCTCAGCAGCCTCCCAACTCCTCTCCTCAGCAGCCTCCCATCTCCTCACCTCAGCAGCCTCCCATCTCCTCAGCAGCCTCCCATCTCCTCACCAGCCTCCATCTCCTCACCTCAGTAGCCTCCCATCTCCTCTCCTCAGCAGCCTCCCATCTCCACACCTCAGCAGCCTCCCATCTCCACACCTCAGCAGCCTCCCATCTCCTCAGCAGCCTCCCATCTCCTCACCAGCCTCCCATCTCCTCACCAGCCTCCATCTCCTCACCTCAGTAGCCTCCCATCTCCTCTCCTCAGCAGCCTCCCATCTCCACACCTCAGCAGCCTCCCATCTCCTCTCCTCAGCAGCCTCCCATCTCCTCTCCTCAGCAGCCTCCCATCTCCACACCTCAGCAGACTCCCATCTCCTCACCTCAGCAGCCTCCCATCTCCTCACCTCAGCAGCCTCCCATCTCCACACCTCAGCAGCCTCCCATCTCCTCACCTCAGCAGCCTCCCATCTCCTCACCTCACTCCCCTCTGCAACTTCCTGCAAGTCCTGGCACACTGCCCGCCTCCTCTGCCTCTGCCGATTTCAGCATCTTCTGTCTCCCAGAAACATGACATGTTGCTGCTCTGCTGGAGAATGAAGAAGAGCGCGCAGTCTGTCACATGACCTGCGTCAGGACCATGATGCACTTGGTCCTGCTGCTGCTTTAAAGGTACAGCACTGAATTCTGGCCGCCGCATTCACTAACAACACTGTAGGTGTATCTTTAAATCACCGCGGTGTTGTTAGGTATCTGGCTTGCAGCGGCCATGACCTATTGCACCTGTAGCCCAAACATCAGTATCAAGAGAGGAGGGCCCGGCCTGCCAGCGCTTCCGGGCCCCTCCTTATGCTACTGTTCATGGGGCCCCATACAGTAGTAAGGGCAGTAATGCCCTGATGGCGGCCCTGCTGCCCAGTTTCGAACTGAGGACCTTTCGCGTGTAAAGCGAAAGTGATAACCGCTACACTACAGAAACCAACCGATTTTAAAAAAAAAAAAAAAAAAAATGCTGTGGTCATGGCAAGCAATAAAGAACAAGCACTGAAAGTCAAAAAGATCGTTTTCCAAGAGAAAAGCAGTGTTTCTGCCCAGTTTCGAACTGAGGACCTGTCACGTGTGAGGCTAATGTGATAACCGCTGCACTACAGAAACCGGATGCAAGCGCTTACTGTGGTGACAACAAGCAATTCGAGATCAAGAACTGAAAGTCAATAGCTTGGATACCAAAGGGTAAGGCTAGTTTCACACTTGCTTTTTTTTGCAGCGCGTTTTTCCCGCAAAAAAACGCATTTAAAAAACGCATAAAAAAGCATACAGATGCTGCGTTTTTTTCAAGCATTTTTATGAGCATGCATGAAAAAAATGCAGCGTTTTTATGCGTTTGTATGCGTTTATAGTGCGTTTTTACCGCGTTTGCGTTTTTTTCCAACATTAGGTGGCCTCTCACACTAACCCAAACCATGACTTTACTAACCCTAACCCTGACCCTAACCCTAACCCTAACCCTGACCGTGACCCTAACCCTAACCCTAACCCTGACCATAACCCTGACCCTAACCCTAACCCTAACCCTAACCCTGACCCTAACCCTAACCCTAACTCTTAACCAAACCATACCCTGATCCTAACCCTAACCCTAACCCTGACCCTGACCCTAACCCTAACCCTTAACCAAACCATACCCTGATCCTAACCCTAACCCTGACCCTGACCCTAACCCTAACCCTAACCCTGACCCTAACCCTAACCCTAACCCTGACCCTAACCTTAACCCTGACCCTAACCCTAACCCTGACCCTGACCCTAACCCTAACCCTTAACCAAACCATACCCTGATCCTAACCCTAACCCTGACCCTGACCCTAGCCCTGACCCTAACCCTAACCCTAACCCTTAACCAAACCATACCCTGATCCTAACCCTAACCCTGACCCTGACCCTAACCCTAACCCTTAACCAAACCATACCCTGATCCTAACCCTGACCCTGACCCTAACCCTAACCCTAAACCCCCTTAACTAACCCTAACTCTAACCCAAACCCCTAAATTCCATTGTCTAAACTAATGGTAAAAAAAAAAACGCATGTGCAAAAAAACGCATACATAAGCATGCCAATGCGCACATATGCTCACCATAGACTTATAATGGGTGTCTTGCTGTAAAAAAATGCATTGCGCGTGCATGCATTGTTTTGAGGCAAGTCGTACGCTCAAAAAATGCAACAGGTTGCATTTTGTGCACCCGAGCGCATACCGCAAAAAAACGCATGCGCGGTAAAAAGAGTACAAACGCATGTGTATGCGCAGATAAGCGCATCCCATGCAAAGTATAGGAGAAAAAAAACGCATGCGCTATTTAGCGCTAAAATACCGCAAAAAAAAAACATAAATGTGAAACCATCCTATCAGCGTGTATCTGCCCAGGTGTTACTTGAATTAGGAACACTTAGACACTGTCAAAAACACACATGCTTGCCAAAAGCAAAAACGGTTAGAAATAATCACATTGGTAAAAGTAATGCTCATTAAACCAGCAATAGAATATGCTAACTAATGCTAATTAAGCCAACAATATACGTTTGTGATCAAAATAAAGAAAAGCCACATGTTTCTGCCCGGGATCAAAACAGGGAACTTTCAGGAGGATGGCAAACAGGACAATCACTACACTACAGTAACCAGACAAGAGAGTTTACTGTGGTCATGGCAAGCATTAAAGATCAAGCACTCATTGTCAAAAGCGCTAGTTTGCAAGAGGAACGCTGTGTTTCTGCCCAGTTTCGAACTGAGGACCTTTCACGTGTAAAGCGAACGTGATAACCGCTACACTACAGAAACCAACCGATTTAAAAAAAAAAAAAAAAAATGCTGTGGTCATGGCAAGCAATAAAGAACAAGCACTGAAAGTCAAAAATATCGTTTTCCAAGAGAAAAAGCTGTGTTTCTGCCCAGTTTCAAACTGGGGACCTGTCACGTGTGAGGCGAACGTGATAACCGCTACACTACAGAAACCTGATGCATGTGCTTACTGTGGTGACAACAAGCAATCGAGATCAAGAACTGAAAGTCAAAAGCTTGGATACCAAAGGGTAACAGCGTGTTTCTGCCCAATTTCGAACTGGGGACCTTTCGCGTGTTAGGCGAACGTGATAACCACTACACTACAGAAACCGGCTGTGGAAGGTTACTGTGGTCATGACGAGCCATCGAGAACAAAGACTCAATGTCAAAAGGTTTAATATCAACGCCTAATGTCATGCTTCTATCCAGTTTCGAACTGGGGACCGTTCACGTGTGAGGTGAACGTGACAACCACTACACTTTAGAAACTCCATGCAAAGATAAAGATGATTAAACATGCTGAAATGAACTTGAAAAAGAAAAAAACAGCCAGCCAAAGTCAAGAGGTCTTCCTCTATGTCTGAAGACAGGACAAAGTGCATTTTGAAACACAGGAACCTTTCATTTGTCAGGATATTGGAGAAAAAGAACAAACAGGGAAACAAAACCATGCTCCACAAAACATTCTCATGCCTTTGTCCAAAAGCCAAAAAGAAAAAGCACCTAGATGCCTGCTTTCGCACCTTGATCCTATCAGGTGTTACTTGAATTAGGAACACTTAGACACTGTCAAAAACACACATGCTTGCCAAAAGCAAAAACGGTTAGAAATAATCACATTGGTAAAAGTAATGCTCATTAAACCAGCAATAGAATATGCTAACTAAGGCTAATTAAGGCTACTTTCACACATCAGGTTTTCGGCGTCAGGCGCGATCCGGCGTCGTGCCGGAATGCCTGATCCGGCAAATGTTTTGTAAAACCTGAAGTGCCGGATCCGGTTTTCTGCCGGATCCGTCTTGTTCTTGACAGACAAAACCGGATCCGTCTCATCCGGTTCATCCGTTTTTCTATCCGTTTTTTCGCCGGATCCGGTTTTTAAAATTGACCCTTGTGGCCTTCCGAACGGGATTGGCTACTGGAAAATTAGATATAGCATGTTCCTACAGCCCTTCTTTGACAGGTTGTAGAGAAGAAAGTGCAGGTTGGAGAGAAGAGCAAGTTACTGGCGAAGATGGATGTTGTCATTGGAAATATTACCACTAGAAGTTCTGTCACGGTTTCAGGGACAATTTTCCATTATACTTTATGTCACCTCAAGGCAGAGTACACTGGGATGACAGAGTGTGAAAGATTTGTGCCCTAAACTTGTGTACCTTCTGGACCAACAGTATATACCTTTGCCAACCAAAGTTGGCTATCTTGTCATGGTCTTACTATTTTTACCTTTAGGCCACAGGTGTGTACCTGGTTGTGTTTTATGCAAAGTATTTCACCTTTTAACAAAAGTTGTGTACATTGTTAGGAAATCACCAACAATAAACACAACTTTTTAGGTGAAATACTTTGCTTCAAACACAACCAGGAACACAACTGTGGCAAAAAGCTAAAATTTACCCACAGTTATATACCTGGTTTTGAATACCTTTTTACCTTTGAAATACCCTGTATTTAACCTTTTTTTTAAACATAGTTCGCCACAGAAAGAAATGACAGACAACCATTGTGAAACGATAATTTAACTTTTATTTAAATTTTTTTTTTTTTTTGTTTTTAAAGTGCAAAAAACTTTTTTAATAAAGGTTTTAAACCCAATGGGCATTTTTATTACAAAAAAAAAACATTACAAATCGGTATACTGTGGGGTGGAAATACTGCTGGAGGGGCTGCGGGACACTTCGACACTGGGTGTGTGGAGAGAGGACTGGGATCGTGGTGGGGAAGGAACAGTTAGAGGTGAAGGTGTGGAAAAAGCTACAGAAAGGGTGGACATGTGGGAGGCAGAAGAGGTGGTGGGCGGTGGAGTGGAGGGTTGGGCAGGGACTGTAGGAGCAGATGATGTTGATGGAAAGTTGTATGGGGAAGGAGTTTGGTACGGGGAAGGAGTTTGGTACGGAGAAGGAGTTTGGTACGGGGCAGGTTGCTGGAAGTGGGGAGATGTCTGGTACTGGTGAGGTTGCTGGTATGTAATAGGAGGGGGAAGATGGAAAGTGGCTGGAGGGGGTGCAGATGTAATAGGAGGGGGAGGATGGAAAGTGGCTGGAGGGGGTGCAGATGTAATAGGAGGGGGAGGATGGAAAGTGGCTGGAGGGGGTGCAGGTGGAGGAACTACAGTGGTGGGAGGTGGAGGTTGGGAGGTAACCTGCTGTAGAGCACCGTGGCACGAATGCATTACATGCATCTGCTGGGTAGGAGATAGTGTTGCCATGCGCTCCACAACAGACCTGAAAAAGGTGTGGTTTGGCGAAGATCTTGCTTCTGAATGCATGGTTTGCAGAAGTGTCTTCACCTCCAGAATGCTGGAGTTGATCTGCTGAAAGCCTGCGGAGATTTACTCTGACAAGACTTTGAGACAGTTCTGGAAAGATGCATTCAGATGCAAGAACTCTTGCGCATAACTCTTTTCCTGACCCCTCTGCTGCTGCCGCCCAGTACCCGCAGGTGTACTAGAGGTGGCAGGGGCAGAAGGGTGGGGTAAAGGGAAAGCGATCTCCTCACCAGCAGCTTCATGTAATGTAGGCGGCCACGATGCTCCTGTGCTGGTGGATGGGACAGATGGGTTGAATGTGTGGGAAGGCTGGGAAGGTGCAGATGTACCGGGGCGGTCGAAGTGTCCCTCGGTGCCGGTCTCCTCAGGGATCGCCTCAGAAGGGTCCAATCGTGCAGGCTCCCGAGTGCTGCTCACCGTGCTGTGTAATAAAGAGAAAAAAAACAATTAAAATACTGACATGGTATGGCCCTGGCTGAAAAAAAAAGTTACATCTAACATTTTTTTCACATGTGGTGTGTAATATTTACCTTCTGGTGAGCATTGTTTCCCGGAGGAACGACAGGGCTTCTGCGTACTTGTACTTGCTCCTGCGTCCTCCAGATCCACTCGGGGCCCGCATCTCTTTATTGAACTCCTTCTTGAAACGATCCCTCACAGACCGCCACCGATTCACAATTCTGTTCCCTGAAACGAGAAAGGAGTGGTTAGTGTACAACATCAGTGTTTCACAAACTCCAGTCCTCATGGTCCCCAGGGGTCATGTTTTCAGGATTTCCATAGTAAATAGAAATCCTGAACACATGATCCGTGGGGACCACGAGGACTGGAGTTCGGGAAACACTGGTTTACATCAAGCAACCGGTACTGTATATACTTACGCTCTTTAATCTGGGCCCGAGCTTCGAGGTCCTCCCAGCGGCCCACAAGGAGAGAACAGATTTTCTCCCAGAGTCGTCGGGTAACAATCAGGTCTGCGTGGCGGCGGTCAGCCATATTCCAGAGCGGCTCCCTTTCTCTGACGAGATCGATGAGGCGGTCCACATCAATCCCTCCATCCTCACCGTCAGAGTCGGGAGCACGCTGTGAAGGCTGTTAAAGAAAAAGACAAAAATAACATAATTAGCCTCCACAAAAGAAATGAAATAAAAAGTGCAAAAAAACAAAGCAAAAATATTTATACTTACACGCTGGTGACCGCCGCGTTGTTGTCGCCGACGACCCTGGGAGGCACTGCGAGGACCTCTTGGCCGAGCACCAGATTGGGAAGACTAGAGAAGAAAACAAAAAATGTTATGTGTTTGGATGTAGGCATTTGTTTGCTGTGTGTGGTCTGCAGAACATTGTTTTCTATGTGTTGTGTGTAGTGTGATGTTGTGTTTCTGCGTTTGATGCAAAAAACTTACGAATTGTGAGCCCATTCCAGGTGTCTGTCCACCCCTTCCTTCTTCTTCTGGGAGCTCCTCTTCATCTTGTGCTTCCTGTTTTGAAATAAATGGCAATGAATAGACATATATTACAGAGATGATGGATTTTGGAAATAAAAACTTACCGTCAAACGCTGACGATGCGAGGGAGGGCTCCCAGAAGAAGATGTGCTGTCCTGTTGATGGCCAGACTCCATGGCTGTGGGTATTGCTGCTGCCAGTGATGCCATTTCTGCTGCTGCTGCATCTCTTTGGCGGATGTTGAATAAAGAGAAACAAAGGGCCTATGAATATCTTGATATTCCATGGCCCTAGTTTGGAGGAATGGGGGATTTGATAATTACCATCTCTCATCTGCTTCTGGACTCCCCTCCCGTTGTTCAGCATGCTGCTCCATTTGGGGTGGTGCTGATGGTGCTGCTGCAGATGTCTGCTGCATTCTCCTGCTCCTGATTCTTGGCTTGGGTGGCATGTTGGGTGTGGCTGAGGGTCCCATTGTCTTGCTTTTATATATCTCCTGTGGGCAGAGCTACTGAGCATGCTCAGACAAAAAAACCGGATCCGGCCGCCGGATCAGGCTTTCGCCGAATCCGGCGCATTGCGGCGCTCATAGGCTTTCATTGTGTGAAAAAGCCGGACGCGCCGGATCCGGCGGGTACGGCTTTTTCGCCGGAGACAAAAAACGTTACAGTAGACGTTTTTTCCAGACGCCGGATCGCGACACATTGCGACACATTGCCGAATCCGGCGAAAACCGGATGAAACGCATGGCCATCCGGCGCGATCCGGCGCAAAGGCAAGTCAATGGGGGGAAACCGGATCCGGCATTGCATTTCGCCGGATCCGGTTTCTGTCAAAAGCGACGGATCGCGCCTGACGGCGAAAACCTGATGTGTGAAAGAGGCCTAAGCCAACAATATACATTTGTGATCAAAATAAAGAAAAGCCACATGTTTCTGCCCGGGATCAAAACAGGGAACTTTCAGGAGGATGGCAAACAGGACAATCACTACACTACAGTAACCAGACAAGAGCGTTTAATGTGGTCATGGCAAGCATTAAAGATCAAGCACTCATTGTCAAAAGCGCTAGTTTGCAAGAGGAACGCTGTGTTTCTGCCCAGTTTCGAACTGAGGACCTTTCACGTGTAAAGCTAACGTGATAACCGCTACACTACAGAAACCAACCGATTCAAACAAACAAAAAATGCTGTGGTCATGGAAAGCAATAAAGAACAAGCACTGAAAGTCAAAAAGATCGTTTTCCAAGAGAAAAAGCTGTGTTTCTGCACAGTTTCGAACTGGGGACCTTTCGCGTGTGAGTCGAACGTGATAACCGCTACACTACAGAAACCGGAAGCAAGCGCTTACTGTGGTGACAACAAGCAATCGAGATCAAGAACTGAAAGTCAAAAGGTTGGATACCAAAGGGTAACAGCGTGTTTCTGCCCAGTTTCGAACTGGGGACCTTTCGCATGTTAGGCAAACGTGATAACCACTACACTACAGAAACCGGATACGGAAGGTTATTGTGGTCATGACGAGCCATCGAGAACAAAGACTCAACGTCAAAAGTTTTAATATCAATGCCTAATGTCATGCTTCTATCCAGTTTCGAACTGAGGACCTTTCGCATGTTAGGCAAACGTGATAACCACTACACTACAGAAACCGGCTGCGAAAGGTTACTGTGGTCATGACGAGCCATCGAGAACAAAGACTCAACGTCAAAAGCTTTTATATCAACGCCTAATGTCATGCTTCTATCCAGTTTCGAACTGGGGACCGTTCGCGTGTGAGGTGAACGTGACAAACACTACACTTCAGAAACTCCATGCAAAGCTAAAGAATTTTAAACATGCTGAAATGAACTTGAAAAAGAAAAAAACAGCCAGCCAAAGTCAAGAGGTCTTCCTCTATGTCTGAAGACATGACAAAGTGCATTTTGCAACACAGGAACCTTTCATTTGTCAGGCTACTGGAGAAAAAGAACAAACAGGGAAACAAAACCATGCTCCACAAAACATTCTCATGCCTTTGTCCAAAAGCCAAAAAGAAAAAGCACCTAGATGCCTGCTTTCGCACCTTGATCCTATCAGGTGTTACTTGAATTAGGAACACTTAGACACTGTCAAAAACACACATGCTTGCCAAAAGCAAAAACGGGTAGAAATAATCACATTGGTAAAAGTAATGCTCATTAAACCAGCAATAGAATATGCTAACTAAGGCTAATTAAGCCAACAATATACGTTTGTGATCAAAATAAAGAAAAGTCACATGTTTCTGCCCGGAATCAAAACAGGGAACTTTCAGGAGGATGGCAAACAGGACAATCACTACACTACAGTAACCAGACAAGAGCGTTTACTGTGGTCATGGCAAGCATTAAAGATCAAGCACTCATTGTCAAAAGCTCTAGTTTGCAAGAGGAACACAGTGTTTCTGCCCAGTTTCGAACTGAGGACCTTTCGCGTGTAAAGCAAACGTGACAACCACTACACTACAGAAACCAACCGATTCAAACAAAAAAAAATGCTGTGGTCATGGCAAGCAATAAAGAACAAGCACTGAAAGTCAAAAAGATCGTTTTCAAAGAGAAAAAGCTGTGTTTCTGCCCAGTTTCGAACTGGGGACCTTTCGCGTGTGAGGCGTACGTGATAACCTCTACACTACAGAAACCGGCTGCGGAAGGTTACTGTGGTCATGACGTGCCATCGAGAACAAAGACTCAACGTCAAAAGCTTTAATATCAACGCCTAATGTCATGCTTTTATCCAGTTTCGAACTGGGGACCGTTCACGTGTGAGGTGAACGTGACAACCACTACACTTAAGAAACTCCATGCAAAGCTAAAGATGTTTAAACATGCTGAAATGAACTTGAAAAAGAAAAAAACATCCAGCCAAAGTCAAGAGGTCTTCCTCTATTTCTGAAGACAGGACAAAGTGCATTTTGCAACACAGGAACCTTTCATTTGTCAGGCTATTGGAGAAAAAGAACAAATAGGAAAACAAAACCATGCTCCACAAAACATTCTCATGCCTTTGTCCAAAAGCCAAAAAGAAAAAGCACCTAGATGCCTGCTTTCGCACCTTGATACTATCAGGTATTACTTGAATTAGGAACACTTAGACACTGTCAAAAACACACATGCTTGCCAAAAGCAAAAACGGGTAGAAATAATCACATTGGTAAAAGTAATGCTCATTAAACCAGCAATAGAATATGCTAACTAATGGAAATTAAGCCAACAATATACGTTTGTGATCAAAAAAAAGAAAAGCCACATGTTTCTGCCCGGGATCAAAACAGGGAACTTTCAGGAGGATGGCAAACAGGATAATCACTACACTACAGTAACCAGACAAGAGCGTTTACTGTGGTCATGGCAAGCATTAAAGATCAAGCACTCATTGTCAAAAGCTCTAGTTTGGAAGAGAAACGCTGTGTTTCTGCCCAGTTTCGAACTGAGGACCGTTCGCGTGTAAAGCGAACGTGATAACCACTACACTACAGAAACCAACCGATTCAAAAAATACAAAAAATGCTGTAGTCATGGCAAGCAATAAAGAACAAGCACTGAAAGTCAAAAAGATCGTTTTCCAAGAGAAAACGGTATGTTTCTGCCCAGTTTCGAACTGACGACCTTTCGCGTGTGAGGCGAATGTGATAACCGCTACACTACAGAAACCAGATGCAAGCGCTTACTGTGGTGACAACAAGCAATCGAGATCAAGAACTGAAAGTCAAAAGCTTGGATACCAAACGGTAACAGCGTGTTTCTTCCCAGTTTCGAACGAGGGACCTTTCACGTGTAAAGCAAACGTGATAACCGCTACACTACAGAAACCAACCGATACGAAAAACAAAAAATGCTGTGGTCATGGCAAGCAATAAAGAACAAGCACTGAAAGTCAAAAAGATCGTTTTCCTAGAGAAAAGCTGTGTTTCTGCCCAGTTTCGAACTGGGGACCTGTCACGTGTGAGGTAAACGTGATAACCGCTACACTACAGAAACCAGAAGCAAGCGCTTACTGTGGTGACAACAAGCAATCAAGTTCAAGAACTGAAAGTCAAAAGCTTGGATTCCAAAGGGTAACAGCGTGTTTCTGCCCAGTTTTGAACTGGGGACCTTTCGCGTGTTAGGCAAACGTGATAACCACTACACTACAGAAACCGGCTGCGAAAGGTTACTGTAGTCATGACGAGCCATCGAGAACATAGACTCAACGTCAAAAGATTTAATATCAACGCCTAATGTCATGCTTCTATCCAGTTTCGAACTGGGGATCGTTCGCATGTGAGGTGAACGTGACAACCACTACACTTCAGAAACTCCATGCAAAGATAAAGATGTTTAAACATGCTGAAATGAACTTGAAAAAGAAAAAAACAGCCAGCCAAAGTCAAGAGGTCTTCGTCTATGTCTGAAGACAGGACAAAGTGCATTTTGCAACACAGGAACCTTTCATTTGTCAGGCTATTGGAGAAAAAGAACAAACAGGGAAACAAAACCATGCTCCACAAAACATTCACATGCCTTTGTCCAAAAGCCAAAAAGAAAAAGCACCTAGATGCCTGCTTTCGCACCTTGATCCTATCAGGTGTTCCTTGAATTAGGAACACTTAGACACTGTCAAAAACACACATGCTTGCCAAAAGCAAAAACGGGTAGAAATAATCACATTGGTAAAAGTAATGCTCATTAAACCAGCAAGAGAATATGCTAACTAAGGCTAATTAAGCCAACAATATACGTTTGTGATCAAAATAAAGAAAAGCCACATGTTTCTACCCGGGATCAAAACAGGGAGCTTTCAGGAGGATGGCAAACAGGACAATCACTACACTACAGTAACCAGACAAGAGCGTTTACTGTGGTCATGGCAAGCATTAAACATCAAGCACTCATTGTCAAAAGCGCTAGTTTGCAAGAGGAACGCTGTGTTTCTGCCCAGTTTCGAACTGAGGACCTTTCGCATGTACAGCAAACGTGAGAACCGCTACACTACAGAAACAGACACCTATTCAAACAAACAAAAAATGCTGTGGTCATGGCAAGCAATAAAGAACAAGCACTGAAAGTCAAAAAGATAGTTTTCCAAGAGAAAAAAAAAGCTGTGTTTCTGCCCAGTTTCGAACTGGGGACCTTTCGCGTGTTTGGCGAACGTGATAACCGCTACACTACAGAAACCGGATGCAAGCGCTTACTGTGGTGACAACAAGCAATCGAGATCAAGAACTGAAAGTCAAAAGCTTGGATACCAAAGGGTAACAGCGTGTTTCTGCCCAGTTTCGAACTGGGGACCTTTCGCGTGTTAGGCGAACGTGATAACCACTACACTACAGAAACCGGCTGCGGAAGGTTACTGTGGTCATGACGAGCCATCGAGAACAAAGACTCAACGTCAAAAGCTTTAATATCAATGCCTAATGTTGTCGGGGTCGTAAACGACAATGAATCCTCATTCACCAGTCATTCCAAATCATTGTGCGAGCGCAAAACATCTGGTACCGATTAAGAATGACTCAGACACGCAGCTGATTCAGTCTTAGCTAATGTCCTGCATCCACACCTGTCAGGGGCAGTACAACAACTGGCTTTATTTACAAATACACAATACTATATTGAGTGTTAGGGGAAGGCGTGCATGAGGCGGGGTTTATGCAGTATACATCTAGTGTCCAGTCTCTCTCTGATTCGTCAAAACGTCTCCCGATGGTTACTCCTTCTTCACATTCCTGAGTTATCTTTTTTAGGAGAAATGAAACTTAATTTAACTCTTTAGACACTGAATTTAAGTGAAAGTGAACACTGGCAGCCATCTTTAATACAGTTACATTTGCATTAGCAAGCAATTAGGAAAAACTTATTGTTTCACAGTATAAAAATATAAAAGTTATATAAGAAAATATATTTTCACCTTGACAATCCCCCCTAAACACTAAGTTTTTCCCTTAATGAAAGATCCTTCGAGACTGTCCATGTGATGGGAAAAGGGGAGGTGGATTTCTTCATCCAGACACCTCAGAAGCTCTCCCCTAGCGAGAGGCCTCCAGGCAGCTGAACCCTTCACTAACCTCACATGGAGTTCTCCCGCTGTCCCTAAACTAAGTCTCTTAACATCATCTGAGAATGGGGGTTTTGTCTACTCTCTTGAGGGGAATATACTTAGGGATCTCCCCTAGATCAGTACCATCGTACTCTGGTGGGTCTACTTCTTGATTGAGGAAGGTGCCAGTCGGAGTTGCTTTGGCAATAACCTTTTTATACAAGGGAATAACACAACAAAGAGTTATCGATACAATTACAAGGAGGGCAATCAGTACTATACAAGCTTGTTAAAGGAATCCCTTGAGTCCACCCAACCAGCCGGAAAAGAAAGATGTGTCTACTCCAGCATTAGTTTTCAATTCTGCTGCTAACCCAGTTATCTTTTTAAGGGCTATCATGGTTTTTCCATTCACTCCAGAGTTCTGAGGGATATAGGTACAACACTCCTCTCCCACCATCCCACAAACTCCTCCTTTCTCAGCTAATATCATATCAAGGGCTAGTCGATTTTGGAGTGTCATCCTAGTGTTAGGGCCCAATTCTTCAACTATACCTTGGAAGGCATCTTGGCTGAAATTGACAAACCTTTGTTCACTGTAATATATGTAATTGATCCATTCAACATTTTTATTAATCTGCA
This sequence comes from Dendrobates tinctorius, assembly GCF_039654945.1. Taxonomy (NCBI): domain Eukaryota; kingdom Metazoa; phylum Chordata; class Amphibia; order Anura; family Dendrobatidae; genus Dendrobates; species Dendrobates tinctorius. The sequence continues at coordinate 17,489,120 of NW_027361998.1, read as the reverse complement.
CCTGTGGGATTATAGAAGCAAAGCCAGTATAGATCTGGTTCTGGGCTTTAAATTGGTCAGGCACCCCCCTTGGCACTCCAATAGCATCAATATATACTAGTGGATCTTCTTCATAACTCATATGGAGCTGATCGAGGCTTCTCCTTTTCCTGGTAGGTTCATCAGGTATCTTTGGATCCCAGGGTAGAATCTTGAACTGCATAGCTAGTTTAACAAGGGTGCATTGGCCTGTCCAGGCATTTGGCAACCTAGGACGGAGCTTACCATCTCCACATAACCAATAAATGTCATACATATATTGTGTATGTTTGATTAACAAGTCAGTATCTAGAGAACTATTCTCTTTGCAGAAACCTGTCTCGAAGATCCCTACTGGTGTACCTGTGGTGTCGTGGGAATTATAGCAGGTGTAATTGTCAGCTAATACAGTTACTTCTCCTGGGACCTTTAGTTTGGGTTCCTTATGAATTAGTGGGACGTAATCTGGGCAATCAGTGGGCTTCAAACCTTTCAACAAATTCATGACACAGGCAGTGGTGTTTAGGTATGCTCTGAGTATTCAACTGGTCATTCGGAATAACAAAGGTAGCTGGAGTCAAACGACCCAGAGTACAAGCACCTTTTACCCCTACTGGCAAGCATTTATATGCATTGTCTCCACATACCCAGAACATGTCACTAGGTAGGTCCCATAGGGCTGAATGTTGTAATACCAGTCTATGAACTAAATCTATGAACGCAGATACATTCTGAAGCATACACCAATTTGGAAGTTGTCCTAAAGGGCTACAATACCCTACATCGGGATTTCTACAGGTGGGAGTTCCTTTCTCATATCCAGATGACTCGTTGCAAGGTATATTACCTGAAATATTAAAACAAGTTTCATTATTGCCCTGGGGAAATAAATTGGAATACTCCCAGGACGTATTATGCAACCTTCTTTCTAGCAGTATTGGTTTGAAGGCATCAGTAGAGTGGGAAGTTACATTAAAACTAACTTGTAGGCCATACATTGGAATTTGCCCCAGGTAGGTTAATCGAGTTCTATTCCTGGGTACCCAAGCCCCCCCTTTATATGCCAGATATTGAAGGTATGTGTTACTTCCTGAAAGATTACCCTGCCACCAAGGGTATCCTACCCATCCCACAATAGGTATTCCAACAGTTGTGTTCCATAACTTCACATTATTTGTGGCATTATTAGCGAGTGTATCAGAACAACTGGTCCAGGCAAATAATTCCTCGGGTGGCACAGGAATAACAAGGAACGGAATACTAGTGGCCGATATTGGTGAATGTGTGCAGATCCAGCAATCTGCTGGAGACTGAGTGTCTTTTGACCAATCATTTACTAATTTTTCATGATGTTGTATAAACTTATTATTCAAGGACATTGGAAAATTTAGATTGTCCCATGCAGCTACCATTATTACAGATAATGCAACAAAACCAAACCAAAACATTATGCACTCTTATGCTTTGTTAACTCCTGTGGCTAGTTTGCAATGCGATGCGTGGATCCAGGTTGGTCGTCCTTCCAACTTAACAGAAGTAGGCGTTGTTAGGAGTACTTGGTAAGGTCCTTGATATCAGGGTTCAAGGGTCTTTCTGGAGTGTTTCTTGACATATACGTAATCACCAGGTTGTAGACAGTGAGTTCCTTCCACACTATCTGGATCTGGAATGGAAGAGAAAACTAGAGAATGCATTTGAGTTAAATGCTTTTGCAACTGGATTACATAACTTGTCAAATTATCCACATTGAGTGTTAAGACCTGTGGGTAGTACAACCCTGTGTTCGGTGGTCTTCCAAACAGTATCTCGAAGGGTGACAGTTTAGTTTTCCCCGTGGGTGTGTACCTTACTGAGAATAATGCTAATGGGAGACACTCTGGCCATGGTTTATGGGTTTGTTCCATGGTTTTCTGTATTTTCAATTTCAGTGTCCCGTTCATTCTCTCTACCTTCCCTGAACTCTGTGGGTGGTAGGGTGTATGAAATGCCTGTTCTACACCTATCATTTGCATTACATTTTGCATTACCTCAGCAGTAAAGTGTGTACCTCTGTCTGATTCAATTGTTTCAGGGACACCGAATCGTGGTACTAGTTCCATCACCAGTTTCTTTGCAGTAGCTCGAACTGTAGCCGTTTTCACCGGGTAGGCCTCTGGCCATCCAGAGAAGAGATCTACACATACTAGGATATTTGCATACACTCCTACCTTGGTAGCTGTATGTCGTCAATCTGCCGTCTCTGAAATGGGTAGAGAGGCCTAGGTGTCGCTTTCTTAGGGACTTTTACTGTTTTACCTGGGTTGTGCTGTGCACAGATGAGGCATGATTGTACAAGTTTCGCGGCTGCGCAACTGAAGCCAGGAGCGATCCAGAAGGCATCTACCATGGCACACATGTGACTTTTTGAGGTGTGATTGGGGCCATGTGCTGCTTGCGCCATGATTGGGAACAGGGACTTTGGTGGGCACATTTTATCCTTATTCTCCCATACTCCATTTGAGTTCAGCTCAGCTCCCAGTCTCCCTCGGTGTACCTTCTCTGTTTGGGCAGCCTTTTGCTGGAGGGATTTCAGGACATCTAGACCCAATGTGGCTGGAATACGCTGACTCCCCGCCACCGTCCACTGCTCTCTCTAGGCCGCCTTGTGCTATTTTAGCAGCCTCGTTCGCCCTTCTATTGCCCTCTACCTCCACGGAGTCACCTTTGTGTGTGCTTTTACCTTGACAATGCCAACCTGGACTGGTAACATCAATGCCTCCATCAATTGTTTCACCAGCTCTGCATTTTTAATGGGCTTCGAATCTGTGAAAATATTAGCGACTTTACCTGCAGCGGCTCTACACGCCTCAGTGAGTGCCTTCAACTCTGAATCCTGCGCCGACATGTGAGGAGAGAGTGGTTCCACTCGGATTACCTCATGTGAGGATAATACTGCATATCCAGTGTCGAATCGTCCATCCTGGTGGTATCTGGGGCCATCTACAAAAAAGAAACTCAAAGTCTGCATTAGGAACAGGTTTTTCATGAATGTGTGCAAACCCAACTGTCTCCTGACTCATCAGTTCTATGCAGACATGTTCATGCGTCATGTCAAAGTATCCTTCCTCACTTGCCAATACGGTCACCAATTCCCCCTTTTCTGAATCCACAGGCAGGAGGGTGGCTGGATTCAGAACGTTACATCTTTTGAGGAGTGACATACTCAGGAATTAGTAGAGCACACTCAAGTCGGAGCTGTCTGGCCATAGACAGATGTTTTGGTTGAACTTGTAGGAGTATGGCATGGATGTCATGTGGGGAATAGATTGTCAAAAGAAACGTCAGTGTCATCTCACATGCCTTCCCTATTACGTCTCCACTTTTTTCCTTGTGCTCCAGCATACATGACAGGTCGTTTTATTGTCCTTGTTTGCTCAATTTCTTTAGCTACCTTAAGGAGATCTTTCGGATCTACATGTCTCCATTCAGGTCTGGCTGTCTGTACTGCGTCTCGTAAGTCTTTGTTCATACCGTCAATGAATGCATCCACCAGTATTCTAGCATCAAGTGGATTTATGCAAATGTACCCCATGTCTGCCCATTTCAGCTGTAACCGTCCAAGGTATATCTCTACTCTCTCTCCTCTTTGCTGTGTCACATTAGTCAGGAGTACAGACTGCTCTGATTGTTCCACTGCAGCCCATTGTCTTAGTGACTCACAGTACGTCTCCCCAGATCGTGCAGATTTATCATCCATGCCCCAAGCCTGATTCTTTGTCACATCTGTGTGTCTTAATTATATGATCTAGTGCGTCACCTGCCTTTAGACTCACCAACCTCTCTAGGTCTGCCCAGGTACACTTATATGTCTGCTGTACTTCCTTTATGTGTCTGTAAAACTGTAAAACGGGAATGGTTGGTCTTCAGGGGCAGGCAGCTGCTTCAGCAAAGCTAGCTGGTCAGAGGGGCTCCAGGGATAATACACCTGCATCTTTCTTATTCTAGTCACACTTCTAGGTCCTGATGGGGTTGGTCGTCTGATGTCTACTGTCAGCTTACTCCTCAAGGGCCAATGTCCCCACTACCCACTATCCACACTATTATGTCAGCTTCTTATGATCTTGTCTGGATAGGATTTAGTGCAATTCGCTTAGGTCAGTAGCACAGGTCACACAAGTAGCTATTCAGTCTGGGTTTGTCTGAGTCTGACCACAGTGTTTACAAGTCCATCTGTTTTGTCTGGGTCTCTGGTTACACTTTGTCAATCAAACATTCATAATACACCTTCCACACTGCTGCACATTCTCAAGCATCATTTATTCACTTGCTATTTTCTTCCCTTGTCTGTGCCTTTTTGTACATCCAAACATTCACACTCTGGTATTTTTGCCTTTTTCAATGTTTGTCCCACTTGTTTTACTGCTTCCTTCCTTCTCTGTCTCTTGTAATTTGACACAATTTGCTATACAAATCAATCACACAACTAGAAGCAGGTTCAAACACATTAATGACCAAGCAATCACTTACAATTCCCTTCTAAATTAGGCACCATATCTTACTTTTAACTTCCAATCTTCAATTAAGTACTGTTGCTTTAAAATGCACAAATCTTTCAGCGCGTACCTTACGGATAGAATTACAGAGAATTTTGAGCACAGCTCACACTCAGCAGAGATAAGAGCGAAGGGAGAAGAAAAACTGCGCAGCGCCATCCTTCCCCCCTCCCATCAGAATGCAGCGTCGTCCTTCACAGAATTCTGTAGTTCTTTAGACTTATCAAAATCAATTTCTACAAAGAAACTCAAAATCACGGGATTTCACTGTAAGGGCAGATAACTGTATAATGAGATTAACCATGCCTTGCCCTTTTTCTGGCCAAATGCATTCAGGAAACTTTACAATGTAATGCCACATATAACACGAACTATATCATTACTCAATTCATTCAGTCTCAGATGTAGATTTGAAATATCTATAACGCATCTGTCCGGGATTCCACCACAACTAGAAAGGTCACAAATCTCTTGACACAAAAATGATGTGTGATGATTCATTCATACGTGCTCATTCACTGATTTTTTTTTTTTTTTTTTTTTACTCATCTCTCATCTTATTCAGAGGTTCTCATAGACATATATACAAGGATTCACACAGCCTGCCTATCTTGCACTTTGGATTTGATTAATACTTTTTCCAGGTTCTTTGCTGCACTACTTCCATATCTATCCTCAATTATATCACATAACCGGTCTCCTTCTTCAGGTATCTTTCCCTGACTGTTCCCCATCAATCTCTTTCCATCCTTCATTCTTCAAGCCTCGCGCAACTCGCAGATGAGCTTGTGCTTGTTCTAACAATCCTTTATCTTTCAACATGCCTCGTTTGTTCTCTATGAGATTATGCCACATAGCCGGCTGTAATCTCCCTGACGAGGGCAATCCTACATGCTTATACAATCTCTCAACATTCTTGACTGCCTTCTTGCCTTCCCGTGACGCTACTATTGCCTTGACCTCCACAGCATCCTCATCTAACTTGTGGGGCACAGACTTCTTCTGCTTTAAGATACGCAGCATGACTCTTACAGAATACTATGGTTCTCTGCAGAAAAACCACTGGTAGCGATATCAACACTGATGTTCCACAGTACGGAGCCTCACGTTCGACGTACTAGGAAAAGAGCCTCGCGCTCAATATTTCCTTTCCCTAACCTTGAACAGCAGTGATTAACAGATTATCCTGCCACGATATTCCAACAGTCGGGAGGCGGTCTCCTAGTGAGAGCCCTCCACAGAAATACAGGTGGTCCCTTCTCGGGACGTCTTAATTACCTAGCTGGTACAATATCACAGAGGCTGCGTCTCCTATCCCTTCCTCTAGGTTGCCCCACAATCTGCAACTAGCTCAATTTATCACTCCACTTCACTACTAGACAATAGTCACGGGTAGGGTGGTTGAATGGAGTACAATGACCGGTGGAGGAGGTGTGGTGTACACGAGGATGCGCAGAATGCAACGTCTCTCAGTTGCTGGTTCAGAGCGTGGCACAGGATCGCACTCGGTCTCACCACTCGACCGGTCACCCCTCAGACCCAAGGAGACCACAGACAAACCAATAACGGCTGAGACACTAGCAAGTGTGACACATACAGTGTATATGATCTCACTTACCGTGTTTTGGAGGGTGATCAGTCCTCGAGGTCAGCCACTACAGGTATCATCCACAGACATCCAAGCATGGGTCCAGAGGAGCCTCGGATCACTGTCCACGCCCCCCGTTGGGCTCCAAATTGTCGGGGTCGTAAACGACAATGAATCCTCATTCACCAGTCATTCCAAATCATTGTGCGAGCGCAAAACATCTGGTACCGATTAAGAATGACTCAGACACGCAGCTGATTCAGTCTTAGCTAATGTCCTGCATCCACACCTGTCAGGAGCAGTACAACAACTGGCTTTATTTACAAATACACAATACTATATTGAGTGTTAGGGGAAGGCGTGCATTAGGCGGGGTTTATGCAGTATACATCTAGTGTCCAGTCTCTCTCTGATTCGTCAAAACGTCTCCCGATGGTTACTCCTTCTTCACATTCCTGAGTTATCTTTTTTAGGAGAAATGAAACTTAACTTAACTCTTTAGACACTGAATTTAAGTGAAAGTGAACACTGGCAGCCATCTTTAATACAGTTACATTTGCATTAGCAAGCAATTAGGAAAAACTTATTGTTTCACAGTATAAAAATATAAAAGTTATATAAGAAAAAATATTTTCACCTTGACAATGTCATGCTTCTATCCAGTTTCGAACTGGGGACCGTTCGCGTGTGAGGTGAACGTGACAACCACTACACTTCAGAAACTCCATGCAAAGCTAAAGATGTTTAAACATGCTGAAATGAACTTGAAAAAGAAAAAAACAGCCAGCCAAAGTCAAGAGGTCTTCCTCTATGTCTGAAGACAGGACAAAGTGCATTTTGCAACACAGGAACCTTTCATTTGTCAGGCTATTGGAGAAAAAGAACAAACAGGGAAACAAAACCATGCTCCACAAAACATTCTCATGCCTTTGTCCAAAAGCCAAAAAGAAAAAGCACCTAGATGCCTGCTTTCGCACCTTGATCCTATCAGGTGTTACTTGAATTAGGAACACTTAGACACTGTCAAAAACACACATGCTTGCCAAAAGCAAAAACGGGTAGAAATAATCACATTGGTAAAAGTAATGCTCATTAAACCAGCAATAGAATATGCTAACTAAGGCTAATTAAGCCAACAATATACATTTGTGATCAAAATAAAGAAAAGCCACATGTTTCTGCCCGGGATCAAAACAGGGACCTTTCAGGAGGATGGCAAACAGGACAATCACTACACTACAGTAACCAGACAAGAGCGTTTACTGTGGTCATGGCAAGCATTAAAGATCAAGCACTCATTGTCAAAAGCGCTAGTTTGCAGGAGGAACGCTGTGTTTCTGCCCAGTTTCGAACTGAGGACTTTTCGCGTGTAAAGCGAACGTGATAACCGCTACACTACAGAAACCAACCAATTCAAACAAACAAAAAATGCTGTGGTCATGGCAAGCAATAAAGAACAAGCACTGAAAGTCAAAAAGATCGTTTTCCAAGAGAAAATATGCTGTGTTTCTGCCCAGTTTCGAACTGGGGACCTTTCGCGTGTGAGGCGAACGTGATAACCGCTACACTAAAGAAACCGGATGCAAGCTCTTACTGTGGTGACAACAAGCAATCGAGATCAAGAACTGAAAGTCAAAAGCTTGGATACCAAAGGGTAACAGCGTGTTTCTGCCCAGTTTCGAACTGGGTACACTTCGCGTGTTAGGCAAACGTGATAACCACTACACTACTGAAACCGGCTGTGGAAGGTTACTGTGGTCATGACGAGCCATCGAGAACAAAGACTCAACGTCAAAAGCTTTAATATCAACGCCTAATGTCATGCTTCTATCCAGTTTCGAACTGGGGACCATTCGCTTGTGAGGTGAACGTGACAACCACTACACTTCAGAAACTCCATGCAAAGCTAAAGATGTTTAAACATGCTGAAATGAACTTGAAAAAGAAAAAAACAGCCAGCCAAAGTCAAGAGGTATTCCTATATGTCTGAAGACAGGACAAAGTGCATTTTGCAACACAGGAACCTTTTATTTGTCAGGATATTGGAGAAAAAGAACAAATAGGGAAACAAAACCATGCTCCACAAAACATTCTCATGCCTTTGTCCAAAAGCCAAAAAGAAAAAGCACCTAGATGCCTGCTTTCGCACCTTGATCCTATCAGGTGTTACTTGAATTAGGAATACTTAGGCTGGTTTCACATTTGCGTTTTTTAGCGCTGGAAAAAAACGCATACCTGCGCATGCGTTTTTCCCCCTATATTTAACATGGGTGCGCATACCTGCGCGCTGGTAAGCGCATGTATGCGATTTTCATGCGCTGCGTTTTTTTGGGGTGTGCGTTGGTATTTTCCAGACGCAGCATGTTGCATTTTTTGGCCCTGCAAAAAAGTGCATGCGCACATATGCGCACGTTTTGCGCTAAAAATGGCCATTATAGCCTATGGATGCGCATATGTGCGCACTGGCATGCTCATGTATGCGTTTTTTTGCATATGCGTTTTTTTTTTTTAACCATGGAATTTAGGGGTTTGGGTTAGAGTTAGGGTTAGTTAAGGGGGTTTAGGGTTAGGGTTAGGGTCAGGGTCAGGGTTAGGGTTGGGGTTTGGGTCAGGGTTAGGGTTAAGTATGGTTTGGTTAAGGGTTAGGGTCAGGGTTAGGGTCAGGATTAGGGTTAAGTATGGTTTGGTTAAGGGTTAGGGTCAGGGTTAGGGTTAGGGTTAGGGTCAGGGTTAGGGTTAGGGTTGGGGTCAGGGTTAGGGTTAGAGTCAGGGTTAGGGTTAAGTATGGTTTTGTTAAGGGTTAGGGTCAGGGTTAGGGTCAGGATTAGGGTTAAGTATGGTTTTGTTAAGGGTTAGGGTCAGGGTTAGGGTTAGGGTCAGGGTTAGGGTTAGGGTTAGGGTCAGGGTTAGGGTTAAGTATGGTTTTGTTAAGGGTTAGGGTCAGGGTTAGGGTTAGGGTTAGGGTCAGGGTTAGGGTTAGGGTTAGGGTTAGGGTTAGGGTCAGGGTTAGGGTTAGGGTTAGGGTCAGGGTTAGGGTTAGGGTTAGGGTTAGTTAGGGTTTAGGGTTTGGGTTATGGTTAAGTATGATTTGGTTAAGGGTTAGGGTCAGGGTTAGGGTTAGGGTTAGGGTCAGGGTTAGGGTTAGGGTTAGGGTCAGGGTTAGGGTTAGTAAAGTCATGGTTTGGGTAGTGTGAGGGGCCACCTAAAAATGTTGGAAAAAAACGCAAACGCGGTAAAAACGCACTAAAAACGCATACAAACGCATAAAAACGCTGCGTTTTTTTCATGCATGCTCATAAAAATGCTTGAAAAAAACGCAGCAGTTGTATGCTTATGTATGCGTTTTTTCAATGCGTTTTTTTGCGGGAAAAACGCGCTGCAAAAAAAAGCAAGTGTGAAACTAGCCTAACACACTGTCAAAAACACACATGCTTGCCAAAAGCAAAAACGGGTAGAAATAATTACATTGGTAAAAGTAATGCTCATTAAACCAGCAATAGAATATGCTAACTAAGGCTAATTAAGCCAACAATATACGTTTGTGATCAAAATAAAGAAAAGCCACATGTTTCTGCCCGGGATCAAAACAGGGAACTTTCAGGAGGATGGCAAACAGGACAATCACTACACTACAGTAACCAGACAAGAGCGTTTACTGTGGTCATGGCAAGCATTAAAGATCAAGCACTCATTGTCAAAAGCGCTAGTTTGCGAGAGGAACGCTGTGTTTCTGCCCAGTTTCGAACTGAGGACTTTTCACATGTAAAGCGAACGTGATAACCGCTACACTACAGAAACCTACAGATTCAAACAAACAAAAAATGCTGTGGTCATGGCAAGCAATAAAGAACAAGCACTGACAGTCAAAAAGATCGTTTTCCAAGAGGAACGCTGTGTTTCTGCCCAGTTTCGAACTGGGGACCTATGGCGTGTGAGGCGAACGTAATAACTGCTACACTACAGAAAACGGATGCAAGTGCTTACTGTGGTGACAACAAGCAATCGAGATCAAGAACTGAAAGTCAAAAGCTTGGATACCAAAGGGTAACAGCGTGTTTCCGCCCAGTTTCGAACTGGGGACCTTTCGCGTGTTAGGCGAAAGTGATAACCACTACACTACTGAAACCGGCTGCAGAAGGTTACTGTGGTCATGACGAGCCATCGAGAACAAAGACTCAATGTCAAAAGCTTTAATATCAACGCCTAATGTCATGCTTCTATCCAGTTTCGAACTGGGGACCATTCGCGTGTGAGGTGAACGTGACAACCACTACACTTCAAAAACTCCATGCAAAGCTAAAGATGTTTAAACATGCTGAAATGAACTTGAAAAAGAAAAAAACAGCCAGCCAAAGTCAAGAGGTCTTCCTCTATGTCTGAAGACAGGACAAAGTGCATTTTGCAACACAGGAACCTTTTATTTGTCAGGATTTTGGAGAAAAAGAACAAACAGGGAAACAAAACCATGCTCCACAAAACATTCTCATGCCTTTGTCCAAAAGCCAAAAAGAAAAAGCACCTAGATGCCTGCTTTCGCACCTTGATCCTATCAGGTGTTACTTGAATTAGGAACACTTAGACACTGTCAAAAACACACATGCTTGCCAAAAGCAAAAACGGGTAGAAATAATCACATTGGTAAAAGTAATGCTCATTAAACCAGCAATAGAATATGCTAACTAAGGCTAATTAAGCCAGCAATATACGTTTGTGATCAAAATAAAGAAAAGCCACATGTTTCTGCCCGGGATCAAAACAGGGAACTTTCAGGAGCATGGCAAACAGGAATCATAGAATCATAGAATCATAGAATCGTAGAGTTGGAAGGGACCTCCTGGGCCATCTGGTCCAACCCCCTGCTCAAAGCAGGATTCGCTAAATCATCCCAGTCAGATGTCTGTCCAGCCTCTGTTTGAAGACTTCCATTGAAGGAGAACTCACCACTTCTCGTGGCAGCCTGTTCCACTCATTGATCACTCTAACTGTCAAAAAGTTTTTTCTAATATCTAATCTGTGTCTCCTCCCATTCAGTTTCATCCCATTGCTTCTAGTCTTTCCTTGTGCAAATAAGAATAAAGTTGATCCTTCTACAATGTGACAGCCCTTTAGATATTTGTAGACAGCAATTAAGTCTCCTCTCAGTCTTCTCTTTTGCAAACTAAACATTCCCAAATCCTGCAACCTTTCCTCATAAGACAGGGTTTGCAGACCGGTCACCATTCTGGTCGCTCTTTTCTGAACTTGCTCCAGTTTGTTGATGTCTTTTTTAAAATGTGGTGCCCAAAACTGGACACAATATTCCAGATGAGGTCTGACCAAAGAGGAGTAGAGGGAAATAATGACTTCACGTGATCTAGACTGTATGCTTCTGTTAATACATCCTAGAACTGCATTTGCCTTTTTTTCTGCTGCATCACACTGTTGACTCATATTCAGTCTGTGATCTATTAGCATACCCAAGTCTTTTTCACATGTGCTGTCACTTAGCCCTATTCCTCCCATTCTATATATGCTTTTTTCATTTTTATTGCCCAGATGTAGTACTTTGCATTTCTCCCTGTTAAAAACCATTCTGTTAGTTACTGCCCACTTCTCCAGTTTATTTAAATCTTTTTGAATCCTCTCTCTCTTCTCTAGTATTAGCTATCCCTCCTAGCTTTGTGTCATCAGCAAATTTAATCAGTTTACCCTCAATTCCTTCATCTAAATCGTTGATAAAGATGTTGAACAATACAGGGCCCAGGACAGAGCCCTGTGGTACCCCACTTGAGACATTCTTCCAACTGGATGTGCAGCCATTTACGACCACTCTTTGGGTCCGATCACTAAGCCAGCTATGAATCCACCTAACAGTTGCCTTGTCCATTCCATACTTAGTCATTTTTTCAATAAGGATTGTATGAGAGACTTTGTCAAATGCTTTGCTGAAGTCAAGATATACTATATCTACAGCATTTCCTTGATCCACCCAATCAGTGATACCGTCATAGAAGGAAATTAAGTTAGTCTGACATGACTTATTAGTTACAAACCCATGCTGACTCTGTTTGATCACTTCATTCTTATCCAGGTATTGACTTACATGTTGTTTAATAATTTGTTCAAAGATCTTTCCTGGTATAGAAGTCAGACTAACCGGCCTATAGTTGCCTGGGTCCACCTTCTTCCCCTTTTTGAAGATAGGAACAACATTTGCTCTTCTCCAGTCTTCTGGCACTTCTCCTGTTCTCCAAGAATTTTCAAAGATTATGGAGAGTGGTTCAGAAATTTCTTCTGCTATCTCCTTCAGTACTCTGGGGTGTAATTCATCTGGACCTGGAGACTTGAATTCATTTAGGTTAGCTAAGTGTTTCCTCACTATCTTTCTGTTTATAGATATCCTGGATTCTTCTATTCCCTTAATAGGACAGTGAATAACAGTTGGTGTTACATTTCCTTTCTGAGAGAAAACAGATGCAAAATAGGAATTTAAAAGTTCAGCCTTCTCAACATCCTGACTTACCATTTCATCATTTTCATCCTGTAAAAATCCTATAGCATCTTTGACTTTTCTTTTACTTTTGACATATCCCCAAAATCCTTTATTATTGCTTTTGACATCTCTTGCAAGCCTCAATTCATTTTCAGCTTTAGATAATCTGATTTGTGCCCTGCAGATTCTGCAGACAGCATTATATTCTTCTTTAGATATGACTCCCTCTTTCCATTTTATAAACATTTTTTTCTTCCTTTTTAGCATGTGCTTAAGTTCTGTGTTCACCCATCCTGGTTTCCTTAAATGCTTCCTATTCTTCCCTCTTTTCGGAATTGTTAACAACTGTGCTTTGAGAATTTCATTTTTCAAGATTTCCCATCCTTCCTGGACATTTTTGTCTTTAAGGATATCCAGCCATTGGATCCCTCCAATTATCTTTCTGAATCCCTTAAAATCTGCCTTTCTGAAATCTAACCTTGACGTCTGAGTCTTCACAGGTCTTCCGCCTCTAGTTATCCAAAATTCTAAAATAGCATGGTCGCTACCTCCTAGGGTTCCAGCCACTTTTACCTCCTCAACCATTTCCTCCCTGTTTATAAGGATTAGATCCAAGGTAGCAGTTCCCCTTGTTTTCTCCCCTAACTTTTGGAAGATAAAGTTGTCAGCAAGAGAGGATAAGAATTTCCTTGACCTGTTAGTTTTGCCTGAGAGAGATTCCCAACAAATGTCTGGATAGTTGAAATCTCCCATGACAACTATGTCATATTTTTTGGAGAACTTGGCTATTTGATGCATAAAGAGTTCATCCATATCTTCAGCTTGCACAGGCGGCCTGTAGTAAATGCCTACAATGGTGTCCTTTCCATTGTTCTGTCCTTGTATTCTTACCCAAACAGTTTCCACAGAACTCCCAGTCTCTGAAGCTTCAATCTCTGTGCAGATATATGCGTTTCTAACATACAATGCAACACCCCCTCCTCGTTTATCAAGTCTGTTTCTTGCAAATAAGTTGTATCCTTCTAGTCTTGTATTCCAATCATGTGTATCGTCCCACCAAGTTTCAGTGATTCCAATGACATCATATTTCTTTTCCTGTGTTAGTAGTTCCAATTCTCCTTGTTTGTTGCCCATGCTTTGTGCATTAGTATAGAAACATTTTAGTTTGTGATTGGTTTCTCTTTCTCCAATATTGTTATTAATTAGATTCTTTCGTCTTTGTTCTTCCTTTCCACTTCTATTAGCAGAGTTCTCAATAGCATTTGTCAGGTGTATGGCTTTTTCTGGTCTTTTGCTTCCCTTCCCATGTTGTTCTAGTTTAAAGCTCTCCTTACAAGTGTAGCAAGGCGACTTCCAAATACATGCTTTCCAGTCTTCGTAAGGTGCACCCCATCTCTAGCAAGTAGTCCATCGTATAAGTAGTTCACTCCGTGATCCAGAAATCCAAATCGTTGCTGACGGCACCATCGACGTAGCCAGTTGTTCACCTGCAGAATCTTATTCCACCTCCTTGTTCCATGGCCATCCACTGGGAGGATGGAAGAGAAGACCACCTGCGCTCCCAGTTCTTTCACTTTCTTGCCTAAGTCTTCAAAGTCTCTGCAGATGGTTTCCAGGTCGTTTCTTGCGGTGTCATTTGTCCCCACATGTAGTAGCAGGAATGGGTAGTCATCTGTAGGTCTGAAGAGTCCTGATATCCTGTCAGACACATCTTTAATTTTTGCACCTGGAAGACAGCACATTTCTCTTGAAGTTATATCCGGTCTGCAGATAGCGGCCTCTGTTCCTCTCAACAGGGAATCCCCCATGACCACCACTCTCCGTTTCTTCTTCACAGGACAATCACTACACTACAGTAACCAGACAAGAGCGTTTACTGTGGTCATGGCAAGCATTAAAGATCAAGCACTCATTGTCAAAAGCGCTAGTTTGCAAGAGGAACGCTGTGTTTCTGCCCAGTTTCGAACTGAGGATTTTACGGGTGTAAAGCGAACGTGATAACCGCTACACTACAGAAACCAACCGATTGAAAAAAAAACAAAAAATGCTGTGGTCATGGCAAGCAATAAAGAACAAGCACTGAAAGTCAAAAAGATCGTTTTCCAAGAGAAAAGCTGTGTCTCTGCCCAGTTTCGAACTGGGGACCTTTCGCGTGTGAGGCGATCGTGATAACCGCTACACTACAGAAACCGGATGCAAGTGCTTACTGTGGTGACATCAAGCAATGGAGATCAAGAACTGAAAGTCAAAAGCTTGGATACTAAAGGGTAACAGCGTGTTTCTGCCCAGTTTCGAACTGGGGACCTTTCGCGTGTTAGGCAAACGTGATAACCACTACACTACAGAAACCGGCTGCGGAAGATTACTGTGGTCATGACGAGCCATCGAGAACAAAGACTCAACGTCAAAAGCTTTAATATCAACGCCTAATGTCATGCTTTTATCCAGTTTCGAACTGGGGACCGTTCGCGTGTGAGGTGAACGTGACAACCACTACACTTCAGAAACTCCATGCAAAGCTAAAGATGTTTAAACATGCTGAAATGAACTTGAAAAAGAAAAAAACATCCAGCCAAAGTCAAGAGGTCTTCCTCTATGTCTGAAGACAGGACAAAGTGCATTTTGCAACACAGGAACCTTTCATTTGTCAGGCTATTGGAGAAAAAGAGCAAACAGGGAAACAAAACCATGCTCCACAAATCATTCTCATGCCTTTGTCCAAAAGCCAAAAAAAAAAAGCACCTAGATGCCTGCTTTCGCACTTTGATCCTATCAGGTATTACGTGAATTAGGAACACTTAGACACTGTCAAAAACACACATGCTTGCCAAAAGCAAAAACGGGTAGAAATAATCACATTGGTAAAAGTAATGCTCATTAAACCAGCAATAGAATATGCTAACTAAGGCTAATTAAGTCAACAATATACGTTTGTGATCAAAATAAATAAAATCCACATGTTTCTGCCCGGGATCAAAACAGGGAACTTTCAGGAGGATGGCAAACAGGACAATCACTACACTACAGTAACCAGAGAAGAGCGTTAACTGTGGTCATGGCAAGCATTACAGATCAAGCACTCATTGTCAAAAGCACTAGTTTTCAAGAGAAACGCTGTGTTTCTACCCAGTTTCGAACTGAGGACCTTTCGCGTGTAAAGCAAACGTGATAACCGCTACACTACAGAAACCAACCGATAAAAAAAAAACAAAAAATGCTGTAGTCATGGCAAGCAATAAAGAACAAGTACTGAAAGTCAAAAAGATCATTTTCCAAGAGAAAAGCTGTGTTTCTGCCCAGTTTCGAACTGGTGACCTTTCGCGTGTGAGGAAAACATGATAACCACTACACTACAGAAACCGGATGGAAGCGCTTACTGTGGTGACAACAAGCGATAGAGATCAAGAACTGAAACTCAAAAGCTTGGATACCAAAGGGTAACATCGTGTTTCTGCCCAGTTTCGAACTGGGGACCTTTCGCGTGTGAGGCGAACGAGATAACCGCTACACTACAGAAACCAGATGCAAGCGCTTACTGTGGTGACTAGAGTTGAGCGAAATGGGTCGAAAAAATTCAAAAGTCGCCAACTTTTGGCAAAGTCAGGTTTCATGAAACGAAACCCGACCCTAGGATGAGGTCGGCCACGAGGTCGGCGACTTACGCGCCAAAGTCGCGTTTCAAAAGTTTGTTTTGCGCTCTTTTTCAGCCAATCAGGATCCACGGACACTGTGGGCAACGTGCTGACATAGGCATGGGTCACCACCATCTTTCAGAAGGGCATGCAAGTGATTGGCTTGCTTTGGTGGGCGTCACAGGGGGTATAAAAGGGCGTGCACGCCGACCGCCATCTTACTTCTGCCGATCTTAGTATAGGGAGAGGTTGCTGCTGATTCTGTAGGGAGAGCGTTAGGCAGGGAAGAAGACAAAAAAACTGCTTCTGCTGCTAGCAATTTGGCCTGCACAACACACCAGTCACTGTGTGTGCAGTGTAAGGGGAGGCTATATAGTGGTGTATCAGTGGTGTTGGTTGTTGGGCTGCCTTTTAAGGCTTCCTGACAGGCTGGCATTGCTGTTTACCCACTGCTCCGCAAACTGCTTTTTTAAAAGCAATCCCAATTTTTTTTTTGTCCTGCTGAGAAGAAAAAAAAACTGCTTCTGCTGCTAGCAATTTGGCCTGCACAACACACCAGTCACTGTGTGTGCAGTGCAAAGGGGAGGCTATATAGTGGTGTATCAGTGGTGTTGGTTGTTGGGCTGCCTTATAAGGCTTCCTGACAGGCTGGCATTGCTGTTTACCCACTGCTCCGCAAACTGCTTTTTTAAAAGCAATCCAATCTCCCTTATCCTCTAGTCACTTTTGTCACAGCTGTGCCATCGAGCCTGTCACATAGCACTCAGATATTCATTGGGCCTCACACAATCCAAAAGTGTCCAGTGTCCAAAAGTGTGTGCAGAGATTCAAAATTTCCCTTATCCTTTAGTCACTTTTGTCACAGCTGTGCCATCGAGACTGTCACATAGCGCTCAGATATCAGTGGGCCTCACACAATCCAAAAGTGTCCACTGTCCACAAGTGTGTGCAGAAATTCAAAATCTCCCTTATCCTCTAGTCACTTTTGTCACAGCTGTGCCATCGAGCCTGTCACATAGCGCTCAGATATCAGTGGGCCTCACACAATCCAAAAGTGTCCACTGTCCACAAGTGTGTGCAGAAATTCAAAATCTCCCTTATCCTCTAGTCACTTTTGTCACAGCTGTGCCATCGAGCCTGTCATATAGCGCTCAGATATCTGTGGGCCTCACACAATCCAAAAGTGTCCACTATCCACAAGTGTGTGCAGAAATTCAAAATCTCCCTTATCCTCTAGTCACTTTTGTCACAGCATTGCCATCGAGCCTGTCACATAGCGCTCAGATATCAGTGGGCCTCACACAATCCAAAAGTGTCCAGTGTCCAAAAGTGTGTGCAGAGATTCAAAATCTCCCTTATCCTCTAGTCACTTTTGTCACAGCAGTGCCATCGAGCCTGTCACATAGCGCTCAGATATCAGTGGGCCTCACACAATCCAAAAGTGTCCAGTGTCCAAAAGTCTGTGCAGATATTCAAAATCTCCCTTATCCTCTAGTCACTTTTGTCACAGCTGTGCCATCGAGCCTGTCACATAGCGCTCAGATATCAGTGGGCCTCACACAATCCAAAAGTGTCCAGTGTCCAAAAGCGTGCAGATATTCAAAATCTCCCTTATCCTCTAGTCACTTTTGTCACAGCAGTGCCATCGAGCCTGTCACATAGCGCTCAGATATCAGTGGGCCTCACACAATCCAAAAGTGTCCACTGTCCACAAGTGTGTGCAGAAATTCAAAATCTCCCCTGTCCTATAGACACCTTGTACCTTGTTTTACATTACTATATAGTTTGTTGGATTTTGTCTACATTTCTACCAAAAATGAGGAAGGCTGGTGGAAGAGGCCGTGGAATTGGGCGGGGGTTGGCAGCTGGTAATGATGGTGTTGGTGGTGGATCTGATGGTAGTGGCAAGAGCAAAATAGGACCGAATGCAGGAGGTGCTGACCCTGCGTCATCGTCTGGCTACATAAGGCCTCAAACGCTTAGTTTTCTAGGAGTTGGCAAACCGCTTTTAAAGCCAGAGCATCAGGAAAAAGTTTTGTCTTACATTGCTGACTCAGCCTCCAGCACTATCGCCTCCTCTTCTTCAGTTGTAAAAAGTAAAAGCACTGAGTCGTCATTGGAGGCTCATGTTCATGAACCACACCTTTCCTTGTGTCCTTCACCCCAACCAAGATTGAAGGATGACGCAGGCCATACTACTGATTACTCCATGGAGCTGTTTTCACATACCATGCCTGGATTATCAAGTCAAATGGTGAATTACCCAGGCCAAGATGAATCTGACATAGAGTGCACTGATGCACAGCCACTGATGGATGATTCTGCTGGTACATTCACTCAGAGCACTAAATTGTCCTCGCAGTGTACAGAGCCAGATTCTGACCCTGATGAGACTCAGGTGCCCCTTCCCGCACATTATACCACCATACACGGTGACACAGAGGAAGGTGCACATGACATAGAAGAGGAGGTGATGGATGACCCAGTTGTTGACCCAGATTGGCATCCATTGGGGGAAGAGGGTGCTGCTTCCAATAGCTCAGATGAGGAGCATCCACAGCAGACATCGACATTGCAACAACTGTTATCTGGCAGGCCCGGAGCACTCCAAAGACAGGATCCACACATCAAAAGAGTTGCTGGACAGCTTGTCCAGAGGGTCAAAAGATCACAGCGTGCTAGGCCGCAAAATGTCTGCCAAAGTAGGAAGACTGCAGTGTGGCACTTTTTTGAACAAAATCCTCATGATCAGGCCAAGGTTATCTGTAAGAAGTGCGCAAAGACCTTTAGCCGAGGGAAAAACCTGAAAAATTTGAATACCAGTTGCATGCTTAGACATTTAACCAGCATGCACTTGCAAGCGTGGACACAACACCAAACCTCAAGTGCCACATGTGCAACTGATCACAACGAAGGTAGTCAGCAACGCTACATTGTTTCCCCCACTGTAAGCCCACCGGTTAGCACAGCAGCAAATGTTGAGGTGTCGTTGCAAGACCACAGCAGTCAGGGAATCCCACTGTTATATCAACGAAATACTGATTCTAGGCCATCAGAAAGAACACCAACTCCATCACCATCATCAACCCTCTCTCAGTCCGCCCTGTCCACCGCTACTTCCACCATATGCAGCTCTCAAGTCCAGCTCACCCTCCCAGACACTATGAGTAGGTCAAGAAAGTACTCAGTCTCTCATCCGCGTACACTGGGTTTGAACGCCCACATTGCCAAACTAATCTCGTTTGAGATGATGCCCTTTCGGTTGGTGGAAAGCACAGCTTTCCGCGAACTCATGGCCTATGCAGTACCACGCTATGACCTACCCAGTCGCCACTTCTTCTCTCGCAAAGCCATCCCAGCCCTCCACCATCATGTGAAAGACCGCATTGTCCATGCACTCAAGCAGTCAGTGAGCGGAAAGGTGCACCTCACAACTGATGCATGGTCCAGTCGGCATGGCCAGGGCCGTTACGTGTCCATCACTGCGCACTGGGTTAATGTGGTGGATGCAGGGTCCACAGGGGACAGCGGTGGTGGGACAGTGCTGCCTAGATCACGGTATAGGAAACAGTTGGCTGTAGGCGTTCGACCCTCCTCCTCCTCCACCTCCTCCAGAAGCGAAAGCTCGTCCACAGAGCGCAGTCGTACGAGCACTCCATCTGCAGCTGCCACTGTTGCCCACGATGTGTCCCCCTATCGAGCAGCTAGTTTTAAGCGTCAGCAGGCTGTGTTGCAGATGATGTGTTTGGGCGACAGACACACCGCCGAGGTGCTGGCCGAGTACTTGAAGCGACAAACTGAGTCATGGCTGGGCAGTGTACATCTTGAGGCAGGCAAGGTAGTTATTGATAACGGCCGTAATTTTGTGGCAGCCATAGCCCTTTCAAAACTCAGCCACGTACCTTGCTTGGCTCACACCTTGAACCTGGTGGTGCAGTGCTTCCTCAAAAATTATCCGGAGTTAACAGCCCTGCTCCCGAAGGTGCGAAGACTGTGCGCGCACATCCGCCGGTCGCCTGTACACTCCGTTCGTATGCAGAAGCTGCAGCGATTGCTCCACCTTCCCAACCACTGCCTCATTATCGACATTGCAACAAGGTGGAACTCCACCCTGCACATGGTGGAGCGGCTGTGCGAGCAGAGGCAGGCCATAATGCATTTGTGGGAGGATACACGGCCAGGCACTTTGAGAGCAGACATGGAGTTGACAGGTGTGCAGTGGTCGAAGCTGAAAGACCTTTGTAAAGTCCTTCAGTGTTTTGAGGAATGCACACGGCTGGTAAGCGCAGACGACGCCATCCTAAGCATGAGCATCCCACTTATGCATCTGCTCATGCAAACTTTGACGCACTTTAAGGAGCAGTCGTCTGCAGCCAATGTTGATGAGGAGGAAGAGGAGGAGGGAATCCTTGATGACATTCAGCCATTGTCTGCTCAGGGACCTCTCCTGGATGAGGTGGAGGAACAAGAGGGGGAGGAGGAGGATGATGGGGATGATTACTTAGGGGAGGAGGATGCATCTCGTGGGGCAAGTGAAAATGTTGGCGTGGCAAGGTCTGGTACAGGGTTTGTGCGTGACTGGAGGGATGTGGATTTGCCAGAAAGTGCTCCTCCACCCAGCACTCGCAGTGCATCATTGACACCGGGAACATTGGCCCACATGTCAGATTATGCCTTGCGGATCCTAAAAAGGGACCCCCGCATTGCCAAAATGATGAACGATGACGACTACTGGTTGGCCAGCATCCTGGATCCACGCTATAAAGGCAAATTACAAAACATCATGCCACAGGAGAACCTTGACCTAATATTAGCTAATAAACAAGCAACTCTGGTAAATCGGTTGCTTGAGGCATTCCCAGCACACAGCAGCGATGATGGTTCTCACACGAGCCGTACGGACCGCGGGCAGCTTGGCAGAGGTGTTCGTGGTGCACACAGCAGAAGTGGCGTTGGAGACATGGGTTTCATGACAATGTTGTGGACTGATTTTTCAAATACCGCTCACACAACTGGTAATACTGCATCGATGGAAAGTGACAGGAGACAGCAGTTGTCAACTATGGTAACAAACTACTTTTCCTCCCATATCGATGTTCTCCCACACAGGTCATTCCCCTTTGACTATTGGGCCGCTAAACTGGACACCTGGCCTGAATTGGCCCAATATGCCTTACAGGAGCTCGCTTGCCCAGCTGCAAGTGTGCTATCGGAAAGAGTCTTCAGTGCAGCTGGATCAATCCTGACAGAAAAAAGGACCCATCTGTCAACCCAAAATGTGGATGATCTAAACTTCATTAAAATGAACCACGCATGGGTTTCCAAGAATTTTGTCCCACCTTCCCCTGATGACACATAGGGTGACAGAAAAATGGCTTGCTTTGGTCCACCTCTTCCTGGTACTTCACCTATTTCACCTTTTGCATCAGCTGAATGTCCAACATCAACATATGCCACTTTCTAAAACTCCCTAACTGTGCTGCCTCCCCCCCCATGGCCGGGGTCACCACCTACCGCACAACACCGTGCGAGTGCCGTTGCCCTGGACAGGTGGGTAGGCCGACTCTTGGGCGCGGGCACTGGCACAGGGTCCCTCATAGTGCAATCAAGTGTCTCTGACGGTGGTGGTGCACACCCGCCGTCAGACACACCGCTGTACTATGAGGGGCCCAGTGCCAGTACCGACGCCCACGAGTGGGCCCCCCTTGCTTGGGCAGGGCCCCAGCATTTGCAATCTTTACCTCTCCCTGTTCCTCCGCTGTGTAATCTGGGCTGTCAAATCCATACTGTGCCTGACACCGTCTTTGCCTGCCTCCTGAGACATATATTTTGAATGTGTACGCTATCCATACATGTTATCCAGGGATATGGTACCCCTTTCTAACCTTTGTGCAATCACGTGCAATCCATACTGGGCCTAACACCGTCTGAGCCTGCCTCATGCTGTATAGACATATATTTTGAATGTGTACGCTATCCATACATGTTATCCAGGGATACGGTACCCTTTCTAACCTTTGTGCAATGACGTGCAATCCATACTGGGCCTAACACCGTCTGAGCCTGCCTCATGCTGTATAGACATATATTTTGAATGTGTACGCTATCCATACATGTTATCCAGGGATACGGTACCCTTTCTAACCTTTGTGCAATGACGTGCAATCCATACTGGGCCTAACACCGTCTGAGCCTGCCTCATGCTGTATAGACATATATATTTTGAATGTGTACGCTATCCATACATGTTATCCGGGGATACGGTACCCTTTCTAACCTTTGTGCAATCACGTGCAATCCATACTGGGCCTAACACCGTCTGAGCCTGCCTCATGCTGTATAGACATATATTTTGAATGTGTACGCTATCCATGCATGTTATCCGGGGATACGGTACCCTTTCTAACCTTTGTGCAATGACGTGCAATCCATACTGGGCCTAACACCGTCTGAGCCTGCCTCATGCTGTATAGACATATATTTTGAATGTGTACGCTATCCATACATGTTATCCAGGGATACGGTACCCTTTCTAACCTTTGTGCAATGACGTGCAATCCATACTGGGCCTAACACTGTCTGAGCCTGCCTCATGCTGTATAGACATATATTTTGAATGTGTACGCTATCCATACATGTTATCCAGGGATACGGTACCCTTTCTAACCTTTGTGCAATCACGTGCAATCCATACTGGGCGTGAGAACGGCTGGCGAGCTTTTAAGCAAGCTACAGCACCTGTCCAGACAAGTACAGGGATTCCCTAGCGAGGAGACTTATTTGATTGTTTTCAATGTTGGGACAGCAATTTTTGGGGAGCACTATACTCTGGAGAATGATAGATGGGGCCCACCATACACTGGAACATTCCAAAGGTGGACATCAGACACTGGAGCAGCATTTACAGGGCCCATTATACACTAGAGCATTAGAAATGGGGCCCATTATGTTTGGAGCATTATTTGGGCCCATAAGACAGTGGAGCTTCATCCATGGGGACCAACATATACTGTAGCATTATGTGGAGCTCATCATATACTGTTTCAAACATTATATGGGACCAATGATTCTGTATGGAGAAATAGATGGGCCTCGTCATGAGATGTAAAAAGTGAGGTATTTTTCATTGTACTATACCGCTATTTATCTGCCGTATCGGAGCATGATGAGTTGTGGTATGTGTTAAAGGGGCGCTCTTTCGCCCAGGGCACATGAAAACCTGCAACCAGCCCTCCCCCCCCACAACTTTAGCCAAATAACACCCATTTTTCAGTGCGTAACTTATATTATGAAGTTAATTAAGGTTGACAAGCTTAAGTAAGAAGAATTGATGCTTTTGTCATTCAAATAGGCACTGTTGGTGTGTTTCCTGTCCTCCTCTCACTGCCGACTTTTATTCCCCATTGACTTACATTGGGTTTCGTGTTTGGGGACGACCCTGACTTTTCCCTATAATCGGACGATCTTGCTCGACCCGACTTTTGGAAAAGTCGGGTTTCACGAAACGAAACGCGACCCTAAAAAACCAAAAGTCGCTCAACTCTAGTCCTCAGTTCGAAACTGGGCAGAAACACAGCGTTTCTCTTGCAAACTAGCGCTTTTGACAATGAGTGCTTGATCTTTAATGCTTGCCATGACCACAGTAAACGCTCTTGTCTGGTTACTGTAGTGTAGTGATTGTCCTGTTTGTCATCCTCCTGAAAGTTCCCTGTTTTGATCCCGGGCAGAAACATGTGGCTTTTCTTTATTTTGATCACAAACGTATATTGTTGGCTTAATTAGCCTTAGTTAGCATATTCTATTGCTGGTTTAATGAGCATTACTTTTACCAATGTGATTATTTCTACCCGTTTTTGCTTTTGGCAAGCATGTGTGTTTTTGACAGTGTCTAAGTGTTCCTAATTCAAGTAACACCTGATAGGATCAAGGTGCGAAAGCAGGCATCTAGGTGCTTTTTCTTTTTGGCTTTTGGACAAAGGCATGAGAATGTTTTGTGGAGCATGGTTTTGTTTCCCTGTTTGTGCTTTTTCTCCAATAGCCTGACAAATGAAAGGTTCCTGTGTTGCAAAATGCACTTTGTCCTGTCTTCAGACATAGAGGAAGACCTCTTGACTTTGGCTGGATGTTTTTTTCTTTTTCAAGTTCATTTCAGCATGTTTAAACATCTTTAGCTTTGCATGGAGTTTCTGAAGTGTAGTGGTTGTCACGTTCACCTCACACGCGAGCGGTCCCCAGTTAGAAACAGGATAGAAGCATGACATTAGGTGTTGATATTTAAGCTTTTGACGTTGAGTCTTTGTTCTCGATGGCTCATCATGACCACAGTAACCTTCCGCAGCTCGATTCTGTAGTGTAGTGGTTATCACGTTTGCCTAACACGCGAAAGGTCCCCAGTTCGAAACTGGGCAGATACACGCTGATAGGCTGGTTTCACATTTACGTTTTTTTTCGCGGTATTTTAGCGCTAAATAGCGCATGCGTTTTTTTTCTCCTATACTTTGCATGGGATGCGCTTATGTGCGCATACACATGCGTTTGTACTCTTTTTACCGCGCATGCGTTTTTTTGCGGTATGCGCTCGGGTGCACAAAATGCAACCTGTTGCATTTTTTGAGCGTCCGACTTGCCTCAAAACAATGCATGCACGCGCAATGCATTTTTTTACAGCAAGACACCCATTATAAGTCTATGGTGAGCATATGTGCGCATTGGCATGCTTATGTATGCTTTTTTGCACATGCGTTTTTTTTTTTTACCATTAGTTTAGACAATGGAATTTAGGGGTTTGGGTTAGAGTTAGGGTTAGTTAAGGGGGTTTAGGGTTAGGGTTAGGGTTAGGGTCAGGGTCAGGGTTAGGATCAGGGTATGGTTTGGTTAAGGGTTAGGGTTAGGGTCAGGGTCAGGGTTAAGGTTAGGATCAGGGTATGGTTTGGTTAAGGGTTAGGGTTAGGGTTAGGGTCAGGGCTAGGGTCAGGGTCAGGGTTAGGGTTAGGATCAGGGTATGGTTTGGTTAAGGGTTAGGGTTAGGGTCAGGGTCAGGGTTAGGGTTAGGGTCAGGGTTAAGGTTAGGGTCAGGGTTAGGGTTAGGGTTAGGGTCAGGGTTAGGGTTAGGGTTAGGGTCAGGGTCAGGGTTAGGGTTAGGATCAGGGTATGGTTTGGTTAAGGGTTAGGGTTAGGGTCAGGGTCAGGGTTAGGGTTAGGGTTAGGATCAGGGTATGGTTTGGTTAAGAGTTAGGGTTAGGGTTAGGGTCAGGGTTAGGGTTAGGGTTAGGGTTAGGGTCAGGGTTAGGGTCAGGGTTAGGGTTAGGGTCAGGGTCAGGGTTAGGGTTAGGGTTAGGGTCAGGGTTAGGGTTAGTAAAGTCATGGTTTGGGTTAGTGTGAGAGGCCACCTAATGTTGGAAAAAAACGCAAACGCGGTAAAAACGCACTAAAAACGCATACAAATGCATAAAAACGCTGCATTTTTTCATGCATGCTCATAAAAATGCTTGAAAAAAACGCAGCATCTGTATGCTTTTTTATGCGTTTTTTAAACTAGCCTTACCCTTTGGTATCCAAGCTATTGACTTTCAGTTCTTGATCTCGATTGCTTGTTGTCACCACAGTAAGCACTTGCATCCGGTTTCTGTAGTGTAGCGGTTATCACGTTCGCCTCACACGTGACAGGTCCTCAGTTCGAAACTGGGCAGAAACACTGCTTTTTCTCTTGGAAAACGATCTTTTTGACTTTCAGTGCTTGTTCTTTATTGCTTGCCATGACCACAGCATTTTTTGGTTTTTTTTGAATCGGTTGGTTTCTGTAGTGTAGCGGTTATCACTTTCGCTTTACACGCGAAAGGTCCTCAGTTCGAAACTGGGCAGCAGGGCCGCCATCAGGGCTTTACTGCCCTTACTACTGTATGGGGCCCCATGAACAGTAGCAAAAGGAGGGGCCCGGAAGCGCTGGCAGGCCGGGCCCTCCTCTCTTGATACTGCTGTTTGGGCTACAGGTGCAATAGGTCATGGCCGCTGCAAGCCAGATACCTAACAACACCGCGGTGATTTAAAGATACACCTACAGTGTTGTTAGTGAATGCGGCGGCCAGAATTCAGTGCTGTACCTTTAAAGCAGCAGCAGGACCAAGTGCATCATGGTCCTGACGCAGGTCATGTGACACACTGCGCGCTCTTCTTCATTCTCCAGCAGAGCAGCAACATGTCATGTTTCTGGGAGACAGAAGATGCTGAAATCGGCAGAGGCAGAGGAGGCGGGCAGTGTGCCAGGACTTGCAGGAAGTTGCAGAGGGGAGTGAGGTGAGGAGATGGCAATCTGCTGAGGAGATGGGAGGTTGCTGAGGTGAGGAGATGGGAGGCTGCTGAGGTGAGGAGATGGAGGCTGCTGAGGTGTGGAGATGGGAGGTTGCTGAGGTGTGGAGATGGGAGGCTGCTGAGGTGAGGAGATGGGAGGCTGCTGAGGTGTGGAGATGGGAGGCTGCTGAGGTGAGGAGATGGGAGGCTGCTGAGGTGTGGAGATGGGAGGCTACTGAGGTGAGGAGATGGAGGCTGGTGAGGAGATGGGAGGCTGCTGAGGAGATGGGAGGCTGCTGAGGAGATGGGAGGCTGCTGAGGTGATGGGAGGCTGCTGAGGAGATGGGAGGCTGCTGAGGTGTGGAGATGGGAGGCTGCTGAGGTGTGGAGATGGGAGGCTTCTGAGGAAAGGAGATGGGAGGCTACTGAGGTGAGGAGATGGAGGCTGGTGAGGAGATGGGAGGCTGCTGAGGTGTGGAGATGGGAGGCTACTGAGGTGAGGAGATGGAGGCTGGTGAGGAGATGGGAGGCTGCTGAGGAGAGGATATGGGAGGCTGCTGAGGTGTGGAGATGGGAGGCTGCTGAGGTGTGGAGATGGGAGGCTGCTGAGGAGATGGGAGGCTGCTGAGGTGAGGAGATGGGAGGCTGCTGAGGTGTGGAGATGGGAGGCTGCTGACGTGTGGAGATGGGAGGCTGCTGAGGAGAGGAGATGGGAGGCTACTGAGGTGAGGAGATGGGAGGCTGCTGAGGAGATGGGAGGCTGCTGAGGTGAGGAGATGGGAGGCTGCTGAGGTGAGGAGATGGGAGGCTGCTGAGGAGGAGATGGGAGGCTGCTGAGGTGAGGAGATGGGAGGCTGCTGAGGAGAGGAGATGGGAGGCTGCTGAGGTGTGGAGATGGGAGGCTGCTGAGGAGAGGAGATGGGAGGCTGCTGAGGTGTGGAGATGGGAGGCTGCTGAGGTGTGGAGATGGGAGGCTGCTGAGGTGAGGAGATGGGAGGCTGCTGAAGAGATGGGAGGCTGCTGAGGTGAGGAGATGGGAGGCTGCTGACGTGTGGAGATGGGAGGATGCTGACGTGTGGAGATGGGAGGCTGCTGACGTGTGGAGATGGGAGGCTGCTGACATGTGGAGATTGGAGGCTGCTGAGACGACCAAAAAAATTCTAGAATTCCACTTTTTTCAATTTCAACGCACTTTGAATTTTTTTCCCATTTTCGAGTACGCTATTTGATAAAGCCAATCATGTCATTCAAAAGTACAACTCGTCCTGCAAAAAACAAGCCCTCACACGGCCATATTGATGGAAAAATAAAAAGTGGGTATATATGACTGGGAAACATCTTTATTTGGGAAACTAGCTGAAGAGCCCGGCGCTGCCCGGGCATAGTAACTAACTGTGGTTAGTTATAGCAAATTATAATTATCCGCCATCCCATAGTCCCGTGCCCATATACCCATCATACATATCCTCCATCCCATAGTCCCATGCCCATATACCCATCACACATCCTCCATCCCATAGTCCAGTGCCCTTATACCCATCATACATATCCTCCATCCCATAGTCCCGTGCCCATATACCCATCATACATATCCTCCATCCCATAGTCCCATGCCTATATACCCATCACACATCCTCCATCCCTTAGTCCGGTGCCCATATACCCATCATACATA
Organism: Dendrobates tinctorius; assembly: GCF_039654945.1. NCBI lineage: Eukaryota > Metazoa > Chordata > Amphibia > Anura > Dendrobatidae > Dendrobates > Dendrobates tinctorius. Next base: position 17,460,916 of record NW_027361998.1, on the reverse strand, counting down.
TCCTCCATCCCATAGTCCAGTGCCCATATACCCATCACACATCCTCCATCCCATAGTCAACCATAGTGACATCATAATGAGGGGCGGGGCTTGATGCGCACACACTGGTTCCCCAGTATGCAAATAGGGGCATTATAACATCACAATGAGGGGCGGGGCTTGACGCGCACACACTTTTTCCTCATTATGTAGATAGGGGCAAAATTGGTGAATTGGAACGCACGGGGTTAAAATTTTGCCTCACAACATAGCCTAGGACACTCTCGGGTCCAGACGTGTGACATTTTGTGGCTGTAGCTGCGACGGTGCAGATGCCTATCCCGGACATACACACACACACTTTGAGCTTTCTATATTAGATTGTTCTGCGCTCGCACTGCGGTGCATGGACTGGGCGCCGATCTCCTGGCCTGCATCCTCATACATGCTGTGAGGCTGCTGAGTTCTAGTCAGGAGACCGGCGGCCCGTCCATGTACTGTGGTCCGAGCGCAGATCGATATCCACCGACAGCTTCATACATGTACAGAAAACAATACAATAATCTACAATCAGAAATACAGATTATAAAAAAAATCACAATCTGGTTTCAATTATTTTTTAAAAAAGTATGTGACTCATTTCCTTAACCCCTTACCTACAATTGACGTAATATTCCGTCCATGTGACCCTGAACCTAATTACCATGGACGGAATATTACGTCATCGCGATCAGCGGCGCCCACGTGGTGAGCGCCGCTGATCGCGGCCGAGTGTCAGCTAATTATCATAGCTGACACCCGGCACAATGTGTCAGGGGCGGTCACGGACACGATCGCGGTGTACCGGGGGTTAAAAGGAAGCATCGGCAGGGAGGGGGCTCCCTCCGTGCTTCCCTGAGCCCCCCACGGCAGCGCAATGTGCAGCGCTGCTGCGGGGGGCTCTTTCCCTGCAGGTCCCCGGATCCAATATGGCGACGGGGACCCCCGGGGGCCTGCAGGAAGCTGGCTTCCTCAGTGCCTGCAAAGCGCAGGCATGAGGAAGCCTGTGCAGTGCCTGTGACAGATCGCTGATCTGTCACAGTGATCTGACAGATCAGCGATCTGTCACAGGACAGTTATGTCCCCCCTGGGACATTGTAATAAAGTAAAAAAAAAATTAAAAAAAGTGTAAAAATAATAAAAAAAAAATCGCTAAATAAATTAAAAAAAAAAAAAAATATTCCCCAAAAAATTCATTTTTTGCAAATAAAAAAACCCAAAAACAATAAAAGTACACATATTTGGTATCGCCGCGTCCGTAACGACCCGCCCTATAAAACTGTCCCAATAGTTAACCCCTTAAGTGAACCCCTTAAAAAATAAAAATAAAAAACGAAGCAAAAAATAATGATTTATTATCCTACCGCCGAACAAAAAGTGCAATAACGCGCGATCAAAAAGACGCATATAAATATCCATGGTACCGCTGAAAACGTCATCTTGTCCAGCAAAAAACAAGCCACCATACAGCATCATCAGCGAAAAAATAAAAAAGTTATAGCTTGCAGAATAAAGTGATGCAAAAATAATTATTTTTTATATAAAATTGTTTTCATTGCATAAAAGCGCCAAAACATAAAAAAACGACCTAAATGAGGTATCGCTGTAACCGTACTGACCCGAAGAATAAAACTGCCTTATAAATTTTACCGCACCCGGAACGGCATAAACGCACCACCCAAAAGAAATTCATGAAACGCTGGTTTTTGTTCATTCTGCGTCCCAAAAAACGAAATAAAAAGCAATCAAAAAATGTCACATGCCCAAACATGATACCAATAAAAGCGTCAACTCGTCCTGCAAAAAATAAGACCTCACATGACTCGGTGGGTCAAAATATGGAAAAATTATAGCTCTCAATATGTGGTGATGCAAAAACTATTTTTACAATAAAAAGCGTCTTTTAGCGTGCGACAGCTGCCAAACATAAAAACCGCCATAAATAGTAAATCAAACCCCCCGTTATCACCCCCTTAGTTAGGGAAAAATAATAACATTAAAAAAATGTATTTATTTCCATTTTCCCATTAGGGCTAGGGTTAGGGCTAGGGCTAGGGTTAGGGCTAGGGTTAGGGTTAGGGTTAGGGCTAGGGTTAGGGCTAGGGTTAGGGTTAGGGCTAGGGTTAGGGCTAGGGTTAGAATTGGGGGTTTCCACTATTTGCGTACATGAGGTGCTCTCCAAACGCAACATGGCGTCTGATCTCAATTCCAGCCAATTCTGCGTTGAAAAAGTCAAATGGTGCTCCTTCCCTTCCAAGCTCTGCCATGCACCCAAACAGTGTTTTACCCCCTCATATGGGGTATCAGCCTACTCAGGACAATTTGCAAAACTACTTTTGGGGTCCTATTTCTCCTGTTGCCCTTAGGAAAATAAAAATTTTGGGGCAAAAATATCATTTTTGTGGAAAAAAAATGTTTTGTTATTTTCACGCCTGGGCGTTATAAACTTCTGTGAAGCCCTTGTGGGTTCAAAGTTCTCACCACACATCTAGATAAGTTCTTTGGGGGGTCTAGTTTCAAAAATGGGGTCACTTGTGGGGGGTTTCCACTGTTTAGGTACATCAGGGGCTCTCCAAACGCGACATGGCGTCCGATCAGAATTCCAGCCAATTTGCATTGAAAAAGTCAAACGGCGCTCCTTCCCTTCTGAGCTCTGCCATGCGCCGAAACAGTGGTTCCCCCCCACATATCAGGTATCAGCGTACTCAGGACAAATTGCACAATAATTTTTGCAGTCCAATTTCTCCTGTTACCCTTGGTAAAATAAAAAAAATTGAACCTGAAGTAATTTTTTTTGTGAAAAAAAGTTAAATGTTAATTATTTTTAAATATTCAAAAAATTCCTGTGACGCACCTGAAGGGTTAATAAACTCCTTGAATGTGGTTTTAAGCACCTTAAGGGGTGCAGTTTTTAGAATGGTGTCACTTTTGGGTATTTTCTATCATATAGACCCCTCAAAGTGGCTTCAAATGTGATGTAGTCCGTAAAAATAAAATGGTGTTGCAAAAATGAGAGATCGCTGGTCAACTTTTAACCCTTATATCTTACTAACAAATAAAAATTTTGGTTCCAAAATTGTGCTGATGTAAAGTAAACATGTGGCAAATGTTACTTATTAAGTTTTTTGTGTGCCATATCTCTGTGGTTTAAGGGCATAAAAATTCAAAGTTGGAAAATTGCGGAATTTTCAAAATTTTCGCCAAATTTCCGTTTTTCTCACAAATAAACGCAAGTTATATGAATGAAATTTTACCACTACCATGAAGTACAATATGTCACGAGAAAAGAATGTCAGAATCACCGGGATCCATGGAAGCGTTTCAGAGTTATTACCTCATAAAGGGACAGTGGTCAGAATTGTAAAAATGGGCCCGGTAGTTAACGTGCAAACCACCCTTGGTAGTGAAGGGGTTAAAGAAAAAGAAAAATATACCTAAACAGAGTATTGGGTATTTTAACAAATGATTAATAAGTTACAGTACAGTAGAGCTCATCCAAAAGAGTCTACCTTGTTGTGGTGGCGGCTTAAAATTCTTTTGGCCAGAACAAAAGCTGCTGGCTATATGTATGATCTGGGAAATGTTAATGTGTGATTGGTGAGGACGTGGTGCAGAAGTGGAGTTTTTCCAAGAGTGGGTAGTGGGACTCTTGAGGGGTGGAGGCAGGGCTGGGGTGGAGCCTGGACGGAGTCTCAAGGGGGTCCAAACATTTTTACAGTATGGTGCCCTGAAATTACTAATGGCAGCCCTGCTGGGCAGAAACACAGCGTTTCTCTTGCAAACTAGCGCTTTTGACAATGAGTGCTTGATCTTTAATGCTTGCCATGACCACAGTAAACGCTCTTGTCTGGTTACTGTAGTGTAGTGATTGTCCTGTTTGCCATCCTCCTGAAAGTTCCCTGTTTTGATCCCGGGCAGAAACATGTGGCTTTTCTTTATTTTGATCACAAACTTATATTGTTGGCTTAATTAGCCTTAGTTAGCATATTCTATTGCTGGTTTAATGAGCATTACTTTTACCAATGTGATTATTTCTACCCATTTTTGCTTTTGGCAAGCATGTGTGTTTTTGACAGTGTCTAAGTGTTCCTAATTCAAGTAACACCTGATAGGATTAAGGTGCGAAAGCAGGCATCTAGGTGCTTTTTCTTTTTGGCCAAAGGCATGAGAATGTTTTGTGGAGCATGGTTTTGTTTCTCTGTTTGTTCTTTTTCTCCAATAGCCTGACAAATGAAAGGTTCCTGTGTTGCAAAATGCACTTTGTCCTGTCTTCAGACATAGAGGAAGACCTTTTGACTTTGGCTGGATGTTTTTTTCTTTTTCAAGTTCATTTCAGCATGTTTAAACATCTTTAGCTTTGCACGTAGTTTCCGAAGTGTAGTGGTTGTCACGTTCACCTCACACGTGAACGGTCCCCAGTTCAAAAATGGAAAGAAGCATGACATTAGGCGTTGATATTAAAGCTTTTGACGTTGAGTCTTTGTTCTCGATGGCTCGTCATGACCACAGTAACCTTCCGCAGCCGGTTTCTGTAGTGTAGTGGTTATCACGTTCGCCTAACACGCGAAAGGTCCACAGTTTGAAACTGGGCAGAAACACGCTGTTACCCTTTGGTATCCAAGCTTTTGACTTTCAGTTCTTGATCTTGATTGCTTGTTGTCACCACAGTAAGCGCTTGCATCCGGTTTCTGTAGTGTAGTGGTTATCATGTTTGCCTCACACGCGAAAGGTCCCCAGTTCGAAACTGGGCAGAAACACTGCTTTTTCTCTTGGAAAACGATCTTTTTGACTTTCAATGCTTGTTCTTTATTGCTTGCCATGACCACAGCATTTTGTGTTGTTTTGAATTGGTTGGTTTCTGTAGTGTAGCCGTTATCATGTTCGTTTTACACGCGAAAGGTCCTCAGTTCGAAACTGGGCAGAAACACAGCGTTTCTCTTGCAAACTAGCGCTTTTGTCAATGAGTGCTTGATCTTTAATGCTTGCCATGACCACAGTAAACGCTCTTGTCTGGTTACTGTAGTGTAGTGATTGTCCTGTTTGCCATCCTCCTGAAAATTCCCTGTTTTGATCCCGGGCAGAAACATGTGGCTTTTCTTTATTTTGATCACAAACGTATATTGTTGGCTTAATTAGCCTTAGTTAGCATATTCTATTGCTGGTTTAATGAGCATTACTTTTACCAATGTGATTATTTCTACCCATTTTTGCTTTTGGCAAGCATGTGTGTTTTTGACAGTGTCTTAGTGTTCCTAATTCAAGTAACACCTGATAGGATCAAGGTGCGAAAGCAGGCATCTAGGTGCTTTTTCTTTTTGGCTTTTGGACAAAGGCATGAGAATGTTTTGTGGAGCATGGTTTTGTTTCCCTGTTTGTTCTTTTTCTCCAATAGCCTGACAAATGAAAGGTTCCTGTGTTGCAAACTGCACTTTGTCCTGTCTTCAGACATAGAGGAAGACCTCTTGCCTTTGGCTGGATTTTTTTTCTTTTTCAAGTTCATTTCAGCATGTTTAAACATCTTTAGCTTTGCATGGAGTTTCTGAAGTGTAGTGGTTGTCACGTTCACCTCACACGCGAACGGTCCCCAGTTCGAAACTGGATACAAGCATGACATTAGCCGTTGATATTAAAGCTTTTGACGTTGAGTCTTTGCTCTCGGTGGCTCGTCATGACCACAGTAACCTTCCGCAGCCGGTTATCAGTGGTTATCACGTTCGCCTAACACGCGAAAGATCCCCATTTCGAAACTGGGCAGAAACACGCTGTTACCCTTTGGTATCCAAGCTTTTGACTTTCAGTTCTTGATCTCGATTGCTTGTTGTCACCACAGTAAGTGCTTGCATCTGGTTTCTGTAGTGTAGCAGTTATCACGTTGGCCTCACACGCGAAAGGTCCCCAGTTCGAAACTGGGCAGAAACACAGCTTTTCTCTTGGAAAACGATCTTTTTGACTTTCAGTGCTTGTTCTTTATTGCTTGCCATGACCACAGCATTTTTTGCTATTTTTTAAACGGTTGGTTTCTGTAGTGTAGCGGTTATCACATTCGCTTTACTCGCGAAAGGTCCTTAGTTGAAACTGGGCAGAAACACAGCGTTTCTCTTGTAAACTAGTGCTTTTGACAATGAGTGCTTGATCTTTAATGCTTGCCATGACCACAGTAAACGCTCTTGTCTGGTTACTGTAGTGTAGTGATTGTCCTGTTTGCCATCCTCCTGAAAGTTCCCTGCTTTGATCCCGGGCAGAAACACGTGGCATTTCTTTATTTTGATCACAAACGTATATTGTTGGCTTAACCCCTTCCTGACATGAGACGTACTATCCCGTCCACAGTACCCGGGCCCGTATGACCGGGGACCGGATAGTACGTCTACCGCGATCAGCGGTGTCCACGTGGTGAGTGCCGCTGATCGCGGCCGGGTGTCAGCTGATTATCACAGCTGACACCCGGCACAATGTGTCAGGGGCGGTCACGGACCGCCCCCGACACGTTAACCCCTTGCACACCGCGATCAAACATGATCGCGGTGTACCGGGGGTTAAAGGGAAGCATCGGCAGGGAGGGGGCTCCCTCCGTGCTTCCCTGAGCCCCCCACGGCAGCGCAATGTGCAGCGCTGCTGCGGGGGGCTCCTTTCCTCCAGGCCCCCGAATCCAAGATGGCGACGGGGGCCTTCGGGGGCCTGGGGAAGCTGGCTTCCTCAGTGCCTGCAAAGCGCAGGCATGAGGAAGCCTTGTGCACTGCCTGTGACAGATTGCTGATCTGTCACAGTGATCTGTGATGTGACAGATCAGCGATCTGTCACAGGACAGTGATGTCCCACCTGGGACTATGTAATAAAGTTAAAAAAAATATTAAAAAAAGTGTAAAAATAAATTTAAAAAAATCGCCAAATAAATTAGTAAAAAAAAAAAAAAATATTCCCCAATAAATTCATTTTTTGAAAATAATAAAAAAAAAAAAAACAATAAAAGTACACATATTAGGTATCGCCGCGTCCGTAATGACCTGCCCTATAAAACTGTCCCAATAGTTAACCCCTTTAGCGAACCCCTTAAAAAACAAAAATAAAAAACGAAGCAAAAAATAATGATTAATTATCATACCGCCAAACAAAAAGTGCAATAACGCGCGATCAAAAAGACGCATATAAATATCCATGGTACCGCTGAAAACGTCATCTTGTCCCGCAAAAAACAAGCCACCATACAGCATCATCAGTGAAAAAATAAAAAAGTTATAACTCGCAGAATAAAGCGATGCAAAAATAATTATTTTTTATATAAAATAGTTTTCATTGCATAAAACCGACAAAAACATAAAAAAACGACCTAAATGAGGTATCGCTGTAACCGTACTGACCCGAAGAATAAAACCGCTTTATCAATTTTACCGCACGCGGAACGGTGTAAACGCACCCCCCCCAAAAGAAATTCATGAAACGCTGGTTTTTGTTCATTCTGCGTCACAAAAATCGGAATAAAAAGCGATCAAAAAATTTCACGTGCCCGAAAATGGTACCAATAAAAACGTCAACTCGTCCCGCAAAAAATAAGACCTCACATGACTCGGTGGATCAAAATACGGAAAAATTATAGCTCTCAATATGTGGTGATGCAAAAACTATTTTTACAATAAAAAGCGTCTTTTAGCGTGCGACAGCCGCCAAACATAAAAACCGCCATAAATAGTAAATCAAACCCCCCGTTATCACCCCCTTAGTTAGGGAAAAATAATAAAATAAAAAAATGTATTTATTTCCATTAGGGTTAGGGCTAGGGGTGTGTTGGGGTAGGGTTAGGGTAGGATTAGGGTTAGGGCTAGGGTTAGGGCTAGGGTTAGGGCTAGGGCTAGGGTTAGGGCTAGGGCTAGGGCTAGGGCTAGGGTTAGGGCTAGGGTTAGGGGCGTGTTGGGGTTCGGGTTGGAGTTAGAATTGGGGGTTTCCACTGTTTGGGCACATCAGGGGCTCTCCAAATGCAACATGGCGTCTGATCTCAATTCCAGCCAATTCTGAGTTGAAAAAGTCAAATGGTGCTCCTTCCCTTCCAAGCTCTGCTATGCGCCCAAACAGTGTTTTACCCCCACATGTAGGGTATCAGCCTACTCAGGACAAATTGCAAAACAATTTTTGGGGTCCAATTTCTCCTGTTACCCTTAGGAAAATAAAAAATTGGGGGCAAAAATATCATTTTTGTGGAAAAAAATGATTTTTTTATTTTCACGTCCGAGCGTTATAAACTTCTGTGAAGCACTTGGGGGTTCAAAGTGCTCACCACACATCTAGAAAAGTTCCGTGGGGGTCTAGTGTCCAAAATGGGGTCACTTGTGGGGAGTTTCAATAGTTTAGGTACATCAGGGGCTCTCCAAACGCACATGACACCCGCAGACCATTCCATCAAAGTCTGCATTCCAAAACGTCACTGCTTCCCTTCCGAGCCCCGACGTGTGTCCATACAGTAGTTTTCTCCCACATATGGGAAATCAGCGTACTCAGGACAAATTGGACAACAACTTTTGGGGTCCAATTTCTCCTGGTACCCTTGGGAAAATAAAAAAATGGTGACTAAAAGATCATGTTTGTGGAAAAAATACGAATTTTTTATTTTCACGCCCGGGCGTTGTAAACTTCTGTGAAGCACTGGGGGGGTCAAAGTGCTCACCACACATCTAGATAAGTTCCTTGGGGGGTCTAGTTTACAAAATGGTGTCATTTGTGGGGGGTTTCCACTGTTTAGGTACATTAGGGGCTCTCCAAAGGCAACATGACACCCGCAGACCATTCCATCAAAGTCTGCATTCCAAAACGTCACTACTTCCCTTCCGAGCCCCAACGTGTGCCCATACAGTAGTTTTCTCCCACATATGGGGTATCAGCATACTCAGGACAAATTGGACAACAACTTTTGGGGTCCAATTTCTCCTGGTACCCTTGGGAAAATAAAAAAATGGTGACTAAAAGATCATGTTTGTGGAAAAAATACGAATTTTTTATTTTCACGCCCGGGCATTGTAAACTTCTGTGAAGCACTGGGGGGGTCAAAGTGCTCACCACACATCTAGATAAGTTCCTTGGGGGGTCTAGTTTACAAAATGGTGTCATTTGTGGGGGGTTTCCACTGTTTAGGTACATTAGGGGCTTTCCAAAGGCAACATGACACCCGCAGACCATTCCATCAAAGTCTGCATTCCAAAACGTCACTACTTCCCTTCCGAGCCCCGACGTGTGCCCATACAGTAGTTTTCTCCCACATATGGGGTATCAGCATACTCAGGACAAATTGGACAACAACGTTTGGGGTCCAATTTCTCCTGGTACCCTTGGGAAAATAAAAAAATGGTGACTAAAAGATCATGTTTGTTTAAAAAATACGATTTTTTTATTTTCACGCCCGGGCGTTGTAAACTTCTGTGAAGCACTGGGGGGGTCAAAGTGCTCACCACACATCTAGATAAGTTCCTTAGGGGGTCTAGTTTCCAAAATGGTGTCATTTGTGGGGGGGTTCCACTGTTTTGGTACATCAGGGGTTTTCCAAACGCGACATGGTGTCCGATCTCAATTCCAGCCAAAAACGTCAAGTGGCGCTGCTTCCCTTCCGATCTCTGCCATGCGCCCAAATAGTGGTTTACCCCCACATGTGGGGTATCAGCGTACTCAGGACAAATTGCACAATAACTTTTAGGGTCCTGTTACCCTTGGGAAAATAAGAATTGAGGGTGAAAAGATCATTTTTGTGGAAAAAAATATGATTTTTTAATTGTATGGCTTTATGTTATAAACTTCTGTGAAGCCCATGGGGGTTCAAAGTTCTCATCACACATCTAGATAAGTTCCTTAGGGGGTCTATTTTCCAAAATGGTGTCATTTGAGGGGGGTTTCCACTGTTTTGGTACATCAGGGGTTTTCCAAACGCGACATGGTGTCCAATCTCAATTCCAGCCAAAAACGTCAAATGGCGCTGCTTCGCTTCCGAGCTCTGCCATGCGCCCAAATAGTGGTTTACCCCCACATATGGGGTATCAGCGTACTCAGGACAAATTGCACAATAACTTTTAGGGTCCTGTTACCCTTGGGAAAATAAAAATTGGGGTGAAAAGATCATTTTTGTGGAAAAAATATGATTTTTTAATTGTACCGCTGTACGTTATAAACTTCTGTAAAGCCCTTGTGGGTTCAAAGTTCTCACCACATATCTAGATAAGTACCTTGGGGGGTCTAGTTTCCAAAATGGGGTCACTTGTAGGGGGTTTCCACTGTTTAGGTACATCAGGGACTCTCCAAACGTGACATGGCGTCCAATCTGAATTCCAGCCAATTTTGCATTGAAAAAGTCAAACTGCGCTCCTTCCATTCTGAGCTCTGCCATGCGCCGAAACAGTCGTTCCCCCCCACATATCAGGTATCTGCGTACTCAGGACAAATTGCACAATAACTTTTGCAGTTCAATTTCTCCTGTTACCCTTGGTAAAATAAAAAAAATTGAACCTGAAGTATTTTTTTTACGAAAAAAAGTTAGATGTTCATTTTTTTTTAAATATTCAAAAAATTTCATGTGACGCACCTAAAGGGTTAATAAACTTCTTGAATGTGGTTTTGAGCACCTTAAGGGGTGCAGTTTTTAGAATGGTGTCACTTTTGGGTATTTTCTATCATATAGACCCCTCAAAGTGGCTTCAAATGTGATGTGGTCCTAAAAATAAAATGGTGTTGTAAAAATGAGAAATCGCTGGTCAACTTTTAACCCTTATAACTTCCTAACAAAAAAAAATTTTAGTGCCAAAATTGTGCTGATGTAAAGTAATCATGTGGGAAATGTTAGTTATCAAGTTTTTTGTGTGCCGTATCTCTGTGATTTAAGGGCATAAAAATTCAAAGTTGGAAAATTGCGAAATTTTCAAAATTTTCGCCAAATTTCCGTTTTTCTCACAAATAAACGCAAGTTATTTGAATGAAATTTTACCACTATCATGAAGTACAATATGTCATGAGAAAACAATGTCAGAATCACCGGGATCCATGGAAGCGTTCGAGAGTTATGACCTCATAAAGGTACAGTGGTCAGAATTGTAAAAATTGGCCCGGTCATGAACGTGCAAACCACCCTTGGGGGTGAAGGGGTTACTTAGCCTTAGTTAGCATATTCTATTGCTGGTTTAATGAGCTTTACTTTTACCAATGTGATTATTTCTACCCGTTTTTGCTTTTGGCAAGCATGTGTGTTTTTGACAGTGTCTAAGTGTTCCTAATTCAAGTAACACCTGATAGGATCAAGGTGCGAAAGCAGGCATCTAGGTGCTTTTTCTTTTTGGCTTTTGGACAAAGGCATGAGAATGTTTTGTGGAGCATGGTTTTGTTTCCCTGTTTGTTCTTTTTCTCCAATAGCCTGACAAATGAAAGGTTCCTGTGTTGCAAAATGCACTTTGTCCTGTCTTCAGACATAGAGGAAGACCTCTTGACTTTGGCTGGCTGTTTTTTTCTTTTTCAAGTTCATTTCAGCATGTCTAAACATCTTTAGCTTTGCATGGAGTTTCTGTAGTGTAGTGGTTGTCACGTTCACCTCACATGCGAACGGTCCCCAGTTCAAAGCTGGATAGAAGCATGACATTAGGTGTTGATATTAAAGCTTTTGACGTTGAGTCTTTGTTCTCGATGGCTCGTCATGACCACAGTAACCTTCCGCAGCCGGATTCTGTAGTGTAGTGGTTATCACGTTCGCCTAACACACCAAAGGTCCCCAGTTCTAAACTGGCAGAAACACGCTGTTACCCTTTGGTATCCAAGCTTTTGACTTTCAGGTCTTGATCTCGATTGCTTGTTGTCACCACAGTAAGCGCTTGCATCCCGTTTCTGTAGTGTAGCGGTTATCACTTTCGCATCACACGCGAAAAGTCCCCAGTTCGAAACTGGGCAGAAACACAGCTTTTTCTCTTGGAAAACGATCTTTTTGACTTTCAGTGCTTGTTCTTTATTGCTTGCCATGACCACAGCATTTTTTGTTTGTTTGAATCGGTTGGTTTCTGTAGTGTAGCGGTTATCACGTTCGCTTTACACGCGAAAGGTCCTCAGTTCGAAACTGGGCAGAAACACAGCGTTCCTCTTGTAAACTAGCGCTTTTGACAATGAGTTCTTGATCTTTAATGCTTGCCATGACCACAGTAAACGCTCTTGTCTGGTTACTGTAGTGTAGTGATTGTCCTGTTTGCCATCCTCCTGAAAGTTCCCTGTTTTGATCCCGGGCAGAAACATGTGGCTTTTCTTTATTTTGATCACAAACGTATATTGTTGGCTTAATTAGCATTAGTTAGCATATTCTATTGCTGGTTTAATGAGCATTACTTTTACCAATTTGATTATTTCTACCCGTTTTTGCTTTTGGCAAGCATGTGTGTTTTTGACAGTGTCTAAGTGTTCCTAATTCAAGTAACACCTGATAGGATCAAGTTGCGAAAGCAGGCATCTAGGTGCTTTTTCTTTTTGGCTTTTGGACAAAGGCATGAGAATGTTTTGTGGAGCATGGTTTTGTTTCCCTGTTTGTTCTTTTTCTCCAATAGCCTGACAAATGAAAGGTTCCTGTGTTGCAAAATCCACTTTGTCCTGTCTTCAGACATAGAGGAAGACCTCTTGACTTTGGCTGGCTGTTTTTTTCTTTTTCATGTTCATTTCAGCATGTTTAAACATGTTTAGCTTTGCATCGAGTTTCTGAAGTGTAGTGGTTGTCACGTTCACCTCACACGCGAACGGTCCCCAGTTCGAAACTGGATAGAAGCATGACATTAGGCGTTGATATTAAAGCTTTTGACGTTGAGTCTTTGTTCTCGATGGCTCGTCATGACCACAGTAACATTCCGCAGCCGGTTTCTGTAGTGTAGTGGTTATCACGTTCGCCAAACACGCGAAAGGTCCCCAGTTCGGAACTGGATAGAAGCATGACATTAGTAGTTGATATTAAAGCTTTTGACGTTGAGTCTTTGTTCTCGATGGCTCGTCATGACCACAGTAACCTTCCGCAGATGGTTTCTGTAGTGTAGTGGTTATCACGTTCGCCTAACACGCGAAAGGTCCCCAGTTCGAAACTGGGCAGAAACAGGCTGTTACCCTTTGGTATACAAGCTTTTGACTTTCAGTTCTTGATCTCGATTGCTTGTTGTCACCACAGTAAGCGCTTGCATCCGGTTTCTGTAGTGTAGTGGCTATCACGTTCGCCTCACACGCGTAAGGTCCCCAGTTCGAAACTGGGCAGAAACACATCTTTATCTCTTGGAAAACGATCTTTTTGACTTTCAGTGCTTGTTCTTTATTGCTTGCCATGACCACAGCATTTTTTGTTTGTTTGAATCGGTTGGTTTCTGTAGTGTAGTGGTTATCACGTTAGCTTTACACGCGAAAGGTCCTCAGTTCGAAACTGGGCAGAAACACGCTGTTACCCTTTGGTATCCAAGCTTTTGGCTTTCAGTTCTTGATCTCGATTGCTTGTTGTCACCACAGTAAGCACTTGCATCCGGTTTCTGTAGTGTAGCGGTTATCGCGGTCGCTTTACTCGCGAAAGGTCCTCAGTTCGAAACTGGGTAGAAACACAGCGTTCCTCTTGCAAACTAGTGCTTTTGACAATGAGTGCTTGATCTTTAATGCTTGCCATGACCACAGTAAATGCTCTTGTCTGGTTACTGTAGTGTAGTGATTGTCCTGTTTGCCATCCTCCTGAAAGTTCCCTGTTTTGATCCCGGGCAGAAACATGTGGCTTTTCTTTATTTTGATCACAAACGTATATTGTTGGCTTAATTAGCCTTAGTTAGCATATTCTATTGCTGGTTTAATGAGCATTACTTTTACCAATGTGATTATTTCTACCCGTTTTTGCTTTTGGCAAGCATGTGTGTTTTTGACAGTGTCTAAGTGTTCCTAATTCAAGTAACACCTGATAGGATCAAGGTGCGAAAGCAGGCATCTAAGTGCTTTTTCTTTTTGGCTTTTGGACAAAGGCATGAGAATGTTTTGTGGAGCATGGTTTTGTTTCCCTGTTTGTTCTTTTTCTCCAATAGCCTGACAAATGAAAGGTTCCTGTGTTGCAAAATGCACTTTGTCCTGTCTTCAGACATAGAGGAAGACCTCTTGACTTTGGCTGGCTGTTTTTTTCTTTTTCAAATTCATTTCAGCATGTTTAAACATCTTTAGCTTTGCGTTGAGTTTCTGAAGTGTAGTGGTTGTCACGTTCACCTCACACGCGAACGGTCCCCAGTTCGAAACTGGATAGAAGCATGACATTAGGCGTTGATATTAAAGCTTTTGACGTTGAGTCTTTGTTCTCGATGGCTCGTCATGACCACAGTAACCTTCCGCAGCCGGTTTCTGTAGTGTAGCGGTTATCACTTTCGCTTTACACGCGAAAGGTCCCCAGTTCAAAACTGGGCAGAAACACGCTGTTACCCTTTGGTATCCAAGCTTTTGACTTTCAGTTCTTGATCTCGATTGCTTGTTGTCACCACAGTAAACGCTTGCATCTGGTTTCTGTAGTGTAGCGGTTATCCCGTTCGCTCACATGCGAAAGGTCCCCAGTTCGAAACTGGGCAGAAAAACAGCTTTTTCTCTTGGAAAACAATCTTTTTGACTTTCAGTGCTTGTTCTTTATTGCTTGCCATGACCACAGCATTTTTTGTTTGCTTGAATTGGTTGGTTTCTGTAGTGTAGCGGTTATCACTTTCTCTTTACACGCGAAAGGTCTCCAGTTCGAAACTGGGCAGAAACACGCTGTTACCCTTTGGTATCCAAGCTTTTGGCTTTCAGTTCTTGATCTCGATTGCTTGTTGTCACCACAGTAAGCACTTGCATCCGGTTTCTGTAGAGTAGTGGTTATTGCGGTCACTTTACTCGCGAAAGGTCCTCAGTTCGAAACTGGGTAGAAACACAGCGTTCCTCTTGCAAACTAGTGCTTTTGACAATGAGTGCTTGATCTTTAATGCTTGCCATGACCACAGTAAACGCTCTTGTCTGGTTACTGTAGTGTAGTGATTGTCCTGTTTGCCATCCTCCTGAAAGTTCCCTGTTTTGATCCCGGGCAGAAACATGTGGCTTTTCTTTATTTTGATCACAAACGTATATTGTTGGCTTAATCGATCCCATCCCACTTCATCCCAAACCTCACCACAGTCTTCATCCCAACCCTAACCCATCTCTTCAACCTATCACTAACAACTTGTGTTTTCCCCTCAAGCTTTAAACATGCCTCCATCACACCTATCCTCAAAAAGCCCTCTCTTGACCCATCCTCTGTATCTAGCTATCGCCCTATATCACTTCTCCCATACGCCTCCAAGCTACTGGAACAACACGTCTACCTTGAACTGTCCTCCCATCTCTCTTCTTGCTCCCTCTTCGACCGCTTACAATCTGGCTTCCGGTCACACCACTCCACTGAAACTGCCCTTACTAAGGTCACCAATGACCTCTTAACTGCCAAGAGCAAGCGACACTACTCTGTCCTCCTCCTCCTGGACCTGTCGGCTGCCTTTGACACAGTGGACCATTCCCTATTATTACAGACCCTCTCATCCCTCGGCATCACAGACTTGGCCCTCTCCTGGATCTCATCATACCTAACAGACCGGACATTCAGCGTCTCCCACTCACACACCACCTCCTCACCTCGCCCCCTATCTGTCGGAGTCCCACAAGGTTCAGTCCTAGGGCCCCTGCTGTTCTCTATTTACACCTTTGGCCTGGGACAGCTCATAGAATCTCATGGCTTTCAGTATCATCTTTATGCTGATGACACACAGATCTACATCTCTGGACCAGATATCACCTCCCTACTAACCAGAATCCCTCAATGTCTGTCCACTATTTCATCCTTCTTCTCCACTAGATATCTGAAACTCAACATGGACAAAACAGAATTCATCATCTTTCCCCCATCTCACGTGACCCCCCCTACGAACCTATCAATTACAGTAAATGACTGCCCACTCTCCCCAGTCCCACAAGCTCGCTGCCTCGGAGTAATCCTTGATGCTGATCTCTCCTTCAAACCACATATCCAAACCCTTTCCACTTCCTGCCGACTTCAACTCAAAAATATTTCACGCATCCGTTCATTCCTCACCCAAGAATCTGCAAAAACCCTAGTCCATGCCCTCATCATCTCTCGCCTTGACTACTGCAACCTCATGCTCTGCGGCCTCCCCTCAAACACTCTCGCACCCCTCCAATCTATTCTAAACTCTGCTGCCCGACTAATCCACCTGTCCCCCCGCTATTCCCCAGCTTCTCCCCTCTGTCAATCCCTTCACTGGCTCCCAATTGCCCAGAGACTCCATTACAAAACCCTAACCATGACATACAAAGCCATCCACAACTTGTCTCCTCCATACATCTGTGACCTCTTCTCCCGGTACTTTCCTGCACGCAACCTCCGATCCTCACAAGATCTCCTTCTCTACTCCCCTCTTATCTCCTCTTCCCACAATCGCATACAAGATTTCTCTCGCGCATCACCCCTACTCTGGAACTCTCTACCACAACATATCAGACTCTCACCTACCATCGAAACCTTCAAAAAGAGCCTGAAGACCCACCTCTTCCGACAAGCCTATAACCTGCAGTAACCACCGATCGACCAAACCGCTGCATGACCAGCTCTACCCTCGCCTACTGTATTATCACCCATCCCTTGAAGATTGTGAGCCCTCGCGGGCAGGGTCCTCTCTCCTCCTGTACCAGTTATGACTTGTATTGTTTAAGATTATTGTACTTGTTTTTATGTATACCCCCCTCACATGTAAAGCGCCATGGAATAAATGGCGCTATAACAATAAATAATAATAATAATAATAATAATTAGCATTTGTTAGCATATTCTATTGCTGGTTTAATGAGCATTACTTTTACCAATGTGATTATTTCTACCCGTTTTTGCTTTTGGCAAGCATGTGTGTTTTTGACAGTGTCTAAGTGTTCCTAATTCAAGTAACACCTGATAGGATCAAGGTGCGAAAGCAGGCATCTAGGTGCTTTTTCTTTTTGGCTTTTGGACAAAGGCATGAGAATGTTTTGTGGAGCATGGTTTTGTTTCCCTGTTTGTTCTTTTTCTCCAATAGCCTGACAAATGAAAGGTTCCTGTGTTGCAAAATGCACTTTGTCCTGTCTTCAGACATAGAGGAAGACCTCTTGACTTTGGCTGGCTGTTTTTTTCTTTTTCAAGTTCATTTCAGCATGTTTAAACATCTTTAGCTTTGCATGGAGTTTCAGAAGTGTAGTGGTTGTCACGTTCACCTCACACGTGAACGGTCTCCAGTTCGAAACTGGATAGAAGCATGACATAAGGCGTTGATATTAAAGCTTTTGACGTTGAGTCTTTGTTCTCGATGGCTCGTCATGACCACAGTAACGTTCCGCAGCCGGTTTCTGTAGTGTAGTGGTTATCACTTTCGCTTTACACGCGAAAGGTCCCCAGTTCAAAACTGGGCAGAAACACGCTGTTACCCTTTGGTATCCAAGCTTTTGACTTTCAGTTCTTGATCTCGATTGCTTGTTGTCACCACAGTAAGCGCTTGCATCCGGTTTCTGTAGTGTAGCGGTTATCCCGTTCGCTCACATGCGAAAGGTCCCCAGTTTGAAACTGGGCAGAAAAACAGCTTTTTCTCTTGGAAAACAATCTTTTTGACTTTCAGTGCTTGTTCTTTATTGCTTGCCATGACCACAGCATTTTTTGTTTGCTTGAATTGGTTGGTTTCTGTAGTGTAGCGGTTATCACTTTCGCTTTACACGCGAAAGGTCCCCAGTTCGAAACTGGGCAGAAACACGCTGTTACCCTTTGGTATCCAAGCTTTTGGCTTTCAGTTCTTGATCTCGATTGCTTGTTGTCACCACAGTAAGCACTTGCATCCGGTTTCTGTAGAGTAGCGGTTATCGCGGTCGCTTTACTCGCGAAAGGTCCTCAGTTCGAAACTGGGTAGAAACACAGCGTTCCTCTTGCAAACTAGTGCTTTTGACAATGAGTGCTTGATCTTTAATGCTTGCCATGACCACAGTAAACGCTCTTGTCTGGTTACTGTAGTGTAGTGATTGTCCTGTTTGCCATCCTCCTGAAAGTTCCCTGTTTTGATCCCGGGCAGAAACATGTGGCTTTTCTTTATTTTGATCACAAACGTATATTGTTGGCTTAATTAGCATTAGTTAGCATATTCTATTACTGGTTTAATGAGCATTACTTTTACCAATGTGATTATTTCTACCCATTTTTGCTTTTGGCAAGCATGTGTGTTTTTGACAGTGTCTAAGTGTTCCTAATTCAAGTAACACCTGATAGGATCAAGGTGCGAAAGCAGGCATCTAGGTGCTTTTTCTTTTTGGCTTTTGGACAAAGGCATGAGAATGTTTTGTGGAGCATGGTTTTGTTTCCCTGTTTGTTCTTTTTCTCCAATAGCCTGACAAATGAAAGGTTCCTGTGTTGCAAAATGCACTTTGTCCTGTCTTCAGACATAGAGGAAGACCTCTTGACTTTGGCTGGATGTTTTTTTCTTTTTCAAGTTCATTTCAGCATGTTTAAACATATTTATCTTTGCATGGAGTTTCTGTAGTGCAGTGGTTGTCACGTTCACCTCACACGTGAACGGTCCCCAGTTCGAAACTGGATAGAAGCATGACATTAGGTTTTGATATTAAAGCTTTTGACGTTGAGTCTATGTTCTCGATGGCTCGTCATGACCACAGTAACCTTCCGCAGCCGGTTTCTGTAGTGTAGTGGTTAACACGTTCGCCTAACACGCGAAAAGTCCCCAGTTGGAAACTGGGCAGAAACACGATGTTACCCTTTGGTATCCAAGATATTCACTTTCAGTTCTTGATCTCGATTGCTTGTTGTCACCACAGTAAGCGCTTGCTTCTGGTTTCTGTAGTGTAGCGGTTATCACATTCGCCTCACACGCGAAAGGTCCCCAGTTCGAAACTGGGCAGAAACACAGCATTTCTCTCGGAAAACGATCTTTTTGACTTTCAGTGCTTGTTCTTTATTGCTTGCCATGACCACAACATTTTTTGTTTTTTTTGAGTCGGTTGGTTTCTGTAGTGTAGCGGTTATCACGATCGCTTTACTCGATAGAAGCATGACATTAGGTTTTGATATTAAAGCTTTTGACGTTGAGTCTATGTTCTCGATGGCTCGTCATGACCACAGTAATCATCCGCAGCCGGTTTCTGTAGTGTAGTGGTTATCACGTTCGCCTAACTCGCGAAAGGTCCCCAGTTCGAAACTGGGCAGAAACACGCTGATAGGCTGGTTTCACATTTGCGTTTATTTTCGCGGTATTTTAGCGCTAAATAGCGCATGCGTTTTTTTTTTTTCGACTTGCCTCAAAACAACGCATGCGCGCGCAATGCGTTTTTTTTACAGCAAGACACCCATTATAAGTCTATAGTGAGCATATGTGCGCATTGGCATGCTTATGTATGCGTTTTTTTGCACATGCGTTTTTTTTTTACCATTAGTTTAGACAATGGAATTTAGGGGTTTGGGTTAGAGTTAGGGTTAGTTAAGGGGGTTTAGGGTTAGGGTTAGGGTTAGGGTCAGGGTCAGGGTTAGGGTTAGGATCAGGGTATGGTTTGGTTAAGGGTTAGGGTTAGGGTCAGGGTTAGGGTTAGGATCAGGGTATGGTTTGGTTAAGGGTTAGGGTTAGGGTCAGGGTTAGGCTCAGGGTCAGGGTTAGGGTTAGGATCAGGGTATGGTTTGGTTAAGGGTTAGGGTTAGGGTCAGGGTCAGGGTTAGGGTTAGGGTCAGGGTTACGGTTAGAGTCAGGGTTAGGGTTAGGGTCAGGGTTAGGGTTAGGTTCAGCGTCAGGGTTAGGATCAGGGTATGGTTTGGTTAAGGGTTAGGGTTAGGGTCAGGGTCAGGGTTAGGGTTAGGATCAGGGTATGGTTTGGTTAAGGGTTAGGGTTAGGGTTAGGGTCAGGGTTAGGGTTAGGGTTAGGGTCAGGGTTAGGGTTAGGGTCAGGGTTAGGGTTAGGGTTAGGGTCAGGGTCAGGGTTAGGGTTAGGGTTAGGGTTAGGGTCAGGGTTAGGGTTAGTAAAGTCATGGTTTGGATTAGTGTGAGGGGCCACCTAATGTTGGAAAAAAAAGCAAACGCGGTAAAAACGCACTAAAAACGCATACAAACGCATAAAAACGCTGCATTTTTTTCATGCATGCTCATAAAAATGCTTGAAAAAAACGCAGCATCTGTATGCGTTTGCATGCGTTTTTTCAATGCGTTTTTTTGCAGGAAAAACGCGCTGCAAAAAAAAGCAAGTGTGAAACTAGCCTTACCCTTTGGTATCCAAGCTATTGACTTTCATTTCTTGATCTCGATTGCTTGTTGTCACCACAGTAAGCGCTTGCATCTGGTTTCTGTTGTGTAGCGGTTATCACGTTCACCTCACACGTGACAGGTCACCAGTTCGAAACTGGGCAGAAACACAGCTTTTCTCTTGGAAAACGATCTTTTTGACTTTCAGTGCTTGTTCTTTATTGCTTGCCATGACCACAGCATTTTTTGTTTTTTTTTAATCGGTTGGTTTCTGTAGTGTAGCGGTTATCACGTTCGCTTTACACGCGAAAGGTCCTCAGTTAGAAACTGGGCAGAAACACAGCGTTTCTCTTGCAAACTAGCGCTTTTGACAATGAGTGCTTGATCTTTAATGCTTGCCATGACCACAGTAAACGCTCTTGTCTGGTTACTGTAGTGTAGTGATTGTCCTGTTTGCCATTGTCGGGATCCCTCAGATATCTCTTTCTTCTGAAGGACCGATGTTCTTGGGTGTAAGGCATCATATGTCTCTAATTGATTGCTCCGTCGAGAAGGATAACACAGACACAAGCTGTATAATACCACTCGGGATGCCTGCCAAGACGCCTCTGGCTTATCAGTTAGGCTTCCATCTTTTATAGCAAAGAATTTAAACATTTACAGACATGCGCAGTATAAAAAATGATTTCACAACTTGTTTTCTACAAAGAAAGTCATGTAGGCTAAAAAGCAGGAGTATTTGACCTTGGTTCACAAGGGAACAGAAAAGATAAGTTTTAAACAAGAAAATGCAACATAGACAGAACTCAATTTAACTCCTTCAGTTCCTATCATTCCCCCTTTGACATCTTTATTCTTCACAATCTGGAACACTGGATCCTGCAACGCCAGCTGATAGTGCCCTATTCACCAGGTATTATCCCAGGCCGACGGGTTGCCGAGGGAGACAGGTATCTTCTTTTACCCTCTCCATCCCCCAGTTACTAAGGCCACGTCTGTCATCACAAGAGTACGCTCCTTCATGCCAGAAATGAGATGTCAACCTAAAACCCCTACTGGCAACCATTTATATGCATTGTCTCCACATATCCAGTACATGTCACTAGGTAGGTCCCATAGGGCTGAATGTTGTAATACCAGTCTATGAACCAGATCTATGAACGCAGATACATTCTGAAGCATACACCAATTTGGAAGTTGTCCTAAAGGGCTACAATACCCTACATCGGGATTTCCACAGGTGGGAATTCCTTTCTCATATCCAGATGACTCGTTGCAAGGTATATTACCTGAAATATTAAAACAAGTTTCATTATTGCCCTGGGGAAATAAATTGGAATACTCCCAGGACATGTTATGCAACCTTCTTTCTAGCAGTATTGGTTTGAAGGCATCAGTAGAGTGGGAAGTTACATTAAAACTAACTTGTAGGCCATACATTGGAATTTGCCCCAGGTAGGTTAATCGAGTTCTATTCCTGGGTACCCAAGCCCCCCCTTTATATGCCAGATATTGAAGGTGTGCATTACTTCCTGAAAGGTTACCCTGCCACCAAGGGTATCCTACCCATCCCACAATAGGTATTCCAACAGTTGTGTTCCATAACTTCACATTATTTGTGGCATTATTAGCAAGTGTATCAGAACAACTGGTCCAGGCAAATAATTCCTCGGGTGGCACAGGAATAACAAGGAACGGAATACTAGTGGCTGATTCTGGTGAATGTGTGCAGATCCAGCAAATGATTTGACCAATCATTCAGTAATTTTTCATGATGTTGTATAAACTTATTATTCAAGGACATTGGAGCATTTAGACTGTCCCACGCAGCTACCATTATTACAGATAATGCAACAAAACTAAACCAAAACATTATGCACTCTTATGCTTTGTTAACTCCTGTGGCTAGTTTGCAATGTGATGCGTGGATCCAGGTTGGTCGTCCTTCCAACTTAACAGAAGTAGGCGTTATTAGGAGTACTTGGTAAGGTCCCTGATATCGGGGTTCAAGGGTCTTTCTGGAGTGTTTCTTGACATATACGTAATCACCAGGTTGCAGACAGTGAGTTCCTTCCACACTATCTGGATCTGGAATGGAAGAGAAAACTAGAGAATGCATTTGAGTTAAATGCTTTTGCAACTGGATTACATAACTTGTCAAATTATCCACATTGAGTGTTAAGACCTGTGGGTAGTACAACCCTGTGTTTGGTGGTCTTCCAAACAGTATCTCGAAGGGTGACAGTTTAGCTTTCCCCGTGGGTGTGTACCTTACTGAGAATAATGCTAATGGGAGACACTCTGGCCATGGTCTATGGGTCTGTTCCATGGTTTTCTGTATTTTCAATTTTAGTGTCCCGTTCATTCTTTCTACCTTCCCTGAACTCTGTGGGTGGTAGGGTGTATGAAATGCTTGTTCTACACCTATCATTTGCATTACATTTTGCATTACCTCAGCAGTAAAGTGTGTACCTCTGTCTGATTCAATTGTTTCAGGGACACCGACTCGTGGTACTAGTTCCATCACCAGTTTCTTTGCAGTGGCTCGAGCTGTAGCCGTTTTCACCGGGTAGGCCTCTGGCCATCCAGAGAAGAGATCTACACATACTAGGATATTTGCATACACTCCTACCTTGGTAGCTGTATGTCGTCAATCTGCCGTCTCTGAAACGGGTAGAGAGGCCTAGATGTCGCTTTCTTAGGGACTTTTACTGTTTTACCTGGGTTGTGCTGTGCACAGATGAGGCATGATTGCACAAGTTTCGCGGCTGCGTAACTGAAACCAGGAGCGATCCAGAAGGCATCTACCATGGCACACATGTGACTTTTTGAGGTGTGATTGGGGCCATGTGCTGCTTGCGCCATGATTGGGAACAGGGACTTTGGTGGGCACATTTTATCCTTATTCTCCCATACTCCATTTGAGTTCAGCTCAGCTCCCAGTCTCCCCCGGTGTACCTTCTCTGTTTGGGCAGCCTTTTGCTGGAGGGATTTCAGGACATCTAGACCCAATGTGGCTGAAATACGCTGACTCCCCGCCACCGTCCACTGCTCTCTCTAGGCCGCCTTGTGCTATTTTAGCAGCCTCGTTCGCCCTTCTATTGCCCTCTACCTCCACGGAGTCACCTTTGTGTGTGCTTTTACCTTGACAATGCCAACCTGGACTGGTAACATCAATGCCTCCATCAATTGTTTCACCAGCTCTGCATTTTTAATGGGCTTCGAATCTGTGAAAATATTAGCGACTTTACCTGCAGCGGCTCTACACGCCTCAGTGAGTGCCTTCAACTCTGCCTCCTGCGCCGACATGTGAGGAGAGAGTGGTTCCGCTCGGATTACCTCATGTGAGGATACTACTGCATATCCAGTGTAGAATCGTCCATCCTGGTGGTATCTGGGGCCATCTACAAAAAAGAAACTCAAAGTCTGCATTAGAAACAGGTTTTTCATGAATGTGTGCAAACCCAACTGTCTCCTGACTCATCAGTTCTATGCAGACATGTTCATGCGTCATGTCAAAGTATCCTTCCTCACTTGCTAATACGGTCACCAATTCCCCCTTTTCTGAATCCACAGGCAGGAGGGTGGCTGGATTCAGAACGTTACATCTTGTGAGGAGTGACATACTCAGGAATTAGTAGAGCACACTCAAGTTGGAGCTATCTGGCCATAGACAGATGTTTTGGTTGAACTTGTAGGAGTATGGCATGGATGTCATGTGGGGAATAGATTGTCAAAAGAAACGTCAGTGTCATCTCACATGCCTTCCCTATTACGTCTCCACTTTTTTCCTTGTGCTCCAGCATACATGACAGGTCGTTTTATTGTCCTTGTTTGCTCAATTTCTTTAGCTACCTTAAGGAGGTCTTTCGGATCTACATGTCTCCATTCAGGTCTGGCTGTCTGTACTGCGTCTCGTAAGTCTTTGTTCATACCGTCAATGAATGCATTCACCAGTATTCTAACATCAAGTGGGTTTATGCAAATGTACCCCATGTCTGCCCATTTCAGCTGTAACTGTCCAAGGTATATCTCTACTCTCTCTCCTTTTTGCTGTGTCACATTAGTCAGGAGTACAGACTGCTCTGATTGTTCCACTGCAGCCCATTGTCTTAGTGACTCACAGTACGTCTCCCCAGATCGTGCAGATTTATCATCCATGCCCCAAGCCTGATTCTTTGTCACATCTGTGTGTCTTAATTATATGTCCTAGTGCGTCACCTGCCTTTAAACTCACCAACCTCTCTAAGTCTGCCCAGGTACACTTATATGTCTGCTGTACTTCCTTTATGTGTCTGTAAAACAGGAATGGTTGGTCTTCAGGGTCAGGCAGCTGCTTCAGCAAAGCTAGCTGGTCAGAGGGGCTCCAGGGATAATACACCTGCATCTTTCTTATTCTAGTCACACTTCTAGGTCCTGATGGGGTTGGTCGTCTGATGTCTACTGTCAGCTTACTCCTCAAGGGCCAATGTCCCCACTACCCACTATCCACACTATTATGTCAGCTTCTTATGATCTTGTCTGGATAGGATTTAGTGCAATTCTCTTAGGTCAGTAGCACAGGTCACACAAGTAGCTATTCAGTCTGGGTTTGTCTGAGTCTGACCACAGTGTTTACAAGTCCATCTGTTTTGTCTGGGTCTCTGGTTACACTTTGTCAATCAAACATTCATAATACACCTTCCATACTGCTGCACATTCTCAAGCATCATTTATTCACTTGCTATTTTCTTCCCTTGTCTGTGCCTTTTTGTACATCCAAACATTCACACTCTGGTATTTTTGCCTTTTTCAATATTTGTCCCACTTGTTTTACTGCTTCCTTCCTTCTCTGTCTCTTGTAATTTGACACAATTTGCTATACAAATCAATCACACAACTAGAAGCAGGTTCAAACACATTAATGACCAAGCAATCACTTACAATTCCCTTCTAAATTAGGCACCATATCTTACTTTTAACTTCCAATCTTCAATTAAGTACTGTTGCTTTAAAATGCACAAATCTTTCAGCGCGTACCTTACGGATAGAATTACAGAGAATTTTGAGCACAGCTCACACTCAGCAGAGATAAGAGCGAAGGGAGAAGAAAAACTGCGCAGCGCCATCCTTCCCCCCTCCCATCAGAATGCAGCGTCGTCCTTCACAGAATTCTGTAGTTCTTTAGACTTATCAAAATCAATTTCTACAAAGAAACTCAAAATCACGGGATTTCACTGTAAGGGCAGATAACTGTATAATGAGATTAACCATGCCTTGCCCTTTTTCTGGCCAAATGCATTCAGGAAACTTTACAATGTAATGCCACATATAACACGAACTATATCATTACTCAATTCATTCAGTCTCAGATGTAGATTTGAATTATCTATAACGCATCTGTCCGGGATTCCACCACAACTAGAAAGGTCACAAATCTCTTGACACAAAAATGATGTGTGATGATTCATTCATACGTGCTCATTCACTGATTTTTTTTTTTTTTTACTCAATTACTCATCTCTCATCTTATTCAGAGGTTCTCATAGACATATATACAAGGATTCACACAGCCTGCCTATCTTGCACTTTGGATTTGATTACTACTTTTTCCAGGTTCTTTGCTGCACTACTTCCATATCTATCCTCAATTATATCACATAACCGGTCTCCTTCTTAATCATAGAATCATAGAATAATAGAATCATAGAATCGTAGAGTTGGAAGGGACCTCCTGGGCCATCTGGTCCAACCCCCTGCTCAAAGCAGGATTCGCTAAATCATCCCAGTCAGATGTCTGTCCAGCCTCTGTTTGAAAACTTCCATTGAAGGAGAACTCACCACTTCTCGTGGCAGCCTGTTCCACTCATTGATCACTCTAACTGTCAAAAAGTTTTTTCTAATATCTAATCTGTGTCTCTTCCCATTCAGTTTCATCCCATTGCTTCTAGTCTTTCCTTGTGCAAATGAGAATAAAGTTGATCCTTCTACAATGTGACAGCCCTTTAGATATTTGTAGACAGCTATTAAGTCTCCTCTCAGTCTTCTCTTTTGCAAACTAAACATTCCCAAATCCTGCAACCTTTCCTCATAAGACAGGGTTTGCAGACCGGTCACCATTCTGGTCGCTCTTTTCTGAACTTGCTCCAGTTTGTTGATGTCTTTTTTAAAATGTGGTGCCCAAAACTGGACACAATATTCCAGATGAGGTCTGACCAAAGAGGAGTAGAGGGAAATAATGACTTCACGTGATCTAGACTGTATGCTTCTGTTAATACATCCTAGAATTGCATTTGCCTTTTTTGCTGCTGCATCACACTGTTGACTCATATTCAGTCTGTGATCTATTAGTATACCCAAGTCTTTTTCACATGTGCTGTCACTTAGCCCTATTCCTCCCATTTCTTCAGGTGTCTTTCCCTGACTGTTCCCCATCTTTCTATCCTGTTTCTCTTGTTTCTTCCTGTTAGTCCCCTGCCTTAGGTGGTGTATTGGGTAAGCTCAAGACTAGGCTCTACTATACCTCGTTACCTTCTTCCTAAGGTGCCAACAGGTTAAACGGGGTGTCTGTTCCTCCTTGTACTACGTGTCTCGTGTACTTATATGCTAGGTAGCATCCGAACAGTAACACTCCCACAACACACAGGATTGTAAACAAAGTATCCATTTATCGGGGTTCTTCAGTCATATCTTGTCACAGGCTCATTTCGTGGTCCTGTGCTCATTCGGTCACACTCTTATCTGTCACAAGGTTTATTCATAAAGGGTGTTGATTTAAGCTTAGGCGGTGACCTCCCAGAAAGGACGCTGTCACATGACCCAGTTAGGCAATATCACCACTCTTTGAACGAATACCTACTGTGCAGCTTATTTGTCTACTTTCCACAGTCCTTCAAATCAAGGCAGTCACTCAACAACCTCCTCTATTACTAGTGCGGAACCGTCTATTGTGAAAAACTTGTCCGTCCGGGCTGCGCAGTATGAACTGTTCACCCAGCCTTATATTCCGTAATGTCAGACCTCTCAACGTGTCACTCAATGGGACATGTGTATTCAATGCTAACAATACCCACCACTGTTCTCCCTTCTTGAAGTGATGAAACTTTTTATGTTTGTGTCTGGGGTTGTCCCTGCAAATGTCCAATCACCATACCCGTTATGATTTGCATCAGTTCTTCTCCTAAAAATAGCAGTACACAGGCAGAATCTGCAATAGCCTCTCATTCGGACAGGAATTACATATGCGTGTCACACCCGATTTCCTCAGAGTTCTTATATGGACCTGATTTTACGACCCCCTCCTCTACTAGATTCCCCTTGATACGGACCTTAGTTATAATGATAGATTATGAAGAGCAGAGAAGAGAAGAATTGATCTCTTACCTGGCCAGGTGTTTAGGTCTGCTGTTCACAATTTCATCAGTAACTGGAGTGGTCTGTAGATCGGGTAGTCTTGGAGAGGTGCCTATATCAGGTCCCTGTTTCGGGCGCCAGGAAACTGTCAGGATCCCTCAGATATCTCTTTCTTCTGAAGGACCGATGTTCTTGGGTGTAAGGCACCATATGTCTCTAATTGATTGCTCCGTCGAGAAGGATAACACAGACACAAGCTGTATAATACCACTCGGGATGCCTGCCAAGACGCCTCTGGTTATCAGTTAGGCTTCCATCTTTTATAGCAAAGAATTTAAACATTTACAGACATGCGCAGTATAAAAAATGATTTCACAACTTGTTTTCTACAAAGAAAGTCATGTAGGCTAAAAAGCAGGAGTATTTGACCTTGGTTCACAAGGGAACAGAAAAGATAAGTTTTAAACAAGAAAATGCAACATAGACAGAACTCAATTTAACTCCTTCAGTTCCTATCACCATCCTCCTGAAAGTTCCCTGTTTTGATCCCGAGCAGAAACATGTGGCTTTTCTTTATTTTGATCACAAATGTATATTGTTGGCTTAATTAGCATTAGTTAGCATATTCTATTGCTGGTTTAATGAGCATTACTTTTACCAATGTGATTATTTCTACCCGTTTTTGCTTTTGGCAAGCATGTGTGTTTTTGACAGTGTCAAAGTGTTCCTAATTCAAGAAACACCTGATAGGATCAATATGCGAAAGCAGGCATCTAGGTGCTTTTTCTTTTAGGCTTTTGGACAAAGGCATGAGAATGTTTTGTGGAGCATGGTTTTGTTTCCCTGTTTGTTCTTTTTCTCCAATAGCCTGACAAATGAAAGGTTCCTGTGTTGCAAAATGCACTTTGTCCTGTCTTCAGACATAGAGGAAGACCTCTTGACTTTGGCTGGCTGTTTTTTTCTTTTTCAAGTTCATTTCAGCATGTTTAAACATCTTTAGCTTTGCATGGAGTTTCTGAAGTGTAGTGGTTGTCACGTTCACCTCACACGCGAACGGTCCCCAGTTCGAAACTGGATAGAAGCATGACATTAGGCGTTGATATTAAAGCTTTTGACGTTGAGTCTTTGTTCTCGATGGCTCGTCATGACCACAGTAACCTTCCGCAGCCGGTTTCTGTAGTGTAGTAGTTATCACGTTCGCCAAACACGCGAAAGGTCCCCAGTTCGAAACCGGGCAGAAACACGCTGTTACCCTTTGGTATCCAAGCTTTTGACTTTCAGTTCTTGATCTCGATTGCTTGTTGTCACCACAGTAAGCGCTTGCATCCGGTTTCTGTAGTGTAGCGAGTATTACGTTCGCCTCACATGCGAAAGGTTCCCATTTCGAAACTGGGCAGAAACACAGCTTTTTCTCTTGGAAAACGATCTTTTTGACTTTCAGTGCTTGTTCTTTATTGCTTGCCATGAAAACAGCATTTTTTGATTGTTTGAATCGGTTGGTTTCTGTAGTGTAGCGTTTATCACGTTCGCTTTACACGCGAAAGGTCCTCAGTTTGAAACTGGGCAGAAACACAGCGTTCCTCTTGCAAACTAGTGCTTTTGACAATGAGTGCTTGATCTTTAATGCTTGCCATGACCACAGTAAACGCTCTTGTCTGGTTACTGTAGTGTAGTGATTGTCCTGTTTGCCATCCTCCTGAAAGTTTACTGTCTTGATCCCGGGCAGAAACATGTGGCTTTTCTTTATTTTGATCACAAACGTATATTGTTGGCTTAATTAGCCTTAGTTAGCATATTCTATTGCTGGTTTAATGAGCATTACTTTTACCAATGTGATTATTTCTACCCGTTTTTGCTTTTGGCAAGCATGTGTGTTTTTGACAGTGTCTAAGTGTTCCTAATTCAAGTAACACCTGATAGGATCAAGGTGCGAAAGCAGGCATCTAGATGCTTTTTCTTTTTGGCTTTTGGACAAAGGCATGAGAATGTTTTGTGGAGCATGGTTTTGTTTCCCTGTTTGTTCTTTTCTCCAACAGCCTGACAAATGAAAGGTTCCTGTGTTGCAAAATGCACTTTGTCCTGTCTTCAGACATAGAGGAAGACCTCTTGACTTTGGCTGGCTGTTTTTTTCTTTTTCAAGTTAATTTCAGCATGTTTAAACATCTTTAGCTTTGCATGGAGTTTCTGAAATGTAGTGGTGGTCACGTTCACCTCACACGCGAACGGTCCCCAGTTCGAAACTGGAAAGAAGCATGACATTAGGCGTTGATATTAAAGCTTTTGACGTTGAGTCTTTGTTCTCGATGGCTCGTCATGACCACAATAACCTTCCGCAGTCGGTTTCTGTAGTGTAGTGGTTATCACGTTCGCCTAACACACGAAAGGTCCCCAGTTCGAAACTGTGCAGAAACACGCTGTTAGGCTAGTTTCACACTTGCTTCTTTTTGCAGCGCGTTTTTCCCGCAAAAAAACGCATTAAAAAAACGCATACAAATGCATACAAACGCTGCGTTTTTTTCAAGCATTTTTATGCGCATGCAGGAAAAAAACGCAGCGTTTTTGTGCGTTTGTATGCGTTTTTTGTGCGTTTGCGTTTTTTTACAGATTTTGGAAAAACCCCACAAAAAAGAAAAAACAACCAATCAACAACACACAAGACCAATGGGACTGCATTGTGGGTGTGGTATGTTAATATATAGACCCTGTCTACAGTATTCTTCACATTTGCTTGATTCTTCTCGTGACCATGGATCTGCGCTGGAAGAGTTTTCACTTCAACTTGGATTTGGACATCGCGATGGCTCAGGCATATGCAGTTGCTTGCCATGAACAAAGGAAGAGAGAGAGGCAGCGAAGACGGCGGCGTATGTGGATACATCCGATTGTTGAACTCCGGGAGAGCCGTGGGGCATACCACACCCTCTACAGCGAGCTCCAGTCAAACATGGAGAAATTTACAGATTATATCCGGATGTCCCACGAAAGTTTCATGGATTTGCTTGCTCGTGTCCAACAATCCATCCGGAGACAGGACACACAGCTCCGTCGTGCGATTCCTCCTGAGGAACGGCTACTGGTGACATTACGGTATGTTTTAAAAACCAAGGGGTGCGGTCTGAAGTTTTTTTTTTAAATTTAGTATTCAAAACCTTGGGTAATTAGTTTTCGTGAATGTACTAATATTTTATTTTATAGTTTTTTAAAATAATATACATAAATATTAATTTTACTTCTTTGTCTGTTCACAGATTCCTGGCGACTGGAGAAACCCTATCTTTACTACACTTCCAGTACCGTATTGGAATCTCTACCTTGTCTGGAATTGTTGCTGACACCTGCCGGGCTCTCTGGAATGTTCTTTGTCCAGAATTTATGCCCCTGCCCACCGCTGAAAAGTGGATGGAAATTGCTGACAAATTCTGGACAGTATGCAATTTTCCCAACTGTTTGGGAGCTGTTGATGGTAAACACATACGGATCATCAAACCCCAAAGAACGGGATCTGAGTACTATAATTACAAAAAGTACTTTTCAATAGTACTCATGGCGATTGCGGATGCCGGATGTATGTTTGTAGCAGTGGACATTGGAGCATTTGGCCGTGGTAATGACTCACAGGCTTTTAAAAACTCAGACATGGGCCGGAGGTTGTATGGCAACCAATTTAATTTCCCTATGCCACGGCCTCTTCCTCACACCGAAGCTCCGCCACTGCCCTTTGTAATGGTTGGCGATGAGGCTTTTCAAATGTGCGGAAACTTACTGAAACCCTACTCCAGCCGTGACTTGGACCACACCAAAAAAATATTTAATTACAGGCTGACCAGGGCCAGAAGAACTGTCGAGTGTGCTTTTGGGATTCTTGTCTCCAGATGGCGAATTCTGGGCACGGCCATTAATCTTAAACTTGAAACAGTCGATGAGGTGGTGAAGGCCTGTGTGGTTCTACATAACTTTGTGATGGCTAAAGAGCACCCGACCTTTGAACTGGACGATGATGCTCCTAACCCATTGCCTGAATTCACTCAGCACACTCTCAGGTCATCCGTTGAAGTTGGCCAAATGAGGGACCAATTTGCGGCCTACTTTATTTCTGATGTAGGACGGGTGCACTGGCAAGATGAAATGGTGTAATGTTTTTGTTTGTTTATGGTAATAAAAAACCTTATTTGATACCATTACTGAGTTCACTATATTTTTTAAACTCCAATTAAATAAAAAACTTCCCATGTATAACTGAATTTTTTGATGTTCACACACCTGGGCAGGTAAATACACATACGAGTTAAAATGCAGCATTGCTAGTCTGCGTGAAATATATTGGAACGAGCAAAGCTGCAGGCCATGAATCAGGAAACCAATTTTTTTCAAGAGAAAATTGTGCAACTAGTTGAAAAAAAAGTATGTGATTTTCTCAAAACACAACCCTCAAAACCCAACCCCAATGAAAGTCAATGGGGAATACAAGTCAGCATTGAGTGGATGAATGTAATCTGCTCCATTCCAACTTACAAGTTATTACACTAGGCCTTGGAATAACTATACTAGGCCGTGGTATTTCAAATATGAGTATAGTAGGCCTTGGGCCTACTAGTATAGTCATATGTGAAATACCACGGCCTAGTATAGTCATACCAAGGCCTACTCGATTTTTACCAACTAGGATCTTGTTTCACGAAAAACAAACTGGTGAAACTTGGCAAGTTTCAACAGTTTGTTTTTCATGAAACCAGATTCTAGTTGGTAAAACTAGAGTTATTACACTAGGTCTTGGAATGACTACAGTAGGCCATGGTATTTCAAATATGAGTATAGTAGGCCTTGGGGCTAGTAGTATAGTCATATGTGAAATACCACGGCCTAGTATAGTCATACCAAGGCCTACTCGATTTTTACCAACTAGGATCTTGTTTCACGAAAAACAAACTGGTGAAACTTGACAAGTTTCAACAGTTTGTTTTTCATGAAACCAGATTCTAGTTGGTAAAACTAGAGTTATTACACTAGGCCTTGGAATGACTATACTAGGCCGCGGTATTTCAAATATGAGTATAGTAGGCCTTGGGGCTAGTAGTATAGTCATATGTGAAAAACCACGGCCTAGTATAGTCATACCAAGGCCTACTGTAATAACTCGATTTTTAACAACTAGCATCTTGTTTCACAAAAAACAAACTGGTGAAACTAGAAAGAAACTTATAAGTTTCAACAGTTTTTTTTTCATGAAACCAGATTCTAGTTGGTAAAACTAGAGTTATTACACTAGGCCTTGGAATGACTATACTAGGCCGTGGTATTTCAAATATGAGTATAGTAGGCCTTGGGGCTAGTAGTATAGTAATATGTGAAATACCACGGCCTAGTATAGTCATACCAAGGCCTACTGTAATAACTCGATTTTTAACAACTAGCATCTTGTTTCACAAAAAACAAACTGGTGAAACTAGAAAGAAACTTATTTTTTAGACAAGTTTCAACAGTTTGTTTTTCATGAAACCAGATCCAAGTTGGTAAAACTAGAGTTATTACACTAGGCCTTGGTATGACTATACTAGGCCGTGGTATTTCACATATGACTATACTAGGCCTTGGGTTGGTTTTTAACATGTATTTACCCATCAGTGTGTGTGACCGGCGCAAACAACATTAATGAAACTTTTTAATGGTGAACCACAAATGTAAATTTATTTTTAATCAAAAAAAGTAAACCAAAAAATTATTTTTTACGGCGTTTGGGGGCAGATGGTTTCAATTTGGGGGTGTGCAGGGAATATGCAACACTTGAAGTTGAAGACGGTGTTTGAGGGGAAGGGGCAACAAAACTTGTGGGGGAAGGTAGTCCAGTTAAGGGAATTAAACTAGGAACACTTGGAGGAGAGGAAATCTGGTCAGGTACATTAGTTGTAATGGCATGTCGCCGTAGGCTTGTGTGCCTGGTACGACTTTGGCCCAATGCCCGCCTTGATAGATTTCGCCTTGAACTAGGGGCAAATATTGAGGGTAGGTCCCCCGTCTGCTGGTGTGGCTGCTGCTGCTGCTGAGGTGGCGGCTGCTGCTGAGGTGGCGGCTGCTGCTGAGGTGGCTGCTGCTGCTGGTGTGGCTGCTGCTGCTGAGGTGGCTGCTGCTGCTGAGGTGGCTGCTGCTGCTGGTGTGGCTGCTGCTGCTGAGGTGGCTGCTGCTGCTGCTGAGGTGGCGGCTGCTGCGGTGGTGGCTGCTGCTGCTGCTGTGGTGGCTGCTGCTGAGGTGGTTGCTGCTGCTGAGGTGGCTGCTGCTGCTGAGGTGGCTGCTGCTGCTGCTCTTCGTTGGCAGTGCTCGTCCTTGCAGGAGGACTGGTGGCGGCAGTGATGGTCCAGGTTTGCAGAGTGGTGGTGGCAGGGCTACTACATGTTGTTGTAGCAGCAGGGCTGTTCCATGTTTGCCTAGTGGTGGCTGAGCTCCACGCATGCATGGGAGTGGCGGTGGTGCTCCAGACAGGAGCAGCGCTTGCCATGGTGGTGTCGGTGAAGTGACCAGCTGCACTCAGACTTGTGGTGGTGTAACGGTGGGTGTCCTGGCTTTGAATAGAGGTGTCCGTGCAGTGGTATGCAGCACAAGTCGGTAGTGAGGTGAAGCGAGTCAATGGTGGCACAGGTGGAAATGACACCACTGACTGCTGACTGTACCGATTATGCTGCATAGCCTGCAAGAAAGCATTGTTGCAGGCCTGCAGCACATTCAGCTGTTGCTCAGGACTAAGGTGTTCCGCCATGCCCTTTTCAATCTTACTAAAAAAATGGTGTGCTGGTCTGTTGAGGTCGGCCTCCAGACGGTCAAGGCGCTGTTCTACAGAATTGAAGCGGTGTTCAAAGTGGTTAAAACCACGTTCCATGAGTGCAAAACCGCTTTCAACTCTGTCGGACATTGACTTGAGGCTGGAATTAAAGGCCTCGCTCAAATGCATAAACTCGGGCAAGACATTCCTGTCCAAGGCCCTCTGCCGCTGGCGGGTAGTGCCCGCATAACCAGTGGCAGAGACCTGGGACAGGGGAACACCTGATGGCCCAGCTTCCTGGTCACCAGCTGTGTGTGTGGCTGACCTGCAAGGTGCTTCCTGGCTGTCGGATGGCTGGGACGGGTCAGAGGACATCCGAGGAAGGACCGCTCCAGGGCCAGGTTGCAGGGTGCTGCTCCAGGTGCTGTGGAATAAAGGAAAATCATTACTACCATGCCTTTACAAGAAGCATCAGCTGTGGATTAGAAAAACACAGATTAATAAAAATAAAAACCCAAAATTTATAATACTTACGATCTCGTGGCAAGGACCGGTCTTAGGAACTGCAACGCGTGATAGTGACGGTATCTAGTTCTGGTCCTTGACGCAGCTCCACTGCGAACCTGGCCCTCAGCACGAACATCACTGTTGAAGCGGTCCTTGATCGAACGCCAACGTGTTCGTACTTTGTCCACTGTTGTTAAAAAAAAAACAGTGCCGTCAAGGACAACAGTCACTGCGGCACAATATAGCAATACAATACTCAAAGCAGTCACTGTAGACCCCGATGACACTGTTGGGTTTCCTGCTAGAATACACCTAGCACGAAACCCAACAGTGCCGTCAAGGACAACAGTCACTGCGGCACAATGTAGCAATACAATACTCAAAGCGGTCACTGTAGACCCCGATGACACTGTTGGGTTTCCTGCTAGAATACACCTAGCACGAAACCCAACAGTGCCGTCAAGGACAACAGTCACTGCGGCACAATGTAGCAATACAATACTCAAAGCAGTCACTGTAGACCCCGATGACACTGTTGGGTTTCCTGCTAGAATACACCTAGCACGAAACCCAACAGTGCCGTTAAGGACAACAGTCACTGCGGCACAATGTAGCAATACAATACTCAAAGCAGTCACTGTAGACCCCGATGACACTGTTGGGTTTCCTGCTAGAATACACCTAGCATGAAACCCAACAGTGCCGTCAAGGACAACAGTCACTGCGGCACAATGTAGCAATACAATACTCAAAGCAGTCACTGTAGACCCCGATGACACTGTTGGGTTTCCTGCTAGAATACACCTAGCACGAAACCCAACAGTGCCGTCAAGGACAACAGTCACTGCGGCACAATGTAGCAATACAATACTCAAAGCAGTCACTGTAGACTCCGATGACACTGTTGGGTTTCCTGCTAGAATACACCTAGCACGAAACCCAACAGTGCCGTCAAGGACAACAGTCACTGCGGCACAATGTAGCAATACAATACTCAAAGCAGTCACTGTAGACCCCGATGACACTGTTGGGTTTCCTGCTAGAATACACCTAGCACGAAACCCAACAGTGCCGTCAAGGACAACAGTCACTGCGGCACAATGTAGCAATACAATACTCAAAGCAGTCACTGTAGACCCCGATG
This sequence comes from Dendrobates tinctorius, assembly GCF_039654945.1. NCBI lineage: Eukaryota > Metazoa > Chordata > Amphibia > Anura > Dendrobatidae > Dendrobates > Dendrobates tinctorius. Next base: position 17,424,897 of record NW_027361998.1, on the reverse strand, counting down.
ACACTGTTGGGTTTCCTGCTAGAATACACCTAGCACGAAACCCAACAGTGCCGTCAAGGACAACAGTCACTGCGGCACAATGTAGCAATACAATACTCAAAGCAGTCACTGTAGACCCCAATGACACTGTTGGGTTTCCTGCTAGAATACACCTAGCACGAAACCCAACAGTGCCGTCAAGGACAACAGTCACTGCGGCACAATGTAGCAATACAATATTCAAAGCAGTCACTGTAGACTCCGATGACACTGTTGGGTTTCCTGCTAGAATACACCTAGCACGAAACCCAACAGTGCCGTCAAGGACAACAGTCACTGCGGCACAATGTAGCAATACAATACTCAAAGCAGTCACTGTAGAGCCCGATGACACTGTTGGGTTTCCTGCTAGAATACACCTAGCACGAAACCAAACAGTGCCGTCAAGGACAACAGTCACTGCGGCACAATGTAGCAATACAATACTCAAAGCAGTCACTGTAGACCCCAATGACACTGTTGGGTTTCCTGCTAGAATACACCTAGCACGAAACCCAACAGTGCCGTCAAGGACAACAGTCACTGCGGCACAATGTAGCAATACAATACTCAAAGCAGTCACTGTAGACTCCGATGACACTGTTGGGTTTCCTGCTAGAATATGCCTAGCACGAAACCCAACAGTGCCGTCAAGGACAACAGTCACTGCGGCACAATACAGAGCAGGGAAATACTCACTAAACGCCTTTTTGGAGGATGCTGTGGCGCTGTCCCAGCCATCCATCAACGCTGCGGCCACCTCATTCCATAGCCGCCGGGTCACCACAATGTCCTTGTGCAGCCGGTCACGGCTGTCCCACAACGGCGAACGCTCCTGGACCAGGCTGATGAGCTGCTCATTATCCAGGTAGACGTCTTCATCCCGTTGTGGAACCAAGACAAAACACATTCATTAGAATAATCAAATTTAAATTGAATAAAAAGTTACAAAAAAAGAAACATAAAAAAGAGTAAAAATAGAAGATAAAAAATAAAGAACATTACAAATCATTTGATACATACATTCCGTATCACCACCGGGACTTGGCTTCGCTGCTCCTGCTCTTCGCCCTCACTAGTCCCGTCCGCAGAAGATGATGATGATGACGATGTCTTAAAAAAGTAGAAAAAAACGTAAGAGATTTGGAGAAGCAGCAGATATACTTACCAGATGCACGAAAATAATCACCTCACGGTCTGCTTGCGCCAATTCCTGCCGCGATGGGGAATACTCGGATTCTGAAGACATACTGCATGTAAAAATAATAAAAATCATTAGTACATACATAATTTAAAAGGACAGGCATATAATCTAATATACTCACATTCTTCGCTGATCAGATGGGTTCCTTGTTGACTGTCTGCTCTCCAATCTGTCAGTGTAGTAGTGGCAGAGTTTTGGCAGGCACCTCCTTTATATAGACTTTTTTTTTTTTACTTTAGAAGATTATAACTAGTACAACAAGTGGACACTACCAAAAAAACGCAGCGCTAAAAAAACGCTTACATGCGCATGCCAGTGCGCACGTATGCGCATCCATAGGCTATAATGGCCATTTTTAGCGCAAAACGTGCGCATACGTGCGCATGCGCTTTTTTGCAGGGACAAAAAATGCAACATGCTACGTCTGGAAAATACAAACGCACACCCCAAAAAAACGCAGCGCATGAAAATCGCATACGTGCGCTTACCAGCGCGCAGGTATGAGCACCCATGCTAAATATAGGGGAAAAAACGCATGCGCAGGTATGCGTTTTTTTCCCAGCGCAAAAAAACGCAAATGTGAAACCAGCCTTACCCTTTGGTATCCAAGCTTTTGACTTTCAGTTCTTGATCTCGATTGCTTGTTGTCACCACAGTAAGCGCTTGCATCCGGTTTCTGTAGTGTAGCCGTTATCACGTTCGTCTCACACGCGAAAGGTCCCCAGTTCGAAACTGGGCAGAAACACAGCTTTTTCTCTTGGAAAACGATCTTTTTGACTTTCAGTGCTTGTTCTTTATTGCTTGCCATGACCACAGCATTTTTTGTTTGTTTGAATTGTTTGTTTGAATCGGTTGCTTTCTGTAGTGTAGCGGTTATCACGTTCGCTTTACATGCGAAAGGTCCTCGGTTCGAAACTGGGCAGAAACACAGCGTTCCTCTTGCAAACTAGCACTTTTGACAATGAGTGCTTGATCTTTAATGCTTGCCATGACCACAGTAAATCCTCTTGTCTGGTTACTGTAGTGTAGTGATTGTCCTGTTTGCCATTCTCCTGAAAGTTCCCTGTTTTGATCCCGGGCAGAAACATGTGGCTTTTCTTTATTTTGATCACAAACGTATATTGTTGGCTTAATTAGCCTTAGTTAGCATATTCTATTGCTGGTTTAATGAGCATTACTTTTACCAATGTGATTATTTCTACCCGTTTTTCTTTTTGGCAAGCATGTGTGTTTTTGACAGTGTCTAAGTGTTCCTAATTCAAGTAACACCTGATAGGATCAAGGTGCGAAAGCAGGCATCTAGGTGCTTTTTCTTTTTGGCTTTTGGACAAAGGCATGAGAATGTTTTGTGGAGCATGGTTTTGTTTCCCTGTTTGTTCTTTTTCTCCAATAGCCTGACAAATGAAAGGTTCCTGTGTTGCAAAATGCACTTTGTCCTGTCTTCAGACATAGAGGAAGACCTCTTGACTTTGGCTGGCTGTTTTTTTCTTTTTCAAGTTCATTTCAGCATGTTTAAACATCTTTATCTTTGCATGGAGTTTCTGAAGTGTAGTGGTTGTCACTAGAGCTGAGCGACTTTTGGTTTTTTAGGGTCGCGTTTCGTTTCGTGAAACCCGACTTTTCCAAAAGTCGGGTCGAGCAAGATCGTCCAATTATAGGGAAGTCGGGGTCGTTCCAAAACACGAATCCCAATGTAAGTCAATGGGGAATAAAAGTCGGCAGTGAGAGGAGGACAGGAAACACACCTACAGTGCCCATTTCAATGCCAAAAGCATCAATTCTTCTTACTTAAGCTTGTCAACCTTAATTAACTTCATAATACAAGTTACGCACTGAAAAATGGGGGTTATTTGGCTAAATTTGTGGGGGGGGAGGGCTGGCTGCAGGTTTTCATGTGCCCTGGGCGAAAGAGCGCCCCTTTAACACATACCACAACTCATCATGCTCCGATACAGCAGAGAAATAGCGGTATAGTACAATGAAAAATACCGCACTTTTTACATCTCATGACGAGGCCCATCTATTTCTCCATACAAAATCATTGGTCCCATATAATGTTTGAAACAGTATATGATGAGCTCCACATAATGCTACAGTATATGATGGTCCCCATGGATGAAGCTCCACTGTCTTATGGGCCCAAATAATGCTCCAAACATAATGGGCCCCATTTCTAATGCTCTAGTGTATAATGGGCCCTGTAAATGCTGCTCCAGTGTCTGATGTCCACCTTTGGAATGTTCCAGTGTATGGTGGGCCCCATCTATCATTCTCCAGAGTATAGTGCGCCCCAAAAATTGCTGTCCCAACATAGAAAACAATCAAATAAGTCTCCTCGCTAGGGAATCCCTGTACTTGTCTGGACAGGTGCTGTAGCTTGCTTAACAGCTCGCCAGCCGTTCTCACGCCCAGTATGGATTGCACGTGATTGCACAAAGGTTAGAAAGGGTACCGTATCCCTGGATAACATGTATGGATAGCGTACACATTCAAAATATATGTCTATACAGCATGAGGCAGGCTCAGATGGTGTTAGGGCCAGTATGGATTGCACGTCATTGCACAAAGGTTAGTAGGGGTACCGTATCCCCGGATAACATGTATGGATAGCGTACACATTCAAAATATATGTCTATACAGCATGAGGCAGGCTCAGACGGTGTTAGGCCCAGTATGGATTGCACGTCATTGCACAAAGGTTAGAAGGGGTACCGTATCCCCGGATAACATGTATGGATAGCGTACACATTCAAAATATATGTCTATACAGCATGAGGCAGGCTCAGACGGTGTTAGGCCCAGTATGGATTGCACGTCATTGCACAAAGGTTAGAAAGGGTACCGTATCCCCGGATAACATGTATGGATAGCGTACACATTCAAGATATATGTCTATACAGCATGAGGCAGGCTCAGATGGTGTTAGGCCCAGTATGGATTGCACGTCATTGCACAAAGGTTAGAAGGGGTACCGTATCCCTGGATAACATGTATGGATAGCGTACACATTCAAAATATATGTCTATACAGCATGAGGCAGGCTCAGACGGTGTTAGGCCCAGTATGGATTGCACGTCATTGCACAAAGGTTAGAAGGGGTACCGTATCCCCGGATAACATGTATGGATAGCGTACACATTCAAAATATATGTCTATACAGCATGAGGCAGGCTCAGACGGTGTTAGGCCCAGTGTGGATTGCACGTCATTGCACAAAGGTTAGAAGGGGTACCGTATCCCCGGATAACATGTATGGATAGCGTACACATTCAAAATATATGTCTATACAGCATGAGGCAGGCTCAGACGGTGTTAGGCCCAGTATGGATTGCACGTCATTGCACAAAGGTTAGAAGGGGTACCGTATCCCCGGATAACATGTATGGATAGCGTACACATTCAAAATATATGTCTATACAGCATGAGGCAGGCTCAGACGGTGTTAGGCCCAGTATGGATTGCACGTGATTGCACAAAGGTTAGAAAGGGTACCGTATCCCTGGATAACATGTATGGATAGCGTACACATTCAAAATATATGTCTATACAGCATGAGGCAGGCTCAGATGGTGTTAGGCCCAGTATGGATTGCACGTCATTGGACAAAGGTTAGAAAGGGTACCGTATCCCTGGATAACAAGTATGGATAGCGTACACATTCAAAATATATGTCTCAGGAGGCAGGCTCAGACGGTGTCAGGCACAGTATGGATTTGACGGCCCAGATTGCACAGCGGAGGAGCAGGGAGAGGTAAAGATTGCAAATGCTGGGGCCCTTGCCAAGCAAGGGGGGCCCACTCGTGGGCGTCGGTACTGGCACTGGGCCCCTCATAGTACAGCGGTGTGTCTGACGGCGGGTGTGCACCACCACCGTCAGAGACACTTGATTGCACTATGAGGGACCCTGTGCCAGTGCCCGCGCCCAAGAGTCGGCCTACCCACCTGTCCAGGGCAACGGCACTCGCACGGTGTCGTGCGCTAGGTGGTGACCCCGGCCATGGGGGGGAGGCAGCACAGTTAGGGAATCATAGAATCATAGAATCATAGAATCGTAGAGTTGGAAGGGACCTCCTGGGCCATCTGGTCCAACCCCCTGCTCAAAGCAGGATTCGCTAAATCATCCCAGTCAGATGTCTGTCCAGCCTATGTTTGAAGACTTCCATTGAAGGAGAACTCACCACTTCTCGTGGCAGCCTGTTCCACTCATTGATCACTCTAACTGTCAAAAAGTTTTTTCTAATATCTAATCTGTGTCTCCTCCCATTCAGTTTCATCCCATTGCTTCTAGTCTTTCCTTGTGCAAATGAGAATAAAGTTGATCCTTCTACAATGTGACAGCCCTTTAGATATTTGTAGACAGCTATTAAGTCTCCTCTCAGTCTTCTCTTTTGCAAACTAAACATTCCCAAATCCTGCAACCTTTCCTCATAAGACAGGGTTTGCAGACCGGTCACCATTCTGGTCGCTCTTTTCTGAACTTGCTCCAGTTTGTTGATGTCTTTTTTAAAATGTGGTGCCCAAAACTGGACACAATATTCCAGATGAGGTCTGACCAAAGAGGAGTAGAGGGAAATAATGACTTCACGTGATCTAGACTGTATGCTTCTGTTAATACATCCTAGAATTGCATTTGCCTTTTTTGCTGCTGCATCACACTGTTGACTCATATTCAGTCTGTGATCTATTAGTATACCCAAGTCTTTTTCACATGTGCTGTCACTTAGCCCTATTCCTCCCATTCTATATATGCTTTTTCCATTTTTATTGCCCAGATGTAGTACTTTGCATTTCTCCCTGTTAAAAACCATTCTGTTAGTTGCTGCCCACTTCTCCAGTTTATTTAAATCTTTTTGAATCCTCTCTCTCTCTTCTCTAGTATTAGCTATCCCTCCTAGCTTTGTGTCATCAGCAAATTTAATCAGTTTACCCTCAATTCCTTCATCTAAATCGTTGATAAAGATGTTGAACAATACAGGGCCCAGGACAGAGCCATGTGGTACCCCACTTGAGACATTCTTCCAACTGGATGTGCAGCCATTTACGACCACTCTTTGGGTCCGATCACTAAGCCAGTTATGAATCCACCTAACAGTTGCCTTGTCCATTCCATACTTAATCATTTTTTCAATAAGGATTGTATGAGAGACTTTGTCAAATGCTTTGCTGAAGTCAAGATATACTATATCTACAGCATTTCCTTGATCCACCCAATCAGTGATACCGTCATAGAAGGAAATTAAGTTAGTCTGACATGACTTATTAGTTACAAACCCATGCTGACTCTGTTTAATCACTTCATTCTTATCCAGGTATTGACATACATGTTGTTTAATAATTTGTTCAAAGATCTTTCCTGGTATAGAAGTCAGACTCACCGGCCTATAGTTACCTGGGTCCACCTTCTTCCCCTTTTTGAAGATAGGAACAACATTTGCTCTTCTCCAGTCTTCTGGCACTTCTCCTGTTCTCCAAGAATTTTCAAAGATTATAGAGAGGGGTTCAAAAATTTCTTCTGCTATCTCCTTCAGTACTCTGGGGTGTAATTCATCTGGACCTGGAGACTTGAATTCATTTAGGCTAGCTAAGTGTTTCCTCACTATCTTTCTGTTTATAGATATCCTGGATTCTTCTATTCCCTTAATAGGACAGTGAATAACAGTTGATGTTACATTTCCTTTCTGAGAGAAAACAGATGCAAAATAGGAATTTAAAAGTTCAGCCTTCTCAACATCCTGTCTTACCATTTCATCATTTTCATCCTGTAAAAATCCTATAGCATCTTTGACTTTTCTTTTACTTTTGACATATCCCCAAAATCCTTTATTATTGCTTTTGACATCTCTTGCAAGCCTCAATTCATTTTCAGCTTTAGCTAATCTGATTTGTGCCCTGCAGGTTCTGCAGACAGCATTATATTCTTCTTTAGATATGCCTCCCTCTTTCCATTTTATAAACATTTTTTTCTTCCTTTTTAGCATGTGCTTAAGTTCTGTGTTCATCCATCCTGGGTTCCTTAACTGCTTCCTATTCTTCCCTCTTTTCGGAATTGTTAACAACTGTGCTTTGAGAATTTCATTTTTCAAGATTTCCCATCCTTCCTGGACATTTTTGTCTTTAAGGATATCCAGCCATTGGATCCCTCCAATTCTCTTTCTGAATCCCTTAAAATCTGCCTTTCTGAAATCTAACCTTGACGTCTGAGTCTTCACAGGTCTTCCGCCTCTAGTTATCCAAAATTCTAAAATAGCATGGTCGCTACCTCCTTAGGTCCCAGCCACTTTTACCTCCTCAACCATTTCCTCCCTGTTTATAAGGATTAGATCCAAGGTAGCAGTTCCCCTTGTTTTCTCCCTTACCTTTTGGAAGATAAAGTTGTCAGCAAGAGAGGATAAGAATTTCCTTGACCTGATAGTTTTGCCTGAGAGAGATTCCCAACAAATGTCTGGATAGTTGAAATCTCCCATGACAACTATGTCATATTTTTTGGAGAACTTGGCCATTTGATGCATAAAGAGTTCATCCATAGCTTCAGCTTGCACAGGCGGCCTGTAGTAAATGCCTACAATGGTGTCCTTTCCATTGTTCTGTCCTTGTATTCTTACCCAAACAGTTTCCACAGAACTCCCAGTCTCTGAAGCTTCAATCTCTGTGCAGATATACGCGTTTCTAACATACAATGCGACACCCCCTCCTCGTTTATCAAGTCTGTTTCTTGCAAATAAGTTGTATCCTTCTAGTCTTGTATTCCAATCATGTGTATTGTCCCACCAAGTTTCAGTGATTCCAATGACATCATATTTCTTTTCCTGTGTTAGTAGTTCCAATTCTCCTTGTTTGTTGCCCATGCTTTGTGCATTAGTATAGAAACATTTTAGTTTGTGATTGGTTTCTCTTTCTCCAATATTTTTATTAATTAGATTCTTTCGTCTTTGTTCTTCTTTTCCACTTCTAATAGCAGAGTTCTCAATAGCATTTGTCAGGTGTATGGCTTTTTCTGGTCTTTTGCTTCCCTTCCCATGTTGTTCTAGTTTAAAGCTCTCCTTACAAGTGTAGCAAGGCGACTTCCAAATACATGCTTACCAGTCTTCGTAAGGTGCACCCCATCTCTAGCAAGTAGTCCATCGTATAAGTAGTTCACTCCGTGATCCAGGAATCCAAATCGTTGCTGACGGCACCATCGAAGTAGCCAGTTGTTTACCTGCAGAATCTTATTCCACCTCCTTGTTCCATGGCCATCCACTGGGAGGATGGAAGAGAAGACCACCTGCGCTCCCAGTTCTTTCACTTTCTTGCCTAAGTCTTTAAAGTCTCTGCAGATGGTTTCCAGGTCGTTTCTTGCAGTGTCATTTGTCCCCACATGTAGTAGCAGGAATGGGTAGTCATCTGTAGGTCTGAAGAGTCCTGATATCCTGTCAGACACATCTTTAATTTTTGCACCTGGAAGACAACACATTTCTCTTGAAGTTATATCCGGTCTGCAGATAGCGGCCTCAGTTCCTCTCAACAGGGAATCCCCCATGACCACCACTCTCCGTTTCTTCTTCACAACATTTTTCTTTATCCATCCAGGAGGACTCTGAAGGCGTACAAGGTTGCTGCTTGTTGGCAAAGTCTTATCCTGATGTATTTCTTCATTGTTTTCCTGCGTGAGAGCCTGGTACTGGTTTCTGAGCAGTATGGGTGCTGACTGCCTCCTGATCCTCCTGCTTCTCTGGGTCACATGGCATATGTTGATGTTGGACATTCAACTGATGCAAAAGGCGAAATAGGTGAAGTACCAGGAAGAGGTGGACCAAAGCAAGCCATTTTTCTGTCACCCTATGTGTCATCAGGGGAAGGTGGGACAAAATCCTTGGAAACCCATGCGTGGTTCATGTTAATGCAGGCTAGATCATCCACATTTTGGATTGACAGACGGGTCCTTTTTTCTGTCAGGATTGATCCAGCTGCACTGAAGACTCTTTCCGATAGCACACTTGCAGCTGGGCAAGCGAGCTCCTGTAAGGCATATTGGGCCAATTCAGGCCAGGTGTCCAGTTTAGCGGCCCAATAGTCAAAGGGGAATGACCTGTGTGGGAGAACATCGATATGGGAGGAAAAGTAGTTTGTAACCATAGTTGACAACTGCTGTCTCCTGTCACTTTCCATCGATGCAGTATTACCAGTTGTGTGAACGGTATTTGAAAAATCAGTCCACAACATTGTCATGAAACCCCTGTCTCCAACGCCACTTTTGCTGTGTGCACCACGAACACCTCTGCCAAGCTGCCCCCGGCCCGTACGGCTCGTGTGAGAACCATCACCGCTGCTGTGTGCTGGGAATGCCTCAAGCAACCGATTTACCAGAGTTGCTTGTTTATTAGCCAATATTAGGTCAAGGTTCTCCTGTGGCATGATGTTTTGTAATTTGCCTTTATAGCGTGGATCCAGGATGCTGGCCAACCAGTAGTCGTCATCGTTCATCATTTTGGCAATGCGGGGGGTCCCTTTTTAGGATCCGCAAGGCATAATCTGACATGTGGGCCAATGTTCCCGGTGTCAATGATGCACTGCGAGTGCTGGGTGGAGGAGCACTTTCTGGCAAATCCACATCCCTCCAGTCACGCACAAACCCTGTACCAGACCTTGCCACGCCAACATTTTCACTTGCCCCACGAGATGCATCCTCCTCCCCTAAGTAATCATCCCCATCATCCTCCTCCTCCTCCTCCTCTTCTTCCTCCACCTCGTCCAGGAGAGGTCCCTGAGCAGACAATGGCTGAATGTCATCAAGGATTCCCTCCTCCTCTTCCTCCTCATCAACATTGGCTGCAGACGCCTGCTCCTTAAGGTGCATCAAAGTTTGCATGAGCAGACGCATAAGTGGGATGCTCATGCTTAGGATGGCGTCGTCTGCGCTTACCAGCCGTGTGCATTCCTCAAAACACTGAAGGACTTTACAAAGGTCTTTCAGCTTCGACCACTGCACGCCTGTCAACTCCATGTCTGCTCTCAAAGTGCCTGGCCGTGTATCCTCCCACAAATGCATTATGGCCTGCCTCTGCTCGCACAGCCACTCCACCATGTGCAGGGTGGAGTTCCACCTTGTTGCAATGTCGATAATGAGGCGGTGGTTGGGAAGGTGGAGCAATCGCTGCAGCTTCTGCATACGAACGGAGTGTACAGGCGACCGGCGGATGTGCGCGCACAGTCTTCGCACCTTCTGGAGCAGGGCTGTTAACTCCGGATAATTTTTGAGGAAGCACTGTACCACCAGGTTCAAGGTGTGAGCCAAGCAAGGTATGTGGCTGAGTTTTGAAAGGGCTATGGCTGCCACAAAATTACGGCCGTTATCAATAACTACCTTGCCTGCCTCAAGATGTACACTGCCCAGCCATGACTCAGTTTGTCGCTTCAAGTACTCGGCCAGCACCTCGGCGGTGTGTCTGTCGCCCAAACACATCATCTGCAACACAGCCTGCTGACGCTTTCCACTAGCTGCTCGATAGGGGGACACATCGTGTGCAACAGTGGCAGCTGCAGATGGAGTGCTCGTACGACTGCGCTCTGTGGACGAGCTTTCGCTTCTGGAGGAGGAGGAGGAGGAGGGTCGAACGCCTACAGCCAACTGTTTCCTATACCGTGGGCTAGGCAGCACTGTCCCACCACCGCTGTCCCCTGTGGACCCTGCATCCACCACATTAACCCAGTGCACAGTGATGGACACGTAACGGCCCTGGCCATGCCGACTGGACCATGCATCAGTTGTGAGGTGCACCTTTCCGCTCACTGACTGCTTGAGTGCATGGACAATGCGGTCTTTCACATGATGGTGGAGGGCTGGGATGGCTTTGCGAGAGAAGAAGTGGCGACTGGGTAGGTCATAGCGTGGTACTGCATAGGCCATGAGTTCGCGGAAAGCTGTGCTTTCCACCAACCGAAAGGGCATCATCTCAAACGAGATTAGTTTGGCAATGTGGGCGTTCAAACCCAGTGTACGCGGATGAGAGACTGAGTACTTTCTTGACCTACTCATAGTGTCTGGGAGGGTGAGCTGGACTTGAGAGCTGCATATGGTGGAAGTAGCGGTGGACAGGGCGGACTGAGAGAGGGTTGATGATGGTGATGGAGTTGGTGTTCTTTCTGATGGCCTAGAATCAGTCTTTCGTTGATATAACAGTGGGATTCCCTGACTGCTGTGGCCTTGCAACGACACCTCAACATTTGCTGCTGTGCTAACCGGTGGGCTTACAGTGGGGGAAACAATGTAGCGTTGCTGACTACCTTCGTTGTGATCAGTTGCACATGTGGCACTTGAGGTTTGGTGTTGTGTCCACACTTGCAAGTGCATGCTGGTTAAATGTCTAAGCATGCAACTGGTATTCAAATTTTTCAGATTTTTCCCTCAGCTAAAGGTCTTTGTGCACTTCTTACAGATAACCTTGGCCTGATCATGAGGATTTTGTTCAAAAAAGTGCCACACTGCACTCTTCCTACTTTGGCAGACATTTTGCGGCCTAGCACGCTGTGATCTTTTGACCCTCTGGACAAGCTGTCCAGCAACTCTTTTGATGTTTGGAACCTGTCTTTGGAGTGCTCCGGGCATGCCAGATAACAGCTGTTGCGATGTCGATGTCTGCTGTGGATGCTCCTCATCTGAGCTATTGGAAGCAGCACCCTCTTCCCCCAATGGATGCCAATCTGGGTCAACAACTGGGTCATCCATCACCTCCTCTTCTATGTCATGTGCACCTTTCTCTGTGTCACCGTGTATGGTGGTATAGTGTGCGGGAAGGGGCACCTGAGTCTCATCAGCGTCAAAATCTGGCTCTGTACACTGCGAGGACAATGTAGTGCTCTGAGTGAATGTACCAGCAGAATTATCCATCAGCGGCTGTGCATCAGTGCACTCCATGTCAGATTCATCTTGGCCTGGGTAATTCACCATTTGACTTGATAATCCAGGCATGGTATGTGAAAACAGCTCCATGGAGTAATCAGTAGTATGGCCTGCGTCATCCTTCAATCTTGGTTGGGGTGAAGGACACAAGGAAAGGTGTGGTTCATGAACATGAGCCTCCAATGACGACTCAGTGCTTTTACTTTTTACAACTGAAGAAGAGGAGGCGATAGAGCTGGAGGCTGAGTCAGCAATGTAAGACAAAACTTTTTCCTGATGCTCTGCCTTTAAAAGCGGTATGCCAACTCCTAGAAAACTAAGCGTTCGAGGCCTTATGTAGCCAGACGATGACGCAGGGTCAGCACCTCCTGCATTTGGTCCTATTTTGCTCTTGCCACTACCATCAGATCCATCACCAACACCATCATTACCAGCTGCCAACCCCCGCCCAATTCCACGGCCTCTTCCACCAGCCTTCCTCATTTTTGGTAGAAATGTAGACAAAGTCCAACAAACTATATAGTAATGTAAAACAAGGTACAAGGTGTCTATAGGACAGGGGAGATTTAGAATTTCTGCACACACTTGTGGACAGTGGACACTTGTGGATTGTGTGCGGCCCACTGATATCTGAGCGCTATGTCACAGGCTCGATGGCACAGCTGTGACCAAAGTGACAAGAGGATAATGGAGATTTTGAATCTCTATGTACACTTTTGGACACTGGACACTTGTGGATTGTGTGCGGCCCACTGATATCTGAGCGCTATGTGACACGCTCGATGGCACAGCTGCCTGTGACCAAGGTGACGAGAGGATAATGGAGATTTTGAATCTCTGCGTACACTTTTGGACACTGGACACTTGTGGATTGTGTTAGGCCCACTGTTATCTGAGCGCTATGTGACATGCTCGATGGTACAGCTGCCTGTGACCAAAGTGACGAGAGGATAATGGAGATTTTGAATCTCTGCGTACACTTTTGGACACTGGATACTTGTTGATTGTGTGAGGCCCACTGATATCTGAGCGCTATGTGACACGCTCGATGGCACAGCTGCCTGTGACCAAAGTGACGAGAGGATAATGGAGATTTTGAATCTCTGCGTACACTTTTGGACACTGGACACTTGTGGATTGTGTGCGGCCCACTGATATCTGAGCGCTATGTGACACGCTCGATGGCACAGCTGCCTGTGACCAAAGTGACGAGAGGATAATGGAGATTTTGAATCTCTGCGTACACTTTTGGACACTGGACACTTGTGGATTGTGTGCGGCCCACTGATATCTGAGCGCTATGTGACACGCTCGATGGCACAGCTGCCTGTGACCAAAGTGACGAGAGGATAATGGAGATTTTGAATCTCTGCGTACACTTTTGGACACTGGACACTTGTGGATTGTGTGAGGCCCACTGATATCTGAGCGCTATGTGACACGCTCGATGGCACAGCTGCCTGTGACCAAAGTGACGAGAGGATAATGGAGATTTTGAATCTCTGCGTACACTTTTGGACACTGGACACTTGTGGATTGTGTGAGGCCCACTGATATCTGAGCGCTATGTGACACGCTCGATGGCACAGCTGCCTGTGACCAAAGTGACGAGAGGATAATGGAGATTTTGAATCTCTGCGTACACTTTTGGACACTGGACACTTGTGGATTGTGTGAGGCCCACTGATATCTGAGCGCTATGTGACACACTCGATGGCACAGCTGCCTGTGACCAAAGTGACGAGAGGATAATGGAGATTTTGAATCTCTGCGTACACTTTTGGACACTGGACACTTGTGGATTGTGTTAGGCCCACTGTTATCTGAGCGCTATGTGACACGCTCGATGGCACAGCTGCCTGTGACCAAAGTGACGAGAGGATAATGGAGATTTTGAATCTCTGCGTACACTTTTGGACACTGGACACTTGTGGATTGTGTGAGGCCCACTGATATCTGAGCGCTATGTGACACACTCGATGGCACAGCTGCCTGTGACCAAAGTGACGAGAGGATAATGGAGATTTTGAATCTCTGCGTACACTTTTGGACACTGGACACTTGTGGATTGTGTTAGGCCCACTGTTATCTGAGCGCTATGTGACACGCTCAATGGCACAGCTGCCTGTGACCAAAGTGACGAGAGGATAATGGAGATTTTGAATCTCTGCGTACACTTTTGGACACTGGACACTTGTGGATTGTGTGCGGCCCACTGATATCTGAGCGCTATGTGACACGCTCGATGGCACAGCTGCCTGTGACCAAAGTGACGAGAGGATAATGGAGATTTTGAATCTCTGCGTACACTTTTGGACACTGGACACTTGTGGATTGTGTGCGGCCCACTGATATCTGAGCGCTATGTGACACGCTCGATGGCACAGCTGCCTGTGACCAAAGTGACGAGAGGATAATGGAGATTTTGAATCTCTGCGTACACTTTTGGACACTGGACACTTGTGGATTGTGTGAGGCCCACTGATATCTGAGCGCTATGTGACACGCTCGATGGCACAGCTGCCTGTGACCAAAGTGACGAGAGGATAATGGAGATTTTGAATCTCTGCGTACACTTTTGGACACTGGACACTTGTGGATTGTGTGAGGCCCACTGATATCTGAGCGCTATGTGACACGCTCGATGGCACAGCTGCCTGTGACCAAAGTGACGAGAGGATAATGGAGATTTTGAATCTCTGCGTACACTTTTGGACACTGGACACTTGTGGATTGTGTGAGGCCCACTGATATCTGAGCGCTATGTGACACGCTCGATGGCACAGCTGCCTGTGACCAAAGTGACGAGAGGATAATGGAGATTTTGAATCTCTGCGTACACTTTTGGACACTGGACACTTGTGGATTGTGTGAGGACCACTGATATCTGAGCGCTATGTGACACACTCGATGGCACAGCTGCCTGTGACCAAAGTGACGAGAGGATAATGGAGATTTTGAATCTCTGCGTACACTTTTGGACACTGGACACTTGTGGATTGTGTTAGGCCCACTGTTATCTGAGCGCTATGTGACACGCTCGATGGCACAGCTGCCTGTGACCAAAGTGACGAGAGGATAATGGAGATTTTGAATCTCTGCGTACACTTTTGGACACTGGACACTTGTGGATTGTGTGAGGCCCACTGATATCTGAGCGCTATGTGACACACTCGATGGCACAGCTGCCTGTGACCAAAGTGACGAGAGGATAATGGAGATTTTGAATCTCTGCGTACACTTTTGGACACTGGACACTTGTGGATTGTGTTAGGCCCACTGTTATCTGAGCGCTATGTGACACGCTCGATGGCACAGCTGCCTGTGACCAAAGTGACGAGAGGATAATGGAGATTTTGAATCTCTGCGTACACTTTTGGACACTGGACACTTGTGGATTGTGTGAGGCCCACTGATATCTGAGCGCTATGTGACACGCTCGATGGCACAGCTGCCTGTGACCAAAGTGACGAGAGGATAATGGAGATTTTGAATCTCTGCGTACACTTTTGGACACTGGACACTTGTGGATTGTGTTAGGCCCACTGTTATCTGAGCGCTATGTGACATGCTCGATGGCACAGCTGCCTGTGACCAAAGTGACGAGAGGATAATGGAGATTTTGAATCTCTACGTACACTTTTGGACACTGGACACTTGTGGATTGTGTGAGGCCCACTGATATCTGAGCGCTATGTGACACGCTCGATGGCACAGCTGCCTGTGACCAAAGTGACGAGAGGATAATGGAGATTTTGAATCTCTGCGTACACTTTTGGACACTGGACACTTGTGGATTGTGTGAGGCCCACTGATATCTGAGCGCTATGTGACACGCTCGATGGCACAGCTGCCTGTGACCAAAGTGACGAGAGGATAATGGAGATTTTGAATCTCTGCGTACACTTTTGGACACTGGACACTTGTGGATTGTGTTAGGCCCACTGAAATCTGAGCGCTACGTGACATGCTCGATGGCACAGCTGCCTGTGACCAAAGTGACGAGAGGATAATGGAGATTTTGAATCTCTGCGTACACTTTTGGACACTGGACACTTGTGGATTGTGTGAGGCCCACTGATATCTGAGCGCTATGTGACACGCTCGATGGCACAGCTGCCTGTGACCAAAGTGACGAGAGGATAATGGAGATTTTGAATCTCTGCGTACACTTTTGGACACTGGACACTTGTGGATTGTGTGAGGCCCACTGATATCTGAGCGCTATGTGACACGCTCGATGGCACAGCTGCCTGTGACCAAAGTGACGAGAGGATAATGGAGATTTTGAATCTCTGCGTACACTTTTGGACACTGGACACTTGTGGATTGTGTGAGGCCCACTGATATCTGAGCGCTATGTGACACGCTCGATGGCACAGCTGCCTGTGACCAAAGTGACGAGAGGATAATGGAGATTTTGAATCTCTGCGTACACTTTTGGACACTGGACACTTGTGGATTGTGTGAGGCCCACTGATATCTGAGCGCTATGTGACACGCTCGATGGCACAGCTGCCTGTGACCAAAGTGACGAGAGGATAATGGAGATTTTGAATCTCTGCGTACACTTTTGGACACTGGACACTTGTGGATTGTGTGAGGCCCACTGATATCTGAGCGCTATGTGACACACTCGATGGCACAGCTGCCTGTGACCAAAGTGACGAGAGGATAATGGAGATTTTGAATCTCTGCGTACACTTTTGGACACTGGACACTTGTGGATTGTGTTAGGCCCACTGTTATCTGAGCGCTATGTGACACGCTCGATGGCACAGCTGCCTGTGACCAAAGTGACGAGAGGATAATGGAGATTTTGAATCTCTACGTACACTTTTGGACACTGGACACTTGTGGATTGTGTGAGGCCCACTGATATCTGAGCGCTATGTGACACGCTCGATGGCACAGCTGCCTGTGACCAAAGTGACGAGAGGATAATGGAGATTTTGAATCTCTGCGTACACTTTTGGACACTGGACACTTGTGGATTGTGTGAGGCCCACTGATATCTGAGCGCTATGTGACACGCTCGATGGCACAGCTGCATGTGACCAAAGTGACGAGAGGATAATGGAGATTTTTAATCTCTGCGTACACTTTTGGACACTGGACACTTGTGGATTGTGTTAGGCCCACTGATTTCTGAGCGCTACGTGACATGCTCGATGGCACAGCTGCCTGTGACCAAAGTGACGAGAGGATAATGGAGATTTTGAATCTCTGCGTACACTTTTGGACACTGGACACTTGTGGATTGTGTGAGGCCCACTGATATCTGAGCGCTATGTGACACGCTCGATGGCACAGCTGCCTGTGACCAAAGTGACGAGAGGATAATGGAGATTTTGAATCTCTGCGTACACTTTTGGACACTGGACACTTGTGGATTGTGTGCGGCCCACTGATATCTGAGCGCTATGTGACACGCTCGATGGCACAGCTGCCTGTGACCAAAGTGACGAGAGGATAATGGAGATTTTGAATCTCTGCGTACACTTTTGGACACTGGACACTTGTGGATTGTGTGAGGCCCACTGATATCTGAGCGCTATGTGACACGCTCGATGGCACAGCTGCCTGTGACCAAAGTGACGAGAGGATAATGGAGATTTTGAATCTCTGCGTACACTTTTGGACACTGGACACTTGTGGATTGTGTGAGGCCCACTGATATCTGAGCGCTATGTGACACGCTCGATGGCACAGCTGCCTGTGACCAAAGTGACGAGAGGATAATGGAGATTTTGAATCTCTGCGTACACTTTTGGACACTGGACACTTGTGGATTGTGTGAGTCCCACTGATATCTGAGCGCTATGTGACACGCTCGATGGCACAGCTGCCTGTGACCAAAGTGACGAGAGGATAATGGAGATTTTGAATCTCTGCGTGCACTTTTGGACACTGGACACTTGTGGATTGTGTTAGGCCCACTGATATCTGAGCGCTATGTGACACGCTCGATGGCACAGCTGCCTGTTACCAAAGTGACGAGAGGATAATGGAGATTTTGAATCTCTGCGTACACTTTTGGACACTGGACACTTGTGGATTGTGTGAGGCCCACTGATATCTGAGCGCTATGTGACACGCTCGATGGCACAGCTGCCTGTGACCAAAGTGACGAGAGGATAATGGAGATTTTGAATCTCTGAGTACACTTTTGGACACTGGACACTTGTGGATTGTGTGAGGCCCACTGATATCTGAGCGCTATGTGACACGCTCGATGGCACAGCTGTGACAAAAGTGACTAGAGGATAAGGGAGATTGGATTGCTTTTAAAAAAGCAGTTTGCGGAGCAGTGGGTAAACAGCAATGTCAGCGTGTCAGGAAGCCTTAAAAGGCAGCCCAACAACCAACACCACTGATGCACCACAATATAGCCTCCCCTTGCACTGCACACACAGTGACTTGTGTGTTGTGCAGGCCAAATCGCTAGCAGCAGAAGCAGTTTTTTTGTCTTCTTCCCTGCCTAACGCGCTCCCTACAGAATCAGCAGCAACCTCTCCATATACTAAGATCGGCAGAAGTAAGATGATGGTCGGCGTGCACGCCCTTTTATACCCCCTGTGACGCCCACCAAAGCAAGCCAATCACTTGCATGCCCTTCTGAAAGATGGTGGTGACCCGTGCCTAGGTCATCACGTTGCCCACAGTGTCCGTGGATCCTGATTGGCTGAAAAAGAGCGCAAAACAAACTTTTGAAACGCGACTTTGGCGCGTAAGTCGCCGACCTCGCGGCCGACCTCATCCTAGGGTCGGGTTTCGTTTCATGAAACCCGACTTTGCCAAAAGTCGGCGACTTTTGAATTTTTTCGACCCGTTTCGCTCAACTCTAGTGATAACGGCTACACTACAGAAACCGGATGCAAGGGCTTACTGTGGTGACAACAAGCAATCGAGATCAAGAACTGAAAGTCAAAAGCTTGGATACCAAAGAGTAACAGCGTGTTTCTGCCCAGTTTCAAACTGGGGACCTTTCGCGTGTTAGGCGAACGTGATAACCACTACACTACAGAAACCGGCTGCGGAAGGTTACTGTGGTCATGACGAGCCATCGAGAACAAAGACTCAACGTCAAAAGCTTTAATATCAACGCCTAATGTCATGCTTCTATCCAGTTTCGAACTGGGGACCGTTCGCGTGTGAGGTGAACGTGACAACAACTACACTTCAGAAACTCCATGCAAAGCTAAAGATGTTTAAACATGCTGAAATGAACTTGAAAAAGAAAAAAACAGCCAGCCAAAGTCAAGAGGTCTTCCTCTATGTCTGAAGACAGGACAAAGTGCATTTTGCAACACAGGAACCTTTCATTTGTCAGGCTATTGGAGAAAAAGAACAAACAGGGAAACAAAACCATGCTCCACAAAACATTCTCATGCCTTTGTCCGAAAGCCAAAAAGAAAAAGCACCTAGATGCCTGCTTTCGCACCTTGATCCTATCAGGTGTTACTTGAATTAGGAACACTTAGACACTGTCAAAAACACACATGCTTGCCAAAAGCAAAAATGGGTAGAAATAATCACATTGGTAAAAGTAATGCTCATTAAACCAGCAATAGAATATGCTAACTAAGGCTAATTAAGCCAACAATATACGTTTGTGATCAAAATAAAGAAAAGCCACATGTTTCTGCCCGGGATCAAAACTGGGAACTTTCAGGAGGATGGCAAACAGGACAATCACTACACTACAGTAACCAGACAAGAGCATTTACTGTGGTCATGGCAAGCATTAAAGATCAAGCACTCATTGTAAAAAGCGCTAGTTTGCAAAAGGAACGCTGTGTTTCTGCCCAGTTTCGAACTGAGGACTTTTCGCGTGTAAAGCGAACGTGATAACCACTACACTACAGAAACCACCCGATTCAAACAAACAAAAAATGCTGTGGTCATGGCAAGCAATAAAGAACAAGCACTGAAAGTCAAAAAGATTGTTTTCAAAGAGAAAAAGCTGTGTTTCTGCTCAGTTTTGAACTGGGGACCTTTGGCGTGTGAGGCGAACGTGATAACCGCTACACTACAGAAACAGGATTCAAGCGCTTACTGTGGTGACAACAAGCAATCGAGATCAAGAACTGAAAGTCAAAAGCTTGGATACCAAAGGGTAACAGCGTGTTTCTTCCCAGTTTCGAACTGGGGACCTTTCGCGTGTTATGCGAACGTGATAACCACTACACTACCGAAACCGGCTGCGGAAGGTTACTGTGGTCATGACGAGCCATCGAGAACAAAGACTCAACGTCAAAAGCTTTAATATCAACGCCTAATGTCATGCTTCTATCCTGTCTCAAACGGTGGACCGTTCGAGTGTGAGGTTAACGTGACAACTACTACACTTCAGAAACTCCATGCAAAGCTAAAGATGTTTAAACATGCTGAAATGAACTTGAAAAAGAAAAAAACAGCCAGCCAAAGTCAAGAGGTCTTCCTCTATGTCTGAAGACAGGACAAAGTGCAGTTTGCAACACAGGAACCTTTCATTTGTCAGGCTATTGGAGAAAAAGAACAAACAGGGAAACAAAACCATGCTCCACAAAACATTCTCATGCCTTTGTCCAAAAGCCAAAAAGAAAAAGCACCTAGATGCCTGCTTTCGCACCTTGATCCTATCAGGTGTTACTTGAATTAGGAACACTTAGACACTGTCAAAAACACACATGCTTGCCAAAAGCAAAAACGGGTAGAAATAATCACATTGGTAAAAGTAATGCTCATTAAACCAGCAATAGAATATGCTAACTAAGGCTAATTAAGCCAACAATATACGTTTGTGATCAAAATAAAGAAAAGCCACATGTTTCTGCCCGGGATCAAAACAGGGAACTTTCAGGAGGATGGCAAACAGGACAATCACTACACTACAGTAACCAGACAAGAGCGTTTACTGTGGTAATGGCAAGCATTAAAGATCAAGCACTCATTGTCAAAAGCGCTAGTTTGCAAGAGGAACGCTGTTTTTCTGCCCAGTTTCGAACTGAGGACCTTTCGCTTGTAAAAAGAACGTGATAACCGCTACACTACAGAAACAAAACGATTCAAACAAACAAAAAATGCTGTGGTCATGGCAAGCAATAAAGAACAAGCACTGAAAGTCAAAAAGATAGTTTTCCAAGAGAAAAAGCTGTGTATCTGCCCAGTTTCGAACTGGGGACCTTTCGCGTGTGAGTCAAACGTGATAACCGCTACACTACAGAAACCAGCTGCAAGCGCTTACTGTGGTGACAGCAAGCAATCGAGATCAAGAACTGAAAGTCAAAAGCTTGGACACCAAAGGGTAAGAGCGTGTTTCTGCCCAGTTTCGAACTGGGGACCTTTCGCGTGTTAGGCGAACGTGATAACCACTACACTACAGAAACCTGCTGCAGAAGGTTACTGTGGTCATGACGAGCCATCGAGAACAAAGACTCAACGTCAAAAGCTTTAATATCAACGCCTAATGTCATGCTTCTATCCAGTTTGGAACTAGGGACCGTTCGCGTGTGAGGTGAACGTGACAACCACTACACTTCAGAGGATGGCAAACAGGACAATCACTACACTACAGTAACCAGACAAGAGCGTTTACTGTGGTCATGGCAAGCATTAAAGATCAAGCACTCATTGTCAAAAGCGCTAGTTTGCAAGAGGAACGCTGTGTTTCTGCCCAGTTTCGAACTGAGGACCTTTCGCGTGTAAAGCAAACGTGATAACCGCTACACTACAGAAACCAACCAATTCAAACAAACAAAAGATGCAGTGGTCATGGCAAGCAATAAAGAACAAGCACTGAAAGTCAAAAAGATCGTTTTCCAAGAGAAAAAGCTGTGTTTCTGCCCAGTTTCGAACTGGGGACCTTTCGCGTGTGAGACGAACGTGATAACGGCTACACTACAGAAAGCGGATGCAAGCGCTTACTGTGGTGACAACAAGCAATCGAGATCAAGAACTGAAAGACAAAAGCTTGGATACCAAAGGGTAAGGCTGGTTTCACATTTGCGTTTTTTTGCGCTGGAAAAAAACGCATACCTGCGCATGCGTTTTTTCCCCTATATTTAACATGGGTGCGCATACCTGCGCGCTGGTAAGCGCTCGTATGCGATTTTCATGCGCTGCGTTTTTTTGGGGTGTGCGTTTGTATTTTCCAGACGCAGCATGTTGCATTTTTTGGCCCTGCAAAAAAGCGCATGCGCACGTATGCGCACGTTTTGCGCTAAAAATGGCCATTATAGCCTATGGATGCGCATACGTGCGCACTGGCATGCGCATGTAAGCGTTTTTTTAGCGCTGCGTTTTTTTGGTAGTGTCCACTTGTTGTACTAGTTATAATCTTCTAAAGTCAAAAAAAAAAAGTCTATATAAAGGAGGTGCCTGCCAAAACTCTGCCACTACTACACTGACAGATTGGAGAGCAGACAGTCAACAAGGAACCCATCTGATCAGCGAAGAATGTGAGTATATTACATTATATGCCTGTCCTTTTAAATTATGTATGTACTAATGATTTTTATTATTTTTACATGCAGTATGTCTTCAGAATCCGAGTATTCCCCATCGCGGCAGGAATTGGCGCAAGCAGACCGTGAGGTGATTATTTTCGTGCATCTGGTAAGTATATCTGCTGCTTCTCCAAATCTCTTACGTTTTTTTCTACTTTTCTAAGACATCGTCATCATCATCATCTTCTGCGGAATGGACTAGTGAGGGCGAAGAGCAGGAGCAGCGAAGCCAAGTCCCGGTGGTGATACGGAATGTATGTATCAAATGATTTGTAATGTTCTTTATTTTTTATCTTCTATTTTTACTCTTTTTTATGTTTCTTTTTTTGTAACTTTTTATTCAATTTAAATTTGATTATTCTAATGAATGTGTTTTGTCTTGGTTCCACAACGGGATGAAGACATCTACCTGGATAATGAGCAGCTCATCAGCCTGGTCCAGGAGCGTTCGCCGTTGTGGGACAGCCGTGACCGGCTGCACAAGGACATTGTGGTGACCCGGCGGCTATGGAATGAGGTGGCCGCAGCGTTGATGGATGGCTGGGACAGCGCCACAGCATCCTCCAAAAAGGCGTTTAGTGAGTATTTCCCTGCTCTGTATTGTGCCGCAGTGACTGTTGTCCTTGACGGCACTGTTGGGTTTCGTGCTAGGTGTATTCTAGCAGGAAACCCAACAGTGTCATTGGGGTCTACAGTGACTGCTTTGAGTATTGTATTGCTACATTGTGCCGCAGTGACTGTTGTCCTTGACGGCACTGTTGGGTTTCGTGCTAGGTGTATTCTAGCAGGAAACCCAACAGTGTCATCGGGGTCTACAGTGACTGCTTTGAGTATTGTATTGCTACATTGTGCCGCAGTGACTGTTGTCCTTGACGGCACTGTTGGGTTTCGTGCTAGGTGTATTCTAGCAGGAAACCCAACAGTGTCATCGGGGTCTACAGTGACTGCTTTGAGTATTGTATTGCTATATTGTGCCGCAGTGACTGTTGTCCTTGACGGCACTGTTTTTTTTAACAACAGTGGACAAAGTACGAACACGTTGGCGTTCGATCAAGGACCGCTTCAACAGTGATGTTCGTGCTGAGGGCCAGGTTCGCAGTGGAGCTGCGTCAAGGACCAGAACTAGATACCGTCACTATCACGCGTTGCAGTTCCTAAGACCGGTCCTTGCCACGAGATCGTAAGTATTATAAATTTTGGGTTTTTATTTTTATTAATCTGTGTTTTTCTAATCCACAGCTGATGCTTCTTGTAAAGGCATGGTAGTAATGATTTTCCTTTATTCCACAGCACCTGGAGCAGCACCCTGCAACCTGGCCCTGGAGCGGTCCTTCCTCGGACGTCCTCTGACCCGTCCCAGCCATCCGACTGCCAGGAAGCACCTTGCAGGTCAGCCACACACACAGCTGGTGACCAGGAAGCTGGGCCATCAGGTGTTCCCCTGTCCCAGGTCTCTGCCACTGGTTATGCGGGCACTACCTGCCAGCGGCAGAGGGCCTTGGACAGGAATGTCTTGCCCGAGTTTATGCATTTGAGCGAGGCCTTTAATTCCAGCCTCAAGTCACTGTCCAACAGAGTTGAAAGCGGTTTTGCACTCATGGAACGTGGTTTTAACCACTTTGAACACCGCTTCAATTCTGTAGAACAGCGCCTTGACCGTCTGGAGGCCGACCTCAACAGACCAGCACACCATTTTTTTAGTAAGATTGAAAAGGGCATGGCGGAACACCTTAGTCCTGAGCAACAGCTGAATGTGCTGCAGGCCTGCAACAATGCTTTCTTGCAGGCTATGCAGCATAATCGGTACGGTCAGCAGTCAGTGGTGTCATTTCCACCTGTGCCACCATTGACTCGCTTCACCTCACTACCGACTTGTGCTGCATACCACTGCACGGACACCTCTATTCAAAGCCAGGACACCCACCGTTACACCACCACAAGTCTGAGTGCAGCTGGTCACTTCACCGACACCACCATGGCAAGCGCTGCTCCTGTCTGGAGCACCACCGCCACTCCCATGCATGCGTGGAGCTCAGCCACCACTAGGCAAACATGGAACAGCCCTGCCGCTACAACAACATGTAGTAGCCCTGCCACCACCACTCTGCAAACCTGGACCATCACTGCCGCCACCAGTCCTCCTGCAAGGACGAGCACTGCCAACGAAGAGCAGCAGCAGCAGCCACCTCAGCAGCAGCAGCCACCTCAGCAGCAGCAGCAACCACCTCAGCAGCAGCCACCACAGCAGCAGCAGCAGCCACCACCGCAGCAGCCGCCACCTCAGCAGCAGCAGCCACCTCAGCAGCAGCAGCCACACCAGCAGCAGCAGCCACCTCAGCAGCAGCAGCCACACCAGCAGCAGCAGCCACCTCAGCAGCAGCCGCCACCTCAGCAGCAGCCGCCACCTCAGCAGCAGCAGCAGCCACACCAGCAGACGGGGGACCTACACTCAATATTTGCCCCTAGTTCAAGGCGAAATCTATCAAGGCGGGCATTGGGCCAAAGTCGGTCCAGGCACACAAGCCTACGGCGACATGCCATTACAACTAATGTACCTGAACAGATTTCCTCTCCTCCAAGTGTTCCTAGTTTAATTCCCTTAACTGGACTACCTTCCCCCACAAGTTTTGTTGCCCCTTCCCCTCAAACACCGTCTTCAACTTCAAGTGTTGCATATTCCCTGCACACCCCCAAATTGAAACCATCTGCCCCCAAACGCCGTAAAAAATAATTTTTTGGTTTACTTTTTTTGATTAAAAATAAATTTACATTTGTGGTTCACCATTAAAAAGTTTCATTAATGTTGTTTGCGCCGCTCACACACACTGATGGGTAAATACATGTTAAAAACCAACCCAAGGCCTAGTATAGTCATATGTGAAATACCACGGCCTAGTATAGTCATACCAAGGCCTAGTGTAATAACTCTAGTTTTACCAACTTGGATCTGGTTTCATGAAAAACAAACTGTTGAAACTTGTCTAAAAAATAAGTTTCTTTCTAGTTTCACCAGTTTGTTTTTTGTGAAACAAGATGCTAGTTGTTAAAAATGGAGTTATTACAGTAGGCCTTGGTATGACTATACTAGGCCGTGGTATTTCACATATTACTATACTACTAGCCCCAAGGCCTACTATACTCATATTTGAAATACCACGGCCTAGTGTAGTCATTCCAAGGCCTAGTGTAATAACTCTAGTTTTACCAACTAGAATCTGGTTTCATGAAAAACAAACTGTTGAAACTTGTCAAGTTTCACCAGTTTGTTTTTCGTGAAACAAGATCCTAGTTGGTAAAAATCGAGTAGGCCTTGGTATGACTATACTAGGCCGTGGTATTTCACATATGACTATACTAGTAGGCCCAAGGCCTACTATACTCATATTTGAAATACCACGGCCTAGTATAGTTATTCCAAGGCCTAGTGTAATAACTTGTAAGTTGGAATGGAGCAGATTACATTCATCCACTCAATGCTGACTTGTATTCACCATTGACTTTCATTGGGGTTGGGTTTTGAGGGTTGTGTTTTGAGAAAATCACATACTTTTTTTTCAACTAGTTGCACAATTTTCTCTTGAAAAAATTTGGTTTCCTGATTCATGGCCTGCAGCTTTGCTCGTTCCAATATATTTCACGCAGACTAGCAATGCTGCATTTTAACTCGTATGTGTATTTACCTGCCCAGGTGTGTGAACATCAAAAAATTCAGTTATACATGGGAAGTTTTTTATTTAATTGGAGTTTAAAAAATGTAGTGCACTCAGTAATGGTATCAAATAAGGTTTTTTATTACCATAAACAAACAAAAACATTACACCATTTCATCTTGCCAGTGCACCCGTCCTACATCAGAAATAAAGTAGGCCGCAAATTGGTCCCTCATTTGGCCAACTTCAACGGATGACCTGAGAGTGTGCTGAGTGAATTCAGGCAATGGGTTAGGAGCATCATCGTCCAGTTCAAAGGTCGGGTGCTCTTTAGCCATCACAAAGTTATGTAGAACCACACAGGCCTTCACCACCTCATCGACTGTTTCAAGTTTAAGATTAATGGCCGTGCCCAGAATTCGCCATCTGGAGACAAGAATCCCAAAAGCACACTCGACAGTTCTTCTGGCCCTGGTCAGCCTGTAATTAAATATTTTTTTGGTGTGGTCCAAGTCACGGCTGGAGTAGGGTTTCAGTAAGTTTCCGCACATTTGAAAAGCCTCATCGCCAACCATTACAAAGGGCAGTGGCGGAGCTTCGGTGTGAGGAAGAGGCCGTGGCATAGGGAAATTAAATTGGTTGCCATACAACCTCCGGCCCATGTCTGAGTTTTTAAAAGCCTGTGAGTCATTACCACGGCCAAATGCTCCAATGTCCACTGCTACAAACATACATCCGGCATCCGCAATCGCCATGAGTACTATTGAAAAGTACTTTTTGTAATTATAGTACTCAGATCCCGTTCTTTGGGGTTTGATGATCCGTATGTGTTTACCATCAACAGCTCCCAAACAGTTGGGAAAATTGCATACTGTCCAGAATTTGTCAGCAATTTCCATCCACTTTTCAGCGGTGGGCAGGGGCATAAATTCTGAACAAAAAACATTCCAGAGAGCCCGGCAGGTGTCAGCAACAATTCCAGACAAGGTAGAGATTCCAATACGGTACTGGAAGTGTAGTAAAGATAGGGTTTCTCCAGTCGCCAGGAATCTGTGAACAGACAAAGAAGTAAAATTAATATTTATGTATATTATTTTAAAAAACTATAAAATAAAATATTAGTACATTCACGAAAACTAATTACCCAAGGTTTTGAATACTAAATTTAAAAAAAACTTCAGACCGCACCACTTGGTTTTTAAAACATACCGTAATGTCACCAGTAGCCGTTCCTCAGGAGGAATCGCACGACGGAGCTGTGTGTCCTGTCTCCGGATGGATTGTTGGACACGAGCAAGCAAATCCATGAAACTTTCGTGGGACATCCGGATATAATCTGTAAATTTCTCCGGGTTTGACTGGAGCTCGCTGTAGAGGGTGTGGTATGCCCCACGGCTCTCCCGGAGTTCAACAATCGGATGTATCCACATACGCCGCCGTCTTCGCTGCCTCTCTCTCTTCCTTTGTTCATGGCAAGCAACTGCATACGCCTGAGCCATCGCGATGTCCAAATCCAAGTTGAAGTGAAAACTCTTCCAGCGCAGATCCATGGTCACGAGAAGAATCAAGCAAATGTGAAGAATACTGTAGACAGGGTCTATATATTAACATACCACACCCACAATGCAGTCCCATTGGTCTTGTGTGTTGTTGATTGGTTGTTTTTTCTTTTTTGTGGGGTTTTTCCAAAATCTGTAAAAAAACGCAAACGCACAAAAAACGCATACAAACGCACAAAAACGCTGCGTTTTTTTCCTGCATGCGCATAAAAATGCTTGAAAAAAACGCAGCGTTTGTATGCATTTGTATGCGTTTTTTTAATGCTTTTTTTTGCAGGAAAAACGCGCTGCAAAAAGAAGCAAGTGTGAAACCAGCCTAACAGCGTGTTTCTGCCCAGTTTCGAACTGGGGACCTTTCGCGTGTTAGGCGAACGTGATAACCACTACACTACAGAAACCGGATGCGGAAGGTTATTGTGGTCATGACGAGCCATCGAGAACAAAGACTCAACGTCAAAAGCTTTAATATCAACGCCTAATGTCATGCTTCTGTAGGGAAGGTGACCTGACGGATGGACGGACTAGTCAGAGTGAAGAAAGATAGGTTTGCACAGTGTAGGTAGGAGTCAGTGATTACAGTGGGGAAACAACTAGGAAAGTGTAGTGGACGTGCAGTACCTTGGGATGACCATTAGATGGCAGGGTGGAGTGTGAGCAAAGGACTTTACAGCAGCTTAGGGCTTTAGAAACCGTTGGTCATGGGGGGCGTGGTGACAGTTAGAGTGACAGTTTCAAGGAACCGGGGGAGTTATAAATACTGAGGGAGGGTTCCAGAAAGATCCAGTCCCCAGGGGGAGCCCAGGTGACAGGAGGACTACGCCAGTCTGTGTGCCCTGAGGAGAATCCAGACCAGGGGGACTGAGGAGAGAGGACGTCAGGGGGGTGGTCCTGACAGGAAAGGACCGCAGTTGAGACGAGGTACTGGGTGTAAGACACCGTATGTGACACGACGACTGAGCAGTAGAAGCGCTGTTGGTTAATGGGCCAAAGGTGGCCACAGTGACGGAACTGTCAGGAGCGTCGACAGTAAAGGAGGGGACGGTGTGTGCAGACACGTCTCCAGTGTACGGTGTGAGAAGCGGCTCTGGAAACGGAGGGCCGCGAGGTGTGCCGTCAGTCGGACGGCAAGTGAAGAAATAAACTTGGACCTGTTGCACCCAGAATCTGCCTCCATCGTGTCTCTGTTGTCATCTCTGCGCGGTATAAAAGTAGGACCACCCCCCCAGCTCGGCACCCCACCACCGACACTACATTTGGCGTAGTCAGCAGGATCGCCGCCGCTAATACCTCATCTTCTGCGGCAGACCTGCCTCAAAGAATGGAAAAGGACTTGGACTACTCTGTTTGGATTACAATTACCTGTGGATTACAAATGACCTACGTGTGGAATACAAATGGGAAGCGCTGTGGCGGATCTGTGTGGCCAGCAGAGGATCCGGGGCGGTACCAGGTACTGTGCAGTATGGCGGTGTTGCTTCAGCGCAGAGGAGAGGTCCGGGTGTTTGCAGTCGTGTTGAATGGACTGGGACCCCCTCCAACGTACCCCAAAAGGAAGCAGTATGTGCCTGGAAATCGACGCTTCCATATATTGGACCCTGACAGGATGGTGGAGAGGCCTGCCGACACCTCACCTCACAGAGGGAGTGGCACAGAAGAAAAACTTGGCTGCAGCTGTCTGATGCCATTCGAGTGCTGCCCAACGGACGGTATGAGACTCTGCAGGTGTCGGGGCATCGGCCGCCTAGAGTGGCAGTGGCGGCAGGGGATGGAGCTGTGCCAGAAGTCGCCCTCAGAGCCACGGGAGAGCAGCGGGATGCTGAGCTGGGGAGCGGAGCCTGAGCGGAGTCAGCGAAAACGGCCGCCACCAATACCAGCAGAGGACTTCTCAGCGGAGCCCCCGAGTTTAGGGGAAAAACCCGCGGGACAGTGGAGCAAGGGACGGAGGCTGCGGGTGAAGCCACGTATTGATGTGATGGAGGCCGCAGCGTCGGGGAAGGTGAGAGTACCCCCGGCACCACTAGTGCCTCCGCCAGCGGCCCTCATCATTCCGCCGCAGCACGCTGCCCCCTGCGCACCGGAAGGCCTGGGTACATCGGGCCCAGTGGTGTATGCAGAGTTGTGCGAGGCCCCTGCTCAAGTCCCTGAGGTACCCCGCCTGGAGCCGCCAGTGCGGAAGTCATCCAAAGAAGACGCTGCTGCGTTCCCCCTGCTGATAGCAGCTGCGTCGTTGGAACCGGCCGTTACTCCGGCTCCATTGGAAGTAGTGGATGTGGCCTGTCCTGAGGCCGCGGTTATGCCGCTGCTGAAGTCGACTGCGGCCGACTTAGTGGGCCTTGTGATTCCAGCCTCCAAGGACCCGGTTGTCCCCATTTGCCACCTGGCCCCAGCGGCTGTTGAGCTGCAGGAATCATCGGCCGCCTCTGATCCACGTCCTTCCTCGGTTAAGTCCCGCCCACCGGACTCCAGGGCTCATGCCGGACCCTCTGTTTGGGTCGCAGGAGTTATAGAGAAGAAGAGGGCCAGGGGGCAGGAAGTCTGGAACCTGCTCCATGAGAGGGGAGAGGCTGGCATGGCGGCTGCACGACCCCCGGGACGGCTCGTTTATACTATCTTGCAGAAAGGGACACTTCTTGCATCCTGGGAGCTCCACGGTTGTGGGGTTCCATACTACTGACCACCGAAAGGAGGATTGAACTGTCAGGAGTTCGTTGCACCGTTGTGCAGGTCAAAAGGACAGTTCGCGGTCAGCTTTTAAAAAAAAAAAAGAAATGTTTATCTGTGATTTTTATGTCTGTTTTTCTATGTTCCTCTTACAGGATAGATTGTGTTTACTTTTTAGACTGACAGAGCGCGGGATACTTAGAAGAGAGGGAGTGTCCATGTCCAAGGAAGGGAGGAGGAAAGGAGACTTGCAATGTTATGTTATATTTTGGTTTTAAAAGCAAGAAAAAAAAAATTATAAAAATGGGTACTTGTGCTATTATAAAGTTGTTTAATGTATAATATGCCAAAGTAAATGCAACAGGTCCGGGTAAGGGAAGGTCTGCGGGACCAAAGGAAAGTGTGAGATCCGGTAGGGATCTAAGAGTTGAGGAGGTCTGGGAGACCGGGACGCCGACCATGACATGTAATTGAAAGAAGGAAAATGAGTTGGAAGACGTGAGAAAGACAGCCGTCCTAGGTCAGGTCCCCAACACCACGGACACCCCTGAAGAAGGAAAGGCGGGCGCCGGCAATGATCTGGTAGGTGAGTGGCCTCGATCATGGCGTACCGGATAGTGAAAGGTAACAGTAGGGGAGAGTAGGGGAAAGATACACGCCGTAGAGAGAATACGGGTGTACCTTGCCCAATTTGAAAGACATTGTCATGTGGCGTGCGCGCTGGTGAGTAGCAGTAGGCTGCTCAGAGCATAGTGCTCCCAGTATGGTTCGGCCCCCGCAGATAGTGGGTTTGGCTCAACTTCTGGTCCGACAACAGAATGTAGGTGTAGATTCAGAACGACGAAGGCAGGGATGACGATTGTCGAGGACGACAATGGACAAAGGAAGGGGGAGTGTAGGGAAGGTGACCTGACGGATGGACGGACTAGTCAGAGTGAAGAAAGATAGGTTTGCACAGTGTAGGTAGGAGTCAGTGATTACAGTGGGGAAACAACTAGGAAAGTGTAGTGGACGTGCAGTACCTTGGGATGACCATTAGATGGCAGGGTGGAGTGTGAGCAAAGGACTTTACAGCAGCTTAGGGCTTTAGAAACCGTTGGTCATGGGGGGCGTGGTGACAGTTAGAGTGACAGTTTCAAGGAACCGGGGGAGTTATAAATACTGAGGGAGGGTTCCAGAAAGATCCAGTCCCCAGGGGGAGCCCAGGTGACAGGAGGACTACGCCAGTCTGTGTGCCCTGAGGAGAATCCAGACCAGGGGGACTGAGGAGAGAGGACGTCAGGGGGGTGGTCCTGACAGGAAAGGACCGCAGTTGAGACGAGGTACTGGGTGTAAGACACCGTATGTGACACGACGACTGAGCAGTAAAAGCGCTGTTGGTTAATGGGCCAAAGGTGGCCACAGTGACGGAACTGTCAGGAGCGTCGACAGTAAAGGAGGGGACGGTGTGTGCAGACACGTCTCCAGTGTACGGTGTGAGAAGCGGCTCTGGAAACGGAGGGCCGCGAGGTGTGCCGTCAGTCGGATGGCAAGTGAAGAAATAAACTTGGACCTGTTGCACCCAGAATCTGCCTCCATCGTGTCTCTGTTGTCATCTCTGCGCGGTATAAAAGTAGGACCACCCCACCAGCTCGGCACCCCACCACCGACACTACACTTCTATCCAGTTTCGAACTGGGGACCGTTCGCGGGTGAGGTGAACGTGACAACCACTACACTTCAGAAACTCCATGCAAAGATAAAGATGTTTAAACATGCTGAAATGAACTTGAAAAAGAAAAAAACAGCCAGCCAAAGTCAAGAGGTCTTCGTCTATGTCTGAAGACAGGACAAAGTGCATTTTGCAACACAGGAACCTTTCATTTGTCAGGCTATTGGAGAAAAAGAACAAACAGGGAAACAAAACCATGCTCCACAAAACATTCTCATGCCTTTGTCCAAAAGCCAAAAAGAAAAAGCAACTAGATGCCTGCTTTCGCACCTTGATCCTATCAGGAGTTACTTGAATTAGGAACACTTAGACACTGTCAAAAACACACATGCTTGCCAAAAGCAAAAACGGGTAGAAATAATCACATTGGTAAAAGTAATGCTCATTAAACCAGCAATAGAATATGCTAACTAAGGCTAATTAAGCCAACAATATACGTTTGTGATCAAAATAAAGAAAAGCCACATGTTTCTGCCCGGGATCAAAACAGGGAACTTTCAGGAGGATGGCAAACAGGACAATCACTACACTACAGTAACCAGACAAGAGCATTTACTGTGGTCATGGCAAGCATTAAAGATCAAGCACTAATTGTCAAAAGCGCTAGTTTGCAAGAGGAACGCTGTGTTTCTGCCCAGTTACTAACTGAGGACCTTTCGCGTGTAAAGCGACCGCGATAACCGCTACACTACAGAAACCAACCGATTCAAACAAACAAAAAATGCTGTGGTCATGGCAAGCAATAAAGAACAAGCACTGAAAGTCAAAAAGATCGTTTTCCAAGAGAAAAAGCAGTGTTTCTGCCCAGTTTCAACCTGGGGACCTTTCGCATGTGAGGCAAACTTATAACAGTTACACTACAGAAACCAGATGCAAGTGCTTACTGTGGTGACAACAAGCAATTGAGATCAAGAACTGAAAGTCAAAAGCTTGGATACCAAAGGGTAACAGCGTGTTTCTGCCCAATTTCGAACTGGGGACCTTTCACGCGTGAGGCGAACGTGATAACCGCTACACTACAGAAACAGGATGCAAGCGCTTACTGTGGTGACAACAAGCAATCGAGATCAAGAACTGAAAGTCTAAAGCTTGGATACCAAAGGGTAACAGCGTGTTTCTGCCCAGTTTCGAACTGGGGACCTTTCGCGTGATAGGCGAACGTGATAACCACTACACTACAGAAACCGTCTGCGGAAGGTTACTGTGGTCATGACGAGCCATCGAGAACAAAGACTCAACATCAAAAGCTTTAATATCAACGCCTAATGTCATGCTTCTATCCAGTTTCGAACTGGGGACCGTTCGCGTGTGAGGTGAACGTGACAACCACTAAAATTCAGAAACTCAATGCAAAGATAAAGATGTTTAAACATGCTGAAATGAACTTGAAAAAGAAAAAAACAGCCAGCCAAAGTCAAGAGGTATTCCTCTATGTCTGAAGACAGGACAAAGTGCATTTTGCAACACAGGAACCTTTCATTTGTCAGGCTATTGGAGAAAAAGAACAAACAGGGAAACAAAACCATGCTCCACAAAACATTCTCATGCCTTTGTCCAAAAGCCAAAAAGAAAAAGCACCTAGATGCCTGCTTTCGCACCTTGATCCTATCAGGTGTTACTTGAATTAGGAACACTTAGACACTGTCAAAAACACACATGCTTGCCAAAAGCAAAAACGGGTAGAAATAATCACATTGGTAAAAGTAATGCTCATTAAACCAGCAATAGAATATGCTAACTAAGGCTAATTAAGCCAACAATATACGTTTGTGATCAAAATAAAGAAAAGCCACATGTTTCTGCCCGGGATCAAAAAAAGGAACTTTCAGGAGGATGGCAAACAGGACAATCACTACACTACAGTAACCAGACAAGAGCATTTACTGTGGTCATGGCAAGCATTAAAGATCAAGCACTCATTATCAATAGCGCTAGTTTGCAAGAGGAACGCTGTGTTTCTGCCCAATTTCGAACTGAGGACTTTTCGCGTGTAAAGCGAACGTGATAACCGCTACACTACAGAAACCAACAGATTCAAACAAACAAAAAATGCTGTGGTCATGGCAAGCAATAAAGAACAAGCACTGAAAGTCAAAAAGATCGTTTTCCAAGAGGAAAAAAAGCTGTGTTTCTGCCCAGTTTCGAACTGGGGACCTTTCGCGTGTGAGGCGAACGTGATAACCGCTACACTACAGAAACTAGATGCAAGGGTTTACTGTGGTGACAACAAGCAATCGAGATCAAGAACTGAAAGTCAAAAGCTTGGATATCAAAGGGTAACAGCGTGTTTCTGCCCAGTTTCGAACTGGGGACCTTTCGCGTGTTAGGCGAACGTGATAACCACTACACTACAGAAACCGGCTGCGGAAGGTTTCTGTGGTCATGACGAGCCAACAAGAACAAAGACTCAATGTCAAAAGCTTCAATATCAACGCCTAATGTCATGCTTCTATCCAGTTTCGAACTAGGGACCGTTCGCGTGTGAGGTGAACGTGACAACCACTACACTACAGAAACGCCATGCAAAGATAAAGATGTTTAAACATGCTGAAATGAACTTGAAAAAGAAAAAAACAGCCAGCCAAAGTCAAGAGGTCTTCCTCTATGTCTGAAGACAGGACAAAGTGCAGTTTGCAACACAGGAACCTTTCATTTGTCAGGCTATTGGAGAAAAAGAACAAACAGGGAAACAAAACCATGCTCCACAAAACATTCTCATGCCTTTGTCCAAAAGCCAAAAAGAAAAAGCACCTAGATGCCTGCTTTCGCACCTTGATCCTATCAGGTGTTACTTGAATTAGGAACACTTAGACACTGTCAAAAACACACATGCTTGCAAAAAGCAAAAACGGGTAGAAATAATCACATTGGTAAAAGTAAAGCTCATTAAACCAGCAATAGAATATGCTAACTAAGGCTAATTAACCCCTTCACCCCCAAGGGTGGTTTGCACGTTCATGACCGGGCCAATTTTTACAATTCTGACCACTGTACTTTAACTCTCGAACGCTTCCATGGATCCCGGTGATTCTGACATTGTTTTCTCGTGACATATTGTACTTCATGTTAGTGGTAAAATTTCATTCAAATAACTTGCGTTTATTTGTGAGAAAAACGGAAATTTGGCGAAAATTTTGAAAATTTCGCAATTTTCCAACTTTGAATTTTTATGCCCTTAAATCACAGAGATACGGCACACAAAAAACTTGATAACTAACATTTCCCACATGATTACTGTACATCAGCACAATTTTGGAACCAAAATTTTTTTTTGTTAGGAAGTTATAAGGGTTAAAAGTTGACCAGCAATTTCTCATTTTTACAACACCATTTTATTTTTAGGACCACATCACATTTGAAGCCACTTTGAGGGGTCTATATGATAGAAAATACCCAAAAGTGACACCATTCTAAAAACTGCACCCCTTAAGGTGCTCAAAACCACATTCAAGAAGTTTATTAACCCTTTAGGCGCGTCACATGAAATTTTTTGAATATTTAAAAAAAAATGAACATCTAACTTTTTTTCATAAAAAAAATACTTCAGGTTCAATTTTTTTTATTTTACCAAGGGTAACAGGAGAAATTGAACTGCAAAAGTTATTGTGCAATTTGTCCTGAGTACGCAGATACCTGATATGTGGGGGGGAACGACTGTTTCGGCGCATGGCAGAGCTCAGAATGGAAGGAGCGCAGTTTGACTTTTTCAATGCAAAATTGGCTGGAATTCAGATTGGACGCCATGTCACGTTTGGAGAGTCCCTGATGTACCTAAACAGTGGAAACCCCCTACAAGTGACCCCATTTTGGAAACTAGACCCCCCAAGGTACTTATCTAGATATGTGGTGAGAACTTTGAACCCACAAGGGCTTTACAGAAGCTTATAACGTACAGCGGTACAATTAAAAAATCATATTTTTTCCACAAAAATGATCTTTTCACCCCAATTTTTATTTTCCCAAGGGTAACAGGACCCTAAAAGTTATTGTGCAATTTGTCCTGAGTACGCTGATACCCCACATGTGGGGGTAAACCACTATTTGGGCGCATGGCAGAGCTCGGAAGGGAAGCAGCGCCATTTGACGTTTTTGGCTGGAATTGAGATTGGACACCATGTCGCGTTTGGAAAACCCCTGATGTACCAAAACAGTGGAAACCCCCCACAAATGACACCATTTTGGAAAATAGACCCCCTAAGGAACTTATCTAGATGTGTGGTGAGAACTTTGAACCCCATGGGCTTCACAGAAGTTTATAACATAAAGCCATACAATTAAAAAATCATATTTTTTTCCACAAAAATGATCTTTTCACCCTCAATTCTTATTTTCCCAAGGGTAACAGGACCCTAAAAGTTATTGTGCAATTTATCCTGAGTATGCTGATACCCCACATGTGGGGGTAAACCACTATTTGGGTGCATGGCAGAGCTCGGAAGGGAAGCAGCGCCACTTGACGTTTTTGGCTGGAATTGAGATCGGACACCATGTCGCGTTTGGAAAACCCCTGATGTACCAAAACAGTGGAAACCCCCCACAAATGACACCATTTTGGAAACTAGACCCCCTAAGGAACTTATCTAGATGTGTGGTGAGCACTTTGACCCCCCCAGTGCTTCACAGAAGTTTACAACGCCCGGGCGTGAAAATAAAAAAATCGTATTTTTTCCACAAACATGATTTTTTAGTCAACATTTTTTTATTTTCCCAAGGGTACCAGGAGAAATTGGACCCCAAACGTTGTTGTCCAATTTGTCCTGAGTATGCTGATACCCCATATGTGGGAGAAAACTACTGTATGGGCACACGTCGGGGCTCGGAAGGGAAGTAGTGACGTTTTGGAATGCAGACTTTGATGGAATGGTCTGCGGGTGTCATGTTGCCTTTGGAGAGCCCCTAATGTACCTAAACAGTGGAAACCCCCCACAAATGACACCATTTTGTAAACTAGACCCCCCAAGGAACTTATCTAGATGTGTGGTGAGCACTTTGACCCCCCCAGTGCTTCACAGAAGTTTACAACGCCCGGGCGTGAAAATAAAAA
This sequence comes from Dendrobates tinctorius, assembly GCF_039654945.1. Classification (NCBI taxonomy): domain Eukaryota; kingdom Metazoa; phylum Chordata; class Amphibia; order Anura; family Dendrobatidae; genus Dendrobates; species Dendrobates tinctorius. The sequence goes on along the minus strand of NW_027361998.1, from coordinate 17,387,681 downwards.
ATTTGTATTTTTTCCACAAACATGATCTTTTAGTCACCATTTTTTTATTTTACCAAGGGTACCAGGAGAAATTGGACCCCAAAAGTTGTTGTCCAATTTGTCCTGAGTATGCTGATACCCCATATGTGGGAGAAAACTACTGTATGGGCACACGTCGGGGCTCGGAAGGGAAGTAGTGACGTTTTGGAATGCAGACTTTGATGGAATGGTCTGTGGGTGTCATGTTGCCTTTGGAGAGCCCCTAATGTACCTAAACAGTGGAAACCCCCCACAAATGACACCATTTTGTAAACTAGACCCCCCAAGGAACTTATCTAGATGTGTGGTGAGCACTTTGACCCCCCCAGTGCTTCACAGAAGTTTACAACGCCCGGGCGTGAAAATAAAAAATTCGTATTTTTTCCACAAACATGATCTTTTAGTCACCATTTTTTTATTTTCCCAAGGGTACCAGGAGAAATTGGACCCCAAAAGTTGTTGTCCAATTTGTCCTGAGTACGCTGATTTCCCATATGTGGGAGAAAACTACTGTATGGACACACGTCGGGGCTCGGAAGGGAAGCAGTGATGTTTTGGAATGCAGACTTTGATGGAATGGTCTGCGGGTGTCATGTGCGTTTGGAGAGCCCCTGATGTACCTAAACTATTGAAACTCCCCACAAGTGACCCCATTTTGGACACTAGACCCCCACGGAACTTTTCAAGATGTGTGGTGAGCACTTTGAACCCCCAAGTGCTTCACAGAAGTTTATAACGCTCGGACGTGAAAATAAAAAAATCATTTTTTTCCACAAAAATGATATTTTTGCCCCCAATTTTTTATTTTCCTAAGGGTAACAGGAGAAATTGGACCCCAAAAATTGTTTTGCAATTTGTCCTGAGTAGGCTGATACCCTACATGTGGGGGTAAAACACTGTTTGGGCGCATAGCAGAGCTTGGAAGGGAAGGAGCACCATTTGACTTTTTCAACTCAGAATTGGCTGGAATTGAGATTAGACGCCATGTTGCATTTGGAGAGCCCCTGATGTGCCCAAACAGTGGAAACCCCCAATTCTAACTCCAACCCGAACCCCAACACGCCCCTAACCCTAGCCCTAACCCTAGCCCTAACCCTAGCCCTAGCCCTAACCCTAGCCCTAACCCTAGCCCTAACCCTAGCCCTAGCCCTAACCCTAACCCTACCCTAACCCTACCCCAACACACCCCTAGCCCTAACCCTAATGGAAAAATGGAAATAAATACATTTTTTTATATTATTATTTTTCCCTAGCTAAGGGGGTGATAACGGGGGGTTTGATTTACTATTTATGGCGGTTTTTATGTTTGGCGGCTGTCGCACGCTAAAAGACGCTTTTTATTGTAAAAATAGTTTTTGCATCACCACATATTGAGAGCTATAATTTTTCCGTATTTTGACCCACCGAGTCATGTGAGGTCTTATTTTTTGCGGGACGAGTTGACGTTTTTATTGGTACCATTATCGGGCACGTGAAATTTTTTGATCGCTTTTTATTCCGATTTTTGTGACGCAGAATGAACAAAAACCAGCGTTTCATGAATTTCTTTTGGGGGGGTGCGTTTACACCGTTCTGCGTGCGGTAAAATTGATAAAGCGGTTTTATTCTTCGGGTCAGTACGGTTACAGCGATACCTCATTTAGGTCGTTTTTTTATGTTTTTGTCGGTTTTATGCAATGAAAACTATTTTATATAAAAATATTTTTGCATCACTTTATTCTGCGAGTTATAACTTTTTTATTTTTTCACTGATGATGCTGTATTGCGGCTTGTTTTTTGCGGGACAAGATGACGTTTTCAGCGGTACCATGGATATTTATATGCGTCTTTTTGATCGCGCGTTATTGCACTTTTTGTTTGGCGGTATGATAATAAATCATTATTTTTTGCTTCGTTTTTTATTTTTGTTTTTTAAGGGGTTCGCTAAAGGGGTTAACTATTCAGACAGTTTTATAGGGCAGGTCGTTACGGATGTGGCGATACCTAATATGTGTACTTTTATTGTTTTTTTTTTTATTATTTTCAAAAAATGAATTTATTGGGGAATATTTTTTTTTTTTTTTACTAATTTATTTGGCGATTTTTTTTAATTTATTTTTACACTTTTTTTTAATTTTTTTTTACTTTATTACATAGTCCCAGGTGGGACATCACTGTCCTGTGACAGATCGCTGATCTGTCACATCACAGATCACTGTGACAGATCAACAATCTGTCACAGGCAGTGCACAAGGCTTCCTCATGCCTGCGCTTTGCAGGCACTGAGGAAGCCAGCTTCCCCAGGCCCCCGAAGGCCCCCGTCGCCATCTTGGATTCGGGGGCCTGGAGGAAAGGAGCCCCCCGCAGCAGCGCTGCACATTGCGCTGCCGTGGGGGGCTCAGGGAAGCACGGAGGGAGCCCCCTCCCTGCCGATGCTTCCCTTTAACCCCCGGTACACCGCGATCATGTTTGATCGCAGTGTGCAAGGGGTTAACGTGTCGGGGGCGGTCCGTGACCGCCCCTGACACATTGTGCCGGGTGTCAGCTGTGATAATCAGCTGACACCCGGCCGCGATCAGCGGCGCTCACCACGTGGGCGCCGCTGATCGCGGTAGACGTACTATCCCGTCCCCGGTCATACGGGCCCGGGTACTGTGGACGGGATAGTACGTCTCATGTCAGGAAGGGGTTAAGCCAACAATATACGTTTGTGATCAAAATAAAGAAATGCCACGTGTTTCTGCCCGGGATCAAAGCAGGGAACTTTCAGGAGGATGGCAAACAGGACAATCACTACACTACAGTAACCAGACAAGAGCGTTTACTGTGGTCATGGCAAGCATTAAAGATCAAGCACTCATTGTCAAAAGCGCTAGTTTACAAGAGAAACGCTGTGTTTCTGCCCAGTTTCAACTAAGGACCTTTCGCGAGTAAAGCGAATGTGATAACCGCTACACTACAGAAACCAACCGTTTAAAAAAAAACAAAAAATGCTGTGGTCATGGCAAGCAATAAAGAACAAGCACTGAAAGTCAAAAAAATCGTTTTCCAAGAGAAAAGCTGTGTTTCTGCAAAGTTTCGAACTGGGGACCTTTCGCGTGTGAGGCGAACGTGATAACCACTATTCTACAGAAACCAGATGCAAGTGCTTACTGTGGTGACAACAAGCAATCGAGATCAAGAACTGAAAGTCAAAAGCTTGGATACCAAAGGGTAACAGCGTTTTTCTGCCCAGTTTCAAACTGTGGACCTTTCGCGTGTTAGGCGAACGTGATAACCACTACACTACAGAAACCGGCTGCGGAAGGTTACTGTGGTCATGACGAGCCACCGAGAACAAAGACTCAACGTCAAAAGCTTTAATATCAACGCCTAATGTCATGCTTCTATCCATTTTCGAACTGGGGACCGTTCACGTGAGAGGTGAACGTGACAACCACTACACTTCGGAAACTACATGCAAAGCTAAAGATGTTTAAACATGCTGAAATGAACTTGAAAAAGAAAAAAACATCCAGCCAAAGTCAAGAGGTCTTCCTCTATGTCTGAAGACAGGACAAAGTGCATTTTGCAACACAGGAACCTTTCATTTGTCAGGCTATTGGAGAAAAAGAACAAACAGGGAAACAAAACCATGCTCCACAAAACATTCTCATGCCTTTGTCCAAAAGCCAAAAAGAAAAAGCACCTAGATGCCTGCTTTCGCACCTTGATCCTATCAGGTGTTACTTGAATTAGGAACACTTAGACACTGTCAAAAACACACATGCTTGCCAAAAGCAAAAACGGGTAGAAATAATCACATTGGTAAAAGTAATGCTCATTAAACCAGCAATAGAATATGCTAACTAAGGCTAATTAAGCCAACAATATACGTTTGTGATCAAAACAAAGAAAAGCCACATTTTTCTGCCCGGGATCAAAACAGGGAACTTTCAGGAGGATGGCAAACAGGACAATCACTACACTACAGTAACCAGACAAGAGCGTTTACTGTGGTCATGGCAAGCATTAAAGATCAAGCACTCATTGTCAAAAGCGCAAGTTTGCAAGAGAAACGCTGTGTTTCTGCCCAGCAGGGCTGCCATTAGGAATTTCAGGGCCCCATACTGTAAAAATGTTTGGACCCCCTTGAGACTCCGTCCAGGCTCCACCCCAGCCCTGCCTCCACCCCTCAAGAGTCCCACTACCCACTCTTGGAAAAACTCCACTTCTGCACCACGTCCTCACCAATCACAAATTAACATTTCCCAGATCATACATATAGCCAGCAGCTTTTGTTCTGGCCAAAAGAATTTTAAGCCGCCACCACAACAAGGTAGACTCTTTTGGATGAGCTCTACTGTACTGTAACTTATTAATCATTTGTTAAAATACCCAATACTCTGTTTAGGTATATTTTTCTTTTTCTTTAACCCCTTCACTACCAAGGGTGGTTTGCACGTTAACTACCGGGCCCATTTTTACAATTCTGACCACTGTCCCTTTATGAGGTAATAACTCTGAAACGCTTCCATGGATCCCGGTGATTCTGACATTCTTTTCTCGTGACATATTGTACTTCATGTTAGTGGTAAAATTTCATTCATATAACTTGCGTTTATTTGTGAGAAAAATGGAAATTTGGCGAAAATTTTGAAAATTCCGCAATTTTCCAACTTTGAATTTTTATGCCCTTAAACCACAGAGATATGGCACACAAAAAACTTAATAAGTAACATTTGCCACATGTTTACTTTACATCAGCACAATTTTGGAACCAAAATTTTTATTTGTTAGTAAGATATAAGGGTTAAAAGTTGACCAGCGATCTCTCATTTTTGCAACACCATTTTATTTTTACGGACTACATCACATTTGAAGCCACTTTGAGGGGTCTATATGATAGAAAATACCCAAAAGTGACACCATTCTAAAAACTGCACCCCTTAAGGTGCTTAAAACCACATTCAAGGAGTTTATTAACCCTTCAGGTGCGTCACAGGAATTTTTTGAATATTTAAAAATAATTAACATTTAACTTTTTTTCACAAAAAAAATTACTTCAGGTTCAATTTTTTTTATTTTACCAAGGGTAACAGGAGAAATTGGACTGCAAAAAATTATTGTGCAATTTGTCCTGAGTACGCTGATACCTGATATGTGGGGGGGAACCACTGTTTCGGCGCATGGCAGAGCTCAGAAGGGAAGGAGCGCCGTTTGACTTTTTCAATGCAAATTGGCTGGAATTCTGATCGGACGCCATGTCGCGTTTGGAGAGCCCCTGATGTACCTAAACAGTGGAAACCCCCCACAAGTGACCCCATTTTTGAAACTAGACCCCCCAAAGAACTTATCTAGATGTGTGGTGAGAACTTTGAACCCACAAGGGCTTCACAGAAGTTTATAACGCCCAGGCGTGAAAATAACAAAACATTTTTTTTCCACAAAAATGATATTTTTGCCCCAAAATTTTTATTTTCCTAAGGGCAACAGGAGAAATAGGACCCCAAAAGTAGTTTTGCAAATTGTCCTGAGTAGGCTGATACCCCATATGAGGGGGTAAAACACTGTTTGGGTGCATGGCAGAGCTTGGAAGGGAAGGAGCACCATTTGACTTTTTCAACGCAGAATTGGCTGGAATTGAGATCAGACGCCATGTTGCGTTTGGAGAGCACCTCATGTACGCAAATAGTGGAAACCCCCAATTCTAACCCTAGCCCTAACCCTAGCCCTAACCCTAACCCTAGCCCTAACCCTAGCCCTAACCCTAACCCTAACCCTAGCCCTAGCCCTAGCCCTAACCCTAGCCCTAATGGGAAAATGGAAATAAATACATTTTTTTAATTTTATTATTTTTCCCTAACTAAGGGGGTGATAACGGGGGGTTTGATTTACTATTTATGGCGGTTTTTATGTTTGGCAGCTGTCGCACGCTAAAAGACGCTTTTTATTGTAAAAATAGTTTTTGCATCACCACATATTGAGAGCTATAATTTTTCCATATTTTGACCCACCAAGTCATGTGAGGTCTTATTTTTTGCGGGACGAGTTGACGCTTTTATTGGTATCATGTTTGGGCATGTGACATTTTTTGATCGCTTTTTATTTCGTTTTTTGGGACGCAGAATGAACAAAAACCAGCATTTCATGAATTTCTTTTGGGTGGTGCGCTTATGCCGTTCCGGGTACGGTAAAATTTATAAGGCAGTTTTATTCTTCGGGTCAGTACGGTTACAGCGATACCTCATTTAGGTCGTTTTTTTATGTTTTGGCGCTTTTATGCAATGAAAACAATTTTATATAAAAAATAATTATTTTTGCATCACTTTATTCTGCGAGCTATAACTTTTTTATTTTTTCGCTGATGATGCTGTATGGTGGCTTGTTTTTTGCTGGACAAGATGACGTTTTCAGCGGTACCATGGATATTTATATGCGTCTTTTTGATCGCGCGTTATTGCACTTTTTGTTCGGCGGTAGGATAATAAATCATTATTTTTTGCTTCGTTTTTTATTTTTATTTTTTAAGGGGTTCACTTAAGGGGTTAACTATTGGGACAGTTTTATAGGGCGGGTCGTTACGGACGCGGCGATACCAAATATGTGTACTTTTATTGTTTTTGGGTTTTTTTATTTGCAAAAAATGAATTTTTTGGGGAATATTTTTTTTTTTTTTTTGAATTTATTTAGCGATTTTTTTTTTATTATTTTTACACTTTTTTTAATTTTTTTTTTACTTTATTACAATGTCCCAGGGGGGACATAACTGTCCTGTGACAGATCGCCTGCTTTGCAGGCACTGAGGAAGCCAGCTTCCTGCAGGCCCCCGGAGGTCCCCGTCGCCATATTGGATCCGGGGACCTGCAGGGAAAGAGCCCCCCGCAGCAGCGCTGCACATTGCGCTGCCGTGGGGGGCTCAGGGAAGCACGGAGGGAGCCCCCTCCCTGCCGATGCTTCCTTTTAACCCCCGGTACACCGCGATCGTGTCCGTGACCGCCCCTGACACATTGTGCCGTGTGTCAGCTATGATAATTAGCTGACACTCGGCCGCGATCAGCGGCGCTCACCACGTGGGCGCCGCTGATCGCGATGACGTAATATTCCGTCCATGGTAATTAGGTCCAGGGTCACATGGACGGAATATTACGTCAATTGTAGGTAAGGGGTTAAGGAAATGAGTCACATACTTTTTTAAAAAATAATTGAAACCAGATTGTGATTTTTTTTATAATCTGTATTTCTGATTGTAGATTATTGTATTGTTTTCTGTACATGTATGAAGCTGTCGGTGGATATCGATCTGCGCTCGGACCGCAGTACATGGACGGGCCGCCGGTCTCCTGACTAGAACTCAGCAGCCTCACAGCATGTATGAGGATGCAGGCCAGGAGATCGGCGCCCAGTCCATGCACCGCAGTGCGAGCGCAGAGCAATCTAATATAGAAAGCTCAAAGTGTGTGTGTGTATGTCCGGGATAGGCATCTGCACCGTCGCAGCTACAGCCACAAAATGTCACACGTCACACGTCTGGACCCGAGAGTGTCCTAGGCTATGTTGTGAGGCAAAATTTTAACCCCGTGCGTTCCAATTCACCAATTTTGCCCCTATCTACATAATGAGGAAAAAGTGTGTGCGCGTCAAGCCCCGCCCCTCATTGTGATGTTATAATGCCCCTATTTGCATACTGGGGAACCAGTGTGTGCGCATCAAGCCCCGCCCCTCATTATGATGTCACTATGGTTGACTTTGGGATGGAGGATGTGTGATGGGTATATGGGCATGGGACTATGGGATGGAGGATATGTATGATGGGTATATGGGCACGGGACTATGGGATGGCGGATAATTATAATTTGCTATAACTAACCACAGTTAGTTACTATGCCCGGGCAGCGCCGGGCTCTTCAGCTAGTTTCCCAAATAAAGATGTTTCCCAGTCATATATACCCACTTTTTATTTTTCCATCAATATGGCCGTGTGAGGGCTTGTTTTTTGCAGGACGAGTTGTACTTTTGAATGACATGATTGGCTTTATCAAATAGCGTACTCGAAAATGGGAAAAAAATTCAAAGTGCGTTGAAATTGAAAAAAGTGGAATTCTAGAATTTTTTTGGTCGTCTCAGCAGCCTCCAATCTCCACATGTCAGCAGCCTCCCATCTCCACACGTCAGCAGCCTCCCATCTCCACACGTCAGCAGCATCCCATCTCCACACGTCAGCAGCCTCCCATCTCCTCACCTCAGCAGCCTCCCATCTCCTCACCTCAGCAGCCTCCCATCTCCACACCTCAGCAGCCTCCCATCTCCTCTCCTCAGCAGCCTCCCATCTCCTCACCAGCCTCCCATCTCCTCACCAGCCTCCATCTCCTCACCTCAGTAGCCTCCCATCTCCACACCTCAGCAGCCTCCCATCTCCACACCTCAGCAGCCTCCCATCTCCTCACCTCAGCAGCCTCCCATCTCCTCTCCTCAGCAGCCTCCCATCTCCACACCTCAGCAGCCTCCCATCTCCACACCTCAGCAGCCTCCCATCTCCCCACCTCAGCAGCCTCCCATCTCCTCACCTCAGCAGCCTCCCATCTCCTCTCCTCAGCAGCCTCCCATCTCCTCACCAGCCTCCATCTCCTCACCTCAGTAGCCTCCCATCTCCTCTCCTCAGCAGCCTCCCATCTCCACACGTCAGCAGCCTCCCATCTCCACACCTCAGCAGCCTCCCATCTCCACACGTCAGCAGCCTCCCATCTCCAAACCTCAGCAGCCTCCCATCTCCTCTCCTCAGCAGCCTCCCATCTCCTCTCCTCAGCAGCCTCCCATCTCCTCACCTCAGCAGCCTCCCATCTCCTCAGCAGCCTCCCATCTCCTCACCTCAGTAGCCTCCCATCTCCTCTCCTCAGCAGCCTCCCAACTCCTCTCCTCAGCAGCCTCCCATCTCCTCAGCAGCCTCCCATCTCCTCACCAGCCTCCATCTCCTCACCTCAGTAGCCTCCCATCTCCTCTCCTCAGCAGCCTCCCATCTCCACACCTCAGCAGCCTCCCATCTCCTCAGCAGCCTCCCATCTCCTCACCAGCCTCCATCTCCTCACCTCAGTAGCCTCCCATCTCCTCTCCTCAGCAGCCTCCCATCTCCACACCTCAGCAGCCTCCCATCTCCTCTCCTCAGCAGCCTCCCATCTCCACACCTCAGCAGCCTCCCATCTCCACACCTCAGCAGCCTCCCATCTCCTCACCTCAGCAGCCTCCCATCTCCTCACCTCAGCAGCCTCCCATCTCCTCACCTCAGCAGCCTCCCATCTCCTCACCTCAGCAGCCTCCCATCTCCACACCTCAGCAGCCTCCATCTCCTCACCTCAGCAGCCTCCCATCTCCTCACCTCAGCAGCCTCCCATCTCCTCACCTCAGCAACCTCCCATCTCCTCAGCAGATTGCCATCTCCTCACCTCACTCCCCTCTGCAACTTCCTGCAAGTCCTGGCACACTGCCCGCCTCCTCTGCCTCTGCCGATTTCAGCATCTTCTGTCTCCCAGAAACATGACATGACATGTTGCTGCTCTGCTGGAGAATGAAGAAGAGCGCGCAGTCTGTCACATGACCTGCGTCAGGACCATGATGCACTTGGTCCTGCTGCTGCTTTAAAGGTACAGCACTGAATTCTGGCCGCCGCATTCACTAACAACACTGTAGGTGTATCTTTAAATCACCGCAGTGTTGTTAGGTATCTGGCTTGCAGTGGCCATGACCTATTGCACCTGTAGCCCAAACAGCAGTATCAAGAGAGGAGGGCCCGACCTGCCAGCGCTTCCGGGCCCCTCCTTTTGCTACTGTTCATGGGGCCCCATACAGTAGTAAGGGCAGTAATGCCCTGATGGCGGCCCTGCTGCCCAGTTTCGAACTGAGGACCTTTCGCGTGTAAAGCGAAAGTGATAACCGCTACACTACAGAAACCAACCGATTAAAAAAAAAAAAAAAAAATGCTGTGGTCATGGCAAGCAATAAAGAACAAGCACTGAAAGTCAAAAAGATCGTTTTCCAAGAGAAAAACAGTGTTTCTGCCCAGTTTCGAACTGAGGACCTGTCACGTGTGAGGCGAATGTGATAACCGCTACACTACAGAAACCGGATGCAAGCGCTTACTGTGGTGACAACAAGCAATCGAGATCAAGAACTGAAAGTCAATAGCTTGGATACCAAAGGGTAAGGCTAGTTTCACACTTGCTTTTTTTTGCAGCGCGTTTTTCCCGCAAAAAAATGCATTTAAAAAACGCATAAAAAAGCATACAGATGCTGCGTTTTTTTCAAGCATTTTTATGAGCATGCATGAAAAAAATGCAGCGTTTTTATGCGTTTGTATGCGTTTTTAGTGCGTTTTTACCGCGTTTGCGTTTTTTTCCAACATTAGGTGGCCTCTCACACTAACCCAAACCATGACTTTACTAACCCTAACCCTGACCCTAACCCTAACCCTGACCATGACCCTAACCCTAACCCTGACCCTAACCCTGACCCTAACCCTAACCCTAACCCTGACCCTAACCCTAACCCTAACTCTTAACCAAACCATACCCTGATCCTAACCCTAACCCTAACCCTGACCCTGACCCTAACCCTAACCCTTAACCAAACCATACCCTTATCCTAACCCTAACTCTGACCCTGACCCTAACCCTAACCCTGACCCTAACCCTAACCCTAACCCTGACCCTAACCTTAACCCTGACCCTAACCCTAACCCTGACCCTGACCCTAACCCTAACCCTTAACCAAACCATACCCTGATCCTAACCCTAACCCTGACCCTGACCCTAGCCCTGACCCTAACCCTAACCCTAACCCTTAACCAAACCATACCCTGATCCTAACCCTAACCCTGACCCTGACCCTAACCCTAACCCTTAACCAAACCATACCCTGATCCTAACCCTGACCCTGACCCTAACCCTAACCCTAACCCTAAACCCCCTTAACTAACCCTAACTCTAACCCAAACCCCTAAATTCCATTGTCTAAACTAATGGTAAAAAAAAAAAACGCATGTGCAAAAAAACGCATACATAAGCATGCCAATGCGCACATATGCTCACCATAGACTTATAATGGGTGTCTTGCTGTAAAAAAATGCATTGCGCGTGCATGCATTGTTTTGAGGCAAGTCGGACGCTCAAAAAATGCAACAGGTTGCATTTTGTGCACCCGAGCGCATACCGCAAAAAAACGCATGCGCGGTAAAAAGAGTACAAACGCATGTGTATGCGAACATAAGCGCATCCCATGCAAAGTATAGGAGAAAAAAAACGCATGCGCTATTTAGCGCTAAAATACCGCAAAAAAAAAACATAAATGTGAAACCAGCCTATCAGCGTGTATCTGCCCAGTTTCGAAATGGGGACCTTTCGCGTGTTAGGCAAACGTGATAACCACTACACTACAGAATCGAGCTGCGGAAGGTTACTGTGGTCATGATGAGCCATCGAGAACAAAGACTCAACGTCAAAAGCTTTAATATCAACGCCTAATGTCATGCTTCTATCCAGTTTCAAACTGGGGACCGTTCACGTGTGAGATGAACGTGACAACCACTACACTTCAGAAACTCCATGCAAAGCTAAAGATGTTTAAACATGCTGAAATGAACTTGAAAAAGAAAAAAACAGCCAGCCAAAGTCAAGAGGTCTTCCTCTATGTCTGAAGACAGGACAAAGTGCATTTTGCAACACAGGAACCTTTCATTTGTCAGGCTATTGGAGAAAAAGAACAAACAGGGAAACAAAACCATGCTCCACAAAACATTCTCATGCCTTTGTCCAAAAGCCAAAAAGAAAAAGCACCTAGATGCCTGCTTTCGCACCTTGATCCTATCAGGTGTTACTTGAATTAGGAACAATTAGACACTGTCAAAAACACACATGCTTGCCAAAAGCAAAAACGGGTAGAAATAATCACATTGGTAAAAGTAATGCTCATTAAACCAGCAATAGAATATGCTAACTAAGGCTAATTAAGGCTACTTTCACACATCAGGTTTTCGGCGTCAGGCGCGATCCGGCGTCGTGCCGGAACGCCGGATCCGGCAAATGTTTAGTAAAACCGGATTTGACGGATCCGGTTTTCTGCCGGATCCGTCTTTTTCTTGACAGACAAAACCGGATCCGTCTCATCCGGTTCTTCCGTTTTTCTATCCGTTTTTTGACGGATTACGCCGGATCCGGTTTTTAAAATTGACCCTTGTGGCCTTCCGAACGGGATTGGCTACTGGAAAACTATATATAGAGTGTTCCTACAGCCCGTCTTTGACAGGTTGTCGAGGAGAAAGTGCAGGTTGGAGAGAAGAGCAAGTTACTGGCGAAGATGGATGTTGTCATTGGAAATATTTTGAAGAATTTGGCGGATTTTGTAGCGGAGGCGAATCGTTTGAGGGTGATTGTTCTGGAGAAGGAGAGAGCGAGACAGCAGCGCATCAGGCATCGTAGACGACGTTTGTGGATCCACCCCATCACAGCCAAGAGAATGACGCGTGGGGTCTATTCTACCCTCTGCATGGACCTTCGACGAAACCCGGATAAATTTTTTATATATGTTAGGATGAAAATGGAGAATTTTGATTACTTGGTGGAGTGCATTGCACACCTCATAAGAAAAGCGAACACCTATTGCCGCTTCTCTGTTTCACCCGCAGAGGGTCTGATGGTGACTTTAAGGTAAGCCACATTTATTGGATATGCTCGCATCAGAGCACACTTTCACTGCAATCTTGTTGGTGGTAGTTTGTATCTCCAAGTGTTATAGGTCAGTTTTGGTATGTAATGCTGTGATTTAAAACTAATTTATTGTTTTTTAATTCCCCACAGATTTCTTGCAACTGGAGAATCCCTTTCGTCACTGCATTTCCAGTACAGACTCAGGATTTCCACCATATCTGGAATTGTGAAGTACACATGCCGTGCACTGTGGGACTCCTTAGCTGAAGAGTTTTTACCAGAGCCCACAACAGAGAGGTGGATTGAAATTGCTGACAAGTTTCAACAGATATGTCAGTTTCCCAACTGCTTGGGCGCTGTGGACGGGAAACATATCCGCATTGTAAAGCCAGCTGGATCGGGATCGGAATATTTCAATTACAAGAAATATTTTTCAATTGTCCTCATGGCCATCGCTGACGCGGAATACAAATTTATTGCGGTTGATATTGGGGCCTATGGCCGCTCCAATGACTCTCAAGTTTTCAAACTGTCTGCCATGGGGCGTAAACTGTATGGAAACACCTTCCAGTTCCCACCACCTACCGCTTCCGCAAACATCTGGTCCACCTATGCCATTTGTCTGTGTAGGGGATGAAGCCTTCCAGCTGTCAGAACACCTTTTGAAACCGTACTCTAGCAGAGGATTGACAATACCAAAACGCATTTTTAATTACCGCCTCACAAGAGCAAGAAGAATGGTTGAATGTACCTTTGGTATTCTGACAGCCAAATGGCGGGTCCTATTGACTGCGATCAACCTCAAGACAGAAACTGTGGACGAGGTGATCAAAGCGTGCGTGGTACTCCACAATTTTGTTATCTGCAAGGAACCCATTTCCATTGAGGACACCTCTGAAGAAACCACCTTGCAAGATTACCATGACATTACCACTAGAAGTTCTGTGACGGTTTCAGTGATGAGGGACAATTTTGCACTATACTTTATGTCACCTCAAGGCAGAGTACACTGGCAGGATGACAGAGTGTGAAAGATTTGTGCCCTAACCAAACTTGTGTACCTTCTGTACCAACAGTATATACCTTTGCCAACCAAAGTTGGCTATCTTGTCATGGTCTCTATTTTTAGCTTTAGGCCACAGGTGTGTACCTGGTTGTGTTTTATGCAAAGTATTTCACCTTTTAACAAAAGTTGTGTACATTGTTAGGAAATCACCAACAATAAACACAACTTTTTAGGTGAAATACTTTGCTTCAAACACAACCAGGAACACAACTGTGGCAAAAAGCTAAAATTTACCCACAGTTATATACCTAGTTTTGAATACCATTTCACCTTTTAAATACCCTGTGTTTAACCTTTTTCGCCGCAGAAAGAAATGACAGACAACCAGTGTAAAATAATTTAACTTTTATTGAAAAATGTTTTTTTTAGTAAACTTTTTTAAATTTTAATAAACTTGTTTAATAAAGCTTTGAAACAATAAAACTGGTCATTTTTATTTAAATACACACATTATAAATCTGTGCAGTGTGTGGTGGAAATACTGCTGGAGGGGCTGCGGGACACTTCGACACTGGGAGTGTGGAGAGAGGACTGGGATTGTGGTGGGGAAGGAACAGTTAGAGGTGAAGGTGTGGAAAAAACTACAGAATGGGTGGACATGTGGGAAGCAGAAGAGGTGGTGGGTGGTGGAGTGGAGGGTTGGGCAGGGACTGTAGGAGCAGATGATGTTGATGGCAAGTTGTATGGGGAAGGAGTTTGGTACGGGGCAGGTTGCTGGAAGTGGGGAGATGTCTGGTACGAGGCAGGTTGCTGGAAGTGGGGAGATGTCTGGTACGGGGCAGGTTGCTGGAAGTGGGGAGATGTCTGGTACTGGGGAGGTTGCTGGTACTGGGGAGTTTGCAGGTACTGGGGAGGTTGCTGGTACTGGGGAGGTTGCTGGTACTGGGGAGGTTGCTGGTGCTGGGGAGGTTGCTGGTACTGGGGAGGTTGCTGGTGCTGGGGAGGTTGCTGGTGCTGGGGAGGTGGATGGTATGTAATAGGAGGGGGAGGATGGAAAGTGGCTGGAGGGGGTGTAGATGTAATAGGAGGGGGAGGATGGAAAGTGGCTGGAGGGGGTGTAGATGTAATAGGAGGGGGAGGATGAAAAGTGGCTGGAGGGGGTGCAGGTGGAGGAACTACTGTGGTGGGAGGAGGAGGTTGGGAGGTAACTTGCTGGAGAGCAGCGTGGCATGAATGCATTACATGCATCTGCTGGGCAGGAGAGAGCGTTTCCATGCGCTCCACAACAGACCTGAAAAAGGTGTGGTTTGGCGAAGATCTTGCTTCTGAATGCATGGTTTGCAGAAGTGTCTTCACCTCCAGAATGCTGGAGTTGATCTGCTGAAAGCCTGCGGAGATTTGCTCTGACAAGACTTTTAGACAGTTCTGGAAAGATGCATTCAGATGCAAGAACTCTGGCGCATAAGTCTTTTCCTGACCCCTCTGCCGCTGCCGCCCAGTACCCGCAGGTGTACTAGAGGTGGCAGGGGCAGAAGGGTGGGGTAAAGGGAAAGCGATCTCCTCACCAGCAGCTTCATGTAATGTAGGCGGCCACGATGCTCCTGTGCTGGTGGATGGGACAGATGGGTCGAATGTGTGGGAAGGCTGGGAAGGTGCAGATGTACCGGGGCGGTCGAAGTGTCCCTCGGTGCTGGTCTCCTCAGGGATCGCCTCAGAAGGGTCCAATCGTGCAGGTTCCCGAGTGCTGCTCACCGTGCTGTGGAATAAAGAGAAAAAAAAACAATTAAAATAGTGATATGGTATGGCCCTGGCTGAAAAAAAAAGTTACATCTAAACTTTTTTTGTCACATGTGGTGTGTAATATTTACCTTCTGGTGAGCATTGTCTCCCGGAGGAACGACAGGGCTCGTGCGTACTTGTACTTGCTCCTGCGTCCTCCAGATCCACTCGGGGCCCGCATCTCTTTATTGAACTCCTTCTTGAAACGATCCCTCACAGACCGCCACCGCTTCACAATTCTCTCCCCTGAAACGAGAAAGGACAAAGTGGTTAGTATACAACATCAGTGTTTCCCAAACTCCAGTCCTCATGGTCCCCAGGGGTCATGTTTTCAGGATTTCCAAAGTAAATAGAAATCCTGAACACATGATCCGTGGGGACCACGAGGACTGGAGTTCGGGAAACACTGGTTTAAATCAAGCAACCGGTACTGTATATACTTACGCTCTTTAATCTGGGCCCGAGCTTCGAGGTCCTCCCAGCGGTCCACAAGGAGCGAACAGATTTCCTCCCAGAGTCGTTGGGTAACGATCAGGTCAGCGTGGCGGCGGTCAGCCATATTCCAGAGTGGCTCCCTTTCTCTGACGAGATCGATGAGGTGGTCCACATCAATCCCTCCATCCTCACCGTCAGAGTCGGGAGCACGCTGTGAAGGCTGTTAAAGAAAAAGACAAAAATAACATAATTAGCCTCCACAAAAGAAATGAAATAAAAAGTGCAAAAAAAACAAAGCAAAAATATTTATACTTACACGCTGGTGACCGCCGCGTTGCTGTCGCCGACGACCCTGGGAGGCACTGCGAGGACCTCTTGGCCGAGCACCAGATTGGGAAGACTAGAGAAGAAAACAAAAAATGTTATGTCTTTGGATGTAGGCATTTGTTTGCTGTGTGTGGTCTGCAGAACATTGTTTTCTATGTGTTGTGTGTAGTGTGATGTTGTGTTTCTGCGTTTGATGCAAAAAACTTACCAATTGTGAGTCCACTCCAAGTGTCTGTCCACCCCTTCCTTCTTCTTCTGGGAGCTCCTCTTCATCTTGTGATTCCTGTTTTGAAATAAAAGGCAATGAATACACATATATTACAGAGAAGATGGATTTTTGAAATAAAAACTTACCGTCAAACGCTGACGATGCGAGGGAGGGAGGGCTCCCAGAAGCTGTGCTGTCTTCCTCATGGCCAGACTCCATGGCTGTGGGTGGTGTTTCTGCTGCTGCATCTATTGGGCGGCTGTTGAATAAAGAGAAACAAAGGGCCCATGAATATCTTGATATTCCATAGCCCTAGTTTGGAGGAATGGGGGATTTGATAATTACCATCTCTCATCTGCTGCTGGACTCCCCTCACGTTGTTCAGCATGCTGCTCCATTTGGGGTGGTGCTGATGATGCTGCTGCTGCAGATGTCTGCTGCCTTCTCCTGCTCCTGGTTCTTGGCTTGGGTGGCATGTTGGGTGTGGCTGAGGGTCCCATTGTCTTGCTTTTATATATGTCCTGTGGGCAGAGCTACTGAGCATGCTCAGACCAAAGAAGCCAGATCCGGCTGTCGCCGGATCAGGCGCATTGCGGCGCTCATAGGCTTTCATTGTATGAAAAAGCCGGACACGCCGGATCCGGCGTCACATTGCCGGATCCGGCGAAAATCGGATAAAACGCATGGCCATCCGGCTCGATCCGGCTCTAATGCAAGTCAATGGGGGGGAATCCGGATCCGGCATTGCATTTCGCCGGATCCGGTTTTAGTCAAAAGCGCCGGATCGCGCCTGACGCCGAAAACCTGATGTGTGAAAGAGGCCTAAGCCAACAATATACGTTTGTGATCAAAATAAAGAAAAGCCACATGTTTCTGCCCGGGATCAAAACAGGGAACTTTCAGGAGGATGGCAAACAGGACAATCACTACACTACAGTAACCAGACAAGAGCGTTTACTGTGGTCATGGCAAGCATTAAAAATCAAGCACTCATTGTCAAAAGCACTAGTTAGCAAGAGGAACCCTGTGTTTCTGCCCAGTTTCGAACTGAGGACCTTTCGCATGTAAAGCAAACGTGATAACCGCTACACTACAGAAACCAACCGATTCAAACAAGCAAAAAATGCTGTGGTCATGGCAAGCAATAAAGAACAAGCACTGAAAGTCAAAAAGATCGTTTTCCAAGAGAAAAAGCTGTTTTTCTGCCCAGTTTCGAACTGGGGACCTTTCGCGTGTGAGTCAAACATGATTCACACACGAAATCGAGATCAAGAACTGAAAGTCAAAAGCTTGGATAGCAAAGGGTAACAGCGTGTTTCTGCCCAGTTTCGAACTGGGGACCCTTCGCGTGTTAGGCAAACGTGATAACCACTACACTACAGAAACCGGCTGAGGAAGGTTACTGTGGTCATGACGAGCCATCGAGAACAAAGACTCAGCGTCAAAAGCTTTAATATCAACGCCTAATGTCATGCTTCTATCTAGTTTCGAACTGGGGACCGTTCGCGTGTGAGGTGAACGTGACAACCACTACACTTCAGAAACTCCATGCAAAGATAAAAATGTTTAAACATGCTGAAATGAACTTGAAAAAGAAAAAAACAGCCAGCCAAAGTCAAGAGGTCTTCCTCTATGTCTGAAGACAGGACAAAGTGCATTTTGCAACACAGGAACCTTTCATTTGTCAGGCTATTGGAGAAAAAGAACAAACAGGGAAACAAAACCATGCTCCACAAAACATTCTCATGCCTTTGTCCAAAAGCCAAAAAGAAAAAGCACCTAGATGCCTGCTTTCGCACCTTGATCCTATCAGGTGTTACTTGAATTAGGAACACTTAGACACTGTCAAAAACACACATGCTTGCCAAAAGCAAAAACGGGTAGAAATAATCACATTGGTAAAAGTATTGCTCATTAAACCAGCAATAGAATATGCTAACTAAGGCTAATTAAGCCAACAATATACGTTTGTGATCAAAATAAAGAAAAGCCACATGTTTCTGCCCGGGATCAAAACAGGGAACTTTCAGGAGGATGGCAAACAGGACAATCACTACACTACAGTAACAAGACAAGAGCGTTTACTGTGGTCATGGCAAGCATTAAAGATCAAGCACTCATTGTCAAAAGCACTTGTTTGCAAGAGGAACGCTGTGTTTCTGCCCAGTTTCGAACTGAGGACCTTTCTCGTGTAAAGCGAACGTGATAACCGCTACACTACAGAAACCAGCCGATTCAAACAAGCAAAAAATGCTGTGGTCATGGCAAGCAATAAAGAACAAGCACTGAAAGTCAAAAAGATCGTTTTCCAAGAGAAAAAGCTGTGTTTCTGCCCAGTTTCGAACTGGGGACCTTTCGCGTGTGAGGAGAACGTGATAACCGCTACACTACAGAAACCGGATGCAAGCGCTTAATGTGGTGACAACAAGCAATCGAGATCAAGAACTGAAAGTCAAAAGCTTGGATACCAAAGGGTAACAGCGTGTCTCTGCCCAGTTTCAAACTGGGGACCTTTCGCGTGTTTGGCGAACATGATAACCACTACACTACAGAAACCGACTGCGGAAGGTTACTGTGGTCATGACGAGCCATCGAGAACAAAGACTCAACGTCAAAAGCTTTAATATCAACGCCTAATGTCATGCTTCTATCCAGTTTCGAACTGGGGACCTTTCGCATGTGAGGTGAATGTGACAACCACTACACTTCAGAAACTTCATGCAAAGATAAAGATGTTTAAACATGCTGAAATGAACTTGAAAAAGAAAAAAACAGCCAGCCAAAGTCAAGAGGTCTTCCTCTATGTCTGAAGACAGGACAAAGTGCATTTTGCAACACAGGAACCTTTCATTTGTCAGGCTATTGGAGAAAAAGAACAAACAGGGAAACAAAACCATGTTCCACAAAACATTCTCATGCCTTTGTCCAAAAGCCAAAAAGAAAAAGCACCTAGATGCCTCCTTTCGCACCTTGATCCTATCAGGTGTTACTTGAATTAGGAACACTTAGACACTGTCAAAAACACACATGCTTGCCAAAAGCAAAAACGGGTAGAAATAATCACATTGGTAAAAGTAATGCTCATTAAACCAGCAATAGAATATGCTAACTAAGGCTAATTAAGCCAACAATATACATTTGTGATCAAAATAAAGAAAAGCCACATGTTTCTGCCCGGGATCAAAACAGGGAACTTTCAGGAGTATGGCAAACAGGACAATCACTACACTACAGTAACCAGACAAGAGCGTTTACTGTGGTCATGGCAAGCATTAAAGATCAAGCACTCATTGTCAAAAGCGCTAGTTTGCAAGAGGAACGCTGTGTTTCTGCCCAGTTTTGAACTGAGGACCTTTCGCGTGTAAAGCGAACGTGAAAACCACTACACTACAGAAACCAACCGATTCAAGCAAACAAAAAATGCTGTGGTCATGGCAAGCAATAAAGAACAAGCACTGAAAGTCAAAAAGATCGTTTTCCAAGAGAAAAAGCTGTGTTTCTGCCCAGTTTCGAACTAGGGAGCTTTCACGTGTGAGGCGAACGTGATAACCGCTACACTACAGAAACCGGATGCACGAGCTTACTGTGGTGACAACAAGCAATCGAGATCAAGAACTGAAAGTCAAAAGCTTGGATACCAAAGGGTAACAGCGTGTTTCTGCCCAGTTTCGAACTGGGGACCTTTCGCGTGTTAGGCGAACGTGATAACCACTACACTACAGAAACCGTGTGCGGAAGGTTACTGTGGTCATGACGAGCCATCGAGAACAAAGACTCAACATCAAAATCTTTAACATCAACGCCTAATGTCATGCTTCTAATCCAGTTTCGAACTGGGGACCGTTTGCGTGTGAGGTGAACGTGACAACCACTACACTTCAGAAACTCCATGCAAAGCTAAAGATGTTTAAACATGCTGAAATGAACTTGAAAAAGAAAAAAACAGCCAGCCAAAGTCAAGAGGTCTTCCTCTATGTCTGAAGACAGGACAAAGTGCATTTTGCAACACAGGAACCTTTCATTTGTCAGGCTATTGGAGAAAAAGAACAAACAGGGAAACAAAACCATGCTCCACAAAACATTCTCATGCCTTTGTCCAAAAGCCAAAAAGATAAAGCACCTAGATGCCTGCTTTCGCACCTTGATCCTATCAGGTGTTACTTGAATTAGGAACACTTAGACACTGTCAAAAACACACATGCTTGCCAAAAGCAAAAACGGGTAGAAATAATCACATTGGTAAAAGTAATGCTCATTAAACCAGCAATAGAATATGCTAACTAAGGCTAATTAAGCCAACAATATACGTTTGTGATCAAAATAAAGAAAAGCCACATGTCTCTGCCCGGGATCAAAACAGGGAACTTTCAGGAGGATGGCAAACAGGACAATCACTACACTACAGTAACAAGACAAGAGCGTTTACTGTGGTCATGGCAAACATTAAAGATCAAGCACTCATTGTCAAAAGCGCTAGTTTGCAAGAGGAACGCTGTGTTTCTGCCCAGTTTCGAACTGAGGACCTTTTGCGTGTAAAGCGAACGTGATAACCGCTACACTACAGAAACCAACCGATTCAAACAAACAAAAAATGCTGTGGTCATGGCAAGCAATAAAGAACAAGCACTGAAAGTCAAAAAGATCGTTTTCCAAGAGAATAAGCTGTGTTTCTGCCCAGTTTCGAACTGGGGACCTTTCGTGTGTGAGGCGAACGTGATAACCGCTACACTACAGAAACCGGATACAAGTGCTTACTGTGGTGACAACAAGCAATCGAGATCAAGAACTGAAAGTCAAAAGCTTGGACACCAAAGGGTAACAGCGTGTTTCTGCCTAGTTTCGAACTGGGGATCTTTCGCGTGTTAGGCGAACGTGATAACTACTACACTACAGAAAACGGATGTGGAAGGTTACTGTGGTCATGACGAGCCATCGAGAACAAAGACTCAACGTCAAAAGCTTTAATATCAACGCCTAATGTCATGCTTCTATCAAGTTTCGAACTGGGGACCGTTCGCGTGTGAGGTGAACGTGACAACCACTACACTTCAGAAACTCCATGCAAAGCTAAAGATGTTTAAACATGCTGAAATGAACTTGAAAAAGAAAAAAACAGCCAGCCAAAGTCAAGAGGTCTTCCTCTATGTCTGAAGACAGGACAAAGTGCAGTTTGCAACACAGGAACCTTTCATCAAGAACTGAAAGTCAAAAGCTTTGATACCATTAAAAATCAAGCACTCATCGTCAAAAGCGCTAGTTTGCAAGAGAAACGCTGTGTTTCTGCCCAGCAGGGCTGCCGTTAGGAATTTCAGGGCCCCATACTGTAAAAATGTTTGGACCCCCTTGAGACTCCGTCCAGGCTCCACCCCAGCCCTGCCTCCACCCCTCAAGAGTCCCACTACCCACTCTTGGAAAAACTCCACTTCTGCACCACGTCCTCACCAATCACACATTAACATTTCCCAGATCATACATATAGCCAGCAGCTTTTGTTCTGGCCAAAAGAATTTTAAGCCGCCACCACAACAAGGTAGACTCTTTTGGATGAGCTCTACTGTACTGTAACTTATTAATCATTTGTTAAAATACCCAATACTCTGTTTAGGTATATTTTTCTTTTTCTTTAACCCCTTCACTACCAAGGGTGGTTTGCACGTTAACTACCGGGCCCATTTTTACAATTCTGACCACTGTCCCTTTATGAGGTAATAACTCTGAAACGCTTCCATGGATCCCGGTGATTCTGACATGGAAACCCCCCACAAGTGACCCCATTTTTGAAACTAGACCCCCCAAAGAACTTATCTAGATGTGTGGTGAGAACTTTGAACCCACAAGGCCTTCACAGAAGTTTATAACGCCCAGGCGTGAAAATAACAAAACATTTTTTTTCCACAAAAATGATATTTTTGCCCCAAAATTTTTATTTTCCTAAGGGCAACAGGAGAAATAGGACCCCAAAAGTAGTTTTGCAAATTGTCCTGAGTAGGCTGATACCCCATATGAGGGGGTAAAACACTGTTTGGGTGCATGGCAGAGCTTGGAAGGGAAGGAGCACCATTTGACTTTTTCAACGCAGAATTGGCTGGAATTGAGATCAGACGCCATGTTGCGTTTGGAGAGCACCTCATGTACGCAAATAGTGGAAACCCCCAATTCTAACCCTAGCCCTAACCCTAGCCCTAACCCTAGCCCTAACCCTAGCCCTAACCCTAACCCTAACCCTAGCCCTAACCCTAGCCCTAGCCCTAGCCCTAGCCCTAACCCTAGCCCTAATGGGAAAATGGAAATAAATACATTTTTTTAATTTTATTATTTTTCCCTAACTAAGGGGGTGATAACGGGGGGTTTGATTTACTATTTATGGCGGTTTTTATGTTTGGCAGCTGTCGCACGCTAAAAGACGCTTTTTATTGTAAAAATAGTTTTTGCATCACCACATATTGAGAGCTATAATTTTTCCATATTTTGACCCACCAAGTCATGTGAGGTCTTATTTTTTGCGGGACAAGTTGACGCTTTTATTGGTATCATGTTTGGGCATGTGACATTTTTTGATCGCTTTTTATTTCATTTTTTGGGACGCAGAATGAACAAAAACCAGAGTTTCATGAATTTCTTTTGGGTGGTGCGCTTATGCCGTTCCGGGTGCGGTAAAATTTATAAGGCAGTTTTATTCTTCGGGTCAGTACGGTTACAGCGATACCTCATTTAGGTCGTTTTTTATGTTTTGGCGCTTTTATGCAATGAAAACAATTTTATATAAAAAATAATTATTTTTGCATCACTTTATTCTGCGAGCTATAACTTTTTTATTTTTTCGCTGATGATGCTGTATGGTGGCTTGTTTTTTGCTGGACAAGATGACGTTTTCAGCGGTACCATGGATATTTATATGCGTCTTTTTGATCGCGCGTTATTGCACTTTTTGTTCGGCGGTAGGATAATAAATCATTATTTTTTGCTTCGTTTTTTATTTTTATTTTTTAAGGGGTTCACTTAAGGGGTTAACTATTGGGACAGTTTTATAGGGCGGGTCGTTACGGACGCGGCGATACCAAATATGTGTACTTTTATTGTTTTTGGGTTTTTTTATTTGCAAAAAATGAATTTTTTGGGGAATATTTTTTTTTTTTTTTTAATTTATTTAGCGATTTTTTTTTTATTATTTTTACACTTTTTTTAATTTTTTTTTTACTTTATTACAATGTCCCAGGGGGGACATAACTGTCCTGTGACAGATCGCTGATCTGTCAGATCACTGTGACAGATCAGCGATCTGTCACAGGCACTGCACAGGCTTCCTCATGCCTGCGCTTTGCAGGCACTGAGGAAGCCAGCTTCCTGCAGGCCCCCGGAGGTCCCCGTCGCCATTTTGGATGCGGGGACCTGCAGGGAAAGAGCCCCCCGCAGCAGCGCTGCACATTGCGCTGCCGTGGGGGGCTCAGGGAAGCACGGAGGGAGCCCCCTCCCTGCCGATGCTTCCTTTTAACCCCCGGTACACCGCGATCGTGTCCGTGACCGCCCCTGACACATTGTGCCGGGTGTCAGCTATGATAATTAGCTGACACTCGGCCGCGATCAGCGGCGCTCACCACGTGGGCGCCGCTGATCGCGATGACGTAATATTCCGTCCATGGTAATTAGGTCCAGGGTCACATGGACGGAATATTACGTCAATTGTAGGTAAGGGGTTAAGGAACTGAGTCACATACTTTTTTAAAAAATAATTGAAACCAGATTGTGATTTTTTTTATAATCTGTATTTCTGATTGTAGATTATTGTATTGTTTTCTGTACATGTATGAAGCTGTCGGTGGATATCGATCTGCGCTCGGACCGCAGTACATGGACGGGCCGCCGGTCTCCTGACTAGAACTCAGCAGCCTCACAGCATGTATGAGGATGCAGGCCAGGAGATCGGCGCCCAGTCCATGCACCGCAGTGCGAGCGCAGAACAATCTAATATAGAAAGCTCAAAGTGTGTGTGTGTATGTCCGGGATAGGCATCTGCACCGTCGCAGCTACAGCCACAAAATGTCACACGTCACACGTCTGGACCCGAGAGTGTCCTAGGCTATGTTGTGAGGCAAAATTTTAACCCCGTGCGTTCCAATTCACCAATTTTGCCCCTATCTACATAATGAGGAAAAAGTGTGTGCGCGTCAAGCCCCGCCCCTCATTGTGATGTTATAATGCCCCTATTTGCATACTGGGGAACCAGTGTGTGCGCATCAAGCCCCGCCCCTCATTATGATGTCACTATGGTTGACTATGGGATGGAGGATGTGTGATGGGTATATGGGCACCGGACTATGGGATGGAGGATATGTATGATGGGTATATGGGCATGGGACTATGGGATGGAGGATATGTATGATGGGTATATGGGCATGGGACTATGGGATGGAGGATATGTATGATGGGTATATGGGCACGGGACTATGGGATGGCGGATAATTATAATTTGCTATAACTAACCACAGTTAGTTACTATGCCCGGGCAGCGCCGGGCTCTTCAGCTAGTTTCCCAAATAAAGATGTTTCCCAGTCATATATACCCACTTTTTATTTTTCCATCAATATGGCCGTGTGAGGGCTTGTTTTTTGCAGGACGAGTTGTATTTTTGAATGACATGATTGGCTTTATCAAATAGCGTACTCGAAAATGGGAAAAAAATTCAAAGTGCGTTGAAATTGAAAAAAGTGGAATTCTAGAATTTTTTTGGTCGTCTCAGCAGCCTCCAATCTCCACATGTCAGCAGCCTCCCATCTCCACACGTCAGCAGCCTCCCATCTCCACACGTCAGCAGCCTCCCATCTCCACACATCAGCAGCCTCCCATCTCCTCACCTCAGCAGCCTCCCATCTCTTCAGCAGCCTCCCATCTCCTCACCTCAGCAGCCTCCCATCTCTTCAGCAGCCTCCCATCTCCTCACCTCAGCAGCCTCCCATCTCCACACCTCAGCAGCCTCCCATCTCCTCTCCTCAGCAGCCTCCCATCTCCACACCTCAGCAGCCTCCCATTTCCACACCTCAGCAGCCTCCCATCTCCTCTCCTCAGCAGCCTCCCATCTCCTCTCCTCAGCAGCCTCCCATCTCCTCTCCTCAGCAGCCTCCCATCTCCACACCTCAGCAGCCTCCCATCTCCACACCTCAGCAGCCTCCCATCTCCTCACCTCAGCAGCCTCCCATCTCCTCAGCAGCCTCCCATCTCCTCACCAGCCTCCCATCTCCTCACCAGCCTCCATCTCCTCACCTCAGTAGCCTCCCATCTCCTCTCCTCAGCAGCCTCCCATCTCCACACCTCAGCAGCCTCCCATCTCCACACCTCAGCAGCCTCCCATCTCCACACCTCAGCAGCCTCCCATCTCCTCACCTCAGCAGCCTCCCATCTCCTCACCTCAGCAGCCTCCCATCTCCTCACCTCAGCAGCCTCCCATCTCCTCACCTCAGCAGCCTCCCATCTCCACACCTCAGCAGCCTCCCATCTCCACACCTCAGCAGCCTCCATCTCCTCACCTCAGCAGCCTCCCATCTCCTCACCTCAGCAGACTCCCATCTCCTCACCTCAGCAACCTCCCATCTCCTCAGCAGATTGCCATCTCCTCACCTCACTCCCCTCTGCAACTTCCTGCAAGTCCTGGCACACTGCCCGCCTCCTCTGCCTCTGCCGATTTCAGCATCTTCTGTCTCCCAGAAACATGACATGTTGCTGCTCTGCTGGAGAATGAAGAAGAGCACGCAGTGTGTCACATGACCTGTGTCAGGACCATGATGCACTTGGTCCTGCTGCTGCTTTAAAGGTACAGCACTGAATTCTGGCCGCCGCATTCACTAACAACACTGTAGGTGTATCTTTAAATCACCGCGGTGTTGTTAGGTATCTGGCTTGCAGCGGCCATGACCTATTGCACCTGTAGCCCAAACAGCAGTATCAAGAGAGGAGGGCCCGGCCTGCCAGCGCTTCCGGGCCCCTCCTTTTGCTACTGTTCATGGGGCCCCATACAGTAGTAAGGGCAGTAATGCCCTGATGGCGGCCCTGCTGCCCAGTTTCGAACTGAGGACCTTTCGCGTGTAACCCTAACCCTGACCCTAACCCTAACCCTAACTCTTAACCAAACCATACCCTGATCCTAACCCTAACCCTAACCCTGACCCTGACCCTAACCCTAACCCTTAACCAAACCATACCCTGATCCTAACCCTAACCCTGACCCTGACCCTAACCCTAACCCTAACCCTGACCCTAACCCTAACCCTAACCCTAACCCTGACCCTAACCTTAACCCTGACCCTAACCCTGACCCTGACCCTAACCCTAACCCTTAACCAAACCATACCCTGATCCTAACCCTAACCCTGACCCTAGCCCTGACCCTAACCCTAACCCTTAACCAAACCATACCCTGATCCTAACCCTAACCCTGACCCTGACCCTAACCCTAACCCTTAACCAAACCATACCCTGATCCTAACCCTGACCCTGACCCTAACCCTAACCCTAACCCTAAACCCCCTTAACTAACCCTAACTCTAACCCAAACCCCTAAATTCCATTGTCTAAACTAATGGTAAAAAAAAAAACGCATGTGCAAAAAAACGCATACATAAGCATGCCAATGCGCACATATGCTCACCATAGACTTATAATGGGTGTCTTGCTGTAAAAAAATGCATTGCGCGTGCATGCATTGTTTTGAGGCAAGTCGGACGCTCAAAAAATGCAACAGGTTGCATTTTGCGCACCCGAGCGCATACCGCAAAAAACCGCATGCGCGGTAAAAAGCGTACACATAAGCGCATCCCATGCAAAGTATAGGAGAAAAAAAATGCATGCGCTATTTAGCGCGAAAAAAAATGTAAATGTGAAACCAGCCTATCAGCGTGTTTCTGCCCAGTTTCGAACTGGGGACCTTTCGCGTGTTAGGCAAACGTGATAACCACTACACTACAGAATCCAGAAGCAAGCGCTTACTGTGGTGACAACAAGCAATCGAGATCAAGAACTGAAAGTCAAAAGCTTGGATACCATAGGGTAACATCGTGTTTCTGCCCAGTTTCAAACTAGGGACCTTTCTCGTGTTAGGCAAACGTGATAATCACTACACTACAGAAACCGGCTGCGGCAGGTTACTGTGGTCATGACGAGCCATTGAGAACAAAGACTCAACGTCAAAAGCTTTAATATCAATGCATAATGTCATGCTTCTACCCAGTTTCGAACTGGGGACAGTTCGCGTGTGAGGTGAACGTGACAACCACTACACTTCAGAAACTCCATGCAAAGCTAAAGATGTTTAAACATGCTGAAATGAACTTGAAAAAGAAAAAAACATCCAGCCAAAGTCAAGAGGTCTTCCTCTATGTCTGAAGACAGGACAAAGTGCAGTTTGCAACACAGGAACCTTTCATTTGTCAGGCTATTGGAGAAAAAGAACAAACAGGGAAACAAAACCATGCTCCACAAAACATTCTCATGCCTTTGTCCAAAAGCCAAAAAGAAAAAGCACCTAGATGCCTGCTTTCGCACCTTGATCCTATCAGGTGTTACTTGAATTAGGAACACTTAGACACTGTCAAAAACACACATGCTTGCCAAAAGCAAAAACGGGTAGAAATAATCACATTGGTAAAAGTAATGCTCATTAAACCAGCAATAGAATATGCTAACTAATGCTAATTAAGCCAACAATATACATTTGTGATCAAAATAAAGAAAAGCCACATGTTTCTGCCCGGGATCAAAACAGGGAACTTTCAGGAGGATGGCAAACAGGACAATCACTACACTACAGTAACCAGACAAGAGCGTTTACTGTGGTCATGGCAAGCATTAAAGATCAAGCACTCATTGTCAAAAGCGCTAGTTTGCAAGAGAAACGCTGTGTTTCTGCCCAGTTTCGAACTGAGGACTAGAGTTGAGCGACTTTTGGTTTTTTAGGGTCGCGTTTCGTTTCGTGAAACCCGACTTTTCCAAAAGTCGGGTCGAGCAAGATCGTCCGATTATAGGGAAAAGTCGGGGTCGTCCCCAAACACGAAACCCAATGTAAGTCAATGGGGAATAAAAGTCGGCAGTGAGAGGAGGACAGGAAACACACCAACAGTGCCCATTTGAATGCCAAAAGCATCAATTCTTCTTACTTAAGCTTGTCAACCTTAATTAACTTCATAATATAAGTTACGCACTGAAAAATGGGTGTTATTTGGCTAAAGTTGTGGGGGGGAGGGCTGGTTGCAGGTTTTCATGTGCCCTGGGCGAAAGAGCGCCCCTTTAACACATACCACAACTCATCATGCGCCGATACGGCAGATAAATAGCGGTATAGTACAATGAAAAATACCTCACTTTTTACATCTCATGACGAGGCCCATCTATTTCTCCATACAGAATCATTGGTCCCATATAATGTTTGAAACAGTATATGATGAGCTCCACATAATGCTACAGTATATGTTGGTCCTCATGGATGAAGCTCCACTGTCTTATGGGCCCAAATAATGCTCCAAACATAATGGGCCCCATTTCTAATGCTCTAGTGTATAATGGGCCCTGTAAATGCTGCTCCAGTGTCTGATGTCCACCTTTGGAATGTTCCAGTGTATGGTGGGCCCCATCTATCATTCTCCAGAGTATAGTGCTCCCCAAAAATTGCTGTCCCAACATTGAAAACAATCAAATAAGTCTCCTCGCTAGGGAATCCCTGTACTTGTCTGGACAGGTGCTGTAGCTTGCTTAAAAGCTCGCCAGCCGTTCTCACGCCCAGTATGGATTGCACGTGATTGCACAAAGGTTAGAAAGGGTACCGTATCCCTGGATAACATGTATGGATAGCGTACACATTCAAAATATATGTCTATACAGCATGAGGCAGGCTCAGACGGTGTTAGGCCCAGTATGGATTGCACGTCATTGCACAAAGGTTAGAAAGGGTACCGTATCCTTGGATAACATGTATGGATAGCGTACACATTCAAAATATATGTCTATACAGCATGAGGCAGGCTCAGACGGTGTTAGGCCCAGTATGGATTGCACGTCATTGCACAAAGGTTAGAAAGGGTACCGTATCCCTGGATAACATGTATGGATAGCGTACACATTCAAAATATATGTCTATACAGCATGAGGCAGGCTCAGACGGTGTTAGGCCCAGTATGGATTGCACGTGATTGCACAAAGGTTAGAAAGGGTACCGTATCCCCGGATAACATGTATGGATAGCGTACACATT
Organism: Dendrobates tinctorius; assembly: GCF_039654945.1. Classification (NCBI taxonomy): domain Eukaryota; kingdom Metazoa; phylum Chordata; class Amphibia; order Anura; family Dendrobatidae; genus Dendrobates; species Dendrobates tinctorius. Next base: position 17,358,020 of record NW_027361998.1, on the reverse strand, counting down.
CAAAATATATGTCTATACAGCATGAGGCAGGCTCAGGCGGTGTTAGGCCCAGTATGGATTGCACGTCATTGCACAAAGGTTAGAAAGGGTACCGTATCCCCGGATAACATGTATGGATAGCGTACACATTCAAAATATATGTCTATACAGCATGAGGCAGGCTCAGACGGTGTTAGGCCCAGTATGGATTGCACGTCATTGCACAAAGGTTAGAAAGGGTACCGTATCCCCGGATAACATGTATGGATAGCGTACACATTCAAAATATATGTCTATACAGCATGAGGCAGGCTCAGACGGTGTTAGGCCCAGTATGGATTGCACATCATTGCACAAAGGTTAGAAAGGGTACCGTATCCCTGGATAACATGTATGGATAGCGTACACATTCAAAATATATGTCTCAGGAGGCAGGCTCAGATGGTGTCAGGCACAGTATGGATTTGACGGCCCATATTACACAGCGGAGGAGCAGGGAGAGGTAAAGATTGCAAATGCTGGGGCCCTGCCCAAGCAAGGGTGGCCCACTCTTGGGCGTCGGTACTGGCACTGGGCCCCTCATAGTACAGCCGTGTGTCTGACGGTGGGTGTGCACCACCACCGTCAGAGACACTTGATTGCACTATGAGGGACCCTGTGCCAGTGCCCGCGCCCAAGAGTCGGCCTACCCACCTGTCCAGGGCAACGGCACTCGCACGGTGTCATGCGCTAGGTGGTTACCCCGGCCATGGGGGGGAGGCAGCACAGTTAGGGAGTTTTAGAAAGTGGCATATGTTGATGTTGGACATTCAGCTGATGCAAAAGGCGAAATAGGTGAAGTAGCAGGAAGAGGTGGACCAAAGCAAGCCATTTTTCTGTCACCCTATGTGTCATCAGGGGAAGGTGGGACAAAATCCTTGGAAACCCATGCGTGGTTTATTTTAATGAAGGTTAGATCATCCACATTTTGGGTTGACAGACGGGTCCTTTTTTCTGTCAGGATTGATCCAGCTGCACTGAAGACTCTTTCCGATAGCACACTTGCAGCTGGGCAAGCGAGCTCCTGTAAGGCATATTGGGCCAATTCAGGCCAGGTGTCCAGTTTAGCGGCCCAATAGTCAAAGGGGAATGACCTGTGTGGGAGAACATCGATATGGGAGGAAAAGTAGTTTGTAACCATAGTTGACAACTGCTGTCTCCTGTCACTTTCCATCGATGCAGTATTACCAGTTGTGTGAACGGTATTTGAAAAATCAGTCCACAACATTGTCATGAAACCCCTGTCTCCAACGCCACTTTTGCTGTGTGCACCACGAACACCTCTGCCAAGCTGCCCCCGGCCCGTACGGCTCGTGTGAGAACCATCACCGCTGCTGTGTGCTGGGAATGCCTCAAGCAACCGATTTACCAGAGTTGCTTGTTTATTAGCCAATATTAGGTCAAGGTTCTCCTGTGGCATGATGTTTTGTAATTTGCCTTTATAGCGTGGATCCAGGATGCTGGCCAACCAGTAGTCGTCATCGTTCATCATTTTGGCAATGCGGGGGGTCCCTTTTTAGGATCCGCAAGGCATAATCTGACATGTGGGCCAATGTTCCCGGTGTCAATGATGCACTGCGAGTGCTGGGTGGAGGAGCACTTTCTGGCAAATCCACATCCCTCCAGTCACGCACAAACCCTGTACCAGACCTTGCCATGCCAACATTTTCACTTGCCCCACGAGATGCATCCTCCTCCCCTAAGTAATCATCCCCATCATCCTCCTCCTCCTCCTCCTCTTCTTCCTCCACCTCGTCCAGGAGATGTCCCTGAGCAGACAATGGCTGAATGTCATCAAGGATTCCCTCCTCCTCTTCCTCCTCATCAACATTGGCTGCAGACGCCTGCTCCTTAAGGTGCATCAAAGTTTGCATGAGCAGACGCATAAGTGGGATGCTCATGCTTAGGATGGCGTCGTCTGCGCTTACCAGCCATGTGCATTCCTCAAAACACTGAAGGACTTTACAAAGGTCTTTCAGCTTCGACCACTGCACGCCTGTCAACTCCATGTCTGCTCTCAAAGTGCCTGGCCGTGTATCCTCCCACAAATGCATTATGGCCTGCCTCTGCTCGCACAGCCGCTCCACCATGTGCAGGGTGGAGTTCCACCTTGTTGCAATGTCGATAATGAGGCGGTGGTTGGGAAGGTGGAGCAATCGCTGCAGCTTCTGCATACGAACGGAGTGTACAGGCGACCGGCGGATGTGCGCGCACAGTCTTCGCACCTTCTGGAGCAGGGCTGTTAACTCCGGATAATTTTTGAGGAAGCACTGCACCACCAGGTTCAAGGTGTGAGCCAAGCAAGGTATGTGGCTGAGTTTTGAAAGGGCTATGGCTGCCACAAAATTACGGCCGTTATCAATAACTACCTTGCCTGCCTCAAGATGTACACTGCCCAGCCATGACTCAGTTTGTCGCTTCAAGTACTCGGCCAGCACCTCGGCGGTGTGTCTGTCGCCCAAACACATCATCTGCAACACAGCCTGCTGACGCTTTCCACTAGCTGCTCGATAGGGGGACACATCGTGTGCAACAGTGGCAGCTGCAGATGGAGTGCTCGTACGACTGCGCTCTGTGGACGAGCTTTCGCTTCTGGAGGAGGAGGAGGAGGAGGGTCGAACGCCTACAGCCAACTGTTTCCTATACTGTGGGCTAGGCAGCACTGTCCCACCACCGCTGTCCCCTGTGGACCCTGCATCCACCACATTAACCCAGTGCACAGTGATGGACACGTAACGGCCCTGGCCATGCCGACTGGACCATGCATCAGTTGTGAGGTGCACCTTTCCGCTCACTGACTGCTTGAGTGCATGGACAATGCGGTCTTTCACATGATGGTGGAGGGCTGGGATGGCTTTGCGAGAGAAGAAGTGGCGACTGGGTAGGTCATAGCGTGGTACTGCATAGGCCATGAGTTCGCGGAAAGCTGTGCTTTCCACCAACCGAAAGGGCATCATCTCAAACGAGATTAGTTTGGCAATGTGGGCGTTCAAACCCAGTGTACGCGGATGAGAGACTGAGTACTTTCTTGACCTACTCATAGTGTCTGGGAGGGTGAGCTGGACTTGAGAGCTGCATATGGTGGAAGTAGCGGTGGACAGGGCGGACTGAGAGAGGGTTGATGATGGTGATGGAGTTGGTGTTCTTTCTGATGGCCTAGAATCAGTCTTTCGTTGATATAACAGTGGGATTCCCTGACTGCTGTGGCCTTGCAACGACACCTCAACATTTGCTGCTGTGCTAACCGGTGGGCTTACAGTGGGGGAAACAATGTAGCGTTGCTGACTACCTTCGTTGTGATCAGTTGCACATGTGGCACTTGAGGTTTGGTGTTGTGTCCACACTTGCAAGTGCATGCTGGTTAAATGTCTAAGCATGCAACTGGTATTCAAATTTTTCAGATTTTTCCCTCAGCTAAAGGTCTTTGTGCACTTCTTACAGATAACCTTGGCCTGATCATGAGGATTTTGTTCAAAAAAGTGCCACACTGCACTCTTCCTACTTTGGCAGACATTTTGCGGCCTAGCACGCTGTGATCTTTTGACCCTCTGGACAAGCTGTCCAGCAACTCTTTTGATGTTTGGAACCTGTCTTTGGAGTGCTCCGGGCATGCCAGATAACAGCTGTTGCGATGTCGATGTCTGCTGTGGATGCTCCTCATCTGAGCTATTGGAAGCAGCACCCTCTTCCCCCAATGGATGCCAATCTGGGTCAACAACTGGGTCATCCATCACCTCCTCTTCTATGTCATGTGCACCTTTCTCTGTGTCACCGTGTATGGTGGTATAGTGTGCGGGAAGGGGCACCTGAGTCTCATCAGCGTCAAAATCTGGCTCTGTACACTGCGAGGACAATGTAGTGCTCTGAGTGAATGTACCAGCAGAATTATCCATCAGCGGCTGTGCATCAGTGCACTCCATGTCAGATTCATCTTGGCCTGGGTAATTCACCATTTGACTTGATAATCCAGGCATGGTATGTGAAAACAGCTCCATGGAGTAATCAGTAGTATGGCCTGCGTCATCCTTCAATCTTGGTTGGGGTGAAGGACACAAGGAAAGGTGTGGTTCATGAACATGAGCCTCCAATGACGACTCAGTGCTTTTACTTTTTACAACTGAAGAAGAGGAGGCGATAGAGCTGGAGGCTGAGTCAGCAATGTAAGACAAAACTTTTTCCTGATGCTCTGCCTTTAAAAGCGGTATGCCAACTCCTAGAAAACTAAGCGTTCGAGGCCTTATGTAGCCAGACGATGACGCAGGGTCAGCACCTCCTGCATTTGGTCCTATTTTGCTCTTGCCACTACCATCAGATCCATCACCAACACCATCATTACCAGCTGCCAACCCCCGCCCAATTCCACGGCCTCTTCCACCAGCCTTCCTCATTTTTGGTAGAAATGTAGACAAAGTCCAACAAACTATATAGTAATGTAAAACAAGGTACAAGGTGTCTATAGGACAGGGGAGATTTAGAATTTCTGCACACACTTGTGGACAGTGGACACTTGTGGATTGTGTGCGGCCCACTGATATCTGAGCGCTATGTCACAGGCTCGATGGCACAGCTGTGACCAAAGTGACAAGAGGATAATGGAGATTTTGAATCTCTATGTACACTTTTGGACACTGGACACTTGTGGATTGTGTGCGGCCCACTGATATCTGAGCGCTATGTGACACGCTCGATGGCACAGCTGCCTGTGACCAAGGTGACGAGAGGATAATGGAGATTTTGAATCTCTGCGTACACTTTTGGACACTGGACACTTGTGGATTGTGTTAGGCCCACTGTTATCTGAGCGCTATGTGACATGCTCGATGGTACAGCTGCCTGTGACCAAAGTGACGAGAGGATAATGGAGATTTTGAATCTCTGCGTACACTTTTGGACACTGGATACTTGTTGATTGTGTGAGGCCCACTGATATCTGAGCGCTATGTGACACGCTCGATGGCACAGCTGCCTGTGACCAAAGTGACGAGAGGATAATGGAGATTTTGAATCTCTGCGTACACTTTTGGACACTGGACACTTGTGGATTGTGTGCGGCCCACTGATATCTGAGCGCTATGTGACACGCTCGATGGCACAGCTGCCTGTGACCAAAGTGACGAGAGGATAATGGAGATTTTGAATCTCTGCGTACACTTTTGGACACTGGACACTTGTGGATTGTGTGCGGCCCACTGATATCTGAGCGCTATGTGACACGCTCGATGGCACAGCTGCCTGTGACCAAAGTGACGAGAGGATAATGGAGATTTTGAATCTCTGCGTACACTTTTGGACACTGGACACTTGTGGATTGTGTGAGGCCCACTGATATCTGAGCGCTATGTGACACGCTCGATGGCACAGCTGCCTGTGACCAAAGTGACGAGAGGATAATGGAGATTTTGAATCTCTGCGTACACTTTTGGACACTGGACACTTGTGGATTGTGTGAGGCCCACTGATATCTGAGCGCTATGTGACACGCTCGATGGCACAGCTGCCTGTGACCAAAGTGACGAGAGGATAATGGAGATTTTGAATCTCTGCGTACACTTTTGGACACTGGACACTTGTGGATTGTGTGAGGCCCACTGATATCTGAGCGCTATGTGACACACTCGATGGCACAGCTGCCTGTGACCAAAGTGACGAGAGGATAATGGAGATTTTGAATCTCTGCGTACACTTTTGGACACTGGACACTTGTGGATTGTGTTAGGCCCACTGTTATCTGAGCGCTATGTGACACGCTCGATGGCACAGCTGCCTGTGACCAAAGTGACGAGAGGATAATGGAGATTTTGAATCTCTGCGTACACTTTTGGACACTGGACACTTGTGGATTGTGTGAGGCCCACTGATATCTGAGCGCTATGTGACACACTCGATGGCACAGCTGCCTGTGACCAAAGTGACGAGAGGATAATGGAGATTTTGAATCTCTGCGTACACTTTTGGACACTGGACACTTGTGGATTGTGTTAGGCCCACTGTTATCTGAGCGCTATGTGACACGCTCAATGGCACAGCTGCCTGTGACCAAAGTGACGAGAGGATAATGGAGATTTTGAATCTCTGCGTACACTTTTGGACACTGGACACTTGTGGATTGTGTGCGGCCCACTGATATCTGAGCGCTATGTGACACGCTCGATGGCACAGCTGCCTGTGACCAAAGTGACGAGAGGATAATGGAGATTTTGAATCTCTGCGTACACTTTTGGACACTGGACACTTGTGGATTGTGTGCGGCCCACTGATATCTGAGCGCTATGTGACACGCTCGATGGCACAGCTGCCTGTGACCAAAGTGACGAGAGGATAATGGAGATTTTGAATCTCTGCGTACACTTTTGGACACTGGACACTTGTGGATTGTGTGAGGCCCACTGATATCTGAGCGCTATGTGACACGCTCGATGGCACAGCTGCCTGTGACCAAAGTGACGAGAGGATAATGGAGATTTTGAATCTCTGCGTACACTTTTGGACACTGGACACTTGTGGATTGTGTGAGGCCCACTGATATCTGAGCGCTATGTGACACGCTCGATGGCACAGCTGCCTGTGACCAAAGTGACGAGAGGATAATGGAGATTTTGAATCTCTGCGTACACTTTTGGACACTGGACACTTGTGGATTGTGTGAGGCCCACTGATATCTGAGCGCTATGTGACACGCTCGATGGCACAGCTGCCTGTGACCAAAGTGACGAGAGGATAATGGAGATTTTGAATCTCTGCGTACACTTTTGGACACTGGACACTTGTGGATTGTGTGAGGACCACTGATATCTGAGCGCTATGTGACACACTCGATGGCACAGCTGCCTGTGACCAAAGTGACGAGAGGATAATGGAGATTTTGAATCTCTGCGTACACTTTTGGACACTGGACACTTGTGGATTGTGTTAGGCCCACTGTTATCTGAGCGCTATGTGACACGCTCGATGGCACAGCTGCCTGTGACCAAAGTGACGAGAGGATAATGGAGATTTTGAATCTCTGCGTACACTTTTGGACACTGGACACTTGTGGATTGTGTGAGGCCCACTGATATCTGAGCGCTATGTGACACACTCGATGGCACAGCTGCCTGTGACCAAAGTGACGAGAGGATAATGGAGATTTTGAATCTCTGCGTACACTTTTGGACACTGGACACTTGTGGATTGTGTTAGGCCCACTGTTATCTGAGCGCTATGTGACACGCTCGATGGCACAGCTGCCTGTGACCAAAGTGACGAGAGGATAATGGAGATTTTGAATCTCTGCGTACACTTTTGGACACTGGACACTTGTGGATTGTGTGAGGCCCACTGATATCTGAGCGCTATGTGACACGCTCGATGGCACAGCTGCCTGTGACCAAAGTGACGAGAGGATAATGGAGATTTTGAATCTCTGCGTACACTTTTGGACACTGGACACTTGTGGATTGTGTTAGGCCCACTGTTATCTGAGCGCTATGTGACATGCTCGATGGCACAGCTGCCTGTGACCAAAGTGACGAGAGGATAATGGAGATTTTGAATCTCTACGTACACTTTTGGACACTGGACACTTGTGGATTGTGTGAGGCCCACTGATATCTGAGCGCCATGTGACACGCTCGATGGCACAGCTGCCTGTGACCAAAGTGACGAGAGGATAATGGAGATTTTGAATCTCTGCGTACACTTTTGGACACTGGACACTTGTGGATTGTGTGAGGCCCACTGATATCTGAGCGCTATGTGACACGCTCGATGGCACAGCTGCCTGTGACCAAAGTGACGAGAGGATAATGGAGATTTTGAATCTCTGCGTACACTTTTGGACACTGGACACTTGTGGATTGTGTTAGGCCCACTGAAATCTGAGCGCTACGTGACATGCTCGATGGCACAGCTGCCTGTGACCAAAGTGACGAGAGGATAATGGAGATTTTGAATCTCTGCGTACACTTTTGGACACTGGACACTTGTGGATTGTGTGAGGCCCACTGATATCTGAGCGCTATGTGACACGCTCGATGGCACAGCTGCCTGTGACCAAAGTGACGAGAGGATAATGGAGATTTTGAATCTCTGCGTACACTTTTGGACACTGGACACTTGTGGATTGTGTGAGGCCCACTGATATCTGAGCGCTATGTGACACGCTCGATGGCACAGCTGCCTGTGACCAAAGTGACGAGAGGATAATGGAGATTTTGAATCTCTGCGTACACTTTTGGACACTGGACACTTGTGGATTGTGTGAGGCCCACTGATATCTGAGCGCTATGTGACACGCTCGATGGCACAGCTGCCTGTGACCAAAGTGACGAGAGGATAATGGAGATTTTGAATCTCTGCGTACACTTTTGGACACTGGACACTTGTGGATTGTGTGAGGCCCACTGATATCTGAGCGCTATGTGACACGCTCGATGGCACAGCTGCCTGTGACCAAAGTGACGAGAGGATAATGGAGATTTTGAATCTCTGCGTACACTTTTGGACACTGGACACTTGTGGATTGTGTGAGGCCCACTGATATCTGAGCGCTATGTGACACACTCGATGGCACAGCTGCCTGTGACCAAAGTGACGAGAGGATAATGGAGATTTTGAATCTCTGCGTACACTTTTGGACACTGGACACTTGTGGATTGTGTTAGGCCCACTGTTATCTGAGCGCTATGTGACACGCTCGATGGCACAGCTGCCTGTGACCAAAGTGACGAGAGGATAATGGAGATTTTGAATCTCTACGTACACTTTTGGACACTGGACACTTGTGGATTGTGTGAGGCCCACTGATATCTGAGCGCTATGTGACACGCTCGATGGCACAGCTGCCTGTGACCAAAGTGACGAGAGGATAATGGAGATTTTGAATCTCTGCGTACACTTTTGGACACTGGACACTTGTGGATTGTGTGAGGCCCACTGATATCTGAGCGCTATGTGACACGCTCGATGGCACAGCTGCATGTGACCAAAGTGACGAGAGGATAATGGAGATTTTTAATCTCTGCGTACACTTTTGGACACTGGACACTTGTGGATTGTGTTAGGCCCACTGATTTCTGAGCGCTACGTGACACGCTCGATGGCACAGCTGCCTGTGACCAAAGTGACGAGAGGATAATGGAGATTTTGAATCTCTGCGTACACTTTTGGACACTGGACACTTGTGGATTGTGTGCGGCCCACTGATATCTGAGCGCTATGTGACACGCTCGATGGCACAGCTGCCTGTGACCAAAGTGACGAGAGGATAATGGAGATTTTGAATCTCTGCGTACACTTTTGGACACTGGACACTTGTGGATTGTGTGAGGCCCACTGATATCTGAGCGCTATGTGACACGCTCGATGGCACAGCTGCCTGTGACCAAAGTGACGAGAGGATAATGGAGATTTTGAATCTCTGCGTACACTTTTGGACACTGGACACTTGTGGATTGTGTGAGGCCCACTGATATCTGAGCGCTATGTGACACGCTCGATGGCACAGCTGCCTGTGACCAAAGTGACGAGAGGATAATGGAGATTTTGAATCTCTGCGTACACTTTTGGACACTGGACACTTGTGGATTGTGTGAGTCCCACTGATATCTGAGCGCTATGTGACACGCTCGATGGCACAGCTGCCTGTGACCAAAGTGACGAGAGGATAATGGAGATTTTGAATCTCTGCGTGCACTTTTGGACACTGGACACTTGTGGATTGTGTTAGGCCCACTGATATCTGAGCGCTATGTGACACGCTCGATGGCACAGCTGCCTGTTACCAAAGTGACGAGAGGATAATGGAGATTTTGAATCTCTGCGTACACTTTTGGACACTGGACACTTGTGGATTGTGTGAGGCCCACTGATATCTGAGCGCTATGTGACACGCTCGATGGCACAGCTGCCTGTGACCAAAGTGACGAGAGGATAATGGAGATTTTGAATCTCTGAGTACACTTTTGGACACTGGACACTTGTGGATTGTGTGAGGCCCACTGATATCTGAGCGCTATGTGACACGCTCGATGGCACAGCTGTGACAAAAGTGACTAGAGGATAAGGGAGATTGGATTGCTTTTAAAAAAGCAGTTTGCGGAGCAGTGGGTAAACAGCAATGTCAGCGTGTCAGGAAGCCTTAAAAGGCAGCCCAACAACCAACACCACTGATGCACCACAATATAGCCTCCCCTTGCACTGCACACACAGTGACTTGTGTGTTGTGCAGGCCAAATCGCTAGCAGCAGAAGCAGTTTTTTTGTCTTCTTCCCTGCCTAACGCGCTCCCTACAGAATCAGCAGCAACCTCTCCATATACTAAGATCGGCAGAAGTAAGATGATGGTCGGCGTGCACGCCCTTTTATACCCCCTGTGACGCCCACCAAAGCAAGCCAATCACTTGCATGCCCTTCTGAAAGATGGTGGTGACCCGTGCCTAGGTCATCACGTTGCCCACAGTGTCCGTGGATCCTGATTGGCTGAAAAAGAGCGCAAAACAAACTTTTGAAACGCGACTTTGGCGCGTAAGTCGCCGACCTCGCGGCCGACCTCATCCTAGGGTCGGGTTTCGTTTCATGAAACCCGACTTTGCCAAAAGTCGGCGACTTTTGAATTTTTTCGACCCGTTTCGCTCAACTCTAGTGATAACGGCTACACTACAGAAACCGGATGCAAGGGCTTACTGTGGTGACAACAAGCAATCGAGATCAAGAACTGAAAGTCAAAAGCTTGGATACCAAAGAGTAACAGCGTGTTTCTGCCCAGTTTCAAACTGGGGACCTTTCGCGTGTTAGGCGAACGTGATAACCACTACACTACAGAAACCGGCTGCGGAAGGTTACTGTGGTCATGACGAGCCATCGAGAACAAAGACTCAACGTCAAAAGCTTTAATATCAACGCCTAATGTCATGCTTCTATCCAGTTTCGAACTGGGGACCGTTCGCGTGTGAGGTGAACGTGACAACAACTACACTTCAGAAACTCCATGCAAAGCTAAAGATGTTTAAACATGCTGAAATGAACTTGAAAAAGAAAAAAACAGCCAGCCAAAGTCAAGAGGTCTTCCTCTATGTCTGAAGACAGGACAAAGTGCATTTTGCAACACAGGAACCTTTCATTTGTCAGGCTATTGGAGAAAAAGAACAAACAGGGAAACAAAACCATGCTCCACAAAACATTCTCATGCCTTTGTCCAAAAGCCAAAAAGAAAAAGCACCTAGATGCCTGCTTTCGCACCTTGATCCTATCAGGTGTTACTTGAATTAGGAACACTTAGACACTGTCAAAAACACACATGCTTGCCAAAAGCAAAAACGGGTAGAAATAATCACATTGGTAAAAGTAATGCTCATTAAACCAGCAATAGAATATGCTAACTAAGGCTAATTAAGCCAACAATATACGTTTGTGATCAAAATAAAGAAAAGCCACATGTTTCTGCCCGGGATCAAAACAGGGAACTTTCAGGAGGATGGCAAACAGGACAATCACTACACTACAGTAACCAGACAAGAGCGTTTACTGTGGTCATGGCAAGCATTAAAGATCAAGCACTCATTGTCAAAAGCGCTAGTTTGCAAGAGGAACGCTGTTTTTCTGCCCAGTTTCGAACTGAGGACCTTTCGCTTGTAAAAAGAACGTGATAACCGCTACACTACAGAAACAAAACGATTCAAACAAACAAAAAATGCTGTGGTCATGGCAAGCAATAAAGAACAAGCACTGAAAGTCAAAAAGATAGTTTTCCAAGAGAAAAAGCTGTGTATCTGCCCAGTTTCGAACTGGGGACCTTTCGCGTGTGAGTCAAACGTGATAACCGCTACACTACAGAAACCAGCTGCAAGCGCTTACTGTGGTGACAGCAAGCAATCGAGATCAAGAACTGAAAGTCAAAAGCTTGGACACCAAAGGGTAAGAGCGTGTTTCTGCCCAGTTTCGAACTGGGGACCTTTCGCGTGTTAGGCGAACGTGATAACCACTACACTACAGAAACCTGCTGCAGAAGGTTACTGTGGTCATGACGAGCCATCGAGAACAAAGACTCAACGTCAAAAGCTTTAATATCAACGCCTAATGTCATGCTTCTATCCAGTTTGGAACTAGGGACCGTTCGCGTGTGAGGTGAACGTGACAACCACTACACTTCAGAGGATGGCAAACAGGACAATCACTACACTACAGTAATCAGACAAGAGCGTTTACTGTGGTCATGGCAAGCATTAAAGATCAAGCACTCATTGTCAAAAGCGCTAGTTTGCAAGAGGAACGCTGTGTTTCTGCCCAGTTTCGAACTGAGGACCTTTCGCGTGTAAAGCAAACGTGATAACCGCTACACTACAGAAACCAACCAATTCAAACAAACAAAAGATGCAGTGGTCATGGCAAGCAATAAAGAACAAGCACTGAAAGTCAAAAAGATCGTTTTCCAAGAGAAAAAGCTGTGTTTCTGCCCAGTTTCGAACTGGGGACCTTTCGCGTGTGAGACGAACGTGATAACGGCTACACTACAGAAAGCGGATGCAAGCGCTTACTGTGGTGACAACAAGCAATCGAGATCAAGAACTGAAAGACAAAAGCTTGGATACCAAAGGGTAAGGCTGGTTTCACATTTGCGTTTTTTTGCGCTGGAAAAAAACGCATACCTGCGCATGCGTTTTTTCCCCTATATTTAACATGGGTGCGCATACCTGCGCGCTGGTAAGCGCTCGTATGCGATTTTCATGCGCTGCGTTTTTTTGGGGTGTGCGTTTGTATTTTCCAGACGCAGCATGTTGCATTTTTTGGCCCTGCAAAAAAGCGCATGCGCACGTATGCGCACGTTTTGCGCTAAAAATGGCCATTATAGCCTATGGATGCGCATACGTGCGCACTGGCATGCGCATGTAAGCGTTTTTTTAGCGCTGCGTTTTTTTGGTAGTGTCCACTTGTTGTACTAGTTATAATCTTCTAAAGTCAAAAAAAAAAAGTCTATATAAAGGAGGTGCCTGCCAAAACTCTGCCACTACTACACTGACAGATTGGAGAGCAGACAGTCAACAAGGAACCCATCTGATCAGCGAAGAATGTGAGTATATTACATTATATGCCTGTCCTTTTAAATTATGTATGTACTAATGATTTTTATTATTTTTACATGCAGTATGTCTTCAGAATCCGAGTATTCCCCATCGCGGCAGGAATTGGCGCAAGCAGACCGTGAGGTGATTATTTTCGTGCATCTGGTAAGTATATCTGCTGCTTCTCCAAATCTCTTACGTTTTTTTCTACTTTTCTAAGACATCGTCATCATCATCATCTTCTGCGGAATGGACTAGTGAGGGCGAAGAGCAGGAGCAGCGAAGCCAAGTCCCGGTGGTGATACGGAATGTATGTATCAAATGATTTGTAATGTTCTTTATTTTTTATCTTCTATTTTTACTCTTTTTTATGTTTCTTTTTTTGTAACTTTTTATTCAATTTAAATTTGATTATTCTAATGAATGTGTTTTGTCTTGGTTCCACAACGGGATGAAGACATCTACCTGGATAATGAGCAGCTCATCAGCCTGGTCCAGGAGCGTTCGCCGTTGTGGGACAGCCGTGACCGGCTGCACAAGGACATTGTGGTGACCCGGCGGCTATGGAATGAGGTGGCCGCAGCGTTGATGGATGGCTGGGACAGCGCCACAGCATCCTCCAAAAAGGCGTTTAGTGAGTATTTCCCTGCTCTGTATTGTGCCGCAGTGACTGTTGTCCTTGACGGCACTGTTGGGTTTCGTGCTAGGTGTATTCTAGCAGGAAACCCAACAGTGTCATTGGGGTCTACAGTGACTGCTTTGAGTATTGTATTGCTACATTGTGCCGCAGTGACTGTTGTCCTTGACGGCACTGTTGGGTTTCGTGCTAGGTGTATTCTAGCAGGAAACCCAACAGTGTCATCGGGGTCTACAGTGACTGCTTTGAGTATTGTATTGCTACATTGTGCCGCAGTGACTGTTGTCCTTGACGGCACTGTTGGGTTTCGTGCTAGGTGTATTCTAGCAGGAAACCCAACAGTGTCATCGGGGTCTACAGTGACTGCTTTGAGTATTGTATTGCTACATTGTGCCGCAGTGACTGTTGTCCTTGACGGCACTGTTGGGTTTCGTGCTAGGTGTATTCTAGCAGGAAACCCAACAGTGTCATCGGGGTCTACAGTGACCGCTTTGAGTATTGTATTGCTACATTGTGCCGCAGTGACTGTTGTCCTTGACGGCACTGTTGGGTTTCGTGCTAGGTGTATTCTAGCAGGAAACCCAACAGTGTCATCGGGGTCTACAGTGACTGCTTTGAGTATTGTATTGCTATATTGTGCCGCAGTGACTGTTGTCCTTGACGGCACTGTTTTTTTTTTAACAACAGTGGACAAAGTACGAACACGTTGGCGTTCGATCAAGGACCGCTTCAACAGTGATGTTCGTGCTGAGGGCCAGGTTCGCAGTGGAGCTGCGTCAAGGACCAGAACTAGATACCGTCACTATCACGCGTTGCAGTTCCTAAGACCGGTCCTTGCCACGAGATCGTAAGTATTATAAATTTTGGGTTTTTATTTTTATTAATCTGTGTTTTTCTAATCCACAGCTGATGCTTCTTGTAAAGGCATGGTAGTAATGATTTTCCTTTATTCCACAGCACCTGGAGCAGCACCCTGCAACCTGGCCCTGGAGCGGTCCTTCCTCGGACGTCCTCTGACCCGTCCCAGCCATCCGACAGCCAGGAAGCACCTTGCAGGTCAGCCACACACACAGCTGGTGACCAGGAAGCTGGGCCATCAGGTGTTCCCCTGTCCCAGGTCTCTGCCACTGGTTATGCGGGCACTACCTGCCAGCAGCAGAGGGCCTTGGACAGGAATGTCTTGCCCGAGTTTATGCATTTGAGCGAGGCCTTTAATTCCAGCCTCAAGTCACTGTCCGACAGAGTTGAAAGCGGTTTTGCACTCATGGAACGTGGTTTTAACCACTTTGAACACCGCTTCAATTCTGTAGAACAGCGCCTTGACCGTCTGGAGGCCGACCTCAACAGACCAGCACACCATTTTTTTAGTAAGATTGAAAAGGGCATGGCGGAACACCTTAGTCCTGAGCAACAGCTGAATGTGCTGCAGGCCTGCAACAATGCTTTCTTGCAGGCTATGCAGCATAATCGGTACGGTCAGCAGTCAGTGGTGTCATTTCCACCTGTGCCACCATTGACTCGCTTCACCTCACTACCGACTTGTGCTGCATACCACTGCACGGACACCTCTATTCAAAGCCAGGACACCCACCGTTACACCACCACAAGTCTGAGTGCAGCTGGTCACTTCACCGACACCACCATGGCAAGCGCTGCTCCTGTCTGGAGCACCACCGCCACTCCCATGCATGCGTGGAGCTCAGCCACCACTAGGCAAACATGGAACAGCCCTGCCGCTACAACAACATGTACTAGCCCTGCCACCACCACTCTGCAAACCTGGACCATCACTGCCGCCACCAGTCCTCCTGCAAGGACGAGCACTGCCAACGAAGAGCAGCAGCAGCAGCCACCTCAGCAGCAGCAGCCACCTCAGCAGCAGCAGCAACCACCTCAGCAGCAGCCACCACAGCAGCAGCAGCAGCCACCACCGCAGCAGCCGCCACCTCAGCAGCAGCAGCCACCTCAGCAGCAGCAGCCACACCAGCAGCAGCAGCCACCTCAGCAGCAGCAGCCACACCAGCAGCAGCAGCCACCTCAGCAGCAGCCGCCACCTCAGCAGCAGCCGCCACCTCAGCAGCAGCAGCAGCCACACCAGCAGACGGGGGACCTACACTCAATATTTGCCCCTAGTTCAAGGCGAAATCTATCAAGGCGGGCATTGGGCCAAAGTCGGTCCAGGCACACAAGCCTACGGCGACATGCCATTACAACTAATGTACCTGAACAGATTTCCTCTCCTCCAAGTGTTCCTAGTTTAATTCCCTTAACTGGACTACCTTCCCCCACAAGTTTTGTTGCCCCTTCCCCTCAAACACCGTCTTCAACTTCAAGTGTTGCATATTCCCTGCACACCCCCAAATTGAAACCATCTGCCCCCAAACGCCGTAAAAAATAATTTTTTGGTTTACTTTTTTTGATTAAAAATAAATTTACATTTGTGGTTCACCATTAAAAAGTTTCATTAATGTTGTTTGCGCCGCTCACACACACTGATGGGTAAATACATGTTAAAAACCAACCCAAGGCCTAGTATAGTCATATGTGAAATACCACGGCCTAGTATAGTCATACCAAGGCCTAGTGTAATAACTCTAGTTTTACCAACTTGGATCTGGTTTCATGAAAAACAAACTGTTGAAACTTGTCTAAAAAATAAGTTTCTTTCTAGTTTCAACAGTTTGTTTTTTGTGAAACAAGATGCTAGTTGTTAAAAATGGAGTTATTACAGTAGGCCTTGGTATGACTATACTAGGCCGTGGTATTTCACATATTACTATACTACTAGCCCCAAGGCCTACTATACTCATATTTGAAATACCACGGCCTAGTGTAGTCATTCCAAGGCCTAGTGTAATAACTCTAGTTTTACCAACTAGAATCTGGTTTCATGAAAAACAAACTGTTGAAACTTGTCAAGTTTCACCAGTTTGTTTTTCGTGAAACAAGATCCTAGTTGGTAAAAATCGAGTAGGCCTTGGTATGACTATACTAGGCCGTGGTATTTCACATATGACTATACTAGTAGGCCCAAGGCCTACTATACTCATATTTGAAATACCACGGCCTAGTATAGTTATTCCAAGGCCTAGTGTAATAACTTGTAAGTTGGAATGGAGCAGATTACATTCATCCACTCAATGCTGACTTGTATTCACCATTGACTTTCATTGGGGTTGGGTTTTGAGGGTTGTGTTTTGAGAAAATCACATACTTTTTTTTCAACTAGTTGCACAATTTTCTCTTGAAAAAATTTGGTTTCCTGATTCATGGCCTGCAGCTTTGCTCGTTCCAATATATTTCACGCAGACTAGCAATGCTGCATTTTAACTCGTATGTGTATTTACCTGCCCAGGTGTGTGAACATCAAAAAATTCAGTTATACATGGGAAGTTTTTTATTTAATTGGAGTTTAAAAAATGTAGTGCACTCAGTAATGGTATCAAATAAGGTTTTTTATTACCATAAACAAACAAAAACATTACACCATTTCATCTTGCCAGTGCACCCGTCCTACATCAGAAATAAAGTAGGCCGCAAATTGGTCCCTCATTTGGCCAACTTCAACGGATGACCTGAGAGTGTGCTGAGTGAATTCAGGCAATGGGTTAGGAGCATCATCGTCCAGTTCAAAGGTCGGGTGCTCTTTAGCCATCACAAAGTTATGTAGAACCACACAGGCCTTCACCACCTCATCGACTGTTTCAAGTTTAAGATTAATGGCCGTGCCCAGAATTCGCCATCTGGAGACAAGAATCCCAAAAGCACACTCGACAGTTCTTCTGGCCCTGGTCAGCCTGTAATTAAATATTTTTTTGGTGTGGTCCAAGTCACGGCTGGAGTAGGGTTTCAGTAAGTTTCCGCACATTTGAAAAGCCTCATCGCCAACCATTACAAAGGGCAGTGGCGGAGCTTCGGTGTGAGGAAGAGGCCGTGGCATAGGGAAATTAAATTGGTTGCCATACAACCTCCGGCCCATGTCTGAGTTTTTAAAAGCCTGTGAGTCATTACCACGGCCAAATGCTCCAATGTCCACTGCTACAAACATACATCCGGCATCCGCAATCGCCATGAGTACTATTGAAAAGTACTTTTTGTAATTATAGTACTCAGATCCCGTTCTTTGGGGTTTGATGATCCGTATGTGTTTACCATCAACAGCTCCCAAACAGTTGGGAAAATTGCATACTGTCCAGAATTTGTCAGCAATTTCCATCCACTTTTCAGCGGTGGGCAGGGGCATAAATTCTGAACAAAGAACATTCCAGAGAGCCCGGCAGGTGTCAGCAACAATTCCAGACAAGGTAGAAATTCCAATACGGTACTGGAAGTGTAGTAAAGATAGGGTTTCTCCAGTCGCCAGGAATCTGTGAACAGACAAAGAAGTAAAATTAATATTTATGTATATTATTTTAAAAAACTATAAAATAAAATATTAGTACATTCACGAAAACTAATTACCCAAGGTTTTGAATACTAAATTTAAAAAAAACTTCAGACCGCACCACTTGGTTTTTAAAACATACCGTAATGTCACCAGTAGCCGTTCCTCAGGAGGAATCGCACGACGGAGCTGTGTGTCCTGTCTCCGGATGGATTGTTGGACACGAGCAAGCAAATCCATGAAACTTTCGTGGGACATCCGGATATAATCTGTAAATTTCTCCGGGTTTGACTGGAGCTCGCTGTAGAGGGTGTGGTATGCCCCACGGCTCTCCCGGAGTTCAACAATCGGATGTATCCACATACGCCGCCGTCTTCGCTGCCTCTCTCTCTTCCTTTGTTCATGGCAAGCAACTGCATACGCCTGAGCCATCGCGATGTCCAAATCCAAGTTGAAGTGAAAACTCTTCCAGCGCAGATCCATGGTCACGAGAAGAATCAAGCAAATGTGAAGAATACTGTAGACAGGGTCTATATATTAACATACCACACCCACAATGCAGTCCCATTGGTCTTGTGTGTTGTTGATTGGTTGTTTTTTCTTTTTTGTGGGGTTTTTCCAAAATCTGTAAAAAAACGCAAACGCACAAAAAACGCATACAAACGCGCAAAAACGCTGCGTTTTTTTCCTGCATGCGCATAAAAATGCTTGAAAAAAACGCAGCGTTTGTATGCATTTGTATGCGTTATTTTAATGCGTTTTTTTTGCAGGAAAAACGCGCTGCAAGAAGAAGCAAGTGTGAAACTAGCCTAACGGCGTGTTTCTGCCCAGTTTCGAACTGGGGATCTTTCGTGTGTTAGGCGAACGTGATAACCACTACACTACAGAAACCGGCTGCGGAAGGTTACTGTGGTCATGACGAGCCATCGAGAACAAAGACTCAACGTCAAAAGCTTTAATATCAACGCCTAATGTCATGCTTCTATCCAGTTTCGAACTGGTGACCGTTCGCGTGTGAGGTAAACGTGACAACCATAATACTTCAGAAACTCCATGCAAAGATAAAGATGTTTAAACATGCTGAAATGAACTTGAAAAAGAAAAAAACAGCCAGCCAAAGTCAAGAGGTCTTCCTCTATGTCTGAAGACAGGACAAAGTGCAGTTTGCTACACAGGAACCTTTCATTTGTCAGGCTATTGGAGAAAAAGAACAAACAGGGAAACAAAACCATGCTCCACAAAACATTCTCATGCCTTTGTCCAAAAGCCAAAAAGAAAAAGCACCTAGATGCCTGCTTTCGCACCTTGATCCTATCAGGTGTTACTTGAATTAGGAACACTTAGACACTGTCAAAAACACACATGCTTGCCAAAAGCAAAAACGGGTAGAAATAATCACATTGGTAAAAGTAATGCTCATTAAACCAGCAATAGAATATGCTAACTAAGGCTAATTAAGCCAACAATATACGTTTGTGATCAAAATAAAGAAAAGCCACATGTTTCTGCCCAGGATCAAAACAGGGAACTTTCAGGAGGATGGCAAACATGACAATCACTACACTACAGTAACCAGACAAGAGCGTTTACTGTGGTCATGGAAAGCATTAAAGATAAAGCACTCATTGTCAAAAGCATTAGTTTCCAAGAGGAACGCTGTGTTTCTGCCCAGTTTCGAACTGAGGACCTTTCGCGTGTAAAGCGAACGTGATAACCGCTACACTACAGAAACCAACCGATTCAAACAAACAAAAAATGCTGTGGTCATGGCAAGCAATAAAGAACAATCACTGAAAGTCAAAAAGATCGTTTTCCAAGAGAAAAAGTTGTGTTTCTGCCCAGTTTCGAACTGGGGACCTTTCGCGTGTGAGGCGAATGTGATAACCGCTACACTACAGAAACCGGCTGAGGAAGGTTACTGTGGTCATGACGAGCCATCGAGAACAAAGACTCAACGTCAAAAGCTTTAATATCAACGCCTAATGTCATGCTTCTATCCAGTTTCGAACTGGGGACCGTTCGCGTGTGAGGTGAACGTGACAACCACTACACTTCAGAAACTCCATGCAAAGCTAAAGATGTTTAAACATGCTGAAATGAACTTGAAAAAGAAAAAAACAGCCAGCCAAAGTCAAGAGGTCTTCCTCTATGTCTGAAGACAGGACAAAGTGCATTTTGCAATACAGGAACCTTTCATTTGTCAGGCTATTGGAGAAAAAGAACAAACAGGGAAACAAAACCATGTGTAAAGCAAACGTGATAACCGCTACACTACAGAAACCAACCGATTCAAACAAACAAAAAATGCTGTGGTCATGGCAAGCAATAAAGAACAAGCACTGAAAGTCAAAAAGATTGTTTTCCAAGAGAAAAAGCTGTGTTTCTGCCCAGTTTCGAACTGGGGACCTTTCGCGTGTGAGGCGAACGTGATTACCACTACACTACAGAAACCGGATGCAAGCGTTTACTGTGGTGACAACAAGCAATCGAGATCAAGAACTGAAAGTCAAAAGCTTGGATACCAAAGGGTAACAGCGTGTTTCTGCCCATAGAATCATAGAATCATAGAATCGTAGAGTTGGAAGGGACCTCCTGGGCCATCTGGTCCAACCCCCTGCTCAAAGCAGGATTCGCTAAATCATCCCAGTCAGATGTCTGTCCAGCCTCTGTTTGAAGACTTCCATTGAAGGAGAACTCACCACTTCTCGTGGCAGCCTGTTCCACTCATTGATCACTCTAACTGTCAAAAAGTTTTTTCTAATATCTAATCTGTGTCTCTTCCCATTCAGTTTCATCCCATTGCTTCTAGTCTTTCCTTGTGCAAATGAGAATAAAGTTGATCCTTCTACAATGTGACAGCCCTTTAGATATTTGTAGACAGCTATTAAGTCTCCTCTCAGTCTTCTCTTTTGCAAACTAAACATTCCCAAATCCTGCAACCTTTCCTCATAAGACAGGGTTTGCAGACCGGTCACCATTCTGGTCGCTCTATTCTGAACTTGCTCCAGTTTGTTGATGTCTTT
The DNA here is from genome assembly GCF_039654945.1 of Dendrobates tinctorius. Classification (NCBI taxonomy): domain Eukaryota; kingdom Metazoa; phylum Chordata; class Amphibia; order Anura; family Dendrobatidae; genus Dendrobates; species Dendrobates tinctorius. Next base: position 17,336,922 of record NW_027361998.1, on the reverse strand, counting down.
TTTAAAATGTGGTGCCCAAAACTGGACACAATATTCCAGATGAGGTCTGACCAAAGAGGAGTAGAGGTAAATAATGACTTCACGTGATCTAGACTGTATGCTTCTGTTAATACATCCTAGAATTGCATTTGCCTTTTTTGCTGCTGCATCACACTGTTGACTCATATTCAGTCTGTGATCTATTAGTATACCCAAGTCTTTTTCACATGTGCTGTCACTTAGCCCTATTCCTCCCATTCTATATATGCTTTTTCCATTTTTATTGCCCAGATGTAGTACTTTGCATTTCTCCCTGTTAAAAACCATTCTGTTAGTTGCTGCCCACTTCTCCAGTTTATTTAAATCTTTTTGAATCCTCTCTCTCTCTTCTCTAGTATTAGCTATCCCTCCTAGCTTTGTGTCATCAGCAAATTTAATCAGTTTACCCTCAATTCCTTCATCTAAATCGTTGATAAAGATGTTGAACAATACAGGGCCCAGGACAGAGCCCTGTGGTACCCCACTTGAGACATTCTTCCAACTGGATGTGCAGCCATTTACGACCACTCTTTGGGTCCGATCACTAAGCCAGTTATGAATCCACCTAACAGTTGCCTTGTCCATTCCATACTTAGTCATTTTTTCAATAAGGATTGTATGAGAGACTTTGTCAAATGCTTTGCTGAAGTCAAGATATACTATATCTACAGCATTTCCTTGATCCACCCAATCAGTGATACCGTCATAGAAGGAAATTAAGTTAGTCTGACATGACTTATTAGTTAGAAACCCATGCTGACTCTGTTTAATCACTTCATTCTTATCCAGGTATTGACATACATGTTGTTTAATAATTTGTTCAAAGATCTTTCCTGGTATAGAAGTCAGACTCACCGGCCTATAGTTGCCTGGGTCCACCTTCTTCCCCTTTTTGAAGATAGGAACAACATTTGCTCTTCTCCAGTCTTCTGGCACTTCTCCTGTTCTCCAAGAATTTTCAAAGATTATGGAGAGGGGTTCAAAAATTTCTTCTGCTATCTCCTTCAGTACTCTGGGGTGTAATTCATCTGGACCTGGAGACTTGAATTCATTTAGGTTAGCTAAGTGTTTCCTCACTATCTTTCTGTTTATAGATATCCTGGATTCTTCTATTCCCTTAATAGGATAGTGAATAACAGTTGATGTTGCATTTCCTTTCTGAGAGAAAACAGATGCAAAATAGGAATTTAAAAGTTCAGCCTTCTCAACATCCTGTCTTACCATTTCATCATTTTCATCCTGTAAAAATCCTATAGCATCTTTGACTTTTGTTTTACTTTTGACATATCCCCAAAATCCTTTATTATTGCTTTTGACATCTCTTGCAAGCCTCAGTTCATTTTCAGCTTTAGCTAATCTGATTTGTGCCCTGCAGGTTCTGCAGACAGCATTATATTCTTCTTTAGATATGCCTCCCTCTTTCCATTTTATAAACATTTTTTTCTTCCTTTTTAGCATGTGCTTAAGTTCTGTGTTCATCCATCCTGGTTTCCTTAAATGCTTCCTATTCTTCCCTCTTTTCGGAATTGTTAACAACTGTGGTTTGAGAATTTCATTTTTCAAGATTTCCCATCCTTCCTGGACATTTTTGTCTTTAAGGATATCCAGCCATTGGATCCCTCCAATTCTCTTTCTGAATCCCTTAAAATCTGCCTTTCTGAAATCTAACCTTGACGTCTGAGTCTTCACAGGTCTTCCACCTCTAGTTATCCAAAATTCTAAAATAGCATGGTCGCTACCTCCTAGGGTCCCAGCCACTTTTACCTCCTCAACCATTTCCTCCCTGTTTATAAGGATTAGATCCAAGGTAGCAGTTCCCCTTGTTTTCTCCCCTACCTTTTGGAAGATAAAGTTGTCAGCAAGAGAGGATAAGAATTTCCTTGACCTGTTAGTTTTGCCTGAGAGAGATTCCCAACAAATGTCTGGATAGTTGAAATCTCCCATGACAACTATGTCATATTTTTTGGAGAACTTGGCCATCTGATGCATAAAGAGTTCATCTATATCTTTGGCTTGCACAGGCGGCCTGTAGTAAATGCCTACAATGGTGTCCTTTCCATTGTTCTGTCCTTGTATTCTTACCCAAACAGTTTCCACAGAACTCCCAGTCTCTGAAGCTTCAATCTCTGTGCAGATATACGCGTTTCGAACGCGTTTCAAACTGGGGACCATTTTCGAACTGGGGGCGGTTAGGCGAACGTGATAACCACTACACTAAAGAAACCGCCTGCGGAAGGTTACTGTGGTCATGACGAGCCATCGAGAACAAAGACTCAACGTCAAAAGCTTTAATATCAACGCCTAATGTCATGCTTCTATTCAGTTTCGAACTGGGGACCTTTCACGTGTGAGGCAAACGTGATAACCGCTACACTACAGAAACCGGATGCAAGCGGTTACTGTGGTGACAACACGCAATCGAGATCAAGAACTGAAAGTCAAAAGCTTGGTTACCAAAGGTTAACAGCGTGTTTCTGCCCAGCTTCGAACTGGGGACCTTTCGCGTGTTAGGCGAACGTGATAACCACTACACTACAGAAATGGGCTGTGGAAGGTTACTGTGGTCATGACGAGCCATCGAGAACAAAGACTCAACGTCAAAAGCTTTAATATCAACGCCTAATGTCATGCTTCTACCCAGTTTCGAACTGGGGACCGTTCGCGTGTGAGGTGAACGTGACAACCACTACACTTCAGAAACTCCATGCAAAGCTAAAGATGTTTAAACATGCTGAAATGAACTTGAAAAAGAAAAAAACAGCCAGCCAAAGTCAAGAGGTCTTCCTCTATGTCTGAAGACAGGACAAAGTGCATTTTGCAACACAGGAACCTTTCATTTGTCAGGCTATTGGAGAAAAAGAACAAACAGGGAAACAAAACCATGCTCCACAAAACATTCTCATGCCTTTGTCCAAAAGCCAAAAAGAAAAAGCACCTAGATGCCTGCTTTCGCACCTTGATCCTATCAGGTGTTACTTGAATTAGGAACACTTAGACACTGTCAAAAACACACATGCTTGCCAAAAGCAAAAACGGGTAGAAATAATCACATTGGTAAAAGAAATGCTCATTAAACCAGCAATAGAATATGCTAACTAAGGCTAATTAAGCCAACAATATACGTTTGTGATCAAATAAAGAAAAGCCACATGTTTCTGCCCGGGATCAAAACAGGGAACTTTCAGGAGGATGGCAAACAGGACAATCACTACACTACAGTAACCAGACAAGAGCGTTTACTGTGGTCATGGCAAGCATTAAAGATCAAGCACTCATTGTCAAAAGCACTAGTTTGCAAGAGGAACGCTTTGTTTCTGCCCAGTTTCGAACTGAGGACCTTTCGCGTGTAAAGCGAACTTGATAACCGCTACACTACAGAAAACAGCCGATTCAAGCAAGCAAAAAATGCTGTGGTCATGGCAAGCAAAAAAGAACAAGCACTGAAAGTCAAAAAGATCGTTTTCCAAGAGAAAAAGCTGTGTTTCTGCCCAGTTTCGAACTGGGGACCTTTCGCGTAAGAGGCGAACGTGATAACCGCTACACTACAGAAAGCGGATGCAAGTGCTTACTGTGGTGACAACAAGCAATCGAGATCAAGAACTGAAAGTCAAAAGCTTGGATACCAACGGGTAACAGCGTGTTTCTGCCCAGTTTCGAACTGGGGACCTTTCGCGTGTTAGGCGAACGTGATAACCACTACACTACAGAAACCGGCTGTGGAAGGTTACTGTGGTCATGACGAGCCATCGAGAACAAAGACTCAACGTCAAAAGCTTCAATATCAACGCCTAATGTCATGCTTCTATCTAGTTTCAAAATGGGGACCGTTCGCTTGTGAGGTGAACGTGACAACCACTACACTTCAGAAACTCCATGCAAAGCTAAAGATGTTTAAACATGCTGAAATGAACTTGAAAAAGAAAAAAACAGCCAGCCAAAGTCAAGAGGTCTTCCTCTATGTCTGAAGACAGGACAAAGTGCATTTTGCAACACAGGAACCTTTCATTTGTCAGGCTATTGGAGAAAAAGAACAAACAGGGAAACAAAACCATGATCCACAAAACATTCTCATGCCTTTGTCCAAAAGCCAAAAAGAAAAAGCACATAGATGCCTGCTTTCGCACCTTGATCCTATCAGGTGTTACTTGAATTAGGAACACTTGGACACTGTCAAAAACACACATGCTTGCCAAAAGCAAAAACGGGTAGAAATAATCACATTGGTAAAAGTAATGCTCATTAAACCAGCAATAGAATATGCTAACTAAGGCTAATTAAGCCAACAATATACGTTTGTGATCAAAATAAAGAAAAGCCACATGTTTCTGCCCGGGATCAAAACAGGGAACTTTCAGGAGGATGGCAAACAGGACAATCACTACACTACAGTAACCAGACAAGAGCATTTACTGTGGTCATGGCAAGCATTAAAGATCAAGCACTCATTGTCAGATGCGCTAGTTTGCAAGAGGAACACTGTGTTTCTGCCCAGTTTCGAACTGAGGCCCTTTCTCGTGTAATGCAAACGTGATAACCGCTACACTACAGAAACCAACAGATTCAAACAAACAAAAAATGCTGTGGTCATGGCAAGCAATAAAGAACAAGCACTGAAAGTCAAAAAGATCGTTTTCCAAGAGAAAAAGCTGTGTTTCTGCCCAGTTTCGAACTGGGGACCTTTCGCGTGTGAGGCGAACGTGATAACAGCTACACTACAGAAACCGGAAGCAAGCGCTTACTGTGGTGACAACAAGCAATCGAGATCAAGAACTGAAAGTCAAAAGCTTGGATACCAAAGGGTAACAGCGTGGTTCTGCCCAGTTTCGAACTGGGGACCTTTCGCGTGTTAGGCGAACGTGATAACCACTATACTACAGAAACAGGCTGCGGTAGGTTACTGTGGTCATGACGAGCCATCGAGAACAAAGACTCAACGTCAAAAGCTTTAATATCAACACATAATGTCATGCTTCTATCCAGTTTCGAACTGGGGACCGTTCGCGTGTGAGGTGAACGTGACAACCACTACACTGGAGAAACTCCATGCAAAGCTAAAGATGTTTAAACGTGCTGAAATGAACTTGAAAAAGAAAAAAACAGCCAGCCAAAGTCAAGAGGTCTTCCTCTATGTCTGAAGACAGGACAAAGTGCATTTTGTAACTCAGGAACCTTTCATTTGTCAGGCTATTGGAGAAAAAGAACAAACAGGGAAACAAAACCATGCTCCACAAAACATTCTCATGCCTTTGTCCAAAAGCCAAAAAGAAAAAGCACCTAGATGCCTGCTTTCGCACCTTGATCCTATCAGGTGTTACTTGAATTAGGAACACTTAGACACTGTCAAAAACACACATGCTTGCCAAAAGCAAAAACGGGTAGAAATAATCACATTGGTAAAAGTAATGCTCATTAAACCAGCAATAGAATATGCTAACTAAGGCTAATTAAGCCAACAATATACGTTTGTGATCAAAATAAAGAAAAGCCACATGTTTCTGCCCGGGATCAAAACAGGGAACTTTCAGGAGGATGGCAAACAGGACAATCACTACACTACAGTAACAAGACAAGAGCGTTTACTGTGGTCATGGCAAGCATTAAAGATCAAGCACTCATTGTCAAAAGCGCTAGTTTGCAAGAGAAACACTGTGTTTCTGCCCAGTTTCGAACTGAGGACCTTTCGCGTGTAAAGCGAACGTAATAACCGCTACACTACAGAAACCAACCGATTCAAACAAACAAAAAATGCTGTGGTCATGGCAAGCAATAAAGAACAAGCACTGAAAGTCAACAAGATCGTTTTCCAAGAGAAAAAGCTGTGTTTCTGCCCAGTTTCGAACTGGGGACCTTTCGCGTGTGAGGCGAACGTGATAACAGCTACACTACAGAAACCGGATGCAAGCGCTTACTGTGGTGACAACAAGCAATCGAGATCAAGAACTGAAAGTCAAAAGCTTGGATACCAAAGGGTAACAGCGTGTTTCTCCCCAGTTTCTAACTGGGGACCTTTCGCGTGTTAGGCGAATGTGATAACCACTACACTACAGAAACCATCTGCAGAAGGTTACTGTGGTCATGATGAGCCATCGAGAACAAAGACTCAACGTCAAAAGCTTTAATATCAACGCCTAATGTCATGCTTCTATCCAGTTTCGAACTGGGGACCGTTCGCGTGTGAGGTGAACATGACAACCACTACACTTCAGAAAATCCATGCAAAGCTAAAGATGTTTAAACATGCTGAAATGAACTTGAAAAAGAAAAAAACAGCCAGCCAAAGTCAAGAGGTCTTCCTCTATGTCTGAAGACAGGACAAAGTGCAGTTTGCAACACAGGAACCTTTCATTTGTCAGGCTATTGGAGAAAAAGAACAAACAGGGAAACAAAACCATGCTCCACAAAACATTCTCATGCCTTTGTCCAAAAGCCAAAAAGAAAAAGCACCTAGATGCCTGCTTTCGCAGCTTGATCCTATTAGGTGTTACTTGAATTAGGAACACTTAGACACTGTCAAAAACACACATGCTTGCCAAAAGCAAAAACGGGTAGAAATAATCACATTGGTAAAAGTAATGCTCTTTAAACCAGCAATAGAATATGCTAACTAAGGCTAATTAAGCCAACAATATACGTTTGTGATCAAAATAAAGAAAAGACACATGTTTCTGCCCGGGATCAAAACAGGGAACTTTCAGGAGGATGGCAAACAGGACAATCACTACACTACAGTAACCAGACAAGAGCGTTTACTGTGGTCATGGCAAGCATTAAAGATCAAGCACTCATTGTCAAAAGTGCTAGTTTGCAAGAGGACCGCTGTGTTTCTGCCCAGTTTCGAACTGAGGACCTTTCACGTGTTAAGCGAACATGATAACCGCTACACTACAGAAACCAACCGAGTGAAACAAACAAAAAATGCTGTGGTCATGGCAAGCAATAAAGAACAAGCACTGAAAGTCAAAAAGATCGTTTTCCAAGAGGAAAAGCTGTGTTTCTGCCCAGTTTCGAACTGGGGACCTTTCGCGTGTGAGGCGAACGTGATAACCGCTACACTACAGAAACCGGATGCAAGTGCTTACTGTGGTGACATCAAGCAATCGAGATCAAGAACTGAAAGTCAAAAGCTTGGATACCAAAGGGTAACAGCGAGTTTCTGCCCAGTTTCGAACTGGTGACCTTTCGCGTGTTAGGCGAACGTGATAACCACTACACTACAGAAACCTGCTGCGGAAGGTTACTGTGGTCATGATGAGCCATCGAGAACAAAGACTCAACGTCAAGAGCTTTAATATCAACACCTAACGTCATGCTTCTATCCAGTTTCGAACTGTGGACCTTTCGCGTGTGAGGTGAACGTGACAACCACTACACTTCAGAAACTCCATGCAAAGATAAAGATGTTTAAACATGCTGAAATGAACTTGAAAAAGAAAAAAACAGCCAGCCAAAGTCAAGAGGTCTTCCACTATGTCTGAAGACAGGACAAAGTGCATTTTGCAACACAGGAACCTTTCATTTGTCAGGCTATTGGAGAAAAAGAACAAACAGGGAAACAAAACCATGCGCCACTAAACATTCTCATGCCTTTGTCCAAAAGCCAAAAAGAAAAGCACCTAGATGCCTGCTTTCGCACCTTGATCCTATCAGGTGTTACTTGAATTAGGAACACTTAGACACTGTCAAAAACACACATGCTTGCCAAAAGCAAAAACGGGTAGAAATAATCACATTGGTAAAAGTAATGCTCATTAAACCAGCAATAGAATATGCTAACTAAGGCTAATTAAGCAAACAATATACGTTTGTGATCAAAATAAAGAACAGCCACATGTTTCTGCCAGGGATCAAAACAGGGAACTTTCAGGAGGATGGCAAACAGGACAATCACTACACTACAGTAACCAGACAAGAGCGTTTACTGTGGTCATGGCAAGCATTAAAGATCAAGCACTCATTGTCAAAAGCGCTAGTTTGCAAGTGGAACGCTGTGCTTCTGCCCAGTTTCGAACAGAGGACCTTTCGCGTGTAAAGCTAACGTGATAACGTCTACACTACAGAAACCAACTGATTTAAAAAAAACAAAAAATGCTGTGGTCATGGCAAGCAATAAAGAACAAGCACTGAAAGTCAAAAAGATTGTTTTCCAAGAGAAAAGCTGAGTTTCTGCCCAGTTTCGACCTGGGGACCTTTCGCGTGTGAGGCAAACGTAATAACCACTACACTACAGAAACCAGATGCAAGCGCTTAATGTGGTGACAACAAGCAAACGAGATCAAGAACTGAAAGTCAAAAGCTTGGATACCAAAGGGTAACAGCGTGTTTCTGCCCAGTTTCGAACTGGGGACTTTTCGCGTGTGAGGCGAATGTAATAACCGCTACACTACAGAAACCGGATGCAAGCGTTTACTGTGGTGACAACAAGCAATCGAGATCAAGAACTGAAAGTCAAAAGCTTGGATACCAAAGGGTAACAGCGTGTTTCTAACTGGGGACCTTTCGCGTGTTAGGCGAACGTGATAACCACTACACTACAGAAACCGGCTGAGGAAGGTTACTGTGGTCATGACGAGCCATCGAGAACAAAGACTCAACGTCAAAAGCTTTAATATCAACACCTAATGTCATGCTTCTATCCAGTTTCGAACTGGGGACCGTTTGCGCGTGAGGTGAACGTGACAACCACTACACTTCAGAAACTCCATGCAAAGCTAAAGATGTTTAAACATGCTGAAATGAACTTGAAAAAGAAAAAAAGAGCCAGCCAAAGTCAAGAGGTCTTCCTCTATGTCTGAAGACAGGACAAAGTGCATTTTGCAACACAGGAACCTTTCATTTGTCAGGCTATTGGAGAAAAAGAACAAACAGGGAAACAAAACCATGCTCCACAAAACATTCTCATGCCTTTGTGCAAAAGCCAAAAAGAAAAAGCACCTAGATGCCTGCTTTCACACCTTGATCCTATCAGGCGTTACTTGAATTAGGAACACTTAGACACTGTCAAAAACACACATGCTTGCCAAAAGCAAAAACGGGTAGAAATAATCACATTGGTAAAAGTAATGCTCATTAAACTAGCAATAGAATATGCTAACTAATGCTAATTAAGCCAACAATATACATTTGTGATCAAAATAAAGAAAAGCCACATGTTTCTGCCCGGGATCAAAACAGGGAACTTTCAGGAGGATGGTGATAGGAACTGAAGGAGTTAAATTGAGTTCTGTCTATGTTGCATTTTCTTGTTTAAAACTTATCTTTTCTGTTCCCTTGTGAACCAAGGTCAAATACTCCTGCTTTTTAGCCTACATGACTTTCTTTGTAGAAAACAAGTTGTGAAATCATTTTTTATACTGCGCATGTCTATAAATGTTTAAATTCTTTGCTATAAAAGATGGAAGCCTAACTGATAAGCCAGAGGCGTCTTGGCAGGCATCCCGAGTGGTATTATACAGCTTGTGTCTGTGTTATCCTTCTCGACGAAGCAATCAATTAGAGACATATGGTGCCTTACACCCAAGAACATCGGTCCTTCAGAAGAAAGAGATATCTGAGGGATCCCAACAGTTTCCTGGTGCCCGAAACAGGGACCTGATATAGGCACCTCTCCAAGACTACCTGATCTACAGACCACTCCAGTTACTGATGAAATTGTGAACAGCAGACCTAAACACCTGGCCAGGTAAGAGATCAATTCTTCTCTTCTCTGCTCTTCATAATCTATAATTATAACTAAGGTCCGTATCAAGGGGAATCTAGTAGAGGAGGGGGCTGTAAAATCAGGTCCATATAAGAACTCTGAGGAAATCGGGTGTGACACGCATATGTAATTCCTGTCCGAATGAGAGGCTATTGCAGATTCTGCCTGTGTACTGCTATTTTTAGGAGAAGAACTGATGCAAATCATAACGGGTATGGTGATTGGACATTTGCAGGGACAACCCCAGACACAAACATAAAAAGTTTCATCACTTCAAGAAGGGAGAACAGTGGTGGGTATTGTTAGCATTGAATACACATGTCCCATTGAGTGACATGTTGAGAGGTCTGACATTACGGAATATAAGGCTGGGTGAACAGTTCATACTGCGCAGCCCGGACGGACAAGTTTTTCACAATAGACGGTTCCGCACTAGGAATAGAGGAGGTTGTTGAGTGACTGCCTTGATTTGAAGGACTGTGGAAAGTAGACAAATAAGCTGCACAGTAGGTATTCGTTCAAAGAGTGGTGATATTGCCTAACTGGGTCATGTGACAGCGTCCTTTCAGGGAGGTCACCGCCTAAGCTTAAATCAACACCCTTTACGAATAAACCTTGTGACAGATAAGAGTGTGACCGAATGAGCACAGGACCACGAAATGAGCCTGTGACAGGATATGACTGAAGAACCCCGATAAATGGATACTTTGTTTACAATCCTGTGTGTTGTGGGAGTGTTACTGTTCGGATGCTACCTAGTATATAAGTACACGAGACACGTAGTACAAGGAGGAACAGACACCCCGTTTAACCTGTTGGCACCTTAGGAAGAAGGTAACGAGGTATAGTAGAGCCTAGTCTTGAGCTTACCCAATACACCACCTAAGGCAGGGGACTAACAGGAAGAAATAAGAGAAACAGGATAGAAAGATGGGGAACAGTCAGGGAAAGACACCTGAAGAAGGAGACCGGTTATGTGATATAATTGAGGATAGATATGGAAGTAGTGCAGCAAAGAACCTGGAAAAAGTATTAATCAAATCCAAAGTGCAAGATAGGCAGGCTGTGTGAATCCTTGTATATATGTCTATGAGAACCTCTGAATAAGATGAGAGATGAGTAATTGAGTAAAAAAAAAAAAAAATCAGTGAATGAGCACGTATGAATGAATCATCACACATCATTTTTGTGTCAAGAGATTTGTGACCTTTCTAGTTGTGGTGGAATCCCGGACAGATGCGTTATAGATATTTCAAATCTACATCTGAGACTGAATGAATTGAGTAATGATATAGTTCATGTTATATGTGGCATTACATTGTAAAGTTTACTGAATGCATTTGGCCAGAAAAAGGGCAAGACATGGTTAATCTCATTATACAGTTATCTGCCCTTACAGTGAAATCCCGTGATTTTGAGTTTCTTTGTAGAAATTGATTTTGATAAGTCTAAAGAACTACAGAATTCTGTGAAGGACGACGCTGCATTCTGACGGGAGGGAGGAAGGATGGCGCTGCGCAGTTTTTCTTCTCCCTTCGCTCTTATCTCTGCTGAGTGTGAGCTGTGCTCAAAATTCTCTGTAATTCTATCCGTAAGGTACGCGCTGAAAGATTTGTGCATTTTAAAGCAACAGTACTTAATTGAAGATTGGAAGTTAAAAGTAAGATATGGTGCCTAATTTAGAAGGGAATTGTAAGTGATTGTTTGGTCATTAATGTGTTTGAACCTGCTTCTAGTTGTGTGATTGATTTGTATAGAAAATTGTGTCAAATTACAAAAGACAGAGAAGGAAGGAAGCAGTAAAACAAGTGGGACAAATATTGAAAAAGGCAAAAATACCAGAGCGTGAATGTTTGGATGTACAAAAAGGCACAGACAAGGGAAGAAAATAGCAAGTGAATAAATGATGCTTGAGAATGTGCGGCAGTATGGAAGGTGTATTATGAATGTTTGATTGACAAAGTGTATCCAGAGACCCAGACAAAACAGATGGACTTGTAAACACTGTGGTCAGACTCAGACAAACCCAGACTGAATAGCTACTTGTGTGACCTGTGCTACTGACCTAAGCGAATTGCACTAAATCCTATCCAGACAAGATCATAAGAAGCTGACATAATAGTGTGGATAGTGGGTAGTGGGGACATTGGCCCTTGAGGAGTAAGCTGACAGTAGACATCAGACGACCAACCCCATCAGGACCTAGAAGTGTGACTAGAATAAGAAAGATGCAGGAGTATTGTCCCTGGAGCCCCTCTGACCAGCTAGCTTTGCTGAAGCAGCTGCCTGACCCTGAAGACCAACCATTCCTGTTTTACAGACACATAAAGGAAGTACAGCAGACATATAAGTGTACCTGGGCAGACCTAGAGAGGTTGGTGAGTTTAAAGGCAGGTGACGCACTAGGACATATAATTAAGACACACACAGATGTGACAAAGAATCAGGCTTGGGGCATGGATGATAAATCTGCACGATCTGGGGAGACGTACTGTGAGTCACTAAGACAATGGGCTGCAGTGGAACAATCAGAGCAGTCTGTACTCCTGACTAATGTGACACAGCAAAAAGGAGAGAGTGTAGAGATGTACTTTGGACGGTTACAGCTGAAATGGGCAGACATGGGGTACATTTGCATAAACCCACTTGATGTTAGAATACTGGTGAATGCATTCATTGACGGTATGAACAAAGACTTACGAGACGCAGTACAGACAGCCAGACCTGAATGGAGACATGTAGATCTGAAAGACCTCCTTAAGGTAGCTAAAGAAATTGAGCAAACAAGGACAATAAAACGACCTGTCATGTATGCTGGAGCACAAGGAAAAAAGTGGAGACGTAATAGGGAAGGCATGTGAGATGACACTGACGTTTCTTTTGACAATCTATTCCCCACATGACATCCATGCCATACTCCTACAAGTTCAACCAAAACATCTGTCTATGGCCAGATAGCTCCAACTTGAGTGTGCTCTACTAATTCCTGAGTATGTCACTCCTCACAAGATGTAACGTTCTGAATCCAGCCACCCTCCTGCCTGTGCATTCAGAAAAGGGGGAATTGGTGACCGTATTAGCAAGTGAGGAAGGATACTTTGACATGACGCATGAACATGTCTGCATAGAACTGATGAGTCAGGAGACAGTTGGGTTTGCACACATTCATGAAAAACCTGTTCCTAATGCAGACTTTGAGTTTCTTTTTTGTAGATGGCCCCAGATACCACCAGGATGGACGATTCTACACTGGATATGCAGTAGTATCCTCACATGAGGTAATCCGAGCGGAACCACTCTCTCCTCACATGTCTGCGCAGGAGGCAGAGTTGAAGGCACTCACTGAGGCGTGTAGAGCCGCTGCAGGTAAAGTCGCTAATATTTTCACAGATTCGAAGCCCATTAAAAATGCAGAGCTGGTGAAACAATTGATGGAGGCATTGATGTTACCAGTCCAGGTTGGCATTGTCAAGGTAAAAGCACACACAAAGGTGACTCCGTGGAGGTAGAGGGCAATAGAAGGGCGAACGAGGCTGCTAAAATAGCACAAGGCGGCCTAGAGAGAGCAGTGGACGGTGGCGGGGAGTCAGCGTATTCCAGCCACATTGGGTCTAGATGTCCTGAAATCCCTCCAGCAAAAGGCTGCCCAAACAGAGAAGGTACACCAGGGGAGACTGGGAGCTGAGCTGAACTCAAATGGAGTATGGGAGAATAAGGATAAAATGTGCCCACCAAAGTCCCTGTTCCCAATCATGGCGCAAGCAGCACATGGCCCCAATCACACCTCAAAAAGTCACATGTGTGCCATGGTAGATGCCTTCTGGATCGCTCCTGGTTTCAGTTACGCAGCCGCGAAACTTGTACAATCATGCCTCATCTGTGCACAGCACAACCCAGGTAAAACAGTAAAAGTCCCTAAGAAAGCGACACCTAGGCCTCTCTACCCGTTTCAGAGACGGCAGATTGACGACATACAGCTACCAAGGTAGGAGTGTATGCAAATATCCTAGTATGTGTAGATCTCTTCTCTGGATGGCCAGAGGCCTACCCGGTGAAAACGGCTACAGCTCGAGCCACTGCAAAGAAACTGGTGATGGAACTAGTACCACGATTCGGTGTCCCTGAAACAATTGAATCAGACAGAGGTACACACTTTACTGCTGAGGTAATGCAAAATGTAATGCAAATGATAGGTGTAGAACAAGCATTTCATACACCCTACCACCCACAGAGTTCAGGGAAGGTAGAAAGAATGAACGGGACACTAAAATTGAAAATACAGAAAACCATGGAGCAGACCCATAGACCATGGCCAGAGTGTCTCCCATTAGCATTATTCTCAGTAAGGCACACACCCACGGGGAAAGCTAAACTGTCACCCTTCGAGATACTGTTTGGAAGACCACCAAACACAGGGTTGTACTACCCACAGGTCTTAACACTCAATGTGGATAATTTGACAAGTTATGTAATCCAGTTGCAAAAGCATTTAACTCAAATGCATTCTCTAGTTTTCTCTTCCATTCCAGATCCAGATAGTGTGGAAGGAACTCACTGTCTGCAACCTGGTGATTACGTATATGTCAAGAAACACTCCAGAAAGACCCTTGAACCCCGATATCAGGGACCTTACCAAGTACTCCTGACAACGCCTACTTCTGTTAAGTTGGAAGGACGACCAACCTGGATCCACGCATCACATTGCAAACTAGCCACAGGAATTAACAAAGCATAAGAGTGCATAATGTTTTGGTTTAGTTTTGTTGCATTATCTGTAATAATGGTAGCTGCGTGGGACAATCTAAATTCTCCAATGTCCTTGAATAATAAGTTTATACAACATCATGAAAAATTACTGAATGATTGGTTAAATGACACTCAGCCTCCAGCAGATTGCTGGATCTGCACACATTCACCAGTATCAGCCACTAGTATTCCGTTCCTTGTTATTCCTGTGCCACCCGAAGAATTATTTGCCTGGACCAGTTGTTCTGATACACTTGCTAATAATGCCACAAATAATGTGAAGTTATGGAACACAACTGTTGGAATACCTATTGTGGGATGGGTAGGATACCCTTGGTGGCAGGGTAACCTTTCAGGAAGTAATGCACACCTTCAATATCTGGCATATAAAGGGGGGGCTTGGGTACCCAGGAATAGAACTCGATTAACCTACCTGGGGCAAATTCCAATGTATGGCCTACAAGTTAGTTTTAATGTAACTTCCCACTCTACTGATGCCTTCAAACCAATACTGCTAGAAAGAAGGTTGCATAACACGTCCTGGGAGTATTCCAATTTATTTCCCCAGGGCAATAATGAAACTTGTTTTAATATTTCAGGTAATATACCTTGCAACGAGTCATCTGGATGTGAGAAAGGAATTCCCACCTGTGGAAATCCCGATGTAGGCTATTGTAGCCCTTTAGGACAACTTCCAAATTGGTGTATGCTTCAGAATGTATCTGCGTTCATAGATTTGGTTCATAGACTGGTATTACAACATTCAGCCCTATGGGACCTACCTAGTGACATGTACTGGGTATGTGGAGACAATGCATATAAATGGTTGCCAGTAGGGGTTTTAGGTTGACATCTCATTTCTGGCATGAAGGAGCGTACTCTTGTGATGACAGACGTGGCCTTAGTAACTGGGGGATGGAGAGGGTAAAAGAAGATACCTGTCTCCCTCGGGCAACCCGTCGGCCTGGGATAGTACCTGGTGAATAGGGCACTATCAGCTGTCGTTGCAGGATCCAGTGTTCCAGATTGTGAAGAATAAAGATGTCAAAGGGGGGAATGATAGGAACTGAAGTAGTTAAATTGAGTTCTGTCTATGTTGCATTTTCTTGTTTAAAACTTATCTTTTCTGTTCCCTTGTGAACCAAGGTCAAATACTCCTGCTTTTTAGCCTACATGACTTTCTTTGTAGAAAACAAGTTGTGAAATCATTTTTTATACTGCGCATGTCTGTAAATGTTTAAATTCTTTGCTATAAAAGATGGAAGCCTAACTGATAAGCCAGAGGCGTCTTGGCAGGCATCCAGAGTGGTATTATACAGCTTGTGTCTGTGTTATCCTTCTCGACGGAGCAATCAATTAGAGACATATGGTGCCTTACACCCAAGAACATCGGTCCTTCAGAAGAAAGAGATATCTGAGGGATCCCGACAATGGCAAACAGGACAATCACTACACTACAGTAACCAGACAAGAGCGTTTACTGTGGCCATGGCAAGCATTAAAGATCAAGCACTCATTGTCAAAAGCGCTAGTTTGCAAGAGAAACGCTGTGTTTCTGCCCATTTTCGAACTGGGGACCTGTCACGTGTGAGGCGAACGTGATAACAGCTACACTACAGAAACCAGAAGCAAGCGCTTACTGTGGTGACAACAAGCAATCGAGATCAAGAACTGAAAGTCAAAAGCTTGGATACCAAAGGGTAACACCGTGTTTCTGCCCAGTTTCTAGCTGGGGACCTTTCGCGTGTAAGGCGAACGTGATAACCACTACACCCCAGAAACCGGATGCAAGCGCTTACTGTGGTGACAACAAGCAATCGAGATCAAGAACTGAAAGTCAAAAGCTTGGAAACCAAAGGGTAACAGCGTGTTTCTGCCCAGTTTCTAACAGGGGACCTTTCACGTGTTAGGCGAACGTGATAACCACTACACTACAGAAACCGGCTGCGGAAGGTTACTGTGGTCATGACGAGCCATCGAGAACAAAGACTCAACGTCAAAAGCTTTAATAACAACGCATAAAGTCATGCTTCTATCCAGTTTCGAACTGTGGACCTTTCGCGTGTGAGGTGAACGTGACAACCACTACACTTCAGAAACTCCATGCAAAGATAAAGATGTTTAAACATGCTGAAATGAACTTGAAAAAGAAAAAAACAGCCAGCCAAAGTCAAGAGGTCTTCCTCTATGTCTGAAGACAGGACAAAGTGCATTTTGCAACACAGGAACCTTTCATTTGTCAGGCTATTGGAGAAAAAGAACAAACAGGGAAACAAAACCATGCTCCACAAAACATTCTCATGCCTTTGTCCAAAAGCCAAAAAGAAAAAGCACCTAGATGCCTGCTTTCGCACCTTGATCCTATCAGGTGTTACTTGAATTAGGAACACTTAGACACTGTCAAAAACACACATGCTTGCCAAAAGCAAAAACGGGTAGAAATAATCACATTGGTAAAAGTAATGCTCATTAAACCAGCAATAGAATATGCTAACTAAGGCTAATTAAGCCAACAATATACGTTTGTGATCAAAATAAAGAAAAGCCACATAGAATCATAGAATCATAGAATCGTAGAGTTGGAAGGGACCTCCTGGGCCATCTGGTCCAACCCCCTGCTCAAAGCAGGATTCGCTAAATCATCCCAGTCAGATGTCTGTCCAGCCTCTGTTTGAAGACTTCCATTGAAGGAGAACTCACCACTTCTCGTGGCAGCCTGTTCCACTCATTGATCACTCTAACTGTCAAAAAGTTTTTTCTAATATCTAATCTGTGTCTCCTCCCATTCAGTTTCATCCCATTGCTTCTAGTCTTTCCTTGTGCAAATGAGAATAAAGTTGATCCTTCTACAATGTGACAGCCCTTTAGATATTTGTAGACAGCTATTAAGTCTCCTCTCAGTCTTCTCTTTTGCAAACTAAACATTCCCAAATCCTGCAACCTTTCCTCATAAGACAGGGTTTGCAGACCGGTCACCATTCTGCTCGCTCTTTTCTGAACTTGCTCCAGTTTGTTGATGTCTTTTTTAAAATGTGGTGCCCAAAACTGGACACAATATTCCAGATGAGGTCTGACCAAAGAGGAGTAGAGGGAGATAATGACTTCACGTGATCTAGACTGTATGCTTCTGTTAATACATCCTAGAATTGCATTTGCCTTTTTTGCTGCTGCATCACACTGTTGACTCATATTCAGTCTGTGATCTATTAGTATACCCAAGTCTTTTTCACATGTGCTGTCACTTAGCCCTTTTCCTCCCATTCTATATATGCTTTTTCCATTTTTATTGCCCAGATGTAGTACTTTGCATTTCTCCCTGTTAAAAACCATTCTGTTAGTTGCTGCCCACTTCTCCAGTTTATTTAAATCTTTTTGAATCCTCTCTCTCTCTTCTCTAGTATTAGCTATCCCTCCTAGCTTTGTGTCATCAGCAAATTTAATCAGTTTACCCTCAATACCTTCATCTAAATCGTTGATAAAGATGTTGAACAATACAGGGCCCAGGACAGAGCCCTGTGGTACCCCACTTGAGACATTCTTCCAACTGGATGTGCAGCCATTTATGACCACTCTTTGGGTCCGATCACTAAGCCAGTTATGAATCCACCTAACAGTTGCCTTGTCCATTCCATACTTAATCATTTTTTCAATAAGGATTGTATGAGAGACTTTGTCAAATGCTTTGCTGAAGTCAAGATATACTATATCTACAGCATTTCCTTGATCCACCCAATCAGTGATACCGTCATAGAAGGAAATTAAGTTAGTCTGACATGACTTATTAGTTACAAACCCATGCTGACTCTGTTTAATCACTTCATTCTTATCCAGGTATTGACATACATGTTGTTTAATAATTTGTTCAAAGATCTTTCCTGGTATAGAAGTCAGACTCACAGGCCTATAGTTACCTGGGTCCACCTTCTTCCCCTTTTTGAAGATAGGAACAACATTTGCTCTTCTCCAGTCTTCTGGCACTTCTCCTGTTCTCCAAGAATTTTCAAAGATTATAGAGAGGGGTTCAAAAATTTCTTCTGCTATCTCCTTCAGTACTCTGGGGTGTAATTCATCTGGACCTGGAGACTTGAATTCATTTAGGCTAGCTAAGTGTTTCCTCACTATCTTTCTGTTTATAGATATCCTGGATTCTTCTATTCCCTTAATAGGACAGTGAATAACAGTTGATGTTACATTTCCTTTCTGAGAGAAAACAGATGCAAAATAGGAATTTAAAAGTTCAGCCTTCTCAACATCCTGTCTTACCATTTCATCATTTTCATCCTGTAAAAATCCTATGGCATCTTTGACTTTTCTTTTACTTTTGACATATCCCCAAAATCCTTTATTATTGCTTTTGACATCTCTTGCAAGCCTCAATTCATTTTCAGCTTTAGCTAATCTGATTTGTGCCCTGCAGGTTCTGCAGACAGCATTATATTCTTCTTTAGATATGCCTCCCTCTTTCCATTTTATAAACATTTTTTTCTTCCTTTTTAGCATGTGCTTAAGTTCTGTGTTCATCCATCCTGGTTTCCTTAACTGCTTCCTATTCTTCCCTCTTTTCGGAATTGTTAACAACTGTGCTTTGAGAATTTCATTTTTCAAGATTTCCCATCCTTCCTGGACATTTTTGTCTTTAAGGATATCCAGCCATTGGATCCCTCCAATTCTCTTTCTGAATCCCTTAAAATCTGCCTTTCTGAAATCTAACCTTGAAGTCTGAGTCTTCACAGGTCTTCCGCCTCTAGTTATCCAAAATTCTAAAATAGCATGGTCGCTACCTCCTAGGGTCCCAGCCACTTTTGCCTCCTCAACCATTTCCTCCCAGTTTATAAGGATTAGATCCAAAGTAGCAGTTCCCCTTGTTTTCTCCCTTACCTTTTGGAAGATAAAGTTGTCAGCAAGAGAGGATAAGAATTTCCTTGACCTGTTAGTTTTGCCTGAGAGAGGTTCCCAACAAATGTCTGGATAGTTGAAATCTCCCATGACAACTATGTCATATTTTTTGGAGAACTTGGCCATTTGATGCATAAAGAGTTCATCCATAGCTTCAGCTTGCACAGGCGGCCTGTAGTAAATGCCTACAATGGTGTCCTTTCCATTGTTCTGTCCTTGTATTCTTACCCAAACAGTTTCCACAGAACTCCCAGTCTCTGAAGCTTCAATCTCTGTGCAGATATACGCGTTTCTAACATACAATGCGACACCCCCTCCTCGTTTATCAAGTCTGTTTCTTGCAAATAAGTTGTATCCTTCTAGTCTTGTATTCCAATCATGTGTATTGTCCCACCAAGTTTCAGTGATTCCAATGACATCATATTTCTTTTCCTGTGTTAGTAGTTCCAATTCTCCTTGTTTGTTGCCCATGCTTTGTGCATTAGTATAGAAACATTTTAGTTTGTGATTGGTTTCTCTTTCTCCAATATTTTTATTAATTAGATTCTTTCGTCTTTGTTCTTCCTTTCCACTTCTAATAGCAGAGTTCTCAATAGCATTTGTCAGGTGTATGGCTTTTTCTGGTCTTTTGCTTCCCTTCCCATGTTGTTCTAGTTTAAAGCTCTCCTTACAAGTGTAGCAAGGCGACTTCCAAATACATGCTTTCCAGTCTTCGTAAGGTGCACCCCATCTCTAGCAAGTAGTCCATCGTATAAGTAGTTCACTCCGTGATCCAGAAATCCAAATCGTTGCTGACGGCACCATCGACGTAGCCAGTTGTTCACCTGCAGAATCTTATTCCACCTCCTTGTTCCATGGCCATCCACTGGGAGGATGGAAGAGAAGACCACCTGCGCTCCCAGTTCTTTCACTTTCTTGCCTAAGTCTTCAAAGTCTCTGCAGATGGTTTCCAGGTCGTTTCTTGAGGTGTCATTTGTCCCCACATGTAGTAGCAGGAATGGGTAGTCATCTGTAGGTCTGAAGAGTCCTGATATCCTGTCAGACACATCTTTAATTTTTGCACCTGGAAGACAACACATTTCTCTTGTAGTTATATCCGGTCTGCAGATAGCGGCCTCAGTTCCTCTCAACAGGGAATCCCCCATGACCACCACTCTCCGTTTCTTCTTCACAACATTTTTCTTTCTCCATCCAGGAGGACTCTGAAGGCGTACAAGGTTGCTGCTTGTTGGCAAAGTCTTATCCTGATGTATTTCTTCATTGTTTTCCTGCGTGAGAGCCTGGTACTGGTTTCTGAGCAGTATGGGTGCTGACTGCCTCCTGATCCTCCTGCTTCTCTGGGTCACATGTCTCCATTCCTCTGTTTCTTCAGGTGCACTTCGAATTTCTTCTCTTTCTGTAACATGAAGAGATAATTCTGCTCTGTCCAAGAACTCTTCACCTTCCTTAATGATCTTCAACGTAGCTAAACCTCTCTTCGAGATTTTGCAACTTTTCCTCCAACAGGGACACAAGCTTGCATTTGTGACATGTGAAGTTTGGCTTTTCCACTGGTAAGTCTGTGAACATGTAGCAAGAAATGCAGCTCACCAAATGGCTCCTGGCCTCTTCCATCTTGAGATTTCTTAAAAACGATGAAAGATGAGCCCAAATTCGGCGCGCGGTTTTTCCGATTTCCTCTTTTCAGCTGCAACGGCCAAAACCCAGTGATCGTTGAGCTCGCGGAGACTCTTCACTTATCCCAGAAGGCACTGGGAATATGCAAATGATCTCCTCAAGACTCTACCCCTGGTTTTCCGATTTCCTCTTTTCAGCTGCAACGGCCAAAACCCAGTGATCGTTGAGCTCGCGGAGACTCTTCACTTATCCCAGAAGGCACTGGGAATATGCAAATGATCTCCTCAAGACTCTTCCCCTGGTTTTCCGATTTCCTCTTTTCAGCTGCAACGGCCAAAACCCAGTGATCGTTGAGCTCGCGGAGACTCTTCACTTATCCCAGAAGGCACTGGGAATATGCAAATGATCTCCTCAAGACTCTTCCCCTGGTTTTCCGATTTCCTCTTTTCAGCTGCAACGGCCAAAACCCAGTGATCGTTGAGCTCGCGGAGACTCTTCACTTATCCCAGAAGGCACTGGGAATATGCAAATGATCTCCTCAAGACTCTTCCCCTGGTTTTCCGATTTCCTCTTTTCAGCTGCAACGGCCAAAACCCAGTGATCGTTGAGCTCGCGGAGACTCTTCACTTATCCCAGAAGGCACTGGGAATATGCAAATGATCTCCTCAAGACTCTTCCCCTGGTTTTCCGATTTCCTCTTTTCAGCTGCAACGGCCAAAACCCAGTGATCGTTGAGCTCGCGGAGACTCTTCACTTATCCCAGAAGGCACTGGGAATATGCAAATGATCTCCTCAAGACTCTTCCCCTGGTTTTCCGATTTCCTCTTTTCAGCTGCAACGGCCAAAACCCAGTGATCGTTGAGCTCGCGGAGACTCTTCACTTATCCCAGAAGGCACTGGGAATATGCAAATGATCTCCTCAAGACTCTTCCCCTGGTTTTCCGATTTCCTCTTTTCAGCTGCAACGGCCAAAACCCAGTGATCGTTGAGCTCGCGGAGACTCTTCACTTATCCCAGAAGGCACTGGGAATATGCAAATGATCTCCTCAAGACTCTTCCCCTGGTTTTCCGATTTCCTCTTTTCAGCTGCAACGGCCAAAACCCAGTGATCGTTGAGCTCGCGGAGACTCTTCACTTATCCCAGAAGGCACTGGGAATATGCAAATGATCTCCTCAAGACTCTTCCCCTGGTTTTCCGATTTCCTCTTTTCAGCTGCAACGGCCAAAACCCAGTGATCGTTGAGCTCGCGGAGACTCTTCACTTATCCCAGAAGGCACTGGGAATATGCAAATGATCTCCTCAAGACTCTTCCCCTGGTTTTCCGATTTCCTCTTTTCAGCTGCAACGGCCAAAACCCAGTGATCGTTGAGCTCGCGGAGACTCTTCACTTATCCCAGAAGGCACTGGGAATATGCAAATGATCTCCTCAAGACTCTTCCCCTCTTCCCCTGCCCGGGATCAAAACAGGGAACTTTCAGGAGGATGGCAAACAGGACAATCACTACACTACAGTAACCAGACAAGAGCGTTTACTGTGGTCATGGAAAGCATTAAAGTTCAAGCACTCATTGTCAAAAGCGCTAGTTTGCAAGAGGAAAGCTGTGTTTCTGCCCAGTATCGAACTGAGTACCTTTCACATGTAAAGCGAACGTGATAACCGCTACACTACAGAAACCAACCGATTCAAACAAACAAAAAATGCTGTGGTCATGGCAAGCAATAAAGAACAAGCACTAAATGTCAAAAAGATCGTTTTCCAAGAGAATAAGCTGTGTTTCTGCCCAGTTTCAACCTGGGGACCTTTCGCGTGTGAGGTGAACGTGATAACCGCTACACTACAGAAACCGGATGCAAGCGCTTACTGTGGTGACAACAAGTAATCGAGATCAAGAACTGAAAGTCAAAAGCTTGGATACCAAAGGGTAACTGCGTGTTTCTGCCCAGTTTCGAACTGGGGACCTTTCGCGTGTTAGGCGAACGTGATAACCACTACACTACAGAAACCGGCTGCGGAAGGTTACTGTGGTCATGACGAGCCATCGAGAACAAAGACTCAACGTCAAAAGCTTTAATATCAACGCCTAATGTCATGCTTCTATCCAGTTTCGAACTGGGGACCGTTCGCGTGTGAGGTGAACGTGACAACCACTACACTTCAGAAACTCCATGCAAAGCTAAAGATGTTTAAACATGCTGAAATGAACTTGAAATAGAAAAAAACAGCCAGCCAAAGTCAAGAGGTCTTCCTCTATGTCTGAAGACAGGACAAAGTGCATTTTGCAACACAGGAACCTTTCATTTGTCAGGCTATTGGAAAAAAGAACAAACAGGGAAACAAAACCATGCTCCACAAAACATTCTCATGCCTTTGTCCAAAAGCCAAAAAGAAAAAGCACCTAGATGCCTGCTTTCGCACCTTGATCCTATCAGGTGTTACTTGAATTAGGAACACTTAGACACTGTAAAAAACACACATGCTTGCCAAAAGCAAAAACGGGTAGAAATAATCACATTGGTAAAAGTAATGCTCATTAAACCAGCAATAGAATATGCTAACTAAGGCTAATTAAGCCAACAATATACGTTTGTGATCAAAATAAAGAAAAGCCACATGTTTCTGCACGGGATCAAAACAGGGAACTTTCAGGAGGATGGCAAACAGGACACTCACTACACTACAGTAACCAGACAAGAGCGTTTACTGTGGTCATGGCAAGCACTAAAGATCAAGCACTCATTGTCAAAAGCGCTAGTTTGCAAGAGGAACGCTGTGTTTCTGCCCAGTTTCGAACTGAGGACTTTTCACGTGTAAAGCAAACGTGATAACCGCTACACTACAGAAAACAACCAATTCAAACTAACAAAAAATGCTGTGGTCATGGCAAGCAATAAAGAACAAGCACTGAAAGTCAAAAAGATCGTTTTCCAAGAGGAAAAGCTGTGTTTCTGCCCAGTTTCGAACTGGGGACCTTTCGCGTGTGAGGCGAACGTGATAACCGCTACACTACAGAAACCAGATGCAAGCGCTTACTGTGGTCACAACAAGCAATCAAGATCAAGAACTGAAAGTCAAAAGCTTGGATACCAAAGGGTAACAGCGTGTTTCTGCCCAGTATCGAACTGGGGACCTTTCGCGTGTTAAGCGAACGTGATAACCACTACACTACAGAAACCAGCTGCGGAAGGTTACTGTGGTCATGACGAGCCATCGAGAACAAAGACTCAACGTCAAAAGCTTTAATATCAACGCCTAATGTCATGCTTCTGTAGGGCAGGTGACCTGACGGATGGACGGACTAGTCAGAGTGAAGAAAGATAGGTTTGCACAGTGTAGGTAGGAGTCAGTGATTACAGTGGGGAAACAACTAGGAAAGTGTAGTGGACGTGCAGTACCTTGGGATGACCATTAGATGGCAGGGTGGAGTGTGAGCAAAGGACTTTACAGCAGCTTAGGGCTTTAGAAACCGTTGGTCATGGGGGGCGTGGTGACAGTTAGAGTGACAGTTTCAAGGAACCGGGGGAGTTATAAATACTGAGGGAGGGTTCCAGAAAGATCCAGTCCCCAGGGGGAGCCCAGGTGACAGGAGGACTACGCCAGTCTGTGTGCCCTGAGGAGAATCCAGACCAGGGGGACTGAGGAGAGAGGACGTCAGGGGGGTGGTCCTGACAGGAAAGGACCGCAGTTGAGACGAGGTACTGGGTGTAAGACACCGTATGTGACACGACGACTGAGCAGTAGAAGCGCTGTTGGTTAATGGGCCTAAGGTGGCCACAGTGACGGAACTGTCAGGAGCGTCGACAGTAAAGGAGGGGATGGTGTGTGCAGACACGTCTCCAGTGTACGGTGTGAGAAGCGGCTCTGGAAACGGAGGGCCGCGAGGTGTGCCGTTAGTCGGACGGCAAGTGAAGAAATAAACTTGGACCTGTTGCACCCAGAATCTGCCTCCATCGTGTCTCTGTTGTCATCTCTGCGCGGTATAAAAGTAGGACCACCCCCCCAGCTCGGCACCCCACCACCGACCCTACATTTGGCGTAGTCAGCAGGATCGCCGCCGCTAATACCTCATCTTCTGCGGCAGACCTGCCTCAAAGAATGGAAAAGGACTTGGACTACTCTGTTTGGATTACAATTACCTGTGGATTACAAATGACCTACCTGTGGAATACAAATGGGAAGCGCTGTGGCGGATCTGTGTGGCCAGCAGAGGATCCGGGGCGGTACCAGGTACTGTGCAGTATGGCGGTGTTGCTTCAGCGCAGAGGAGAGGTCCGGGTGTTTGCAGTCGTGTTGAATGGACTGGGACCCCCTCCAACGTACCCCAAAAGGAAGCAGTATGTGCCTGGAAATCGACGCTTCCATATATTGGACCCTGACAGGATGGTGGAGAGGCCTGCCGACACCTCACCTCACAGAGGGAGTGGCACAGAAGAAAAACTTGGCTGCGGCTGTCTGATGCCATTCGAGTGCTGCCCAACGGACGGTATGAGACTCTGCAGGTGTCGGGGCATCGGCCGCCTAGAGTGGCAGTGGCGGCAGGGGATGGAGCTGTGCCAGAAGTCGCCCTCAGAGCCACGGGAGAGCAGCGGGATGCTGAGCTGGGGAGCGGAGCCTGAGCGGAGTCAGCGAAAACGGCCGCCACCAATACCAGCAGAGGACTTCTCAGCGGAGCCCCCGAGTTTAGGGGAAAAACCCGCGGGACAGTGGAGCAAGGGACGGAGGCTGCGGGTGAAGCCACGTATTGATGTGATGGAGGCCGCAGCGCCGGGGAAGGTGAGAGTACCCCCGGCACCACTAGTGCCTCCGCCAGCGGCCCTCATCATTCCGCCGCAGCACGCTGCCCCCTGCGCACCGGAAGGCCTGGGTACATCGGGCCCAGTGGTGTATGCAGAGTTGTGCGAGGCCCCTGCTCAAGTCCCTGAGGTACCCCGCCTGGAGCCGCCAGTGCGGAAGTCATCCAAAGAAGATGCTGCTGCGTTCCCCCTGCTGATAGCAGCTGCGTCGTTGGAACCGGCCGTTACTCCGGCTCCATTGGAAGTAGTGGATGCGGCCTGTCCTGAGGCCGCGGTTATGCCGCTGCTGAAGTCGACTGCGGCCGACTTAGTGGGCCTTGTGATTCCAGCCTCCAAGGACCCGGTTGTCCCCATTTGCCACCTGGCCCCAGCGGCTGTTGAGCTGCAGGAATCATCGGCCGCCTCTGATCCACGTCCTTCCTCGGTTAAGTCCCGCCCACCGGACTCCAGGGCTCATGCCGGACCCTCTGTTTGGGTCGCAGGAGTTATAGAGAAGAAGAGGGCCAGGGGGCAGGAAGTCTGGAACCTGCTCCATGAGAGGGGAGAGGCTGGCATGGCGGCTGCACGACCCCCGGGACGGCTCGTTTATACTATCTTGCAGAAAGGGACACTTCTTGCATCCTGGGAGCTCCACGGTTGTGGGGTTCCATACTACTGACCACCGAAAGGAGGATTGAACTGTCAGGAGTTCGTTGCACCGTTGTGCAGGTCAAAAGGACAGTTCGCGGTCAGCTTTTAAAAAAAAAAAGAAATGTTTATCTGTGATTTTTATGTCTGTTTTTCTATGTTCCTCTTACAGGATAGATTGTGTTTACTTTTTAGACTGACAGAGCGCGGGATACTTAGAAGAGAGAGAGTGTCCATGTCCAAGGAAGGGAGGAGGAAAGGAGACTTGCAATGTTATGTTATATTTTGGTTTTAAAAGCAAGAAAAAAAAAATTATAAAAATGGGTACTTGTGCTATTATAAAGTTGTTTAATGTATAATATGCCAAAGTAAATGCAACAGGTCCGGGTAAGGGAAGGTCTGCGGGACCAAAGGAAAGTGTGAGATCCGGTAGGGATCTAAGAGTTGAGGAGGTCTGGGAGACCGGGACGCCGACCATGACATGTAATTGAAAGAAGGAAAATGAGTTGGAAGACGTGAGAAAGACAGCCGTCCTAGGTCAGGTCCCCAACACCACGGACACCCCTGAAGAAGGAAAGGCGGGCGCCGGCAATGATCTGGTAGGTGAGTGGCCTCGATCATGGCGTACCGGATAGTGAAAGGTAACAGTAGGGGAGAGTAGGGGAAAGATACACGCCGTAGAGAGAATACGGGTGTACCTTGCCCAATTTGAAAGACATTGTCATGTGGCATGCGCGCTGGTGAGTAGCAGTAGGCTGCTCAGAGCATAGTGCTCCCAGTATGGTTCGGCCCCCGCAGATAGTGGGTTTGGCTCAACTTCTGGTCCGACAACAGAATGTAGGTGTAGATTCAGAACGACGAAGGCAGGGATGACGATTGTCGAGGACGACAATGGACAAAGGAAGGGGGAGTGTAGGGAAGGTGACCTGACGGATGGACGGACTAGTCAGAGTGAAGAAAGATAGGTTTGCACAGTGTAGGTAGGAGTCAGTGATTACAGTGGGGAAACAACTAGGAAAGTGTAGTGGACGTGCAGTACCTTGGGATGACCATTAGATGGCAGGGTGGAGTGTGAGCAAAGGACTTTACAGCAGCTTAGGGCTTTAGAAACCGTTGGTCATGGGGGGCGTGGTGACAGTTAGAGTGACAGTTTCAAGGAACCGGGGGAGTTATAAATACTGAGGGAGGGTTCCAGAAAGATCCAGTCCCCAGGGGAAGCCCAGGTGACAGGAGGACTACGCCAGTCTGTGTGCCCTGAGGAGAATCCAGACCAGGGGGACTGAGGAGAGAGGACATCAGGGGGGTGGTCCTGACAGGAAAGGACCGCAGTTGAGACGAGGTACTGGGTGTAAGACACCGTATGTGACACGACGACTGAGCAGTAGAAGCGCTGTTGGTTAATGGGCCAAAGGTGGCCACAGTGACGGAACTGTCAGGAGCGTCGACAGTAAAGGAGGGGACGGTGTGTGCAGACACGTCTCCAGTGTACGGTGTGAGAAGCGGCTCTGGAAACGGAGGGCCGCGAGGTGTGACGTCAGTCGGACGGCAAGTGAAGAAATAAACTTGGACCTGTTGCACCCAGAATCTGCCTCCATCGTGTCTCTGTTGTCATCTCTGCGCGGTATAAAAGTAGGACCACCCCACCAGCTCGGCACCCCACCACCGACACTACACTTCTATCGAGTTTCGAACTGGGGACCGTTCGCGTGTGAGGTGAACGTGACAACCACTACACTTCAGAAACTCCATGCAAAGATAAAGATGTTTAAACATGCTGAAATGAACTTGAAAAAGAAAAAAACAGCCAGCCAAAGTCAAGAGGTCTTCGTCTATGTCTGAAGACAGGACAAAGTGCATTTTGCAACACAGGAACCTTTCATTTGTCAGGCTATTGGAGAAAAAGAACAAACAGGGAAACAAAACCATGCTCCACAAAACATTCTCATGCCTTTGTCCAAAAGCCAAAAAGAAAAAGCACCTAGATGCCTGCTTTCGCACCTTGATCCTATCAGGAGTTACTTGAATTAGGAACACTTAGACACTGTCAAAAACACACATGCTTGCCAAAAGCAAAAACGGGTAGAAATAATCACATTGGTAAAAGTAATGCTCATTAAACCAGCAATAGAATATGCTAACTATGGCTAATTAAGTCAACAATATACTTTGTGATCAAAATAAAGAAAAGCCACATGTTTCTGCCCGGGGTCAAAACAGGGAACTTTCAGGAGGATGGCAAACAGGACAATCACTACACTACAGTAACAAGACAAGAGCGTTTACTGTGGTCATGGCAAGCATTAAAGATCAAGCACTAATTGTCAAAAGCGCTAGTTTGCAAGAGGAACGCTGTGTTTCTGCCCAGTTTCGAACTGAGGACCTTTCGCGTGTAAAGCGACCGCGATAACCTCTACACTACAGAAACCAACCGATTCAAACAAACAAAAAATGCTGTGGTCATGGCAAGCAATAAAGAACAAGCACTGAAAGTCACAAAGATCGTTTTCCAAGAGAAAAAGCAGTGTTTCTGACCAGTTTCAAACTGGGGACCTTTCTCATGTGAGGCAAACTTATAACAGGTACACTACAGAAACCAGATGCAAGCGCTTACTGTGGTGACAACAAGCAATTGAGATCAAGAACTGAAAGTCAAAAGCTTGGATACCAAAGGGTAACAGCGTGTTTCTGCCCAATTTCGAACTGGGGACCTTTCGCGTGTTAGGCGAACGTGATAACTACTACACTACAGAAACCAGCTGCGGAAGGTTACTGTGGTCATGACGAGCCATCAAGAACAAAGACTCAACGTCAAAAGCTTTAATATCAACGCCTAACATCATGCTTCTATCCAGTTTACAACTGGGGACCGTTCGCGTGTGAGGTGAACGTGACAACCACTACACTTCAGAAACTCCATGCAAAGATAAAGATGTTTAAACATGCTGAAATGAACTTGAAAAAGAAAAAAACAGCCAGCCAAAGTCAAGAGGTCTTCCTCTATGTCTGAAGACAGGACAAAGTGCATTTTGCAACACAGGAACCTTTCATTTGTCAGGCTATTGGAAAAAAGAACAAACAGGGAAACAAAACCATGCTCCACAAAACATTCACATGCCTTTGTCCAAAAGCCAAAAAGAAAAAGCACCTAGATGCCTGCTTTCGCACCTTGATCCTATCAGGTGTTACTTGAATTAGGAACACTTAGACACTGTCAAAAACACACATGCTTGCCAAAAGCAAAAACGGGTAGAAATAATCACATTGGTAAAAGTAATGCTCATTAAACCAGCAATAGAATATGCTAACTAAGGCTAATTAAGCCAACAATATACGTTTGTGATCAAAATAAAGAAAAGCCACATGTTTCTGCCCGGGATCAAAACAGGGAACTTTCAGGAGGATGGCAAACAGGACAATCACTACACTACAGTAACCAGACAAGAGCGTTTACTGTGGTCATGGCAAGCATTAAAGATCAAGCACTCATTTTCAAAAGCGCTAGTTTGCAAGAGGACCGCTGTGTTTCTGCCCAGTTTCGAACTGAGGACTTTTCGCGTGTAAAGCAAACGTGATAACCGCTACACTATAGAAAACAACCAATTCAAACAAACAAAAAATGCTGTGGTCATGGCAAGCAATAAAGAACAAGCACTGAAAGTCAAAAAGATCGTTTTCCAAGAGGAAAAGCTGTGTTTCTGCCCAGTTTCGAACTGGGGACCTATCGCGTGTGAGGCGAACGTGATAACCGCTACACTACAGAATCCAGATGCAAGAGCTTACTGTGGTGACAACAAGCAATCAAGATCAAGAACTGAAAGCCAAAAGCTTGGATACCAAAGGGTAACAGCGTGTTTCTGCCCAGTTTCGAACTGGGGACCTTTCGCGTGTTAGGCGAACGTGATAACCACTACACTACAGAAACCGTCTGCGGAAGATTACTGTGGTCATGACGAGCCATCGAGAACAAAGACTCAACATCAAAAGCTTTAATATCAACGCCTAATGTCATGCTTCTATCCAGTTTCGAACTGGGGACCGTTCGCGTGTGAGGTGAACGTGACAACCACTACACTACAGAAACCGGATGCAAGCGCTTACTGTGGTGACAACAAGCAATCGAGATCAAGAACTGAAAGTCAAAAGCTTGGATTCCATAGGGTAACAGCGTGTTTCTGCACAGTTTCGAACTGGGGACCGTTTTCGAACTGGGGACGGTTAGGCGAACGTGATAACCACTACACTAAAGAAACCGGCTGCGGAAGGTTACTGTGATCATGACGAGCCATCGAGAACAAAGACTCAACATCAAAAGCTTTAATATCAACACCTAATGTCATGCTTCTATCCAGTTTCGAACTGGGGACAGTTCGCGTGTGAGGTGAACGTGACAACCACTACACTTCAGAAACTCCATGCAAAGCTAAACATGTTTAAACATGCTGAAATGAACTTGAAAAAGAAAAAAACAGCCAGCCAAAGTCAAGAGGTCTTCCTCTATGTCTGAAGACAGGACAAAGTGCATTTTGCAACACAGGAACCTTTCATTTGTCAGGCTATTGGAGAAAAAGAACAAACAGGGAAACAAAACCATGCTCCACAAAACATTCTCATGCCTTTGTCCAAAAGCCAAAAAGAAAAAGCACCTAGATGCCTGCTTTCGCACCTTGATCCTATCAGGTGTTACTTGAATTAGGAACACTTAGACACTGTCAAAAACACACATGCTTGCCAAAAGCAAAAACGGGTAGAAATAATCACATTGGTAAAAGTAATGCTCATTAAACCAGCAATAGAATATGCTAACTAAGGCTAATTAAGCCAACAATATAAGTTTGTGATCAAAATAAAGAAAAGCCACATGTTTCTGCCCAGGAGCAAAACAGGGAACTTTCAGGAGGATGGCAAAGAGGACAATCACTACACTACAGTAACCAGACAAGAGCGTTTTCTGTGGTCATGGCAAGCATTAAAGATCAAGCACTCATTGTCAAAAGCACTAGTTTGCAAGAGGAACGCTGTGTTTCTGCCCAGTTTCAAACTGAGGACCTTTCACGTGTAAAGCGAATGTGATAACCGCTACACTACAGAAACCAACCGATTCAAACAAACAAAAAATGCTGTGGTCATGGCAAGCAATAAAGAACAAGCACTGAAAGTCAAAAAGATCGTTTTCCAAGACAAAAAGCTGTGTTTCTGCCCAGTTTCGAACTGGGGACCTTTTGCGTGTGAGTCAAACGTGATAACCGCTACACTACAGAAACCGGATGCAAGAGCTTACTGTGGTGACAACAAGCAATCGAGATCAAGAACTGAAAGTCAAAAGCTTGGATACCAAAGGGTAACAGCGTGGTTCTTCCCAGTTTCGAACTGGAGACCTTTCGCGTGTTAGGCGAACATGATAACCACTACACTACAGAAACCGGCTGCGGAAGGTTACTGTAGTCATGACGAGCCATCGAGAACAAAGACTCAACGTCAAAAGCTTTAATATCAACGCCTAATGTCATGCTTATATCAAGTTTCGAACTGGGGACCGTTCGCGTGTGAGGTGAACGTGACAACCACTACACTTCAGAAACTCCATGCAAATCAAAAGATGTTTAAACATGCTGAAATGAACTTGAAAAAGAAAAAAACAGCCAGCCAAAGTCAAGAGGTCTTCCTCTATGTCTGAAGACAGGACAAAGTGCATTTTGCAACACAGGAACCTTTCATTTGTCAGGCTATTGGAGAAAAAGAACAAACAGGGAAACAAAACCATGCTCCACAAAACATTCTCATGCCTTTGTCCAAAAGCCAAAAAGAAAAAGCACCTAGATGCCTGCTTTCGCACCTTGATCCTATCAGGTGTTACTTGAATTAGGAACACTTAGACACTGTCAAAAACACACATGCTTGCCAAAAGCAAAAACGGGTAGAAATAATCACATTGGTAAAAGTAATGCTCATTAAACCAGCAATAGAATATGCTAACTAAGGCTAATTAAGCCAACAATATACGTTTGTGATCAAAATAAAGAAAAGCCACATGTTTCTGCCCGGGATCAAAAAAGGGAACTTTCAGGAGGATGGCAAACAGGACAATCACTACACTACAGTAACCAGACAAGAGCGTTTACTGTGGTCATGGCAAGCATTAAAGATCAAGCACTCATTGTCAAAAGCGCTAGTTTGCAAGAGGAACGCTGTGTTTCTGCCCAGTTTCGAACTGAGGACCTTTCGCGTGTAAAGCGAACGTGATAACCACTACACTACAGAAACCAACAGATTCAAACAAACAAAAAATGCTGTGGTCATGGCAAGCAATAAAGAACAAGCACTGAAAGTCAAAAAGATCGTTTTCCAAGAGAAAAAAGCTGTGTTTCTGCCCAGTTTCGAACTGGGGACCTTTCGCGTGTGAGGCGAACGTGATAACCGCTACACTACAGAAACTGGATGCAAGCGTTTACTGTGGTGACAACAAGCAATCGAGATCAAGAACTGAAAGTCAAAAGCTTGGATACCAAAGGGTAACAGCGTGTTTCTGCCCAGTTTCGAACTGGGGACCTTTCGCGTGTTAGGCGAACGTGATAACCACTACACTACAGAAACCGGCTGCAGAAGGTTACTGTGGTCATGATGAGCCAACAAGAACAAAGACTCAATGTCAAAAGCTTCAATATCAACGCCTAATGTCATGCTTCTATCCAGTTTCGAACTAGGGACCGTTCGCGTGTGAGGTGAACGTGACAACCACTACACTTCAGAAACTCCCTGCAAAGCTAAAGATGTTTAAACGTGCTGAAATGAACTTGAAAAAGAAAAAAACATCCAGCCAAAGTCAAGAGGTCTTCCTCTATGTCTGAAGACAGGACAAAGTGCAGTTTGCAACACAGGAACCTTTCATTTGTCAGGCTATTGGAGAAAAAGAACAAACAGGGAAACAAAACCATGCTCCACAAAACATTCTCATGCCTTTGTCCAAAAGCCAAAAAGAAAAAGCACCTAGATGCCTGCTTTCGCACCTTGATCCTATCAGGTGTTACTTGAATTAGGAACACTTAGACACTGTCAAAAACACACATGCTTGCAAAAAGCAAAAACGGGTAGAAATAATCACATTGGTAAAAGTAAAGCTCATTAAACCAGCAATAGAATATGCTAACTAAGGCTAATTAACCCCTTCACCCCCAAGGGTGGTTTGCACGTTCATGACCGGGCCAATTTTTACAATTCTGACCACTGTACTTTAACTCTCGAACGCTTCCATGGATCCCGGTGATTCTGACATTGTTTTCTCGTGACATATTGTACTTCATGTTAGTGGTAAAATTTCATTCAAATAACTTGCGTTTATTTGTGAGAAAAACGGAAATTTGGCGAAAATTTTGAAAATTTCGCAATTTTCCAACTTTGAATTTTTATGCCCTTAAATCACAGAGATACGGCACACAAAAAACTTGATAACTAACATTTCCCACATGATTACTTTACATCAGCACAATTTTGGAACCAAAATTTTTTTTTGTTAGGAAGTTATAAGGGTTAAAAGTTGACCAGCGATTTCTCATTTTTACAACACCATTTTATTTTTAGGACCACATCACATTTGAAGCCACTTTGAGGGGTCTATATGATAGAAAATACCCAAAAGTGACACCATTCTAAAAACTGCACCCCTTAAGGTGCTCAAAACCACATTCAAGAAGTTTATTAACCCTTTAGGCTCGTCACATGAAATTTTTTGAATATTTAAAAAAAAATGAACATCTAACTTTTTTTCATAAAAAAAATACTTCAGGTTCAATTTTTTTTATTTTACCAAGGGTAACAGGAGAAATTGAACTGCAAAAGTTATTGTGCAATTTGTCCTGAGTACGCAGATACCTGATATGTGGGGGGGAACGACTGTTTCGGCGCATGGCAGAGCTCAGAATGGAAGGAGCGCAGTTTGACTTTTTCAATGCAAAATTGGCTGGAATTCAGATTGGACGCCATGTCACGTTTGGAGAGTCCCTGATGTACCTAAACAGTGGAAACCCCCTACAAGTGACCCCATTTTGGAAACTAGATCCCCCAAGGTACTTATCTAGATATGTGGTGAGAACTTTGAACCCACAAGGGCTTTACAGAAGCTTATAACGTACAGCGGTACAATTAAAAAATCATATTTTTTCCACAAAAATGATCTTTTCACCCCAATTTTTATTTTCCCAAGGGTAACAGGACCCTAAAAGTTATTGTGCAATTTGTCCTGAGTACGCTGATACCCAACATGTGGGGGTAAACCACTATTTGGGCGCATGGCAGAGCTCGGAAGGGAAGCAGCGCCATTTGACGTTTTTGGCTGGAATTGAGATTGGACACCATGTCGCGTTTGGAAAACCCCTGATGTACCAAAACAGTGGAAACCCCCCACAAATGACACCATTTTGGAAAATAGACCCCCTAAGGAACTTATCTAGATGTGTGGTGAGAACTTTGAACCCCCATGGGCTTCACAGAAGTTTATAACATAAAGCCATACAATTAAAAAATCATATTTTTTTCCACAAAAATGATCTTTTCACCCTCAATTCTTATTTTCCCAAGGGTAACAGGACCCTAAAAGTTATTGTGCAATTTATCCTGAGTATGCTGATACCCCACATGTGGGGGTAAACCACTATTTGGGCGCATGGCAGAGCTCGGAAGGGAAGCAGCGCCACTTGACGTTTTTGGCTGGAATTGAGATCGGACACCATGTCGCGTTTGGAAAACCCCTGATGTACCAAAACAGTGGAAACCCCCCACAAATGACACCATTTTGGAAACTAGACCCCCTAAGGAACTTATCTAGATGTGTGGTGAGCACTTTGACCCCCCCAGTGCTTCACAGAAGTTTACAACGCCCGGGCGTGAAAATAAAAAATTCGTATTTTTTCCACAAACATGATTTTTTAGTCACCATTTTTTTATTTTCCCAAGGGTACCAGGAGAAATTGGACCCCAAAAGTTGTTGTCCAATTTGTCCTGAGTATGCTGATACCCCATATGTGGGAGAAAACTACTGTATGGGCACACGTCGGGGCTCGGAAGGGAAGTAGTGACGTTTTGGAATGCAGACTTTGATGGAATGGTCTGCGGGTGTCATGTTGCCTTTGGAGAGCCCCTAATGTACCTAAACAGTGGAAACCCCCCACAATTGACACCATTTTGTAAACTAGACCCCCCAAGGAACTTATCTAGATGTGTGGTGAGCACTTTGACCCCCCCAGTGCTTCACAGAAGTTTACAACGCCCGGGCGTGAAAATAAAAAATTTGTATTTTTTCCACAAACATGATCTTTTAGTCACCATTTTTTTATTTTCCCAAGGGTACCAGGAGAAATTGGACCCCAAAAGTTGTTGTCCAATTTGTCCTGAGTATGCTGATACCCCATATGTGGGAGAAAACTACTGTATGGGCACACGTCGGGGCTCGGAAGGGAAGTAGTGACGTTTTGGAATGCAGACTTTGATGGAATGGTCTGTGGGTGTCATGTTGCCTTTGGAGAGCCCCTAATGTACCTAAACAGTGGAAACCCCCCACAAATGACACCATTTTGTAAACTAGACCCCCCAAGGAACTTATCTAGATGTGTGGTGAGCACTTTGACCCCCCCAGTGCTTCACAGAAGTTTACAACGCCCGGGCGTGAAAATAAAAAATTCGTATTTTTTCCACAAACATGATCTTTTAGTCACCATTTTTTTATTTTCCCAAGGGTACCAGGAGAAATTGGACCCCAAAAGTTGTTGTCCAATTTGTCCTGAGTACGCTGATTTCCCATATGTGGGAGAAAACTACTGTATGGACACACGTCGGGGCTCGGAAGGGAAGCAGTGATGTTTTGGAATGCAGACTTTGATGGAATGGTCTGCGGGTGTCATGTGCGTTTGGAGAGCCCCTGATGTACCTAAACTATTGAAACTCCCCACAAGTGACCCCATTTTGGACACTAGACCCCCACGGAACTTTTCTAGATGTGTGGTGAGCACTTTGAACCCCCAAGTGCTTCACAGAAGTTTATAACGCTCGGACGTGAAAATAAAAAAATCATTTTTTTCCACAAAAATGATATTTTTGCCCCCAATTTTTTATTTTCCTAAGGGTAACAGGAGAAATTGGACCCCAAAAATTGTTTTGCAATTTGTCCTGAGTAGGCTGATACCCTACATGTGGGGGTAAAACACTGTTTGGGCGCATAGCAGAGCTTGGAAGGGAAGGAGCACCATTTGACTTTTTCAACTCAGAATTGGCTGGAATTGAGATTAGACGCCATGTTGCATTTGGAGAGCCCCTGATGTGCCCAAACAGTGGAAACCCCCAATTCTAACTCCAACCCGAACCCCAACACGCCCCTAACCCTAATCTGAGCCCTAACCCTAGCCCTAGCCCTAACCCTAGCCCTAGCCCTAACCCTAGCCCTAACCCTAGCCCTAACCCTAGCCCTAGCCCTAGCCCTAACCCTAACCCTACCCTAACCCTACCCCAACACACCCCTAGCCCTAACCCTAATGGAAAAATGGAAATAAATACATTTTTTTATATTATTATTTTTCCCTAACTAAGGGGGTGATAACGGGGGGTTTGATTTACTATTTATGGCGGTTTTTATGTTTGGCGGCTGTCGCACGCTAAAAGACGCTTTTTATTGTAAAAATAGTTTTTGCATCACCACATATTGAGAGCTATAATTTTTCCGTATTTTGACCCACCGAGTCATGTGAGGTCTTATTTTTTGCGGGACGAGTTGACGTTTTTATTGGTACCATTATCGGGCACGTGAAATTTTTTGATCGCTTTTTATTCCGATTTTTGTGACGAAGAATGAACAAAAACCAGCGTTTCATGAATTTCTTTTGGGGGGGTGCGTTTACACCGTTCTGCGTGCGGTAAAATTGATAAAGCGGTTTTATTCTTCGGGTCAGTACGGTTACAGCGATACCTCATTTAGGTCGTTTTTTTATGTTTTTGTCGGTTTTATGCAATGAAAACTATTTTATATAAAAAATAATTATTTTTGCATCACTTTATTCTGCGAGTTATAACTTTTTTATTTTTTCACTGATGATGCTGTATTGCGGCTTGTTTTTTGCGGGACAAGATGACGTTTTCAGCGGTACCATGGATATTTATATGCGTCTTTTTGATCGCGCGTTATTGCACTTTTTGTTGGCGGTATGATAATAAATCATTATTTTTTGCTTCGTTTTTTATTTTTGTTTTTTAAGGGGTTCGCTAAAGGGGTTAACTATTCCGACAGTTTTATAGGGCAGGTCGTTACGGATGCGGCGATACCTAATATGTGTACTTTTATTGTTTTTTTTTTTATTATTTTCAAAAAATGAATTTATTGGGGAATATTTTTTTTTTTTTTTTACTAATTTATTTGGCGATTTTTTTTAATTTATTTTTACACTTTTTTTTAATTTTTTTTTTACTTTATTACATAGTCCCAGGTGGGACATCACTGTCCTGTGACAGATCGCTGATCTGTCACATCACAGATCACTGTGACAGATCAGCAATCTGTCACAGGCAGTGCACAAGGCTTCCTCATGCCTGCGCTTTGCAGGCACTGAGGAAGCCAGCTTCCCCAGGCCCCCGAAGGCCCCCGTCGCCATCTTGGATTCGGGGGCCTGGAGGAAAGGAGCCCCCCGCAGCAGCGCTGCACATTGCGCTGCCGTGGGGGGCTCAGGGAAGCACGGAGGGAGCCCCCTCCCTGCCGATGCTTCCCTTTAACCCCCGGTACACCGCGATCATGTTTGATCGCAGTGTGCAAGGGGTTAACGTGTCGGGGGCGGTCCGTGACCGCCCCTGACACATTGTGCCGGGTGTCAGCTGTGATAATCAGCTGACACCCGGCCGCGATCAGCGGCGCTCACCACGTGGGCGCCGCTG
The DNA here is from genome assembly GCF_039654945.1 of Dendrobates tinctorius. Lineage (NCBI taxonomy): Eukaryota > Metazoa > Chordata > Amphibia > Anura > Dendrobatidae > Dendrobates > Dendrobates tinctorius. Next base: position 17,298,625 of record NW_027361998.1, on the reverse strand, counting down.
ATCGCGGTAGACGTACTATCCCGTCCCCGGTCATACGGGCCCGGGTACTGTGGACGGGATAGTACGTCTCATGTCAGGAAGGGGTTAAGCCAACAATATACGTTTGTGATCAAAATAAAGAAATGCCACGTGTTTCTGCCCGGGATCAAAGCAGGGAACTTTCAGGAGGATGGCAAACAGGACAATCACTACACTACAGTAACCAGACAAGAGCGTTTACTGTGGTCATGGCAAGCATTAAAGATCAAGCACTCATTGTCAAAAGCGCTAGTTTACAAGAGAAACGCTGTGTTTCTGCCCAGTTTCAACTAAGGACCTTTCGCGAGTAAAGCGAATGTGATAACCGCTACACTACAGAAACCAACCGTTTAAAAAAAAACAAAAAATGCTGTGGTCATGGCAAGCAATAAAGAACAAGCACTGAAAGTCAAAAAAATCGTTTTCCAAGAGAAAAGCTGTGTTTCTGCAAAGTTTCGAACTGGAGACCTTTCGCGTGTGAGGCGAACGTGATAACCGCTACTCTACAGAAACCAGATGCAGGCGCTTACTGTGGTGACAACAAGCAATCGAGATCAAGAACTGAAAGTCAAAAGCTTGGATACCAAAGGGTAACAGCGTGTTTCTGCCCAGTTTCAAACTGGGGACCTTTCGCGTGTGAAGCGAACGTGATAACGGCTACACTACAGAAACCGGATGCAAGCTTTTACTGTGGTGACAACAAGCAATCGAAATCAAGAACTGAAAGTCAAATGCTTGGATACCAAAGGGTAACAGCGTGATTCTGCCCAGTTTCGAACTGGGGACCTTTCGCGTGTTAGGCGAACGTGATATCCACTACACTACAGAAATCGGCTGTGGAAGGTTACTGTGGTCATGACGAGCCATCGAGAACAAAGACTCAACGTCAAAAGCTTTAATATCAACACCTAATGTCATGCTTCTAGCCAGTTTCGAACTGGGGATTCTTCGCATGTAAGGTGAACGTGACATCCACTACACTTCAGAAACTCCATGCAAAGCTAAAGATGTTTAAACATGCTGAAATGAACTTGAAAAAGAAAAAAACAGCCAGCCAAAGTCAAGAGGTCTTCCTCTATGTCTGAAGACAGGACAAAGTGCATTTTGCAACACAGGAACCTTTCATTTGTCAGGCTATTGGAGAAAAAGAACAAACAGGGAAACAAAACCATGCTCCACAAAACATTCTCATGCCTTTGTCCAAAAGCCAAAAAGAAAAAGCACCTAGATGCCTGCTTTCGCACCTTGATCCTATCAGGTGTTACTTGAATTAGGAACACTTAGACACTGTCAAAAACACACATGCTTGCCAAAAGCAAAAACGGGTAGAAATAATCACATTGGTAAAAGTAATGCTCATTAAACCAGCAATAGAATATGCTAACTAAGGCTAATTAAGCCAGCAATATACGTTTGTGATCAAAATAAAGAAAAGCCACATGTTTCTGCCCGGGATCAAAACAGGGAACTTTCAGGAGGATGGCAAACAGGACAATCACTACACTACAGTAACCAGACAAGAGCGTTTACTGTGGTCATGGCAAGCATTAAAGATCAAGCACTCATTGTCAAAAGCGCTAGTTTGCAAGAGGAACGCTGTGTTTCTGCCCAGTTTCGAACTGTGGACCTTTCGCGTGTAAAGCAAACGTGATAAACGCTACACTACAGAAACCAACCGATTCAAATAAAGAAAAGATGCTGTGGCCATGGCAAGCAATAAAGAACAAGCACTGAAAGTCAAAAAGATCGTTTTCCAAGAGAAAAAGCTGTGTTTCTGCCCAGTTTCGAAGTGGGGACCTTTTGCGTGTGAGGTGAACGTGATAACCGCTACACTACAGAAACCAGATGCAAGCGCTTACTGTGGTGACAACAAGCAATCGAGATCAAGAACTGAAAGTCAAAAGCTTGGATACCAAAGGGAGGAAATGGTTGAGGAGGTAAAAGTGGCTGGGACCCTAGGAGGTAGCGACCATGCTATTTTAGAATTTTGGATAACTAGAGGTGGAAGACCTGTGAAGACTCAGACGTCAAGGTTAGATTTCAGAAAGGCAGATTTTAAGGGATTCAGAAAGAGAATTCGAGGGATCCAATGGCTGGATATCCTTAAAGACAAAAATGTCCAGGAAGGATGGGAATTCTTGAAAAATGAAATTCTCAATGCACAGTTGTTAACAATTCCGAAAAGAGGGAAGAATAGGAAGCATTTAAGGAAACCAGGATGGATGAACACAGAACTTAAGCACATGCTAAAAAGGAAGAAAAAAATTTTTATAAAATGGAAAGAGGGAGGCATATCTAAAGAAGAATATAATGCTGTCTGCAGAACCTGCAGGGCACAAATCAGATTAGCTAAAGCTGAAAATGAACTGAGGCTTGCAAGAGATGTCAAAAGCAATAATAAAGGATTTTGGGGATATATCAAAAGTAAAAGAAAAGTCAAAGATGCTATAGTATTTTTACAGGATGAAAATGATGAAATGGTAAGACAGGATGTTGAGAAGGCTGAACTTTTAAATTCCTATTTTGCATCTGTTTTCTCTCAGAAAGGAAATGCAACATCAACTGTTATTCACTGTCCTATTAAGGGAATAGAAGAATCCAGGATATCTATAAACAGAAAGATAGTGAGGAAACACTTAGCTAACCTAAATGAATTCAAGTCTCCAGGTCCAGATGAATTACACCCCAGAGTACTGAAGGAGATAGCAGAAGAAATTTTTGAACCCCTCTCCATAATCTTTGAAAATTCTTGGAGAACAGGAGAAGTGCCAGAAGACTGGAGAAGAGCAAATGTTGTTCCTATCTTCAAAAAGGGGAAGAAGGTGGACCCAGGCAACTATAGGCCGGTGAGTCTGACTTCTATACCAGGAAAGATCTTTGAACAAATTATTAAACTACATGTATGTCAATACCTGGATAAGAATGAAGTGATTAAACAGAGTCAGCATGGGTTTGTAACTGATAAGTCATGTCAGACTAACTTAATTTCCTTCTATGACGGTATCACTGATTGGGTGGATCAAGGAAATGCTGTAGATATAGTATATCTTGACTTCAGCAAAGCATTTGACAAAGTCTCTCATACAATCCTTACTGAAAAAATGACTAAGTATGGAATGGACTAGGCAACTGTTAGGTGGATTCATAACTGGCTTAGTGATCGGACCCAAAGAGTGGTCGTAAATGGCTGCACATCCAGTTGGAAGAATGTCTCAAGTGGGGTACCACAGGGCTCTGTCCTGGGCCCTGTATTGTTCAACATCTTTATCAACGATTTTGATGAAGGAATTGAGGGTAAACTGATTAAATTTGCTGATGACACAAAGCTAGGAGGGATAGCTAATACTAGAGAGGAGAGAGAGATGATTCAAAAAGATTTAAATAAACTGGAGAATTGGGCAGCAACTAACAGAATGGTTTTTAACAGGGAGAAATGCAAAGTACTACATCTGGGCAATAAAAATGAAAAAAGCATATATAGAATGGGAGGAATAGGGCTAAGTGACAGCACATGTGAAAAAGACTTGGGTATACTAATAGATCACAGACTGAATATGAGTCAACAGTGTGATGCAGCAGCAAAAAAGGCAAATGCAATTCTAGGATGTATTAACAGAAGCATACAGTCTAGATCACGTGAAGTCATTATTTCCCTCTACTCCTCTTTGGTCAGACCTCATCTGGAATATTGTGTCCAGTTTTGGGCACCACATTTTAAAAAAGACATCAACAAACTGGAGCAAGTTCAGAAAAGAGCGAGCAGAATGGTGACCGGTCTGCAAACCCTGTCTTATGAGGAAAGGTTGCAGGATTTGGGAATGTTTAGTTTGCAAAAGAGAAGACTGAGAGGAGACTTAATAGCTGTCTACAAATATCTAAAGGGCTGTCACATTGTAGAAGGATCAACTTTATTCTCATTTGCACAAGGAAAGACTAGAAGCAATGGGATGAAACTGAATGGGAAGAGACACAGATTAGATATTAGAAAAAACTTTTTGACAGTTAGAGTGATCAATGAGTGGAACAGGCTGCCACGAGAAGTGGTGAGTTCTCCTTCAATGGAAGTCTTCAAACAGAGGCTGGACAGACATCTGACTGGGATGATTTAGCGAATCCTGCTTTGAGCAGGGGGTTGGACCAGATGGCCCAGGAGGTCCCTTCCAACTCTAAGATTCTATGATTCTATGATTCTATGATTCTATGGGTAACAGCGTGTTTCTGCCCAGTTTCGAACTGGGGACCTTTCGCGTGTTAGGCGAACGTGATAACTAGAGTTGAGCGAAACGGGTCGAAAAAATTCAAAAGTCGCCGACTTTTGGCAAAGTCGGGTTTCATGAAACGAAACCCGACCCTAGGATGAGGTCGGCCACGAGGTCGGCGACTTACACGCCAAAGTCGCGTTTCAAAAGTTTGTTTTGCGCTCTTTTTCAGCCAATCAGGATCCACGGACACTGTGGGCAACGTGATGACCTAGGCACTGGTCACCACCATCTTTCAGAAGGGCATGCAAGTGATTGGCTTGCTTTGGTGGGCGTCACAGGGGGTATAAAAGGGCGTGCACGCCGACCGCCATCTTACTTCTGCCGATCTTAGTATAGGGAGAGGTTGCTGCTGATTCTGTAGGGAGAGCGTTAGGCAGGGAAGAAGACAAAAAAACTGCTTCTGCTGCTAGCGATTTGGCCTGCACAACACACAAGTCACTGTGTGTGCAGTGCAAGGGGAGGCTATATTGTGGTGTATCAGTGGTGTTGGTTGTTGGGCTGCCTTTTAAGGCTTCCTGACACGCTGGCATTGCTGTTTACCCACTGCTCCGCAAACTGCTTTTTTAAAAGCAATCCAATCTCCCTTATCCTCTCATCACTTTGGTCACAGGCAGCTGTGCCATCGAGCGTGTCACATAGCGCTCAGATATCAGTGGGCCTCACACAATCCACAAGTGTCCAGTGTCCAAAAGTGTACGCAGAGATTCAAAATCTCCATTATCCTCTCGTCACTTTGGTCACAGGCAGCTGTGCCATCGAGCGTGTCACATAGCGCTCAGATATCAGTGGGCCTCACACAATCCACAAGTGTCCAGTGTCCAAAAGTGTACGCAGAGATTCAAAATCTCCATTATCCTCTCGTCACTTTGGTCACAGGCAGCTGTGCCATTGAGCGTGTCACATAGCGCTCAGATATCAGTGGGCCTCACACAATCTATAAGTGTCCAGTGTCCAAAAGTGTACACAGAGATTCAAAATCTCCATTATCCTCTTGTCACTTTGGTCACAGGCAGCTGTGCCATCGAGCGTGTTACATAGCGCTCAGATATCAGTGGGCCTCACACAATCTATAAGTGTCCAGTGTCCAAAAGTGTACGCAGAGATTCAAAATCTCCATTATCCTCTCGTCACTTTGGTCACAGGCAGCTGTGCCATCGAGCCTGTCACATAGCGCTCAGATATCAGTGGTCCTCACACAATCCACAAGTGTCCAGTGTCCAAAAGTGTACGCAGAGATTCAAAATCTCCATTATCCTCTCGTCACTTTGGTCACAGGCATCTGTGCCATCGAGCGTGTCACATAGCGCTCAGATATCAGTGGGCCTCACACAATCCACAAGTGTCCAGTGTCCAAAAGTGTACGCAGAGATTCAAAATCTCCATTATCCTCTCGTCACTTTGGTCACAGGCAGCTGTGCCATCGAGCGTGTCACATAGCGCTCAGATATCAGTGGGCCTCACACAATCCACAAGTGTCCAGTGTCCAAAAGTGTACGCAGAGATTCAAAATCTCCATTATCCTCTCGTCACTTTGGTCACAGGCAGCTGTGCCATCGAGCGTGTCACATAGCGCTCAGATATCAGTGGGCCGCACACAATCCACAAGTGTCCAGTGTCCAAAAGTGTACGCAGAGATTCAAAATCTCCATTATCCTCTCGTCACTTTGGTCACAGGCAGCTGTGCCATCGAGCGTGTCACATAGCGCTCAGATATCAATGGGCCTCACACAATCCACAAGTGTCCAGTGTCCGAAAGTGTACGCAGAGATTCAAAATCTCCATTATCCTCACTTCACTTTGGTCACAGGCAGCTGTGCCATCGAGCGTGTCACATAGCGCTCAGATATCAGTGGGCCTCACACAATCCACAAGTGTCCAGTGTCCAAAAGTGTACGCAGAGATTCAAAATCTCCATTATCCTCTCGTCACTTTGGTCACAGGCAGCTGTGCCATCGAGCGTGTCACATAGCTCTCAGATATCAGTGGGCCTCACACAATCTACAAGTGTCCAGTGTCCAAAAATGTACGCAGAGATTCAAAATCTCCATTATCCTCTCGTCACTTTGGTCACAGGCAGCTGTGCCATCGAGCGTGTCACATAGCGCTCAGATATCAGTGGGCCTCACACAATCCACAAGTGTCCAGTGTCCAAAAGTGTACGCAGAGATTCAAAATCTCCCTTATCCTCTCGTCACTTTGGTCACAGGCAGCTGTGCCATCGAGCGTGTCACATAGTGCTCAGATATCAGTGGGCCTCACACAATCCACAAGTGTCCAGTGTCCAAAAGTGTACGCAGAGATTCAAAATCTCCATTATCCTCTCGTCACTTTGGTCACAGGCAGCTGTGCCATCGAGCGTGTCACATAGTGCTCAGATATCAGTGGGCCTCACACAATCCACAAGTGTCCAGTGTCCAAAAGTGTACGCAGAGATTCAAAATCTCAATTATCCTCTCGTCAGTTTGGTCACAGGTAGCTGTGCCATCGAGCGTGTCACATAGCGCTCAGATATCAGTGGGCCTCACATAATCCACAAGTGTCCAGTGTCCAAAAGTGTACGCAGAGATTCAAAATCTCCATTATCCTCTCGTCACTTTGGTCACAGGCAGCTGTGCCATCGAGCGTGTCACATAGCGCTCAGATATCAGTGGGCCTCACACAATCCACAAGTGTCCAGTGTCCAAAAGTGTACGCAGAGATTCAAAATCTCCATTATCCTCGCGTCACTTTGGTCACAGGCAGCTGTGCCATCGAGCGTGTCACATAGCGCTCAGATATCAGTGGGCCTCACACAATCCACAAGTGTCCAGTGTCCAAAAGTGTACGCAGAGATTCAAAATCTCCATTATCCTCTCGTCACTTTGGTCACAGGCAGCTGTGCCATCGAGCGTGTCACATAGCGCTCAGATATCAGTGGGCCTCACACAATCTACAAGTGTCCAGTGTCCAAAAGTGTACGCAGAGATTCAAAATCTCCATTATCCTCTCGTCACTTTGGTCACAGGCAGCTGTGCCATCGAGCGTGTCACATAGCGCTCAGATATCAGTGGGCCTCACACAATCCACAAGTGTCCAGTGTCCAAAAGTGTACGCAGAGATTCAAAATCTCCATTATCCTATCGTCACTTTGGTCACAGGCAGCTGTGCCATCGAGCGTGTCACATAGCGCTCAGATATCAGTGGGCCTCACACAATCTACAAGTGTCCAGTGTCCAAAAGTGTACGCAGAGATTCAAAATCTCCATTATCCTCTCGTCACTTTGGTCACAGGCAGCTGTGCCATCGAGCGTGTCACATAGCGCTCAGATATCAGTGGGCCTCACACAATCCACAAGTGTCCAGTGTCCAAAAGTGTACGCAGAGATTCAAAATCTCCATTATCCTCTCGTCACTTTGGTCACAGGCAGCTGTGCCATCGAGCGTGTCACATAGCGCTCAGATATCAGTGGGCCTCACACAATCCAAAAGTGTCCACTGTCCACAAGTGTGTGCAGAAATTCTAAATCTCCCCTGTCCTATAGACACCTTGTACCTTGTTTTACATTACTATATAGTTTGTTGGACTTTGTCTACATTTCTACCAAAAATGAGAAAGGCTGGTGGAAGAGGCCGTGGAATTGGGCGGGGGTTGGCAGCTGGTAATGATGGTGTTGGTGGTGGATCTGATGGTAGTGGCAAGAGCAAAATAGGACCGAATGCAGGAGGTGCTGACCCTGCATCATCGTCTGGCTACATAAGGCCTCGAACGCTTAGTTTTCTAGGAGTTGGCAAACCGCTTTTAAAGGCAGAGCATCAGGAAAAAGTTTTGTCTTACATTGCTGACTCAGCCTCCAGCTCTATCGCCTCCTCTTCTTCAGTTGTAAAAAGTAAAAGCACTGAGTCGTCATTGGAGGCTGATGTTCATGAACCACACCTTTCCTTGTGTCCTTCACCCCAACCAAGATTGAAGGATGACGCAGGCCATACTACTGATTACTCCATGGAGCTGTTTTCACATACCATGCCTGGATTATCAAGTCAAATGGTGAATTACCCAGGCCAAGATGAATCTGACATGGAGTGCACTGATGCACAGCCGCTGATGGATGATTCTGCTGGTACATTCACTCAGAGCACTACATTGTCCTCGCAGTGTACAGAGCCAGATTTTGACCCTGATGAGACTCAGGTGCCCCTTCCCGCACACTATACCACCATACACGGTGACACAGAGAAAGGTGCCCATGACATAGAAGAGGAGGTGATGGATGACCCAGTTGTTGACCCAGATTGGCATCCATTGGGGGAAGAGGGTGCTGCTTCCAATAGCTCAGATGAGGAGCATCCACAGCAGACATCGACATCGCAACAGCTGTTATCTGGCAGGCCCGGAGCACTCCAAAGACAGGTTCCAAACATCAAAAGAGTTGCTGGACAGCTTGTCCAGAGGGTCAAAAGATCACAGCGTGCTAGGCCGCAAAATGTCTGCCAAAGTAGGAAGAGTGCAGTGTGGCACTTTTTTGAACAAAATCCTCATGATCAGGCCAAGGTTATCTGTAAGAAGTGCGCAAAGACCTTTAGCCGAGGGAAAAATCTGAAAAATTTGAATACCAGTTGCATGCTTAGACATTTAACCAGCAAGCACTTGCAAGCGTGGACACAACACCAAACCTCAAGTGCCACATGTGCAACTGATCACAACGAAGGTAGTCAGCAACGCTACATTGTTTCCCCCACTGTAAGCCCACCGGTTAGCACAGCAGCAAATGTTGAGGTGTCGTTGCAAGGCCACAGCAGTCAGGGAATACCACTGTTATATCAACGAAAGACTGATTCTAGGCCATCAGAAAGAACACCAACTCCATCACCATCATCAACCCTCTCTCAGTCCGCCCTGTCCACCGCTACTTCCACCATATGCAGCTCTCAAGTCCAGCTCACCCTCCCAGACACTATGAGTAGGTCAAGAAAGTACTCAGTCTCTCATCCGCGTACACTGGGTTTGAACGCCCACATTGCCAAACTAATCTCGTTTGAGATGATGCCCTTTCGGTTGGTGGAAAGCACAGCTTTCCGCGAACTCATGGCCTATGCAGTACCACGCTATGACCTACCCAGTCGCCACTTCTCTCGCAAAGCCATCCCAGCCCTCCACCATCATGTGAAAGACCGCATTGTCCATGCACTCAAGCAGTCAGTGAGCGGAAAGGTGCACCTCACAACTGATGCATGGTCCAGTCGGCATGGCCAGGGCCGTTACGTGTCCATCACTGCGCACTGGGTTAATGTGGTGGATGCAGGGTCCACAGGGGACAGGGGTGGTGGGACAGTGCTGCCTAGCCCACGGTATAGGAAACAGTTGGCTGTAGGCGTTCGACCCTCCTCCTCCTCCTCCTCCAGAAGCGAAAGCTTGTCCACAGAGCGCAGTCGTACGAGCACTCCATCTGCAGCTGCCACTGTTGCACACGATGTGTCCCCCTATCGAGCAGCTAGTGGAAAGCGTCAGCAGGCTGTGTTGCAGATGATGTGTTTGGGCGACAGACACACCGCCGAGGTGCTGGCCGAGTACTTGAAGCGACAAACTGAGTCATGGCTGGGCAGTGTACAACTTGAGGCAGGCAAGGTAGTTAGTGATAACGGCCGTAATTTTGTGGCAGCCATAGCCCTTTCAAAACTCAGCCACATACCTTGCTTGGCTCACACCTTGAACCTGGTGGTGCAGTGCTTCCTCAAAAATTATCCGGAGTTAACAGCCCTGCTCCAGAAGGTGCGAAGACTGTGCGCGCACATCCGCCGGTCGCCTGTACACTCCGTTCGTATGCAGAAGCTGCAGCGATTGCTCCACCTTCCCAACCACCGCCTCATTATCGACATTGCAACAAGGTGGAACTCCACCCTGCACATGGTGGAGCGGCTGTGCGAGCAGAGGCAGGCCATAATGCATTTGTGGGAGGATACACGGCCAGGCACTTTGAGAGCAGACATGGAGTTGACAAGCGTGCAGTGGTCGAAGCTGAAAGACCTTTGTAAAGTCCTTCTGTGTTTTGAGGAATGCACACGGCTGGTAAGCGCAGACGACGCCATCCTAAGCATGAGCATCCCACTTATGCGTCTGCTCATGCAAACTTTGACGCACCTTAAGGAGCAGGCGTCTGCAGCCAATGTTGATGAGGAGGAAGAGGAGGAGGGAATCCTTGATGACATTCAGCCATTGTCTGCTCAGGGACCTCTCCTGGACGAGGTGGAGGAAGAAGAGGAGGAGGAGGATGATGGGGATGATTACTTAGGGGAGGAGGATGCATCTCGTGGGGCAAGTGAAAATGTTGGCGTGGCAAGGTCTGGTACAGGGTTTGTGCGTGACTGGAGGGATGTGGATTTGCCAGAAAGTGCTCCTCCACCCAGCACTCGCAGTGCATCATTGACACCGGGAACATTGGCCCACATGTCAGATTATGCCTTGCGGATCCTAAAAAGGGACCCCCGCATTGCCAAAATGATGAACGATGACGACTACTGGTTGGCCAGCATCCTGGATCCACGCTATAAAGGCAAATTACAAAACATCATGCCACAGGAGAACCTTGACCTAATATTGGCTAATAAACAAGCAACTCTGGTAAATCGGTTGCTTGAGGCATTCCCAGCACACAGCAGCGGTGATGGTTCTCACACGAGCCGTACGGGCCGGGGGCAGCTTGGCAGAGGTGTTCGTGGTGCACACAGCAGAAGTGGCGTTGGAGACAGGGGTTTCATGACAATGTTGTGGACTGATTTTTCAAATACCGCTCACACAACTGGTAATACTGCATCGATGGAAAGTGACAGGAGACAGCAGTTGTCAACTATGGTTACAAACTACTTTTCCTCCCATATCGATGTTCTCCCACACAGGTCATTCCCCTTTGACTATTGGGCCGCTAAACTGGACACCTGGCCTGAATTGGCCCAATATGCCTTACAGGAGCTCGCTTGCCCAGCTGCAAGTGTGCTATCGGAAAGAGACTTCAGTGCAGCTGGATCAATCCTGACAGAAAAAAGGACCCGTCTGTCAACCCAAAATGTGGATGATCTAACCTTCATTAAAATAAACCACGCATGGGTTTCCAAGGATTTTGTCCCACCTTCCCCTGATGACACATAGGGTGACAGAAAAATGGCTTGCTTTGGTCCACCTCTTCCTGGTACTTCACCTATTTCGCCTTTTGCATCAGCTGAATGTCCAACATCAACATATGCCACTTTCTAAAACTCCCTAACTGTGCTGCCTCCCCCCCCCATGGCCGGGGTAACCACCTAGCGCACGACACCGTGCGAGTGCCGTTGCCCTGGACAGGTGGGTAGGCCGACTCTTGGGCGCGGGCACTGGCACAGGGTCCCTCATAGTGCAATCAAGTGTCTCTGACGGTGGTGGTGCACACCCGCCGTCAGACACACCGCTGTACTATGAGGGGCCCAGTGCCAGTACCGACGCCCAAGTGTGGGCCCCCCTTGCTTGGGCAGGGCCACAGCATTTGCAATCTTTACCTCTCCCTGCTCCTCCGCTGTGTAATCTGGGCCGTCAAATCCATACTGTGCCTGACACCGTCTGAGCCTGCCTCCTGAGACATATATTTTGAATGTGTACGCTATCCATACATGTTATCCAGGGATACGGTACCCTTTCTAACCTTTGTGCAATGACGTGCAATCCATACTGGGCCTAACACCGTCTGAGCCTGCCTCATGCTGTATAGACATATATTTTGAATGTGTACGCTATCCATACATGTTATCCGGGGATACGGTACCCTTTCTAACCTTTGTGCAATGACGTGCAATCCATACTGGGCCTAACACCGTCTGAGCCTGCCTCATGCTGTATAGACATATATTTTGAATGTGTACGCTATCCATACATGTTATCCGGGGATACGGTACCCTTTCTAACCTTTGTGCAATGACGTGCAATCCATACTGGGCCTAACACCGTCTGAGCCTGCCTCATGCTGTATAGACATATATTTTGAATGTGTACGCTATCCATACATGTTATCCGGGGATACGGTACCCTTTCTAACCTTTGTGCAATGACGTGCAATCCATACTGGGCCTAACACGTCTGAGCCTGCCTCATGCTGTATAGACATATATTTTGAATGTGTACGCTATCCATACATGTTATCCGGGGATACGGTACCCTTTCTAACCTTTGTGCAATGACGTGCAATCCATACTGGGCCTAACACCGTCTGAGCCTGCCTCATGCTGTATAGACATATATTTTGAATGTGTACGCTATCCATACATGTTATCCAGGGATACGGTACCCTTTCTAACCTTTGTGCAATCACGTGCAATCCATACTGGGCGTGAGAACGGCTGGCGAGCTGTTAAGCAAGCTACAGCACCTGTCCAGACAAGTACAGGGATTCCCTAGCGAGGAGACTTATTTGATTGTTTTCAATGTTGGGACAGCAATTTTTGGGGAGCACTATACTCTGGAGAATGATAGATGGGGCCCACCATACACTGGAACATTCCAAAGGTGGACATCAGACACTGGAGCAGCATGTACAGGGCCCATTATACACTAGAGCATTAGAAATGGGGCCCATTATGTTTGGAGCATTATTTGGGCCTATAAGACAGTGGAGCTTCATCCATGGGGACCAACATATACTGTAGCATTATGTGGAGCTCATCATATACTGTTTCAAACATTTTATGGGACCAATGATTCTGTATGGAGAAATAGATGGGCCTCGTCATGAGATGTAAAAAGTGAGGTATTTTTCATTGTACTATACCGCTATTTATCTGCCGTATCGGAGCATGATGAGTTGTGGTATGTGTTAAAGGGGCGCTCTTTCGCCCAGGGCACATGAAAACCTGCAGCCAGCCCTCCCCCCCACAACTTTAGCCAAATAACACCCATTTTTCAGTGCGTAACTTATATTATGAAGTTAATTAAGGTTGACAAGCTTAAGTAAGAAGAATTGATGCTTTTGGCATTCAAATGGGCACTGTTGGTGTGTTTCCTGTCCTCCTCTCACTGCCGACTTTTATTCACCATTGACTTACATTAGGTTTTGTGTTTCGGGACGACCCCGACTTTTCCCTATAATCGGACGATCTTGCTCGACCCGACTTTTGGAAAAGTCGGGTTTCACGAAACGAAATGCGACCCTAAAAAACTAAAAGTCGTTCAACTCTAGTGATAACCACTACACTACAGAAACTGCATGCAAAGCTAAAGATGTTTAAACATGCTGAAATGAACTTGAAAAAGAATAAAACAGCCAGCCAAAGTCAAGAGGTCTTCCTCTATGTCTGAAGACAGGACAAAGTGCATTTTGCAACACAGGAACCTTTCATTTGTCAGGCTATTGGAGAAAAAGAACAAACAGGGAAATAAAACCATGCTCCACAAAACATTCTCATGCCTTTGTCCAAAAGCCAAAAAGAAAAAGCACCTAGATGCCTGCTTTCGCACCTTGATCCTATCAGGTGTTACTTGAATTAGGAACACTTAGACACTGTCAAAAACACACATGCTTGCCAAAAGCAAAAACCGGTAGAAATAATCACATTGGTAAAAGTAATGCTCATTAAACCAGCAATAGAATATGCTAACTAAGGCTAATTAAGCCAACAATATACGTTTGTGATCAAAATAAAGAAAAGCCACATGTTTCTGCCCGGGATCAAAACAGGGAACTTTCAGGAGGATGGCAAACAGGACAATCACTACACTACAGTAACCAGACAAGAGCGTTTACTGTGGTCATGGCAAGCATTAAAGATCAAGCACTCATTGTCAAAAGCGCTAGTTTGCAAGAGGAACGCTGTGTTTCTGCCCAGTTTCGAGCTGAGTACCTTTAGCATGTAAAGCGAACGTGATAACCGCTACACTACAGAAACCAACCGATTCAAACAAACAAAAAATGCTGTGGTCATGGCAAGCAATAAAGAACAAGCACTGAAAGTCAAAAAGATCGTTTTCCAAGAGAAAAAGCTGTGTTTCTGCCCAGTTTCGAACTGGGGACCTTTCTCGTGTCAGGCGAACGTGATAACCGCTACACTACAGAAACCTGATGCAAGCGCTTACTGTGGTTACAACAAGCAATCGAGATCAAGAACTGAAAGTCAAAAGCTTGGATACCAAAGGGTAACAGCGTGTTTCTGCCCAGTTTCGAACTGGGGACCTTTCGCGTGTTAGGCGAACGTGATAACTAGAGTTGAGCGATACCGTCCGATACTTCAAAGTATCGGATCGGAATGGATCGGCCGATCTTTAAAAAAAGTATCGGTATCGCCGATTCCGATACCGGAAGTCCCATTCAAGTCTATGGGACTTCCGGTATCGGAATAAGAAAAACCCTGTTTTTGCCTTGTACAGCCTCTCTGGGGTCTGTACGGGCCTTTCGGGGGGCTGTGCCGGCCTGCCAGGGGGTCTGTGCAGGCTCCGGTGGTCTGTGCTGGCCTGCCGGGGGCTGTGCAGGCTCCGGGGGGCTGTGCCGGCCTGCCGGGGGGCTGTGCCGGCCTGCCGGTGGTCTTTGCAGGCTCCGGGGGGCTGTGCCGGCCTGCCGGGGGGCTGTGCCGGCCTGCCGGTGGTCTGTGCAGGCTTCGGGGGTCTGTGCAGGCATCGTCCGATGGGACTACAAGTCCCATCGGGCGATGCCTGCTACCATGACAGTGATTGACACATTAGCCAATTATGGGACAGTAGTAGTCCCATCATCCGGCTAATGTGTTGAATGTAAAAAAAAAAAAAAAAAATACATGCTAAATTCATACTACATACTACATACATGCTACATTCATACTACATATATACTACATACATACTACATATATACTACATGCATGCTACATACATACTGCATGCTACATACATACTACATGCTACATACATACTACATATATGCTACATACATACTACATATATACTACATGCATGCTACATACATACTGCATGCTACATACATACTACATGCTACATACATACCACATATATACTACATACATACTACATGCATGCTACATGCTACATACATACCACATACATACTACATACATACTACATACATACTACATACATACTACATGCATGCTACATGCTACATACATACCACATACATACTACATGCATGCTACATACATACTACATGCATGCTACATACATACTACATGCTACATACATACATACTACATATATACTACATGCATGCTACATACATACTACATGCTACATACATACTACATGCTACATACATTCCACATATATACTACATACATACTACATGCATGCTACATGCTACATACATACCACATACATACTACATACATACTACATACATACTACATACATACTACATGCATGCTACATGCTACATACATACCACATACATACTACATGCATGCTACATACATACTACATGCTACATACATACATACTACATATATACTACATGCATGCTACATACATACTACATGCTACATACATACTACATATATACTACATGCATGCTACATAGAATCATAGAATCATAGAATCATAGAATCATAGAATCGTAGAGTTGGAAGGGACCTCCTGGGCCATCTGGTCCAACCCCCTGCTCAAAGCAGGATTCGCTAAATCATCCCAGTCAGATGTCTGTCCAGCCTCTGTTTGAAGACTTCCATTGAAGGAGAACTCACCACTTCTCGTGGCAGCCTGTTCCACTCATTGATCACTCTAACTGTCAAAAAGTTTTTTCTAATATCTAATCTGTGTCTCTTCCCATTCAGTTTCATCCCATTGATTCTAGTCTTTCCTTGTGCAAATGAGAATAAAGTTGATCCTTCTACAATGTGACATCCCTTTAGATATTTGTAGACAGCTATTAAGTCTCCTCTCAGTCTTCTCTTTTGCAAACTAAACATTCCCAAATCCTGCAACCTTTCCTCATAAGACAGGGTTTGCAGACCGGTCACCATTCTGGTCGCTCTTTTCTGAACTTGCTCCAGTTTGTTGATGTCTTTTTTAAAATGTGGTGCCCAAAACTGGACACAATATTCCAGATGAGGTCTGACCAAAGAGGAGTAGAGGGAAATAATGACTTCACGTGATCTAGACTGTATGCTTCTGTTAATACATCCTAGAATTGCATTTGCCTTTTTTGCTGCTGCATCACACTGTTGACTCATATTCAGTCTGCGATCTATTAGTATACCCAAGTCTTTTTCACATGTGCTGTCACTTTGCCCTATTCCTCCCATTCTGTATATGCTTTTTTCAT
This sequence comes from Dendrobates tinctorius, assembly GCF_039654945.1. Classification (NCBI taxonomy): domain Eukaryota; kingdom Metazoa; phylum Chordata; class Amphibia; order Anura; family Dendrobatidae; genus Dendrobates; species Dendrobates tinctorius. Next base: position 17,282,106 of record NW_027361998.1, on the reverse strand, counting down.
TTTTATTGCCCAGATGTAGTACTTTGCATTTCTCCCTGTTAAAAACCATTCTGTTAGTTGCTGCCCACTTCTCCAGTTTATTTAAATCTTTTTGAATCCTCTCTCTCTCTTCTCTAGTATTAGCTATCCCTCCTAGCTTTGTGTCATCAGCAAATTTAATCAGTTTACCCTCAATTCCTTCATCTAAATCGTTGATAAAGATGTTGAACAATACAGGGCCCAGGACAGAGCCCTGTGGTACCCCACTTGAGACATTCTTCCAACTGGATGTGCAGCCATTTACGACCACTCTTTGGGTCCGATCACTAAGCCAGTTATGAATCCACCAAACAGTTGCCTTGTCCATTCCATACTTAGTCATTTTTTCAATAAGGATTGTATGAGAGACTTTGTCAAATGCTTTGCTGAAGTCAAGATATACTATATCTACAGCATTTCCTTGATCCACCCAATCAGTGATACCGTCATAGAAGGAAATTAAGTTAGTCTGACATGACTTATTAGTTAGAAACCCATGCTGACTCTGTTTAATCACTTCATTCTTATCCAGGTATTGACATACATGTTGTTTAATAATTTGTTCAAAGATCTTTCCTGGTATAGAAGTCAGACTCACCGGCCTATAGTTGCCTGGGTCCACCTTCTTCCCCTTTTTGAAGATAGGAACAACATTTGCTCTTCTCCAGTCTTCTGGCACTTCTCCTGTTCTCCAAGAATTTTCAAAGATTATGGAGAGGGGTTCAAAAATTTCTTCTGCTATCTCCTTCAGTACTCTGGGGTGTAATTCATCTGGACCTGGAGACTTGAATTCATTTAGGTTAGCTAAGTGTTTCCTCACTATCTTTCTGTTTATAGATATCCTGGATTCTTCTATTCCCTTAATAGGACAGTGAATAACAGTTGATGTTGCATTTCCTTTCTGAGAGAAAACAGATGCAAAATAGGAATTTAAAAGTTCAGCCTTCTCAACATCCTGTCTTACCATTTCATCATTTTCATCCTGTAAAAATCCTATAGCATCTTTGACTTTTCTTTTACTTTTGACATATCCCCAAAATCCTTTATTATTGCTTTTGACATCTCTTGCAAGCCTCAGTTCATTTTCAGCTTTAGCTAATCTGATTTGTGCCCTGCAGGTTCTGCAGACAGCATTATATTCTTCTTTAGATATGCCTCCCTCTTTCCATTTTATAAACATTTTTTTCTTCCTTTTTAGCATGTGCTTAAGTTCTGTGTTCATCCATCCTGGTTTCCTTAAATGCTTCCTATTCTTCCCTCTTTTCGGAATTGTTAACAACTGTGCTTTGAGAATTTCATTTTTCAAGATTTCCCATCCTTCCTGGACATTTTTGTCTTTAAGGATATCCAGCCATTGGATCCCTCCAATTCTCTTTCTGAATCCCTTAAAATCTGCCTTTCTGAAATCTAACCTTGACGTCTGAGCCTTCACAGGTCTTCCACCTCTAGTAATCCAAAATTCTAAAATAGCATGGTCGCTACCTCCTAGGGTCCCAGCCACTTTTACCTCCTCAACCATTTCCTCCCTGTTTATAAGGATTAGATCCAAGGTAGCAGTTCCCCTTGTTTTCTCCCATACATACTACATACATACTACATGCTACATACATACATACTACATATATACTACATGCATGCTACATACATACTACATGCTACATACATACTACATATATACTACATGCATGCTACATACATACTACATGCTACATACATACTACATATATACTACATGCATGCTACATACATACTACATGCTACATACATACTACATATATACTACATGCATGCTACATACATACTACATGCTACATACATACTACATATATACTACATGCATGCTACATACATACTACATGCTACATACATACTACATATATACTACATGCATGCTACATACATACTACATGCTACATACATACCACATATATACTACATGCATGCTACATACATACTACATGCTACATACATACTACATATATACTACATGCATGCTACATACATACTGCATGCTACATACATACCACATATATACTACATACATACAATACATTCATACAATACATACATAGACATACAGTACATATAACATAGAGTAACATACTTACCAATACTTGTCACATTGTTCCCCGAAGCCATTGTCTTTTCCGGAATAAATATTAACATAACAAACCACAAAAATACTCACCCACGATCCGAAGCAGTCCACGAGTGTGCCCCACGACGATCTTGGGTAGAGAACTGCAGCATCAGCTGATGCTGCCGTTCTCTACGGTCTGCAGGAATCCAATGACGGAAGGTAGGTATCCTTCCGCACTGTATTCCTCCGCCACTTAAAAAAAAAAAGTCCCTAGTCTCACTTTATGCCATTGCTGTGTGGGAATTTCCCATTGGCTAATGTGTCAATCACTGTCATAGTAGCAGGCATCGCCAGATGGGACTTATAGTCCCATCGGACGATGCTTGCACAGACCCCTGGACATCAGCACAGCCCCCCGGCAGGCCGGCACAGCCCCCCGGCAGGCCGGTACAGACCCCCACAGGGTGCACAGACCACCGGCAGGCCGGCACAGCCCCCCGGCAGGCCGGTACAGACCCCGGGCTGTCCACACAGCCCCCCGGCAGGCTGGCAGAGACCCCCGGAAGGCCCGAAATGACGGCGTATCATGATGCGCACACCTCGCGCATCTTTTTGACGTCAGGCTGTCAATCAACTTTGAACTTCCGATTCCGATACCGACTTCCGATATTGAAAAAATATCGGAAGTCGGTATCCCGATACAGCAAGTATCGGCCGATACCCGATACTTGCGGTATCGGAATGCTCAACACTAGTGATAACCACTACACTACAGAAACCGGCTGCGGAAGGTAACTGTGGTCATGACGAGCCATCGAGAACAAAGACTCAACGTCAAAAGCTTTAATATCAACGCCTAATGTCATGCTTCTATCCAGTTTCGAACTGGGGACCGTTCGCGTGTGAGGTGAACGTGACAACCACCACACTTCAGAAACTCAATGCAAAACTAAAGATGTTTAAACATGCTGAAATGAAATTGAAAAAGAAAAAAACAGCCAGCCAAAGTCAAGAGGTCTTCCTCTATGTCTGAAGACAGGACAAAGTGCATTTTGCAACACAGGAACCTTTCATTTGTCAGGCTATTGGAGAAAAAGAACAAACAGGGAAACAAAACCATGCTCCACAAAACATTCTCATGCCTTTGTCCAAAAGCCAAAAAGAAAAAGCACCTAGATGCCTGCTTTCGCACCTTGATCCTATCAGGTGTTACTTGAATTAGGAACACTTAGACACTGTCAAAAACACACATGCTTGCCAAAAGCAAAACCGGGTAGAAATAATCACATTGGTAAAAGTAATGCTCATTAAACCAGCAATAGAATATGCTAACTAAGGCTAATTAAGCCAACAATATATGTTTGTGATCAAAATAAAGAAAAGCCACATGTTTCTGCCCGGGATCAAAACAAGGAACTTTCCGGAGGATGGCAAACAGGACAATCACTACACTACAGTAACCAGACAAGAGCGTTTACTGTGGTCATGGCAAGCATTAAAGATCAAGCACTCATTTTCAAAAGCGCTAGTTTGCAAGAGGAACGCTGTGTTTCTGCCCAGTTTCGAACTGAGGTCCTTTCGCGTGTAAAGCGAACGTGATAACCGCTACACTACAAAAACCAACTGATTCAAACAAACAAAAAATGCTGTGGTCATGGCAAGCAATAAAGAACAAGCACTGAAAATCAAAAAGATCGTTTTCCAAGAGAAAAAAAAAAGCTGTGTTTCTGCCCAGTTTCGAACTGGGGACCTTTCGCGTGTGAGGCGAACGTGATAACCGCTACACTACAGAAACCGGATGCAAGCGCTTACTGTGGTGACAACAAGCAATCGAGATCAAGAACTGAAAGTCAAAAGCTTAGATACCAAAGGGTAACAGCGTGTTTCTGCCCAGTTTCGAACTGAGGACCTTTCGCGTGTTAGGCGAACATGATAACCACTACACTACAGAAACCGGCTGCGGAAGGTTACTGTGGTCATGACGAGCTATCGAGAACAAAGACTCAACGTCAAAAGCTTTAATATCAACGCCTAATGTCATGCTTCTATCCAGTTTCGAACTGGGGACCGTTCGCGTGTGAGGTGAACGTGACAACCACTATACTTAAGAAACTCCATGCGAAGGTAAAGATGTCAAAACATGCTGAAATGAACTTGAAAAAGAAAAAAACAGCCAGCCAAAGTCAAGAGGTCTTCCTCTATGTCTGAAGACAGGACAAAGTGCATTTTGCTACACAGGAACCTTTCATTTGTCAGGCTATTGGAGAAAAAGAACAAACAGGGAAACAAAACCATGCTCCACAAAACATTCTCATGCCTTTGTCCAAAAGCCAAAAAGAAAAAGCACCTAGATGCCTGCTTTCGCACCTTGATCCTATCAGGTGTTACTTGAATTAGGAACACTTAGACACTGTCAAAAACACACATGCTTGCCAAAAGCAAAAACGGGTAGAAATAATCACATTGGTAAAAGTAATGCTCATTAAACCAGCAATAGAATATGCTAACTAAGGCTAATTAAGCCAACAATATACGTTTGTGATCAAAATAAAGAAAAGCCACATGTTTCTGACCGGAATCAAAACAGGGAACTTTCAGGAGAATGGCAAACAGGACAATCACTACACTACAGTAACCAGACAAGAGCATTTACTGTGGTCATGGCAAGCATTAAAGATCAAGCACTCATTGTCAAAAGCACTAGTGTGCAAGAGGAGCGTTGTGTTTCTGCCCACTTTCGAACTGAGGACCTTTCGTGTGTAAAGCAAACGTGATAACCACTACACTACAGAAACCAACCGATTCAAACAAAGAAAATATGCTGTGGTCATGGCAAGCAATAAAGAACAAGCACTGAAAGTCAAAAAGCTCATTTTCCAAGAGAAAAAGCTGTGTTTCTGCCCAGTTTCGAACTGGGGACCTTTCTCATGTGAGCCAAACATGATAACCGCTACACTACAGAAAGCGGATGCAAGCGCTTAATGTGGTGACAACAAGCAATTGAGATCAAGAACTGAAAGTCAAAAGCTTGGATACCAAAGGGTAACAGCGTGTTTTTGCCCAGTTTTGAACTGGGGACCTTTCGCGTGTTAGGCGAACGTGATAACCACTACACTACAGAAACCGGCTGCAGGAGGTTACTGTGGTCATGACGAGCCATCGAGAACAAAGACTCAACGTCAAATGCTTTAATATCAACACCTAATGTCATGCTTCTATCCAGGTTCGAACTGGGGACCGTTCGCGTGTGAGTTGAACGTGACAACCACTACACTTCAGAAACTCCATGCAAAGCTAAAGATGTTTAAACATGCTGAAATGAACTTGAAAAAGAAAAAAACAGCCAGCCAAAGTCAAGAGGTCTTCCTCTATGTCTGAAGACAGGACAAAGTGCATTTTGCAACACAGGAACCTTTCATTTGTCAGGCTATTGGAGAAAAAGAACAAACAGGGAAACAAAACCATGCTCCACAAAACATTCTCATGCCTTTGTCCAAAAGCCAAAAAGAAAAAGCACCTAGATGCCTGCTTTCGCACCTTGATCCTATCAGGTGTTACTTGAATTAGGAACACTTAGACACTGTCAAAAACACACATGCTTGCCAAAAGCAAAACCGGGTAGAAATAATCACATTGGTAAAAGTAATGCTCATTAAACCAGCAATAGAATATGCTAACTAAGGATAATTAAGCCAACAATATACGTTTGTGATCAAAATAAAGAAAAGCCACATGTTTCTGCCCGGGATCAAAACAGGGAACTTTCAGGAGGATGGCAAACAGGACAATCACTACACTACAGTAACCAGACAAGAGCGTTTACTGTGGTCATGACAAGCATTAAAGAACAAGCACTCATTGTCAAAAGCGCTAGTTTGCAAGAGGAACGCTGTGTTTCTGCCCAGTTTCGAACTGAGGACCTTTCGCGTGTAAAGTGAACGTGATAACCGCTACACTACAGAAACCAACCGATTCAAACAAAAAAAAAATGCTGTGGTCATGGCAAGCAATAAAGAACAAGCACTGAAAGTCAAAAAGATCGTTTTCCAAGAGAAAAAGCTGTGTTTCTGCCCAGTTTCGAACTGGCGACCTTTTGCGTGTGAGGCAAACGTGATAACCGCTACACTACAGAAACCGGATGCAATTGCTTACTGTGGTGACAACAAGCAATCGAGATCAAGAACTGAAAGTCAAAAGCTTGGATACCAAAGGGTAACAGCGTGTTTCTGCCCAGTTTCGAACTGGGGACCTTTTGCGTGTGAGGCGAACGTGATAACCACTACACTACAGAAACCGGCTGCGGAAGGTTACTGTGGTCATGACGAGCCATCGAGAACAAAGACTCAACGTCAAAAGCTTTAATATCAACGCCTAATGTCATGCTTCTATCCAGTTTCGAACTGGGGACCGTTCGCGTGTGAGGTGAACGTGACAACCACTACACTTCAGAAACTCCATGCAAAGCTAAAGATGTTTAACCCCTTCACGACCTATGACGCCTACGTAGGCATCATGAAAAGCAGTGCCCAAACGACCTATGACGCCTACGTAGGCGTCATGCTATAAATAGCCCCCCTGCGGGTCGGGTGACCGGGGTCACTGAAAGGTCACCCGACCCGCACACAAAGGACCCTTCAGAGTTAACACCTGGGGGTGTGGCTTAGCCCCCACGTGCCTATGATCGCTCTGATTGGCTGTTAAAAGTGAAACTGCCAATCTGAGCGATTGTAATATTTCACCAATGAAAATTGGTGAAATATTACAATCCAGCCATAGCCGATGCTGAAATAGCATCGGACATGGCTGGACACCGAGACCCGACCCCCCCCACACCGACTGACGGCACCGATCGGCTGCCGCCACCTTCTGACGGCACCGATCGGCAGCCGCCGTCATGATCTGCCCCCCCGCCTTCCCTCCGCCCCCCCAGCCCTCCGATCATCCCCGATCACCCCCTCACCCTCCTTTGTGCCTCCGATCTCCCGCTATCCGTCCCGGTGTCCTGCCGTCCAGCGTCATGGGCGCCGGCATCTTGCAAGATGGCGGGCGCATGCGCAGTGCGCCGAATCGAATTTGCAATGCTGCAGATTCATTCATTTATTTTGATCACTATGATAAACTTTCATAGTGATCAAAATAAATAAAAAGTAAATCACCGCCCCCCTTATCACCCCCATAGGTAGGGACAAATAATAAAATATTTTTTTTTTTTTTCCATTAGGGTTAGGTCCAGGGCTAGGGTTAGGGCTAGGGTTAGGGCTAGGGTTAGGGTTGGACTAAGGGTTAGGGTTGGACTAGGGGTTAGGGTTGGACTAGGGGTTAGGGTTGGACTAGGGGTTAGGGTTGGACTAAGGGTTAGGGTTGGACTAAGGGTTAGGGTTGGACTAAGGGTTAGGGTTGGACTAAGGGTTAGGGTTGAATTTAGGGTTAGGGTTGAATTTAGGGTTAGGGTTGGAATTGGGATTAGGGTTGGGATTACGGTTAGGCTTGTGGTTAGGGTTAGAGTTGGGATTTCGTTAGGGGTGTGTTGGGATTAGGGTTGTGGTTAGGGTTATGATTAGGGTTGGTATTAGGGTTAGGGGTGTGTTGGCGTTAGGGTTGGAGATAGAATTGAGAGGTTTCCACTGTTTAGGCACATCAGGGGCTCTCCAAACGCGACATGGAGCCACCATTTATTCCAGCCAATTTTGCGTTCAAAAAGTCAAACGGTGCTTCCTCCATTTCGAGCCCCGACGTGTGCCCAAACAGTGGTGTACCCCCACTTATGGGGTATCAGGGTACTCAGGAACAATTGCACAACAACTTTAGGGGTCTAATTTCTCCTGTTACCCTTGGGAAAATAAAAAAATGGGGGCTAAAATAATTATTTTTGTGGAAAAAAAAGATTTTTTATTTTCACGGTTCTGCGTTATAAACTTCTGTGAAGCACTTGGGGGTTCAACGTGCTCACCACACATCTAGATAAGTTCCTTGGGGGGTCTAGTTTCCAAAATGGGGTCACTTGTGGGGGGTTTCCACTGTTTAGGTACATCAGGGGCTCTGCAAACATAACATGATGCCCACAGACCATTCCATCAAGTCGGCATTTCAAAACGTCACTACTTCCATTCCGAGCCCCAACGTGTCCCCGAACAGTGGTCCCCCCCCATATATGGGGTACCAGCGTACTCAGGACAAACTGGACAACTTTTGGGGTCCAATTTATCCTGTTACCCTTGTGAAAATAAAAAATAGTGGGCTAAGAATCACTTTTTGAGGAAACAAAAATATTTTTTTATTTTCACAGCTCTGCGTTATAAACTTCTGTGAAGCACTTGGGGGTTCAAAGTGCTGACCTCACATCTAGATTAGTTCCTTAGGTGATATAGTTTCCAAAATGGGGTCACTTGTGGGGGGTTTCCACTGTTTAGGTACATCAGGGGCTCTGCAAATGTAGCATGACGCCCACAGACCATTCCATCAAGTCTTCATTTCAAAGCGTCACTACTTCCCTTCCAAGCCCCAACGTGTGCCCAAACAGTGGTCCCCCCCCACTTATGGGGTACCAGCGTACTCAGGACACACTGGACAACAACTTTTGGGGTCCAATTTATCCTGTTACCCTTGTGAAAATAAAAAATAGTGGACTAAAAATAATTTTTTGAGAAAAAAAAAATATTTTTTTATTTTCACGGCTCTGCGTTATAAACTTCTGTGAAGCACTTGGGGGTTCAACGTGCTCACCACACATCTATATTAGTTTCTTGGGTGATATAGTTTCCAAAATGGGGTCATTTGTGGGGGGTTTCCACTGTTTAGGTACATCAGGGGCTCTGCAAACATAACATGACGCCCACAGACCATTCCATCAAGTCGGCATTTCAAAACATCACTACTTCCCTTCTGAGCCCCAACGTGTGCCCAAACAGTGGTCCCCCCACATATGTGGTACCAGCGTACTCAGGACAAGCTGGACAACAACTTTTGGGGTCCAATTTATCCTGTTACCTTTGTGAAAATAAAAAATAGCAGGCTAAAAATTTATTTTTTGAGGGAAAAAAAATATTTTTATTTTAACGGCTCTGCGTTATAAACTTCTGTGTAGCACCTGGGGGTTCAAAGTGCTCACTATGCATCTAGATAAGTTCCTTAGGGGGTCTAGTTTCCAAAATGGGGTCATTTGTGGGGGAGCTCCAAAGTTTACGCACACAGGGGCTCTGCAAACACAACATGGTGTCCGCTAACGATTGGAGCTAATTTTCCATTCAAAAAGTCAAATGACGCTCCTTCCCTTCTGAGTCATGCCGTGCGCTCAAAAAGTGGTTTTCCCCCACATATGGGGTACCAGTGTACTCAGGACAAACTGGACAACAACTTTTGGGGTCCAATTTATCCTGTTACCCTTGGGAAAATAAAAAATAGCGGGCTAAAAAATCATTTTTGAGGAAAAAAAATTATTTTTTTATTTTCACTGCTCTGCATTATAAACTTCTGTGAAGCACTTGGGGGTTCAAAGTGCTCACCACACATCTAGATAAGTTCCTTCGGGGGTCTAGTTTCCAAAATGGGGTCACTTGTGGGGGAGCTCCAATGGCACACAGGGGCTCTCCAAATGCGACATGGTGTCCGCTAACGATTGGAGCTAATTTTCCAATCAAAAAGTCACATGGCGCTCCTTCCCTTCCGGGCCTTGCGGTGCACCCAAACAGTGGTTTATGACCACATATGAGATATTGATGTACTCAGGAGAAATTGCCCAACAAATTTTAGGATCCATTTTATCCTGTTGCCCATGTGAAAATGAAAAAACTGAGGCCAAATAAAATTTTTGTGAAAAAAAAAGTACTTTTTTTTTTTTACAGATCAATTTGTGAAGCACCTGGGGGTTCAAAGTGCATACTATGCATCTAGATAAGTTCTTTGGAGGGTCTAGTTTCCAAAATGGGCTCACTTGTGGGGGAGCTCCAATGTTTAGGCACACAGGTATTCTTAAAACAAGACATGGCAACCGCTAAACATTCAAGCATATTTTACATTCAAAAAGTAAAATGGCGCTCCTTGCCTTCTGAGCCCTGCCGTGCGCTCAAACAATGGTTTATGACCACATATGAGGTATCAGTGTACTCAGGAGAAATTGCCCAACAAATTTGAGGATACATTTTATCCTGTTACCCATGTGAAAATGAAAAAACTGATGCTAAAATAAAATTTTGGTTGGAAAAATTAAAATGTCCATTTTTTCATTCCATGTTGCTTTAGTTCCTGTGAAGCACCTGAAGGGTTAATAATCTTCTTGAATGTAGTTTTGAGTAGCTTGAGGGGTGCAGTTTTTAGAATGGTGACACTTTTGGGTATTTTCTGCCATATAGACCCCTCAAAGTGACTTCAAATGTGAGGTGGTCCCTAAAAAAAATGGTTTTGTAAATTTTGTTGTAAAAATGAGAAATTGCTGGTCAACTTTTAACCCTTATAACTTCCTAATGAAAAAAAATGTTGTTTCCAAAATTGTGCTGATGTAAAGTAGACATGTGGGAAATGTTATTTATTAACTATTTTGTGTCACATAACTCTCTGGTTTAACAGAATAAAAATTCAAAATTTGAAAATTGCAAAATTTTCAAAATTTTCGCCAAATTTCCATTTTTTTTACAAATAAACGCAAAAATTATTGACCTAAATATACCACTATCATGAAGCCCAATATGTCACGAAAAAACAATCTCCGAATCGCTAGGATGCGTTGAAGCGTTCCTGAGTTATTACCTCATAAAGGGACATTGGTCAGAATTGCAAAAAATGGCCAGGTCATTAAGGTCAAAATAGGCTGGGTCATGAAGGGGTTAAACATGCTGAAATGAACTTGAAAAAGAAAAAAACAGCCAGCCAAAGTCAAGAGGTCTTCCTCTATGTCTGAAGACAGGACAAAGTGCATTTTGCAACACAGGAACCTTTCATTTGTCAGGCTATTGGAGAAAAAGAACAAACAGGGAAACAAAACCATGCTCCACAAAACATTCTCATGCCTTTGTCCAAAAGCCAAAAAGAAAAAGCACCTAGATGCCTGCTTTCGCACCTTGATCCTATCAGGTGTTACTTGAATTAGGAACACTTAGACACTGTCAAAAACACACATGCTTGCCAAAAGCAAAAACGGGTAGAAATAATCACATTGGTAAAAGTAATGCTCATTAAACCAGCAATAGAATATGCTAACTAATGGTAATTAAGCCAACAATATACATTTGTGATCAAAATAAAGAAAAGCCACATGTTTCTGCCCGGGATCAAAACACGGAACTTTCAGGAGGATGGCAAACAGGACAATCACTACACTACAGTAACCAGACAAGAGCGTTTACTGTGGTCATGGCAAGCAATAAAGATCAAGCACTCATTGTCAAAAGCGCTAGTTTGCAAGAGGAACGCTGTGTTTCTGCCCAGTTTCGAACTGAGGACCTTTCGCGTGTAAAGCGAACTTGATAACCACTACACTACAGAAACCAACCAACTCAAACAAACAAAAAATGCTGTGGTCATGGCAAGCAATAAAGAACAAGCACTGAAAGTCAAAAAGATCGTTTTCCAAGAGAAAAAGCTGTGTTTCTGCCCAGTTTCGAACTGGGGACCTTTCGCGTGTGAGGCGAACGTGATAACCTCTACACTACAGAAACCGGATACAAGCGCTTACTGTGGTGACAACAAGCAATCGAGATCAAGAACTGAAATTCAAAAGCTTGGATACCAAATGGTAACAGCGTGTTTCTGCCCAGTTTCGTACTGGGGACCTTTCGCGTGTTAGGCGAACGTGATAACCGCTACACTACAGAAACCGGCTGTGGAAGGTTACTGTGGTCATGACGAGCCATCGAGAACAAAGACTCAACGTCAAAAGCTTTAATATCAACACCTAATGTCATGCTTTTATCCAGTTTCGAACTGGGGACTGTTCGCGTGTGAGGTGAATGTGACAACCACTACACTTCAGAAACTCCATGCAAAGATAAAGATGTTTAAACATGCTGAAATGAACTTGAAAAAGAAAAAAAACAGCCAGCCAAAGTCAAGAGGTCTTCCTCTATGTCTGAAGACAGGACAAAGTGCATTTTGCAACACAGGAACCTTTCATTTGTCAGGCTATTGGAGAAAAAGAACAAACAGGGAAACAAAACCATGCTCCACAAAACATTCTCATGCCTTTGTCCAAAAGCCAAAAAGAAAAAGCACCTAGATGCCTGCTTTCGCACCTTGATCCTATCAGGTGTTACTTGAATTAGTAACACTTAGACACTGTCAAAAACACACATGCTTGCCAAAAGCAAAAACGGGTAGAAATAATCACATTGGTAAAAGTAATGCTCATTAAACCAGCAATAGAATATGCTAACTAAGGCTAGTTTCACACTTGCTTCTTTTTGCAGCGCGTTTTTCCCGCAAAAAAACGCATTAAAAAAACGCATACAAATGCATACAAACGCTGCGTTTTTTTCAAGCATTTTTATGCGCATGCAGGAAAAAAACGCAGCGTTTTTGTGCGTTTGTATGCGTTTTTTGTGCGTTTGCGTTTTTTTACAGATTTTGGAAAAACCCCACAAAAAAGAAAAAACAACCATTCAACAACACACAAGACCAATGGGACTGCATTGTGGGTGTGGTATGTTAATATATAGACCCTGTCTACAGTATTCTTCACATTTGCTTGATTCTTCTCGTGACCATGGATCTGCGCTGGAAGAGTTTTCACTTCAACTTGGATTTGGACATCGCGATGGCTCAGGCGTATGCAGTTGCTTGCCATGAACAAAGGAAGAGAGAGAGGCAGCGAAGATGGCGGCGTATGTGGATACATCCGATTGTTGAACTCCGGGAGAGCCGTGGGGCATACCACACCCTCTACAGCGAGCTCCAGTCAAACCCGGAGAAATTTACAGATTATATCCGGATGTCCCACGAAAGTTTCATGGATTTGCTTGCTCGTGTCCAACAATCCATCCGGAGACAGGACACACAGCTCCGTCGTGCAATTCCTCCTGAGGAACGGCTACTGGTGACATTACGGTATGTTTTAAAAACCAAGGGGTGCGGTCTGATGGGTTTTTTTTAAATTTAGTATTCAAAACCTTGGGTAATTAGTTTTCGTGAATGTACTAATATTTTATTTTATAGTTTTTTAAAATAATATACATAAATATTAATTTTACTTCTTTGTCTGTTCACAGATTCCTGGCGACTGGAGAAACCCTATCTTCACTACACTTCCAGTACCGTATTGGAATCTCTACCTTGTCTGGAATTGTTGCTGACACCTGCCGGGCTCTCTGGAATGTTCTTTGTCCAGAATTTATGCCCCTGCCCACCGCTGAAAAGTGGATGGAAATTGCTGACAAATTCTGGACAGTATGCAATTTTCCCAACTGTTTGGGAGCTGTTGATGGTAAACACATACGGATCATCAAACCCCAAAGAACGGGATCTGAGTACTATAATTACAAAAAGTACTTTTCAATAGTACTCATGGCGATTGCGGATGCCGGATGTATGTTTGTAGCAGTGGACATTGGAGCATTTGGCCGTGGTAATGACTCACAGGCTTTTAAAAACTCAGACATGGGCCGGAGGTTGTATGGCAACCAATTTAATTTCCCTATGCCACGGCCTCTTCCTCACACCGAAGCTCCGCCACTGCCCTTTGTAATGGTTGGCGATGAGGCTTTTCAAATGTGCGGAAACTTACTGAAACCCTACTCCAGCCGTGACTTGGACCACACCAAAAAAATATTTAATTACAGGCTGACCAGGGCCAGAAGAACTGTCGAGTGTGCTTTTGGGATTCTTGTCTCCAGATGGCGAATTCTGGGCACGGCCATTAATCTTAAACTTGAAACAGTCGATGAGGTGGTGAAGGCCTGTGTGGTTCTAAATAACTTTGTGATGGCTAAAGAGCACCCGACCTTTGAACTGGACGATGATGCTCCCAACCCATTGCCTGAATTCACTCAGCACACTCTCAGGTCATCCGTTGAAGTTGGCCAAATGAGGGACCAATTTGCGGCCTACTTTATTTCTGATGTAGGACGGGTGCACTGGCAAGATGAAATGGTGTAATGTTTTTGTTTGTTTATGGTAATAAAAAACCTTATTTGATACCATTACTGAGTGCACTATATTTTTTAAACTCAAATTAAATAAAAAACTTCCCATGTATAACTGAATTTTTTGATGTTCACACACCTGGGCAGGTAAATACACATATGAGTTAAAATGCAGCATTGCTAGTCTGCGTGAAATATATTGGAACGAGCAAAGCTGCAGGCCATGAATCAGGAAACCAATTTTTTTCAAGAGAAAATTGTGCAACTAGTTGAAAAAAAAGTATGTGATTTTCTCAAAACACAACCCTCAAAACCCAACCCCAATGAAAGTCAATGGGGAATACAAGTCAGCATTGAGTGGATGAATGTAATCTGCTCCATTCCAACTTACAAGTTATTACACTAGGCCTTGGAATGACTATACTAGGCCGTGGTATTTCAAATATGAGTATAGTAGGCCTTGGGCCTACTAGTATAGTCATATGTGAAATACCACGGCCTAGTATAGTCATACCAAGGCCTACTCGATTTTTACCAACTAGGATCTTGTTTCACGAAAAACAAACTGGTGAAACTAGAAAGAAACTTATTTTTTAGACAAGTTTCAACAGTTTGTTTTTCATGAAACCAGATTCTAGTTGGTAAAACTAGAGTTATTACACTAGGCCTTGGAATGACTATACTAGGCCGTGGTATTTCAAATATGAGTATAGTAGGCCTTGGGGCTAGTAGTATAGTAATATGTGAAATACCACGGCCTAGTATAGTCATACCAAGGCCTACTGTAATAACTCGATTTTTAACAACTGGCATCTTGTTTCACAAAAAACAAACTGGTGAAACTAGAAAGAAACTTATTTTTTAGACAAGTTTCAACAGTTTGTTTTTCATGAAACCAGATTCTAGTTGGTAAAACTAGAGTTATTACACTAGGCCTTGGTATGACTATACTAGTCCGTGTTATTTCACATATGACTATACTAGGCCTCGGGTTGGTTTTTAACATGTATTTACCCATCAGTGTGTGTGAGCGGCGCAAACAACATTAATGAAACTTTGTAATGGTGAACCACAAATGTAAATTTATTTTTAATCACAAAAATAAACCAAAAAATTATTTTTTACGGCGTTTGGGGGCAGATGGTTTCAATTTGGGGGTGTGCAGGGAATATGCAACACTTGCAGTTGAAGACGGTGTTTGAGGGGAAGGGGCAACAAAACTTGTGGGGGAAGGTAGTCCAGTTAAGGGAATTAAACTAGGAACACTTGGAGGAGAGGAAATCTGTTCAGGTACATTAGTTGTAATGGCATGTCGCCGTAGGCTTGTGTGCCTGGACCGACTTTGGCCCAATGCCCGCCTTGATAGATTTCGCCTTGAACTAGGGGCAAATATTGAGTGTAGGTCCCCCGTCTGCTGGTGTGGCTGCTGCTGCTGCTGAGGTGGCTGCTGCTGCTGCTGAGGTGGCGGCTGCTGCTGAGGTGGCTGCTGCTGCTGAGGTGGCTGCTGCTGCTGCTGAGGTGGTTGCTGCTGCTGCTGAGGTGGCTGCTGCTGCTGCTGAGGTGGCTGCTGCTGCTGCTGAGGTGGCTGCTGCTGAGGTGGCTGCTGCTGCTGAGGTGGCTGCAGCTGCTGCTCTTCGTTGGCAGTGCTCGTCCTTGCAGGAGGACTGGTGGCGGCAGTGATGGTCCAGGTTTGCAGAGTGGTGGTGGCAGGGCTACTACATGTTGTTGTAGCGGCAGGGCTGTTCCATGTTTGCCTAGTGGTGGCTGAGCTCCACGCATGCATGGGAGTGGCGGTGGTGCTCCAGACAGGAGCAGCGCTTGCCATGGTGGTGTCGGTGAAGTGACCAGCTGCACTCAGACTTGTGGTGGTGTAACGGTGGGTGTCCTGGCTTTGAATAGAGGTGTCCGTGCAGTGGTATGCAGCACAAGTCGGTAGTGAGGTGAAGCGAGTCAATGGTGGCACAGGTGGAAATGACACCACTGACTGCTGACCGTACCGATTATGCTGCATAGCCTGCAAGAAAGCATTGTTGCAGGCCTGCAGCACATTCAGCTGTTGCTCAGGACTAAGGTGTTCCGCCATGCCCTTTTCAATCTTACTAAAAAAATGGTGTGCTGGTCTGTTGAGGTCGGCCTCCAGACGGTCAAGGCGCTGTTCTACAGAATTGAAGCGGTGTTCAAAGTGGTTAAAACCACGTTCCATGAGTGCAAAACCGCTTTCAACTCTGTCGGACAGTGACTTGAGGCTGGAATTAAAGGCCTCGCTCAAATGCATAAACTCGGGCAAGACATTCCTGTCCAAGGCCCTCTGCCGCTGGCGGGTAGTGCCCGCATAACCAGTGGCAGAGACCTGGGACAGGGGAACACCTGATGGCCCAGCTTCCTGGTCACCAGCTGTGTGTGTGGCTGACCTGCAAGGTGCTTCCTGGCTGTCGGATGGCTGGGACGGGTCAGAGGACGTCCGAGGAAGGACCGCTCCAGGGCCAGGTTGCAGGGTGCTGCTCCAGGTGCTGTGGAAGAAAGGAAAATCATTACTACCATGCCTTTACAAGAAGCATCAGCTGTGGATTAGAAAAACACAGATTAATAAAAATAAAAACCCAAAATTTATAATACTTACGATCTCGTGGCAAGGACCGGTCTTAGGAACTGCAACGCGTGATAGTGACGATATCTAGTTCTGGTCCTTGACGCAGATCCACTGCGAACCTGGCCCTCAGCACGAACATCACTGTTGAAGCGGTCCTTGATCGAACGCCAACGTGTTCGGACTTTGTCCACTGTTGTTAAAAAAAAAACAGTGCCGTCAAGGACAACAGTCACTGCGGCACAATATAGCAATACAATACTCAAAGCAGTCACTGTAGACCCCGATGACACTGTTGGGTTTCCTGCTAGAATACACCTAGCACGAAACCCAACAGTGCCGTCAAGGACAACAGTCACTGCGGCACAATGTAGCAATACAATACTCAAAGCAGTCACTGTAGACCCCGATGACACTGTTGGGTTTACTGCTAGAATACATCTAGCACGAAACCCAACAGTGCCGTCAAGGACAACAGTCACTGCGGCACAATGTAGCAATACAATACTCAAAGCAGTCACTGTAGACCCCGATGACACTGTTGGGTTTCCTGCTAGAATACACCTAGCACGAAACCCAACAGTGCCATCAAGGACAACAGTCACTGCGGCACAATGTAGCAATACAATACTCAAAGCAGTCACTGTAGACCCCGATGACACTGTTGGGTTTCCTGCTAAAATACACCTAGCACGAAACCCAACAGTGCCGTCAAGGACAACAGTCACTGCAGCACAATGTAGCAATACAATACTCAAAGCAGTCACTGTAGACCCCAATGACACTGTTGGGTTTCCTGCTAGAATATGCCTAGCACGAAACCCAACAGTGCCGTCAAGGACAACAGTCACTGCGGCACAATACAGAGCAGGGAAATACTCACTAAACGCCTTTTTGGAGGATGCTGTGGTGCTGTCCCAGCCATCCATCAACGCTCCGGCCACCTCATTCCATAGCCGCCGGGTCACCACAATGTCCTTGTGCAGCCGGTCACGGCTGTCCCACAACGGCGAACGCTCCTGGACCAGGCTGATGAGCTGCTCATTATCCAGGTAGACATCTTCATCCCGTTGTGGAATCTAGACAAAACACATTCATTAGAATAATCAAATTTAAATTGAATAAAAAGTTACAAAAAAAGAAACATCAAAAAGAGTAAAAATAGAAGATAAAAAATAAAGAACATTACAAATCATTTGATACATACATTCCGTATCACCACCGGGACTTGGCTTCGCTGCTCCTGCTCTTCGCCCTCACTAGTCCCGTCCGCAGAAGATGATGATGACGATGTCTTAAAAAAGTTGAAAAAAACGTAAGAGATTTGGAGAAGCAGCAGATATACTTACCAGATGCACGAAAATAATCACCTCACGGTCTGCTTGCGCCAATTCCTGCCGCGATGGGGAATACTCGGATTCTGAAGACATACTGCATGTAAAAATAATAAAAATCATTAGTACATACATAATTTAAAAGGACAGGCATATAATGTAATATACTCACATTCTTCGCTGATAGAAGATGGGTTCCTTGTTGACTGTCTGCTCTCCAATCTGTCAGTGTAGTAGTGGCAGAGTTTTGGCTGGCACCTCCTTTATATAGACTTTTTTTTTTTGACTTTAGAAGATTATAACTAGTACAACAAGTGGACACCACCAAAAAAACGCAGCGCTAAAAAAACGCTTACATGCGCATGCCAGTGCGCACGTATGCGCATCCATAGGCTATAATGGCCATTTTTAGCGCAAAATGTGCGCATACGTGCGCATGCGCTTTTTTGCAGGGCCAAAAAATGCAACATGCTGCGTCTGTAAAATACAAACGCACACCCCAAAAAAACGCAGCGCATGAAAATCGCATATGTGCGCATGCCAGCGCGCAGGTATGCGCACCCATGTTAAATATAGGGGAAAAAACGCATGCGCACGTATGCGTTTTTTTACAGCGCAAAAAAACGCAAATGTGAAACCAGCCTTAGTGTTCTTATTCCTGAACACCTGCTAACCAGTATAAGAAACACTAATTTTGCTAAGAGTGTGTGGTACTACACTTTAATATGAGCTAATGTGGCCTACACAACTCTAAAGTGGAATGTTTGGTGAACTTTATTTCCTTTTTTTGTTTTTTTTTGGGAAAAATAAAAGGATGTGACCAAAGTTTGAAAGCTATAGTATCACAAACTTTTTGGAGCGATTACAATGCAGGAAGCTAACCTACAATGCAATTGATGAGGCTCCAAAAAATAGGGTGATACTAGTCTGGCTTGCCCTGAAGGGCACAAGCCAGCAAAAAGGCTCCTCTATCTAATCCTATATAGTGTTTGCAACCAACCAATGACAATGGATGCGGATGGAAGCACACTATTATAGGAGCAAAAATCTGGACAAATTAGCTGCAAAAAAAGGACTATGTATGAGGCAGCGACGCACGCTGAGTGGACTACAACCAGCGGTGGCTGTAGAACACACTGCAACGGGAGCTGCACTCACACACAGAGAGACCTATCAGACAGCCAAAATCAGTGCAGAGAAATGGGCTATAGCACTGAAAGGCTGCTGAAAGGCTCCGCTGTCCACTCCTTTAGTGTTTGCAACCAATGTATATGGATACGTATGGAAGCACACTATACAGGAGAAAAAAAAGCAGCAATAAAAGAAAAATGTGTATGAGGCAGACACACGCTGGGCGGCCTACAAGCAGACGTGCCTGCAGGACACACTACACAGCGTGGGTCTGCACTCACGCAGCCCTTGCAGACAGCTATTAAAACAGCGCTGCTGGGCTAATAAAATGCTACAGTGGTGGATTATGTAGCCTGGGTGGAGCAATAGATATGTTTGATGATCGCTATTTCTAACTGTCCCTCACAGTCTTCAACAGCAGCCTGTCCCTAACTGAATTCACAGCAGAGTGAACCCGAAATGGCGGCTGCTGCGGTTTTTATAGTGCATCATGACATCATTTCAGCAGCCAATCACAGCCATGCCAGTAGTTATCATGCCTACATGCCTAAAAGGATGTGCCCACACTTCTGAGGATCCCCATTGGCTGAATCAAATCGAGCGGGCTCCTAGCATTATGGGAACTTCCGATTTTGGTATTTAATATGAAAAAAGTATCGGAACTAAGTATCAGAATTCTGATACAGCTAATATCGGCTGATACCCGATACTTGCGGTATCGGAATGCTCAACACTAGTCTCCATATCTTATTTGTCTCCACACGTGAGAAATAATTACTGAACGTAGTAGATTAAAGAAAACTGGTAACGTACAACACAGGGACGGCTCAGGGGCCACACAAGCACAAAAACCACACCGGTACAGGGACACAGTGGCCATGTAGGCACAGGAACCACACTAGCACAGTAACCACACCAGCACATGGGCCGCACAGGGACCACATGGGTACAGGGACCACATGGGCACAGATCACACAAGTACAGGGATAACACAGTCACAAGGGCCGCACGGGTCACAGGGAATGCATGGGCACTGGTACCATATGAGAACAAGGACTACACTGGCACAGGGACCACATAAGCACAGGGACTATGCCAGCATGGGCACCACGCCGGTACAGGGACCACACCAGCATAGGGTCCATATGAAAACAGGACCCACACCAGTACAGGGTTCACACAACTGAGGTCCATACCGGCATAAAGACCACATGGCAACAGGATACACACTGGTTTAGGGACCACACAAGCACAGGAACAACAAGAGCACAGGGACCATATTGACATAAGAACCAAAATAGTATAGGGTTCACATGGGTGCAGGGACCAGAACAGTACAAGGGCTACACTGGTATAGAGACCACATGGACACAGGGTCCACACCACTTTAGGAACCTCACTAGCACTAGGACCACTCTAGCATAGGGACCTTACAAGCAAAAGGACTGCACCAGCACATGAGCTCACCTAAGGAGACGCCACTGTGCTCCTCATCTCACTGTCCACTCCACCCAGTTTAGCATAGTTCAGGATTGTAATACAGGATGGGCCTACAGGTCATTCAGGTCCTACATACTATGGTCTCTCCCAGGCTACAGGGATCCTCCTCATGCTGCACGTCTTACTACAGCCACCT
This sequence comes from Dendrobates tinctorius, assembly GCF_039654945.1. NCBI lineage: Eukaryota > Metazoa > Chordata > Amphibia > Anura > Dendrobatidae > Dendrobates > Dendrobates tinctorius. The sequence continues at coordinate 17,261,252 of NW_027361998.1, read as the reverse complement.
CGGGGTTGTTACACACCACCCTAGCCCATCATTGGTTCCCTTATTGGTCTGACGGTTACCATAACCGTCGGAGCTAGAGTCTACGCTGATTGTGCTGTCTGCCTACTCTGCCACTTTCCACTCAGTCTTGAGGCCCTTCTTGGCACAAAGAGACCATACTACTTCCATCGCCACCACTCACTGTCTGACAGTCCATTGTCCTTCTCAGTTCTACACAGGCCCCTGTTAGAACATCATGTCTACAGCAACAACACTCAGTCTCCTTCACATCACTATAGAGTGAAAGATTAATCAATTAAGGTGGTCCGAACAAGGTCTACAGTATTTACTGCAAAGACCTTCATCACCACATACTATATGTCCACCCTCTCCCAGAATGGCATCTAACCTCCTCCCTAAATGGGCTCTTCAATGTATGTATACAAACATGCTCCATTCACAGCCATCTTTCAGCTCAGTCCTCTAACTTGAAGCTTGTGGGCCCCAATGCAAAATTTCTAAAAGGGCCTCAACCATTAAGGTTCTTTAGTAGTATTGGTATTCTACTATGTGCCAAAGGGACCTTTTGATTTTTCCTAGGCTCAAGGGCTTAAATGCAACTGCAACCACAACATGCACTTTAGTTGCGTCCTTCATTAAATTCCCTCTTTTGCCCAATTACAGAGCCACATGTACGCACTCCAGCTGACCTGCAAAGAAAAGAACACAGTGCAACTCCATGCATGTAAATGGTACAACCAGTAACATCTGAGAAGCCCCTTTAAGAAAATAGACCACAGTAATGCTCAGTCCATAGGTTGCATCCACAAAAAATGGGGCATTGAACATGAGGCTAGGATTTCATTGTGGATCTCTTGAGATGTTGAATGGCCCCTTGAACATCTTTATTTCTTAGGCTGTAGATAATGGGGTTCAGCATTGGGGTGACCATGGTATAAAACACCGATAAAAGCTTATCCGATAAGTGCCCCGAATATTGGGGCTTCATATACATTATAATAGCTGTGCCATAGAAGAGGACGACTATGATCAAGTGGGAGATGCAAGTGGAGAAAGCCTTGTATCTGCTAGAGCGGATCTTCAGAACTGCCAGGATGATGTGACCATATGAGTAAAGGATACATGAGAAAGGAACCAGGAGAAATATGTAGCTCCCAACCAACTTCACCGCAACCACATTAAAGAGGGAAAGATCATTGCATGAGAGTTCCATTAATGACGGAGCTTCACAGAAGAAGTGGTCAATTGGAGTGAACTTACAAAATGTGAGTTGACACAGAAGGTAAATGTCCACCGACGATATGACGCTTCCTGTCAGCCATGAAGCACTTATCATTACAACACAAGTCATTGTCTTCATGATCACATTGCAAGGTAAGGGATTACTGATGGCGACGTATCGATCATAAGCCATAAAAGCCAAGAGAACGCACTCAGTCTCACCAAGAAGAAGGAAGCCATACATCTGGACCAAGCAACCAATGTAGGAAATGCTCTTCTTCTCCATGAAGAAATTGACAAGCATCTTGGGAATGATAATGGAGGTGAAGCAGATGTCCAGGAAGGACAAGTTAGCTAGGAAGATATACATAGAATTGTGCAGCTGACGGTCATATCTTACCACCACGATGAGCAGAAGATTCCCAGCCATGGTGGTTATACACAGGATCAAGAATATCTGAAAAAGTAGAACTTGTACAACGTGGTCAGTGGAAAATCCCAGAAGAATGAATTCTGTCACATGGCTGTCATTTCCCTTTTCCATGTTGAGAAAGGTTTATAGATTGGACCAAGATGAACTGAAGAAAAATCTGAAAAAATAGATTCCAAGAACATGCTCTGTTATGAATGAGTCACCGTAGGAGGCAAACACAAAAATAGTCGCTACGTCCTGAAAACCAGAGAAGTTGGCAGCTATCAGATTGCAGACCCCTGAACCTATCAACACAACTAGCAGTAGCCGTGGGGGGTTCCTACGGTGCCCTAGACCCCTCGATCACAGCCGGAGAGCTAAATAGCCTAAAGACAGAAAGGGAAATCTAAACTGCCCCAGAGCAGACCCCAAAGTAATAGGCAGCCCCCAACATATAATGACGGTGAAGCAAGATGAAAAAACACTTACATAGATAGAAAGATAGGCTGAGCAAACGATGGGGCCCAAGCTAACTAAATAGGACAGGAAAGGAAGGTTGCTGTCTGCAATCTGCCAAAACCCTATCAAAGACCAGAGCCAACAGACTGATATGGAAAAAAGCCCTGAAGACGCTAGGCTTCAAAAATACTATATCAGTACTCAGGTATTTTCTGAAGACAGAGCTAATAGGAATTCAGCTCACCCCAGCAGGGAATGGCAGAAATCCAGAAAAACAAAGCAAAACAAAATCAAAGCACAAATGAAAAAAGCAGAGCAGAAAACTTAGCTTTTGAGGAGCAGGAATCCAGACTGGTCTCCAAGAATCCCTCAGAGAAATCACCCGCAAGGCAGAAGGGCGTCGCCGGCCTTATATGCAGTCTGTGACTCCACTCAGCCAGTCATCATCATTAGGCTCAGGTGCTTGATAATCAGGCTCGCTACCTTCCTTTACCAGAAGAGGGAGTTCACCAGACCTCAGCAGCGAAGGGGAAAATGAACTCACAACAGTACCTCCCCCTTGAGGAGGGGTCACCGAACCCTCAACCACGCCTCCAGGGTGATCAGGGTGAGCCCGATGAAAGGCACGCACCAATCTTTTGGCATGAATATCAGAGGCAGAGACCCAGGAATTATCCTCCTGACCATAACCCTTCCACTTAACCAAATACTGGAGTCTCCGTCTAGCCAGACAGGAATCCAGTATTTTCTCTACCTCATATTCCATGTTACCTTCAACCAATACAGGATCCGGAGGTGCCACCCCAGGAACAACTGGTTCAACAAACCTCTTCAACAAGGACTTGTGGAACACATTATGGATTTTAAATGTGACAGGAAGAGCCAAACGAAAAGAGACCGGATTAATAATCTCCAAAATCTTGTAAGGTCCAATAAATCTAGTCTTAAACTTAGGAGAAGCCACCTTCATAGCAATATTTTTTGATGATAACCACACCAAATCACCAACCTTAAACTGGGGACCAATGGTCCTATGTCGGTTGGAAAACCGCTGGGCCTTTTCCTGGGAGAGAGATAACTTATCCACCACTTGGTCCCAGATCTGGTGCATTCTCTCCACCACAGTGTCAACACCTGGGCAGGCAGAAGGCTCCACCTGCCCTGAAGAAAATCGAGGATGAAACCCAAAGTTACAAAAAAAAGGTGACATCAAAGTGGCAGAACTAGCTCTATTATTTAAAGCAAATTCAGCCAAGGGCAAAAATGAAACCCAATCATCCTGATCAGCGGAAATAAAACATCTCAAATACGACTCCAAGGTCTGGTTTGTTCTCTCTGTCTACCCATTGGTCTGAGGGTGAAAAGCAGAGGAGAAGGACAACTGAATTCCCAGCTTGGAAGAGAAAGTCCTCCAAAATCTAGACACAAACTGAACTCCTCTGTCAGATACAATGTTCTCAGGAATCCCATGCAAGCGAACCACCTGTTGCAAAAACAGGGGCACCAACTCAGAGGAAGACGGCAACTTAGGGAGTGGTACAAGATGAGCCATCTTAGAGAACCTATCACAAATCACCCAAATAACAGTCATTCTTTGAGAGACAGGCATATCAGAGATGAAATCCATTGAAATATGGGTCCATGGCCTCCTGGGGATTGGCAAAGGCATCAATAACCCACTAGAGTGAGAACAAGCTTTAGACCTGGAGCAAGTCCCACAGGACTGCACAAAATTCCTGACATCATGAGACAAGGTGGGCCACCAAAAAGACCAACTCACCAGATCTCTAGTACCAAAAATACCTGGATGACCGGCCAATGCAGAGCAATGAACTTCAGACAGCACTCTCATCTTCCACTGGTCAGGAACATACAACTTTCCACTGGGATAACACTCAGGTTTGTCCTCCTGGAACTCTTCCAGAGCACGTCTCAAATCGGGCGAGATGGCAGAAAGAACTACCCCTTCGCCTAAGATGGTAGCAGGCTTGGTCACCACAGGAGAATCAGCAAAGAAGCTCCTAGAGAGGGAGTCTGCCTTGACATTCTTAGTTCCAGGAAGAAAAGAGACCACAAAATCAAAACTTGTAAAAAACAAGGCCCACCTAGCCTGTCTAGGGTTCAAGCGTTTAGCCGACTCTAGGTAAATCAAATTCTTGTGGTCAGTGAGGACCACGACTTGATGTTTAGCTCCCTCCAACCAATGTCTCCACTCCTCAAATGCCCATTTCATGGCCAACAGTTCCCGATTCCCCACATCGTAGTTACGTTCAGATGGAGAGAACTTTCGGGAAGAGAAAGCACAGGGATTCATTTTAGATGTTACAGGATCCTTTTGGGACAAAACAGCTCCTGCACCAATCTCAGAAGCATCCACCTCTACCTGGAACGGGAGTGAGACATCAGGTTGCCGCAAAACCGGGGCGGAGGTGAATCTTCGCTTCAGCTCCTGAAAGGAAGAAACAGCCTCCGGAGACCAATTCAACACATCAGCACCCTTCTTAGTCAGATCAGTCAATGGCTTGGCAATACTAGAAAATTTTGCTATAAATTTACGAAAAAAATTAGCAAAACCCAAAAACTTCTGGAGGGCATTCAAAGAAGTGGACTGAACCCAATCATAAATGGCCTGTACCTTGGCCGGGTCCATTTCAATAGTTGACGGAGACAAAATAAATCCCAAAAATGAAATCCTCTGTACTCCAAAAAGGCATTTCGATCCTTTGACATACAGGGAATTCTCCCTCAAGATCCGGAACACAGTCTGAATATGTTCCACATGAGAATCCCAATCCTTGGAGAAGATCAAAATATCATCCAGATAGATAATCAAAAATTTAGCGACAAAGTCTCGGAAAATATCGTTCATGAAGCACTGGAAGACAGAAGGGGCATTAGTGAGCCCAAAAGGCATCACCAGGTACTCAAAATGTCCCTCCGGGGTATTAAACGCCGTCTTCCATTCATCCCCATGCTTAATGCGGATAAGATTATACGCCCCCCTGAGGTCAAGCTTGGTAAACCAGCAAGCACCTTTAACTCTAGAGAATAGATCCGAAATCAGGGGTAACGGATACTGATATTTAACCGTAATTTTGTTGAGGGCACGATAATCAATACAAGGCCTTAATGAACCATCCTTTTTGGCCACGAAAAAAAAACCGGCACCTTAGGGTGAAGAGGATGGTCTAATATGGCCCTTCTCCAACGCCTCCTTAATATAGGATCGCATAGCCTCGTGCTCGGGTACAGATAAATTGAAGAGCCGACCCTTGGGAAATTTACACCCCGGGCTCAGTTCAATTGCACAATCATAACTCCTATGAGGAGGCAAAGACGCAGACTCATTCTCACTAAATACATCATAAAAGTCCGCCAAATAGTCAGGAACATCATGCGACTGAGGAGAGGTGGAAAAAAACGGAGCCTCACTAAAGGCACACCGACAACCCCAACTCACCACAGACACAGATTTCCAATCCAAAACTGGGTTATGAATTTGTAACCAGGGAAACCCCAGAACAATGGTATCATGCAGATTATGCAACACCAAAAATCTGCAATTTTCTTGATGGTCTGGGGCGACCCGCATAACCACCTGGGTCCAAAACTGAGGTTTATTTTTCGCCAAAGGAGTAGCATCAATCCCCCTCAAAGGGATAGGCGTCTGCAGAGGTGTCATCGGAAATCCACAACGTTTAGCAAAATCCAAGTCCATTAGATTTAGAGCTGCTCCCGAATCCACAAAAGCCTTGGCGGAAAATGTGGACAGGGAGCAGATCAGAGTAATAGCCAGAAGAAACTTAGGTTGAACACCACCAACAGAAAACGTGTGTGCAAAACGTTTCTCTCGTTTAGGGCAGACAGAAATAATATGCGAGGCATCTCCACAGAAAAAACACAACTTATTACGCCTTCTGAACTCCTGACGCTGCTCCCTGGACAAAACTCTATCACATTGCATAGGTTCAGACACCTGTTCAACTGGTGGCAACACCTCTCGTGCAATCCTGCGTTCACGCAAACGCCGATCAACCTGAATGGCTAATGACATAGAATCGTCCAGACCAGAGGGAACAGGAAATCCCACCATAGTATCTTTTATGGCTTCTGACAAACCCTTCCGAAAGAGAGCAGCCAAGGCATTATCATTCCAGGTAGTAAGGACCGCCCACTTTCGGAATTTTTGACAGTACAATTCTGCAGAATCTCGACCCTGGTTCAATGCCAACAGGGTCTTTTCAGCCTGATCAATAGCATTAGGTTCATCATACAACAACCCCAAGGCTTGAAAAAATGCGTTCACATTAGTCAGAATAGGATCATCTGGTTTCAAAGAAAACGCCCAATCCTGGGGATCGCCACGCAGCAAAGAGATGACAATTTTAACCTGCTGCGCGGAGCTCCCTGACGAGTTAGGCTTCAAGGCAAAAAATAATTTACAATTATTTTTGAAATTCAAAAATTTAGACCGATCCCCAAAAAATACATCAGGTGTAGGGATCTTTGGTTCAACAGCATGTGAACTAGCAAGGTAGGCGGAAATTCCCCGCACTTCAGCAGCGAGCTGCTCCACACAATCAGATAATTGCTTTATCTCCATTGAGAGAAAAAAAAATTCCCCCTACGGCCTCAGAGATATAGAGGAAAAAATATACACTTTTTTTTCTTTTTTACAATTCCTTCCTACTATTGAGAACCCTAGGATCTGCGGTATGGCGGGTGATTCTGTTATGATTGAATCACCGTAAGAGGCAGACACAAAAATAGTCGCTACGTCCAGAAAACCAGAGAAGTTGGCAGCTATCAGATTGCAGACCCCTGAACCTATCAACACAACTAGCAGTAGCCGTGGGGGGTTCCTACGGTGCCCTAGACCCCTCGATCACAGCCGGAGAGCTAAATAGCCTAAAGACAGAAAGGGAAATCTACCTGCCCCAGAGCAGACCCCAAAGTAATTGGCAGCCCCCAACATATAATGACAGTGAAGCAAGATGAAAAAACACTTACATAGATAGAAAGATAGGCTGAGCAAACGATGGGGCCCAAGCTAACTAAATAGGACAGGAAAGGAAGGTTGCTGTCTGCAATCTGCCAAAACCCTATCAAAGACCAGAGCCAACAGACTGATATGGAAAAAAGCCCTGAAGACGCTAGGCTTCAAAAATACTATATCAGTACTCAGGTATTTTCTGAAGACAGAGCTAATAGGAATTCAGCTCACCCCAGCAGGGAATGGCAGAAATCCAGAAAAACAAAGCAAAACAAAATCAAAGCACAAATGAAAAAAGCAGAGCAGAAAACTTAGCTTTTGAGGAGCAGGAATCCAGACTGGTCTCCAAGAATCCCTCAGAGAAATCACCCGCAAGGCAGAAGGGTGTCGCCGGCCTTATATCCAGTCTGTTACTCCACTCAGCCAGTCATCATCATTAGGCTCAGGTGCTTGATAATCAGGCTCGCTACCTTCCTTTACCAGAAGAGGGAGTTCACCAGACCTCAGCAGCGAAGGGGAAAATGAACTCATAACAATGCTCATAGTCAGAAGCAATTTTGAACAAATGCTATTTTTTATATCTACTTTACATAATGATATTTTTGTTCCCTATATTGTTGCATGTGTTTCACGTAGGGGTGCCACGTCACTCGGAGGACCCTCTAATGGTCTGAATTAAAAGGGGACAGGTTTCTACCCATTATTTAATATCTTAGGAAGAGCGAGGAGTGAGCGGGTGTGCAAAAGATATTGGCTTGTGCCCATCACAAAAGAGCGTTACACTGAGTAACCTGGGAGGTGCAATGTAATGATTGCAGAGGGGACTAGTGAGGGAGAGCTGGGATTGGTATTAGCAATGTCCAGTCTGGACTGCCGGGAGCACGTAAAGAATATCTGCAAGGAAAGATCATGGCGGTGCCAAACTGGACTGTCCCAATACCCTATTGTGATACCAGAGGAGCCATCATTGTCTCAGGTTAAAGCTGTACTCTACTGATACTATGGGTCTTGCACCTCTATGACTATGAGGCTTGTATCAAGAACGGGTATAATTTCTAACTATACATTGAGTATTCTGGGCTTTCAGTGTCCTCGTGAGTATGAGATGGTAGAATATTTTCTTGGCTTCATCCTATGATCCAGTGTGTGTTATAATTAGTCAAATATAACAAAGTGGGTAATATTCCATAACATACAACAGCGATACTAAATGACTCCTCCTACTTTTTATGGTATGGAGGATCTCGGAAATAATCAGAATCAATATTCCAGCTGAGGCTTCAGTGAGGAGACAGAAAATAAATGTTATCCTGGACATAATATGATGAGAAGATGACGATACTGCGAGGAGATGTGTGAAGCAGACGGCCCTCATCAATATGGGACAATCACATGAATCAGGAGCCGGAGGAAACCTGCAGACCCAAACACAAGACAGGTCATTCTGGAAAAAACAATCTTATATAATGGTATAAAAATTAGGCTAATACTACAACTACAATACTACCAATAGCAGAAAATACATTATAATATACAACCCTAAATCCAAAAGAGTTGGGTCTCTGTGTATAGAATGCAAAGAAATCAAGAATGTGATCATCTGGAAATCTCTCTTATGGTCATACTTTACCACACAGAACATAGAAGAGATCAGAAGTTGAGCTTTGGACATTTTTCCATTTCATTTGAAAAATTATGTCATTTAATATATAATGGCAGTGACACTTTTCACAAAAGTTAGGACAGGGTTAACACAAAGCTGGAAAAGTCACATGACTGATTAAAAAGAGCATGTAAGAGAGGCAGAGTCTCTCCAGGAGCAAAGATAGTCAGACTTCATAAATCTGAATCTAAACCCACAATTTGAGAAAACCGGTCCTCAAAATAAAATTACTAAGGCTGTGTGCACACGCTGCGGATTTTGCTGCGGTTCCGCAGCGGTTTTGGCCTCTGCAGACCCGCAGCAGTTTCTGCTGCGGTGTACAGTACAATTGTTTTCTATGAGAATTCAAAACCGCTGTGCACATGCTGCGGAAAAAACCGCGCGGTTTATTTTCCGCAGCATGTCAATTGTTTGTGCGTTTCTGCCGCGGTTCCGCACCCATAGGACTTCATGGACTTTGTAAAATCCGCATAAAAACCGCAGATCTAAAAAGATCTGCGGTTTTTCCTGCGGATTGGGTGCAAAAAACCGCAGCGGAATGGGGGGAAATGATGTCAAGGCGGGAGGAAGTGTAGTGTGTGGGCGGAGTATAGTGTGCAGTGACAAGATTTCTGGCAAGATGGAGGGCTACCGGCGCATGGAGATGGACGTGGGGCGTTTGATAGACTTGGTATGTATGTATGTTTGTATGTATGTATGTATATATGTATGTGTCTGTCTGTGTGCGTCTCCATGCGACGGTAGTGCGACAATTGTGCTCAATCGCCGCATGGGCCTGCTGCTCCCATCCGGCCATGTGATGGGAGAGTAGGCCCTGCGGCCACCGAGCACAATTGTACAGTGCTAAACACGTAACAAAACACATAACATACATGTAACAGACATTACATACAACATACATGACATGACATACAACACAAAACATATACTGTATACTCACCATCCAGGCCCCGCCATCTTGTCCAGAAGCCCTCGCTCCCCTCGTTCTTGAATAAAGTTAAAAAAAAAACCTTTCCCCCCCAAAAAAAAATGTCCGCCGAAAATAAACAAAAAACAAAGGTCCCACGGCGATCTCGGAAGTATTCGGGCAAGTTTTCCGGTGTTCGGCCGCTCCAGGACCTCGCTTTACGGCTCTTCTGCTGCGTGTGACCTTTCCCACGCAGCAGTGCCGTAAATGAGGTTACCGGAGTCACTGAACTCTGGTAAACTGTAGGCACATGCGCAGTTACACACTGCAGGAGCAGAGCTCCTGTCAGTGTGTTTCTGGTGACATGGAGAATGGTCACATCTGCTGATGTGACTGTTCTCCATGATTGATCGACGTGGGACACTCGTTTAAATGGACTGCGACGGAACGGTAGGTATCTTAGTTGGTTTGTTTGTTTTTTTTCTCTAGGTGATCGATGGCATCCCAAATGGATTGAGCGTGCAATAAAATTTTGTCAAAAACAGTGGTTTTTATTTGAATAAAAATTATTATTTAATGTGTCTGTGTGTTTTTTTCCATTCTTTATAATTGGATTAATAATGGATCGGCATCACTGACGCCTCTCCATTATTAACCGGGCTTAATGTCACTGATCAAAGGTGACATTAACCCCTTTATTACCCCACATCCCGCCGACGTGGTGCAGGAGTGGGAAGAGAGGGGCTAAGTGCCAGAATTGGCGCATCTTATTGATGCGCCATTTCTGGGGCGGCTGTGGCCTGATATTTGTAGCCGGGGGGGCAATATCCATGACCCCTTCCTCGGCTATGAATATCAGCCCGCAGCTGTCTGCGTAGCCTTTCTGGCCCTAAAATATGGGGGACCCCTACGTCATTTTTTTGGGGGGGTCCCCCTTTTTTTTAGAGCCAGAAAGGCAACGCAGACGGCTGTGGGCTGATCTTCATAGCCTGGGAAAGGGGACATGGATATTAACCCCTTCCCAGGTTGGAAATATCAGTTTGCAGTTGTCTGCTTAGTCTTTCTGGCCCTAAAATATGGGGGACCCCTACGTCATTTTTTTTGGGGGGGTCCCCCTTTTTTTTAGAGCCAGAAAGGCAACGCAGACAGCTGTGGGCTGATCTTCATAGCCTGGGAAAGGGGACATGGATATTAACCCCTTCCCAGGTTGGAAATATCAGCCCGCAGCTGTCTGCTTAGTCTTTCTGGCCCTAAAATATGGGGGACCCCTACGTCATTTTTTTTTTAGGGGGGTCCCCCTCTTTTTTTAAAGCCTGAATGGCTACGCAGACAGCTGCGGCAAGATATTTAACACCTGGTAATCAGCCTGCAGCTGTCTGCATAGGCTTTGTGGGCCAAAAAAATAGGGGGAACAGCACGTATTAAGTTTAGTTTTTGGAAATTTTTTAAAATAGCAAGATAAGCTTCCCACAAATACCCTGTTCCCTGCCTTGAGAGGCCACGATCTCGTTTGCAAGATCGCTGCAGTCACAACTTTTGTGACGTAACAGCGATCTCACCAGCGAAATCGCTGTGTGTGAGAGCGATCAGCGAGCGGCACCCCTGCCGGTATCGCTGATCGCTCTGGGAAATCTATGGACATTTCTTTGGTCGATGGTCTCCCACTGGCCAGCACGCATCGCTGCGTGTGACAGGCGGGAGACCAGCGATCAGGTTTAAAAAAAAAATAAAACCCGAAAAAATATTGTGATTCTCACCTTCCGATGTCCCGCGCAGTCTTCCGGCCTCTCTCCACGCTCCGGTCACAGTGATCCTTTGCACGAATGAGCGCGAGACGTCGTTGCCGTGAGACCGTGACATTCTCGCGATCATTCTCGCAAAGGATCACTGGTACCGTAGCGTCAAGAGAGGCCGGAAGACTGCGCGGGACATCGGAAGGTTAGAATAAAAAGATTTTGTATTTTAATACAATTTTTAACGGGTGGCCAGCGATGCCGTCCGCTCGGCATTGCTGTGCTGATCGCTGGTGGAGCTGTCTGTGTAACAGCTCACCAGCGAGCACATAGCGACTTACTAGTGATCCTGACACCTTGATATCGGTGTCGGGATCGCTGGTAAGTCGCTTAGTGTGACGGGGCCTAGGCCACAGCTGTCTGCTTTGCCTTTCTGAGCCAAAAATATAGGGGGACCCCACGTCAAAATTATTTTAGGCCTCCCAGGAATTTTACAGCCAGAAAAGAAACGCATACAACTGTGGCCAATCAGAGCCTCAAAACAGGCCATGTTTATGAACCCCAACCCAGCCTCCATTTACCATCCCATAGTTGTCTGCTTTGCATTTCTGGCACCAAAATATAGGGTGGACGTTGCATCTACATACAAGTTTGCACTCAGAAAGGAAACGCAGACAACTGCGGGTTGATATTATTAGCCTATGAAAAGGCAATGAGTATTATCCCCTCACTCACATTCGAAAAATATGAAGCCGCTAACGTATGGCTACTTTTAGTAGCTATACAATATCAGTGCTCACTACCTAAATTAGTTTTTAGGGCTTATATGTAAATTTTTGTTTTTTAGATTTTTATTAGTGTAACTGATATAGTTCCTAATTCCATTTTCTATTTGTGTGTAGGTGCGTGATTACCCAGCCCTTTGGGACCCGGCAGACAGGCTGTACAAAGATCGTGGCAACAGGGATCGTTGCTGGAGCAAAATTTTAAGTGATCTGTACCCTGACTGGCACTCCTTTCCAAAAGCCACACAGTCACAAATTGGTAACTAACTTTTTCAGGATTATTTTTGTTATCACTTGTTATTAAAGCAAAAAAGGTGGTAAAAATCTTGTTGTCTTTCTTTTGTAGACAGTGATGTCAAACAACGTTGGCGTTCGGTTCGGGACAGGTTTAATTAATTCATTGCCAGCTGTCAAAAAAGTGGCGCATCCCCAACCAGCAGAACATTTCCGTACTTCCAAGAACTTCAATTTCTCATCACCAGCCGGACATTGCGAAGGTAAGTTTACGCCAAAAAAAAATACCGCATTCAAACAGTTTTCTTTATTTCCATTACTTCTCGGATATAGAAATTTGACATCTTTTTAATTTTCTGAAATGCTTAGCACACTGATGCTTCCAGTTACTCCTTGGAAATTGTCTTCCACCTGTCTTTAAGGAGTTTACACAGATGCTTAGCACTTGTTTGACTTCACTCTGCGGGCCCACCTCAACCCACACCATCTTGTTTGGGTTCAGGTCTGGTAACTGTGGAGGCCAGGTCATCTGGCGTAGCACCCCATCAGTGTACTTCTTGGTCAAATAGCCCTTACACAGGCTGGAGGTGTGTTTCTGGTCATTGTCCTGTTGACTACACAAATTATGTCCCAACGAACAGCAAACCGGATGTAAGAGCATGCCGCCTAAAGATTCCGTGGTAGCCATGCTGGTTCACAATGCCATACATTTCTAAATCCACAACAGTTTCACCAGCAAAGCACCCCCACAGCATCACACCTCCTCCTCCATGCTACACGGTGTTAAACAAGCATTGCAAGTCCATCCGTTCACCTTTGTCATTGTATACTCCCTTCGTACTGATTCTACAATTTTCATTATAATGAAAATACATAAAAGTCTTTGAATGAAAAGATGTCTAAGAACTTTTGGTCTCTATTGGACATCTTCACTATGCGTTATAAAGTGCTTGTGAAGCTCCAATAAATTCTGACATGTGCCGCAGCTTCTAACAATACTGCATGTTTCGCTGCCATTTGTTGGCGCTGATTGACAGCAAAGATAATTTGCACTGTGTATATATAGCACGCACTGATTCCAAATGAGTAAAATACAAACATGCGTTATAATCATGCAATGTAAAATGGGGCACCGCAGTTGTCATGAAATTTTTTTGGAGTTGGCCAAACAGTTTGTCCGAATAAAATATGTAATTTTTAATCCTCATGTTTTTCTTTTTTCTCTCAACAGCACTCAAGGGAACATAATTGAAAACGTCAATGAATCAGAAGATGGAGCAGGGTCTTGTGAGGCAGGTGACATCTCGGCACCATGTCGCAACACACCTTCTGATGTAGCCCCATCTTCATCAGCTGCAGGAACATCTGTTTCTGCAGCTGATGAACCATTGGGTTCCTCAGAAGCATGTGTAGCCACTGCCTTTCCGGTGTCTGGAGAGCCGAGCAAGAAAAGAACCAAAAAAAAACACATTGACACCACCTTAAAGGCATCCTCGGATACACTAGATTTGATTAAAAAGACCACAAGCGAGGATGAGTTTGATTTCTTCGGCATGACAATTGCCAATAAAATTCGAAGCTTGACACCGGAGAGGCAGTCTATATTAATGACAATGGTGCAGATGTCAATCACTGCTTTACAGGACCCTGCTCCCATAGCATCATACACTAATATTTTAATGGGCGTTTTTAACCTGTTCCGACCAACACCACCCACCCAACAGCAGCGGCCAACGGAGTATAGGCCAACAAATAACACCAATTACTTTTCTGACTCAGGCAGCTCCCAGGCCAACTATCCGTATACCCCTGAGTACCATTATCTCCCCTAATTGTTACCGTCAATGGTGCACAAAATATTTGTTACAATAATTAGACATGTTGTCTGTTTCGAACACCTTGCCCGCTTCAACACAATATTCCCCCCAAAAATTTGTGTTGTTTAAAAAGGTCCGTTTTGGAGTTGTTCAAATGTAATAATATTTGGCTGTATTTCTAGTTTTTCGATGCCAACAATGTCCTTGAATTTATATATTGTTTTCTAAATAAAAAATATTGTATTTACAATTTGTTTGTTTTTTTTGGGACAGATTAATGTAAATGCAGTGATCTCTGCCTGTCATGTGTCGAGAATCAAAGGACTATGGGCGGGAGGGTCAAAAAGGTGGTTGATGCTGCAGAAACTGTAGGATTTCCAGCCAATGTACTGTGTGTAGGCTTTGAAGAAGGAAAATGAGGTGAAATAAATGAAACACACACCGTCAATACAGAATCAGAATTGTTTTTAGTGATTAATACAATCTAATTTTTTTTTAAAAATTTTGAAAAAGTTTTTCATTACAACTTGAGTGGTCCTTTCTTTTGTGACGCTCTGTTCTTCCATCTTTCAGTGCTGGTCAGGCTGCCCAACACCAGCACAGGAGTATTGCCAATGCACGGCACCTTCGGGACTCATAAAATAGTCAGTAAAGGTTTCTCTCACATGCACACCAGAGTTGGATGGTCTTCCCAGACACACGTTGCGCAGCTGATTACATTGTGGCTGCTGGTACTCCAAATCTACCTCTGAGCTGTACTCCCGAGCATAGTTATGGAGTACACAGCAGGCCTTAATCACAGCATCAACGGTGTCTGTATCCAACTGGATGGCAGTGTGAAAGATCCTCCACTGACCAGTCATGATCCCGAAGGTGCATTCCACATATCTGCGTGCACGACTCAGCCGATAATTAAAAATCCTCCGCCTGTCATCCAGTCCCCTTCGTGGGTATGGGTGCAGCAGGGTTGTCGTTAAGGAAAACGCCTCATCCGATACCATCACAAAGGGCACTGGATCTGTGGAACCCGGCAAAGGTCTTGGGGCTGGGAGCGTTCCGCCATCTTGAAGAATTTGCTGACCAATCTGTGATGATCGCAACACCCGAGAATCCCCAGTACTGCCATAGGCACCAATGTCAATGGCAACAAATTTGTAATGTGCATCAGCCACCGCCATCAGGACCACCGAAAAATACTTCTTATAATTAAAGAAGTGTGATCCTGATCGTTGTGGCTGTGGAACCCTTACATGTTTACCATCAACTGCACCTATGCAGTTTGGGAAATTGGCCACAGACTGAAAGCCTGCTGCGACCTGCAGCCAAGTCTCCTCGGTTGGGGAAGGCATCACCATGAGCTGCAACTTCTGCCAGATCACGGTACATGTGCACCTCACAATTTGAGAGATGGTGGATTTACCAACTCTAAATTGGAGGTGTAGGGATGTATAGCGCTCTCCTGTGGCCAAAAATCTGCAAAGAAAAAGAAAAACAATATTAGAAACGTTAGCAAAACAAGTAATTAAACATGTTTAACATATTCCCATTTAAGAGACTACATGAAAAAATGTTAAAAAGATATCCATGTCCATCTATGTGTGAGTGACGTGTGAAAGAGCCTCAATCACATACAAACCAAAAAATATATACTTACCGCAAGGTGATGAGCAGCCTTTCCTCAGCAGTGATCGCCTTCCTCATTATGGTGTCCGCAAAGGTCAGATGTGGTGCCAATATATGTAACAATCGGTCGAATGCCGGGATGGACAGCCGACAAAACAAGATGAATTTGTCCGGATAGCTGAAATGATATCATGACAAACATTTTAAATTCATAATGATAATATTTGAAGAGACGGATTAAAGATATTTTGAACTTACCGCCTCAAATCTTGGTAAAGGACATAAAGATGCCCCTTCTCCTGTCGCTCAGCTACAGGCGGGTGCACCCACATCCGTCTGTTCCTCTTCCTCCTTCGTCGCTCCTGCAACTAAAATACAAATAAATGTTAAGAAAAAACAAAGAGGCAATGTGCACACCTAGCATATTAGCTGGCCAAACTTCAGCACAACTTAAAGAAACTCGCACCGCTGCCTATTCTGCATCTGTCCTAAAGACAGCATGTTCCCAAAAAAATAAACACAAAGTCCCCCACTAGACAAAACGGCAACTGAACAGAAGATGCCGTGAGCGTGGTGAGCGGCTCAAAGGACCACATAGTCCGACGGAGGATGAGTATATCACTGTGGGTTTTTTTTTTTATATATATTGGTTACCAGATTAATTTATCCTGGTCTGGAACACAGTAACCACTACTCCAGACCATGGGTACCATCCGCACATAAAGCAGTAAATTAAAAGGATGGTTTCCACTCCTATGGCACAATTCTTGCCACCATTATGAAAAAAATTGAGATGCTGAATATTTAGCCACTACCATAGGAGTGGTTCGGAAGCAATTTTGTAAAAAACCTTAAGCCACCCTGGCGAGGAATACGGACGGGTGAGAGGCGCTTAAAACACGCATTAGACACGGACCAATGATTCTCTATGGGGTCCCTCGCACCAGCCGTATATTTCTCCTCCGTATCTTACGCTCCGTGCCAATGACAGCATGCTGCGATTGTCAGCGTACTACGCCAATAGTACGCCAATGCATTGCAACTGATGATTAACGCATGCAAGCACTACACCCTGCGGCCGCCATGGTAACGATAGGGAAGCATTGCAGATGCGACCTATAGCGCATGATGTGCTGCACAATAAAACGTAAGGTGAAACCGGCCTTACCTCCTCTCTGTGGCGATTAATGTTTTGCAGCATAAACCACATCAAAAGGATTCGATATGGCCTGCGGAGCAGGCACCGCTGTGTGATCTGGTTCTCGGCCATCAGGGCACTATACTGGGCACTTGAATGCTGGATGTTTGTGCTGATACTTGCTTTTGGCTAGCAAAATGGAGAATGGTGGCCAAGGAAATGACATCACCTTCTTTTTTTTTTCCTCATTCAAGTTGCCATAACTTTATGTATGTTGTCTGCTTTGCAAAGCGCAGTCAAAACCGCACTCAAAAACCGCATGAAAACCGCACCAAAAATGCAAAAACCGCACTAAAAACCGCACTTGCGTTTTCCAGCGATACGTGCGGTTTTCGGTGATGAAAAAACCGCAGCAAAATCCGCAGCGTGTGCACACAGCCTAAGACGTTAAATATCCACCATCCACTACACATAAAATCCTTGAAAGACTCTGGAGAAATCCATGTGCACAAGGAACAAGGCCGATAGTCAGTATTTGACGTTCGTGATCTGTGGACCTCAGGCGTCACCGCATTAAATACAGGCATGATTCTGTCATGTAAATCACTGAATGGTCTCAGGAATAATCCAGAAATTATTGTCCGTGAACACAGTTCTCCGTGAAAGATCATGGAAAGATGAAGCCATATAGCAACAGAATTTATAAAAACTGCTGACTTCTCTGGATCAAAGCTCATTTATAATGGACTGAAGCAAATTGGAAAATTATTTTGTGGTCGGATGAAGCAAAATGTGAACTTCAATATGGAAACCATAGATACAGTGTCCTGTGGACTCATAGGAGAGGGACCATCCAGCTTGTTATCGAGAAGATTGACCATTCAGCTTGTTATCAGTGCACTGTTCTGTATGTTTGATGGTATGGGGGCACTAGTGTCTATGGCATGGACACTTTGCTCACACATGAAAGTCACCATCGATGCTGAGCATTATATAGAAGCAATAGAACAACATCTGCTCCATCCAGACAACGTCTATTTCAGGGAAGATATTGTATATTCCACTAAGACAATGGTAAACCACATCCTGCCTCCATCACAGCAGCATGGGTCAGCAGAGGAAGAGTTTGGGTGATGAACTGGCCGCCTATGGTGCAGAAATTCCACAATACAAAAACCTTTTTCACAATATTATTAAAAAATCATATTGTGAAAAAATAAAAAAGACCCTGAACTGAGGAGAGACGAGCGTCTGACATCAGACAAGAAGGGGAAAAGATCTTCTCCCACAACTCCAGCAATAGTCTCCTCACTTCCATGAAGTTTACAGACTGTGGAAAGAAGAGGGGACGTTGCATGATGGTGGGAAGAGAACGGGCACAATGGTGGTGACGGGTTACACAGTATGGTGGACACAGCCTGGGCACAACTGGTCTGAGATTTGTTGCTGCCATTAATTTCTAAATTAGTTCTTTTTTTGGACATTAAATGGAAAAATGTCCAAAATTAATAGAAAATGGCGACAAGTTTCCAAATGATTGAATTCTGGTTTTGTCACACAATCACCCAACTTTTTTTGTAATTGAGAGTTGTATAGCGAAAATACAACTACATTACTACCAATAATAGATAATTACTCCATAATATAATACTACATCTACAGTACGAGCTGTAAGAAATATTTATATATAATATATCCGGTAGTAATGTTACAACCACAGTGCTACTGTTATTAGATACTACTATACATTAATGTTACAGCTTTAGTACTAGTAATAACAGATAATACTATACACTATTTTAAACATCTACAACCAATAATATGTAATAATACTACAACTTTAGTACTACCAATAAAAGAGAATATTATCCTAACATTGCATACAGCATTACTTTGATTATTGCTAGTAATGACACCACCACTGTGACCAGACAATTGCAGCTACTACTATGAACAGACTAAACAAGCCCCATCTGCTGTCCCTCAGCATAAGCCTGCAGCTGCTGCGCACTACAGCAGAGTAGCACTAATAGTATAAGTACTATTACTTATTGTCACAAAGTGACTTGCCCTGTGTGGCACGACCAGCCGATCGGTCGGTAACTAAAACAACAAGACAAACAAGGGGACACCGGGAACACAATTGCAACGGTGGGCCCTACAATAGGGAACGGGGAAGTGGACACCTCCTGCACTCTCCTGCGGCTGTGTCCCTGAACTCTCCTTACGTTTCCTATACAGGTTCTTTCAACCTGTCGTTGACCAGAATACCTCAGTCCCTCACTAGCCCTGCACCTATCCCTTACTAGGGAACTGGCTAGTGCAGACACTGGTCCCACCGCTGTACTAATATAACACCAGGGAAAATAACGAACAGGGAAAAAACAAAAAACTTCGCTTTCTCTGCAGTCAAGCCCTGGACCGCAGAGTGAGGCACCAGAACACAGCTTCCAGCAGTGTAACCACCGCTCCAAATCTGCTGCAAACACCACTGCTCCAGATGGCTTCTCTCCTCCACACGGTTGGCTTCCAAATGAGCAATATCACCAACAGTGATCCAGAGCACCTGACGACCTTTTATAGGAAGGAAGGGGGGTGGTAACACCTGCTGGCTAATTTAAACATGTAGTAACCCCAGCGGCCACCGGGAGCAAAAACTCATTAGCAGCGCAACTAAGGTTGTAGTAACAACGGTGGCCACCAGGGGCAAAAACTAACATTAAGCCAGAGGCTTGAAAGAAAAAAAAGGTTATATATGAGCCCGGATCTGCCACAGATCCAAAAATGGATTGTGACACTTATAATGTCATGATATGTATTTTTCCCCAATACTTTGCAATGTCTTGTGTGTACCTGTAACAATATGTTTCCTTCCCCCATTGCCTGTGTCTCTGGGATTATAATGTAATTATGTAAGTAACCTGTCTCCTTTCCACAAGACTTGTGTATCTAGACCATAATTGAATTCAGGCTTGGGTCAACACAGCTAGGGGAATCACCATTGTTCTCCTCAGCAGGGGGAGGACTCACAATGCACATCCTCCTAGACACAGCGGTGCCTTGCTGTGGGCCAAACCATTGCATAGGAGGAGTGGAACCCTCCTCCACTACACACATGGGCTGATCCAGGAGCAGAGACACTAGATCCCTGTGCAACTCAGTCAGATGTGAGTTGGATGCTGAAAGAGAAGGGCGAGGCTGTCTGACGAAGCCTCGGCCTTAGTGTGATCATGGCGGATTTCTGGGACTCTAAAAGGAC
This sequence comes from Dendrobates tinctorius, assembly GCF_039654945.1. Taxonomy (NCBI): domain Eukaryota; kingdom Metazoa; phylum Chordata; class Amphibia; order Anura; family Dendrobatidae; genus Dendrobates; species Dendrobates tinctorius. The sequence goes on along the minus strand of NW_027361998.1, from coordinate 17,241,008 downwards.
TATGGTTTTGTGATCTGGCACAAGGATTGTCGGGAGGTGCCCCCGAATCAGTTTCCTGTGGACTTATTTTGGGACTCTGCAAATTACCTTCGTGTTGTTCCTGTGTTCTGGTCAATAAATCTGTTGGATCGTTCCCAGGCCTGTTGTCCCTCCTTGCTCTGGAGAATACTCCCGTCACATATAATACTGTATCATTCATACTATAAGTGTAACTACTAATACTTTGGCTACTTCCCCAAGTTACACAAAAGGAGATTACCTCTGCAACTATCGAACACAGAGAGAACAGTGCCCATCCATAAGGAAAGGAGGAAACAACCACACGGAAAGTGAGGGTGAGGCGCTTAGCAAGGATGGCAGCTGACATAATATGGCATTTTTTAATCCCAGGCAAATGGCCACTGCGATGTATCCCTTGACTGCAAAGAGCCTGTATATATGTTGTTGCTTTAAAGTTTCAGCAAAGTTCCTCAAAGTTCTTTGCTACCACTGGGTTGCGCCTGTGATTTTCAGATATACCTTATTACTTCCAGGTGGAAGTGTAGGGTATTTTCACACAGAGCTTTTCTTATGTGAATTTTGGAACAGATTCTACTCCCAAATCCACATGAAGAGCAACGTCAAACACTCTTTGCGTATCCTCTCTATTGATTTCAAAAGGAAATCCTCGTGCGAAAAAGCAACATGTCCTTTCCTGAGTTGTTTATGATTGAAAACTCTCCGTCTGTTTGACTACTGAATCAGCTAGAGCAGAAAAAAACCTATAGATTGCAGCAAAAACTGCTTAAAACACTTAAAAAACACCCAAAAACACTTCAAAAAACTGTTTTTTTATGCCAGCTTTAAACATGGATTTTTCTTGTTGTATTACCACGACCTTCATAACCTTAGACTTAGCAAACGTCTCAGGTCAGGTCTGCGCTCAGTCATCCTCAGCCGGAATGGTTTCTTTAAGCTGATACACAGCCAACCTCTTCATCAGACTCCTCGCACTGCTCACTAGAAGAGGTGATTCCTCTTAGCCACAAGAGGCTTCCTCTCTTTGGGACCACTTTTGTGTGGACAACATGGGCGAGTCACTTAATTGGTATCCCCAGGTCTTTTACTCCATGGTCAGAGGTCTTCTACCATCTCACTGGCACGACACGCTTCCACCTCAGCCTCTGTGGCACACAAGTGGACACACTCCCTTCTGCTCCCCCATTTCGCCATGCCTCCCTATTTCACAGTTGTGGATGCTCCTCAAAGGTATCTGGTATTCCTCATTTAGTACATCCATGGAAAACCTCCACTCCTTCACCTACTTTCTCAAGGTGGCACCTCATACCTACAAGTGTGCCCATCTTTAGGCTAACCGTTACAGGCCATATCCTACAGCTTAGTTGCCACCTGGATAAAATTCCCCATGTAACTGACCATGAACAGCTGGAAAACCTGACTTAAATAGACCTGAACTTTTACAGTGAATCAAAATACACTTCTTATATGCACAAGAACGGTACATGACCTGTACATGTCTACCCTCGGTGATCCAGGACTATCCATTTGCCACACTGGAATTCTACTTGTGGTGATATTACCTTCCTGGGCCCCACATCCATATACATGGTTCCCTAACACACATAAACATAATATATGGTATATATAGAATTTTAAGAGTATTCTTTAGTTCAACAAGGTACCATGAAAGCTATGTCCAAAATAAACACTATTAATGGGGTGATCTGGCCCAAATGAAGATCCATGAAGATGTTGCCTTTGGATTGATTCAAACCTATGATCCCAATGTCCCATCCATAAAAATAATACGAGTACTCACTAAGCTCCCGCTAATAGGAAAAAAACAATAAGAATCTTCCACCTGTTTGATTCTTCCGTGAATTGAGGTAATTACAAGTCTGTGGAGCCTTCGCTTCTCTAAATGAAGAGACATCGGCTAATTGAAGCTGAGCGGTTCGTTATGTGTTCATTGTATGTTTAGCACAATAATGAGTTATGGTTCAGATTCTTCTTATTATTCCAAAATAAATCCCAAGAGACTGATGTTTGGCGTCAACTAAAGTAATATCAACTAGTAATTATCCATCAGGGAGTACAGGAGCGGAGTACCGGAAGATCATTAACGACTTCTTACTTCTATGTTACTCTAACCATTCTGCACAATTAGAAATGTGTTACAAAGCTTACATTTTATTATTATTCTTATATTTTGATTTATACTTTTAGATTCTATTTTTATTTTTAGCTATTTATATTTACCTGTTTTACAATTTATATTATTAGAATCAGTGTAAACTTTCCAGCAATACAAAACTTCAGATATGTTGTAGGAACATGTAAGAAGTTATCGGCTCTGGGTTGCGACATGAACCAATATTTAGTTGACTTTTTCCAGTATAAGTTTTGTCTATCGGTTGTCTTCAGGTCTCACAAATAAAAAATGTGAATAAATATTAAATTATTATTGCAGATACCTCACTCACCCTCTTCTCTATGGTCCCGGATGGTACCGGTTGACTTGGTGAGGGGGGATTCTCTGTTCCATTGATTCCAAAGATGATGGAACAGTGGGGCAAGACTTGCCGGATATTGTATAGCTCAACGAGGACCTGGACAGAGAGATGGACAACAGGCAGACAATCAGAGAAAGTCACACCAGAATAAACACGATAAGAGTATGGAGGATCTATAGATTTATTGTCAGTTCAGGACTTGCCGCACACAAATGGCTAATGGCAGAGATGTATGTAATCAGCAGACAGATGGTCAATGGCAGAAATATAGGCAATCAGGAAACAAATGGTTAATTGCAGGCAAAAGTGATAAGCAAGCAAATTGGATACATGATTGCTGAGGAAGAATATGCATTGTTACATGTAATATTATGGATCGTTATTTTATGGCTTTAGCCCACCGTACACATTAGATGGCTTACAGCAGAATGGTCAGCCAAACTATCATTTAGTTGGCAGCCATCTAATGTGTATGGTGGGCTAGTGGGCTGTAGCTTTAAAGTACTGAACATGCTGAAAATACTATACAGATAGTGTGGGATAGCACAACAGAGAGTCCCTCCATCTCAGCCTTCTTTCCCATACATAGAGATATTTGCTTGACTGAATGCTCCTGTGTTCTTCATGGGAGAGTGGCTTATGTCTGGGAGGAAAAAGGATCAGACATGCCCGATCCTCCGGCAATCAATTGTCCAGGACTTCATACGCATTAGCCTGTCGCCAAACCTGTCATTATTAGTGGATTCAGCCAACATTAGTCTAATATATATTGATAGCTTTTCTCTCATTTCTATGGCTGAGTTGTGAGCTGTGACGTCCTCTCACTATCCAGATTCACCACAAAATATCTGCTGAATTCCCTGCCTCAGACTATAGAAGTCCATCCTCATTGGCAGCACTTTGCCATGTGATCTGAAAGCTGCAAGGCATTATGGGGAAGCCCACCCATGTGTAAAATGACGGCGGTCTTTTTAGGTGAATGTCAAATTCACCGGTCTCATCGAATTCCTAAAAATTCTAAACAAATTTGATTTGATTAGAATCCATTCATTAATCTCAATCACATATGGAGGAGATTTCTAGGATTCAAATATTTTTCCCATATAAATCAATTTTTAATAGATTTGACTCAATTTGAAATATATGCCAATAATAATCTACAGGACATTTCTGATCTTAAGATCTCAATTGTAGATTACTCCAATGTTTTTGTAGCTGAACTTCTCCTGCGGGACGATCTGATGATTAAATCATCCGCCACCTGAGCCTTCCACACACCGTACCCACCATCAGGGAATTATATCTCTGTGTAATGCTGTGTCGGAGGAGTGAACGTCTTCTGATTACCGCGGGATCCCCAAGGAGTTACTGTCCACCGAGACTCGTCAAGAAATTAACAGATTCAAGTGAGTTATTCCAGACCACAATCCGCACATGGAAGATGGCATTAGATGTTGTGTCAGTGCACTCAATATTCACCCAAGTTTACACATATATGGCACATTTTTAACTTTTTCCATAAAACTTAGAAGTCATAATCTACTGATTACGTATAACCCCCTTTTATAGTTCTTCCCCCTTTATAAAAGGGCTGAGGGAATAGAGACAACTACTTTTACATAAGCCAAGACTGCCGCATCAACACAATGAATGTAGAATTCGGGATTATTAAGGTGAGCGGCCACCATGTAATACTTTCATGGCTCCTCCAAAATGGTTGCCACCCTCACTGCTGTGTTCAGACTCATAGATGAGGGTCCTCCTAAGCGGGAAACAAGCTATATAACATTCAAATGTGCTAACAGGGGTACATGACGGAGTTAGTGTTCAAAACACCGCATGGAAAGGGCTATTGCCAGTTGGTGACAGAAAAACCTTTTAATGCACTAAATATGGAAATAATAATCGAAATGTATTTATAAGCTCAAGACTGGAAGCCAGAAATTGAAGCAAGATCCAAACCACAGGTCTCTCAGTGCGGGTCATCTGAGAGGAGTCACAACACTCAACAATCACGGCTGACCGTCATTTCCTGGAAGCTGTAAGATAACTGTGAAATCAATGGAGTTGACAATACAAAGTATTGGAAAGAATTCTAAGGACCAGGACCCCTAATGCACATTCCCTCTTCCCCTCTGATGGGTTAGGTAGCAAACTCTGATTACAACTTCCACTAGAATTGTTACCTTTTTCCCCATTTTTTTTAAAAGGGAATCTGTCACCGGAAATTTGCGGGCTATGTAAATGCCCTGTGTCCGGTCCGATGGGCGATGTTTCTTCTTCTTTTCTCCACCCCTTCCATGGCCGCTGTCCGCAATTTTTCCTGGAATTAGAGTATTTCTACTCCAGATTTTGTGCATGCGCAAAGCAATTTTGCCTCACGCATGCGCAGTATGCTTTGCCCAGCTGTGGGCAAAGCCAAAAATTATTACTGTGCATGCGCCGATACACTATGTCCCGGAAGTATTTTGGTGTGTTCCGGGACATAGTGTACCGGCGCATGCGCAGTAATGATTTACAGCTTTGCCCGCAGTTGGGCAAAGCATATGGCGCATGTGTGAAGCAAGATTGCTTTGTGCACACGCGAAATCTGGAGGAGCACTACTCTAATTCCAGAAAATATCGCAGACAGCGGCCACGCATGGGGTGGAGAAAAGAAGAAGAAACACCACCCATCGGACCGGACACAGGGCATTTACATAGCCCGCAAATTTCCGGTGACAGATTCCCTTTAACAAAAGTAAAAAAAAGAATGTACTTTAGGGGTGTGACTTAATGGAGGGCCATTTGCATAATATAGGGTAAAAATAGAGATATTCATCCCTGATGTCTTATATTTTAAATGTTTAACCCAAAGATAGTTATGGAAACTTATAAAGTGTAACGAAAATCAGGGATGTTTGGTTTCAAATAAGATGTCCAGCATTTGGCAAATACCCTAATGTAAAATATACAGACCCCCATCATAAATAAAGGGATACGTCTGATTTTTTTTTGCGTCCGTCATGCGACAAATACAGCTTGCACAAAACTGATGGTTCTGGTTATGTGTTCCAGTTGTGGTTACATATTCAAGTAGCGATGGTTGTTCTGGTACTGTATACATCTAGTGATGATGATTCTGGTGATATATATATATATATATATATATATATATATATATATACATCACCAGAACCGTCACCAGTACATGAATACAAAGCCAAAATCATCATCAGTACATAATTAGAGCACCAGAGCCATGATCAGTACATGAATGTCACCAGAACCACCGTCAGTACATGAATACAAAGCCAAAATCATCATCAGTACATAATTAGAGCACCAGAGCCATGATCAGTACATGAATGTCACCAGAACCGCCGTCAGTACATGAATACAAAGCCAAAATCATCATCAGTACATAATTAGAGCACCAGAGCCATGATCAGTACATGAATGTCACCAGAACCGCCGTCAGTACATGAATACATGACCAGAGCCAAGAGTATTTGAATACAAGAACCAAACTTAGTACAACAATCAACTGCAATATCAAGTCATAGCCATAAACAATTCTATCACATGAACCTGCAACCCTACAACTCCCAGTATGTCCTTAACAATGACACTGATGAGAATTAGTATCACAAATAAACATTTACATCCAGGTACTTTACAGATTACATCTTACAGTCATCTCATTTTTTTCATCTCCTTTTTGTCTAGATGACGTGATGACATTCACATCCACACCTGTTCTCTGCAGATCTCCCTCTTCTCTGCAGCATATCCCAACACAGTGCCCTTAAAAATAAGTGTCATTAGAATGCCCTCTAATTAGAGATATCTGTCCATATTATGACCATAAATAAGCCTCCTATAGTATATGGCCTCCACACTGCCTATCATTATCAGCTATAACCACCACACTGTCCACCTATATGAACTATAGCCTGTACCATGGCTGCTCCCTCTAATTATCTGATACAATATCTATATCTCTACACGGTCCCCCTGCCATGTTAACCCCTCTCCATATTGTGCCTCCATCTCATGCTCCCCCTCTCCATATCCATTATGTGCCCCTTTTCACACTATGCCGTCATACAGCCCTCCACGCTGTCCTCTACAAACTGTAACTATTCCTCACACTGTCCCACTGTACAATATCATTGTCACGACTCTGTTGTTGGGTGTCCCGGTACCAGGGGCTCCATCCCTGACCCTACTGCTAGGGGCACCGAAGCTCGCCATACTCCCTGGATTACTTCTGATGGTGATGATGACGAAGACGCTGGGGCCATGTAGCTTTTAGTCTGTAGCCTTCCCCCACCCAAACATACCAAACATACAAATATACTCACACATATAACAGTGGAATGCACCGGAGAGTGGAGGATGGGGTTAAACCAAAGTAGGAGAAGAAAGGGAATTATCAGACACTCAAAGCCCAGCAACACTCACAGATAAACCCATCAAATGCTTTATCCAATAATAACTACCAACAACCTCCATCCATGCAGCATATGCTACTCTGACACTGAGTGCTAGCCAGGACCCAGTTTATACAAGAGATGAGAGTGGCTAACAGTGAACAGCTGAGAGCTTTAATGCAGGAAAGCTTGCAAGAGCTCTTAACCGAGCAGAAAGAATTAACCACCATTTAATATGAAGGTGAAGTGCCTGTAACCAGTGCAGGAGTAGGAGAATCAGACACTGCAGTCTTTAGGCTCCTCTGTCATGGTAAACCCGTGACAGTAGACCGCCTTCTACGAGGGACCTCCGGAACCTCAGAACTAGGTTTATCAGGGTGTGCCACATGAAAAAAACATATCAGCCTGGCTGCATGGACCTCAGATACTGGTGCCCACATTCTCTCCTCAGGACCGTATCCCTTTCAGTGTACCAGATATTGATGCGACCGATGAACTAAACGAGAATTGACGATCTTGGCTATTTGAAATTCCAAATTTCCATCCACAATAACTGGAGATGGTGGTAGTGGTGATAGTACAGAGGACTCAACTTTTTTTAGTAGAGATCGATTTAAACATATTTTTGATCCTAAAAGTGCGCATCAAAGCAAGGCAGAATGCTATGGAAATGATGACAGCCACAATCTTATAAGGACCAATAAACCTGGGACCCAGTCTACTAAAGAAAACCTTCAATTTAATGTTCCTTGAAGACAACCACACCAAGTCACCAACACACAGGTGACCCACCAAACGTCTCTGATCAGCCACACTTATATTTGAACCCCATTTTTATCAAATTATCAATAACCCCTTGCCACTCAGACATAATTGATGATGAAAATCATTTTATTCAGGCATTCCAGAAGAACAAATTCTATTAAATGAGCTGTACTGAGGGTGTAATCCAGATGCCCAGAAAAACGGACTTACGAGTAGCCTCATGACAACGATTATTTACCGCAAATTCAGCTTGAAGTAAGTAGGTAACCCAATCCTCCTGATTCTCACACACAAAATACCTAAGATAAGTCTCAAGACTCTGGTTAACCCATTCAGTTTTGCCCATTAGACAGCAGGGGAAATGATGATTGAACAACAGATATAAAATTGGTAGGGATTCCATGTAATTTTACAATCTTGCTGATGAAAATTTGCGCCAAGGTCTTGGCGTTAGGCAAAGTACTCTCTTTACCTAACGTCAAGACCTTGGCGCAAATTTCCATCAGTGAGATGTGACATTTTACTCAGTCTATTCAGCACCACCAAAATTCCAGTATTACTTACCGACACAGGTAGATCGGTGATAAAATCGACCAATAAATGAGTCCAGTTTAGAAAAACACCTTGCTCCTACAATTCGATTAAATAGGTCCGGGATCAGAGGGAGTGGAAACTGATCCCTGACCGTGATCTGATTGAGTTTGTGGAAATGTAGACAGGGGCGTAAGCCCAGTCTTTCTTCTTTACGTAGAAAAACCCCGCAGCAATGGGGGATGAGGATGATCTGATATGACCCTCATAACCTGCCTCTCTGGACCAGACACATTAAATAGTCTGCTCTTTGGCATCTTGGCTCCAGGGACAAAATTAATGGCTCAGTCATAGGGAAGATAGGGAGGAAGTTCTTGGCACCTCTGCCCCGAGAACACATCTCCAAAGTCAGACAGATTTTTAGGCACAAACTGGGCAACCACCCTTGCAAGCCGGGTGTCCAACAGTGCCCTTGACAATATTCACTTAACTTTATCACCTCCCTAGTCTGTCAATCTACCACAGGGTTGTGCAGAGAGAGCCAAGGTAGTCCAAGAACCACAGGAGACAGCAGACCCTCTAGCACATAACAGTCAATACCTTCTGAGTGCATGGCTCCTACCTGTAGATGTAACCCTTGAATGGTGTCACGTCACCGCCAGACTCAGGGCCTGCTGTCCCGACCTCGGCCAGTCGGAGGCGCCGGACTATCACATCGCGGTCAGACTCAGGGCCTGCAGTCCCGGCCTTGGTCTCTGGGAGGCGCTGTGCTTCAACCCCGAGTGGTGGCGGCGATAGTCATGAGGCTCCTGCGCAGGCGTCCGCTGGACGCAGGCTTCGCTCCTCGGTCAGTCATGAAGGGGCTGGTGCATCACCATCCAGCCTGGTCCTGGGGGCGGTCCGGATGACATCATCAGCCCACGGGCCTGTGAGGGATGACCTGATCCCTCAAATACCTTGGGACTGCTCTTGCAGGCCGCCGGATATATTCTTGGTTCCCCTGCGTGTTACTGTGTGTATTACTGTTGACTGACTCTGACTTTTGCCTGGACTTCTGACCCTTCTTCTGCCTAACGATTCTGTACCTCTGCGACTCTCCTGGTTTATGACACTGACTTCAGCCTGGATTCTGACTCTGCTTCTGCCTAACGATTCTGTACCTCTGCGACTCCCCTGGTTTATGACTCTGGCTTCGGCCTGGAATCTGACTCTGCTACTGTCTACTGTTTTTGTACCGTTGCTGCCTGACTGGTTTAGTCTCGGATATCATTGCCTTTGTGTCCTGTGTTGGAACACCTGTCTGGCGACCGTCCTGCTCTGGTCATTGCTCCTATTCAGACAGTACCTCCTGGGCTCTGCTATAAATCCAGATCCCTGTATAGGGGTAAAGGGTATCAGTGTTTCTCGGGGTGTTGTCTGGCTGCAGTCCAGACCGCAGGCAGACGTCACATTATATCCGGCCCAAAAAATAAAACTGCTTTTTGTGTCTACACTTAACACATATAAAAGCAGTTTTCCTCACCTTTTTTTTTTCCTTCCTCCTGACTGAGCTGATTCTTGGCCCAAACACCTGTTACATTGCACAGCCTGGAAGGTTACTCTCAGGCTCAAGCATGCTGCAGCCTGGAAGCTTCAAGGAAAAAGCTGGCTGTTGGAAATCCACACTCCGGGATCATCACCCCCTGGACAGCTTTGGGGGTCAGGTATTGCCCGCAAATGCGGCCAAACTGTTGTTACCAGTTTCCCTTTCTTTTGCTAAGAAACGTCTGTGTGTGAAGGCTTTTGTAGATTGTGGGGCTGCTGGCAACCTTATGGATTTTTTATTTGCAAAGAGCCTTGGTGTACCTCTGTCAAGGCTTAAAGCGCCTATTCAGACTACTGCGATTAATGGTACATCTATATTCCAAGGAGGCGTGGAATTCTTTACTGCCGAAATTTCTATGTCAGTGGGGACATTACATAACGAACAAATGTCATTTCTTGTTATATACAATTTATCAGATCCAGTTGTGTTAGGCATGCCATGGTTGCACCAACATAATCCGGTTATTGATTGGCGCATAGGTCATATCGTGCGCTGGAGTCCACGGTGTCAGAGTAACTGTATGTCTTTTTCAGTAAACCAGATTAAAATGAAAACACCTTCTATTCCATATGCGTTTAGGGATTATGAAGATGTTTTCTCTATAGTGGAGTCGGAGAAACTACCTCCTCACAGAGAATACGATTGTCCTATTGAATTGGTCCCTGGTGCCCGTCTCCCTAAGGGGAGAATATTCAACCTCTCTGGTCCTGAGCGTGTAGCTATGAAGGAATACATAGCAGACAGCCTTCGAAAGGGCTTCATTAGACCTTCCACCTCACCTGTAGGAGCTGGGTTTTTCTTTGTAGAGAAAAAAGATGGTGGACTCAGACCATGCATTGACTACCGTGAGCTGAACGCCATAACCATAAAAAATCAATACCCACTGCCACTCATTCCTGATCTGTTTAATCAGTTACTGGGAGCTCGCTGGTTTACTAAGCTTGACCTCCGGGGGGCATATAACCTGGTCCGCATAAGAGATGGGGACGAATGGAAAACGGCCTTTAATACACCCCTTGGCCATTTTGAGTACTTGGTAATGCCCTTCGGACTCAGTAACGCTCCTGCAGTATTTCAGCACTTCGTCAATGATATTTTCAGAGATATTTGTGGGGTGTATGTCGTCGTATATCTGGACGACATTTTGATTTATTCTGCTGACCCTGTGACACATGCTCAACACGTCCGTTCAGTACTGCAAAGACTGCGCGAAAACTCTTTGTTCGCGAAATTTGAAAAATGTGTTTTTTTTGCCGAAGAGGTGCAGTTCTTAGGATACATGGTCTCAGGCAAGGGGTTCCGCATGGATCCTGCCAAGATTCAACCCATTAAGGATTGGGTACAACCCAAATCGCTGAAAGCACTGCAGCGATTTTTGGGATTTGCGAATTATTATCGCAAATTCATCAGGGGATTCTCAGAGATTGCCAAGCCACTCACGGACCTTACCCGGAAAGGGGCGGACGTGACTAATTGGAATCCTGAGGCAACCCGGGCTTTTTCTACACTAAAGGAGTGCTTCGTGGCCAACCCGGTGTTGATTCAACCAAACTTGGACCACCCGTTTATTGTGGAAGTAGATGCCTCCGAAGTCGGAGTGGGAGCAGTGCTCTCACAAGGCACTGCATCCCTCACACAGCTTCGTCCATGTGCCTTTTTCTCCCGCAAATTCTCTGCCACGGAGAGAAACTATGACATCGGCAACCGAGAACTATTGGCAATCAAGTGGGCCTTCGAGGAATGGCGCCACTAACCTAACCTACCTAGAGTCGGCTAAAAGACTAAACCCTAGGCAGGCCAGGTGGGCCTTGTTTTTCTCCAGGTTTGATTTCTTAATCACCTTTCGCCCCGGAACCAAAAATGTGAGGGCAGATTTCCTCTCCCGCAGCTTTTGTCACACACACACCGAGGACTATGAACCAGGTCCCATATTGGCTAATGGCATTGTCGTGTCGGCAGTATCTCTGGACCTTCTGGAGGAGATCCGTAGGTCATCAGAACGAGCTCCTGACACTACGCCCCCCCAAAAATTATTCGTTCCAGCTACCTTTCGCTTACGAGTGTTAAAAGAATCTCACGACTCCGTCCTGGCAGGCCACCCGGGTCTCAATAATACCACTAGGCTGGTAACCAGGAACTTTTGGTGGCCAACGGTGGCCAAGGATTGTAAGGAGTACGTCTCAGCGTGTGAAGTCTGTGCCCGCGCCAAGTCCCCCCATAACCGTCCTACCGGCTGGCTTCACTCCTTGCCCACCCCTGACAGTCCATGGACCCACATCTCCATGGACTTCATTACAGACCTGCCACCCTCCGAGGGGAAAACTTGTATTTGGATGGTGGTGGACAGGTTCAGTAAACAGTCTCACTTTGTTCCCCTGTCCGGCTTACCCAACTCTGAAACCTTAAGCAAGTTGTTTGTTCTTCACGTTGTACGTTTGCACGGCGTTTCGGCAAATATCGTATCCGACAGGGGTACCCAGTTCGTCTTGAAGTTCTGGAGGGCGTTCTGTAGACGTATTGGTGTTGAGTTGTTCTTCTCCTCGGCATACCATCCCGAGACGAATGGCCAAACTGAGAGTGCCAACCAAACGCTGGAGCAATACCTCCGCTGCTATGTCTCAGCACATCAGTCAGATTGGGTGGAACATTTGCCATTGGCAGAGTTCGCTCTCAATAATAGATACCAAGACTGCATCAAAACTACCCCCTTCTTCTGTAACCTTGGACTACATCCGTGCTTTGGATCATTTTCGGCCAAGATGTCGGAAATCCCAGGGGTTGAGCAAAATATACATCGTCTGAAGACTATTTGGTCTGAAGTAAACTCTAATTTAAAAGGGGCTCAAATTAGACAGACTTCGGCGGCTAATAGACGACGATCCCAGGGGCCGCACCTGGGAGTTGGTGACAAGGTTTGGCTCTCTACAAGAAACATCAAACTTAAGGTACCGTCGGCCAAACAGGGTCCCAGGTTCATCGGCCCATATGAAATATTAGAGGTAATTAACCCGGTAGCGTTTCGGTTAAAGCTCCCGCAGTCGTTTAAAATTCCTAACGTTTTTCATAAGTCCCTCCTCAAGGTGTACCGTTCCCCAATTCGTCCCGTCCAGTCCCCTCCTCCTCCAGTTTTGGTCAAGGGTGCCTTGGAGTACGAGGTCCAAGGCATATTTGATTCCCGTCTAGTGAGAAACTCGGTACAATATTTGGTGCATTGGAAGGGCTATGGCCCAGAGGAGAGGTCCTGGGTCCCCGCTAGTGACATTCGTGCTAAGCGGTTGATTAGAAGGTTTCACCTCCTCCACCCTGACAAACCGGGTTTTGAGGGTCCAGAGGCCCCTCTTAGAGGGGGGTACTGTCACGTCACCGCCAGACTCAGGGCCTGCTGTCCCGACCTCGGCCAGTAGGAGGCACCGGACTATCACATCGCCGTCAGACTCAGGGCCTGCAGTCCCGGCCTTGGTCTCTGGGAGGCGCTGTGCTTCAACCCCGAGTGGTGGCGGCGATAGTCATGAGGCTCCTGCGCAGGCGTCCGCTGGACGCAGGCTTCGCTCCTCGGTCAGTCATGAAGGGGCTGGTGCATCACCATCCAGCCTGGTCCTGGGGGCGGTCCGGATGACATCATCAGCCCACGGGCCTGTGAGGGATGACCTGATCCCTCAAATACCTTGGGACTGCTCTTGCAGGCCGCCGGATATATTCTTGGTTCCCCTGCGTGTTACTGTGTGTATTACTGTTGACTGACTCTGACTTTTGCCTGGACTTCTGACCCTTCTTCTGCCTAACGATTCTGTACCTCTGCGACTCTCCTGGTTTATGACACTGACTTCGGCCTGGATTCTGACTCTGCTTCTGCCTAACGATTCTGTACCTCTGCGACTCTCCTGGTTTATGACACTGACTTCAGCCTGGATTCTGACTCTGCTTCTGCCTAACGATTCTGTACCTCTGCGACTCCCCTGGTTTATGATTCTGGCTTCGACCTGGTATCTGTCTTTGCTGCTGTCTACCATTTTTATACCTTTTCTGCCTGACTGGTTTAGTCTCGGATATCATTGCCTTTGTGTCCTGTGTTGGAACACCTGTCTGGCGACCGTCCTGCTCTGGTCATTGCTCCTATTCAGACAGCACCTCCTGGGCTCTGCTATAAATCCAGATCCCTGTATAGGGGTAAAGGGTATCAGTGTTTCTCGGGGTGTTGTCTGGCTGCAGTTCAGACTGCAGGCAGACGTCACAAATGGTTTGAGTAAAATACCACTGTCTCCATCGTTGGCGACTATGGGTATAGTTCTTGACAGTGTATGTGGTTTGAGGACCTAGACCTGGATGAGCCTAGCGTTTATCAAGTTGAACCTGCCCCACTGTCCAGAAAGGCAGAAAAAAACAACTTATTTTTGATCAAATGGAACTCCGCAAGCAGAAAGAATTGTGTCCTACTCACGGAGGAAATATGTAAACCCGGGTTGCAAATCTCCTCACAACCCGGGCTCCTTAGTTTTCCGGCGGCTGTTTACAGTGAGATAGGGAGGGACATGTGCCAATGAAATGGCCCTTTCTACCACAGTAAAAACAAACTCCCCCTTGCGCAGAACAACAGACTGCTTTCCAGAACTAGTTGCCCCATCAAACAGCATGGGATCCTCAAGTGACTCAGACCAGGTTTCCCTTGGTCCCAGACCTCCCACATATTGGAGGTGTCTCTTTATGTCTCTGGCAAACATGGTGATCCACCCAGATAGCCAGAGATGTATGCCTCAAGGGAAACTGGAGTCTTATGCAGGGCTAAGGCATTCTTCATCCTTACTAATAGCCCTAAACACAACTGGCTACGGAACGCAGGGTCATTCCTCTTAGTGTCAGTCGATCACCTCTGAAACTTGGAATAATACTCCTCCACTGATAGGTCTCACTGCTTGAGTTGACATAGTGTGGACTCAGCCAGAGAGATGCGGTCGGAGTTAACATATATATGACACTGTGCAAGAAAAAGTTCCTCCACCATCTGGAACAACTGGGAGTCAGATGGGAGAGAGAATGCCTGTGCTTGGGGGTCACCCTGAAGGAGCGAGATTACTATCCCCACCCATTGCTCCTCGGTTCCTGATGAACAAGGACGTAATCTGAAGTATAGTTTACAGGCCTCCCAGAAAACAACAAACTTGTCACGCCCCCTAGAGAACCTGTCAGGCAAAGCGATATTGGGCTACACTAAGGGTTGCCTGGAAGTCATGGTCCACAAGTCTGATGTGTTAGGGTGCTGCAAAACGAGTGCGTAGATTTGCCACCTCCAGGCTAAGCTGCTGCAGTTGCCCTGTCAAAGCAGTGACAGGATCCATAATGGATCAAAAATAGTTTTGGTCAGAGCTAATGTCACGACTCTGTTGTGGCGTGTCCTGAGACCAGGGGCTCCTTTCCTGTCCCTAACTCTAGGGGTGCCCTAGCTCACCATGCTCCTCAGATTACTTCTGATGGTAAAGACGCTGGGGCCACGTACCTTACCTTAACTCCTGAATCTGCCCTCAGTTTGTAACCTTTCCCCATCCTGGGAGGAGGGGAGTAGTAGTGTACGATGGTACGCCAACCAGACTAACAGGGTAATACGAACAGGGATAACGAAAAATACAAAACATAAAAGATACTCACCCATATATCAGAGGAATGCACTGGGTAGTGGAGGATGGGGTTAAGTGAAGGTAGGAGAAGAAAGGGAATTATCATACACTCAAAACCTAGCAACAGTCACAGATAAATCTACCAAATGCCATCTCCATTAATGCTCTATAATGCCTCAACTGAGCAAATTAACCCATGCACTGCTAAAATAAATTTACATTGTTTAATACTAAGGTGAAGTGCTTCTTCAATGCCCGACAGGGCAGTAGGGTACTCGGTATTGGACCGCTTCGGGGCAGTGTCACAGAGGCGGTGACCCGGTCTGTGGCCCTGGGTGTCCAATAAAAGGGGAAATTTACAGGGGAAATAAAGAGTTTGTAGTAAAGTGGTCGTGACACCACCTGTTTTATCTGATCAGAGGTGATGAGCGCTGCAGTGCAGATCCTCTGGGACTGATGGTGATGCAGCAGAATTGGAATAGCTCTCCATAGGGAGAGCTTAGTTCCAGGGCAGATGAAAGATTTTGAGGGAGATGGTGATGTAGTACTTGGCAAGAGATGTAGCAGTGCTGAGAAGGTGTTGCAGAAAAAATTCAAAGGACACAGAGTGAAGTTTCCTTTACCTGTTACTAAGCTGTGTAGGTACAGTCCAGGGCTCAGGTTACAGATGTTACAGGAGTCGGTCAGTCTAAAAGCAATTTGGGAATCTCCTTATTCAGGTGGGTTGTGAGGCATCCTTTCTAGCGCTATTCTCTGGTACTTGCTTGTTATGAATGGGACACTGAGGAGGAAAAATCAAAACAAGCTAAGTCACAGAAAACCAGAGAGGTTGGTAACTATGCAGATTGCAGATCCCTGGTCCTGACCACACAACTAGCAGCAGCTGTGGAGCGTATCTACGTTGATCCTAGACGCTTCGTCACAGCCGGAGAACTACAAAAGCCTGAAGCAAGAAAAGGTGAAAACTAACTGCCCCAGAGCAGACCCCAAAGGAATAGATAGCCCCCACACATGTATTGACGGTGAAACAAGATGAAAACACAAACACAGGCAGGAAAATAGGCTGAGCAAACGATGGGGCCCAAAACAACTAGAAAGGACAGGAAAGGAAAGACACCATCTGCAATCTGCCAAAAACCCTACAAAAATAATGTCCAACACTTCTGAGAACAAAATTAACCCTGAAGTCACTAGACTTCTCCCACTATATCAGCACTCTGAAATATTCTGAGACAGAGCAAAAAGAGGCCAATCTAATAAGGGACAAAAAGCAAATGGGCAAATACAGATAAATAAGAGTGGAAATTCAGCACAGCCCCAGCTGGCTGACCACACAAAAAACTGAATAGACCAACAAAATCAAGTGTGAACATTAGCAGAAAAACTTAGATTGAGCTGACTGGAACAGAGCTGAGAACCAAGACCTGACAAGCCAGAAGGAATCACCAGCACCAGAATAGGGCGTCGGCTGTCTTAAATCCTGTCTGAGATTCCTGAAGTCCAATCGTCATCCTCCTTATCAGGTGGCAGATCTCCACTGATTAAATCAGCCTCACTACCTCCTGTTACCACCAGAGGGAGCCTGGAAGGAGAACTCACAACTGGTAGACCAGAAAATGAACTCACAACAGTACCCCCCCTTGAGGAGGGGTCACCAAACCCTCATCCACGCCACCAGGTCGATCAGGATGGGCCTGGTGAAAAGCACGAACCAATCTATTTTTCATGAATATCAGAGGCAGAGACCCAAGAATTATCCTCCTGGCCATAACCCTTCCATTTGAGCAAATACTGGAGTCTCCGTCTAACCAAACAAGAATCCAATATTTTCTCTACCTCATATTCCACATTGCCTTCAACCAACACAGGGTCAGGAGGTGCTGCCATAGGAACCACTGGCTCAACAAACCTCTTCAACAAAGATTTGTGAAATACGTTATGGATCTTGAACGTAACTGGAAGAGCCAATCGAAAAGAAACAGGATTAAGAATCTCCAAAATCTTATAAGGTCCAATAAATCTTGGCTTAAATTTTGGAGATGCAACCTTCATAGGCATATTCTTAGACGACAACCAAACCATATCACCCACTTTAAACCGGGGACCAATGGTCCTATGCCGGTTGGAAAATCGCTGCGCCCTTTCCTGAGAGTGACAACTTATCCACCACTTGGTCCCATATCTGCTGCATTCTCTCAACCACAGTGTCCACACCTGGGCAGGACGAAGATTCCACTTGCCCTGAAGAGAATCGAGGATGAAACCCAAAATTACAGAAAAAGGGTGACATTAAAGTGGCAGAGCTAGCTCTATTGTTCAGCGCGAATTCGGCCAAGGGCAAAAAAGAGACCCAATCATCCTGATCAGCAGATATAAAACATCTTAAATAAGACTCCAAAGTCTGGTTTGTTCTCTCAGTCTGTCCATTGGTCTGGGGATGAAACGCGGAGAAGATTAACTGAATTCCCAGATTGGAACAAAAGGCTTTCCAGAATCTGGAAACAAACTGGACTCCTCTGTCGGACACAATGTTCTCAGGAATCCCATGTAACCGAACCACCTGTTGTAAAAACAAGGGTACCAACTCAGCAGAAGATGGCAACTTTGGGAGTGGTACAAGATGGACCATCTTCGAAAGTGTATCACAAATCACCCAGATAACAGTCATTCTCTGAGAGACAGGAAGATCAGAAATAAAATCCATTGAGATATGGGTCCATGGCCTCTTGGGCACCGGCAGGGGCATCAGCAACCCACTAGAATGAGAACAGGGTTTAGACCGAGAACAAGTCCCACAGGACTGTACAAAATTCCTGACATCACGAGATAAGGCGGGCCACCAAAAAGACCGACTCACCAAATCTCTGGTACCAAAAATACCTGGATGACCAGCCAATGCGGAGCAATGAAATTCAGACATCACTCTCTTTCTCCACTGGTCAGGAACATACAATTTTCCCATAGGGCAACGCTTAGGTTTATCCTCCTGAAATTCCTCCAGGGCGCGTCTCAAATCGGGCGAAATGGCAGAAAAAACTACCCCCTCACTTAGGATGGTAGTAGGCTCGGTCACATTAAGAGAATCGGCAAAGAAACTCCTAGAAAGGGCATCTGCCTTAACATTCTTAGTGCCCGGAAGAAAAGAGACCACAAAATTAAAACGCGTGAAAAACAAGGCCCATATAGCCTGTCTAGGATTCAAGCGTTTGGCCGACTCCAGATAAATCAAATTCTTGTGATCGGTGAGGACCACAAATTGATGTCTAGCTCCCTCCAACCAATGTCTCCACTCCTCAAATGCCCACTTCATGGCCAACAATTCCCGATTCCCCACGTCATAGTTGCGTTCAGATGGGGAGAACTTTCGAGAAAAGAAGGCACAGGGATTCATCTTAGAAGTCACAGGGTCTTTTTGGGACAAAACAGCTCCTGCACCAATCTCAGAAGCATCTACCTCCACCTGAAATGGAAGTGAGACATCAGGTTGCCGTAAAAATGGAGCTGAAGTAAATCTCTGCTTAAGCTCCTGAAATGCTGAGATAGCCTCAGGAGACCAATTCAGCACATCAGCTCCCTTCTTGGTCAGATCAGTCAGTGGTTTGACAATACCAGAAAAATTACCTAGAAATTTACGATAGAAATTAGCAAAACCCAAAACCTTCTGGAGGGCCTTCAAAGAAGTAGGCTGAACCCAATCATAAATGGCCTGTACCTTGGCCGGGTCTATTTCAATAGTCGATGGAGATAAGATAAATCCCAAAAATGAAATCCTCTGTACACCAAAGAGGCATTTTGATCCCTTAACAAACAGGGAATTCTCCCTCAATATCCGGAACACAGTCCGAACATGTTCCACATGAGAATCCCAATCACTAGAAAAGATCAAAATATCATCCAGATAGATGATCAAAAACTTATCCACAAAGTCACGGAAAATATCATTCATAAAGGACTGGAAGGCAGAAGGGGCATTAGTGAGCCCAAAAGGCATCACCAGGTACTCAAAATGTCCCTCCGGAGTATTAAAGAAAAAATGATTCACCGCACTCAATACGTTAATTGTATGCAAAAGTATATATATTTATTAGATATGTCCAATCCAAACAGAGAAAGGATGTGCCCAAGCATGTTTTAACAAAAGCAAAAATACCCGACGTTTCGATCCTCCCGGATCTTACTCATGGGATACACTTGACATAATATTAACAGACATGGGGCACTCGTAGAGGGTACAGGACCCCACAGGATAACTGTAAGGTTTAGGAATTGCAACAAACTGGAAATATCTAGTTGATATATATTTTCTAGTAAGAAGGTGTGGTATTTAAATCTCTGCTGAAAATAGGTAAATCCTGGCTTGAGTTTCAGAGAGCTGTAATCTAGAGGTTTCCACCATAATTTAGAGGTTTCCACCAGGGGTCACGAGTGTTTAGGATAAGCATGCCATATTGAAATTTAGGCCTGAAGCAACCAGTGTGTAGTTTGTGGCTGTGGTGGCCGACGTACACCCGTTTAAACCTTAAATAGAAAAGATATAGGCTGAGGCTGGAGTGGCCAACAAGTAGAAATTTATGCCTGGGGAATCCTGTAAGCAAAGGTCAAGTGATGCAGGTGGCGCTCCTGCGCCCTACCTCTGAGTAGATGCGGGCTGTACTTAAGGTTTAAATGGGTGTACGTCGGCCACCACAGCCACAAACTACACACTGGTTGCTTCAGACCTAACTTTCAATATGGCATGCTTTTCCTAAACACTCGTGATCCCTGGTGGAAACCTCTAGATTATGGTGGAAACCTCTAGATTACAGCTCTCTGAAACTCAAGCCAGGATTTACCTATTTTCAGCAGGGATTTAAATACCACACCATCTTACTAGAAAATATATATCAACTAGATATTTCCAGTTTGCCGCAATACCTAAACCTTCCAGTTATCCTGTGGGGTCCTGTACCCTCTACGAGTGCCCCATGTCCGTTAATATTATATCAAGTGTACCCCATGAGTAAGATCCGGGAGGATCGAAACGTCGGGTATTTTTGCTTTTGTTAAAACCTGCTTGGGCACATCCTTTCTCTGTTTGGATTGGACATATCTAATAAATATATATACTTTTGATTACAATCAACGTATCGAGTGCGGTGAATTATTTTTTCTTTGCTTAGACAAACCCTTAGTGGTTTAATTCACCTGCACCTACTTCAATTAGTAAGACCTGAGTGCGCATCAACCTTTTGGTATACCTCCGGAGTATTAAACGCCGTCTTCCATTCATCCCCGTGCTTGATGCGAATAAGATTATACGCCACCCTGAGGTCAAGCTTGAAAACCAGCAGGCACTCTTAACTCTGGAGAATAAATCAGACATCAGAGGTAATGGGTACTGATATTTAACCGTCATCTTGTTAAGGGAACGATAATCAATACACCATCTTAATGAACCATCTTTCTTGGCCACAAAAAAAAACCAGCACGTAAAGGTGACGAGGATGGTCTAATATGACCCTTCTTCAATGACTCCTTAATATAGGATCGCATAGCATCATGTTCGGGTACTAATAAGTTGAAAAGCCGACCCTTAGGAAATTTACACCCAGACATCAACTCAATTGCACAGTCATAACTCCTATGAGGAGGCAAAGACGCAGACTCATTCTCACTAAATACATCAGAGAAATCAGCCAGATAATCAGGAATATCATGAGACTGAGGAGAGGTGGAGAAAACAGGAGCGTCCCTAAGAACACACTGACAACCCCAACTCACCACAGACACAGATTTCCAATCCAAAACTGGGTTATGAGTTTGCAACCAGGGGAACCCCAGAACAATAGTATCATGCAAATTATGCAGCACCAAAAATTTACAATTTTCTTGGTGGTCTGGGGCAACCCGCATTATCACCTGGGTCCAAAACTGAGGTTTATTCTCCGCCAAAGGAGTAGCATCAATACTCCTCAAAGGAATAGGCATCCGCAGAGGCGTCATGGAAAAACCACAACGTTTAGCAAAGTCCAAATCCATCAGATTCAACGCTGCTCCAGAATCCACAAAAGCCTTAGTGGAAAACGTGGATAAGGAGCAGATCAGAGTAATTGCCAAAAGGAACTTAGGTTGTATACTGCCCACAGCAAATGTGTGTGCAAAACGTTTCTCTCGTTTTGGGCAGACAGAAATAGTATGAGAGGCATCTCCACAGAAAAAACACAGCTTATTACGCCTTCTAAACTCCCGACGTTGTGCCCTAGACAAAACCCCATCACATTGCATAGGTTCAGATGTTCGTTCAAAAGGTGGCAGCTCCTCTCGTGTAGTTTTACGTTCACGTAAATGCCGATCAACTTGAATGGCTAATGACATAGAATCATCCAGACCAGAGGGAACAGGAAATCCCACCATAACATCTTTTACGGTCTCTGATAAACCCTTCCGAAAGAGAACCGCCAATGCACTATCATTCCATGTAGTAAGGACCGCCCACTTTCAGAATTTTTGACAGTATAACTCTGCAGAATCCTGACCCTGGTTTAATGCCAACAGGGTTCTCTCAGCTTAATCAACAGCATTAGGTTCATCATACAACAACCCTAAGGCTTGAAAAAATGCATCCACATTAGTCAGAATAGGATTTTCAGGTGTCAGAGAAAAAGCCCAATCCTGGGGATCGCCACGCAGCATGGAGATGACAATTTTAACCTGCTGTGCAGAGCTCCCCGATGAGTTAGACTTCAAGGCAAGAAATAATTTACAATTATTCTTAAAATTCAGAAATTTAGACCGATCCCCAGAAAACACATCAGGAGTAGGGATCTTAGGTTCAGCAGTATGTGACTGAATGAGGTAGGTGGAAATTCCCTGTACTTCAGCAGCAAGTTGCTCCACATGATCAGACAATTGCTTAATCTCCATTAGAAAAAAAAAACCTCCTACGGCCCCAGAAAAAAAGAGGAAAAACTACATTAAAAAAAAAAATTCTAACACTTTTTTTTTCCTTCTTTTGTAACAACTTTTCCTGCTTTTGAGTACCCTAGAATCTGCTGTATGGCTGGTGATTCTGTTATGAATGGGTCACCGAGGAGGAAAAATCAAAACAAGCTAAGTCACAGAATACCAGAGAGGTTGGTAACTATGCAGATTGCAGATCCCTGATCCTGACCACACAACTAGCAGCAGCCGTGGAGCGTACCTACGATGATCCTAGACGCTTCGTCACAGCCGGACAACTACATAAGCCTGAAGCAAGAAAAGGGGAAAACTAACTGCCCCAGAGCAGACCCCAAAGGAAAGACAGCCCCCACACATGTATTGACGGTGAAACAGGATGAAAACACAAACACAGGCAGGAAAATAGGCTGAGCAAACGATGGGGCCCAAAACAACTAGAAAGGACAGGAAAGGAAAGACACTGTCTGCAATCTGCCAAAAACCCTACAAAAATAATGTCCAACACTTCTGAGAACAAAATTAACCCTGAAGTCACTAGACTTTTCCCACTATATCAGCACTCTGAAATATTCTGAGACAGAGCAAAAAGAGGCCAATCTAATAGGGGACAAAAAGCAAATTGGCAAATACAGATAAATAAGAGTGGAAATTCAACACAGCCCCAACCGGGGCTGGCTGACCACACAAAAAACTGAATAGACCAACAAAATCAAGTGTGAACATTAGCAGAAAAACTTAGCTTGCGAGGACTGGAACAGAGCTGAGAACCAAGACCTGACAAGCCAGAAGGAATCACCAGCACCAGAATAGGGCGTCGGCTGTCTTAAATCCAGTCTGAGATTCCTGAAGTCCAATCGTCATCCTCCTTATCAGGTGGCAGATCTCCACTGATTAAATCTGCCTCACTACCTCCTGTTACCACCAGAGGGAGCGTGGAAGGAGAACTCACAACTGGTAGACCAGAAAATGAACTCACAACACTTGCTGTTGTGAACTCTGCTCAAGTTCCCCCCTCTGCTACTTAGGTAGAACTCCACTCGCATGACAGGCAGCAGTAACCTGCTTCAGGGATCGCTCTCCTCCTGCGTCCCTGGCTCACGCGTGCTGCTTTGTAGTTGAGTATCAGGGACAGAGGGTCTGCGGTCCTCTGTCCTCCGGTTTCTGCTGCTGGGACATCAGCTTCCACACAGCCTCGGACTCCGGTGTCCGGTCTTTGGCGCTGAAGCCTGGGGGTGAGCCCTGCTATGGCTCCTGTCCCCAGCTTCTCTCTGCATGTCCTCCCGTCACTCTTTTCAGGCTCTAAATACTTACTAACTTCCTCCTCCTGACTAGAGAGAGCAGCTCCCCAGAAGTTGGGTTTAGAGCTCCCTCTGCTGGCCTGGAGTAGGAACTGTGTTGTATGCTGGAACTACCTGTTAAGGAGATCCCTTCCTTGCTTCCAGGCATGACATCACTCCCCCCTGAAGGGAAGCATGGCCATTGTGGCAACCAAACTCCTGGGGTGCCACACTTCTAGTCAGTACAGAAATAGAAGAAATCAGGTACTGAGGTCTTCTGTCTCCTCTCTGTTGCTCTAAATCCGTGCATACTACTGTGTGCAGAACCATCACACTGTAAATGAGTTCATTGTACTGTAAGTGAAGAAATGTACTGTTGGGGCATCATACTGTATATGGGGAAATGTACTGTCAGGGGGCATTATACTGTGTGTGGGTACATCATACATCATACTGTGTGGGGAAATGTATGGTGGGGAGTATCATTTTATTTGTGTGGAGGCTATGAAAGAGGAATGGTACTGTGTGAGCACTAATGTTTTACATTAGGAGAAATATCTCTGCATGGATATACATAAACGACAGTGAAAAGTTAATAAAGTGACTTAGTGTAAAATATAATTTGCCAAAACGCTTTTGTACATGCTACAGTGTTTCTACTTCTTTCCTTTGTTCCAAAGTTGGGAGGTATGGTGCATCTGTGAATTCAGCTCTTTGGGGAGATAAGCATAAAGACATATACATCAGAGCAGAGCCAAGTAGCTTTGAATATAGGACTGTGGTAAGATAAATCAGTTATTAAAGCGCAGGCGTGGCATTGAGGCCATAATGCATCAGTATTGAGAAGTGTAGCTGTGAATGTGTGGCGCCCCCAGGAGTATGGTCGCCACAGTGGCATTGCCTTCCTCCAGGGAGGGTGATGTCAGGCTTGGAAGCAATGAAGGGTCTCTCTAGCAGTTAACCATTACATGCAACACAGTTCCCACTCCAGGCCAGCAGTGGGAGCTCTGAACCAGAATTGGGGGAGGAGTGCTCTCTGAGGGCCAGGAAGGGAAATGAGGAGTTAGATTGAGGAGTCCGAAGTGTGTAGACATGGAGAGAGAAGCTGGGAGACTGAGCGAAGTTGAGAGCTCATTCCCAGCTGGAGCGCATGATCTGGAGCCTGGTCTCCATGGTTGTATGGATACTGAAGGTACTGCAACAGAAACCAGAGGAATAGGAAGCTGTAAATGCTCTATTCCCACCTAAGACTCAGAGGCACAACAGCAACGGGTGAGCCAAGAGAAGAGATAGAAGGCTACAGCTGTCTGCCATACGAGGTAGATCTGAGAGGGAACAAGAAGGAGGAACTTCAGTGTAACACAGTACTGCATGTACCTCAAGTAAGCGCTAGGAAGGAGACTACACAACCTATCTGCATAGAGAGATTCCTGAGTTGCTTCCAGGCTAATTAGCTCCTGTGCCATCTGTAATCTGGACCCTGGACTGCATTTGCCAAGCCAAAGTAAAGGTAAAGAAACTGCAACCTGTTGTGTCCTTGCCTTCTTCCGGCAAACTCTCCAGCACTGCTATATCTCTGTGCCAAACACTACACCCTCTTCCTCAACCCCTATCCTCTTCATCTACTCTGTGCCAAACACTACACCCTTTTCCTCAACCCCTATCCTCTTCATCTACACTGCCCTGGGACTACATCCCTGCCTGTGGAGGGCTACACCATCATTGCTGCACCCCACCATCTGTCCCAGAGGATCTGTCTGCAGCGTCGGCTTAACATCTTCATTGCCGAACACCACAGGTGGCGTCACGAATCATTCACTCATAAACTTTATTCCATCACTTAATCCCTTTTACATGGGCACCCAGGGCCATGGACCGGGTCACCGCTGCTGTGACATCCCCCTCTGAGAGACTGGCCCGGTACCGAGTACCCCACAGCCCTGGGAGGGCGACACATTTTGGAGTCACGAACAGGATTTACGGAGGCCGGTGTTCCCGGGTCCTGTGTGCCAGAGACTGTGTTGTGTGCTATAGACTGTTTGTGAAAGTGCCGCCATTACCCCGCTGCTTGGCACACTTGGGAAACCAAAGAGGCGGGCCGTCATGGGCGGAGCCAGCTGAAGAGCGCGAACAAGTGAAGTCCCGCGCGGGGAGTTACAGCGCGCGAGAAGTGGGAAGTGGAGGCCTGCAGCCCCGATCATCCAGCCTGCAAAGCTGCAGCCGGTAAGCCTGCTCAACCCCGGGGCCTGGCTAATGTTAACTAGGGGGGAAGAGAATGTTGGAGGCACGTGCCGATGCAGCGGTGGACGCCCCCACCAACCCCTCAGCGCCGCAAGATGCAGGGCCCAACGTGGCTGCGGCTCCAATAGCACCCACCGCAGCGGTCCCTATAATGTCGCTGTCTATGCCTTACATACCGGGAGCAGCATGGCTACTGCAGTATTCAGAGGAGTCACATACCCTGAGTGACTTCAAAGAGAGACTGTGCAGTTTGTTTGAAGTGTATCCTCTGTCTGAAAGCCAGAAGGTGAACATCCTTATTGGGCAGCTAACAGGTGCAGCACAGAGAGAAGTAAAAGCCTGGCAGGACACTGATAAGGAGACTGTTAAAAAGATCCCGGCTAAGCTAAGAAGCACCTTTGACACCCGCACTGCCGCTGAAATCAAGATGAGATTCTTTGGGTGTAAGCAGAAAGCGCAGGACAGTATACGGGACTATGCTGCAGGAGGCACTGCGAGCCGTCAAGCAGATTGACCCAGACAGTGTGAAAGATGGAGATGGACTGTTAAAGGAGCAATTCATTGAGGGACTCCTATCCAGTACCCACAGAGCACAGCTGCGCATAACAGCCCTACAAAACCCTGACCTAGACTTTGCTGATATCAAAGACAGGGCTATCTGGGTGCTGCATGAACCAAATGTCAGCTGTCCAGCGCCCCCTAGGCGCCCAGCAATTACATACCACCAGGAAGCAACATCTTTCCCTTCCATCCCTGTGGAGGCTGATGCACAGACTCTGGACAAAGATCCATCTGCAGAACTGCGTCTTCAGGTCCAGGAGTTGACCAAGGGTATGATTGCACTTGCTAAAACCGTACAGTCCCTGCAGGTATCCTTCAAGGAGAAGATCCAGCTCTCCTCCAGTCCAGAGGATGTCCCGTGGCTAAAGAAGAAGAGGATCCCGCCACTCCAAGTAAGGAACAACGATCGCTATGACCAGGACGGACGTCCCATCTGTCGTCACTGCTACAAGGCAGGCCACCTTGCAAGATTCTGTTATTTAAACGAGCAACCCCTGGGGCAGAGGGCCAACCCCCAGGAGTAGGACCACAAGGCCCAAAGAACTGGCGAGCCAAGTATGTTGGAGGGAGACCAGTCCTCCCAGTGGTGATTGACGGTATCCCCATGAACGCTTTGCTGGACACTGGCTCCCAGGTGACAACTATGCCCTATATCCTTTATAAGCGGTATTGGGCTGATTCTGAACTTACTCATGGCCCAAGTGATGAACTCACAGAAGTGGCCAGTAATGGTCAGTCTTTACCGCAAGTGGGATGTAAAGAAATTACAAGAACGTTACTCAATGATGACTCTTGGTACCAATGTGATTGAAAATTGTCTTTCCAAGGTTATTGTCTTGTTGCAACAGGTGGCTGAGACTGCTGGTTCCAGTGAACAACGAGTCCTGCAGAAGGAGATCAAGGCCCTGTTACAAAGACAGCAGGTAGAACTCTCTGGCGGAGAAATTGTCAGCGTCAGAGTGAATGATTCTTTCCCAATTGCAATACCCCCCAGATGTGAAATGTTGATTTGGTGTCGGGCAGCCATAGGCCTCAGAGGAAAAGATTACCAGGCAATGGTAGAACCAGTGTACTCTGATAGCAGGCCCACTGTCCTGACAGCCAGAGTTGTAGTTGATGTCCATAAAGGGAGGGTACCTGTACGCCTCTTGAATTGTGGGGAGGACGAGGCCATAATACCTCGGTATGCCACAGTTGCCAAGCTGCTTACTGTCAGTAACAATGCAATGCAGGCAGCAGAGCCCTTGGTCTCATCCGACCAGGTGGAGGACAATGGCTCTGTAAAGCAGCTGGAGGAATGGTGCCAGCAACTGCAGGTGGGGACTGACTCCACCCCTTCATACCAAAAGAATGGGGTTTACCGAGTGTCTCAGGAGTATGAGCAGGTATTCAGTAAACACCCTCTAGATTTTGGGAAGGCAAAAGGGGTTCAACACCATATCCCCACTGGAGATCATCCACCCATAAAAGAAAGGTACCGGCCGATACCCCCAACACAATACCAATGTGCTAAAGGTATGTTGCGGGAAATGAAGGAGGCTGGGGTGATCAGAGACAGTTGTAGCCCGAGGGCACCCCCAATAGTCTTTGTGTAAAAGAAAGATGGTAACATGAGAATGTGTGTTGATTACAGAAAAATTAACAGCATTACACATAAAGATGCCTACCCATTACCTAGAATTGAAGAGTCATTAGCTGCACTTAAAACTGCTAACTATTTTTCCACCTTAGATCTCACTAGTGGGGATTGGCATGTTCCTGTGGCAGAGGCAGACAAGGAGAAAACAGCATTTACAACACCAATGGGTCTCTGTGAGTTCAACTACATGCCATTCGGGCTCTGCACCGCTCCAGGGACATTCCAACAGCTAATGGAATGCTGTCTTGGTCACAAGAACTTCGAGACAGTCCTATTGTACCTTGATGATGTCATTGTTTTCTCCAAGACTTATGAAGACCATCTGAAGCACCTAGCTGAGGTGTTTGAAGCCTTGTCCAACTTTGGCCTAAAAGTGAAGCCTTCCAAATGCCACCTCCTGAAGCCCAAGGTTCAGTACCTCTGTCATGTAGTGAGTGCGTAGGTGTGGCACCGGATCCTGACAAGGTCACAGTCATCCGGGACTGGCAGAAGCCCAGCAACCTCCATGAAGTACGTCAATTACTCGGACGGGTAGGCTACTACCGGAGGTTCATCAAAGGCTTCACTGAGATAGCCACTCCTATGCAAAATCTTTTGGTGGGTCAGCCCAAGAAGGCCAGAAAGCAGTGTCCTACATTCGAATGGAATGAGGAGCTGGAGAGGTCCTTCACTCGACTGAAGATGGCTCTCACAGGAGATGAAGTTCTGGCCTACCCAGATTATGGCCAACCCTTTGTGTTGCATACTGATGCCAGCAACGTGGGACTTGGAGCAGTACTGTCACAGGTACAGAATGGCAAAGAAATAGTGATCTCCTACGGCAGCAGGAAGCTTCGTCCCACTGAAAGGAACCCTGACAACTACAGTTCCTTCAAGCTGGAGTTCCTCGCCATAGTCTGGGCTGTGACTGAACGATTCAAGCATTACCTAGCTTCAGCCAAGTTTACCATCTTCACGGACAACAACCCGTTGACTCACTTGGAAACTGCCAAGCTAGGCGCACTGGAGCAGCGATGGATGGCTTAGCTGTCTAACTATGAATTCACCATCAAGTACCGAGCAGGGCACAAGAATGCCAATGCGGATGCACTGTCCAGAATGCCTAATCTGCCAGATGCAGGAGAAGACCCTGAGGCACTTGAAGAAATCGAGTTACCTGCCTTCAACCGGCCAATTGCGGCCCAACGTGCCCGAGGAGTGAGAAACAGACGGTCTGGCTTGAAAGAAGCCACCCAATCCATTGCCTCATCATGACTGGGCAGAAACGCAGGATAGCGACCCCGCAGTCCGCCTGGTGAAGGAGCTACTGTCACAAGCTGACTCACACCCAGAGTCAGATGCTCCTGAAGAAACCCAGCAGTTGTGGAAGGAGAGAGGCCGACTGTTCGTCTATGAAGGAAAGCTGTGTCGGAGGAGTATCAATGCCCGCACTCATGAGCTGGTCTGGCAGGTGATAGTCCCAAAGAAGGAGGCATCAATGGTCTTGGAAGCATACCACAATGGAGCTGGACACTTCGGATGGAAGAAGTTGGAGGCCTTGCTCCGGGAGAGATTCTACTGGGCTGGTATGAGGAAAGCCATTGAAAATTGGTGCGGGGAGTGTGGACAATGTAACCTGCGCAGGAAGGACCGTAACAGCCAGCGAGCTCCTTTGCAGCCAATAGTAACCAAACAACCACTCGAGTTGGTCGCCCTGGACCATGTGAAGCTGGTCCCAAGCCGTTCAGGCTACATTTATGCTC
The DNA here is from genome assembly GCF_039654945.1 of Dendrobates tinctorius. Taxonomy (NCBI): domain Eukaryota; kingdom Metazoa; phylum Chordata; class Amphibia; order Anura; family Dendrobatidae; genus Dendrobates; species Dendrobates tinctorius. The sequence continues at coordinate 17,211,191 of NW_027361998.1, read as the reverse complement.
TAACCATCGTTGACCACTACTCAAGATTCTTGGTAGTTGTGCCTGTCAAGGATGAAACAGCCAGGACAGCAGCCAGAGCATTCCAACAGCACTTTTGTCGACCACACGGATACCCCGAACAAGTGCTTAGAGATCAAAGTCCAGCCTTTGAGGCGGAAGTGTTCCAGGAATTCTGTAACTTGTACGGTTGCAAGAAGATCAGGACAACACTGTACCATCCACAGACCAATGGCATGTGTGAAAAGATGAACCAGGTGGTGATCGACCTACTGAAGACCTTGCCTTTGGAAGAGATGAATCTGTGGCCAGAAAAGTTGCCAGATCTGGTAGACCTCTGCAACCACATTCCTGTGAATTCCACCAACTGCACTCCAGCCTACCTAATGAGAGCGAGGCCTGGTAAGCTGCCTATTGATTTGGATATGGGAGCCCTACACCTGAGGTGACGTCACCAGATGCTGACTGGGACACAGAGGGGCAGCAACAGTATCGAAGAGTACAAGAGTGTGTAGGAAAGAGTCTAGCTCAGGCAAGACAAAAACAAGAAAGGCACTACAATCACCATGCAGCTGCAGTTCCCTTGTCACCAAGAGAGGAAGAGGAGGATGCATAAATTAGATGACCAATGAGAAGCTGAACCCTACACCATCTTACCATCAAACTTCGATAACACGAAGGTGTGCCTTATCAGTAAGGATGGGGGAGAAACCTCAGCAGCAGTATCAAGGGATCATTTGAAATTGTGCCCTGACCAGTTAAAAGAAAGAATGGAGGAACAAAACAACATCCAACCCATAGAGGAAGAAGAAACGGTCAGCACTGTACTTGGAGAATTCCCTGCAAATTGGACTCGAGCAAATAATGCCATAGTGGTACCAGTTTTGACCTTTCCCCAACTGGTAGTACAAGAAGAAGTGACTCAAGAAAACTCTGAAAATCAGGAAGTTCAGGTAGCAGATGCCACACCAGCAGTGGAGCCAGAGAGTCCTCGTCTTGCCAGTGGTGAATCTGTCATGCCCATGGTGAGTCTAATTAGTTGCAGACAGCTACTACCCAGTTTACCCACAGTGAGTAGAAGTGGTCCTAGGAAATCTAGTATCCCTGTGCTACGCAGAACTACCAGTATTGTAGCCAGTACAGTACACACTACCCCAGTGGTTAGCACCCAACAACCAGTGAGATCCCCAACAGCACCAGTGCTATGTAGGTCTGTCCGTAGTACCCAAGGTATTCCACCCCTCATATATCATGTATAAATTAGTTCATGTAAATGTTAAATTGTATGTATATATGTAACGTTTAAGTTTTGTGCCTACAGAGACTCTGTAAGAAATCCCCTTTTTGAATTTTCCAGTTTGTTTTGATGGACAATTGGGCCACAGGACTAGTTCACCATTTGCCCAGGAATGGACCATGGACATTGACGCATGGACTAATCATCACAGGACTATTTTTGGAGCTTTTGGTTTTTGTAATTTTCATTTTTTTTCTAAATCTTGTACATTTATGATTGTTCATTTGTTTATATGTTCATATGTTTTTTTATCAGTTCAGGAGTACTGAATTGCACTAGGGGGGAATGTGGCGCCCCCAGGAGTATGGTCGCCACAATGGCATTGCCTTCCTCCAGGGAGGGTGATGTCAGGCTTGGAAGCAATGAAGGGTCTCTCTAGCAGTTAATCATAACATGCAACACAGTTCCCACTCCAGGCCAGCAGAGGGAGCTCTGAACCAGAATTAGGGGAGGAGAGCTCTCTGAGGGCCAGGAAGGGAAATGAGAAGTTAGTGTGAGGAGGCCGAAGTGTGTAGACATGGAGAGAGAAGCTGGAAGACAGAGTGGAGTTGAGAGCTCGTTCCCAGCTGGAGCACATGATCTGGAGCCTGGTCTCCACGGTTGTATGGATACTGAAGGTGCTGCAACAGAAACCAGAGGAATAGGAAGCTGTAAATGCTCTATTCCCATCTAAGACTCGGAGGCACAACGGCAACGGGTGAGCCAAGAGAAGAGATAGAAGGCTACAGCTGTCTGCCATACGAGGTAGATCTGAGGGGGAACAAGAAGGAGGAACTTCAGTGTAACACAGACTGCATTTGCCAAGCCAAAGTAAAGGTAAAGAAACTGCACCTTGTTGTGTCCTTGCCTTCTTCCTACAAACTCTCCAGCACTGCTACATCTCTGTGCCAAACACTACACCCTCTGCCTCAACCCCTATCCTCTTCATCTACTCTGCCCTGGGACTACAGCCGTGCCTGTGGAGGGTTACACCGTCATTGCTGCACCACACCATCTGTCCCAGAGGATCTGTCCGCAACGTCGGCTTAACATCTTCATTGCCGAACACCACAGGTGGCGTCACGAATCATTCACTCATAAACTTTATTCCATCACTTAATACCATTTACATGGGCGCCCAGGGCCACGGACCGGGTCACCGCTGCTGTGACATCCCCCTCTGAGAGACCGGCCCGGTACCGTGTACCCCACAGCCGTGGGAGGGCGACCCAAATGCAGCCTTTCTTAAGGGAAGATGAGTTACTAGAAAAAGTATTAGCACCAAGATGAAGGGTGTAAAACAGCAGAAGTGAGCAGAGTAACTATGAATCCAGCATTGAAGATAGATAAAACACAGGAAGCAGCAGCAATATCTCTGTCTCTCGCTGCCTCTCTCTCTGCTTATCTCTCATCCTACATAGATTTCAATAGACAGATTCTTATTTTGAGACGGATTTTAGCAGTTTTTCCAGTGAATGATTTGAGGACTTGAGGATAAAGGGAAAAGTGGTTCATGAGTGGAGAAAGAAGCTCGTTTCTCTAATGTACATGTTTAAACTATTGATTTCTGTAGTTTATAGCAATGGCAGTGGCCATTTTGTGGATTTTATGGTTTGTTATAATTCTCTACAAGAACCCGAAATGTTATCGGGTAAAATAATACATTTTTCCTGGAGATAAATTTGTCATTATTTGATAATTATTATAATTTATGGCTTCTCCACATCTCGGGGCTATTTCAGAATTAGGATTGTCTCTTGTCGACGCTCTGAAATAATTCTCAGAACCTTATTAAAGGCTCCACATCGCTGACAGCCCTCTCACCGGGAGAAGCTGCCATGTCATGGTCAGACATCTGACGTCCCTTTTAAATGGTGCCAGCTCCCTGCCAAGACCCTCCGCTTGTCTCCTGCTTGCTCCGAGCCACTGTGCCCATCTTACTAGCCTCTGTGCTCCTCTATAAGCCGAAGATGCTTCTCTTACTTTGCCTATTCCTGCAGCTTTTCCCGGTGTCTTCTTCTACTGAGGCTTGTGAGCTGAGAGGAGACGTTATAGACGGTTATTACAGGGAAGGAGACCTGATGATCGGAGGGATAATACAAGTCAATACTTTATATATACCGAAGAAACTGACATTTACTTCAAGACCAAAGCCTCTGAGATGCGATCGGTAAGTGGCCCCCTAATCGCTGTCCCACCACCTCTGTAGACCTGCCCTTATATCATCAGCACATTATCACAGACTGGACCATTATCCCTGTAGTAATTTTTCATCTCTGTGACTTTCAGGCCGTCTCTACGATTTTATCGGTATCTTATGATTTTCTTCTTCACATTTCAAGAGATTAATAACAATTTGCAATTTCTTCCCAATATTTCCTTGGGTTACCAAATATTTGACTCTTGTGCCAATGTTCATACGTCGGTCTACAGCGTGCTCCGTATATTATCAGGTAAAAAGCAAATTATCCCAAACTACAGCTGCTGGAACAGGACTCACGTGGTGGGATTCATCGGAGACTTGACCACCACCTCCTCATACGCGGTAGCCCAGCTGGCCGGGATATACAGGTACCCGCAGGTACAAAACTATTCTTATATGTGCAATAGAATTTGCAACAACTTGGCACGCAATCCGTAGAGAGATTTTTAACAGATCCTTTTTTTTATGTGCATCCAAAAACAAAAACTTCAACTCATCAGAATAAAAAAGTGCTCGGTGTTTGGTTATCTCTCTGGTATTGCGGTGCTGGAATGTGCTTATTGCTCGGCGAGTAATGGGTGGTGCGCGAGTAAACACTCTAATCCCGCCCCGTATCTTTGACATCTTTTACACAGCCAATAGGCATGTGGGGATTGCCTGTGAGTCAGTGTAATGGCGTGGCCATCTTGGTTGTGGCATTACTGTGATTGGCTGGCTGTTTGACATCATCAGGGATTAGAAAAGGCCATGGCTCGGCACATTGATGCCATCGCACAGCTCTGTGATGCTTTGTATTGGAAGGAGAGACTGCTTGTCTAGTCCAGTGTGTCACATTATAAGAAATCAGAGGCCGGTAGTGTAGATAATGGTGCTGAAGCTGAGCCGTCATACTAACAGCCCTTCTAAGGCCTAATCATTTGTATCACATACAATCTGCATTTATCCTAGGGAGGGAGAGAGTTGCAGGAGCAGGGACAGTGACAGGATCCAGTCTGTTGACAGAGATTAGGCCTGTGCAGTCCATTGGCAAATATATGGTTGCATTTTTTTGTGGGGGCTCAAAAAGTTGAATATATTTTGATCAATCAGGTATTATGTGCTTTGAGGTCCTTTTTGTGATATATAACACACCCAAAACTCGTTTTTCCTGGGCTACATTTCTCAGCAATACACCATTTCGTAGTGTGGAGTAACTTTCTGTGATCTCTAAAACTGCTAAAAAAGATTTAAAAAAAAATGTGTAGCTCTCCATTTCTCAGATATACAGTGTTATGGGATCTGTGAACATTTCTGTGATCTGTTAAATTACAAAAAAAAGCTCTTAAAATTTTTGTGGGTGTCCACTTCTCAAATATACAGTGTTACTCTGGGAATATTTCTTTTGATTTCTAAAAGTGAACAAAAGCTTTTAAAATTTGTAAAGGCTTTTATTACTCAAACTTACAGGTGGTCTGTGAACATTTCTATGATCTGTCAAGCTGCTAAAAAGTTTTTTAAAACTGTGTAGGCCTCCATTTCTCAGACATACGGTGTTATTTTGTCTGTGAATATTTCTATGAGGCCTAAAAGTGGACAAAAGCTTTTAAAAATTGTGCACGTTTCCATTTCTCAGCCATACAGTGTTATGTGATATCTGAACATTTCCGTGATCTTTAAAACTGAGAAAAAGCTTGAAACATTTTTTTCCTTGTTTGAATTTGATTGCCATCCATACACTTTTGCACTCGTTCTGTTATTTCACGGTGGAGTAAACTCACATATAGAGCTTTGACTGATTGTAGGTGACCATTTTTTTTTCTTTTAATAAAAATTAACTTGGTTTCCAGAGACCTAGCAATTACAAAATGCGCAAGGCGTGCGTTATTGGACAGGTAAACTAGAAATCACAAATTCGCCTACCTCACATGGAATTTTTATACTGCAGAATCAATATTAAGATCCAACCAAGTCTGCCTGTATGCTTCTGACACATAACTGCTGCAGTAAAATGGTGTATAATATTTCCCTGCTCAGGACAATTTGCAGGATTGAAAGCAAAAATAATATTATTTATAAGCTTTAAAAAGGGTTTTTGTCTACTGTAAGTTGCAGGTTGCCGCAGAATAGAACAATGTCCAATTCACCCTATTCTGTCCTTCACGATCCCTTCAGCAGAATCTCTCCCTAAATGCTGCTGACAGCAGTATTACTATTGATTATCATTAGTCCTAAGAAGGGCGGTTGTTGCACTTCATAGAAATATAAATGTGGTTGAATCCCTGGCTAATATGCAGTTACAATCCTGTCCCTCTCTCACCGGCACCTCTCCCTACGCTGCCTGTGTCAGGTGTACAGTGTGCTGAGCATGGCGTCACAGGACTTATATAGATCTGATGATGGTACGCAGCCAGCCAATCACAGTAATGCCACAACCAAGATGGCTGCGGCAATACAGTGACTGGCACGCAATCCCCACATGTTTATTGGCTGTCTAACAAGCGCCAAGCATGCGGGACGGGGACTCGAACTGCTGCTCGAGCATTCCAAAAATACTCGCAGAGTAACGAGCATTCCGAGCACACTGATGCTTGAGCGAGTCATGACTAGTGACGAGCACGCTCGCTCCTCACTAGCGTGACACCATTGTTGCCAGCAGCGATCTGGTGGTCAGAGATGCTTACAGAGGTCTTCACCATGCTGTTCTCCCTCCATTCAACAGTTTTACTGCTCCCCAGACCTCATTGTAAGGTCTGCTGGAAAAATGCTCGGATTTCCTATTGACTCCAATTATACTCGTTACTCGAAATGAGCATCCGAGTATTAGGAATTGCTTGGTTCAAGCAACGAGTAACCAAGCATTTTACCGCTCGCTCATCTCTAGTTTTTAACTTTTAAGAAGGCCCCCTAAGCAAAATAGATGTTTCATAGTACTGGTCTTAAATGTGACAAAAGGAATTTTTGGGACTACTATATTCCAAGGCACCACTCCACTAGGAGGTGCTCCACCTAGACTGGTGTGTTGGGGTGTTTTAGCTCTTTTTCATTTAATCCTCAGGTAGAGGATGCTGTCCATAGGAGCTGACATGCTACAGGTGAGAGGACCCTGCCCACAAGAGCTGACAATCTACAGGAAAGAGAGGATCCTGCCCACAAGAGCTGACAATCTACAGGAAAGAGAGGATCCTGCACATAACAGCAGACACTCTGCAGGAGAGAGGAGGCTGCACAAAAGAGCTGATAATCAACAGGAGAGAGGACCCCACTGACCATAAGCGCTTACACTCTAACGGAGAGAGGACCCTGCCCATAAGAGCTGACACTCTACAGGAGAGAGGACCCTGCCTATAAGATCTGACACTCTACAGGAGAGAGGACCCTGCACATAAGAGCTGGCAATCAACAGGACAGAGGACCCTGGCCATAAAAGCTTACACTCCAACGGAGAGAGGACCCTAGCCATAAGAGCTTACACTGTAACAGAGAGAAGACCATAGCCATAAAAGCTGACACTCTACAGGAGAGAGGACTTTTTGTCTTTTTGTTCATAAGAAAGGACACTCTACAGGAGAGAGGACCATGCCCATAAGAGCTGACACTCTACAGGAGCGAGGACCCTGCACATAAAAGGTGACACGCTAGAGGAGAGAGGACCCTTCCCATAAGAGCTTACACTCTACAGGAGAGAGGACCCTGCCCATAAGAGCTGACATTCTAAAGGAGAAAGGAACCTGTACATAAGAGCTGACACTCTACAGGAGAGAGGACCCTGCCCATAAGAGCTGACACTCTACAGGAGAGAGGACCCTGGCCATAAGAGCTGACAATCAACAGGAAAGAGGACCCTGGCTATAAAAGCTTACACTCTACAGGAGTGAGGACCCTGCCCATAACAGCTGACACTCAACAGGATATAGGACCCTGCCCATAAGAGCTGACACTCAACAGGAGAGAGGACCCTGCCCATAAGAGTTGACACTCCACAGGAGAGAGGACCCTGGCCATAAAAGCTTACACTCTAATGGAGAGAGGACCCTAGCTATAAGAGCTTACACTGTAGCGGAGAGAAGACCATAGCCATTAGAGCTGACACTATACAGGAGAGAGGACTTTGCTCATAAGAAAGGACACTCTACAGGATAGAGGACCATGTCCATAAGAGCTGACACTCTACAGGACAGAGGACCCTAGCCCATATGAGATGACACTACAGGAGAGAGGACCCTGCACATAAGAGGTGACACTCTACACGACAGAGGACCCTGCACATAGAGATCGTCCCACCACACTCCTGGTCTCATTTTAATGTGGGCATAGTGCTACTCAGACAACACAGGGTGAGGGTAACACAGTATGGAAATACTTTATTGAACCAAAAAACAGGCAGATAACATGTAGAACAGTCTCCGCACAATACCCAAGATGGTGCACATGACAGAGTCTCACCCTTCCGCTGACTCGCCGGGATAATAGCAGCTGCTACTTCAGGTCTTTCAGGGTCAATTACCCCACCTGCGGCACGCCCCCAGACATAAGGCATCGACAAGCATAGGAAGATGACAATCCTTTCAGGTACAAGGCCAGTTGACCAGAGGGTCACAACCTGGCTTCTCCGAACATTTCTATGGAGCGAGGACACCATTGGGTATCAATCCTGGCTTTCTCCAAATGTATTCATAGGTTCCAGGTGACTGGTAGGTCCCAACCTGGTTTTCACAAATGTGATTTAGCGATGGTCAATGGAGCAGATCTCTATTCTTCCAGCCGAGGTCCCCTAAGCTGGTAACCTGGGGAATGATAAATGATGGAGCAGTGATGTATTGGCAGCTGTCCTGTAGAGACTCTCTGGATGTCTTGGCTGAATCTCTGCCTCTCTATAAAGAGGCATGTAACATCTTTTTATAGTAACAAGTGTCCTTCATCCAGTATTCACAAATAAAAGGGGAAGAATGGAGATCTATTTGCCTAGTTTTTCCTAATCTAAAAAGTTAACAAACTATCTGGCCTAGACAATGTATAATTAGCATATCAGCAAACATCACTAGTCATCAAGGATAAGAGCACATAATGTTACATCAAATGTCAACTTACATCTCAATGTTACAGGCTTACACAAGCAAAAGTTTGTTTTCTTGTCCAACCTGAAAGAAACACAAAAATTCAAAAGTCAACATATAGATAACAGTCTTTGCTTTCTGGCTTGCTAAAAATAAACGTTTGGCTAATTAAGAAACAATGCTGCATCACTGTACAGGTGTCATGGGTGTATCAGATTCTGTAGACTATCCCTCTGAATATGACTGCAGAAGGTTTCAGCAGTGTGCTTTACTGACTTCTTATTGGTCCTTCTGACTCTAGGACCCAGTGGCAACCTTCCCCTTGCTCTAGTTGACACATCTGGTGTTTATAACTTCCAGCTTGCTGCTGGAAGTTGCGGGTGATATTGCTGTCTCCATTTGCCTGTTGAGGCTTGGAGCTATAGCAGTGAGATATCTTTGTCTCAGATGTTTAGAGGACATCTGTTTTTCTCTCTGAGTCTACACAAGCTATGTGTTTCCCTTGTTTGTTTATCCCATCTGTCTTTAGCAGTAGTGGGGATTGACTGGTGCTCATCCTGTCCTTTCCACTGCAGGGCTTATCGCCAGGGTCAGGCAGGGATTAGGAATACTGCTCGATGATAAGTGCAGAACCTATAAAGGTACGATAGAGCAGCCAGGGTGATATTAGATCTGCCTAGGGGTCTCCACTACCCCTTCCCTAGTATTTGGCTCCCTTTCCCTTATCCCTTTGTGTTGCACTTAACCTTTCCTACCCATTGCGTGACGTTATCACCCACCATTCAAGTTTGCAAAAGAAAAAAACAAAACAAAAAAAACACCTGACACTTGTTTTTTTTGTTGTTTGTTTTTTCTGTGTGCTTTTTTTTCTTTTGCTGGGTTCATGGATCCCATTGCTGTGCTAGCAGAGCAGCAGCAGATGTTGTCGCTGGAGGTGACTGACCTTCGTTATGAGATCCAGCAGCAACGGCAGATGCTGCAGGCTCCTATTGTGGGGGACACTGCGGGTTGGCTGGTCCAGCTTGAACCCCAAATTGCCCTTTTGGACAGGTTTTCTTGGGGTAGGGACAAGTTTTTTGTATTTCTTTGGCTGAATCCAAGCTGCATCGCATTCAGAAAGGGAATCATGCAGTGGAGACTTATAGCTCTGAATTCCGCTGGTGGTCAACTGATACCAAATGGAATAACCAGGCTCTCAGAAGCCATTTGCTTCAGGGCCTCACTGAAAGGTTAAAGGATGCATTAGCAGTGTATGAAACTCCTGTGTCACTGGAGGCTGCCATGCCCTTGGCTATTCGGGTGGATAGATGCCTGCGGGACAGATGGTAAAGACACCTGCTTCTGATCCTTCTTTCTTGGATATGGTCCCAGTGTTGGAGGGAAGGTCCGAGGGCAAACCTATACTTGTGGAGTTAGAGTAACCCACTCAGTTGAGTTGCCCCTTGGGGATGTTGTTTGTGCTGTATAAATTGCGCCGCAAAGTAGCTAGAGAATATCATGACTCTGTACTTGATGGCCACCCAGGTGGTAAGGCAACCGCGGACCTCCTTTTTCGCCATTTTTGGTGGTTGAGGTTGCATCGGGATGTGGTTGAACAAGTGTCTGCCTGCAATGTTTGCACACATTGTAAAGTACCGCATACCTGTCCATCTGGTCCTATTTTGCCACTACCTGTTCCTAAAAGGGTCATGAAAGACAGGTATAAATGTATGACTGTCAGTAAACGCGTACCCAGTCCGGAACTGAATGTGAATGATTTTGATTTTGTGTGGTTGTCTATCAGAAATTTCAGCTTAAGGGTTCCTTCCTGGAAGTTGGGACCAAGATTCATTGGTCTCTATAAGATAACCGCCGTCATTGGTCCAGCAGCGTTTTGTCTTGAGCTACAGCAAACTCTTGAGATTTACAATGTTTTTCACAGCTCAAGAGATAGGTGGAACCCCTTGAGCCTTCACCCCTACCGCCTGCTCCAATAATGGTTGATGGAAACCTAGAGTTTTAAATTGCGAGTATTGTAGATTCTCGCCTCCAACGTTGTTCCCTACAGTACATGGTGCACTGAAAGGGTTAGGGTCCGCAGGAAAGAATGTGAGTTTCTGCATTAGAGGTGAACGCCTCCAGGATGGTTCGTTTGTTCCATACCTCTTGTCCTGAGAAACCTGGTCCTGAGTGTCCAGAAGCCACTCGTAGAAAGGGGGTACTGACACGGGTGTATCAGAGGCTGCGGACCGTCGCTCTGCATGTGACTGTAGAAGGACTCAGCAGTTTTCTTTAGTGACTTCTTACTGGTTCTTCTGACTCTAGTACCTAGTGGCAACGTTTCCCTGGCTCTAGTTGACATACCTGGACCAGGGTGTTTATAACTTCCAACTTGCTGCTTGAAGTTTTGGGTGATATTCCTATTTCCATTTCCCTTTCCCTGTTGAGGCTTGGAGCTATAGCAGTCATCTATCTTCCTCTCTGGTGTTTGGAGGATGTCCGTGTCTCTGAGTCTACTCCCTTGTTTGTTTATTCAATGTCTTTAGTGGTAGTGGGGATTGACTATTGCGCACCCTGTCCTCCCGAATGCAGGGCTTATTGTCAGGGCCAGGCATGGATTAGGTATCCTGTTCAGTGATAGGTGCGGAAATTATATAGGGCAGACTGTTATGAATGAGTCACCGGAGGAGGAGAAAACAAAAATACAAGCTAAGTCCAGAAAACCAGAGAGGTTGGTAGCTATCGGATTGCAGACCCCTGATCCTATACACCACAACTAACAGTAGCCGTGGGGGGTTCCTACGGTGCCCTAGACCCCTCGTAACAGCCGGAGAACTACATAAGCCTAAAGTAGGAAAGGGGAAATCTAAACTGCCCCAGAGCAGACCCCAAAGCAATAGACAGACCCCAACATGTATTGTCAGTGAAAAACAGATGAAAACACAAACACAGACAGAAAGACAGGCTGAGCAAACGATGGGGCCCAACTAACTAGATAGGACAGAAAAGATGCTGGCTGCAATCCGCAAAAAAAACCCTACCAAAAATGTCCCAAGCATCTGATGGGGAAAAAGGCCCTGAAGTCGCTAGACTTCAATATCACTATATCAGCACTCAGGTATATTCTGAAAACAGAGCAAAGAGATCAACTGATCAGAGACAAAAATGGAATTCAGCCAGTCCCAACCAGGACTGGCTGAATACAAACACTAAGGAAACCAGACAAAATCTCATGGAATATTAGCAGGGCAAAAACTTAGCTTTTAGTAGACAGGAACAAAACTGGATGCAAGAGCTCAGAGCAGAAAGGATCACCAGCAGCCCTGCAGGGCGTCGGCTGCCTTATATCCACTCAGAAATTCCAGATGTCCAATCACACTCCGCCTGTTCAGATGACAGGTTCTTCCCATCCCAATCAATTTCACTACCCCTCTTCACCAGCAGAGGGAGTTCATCAGACATCAAAAGTGAAGGGGAGAATGAACTCACAACAGCAGACAGGGTGACGTTAGATGTGCATAGGGGTCTCCACTCCCCCCTTTCGTAGTGTTGGGTTCCCTTTCCCTTCATGTTGCACTTAGCCTTTCCCACACATTGCGTGAAAATAGGAGAGAGGTCCTCGCTCGAAAAAATTATCCTCACTGGTGGTTTTATAGTCTTTGTCATAATATTTTACTTCCATTTCACAGAAACATAAAACATGAGTAGGCCAATTATCTAAATCTTTAGCAGTGACCCAAAAATCTTCCACCTAAAGTAGGGAGTCCCACGAGAGCCTCAGGTGTCTGTCAAACTTGAATTACTTACCAAGGAGAGCCACCTTACAGCCATCATTATGGATAGAGTCATGGAGGTCCGATAAAGGATAGCTGTGGCTCGGATCCACCATGGAGGGTAATAAATCCTTTTCAGAATGAAATTAGACCACCAAATATGTCGTATTTGTTCCAGATTTCATGTGTCTTTGTTTGTATAAGGTATTGTTCTCTTATCCTGACAGATAAGTTACGGCAGCATGACCTCTTTATTTAGAACAAGCGATCAGTTCCCAACGTTCTACCAGGCGGCAGCCAATGAGTTATCTGAAATTGATGCTATTGTACAACTGGTAAAATATTTTCATTGGAAATGGGTTGGAATTCTTGTATCCGATGATGACACGGGACGAATCGCCGGTGAGACATTTAAAATGGAAATTTTACGATCCGGTGGTTGTGTGGCTTTCTTCATTGAATTTAAGGAGAATCTCTCCGGCTCATTAAAATCTGCTACAGAAATGATTGAGACAATCGATAAAAGCTCAGCGAACGTGACCATTGCGTTCTTAAGTATAAACTATGCAGACACATTTGTCCATATGTTTGCGATGCCAAAGCTGAGACCTAAAATGTGGATTATGTCTTCCTTCTTCTCCCGGGTGTCAGAATTACAAAGTCTCGGAATAAGAACAACATTTAATGGAAGTTTGTCGCTTGCTGGTCATCAAGGAGATATCCCGGGGTTCAGGGATTATTTGTACAGCGTAAAGCCCATAAAATACCCAGATGACGACCTTCTGAGGAAAATCTGGGAATTACTTATTATGTGCACCTACTCCAACACTACAAGTGACGTAATCCCCAAATGCATGGGCAATGAATCTCTGAATGATGAGTTATTATCACTATTTAATGTTTTTGTGTTCCGGACATCTTACGTAGTTTATACTTCTATATATATCATGGCAAATTCCCTGCAAAACATGTATGGCACCGGCAAATCCAGAAATCCAAAGACCTATTTCCAACATTGGCGGGTATGTTGACTCAGGGGTTTTATTGCATCGTTAGAGGGGTGTTCCCATCTGTAACATTAATGGTGTATAATATATGAGGGTGGTGGGGCAGGCATCTGTCTCAGAATGAGACATCAATGTGGCTGTTGTCAGAGCTGGAAGCACAAGTGCCGCTGTCTTCATTAATTTATACAGAAGCTGTCATGATTGACAATGGCAATTACTTCATAAGTTTCAGAGCTCTCCTAGAAATTAATGGCGGGAGCCCTGAATATTGGCCCACCTCCCCTGACAAAACATCATCTTCATCCTGAAATAAAATTTGTCAACATAGCAGACCTCTTTCCTTTCTGCACGTTGAACGTATGAAATATATATCTCATGGGAATCAAAAATAGTGCGAACATATAAATCCCCTAAAACGAATTATTTATTTAGTACATTAAAAAACACCTATCCCAGTGAAAAAATGGCCAATGCCAAAAAATAACCAGACCTACACTGGGATGCTACATAGCCCTACTATAAGGCTCACTGATACCTTCCTAGCCGTGGAGGTTAGCACCCTACAAACGAGAATTGGCGCCCCCACTCAACGTGGACTATCCCTCACTCCCCTACCAGTCCCTATTCAGACAGGAGGGAAAACAATAATCCGATAGTGCAGAAATGAAACTTCAGAATGCCCTAAGCTCGAGCAAAACCTCAAACAATTGATATTATCCTGATAAAACCCCCACACAGGGGTATATTAACCAATAAATTGCTTGTCATATGTGGGTATGCCCTTATGATATTATAGCAGTGAACATTCAAATTGCCTTAGGCTAAAATAGGACCCCAGGATAATATTAAAGATAAAAAATCTAATACCTGCACATCATGATCATATGTGACAGACTAATATGTCCGACAGACAGATAATACAAACTAACCCCTCTCAAGAGTATATTATGAATCATAGTAGAATAAACAAGGTCACTTATCATGTGCAGGTCAACCCCGACGCGTTTCCCCGCCTATAGCGGTTCATCAGGAGGATCAATCAATAAATGTCATATCCATATATGATACCCAGATGATGCATGATGGGATAGGTGTTTTTTAATTTACTAAATAAATAATTCGTTTTAGGGGATTTATATGTTTGCACTTTCTGTACGTTGCCACTGCTCCCTTTCCTCACTCTTTAGCCACTTCTCTTTTGTCATAAAAAATGAATATCCATAACATCTCCAGAGAGGGGCATTCACCTCCCCACGCCTTTCACACACTAATTAAGATAGGAACAGCCAGGTACGGACTGGGCCTGAAATTCAGCCCTGGCATTTGAAATCACACAGGCCCATGTTCTCCCCGTCCCCAAGCACCAGATGAAATATATTACTAATATTACCTTGGATGAAGGAAAGCAATTACCAATAGTATTAATGATTCCCATGACCTGCTGGGATAAGTGATGGATTTTTGGTGACTTTGTGCTCCGTCACATCTCTTAGCAGCATGGGTGTCTTGAGAACACCGATTCTGTTAACAAGGTAGCAGCCAAAGCAGCCTATGACCAGACAGGCCCTTCTGGCATTTGCCAGAATTGCCAAATGGCCAGTCCGGCCCAGGGAACAGCTAACCATTCAAGGTCCTTTTAAAGTCAGAGACTCCCTTCAGTGCTCAGGTGATTGAAGCAGGATATCTATTGTGGTGAACAGGATGGCTGCTGGGGAAAAGACAGCCAGTTTGAGATTAGTGTACATAGGGGGAAGAGAAGTGGAGAGACTTTGTCCAAGGGATGAAGCATCTTGAGTTGAAAGCGCTTGTTTGAATCTGCAGCCAGAGGGTTCGTAGACATGCCATCTCCGATATTGGGGTTTGTGTGCGTCATGGGGGCCGGGGTACTCAGTAGCCAGGCAGGCAGTCTACCAGGGATATCACTGTGGCGATTGCCCAGCACCGTAGCCCTGACCGGACAAGTGAAAGGGCAGTATATACAAGGGATAATAGGTTATGGTTTAACGTGATGCCAGCTGAGGTGTCGGGCCAGGGATGGCCAGCGCTGCATGTGGGGTCCCCAGGGGATAGTGCAGCAAGGTGGATCACTCCCCCCCAGCAGGAGCGGGCCCCTGGGGTGATGATGTGGGTTGTAGTGAGCAGTGCAGCAGAAAGAAGCAAGGAGGTGAATGAATTCAGTCTTTACCTTTACTGATGGATGGCAAGTAGAATCCAGGGGTACTGGTCACCAGGTCCAGGGCCCAGCCAGTCTGGAAGCAGCTGGGGTCCTCTCCACTATGTGGGTAGAATAAGCCTTCCTTTCTGTGCCCATCTGTTTGGAGATTCAACAGCTTCTGAGCTGATCTGTGCTCCCTGCTTGTCTGCTCTCCAGCCGCTCCAGCCAGCATGCAATGTGAGCTCTTTGCAAGCTATTCTCTCAGTCCCAGCTCTGAGCCCTCTGTAATGGGGTACTCTTGGTGTTGAAAGAGTGGCCGTAGGACCTGCAGTCCCTCGGTCTCCAGATTTTGCTCTCAGGATTTGCAATCCCTGGTAGCCCAGGACTCAGGTGTCCTTCTCTCGGGGTAATCCTACGGCGAACCTTCAAAAGCTCCAACCCTGGAAACTCCTGTTTCCTTGTGTATCTTCTTCCCTTTCCTTCCTGACACTACATTACACTGCTCTCTCTCTCCCCCCCAGCCAGAAGAGGCAGTCACCCTCAAAACTAGGTGCTTGTGTTACCCCCTTCTGGTGAGGGATCAGGCTTGTGTGTGGATGCGTGGTTTACCTAGTGTAGGGAGCTCCATTTACTTCCAGACATGATACCACCGCTGGTTAGGGAGGCGATACCATTGTGGCGGCCGTACCGCAGGGGCGCCACATGTGGATTTAAAATTTATGAGCTATACAGTAGATTTTTGTCATTGTAGCAGAGGGATGGACATCATGCATTCACCTCAGTGTAGGGCCACTAGGGTCCCTACAATTGAATAATTGCCTGATGATGCTTCACCTGTCATATCTGGGAGGGATTTCATAAAACCCTGAAGAGCTGAGAACATCCCACAAATCCACCTCACGTGAGGTCATCAAGAGGAGCTGTGCGGGTGTAGGGTCGGTTGCGAGTGAGGAATGGCAATTGGGTGTTGGTGCTGCTGGTGTTAGTGCAGATAGGTGGCGGAGTTGTGCTGTACTCACAGGAATGGGGGGTGACCCGCTTCTTGACGTCGACAGGCACGAGACAGAGGCAGGAATTGTATTCAACAGGTTTCCTTTTATTGGCCGCCCTTACGACGACCAGAACAAAACACGACAGATGTTTCACACTGTTATCCTCCTGTAGACAGGCCTGGGTACCTTCACTTGTACACTTTCTCTGTCAGTCGTACTTCGTGGCTCTATCCGCCGTGGCTGCCCTAGGCCAATCCACCACGGCGTTTCACCTTACAAAGTCCACCAATAATCCAGGTCCTCACAGGCCGTCTCTGCCTGTGACCAATGTCCTATAGGGTCACCCCCCGTGACCGTTTCCACTGTCCAAAGTCTCTGAGGGGTCTCCTTTGTGTGACAGACTCTCCTAACCTGTGAGCTCCCCTGTCTGACTGAAGCTTCTGGAAGCTTACCTCAGTATTTATTCAGACAGACCAGGTAGCCCCACCCTCTGTCACCTGACAGTCACCTCTGCCCAATCAGAGTCACCTTGACCTCTGGCAGTTATGTATCACTCAAATGACTGTTACATAATCACTGCCTTCGGTGCTCTCTAGTGACCTCTGATGGGCAGTCTGCCACATGACACCCTCTGTCAATCTCTCTGTCTCCATTACAGGCAGAACCGTACCCAGCTCAACCTCCCCACACGGGCATAGCTTAGAAGCTACTAGAAGGCAGATGCCAATTATGAGCTGCGCTCAGAGACGAAAGATGCATCGCCGTGTAGGCTTGACCCAAGCTGCACCGGACATTAATCGAAGAGCTTCCCTTTGCTAAGCTATGAGCCATTCTTGTGACCAGGGTTTGGTACTTTTTCTTCTTTATCTTATGTAATTGTAGAAGCTGTATTGCTTTGTCCCCTTTGTAAAATCTTTTGTCTACTTTATAAACACTGCCTATATTTCTGGATTAAATATAAAATGTAATAGACCTGTTTCTTTTGTCATGCAAATTGCACCCAGACGCCATATACGCTTCCCTGAAACCGGTGTCCAGTTGGTCTGTATAAATGATTGGTGGAGGTAGCGAATGATCTTTCTGGGGTTACTGTGTAGTTGGCAGTGACCGGAACAAGGAACAGATACTGTGTATTCCATGAATTGGAGTCAGTTGTATTTCTGCCATTTGATAACTGTGAGTTCCCAAATAATCATCCGAAAGCCGGTTTCACACGTCCTGATTTTTACAGCACCTGAAAAAATGGCAGCAGAGATGTCAATGTCTATGTGTGTAATCAGGGGCGTAGCTACCACGGTCGCAGCGGTCATCACGCCCCCCCATGCACCCCATTATCGCCCTCCCAGAGAGACCCACCGCAGCCCCCCACAGCCTGCAATGACGTCCTTTCCTGTGCGCACAGGACCTGTGATGAGGTCACAGGAGGGGAGGAGTCAGGGGTCACATGATCAGGGGCCTCAGTGTCTGCAGGACTCTGCTGTGCTGGTTGTCATGGTGCTGGATGAGGGGAAGTTTCTGTGTGGGGTCAGGAGGGGTTTACAGGGTGGATGTAGCAGAGCCGCGTGTGTACGAGGTGTACGTAGCGAAGATGTGTGTGTACGAGGTGTGTGGAGCCGCGAGTGTGCGAGGTGTACGTAGCGAAGATGTGTGTGTGGAGCAGAGCCGTGTGTGTATGGAGCGGAGCTGCGTGTGTACAAGGTGAGTAGAGCCATATGTTCGAGGTGTACGGAGACGAGCTGTGTGTGTACAAGGTGTGCGGAGCAGAGCTGCGTGTGCACAAGGTGAGTAGAGCCATATGTTCGAGGTGTACGGAGAGGAGCCGTGTGTGTACGAGGTGTACGGAGCAGAGCTGCGTGTGTACAAGGTGAGTAGAGCCATATGTTCGAGGTGTACGGAGAGGAGCCGTGTGTGTACGAGGTGTACGGAGCGGAGCCGTTTGTGTTCGAGGTGTACGGAGCGGAGCCGAGTGTGTACGAGGTGTAGGGAGCGGAGCCGCGTGTGTACGAGGTGTACGGAGCGGAGCCGTGTGTACGAGGTGTACGGAGCGGAGCCGAGTGTGTACGAGGTGTACGGAGCGGAGTCGCGTGTGTACGAGGTGTACGGAGCGGAGCCGCGTGTGTACGAGGTGAGTAGAGTCGTATGTTCGAGGTGTACGGAGAGGAGCTGTGTGTGTACAAGGTGTACGGAGCGGAGCCGCGTGTGTACAAGGTGAATAGAGTCGTATGTTCGAGGTGTAAGGAGAGGAGCCGTGTGTGTACGAGGTGTACAGAGCGGAGCCGTTTGTGTTCGAGGTGTATGGAGCGGAGCCGAGTGTGTACGAGGTGTACGAAGCGGAGCCGCGCGTGTACGAGGTGTACGGAGCGGAGCCGCGCGTGTACGAGGTGTACGGAGCGGAGCCGCGTGTGTACGAGGTGTACGGAGCGGAGCCGCGTGTGTACGAGGTGTACGGAGCGGAGCCGCGTGTGTACGAGGTGTACGGAGCGGAGCCGCGTGTGTACGAGGTGTACGGAGCGGAGCCGCGTGTGTACGAGGTGTACGGAGCGGAGCCGCGTGTGTACGAGGTGTACGGAGCGAAGCCGCGTGTGTACGAGGTGTATGGAGCGGAGATGGGCATGTATTTTGGCATGGGGGGTCCCATTTGAAAGTTTGCACCGGGGTCCATAACTTTGTAGTTACGCCACTGTGTGTAATAATTTTTGCACGTATGTGGCAACCGTTTGACCCCTGTGTGCTGCATCAGTACCAGATGGATGGGCGCCAGGGAAGAAGAATTACAGTTAGTGCTGTTACCTGGTGCTGGGTGCTGAAGACGGATCTCATCATTCTCCCCTGCTCTGCCGGCGATCAGTGCAAGCAGGGGAGAATGAAGAGAGTTATATTCAAATGATAACAATGAAAGCAGGCGGCAGCTGATGGAACTATTATTCCCATTAGCCAATGCCTGCTGCTGCTAATACCATCACCGGCCGCCTGCACGGTTCCCCTGTATTTTCTATAACCAGCCAGGTAAAACACACAGCAAGGGGCTGCAACCCTCAGTAGTCAGCTTCAGTAAGGCTGGTTATCAAGAATAGAGCAGTCACCACGCTGTTTTTATTAAATTATTTAAATAGTTTAAAAAATGGCATGGGGTTCCCCTCATTTTTGAGAACCAGCCTTGCTAAAGCATACTGAAGGGGGCTGGTATTCTCAGTATAGTGACCCTCCAGCCAAAAAATAGCAGCCCGCAGTCGCCCAGAAAAGGGACATCTATTCAACAGGGCTCAACAGAGAATTGTTCATGACAAAAAAGGTGACAGTGGGAGGATCTGCGAGACCGCTCAGGCTGTGATCTTTGACAATTGGTGGCAGCAGTGGGATATTACAGAACATCAGTGATCTGGTTTTAGAAATCATCTCTGTCACTGAAAACTTGTACGTTTCTTGTAAGGATTCTGTGCAGAGTTATGAGGATCAGACTCAGCGTTATGTTTTTTACCTGGGACAATACTGTACATGTGACAGTTACACTCCTCCGCCCTCTCTTGTTTTTCTGTTCTATCTTTTGTTTAGCAATTATGGCTGCAGTTGGGGAGGCCTGGTAAAAACAACTGACCAAGGAGGTTTTTATTGCTCTCTGCACGATGAGACAGATTGACAAAACCAGGCAGCAAATGATTACTGATCTGCTGCAGGTTGATTCAGAGCAAGCTCGCCACTGAGCCCTGATGAAGGGAAGGCCAGCAAAGGTGCAGCTGCAGAGGTCCTACCTGTAGATACCAGCCATAGCAGCAATGATAGTAACTTGGACCCCCACCTGCAGATCGCCTCACTGCAATTTAGTGCAGATGATCGTTATGGATAGCTGAGGCTCATTCAGCAATACCAAGAGCGAGATGCTGCAGCACAAGAGCGTCAGGGCCAAGCTGACTGAGAGGCTGCTGAGCGACAAGCCGAGCTTCAGTATCAGCTGGAGTTAGCGCCACTCCAGATGGAGCCATCTACCCCACTGAAGAGTGAGTCCAGTAATATCTCCACCTTTAAACCCCTTCCTGAGCATTTTCCTATCATGTACAAGGTTGCGGATCTGGACACATTTTTAGATGGTTTGAAAAGGCCTGCTAGCAGTACTTGTTGCCTGAGGACTAGTGGGACAGATATTTAACCCTTGAACTATGAGGCAAAGCTCTGGAGCTGTTTGACCCTCTCCATCAAGATCAAAATCAAGACTGTGAAGCCATCAAAAAGGCCCAGGAAATATCAGCTTACTCCTGAGGTATATCACAAAAAGTTCCTGGCCCTCTAGCCAGGGATCACCCACCCCCAGGATCTGTCTGCATAGGGATCACCCACATCCAGGATCTGTTTGCCCAGGGATCACCCACATCCAGGATCCGTTTGCCCAGGGATCACCCACATCAAATGCTTTGCTGAAGTCAAGATATACTATATCTACAGCATTTCCATGATCCACCCAATCAGTGATTCCATCATAGAAGGAAATTAAGTTAGTCTGACATGACTTATTAGTTACAAACCCATGCTGACTCTGTTTAATTACTTCATTCTTATCCAGGTACTGACATACATGTTGTTTAATAATTTGTTCAAAGATCTTTCCTGGTATAGAAGTCAGACTCACCGGCCTATAGTTGCCTGGGTCCACCTTCTTCCCTTTTTGAAGATAGGAACAACATTTGCTCTTCTCCTGTCTTCTGGGACTTCTCCTGTTCTCCAAGAATTTTCAAAGATTATGGAGAGGGGTTCAAAAATTTCTTCTGCTATCTCCTTCAGTACTCTGGGGTGTAATTCATCTGGACCTGGAGACTTGAATTCATTTAGGTTAGCTAAGTGTTTCCTCACTATCTTTCAGTTTATAGATATCCTGGATTCTTCTATTCCCTTAATAGGACAGTGAAGAACAGTTGATGTTACATTTTCTTTCTGAGAGAAAACAGATGCAAAATAGGAATTTAAAAGTTCGGCCTTCTCAACATCCTGTCTTACCATTTCATCATTTTCATCCTGTAAAAATCCTATAGCATCTTTGACTTTTCTTATACTTTTGACATATCCCCAATATCCTTTATTATTGCTTTTGACATCTCTTGCAAGCCTCAATTCATTGTCAGCTTTAGTAATCTGATTTGTGCCCTGCAGGTTCTGCAGACAGCATTATATTCTTCTTTAGATATGCCTCCCACTTTCCATTTTATAAACATTTTTTTCTTTCTTTTTAGCATGTGCTTAAGTTCTGTGTTCATCCATCCTGGCTTCCTTAAATGCTTCCTATTCTTGTTTGTACCTGTACTTATGCATCTTAAAATTTTGGAGGCACATCATAACTCGGCTCTGGATTGTCATCTACAGTAGGTAGTAAGAAGACCTTGGACTTCCTTTCTTGTCGGTTTTCTTTTTGTTTTGGCCATGGTTGTGTAAGGATGTAGTTCTTTGTATCTCTGCACATTCCAAGACCCTGCATACTCGTTCGTCTGGGGCTTTTTTTTTTAACAATAAATATTCCTGATTGCCCATGGACTATGGACTCATTTATCCATGGATTTCATTACAGATCTTCCTTCATCCTCTGGTAATTAGGTTATCTTAGTTGTAGTGGATAGGTTTAGTAAAATGGTACACTTTATTGCTTTACCTGCTTTCCCTAACGCCAAGACACTTTGTCACGAGGTTCCGTAGGTTCCTCGTAGAAGAAGGGGTACTGTCACGGGGTTACCGCAACAGTGTGGAGCCAGAAGACTACAGCATCTGATTGCTCCTACTCCGGAGCTGAGAAGAAGCACTTCTTCATTTTAAATATGGTTATTTCTTCTGGCAGAACAGGTGTTAATCGGCCATTTTGGAAATCCTTGTGCTCGCAGCTGCTCTTGGTTAGCCACTCCTTTCCCCTTTATAATCTGGGCTCTGTTACAAATCCTTGTCAGAGCTAGCATTTGCTGCATGGCTAATGGAGGGAGATGAGATCATATGGTTTGTATGTGTGACAATCCCTTCTCTATTTTGATTTATTTACCTACCTTCACGCCCCGGTGTATTCTTCTGTTATATGTGAGTGAATATTTTGTATGCCTGGAGTTTTCGGTCAACCCTTGTTTGTGTTGCCTTGTTTGTCTGGTTGGTGTACTATGGTGCACAGTAGCTCCCCTCCTCCCTGGGTGGAGGAAGGGAACAGATGGAGGGCTAGTTCAGGAGATAAGGCAAGGGTGGAGGAGACATCTTCACATTCAGAAGTATCCCGTGGAGTATGGCAAGCTAGGGTGTCCCCTAGTGTTAGGGACAGGGAAGGAGCCCCTGGTCCTGGGTCACCCCACAGCTGTGTCATGACACACTGGCTCAGGTGTTTGTCACTGAGATTGAGAAGTTTTATGGGGTTCCTTCTAATATGGTGTTAGATCGGGGGACCCAATTTGCTTCCAAATTTTGGAGGATGTTTTGTTCCCAATTAGGGATGAATCTCTCATTTTCTTCGGTGTTCTATCCTCAAACTAATGGTCAGACTAAATGCCTAAACCGAAGTTTGGAGACATACCTCAGATGTTTTGTGTCAGATAACCAGGAGCATCGGTCTTCTTTTCTACCACTGGTTGAGTTTGCGTTAAACAATCGTTGTAGTGAGTCCACTGGTAAGTCGCCATTTTTTGGTGCATATGGCGTCCATCCATATTTTGTACCTTCAGTAAAGATGGGTTTCCTGTGGAGGAACAATTTTATTCTTCACTGTCATCGGTATGAGAAGGGGTTCAGAATAATTTAAAGATCATGGAGGACAAATACAAATGTATGGCTAATAAGAAACAATTGTCAGGTCCGGACCTGGGGGTGAATGATTTAGTATGGCTGCCTGCCAAAAATTTTAAACTGAAAGTTCCTTCTAGGAAATTAGGTCCTAGGCTTATTGGTCCTTATATGGTGGTCGCAAAAATTAAACCTGTAGCTTTTCGTTTCAAGCTTCCCTCTACTCTCAAGATCCATAATGTTTTCCACAGGTCTTTACTCAAAAAATTTGTTGTGCCTGTGGAATTGTCACCTTTAGTTATTGATGGCAATTTAGAATTTCAGGTAGTGAAAATCGTTGATTCCTGTATGGTTCAGCACTCTGTGACAAACGTCAGCTTACGCTGAGTCGTTCTTCTTGAGAGAGTGGACCCTCTTGGCCGTGGCACCCACCCACCGAGGGCGAGCTGACCTTGTGAGAACCCACCCCCTGTACAGGGAGTGTCAGGGGCAAGACCAAGGGGGTGAGCCACCATGGCAGCTGGACCAGACGGCCGGCTCAGGGGACACTATTGAGTGTCTGGCAACAGGACGAGCAAGAAGCAAGACAAGACTAGACGTAGGTGCAAGGTATCTTCATTAGGATAACTTCAGAATCACATTCAGTGTAAAAACGTGAGAACATGCAAAACGTGCAAAGTGCGTGCATGGGCACGCCAAGGTCCATAGCATGGTACGTGCCAGGTGGCACGCCTAGGTACAGGTAAAGGCACAATGGCATCGGACTCCGGACCGCTGGCAACGATCGACATGATCAAGGCATCAGGCTACGGACATCAGCTCCGGACATTGGGCCACAGTCATCCAGCTTACGATCTCTGGCAGCGATCGGCAGGTTCCGGGCATCCGGCAGGCAAACCAGGTTTCAGGCAAGGAGGCACGACAGATATCCAGGCATGGTGCGTGTTAGGAGCACGCCAAGGTCCAAGGCTAGGTGCAAGGCAAGGTGCGTGTGTAGGGGACACGCCAGGGTTCAAGGCTAGGTGCAAGGCCAGGTGCGTGTGTAGGGGACACGCCAGGGTTCACAAAACGAGACAGGGTGCATGTGTAGAGACACGCCAAGGCACAAGGTACAAGAAAGAGTGCGTGTGTAGAGACACGCCAAGGCACAAGATACTAGACAGAGTCCTGCGCGTGCAAAGGGGCACTCCAGGGTCAGGCGAGGCAGAGTCCTGCGCGTGCAGAGAGGCATGCCAGGGTCAGGGTTCAAGGACCGGGTTAGGACCTGTGCGTGCAAGAGGGCACGACAGGGGACCATGGCAAAGCCTGCGCGTACTTTTCCAGAAGCACGGGGAGGTATGCCATGGGCAGGCGAGGGCCTGCACATGCTTTAGAGAGCACACAGAGCGCAGTGCGGAAACAGGGTGAAGTGCAAGGGAGCACAGAGGGCACGGCTGGGGCACTGGCTAGCTGATCGGGCTGTGGCACTGACAACCGGGCAAGACTCTAGCGAACCCGGCTGAGGCATGGCAGGCGACACAGCTGTCACTGACCGATGAGCATGGCTGAGGCACAAGCAGGCGGGCACGGCTAGGGCAGGCACGGCTGAGGCACAAACAGGAGGCTAGGAAGGCCAGGTGCATGCAAACAGCATACGAAGCAGCAAGGGAAGACAAGACAAGAAACCAGGCAGGGCTTAAGCAGAGTACAGAGCCAGGAACGGAAGCATAGGCAGAAACACGGAACAGGAACAGAGGAAGAACAGAGCTAGCAGCGGAGCGCAGGCCGAAGCCCAGAGCTGGGCCAAGGGAGAGCCTTGGGACTAGCCTAGAAATGTGCAAGAGAGCACAATAGGAAAGAGTCTAGCAGCAGAGCGTAGGCCGAAGCCCAGAGCCAGGCCAAGGCAGAGCCTTGGGACTAGACATGGAAAAGAGCACAAACGGAAAGAGAGGAGGAATGGTGCATGTGCCAGGGAGCACTACAGAGCACCATAGGAGAGAGCGAGGCAGAGCAAGCAAAGACAGAGACCATAGGGGGGAACAAGGCAGAGCATAGCGAAGGCAAGACATGGCAGAAACAGGCAAGGCAGAGAATAACAGAAGGACTACAATTCCAAGCAGGACAAGGATGAACATGGCACAACGGACAAACATACGACAAGACACGGGACAAGAGACGAGTACAAGCACGGAGCGTGTGCAGAGACGCACGACAGAGCAAGTGCAAGGGCACAGAATAGAGGGAGCGCCCCACAGACCAAGCAGCCATGCAGGGACACAACACAATACTCAGGCCCTGAGCAAAGGAAGGGGTGGTCTGATATAGGGCACAGCACCTCCTCTTCCGGGTCAGGACCAGGCGAGAACTTCCTAGTTCAGATGCTCCAGGATCACAGAGCGCAGTCACATGATCAGGGTTTAAGACATGACGAGATGATCACCGAACCAGACAGTGCAGGATCCTAGGAAGGACACATGATCAGAGTTTCAGACATGACGAGATGATTGCAGAACCAGACAGTGCAGGATCTTAGGAAACGTCACATGATAAAGGTTTCAGACATGACGAGATGATTGCAGAACCAGACAGTGCAGGATCCTAGGAAGGACACATGATCAGGGACTCTAGACATGACGAGAAGATCACAGAAGGCAAAGCAGAAACGCAGGCATCTTGCAGCTCAGCAGACATGAGGTGAGTGTGCACATTGCTCTAGGGAACAAGCAGGATAGCAGACAAGATATGCGCATGCACATCGCTCCAGGAGTTCTTGAGACAAAACAGACATGGCAGACATGACAGACATGGCGGGCATGACACACTCTATACAGTACATGAGAAGGGGTACCGTCCGGAGGAGAGAATGTGGGTTCCAGCATCTGAGGTTAGTGCTGGTAGGTTGATATGGTTCTTTCAATTGGCCCATCTGGATAAACCCAGTCCCGAGGGTCCTGTGGCCCTCATAGAAGGGTGGTACTGTCATGAGTGGGTCGCGTCCCCCTGGGAGATCTGGGGTTAGAAGATTACTACATATTGTAAATCGCAGTTTGTGAATCGCATTTTTGGAAATGTTTGGACTCCAAGTTGGGTTTCCTTCATGTGTGTTGCCTGAAATTAGCAGGGCTCCCAGAGCACTAGGCCTACAGCTGTCATTCAGCAACCTATTACTGATCAATGTTTAAGCTAGAAATGCTGATCCAAGCCCTGTCCCAGGCCTTGTCCCATGCATCCATGCTGCACAAATATACTGTCATGATCCAGACCGTGTTTTGAGCCCTGTCTACCCCTTTCCCGCTCTGGTCATGTCAGGGGTTAACTTTGCTTTGCCTCGTTCTGGTTTCAGGTTGGCTATTTCTCCCAGCTGCACCCTGCAGGCTGTGTCAAGTATACTTTCTGCCTACAGTGTGAGTAGTTGACTCTGGTGATACCCTGATTTTTCCTGCTGTGTTTTGCTGACTTTGCCCGTGTCAGTTCATCCCCTCTCCTTGTCCCGACTCAGTGTTTTCTTCTTTGTGTTTGGACTCCTTGGTATTTGACTCGACTTTGACTCTGACCTGACTTCGTCACTCACTAGCTACTGGTACTTCTGCTTTTGTCTGGTTTTGACCCTATGGCATCGGCTGACTCTGAGCTTGGTGCTACCCTTTGTACTGCGTGATTGTATATTTTTTGACCCGACTTGATTGACTATACTGCTGCCACCTGGTGGTAGCCTCACTGCAGTGCTGCAGGTCTGCACTTGCAGACTTGCTGTCCTCTCTCCACTCTTTTGCCATCTAGTGGAACTTGCAGCTCCCTGCATAGCTGTAGTGTGACATTATAACTGACCGCTGATAGTTTTTTTTCTTTGCTCCTCTTTGTATGGATTCGTTTCACACTCTTGCCGGTCAGATGTCAAATATGACCCAATTGATGCAGGATTTGTCAGTGGAACATAGGGCTCCTGCCACTTCTCATAACTAACTCCAGCAAGAGCTTACTGAAACTGTTAAATCTTTTCAGGGTCCCATGGCAAAATCAGCAGCTAGGCAATCTGATCTCATTGATATTTCATTACTAGTGTTGAGCGATACCTTCCGATATCGGGAAATATCGGATCGGATTGGATCGGACCGATACCCCAAAAATATCGGATATCGCCGATTCCGATACCGGAAACCAATGCAAGTCAATGGGACACAAATATTGGAATGAAAATAAACCCTTACTTTCCTTGTAGGTTAATTCTACATGAAGGAAAATAACTAAGAATAATGTAGAATGTGTTGGGGGAGGTGGAGGAGACATTAAAGGCATAGAGGTTTAGCACAATCAAAGGGAATAGCAGGAATTAATTTTTTTTTTAAGACGTTCGGAGTTACAAAGATATTGACTATGTTAAGCTTTTTTATATTTTGCCAGATATTTATGTTTCTCTACTTCCATGCTCTTCACCTTCTTTTTTACTTCTCCCACACTTTCTCCATCATCCTCAGCAGCATCAGCATCTTTTTCATCAACTTCTTCTTCACCTTATTCATCTTCTTCTTCACCTTCTTCCTATTATTCTTTTTTTTTACATTCTTCATACTTCTTATTCAACTATTATTCTTCTTCATATTCTTCTTCTTCATCATATTCTTATTTGTGACAGGCATTCCTGTAGTTGCTTCTTATTCAACTATTATTCTTCTTCATATTCTTCTTCTTCATCATATTCTTATTTGTGACAGGCATTCCTGTAGTTGCTATCTATAAAAGTTTGAAGATTACACCTTCCGTTCTGCCTGTCACAAAAGATTTACAACAGGATTTGTCCGCGTTCACTTTTGCCTGCAGCAACAGGTATTTTCCAGGGGCACCACGAGGAGGAACGGACTCACCCCCATACACTTCTTAGTCTTCTTCTGCTTATAATTTAGATAATATCTTGTGCTCTGATTTTTAGTCTTATGCTTAATGTTCTTCTGCTTTTTGTTCTGCAGCTTCTTGTTCTTCTGCTTCTTGATCTTCTGTCTTTTGTTCTTCTGTATCTTGGTGATTGTCTTCTTGTTCTTTGTCCTCTTGGTCATCTTCTTCATGGTCATCTTCTTGGTCTTCTTCAGGGTCGTCGTCTTCGGGGTCGTCGTCTTCTTCGGGGTGGTCTTCAGGGTCGTCGTCTCCAGGGTCGTCGTTTTCGGGGTCGTCGTCTTCTTTGGGGTGGTCTTCAGGGTCGTCGTCTTTAGGGAGATCCAGAGTGATTACCAAAAACCATTTCAAAAAGCTTGCGCTTGGAAATGTAGCAGAAGGTACAAGAAGGCTGAGGAACTGCTGAGAACCAGCTAATGGTACTGGAACTCAGATAGGCAGCAGAAGGTACACATGAAAAAAAAAGTTGCAAGGCCGCGAGCCGACCAGAGTTACCGAAACCCACAGCCCTACAGGGGGAGCTTGTCCTATTGGCACTACGGAACCAGCCTTCATTGCCAGATCCCGCAGCCCACATAGGAAGCACCTAAACTGCAGGCACCATAGACTCGGCTAACCCGACCTCAACACGACAGGACAACGTATTGGAGGCAAAGTGACGTTGACACTACCCAGAAACAGCTGGTGTGCTGGAACCAGGCTGGGCAGGAGGGAGTGTCCATGCCAAAGACACTTCTGAGCAGCAACTGGCGGTGTTGGAGCCCAGGGATTACAGTAGAAACAGAGTGTAGCCAGAGGTCTAATTGGAGCAAGTTTAATATCTGTAGTAGTGTGAATGTGGACAGAGCAGGCGAAATTGCCGAACCCACAGCAGGGGATCAGCTTACGATACTGAACCCCAATAACACAGGAGCAAGTGTTGACTGTGCAGACGGCACTTCTGAGCAGCAACTGGCGGTGTTGGAGCCCAGGGATTACAGTTCAGGGGGTAGAAACATGAACACAACAGGAGACCTGGATACTGTTGCCAACCAATTATTTAATCTGGAAGAGGACTGGCAAAATTCCTGCAAGATCCAGTCCTTGTTCATTTTCTGAAAAGTAAGCCGGTCAACGTTATCGGAGGATAGTCGCATGCGACGTTCTGTTAGTGTGGCGCCCCTGAGGCTTGGTCGCCACAGAGGTACTGCACCTTCTCCTAAGGTGTAGTGCCCCACCATCCAGGTAAGGTGGGAACTCCCTGCCACACTCCAACACCTGCATCCCACACACAGGATAGTTCAGCGGGGACACCTAGCAGCTTCAGGCTGGGGGTAGCAGAGCACCCTTCGTGGAACCCTGCTTCATAACACGAGATGTGCTGGGAGGTGGGTGGAGTTAGTATAAAAGAAGGGGAAAGATAGAATTACAGAGAGTGCAGTCTGGGGTGAGTCCCAGAGGAGAGCAGGCTGGCAGGAGGTCAGCCTGTCGGGAGCTCAGGCGGAGGGAAGACAGTCAGTCAGGAGAGGCGGAGGACTGGTCTTAGTGGAGAGCTTCCGAGGAAAGGAATAGAAGAAGGAGTGCTGCAGCTGCCTCAGTGACCTGTGCCAGCTGGCATGGGAAGGAGAGAGAGAGAGAGACATAGAACTGTAACCTACATTTCCATAAGAGAGAGAAAGACAAGTACGGAACGAAGTGGAAGGAGAACAGAGAGGAGGAGTGGGTTGGATAGGAAGCCTGCCTATAGATTCTCAGCGCTAGGCCGGGCCAGCAGACACTGGTGGAGTAGTTGACTGTAAATGCACTGCTCCCAACCGTTTCGACCTACATATCAAAGACCATGTAGGTCGAAACACGTAGCCTTCACACGACCCTGTTCTGGTGTAGTCATTTGGAGAGCTTTCATCATGTATTTATTGCTATTTTAAGCATTTCAAAATAAAGAAGAAATTTTTTTATGCAGCTGGAGCTATTTCTCTTTTCCTCAACGTTTGTCTGGATGGAGCTCTGTGTTTCTGCAGGCGTTTACTGGTGAGCTGGCTCTCCTCCTTTTTCTTTCTTATTGTCACACACTACCATGCCTGGCTGGAGATTCGCTGGCACAAACCACACGTCGCTCTCCTGCTTGATGGCATTCCAGAGCTCCTGCGCTGTGTGGCTCCGATTCCCCAAAGAAGTTAATTTCAATACGGCCTGTTGACGTTTGGCCACGGCTGTGCTCTTATCGGTCGTAACAGGTAAGCGTTCACGGGTCCATGTGGAGGTAGACTGTGACGGCTCCTGCAGCGCTGATTCAGAGGAACTGGAGTATGAGGAAGAGTCAATGTGTACAGACTGGATTCCTGCAATCCTTGGAGTTGGCAGAACACGTACAGCGCCACTCTCAAGATCTGTACCGGGCTCCACAACATTTACCCAATGGGCAGTGAGGGAAAGATATCGTCCCTGTCCATGGTTACTGGTCCACGCATCGGTGGTCAGGTGGACCTTGCTACTGACGGCGTTTAGTAGCGCATGTTTAATTTTTCCCTCCACATGCTTTTACAGGGCAGGGATGGCTTGCCTGCTGAAATAAAAGTGGCTGGGCACGTTGAATTGTGGGACCGCCAATGCCATGAAGTTACGGAAGGTGTCAGTCTCCACCAGCCTGAATGAGAGCATTTTAAGGGACAGTAGTTTTGCAATGCCAGCATTCAGCGCCTGTGCTCGGGGGTGGTGTGCCGAGTATGGGCACCTTTTCTCCCATGCCTGTGCTACCGATGGCTGTAGACTGGCCTGGGAGTGTGAGGATGACAGGGAACATGGTGCTGTGGGTGGAATGACACTGTGTCTCTGTACAACAGTGCCAGAGGTTCTTCCATGGCGATCCTGTGAGGAAGCTGAACCAGCTGTGTGTGAGCTGGAGGAAGAGGCTACAACATGAGCTGAAGAGATGGTAGGTGGCGCTGTAGGTTGGCCTAGGTCTTCGGTGTGTCTTTGTAACTCCACCACGTGCTTGGTCCGCACATGTTTCCACATATTTGTGGTATTGAGGTTGCTGACACTTTTCCCTCTTTTCACTTTCTGATTACACAGCTTGCATTTGACAAAGCAAATGTCATCTGCAAGTGTTTCAAAAAAGGACCAGGCACTGCAAGTCTTGGGAGCGCCCGTTTTGGGTTTTGGAAGAGGCATGCTCCTAATGGGTGCCGAAGTGGAGGCTACAGGCAACCAAGTCTGCCCCCTCCCTCTCCCTCCTTTTTTGGCCGTTCGGGGAATCTCTTCCTACCACCTTCCAGTACCTCACGCCATGATGGGTCAAGAACCTCATCATCTACACTACCCTCTTCAAATGACTGCTTCTCCTGGGTAGTCTCGACAGCACAGTACGCACCAGAAAGTGGCACCTGAGTCTCATCATCTGATGCGTACTGAGGTGTGCTGACCATAGGCACTGGCCCACCCGCCTCTTCAGATTAAGAGAGACAAAGCTGTTGCGCATCACTGCATACACCTCTTCTTCAAATTCTCGAATGCTGCTTGGCTGGCCCCCTCTTTCCAAGCCAACAGATTCAGAGAACAGAAGTATTGATGGCTCCTGTCCAGGGCTCTCTGACTGCCTGGGCAGTTTGGCAGGTGGTGAAGAGACAGATGGGTGCTCTTCAGTGCTCTGGACCTGAGAGGATCTCGAACTAATTGAAGTCGATGTGTTAGCTGCCATCCATCTGACAACGGCTTCAATTTGTTCGTCCCGCAGCAGTGGGGTACGGCGATCTCCTACAAAGCTGCACATAAAGGACTGTTCCCTGGTAAAACTGGGGGATGCTGAGTCACTGGTGCCGGCAGCAGGCACAGAATCCCCACGTCCTCTCCCTGCAGAAACTCGATGCTCACGACCACGTGCCTTACTCCCTGCCTTCTTCATCTTGGTAGACTGATAAAGATAGGCAGAAAAGTACTAAGGGCTTAGTGTGCTTATTCCTGAACAGCTGCTAACAGGTATAAGAAACACTAATTTTATAAAGTGTGGACTAGACTTTAATATGAGCTAATGTGGCCTACACAACTGTAAAGTGGAGTGTTTGGTGAACTTTATTAACTTTTTTTTCACAAAAAGACACTGGATGTGCCCAAAGATGTAAAAGCGATAGTATCACAAACTTTTTGTAGCTATTACAATGCAGGAAGGTAACCTACAATGCAAAAGATGAGGCTCCAAAAAATAGGCTAATACTAATCTGGCTGGGGCTGCAGGGCACAAGCCAGCAAAAAGGCTCCTCTATCTACTCCTATATAGTGTTTGCAACCAATCTAGCTGGATACGGATGGAAGCACACTAATATAGGAGTAAAATCAGGAAAAATAAGCAGCACTACAGCAAAATAGGACAATGTATGAGGCAGTGACGCACGCTGAGCGGACTACAACCAGAGGTGGCTGCAGAACACACTACAGCATGAGCTGCACTCACACACAGAGACCTCACAGACAGCCGTGACCACTACAGTGCAGAGAACTGTGCACTAGCACTGAAAGGCTGCAGAAAGACTCCGCTATCTACTCCTATATAGTGTTTGCAACCAATGTAGATGGATACGGATGGAACCACACTAATAGGAGAAATCTGGAAAAATGAGCAGCACTAATGCAAAAAAGGACAATGTATGAGGCAGTGACGCACGCTGAGCGGACTACAACTGGACGTGGCTGCAGGACACACTACAGCGTGAGCTGCACTCACACACAGAGACCTCGCAGACAGCCGTGAACAGCACTGCAAGGCAAAAGAAAGCTTCTCACACGGCGGTTGCTAAAGTAGCCTGGGTAAAGCACAATAAAGAAAATCGCTAGCTCAAACTGTCCCTCAGAGTCAGAACAGCAGCGTCCTGTCCCTAAGTAAATTCACAGCAGAGTGAACCCAAAATGGTGGCGGCTTTTATAGTGCATCATGACATCATTTCAGCAGCCAATCACAGCCATGCCATTAGTTAACATGCCTAACATGCATAACAGGATGTGCCCACACTTCTTAGGATTCCTCATTGGCTGAATAAAATCAAACTGGCTCATTGCATTATGGGAACTTCCGATTCCGGTATTCGATATTCTAAAAGTATCGGAACTCAGTATCGGAACTCCAATACCGCGAATATTGGCCGATACCCGATATTGCAGTATCGGAATGCTCAACACTATTCATTACACTCTCCTGAACCTACGGTCCGGCTCCCAGATACGTTCTCCAGAGAGAAGAAGTTTCAGACATTCAGAAAGAGTTGTAAGCTACTTTTTTCCCTTAGACCCAGATCCTCAGGTGATGAGTCAATGGGTCGGGATAATTATTTCATTACTCCGGGAGGGTCCTCAAACTTGGGCTTTTTCTTTACCTGCTATTGCCCCTGAACGTATGTCTGTAGATAGGTTCTTTGAGGCTTTAGGACTGATTTATTATGAACCAGACTGGGTCAGGGTGGCAGAGGAGAAGATCATGGGTCTCTCCCAGGGTAAACTCAGTCGCAAGGGGGCTGATCTCAAAGTCTGGTCATCCCTGGCGGTTGAAGAATTTCCAACATTAAAGAAGTGTTTTATGTCTGCTCCTGTATTGGTTCAGCCCAATCCGTCAGAACGATTCATTGTAGAGGTGGATGCATCAGAGGTGGGAGTGGGGTCAGTATTGTCTCAGGGACCTGTCAATTTGACTAATTTAAGACCATGTGCATTTTTCCCCAGGAAATTTTCTTCTGTAGAGAGGAATTACGATGTTGGTAATTGGGAGTTATTAGCCATAAAATTGAAGAATGGCGGCACTTTTTGGAGGAGGCATTTCATCGGCTCATGGTGATTACAGGACCACAAGAACCTGTCCTACATCGAGTCTGCCAAGCAGTTAACTCCTAGACAGGCGAGGTGGTCGCTTTTTTTCACGTTTTCATTTTTCTATCACCTTTCGGCCTGGTTCCAAGAATGTCAAGGTGGGTGCTTTATCTTGCAGCTTGGATTCGATATCACCTCCTGAACCTCCTTCCTCCATTTTTCAGCGCGGGATGGTTTTTGTTGGGGTATCCTCTGAATTGGAGCTTGAAATTCGGGAGGCTCGGTCTCTTGCTCCTCCGTCTTTGATTGATAACAAGCTCTTTGTCCCGGTTCAGTATCGGGACAAACTTCTCCAGTTCTCCAGGAGTTCCACAACTCAGCTCTCAGTCGGCATCCTGGAGTCTTGGCCAACCAGAAAGCTATTGCTAGACTGTTCTGGTGGTCCTCCATGTCTTTGGACATCACCGTGTTTGTGTCTATTTGTGAAACATGTGCCCATGCTAAATTCTCCCATATCCGGCCAGCCGGCGAATTGGTGCCATTGCCAATTCCGGATATACTTTGGACTCATTTGTCCATGGATTTTATTACTGATCTCCCTCCTTCCCATGGTAAAACTGTGGTCTGGGTAGTGGTTGATAGATTTAGTAAACAGGTGCATTTTGTACCTTTAGCAGAACTACCTAACACGGAAACACTATCCAAGTTGTTTGTTGAACACATTGTGCGGTTGCATGGTGTGCCAATGAATTTGGTGTCAGATAGAGGGGTTCAATTTGTGCCCAAATTCTGGAGGGCATTTGATAAGAGATTGGGTATTAGCTTGACCTTCTCCTCGGCCTACCGTCACGAAACCAACGGTCAGACAGAGAGGACCAATCAGTCACTTGAACAGATTTTGCGGTGTCTTGCCATGTCCCAGCGGGATGATTGGTGTTCCTCATTGCCTGTGGCTGAGTTTGCATTGAATAATCGAGTTAATCAGTCCACTGGCACCTCTCTGTTTTTCTGTAACTAGGGTTTTCACCCCCATTTTGGTGAATTTTCCAGGAAGGACTCGGGGTGTCCAGGGGCGAATTCGGCGGTTCAACGGTTGGGGGAGGTGTGGAGGGAGGTCCAGAGGAACATTGGGGTAGCTCAGGGCAAACAGAACCTTTTAGCAGATAAGCGACGATCTGTGGGACCTACATTTCTGGTAGGAGATAAAGTGTGGTTGTCTACCAGGAACATACGTTTGAAAGTTCCTCCTGTTAAGCTGGGTCCCAAGTTTACTGGTGGTTACGAGATCATTGAGGTTGCCAATCCAGCTGCCTTTCACTTATGCCTACCTCCGTCGCTTCGGATCCCCAATGTGTTTCATAAGTCCCTTCTTAAGTCATTTGTACCGTTCTCTGCTGAGTCTTCATCCCCTCCGCCTTCTGTCTCTGTGGATGGTCAAACGGAGTATGAAGTTGAATGGATTGTGGATTCATGGATGGTTTGCAGTTCACTTCAGTACTTAGTACATTGGAGGTGTTATGGTCCTGAGGATCATTCTTGGGCTTTTCATGCTTGTTATCCTGGGAAACCTGGGGGTCCAGTGGCCCCCCTTAAGAGGAGGGTACTGTCTTGATCCAGACCGGGTTTTGAGTCCTGTCTATCCCTTTCCCGGTCTGGTCAACTTTGCTTTGCCTCGTTCTGGTTTCAGTTCAGCTATTTCTCCCAGCTGCACCCTGCAGGCAGTGTCAGTTATACTTTCTGTCTACGGCGTGAGTAGTTGACTGTGGTGATACCCTGATTTGTCCTGCTGAGTTTTGCTTACTTTGCCCGTGCCTGTTCATCCCCTCTCCTTGTCCCGACTCAGTGTTTTTCCCTTCGTGTTTGGACTCCCTGGTATTTGACTTGGCTTTGACTCTGACCTGACTTCATCACTGGCTACTGGTACTTCTGTTTTTGTCTGGTTTTAACCCTATGGCGCTCCGCTGACTCTGAGCTTGGTGTTTCCATTTGTACTCAGTGACTGTATAGGTTTTTACCCAGCTTGACTATTCTGCTGCTACCTGGTGGTAGCCTAACTGCAGACTTGCTGTCCTCCCTCCACTCTTTTGCCATCTAGTGGAGCTTGCAGCTCCCTGCATAGCTGCAGTGTGACATATACTATTTGTACTCTCGGTCAATTGACGCCACTTTTCCTGGTGTCTGCTGCTAATTTGAGCTGTTTTGGCAGATTTTTGGCAACGCTGAATGTGTTGTCTATGTGTTTGGTTTTGTTTCCCATTGAAGTCAGTGGGGTTCGGGCATGTTCTGCGAACATTGGGACTTTTGCTGAACTGAACCGAACCTTGAAATGTTCTCTAGCTATAACAGGCAAAATCTTGTAGCAGCTTTGGGACTAGGTGGTTTGACGTACATCTCTTGCCTGGCATATGTGCTAAATTTGGTGTTGGAGAGCTTCTTTAAAGAATACACAGATACTGTATGTCAGTGTTGCTACTGAAAGTGTGGTCCATCTCTGAGCTCTTCTGGCATTCTCACTCTGCTGCTTGCTTGTCTGCACTATAGCGTCACTTCTGCCTTTCTGCCTCATATGCGACGTACCCACAAGTGCAACTCCACTTTGCATATACGTGAGAGCCTGTGTGATCAGCTGCAGTTAATAATGGAGATTAAGCTGCAGCACGCAAGAGTGAATTGCTGTGTGGGAGAACACTACTTGACGACGAATGATTGTGTCTCAATGCGGGATGTGTGTGCCACGTTGCGCTGGTTCGAGTGCTCCACCAACATCACCAGCTCTGATGACACCATCATGAGTGTTACTATCCCACTTCTATGCCTAATAGAAAAAATGATTCAGGTGATGATGGATGAGGTGGTGGCACAGGAGAAAGAGGAGGAGGAACAGGCACCAGTCACACCATTATCAGGCATTCACACATAGGTTCCAGTACCAACT
Source organism: Dendrobates tinctorius (assembly GCF_039654945.1). NCBI lineage: Eukaryota > Metazoa > Chordata > Amphibia > Anura > Dendrobatidae > Dendrobates > Dendrobates tinctorius. The sequence continues at coordinate 17,174,471 of NW_027361998.1, read as the reverse complement.
GCGGAAAGGTATACAATTGTCAAGCCAGGGGACATTTTTGAGGATGAAGAGTAGGCACCATGTTCACAGTAGGGTGGCACTATAAGCAGCTCACGAGCATCACTGGAACGTGACTTGAGGGATATACAGGATACAGAGGTCTCAGACGATACCCCTCACACCGAGAACAGTTTGTCGTTATCTCTGGGCAGCCTGGAACATGTCAACCAATACATGCTGCTGTTTCTGCCGAGTTGCCCATATTGTTACCAGTGCTGATTACATTGTGGCCACCCTTCTGAATTCCTGCTACAAACACAACGTGCCATCCTTCAATCACTCGACCAGGATCGGAAAGTGCAGGAATAGAAGCGCATGCTGGTAGATGCACTACTGATGATGTTCTCACCTTGGCTGACTAGAGAAGTAGATCAGCCACACCCAGCCATTGTTATACTCAAATACAGTTTGTTCCTTCTATTTGCCATTTCCAATGTTTTAGGGCCTCCCCAAATTAAAATAAAACTACCCCAAAACCAGCAAGGGTGTTTTACAGAATACACCCCCACAGGCTGTTTTCAGAGTACCCTAACAAGGCAGCTTTGCATAGTAACCCCACAGAGGCTTTTTTGCAGAGTACCCCCACAGAGGCCTTTCTTCAGTGTACTCCCATAGAGATGCATGCAGAGTACACACATGGGGTTTTTGGCACTGTACTCCCGCAGACATTGTTACAGAGTAAAAAAAAGTTGTTTTACACACATTAATCCCACAGACTTAGGTGCAGATTAGAAACATTTTTTTTTACTCACACTAATGACAGACACATGTTCAGAGCGGCAAAATTAGTTTTTAGGCACATTACATCCACAATCACAGGTTCAGAGTAGAAAAATGTCTTTTTACGCTCATTACTCCCATAGACACAAGTGCAGAGTAGCAAAATTTATTTTTCGGCACATTACTCCTAAAGATTTGAATGCAGTGTAGAAAAAATTGTTTTTACATACATTACTCCCACAGAAGTGAATGTAGAGTAGAAAAATTAGTTTTTTAGGCACATTACTCCCATAGACACAGGTGCAGAGTAGAAAAGTTAGTTTTTATTCACAATACTCTCACAGACATGGGTGCTGCAGAGTATCAAAATTAGTTTTATGCACATTACTCTCTCAGACAGTGGCACAGAGTAGAAAAATTGGTTAGGCACACTACTCCCACAGACATGCATGCAGAGTACACATAGAAAAGCTGCGCACACATAAAGCCTTATACTGTCTCTTATGCCAGCTGCATCCTGTACCACTAAGCAGTCATGAACCGGCATTTATACAATCTGGGCCAGCTGTCAAGCCAATCAATACTTGGCATAACTGTGATGGCACCGTAGTGCCACAGCCTCAAAGTATATTGATTGGCTGCAGCCTTTCAACAATCTTTATTACCCGAAAAGTAAACCGGACTTCTGGTAAAAATTCATTGTTTGTGGTGTCCAGTAGATATTTGTAGACAGCTATTAAGTCTCCTCTCAGTCTTCTCTTTTGCAAACTAAACATTCCCAAATCCTGCAACCTTTCCTCATAAGACAGGGTTTGCAGACCGGTCACCATTCTGGTCGCTCTTTTCTGAACTTGCTCCAGTTTGTTGATGTCTTTTTTAAAATGTGGTGCCCAAAACTGGACACAATATTCCAGATGAGGTCTGACCAAAGAGGAGTAGAGGGAAATAATGACTTCACGTGATCTAGACTGTATGCTTCTGTTAATACATCCTAGAATTGCATTTGCCTTTTTTGCTGCTGCATCACACTGTTGACTCATATTCAGTCTGTGATCTATTAGTATACCCAAGTCTTTTTCACATGTGCTGTCACTTAGCCCTATTCCTCCCATTCTGTATATGCTTTTTTCATTTTTATTGCCCAGATGTAGTACTTTGCATTTCTCCCTGTTAAAAACCATTCTGTTAGTTGCTGCCCACTTCTCCAGTTTATTTAAATCTTTTTGAATCCTCTCTCTCTCTTCTCTAGTATTAGCTATCCCTCCTAGCTTTGTGTCATCAGCAAATTTAATCAGTTTACCCTCAATTCCTTCATCTAAATCGTTGATAAAGATGTTGAACAATACAGGGGAGGGGAGGGGAGGGGGGTGGAGAGAGAGAGACATGGGGGGTTAACACTTAGTGTCCAGGCAAGAGAATCTCTCTCTCTTGCCGGGCACTTGTGGGGTTAACCCCACAGAGAGATCTCTCTCTCTCACCCAGACACTGTGAGTGTTAACCCCACAAGTGCCCGGCGAGAGAGATCTCTCACAAGTGTCCGGGTGACAGAGAGAGATCTCTCTCTCTCTCGCCGGGCACTTGTGGGGTTAACATTCACAGAGTCCGGGCATGCGCTGTGGAAAAAGCCGGTCCAGCGCTGCAAAAAAACGTTACATGGAACGTTTTTTCCAGACGCCGGACAGGCTGTTATTGCCGGATCAGGCAAAAACCGGATACGCCGCATAGGTATCCAGCGCGATGCGGCAATAATGAAACTGAATGGGGGAAAAACCGGATCCGGTGGCAACCGGCGCCGGATCCGGTTTTTACACTTTTCGCCGCATCGCGCCTGATGCTGAAAACCGGATGTGTGAAAGAGGCCATACCTGCCTTCATTGCCATCCTGCCCTGCACTGTGATGGCCTAGGAGAATGAAGGCGTGAGGTCAATAGAGCACCTTTAGCTGGATATGTGGTTTGTAGCCCAATGTTGTGAAAATGGTTTCTGATGGTTTGTGTAGATGCTGTGTGATGCCTCATTTCTCCAAAGGAACTTTTTTTTAAAACAACAAATCCTGGACACTTTTTACTGGTACTGCTATGAGCCATCAGGGTGGTCTATATGTGCTCCCATGATTGCAGCATCTCTGGTCTTGTTTTCCATTGAGAACATTTGGGACTTTGGTCGGTAATCATACAGGAGCTACCATCAGCAGACCTTGATGATTTGCCCAACTGCATTCAGTGGCAGAACCTTCCTCAGATGACCGTTAATAACCTCAGTGATCACAGCTGAGGCTGCAAGTTCCGGGATTTCTCCCTGAGGCTCAGACTCCAGACTGAAGAGATACAGAAGTTTGATAATGTTGTTTCAATCTGTTGTCATTTCAATATGAGTAATGTTTCCTTCTTGGGATTTCCATCATTCCATGAATTCTCCTTATTTCTTTTACAATCTCACTGTTGTGATTAAAAATGACAGATTCCTAACATAAACATAGGTCAGGCACATGGAAAACCTGGGGCGGATGTGAAGTCCCTCTAGACTAGGAAGGTCTATATCAATCTCCAAGATTAGGACAGACTACAGTTCATCAATGACCAGGGGCCCACACAAACAATCATAAGCCAGGTCGGTATGGCACAAACTATAATTTGTGGGAGGTCAAGTATTATTATATATTGTATTCATCTGTGATGACTTTTTTGAACTTTCTTCTCTTTCCATATCTTCACCAGCTGAACTCCTTCCTACGGAGAATACTTTTTACCACTTCTTCTGGGGACACAATCTACTTCAAACCCAACAAACAAGTCCCAACACGATTGGATTTCCTAAAATATTTCTTCATATCTATAGTAAAAAAAACTATGGTGAAGGTCGGCAGTTACGACGAATCATCTATGTTAGGGTACTCATTCAAAAGCCTTGAAAAGTCGGATGTCTGGGCTCCATATTTCCAACAGGTGTGATTATAATAAAAGCTTCATATGTTCATTAATACAATCTCTATTACACGTCAGTACTCAGATCGGGACCAGAAAAAGATGAAAATGATAAAGTATTCACACCTTATATACTTTATGTAGTCTTTTATGTAGATTTATGTTGATTTGATCTGTACTCATTGGACTGTGATTTGTGACTATGTATTGTGAATGACAGATATTCCATTTAGTTGGTGCATTTTTGTTTCATTTTAAATGGATTTTGTTTCCTTTGATGTTGAAGATGTTAATGACTCTTTCTATTCTGATTAGAAACTTGCAACTCCATCTCACAGCTGTCCCTGATCTGGTCATTTCTTCTCACTATAAAATCTGGCCAGACCTTCTCTTCATTGCCAGTGAAAGTTTTACTTCCTTTGAGTCGCTATGCTGAGTTGGAGATCATTCTTGTATCATGCTCTGCTGAGTTTCTGGGATTAGGTGGTTTTAGGGTTAACCTGGATGATTTTTCTGGTAAGATATTTTCCATTCCTAGGTGCCTCCGTCAATATGCAACGAAGCTTGTAAACCTGGACACAGAAAGGCAAAGCGAGAAGGGGAACCTCCATGCTGCTACGATTGCGTCCGATGCGCGAAGGGTGAAATGTCCAATACAACAGGTCGGTGACACTGAGTATGTGCGAAGGATAAAAAGTTTGTGTGAAAAATATTTAAGATGGCGCTTGAATGTTTATGTATTATTGGCGCATGCATCGACAGATGCACAATGTGATGTCATCATTATGTTATGGCGCTTACATATACTCTACTTCCTCCTTATTCAAGATGATGGTATGTAATTCAGAGCACGACTGCGCATGTGCGGCATGACCAGCTTCCCCTCTATTTTTTTATTATGTGGTTTTATTTCCTGACATGCATAATTATGAAAGTGGGAAACCGAAATGGGCACAAAATATGAGTGGGGTGAGTCATGATTATAAATTCTCCACAGCTGTGTACCATTGATCAATTGAGATATTAACCAATGTTGTATGTCAGGGATCCAATATTTGTCAGGACTTTCTTAATCCCACAAATCCCTGATATCACAGGCCAGGAAGGTCACAAGTAGCACCTGCTGTGATCTTTGGAGCACCCAGCTCTCTGCTGCCCCCTATCATCCAGACAATGAAACGATTGACTGATGAAGAACGGATGTTTGCCGAACAATTCGCCTAACATACCCGAACCCCATTGAATTCAATGGGAGGCAAAATCAATCGCATGACAACTGTCATGATCCCAGTGCAGGCTTTGAACTGCACGCCAGGGGTTAAGGTCTTCATGCCAGTGCAGGCTCTGACCTGCTTACCTGGGGTTAATTATTGTGGCCTCTCTTTGGTTCGGGGAGAGCTTCTTATAGCCCTGGGAAGCTCCAATCCCCATCAGTTATACTTTTGCCCTCGGCTGAGTGTCTCGACCCCTGTGTGCCTCTGCCTTGTGCCTGTGTTCTAGCTTGCTAGTATGGTTCTGACCCATTTCTGTCCCCCGTTGTGAGTTTGCCTTTTGATTCTGTACTGTGTATCTGCTTCTCTGGTTTCTGACTCCTGCTACGTCCCTGACTATTCCTGATTAGCCTGCTCCTTGTGTACCGCGTTGCCTCTCTCGTTTATTGACCATGGCTTCTCTTGGATTTTGACTCCCTCTGGTGCCCCGTCCTTTCCCTGGTGTCCAGTGGCCCCCTTTCCCCTCTCCTCTGCTCCAGGGTCCCGGTAGCATCTTGCACTCATCTCCAGCAGCAGGATGCTAAGCCCCGCCCCCTGTGGTCAGGTGACTGCAGGTCCTATCAGTACACTCACCACCCGGCTTTCTGCTCACTCTAGCCCTGCTGTATCGCTGTCATCTTGCCCAGCTCCCGGACACCGTGAGTACAGCTGTCACAGGCCGTCAGAGGCTGCGGGCTCTTAATGTCAGGGCTGCTGAAACTGCTGGTAAGTGCCTTCCTGGCGGTTTCTCCTGATAACAACATCTTCAGGAAGGTGAAAAAGCTGCCAAAACAGCTCAAATTAGGGGCAGACACCAGGAAAGGGGGCATCAAATAACCCAGAGTACAAATAATATAAGTGTGCAGCATTTTGACAATATCGGTTACTGGATGGGCTACTTGGGTCCCTTTCTTTGGCAGCCGCATCGTAGTATTATTATCTATGGTTATAATGACTTTTATTCCATGGCACATTGCATGGAAAAAGGGGTTACATGATACAATAATCTTAAGCAATGCAAGTCACCAAGTGGTACTGTAGGAGAGAAGACCCACCGATGGAGCCCACCTCAAAGCAGGGGAGTCTGACTGCTGACGTACTATCCTGTCAGCAGTCAGAAAGGGGTTAATCCTATGTTTTTAACTTGGTTTGACATGCCAAAATAAAGTTTTTTTCTTCTATTCGTGGGTTGGAGTGCTTTCACTTCCTCCTTTCCAATTTCTGCTGCGCTCACCTGCGGATAGAGCGCCCACCCAGTTTTTGAATTGGACTCTACGTAGTCAATCATTGCCTGGATAGCGTCTGCAGCTCCATACCTCTCTCTCCTACCCACCAAGTGGCCTCTTCTCCTCTTCCTCCACCTCAACATCATACACAGTACAGTCATCAGAGTTGGCACCCAATTGCCCTTGTTTACCCCTGCGTCATCACTCTACAACCGCCCAACTGGCAGTGGGGAACTACAGATGGAGGAGTCTGCAGAGCTGTTCGCACATTCCATTCCATCAGAGTCTGCTCCAAAGTTTCACAGACTCAAGAGGAGGAAAGCATCTGCACCGATGCCCCAAGTATTTCTTCAGCTAGATCCGGGGGTGGACAAAGTAGGGTCCGAGAAGAATCCAGACCCTCGTCACCAGATGTTAACCCCCGGGGTGGAGGTGATGTTGATAAGACTTAGATACCTGAGGCGTACGCCGACTGTACTGTGGTGTCAAGATAGAGGAGGAGTGGGAGAACAGAGAGGATTACGATGAGGTTGTACTACACTTGGTGTGAACCCAGAGGCACACAGCTATGTAGCTCAGCAGAGGAGGTGGAGGAGGAGGAAGATGAGGAGGTCTGCAGTTCGCAGGGGCAGCAGGGGTTTCTTAGCCTGGGCCTTTTTTGAGATAGAAAAGGATGACCCAACTTACCTCATTTGTTCACCTTGTAAAAAAAGGCTCAGTCCAGACAAAAATTCCAACATTCTGACTGAGGCAGAGATATATTACCACAACCCCACCCCACTCACTCTATCTGGGACTGGGAGCAAACATTGCCAGTGCTGCTGCTGCCGCTACCATTCACTCTATCTGGGACCGTCTGGGAGCAAACATTTCCAGTGCTGCTGCTGCCGCTACCATTCACTCTATCTGGGACCGTCTGGGAGCAAACATTGCCAGTGCTGCTGCTGCCGCTACCATTCACTCTATCTGGGACCGTCTGGGAGCAAACATTGCCAGTGCTGCTGCTGCCGCTACCATTCACTCTATCTAGGACCGTCTGAGAGCAAACATTGCCAGTGCTGCTACTGCCGCTACCATTCACTCTATCTAGGACCGTCTTGGAGCAAACATTGCCAGTGCTGCTGCTGCCGCTACCATTCACTCTATCTGGGACCGTCTGGGAGCAAACATTGCCAGTGCTGCTGCTGCTGCTACCATTCACTCTATCTGGGACCGTCTGGGAGCAAACATTGCCAGTGCTGCTGCCGCTACCATTCACTCTATCTGGGACCGTCTGGGAGCAAACATTGCCAGTGCTGCTGCTACCATTCACTATCTGGGACCGTCTGGGAGCAAACATTGCCAGTGCTGCTGCTGCCGCTACCATTCACTCTATCTGGGACCGTCTGGGAGCAAACATTGCCAGTGCTGCTGCTGCCGCTACCATTCACTCTATGTAGGACCGTCTGAGAGCAAACATTGCCAGTGCTGCTGCTGCTACCATTCACTCTATCTAGGACCGTCTGAGAGCAAACATTGCCAGTGCTGCTACTGCCGCTACCATTCACTCTATCTGGGGCCGTCTGGGAGCAAACATTGCCAGTGCTGCTGCTGCCGCTACCATTCACTCTATCTGGGACCGTCTGGGAGCAAACATTGCCAGTACTGCTGCTACCATTCACTCTATCTGGGACCGTCTGGGAGCAAACATTGCCAGTGCTGCTGCTGCCACTACCATTCACTCTATCTAGGACCGTCTGGGAGCAAACATTGCCAGTGCTGCTGCTGCCATTCACTCTATCTGGGACCGTCTGGGAGCAAACATTGCCAGTACTGCTGCTGCCGCTACCATTCACTCTATCTGGGACCGTCTGAGAGCAAACATTGCCAGTACTGCTGCTACCATTCACTCTATCTGGGACCGTCTGAGAGCAAACATTGCCAGTGCTGCTGCTGCCGCTACCATTCACTCTATCTGGGGCCGTCTGGGAGCAAACATTGCCAGTGCTGCTGCTGCCGCTACCATTCACTCTATCTGGGACTGTCTGGGAGCAAACATTGCCAGTGCTGCTGCTGCCGCTACCATTCACTCTATGTAGGACCGTCTGGGAGCAAACATTGCCAGTGCTGCTGCTGCCGCTACCATTCACTCTATCTGGGACTGTCTGGGAGCAAACATTGCCAGTGCTGCTACTGCCGCTACCATTCACTCTATCTGGGACTGTCTGGGAGCAAACATTGCCAGTGCTGCTGCTGCCGCTACCATTCACTCTATCTGGGGCCGTCTGGGAGCAAACATTGCCAGTGCTGCTGCTGCCGCTACCATTCACTCTATCTGGGACCGTCTGGGAGCAAACATTGCCAGTACTGCTGCTACCATTCACTCTATCTGGGACCGTCTGGGAGCAAACATTGCCAGTGCTGCTGCTGCCGCTACCATTCACTCTATCTGGGACCGTCTGGGAGCAAACATTGCCAGTACTGCTGCTACCATTCACTCTATCTGGGACCGTCTGGGAGCAAACATTGCCAGTGCTGCTGCTGCCGCTACCATTCACTCTATCTAGGACCGTCTGGGAGCAAACATTGCCAGTGCTGCTGCTGCCATTCACTCTATCTGGGACCGTCTGGGAGCAAACATTGCCAGTACTGCTGCTACCATTCACTCTATCTGGGACCGTCTGAGAGCAAACATTGCCAGTACTGCTGCTGCCGCTACCATTCACTCTATCTGGGGTCGTCTGGGAGCAAACATTGCCAGTGCTGCTGCTGCCGCTACCATTCACTCTATCTGGGGTCGTCTGGGAGCAAACATTGCCAGTGCTGCTGCTGCCGCTACCATTCACTCTATCTGGGGCCGTCTGGGAGCAAACATTGCCAGTACTGCTGCTACCATTCACTCTATCTGGGACCGTCTGAGAGCAAACATTGCCAGTGCTGCTGCTGCCGCTACCATTCACTCTATCTGGGGCCGTCTGGGAGCAAACATTGCCAGTGCTGCTGCTGCCGCTACCATTCACTCTATCTGGGACCGTCTGGGAGCAAACATTGCCAGTGCTGCTGCTGCCGCTACCATTCACTCTATCTGGGACCGTCTGGGAGCAAACATTGCCAGTGCTGCTGCTGCCGCTACCATTCACTCTATGTAGGACCGTCTGAGAGCAAACATTGCCAGTGCTGCTGCTGCTACCATTCACTCTATCTAGGACCGTCTGAGAGCGAACATTGCCAGTGCTGCTACTGCCGCTACCATTCACTCTATCTGGGACTGTCTGGGAGCAAACATTGCCAGTGCTGCTGCTGCCGCTACCATTCACTCTATCTGGGGCCGTCTGGGAGCAAACATTGCCAGTGCTGCTGCTGCCGCTACCATTCACTCTATCTGGGACCGTCTGGGAGCAAACATTGCCAGTACTGCTGCTACCATTCACTCTATCTGGGACCGTCTGGGAGCAAACATTGCCAGTGCTGCTGCTGCCGCTACCATTCACTCTATCTAGGACCGTCTGGGAGCAAACATTGCCAGTGCTGCTGCTGCCATTCACTCTATCTGGGACCGTCTGGGAGCAAACATTGCCAGTACTGCTGCTGCCGCTACCATTCACTCTATCTGGGACCGTCTGAGAGCAAACATTGCCAGTACTGCTGCTACCATTCACTCTATCTGGGACCGTCTGAGAGCAAACATTGCCAGTGCTGCTGCTGCCGCTACCATTCACTCTATCTGGGGCCGTCTGGGAGCAAACATTGCCAGTGCTGCTGCTGCCGCTACCATTCACTCTATCTGGGACCGTCTGGGAGCAAACATTGCCAGTGCTGCTGCTGCCGCTACCATTCACTCTATGTAGGACCGTCTGGGAGCAAACATTGCCAGTGCTGCTGCTGCCGCTACCATTCACTCAATCTGGGACTGTCTGGGAGCAAACATTGCCAGTGCTGCTACTGCCGCTACCATTCACTCTATCTGGGACTGTCTGGGAGCAAACATTGCCAGTGCTGCTACTGCCGCTACCATTCACTCTATCTGGGACTGTCTGGGAGCAAACATTGCCAGTGCTGCTGCTGCCGCTACCATTCACTCTATCTGGGGCCGTCTGGGAGCAAACATTGCCAGTGCTGCTGCTGCCGCTACCATTCACTCTATCTGGGACCGTCTGGGAGCAAACATTGCCAGTGCTGCTGCTGCCGCTACCATTCACTCTATCTGGGACCGTCTGGGAGCAAACATTGCCAGTACTGCTGCTACCATTCACTCTATCTGGGACCGTCTGGGAGCAAACATTGCCAGTGCTGCTGCTGCCGCTACCATTCACTCTATCTAGGACCGTCTGGGAGCAAACATTGCCAGTGCTGCTGCTGCCATTCACTCTATCTGGGACCGTCTGGGAGCAAACATTGCCAGTACTGCTGCTGCCGCTACCATTCACTCTATCTGGGACCGTCTGAGAGCAAACATTGCCAGTACTGCTGCTACCATTCACTCTATCTGGGACCGTCTGAGAGCAAACATTGCCAGTGCTGCTGCTGCCGCTACCATTCACTCTATCTGGGGCCGTCTGGGAGCAAACATTGCCAGTGCTGCTGCTGCCGCTACCATTCACTCTATCTGGGACCGTCTGGGAGCAAACATTGCCAGTGCTGCTGCTGCCGCTACCATTCACTCTATGTAGGACCGTCTGGGAGCAAACATTGCCAGTGCTGCTGCTGCCGCTACCATTCACTCTATCTGGGACTGTCTGGGAGCAAACATTGCCAGTGCTGCTACTGCCGCTACCATTCACTCTATCTGGGACTGTCTGGGAGCAAACATTGCCAGTGCTGCTACTGCCGCTACCATTCACTCTATCTGGGACTGTCTGGGAGCAAACATTGCCAGTGCTGCTGCTGCCGCTACCATTCACTCTATCTGGGGCCGTCTGGGAGCAAACATTGCCAGTGCTGCTGCTGCCGCTACCATTCACTCTATCTGGGACCGTCTGGGAGCAAACATTGCCAGTACTGCTGCTACCATTCACTCTATCTGGGACCGTCTGGGAGCAAACATTGCCAGTGCTGCTGCTGCCGCTACCATTCACTCTATCTGGGACCGTCTGGGAGCAAACATTGCCAGTACTGCTGCTACCATTCACTATATCTGGGACCGTCTGGGAGCAAACATTGCCAGTGCTGCTGCTGCCGCTACCATTCACTCTATCTAGGACCGTCTGGGAGCAAACATTGCCAGTGCTGCTGCTGCCATTCACTCTATCTGGGACCGTCTGGGAGCAAACATTGCCAGTACTGCTGCTACCATTCACTCTATCTGGGACCGTCTGAGAGCAAACATTGCCAGTACTGCTGCTGCCGCTACCATTCACTCTATCTGGGGTCGTCTGGGAGCAAACATTGCCAGTGCTGCTGCTGCCGCTACCATTCACTCTATCTGGGGTCATCTGGGAGCAAACATTGCCAGTGCTGCTGCTGCCGCTACCATTCACTCTATCTGGGGCCGTCTGGGAGCAAACATTGCCAGTACTGCTGCTACCATTCACTCTATCTGGGACCGTCTGAGAGCAAACATTGCCAGTGCTGCTGCTGCCGCTACCATTCACTCTATCTGGGGCCGTCTGGGAGCAAACATTGCCAGTGCTGCTGCTGCCGCTACCATTCACTCTATCTGGGACCGTCTGGGAGCAAACATTGCCAGTGCTGCTGCTGCCGCTACCATTCACTCTATGTAGGACCGTCTGGGAGCAAATATTGCCAGTGCTGCTGCTGCCGCTACCATTCACTCTATCTGGGGTCGTCTGGGAGCAAACATTGCCAGTGCTGCTGCTGCCGCTACCATTCACTCTATCTGGGGCCGTCTGGGAGCAAACATTGCCAGTACTGCTGCTGCCGCTACCATTCACTCTATCTGGGGCCGTCTGGGAGCAAACATTGCCAGTGCTGCTGCTGCCGCTACCATTCACTCTATCTGGGACCGTCTGGGAGCAAACATTGCCAGTGCTGCTGCTGCCGCTACCATTCACTCTATCTGGGGCCGTCTGAGAGCAAACATTGCCAGTGCTGCTGCTGCCGCTACCATTCACTCTATCTGGGGCCGTCTGGGAGCAAACATTGCCAGTGCTGCTGCTGCCGCTACCATTCACTCTATCTGGGACCGTCTGGGAGCAAACATTGCCAGTGCTGCTGCTGCCGCTACCATTCACTCTATGTAGGACCGTCTGGGAGCAAATATTGCCAGTGCTGCTGCTGCCGCTACCATTCACTCTATCTGGGGTCGTCTGGGAGCAAACATTGCCAGTGCTGCTGCTGCCGCTACCATTCACTCTATCTGGGGCCGTCTGGGAGCAAACATTGCCAGTGCTGCTGCTGCCGCTACCATTCACTCTATCTGGGACCGTCTGAGAGCAAACATTGCCAGTGCTGCTGCTGCCGCTACCATTCACTCTATCTGGGGCCGTCTGGGAGCAAACATTGCCAGTGCTGCTGCTGCCGCTACCATTCACTCTATCTGGGACCGTCTGGGAGCAAACATTGCCAGTGCTGCTGCTGCCGCTACCATTCACTCTATGTAGGACCATCTGGGAGCAAATATTGCCAGTGCTGCTGCTGCTGCTGCTACCATTCACTCTATCTGGGACTGTCTGGGAGCAAACATTGCCAGTGCTGCTGCTGCCGCTACCATTCTCTCTATCTAGGACCGTCTGGGAGCAAACATTGTCAGTGCTGCTGCTGCCGCTACCATTCTCTCTATCTAGGACCGTCTGGGAGCAAACATTGCCAGTGCTGCTGCTGCCGCTACCATTCACTCTATCTGGGACTGTCTTGGAGCAAACATTGCCAGTGCTGCTGCTGCCGCTACCATTCTCTCTATCTAGGACCGTCTGGGAGCAAACATTGCCAGTGCTGCTGCTGCCGCTACCATTCACTCTATCTGGGACTGTCTTGGAGCAAATATTGCCAGTGCTGCTGCTGCCGCTACCATTCACTCTATCTGGGACTGTCTGGGAGCAAACATTGCCAGTGCTGCTGCTGTGTGTGCTCCAGCTCCAGCCTTCAGGCAGAAATGAGGCTGAGGAGTCTGAGGGAAGTGGTGAGTCACTGACAGAGCCGTGCAGCAGGCAGCGTGCGGGAGGGAGATCATGTTTACTTACTGACGACGTGTACTGCTCTGCCGCTGTGAGTCCCAGGCCAGACATATGCGACAGTGTCCCAGCCAGGTTGAGAGACAGCCAGGCGCCGCCGATTCACTTCAGCCCCACACACTCCCGGTAAGTGGACTGGTAGTCGTAGCAGGGTAACTTAGGTAACACAGTCACCTTCCGGCCGGGCATGAAGGTAGGCTGTGACTGGGCAAGGATGCATGCACAAATCATGTGTCACGATTAGTGTTGAGCATTCCGACACTGAGTTCCGATACTTTTTGCATATCGAATACCGGAATCGGAAGTTCCCATAATGCTATGAGCCAGTTTGATTTGATTCAGCCAATGGGGATCCTCAGAAGTGTGGGCATGTCCTGTTAGGCATGTAGGCATGTTATCTAATGGCATGGCTGTGATTGGCTGCTGAAATGATGTCATGATGCACTATAAAAACCGCTGCAGCCGCCATTTCTGGTCACTCTGCTGTGAATTCAGTTAGGGACAGGCTGCTGTTGAAGACTGTGAGGGACAGTTAGAGGTAGCGATTTGCCATATAATATTGTGCTTTACCCAGGCTACATTATCAATCACTGTAGCTTTCTTTTGCCTTGCAGCGCTGTTCACAGTGTCTGCAAGGTCTGTGTGAGTGCAGCTCATGCTGTAGTGTGTCCTGCAGCCACCTCTGGTTGTAGGCCGTTCAGTGTGTGGGTCGCCCTCCCAGGGCTGTGGGGTACTCGGTACCGGGCCGGTGTCAGGGGGGATGTGTCACAGCAGCGGTGACCCGGTCCGTGGCCCTGGGCACCCAAATCAATGGTGGTTTGTGGTTAATGTAATAGTTCGTGACACCACCTGTGGTGTTCGGCAAGGGAGGTGTGAAGCCGACGCTGCATGCAGATCTGCTGGGACTGATGGTGTGGTGCAGCAAAGATGGTGTAGCTCCCCACAGGTGGAGCTGTAGTCCCAGGGCAGTGTACGTTCAATGGATGAGGAGAGACGCAGAATGGTATGGATGCTGGTACCCAGATGTATCGGTGCTGAAGGTGTTAGTGCACAAATGAATGGAGGACACCAGGACTTGCAGTTTCAAACCTTTACTTACCTTTACTTTACAGTCCATGGTACACACTGGTGCCTGCCTCCGTGCCGTGTCCTCTGGGGCAGAGACTCAATCAACCTCCCGGACAAGTCAGGACTCCCCTCTCCAACACTCCGCCAACATGTACCTTTCTGAACGACTCCGCCAATGCGCCTTGTGGTGTGAAGCACTCCAGTACTTAGTGACCCTGGAATGCCTCCTGACAGATGTTCCTAGAACTCTACTTGCACGGCAGACAGCTGTTTCCTGCTTCGGCTATATCAGACATTCCTAATTCTTATATAAAAGCCATTTCTCAGTTACTAATACTCTTAATAAAACACATTATCAAATACTTTACTATAAAACAGTTCAAAGATTCTTGTAAGTGCTGGACACCGCTCCCAGCCGGGATTTCTTGCAGTGTCCTTTGAGGTAAACATCATCTTCGAAAAGTGTCTATGCAAAACATCATGTTCGCAAAGTGTCTCTTATGTAAAACATCATCTTCGCAAAGTATCTTTTATGTAAAACCAAGAGAGAGCACCTAAAGAGGTGCAAACTATTTACAAAAGAGTTTGTGATACACTCCAAGTTCATGATCACTGTAGTTCAAATGAAGGAACGCTGCCAATCAAAAACTAGGCAACAAAAGTGCTACCAGAAACAACAAAACATGATAACCGAAAATGGGGCACAACTGGTGCAACTAAACCCTCCTGGGTAATGAGATTTGTATAAAATTTTCTAGTTATCCCCTCCTGGGGTTCTGGAAGCTGAACTGGAACTGCTACCAGAGGTCATGTCTTCATCTTGATTCTGGTTTCTTGCTAAAGGACCTTGCAGCTGTGGCAAAGGGAACCCATAATGCATCTCAATGCCCATCAACTGTTCTTCAGCAATAGGTGGTTCCACTATTCTAGTATGAGGCCTAGTACCGAGAGACTCCGCAGCTTGTCGGCGCTGATAGGCGGCTAGGCGGGGGCTTTCCGGCAAGGGGATGTCAATGCCACTATTCCAAAGTGACCTAGATTCCTCCAAGCCATAGAGATGTCGGATTGTGCATGCCTGTTCCAGCCGTACCCTTCTTAGTAAAGCTCGCCTCCACATCCCCATCTCCGTCTGGCTAGGGCCCCCAGCTGACTCTTCCAACTGCCCCATCTCGAGTTGCAGCAGTCCCGCCTCTGACAACGTGAATTCAGAGGGTAACACAATAGGAGGGCCGGTGTATATACCTGGTACTTCCCGGCGGTGCGGCCTCTGCTCCGGTGCAGGCGCGGTGGCGTTGGGCGCAGCCCGTTGGGACACCGGGGACGGCGGTGGAGCTAATGGTGGCTCCGGATCTGCGGGGGCCTCCGGTGGGACCTGCGCTGCTGCGTCTGGCCCAGGCAAGAGCACGGCCTCTGCTCCCGGGGTCTCCGGTGACTTCTCCGGTGAGGTGATGGCGGCGGCAGGCTCCACAGAGTCTGCTGGGATAGAATCCATTGCAGCAGCGGCGATTACCGGTGTAGCGGGTACTGCAGGTGTAGGCCCCTCCCGAGTGCACTGCCAGTTTAGTGTCCATAGCGCTTCCTGCCTCAGTCGCAGGCCGCGCGTCAGCTGGATAATCTCATCCTCCAGCCGCTGGCGGTACATCTCAGAGATCGGGTTGAAGCCTTCAGCCATGGCGCCAGGGAGATCTGCTTCCACCTCCGGGCACTCTCGAGGCCTCCTTCCCTCTCTCTCCAAAATGGCGTTCTGGCGTTGCTCTTCCTGCCTCGGCCCCTTTCCCGCCACTGGCTTCTCCTGCCCCTCCTTCCGGGGGCAGCGTCTTCTTCCAGCGCCTCCATACCAAGCCAGTATATGAACCCCTCGGGGGGTGGGCCATGTAGCTGTCACATAGTAATTCATGCAGGGGAGGCCCAAGACTCTTAGCGGTCTTTTCCTAGGACCTCCCATCTCTTCATCTCTGCGCCAGCGGCCATTTCCAATGTCCATTTCACAGTCCATCAAATCAGGTCTTCTGCACATCCTCAAAAGTGCAAAGTCCAATAAATCTCAGGCGCACAGAACCCGATGGTATTGGGTCTCGTCATCCTGTTCGTGACGCCAAAATTGGGTCGCCCTCCCAGGGCTGTGGGGTACTTGGTACCGGGCCGGTGTCAGGGGGATGCGTGTCACAGCAGCGTTGACCCGGTCCGTGGCCCTGGGCACCCAATTCAATGGTAGTTTGTGGTTAATGTAATAGTTCATGACGCCACCTGTGGTGTTCGGCAAGGGAGGTGTGAAGCCGACGCTGCATGCAGATCTGCTGGGACTGATGGTGTGGTGCAGCAAAGATGATGTAGCTCCCCACAGGTGGAGCTGTAGTTCCAGGGCAGTGTAGGTGCAATGGATGAGGAGAGGCGCAGAATGGTATGGATGCTGGTACCCAGATGTATCGGTGCTGAAGGTGTTAGTGCACAAATGAATGGAGGACACAAGGGCTTGCAGTTTCAGAGCTTTACTCACAGTCCATAGTACACACTGGTGCCTGCCTCCGTGCCGTGTCCTCCGGGGCAGAGACTCAATCAACTGCCCGGGCAAGTCAGGACTCTCCTCTCCAACACTCCGCCAACATGTACCTTTCTGAACGACTCCGCCAATGCGCCTTGTGGTGTGAAGCACTCCAGTACTTAGTGACCCTGGAATGCCTCCTGACAGATGTTCCTAGAACTCTACTTGCATGGCAGACAGCTGTAGCCTGCTTCGGGGACACCTCACTCCCGGCTCTCTATCTGTGTTGCTGTTGTGCCTCAAGTCTTAGATGGGAGTAGTGCATTTACAGCCAACTACTCCCATCGGTGTCTGCTGCAGAACCATAAGTGTCCATACAACCTCGGGGACCGGGCCCCGGCATTGCGCTGAGAACCTATAGGCAGGGTTCCTCTTCCAACCCACGTCTCCTCTCTGTTCTCTCTACTCGTTCGTTCTGTACTTGTCTCTCTCTCTTATGGAAGCTTAGGTTGCAGTTCTACGTCTTTCTCCTTCTGTTCTCTTTCCCGTGCCAGCTGGCTCAGGTCACTGAGGCAGCTGCAGCACTCCTTCCTCCATCCCTTCTTCCAGGTATCCCCACTCCTCTCCGAGTGGCTTCCTTCCCGACTGACTTCCTGTCAGACTGACCTCTCAGACTGATCTGATCTGTAATTCTAAACCTTCCCAATCTTTTATATGGATCTGAACTCCACCCACCTCCCAGCACATCCAGTGTTCCATGCAGGGAACCACCAAAGGTGCTCTGCTACTCTCTAAGCACTGAGCTGCTATGTGGTTGTGCAGAACTACCCTGTTGTGTGGGGTGCGAGTGTTGGAGCTTGGAAAGGAGTTCCCAACTTACCAGGATGGTGGGGTACCACATGTTAGGAGAAGGTGCAGTACCTCTGTGGCGACTGAGCCTCAGGTGCGCCACACGTGCGTCACTGCCTCATACATATTTTTGTTTTATTGCTGCTCATTTTTCATTAATTCTCCTATTAGGGTGCATCCATCCATATCCATCTACATTGGTTGCAAACACTATAGGAGTAGACAGCGGAGCCTTTCTGCAGCCTTTCAGTGCTAGTGCCCAGTTCTCTGCACTGTTCATGGCTGTCTGTGAGGTCTCTGTGTGTGAGTGCAGCTCATGTTGTAGTGTGTTCTGCAGTCACCTCTGGTTGTAGTCCGCTCAGCGTGCGTCACTGCCTCATACATAGTCCTTTTTTTGTTTTATTGCAGCTCATTTTTCCTGATTTTTTTTCTCCTATTAGTGTGCTTCCATCCATATCCATCTACATTGGTTGGTTGCAAACACTATTTAGGAGTAGATAGAGGAGCCTTTTTGCTGGCTTGTGCCCTGCAGCCGCAGCCAGATTAGTATTAGCCTATTTTTTGGAGCCTCATCTATTGCATTGTAGGTTACCTTTCTGCATTGTAATAGCTCCAAAAAGTTTGTGATACTATCGCTTTCACATCTTTGGTCACATCCTTTTTGTTTTTTTGAAAAAAACACGTAAATAAAGTTCACCAAACACTCCACTTGACAGTTGTGTAGGCCACATTAGCTCATATTAAAGTGTAGTCCACACACTTTATAAAATTAGTGTTTCTTATACCTGTTAGCAGCTATTCAGGAATAAGCACACTAAGCCCCCCCTTTGTACTTTTCTGCCTATCTTTATCAGTCTACCAAGATGAAGAAGGCAGGGAGTAAGGCATGTTGTCGTGGGCGTGGAGTTTCAGCAGGGAGAGGTCGTGGGGATTCTGTGCCTGCTGCGGGCACCAGTGACTCAGCATCCCCCAGTTTTACCAGGCAACAGTCCTTTATGCGCAGCTTTGTAGGACCTCGCCGTACCCCACTGCTGCGGGCCGAACAAATTGAAGCCGTTGTCGGATGGATGGCAGCTAACGCATCGACTTCAATTACTTCCACATCCTCTCAGGGGCAGAGCACTGAAGAGCAACCATCTGTCTCTTCACCAACTGCCAAATTGCCCAAGCAGTCAGACAGCCCTGGACATGAGCCATGTCTACTTCTGTTCTCTGAATCGCTTGGCTTGGAAACAGGGGGCCAGCCAAGCAGCCTTCTAGAATGTGAAGAAGAGGGAGTATGCAGTGATGCGCAACTGCTTTGCCCCTCTGAATCTGAAGAGGCGGGTGGGCCAGTGCCTATGGTCAGCACACCTCAGTACGCATCAGACGATGAGACTCAGGTGCCACTTTCTGGTGCGTACTGTGCTGGCGAGACTACCCAGGAGAAGCAGGTGTTTGAAGAGGGGAGTGTAGATGATGAGGTCCTTGACCCATCATGGCGTGATGAACAGGAAGGTGGTGGGAGCAGCTCTGAGGAAGAGATTCCCCAAACGGCCAAAACAGGAGGGAGAGGGAGGGGGCAGACTTGGTTGCCTCTAGCCTCCACTTTGGCACCCGTTAGGAGCATTCCTCTTCCAAAACACAAAACGGGTGCTCCCAGGACTTGCAGTGCCTGGTCCTTTTTTGACACAGTTGCAGATGACATTTGCTTTGTCAAATGCAAGCTGTGTAATCAGAAAGTTAAAAGAGGGAAAAGTGTCAGCAACCTAAATACCACAAATATGTGGAAACATGTGCGGACCAAGCACGTGGTGGAGTTACAAAGACACACTGAAGATATAGGCCAACCTACAGCACCACCTACCACCTCTTCAGCTCGTGTTGTAGGCTCTTCCACCCACAGCACCACGTTCCCTGTCATCCTGACACTCCCATGCCACTCTACAGCCATCGGTAGCACAGGCATGGGAGTAAAGGCGGCCATACTCGGCAAACCATCCCTGAGCAAAGGCTCTGAATGCTGGCATTGCAAAACTACTGGCCCTTGAAATGCTCTCATTCAGACTGGTGGAGACTGACACCTTCCGTAACTTCATGGCATTGACAGTCCCACTATACACTGTGCCCAGCCGGTTTTATTTCAGCAGGCAAGCCATCCCTGCCCTGCAAAAGCATGTGGAGGGAAAAATTAAACATGCGCTACTAAACGCCATCAGTAGCAAGGTCCACCTGACCACCGATGCGTGGACCAGTAACCATGGACAGGAACGATACCTTTCCCTCACTGCCCATTGGGTCAATGTTGTGGAGCCGGGTACAGATCTTGAGAGTGGCGCTGTACGTGTTCTGCCAACTCCAAGGATTGCAGGAATCCAGTCTGTACACATTGACTCCTCCTCATACTCCAGTTCCTCTGAATCAGCGCTGCAGGAGCCTGTTACCACCTATATGAGCACAGCCGTGGCCAAACGTCAACAGGCCGAACTGAAATTAATTTCTTTGGGGAATCGAAGCCACACAGTGCAGGAGCTCTGGAATGCCATCAAGCAGGAGAGCGACTTGTGGTTTGTGCCAGCGAATCTCCAGCCAGGTTTGGTAGTGTGTGACAATGGCCGAAATCTGGTGGCAGCTCTGGGCCTGGGCAACAACACTCACATCCAATGTCTGGCACATGTGCTCAACTTGGTCATGTAAAGCTTTCTGAGGGACTATCCGGATCTTGATGCACTGCTGCACAAGGTCCGCATAGAGTGCGCTCACTCGCGGCGTTCCAGCATGGCAAGATTGCGCATTGCAGCTCTGCAGCACCGATTCCGCCTTCCGGAACATCGCATCATATGTGACCTACCCACCAGGTGGATTTCAACATTACATATGTTGGAGCGGTTGTGTGAGCAGCAGGCAGCAGTAATGGAGTACCAGCTGCATCAGGCGCTAACAAGTCGCACTGTGCGCCGGTCACACTTCAGCTCCACTGAATGGGCCTCTATGAAGGACATCTGCCACGTTTTGCGTGCCTTCGATGATTCCACGCGGATGGCGAGTGCAGATGATACACTAGTCAGCATGACTGTCACCCTTATCTGCCTGCTTCAAAAAACACTGCAAGCACTAAGGGAGGAGGTTTTGAAGAGGTGGAGGATGAGGAGTCACAAATGCCATATGCTTCTGGACAGTCTACGCAACATGGTTCCTCACAAAGGCCTAGGCAGGGGACACTTTGTGAGGAGGATGAGGAGGAGTCAATGGAGGAGGAAGACATCTCTCTAGAGGAGGGAAGTACACAATGATCTAGTAGTCAGTATGTAGAGCGAGGGTGGGGTGATGCAGAGCAGGCAGAGATGACGCTTCAAGCAGGGGACAGCGTTTCTTGGGCAGTTGGGAGTCTGCAGCACATGGTTGGTTTCATGCTGCAGTGCCTGAGAAGCGACCGCCGCATCACCCACATTCTCAACACGGCTGATTATTGGGTGTACACCCTCCTAGATCCTCGCTACCGGGACAACTTACAAATCCTCATAACACCATTCAACCGGGAGCGTAAAATGCGGGAGTACCAAGACACACTGGTGCATTCTATCATGTTCTCCATTCCATCCGAGAGCAGTGCTGCTAGTGCTTTACAAAGCAACTCTGTGCCTCGAGGCAGTGGAGGAAGCTCTACACAAAGAGGGAGCAGAGGCAGCGCCTCAGCACAAGGCAAGACCAGTATGGCCCAAATGTGGCAAAGTTTTGTGTGCCCGCCACAAATGTCTACACCATCACAGATGGCTCCAGTCAACAGGAGGCAACGTTTCCATCACATGGTGACAGACTACATGTCTTGCCCTGTCAGTGTACTCCAAGATGGCTCTTCCCCCTTCAAGCTTTGGGTCTCTAAGCTGGATACATGGACAGAGCTTAGCCAGTATGCATTGCAGGTGCTGGCTTGCCCTGCTGCTAGTGTATTATCGGAACGCGTCTTTAGTGCCGCAGTTGGTGTACTAACAGACCGTCGCACACGACTATCCTCCGATAGCGTTGACCGGCTTACTTTTCTGAAAATGAACAAGGCCTGGATCTCGCCGGAATTTGCCAGTCCTCTTCCAGAATAAATAATTGGTTGGCAACAGTAGCCAGATCTCCTGTTGTGTTCATGTTTCTACCACCTGAACTGTAATCCCTGGGCTCCAACACCGCCAGTTGTTGCTCAGAAGTGCCATCTGCACAGAGAAAAACACTAGCTCCTGTGTTAGTGGGGTTCAGTAACGCCAGCTGCTCCCCTGCTGTGTGGACGGCAAAGTCTCCTGCTGCCTCCACATTCAAACTACATCAGATATAAAACTTGCTCCAATTAGGCCTCAACCTAAACCCTGATTGAACCTGGGCTCCAACACCGCCAGTTGCTGCTCAGACATGCCGTCTGCACAGAGAAAAACACATGCTCCAGTGTTAGTGGGGTTCAGTAACGCCAGCTGCTCCCCTGCTGTGTGTCCGGCAATGTCTACTGCTGCCTCCAGAGTAACACTACTACTGATTTCAAACTTGCTCCAATTAGGCCTCTGGCTCCACTCTATCTCTAGTATTTACCCTGGCCTCCAACACCGCCAGAAGTGCCGTCTGCACAATCAACACTTGTTCCTGTGTTACTGGGGTTCAGTAACGTCAGCTGATCCCCTGATGTGTGTCCGGCAATGTCTCCTGCTCTGTCCACATTCCCACTTCTGACGGCACTTCTGAGCAGTAACTGGCGGTGTTGGAGGCCAGGGTAAATACTAGAGACAGAGTGGAGTCAGAGGCCTAATTGGAGCACGTTTATAATCAGTAGTAGTCTACAACACATATTAAACTTGATGAAATTAGGCCTCAGCCTACACCCTGATTGACCCTGGGCTCCAACATCGCCAGTTGCTGCTCAGAAGTGCCGTCTGCACAGTCAACATATGCTCCAGTGTTGTTGGGGTTCAGAAATGTCATCTGATCCCAAGCTGTGTGTCCGGCAATTTCTCCTGCTCTGTCCACACTCACACAACTAGAGATTTTAAACTTGCTCCAATTAGGCCTCTGTCTCCTCTGTTTGTAGTATTTTCCCTGGGTTCCAGCACCGCCAGCTGTTTCCTGGCATTGTCTTTGGCACAGGTACTCCCTCCTGCCCAGCCTGGTTCCAGCACGCCTGCTTTTTCCGGATAGTGTCAATGTCACTTTGCCACCAATACGTTGTCCTGTCGTGTTGCGGTCGGGTTAGCCGAGTCTATGGTGCCTGCAGTTTATGGGCTTCCTATGTGGGCTGCGGGATCTGGCAACAAAGGCTGGTTCCGTAGTGCCAATAGGACAAGCACCCCCTGTAGGACTGTGGGTTTCGGTAACTGCGGCCGGCTTGCGGCCTTGCAACTTTGTTTTTCATGGGTACCTTCTGCTACCCATCCGGGTTCCAGTACCGTCAGCTGGTTCTCGGCAGTGCCTTTGGCTTAGGTGCCTTCTTCTTGGTATCCGAGTTCCAGCAACGTCTGCTGGTCCTTGGTAGTGCCATTGGCTCTTGTTCCTTCTGCTGCCCCTCCGGGTTCCAGCACTGTCAGCTGGTCCTCGCTAGTTCCATTGGCTCTTGCAGCTTCTGCTACCCCTCCGGGTTCCAGCACCGTCAGCTGGTTATCGGCAGTGTCTTTGGCTTAGGTGCCTCCTTCTCGGTATCTGAGTTCCAGCAGCGTCTGCTGGTCCTTGGTAGTGCTTTCTAGTACAGGTACCTCCTGCTTAGTAACCAGGTTCCAGCACCGTCAGGTGGTCCTTGGTAGTGCCATTGGCTCTTGTTCCTTCTGCTGCCCCTCCGGGTTGCAGCACCGTTACCTGGTCCTCGCTAGTTCCATTGGCTCTTGCAGCTTCTGCTACCCATCCAGGTTCCAGCACCGTCAGCTGGTTATCGGCAGTGTCTTTGGCACGGGTACTCCCTCCTGCCCAGCCTGGTTCCAGCACGCCTGCTGTTTCCGGGTAGTGTCAATGTCACTTTGCCACCAATACGCTATCCTGTTGTATTGCGGTCAGGTTAGCCGAGTCTATGGTGCCTGCAGTTTATGGGCTTCCTATGTGGGCTGCGGGATCTGGCAACAAAGGCTGGTTCCGTAGTGCCAATAGGACAAGCACCCCCTGTAGGACTGTGGGTTTCGGTGACTGCGGCCGGCTCACGGCCTTGCAATTTTGTTTTTCATGGGTACCTTCTGCTACCCATCCGGGTTCCAGTACCGTCAGCTGGTTCTCGGCAGTGCCTTTGGCTTAGGTGCCTCCTTCTTGGTATCCGAGTTCCAGCAACGTCTGCTGGTCCTTGGTAGTGCTTTCTAGCACAGGTACCTCCTGCTTAGTAACCAGGTTCCAGCACTGTCAGCTGGTCCTTGGTAGTGCCATTGGCTATTGTTCCTTCTGCTGCCCCTCTGGGTTCCAGCACCGTCAGCTGGTCCTCGGTAGTGCTATTGGCTCTTGTTCCTTCTGCTAGCCAATCGAGTTCCAGTACCGTCAGCTGGTTCTCGGCAGTTCCTCAGGCTTCTTGTACCTTCTGCTACATTTCCAAGTTCAAGCTTTTGGAAATGGTTTTTGGTTATCACTCTGGATCTCCCTGACGGCGATCCTGAAGACGACGACCCTGAAGACCACCCCGAAGAAGACGACGACCACGAAAACGATGACCCTGAAGACGACGACCCGGAAGACCACCCCAAAGAAGATCAAAAAGATGACCCTGAAGAAGATGACCAAGAGGACAAAGAACATGAAGACAACCACCAAGATACAGAACAACAAGAGACAGAAGACCAAGAAGCAGAAGAACAAAAAGCAGAAGAACATTAACCATAAGACTAAAAATCAGAGCAAAACATATTTTCTAAATTATAAGCAGAAGAAGACTAAGCAGTGTATGGGGGTGAGTCCGTTCCTCCTCGTGGTGCCCCTGGAAAATGCCTGCTACTGCAGGCCAAACTGAATGCGGACAAATCCTGTTGTAAATCTTTTGTGACAGGCAGAACGGAAGGTGTAATCTTCAAACTTTTATAGATAACAACTCCAGGAATGACTGTCACAAATAAGAATATGATGAAGAAGAAGAATAGGAAGAAAATGAAGAAGTAGAATATGAAGAAGAAGAATAGTTGAATAAGGAGAATATGAAGAATGAAAAAAAAAGAATAATAGGAAGAAGGTGAAGAAGAAGTTGATGAAAAAGATGCTGCTGCTGCTGCTGAGGATCATGAAGGAGAAAGTGTGGCAGAAGTAAAAAAGAAGGTGAAGAGCATGAAAGTAGTGAAACATACATATCTGACAAAATATAAAAAAGGTTAACATAGTCAATATCTTTGTAACTCCGAACGTCTTTAAAAAAAAAAATATTCCTGCTATTCCATTTGATTGGGCTAAACCTCTATGCCTTTAATGTCTCCTCCACCTCCCCAATACGTTCTACATTATTATTAATTGTTTTTCTTTATGTAGAATTAACCAACAAGGAAAGAAAGGGTTTTTTTAATTCCGGTATTTCTGTCCCATTGACTTGCATTGGTTTCCGGTATCGGAATCGGCGATATCCGATACTTTTTGGGTATCGGTCCGATCCAATCCGATCCGATGTTTCATGATATCGGATGGTATCGCTCAACACTAGTCACGATCCATTTTTGGATCTGTCAGTTTGGGCTGCTCACATATAAACTTTTTTCCCTTCTGGCCATCGGGGATTAATATTAGTTTTTCCCCCCGGTGGCCACTGCTGTTACTACATGTTTAGTTAGTCTGCGTGTTCTGGTAATGACCACTCCCACCTTCCTATATAAGGTCACCTGGTGCATCAGCTGACTGTTGGTTATGACAGGTCCTTTTTGGATACCAACCGTGGTGAACACTGGAGCAACCTGGTGCAGTGGTGGTTCAGCTTGTCAGGAGCAGTGGTGGTTCTGCTGAAAGCTGAGTTCAGGAGGCTTACTTTGCTGCACGGTGCATTGGCAGCAGAGAAAGCTAATTGTTGTTTTGTTTAACCTTGTCTGTTGTATCTCCCCTTGGTGTTTTATTAGTGCAGCGGTGGGACCAGTGTCTGCAGTTACCAATTCCCGAGTGAGGGATAGGTGCAGGGTAAGTGAGGGACAAGGTATCCTGCTCGGCGACAATTTGAAAGAATCCGTATAGGGACGTCAGGTTTGTCTAGGACTCAGCCGCAGCAGAGTGCAGGAGGTGTCCCTTTCCCTATACCAGGGCCCACCGTTGTAATTGTGTCCCCGGTGTCCCCTTGTTTGTCCAGTTGTTTTGGTGACTGACCGATTGTCGGGTCACGTCAGGCAGGGCCAGTCGCATTTCGTGACATCATGTCACTGTTTGTCAGAAGGGAGTAGGGAGAGTTGACACCGCACCAGCAGCACATGTACTGACCGCCACTCTGCCGCCCCTATCTTCAGAAAAAAAAAACAACTACATGCTCAGGCCCCCCCATCCTCCCACCCTAGGCACCTGCCCTCAAGTGCCTAGTGGCAAATATGGCCCTGGTTATTGTGCTAAGTACTAGGTTGCAAGGTTGTTAGATCCATAGTACAAGAGTAAATTTTGCCGAATGCTTCCCCCTCTGGAAAGGAGCACGCGCATGTTGGAGTATCAAAACACGCTTGTAGACAATCTTAAGAGTGGTTCCCCCCAGGATTCTAGTGATGCAACCAGTGTGCATTGCAGTAATAGACTTTCAACCCCAGGAACGTTGAGTTGTCAATGCAAAAACATTAGTAGCAGCAGTGTGACTTGCAACCCCAAGTCACGTGCTGAGAATCGGGTTTGTGACAAGCACGTGCCTTGGGGTTGCACCTGCAAGGGTTACTCTATCTCCTCTCACTCAGTTCAGCATTCAACCTCAGTCCTATGCTGCAATGGGACAATAAATCACACCCTGACACAGACCACACACCCCGGTTCATACACACTGCCACCACTCACCGAATACACGGGCGATGAGTCCCAGAAATACTACTACTATTGTCTGCCAATCACCAGGATAACACACTATAAGGCTATGGGATCTTTAGAGCAACAAGGTTCAAACTTATTAAAGTTTTAAGCTTTAATAGAAAAGGTACAGTGCGGAGAGAGTAAAAAATCCAGGTCATACACAGAAAGCAGTCAAACAAATGCAGTATGCACACGCACACCAGGGGGTCAGACACACAGACAGAATGAAAGTATAACTGACAGAGAATCCTGGTTCAGAGTGGGTATAAATATCCCTCCCAGATCCAAAAGGAGGCCACATACAATTAATCCAGAGAGGGCAGGGCAAGAACCCTGTCCAAAAAATGACAACTTGTGCACTGTGCGATTGTCCTGATCTTACACCCATTTGGTTTCCCTTTGCAGTCCCCTGGCCCTTACTATGACCATTTTATAGCCGTTTTAAAGCACTGAAGTTCGGGTCGCCATTGACTTCTATTGGGTTTGGATTCAGGGTCAAGTTCAAATACGTAAACAAACTTTTAACTGTAGTTCGGCCGAACCCAAACATGCCATCATCCCTACTTTCGACATCAGTAGTAAGGGGGCTGTATTACTTGTCAAAAAGAAATCTGACAGGTACCACGCCCCTATCAAAGTGTATCAAACACGCCCCTTTTATACAATTTGATATCAAATTGTATATAAAAAGGTATTATAGGATAAAATATTTATATGTCCAATTATTTTCTCTTTTATAGGCCTTTTTAATAAAGTAGAATAAAAGTAGAATAAAAGGATCGTGATTGAATCACTTTTATATCAATCGCTATTGTTTGATATAAAAGATTGTGTTTGATACGCTTTTATATGACCAATAAAGGACCCTTTTATATCCTTTTTTTTACTTTAATTAGTATCGGTTCATTGGGCATATTATGTATATGGCCAATATTTTAATAAAGGAATCAAATGTTTGCCTTTTATAGACATTTTATACTTTAATTAGTATCGATTCAATGGGTATATTATTTATATGGTGAATATTTTAATAAAGGAAACATTTTATTCGAATTGTAAATAAAAATGAGAGACGCCATTTTTATGAAAAATATAATAGTGTTTATTGAACAACAATCAAATACATTTTATAAAGCATTACATTTGACATTTACACTGTCATTTTAGAAGTACATTCAATTACATTTTATTTATCACACTGCACTGCAGTTAATCAAATCAAAATATATATAATACAGGACAGTATAAAGTGTTACAAAAAGCGTTACATTCATATATAACAATTTGTATATTTAATATTATAAATATATACATCACATTTCTTATATAATAATTTAATGCATTACAATTGGACAGAACCAATGTTACATAGTGAGCCACATGGACTGTAGTAACGGAACAGTACTTTTTTTAGGCATCAGTGGACCTTGTGTGATACCTAATGGTGAGAAGTGTAAAGGATGGATCGCCCGACTGGGGGTGGATAGGGCTCGAGGATTATACACGCCATCAGTTTCATTCATGGGCATTTTTAATTTATCTAAATGGACTCTAGTAGCGGAATTGCCCACAACTGTGGATGGCATATTTAACTCGGCCATAGCGTGCATAAATGTATTCCAGCCCCTTGGTAAATTCCGGCCAGGTAGGGCATGGCTCTGAGTTGTGTTACGCACCAAATCCAGCATATTAGAGCCGGGTATTATAGTTCCTTTGAAAATAAACTCACTTTTATCATTCCACGATGTAATATTTGTGTTTTGCAACATCTTGTTTAGTAGAAGTTCTGCATTCTTTTTATATCGTGGATTTACATGACTTACAATTTCATTGACAGCGGGGCTTTTATCAACGGGTGAATTTGACAATTGTTGGTGATCAGATTCTGGAGTGTTAATGATCTTTAAAGTTGATAGCTCCTTAGCATCTTGTTTAGCATGAACCAAGTATCTTTGCAGTACATCACTATATTTTTTAATTTTCACGTCATCCGGCATGTCACGACGCTGTAAAATCTCACTAATTTCACCATCAAGACGTTGGATAACGCTTTGGCGAATGTCTGTGATAGGGGGCCGAAGTTTGATTAGCTCCTGCTTGGGAACAAGATACATTTTCTCGGTATGTTCCATTATTTGCCGGCAAGCAGGCTTGTTATTATTGGGATTGCAAAGCCTAAAAGAGGACCTATAAAGCCGCCAGTCTGCTTTAGTAGCTGCTTCTTTTTCTTTATGCTGTGAGATTTATTACTCATGGTTTTTATAGCTTTTCGCCACTTTTTTAGTATTTTTTTTGTCGCTCTTTCAGAGGGATTCGACCTTTTAAGATGTTTAATGCAATCTCCCCTACAGCTGTAATTAAATCATGACTCGCATTGCACAAAATAGATTTTCTGATAGAAGGTGGGGCCTTCACCAGTGTTTTTACGAGCTTCCAGTTACGCCGTATTCTCTCCGACATCTTTACAACACTATGGTCGCAGTGTAGAATGTCTGATTTTGTTTAAAATTCACTTTTTAGAAGTATTTTTCTTTTGAACATACACAGCTGGTAACGCTGGAGGAAACAGGCCCGTCCTCAAGCGAAGATCCTCAGGGGTATCCGCTCTTAAGTCTAGCAACAAATACCCATAAGGCACCCGCGTGGCATCCTCAAAAGCTTCTAAGAAATGGCGTGTTTTCCTGGATACATTTGTCGCGCTAGTGTCACAATTTGCAATTGATCCCGAGGGTTATTAAAAAGGACCATGTAGTTTGTGTTTAAATTTATCGTGCGGCTTTTCTTTCCTTGACAAAATATGTTTTGTGCCAGGTAGAAAATGCTGAGGTTTCTGTGGTGGACATACTTGGTAAATGCTTGTCCTATTTCGCAGTGATCACTAGCACTCTCCATGAGATCATCAACAATAGTCAAATTTACCTTTTCAGGAGGGAATAATTCATCATCTACGAATGTATGCGGCAGACCCTCCACAAATCTGATGAAGGGAAAAGAAAGAGAGATTTCATCATATAGTTTCTGCCAGCAGGAATAAAACCAAACAATATTATCAGGTTTATGAGAAAAATGAGCGTCAATATTATGTAACAATTGTTTTACAAAGTAACTTTTTCCAGAATTAGACGGGCCTGCTAGAATACACGAGAATGGATGCTGCAAACGTGGGTCCATCACGAGTCACAATTAATATCCAAATGGTACGGTGGTAAAATCGTCTAATAGGCTGCGCTTTGTGTAAACACACTTTTGGGTTTTTCGAAGAAGTCTTGTTTCAACGGACCAGAACTTTTTATTTTTCACAATGCCGGGCTGCTCTACGACAATACGTTTTTGCGTTTCAGAATCGGAATTACGCGGGTAGTCCAGAACAAGATCTTTTAGACTGCTGAAATTAATAGATTGAGCATTACCAACATTTAATGTTATTCCCTTCACTTTTAAGACAGTTTTACCGGTGTTGAGTTTGTATCCGTAGGTCTTTGGGCCGGCAGATACAAACTCAGTGATGTGTCATCAGGTATCTCACTGGTCAATTCCCCCAGGTAATCACCTAAAGGAGGACTCCGCTCACCTTCTCTCTGCACAAAGATAACAGAATCAGTATCGTGATAAAGGCACCTTTCCTGCAGCCGGTCCAGCAGAGAGTAAAGCTCTAGTCTGGCATACGCTGTTGTAAAACAGGCTATAAAATGTTTGTGTTCTTGTTGATGGTGTGGTGCCCTTCTGTATATTTCCAATCTATTGTTGCGGTTTCATCATCAATAAAATGCAACATCGAAACATCGTAATACGGTAAAAAAACATGTTGAAACAGTTCATCAGGATCGCTAATAATGCTGGTACATGGTAAATTAGATTTCTGGGCAAACTTTCCCCATAAAGAATTTAAGAAAAGTTTGGAGATCTGTCTCTTAGCAGGGTTCTCTCCTATATTTTCAGAGCGTAACTGCACCCCTTCTTTGTCAAGAAAGGAATCGATGTACTGTTGTTTCTTACTGTCATCAGTGCACCAGCTGGGATAGCCTGAGGCCTCCTGCTTATCCCTAAGATGTAATTTAATGTACCGAGAAAACAGACGATCACTGGTTTTAGGAAAATCCCAAATTTCATAGATGTGGGCTATCCTATAGCCTTTCTCTATGGCCATCTCAAGCTCTATAGTGCACCATGTACCTGTCAGAGCCCGCTCTTCATCACTATGTGTACATTCCTCGGTCTGCGAATTTACAGAGCATGTGTAGCATAGAGGAAACAATAATTTTTTGTTGAGTTTTACCGGTAGAACAGGAAAAAATAAATCCCTCGGAGGGTAGACCTTGACTTTGGCAATACCAAAGTAATTTTTAATGAACCCAAATCCCTCATAGATAATGTGTGGATGACCAACGGGATATGTTTTAGTCTTGTTTACAAATGGATACAGGCTGGTGAAATCATAGAAATGTAGTGTCTCCCCAGGCTTCAGTTGGTGATAAAGTTTAATGGCATTAGTACGGCCCCCATAAAGAGCATCGCGGGGGTCTAAAGGGGTAGGGAATTCCATTTGGAGAAGAAATGATTGAAGATTAGAATCTTTTTGAATCCTTTTATTCCATTCATGTTCCCACAGGACTCTCACTGTGTAGCCACACCACTGCAGAAAACGTTTTTTAGCTAAAAAGGCATAATATAATTATAATATAATTGCCCATAGGAGGTGTTTGTGACCTTATTTGAATCGTATTCATTATAGCAGATGGGGCACCCATGATAAAAACACCCCTGAAATTCGAATGCGATATGTCTGTCATTAACATAGGCATAACCGTCTAAAAAATATTTTCCTACTCGTTTTTCACCCCCTCTTAAAGCATGTTGGATTGCTATGTTCTCTCTGTGGGATACTTACATGAGCCACTGTATAGCGGATGATGAAAAGCGTTTTTGTGTCTTGTGATAATTATCACCCGGTAAAATGGCAATGGTCTTTTTTGGAAGAAATTTAAACCTGTACATTGACCTACATACAGATGCAAGGGTTACGAGTTGAAAAGGATCAACACATCTGGACACTTCAATTTTTTTCTTTTCTCGCTTACAGTATATTTTAACATTTTTCTGCGTCATTTCCATGACACGCTCCCGGTAAAGTTCACATGAGTGTCTCAGAATCTCAACATCTTGTTTACAGTAAGACTTTAGTTCAGACTTAAAGTGAAAAGTTGTAGTTTCCTGAGTCTCATACCACTCCATGAATTCCCTTTTCTCACTAGGTGACATGTACTCTACCCCATAATATTTTACAGCTGGTAGGGGGCCCACATAGTTTTGATTTTCTTCGGTGTTAAAAAAGTGGGGGAAATGTCCTTTTGAACCTGAGAATCCCATAGCCTGCGGCATCTTACTAAGTTTCATCGGTATGAAATTTAGGGAGTCAATAAACCTCAGTTCCAAATCAGGCAGTGTTACACACAAGAGGCGGCCGCCTCGGGATATTAATTTCACACAGAGTTTTTCAGAAATCAGTTCCTTAACAATAAAGTATGCATCGTATCTTCCAGCATTGTGGGCTATAAACGTATATCCAGAAAATTTACCGGATGTAAAGAATTGCACAAAATCATGAGTTGCTGATTTACCTTCAAACTCCCGAGAGGGGCTACCATACAGCGTCGTAGCATAAATATAATTTGGGATGTGAGTACCTGTCTCCTGCATACATTCAAAGTCATAAAATATATATTGATCTGTCGCCTCCTTTGGTACATACCGGCGCATGTAACAAAGGTGCTCATCAAATTTATTTAAACGTCTGTGACAGACAGGACAACGCAACCCTTTACATTTATGTTCGGAATCACTTTCTCTGGGGACAAAATGATGACATTTATCACAAAATATTTTAAGTCTGCAGAATGTTGGATTATCTGCAGATAAACGAGTGTGGTGATCTAAGCACTCACTGAACCGACAAAACACACGACAAATTGGACAGCGAGGCGGCTGATCCATGTCGGTTCTCTCCACACATCTCTCTCTTTGACAAGCCTTGCAAAAATATTGACACGAATGATTAAATTTGTGATGAAACAACGAATTGCATCTTTCACAAAAGTAATCCGCGCCGATAAAACCCTTCATATTTTTGATACCGTAGTAGTGATTATCATGATGCAATATGAAAATAGTTCTAGCACTAGGGGTATTACCTGTTTGAAAATATCGCCAGTCGCCCTGACTGTAGTATAATACTTTAATGTTGATACCCAGATGTTTCTCAAAAGCTTCAATATCACTAAAACTTATAAGTTGGTCCTCAGGGATAGCCAGGGCCACGTGTATGGATTTAGCATGATTCAGTAAAACTGTATCACCAACATCAGTGTCAGTGATCAGGGCGCACACGCTAGCTGCAAAGCACAGGTTTGTGCTGTAATTTTTATAGTCATATAACCAGCGTCTCTTTTGCTTAATGATTTGACTACTCGCTATAGATTTCAGACGTCTTTTTATGCCTCCGCGTCTGTTTTTAATAATTGTTACGACTAATTTCAGGGAGCTGTTTGCTAAGCATTCAGCATTGCTTTGCAATGTGCGAGCTACGGCATTTAAGAATGCTTCAGAACTAAAATCCTCCCTTGTCTGTTTTGTAGTGAAAATGGGATCTAACGTGTCACCGCCTTCAAGCCTTAACTGAACAAAGTCTCCAGGGTCAATGTCTCTGATAACTCTGTCCAGTAAAGACTGAATGGCTCCATGTACAATGTTTAGGGCCTCTACGAATGATTGAATGCGGTCTAAATTCACAAATCTGAAATGATCAATATACATGCGAGCATTGAAATTGCGGACATCTCTTTGATGGTGATAAAAATGTTGTAAAAATACTGAATGATCTACGTCCTGTACATTATCATCAACATAACCATCAGATGCATCATCATGTCCATTTTCATCTACGTCCCGTACATTTTCATCAACATGACCGTCAGCTGCAACATCATATACATTTTCAGCCTGTGTTTCAAGAGGCTCAAAGCTTTGAGCGATTGGAGACACATCGGGGCTAACACCCCTAGGGGGATCATGGCTGTGAAACGAGGGACTCTGTGCATGTATGAACAGCTGAGGGTTTTGTGTAGTTATCGGTCTGTGAGTTGGCTCTCGCAGGCTTCTAGCTTCTAGTGAACGTCTTGCGCTAATCAACAACCTTTGAGCGCGTTTAATTGTTCTCGATCTATAACCCCTTTGTGGAGATATTTTAGACAGTTTCTGCAGACCATAACCAACCAAGCCTAGTCACATTGAATTATTTTTATTTGATTTCACAAAGACTGATGGACCATCTGCACAGTCTCTTTGGAACGCATATAGCTCATCAACAATGTCAGGTGTTGGGGCCGCAGTTTGTAACCTTTCATAAGTGTCACAGAAATATTTAAGATGAGTAATAACGTTTTTGTAATTTAGGTACTGAGGCGCCATATCATGAAACACCTTATACTGTTCTTCAGGCCACCCAGGGGTAATTGGGGTATTATGTACTTTTTGTTTTTTACTTGCCCTCCGGGTCTGGGTTGATACTGTTCGTCTCTTTAAAGGATGTACAATTGCAAATTCATTAGACGTTCCTGCAAAAGTAATATCTGCAGGGTGTATAGTATGACACACACGTATATTGTCCAGATTAGAGGTCTTCTTACCCTCAGCAAGCTGATCAATTTCTCTGTTGATGGCTTCACGTTCAGCTTGTGGCACACCGTCCACGGAAATGATTGAATGTGTAATATTGGATGCAGCTGAGTCGGCGTTATATTTTCGGGCTGAAGACTTCGGCACCGCCTTCCTAGGTTGCTTGGGTTTCACAGAAATTTCTTCATCCGACAGAACAATGATTGGTGAAAGCGGAGTTGATCTCACTGCCGGATTAACTCTTTGTGGGGGGATCTGCGTTGGCCCGTAAGTACGCTCCTGCAGTACTTGAGGCTGCAGCAACGGCTGTGCATCTTTTTTTAGCGTATTCTTTGTATCTAAAAGAAAAAAGTTACATGTGTCAGATGTCCATGAAGCTTGAGCAACAATGGAAATGTTACATGTACCAGATAGTGAAGAAACACATATAAGTGTTTGTATAAAGATAGTATTTTAGGTTGTACCCCTTATGAGCAGGGGCCTCACTAATTTTGCTTTAATTATTGTTTTGATAACTGTTACTTATGACTGGATGTCTAGGAATAGCTGAATTATAAATCTCTGCAGAATATGTAAGCTCTAAATAAATAAAGATTATTATCATTATTACAGAAAAATGAAATATATACTTACAAGATTGTTCTGGGTATTGGTCTTCTGCCGGCTCTGGGTTCATAGCCGTCTCACTATTCACCGTCAGTGGGATGAAAGTATTTTCATTTGAATATAGCTTTTTTCTTGCCGCTTGTTTATCTGCCGTAAATAAAATAAAACTATTAGACAGGCCTGAAATGATTTTCTTCACGATACTGATTATCTATTGTTTTCAAGCTCACAGTACCTTTTCGAAACAGCAGCGCCATATTTTTTGGTTTCCCGCTAGGCCTGATAGAAACCCTGGGAGCCCTAATCTTGAGCGATGTGTTTCGTGGTTTCCGCAGCTTTTTAGGATTGTTAGAAACCATGGGCCCATCAACATTATAGAATTCTTTCAAGTGTTGGTCACCTGTATAAGAAATTAGGGGAAATTTCATCCCTGCATACATACGGACTCTTTTTTCAAAGAGATGTTACTTTTTCCATATGTTCTTACCTTTTTCATATGTTTGTTGCCTCCGCAGCGGATTCGCCAGATTTACAGGTTCAGTAACATGGCCGTTTTCTTGCTTATCGGCCGCTTGCAGCATCTCAGCATCTGTATGAGAAATTGTATTTAGTTTCACGTCTACATATGATTAAAGCAGTTATTATACAAATATACAACTTACCAGTGATAGGATAATGTGAAATTGCAGTACTTGATTCTCCGCCAGCATTGAAAGGCCCTAAAGGGTATGCATCTATGGAAGCCAAAGTCTGAAGTATCTGAGGATAGGCGCTGTTTAGTGACTCTTCTGAAAAAGAGCAAAATATTATATAATTAATATACAAAACAAAACTTTAATCAGATTGTCTAACACTCCGTTCATTATATTCAATATAAGACCTACCTAGTTGTTGGCATTGTGTGCTCGTAAGAAGAGGCT
This sequence comes from Dendrobates tinctorius, assembly GCF_039654945.1. NCBI lineage: Eukaryota > Metazoa > Chordata > Amphibia > Anura > Dendrobatidae > Dendrobates > Dendrobates tinctorius. Next base: position 17,138,682 of record NW_027361998.1, on the reverse strand, counting down.
CGGCTTGTTCAAAGTCGTAGTCTTCCATCTTAACTAAAATGATTTAAATTGTGAATACTATTATACTTTTAAAATTATTAACTATAACTATGCGGTGGGAAGTACTATCATATAAAATTATAATCTAAGTCTATGCCGTAGAAATACATTTTATATACTATATGATAAATGATACAAAAGGCAAATAAAATTATAGACGAACATCAATGAAATAATTATACATCAAATAAATATTGTATTAAATATCTAAATTTCTTCTAAATGAGTTAATTTATTTTAAGAAAAATACAATTTTTAACATTATTAACTATAACTATGCAGTGGAAAGCAATTGACAATAATATTAATTAAATAATGTGTTAATACTTACTATTTTAAAGAGTAGAAGTAGCTGCCCAGTATAACAGGAAACTGTTTCTAATGCTGAATGTGTGTAAGGACATCACCTAATGACCTGTTTTAAAGCCAAACTGCAAGGATCGCTCCGCCTTCATTCACATCCCTGTTACGCCTCACCAAAAGTCCTCAAGCAATCAGCAGAAAGTCTACACCTCCAGTTAACACCCACACGAGCCTCCCAGTTACAGCCCATCATGCTGGCCCAAACAATCACGGTATACTCATATTATAATGATATCAAGCATGATATATTTGTATTACATTCCACATTTAATTTCATTTTATACATTTTGATTTTCTGATAAAGACGGCATTGGTTCATGAGACGATGTCTTCTAGACACGATGAAAAAATATTAGAGAACCAGTATTTTACCCCTCAAGCCTCCGGCTCCTATGGCGGAATTGATAAATTATATAGAGAAACTAGAGATTACGGAATTAAAAAATCAATTGTGCGTGATTGGTTAAATAACCAGGATAGCTATTTGTTGCCCAAACCCGTGAGAAAGATTTCTGACAAATAAGATCATGGTCTGAAACATGGATGCGTTGTGGCAAGGAGATTTAGTGAGTTTAATTGACTATTCCAAGGAAAATGATAATGTTAAATATATCCTTACCGTGATTGATTGCCTATCAAAATTTGCGTGGTGCGTAGCCTTATCAAACAAGACTGGGGCCGCTGTAGCCTGTTCATTCGAGCTGATATTTCAAAATGATAAGCGCATACCGAAGAAATTACAGACGGATCGGGGCAAAGAATTTATTAATTCGTCGATGAAGCGTCTTTGTAAAGCGTATGATATTCTGCACTATCTTACGAATAACGCAGTTAAGGCCTCTATTGTGGAGCGGTTTAATCGTACATTAAAAACTCGAATGTGGCGGTATTTTACGAAAAATAACACTAATAGGTATATTGATATTTTACCAGATTTGGTTGATAGCTACGATCGAACCTATCATTCTACCATTCGATGTAGACCGATTGATGTTACAAGCAAAAATTCACTACAAATATGGAAAAATATTTATGGCTCGAGCATGAAAAATAAGCGTATTAAGCCTTCTTTTAAAATTGGCGACAATGTACGTTTGGTCCAATATAAACGTACATTTATGAAAGCATATGAACAATCATATACTGATGAAATATTTATCATAACCGAAATTAACACAAAATTCCATTTTCCTCTCTACAAAATCGTGGATTTTTACGGAGAACCTGTGATTGGGTCATTTTATAAGGAAGAACTACAAAAAGTCACAGCGGATGAGAATCGCATCTACAAAATAGAAAAAGTATTAAGAAAAAAGCGCGTCAGAGGGTCCACCCTGTATCTCGTTAAATGGAAGGGATATCCGGAAAAATTTAATACTTGGATTAAAGAAAACCAGCTGACGGACCTCTAATCATGGGTTCTGGATCATTTTATATTACCCTAGCGTGTAATGCATCAAGTAAGCTATTCCCAGACAACACGATTTCGACTTTTACCACTAAACTGGCAAAGCCTGTACATCTTGTAGGTCCATATGAAGTTGCCCTCACAGAATTTCAGTATCCCCATACCTGGTTTACTTTCGAAAATAGCGAAGGCACATTTTTTCTTGGAAAACGAGGGGATGTTCTAAGAGAATATTTCGTAAAAGCAGGCTATTATTTAAATATTTCGGACCTTATAAGGGCTATTAATGAGCATATTGACAGCTTGAAGATAGCGTCCGAAGGTTTTAAACTTCGCTATGATGAAGTGAAGAGAAGTGTTACTCTATCGGATTCCCCCACGATACATTTTGCTCCAGGCCCAAAATTGTCTCATATTTTAGGGCTACCACCATATATTGAGGCCTATGATAATAGTGTGATTAGCCCCAAGGAGAAGAGCTACGCAGATATCATGAACGGATTTGATACCTTATTTGTTTACTCAGACATTATTAACCATCAACTAGTCGGAGATTCTTACGTCCAGCTTCTGAGAACGGCGCAGGTGACTGGTAAAAGTGGGGAGATCATCACACTTCAATACACAAGACCTGATTATGTACCTCTATGCAAACAGCACTTTGATTCTGTGCGCATCTCTATCTTGACTGATCAGGGTACGCCTGTTAAATTCAAGTACGGAAAAACTATTTTGCGATTACATTTCAGACCGCGTCGTGATTGACACGTCAAAATGGTGTCGCAACGTGTTTACGGAGATCCAACCATTTATGCCCGCTACTATATTGCTCAGACAGGCCACGGATTAGAGGGATTTCGCGGTGATGAGTACATGTATGGGGCTGGGCTAGCAGGAATATTTAGAGGCTTATTTAGAAAAGCGGTTCCTCTATTGAGAAAAGGACTCGAATTAGTAAAACCCCATGTAAAGACAGCTGTTTCAAATATTGCTAAGGACGCCATTGCCTCTTTCTCAGCAGCCGCTATGAATAGGCTAAACACCCCTCCTCAGGAAGGCTCCGGTATTGTTTATGTTGCTAAAAAACAGAAAAAAAGAAAAAGGCGTGTTCGCTATTCACCCCCACCAATGCTCATGAATAAAATCACACCCGCAAGACGCAAATGCCAGAAAAGAGTAAGACGCTGTGTTGAAGACATCTTTTAGGAAAAATATATAAAATAAATATATTATATATAACATGGCCTTCATACATGATGCTTCGGTGGAGTGCATGAAATCAGAACTGGATATTTTTCAAATACCTCCTACGCAGGTTTCTGTCGAGAAATCGATAGTCATTGAAGTTCAGCCTATTGCGGCTCTGGCGGACAATGCACCACTTGAATTTTTCATATCGGGAAGTGGTGAATATTATTATGATTTAAATAATACCCTACTTTACATAAGTTGCCGGGTCGTAAAACAAGATAATTCTGCCATCGCGGATGGAGCCCGTGTAGCTCTCATTAACTATCCATTAGCGACTCTTTTTAATCAAGTTGATGTCACCCTGGGTGATCGCCACATCTCACAATCAGACAATCTATACAGCTATAGGGCCTACATTGAAACTCTGCTAAATTACAGACTTTAGCCTCGCAATTAGTCATGTCAGACTAACTTAATTTCCTTCTATGACGGTATCACTGATTGGGTGGATCAAGGAAATGCTGTAGATATAGTATATCTTGACTTCAGCAAAGCATTTGACAAAGTCTCTCATACAATCCTTATTGAAAAAATGACTAAGTATGGAATGGACAAGGCAACTGTTAGGTGGATTCATAGCTGGCTTAGTGATCGGACCCAAAGAGTGGTCGTAAATGGCTGCACATCCAGTTGGAAGAATGTCTCAAGTGGGGTACCACAGGGCTCTGTCCTGGGCCCTGTATTGTTCAACATCTTTATCAATGATTTAGATGAAGGAATTGAGGGTAAACTGATTAAATTTGCTGATGACACAAAGCTAGGAGGGTTAGCTAATACTAGAGAAGAGAGAGAGGATTCAAAAAGATTTAAATAAACTGGAGAAGTGGGCAGTAACTAACAGAATGGTTTTTAACAGGGAGAAATGCAAAGTACTACATCTGGGCAATAAAAATGAAAAAAGCATATATAGAATGGGAGGAATAGGGCTAAGTGACAGCACATGTGAAAAAGACTTGGGTATACTAATAGATCACAGACTGAATATGAGTCAACAGTGTGATGCAGCAGCAAAAAAGGCAAATGCAGTTCTAGGATGTATTAACAGAAGCATACAGTCTAGATCACGTGAAGTCATTATTTCCCTCTACTCCTCTTTGGTCAGACCTCATCTGGAATATTGTGTCCAGTTTTGGGCACCACATTTTAAAAAAGACATCAACAAACTGGAGCAAGTTCAGAAAAGAGCGACCAGAATGGTGACCGGTCTGCAAACCCTGTCTTATGAGGAAAGGTTGCAGGATTTGGGAATGTTTAGTTTGCAAAAGAGAAGACTGAGAAGAGACTTAATTGCTGTCTACAAATATCTAAAGGGCTGTCACATTGTAGAAGGATCAACTTTATTCTCATTTGCACAAGGAAAGACTAGAAGCAATGGGATGAAACTGAATGGGAGGAGACACAGATTAGATATTAGAAAAAACTTTTTGACAGTTAGAGTGATCAATGAGTGGAACAGGCTGCCACGAGAAGTGGTGAGTTCTCCTTCAATGGAAGTCTTCAAACAGAGGCTGGACAGACATCTGACTGGGATGATTTAGCGAATCCTGCTTTGAGCAGGGGGTTGGACCAGATGGCCCAGGAGGTCCCTTCCAACTCTACGATTCTATGATTCTATGATTCTATGAATTCACATCAGGATTATTCTATAAAGATACCGCTGGACATCATGATGTACGAATCCTGGATGGCGCCAATGTGGGCTTCAACAAGCGGGCTCATGCAGTCGCACACTCCAAGCCCGTCGATTTGCTCGGTCCAATTTTTAGCGACATTTTTAATCAGCCGAAGCTTATATTGAATGGACTTGACCTTAAAATCAAGCTGACGCGAAATAAAGATGCGTTCTGTTTAGTTTCTGCTGACCCAGATCCACTCAAAGTGCAGATTCTGAACGCGTGTCTCTATGTAAAGAGAGTCCAGGTGGCTCCCGCTGTGAGGATTGGTCACTCTCAGGCCTTACTATCTGCTACAGCAAAATATGCTGTTGATAGGGCCTGTATGAAAGTGTACAGCATCCCTGGGGGCACCCGAATTTCTAATATAGAAAATCTATTTTTAGGAGCCATTCCGCGAGTAATTATATTGGGCTTTGTAGATAATGAGGCCTTTAGCGGGACATATAATAAAAACCCACTGTACTTTCATCATTATAATGTAAACCATGCGGCTTTATATTTGGATGGTCAGCAGATCCCCTCCCAGCCATTCCAACCTAATTTCAATATTGAATTAGCTGTAAGAGAGTATATGGCTCTTGCCCATATTTCTGGAAAGCAGAAGGCCGATTGTGCACTGGCAATTGGCCGAGAAGAATTTATGGACGGCTATACATTTTTTGCATTTGATTTATCAGCCGACCAAGAACCTGGAGGTCACTTCTCTCTCATAAAAACTGGGAACCTGCGTTCTGAAGTCCGATTTGCGCTAGCCACCCCTCATACGATAAATATGGTGGTATACGGCGTGAATTCATCTATTCTAGAAATTAATAACCGCCGTGAAGTATTGTATGATTTCTACTGATGATGGATTCCCTGCAGCTCACTACGTTATTGAAAGCCGATCACTACACAGAGGCCATATTTTATGGGGTGTATCCGTGTGACTTGCTACCGTCACATAGAGTAACTCAGAGGCCAGCGGCGTACATCGTGAATACAGACCGGTCCAATCAGAGCGGCAAACATTGGATATTAATTTTACTTTGCAATGAAAAGAATGCGATATTCTTTGACAGTTATGGACTCTCACCAGACAGCGAACTTTTTCCGGATGAATTTATAATCTTCCTAAAGAGAAATAGCGAATTATTCTGCTATCAAGACAGGCAAATTCAGAATAATTATAGCACGGTGTGCGGCCATTATTGCGTGTATATCCTAAAGGAACTTGCAAGGGGCCTTTCATTCCGTGAGATTTTGCAACATTTTACTGATGACTTAAATCATAATGATAATTTAGTTTATAAATCTGTAAAGAAAGATTTACTTGAATCAAACTGCTCCCCCTGCAAACATTCTTTTATATTTAAGCAGCGTTGCTTATCACTGTGTAGTATGTAGGATTCCTTTATTATTAAAATGAAGTTAACACGGGAAAGTGTCTAGGCTGCAGTGACATCTGTTTATCAGTTGCTTTTGTTGAGATAGTTGTGTAAATAGTGGCCTTTCTGGTCTGTTCAATTAACCCCTTAACGACCGCCGATACGCCTTTTAACGGCGGTAATTAAGGGTACTTAAACCACAGCGCCGTTAATTCACGGCGCTGTGATTTAAGTGAATAGCGCCCCCCAGTGTCGGATTTTCTCTGGGGTCTCGGCTGCCAGGGGTAGCCGAGACCCCAGAGAACATGAATCGGTCGGTTTTTACCGACCCCCGCTTTTGCGATCGCCGTTATTAACCCTATAACGGCGACCGCAAAAAAAAAAAAAAAGCCGCGATTTTACATTTAATTTCTCTTTCCTCTGATGTGATCGCACATCAGAGGATAGAGAAATAGGGTCCCCGATCCCCCCGGTCCCCTCCCGGTACCTCTCCCTTGTCCTCTGTCCCCTCCCGGTAGTCCCGCGCCCGCGGGCGTCATCCGATGGGCGCCGCCATCTTGGAAATGGCGGGCGCATGCGCAGTGCGCCCGCCGGGAATCTGCTGGCTCCGGCTGGCAGATTCCATTCATTATTTTGATCACTATGATAAACGATCATAGTGATCAAAATAATAAAAATAGTACATAACCCCCCCGTTTATCACCCCCTTATATAGGCACACATAATGAAATAAAAAAAATATTTTTTTTTTCAGTTTTCCATAAGGGTTAGGGTTAGGGTTAGGCTAGGGTTAGGGTTAGGCTTAGGGTTAGGCTAGGGTTAGGGTTAGGGTTAGGCTAGGGTTAGGGTTAGGGTTAGGCTAGGGTTAGGGTTAGGCTAGGGTTAGGGGTAGGCTAGGGTTAGGCTAGGGTTAGGGTTAGGCTAGGGTTAGGGTTAGGCTAGGGTTAGGGTTAGGCTAGGGTTAGGGTTAGGCTAGGGTTAGGCTAGGGTTAGGGCTAGGCTAGGGTTAGGGCTAGGGTTAGGGTTGGGCTAGGGTTAAGGGTTAGGGTTGGGCTAGGGTTAGGGTTGGGCTAGGGTTAAGGGTTAGGGTTGGGCTAGGGTTAAGGGTTAGGGTTGGGCTAGGGTTAGGGCTAGGGTTGGGCTAGGGTGAACTAGGATTAGGGTTAGGATTAGGGATTAGGGTTGGGATTAGGGTTAGGGGTGTGTTGGGGTTAGGGTTGGAGCAAGAATTGAGGGGTTTCCACTATTTACCAACTTTGGGTGTCTAAAAATTGGGGTCTAAAAAATCACTTTTGTGGAAATAAAAAAGACTTTTTATTTTCACGGCTCTGCGTTTATAAACTTCTGTGACGCGCTTGGGGGTTCAAAGTGCTCACCACACATCTAGATAAGTTCCTTAGGGGGTCTAATTTCCAAAATGGGGTCACTTGTGGGGGGTTTCCACTGTTTAGGCCCATCAGGGGCTCTGCAAACGCAACTTGATGCCCGCAGACCATTCCATCAAAGTCTGCATTCCAAAATGGCACTCCTTCCCTTCCGAGCTCTCCCATGCGCCCAAACAGTGGTTCCCCCCCACATATGGGGTATCAGTGTACTCAGGACAAATCGCATAATAACTGTGGGGGTATGATTTCTCCTGTTACCCTTGTAAAAATAAAAATTTGGGGGTGAAAAGATCATTTTTGTGGAAAAAAAATGGATTTCCTATTTTCACGGCTCTACGTTATAAACTTCTGTGAAGCACTTGAAGGTTCAAAGTGCTCACCACACATCTAGATAAGTTCCTTCATGGGTCTAGTTTCCAAAATGGAGTCACTTGTTGGGGGTTTCCACTGTTTAGGCCCATCAGGGGCTCTGCAAACGCAACATGATGCCCGCAGACCATTCCATCAAAGTCTGCATTCCAAAATGGCACTCCTTCCCTTCCGAGCTCTCCCATGCACCCAAACAGTGGTTCCTCCCCACATATGGGGTATCAGCGTACTCAGGACAAATCGCATAATAACTGTGGGGGTATGATTTCTCCTGTTACCCTTGTAAAAATAAAAATTTGGGGGCAAAAAGATCATTTTTGTGGAAAAAAAATGGATTTCTTATTTTCATGGCTCTACGTTATAAACTTCTGTGAAGCACTTGAAGGTTCAAAGTGCTCACCACACATCTAGATAAGTTCCTTAATGGGTCTAGTTTCCAAAATGGGGTCACTTGTTGGAGTTTTCCACTGTTTAGGCACATTAAGGGCTCTCCGAACGCAACATGGCATCCGATCTTAATTCCAGCCAATTCTGCGTTGAAAAAGTCAAACGGTGCTCCATCCCTTGTGAGCTCTGCCGTGTGCTGAAAAAGGGGTTTACCCCCACATATGGGGTATCGGCGTATTCAGGAGAAATTGTACAACAAATTTTGTGGTTGATTTTCTCTTTTAACACTTGTGAAAATAAAAAAAATTGGTTCTGAAGTAATTCTTTTCCAAAAAAAAGTTAAATGTTAATTTTTTCCATCCACATTGCTTTCGTTCCTGTGAAGCACTTAAAGGGTTAATAAACTTCTTGAATGTGGTTTTGAGCACCTTGAGGGGTCTAGTTTTTAGAATGGTGCCACTTTTGGGTATTTTCTGTCATGTACACCCCTCAAAATGACTTTAAATATGATGTGGTCCCTAAAAAAAATGGCTTTGTAAATTTTGTTGTAAAAATGAGAAATCGCTGGTCAACTTTTAACCCTTATAACTTCCTAACAAAAAAAAAATTTGCTTCCAAAATTGTGCTGATGTAAAGTAGACATGTGGGAAATGTTATTTATTAAGACATTTATGTGACATATCTCTCTAATTTAAGGGCATAAAAATTTAAAATTTTAAAATTGCAAAATTTTAAAATTTTTTGCCATATTTCTGTTTTTTTCATAAATAAACACAAGACTTATCGAAGAAATTTTACCACTAACATGAAGTACAATATGTCACGAAAAAACAATCTCAGAATCAGCAGGATCTATTAAAGCGTTCCAGAGTTATAACCTCATAAAGGGACAGTGGTCAGAATTGTAAAAATTGGCCTGGTCATTAAGCTGCAAACTGGCTCTGTCGCTAAGGGGTTAAAATATTGTGACCCTATTGTAAGCCCACACCATAACAACTTATCATCTTGTCATGTCTACATCTGTATGTCATTTCAACTTTGACCTTTCTGGACTGTTCAGTTAAAATATCGTAACCCTATTATAAGTCCATACCTTAACAACTTATCATATTGTCATCTTTACATCTGTATCTCTTTTCATCTTTGACCTTTATGGTCTGTTCAATTAAAATACCTAGTCCCTATTGTATTGCAATGGTACATCCTGTCTGTATTCGATTTTCTGCATTCCTGAAGTCCTATGGGAAAGCTCCCAGGATGTTGTAACATCTGCCCTAGCCCCCCTTCTGCATCACTGAAATGCAAGCAGCACAGAAAATACACACAGAGCTTATATTGCCCTGTATTATATATATATATATATATATATATATATATATATATAAATATATATGTATATATTGATTTGATTAAGTGCAGAGCTGTGTGATAAATAAAATATAATTGAATGTGCTTCTAAAATAACAGTATAAATGCCAAATGTAATGCTTTATAAAAAAATGTATTTGATTGTTGTTCAATAAACACTATTATCTTTTTTATAAAAATAGCGTCTCTCATTTTTATTTACAATGCGAATCAAATGTTTCCTTTATTAAAATAATGGTCAAATAAATAAAATACCCAATGGCTATAAAAGTGCCCCTTTATTGGTCATATAAAAGCGTATCAAGCACAATCTTTTATATCAAGCAATAGCGATTGATATAAAAGTGATTCAATCACGATCCTTTTATTCTACTTTTATTCTACTTTATTAAAAAGGCCTATAAAAGAGAAAATAATTGGACATATAAATATTTTATCCTATAATACCTTTTTATATACAATTTGATATCAAATTGTATAAAAGGGGCGTGTTTGATACACTTTGATAGGGGCGTGGTACCTGTCAGATTTCTTTTTGACGAGTAATACAGCCCCCTTACTACTGACATCTTCTTCCTTGCCTTATTTTTTCTTCCAATTTCTCTTTTCTATTCTTTCCTTTCTTCTTCCTTCTTCTTATTGTTATTTTCCTTCTTTCTTTCATATTCTTCCTTTCTTCATCCTCTTTACTTGTTCCCCTTCACTACTCTCTCTCCTTTTTTGGAATTCTTCAATTCCTCCTCCACCTCCCAATTATCCTCCTTCTACTAGTCCCCTTTCCATTCCCATTCTGTGTAATCTACCTTTCATCCTCCTTATTGTTGTCTTTGTTACTTTTTTTCTCCTTCCTCTTCATTTTCCTTTCTTTTTCCCTTAATCTACTTTTTACTCTTCTTTTTTTCTTCTTCTTTGCCATCATCTTCCTTCTTTTCGAAGGGGATATCAAACACTAAGTATAAATGGCCGTAGTAAGCCTCCCAGCCCCCCATAGGAGGCGTGGGAGGAGGCCATCATGACGGGGGGTTGGAGGGTTTAGTGGGGGGAGGGGTTAACAGGGAGGGGGAGCCAGGGGGTATTTAGGTGAGGCTCCACCGGGCCTCGCGTCGCCACAGGAGCCCCTCCCGGGACACTCCAGGTCAGGGGGGGCCGCGGCGGTGACGGGCACGCGCCGCGCGGCCTGCTTCCCCAGCTCCGAGGATATCGGCCACCGGCAGAGTGGCGGCCTGCCGGGCAGCAGGGCCTGCTTCATCGTCCTCCAGTGGTGTGGGGGTATTGGCTTTGGTGGGGGGCGCCGCTGCGCAGGCCCCGGAGCTGTGTCTGCCTCAGACCCAGCAACCAGAACTTCCAGCTCTGGGGCTGCAGCGTGAGTGCCAGACAGCATGGCGGGGTTGGTGCCTGCTGCAAGAAGGGTCGGAGGCAGGAGGACGATTTTGGGCTCCCAACTTTAATGGGGGGCCCAGGACACCCGGGTGTGACAGGACGGCACACCGCCAGGAGCCCCCGGTGGGGGGAGCCAGGAGGCATCAGCTTTTGGAGTACCACTGCCTGGTTCACTCCAGGGGTTCAGGCCTCCCACCCCGGTCCTCGCTGTGGGGATTTTCAGGGGCCAGCAACGTGGCAGCGAGTCCGCCACCAGGAGTCACGAGGTCCGCGAGGCTTCAGGGGATCCAGGCTTTCCAGCTGGAGGGCACACAGCCCCCTCGCAGCCCGGTGAGTATGTGTCCATGTCCCCTGTTTGTCACCCACTTTTGTCTTCCTCAGTGGTGGAAAGGGGGCCCTTGGCTGAACCTAGTGGTGTCGGGGTGGGGGCTGGGTTGAGCGGTCTAGGTTCTGCTGGGGGAGTGTGTGATATGCTTGCGAATGTGCATAGTTTGCTGTCACGTTTGGAGCAGGGCTTTGTCGGGTCGTCGCCGGTAGCAGCGTGGGTCGGGTCGCAGGTTGGGGGTTTGTCTGGTCAGAGCGGTCTAGAGCCGGGCCCCCGCTCCGGCGAGCCAGTATACATGTCGGTACGAACCGAAAAAGAGGAGTGTCGTGTGCATTTTGATGATCGGGCGCATGGCGAGGTGTACGTGTGCTTTGAAGGTTCGTTGGGGGCTCGCTTAAAAAAAGAGGTGAAAGCGGATTTGGAAGGATGAGTATGTGGAAATATTTTTGTTGCTGCCTCTTGAGAAGTTTAATTTAGACAAAAGCAAGAAAGAGGATAGCAAGAAGGAAGAGGAGGAAAAGCGCAGGTGGCGTTTGATTCCTCAGACGTTTGTGAATTGGCAACAAGCTTTTGCCATTTTGGGAAGCGTTATTGGGGAAAGGGCCCCTGACAATTGCTCAGCGCTGCTTTGTTATCTGGATGCTATAGGGGAGGCTTACAGAGTGTATGGTGGTCAGGCGTGGCTGAGGTACGATGAGCAATTCCGTCAGAGGAAGGCTGTGCGTCCGGCTATTCGCTGGGACCAAAAAGATATTGGATTGTGGATGCTCGTGATAGCTCAAAATAAGTTTGGGAGCTCCTTTCATGGGGGGGCTGGAAGCACCAGCCAGAGTAGCGGCAACTCCAGCTCTACGGGTGGCGGGGGTCAAGGGCAGACAGGAACGCACAAGGCGGGGGTGTGCTGGCAGTTTAATGATGGCCAGTGTAAGTTCGGGGCGAATTGAAAATTCAAACACCTCTGCTCTAATTGTAATGGCGCCTCACATGGAGCATCAAAGTGTTTCAAGAAAGGGAAGTCCAGAGCTGGGGGTGGAAGTTCGCAAGGGGGAGACTCCAGTGAATCTGGAAAGGATGGTTCCCTATCTAAATAGGTACCCAGATAGGGAAAGAGCGGGGTTGTTGTATACGGGTTTTAAGGAGGGTTTTCACATTCCGGGTCCTCCATTTGAAATCCCATTAGTTTTAAAAAATTTGCGCTCAGCCTTGGAGCATTCCGCAGTTGTTTCTGAGAAACTCAGAAAGGAAGTTTCGTTGGGCCGCATGGCTGGCCCTTTTGTTTCCCCTCCTTTTCCAGATTTGGTGGTTTCCCCTTTGGGGGTGGTTCCGAAGAAGGAGCCGAATAAGTTTCAGCTCATTCAACATTTGTCCTACCCATGTGGGAGGTCGGTTAACGATGGCATTGATCTGGAGATTTGTTCGGTGGTATACTCTTCGTTTGACGAGGCGGCTCGGTGGGTGCGAAAATGTGGTCGCGGTGCCCTTATGGCAAAAACTGATGTCGAATCCGCTTTTCGTCTATTACCGGTTCACCCTGAAAGCATGAAGCTGCTGGGCTGTTTTTTAGAAGGCATGTTTTTTGTGGATAGGTGTTTACCTATGGGTTGTTCGTTGTCCTGTGCATATTTTGAGGCGTTTAGTTCTTTTCTCGAGTGGGTCGTGTGCGACGTTTCCGGTTTCGACTCGGTTATTCATTATTTGGATGACTTTTTGTGTTGGTCCGGCGGATTCATTGCGTTGTTTCAGGATTTTTAAAGCCATTGAGTGGGTGGCTGATCATTTCGGTGTCCCGTTGGCGCCCATAAAAACGGAGGGCCCTAGCACGTGTTTGCATTTTCTGGGGATCGTCATCGATACAGTTGAATGGGAATTCAGGTTGCCTGAGGACAAGCTAGTGGATTTGAGGTCTGAAGTGGTCTGAGCGCGTCGTTTGAGGAAAATATCGTTGCAAAATCTTCAGTCGCTGTTGGGGAAGCTTTACTTCGCTTGTCGGGTTATGCCGATGGGTTGAGTTTTTTTGCGTAGGCTGGCTAGCGCTACTGCGGGGATTCGGGCTCCCCACCATTTTGTTAGGTTGTCGTCGGAGCTCAGGGCCGATTTGGCGGTCTGGGAGTCCTTTTTGGTGGTAGGTAATGATGCATTGGATTTGTTTACGGACGCGGCTGGCGGGATCGGTTTTGGCGCCTATTTCAGAGGGCAATGTGTGCGGCTCAATGGCCTGACACGTGGGTTTCAACCGGTATGGTGCACAACATCATGTTGTTGGAGATTTTTCCGATACTGGTGGCGGTGCATTTGTGGGCGCAGGATTTCAGGAACTGGCGTGTTCGTTTTAATTGCGACAACATGGGCGTTGTGAGCACGATTAATGGTCTTACTGCGTCGCCCTTTCCAGTTGTTCGAGTTTTACAGCAATTGGTGCTATTATGTTTCTCTTTGAATGCCCATGTAACCGCGACGCACGTGCCCGGCGTGAGAAACGAGATATCTGACTCTCTCTCGTTCGCAGTGGGATCGTTTTCGTTCTTTGGCTCCGGAAGCAGAGATTGAGGGTCTAACTTGTCCGGAGGAGCTGTGGAGGGTGGCCTACTGGCTGTAGAGTCGCTGATTGAATCATCACTGGCACCAAAAACTTGGGAGGCTTACCGGGCAGTGTGACTGATGTGGGAAGAGGTCCTTACAGCCGGCCAAACCCAGTTGGGCTGGGCTTGATCAGGAGAGAATGTTGTTGTCCTGGTTGGGGCGAGGTGCGAGGGAGGGTTGGTCCCGTGCAAAGGTAACGCGCTTGTTAGCGGGTTTGTCTTTTGGTTTTCGATTGCGCGGGAGCAGGGATTTGCCGAAAACATTTTTCGTCATACAGGCGGCAAAAGGTTTCCGCCGTTTCAGAAGCGGGGGTGATTTAAGACGGCCTGTATCTTTCAATCTATTGGAGCAATTGGGTCAGGTTCTGGAGTCGGTCTGTTCGGATCGATATGAGGTTTTGTTGTTTCGCCTGGCCTTCTCGTTTGCATTTTTTGGGGCTTTGCAGGTGGGGGAGCTTGTGTCTCCCAATAAAGAGTCGATGGGTGGCTTGTTAGCCAGGGATGTGGTATTGATCTCACGGGGGGTTGAATTCTGGCTGCGACGGTCCAAAACGCATCAGTCCGGGAAAGGCCGCCGGGTGGAGGTGGGTGGCGTGTCTGGTTCGTTAATGTGCCCTGTTCAGTGCTTGCGGAGTTTTTGGGAGCTTTGTCCCAGTTTGAGCGGTTCCTTGTTGTGCCACGCAAACGGGGGCAGTTTCTCTCGGTATCAGATTGGCGTGGTTTTTAAAAAATCCATTCGGTGTTTGGGATAGATGACTCCCACTTTGCCTCTCATTCATTCAAGATAGGAGCAGAGACCGAGGCGGCATCGTTTGGTTTAGGTCTCTCTTTAATACAGTGCATTGGGGGGTGGAGGTTCAATCGGTACCGCAGTTACGTTCGGCTTTAATTTGTAAAGGGAGGGGGGGGTTTGGTTGGTCGTGAACATGGGACGAACAGGAGTTTGAGTGGGTTGGCGATAAATTTATGCTGCAAGTATATTTTTCTGTTAGTGTCGTATTTTGTTTCAGGTGCTGAGCCGCTGCTGGTCTGGATTTTTGGCCACTCCTTCGTTTATTGGGGAGCATTGTGAAACAATGTCAGGAACGAAGGCAGACAGCTGGGGATTCCCAGGGCCGTGGCGGTGGTGCGGTGGCTCGGGTTCAGGGGCCTGGTGTGACGAAGGGTGTTGCCGGAGATCCATGAATGCACCCTGTTGGACCGGCACCAGATATTCTCGTTATTCACGCTGGGGGTAACGATCTGTGGGTTCGGCCCTTTCGGGAGTTGGTCAAGGACATTAAGCAGGATTGCTTAAGGTTGTGGTTGATGTACCGGGGGCCACTATTGTGTGGTCTGAGATTGTGCCACGCAGGCGTTGGCGGTCTATGAGATCGTTGGAGAAGGTTAATCGGGCCAGGATAAAAGTTAACAGAGCGGTGTCTGCTTTTATTGTTAGAAATGGGGGAGTTGCCGTGCGGCATTTCGATTTGGAAAAGGGCGAGGGTGATTTTTGGTTGGCGGATGGGATCCATTTAAATGCAGTGGGTTCCGATATTTGGGCCCTCGCCCTTCAGGATGGTATAGAGAGGGCTGTCGCATGGCGGGTTGGGGGGGTCTCGGGTCATTGAGGTGTTCAAGGCTCCCTCGTTGTGGCGGTTTTGGAGGAGGGGGGAGTCCTTGAAGTCTGTGGAAATTGGTTTTGGAGACTCGGTGTGTAGGGTCTCCTCCGTTAAAAGGTATGCTGGTCGTGATCTGGTGAAAGGTGGATGGGGAGTTTTCCGTCGGAAGTGGGTGGATCTCCAAGTAGTTTGTGGACAATATCTATTGGTGTGCTGGGGCTCCTGAGCCTGTGGGGTAATGGATGGGAGCAAATGGATGGGGTTTGTTCACAGTATTTTTGACTACTTCACCATGATCTTGTGGCTTCAAGGACTCCTCCTTTCAGTGTTCAAGTCATTGTACTTATGTTATTTATGATACAGTGTTTACTGTTGTTTTTTGGTTTAATAAAAGGCTGCTGTGGCCATAAAAATTCCAAAGAAAATACTCGTGTCCGTGTCTTAGTTGGCACCGATGAAGGGGTGGGGGTCTTCATGGTCACACAGGGGTAACGGGGAAAGTCAAGATGCTTGGTCTCCCCTGAGGTAAACCACTTGACAATACCAACGTCAAGAAATGGCCGGAGGAAGCCTCCCAGCCCCCCATAGGAGGCGTGGGTGGAGGCCATCATGACGGGGGGGTTGGAGGGTTTAGTGGGGGGAGGGGTTAACAGGGAGTGAGCCAGGGGGTATTTAAGTGAGGGTCGAGGGTGTTCCCGCCTTCTGTTCCCGCTCTCCCAGCTCTAAAGCAGTCCAACCCTCCCTCCCTTCTTTTCAACAGCTGGGAGCGTGATTCTAATTTTGGGTCATGGCGGTTTTGGAGGAGGGGGGAGTCCTTGAAGTCAGTGGAAATTGGTTTTGGAGACTCGGTGTGTAGGGTCTCCTTCGTTAAAAGGTATGCTGGTCGTGATCTGGTGAAAGGTGGATGGGGAGTTTTCCGTCGGAAGTGGGTGGATCTCCAAGTAGTTCGTAGACAATATCTATTGGTGTGCTGGTGCTCCTGAGCCTGTGGGGTAACGGCTGGGAGCAAATGGACGGGGTTTGTTCACAGTATTTTGGACTACTTCACCATGATCTTGTGGCTTCAAGGACTCCTCCTTTCAGTGTTCAAGTCATTGTACTTATGTTATTTATGATACAGTGTTTACTGTTGCTTTTTGGTTTAATAAAAGGCTGCTGTGGCCATAAAAATTCCAAAGAAAATACTCGTGTCCGTGTCTTAGTTGGCGCCGATGAAGGGGTGGGGGTCTTCATGGTCACACAGGGGTAACGGGGAAAGTCAAGATGCTTGGTCTCCCCTGAGGTAAACCACGTGACAATACCAACATCAAGAAATGGCTGGAGGAAGCCTCCCAGCCCCCCCTAGGAGGCGTGGGCGGAGGCCATCATGACGGGGGGTTGGAGGGTTTAGTGGGGGGAGGGGTTAACAGGGAGGGAGCCAGGAGGTATTTAAGTGAGGGTCGAGGGTGTTCCCTCCTTCTGTTCCCGCTCTCCCAGCTCCAAAGCAGTCCAACCCTCCCTCCCTTCTTTTCAACAGCTGGGAGCGTGATTCTAATTTTGGGTCATGGCGGTTTTGGAGGAGGGGGGAGTCCTTGAAGTCGGTGGAAATTGGTTTTGGAGACTCGGTGTGTAGGGTCTCCTCCGTTAAAAGGTATGCTGGTCGTGATCTGGTGAAAGGTGGATGGGGAGTTTTCCGTCGGAAGTGGGTGGATCTCCAAGTAGTTCGTAGACAATATCTATTGGTGTGCTGGTGCTCCTGAGCCTGTGGGGTAACGGCTGGGAGCAAATGGACGGGGTTTGTTCACAGTATTTTGGACTACTTCACCATGATCTTGTGGCTTCAAGGACTCCTCCTTTCAGTGTTCAAGTCATTGTACTTATGTTATTTATGATACAGTGTTTACTGTTGTTTTTTGTTGGTTTAATAAAAGGCTGCTGTGGCCATAAAAATTCCAAAGAAAATACTTGTGTCCGTGTCTTAGTTGGCGCCGATGAAGGGGTGGGGGTTTTCATGGTCACACAGGGGTAACGGGGGAAAGTCAAGATGCTTTGTCTCCCCTGAGGTAAACCACTTGACAATACCAACGTCAAGAAATGGCCGGAGGAAGCCTCCCAGCCCCCCATAGGAGGCGTGGGCAGAGGCCATCATGATGGGGGGTTGGAGGATTTAGTGGGGGGAGGGGTTAACAGGGAGGGGGAGCCAGGGGGTATTAGGTGAGGGTCGGAGGTGTTCCCGCCCTCTGTTCCCGCTCTCCCAGCTCCAAAGCAGTCCAACCCTCCCTCCCTTCTTTTCTACAGCTGGGAGCGTGATTCTAATTTTGGGTCATGGCGGTTTTGGAGGAGGGGGAGTCTTTGAAGTTGGTGGAAATTGGTTTTGGAGACTCGGTGTGTAGGGTCTCCTCCGTTAAAAGGTATGCTGGTCGTGATCTGGTGAAAGGTGGACGGGGAGTTTTCCATCGGAAGTGGGTGGATCTCCAAGTAGTTCGTAGACAATATCTATTGGTGTGCTGGTGCTCCTGAGCCTGTGGGGTTATGGCTGGGAGCAAATGGACGGGGTTTGTTCACAGCATTTTGGACTACTTCTCCATGATCTTGTGGCTTCAGGGACTCCTCCTTTCAGTGTTCAAATCATTGTACTTATGTTATTTATGATACAGTGTTTACTGTTGTTTTTTTTTGGTTTAATAAAAGGCTGCTGTGGCCATAAAAATTCCAAAGAAAATACTCGTGTCTGTGTCTTAGTTGGCGCCGATGAAGGGGTGGGGGTTTTCATAGTCACGCAGGGGTAACGGGCGAAAGTCAAGATGCTTAGTCTCCCCTGAGGTAAACCACTTGACAATACCAACGTCATGTTCAGAATATTTATACATGTATTTCACGTTGATTCTTTCTATGTTAATGATCACATTACTTCATCCACAGACTCACAAAGCTGCCCGAAATGTTTTGAATATGAAAACTCCAATGTTGATAGATCCGGGTGTGTCCCCAAAGATGTTGATTTTCTTTCTTACGGTGACATAGTAGGAGCCACTTTGACAAGTGTTTCAATACTTTTTTTCATCATGACAAGTGTAATTCTGGGAATTTTTTGGAGGTATCGAGAAACACCGATAGTAAAAGCCAATAATTGCATCCTCAGCTATATTCTCCTCATTTATATTGCACTTTGCTTCATGTGCACTTTGCTATTTATTGGGCGACCATCACAGGTTTGTTGTCTTCTCCAACAAGCTGCCTTCGGAATTGTCTTCACCGTCTCCATTTCTTCTGTATTGGCCAAAACTTTGACAGTCATCATTGCCTTCAAAGCTACTCAGCCCGGAAGCAAGGTTAAGAAACTCTTAGGATCGAGGATTTCCATCACCTTTGTATTCCTCTGCTCTTTGGGTGAAATTCTGCTATCAGTCTTATGGATCATGTTCTATCCACCCTATTTAGATGTTGACACAGAGATGGACGCTGTTCTACTGTTGTGTAATCAAGGGTCAACCACCTTCTTCTTCTTGAATATCGGTTACATTGGTTTACTGGCTCTGATTTGTCTTGGGGCCGCATTTCTGGCCAAAGATTTCCCAGACAGATTTAATGAAGCCAAGAACATAAGTTTCAGTATCCTGATATTCTGTAGTGTGTGGGTGACATTTGTCCCAACCTACCTCAGTGTGAAAGGGAAGAACATGGTGGCTGTGGAGGTCTTCGCCATCTTGACATCCAGTGCAGGATTAATGAGTTTTATTTTCTTACCTAAGTGTTATTACATTTATGTCAGTAAAAACAGAATATAAGAAGATAAACTACTGCTGATGATCAAATTTGTTCATGCTGAATTGAACTTTCCTTGAAGTTTACAAAAAGTTTGGATTCTCCTAAATCCAATATTTTTGCTATTTATTTTGTGCAAAATTACAAAAATGGCTGCCATTTTGGAAAAGAGTTAATAAAAAATTAAAACTTAACTCACTGCTCAACTGTTCCATCGCCATCGCAGCTCACTGTATGGTCCTCCGTGCTGTCTGGCCTTTTCTTTTCACCTTCCCTGTCATGCAACATCCTTCTTAACTCTGTACTGGGGCTTATAGTACAAAGTAGGCCCGTAATGTTACAGCACATGTTGTGATGTTATTATGATGTGCAGCCCCTGAGGCACTGACTATATAAGGAGATGGACATACTGTCCATGTTCCCCCTTGAAACAAAAAACAAGTTTATTGTTGTACTATATTATGTGATACAATGTGAAATATGATGTGTAATATCAATTGTGATATGCGTTAAAAGTGTTATAGTATTGATAGTGTGTGAATTTTGACAGTAGAGATAGTGAGAGTTAATTTTTGGGACTAATCCAGAGTGGGAGGAACTGAGTTGAAGCTAAAGTGACAATTTCCTGTTAGAATGTTAGATAGGGATTGGAGTGGATAGAAAAAGGATCCAAGGTCCATTTTGGGCAGTGACACATTTTGGGATGTCCCAAAAGTGAGATAAGACCAAAAGGAAGAGATAGGAAGATCCAAAGCAGATGTTACTAAGGGACAGAGTAATCTACTGGAGAGGGGTCCTAGGAGAAGATGCCAGCAGCAAGACCTAGAGCTTTTAACTCACAAGTTAACTGGCCTAGACAAGACAGAATATGTGAAATAAATGCATTGTTCCAGCTGGGAGTTCCTGAGCGTCAGCAAAAGAGATGATAAGTACTGGCCATACTAACACTCTAAAGAGTAAAGGAAGTAGAGGAGGATGCAGAAAGAATAACAATATCTTTAATTTACAGACTGTCATCGCAGAAGTGGATGCCATGGGAGGGTGTATTGCAGCAATTGAGGGGGCTCCTGGCACCAGACAAAATGTTAGTGAAGGTGCAGGAGCCAAGGAACAAATTGTGAAGGACGTGGAGGAAGAGGTGATGGGTGCACAACAGTCAAAAGATGAAGAGGATAATAATCCCCTCTCTGTTGTGCATTTTTGGTGGGGGGGATGGAGAAAGCAAGCTTGAATGCTACGCTGCCAGCAACACACCATGGACTTGGACCTCATGGAAGCACCAAATACATGAGTGTCTTCTTGGTACACTATCTGCAACATGATACTTGTATCCTTAGGGCTAGATATTGTGTTAATTAGTGGCTTGCAAGGCTGTTATATCCATAGGACAAGAGTAAATTTTGCCTGATGGTTCCCCCTCTGGAAAGGAACACGTGCATGCTCAAGTATCAAAACATGCTCGTAGACAATCTTAAGAGTGGTTTTCCCTAAGATTCTTGTGATGCACCCAGTGTGCATTGCAGTAATAGAATTCCAACCCCAGGAACGTTGAGTCGTGAATGCAAAAACATTAGAAGCAGCAGTGTGACTTGCATGGGTTCGTGACAAGAACATGCCTTGGGGTTGCGCCTGCAAGGGTTAATCTATCTCCTCTCACTCAGTCGAGCAGTCAACACAGACACAGACCACACATCCGCTTCATACATGCTGCCACCACTCACTGAATACACGGGGGATGAGTCCTGGAAATACTACTACTACTGTCGGCCAATCACCAGGATAACACACTATAAGGCTATGGATTCGTTAGAGCATACAAGGTTCAAACTTATTAAAGTTTTAAGCTTTAATAGAAAGGGTACAGTACTTACAATAAAAAGGATATAAAAAATGTGGAAATAAAAAGTGACATACAAATATGCAAAACAGTTATAAATATAAAAGTGAGAAACTTATAGAAATGTCTAAACTTTGCAGTCTGTGAAAAATGAGGATGAATGAACTCATGGAGATCAACATCCAACACTGCGGAGACACCATCACATGTTTCTCAACGCAGTGATGCTAGAGCATTGCCCCCATCCCTTATGGGAAATATGCAAAAACATGTAAATCAAGAGCCCCCCATCCCATAAGGGATGGGGGCAATGCTCTAGCATCACTGCGTTGAGAAACATGTGATGGTGTCTCCGCAGTGTCGGATGTTGATCTCCATGAGGTCAATCATCCTCCTTTTTTCATAGTCTGCTACTAGGCATTGCTCCTACTAGCCAGTTTCCTACTCCACACTGATGAGGGGCAATACCCCGAAACAGCTGTCTGTGGATGGATACCATGTTTTGGCATAGGTAGTTTCCTTCATTGGAGACTGCCCTTCCCGTGGTTG
Source organism: Dendrobates tinctorius (assembly GCF_039654945.1). NCBI lineage: Eukaryota > Metazoa > Chordata > Amphibia > Anura > Dendrobatidae > Dendrobates > Dendrobates tinctorius. The sequence goes on along the minus strand of NW_027361998.1, from coordinate 17,117,054 downwards.
TTCCTTCCCGGGGAAAGACCTGGCTAGTCATTGCTTGCGTTGAGAAACATGTGATGGTGTCTCCGCGGCTCTTGATTTACATAAACTTTGCAGTCTGGCATTCTGCTCCCTGAGGAGGGGCAACATATGGAAACTCTCACACCAGCTTGGTTGTCCCTCAGTCTGTGAACATCTTTCTTTGTGTAAAGGCCTAAATTATAGATTTAACCTGGAGATCAGATTTCTAGACCAGCCTCTCATGTTAATATCCTATTTCTGGATCCTCACTATTTTACCAATAAATACATTATTTTTCTCTGAGCACTATTTGTGTGAACTTTCTCATAGTAATTAGTGTCAGGCTACAATTAGCATCTCTCTTCAAAAGAGTCAGAAGGTGTGAAATGTTTCCAATTCTGTGTGCTCTCAGGAAGGCCCCTTGGAGAGACTGGAGACTGCCTTTTTCAGGATAACATATTCTGTGACCTTTGTGAAGAGCTGCAGCCTGGAAACATATGCTATCACCTTTGTGAGAGCTGCAGTCTAAGGACAGATGTTAATTTACTGCCGGTCATACATCCATAAATATACATATTTCACTACACCTCCCTCCTTATGAACTTGCATGGGGGTTGACTTACAGTGAATGTCAGGTCAGCACGGTGACTCAGTGTTTAGCACTGCAGCCTTCTCGCGAGAATTACCGCGAGAATTCCGGAATTCCATTCCGCGGGAAAATCGCATTTTAAATTCCAGTGATTTTCCCGCGGAAAAACTAGCATTTTGCAAGCGTAATTAGCTTGCAAAATGCTAGCGTTTTCCAAGCGATCTGTAGCATCGCTTGGAGAACTGATTGACAGGTTGGTCACACTCGTCAAACATAGTGTTTGACAAGTGTGACCAACTTTTTACTACTGAGGCCACCTATGCAGCATCAGTAGTAAAAGATAAAATGTAAAAAAAAATAAAAAATGGTGTTATTCTTACCTTCCGACGTCCCGCGCAGCCGTTCCCAGTAATCCTTTGCGAAAATGCCCACGATGACGTACGTTCTCGCGGGATCGCAACGTCTCGCGGTAATTCGCGATGATGTCACGCGAATGACCGCGAGACTTCGCGATCCCGCGAGAACGGACGCCATCGCGGGCATTTTCACAAAGGATTACTGGGAACGAGAGCGTGGAGGGAGGCGGGAAGGCTGCGCGGGACGTCGGAAGGTAAGAATAACAGTATTTTTTATTTTAAATTCTATTTTTTACAGGGATATGTATGGTACCCACAGCCCGGAGGACAGTCTCCTCTCCTCTGGACCGTGGGTACCATCCGCAACTGTTCTGCTTACTTTCCGCATGGTGGGCACAGCCACATGCCGGAAATAAGCGGAACAATGCATTCCTATGGGTGCGGGATCGCCGCGATTCTGCAAAATTAATGAGCATGCTGTGGTTTTTACCGCGAAGCGATTCCGCCATGGTAAAAACCGCAGCATTAGCACAGCATTGCGGAATCCCATAGGAATGCATGGAATGCTTATTTTTCGCGTTTTCGCGGCAAAATCGCACGGTTAAAACCGCCGCGGAAACGCGAAAAAAACGCCACGTGTGAACTCAGCCTAAAGAGCTGTGGAATATGTTAGCGCTATATAAAAATAAAGAATATTATTATAATTGGGGTGCCACCGCTGAGGACTATACTGTGTGTGATGTTCAGGTGGAATAAGTGGAGGAGAGGCTACTTGATGCAGTGCTTGCCATCTACTAGAGCACATGCTTCTTCTGGTTCTCATCTACAAGGCGGACTGCTGTGTGGTTGACAAACAGAAGTTGCCAGTTGTCTTTGGATAGGGTGAGACGATGATTGTTCAGTAGCGCTTTCAATAACATTACCACCTACCCCATGTACATCTCAAACACCATGCCTATTAACTAGTGATGAGCGAGCATGCTCACCACTACTCGGTACTTGCCAAGCATATCACTGCTAGAGATGCCCGGTGGTCACCAAGTATTTCTGGGGTTGCTCGGCGGGAGCTCGGGTCCCCGCCCTGCATGTTTGGCGCTCTTTAGAGAGCCAATGAACATGCAGGGATTGTCTGCCACACACTGCAATGACGCAGCCACGTTGGTTGTGGCATTACAGAGATTGGCTAGCCACACTATACCATATCTTATACACATATCCATCTCAACTAACAGTCCTTCTGCGGACTAATAAATCTGCATACATATCAGTGCTAGACAGGTAGGCAGTGTATGTGGCAGACTGCAGTGCATATAGCAAGAGGGTGTATTTCAGTCCTGTCTGCTGCTGCATTTAAATTTTGTTGCAGTGTGTTAGCAAAGTTATTGACACCAGTTTGCTGCTAAAACTAGTTACCTACAGGCCAGGTTTTAAAACTGTGGTTTTCCGACCAGATCACATATAAGGGCCCTCCAAATTCTGGCATTTCTGCCCTCAATTTAATTTTTGTTGCAGTGTGTTAGTGAAGTTATTGACACCAGTTTGCTGTGAAAAATAGTTATCTACAGGCGAGCTATTTTAAAGTGTGGTTTGTACGTCACACGGATCACATATAATTGTGCTGAAAATTCTGTCACTTCTGCCTTCCATTTAACTTTTGATGCAGTGTGTTAGCGAAGTTATTGACAACAGTTTGCGGTGAAAAATAGTTACCTACACTACATGCCAGTTATTTAAAACAAGGATTACATATAAGGGCACTCCAAATTTTGCCATTTCTGCCCTCCATTTAATCTTAGCTGCAGTGTGTTAGCTGTTATGAATGAGTCACCGTAGGAGGCAAAAACAGAAATACTAGCTAAGTCCAGAAAACCAGAGAAGCTGGCAGCTATCAGATTGCAGACCCCTGAACCTAACAACAACAACTAGCAGTAGCCGTGGGGGGTTCCTACGGTGCCCTAGACCCCTTGATCACAGCCGGAGAACTACATAGCCTAAAGACAGAAAGGGAAATCTAAACTGCCCCAGAGCAGACCCCAAAGCAATAGGCAGCCCCCAACATATAATGACGGTGAAGCAAGATGAAAAAACACATACAAAGACAGAAAGATAGGCTGAGCAAACGATGGGGCCCAAGCTAACTAAATAGGACAGTAAAGGAAGGCTGCTGTCTGCAATCTGCCAAAACCCTTTCAAAGACAAAAGCCAACAGACTGATATGGAAAAAGGCCCTGAAGACGCTAGGCTTCAAAAATACTATATCAGTACTCAGGTATTTTCTGAAGACAGAGGTAATAGGAATTCAGCTCACCCCAGCAGGGATGGCAGAAATCCAGAAAAACAAAGCAAAACAAAATCAAAACACAAATGCAAAAAAGAGAGCAGAAAACAGCTTTTGAGGAGCAGGAATACAGACTGGTCTCCAAGAATACCTCAGAGAAATCACCCGCAAGGCAGAAGGGCGTCGGCTGCCTTACATCCAGTCAGCAATTCTAGTCACCCAGTCATCATCATTAGGCTCAGGTGCTTTGTAATCAGCCTCACTACCTTCCTTCACCAGAAGAGGGAGTTCATCAGACCTCAATGGTGAAGGGGAAAATGAACTTACAACAGTTAGCGAAGTTATTTATACCAGTTTGCTGCTAAAAATAGTCACCTACAGTCCAGCTATTTTAAAGTGAGGTTTGTCCATCACACAGATCACATATAAGTTTACTCCAAATTCAGCCATTTGTAGTGAATGTGGAAAATATTGTCCTCCATTTAAAATGGGCAAGGTGCGTGGCAAGGGATATGGAACTGGAAGTGATGGTGCATGCAGAGGCCGAGTCCAAGCTGAAATTGTGCCACAACAAACACTCACATCTTCTCGCCCAACCTTCCTGTCCCAGTTACTAGGGGACCGCAGCACACCACTGTTTAACCCAGAGCAGTGTCAAAAGGTTGTTGGTTGGATAGCGGATAATGCTTCCAGTCAATTTGCCACCACCAGCACCCAGTCTTTCACATGGTAAAGTGTTGTGAGCTCATTTTCGGGTTTGCCTCTGGCTTCTGGTGAGGGTTATGGAGCTGGCTGTGCTGACAGAGGAGTAGTGAGTTTTTCTATCTGGACTCCCTCTGTTGGTGAAGGGAGGTAATGAAGCTAATCTAAATGGCAGAGACCGGCCACCTGAGGAAGATGACTGCGATTGGACATCAGGAGTTTCTGATTGGATTTAAGGCAGCCGACTCCCTAGTTTCTTGCTGGTGATTTCTCCTGACTGTGGCTTCTGGTTTCTAGTTTGGTTCCTGCCTTCTTAAAGCTAAGTTTTCTCTGCTATTGTTCATATGAGTTTTTGTCTGGTTTACTTAGTTTTTGTGTTCAGCCAGCCGTGGCTGAGACTCGGCTGAATCCCCATTTTTGTCTCTGATCTGTTGATCTCTTTGCTCTGTCTTCAGAATATACCTGAGTGCTGATATAGTGATTTGAAGTCTAGCAACTTCAGGGCCTTTTTCTATCAGACATGTTGGACATTCTTTTTGGCAGGGTTTTTTGCGTGATTGCAGACAGCAGCTTTTCTTTCCTGTCCTTTCTAGTTAGCGAGGGCCCCATCGTTTGCTCAGCCTATCTTTCTACCTGTGTCTGTGTTTTCATCTTGTTTAACCGACAATACATGTTGGGGCTGTCTATTGCTTTGGAGTCTGCTCTGGGGCAGTTTAGATTTTCCCTTTCTGTCTTTAGGCTTATTTAGTTCTCCGGCCGTGACGAGGCGTCTAGGACCACCGTAGGCATGCTCCACGGCTACTGCTAGTTGTTGTGGATAGGATCAGGGGTCTGCAACCCGCTAGTTACCAACCTCTCTGGTTTTCTGGACTTAGCTTGCTTTTTGTTTTTTCCTCCTCGGTGACTCATTCATAACAGAATCACCAACCATACCGCACATTCTAGGGTACTCAAAAGCAGGAGAGAATTGTAAAAAAAAAAAAAAGTGTCAGAATTTTTTTTTATAGGTATATTTTCTCCTCTTTTTCTCTGGGGCCGTAGGAGGATTCTTTTTTTTTTTTTTCTTTTTCTCCTTGATGGAGTTTAAGCAATTGTCTGATCATGTGGAGCAGCGCGCTGCTGAAGTGCAGGGAATTTCCACCTATCTCACTCATTCACATGCTGTTGAACCAAGGATCCCCGCTCCTGATGTGTTTTCTGGGGATCAGTCTAAATTTTTGAATTTTAAGAATAATTGTAAATTATTTCTTGCCTTGAAGCCTAACTCATCGGTGAGCTCTGCGCAGCAGGTTAAAATTGTCATCTCCTTGTTGCGCGGTGATCCCCAGGATTGGGCGTTTTCTTTGACACCTGTCAGGCCATGTCTCACTTCCTTTTCAGGTGGAGGTAGACGCTTCAGAGATTGGTGCAGGAGCTGTTTTGTCCCAAAAAGATCCGGTGACGTCTAAAATTAATCCCTGTGCCTTCTTTTCCCGAAAGTTCTCCCCGTCTGAACGCAACTATGATGTGGGGAATAGGGAACTGTTAGCCATGAAATGGGCATTTGAGGAGTGGAGACATTGGTTTAAGGGAGCTAAACATCAAGTTGTGGTCCTCACTGACCATAAGAATTTGATTTACCTTGAGTCAGCCAAACGCTTGAATATTAGACAGGCTTGGTGGGCCTTGTTTTTTACGCGTTTTGATTTTGTGGCCTCCTTTCTTCCAGGCACTAAGAATGTTAAGGCAGACGACCTTTCTAGGAGTTTCTTTGCTGATTCTCCTATTGTGACCAAGCCTACTACCATCCTAGGTGAGGGGGTCGTTCTTTCTGCCATCTTGCCCGATTTGAGACGTGCTCTAGAAGAATTCCAGGAGGACAAACCTGAGCGTTGTCCTATGGGAAAATTGTATGTTCCTGACCAGTGGAGGAAGAGAGTGATGTCTGAAGTTCATTGCTCCGCATTGGCTGGTCATCCAGGTATTTTTGGTACCAGAGATTTGGTGAGTCGGTCCTTTTGGTGGCCCGCCTTATCTTGTGATGTCAGGAATTTTGTGCAGTCCTGTGGGACTTGTTCCCGGTTCCCGGTCTAAACCCAGTCTAATCAGGCTCACTACCTTCCTTTGCCAGAAGAGGGAGTTCACCAGACCTCAGCAGCGAAGGGGAAAATGAACTCACAGCAGTACCTCCCCCTTGAGTAGGGGACACCGAACCCTCAACCACGCCACCAGGGCGATCAGGGTGAGCCCGATGAAAGGCACGCACCAATCTTTGGGCATGAATATCAGAGGCAGAGACCCAGGAATTATCCTCCTGACCATAACCCTTCCACTTAACCAAATACTGGAGTCTCCGTCTAGCCAGACGGGAATCCAGTATTTTCTCTACCTCATATTCCATGTTACCTTCAACCAATACAGGGTCTGGAGGTGCCACCCCAGGAACAACTGGTTCAACAAACCTCTTCAACAAGGACTTATGGAACACATTATGGATTTTAAATGTGACAGGAAGAGCCAAACGAAAAGACACCGGATTAATAATCTCCAAAATCTTGTAAGGTCCAATAAATCTAGGCTTAAACTTAGGAGAAGCCACCTTCATAGCAATATTTTTTGATGATAACCACACCAAGTCACCAACCTTAAACTGGGGACCAATGGTCCTATGTCAGTTGGAAAACCGCTGGGCCTTTTCCTGGGAGAGAGATAACTTATCCACCACTTGGTCCCAGATCTGGTGCATTCTCTCCACCACAGTGTCAACACCTGGGCAGGCAGAAGGCTCCACCTGCCCTTTAGAAAATCGAGGATGAAACCCAAAGTTACAAAAAAAAGGTGACATCAAAGTGGCAGAACTAGCTCTATTATTTAAAGCAAATTCGGCCAAGGGCAAAAATGATACCCAATCATCCTGATCAGCGGAAATAAAACATCTCAAATACGACTCCAAGGTCTGGTTTGTTCTCTCTGTCTGCCCATTGGTCTGAGGGTGAAAAGCAGAGGAGAAGGACAACTGAATTCCCAGCTTGGAACAGAAAGTCCTCCAAAATCTAGACACAAACTGAACTCCTCTGTCAGACACAATGTTCTCAGGAATCCCGTGCAAGCGAACCACCTGTTGCAAAAACAGGGGCACCAACTCAGAGGAAGACGGCAACTTAGGGAGTGGTACAAGATGAACCATCTTAGAGAACCTATCACAAATCACCCAAATAACAGTAATTCTTTGAGAGACCGGCATATCAGAGATGAAATCCATTAAAATATGGGTCCATGGCCTCCTGGGGACCGGCAAAGGCATCAACAACCCACTAGAGCGAGAACAAGATTTAGACCGGGAGCAAGTCCCACAGGACTGCACAAAATTCCTGACATCATGAGACAAGGTGGGCCACCAAAAAGACCGACTCACCAGATCTCTAGTACCAAAAATACCTGGATGACCAGCCAATGCAGAGCAATGAACTTCAGACATCACTCTCTTCTTCCACTGGTCAGGAACATACAACTTTCCACTGGGACAACGCTCAGGTTTGTCCTCCTGGAACTCTTCCAGAGCACGTCTCAAATCGGGCGAGATGGCAGAAAGAACTACCCCTTCGCCTAAGATGGTAGCAGGCTTGGTCATCACAGGAGAATCAGCAAAGAAGCTCCTAGAGAGGGCGTCTGCCTTGACATTCTTAGTTCCAGGAAGAAAAGAGACCACAAAATTAAAACGTGTAAAAAACAAGGCCCACCTAGCCTGTCTAGGGTTCAAGCGTTTAGCCGACTCTAGGTAAATCAAATTCTTGTGGTCAGTGAGGACCACGACTTGATGTTTAGCTCCCTCCAACCAATGTCTCCACTCCTCAAATGCCCATTTCATGGCCAACAGTTCCCGATTCCCCACATCATAGTTACGTTCAGATGGAGAGAACTTTCGGGAAAAGAAAGCACAGGGATTCATTTTAGATGTTACAGGATCCTTTTGGGACAAAACAGCTCCTGCACCAATCTCAGAAGCATCCACCTCTACCTGGAACGGGAGTGAGACATCAGGTTGCCGTAAAACCGGGGCGGAGGTGAATCTTCGCTTCAGCTCCTGAAACGAAGAAACAGCCTCCGGAGACCAATTCAACACATCAGCACCCTTCTTAGGCCTCTTTCACACTTCAGTTTTTTACAATCAGTCACAATCCGCCAGGTTTTTAAAAAAACGGATCCTCAATTTTTTTTTGAGGATCCGTTTTTTTTTCCCCATTGACTTGCATTAATGGCGAATTGTGACGGATTGCTGTCCGTTGCATCCTTTTTTTTGAGGATCCGCCAAAAGTTGCTGTCCGTCACCATCCTCAAAGATTTCAAAACGGAGCTTTTAACGTTTTTTTCCCTGGCGGATCCTCCACACACTCATTTAACCCGAAATTCTTTCTGGGTGCTGGACAAAAAATCTCTCTCTCTCTCTCTCTCTCCAGCGTTTCCTTTAAATTTCCTCATTTTCAGGATCCGTCTGAAAACGGATCCTGTGCCATCCGTTCACATCAGTTAAGAACGGATCCGCTTGTCTGACTTTTTGGCGGATTTGAACTGATGCAAAAAACTGAAGTGTGAAAGAGGCCTTAGTCAGATCAGTCAATGGCTTGGCAATACTAGAAAATTTTGCTATAAATTTACGATAAAAATTAGCAAAACCCAAAAACTTCTGGAGGGCCTTCAAAGAAGTGGGCTGAACCCAATCATAAATGGCCTGTACCTTGGCTGGGTCCATTTCAATAGTTGACGGAGACAAAATAAATCCCTAAAATGAAATCCTCTATACTCCAAAAAGGCATTTCGATCCTTTGACATACAGGGAATTCTCCCTCAAGATCCGGAACACAGTCCGAATATGTTCCACATGAGAATCCCAATCCTTGGAGAAGATCAAAATATCATCCAGATAGATAATCAAAAATGTATCGGCAAAGTCTCGGAAAATATCGTTCATGAAGCACTGGAAGACAGAAGGGGCATTAGTGAGCCCAAAAGGGATCACCAGGTACTCAAAATGTCCCTCCGGGGTATTAAACGCCGTCTTCCATTCATCCCCATGCTTAATGCGGATAAGATTATACGCCCCCCTGAGGTCAAGCTTGGTAGACCAGCAAGCACCTTTAACTCTAGAGAATAGATCCGAAATCAGGGGTAATGGATACTGATATTTAACAGTAATTTTGTTGAGGGCACGATAATCAATACAAGGCCTTAATGAACCATCCTTTTTGGCCACAAAAAAAAACCCGGCACCTAAGGGTGAAGAGGATGGTCTAATATGACCCTTCTCCAACACCTCCTTAAAATAAGATCGCATAGCCTCGTGCTCGGGTACAGATAAATTGAAGAGCCGACCCTTGGGAAATTTACACCCCGGGCTCAGTTCAATTGCACAGTCATAACTCCTATGAGGAGGCAAAGACGCAGACTCATTCTCACTAAATACATCATAAAAGTCCGCCAAATAGTCAGGAACATCATGCGACTGAGGAGAGGTGGAAAAAAACGGAGCCTCACTAAAGGCACACCGACAACCTCAACTCACCACAGACACAGACTTCCAGTCCAAAACTGGGTTATGAATTAAGTAACCAGGGAAACCCCAGAACAATGGTATCATGCAGATTATGCAACACCAAAAATCTGCAATTTTCTTGATGGTCTGGGGCAACCCGCATAACCACCTGGGTCCAAAACTGAGGTTTATTTTTCGCCAAAGGAGTAGCATCAATCCCCCTCAAAGGGATAGGCGTCTGCAGAGGTGTCATCGGAAATCCACAACGTTTAGCAAAATCCAAGTCCATAAGGTTTAGAGCTGCTCCCGAATCCACAAAAGCCTTGGCGGAAAATGTGGACAGGGAGCAGATCAGAGTAATAGCCAGAAGAAACTTAGGTTGAACACCACCAACAGAAAACGTGTGTGCAAAGCGTTTCTCTCATTTAGGACAGACAGAAATAATATGCGAGGCATCTCCACAGAAAAAACACAACTTATTACGCCTTCTGAACTCCTGACGCTGCTCCCTGGACAAAACTCTATCACATTGCATAGGATCAGACACTTGTTCAACAGGTGACAACACCTCTCATGCAGTCCTGTGTTCACGTAAACGCCGATCAACCTGAATGGCTAATGACATAGAATCGTCCAGACCAGAGGGAACAGGAAATCCCTCCATAGTATCTTTTATGGCTTCTGACAAACCCTTCCGAAAGAGAGCAGCCAAGGCATTATCATTCCAGGTAGTAAGGACCGCCCACTTTCTGAATTTTTGACAGTACAATTCTGCAGAATCTCGACCCTGGTTCAATGCCAACAGGGTCTTTTCAGCCTGATCAATAGCATTAGGTTCATCATACAACAACCCCAAGGCTTGAAAAAATGCGTTCACATTAGTCAGAATAGGATCATCTGGTTTCAAAGAAAACACCCAATCCTGGGGATTGCCACGCAGCAAAGAGATGACAATTTTAACCTGCTGCGCGGAGCTCCCTGACGAGTTAGGCTTCAAGGCAAAAAATAATTTACAATTATTTTTGAAATTCAAAAATTTAGACCGATCCCCAAAAAATACATCAGGTGTAGGGATCTTTGGTTCAACAGCATGCGAACTAGCAAGGTAGGCGGAAATTCCCCGCACTTCCGCAGCGAGCTGCTCCACACGATCAGACAATTGCTTTATCTCCATTGAGAGAAAAAAAAATTCCCCCTACGGCCTCAGAGATATAGAGGAAAAAATATACACTTTTTTTTTTCTTTTTAACAATTCCTTCCTACTATTGAGTACCCTAGGATCTGCGGTATGGCGGGTGATTCTGTTATGAAAGAGTCACCGTAGGAGGCAAACACAAAAATAGTTGCTACGTCCAGAAAACCAGAGAAGTTGGCTGCTATCAGATTGCAGACCCCTGAACCTATCAACACAGCTAGCAGTAGCCGTGGAGGGTTCCTACGGTGCCCTAGACCCCTCGATCACAGCCGGAGGGCTAAATAGCCTAAAGACAGAAAGGGAAATCTAAACTGCCCCAGAGCAGACCCCAAAGTAATAGGCAGCCCCCAACATATAATGTCGGTGAAGCAAGATGAAAAAACACATACACAGACAGAAAGATAGGCTAAGCAAACGATGGGGCCCAAGCTAACTAAATAGGACAGTAAAGGAAGGCTGCTGTCTGCAATCTGCCAAAACCCTTTCAAAGACAAAAGCCAACAGACTGATATGGAAAAAGGCCCTGAAGACACTAGGCTTCAAAAATACTATATCAGTACTCAGGTATTTTCTGAAGACGGAGCTAATAGGCATTCAGCTCACCCCAGCAGGGAATGGCAGAAATCCAGAAAAACAAAGCAAAACAAAATCAAAACACAAATGCAAAAAGGAGAGCAGAAAACTTAGCTTTTGAGGAGCAGGAATACTGACTGGTCTCCAAGAATACCTCAGAGAAATCACCAGCAAGGCAGAAGGGCGTCGCCGGCCTTATATCCAGTCTGTGACTCCACTCAGCCGGTCATCATCATTAGGCTCAGGTGCTTGATAATCAGGCTCACTACCTTCCTTTACCAGAAGAGGGAGTTCACCAGGACCTCAGCAGCGAAGGGGAAAATGAACTCACAACAGTTCTGCCACCTTGATGTCACCCTTTTTCTGTAACTTTGGGTTTCATCCTCGATTTTCTTCAGGGCAAGTGGAATCTTCAGCCTGCCCAGGTGTTGACACTGTGGTAGAGAGAATGCAGCAGATTTGGGACCAAGTAGTGGATAAGTTGTCTCTCTCCCAGGAAAAGGCCCAGCGGTTTTCTAACCGGCATAGGACCATTGGTCCCCGGTTTAAAGTGGGTGATATGGTTTGGTTGTCATCAAAGAATATCTCTATGAAGGTGGCTTCTCCAAAGTTCAAGCCAAGATTTATTGGACCTTACAAGATTTTGGAGATTCTTAATCCGGTTTCTTTTCGATTGGCTCTTCCTGTTACGTTTAAGATTCATAACGTGTTTAATAAGTCGCTGTTGAAGAGATATGTTGAGCCAGTAGTTCCTATGGCTGCACCTCCTGACCCTGTATTGGTTGAAGGTAATGTGGAATATGAGGTAGATAAAATACTGGGTTCTCATCTGGCTAGACGGAGACTCCAGTATTTGGTCAAGTGGAAGGGTTATGGCCAGGAGGACAATTCTTGGGTCTCTGCCTCTGATATTCATGCCGATAGATTGGTTCGTGCTTTTCATCGGGCCCATCCTGATCGGCCCGGTGGTGTGGATGAGGGTTCGGTGACCCCTCCTCAAGGGGGGGTACTGTTGTGAGCTCATTTTCGGGTTTGCCTCTGGCTTCTGGTGAGGGTTATGGAGCTGGCTGTGCTGACAGAGGAGTAGTGAGTTCTCTATCTGGACTCCCTCTGTTGGTGAAGGGAGATAATGAAGCTGATCTAAATGGCAGAGACTTGTCACCTGAGGAAGAGGACTGCGATTGGACATCAGGAGTTTCTGATTGGATTTAAGGCAGCCTACTCCCTAGTTTCTTGCTGGTGATTTTTCCTGACTGTGGCTCCTGGTTTCCAGTTTGGTTCCTGCCTTCCTAAAGCTAAGTTTTCTCTGCTATTGTTCATGTGAGTTTTTGTCTGGTTTACTTAGTTTTTGTGTTCAGCCAGCCCTGGCTAGGACTGGGCTGAATCCCCATTTTTGTCTCTGATCTGTTGATCTCTTTTGCTCTGTCTTCAGAATATACCTGAGTGCTGATATAGTGATTTGAAGTCTAGTGACTTCGAGGCCTTTTTCTAGCAGACGTGTTTGACATTCTTTTTGGCAGGGTTTTTTGCATAATTGCAGACAGCAGCTTTTCTTTCCTGTCCTTTCTAGTTAGCGAGGGCCCCATCGTTTGCTCAGCCTATCTTTCTGCCTGTGTCTGTGTTTTCATCTTGTTTCACCAACAATACATGTTGGGGGCTGTCTATTGCTTTGGAGTCTGCTCTGGGGCAGTTTAGATTTTCCCTTTCTGTCTTTAGGCTTATTTAGTTCTCCGACCTTGACGAGGCGTCTAGGACCACCGTAGGCACGCTCCACGGCTACTGCTAGTTGTTGTGGATAGGATCAGGGGTCTGCAATCCGCTAGTAACCAACCTCTCCGGTTTTCTGGGCTTCGCTTGCTTTTTGTTTTTTCCTCCTCGGTGACTCATTCATAATAGTAAAGTCTCAGTAGCCTTGAGTCTGGACCGCATATTCCTCACCCTGATTCTCCTTCCTCACACCATGCCGAGTGCCCGGAGACAACTGATCCCACACTTGGACACTCCAAAGAGCTGTTCACTTTTCCATTTACAGATTCGGCCTCTCGCCCGGTCCAGTTGAAGCGGGGTAAGAGGAGATTGCATGTAGCAATGCCCAAATATTTAAGTAGCCACAGTCACATGAAGGCAACAGTGGGAAAGTGTCATGAGGTGGACAAAGATGAGACACCATTGCCAGAAATTCAAGAGGAGGACCAGGGTGTAGAAGTGGAAGACGAAGTGGTGAATGATATAGTAACTGACCCAACCTGGCAGGAGGACATGCAGAGCGAGGACAGCAGTACACAGGGGGAGGGAGTTGTAGCAGCCCAAAAGGCAAGAAGAAGCTATGTGGTGGCCATACACAGAAGGTTGGCAAACCTTCCCCATAACACCAACACAATGCAATTTGCCAGTACAACTGTTAGGTCTTCCTGAGTCTGGTGGTTTTTTAAAGACTCTGCTGATAACCCCAAAAAGGCCATTTGCACCACCTGCCAGGCCAGCATCAGCAGGGGTAGCAAAACTACCATCCTGACCACCACCAGCATGATCAGGCACATCGCAGCAAAGCACCCTACTTTGTGGGCTGAACCTCAGGGTCCAGGAACAGTGTCTGTGGGTGACACCACTGCTTCTTCCGCTGTTGTGTGTGGAATCCAAGCCCCTGTCCATGGTGCATGCGAAGATGCCTCCTGTCCTGCACCTGTCATTGCACACACTCAACTAGCACCATCAGCAAGCACATCCACGTCCTTGTCAAAGCGCAGCGCTCAGTTGTCCATACCCCAGTCCTTGGAACGCAAGCGTAACTACGCACCCAACGCCCCACTGGCCACACTACTAAATTCACACATTTCGAGACTGCTTGCAATCGAAATGTTTCCTTTTAGGCTCGTAAAGACGGAAGCTTTCCGCAACTTGATGGCGGCGGCCGTCCCTTGGTATTCAGTCCCCAGCTGCCACTATTTCTCCCGGTTTGCCATCCCCGCATTACACAAGCACGTGTCCCACAACATTAGCCATGCCCTCAACAATGCAGTTACTGGGAGAGTCCACCTAACCACGGACACGTGGGCAAGTGCTTGTGGGCAGGGACAGTACATCTCGCTGATGGCACACTGGGTTAACATAGTGGAAGTCAGGACCCAGTCGGACCTTTGGATGGAACACGTCCTCCCGACGCCGAGGATTATGGACCCTAGGTCAATCAGGGTTGCCCCCACATTCTACAGCTCCTGAACCTCCCCCTCCTCTTTAGCCTCCCTCTCTGAAATGACCACATCAGTCACAAGCTGGAAGCACTACAGTACTGCCTCAGCCAAGTGGCAACCAGCTGTGCTGAAGCTAATATGCTTAGGTGACAAACCGCACAATGCTGAAGAGTTGTGGACAGTTCTGAAAGAGCAGGCAGATCTGTGGCAGACACCGCTGAATCTACAGCCAGGCATGGTCATGTGTGACAGTGGCCGGAAACTGCTGGTGGTTCTGAGGCGAGAAAAGCTCACACACGTACCATGCCTGGCCCATGTGCTTAACCTCGTGGTTCAGCGGTTTCTCAAAACCTATCCGGAGCTGCTGGATCTGCTTGTCAAAGCACTTCACCTATGTGCCCATTTTAGGAAGTCAGCTACAACTTCTGCCGCCCTTGCCGTGCTTCAGCAGCGTTTACAGCTTCCAGCTCACCGACTGTTGTGTGATGTCCCCACACATTGGAACTCTACACTGCAGATGTTGGGAAGGATTTGTGTGCAGAATAGGGCAGTTGTTGACTACCAGCATCAACAAGGACATCAGTATTCAGTTCAGACTCCACATATAAGACGTCAAGAGTGGACATGGATGTCAGACATACAGTGGGGCAAAAAAGTATTTAGTCAGTCAGCAATAGTGCAAGTTCCACCACTTAAAAAGATGAGAGGCGTCTGTAATTTACATCATAGGTAGACCTCAACTATGGGAGACAAACTGAGAAAAAAAAATCCAGAAAATCACATTGTCTGTTTTTTTTTTCATTTTATTTGCATATTATGGTGGAAAATAAGTATTTGGTCAGAAACAAAATTTCATCTCAATACTTTGTGATATATCCTTTGTTGGCAATGACAGAGGTCAAACGTTTTCTGTAAGTCTTCACAAGGTTGCCACACACTGTTGTTGGTATGTTGGCCCATTCCTCCATGCAGATCTCCTCTAGAGCAGTGATGTTTTTGGCTTTTCGCTTGGCAACACGGACTTTCAACTCCCTCCAAAGGTTTTCTATAGGGTTGAGACCTGGAGACTGGCTAGGCCACTCCAGGACCTTGAAATGCTTCTTACGAAGCCACTCCTTCGTTGCCCTGGCGGTGTGCTTTGGATCATTGTCATGTTGAAAGACCCAGCCACGTTTCATCATCAATGCCCTTGCTGATGGAAGGAGGTTTGCACTCAAAATCTCACGATACATGGCCCCATTCATTCTTTCATGTACCCGGATCAGTCGTCCTGGCCCCTTTGCAGAGAAACAGCCCCAAAGCATGATGTTTCCACCACCATGCTTTACAGTAGGTATGGTGTTTGATGGATGCAACTCAGTATTCTTTTTCCTCCAAACACGACAAGTTGTGTTTCTACCAAACAGTTCCAGTTTGGTTTCATCAGACCATAGGACATTCTCCCAAAACTCCTCTGGATCATCCAAATGCTCTCTAGCAAACTTCAGACGGGCCCGGACATGTACAGGCTTAAGCAGTGGGACACGTCTGGCACTGCAGGATCTGACTCCATGGTGGCGTAGTGTGTTACTTATGGTAGGCCTTGTTACATTGGTCCCAGCTCTCTGCAGTTCATTCACTAGGTCCCCCCGCGTGGTTCTGGGATTTTTGCTCACCGTTCTTGTGATCTTTCTGACCCCACGGGGTGGGATTTTGCGTGGAGCACCAGATCGAGGGAGATTATCAGTGGTCTTGTGTGTCTTCCATTTTCTAATTATTGCACCCACAGTTGATTTCTTCACTCCAAGCTGGTTGGCTATTGCAGATTCAGTCTTCCCAGCCTGGTGCAGGGCTACAATTTTGTTTCTGGTGTCCTTTGACAGCTCTTTGGTCTTCACCATAGAGGAGTTTGGAGTCAGACTGTTTGAGGGTGTGCACAGGTGTCTTTTTATACTGATAACAAGTTTAAACAGGTGCCATTACTACAGGTAATGAGTGGAGGAAAGAGGAGACTCTTAAAGAAGAAGTTACAGGTCTGTGAGAGCCAGAAATCTTGATTGCTTGTTTCTGACCAAATACTTATTTTCCACCATAATATGCAAATAAAATGAAAAAAAAAACAGACAATGTGATTTTCTGGATTTTTTTTTCTCAGTTTGTCTCCCATAGTTGAGGTCTACCTATGATGTAAATTACAGACGCCTCTCATCTTTTTAAGTGGTGGAACTTGCACTATTGCTGACTGACTAAATACTTTTTTGCCCCACTGTATGTACCATCCTCCAAAACCTTGAGGACTCCACCAAGATGGTGAGCGGTGATGGCACCATAATTAGTGTCACCATCCTGCTTTTCTGTATTCTGAAATGCTCTCTGCTCACAATCAAAGAAGATGCATTGCAGGCGGAGCATGATGAGATGGATCAAGGAACCATACGGGGCAATCACACACAGCCCAGCCCCATCTCATCCCAACGTGGATTGGGTGACAATGAGGAAGAGGAGGATGAGGAGGAAGAGGAAGAACTGGCACTAGTTTCATGCGCTATAGACGGTACTACCTGCAAAACCGTCATTCCATCTGTTCAGCGTGGATGGCTTGAGGACGGGGAGGAGGAGGAGAAGGACAGCATGGTCAGTCGTTCTCTTGGTGAGGACATGGAAGTCTTGTCTGTTAGCAGTCTGGCACACATGGCTGAGTTTATGTTAGTCTGCCTTTTCCGTGACCCTCGCATTCTCCAAATTTTGATTGACAGTCATTACTGGTTGGTGACACTTCTAGACCTATGCTACAAGGAGAACTTTCTATCTCTTATTCCCAAGGTGGACAGGTCTACAAAATTGGGGCAGTAGCAGAGGGCCCTTGCTGTGGAATTATTTAAAAAATTCCCATCTGAAAACGCTGGCGGCAGAGGTACAGGCGAGAGAGACACAACTCCAATGCAGCAGAGGCAGGGGATCACTGTCAAAGGTATATGAGTTTTTTCAGACCATCCCATCGCACAGACCCTGAGGCACGGGGTACTCTCACAAGGAATGCAAAGTTTGGGAAGATGCTGAGGGAGTACCTTGCTGACCGTACCAACATCCTTCATGATTCATCTGTGATTGGGTATCCAAGCTGGACACGTGGCATGAACTGACCTTGGAGGTCCTGGTCTGCCCTGCAGCTAGTGTTCTGTCAGAGCGAGTATTTAGTGCCGCTGGTGGAATTATAACTGATAAACGCATCCGCCTGTCAAATGAAAATGCTGACAGGTTGACTCTCAAAAATGAACAAGGGCTGGATTGGGCCAGACTTCTCAATGCCGCAGAATGATAGCAGTGTAACATAAACTCAAATCCAGTGTCTTTTTTTGGCAGGTCTATTCCCATGCACCTCTTCACATCCACATATGGGTATACGCTTCCTGATTTTGGCTATTTGCTGTTGTCCTCCTCCTTCTCCTCATCATCCTCCACCATATCACCAGGATGACCGTGTTCCATAATGCAACACCCACACAATTGTTTTAAAGGGTGTTTTTGATGCCCATACAAAAAATAGTTATACAGTATGTGCATATACTGTATACCCCCAGGGGTAAATGTTTGTCAGCCCATACACTTAGTGCATCGGCATTACAAGTATAGGAGACCCACTCCTTTCTAATGGGAATTTTTTTTTCATGAGGCCCTCCTCCATGCTTCTTGCAAGGAGCATTGGAGTGCTTCCAAATTTTTGGCAGCCCTTGCATTCACTGCATAGGCAAACACTATGGGAGACCCACTTCATAATAATGGGAACATTTTTTCAGGAAGCCCTCCACTACGTCTCTTCACAGGGTTATTGGGGTGCGTCCAAATTTGTGGGCAGCACTACCACTCACTGTATACGCAATAACAGTATAGGAGACCCACTGTTTAATAATGGGAACAACAAAGCATAGCCGGCTGATGGCTCTCTAAGAATAGAGAGGGCCAACTGCTGGCCCTTTAAGAATAGTAAAGGCCACCTGATGGCCATATAAAAATAGGCTTTGTGACTTTCAGAGTCCCTCCTTCATAAATGAAACAGAATGTGTCTGATAATACATCACACACCACATGGCCAGAAAAGGTTGTAAAATGTTAAAATTACATTTCCCAGTGAATGCATTTGTCTTGGTTGAAAAAAAAGTTCAAAAACGCTCCGTGTTGTCAGCGCCGGGATTTTTTCTCTAATCACCAACCTCGGGTAAAGCTCATTTAGAGCTTCTCTTACCTAGGATCCTAGGAATGGAGACGTAAAAAAAAGACACAGGAGGCTTGTCTTTTAAGTTAATCTCTCTCTTTATTAAGATGGGTACTTCTTTTATAGGATCGCAAAAGAGGAAATAGACAAATATAGACAATTTCCGTAATATTATGTAACAATTGCGAAATGGTGGATAGTTGGCAAAAACAATAGTTATATAACAGATATGACAAAATGATATATTATGTGTTTAATTGGGGATGACGGGAGTATGGCACTTCCTCGATATCAATTTAACAATTCATGGAACTGCATCCGGTAATACTAACAGGCCAAAATACTTGGCCTTGACATTTTAGACATTATTCTAAGAAAAGAGAGAATTTTGGAACTGACCACTTGGCAGAATTTTCTAACCACGTAGACAGATGATAACAATTAAAATAGTGTCATGGGTTACAAGTTGTTTTTCAGTTATTTTTCTGGTCTATAGAAACTAAGAATAACCATTTCTTTGACAACTCCCCTCTTTTTATCATTCTGTCTACCTACCTCTATCTATCCTTGCCTTTATCCGAGGCCTGCAAGATAACCCTACTTCACAAAATACACGGCTTGTCCTATGTATATCATGGGATACCAGTCCTGCTGCGTATCCATTCAGGTTATACCTGGAAATCAGACCTTCTTTCCCTACCTCTGTTCTACTTATTGCCCTATCTCAGAGGAATACAGATTTTTTTGAGGGAAGTTATGTCTATTGTGTGAGTAACGTGTTAACGAGACATAGTAAATTCATAATTATGGTATTATATTGTAACATATATTTTGATATATTGATATGTATATTTTATATCTTTATTCATTAGTAATTGTTAATCATTTAATCATTTGAAGTCCATAATGCATGTAATCTTCATCGTTGTAGTTCTTCCTGAAGTTCTCCTCTTTATCTTTGTTCAAACCAGCGGTTTTCCACAATGCAGACAATCAGCCAGGTCCACTGACGTTTGCTTGTTGCAGAATATACATCTACGCTGAACAGTGGTTATAAAGGTTGTCATCACTTGTGTCTGATTGATTCCTGAATTGGCCTCAATTTTGGCACTACCTTTTCCTGGAAAACATTTACAATTAGAACCAAGAATTTTCCTTATGAGCAGAACAAATAGTCTTATCGTTACAGCAATAACCAATATCACAAAAACTGCTTGAATTAAAAAATGAATTATTCCTGATATCCATCCGCCTATCCCCTTAAACAGATTTAAAGGATTTAACCATGCGAGCCATTCAGGAAAGGGCAAATCTTCTAAGGCATTAACCTTTCGTATTCCTTCCTTGATCAGCCTGGCTTGTTCTATATCATGAGTAACTCTCATCAATCCAGATGGATCGATATAGTGACAGCATGCGGGTCCCACTACCTGACAGAATCCCCCTTGAGATGCCGTAAGATAGTCAAGCACCATAGAATGTTGATTAGTTATAACTATGAGCTGTCTCATATAAGCAGATTCTACATTAATGGCATCAAATAGATACTCTGTCACATTATCAAAAATATCACCCAATTCTTCTATCATCTGAGCATTTCTTAAAGTTCCGAACATAACTCCCAAAGGACCAGTAAGAACCATCCCTGTCTTAAGGTACCATGGGGTATGCATTAGATGCTTAGGTGGCTGGGGAGAGGGTGCACTGCGTTTCGCTATCATGTGACCAGGAACATTTTTATAAGGAAAGTCATTCTCATTCCATACCCAGGTGGCTGGCTCTAATTTAGCTAGTGTACATGCACCTTCAGTTCCTTTAGGAATCCATCTATATGCATTACTTCCACAGACTACATAAACTCCTTTTGGTAATTCAAACTGAAATTCATTAAGGATAGCTATCGCTATTGAAACCAACCGGGTAGTGTCAGTATAAAGGCACCAGGAATCATCTAAATCTGTAGTAACTGCCCTATAATATCGTAATGGTTGGCATTCCGGTTCTGTATTGAGGCTTATGGACATCTCAGCTGCTCCATCTCCATACTGACCTTCTCTGGTTTCTTCATCTACATGAACCGCCTCTCTTGCCGTGCACTGTGTTGTATTGCCATAAAGGAATGAATGATTCCTTGTCCAATTAGTATCATGTAGGAATCGTTCCAAACACACCTGGTCACTGCAAATTTGTTTATCTCCCAGAGAAAAGGGAGTTTTTACTGCAAAGCTAAGTTTTAGCTTCTGATCGGGCACTTTCCCTATATAATTTTTATCAGTAGCCTTGTTTCCCCAGTTTCCATCATATTCCTTAAATTCGAATAGATTGATCGGCCGTTTATCTACAGGTTCCTGTCTCCTAGTGAGATTTATTTGAAACCATGGCTGCCTTGTCCAACCTGTAATAGGCAAGGCAGCAGAGGTCTGACTCTGTTGTTCAGCGAGATTAAGGGCCCGCATTTCCCAACACCCTCCCCTGAACAGCTCCTCCTCTGTTAGTGGAGTTACGAAATATGGCATAGTTTTTGCAGCAATGGGGGCATGAGAACAAATCCAACAATTGGATAAATTTCGGACCTGGGCAATATAGCTATGGTACTGGACAAATTTATTAGCCCACTGTTTTGATACATCACTATCCCATGGTTCAAAAACATCATTATCTTTTTTACATTGCATAGACGACATCACAGTGAGGAGCAAGAATGGATAGTACTTCCCAAATTCCATCCTTCTTAGTTTCTGTGGAACTTCTTGCAGTGAGAAGCGTGAATCCAGGTGTTTTTTCCCTCCAGCTTAACAGATGTAGGCGTGGTCAGCTGGACCTGGTAGGGTCCTTCAAAGCGAGGATCCAGACTTTTCCTTAGATGCTTTCGCGTCACCACCCAATCTCCAGGCTTAAGATCATGTGAGCCTGATAAGGAGGACGGATCTGGAAGGGAACTGAAAACACGCGCATGAATTTGCTGTAACACCTGTTGTAACGCGCCTACATATTTGAATGAGAGGCCTGAATCTGCTGGGGAAAGTACAATCCTGTCTTGGGAGGGCTCCCAAACAACACTTCATATGGACTTAAACTTGTCTTTCGGTTGGGAGTTACCCTAACAGTGTACAATGCAATGGGAAGACACTCAGTCCATGGTTTACCTGTCTCTGCCATTGCCTTTTGAATTTTCAATTTCAGTGTACCATTTAACCTTTCCACCCTGCCACTACTCTGAGGGTGATAGGGAGTATGAAAAGATTGCTCTATCCCCAAGGCTCGAGTGATTCCTTGGCACACCTGTGAAGTAAAGTGACTACCTCGGTCACTTTCGATTACCTCTGGTACTCCGAATCTGCAAACAACTTCTGATATCAACTTTTTAACCACAGTACGTGCATTTGCATGAGCACAAGGCCATGCTTCTGGCCAATTTGAGAAAAGATCCACACATACCAGCACATATTCATAGTTGCCTACCCTAGGAAGCTGAATGAAATCAATCTGCAGTCGCTGAAAAGGGTACAATGGCCTTGGGGTGCACTTTAGTGGCACCTTTACTGTTTTTCCCACATTGTGGCATGCGCAGATTACACATCCCTGTACGAATTTTGCAGCAGCATAATGGAACCCTGGTGCGACCCAACTTGCTTTTACCTGACTTACCATTCCATCCTTGGATTGATGGGTTATTCCGTGGGAGAGGGAGCACATCATAGGGTACAATGCCCTGGGCAAACAATACCTATCATCCACTCTCCACAATCCATCTTCTTCCTTCGCACCTGAGTGCCTTTGCCATCCCTCCTTTTCTGGTGCAGAGGCCTGATCTTGCAGGTTCTGAAGTAATTGTAGATCCACCTCCCCCGACACCTGTACAGTGTATGTTCCTGCGGGAAGAGGGAATAAAGCAGCAGCCTTGGCTGCAATATCAGCTCGGTTATTACCTTCGGCTTCCTTAGTGCGCTCCTTAGTGTGAGCTTGCACTTTTACTACAGCAACTTTCTTAGGCAGCTCCAATGCTCTAAGGAGCTGGGCCACCAATTCTGCATTTTTAATGGGTTTAACAGAGGAACCAACAAACTTTCTGCTCTTCCATATGGGACCATAATCATGGCATATGCCAAATGCATAGCGGCTATCTGTGAAGATATTTGCTGTCAAATGTTCAGCGATTACACACGCCTCAGCGAGTGCTTTCAATTCAGCTTCCTGTGCAGACATTTCGGCCGGCAGTGCTTCACTCTTCACCACCTCATGCTGATCTACAATTGCATATCCTGTGTGAGGTACACCATTTTGATAATACCGTGATCCGTCTACGTACAACTCTAAGTCTGCATTAGAAATTGGTGTCTCTTGCACATTGGCAAGTGGTTGTGTTTCTGCCTCCATGAGCTCAAAGCAGTCATGCTGAGCTTCAATTAATCCTGAATCATCAGTATCTGGCAGCAAAGTAGCGGGGTTCAGAACTGTACACCTTTTTATAGTCACATTTGGGGGTGTAAGCAGAGCCACTTCATACTTTGTTAACCTATTCATGGACAAATGTTTTGTCCTTGCCTGGAGCAGCAGCTCCTGCACAGAGTGTGGTACCAGAATTTCCAAGGGATTATCTAGCACCAAGTCTGCAACTTTTTCCTTCAGCATTGCACAAGCTGCGACTGCTCTGATGCATGTTGGTGCTCCCTGTGCTACTGTGTCAAGTTTGGCTGAATAATATCCTAGGGGGCGATGCTTCCCTCCATGTTGTTGTGTAAGCACCCCTTTAGCATGTCCCCCTGATTCATGACAGTACAAACGGAAAGGCAGGCCATAGTTTGGGATTCCTAGGGCCGGTGCAGAGACGATGGCTTCCTTCAGATTTTGGAACCCCTCTTTGGCTTCCGAGGTCAGCTGGTACGGCTGCCCTTTATTACATGCGGATAACACGTCAAAGAGAGGCTGCATCATTTGCGATGCAGCAGGAATCCATTCTCTGCAGTAACCAATCAATCCCAAAAATGTTCTCAGTGCAGTATTTGAGGTGGGCTCAATGGCTTGGCTTATGGCCTTTTTCCTCTGTAAAGTTATATGTTTTAATTGGAATGAAGTGCAATGTCCCAAGAAAATGACCTTTTCCTTCGCTATCTGTAATTTGTCCTTTGACACCTTGCATCCTTCATGATACAAGAATATCAGTAATGAAGCAGTTTCCTTTAGACACACTTGCCTATCTGGGGTACAAAGAAGTAAATCATCCACGTACTGTATCAACTGCACATCTTCCCTTTCAGGGTGCCAAGAAAGAAGGATTCCTGCCATTGCCTCGGAAAATACAGAAGGGGAAGTAGCTCCCCCTTGAGGCAGTCGTGTCCAACAGTACTGCTTGCCAGCATGTGTAAAAGCAAACAGCATTTGGCTTTCTTCGTCAATTGGCACCGAAAAAAAGGCATTGCTTAGATCAATAACAGTAAAACATTTTGCATTACTTGGAATCTGATTCAACAAGGTATGAGGATTTGGCACAATAGGTATGTCCACTATCATTAGTTTGTTAATTTCCCTTAAATCATGTACCATCCGGTACACCGCAGGTTGTCCTGCCACAGTCTGCTTCTTCTTTATCGGAAAAAGAGGTGTATTAAAAATGGATTTTTTCTCCTTTAGTATACCTGCCTTCAGATAGGTGGATACCTGTGCAGAAATAGCCTCAGTTTGTTCTTTACTCAGCGGATATTGTCGGATACGTACTGGTACAGCTCCTGGTTTCAACTTAATAGAAACAGGTGTTATTTTTAACAAACCCACATCTGTTTTATCTTTTACCCATAGTGCAGCTGGTATTTGCTCAAGCATCTGCAGTATCTCCTCATCTTGCCCAACCTGTTGTTTTTCCTGTTCTTCTAACCGCATCATGGACATCACCAGGGATAGGGCTTCTTCCGATAAAGGGCCTGAAACAGTAATTCCCTTTTTTCCAAATTTAATGATTGCATTGACAGCATTCAGAATATCAGCTCCTATCAAATTCAGGGGGCATTTTTCCGATACCAACAGTCGGACACATAAGTCAGTAGTCTGAGCTATTCGTACATTCATAGGTTCTGTCTCATACAAAGGATGAACCACTCCCTCTGCTCCTATTCCCTTCACCGTTTTCCCTGTCATGAATCGTTGTGGCATATCTTGTTTTCTTATAATAGTACGGCTCGCCCCCGTATCAATTAAACATTTCAATTGCTTCCCATTGGGAAGTTGTAATTGGGTTGTGGCCCTTGGACCATCCCTAGGGGGAACCACTATTACAGAATCATATTGGGGGCTGCCAAGTTCCTAATCTGACAAATTTCCTGCCTCATCAGTTGCTACCAGTGAAACACGAGTCTGCTCTGGGTTAGTTGTTCTATTCCTGAAACAATTCCTTTTGAGGTGCCCTCTCTGGCCACATTCATAGCAAAGCCCTCTCCGTCTGCACTCCTCTGGGTCTATTACCCCATCTCTCCTTTTTCTGTCTCCTCCCGCAGCTCTGTTATGTATGCCTGATGCTTGGACCGCAGTTCTGACAGCATTATTAAAGGCATCAGGAGGTATATTTACCATGACAGGCACCGGCTTCTGCTGTTTTTTTGCTTTGCGATTATTAATTTGGGCTTCTATCCCCCGGAATACGGGAAGAGAATTTTCCAAGGTAGCAAATACACATTCAGGTCTTACTTTCATCACTTCAGCTCTCAAGTCCTCTCTTAATCCAGTTATAAACATGCTTTTCAGAAACCTAGCTTCCCTAGGATTTTTCAGGTCATAGTCATGGTCTGTGAACGCTGCTGCGCACTTTGCATGGAATTTGTCAATAGGTTCATCTGGTTCTTGAAATACTTCAGGCAACCCTGAGGTCAACTCTTCTGTTAGCTGCTTGGCTACTACGTGTAACCTTGCTATAAACTGTCGCCCTGATTCTCTAGTTTTCTTATCCTCTGGAACTTCACGTATCGTATTAACATCTGCCGGGACTGCCCTCACCTTCTCAAGCAAAGGCACTCCAGCCGATATTCGACACAGTGGTTCCAGATCATTCCAGGCTGCGTCATAATTATCAGCTACCCCTTCTACTGCTCTATAGAATCCTAAGGGATTCTTGTAAGGATCGGGGAAGCTGGTTGCCATGGCTAACTGTTCAGATCTACTCCATGGCTTATACCACGTAGTGGTATCTACTTTTCCCTCATCCTCTCCGTCATCTGTTGGTCTGCTCGTAGTCTGAGTTATCACAGGGAAGCTGCTGACTGTGGCTTTTCTCTCAGCCCTACTGCAAAAATCACATTCTATCTTCCCTTTCTCCTGTGGCTTATTACACCTATTACAAATCCAAGTAAGGGATCTCATAGCTCTATTTGAATAACCCTGAGTATCCTCACTTTGCTGGTGTTTGTCCTCACATCTCCACTCATTATTTTCCCTAATCAACTTTAGCTTAGCCACCTGTGAACTACCTTGGGAGGGACTGGGTGTCATTTGCAATCTAAAATCATCCTCACTTCCCCCTGAAACCTCCCGTCCTCCCTGTCCAGAACTTTTTATTGGGGTGGAAAAACTATCTAGGGATTCCCTTGGAAGTGCAGGGTATTGATTTGTAACCGAATATGTAGGAGGAGAAGATTCAAAAGTAAAGGGGCTCTTTTGCCTCTGCATTGGAGATGCAGGAGGAATCATTCTCTCCCCCACATACTGAATAAATGGGGTCCCTGGTGTCTGATAAATCACTGGTATCTGACCAGAACGGAGTCCTGACATATGAAAATCTGGTGGAGACAAAAATGATGGTGAAGAAAAATAAGGCACAGTACTAGCCGTCGCTGCTTCAGTGGACATAGATTCTATGTCCTTTCCACTAATGATTCTTTCCCTTATAGGGCTACAACTACTTGTAACTTTCGAATCACTGACTGAGACTTCTTCTCTCTCACTCAAAGGGGCGGAGGGAGCCGTGGACACAGACTGTCTTTGTAAAGGAGGGGCTGTTGCTTGTCCCTGCGCTGTTGGATTTCTCCCTCTTCTATTCTGGGCGAACTCACTCTCGTCATCATCATTATCAGTATTAAAATATGGATCATGCTGCTCAGCCGTTCTCATCCAAGCAGCCACTTGTTCCTCATAACCATGCCTCTCGATCCACTTATCATGCTCTTTGCTAAATCGTTTCCATCTCTCAATGTCTAAACACCCATTCTCCGGCATCCCTGCTTGCTTTAAAATTTTTGTAGCATTTTTAACCGCTTTTTGCCCATGTTCCAAGCGCACCAGATCCCTCATTTTATATCTTGGATCTGTGTTTCGTCCTAGCCTGGTAAACTTAGTGCCCATAGCAAAAAGCTATCTAAATCAGAAGCTGTCAAGGTCAGCCACCTCCTATCTTCAGCTCTGTCTGTTTCAGATACTGTCAAGGTCGGCTATTCCTATCTTCAGTTCTGACTGTCTATATCGGAAACCGTCACGGTCAGCTACTCCTATCTTCAGTTCCGATATCTAGCAGGATCCCACTGGTCGATTATGATGTCCAGCAGTCTCTGCTTCTAAAGTAACAAGCTGAACTTGTACTTTCTGTTCTGCCCTGATTCTACTACACACCTTGTAGAACAGGTAACTATAAGTTGCTACAAACAATATTATTCCAAAAGCAAGCCGTACATATTCCTTATACATCAGAATCAGATCCTGAGTTTTCACTAGACTCTGAGCATGTCAAATCTATTCCTGAGTCTATTTCAGAGAGATCAAAATAGTATTCATGTGAGACTATATCTTGCCACCTTGGCATGTACCATCTAGTCTCTAAGATATATGACCAACTTTTCAATAATGCATTAGGGTGTGGCACTATATGACAGGAAAATACTCGGTACAATTTCTTTGCTCTTCTGTACTGATGAGGAACAACTGGCGTTAAGTGTACTCTTTCCAAAAACCAATCAGACCTTAATCTTCTCACCCTTTCTTGACAAATCGTAACTGAACACAAACAACTTTCACACGGCATGTACAAGTAACACGTACACTTCACAAACTAGTATTCATCTCAAAGTGTCTCAAAGCCACCGGACAGTAACTGGCTCCTGTACTTCCAAATCTTCGCAATACCTCTGCTATCTCACAATTGACCGGGATATCTCGAGGCACTCTAAAATGAATATTTATAGTCAAAATATACACTCTCACAGATCCAAGCCAGGTTATGGCAGCCCACCAGCCAACTCCTCCCGTGATTTTCCCCTCAGTCTTCCAGTAACGTGGGGTCGCATCTGTCTGCAAACTCTTTATAACTATACTTTGAACACACTGATCACAGGACATTTATCAACCAATTCTTATCCTTTTACTACTTAGCTTATTCTTTCTACTACTTAGCAACTAGCAGAGCAACAAAAACACATAATAACATAATCCACCAACCAAAGAAAAACCAGAATAGCAATCAAAGTGAGAAGGGTGGAACATGTATAACACAACATTACTTTCTATTTTCAGTTCTGCCTTCTACATATAACACCCATTCAACTCACACACCTTTCAAGATTTAAGATCATTCATAAGAAAATTTTTAGCAGCACTTCTGATCTGTTGCCCGGTCTTGTACTGGCAATACAATATCAAGCACACAAAATTAGAATGTTAGGATGGTTAGTATTTTTAGACAGATAAACAAATACAAATATACAACCACAAACAATACAAACTACATTAAAGCCAAGGAACAAAAGAAACAAAACAAGCAAAAAAAATTAAAAAAAACTTAAAATAAAAAAATAAAACAAACCTTAATTTTTGTTACCCGAGGGGATTCCCATTCAAAGATCCAGACAGACTGACCTACCTACCCTGTCTTAGGGAGACAAGAAAGGATGCGAGCCAAAATGGCTCACGTACCCGGGTCTCCTTTCTGTTCTCCCCCCGACAGAGCAAGGCAATCCTTTTCAGTCCAAATTGATAGTTAAAGGGGAATTCAATCTCGCTACGGGCCTCCAAGTTTGTCAGCGCCGGGATTTTTTCTCTAATCACCAACCTCGGGTAAAGCTCATTTAGAGCTTCTCTTACCTAGGATCCTAGGAATGGAGACGTAAAAAAAAGACACAGGAGGCTTGTCTTTTAAGTTAATCTCTCTCTTTATTAAGATGGGTACTTCTTTTATAGGATCGCAAAAGAGGAAATAGACAAATATAGACAATTTCCGTAATATTATGTAACAATTGTGAAATGGTGGATGGTTGGCAAAAACAACAGTTATATAACAGATATGACAAAATGATATATTATGTGTTTAATTGGGGATGATGGGAATATGGCAGTTCCTTGATATCAATTTAACAATTCATGGAACTGCATCCGGTAATACTAACAGGCCAAAATACTTGGCCTTGACATTTTAGACATTATTCTAAGAAAAGAGAGAATTTTGGAACTGACCACTTGGCAGAATTTTCTAACCACGTAGACAGATGATAACAATTAAAATAGTGTCATGGGTTACAAGTTGTTTTTCAGTTATTTTTCTGGTCTATAGAAACTAAGATTAACCATTTCTTTGACAGTGTGAACGTAGCCCAAGGTGTGGAGGAGCAATTTTGTTTTTGGTTATTTATTTTGCCTTATGTACAAGTCATTACCCTGGAAAGGATGTTCCTTAACATATTTCCCAGGAAAATCCATTTTGTTTTTGTATGTTTTATTGTGAGTCTGTAAAAGTGGCGTAACACTCTGACAACCTTGTTCACAGCTTTTACCTGGGAGTCAGAAATGCTTCCAGGGGTCTTCCCCATGCTGTTCCCATGTCATTAGACACTGTTCCCATTGGTTTCCACAATTTCTAGTCCCTCTGCAGACCGCCGGGGGGGGGCAGCCGGAAAAAAGCTGGAGCCTCCCATAGACTTACACCCGAGCTGTCCAATTTGCTCGACCCGAGCAACGATCACTCGAGCATTTCAGTGCTCGCTCATCACTACTATTAACCCTTCCACCATGGCCTCGCTTTTTTCCACTCATGTTGGATGTACCCTTCCCCTCTTGACAAGCTCTTTCAGAACCCTAGGTTCAGTCCTGTTAGTCACATGTCAGTAAATTAACAATCTGAATCTATTTCCTGAGATAGTGTGGCTGGTCCAAAGAATTATCACAAAAGATTTAGATGCTGAAATGTGGACTGATGTCTGGACCACACAATTAGAAAAATGGATTTAGATACTGAAATGTGCACTCCTGGATGGACATAACAGTTAGGACAATAGATTTTAGATGCTGAACTGTATACTGCTGGCTGGACCACACGATGTGTACAAAGGACTTAGATTCTGAAATGTTGACTAATGGCTGGACCACAGTATTACCACAAAGGATTTAATTTTTTATTTTATTTTTTTATTTATTTTTTATTTGTTTATTAACCACAAAATAAAATGTACAATCTACATATTTGCATACAGTATCAAGCACGATACAGAGCACGCACACCTATACATTTTATTAAACATAGAACAAAATGCGCACTCTTATTTATATCCAAGGTGATACAGGAATAACCTACGGAGTATTTGCAAAAGGACATTAAGCCGTATACAATGAAACATTTAAATTATACAAGTCCTTATACTATTACGCAAGTAATAAACCTATTAACAAAGAAACATGGAACTGTAAATATCAGCACAAAGGATTTAGATTATGAAATGTCTCCTGGTACTTGCACCAAAATATTATCCCAAATGATTTCAATAATGAAATGTGGCCTGGTGCCTGCACTACATTATTAGCACAAACAATTTAGATTATTAAATGTTACCTGGTGCCTGCACCACAGTACAGTTGTGGCCAAAAGTATTGACACCCCTGCAATTCTGTCAGATAATACTCAGTTTCTTCCTGAAAATGATTGTAAACACAAATTCTTTGTTATTATTATCTTCATTTAATTTGTCTTAAATGAAAAAACACAAAAAGAATTGTCCTAAAGCCAAAATGGATATAATTCCACACCAAACATAAAAAAGAGGGTGGACAAAAGTATTGGCACTGTGCGAAAAATCATGTGATGCTTCTCTAATTTGTGTAATTAACAGCACCTGTAACTTACCTGTGGCACCTAACAGGTGTTGGCAATAACTAAATCACACTTGCAGCCAGGTGACATGGATTAAAGTTGACTCAACCTCTGTCCTGTGTCCTTGTGTGTACCACATTGAGCATGGAGAAAAGAAAGAAGACCAAAGAACTGTCTGAGGACTTGAGAAACCAAATTGTGAGGAAGCATGAGCAATCTCAAGGCTACAAGTCCATCTCCAAAGACCTGAATGTTCCTGTGTCTACCGTGCGCAGTGTCATCAAGAAGTGTAAAGCCCATGGCACTGTGGCTAACCTCCCTAGATGTGGACGGAAAAGAACAATTGACAAGAGATTTCAACGCAAGAATGTGCGGATGTTGGATAAAGAACCTCGACTAACATCCAAACAAGTTCAAGCTGCCCTGCAGTCCGAGGGTACAACAGTGTCAACCCATAGTATCCGTCGGTGTCTGAATGAAAAGGGACTGTATGGTAGGAGGCCCAGGAAGACCCCACTTCTTACCCCGAGACATAAAAAAGCCAGGCTGGAGTTTGCCAAAACTTACCTGAAAAAGCCTAAAACGTTTTGGAAGAATGTTCTCTGGTCAGATGAGACAAAAGTAGAGCTTTTTGGGCAAAGGCATCAACATAGAGTTTACATAAGAAAAAAAGGCATTCAAAGAAAAAAACACGGTCCCTACAGTCAAACATGGTGGAGGTTCCCTGATGTTTTGGGGTTGCTTTGCTGCCTCTGGCACTGGACTGCTTGACCGTGTGCATGGCATTATGAAGTCGGAAGACTACCAACAAATTTTGCAGCATAATGTAGGGCCCAGTGTGAGAATGCTGGGTCTCCCTCAAAGGTCATGGGTCTTCCAGTAGGACAATGACCCAAAACACACTTCAAAAAGCGCAAGAAAATGGTTTGAGAGAAAGCACTGGAGACTTCTAAGGTGGCCAGCAATGAGTCCAGACCTGAATCCCATAGAACACCTGTGGAGAGATATAAAAATGGCAGTTTGGAGAAGGCACCCTTCAAATATCAGGGACCTGGAGCAGTTTGCCAAAGAAGAATGGTCTAAAATTCCAGCAGAGCATTGTAAGAAACTCATTGATGGTTACCGGAAGCGGTTGGTCGCAGTTATTTTGGCTAAAGGTTGTGCAATCAAGTATTAGGCTGAGGGTGCCAATACTTTTGTCTGGCCCATTTTTGGAGTTTTGTGTGAAATGATCAATGTTTTGCTTAATTCTCTTTTGTGTTTTTTCATTTAAGACAAATTAAATGAAGATAATAATACCAAAGAATTTGTGTTTGCAATCATTTTCAGGAAGAAACTGAGTATTATCTGACAGAAGTGCAGGGGTGTCAATACTTTTGGCCACAACTGTATCAGCACAAAGGACTGTAAGCTGCACCACAGTATTAGCCCAAATAATTTAGATTATGAAATGTGACCTGATTTTGAAATGTACTGTGGTGCGTGCACCACAGCATTGACACAAAGTGTTGATGTGCTGAAATGTGGCCTGGTGACTGCACTACAGTATTAGCACAAACTACTTAGATTAAGAAATGTGGCATGGTGCCTGTACCACAGTATTAGCATTAGTGACTTAGATTATGAAATGTACTGTGGTGCCTGCCCCACAGTATTAGCACAAACAATTAGATTAGGAAATGTGGCCTCCTGCCTGCACCACAATATTAGCTCAAATGTGCTACATGCTTGAAGGTCAATTACACACAGGATCCTATCTATCTGAACTAGCTGAGAATAAACCACCTGTTTAACTATCTGACTGCTTGCAGCAGCAGGTGCAAACTCTCTGCGCTGTTACACAGACAAGAATGGAGCCAAACAACATGTTATATGTAGAGGGACACGTGACTTCAGTAGCATATGACAGAAGCCCTTGCGTCTAGATGTTGTGTATAGTTTTTGTGCCCTGATTTATTCTCCACCCATTAAGTTTAAAAAAATAAATTACAGTCCATTGCTACTCCCCCTTTCCCATCACTACTCACCCTCTCACCTCATCAAACACATCCCCCTCGTTCATTACATAGCACATGGACCTAGGTTGGAATGGTGGTATTGCAAACACTAGGAGCAGCACCGACAGATAGCATAGTCAGGAATAGCCAAGGAGTCGGTACACAGGAGCAGCAATGTAGTTAAGGGAACAACAGGTAGCATAGTCATGAATAGCCAAGGGTTCAGTACACAGGAGCAGCAGTATAATCTTGGAATGAAGGAGCAGGTGAAAGGAAGCTTGACTAAAGGCTTGTAGCTCAATAATATCACAAGGAAGGAAGTGCAATGCCAAGTTTAAGTAGGGTGTTCAATCAAGGTGGAACCAATCAGAAACTCAGGGTGGAGACAATCAGGAGCAACAGAGGTACTAGTGTCTGAGTTAGGAAGGAACTGTCCAGCGAGCTGAATGGCTCACAGGGAAGAGCTGCTGCCTGGTGCACAAGAGCTGCTGGGTTTGAGTCCTGTCAGCACCACTATCCTAGCCAAAAGCATTAGTATACATGCAATCATTTACTGAACTGTGCCCAAGTTATGCCAACTTTGAGGGAAAATGCTCAGGAATCCAAATGTGCTACATTTGTGCCGAATTTGAGATTGTCAAATGTTTCTGAACAAGTTAGCTCATCTCTAGTAAATATAGAGGACAAGAGAGAAAAGAGTTCTCTGCCGAGGGTTCCATCTAAATCAAGTATTTCAG
Organism: Dendrobates tinctorius; assembly: GCF_039654945.1. Lineage (NCBI taxonomy): Eukaryota > Metazoa > Chordata > Amphibia > Anura > Dendrobatidae > Dendrobates > Dendrobates tinctorius. The sequence goes on along the minus strand of NW_027361998.1, from coordinate 17,083,689 downwards.
AGATTTACACGAAAACTCCAATGTAAGTGCTCAGCGTAGAGTGCAAGATAAATGTAAGCTGAGCTTTACTGCAATATTTTGAGGCAGAATGAACAAACCAACAGCAGGTGAAGAAATGGCTTTATTTACTTTTTAAGCCATTCCTCATGTGGTATAAGTGATTAGGTGACTTAATTCTTCAGGTCGGTGCAATTACAGTGATGCCAGATTTATATTGTGTTTTTATGTTTGGCTGATGTCACACACTAAAAGAGGTGTTTTTTGCAAAAACAAGTTTTTGCATTGCCTTATTTCAAGATCTGTAGTTTTTCAGATTTCTGCCAACAGAGTCATGTGATGGCTTGTTTTTTGCGGCATGAGTTGATGTTTTTACTGTTACCATTTTTGGGCACATGACATTTTTTGATTGCTTTCTATTCCAATATTTGGGAGGCAGAATGAGAAAACACCATCAATTCAGGAATTGTTTTTTTTTGGGGGGGGGCGGATTATGCCATTCCACATGTGGTAAAATTGATGACAGCTTTACTCTTCAGGTGAGTGCAATTACAGCGATACTCCACTTATATAGCTTTTTTTATGTTTTGGCGCTTTTACCCAAAGAAACTTTTTCTATAGAAAAAATAGTTTTGCATCCCTCTATTCTGAGAGCTGTAACTTTTATACTTTTCTGTTGATTGAGCTGTATGATGGCTTATTTTGTACGGGACAAGATGACATTTTCAGCAATACCATTTTTGTTTACATTTGTTTAGATCTTTATTATTATTTTGTGATTAAAAAAAATATTTTTACAATTTTTTTACTTTTTTTTTTACTAAGTTCCTCCCATGGTACTTTCACTTTCTGCTGTCTGTCACAGTTCTAAAGCATTGCACTGCATACACCTTGGTTAACCACTGCTTATAGCAACCCCGTGGCCTTGTCCACTACCGAGAATCAACAGGAGCTTGAAGCAATCTCCCCGCTGTTGTTCCTTTTTGTAGACCCCATGGGAGTAACAGATAGGTGTTGACACCTCTGGCCGAGGCTGGTGGCCACATGTTCTCCTCTCACCTCTGATCTAATCTTCGAGACTGCAATTGTGAATCAATTGTTGGGGTTTTCCACTGTTTAGGCACATCCGAGGCTCCACAAACGCGACATGACACCTACAGACCGTTCCATCAAAATCTGTGCTCCAAAACATCACTCCTTCCTTTCTGAGCCCTTCTGTGCTCCCAAACAGTAGTTTTTAACCACATATGGGGTATTTGCATACTCAGAAGAAATTTCACAACAAATTTTGGGGTCCTTTTTCTCTTGTTAACTTGTGAAAATAAAAAATGTTGGACCAAAAGAAAGTTTTTGTGGGAAAAATATGATTTTTTTATTTTCACGATTCTACGTTATCAACTTCTGTGAAGTACCTGGGGGTTCAAGATGCTCAGCACAGATCTAGATAAGTTCTCTGAAAGGTCTAGTTTCCAAAATGGTGTCACTTTTGTGGGGTTTCCACTGTTTAGGCACATCAGGGGCTCTCCAAAAACGACATGGTGTCCACTAATTATTCCATCAAATTTTGCATTCAAAAAGTTAAATGGCGCCCCTTCCCTTCTGAGCCCTGCCGTGTGCCCAAAAAGTGGTTTTCTTCCACATAATGGGTATCGGCGTATTCAGGAGAAATTTAACAACAAATTTTATTGAACAATTGCGTCACCCACTAGGGCCATGGGTTACTCGGTCCGGGCCAGACAGTTCTCCCGGGGGTTGTCACGGCAGCAGGGACCCAGTCCGTGGCCCTGGGCGTACAATAAAATATTGAGAAAAAGTTTATAGGGGATTTAACGTGACGCCACTTGTGGTGTTCGGCAATGGATGGCTAACGCTGCTTAAGGAGTCCACTGGGGCCGATGGTCACGCAGCTAGGATAGTTCTGCTCCCCACAGGTGGAGCGGGGCCCCAGGGCTACCGGTACTGTTGTTATAAGGGATCATTGACATTGAGGTGCAGGACTGTGGGAGTGAGGAATGATTCAAGACTCAGGGGTTGTGGTTTCCTTTACCTTTACTTGATGGTTCGAGGTGCAGACCAGAGCACTGATAACAGATGGTAATGGAGATCTGGGCAGCCTGGAAGTAATTTAGGATCCACTAAGACAGATGGGTTTGGAGGCCTTCCTATTGCACTGTCCTCTGAGGTCCTTGCTGCCTAAAGCTATGCTTGGGCCTCTGTTCCTTCTTGTCCAGGCTCTCGGGTGCTGCTGTGCCGACAGGTGTTTGATGGGGCCAGGAGACGTGCAGTCCCCTGCCCTCCAGATTTAGTTGCTGGGACTTTTGTACCCGCGCAGCCACGGACTCCGGTGTCCGGTTTCTAGCACTCAGCTCTGGGGTGAGCTTGGTTACAGCTCCACTCCCCAGGTTCTCCTCGACTTCCCTCTTCCTCCTTCACTGCTATCTCTCTGACTCAGACTGCCTAACCCCACTTCCATGCCATAACTTATAGGGAAGCTCCCCTGAAATGAGGTGTTAGAGCTCCCCCTTCTGGCCTGGAGTCAGGAAAAGTGTTGGATGCCGGTGTTACCTGGTAAGGGGACCCCTCCTTGCTTCCAGGCATGACATCACCCCCTGTGAGGGAGGCAATGCCACTGTGGCAACCAGAGTCCTGGGGTGCCAAATTCCCCTCTTGTTAAATTCAGTACTCCCCAACTGTGGAACTATAGCATATTAACAAGTGAGCAATCATAACTATTTACAAGATTTAAAAAATAAAAATTACAAAAACCAAAGCTCCAAAATAGTCCTGGTGATAACTAATCTTTGTATCATTGTCCATGGTTCACTCCTGAGCCAGTTGAGTAACTATATACAAGTATTGTCCTAGTCACGAGTCCAGAGACCCAATCGTTCATTAAGTCAAGTAAAGTAGGATTGCTCAAGAGTTCTTACAGAGTCTCTGTAGGCTCATATGCTTGACGGTTACGTATTTACATTACATATTTACATATCTTATTTACACAATCTACTTACATGCGGAACCTTATGGGGGTTTGATATTGGGTACTACGGCTAGACCTTCATAGCACTGGTATTGCTAGTGAGTTATCTAACCGGATACACTGTGCTTGCTACCACAGGTCTAGTGTGTTCTCTATTGGCTACGCTACGGGTGACTCTACGTAGCACGAGTATACCTGATTTTCTATGACCACTGATGCTCACTGTGGGCATGACAGATTTGCCGCTGGCAGGGGTTAAATTTTCTTGCTCCACTGCTGGTGTGGCATCTGCTGCTTGAGCCCGCTGGTCTTCAGGCTGGTCTTTAGTTGTATCCCTTTCTGGCGCTACTAGCTGGGGAACGGTCAAGATGGGCACAACTATGGCCTGGTTTACCCTTGTCCAATTTGTAGGGAACTCGCCGAGTTCAGTGCTGACCTTTTCCTACACCTCTTCCACGGGCTGAGGAATGTCTTGGTCTTCAATCCTTTCCTTTAGTTGGTCAGGGCACGTTTAAGATGATCCCTTGACACTGCCGCTGAGGTTTCTCCTCCACCTTTACTGATGAGGCACACCTTGGTGTTATCAAAGTCTGAAGGTAAAATGGTGTATGGCACAGCCTCCCACTGATTGTCTAGTTTTTTAACTTGTTTTTTTTCCTTCTGAGTACCTGTTCTCCAGGTGACAAGGGAACTGCAAGGGCATGCTTATTATAATTTCTTTCCTGCCTCTGTCTTGCCTGGGACCAGTGCATTCTTGCACTTTGCGGTATTGTTGCTGCCACTCCATATCCCAGTCTGCATCGGGTGATGTCGTCTCAGGTGTTAAAACTCCCATATCCAAGTCAATGGGTAACTTGCCAGGTCTTGCCCTCATCAGATAGGCCGTGGTCCAGTTGGTGGAGTTTACAGGGATATGATTGTATAGATCCATCAAATCTGGCAACTTCAATAGCCACAGGTTTTGCTCTTCTAGAGGCAAGGTCTTCAACAGGTCAATTACCACCTTGTTCATCTTCTCGCACATGCAATTTGTCTGTGGATGGTACGGCGTCGTCCTGATTTTCTTGCAGCCATACAGGTTACAGAACTTCTGGAACACTTCTGCCTCAAAGGCTGGGCCTTGGTCGGTGAGCACTTGTTCAGGGTAACCGTGCGGTCGAGAAGTATTCTTGAAACGCTTTGGCTGCTGTCTTCACTGTTTGGTCTTTGAGAGGCACGACTACCAAGAACCTCGAGTAATGGTCAACGATGGTCAGAGCGTAGGTGCAGCCATTCCTACTCAGAGTCAACTTCACATGATCCAAAGCTATCAGTTCAAGTGGCTGCTTCGTGATGATTGGCTGTAATGGGTCTCCCTGGCTGCTATGGTCTTTCCTGCTCAGGTTGCATGGGCCACATTCTCTGCACACAGCTTGCCCTTTTCCTTCTACAACTGCTGTGCTTCCTGTGGAGTATCTGGACCAGGGTGTGAGTCAGCCTGTGTCAGCAACTCCTTTAATAGGTGGACTGCCAGGTTGCTATCCTGTGTCTCTGCCCACTCATGGCGGGGCAGTGGGTTAAACGTGGCCTCTTGCATGATGTATCGCTTGTTCCTCATACCCTGGGAGCACTTGGCCGCACCGGGACGCTGGAAGGCTGGTAACTCGATTTCTTCGAGTTCTTCTGGGTCTTCTCCCCCTTCTGGTAAATTGGGCATCCTGGATATAGTATCAGCATTAGTGTTCTTATGCCCCGCTTGGTACTTGATGATAAACTCGTAGTTGGACAGCCGGGCCATCCATTGCTGCTCCAGTGCAGACAGCTTTGCCGTTTCAAGGTGGGTTAGCAGATTATTGTCCGTATAAATGGTAAACTTTGCTGAAGCCAGGTAGTGCTTGAAGCGCTCCGTTACCACCCAGACTATGGCGTGGAAGTCCAATTTAAAGGAACTGCAGTTGTTGGGGTTCCTTTCAGTGGGACAAAGCTTCCTACTGGTGTAGACAATCACTCTCTCTCTCTGCCTTTCTGCATTTGTGACAGCACTGCTCCCAATCCCACGTTGCTAGCGTCAGTCTAAAGTACAAATGGTTAGTTATAGTCAGGATAGGCCAGGACTTCATCTCCCATGAGAGCCAATTTCAATCGGGTCAAGCATTCTTCTATCCTGTTGTTTCACTCGAACAGAGGACTCTTATTCTTGGCCTTTTGGGTTGGCCCACTAGTAGGTCTTGCAGGGGTGTGGCTATTTTGGTGAAGCCCTTGATGAATCTCCGGTAGTAGCCCACCAACCCAAGAAACTGATGCACTTCATGAAAGAAATGGCTAGAGCCGAGCCTCCCACCCTCCCAATACGAGGCGTGGGCGGAGGCCAACATGACGGGGGGGTGGTAAGGTTTGGTGGGGGAGTGCCTTTTAATAAGGTGGGCGTCATGGGTATATAAGGGGACGTTGGGGACGTCCCTCCTTTACATTTCCCGCTCTTCCAATGAAAAAGCAGTCCCGCCCTCCCTCCCTGTACTTTGTTGAAAGTGGAAGGTCAAGCTATTTTGGGTCACGGCGATTCTGAGGGGGGGGGGAGTCCTTGGAGTTGGTTGGAAGTTGGTTTTGGAGACTCAGTGTATTGGGTCTCCTCCGTTCAAAGGTGTGTTGGTGGTGATCTGGTGAAAGGTGTATGGGGAGTTTCCGACTGAAGTGGGCGGATCCCCAAGTAGCTTAGTGGACAATATAACTTGGTGTGTTGGTGCTCCTGAGCTTGTGGGGTAACGGCTGGGAGCAATATGATGGGTTTTGTTCACAGCATTTCGGGCTACTTCACCTAGATCTTGTGGCTTCAAGGACTCCTCCTCAGTATTCAAGTTATTGTATTTATGTCATTCATAGTATGTTGTTATTGTTTGTTGACTTAATAAAAGGCTGCTGTGGCCTTACAATTCCAAAGAAATTACCTGTCTCAGTGTCTTGGTGATCGGCGTAGCGGGTTTTACTTATGTGGGGGGTGGCCGGGGATGCCGAGATACTCTCGTCTCCCCGCAAGCAAACAACTTGACAATACCAACGTCATGGTGCTGGGTCTTTGCCAATCCTGGATAACGGCGAATTTGTCAGGGTCTGGTGCCACACCTTCCGCGCTTACCATATGGCCTAAATACTGCACTTTGGGCTTCAAAAGGTGACATTTGGACAGCTTTACTTTCAAGCCAAAATTGGACAGGGCTTCGAACACCTCGGCCAGGTGCTTAAAGTGGTCATCATAGTTTTGGAAAAGACGATGATGCCATCCAGGTACAGCAGAACGGTTTCAAAGTTTTTATGTCATAGGCAGCATTCCATTAACCGCTGAAACATCTCCTGTGCACTACAGAGCCCAAATGGCATGTAGTTAAACTCGCAGAGGCCCATTGGGGCCGTAAACACTGTCTTCTCTCTGTCTGCTTCTGCCACGGGAACCTGCCAATACCCACTGGTGAGATCTAAAATAGAGAAATAGTTAGCAGTAGAGTTGAGCGAAACAGGTCGAAAAATTTCAAAAGTCGCCGACTTTTGGCCAAGTCGGGTTTCATGAAACGAAACCCGACCCTAGGATGAGGTCTGCCATGAGGTCGGCGACTTAAGCGCCAAAGTCGCGTTTCAAAAGTTTGTTTGCGCTCTTTTTCAGCCAATCAGGATCCACGGACACTGTGGGCAACGTGATGACATAGGCAGGGGTCACCACCATCTTTCAGAAGGGCATGCAAGTGATTGGCTTGCTTTGGTGGGCATCACAGGGGGTATAAAAGGGTGTGCATGCCGACCACCATGTTACTCATGCTGATCTCAGAATAGGGAGAGCTGCTGCTGATGATTTTGTAGGGAGAGCGTTAGGCAGGGAAGAAGACACCAAAAACTGCTTCTGCTGCTAGCGATTTTGCCTGTACAACACACCAGTCACTGTGTGTGCAGTGCAAGTGGAGGCTATATTTTTCTGGATCAGCGGTGTTGGTTGTTAGGCTGCCTTCTAAGGCTTCCTGACGGCTGCATTGCTGTTTACCCACTGCTCTGCAAACTGCTTTTTTAAAAGCAATCCCAATTTTTTTTTGTCCTGGTGAGGTACTGAGCGTGCATTTTTTCACACCATACAGCGGTGCACACTCCTCACACAGTACCGTGTAACGGCTGTTATCACAGCCACAGTGAAGCTATCTGTGTGTTACTCTGTAAGAATAAGTCGAGGACATGTTCCGTTCTTACAGACCTGCACCTTCTAGTTTTGTCTAGCTTTCAAACAGTTAAATATATTTGCTGTTTGATCACATTCAAAACTATAGAGAGACAGCGTCTGTCAGTCCGTATACTTAAAAAACACGGAGCTTGACAATTTTACGTACACCGGACAGCCGTGTACGTGCACGCTCCTCTCTCAGTACCGTGTAACGGCTGTTATCACGGCCACAGTGAAGCTATCTGTGTGTCGCTCTGTAAGGATAAGTCGAGGACATGTTCCGTTCTTACAGACCTGAACCTTCTAGTTTTGTCTAGTTTTCAAACAGTTAAATATATTTGCTGTTTGATCACATTCAAAACTGTAGAGCGACAGCGTGTGTCGGTCCGTATACTTAAAAAACATGGAGCTTGACAATTTTATGTACACCGGACAGCCGTGTACGTGCACGCTCCTCTCTCAGTACCATGTAACGGCTGTTATCACGGCCACAGCGAAGCTATCTGTGTGTCGCTCTGTAAGGATAAGTCGAGGACTTGTTCCGTTCTTACAGACCGACACTCTAGGGAGATTCCTATTCTGCCCAATTCTATATACACCTTGTAGTTTGTCATACACTAGCCAATTTCTGCCTGTGACATAGCGCTGTGATATTCACTGGGCCTCACACAATCCAAAAGTGTCCAGTGTCCACAAGTGTGTGCTGAAATTCAAAATCTCTGCTATCCTCTAGTCACATTTTTCACACCTGCGACATCAAGCCTGTGACATAGCGCTGTGATATTCAGTGGGCCTCACACAATCCAAAAGTGTCCAGTGTCCACAAGTGTGTGCAGAAATTCAAAATCTCAGTTATCCTCTAGTGACATTTTTCACACCTGCGACATCCAGCCTGTGACATAGCGCTGTGATATTCAGTGGGCCTCACACAATGCAAAAGTGTCCAGTGTCCACAAGTGTGTGCAGAAATACAAAATCTCCGTTATCCTCTAGTGACATTTTTCACACCTGCGACATCGAGCCTGTGACATAGCGCTGTGATATTCAGTGGGCCTCACACAATCCAAAAGTGTCCAGTGTCCATAAGAGTGTGAAGAAATTTAAAATCTCCCCTGTCCTATAGACACCTTGTACCTTGTTTTACATTACTATATAGCTTGTTGGATTTTGTCTACATTTCTGCCAAAAATGAGGAAGGCTGGTGGAAGAGGCCGTGGAATTGGGCGGGGGTTGGCAGCTGGTAATGATGGTGTTGGTGGTGGATCTGATGGTAGTGGCAAAAGCAAAATAGGACCGAATGCAGGAGGTGTTGAGCCTGCATCATCTTCTGGGTCCACAAGGCCTCGAAGGCTTACTTTTCTAGGAGTTGGCAAACCGCTTTTAAAGCCAGAGCTTCAGGAAAAAGTTTTGTCTTACATTGCTGACTCAGTCTCCAGCTCTATCGCCTCCTCTTCTGAAGTAGTAAAAAATAAAAGCATTGAGTCGTCATTGAAGGCTCATGTTCATGAACCACACCTTTCCTCATGTCCTTCACCCCAACCAAGATTGAAGGATGACGCAGGCCATACAACTGATTACTCCATGGAGCTGTTTTCACATACCATGACTGGGTTATCAAGTGAAATGGTGAATTACCCAGGCCAAGATGAATCTGACATGGAGTGCACTGATGCACAGCCACTGATAGATGATTCTGCTGGTACATTCAGTCAGAGCACTACATTGTCCTCGCAGTGTAATGAGCCAGATTCTGACCCTGATGAGACTCAGGTGCCCCTTCCCGCACACTATACCACCATACACGGTGACACAGAGGAAGGTGCACATGACAATGAAGAGGAGGTGATGGATGACCCAGTTGTTGACCCAGATTGGCATCCATTGGGGGAAGAGGGTGCTGCTTCCAATAGCTCAGATGAGGAGGAGGAGCATCCACAGCAGACATCGACATCGCAACAGCTGTTATCTGGCAGGCCCGGAGCACTCCAAAGACAGGTTCCAAAAATCAAAAGAGTTGCTGGACAACTTGTCCAGAGGGTCAAAATATCACAGCGTGCTAGGCCGCAAAATGTCTGCCAAAGTAGGAAGAGTGCAGTGTGGCACTTTTTTTAACAAAATCCTCATGATCAGGCCAAGGTTATGTGTAAGAAGTGCGCAAAGACCTTTAGCCGAGGGAAAAATCTGAAAAATTTGAATACCAGTTGCATGCTTAGGCTGGTTTCACATTAGCGCATTTTCAGCGCGCGCACGGCCGGGGGTAGCTCCGCCCCCGATCCGGCTCTCTGCCCGGCGTGCCCGCCCCTTCCTTGTAGCGCCGCCTCCTAGCGGACAGCGGCGCCTGCGATCGGCGCACCCTATCTTTAGCATAGGGTGCGCCGATCGTGCGCAGGCCGTGCGCTAGTTGCGCTTTGACCTGCGCTGCGCACTTTTGACGGTGCGCCGTGCGCGCCAAAATCCGAAAAGTTTGATTTTGGCGCGCACAGCGCACCGTCAAAAGTGCGCAGCGCAGGTCAAAGCGCAACTAGCGCACGGCCTGCGCACGATCGGCGCACCCTATGCTAAAGATAGGGTGCGCCGATCGCAGGCGCCGCTGTCCACTAGGAGGCGGCGCTACAAGGAAGGGGCGGGCACGCCGGGCAGAGAGCCGGCTCGGGGGCGGAGCTACCCCCGGCCGTGCGCGCGCTGAAAATGCGCTAATGTGAAACCAGCCTTAGACATTTAACCAGCATGCACTTGCAAGCGTGGACACAACACCAAACCACAAGTACCACATGTGCAACTGATCACAAAGAAGGTAGTCAGCAACGCTACATTGTTTCCCCCACTGTAAGCCCACCGGTTAGCACAGCAGCAAATGTTGAGGTGTTGTTGCAAGGCCACAGCAGTCAGGGAATCCCACTGTTATATCAATGAAAGACTGATTCTAGGCCATCAGAAAGAACACCAACTCCATCACCATCATCAGCCCTCTCTCAGTCCACCCTGTCCACCGCTACTTCCACCATATGCAGCTCTCAAGTCCAGCTCACCCTCCCAGACACTATGAGTAGGTCAAGAAAGTACTCAGTCTCTCATCCGCATACACTGGGTTTGAACGCCCACATTGCCAAACTAATCTCGTTAGAGATGATGCCCTATCGGTTGGTGGAAAGCGCAGCTTTCCGCGAACTCATGGCCTATGCAGTACCACGCTATGACCTACCCAGTCGCCACTTCTTCTCTCGCAAAGCCATCCCAGCCCTCCACCATCATGTGAAAGACCGCATTGTCCATGCACTCAAGCAGTCAGTGAGTGGAAAGGTGCACCTCACAACTGATGCATGGTCCAGTCGGCATGGCCATGGCCGTTACGTGTCCATCACTGCGCACTGGGTTAATGTGGTGGATGCAGGGTCCACAGGGGACAGCGGTGGTGGGACAGTGCTGCCTAGCCCACGGTATAGGAAACAGTTGGCTGTAGGCGTTCGACCCTCCTCCTCCTCCTCCTCCTCCAGAAGCGAAAGCTCGTCCACAGAGCGCAGTCGTACGAGCACTCCATCTGCAGCTGCCACTGTTGCACACGAGGTGTCCCCCTATCGAGCAGCTAGTGGAAAGCATCAGCAGGCTGTGTTGCAGATGATGTGTTTGGGCGACAGACACACCGCGGAGGTGCTGGCCGAGTACTTTCAGCGACAAACTGAGTCATGGCTGGGCAGTATATATCTTGAGGCAGGCAAGGTAGTTAGTGATAACGGCCGTAATTTTGTGGCAGCCATAGCCCTTTCAAAACTCAGCCACATACCTTGCTAGGCTCACACCTTGAACCTGGTGGTGCAGTGCTTCCTCAATAATTATCCGGAGTTGACAGCCCTGCTCCAGAAGGTGCGAAGACTGTGCGCGCACATCCGCCGGTCGCCTGTACACTCCATTCATATGCAGAAGCTGCAGCGATTGCTCCACCTTCCCAACCACTGCCTCATTATCGACATTGCAACAAGGTGGAACTCCACCCTGCACATGGTTGAGCGGCTGTGCGAGCAGAGGCAGGCCATAATGCATTTGTGGTAGGATACACTGTCAGGCACTTTGAGAGAAGACATGGAGTTGACAGGTGTGCAGTGGTCGAAGCTGAAAGACCTCTGTTAAATCCTTCAGTGTTTTGAGGAATGCACACGGCTGGTAAGCGCAGACGACACCATCCTAAGCATGAGCATCCCACTTATGCGTCTGCTCATGCAAACTTTGACGCACCTTAAGGAGCAGGCGTCTGCAGCCAATGTTGACATGGAGGAAGAGGTGGAGGGAATCCTTGATGACATTCAGCCATTGTCTGCTCAAGGACCTCTTCTGGACGAGGTGGAGGAAGAAGAGGAGGAGGATGATGATGGGGATTACTTAGGGGAGGAGGATGCATCTCGTGGGGCAAGTGAAAATGTTGGCGTGGCAAGGTCTGGTACAGGGTTTGTGCGTGACAGGAGGGATGTGGATTTGCCAGAAAGTGCTCCTCCACCCAGCACTCGCAGTGCATCATTGACACCGGGAACATTGGCACACATGTCAATTTATGCCTTGCAGATCCTAAAAAGGGACCCACGCATTGCCAAAATGATGAACGATGACGACTACTGGTTGGCCAGCATCCTGGATCCACGCTATAAAGGCAAATTACAAAACATCATGCCACAGGAGAACCTTGACCTAATATTGGCTACTAAACAAGCAACTCTGGTTAACCGGTTGGTTGAGGCATTCCCAGCACACAGCAGCGGTGATGGTTCTCACACAAGCCGTACGGGCCAGGGGCAGCTTGGCAGAGGTGTTCGTGGTGCACACAGCAGAAGTGGCGTTGGAGACAGGGGTTTCATGACAATGTTGTGGACTGATTTTTCACGGACCGCTCACACAACTGGTAATACTGCATCGATGGAAAGTGACAGGAGACAGCAGTTGTCAACTATGGTTAACAACTACTTTTCCTCCCATATCGATGTTCTCCCGCACAGGTCATTCCCCTTTGACTATTGGGCCGCTAAACTGGACACCTGGCCTGAATTGGCACAATATGCCTTACAGGAGCTCGCTTGCCCAGCTGCAAGTGTGCTATCGGAAAGAGTCTTCAGTGCAGCTGGATCAATCCTGACAGAAAAAAGGACCCGTCTGTCAACCCAAAATGTGGATGATCTAACCTTCATTAAAATGAACCATGCATGGGTTTCCAAGGATTTTGTCCCACCTTCCCTTGATGACACATAGGTTGCCAGAAAAATGGCTTGCTTTGGTCCTCCTCCTATTCCGCGAACTTGACCTATTTTGCCTTTTGCAGCAGCTGAATGACCCACATCTACATATGCCACTTTGTAAACCTCCCTAAGTGGGCGGCCCCCCCATGGCTGGGGTCACCACCTAGCGCACAAAACTGTGCGAGTGCCATTGCCCTGGACAGGTGGGTAGGCCGACTCTTGGGCGGGGGCACTGGCATAGGGTCTCTCATAGTGCAATCAAGTGTCTCTGACAGTGGTGGTGCACACCTGCCGTCAGACACACCGCCGTACTATGAGGGGCCCAGTACCAGTACCGACGCCCACGAGTGTGCCCCCCTTGCTTGGGCAGGGCCCCAGCATTTGCAGTGTTTACCTCTCCCTGCTCCTCCGCTGTGTAGTCTGGGCTGTCAAATCCTTCACTGGGACTGCCACTACAAATTGATTGAACTGAGAGATGATGGTTAAGATGTAGCTATGCCCTGTCCTGCTGGCCGGGCTCTAGCTCCAGATGATCAGTGGCTTCCATTTCTTATGGACGTCGACTCACAATTACATGCAGTGGTGGTTTACCATCAGCTTTCACAGTTTTCCTGCTCACAAACGTGTGACATTCCGGCGCACATTTAAAAATGTGCCCTCTCATGCCAATCAAATAGAATCGCCTACGGCCTGTGGCTTCTGTCTTTTGCACTCCAAAGTTACGTGACAGATCATGATAGCCAGTGAGCACCATGTTTACATCGCTCCCTGTTATAAAAATTGGATTGAGATGAGTAACAGTGATGGAATCAACGGAAGTGCGATACAGCAAGACTTTATTCACAAAAAAATGTTTTCACTGTCTCAACACACAAATTAATTGAGGGTCAGCATCACCTATGAGAATTGTGACGGAAGTTTTTCCCGTGAATAATAATTCCTAGATTTTTGCAATCATTAGCCTTTATGTCACTAATTGTATGCATCTCATTTCCTATTGCGGAGAGGCTGGACTGTATTACGGAGACAGAAATATATATGAAGATTTAAAAATAACACCAAAAGTATATAGTTGTGTACGCCTCAAATGCATTTCCTTTTTTCCACTTTTTAGATTGCTGTGTAATCCATACTGAGAACACGGAGATTTTACATGTTTAAGCTATGCTATATATACCTGCTATCCAGTGATAAAGTACCCTTTCTCAACTTTGTACAATCTGGTCAAATCCATACTGGGCCTGAGAACATCTTAGTCTGCCTCCTCATCTATAGACATATATTTTTAATGTGTAAACTAGGCTACATATATACGTGTTATCCGGTGAAACTGTACCCTTTATCAACTTTCTACAATGTTGTTGAATCCATACTGGGCCTGAGAACGGCTGCCGAGCTGTTAAGCAAGCTACAGCACCTGTGGTTTGGACACGTAATTTTTTCAGGAATGACGGTTAGGCCTAACTCCGGAATTGCGGTTGACCTGAACTTACTGGGAAATCATCGTTCGCGGGGAATAATCTGAATCCCAGATCCCCATCACTAACGGAGTTCAGCAGGTTATCTGCACCTGTAAGTGACAAAAGCTGGTCCTTTCAGTGTAGCGTGCATGCAGCCCCGGACATGTACTGGAATGCTAGACCTGTTATTGCTCGATCTCACGTGCCACAGCCTCGCGTATCCCTCTAGTAAGCTTGACGCGTACCGCGGGGCCATGCCGGAGTCTCGGTCGTTAACGGAATAAAGCTGAGAAATCGCTAGCACAACTACAAACGGACATACCACACCACACACAGAATCGACAAAGCTTGCGATCTGTCCATCTTTTCTGTAGCTTGTATGGTAGTGGTTTCCCGGGTGCAGTCCAATTAAGCCACAGGCTCCACTCCTGGTGGTGCCCTTTTGGACATTCCTTAAGGTTCAGCTTTGCAATCATACTGCCCCCGGAAACCAAAAACTTTGCCTTCAGGGACGCTGTTTGGAGGTTCGTGGGAATAACGCCGCCCGATCAGCAGTCGGCATATGGGTCGCCCTCTCAGGGCTGTAGGGTACTCGGTACTGGGCCGGTGTCAGTGGGATGTGTCACAGCAGCGGTGACCCGGTCGGTGGCCCTGGGCGCCCATGTAAATGGCGTGGTATAATGGTAAAGAGTTTATATAGATAGTTTGATGCCACCTGTGGTGTTCGGCAACATAGATGTTAGGCCGACGCTGCATGCAGATCCTCTGGGACTGATGGTGTTGTGCAGCAAAGATGGTGAAGCTCCTCACAGGTGGAGCTGGAGTCCCAGGGAAGTGTAGATGTAGTGATGGGGGAAAGGCACAGGCGGTGTAGGTGCTGGTACCCAGATGTAGCGATGCTGGAATAACTGTAGGACACCAGAGCGTGCAGTTCCAAAGCTTTACTCACAGTCTGCAGGTTACACAGATGCCTGCCTCCGTGCTGTGTCCTCCAGGTCAGGACCTCTGCCAACCTCCGGGACCAGAATGGAAAGCTCCCTTCCAACACTCTGCCAACATGTACCTTCCTGAACGTCTCCTTTCTAGCGCTTGTGGGGGAAGCACTCACAGGACCGTGGTTCACTGAAACGCCTCCTGTCTAACAGATGTTCCTCAGACTTTACTTGTATGGCAGACAGCTGTAGCCTTTTCCTTCTGCCTCGCACACGTCGATGCTGGGGCCTCCGAGCCTTAGTTGGGTACAGAGCATTTATAGATGCTACTTCCCCCGGTTTCTGCTGCAGGAACGTCAGTGTCCCTACAAACTCGGAGACCGGAATCCGGACCATGCGCTCCAGCTAGGAGTGAGCCTTAACTCTGCTCATCCTCCAGCTCCCCTTCTCACGTCCACACACTTCCCCTTCCCTGCACAGAGTGCCCTAACTTACCTCCTCCCGACCACAGAGAGCAGCTCCTCAGCAGTCAGGTTCAGAGGTCTCCCTGCTTGCCTGGAGTGGGAAATGTGTTGTGTGTTGGTTTCACTGCTAGAGAGACCCTTTGTTGCTCCCAAGCTTGACAACACACTCCCTAGGTGGAAGGCAATGCCACAGTGGCGACCGTACTCTTGGGGACGCCACAAGTGCACTGAGGCCCAGCCACTGCTGGATGATGCTACTGGTACATTGACCCAGACCCCTACATTCCCCTCGCACTCTACACAGCCAGAATCTGACCCAGAGGAAACTCAGGTTCCCCTTCCCGCATACTATACCACCTTACACGGTGACAAAGAGGAAGGTGCAAATGAAAGTGCAGGTTCCTTGAGCAGGTGGGGGGCATACTCATGGGCGATGGCACTGGCACAGGGCACCGCATAGTACGCAAAAGTGTCTCTGCCGGTGGGAGGGCCTAAACAGCCAAGTGCAGTGAGATGGAAGATGGGGACGACAAGGAGTTCAGAGTAGTGCAGGGATTCCCTAGCAAGGAGACTTATGTAATTGTTTTCAATGTTGGGACAGCAATTTTTGGGGAGCACTATACTCTGGTGAATGATATATGGGGCCCACCATACACTGGAGCATTCCAAAGGTGGACATCAGACACTGGAGCAGCATTTACAGGGCCCATTATACACTAGAGCAGTAGAAATGGGGCCCATTATATATGGAGCATTATTTGGGCCCATAAGACAGTGGAGCTTCATCCATTGGGACCAACATATACTGTAGCATTATGTGGAGCTCATCATATACGGTTTGAAACATTATATGGGAATAATGATTCCATATGGAGAAATATATGGGCCTCATTACTCTGTATAGCGCACTAAGCGCTGGCCATAATACTGTATGGAGTTATATACTGTCCGTTTTTGGAGGTATTGGAGAATTTAAAATGGATATCAGTCATGAGTAGTGTTGAGCATTCCGATACCGCAAGTATCGGGTATCGGCCGATACTTGCTGTATCGGAATTCCGATAACGACTTCCGATATTTTTTCAATATCGGAAGTCGGCATCGGAATCGGAAGTTCAAAGTTGATTGACAGCCTGACGTCATCATGATGCGCGGTGTGTGCGCATCATGATGCGCCGTCATTTCGGGCCTTCCGGGGGTCTCTGCCGGCCTGCCGGGGGGCTGTGTGGACTGCCCGGGGTCTGTACCGGCCTGCCGGGGGGCTGTGCCGGCCTGCCGGTGGTCTGTGCACCCTGTGGGGGTCTGTACCGGCCTGCCGGGGGGCTGTGCCGGCCTGCCGGTGGTCTGTGCACCCTGTGGGGGTCTGTACCGGCCTGCCGGGGGGCTGTGCCGGCCTGCCGGGGGGCTGTGCTGATGTCCGGGGGTCTGTGCAAGCATCGTCCGATGGGACTACAAGTCCCATCTGGCGATGCCTGCTACCATGACAGTGATTGACACATTAGCCAATGATGGGACAGTAGTAGTCCCATCATCCGGCTAATGTGTTAAATGTTAAAAAAAAAAAAAAAAAAAAAAAAATAATACTACATACATACTACATGCATGCTACATACATACTACATGCTACATACATACTACATACATACCACATACATACTACATACATACCACATATATACATACATACTACATACATAACACATATATACTACATGCATGCTACATACATACTACATGCTACATATATACTACATACATACTACATATATACTACATGCATGCTACATACATGCTACATACATACTACATATATACTACATGCATACTACATGCTACATACATACCACATACATACTACATACATACTACATGCATGCTACATACATACTACATGCTACATGCATACTACATATATACTACATACATACTACATGCTACATACATACTACATATATACTACATGCATGCTACATACATACTACATGCTACATACATACTACATATATACTACATACATACTACATACATACTACATGCATGCTACATACATACTACATGCTACATACATACCACATACATACTACATGCATGCTACATACATACTGCATGCTACATGCATGCTACATACATACTACATACATACTACATGCTACATACATACCACATATATACTACATACAATACATTCATACAATACATACATAGACATACAGTACATATAACATAGAGTAACATACTTACCAATACTTGTCACATTGTTCCCCGAAGCCATTGTCTTTTACGGAATAAATATTAACATAACAAACCACAAAAATACTCACCCACGATCCGAAGCAGTCCACGAGTGTGTCCCACGACGATCTTGGGTAGAGAACTGCAGCATCAGCTGTTGCTGCCGTTCTCTATGGGCTGCAGGAATCCAATGACGGAAGGTAGGTATCCTTCCGCACTGTATTCCTCCGCCACTTAAAAAAAAAAAAGTCCCTAGGCTCACTTTATGCCATTGCTGTGTGGGAATTTCCCACGCAGCAATGGCATAAAGTGAGACTAGGGACTTTTTTTTTTTAAGTGGCGGAGGAATACAGTGCGGAAGGATACCTACCTTCCGTCATTGGATTCCTGCAGCCCATAGAGAACGGCAGCAACAGCTGATGCTGCAGTTCTCTACCCAAGATCGTCGTGGGACACACTCGTGGACTGCTTCGGATCGTGGGTGAGTATTTTTGTGGTTTGTTATGTTAATATTTATTCCGTAGACGACAATGGCTTCGGGGAACAATGTGACAAGTATTGGTAAGTATGTTACTCTATGTTATATGTACTGTATGTCTATGTATGTATTGTATGAATGTATAGTATGTATGTAGTATATATGTGGTATGTATGTAGCATGTAGTATGTATGTAGTATGTATGTAGCATGCATGTAGCATGCAGTATGTATGTAGCATGCATGTAGTATATATGTAGTATGTATGTAGCATGTAGTATGTATGTAGTATGTATGTGGTATGTATGTAGCATGTAGTATGTATGTAGCATGCATGTAGTATATATGTAGTATGTATGTAGCATGTAGTATGTATGTAGCATGCATGTAGTATATATGTAGTATGCATGTAGCATGTAGTATGTATGTAGCATGCATGTAGTATGTATGTAGTATGTATGTGGTATGTATGTAGCATGTAGTATGTATGTAGCATGCAGTATGTATGTAGTATATATGTAGTATGTATGTAGCATGTAGTATATATGTAGTATGCATGTTGCATGCATGTAGTATATATGTAGTATGCATGTTGCATGCATGTAGTATATATGTAGTATGCATGTTGCATGCATGTAGTATATATGTAGTATGTATGTTGCATGTAGTATATATGTAGTATGAATGTAGCATGTATGTAGTATGTAGTATGAATGTAGCATGTATGTAGTATGCATGTTGTATGTATGTAGCATGTATGTAGCATGTAATTTTTTTTTTTTTTTTTACATTCAACACATTAGCCGGATGATGGGACTACTACTGTCCCATCATTAGCTAATGTGTCAATCACTGTCATGGTAGCAGGTATCGCCCGATGGGACTTGTAGTCCCATCGCACGATGCCTGCACAGCCCCCCGGCAGGCCGGCACAGCCCCCCGGCAGGCCGGCACAGCCCACCGGAGCCTGCACAGCCCCCCGGCAGGCCGGCACAGACCACCGGAGCCTGCACAGACCCCCTGGCAGGCCGGCACATCCCCCCGAAAGGCCCGTACAGACCCCAGAGAGGCTGTACAAGGGAAAAACAGGATTTTTCTTATTCCGATACCGGAAGTCCCATAGACTTGAATGGGACTTCCGGTATCGGAATCGGCGATACCGATACTTTTTTTTTTTTAAGATCGGCCGATCCATTCCGATCCGATACTTTGAAGTATCGGACGGTATCGCTCAACTCTAGTCATGAGATGTAAGAAGTTAAGTATTTTTCATTGTACTATACTGCTATTTCTCTGCCGTATCGGAGCATCATGAGTTGTGGTATGTGTTAAAGGAGCGCTCTTTGGCCCTGGGCCCACGAAAACCTGGAGCCAGCCCTCCCCCCCCACAACTGTAACCAAATAACCCCCATTTTTCAGTGCGTAACTAGTATTATGAAGTTAATTAAGGTTGACAAGCTTCAGTAACAAGAATTTATGCTTTTGGCATTCAAATGGGCACTGTTGGTGTGTTTCCTGTCCTCCTCTCACTGCCGACTTTAATTCTCCATTGACTTACATTGGGTTTCGTGTTTCGGGTTGACCCCGACTTTTCCCTATAGTCGGCCGATTTTGCTCGACCCGACTTTTGGAAAAGTCAGGTTTCATGAAACGAAACTTGACCCTAAAAAACCAAAAGTCACTCAACACTAGTTAGCAGACTTTAGTGCGGCTAATGATTCCTCAATTCTAGGTAATGGGTAAGCGTTCTTATGTGTAATGCGGTTAATCCGCCTGTAGTCAACACACATTCTCATGGTGCCTGTAAAATATCAGTATTTCTATAATAAAAAATATATGGATTAATTCTCTCATACAGAATATAGTTAACAGGCTTTGCTTACTTTAGAGAAGTGACTGACTTATTCTGAGTGCCTTGGCTCACACAGCTGTCTCTCTTGTCAAATGTATAGGTCAAAATAGTCAAAGCTGTCAAAATGTGACTATTTAGAGATAATGAATGGTTCTAAAGATCTCAGACTTTAGGCTTAAATATCTCAGACTAAGGTAATGCATAAATAACTGTATGCATATTGTTAAAATAACTACGGTTCACTTAATATGGAAGAACTTATGAACATAGTGGCAAGCCACCATATGTGGTTGTAGTTTATAGGTCAGAATAGTATATAAAGCCGGCCTAACTCTTGTTCAGGAGATCTCATATCCCTTGAGACTCTCGAACACCCGGACAGCTGCTCAAGACTATATGTAAGAACAATGCTCGTTTTCTCTTCAAATAATTACTGCATGTCATGAACTTACTTTTCTTCATTTTTGTAATCACTTTTTGAAATGAACAATTAAAAACAAGATTTATTTTATCCTCAATTCAACATTGCCTTTACTTTTGATTCTCAACCGTGCAAGAAAATATATATATATATATTTTTCTACAGTGCCATCTTTCTTTTTAACAAGGACTAATGGAGCTGCCCAGGGACTAAAACTATCTCTGATTACCCCAGCCTCCTTCATCTCCTGTAACATACCCTTGGCACATTGATAGTGCGCTGGGGGCACAGGCTGGTACCTCTCTTTAATGGGCGGATGATCTCCGGTGGGGATATGGTGTTAGTTCCCTTTTGCCTGCCCAAAGTCTAGAGGGTGTTTGCTGAGGACCCGCTCATATTCTCAAGCCACCCGGTAAGCCCCATGCATTTGGTGTGAAGGAGTGGAGTCAATGCCTGCGTGTAGCTTCTCACACCAATCCTCCAGCTGCCCCTCAGAGCCATTGTCCTCCACCTGGTCGGACGAAAGCAAGGGTTCCGCTGCCTCTATTGCACTGTTACTAACAGCGAACAGCTCAGCAAGGGTGGCATACCAGGGTAAATAGACCTCTTTCTCCCACAATTCAGAATGAGTGTCGGTACCCTCCCCTTGTGGACATCAACTACCCCTCTGGCTGTCAGGATGGTGGGCTGACTATCAGAGTACACAGGTTGTACAGGGCCTGGAAATCTTGACCTCTAAAGCCTGTTGCTAACTGACACCAAATTAACATTTCACTCCTAGGGGGTATTGCAGTGGGGAATGGATCACTCACACTGACACCGCCGACTTCTCCACCAGACAGCTCTACCTGTTGTCTCTGCATCAGGGCTCTGATCTCCTTTTACAGGACCCGCTGATGACTGGAGCTGGCGGTCTCGGCTACCTGTTGCAACAAAACAATAATTTCTCCAAGACAATTCACTATTACATTGGTGCCTAAAGTAATCATAGGATGGCATTCTCGTTGGTCAATATCAACTATAATCAAACCTTGCGACTGCAATTCTACTCTGCCAACCTTGATGGTCACCTCTTTATACCCCTCCTGAGGCAAGGGCTGACCTCTGCTGGCAAAGATGTCAAAGTATTCATTTGGGCTGCGAGTAATGTCTGAATCAGCCCAGTACCGTTTATATAGGATATATAGCATCGTTGTCACCTGGGAGCCGATGTCCAGTAAAGCATTCATACGGATGCCATCAATCACGACAGGCAGGACTGGCTGTCCTCCCACGTACTTGTCTCGCCAGCTTTGTGCCCCTGGATGTCTTACTCCTGGGGGTTGGCCCTCTGCCCCAGGGGTTGCTTGTTTAAATTACAGAATCTTGCGATGTACCCGCCTTGTTGCAGAGGCGACATATGGGCTTTCCGTCCTGGTAGTAACGATCGCTGTCTCTCCCTCTGGATGGTGGGATTCTCCTCTGCCATCGCTACGGGACATCATCTTGATTGGAGGCCAGCTGGATCTTCTCCTTTGGGGCCACTTGCATGGACTGCACAGTTTTAGTTAGTGCAGCCACACTTTTGGTCAGCTTCTTGACCTGGAGTCGTAGACATGCAGAGGAGTCATTATCTTGGGTCGGCGCGTTGGCCTCAACGGGGGTCTGTTATGAATGGGTCACTGAGGAGGAAAACAAGACCAAGCCAAGTCACAGAAAACCAGAGAGGTTGGTAACTACGCGGATTTCAGACCCCTGATCCTAACCACACAACTAACAGCAGTCGTGGAGCGTAACTACGATGATTCTAGATGCCTCGTCACAGTCGGAGGACTAAATAAGCCTAAAGCATGAAAAGTGGAAATCTAAAACTGCCCCAGAGCAGACCCCAAAGGAATAGACAGCCCCCACACATGTATTGATGGTCAGACAAGATGAAAACGCGAACACAGGTAGGAAAATAGGCTGAGCAAGCGATGGGGCCCACACTAGCTAGAAAGGACAGGAAAGGAAAGATACTGTCTGCAATCATGCCAAAAAAACCTGCAAAAATGTCCAACACTTCTGATAGCAAAAAATACCCTGAAGTCACTAGACTTCTCCCACTATGTCAGCACTCTGGCATATTCTGAGAACAGAGGAAAAAGAGGCCAATCTAATAAGGGACAAAAAGCAAACTGGCACATACTGTGACATTAAAGTGGAAATTCAGCACAGCCCCAGCCAGGGCTGGCTGACCACACAAAAAAGTGAATAGACCAAACCAAATCAAATGTGAACATAAGCAAAGACAACTTAGCTTGAGAAGGCAGGAACTGAGCTGGAAACTAAGACCTCAGGAGGCAGGAAAAAATCACCAGCATGGGAATAGGGAGTTGGCTGTCTTAAATCCATTCTGAGACTTTGAGATGTCGAATCCTCTTCCTCATTATCAGGTGGCAGGTCTCTGTTAATTAGATCAGCTTCACTACCTCCTGCCACCACCAGAGGGAGCCCTGAAAGAGAACTCAAAACTCCTCTGTCAGCACAACCAGTTTCCTCACCAGAAACCAGAGGCAGACCAGAAAATGAGTTCACAACAGGGGTCTGGGGAAAGGATGCTGCCTCTTGCTGGTATGCAATTGCTGGGCACCTAGGGGGCGCTGTGTCACTAGAATTTGGTTCACGCAGCACCTAGATGACCCAATCTTTAAAGTGCGCAATGTCCAGGTCAGGGTTTTGTAGGGCCATTATGCGCAGCTGTGTCCTTTGGGTGTTAGGCAGGAGTCCCTCAATAAACTGCTTTGTTAGCAACCTATACTCATCTTGCACGCTGTCGGGGTCAACCTGCTATATGGCTCGTAGCGCCTCCTGAAGATTAAGGGCATAGTCCCATATATTGTCCTGCACCCTTTGTTTGCATCCAAAGAATCTTTTTTATTTCTGCTGCAATGCGTGTGTCAATGGTGTCCTTCAGCCTGGCCAAGATTTGCTTGACAGTTCTTTTATCAGTGTCCAACCAGGACTTTACTTCCCTCTGGGCTGCACCAGTTAACTGGCCAGTGAGGATGCTGACTTTTTGACTCTCAGACAGAGGGAACACTTCAAACAAACTACATAGTCTCTCCTTGAAATCACTCAGGTTGTGCGACTCCCCTGAGTACTGAGGTAACTAGGCCGCTCCGGTATGTATGGCATTGATAGTGGCATTATGGGAGCTACGACTGTGGCTGCCACTGGATCTCCACCCGGGTTGGATATTTTCTTCCCCCCTAGTGAACCTAAGCCAGGCTCTGGGTATCGTTACCACAGTAAGCGGCTGCCCCGAAGGCGGGATGGATTGAGCTCCTTCAGATTTCCAAGTCGGGGATTCCTGCTTTTCGCCTGCGGATGACAGAATGCGGCCCAAACTTTACTTTGCACCCGTTTTTGGGTTCCGCCCATGACGACACACCCCTCTCCTCCCGGGCACTGTGTGACACAGTAATGGTGGCGATTTTAAAGTTCAATAAAGTCTATGGCACACAGTACCCGGTAATGCCGGACTACGACATCCTGCTCATGACGCTAAGATTGCTTCGCCCACCAGGGCCGTGGGGTACTCGGTCTGGGCCAGACAGTTCTCCAGGAGGTTGTCACGGCACCAGGGACCTGGTCTGTGGCCCTGGGCGTGCAATAAAATAATGAGGAAAAGTTTATAGGGGATTTAACGTGACGCCACCTGTGGTGTTCGGCAATGGATGGCCGACGCTGCTTAAGGAGTCCACTGGGGCCGATGGTGATGCATTCAGGATGGTTCTGCTCACCCCAGGTGGAGAGGGGCTCCAGGGATACCGGTACTGTTCTTATAAGGGATCGCAGACGTTGGGGAGCAGGACTGAGGGAGTGAGGAATGACTCAAGACTCAGGGGTTGTGCTTTCCTTTACCTTTACTTGATGGTTAGTAGTGCAGACTGTAGCACTGATAACAGATGATAATGGAGATCCGGGCAGCCTGGAAGCAATTTGGGATCCACTAAGACAGTTGGGTTTGGAGGCCTTCCTATTGCACTGTCCTCTGAGGTCCTTGCTGCCTAAAGCTATGCTCAGGCCTCTGTTCCTTCTTGTCCTTAAGTCCTTGCCTGTATGACAGGCAGTTTGAGCCTACTACAGATGTTGCTCCTTTGTGGCGGCTCCGGGCTCGCAGGAGGCTGCTGTGCCAATGTGTGTTTGATGGGGCCATGAGACATGCAGTCCCCTGCCTTCCGGATTTAGCTGCTGGGACTTTTGTACCCGTGCAGCCACGGACTCCGGCGTCCAGTTTCTAGCGCTTAGCTCTAGGGTGAGCTTGGTTACAGCTCCACTTCCCAGGTTCTCCTTGACTTCCCTCTTCCTCCTTCACTGCTCTCTCTCTCTGACTCAGACTGCCTAACCCCTGTCAGAGACACCGCACTGAACTTGCTCACTGAGCCAGTGTGCGTGCCCTGAGTAAAGCGAAAGCGTGCTCAAAGCTACCTGTGGAGCGGGCAGCAACCGAATAGATGCATACTTCAGAGCCGCAGGACCTGAAGCATGTGACTGCTAGAGGCGTGGCCTAAACTCCACAGAGCTAGGAGCTGCAAGACAATTCCTAGCAGAGTAACTGCGAGACAAAGTTACCAAGGGGCATAGACAGTGAGAATAGTCAGGACGTAGCCAATGAGTCACACACAGAGATAGCTGCAAGGTACCAGAGGGGCGAGCAGAGAGTAGTCAGGTCACAGGCAATGAGTCATACACAGATAATAACGCAGTACAAAAACAACAGGCAAACTCACAACGGGAAACAGAATCGGGTCAGAACCATATAAACAAGCTATAGCAACAAACAGGCACACGGGGTCAGCACACTAGGCCAAAGGCAAAAGTATAACTGGCAGGGATTGAAGCTACCCAGAGGTTTATGAAGCTCTCCCAGAACCAGAAAGAGACCACAATCATTAACCCCAAGTGTGCAGGTCAAAACCTGCACAGAGCTCCAGACATTAACCCCCGGTGTGCAGCTCAAAAACCTGCACTTGGATCATGACAGTACCCCCCTCTCAACGGGGGGCCTCTGGACCCCCAGGCTTCCCCGGGTACTTGGCATGGAACGCCTGAACCAGGCGATCTGCATGTACCGAACGAGCAGGGACCCATGAGCGCTCTTCTGGTCCATATCCCTTCCAGTGGACCAGGTACTGCAAAGAGCGGCGCACCCGCCGAGAGTCCACAATATGTCCGACCTCATACTCCAATTGACCCTCCACCAGCACTGGAGGAACAACAGTCTCAGAGTTCTCTTTGACAGATCCTGCTGGTTTCAACAGAGACTTATGGAACACATTAGATATTTTTAAGGAGGCGGGAAGATGCAACCTATATGCCACAGGGTTGACTATCTCCATAATCTCGTACGGACCAATGAACTTTGGTCCCAACTTAACTGATGGTACCTTTAAGTTGATGTTACGCATGGAGAGCCAAACCTTCTCTCCCACCTGAAACATGTCTCCCGAGGCTCTCTTTTTGTCCGCAAAATATCTGTATCTCCCCTGGGCCCGAGAGATATTACGCCGGACTTCAGCCCAGAGGTTTTTTAACCGTTGAACGGACCCTTCTGCTCCTGGACAACCGGAATCCACCCGAGAAAACTCCCCAAAATGCAGATTAAAGCCGTAGTTAATCAGGAATGGGGACATGTTGGTGGACTGACTCACCCGGTTGTTAAAAGCGAATTCAGCCAACAGTAATGCATCACACCAATCCTCCTGTCTGGCGGAGGTCAGACACCTGAGAATTTGTTCCAGGGATTGATTGGTGCGTTCCGTCTGACCATTGCTCTCCGGGTGATATGCCGACGAGAAGGAGAGTGAGATGCCCAATTTCATACAGAACGCCCTCCAAAATTTGGCCACAAACTGCACACCTCTGTCAGACACAACATTCAGGGGTACCCCATGCAATCGGACCACATGCTGCACAAACAACCTTGACAATGTTTCTGCTGAAGGTAATGCTGCCAAGGGAATGAAATGGGCCTGTTTAGAAAACCTGTCCACCACCACCCAGATCACTGTATTGCCCCTGGAAGGTGGAAGACCGGTAATAAAATCCATGGAAAGATGAGTCCATGGCCTATCAGGAACCGGTAAAGGTATGAGTTCCCCAGCCGGTCGGTTATGCGAGCTTTTGGAACGGGCACACATGCCACAAGCAGAAAAAAATTCCTTGACATCGGACCTTAATGAAGGCCACCAAAAACCCCTGGTTACTGCCTCTCTAGTGGCCGTGATACCTGGATGAGCACTCAGCCTAGAATCATGAAACTCCTGCAGAAGTCTAGGCCGCAATGAATCTGGAAAAAACAGTTTATCGCTTGGCCTGGTTGCCGGAGCTAGGGCCTGAGCCCTTAGGATTTCTTGTTCCAACTCAGTTGAGACCCCCGCCACTACCACCCCTGGGGGAAGAATGGAGGACGGCGGCTCAGGGGGAGACACTGGATCAAAACTTCTGGACAGGGCATCCGCTTTAACATTTTTGGATCCCGGTCGAAAAGTAATTGAGAACTGAAATCGTGAAAAAAAAAAGTGACCAACGGGCCTGTCTAGGAGTAAGCCTCTTAGCAGATTCAAGGTATGCCAAATTTTTGTGATCCGTGACAACCGTGATAGGGTGAGCCGCCCCTTCCAAAAAGTGCCTCCATTCCTCAAATGCCAGCTTGACCACAAGAAGTTCTCTATTGCTTACATCATAGTTTTTCTCAGCTGAAGAGAACTTCTTGGAGAAGAAGGCACAGGGTTTGAGATTGGTAAGGGTGGCCGGACCCTGGGACAGCACAGCCTCCACCCCCACTTCCGAAGCATCCACCTCCACAATGAATGGTTTGGACGGGTCAGGTTGCACCAACACCGGGGCAGACATAAAACATTTCTTAATTGCTGAGAAGGATTCCTTAGCGAGTACAGACCAATTTTTTACATCAGCTCCCTTCTGGGTAAGATCCGTGAGTGGTTTAACCACTTGTGAGAAACCTTTAATGAATCTCTGGTAATAGTTCGCAAATCCTAAGAAGCGCTGGAGCCCCTTGAGATCTCGAGGCTGAACCCAGTCAGCGATCGCCAGCACCTTCTTAGGATCCATACGAAACCCCTCACAGGACACAATCAACCCCAAAAAAGACAGCTCCTGTACAAAAAACGAACATTTTTCCAATTTGGCGAACAATTGGTTCTCCCTGAGTCTCTGGAGAACAGTCTTAAGATGTTGCAAGTGAGATTGACTGTCCGGGGAATACACCAAAATATCATCCAAATAAATAATAACAAAACGGCCTATCAGATCAGAAAACACAACATTGATGAAATTTTGGAAAATAGCGGGTGCATTAGTTAACCCAAATGGCATTACCAGGTTCTCGAAGAGTCCTTCTGATGTGAGGAATGCCGTTTTCCACTCGTCCCCTTCCCGAACCCTTATCAGATTGTAGGCCCCCCGCAGATCCAACTTGGAGAACCATTGGGCCCCAGCTAACTGGTTACATAAGTCTGGGATGAGGGGAAGTGGGTAAGAGTTCCTAACCGTTATCTTGTTCAGTTCCCGAAAGTCGAGTCACGGCCGCAAACCACCATCTATTTTCTTCACAAAGAAGAACCCTGCTGCCACAGGTGACACAGAAGGCCTGATATGCCCTTTGCGGAGACTCTCAGCTATGTACTCCTTTATGGCTTGGCGCTCAGGCCCAGACAAATTGAACAATCGAGCCTTAGGTAACTTGGCTCTGGGTACTAAATCAATGGCACAATCATAGGGTCTATGTGGTGGCAGCGCCTCAGCCTCACTTTTGGAAAAAACGTCTTCAAAATCTTTCAGGTACTCCGGAATACCTTCCAGATCGACAGACGACACAGACACTGATTTAACAGTGTTAACAAGATGTCCCTGGTTACCACATTTACTATTGCATCCCCATTGAGTGATTTCCCCTGTAACCCAATCAATGGTAGGATTATGGCGTTGAAGCCAAGGCATCCCCAGTACCAGTCCTGCAGGCAAGTTATCTACCACTAGACAACTTAGTTTCTCCACATGAGTGGAACCCACTTTTAGAGAAAAAAGTTCAGACCTGCAACAGATACCGTCTTGGCTAAGAGGAGATGAATCAATTGCCACAAGTTTAACAGGATCGTGAAGCCTGACTGTCCCTATTTTATAAAGAGTCACAACCTTGGTATCAATCAGGTTCACAGCCGAACCGCAGTCAATAAAAGCAGTAGTCTGAACAGGACCATAACCAAGTTCCAGTTCCACTTGCAGCACCATTTTTGCACATAAGGAAAATTGTACCTGAAGGTCTGGGTAGCCTCCTCGATTACTACCCAGACCTAATCGTTTCCCGCCATCTTGGAGGATGACGGACAGGAGGGGCAGTCCTTCTTCCAATGTCCAGATTTCCCACAATAGAAGCACAACTGCTTTTCCCGGCGGCGTCTTCTTTCCTTTCCCTCACAGGTGACAGCGTTCACCTCCATAGCCATAGGAAGAGTCTGGGTCTCATCTCCACTGAAGAATAAGGGCGTTTCCCGTTGCATAATGCCTCTAGCCCGCAGCCTGCGATCCATGCGAACCGCTTGGACCATGGCATCCTCCAGGGAGTCAGGCGGAGGATGAAGTGCCAAAGCATCCTTCAGATGTTCACACAGGCCTCTGTGGAACAGCCCCCGCAGGGCGGCGTCACTCCAGGAAATCTCCGCTGCCCAACGTCTGAATTCAGTACAGAACAATTCGGCCGAGTGCTCCCCCTGACAGACACTCATCACTTTGTCCTCAGCCAACCGCACTCTATCAGGCTCATCATAAATAAGCCCTAAGGCTTCAAAAAATGCATCCACAGACATTCTCTCAGGGGCAGAAGAGGAAAGTGAGAATTCCCAGGCTTGTGGAGACCCCCTAAGCAGGGACATCACCACCCCCACCCTCTGTTTCTCATCCCCAGAGGAGTGGGGTCTCAAAGAAAAAAAAAAGCTCACAGCCCTCCTTAAATGCCCTGAACTCATCCTTGTTACCAGAAAATATATCTGGCAATTTAACCGGGGATTCAGGTGGGATTAAAATGACATCTCTATTCCCCACCTGCTGGAAGCCAGCGGAAAGTACCCCCTGAACTGAGTCCTCAACCCGCCGTTGGGACTGGGCCAGAGCTTGGTGTTCCAAACTAAGCTTCTGCAGTGACTGAGTCAAGCTTCTCACCTGCTCAGATAAAGCACACATTGGGTCCATGCTGCAGAAGTGAGGAGAGAAAAAAAAATTGTAGGCCAGTTATAATGTCAGAGACACCGCACTGAACTTGCTCACTGAGCCAGTGTGCGTGCCCTGAGTAAAGCGAAAGCGTGCTCAAAGCTACCTGTGGAGCGGGCAGCAACCGAATAGATGCGTACTTCAGAGTCGCAGGACCTGAAGCATGTGACTGCTAGAGGCGTGGCCTAAACTCCACAGAGCTAGGAGCTGCAAGACAATTCCTAGCAGAGTAACTGCGAGACAAAGTTATCAAGGGGCATAGACAGTGAGAATAGTCAGGACGTAGCCAATGAGTCACACACAGAGATAGCTGCAAGGTACCAGAGGGGCGAGCAGAGAGTGGTCAGGTCACAGGCAATGAGTCAAACACAGATAGCTGCAAGGTACAAGAGGGGCGAGCAGAGAGTGGTCAGGTCACAGGCAATGAGTCATACACAGATAATAATGCAGTACAAAAACAACAGGCAAACTCACAACGGGAAACAGAATCGGGTCAGAACCATATAAACAAGCTATAGCAACAAACAGGCACACGGGGTCAGCACACTAGGCCAAAGGCAAAAGTATAACTGGCAGGGATTGAAGCTACCCAGGGGTTTATGAAGCTCTCCCAGAACCAGAAAGAGACCACAATCATTAACCCCAAGTGTGCAGGTCAAAACCTGCACAGAGCTCCAGACATTAACCCCCGGTGTGCAGCTCAAAAACCTGCACTGGGATCATGACAACCCCACCTCCAGGCAGAAACTTATAGGGAAGCTCTCCTAAAACCAGGTATTAGAGCTCCCCCTTGTGGCCTGGAGTCACGAAAAGTGTTGGATGCTGGTATTACCTGGTAAGGGGACCCCTCCTTGCTTCCAGGCATGACATCACCCCCTGTGAGGGAGGCAATGCCACTGTGGCAACCGCACAACCTCCTGGGGTGCCACACAATTTCTCCTGTTACCCTTGTAAAAATGCAAAATTTTAGGCTCATTTATACATTTTTGTTGCAAAAAATGTGATATAAAACACAGGAAGCAGCAGCAATATCTCTGTCTCTCGCTGCCTCTCTGCTTATCTCTCATCCTACATAGATTTCAATAGACAGATTCTTATTTTGAGATGGATTTTAGCAGTTTTTCCAGTGAATGATTTGAGAAGTTGAGGATAAATGGATAAGTGTCTCATAACTGTGGAAAGAAACAACTTTCTCTAACATACGTTTACTTAAACTATTGATTTCTGTAGTTTATAGTAACAGCAGTGGCCATTTTGTGCATTTTATGGCTTGTTGTAATTCTCTACAAAAACCCGAAATATCATCAGGTAAAATTAAATTATTAATTCTTCTTTCTGGAGATAAATTTGCCATTATTTGATAATTATTATAATTTATGGCTTCTCCACAACTCGGGGCTATTTCAGAATTAGGATTGTCACTTGTCGATGCTTTGAAATAATTCTCAGAACCTTATTAAAGGCTCCACATCGCTGACAGCCCTCTCACCGGGAGAAGCTGCCATGTCATGGTCAGACGTCTGACGTCCCTTTTAAATGGTGCCAGCTCCCTGCCAGGACCCTCCGCTTGTCTCCTGCTTGCTCCGAGCCACTGTGCCCATCTTACTAGCCTCTGTGCTCCTCTATAAGCCGAAGATGCTTCTCTTACTTTGCCTATTCCTGCAGCTTTTCCCGGTGGCTTCTTCTCCTGAGGCTTGTGAGCTGAGAGGATACGATATGGACCGTTATTACAGGGAAGGAGACCTGATGATCGGAGGGATAATACAAGTCAATACTTTATATATACCAAGTAAATTGACATTTACTGCAAGACCAAAAGCTCTGAAATGCGGTCGGTAAGTGGCCCCCTAATCGCTGTCCCACCACCTCTGTAGACCTGCCCTTATATCATCAGCGCATTATCACAGACTGGACCATTATTCCTGTAGTAACTTTTCATCTCTGTGACTTTCAGACCGTCTCTACGATTTTATCGGTATCTTATGATTTTCTTCCTCACATTTGAAGAGATTAATAAGAATCTGCAATTTCCTGCCAATATTTCCTTGGGTTACAGAATATTTGACTCTTGTGCCAATGTTCATAGGTCGGTCTGCAGCGTGCTCCGGATATTATCAGGTAAAAAGCAAATTATCCCAAACTACAGCTGCTGGAACAGGACTCACGTGGTGGGATTCATCGGAGACTTGACCACCACCTCCTCATACGCGGTAGCCCAGCTGGCCGGGATATACAGGTACCCGCAGGTACAAAACTACTCTTATATGTGCATCGTAGATAATTAGACAAGATGTAAAGTAAAAGGGACTTTAAACTTTTATGAGGGCCCCAAAGCAAAATAGATGTTTTATAGCACTGGTATCAGATGTGGCAAAAGGAATATTTGAGACTAATATGCTCCAAGGCACCACTACACTAGAAGGCACTCAATCCGTACTGGTGTGTTGGGTCTTTTACATTTAATACTCATCAATTGTGACATAAAAGCTGACACTACAGAAGAGAGGTCCCTATCCATAAGAGCAGAAGAGCTGACACTCTACAGGAGACAGGACCCTGCACATAAGAGCTGACACTCTACAGGAGAGAGGACACTGCACATAAGAGCTGACACTCTACAGGAGAGAGGACACTGCACATAAGAGCTGACACTCTACAGGAGACAGGACACTGCACATAAGAGCTGACACTCTACAGGAGACAGAGGACCCTGCACATAAGAGCTGACACTCTATAGGAGAGAGGATCCTGCATGTAAGAGCTGACACTCTACAGAAGATAGGATCCTGCACATAAGAGCTGACACTCTACAGGAGAGAGGACACTGCACATAAGAGCTGACACTCTACAGGAGACAGGACACTGCACATAAGAGCTGACACTCTACAGGAGACAGAGGACCCTGCACATAAGAGCTGACACTCTACAGGAGAGAGGATCCTGCATGTAAGAGCTGACACTCTACAGAAGATAGGATCCTGCACATAAGAGCTGACACTCTACAGGAGAGAGGACACTGCACATAAGAGCTGACACTCTACAGGAGAGGACCCTGCACATAAGATCTGACATGCTACAGGATAGAGGACACTGCACATAAGAGCTGACACTCTACAGGAGAGAGAGGGGCCTGCACATAAGAGCTGACACTCTATAGGAGAGAGAGGACCCTGCACATAAGAGCTGATACTCTAAAGGAGAGAGGACCCTGCACATAAGAGCTGACACTCTACAGGAGAGAGGACCCTGCACATAAGAGCTGACACTCTACAGGAGAGAGGACACTGCACATAAGAGCTGACAATCTACAGGAGAGAGAGGGCCTTGCACATAAGAGCTGACACTCTACAGGAGAGAGGACACTGCACATAAGAGCTGAAACTCTACAGGAGAGAGAGGGCCCTGCACATAAGAGCTGACACTCTACAGGAGAGAGGACCCTGCACATAAGAGCTGACACTCTACAGGAGAGAGAGGACCCTGCACATAAGAGCTGACACTCTACAGGAGAGAGGACCCTGCACATAAGAGCTGACACTCTACAGGAGAGAGGACCCTGCACATAAGAGCTGACACTCTACAGGAGAGAGGACCCTGCACATAAGAGCTGACACTCTACAGGAGAGAGGACCCTGCACATAAGAGCTGACACTCTACAGGAGAGAGGATCCTGCACATAAGAGCTGACACTCTACAGGAGAGAGAGGACCCTGCACATAAGATCTGACACTCTACAGTACAGAGGACCCTGCACATAAGAGCTGACACTTGTAGGGAAGGTGAGCTGACGGACGGACTAGTCAGAGTGAAGAAGGAAAGGTTTGCACAGTGTAGGTAGGTGTCAGTTATTACAGTGGGGAAACAGCTAGGAAAGTGTAGTGGACGTGCAGTACCTTGGGTTGACCATTAGATGGCAGGTAGGAGTGTGAACAAAGGACTTGACAACAGCTTAGCGCTTTGGAAACCGTTGGTCATGGAGGGCGGGGTTACAGTGACAGGGGACCGGGAGAGCTATAAATACTGAGGGAGGGTTCCAGAAGGTTCCAGTCCTCAGGGGGAGCTCCAGTGACAGGAGGACTGCGACAGTCTGTGCGCTGTGAGGAGAATCCAGACCAGGGGGACTGAGGAGAGAGAACGTCAGGGGGGTGGTCCTGACAGGAAGGACCGCAAAAAGGACGAGACAGAGGCGAAACATACCGTGTGGAAGAAGACGTCTGACCAGTAAAATTACTGTTGGTGTACGGGCCTAAGGCGGCCACAATGATGGACATGTCAGCAGCGTCATCAAGTTAAGTGGGGACGGTACGTGCATGTACGTCCCTGGTGCTAAGGTACGGTGTGTAAAGCGGGTCTAGAAACGGAGGCTCAGGAAAGTGAAGTGTGAAGTGAAGTGCGGTGTACTTCAGAGGCCGTCAGGCGGACGGCAAGCGAATAAACCTGGACCTGTTGTACCCGAATGTTGCCTCCAATTGTCTCTGTACGTCTCTGCGCGGTATAACGAGGGATCACTGTGACGAACAGCCCACAGCCGTTCGTCCACTTACGGAGGCGACTAACGGGGGTCCCGCTGCCACCAAAACGCGACGGACAGCGGACCCTGTGTCACCACTATGTCACAGTCCCACCACTGACACGGGTGTATCAGCGGATGGAGGGACGAGACACACTGCCGGCACACGGCTATCACAGGCACCGTTGGGGCTTATCTTAGTTATCCCACCACTGGCACCATGTGACCAAAAATATCCAGCAAGCTAATCTCGCTCTACAATTTGCCGCAGGGGGGGGTTTAATTTGGATGCCCCACCACTGCTATCAATCTTCCAAGTACTGCGGGGATTTATGTATATCCCACTTTCTCAGTTCCACTTTGGAACTCGCAGCTCTCCGGCGCCCCCCTTACCCTCAGGTCAGTCAGGGAACTGCACCTAGGATAATTGGTCGCCGGACGGGCTGCCTGTTGTGAACCGGCAATCAGGCTTCTGCAGTAAGGGAATTATTAATGCTGTGGCCGCAGCCCCTCATTCAGCAATATAAGACCCTTCTAGACTGCCAGCAAGCCGCAATAGCCGTACACAATGCGCTGCCACCAGTCACGGTTACTTAATTCACAGTGTTAAATTAAGAGGGTCCGTGGCAAACCCCTTGAATTAGTAGCGATTATCTATCAAAGGCGTATAGTTCGATTCTTAGAGCATGGAGACAGATATAAATTATTTCATTTATTTTCCGAAAGAGGACAGTGATCACAGATAAAAGTTGCTATAAAATTCAGACCTAAAATATGTACAGTACAGGTATAAAATAAAAGTGGAGAAAACAAAGAGATTACACTCACAGTTCCATATTGTTGTTAGGCATCCCATGTGGTTTTAAGGGGGGTGGAGGCGGAGCTGCGCGTCTCCACTCATCTGAGTTCTTGTCAGCATGGACTCTGCAGCTGTTCTGAGCTGGTTCTGCCAGGGAATGCCTTATAGACTTTCCTATGTGACATCACAGAGAGGTGCATTCTGGGTTGATCCCACCTCTCTTATCCAAGTTATGTTTTTGCTACAAAACTTAGATTAGCTATAACTTTATGGGAGAAGCTGGTATGGACTCATCAGTGGTATCATGTTTCCCAGCGTAATGAGCCTATCAAGAAAACATCAAACATCTATGCGATATGACCGTCCATTTGGGCGGAAATACTATCTCAGGTTCTGGACAGGGTAGAACTTCGAAAGATACGCGGTATTGAAGCTGGGACCGCTCAGGTTACAAAAATATGATTTCCACATCTCTACTTGGTACGGTTTTCGCAGGGCAGGCTCTTAAAGGGTTACCTCTAACCTTTATTTCAAACAAAGAGTTTTCCTTTCCCGCACTTTTT
Source organism: Dendrobates tinctorius (assembly GCF_039654945.1). Taxonomy (NCBI): domain Eukaryota; kingdom Metazoa; phylum Chordata; class Amphibia; order Anura; family Dendrobatidae; genus Dendrobates; species Dendrobates tinctorius. Next base: position 17,048,354 of record NW_027361998.1, on the reverse strand, counting down.
TCCCTCTTTCAGCTGAGGCTGAGAGAAGCCAAATGGGGTGACAGGAAATTGGTTTATGGCACTCGGGGGAAGGGAAGCTGCTGTAGTGTGCAATGTAACTGAGACACTGGCAGGCAGCTTCTCAAAGAAAATGGAGGGTTTGTTAGCACATTGCAACAGAAAACATATCTTGCAGACATTGTACATCACACCTCCCCCCTTAAGAGGGCGCTAAGGAGGCATTACCTCTCGGTAATCGGCCATGCGCACCTCAGCGGGTTCGCCCTGGCGGGACAACCCATCGGCATCGCCGTTTTCACTGCCCTTCCTGTGTTTTACAGTAAAATCGTACTGTTGAAGGGCAAGGCTCCAGCGGAGCAATCTTCCATTGGTTCCGGACACTGTGTGCAACCAGCTCAGAGGGTTGTGGTCAGTTACCACCATGAAGGCACGCCCGTACAGGTAGGGCTGCAAACGCTGCAGTGCCCACACCATGGCCAGACACTCCTTCTCGATGGTCGAGTATGCCACTTCCCTTGGCAAAAGTTTCCGGCTCAGGTACAACACGGGGTGCTCTTGGTCCCCCGAGTCGACCTGGCTAAGCACAGCACCGAGGCCAAACTCGCTGGCGTCGGTCTGTACCAGAAACGGGCGACTGCTGTCGACTGCTCTCAACACTGGAGAGTTGCACAGGGCTGCTTTCAAAGCTTGGAAAGCCGCCTCACAGTCATCTGTCCAGTTGACTGTTTGGGGTAGCCTCTGCTTGGTGAGGTCAGTCAAGGGTTTGGCAAGGGCGCTATAGTCCTGTACGAACCGCCTATAGTACCCTGCAGTGCCCAAGAAGGACTTCACCTGTTTCTTGGTCCTGGGGGTGGGCCAGGACACGATTGCATCCACTTTTTCTGGCTCCGGACTCATGGAACCCCCGCCTACCCGGTGCCCCAGGTAGTGGACCTTGCGCATGCCTATCTGGCACTTCCCCGGCTTGATGGTCAGGCCTGCCTGGTGAAGATGCTTGAGCACCTCCTGGAGGTGCTGAAGGTGTTCCTCCCAGGTGGAACTGAAGACGGCAATATTGTCTAAGTACGCCACCGCGTACTCCTTCAGTCCCCGAAGCAGGTGGTTGACCATCCGCTGGAAAGTGGCAGGGGCATTCTTCATGCCGAAGGGCATGACCGTGGACTCGTACAGTCCAAAGGGGGTGATAAAGGCGGATTTCTCCTGCGCCTCAGGGCTCAGGGGAATCTGCCAGTATCCCCGACTCAAATCCATGATGGATATGTAGTTGGCGTTTGTCAACCGCTCGAGCAGATACTCGATGCGCGGCATCGGGTGGGCATCAGAGGTTGTGATGGCGTTGAGCCCCCTGTAGTCCACGCAGAACCTGGTGGTTCGATCCTTTTTAGGCACGAGGACTACAGGTGAAGCCCACGCGCTTTTTGACCGTCGAATCACCCCCAGCCTTAACATCTCATCGATCTCTTGGCGCATGACTTGTTGCACCGTTTCAGAGATCCGATAAGGTGTTTGCCGTAATGGGGCGTGATTCCCGGTGTCCACCTCATGAACCGCTAACTCCGTCCTCCCAGGACGGTTGGTGAACACGGGCCAGAAGAGTTCCAGGGTGGCCATCAACTGCAACCGCTGGGACACGGTGAGCGAACCACTTATCTCCATGTCCTCAATGGACCCATTGGCCTTGGCCTGGGCCAGCATGTCCAGGAGAGGATCTTCCTCCCCATCCTCTGGCAGATTGCAGACCGGTAGGACGCAAGCTTCACGTTCGTAGTGCGCCTTCAGCATGTTTGACGTGAAAGGCCTTGCGCCTACCCCGAGCATGGTCAAGCGTGACCACGTAGGTGACCGGGTTGAGCTGTTGGTGGACGACGTATGGGCCTTCCCAGGCTGCCTGAAGCTTATCCGTTGGTACAGGGACCAGCGCCCACACCTTTTGACCCACCTGGTAGGTCCGCTCCCGGGCGTTCTGGTCGTACCAGCACTTCTGGTCAGCCTGAGCCTGCGTCATGTTGTCATGCACAAACTGCGTCAAGGTCTGCATCTTGTCACGGAAGCGCATGACATAATCCACGATGGACACTTCTGTGGGGTTTGGCTCATCTTCCCAGGATTCTCTTATCAACCCAAGGGGTCCCCGGACTCGCCTACCATACAGGAGCTTGAAGGGGGAGAACCCGGTCGAGGCCTGCGGAACTTCTCTGTAAGCGAACAGCAGGTGTGGGAGGTACCGCTCCCAGTCGCGCCCTTGGGTCTCAACCAGTATGCGGAGCATCTGTTTGAGGGTACCGTTGAAGCGTTCACACAAACCATTAGTCTGTGGGTGATACGGACTCGATACCAGGTGTGTCACCTGCATTTTCTCACAGAGAGCCTCCATTAGGCGAGACATGAATTGGGGCCCTTGATCGGTAAGCATCTCCCTGGGAAATCCTACCCTTGAAAAGATGGTCACCAGAGCGTCAGCCACCTTATCTGCCCTGGTTGAAGACAGAGCTACTGCCTCTGGGTACCGGGTAGCGTAGTCTACCACGGTGAGAATGTATCGCTTTCCGGAGCTGCTGGGGACGGCCAGCGGGCCTACGATGTCCACCGTGATTCTCTGGAAAGGCTCCTCTATCACCGGCAAAGCAATAAGGGGAGCCTTAAGAGCAGGCCCCGCCTTACCCACTTTTTGACAGGTGACACAGGAGCGGCAGTAGTGTGTTACATCTGTCCCCATCTTGGGCCAATAGAAGTGTTGAGACAGCCGTGCCTTTGTTTTGCCGATCCCCAAGTGTCCAGCGAGTGGAATCTCATGGGCAATCCGCAACAACTCAGTTCTGAACTGATAGGGGACGACCAACTGTCTTTCCCTCAACCACTCCTTTTTAGGATCTCTGGGTACTGTCTCCCGGTACAACCTTCCTCGTTCCCAGAACACCCTCTCCTTATCAGACTTGGAGGTGGGCGTCTTGGCGAGACCTCTCAATTTCTCCAGGCTGGCATCTGAGTGCAGAGCAGCCTGGAACTCCATGCTGGAGGCTGCCAGAAGTGACGTCAGGGTACCTCCTTTACTGGGACCCTCTGGAACCGGCTCTGGGTTCACCTCTGGTTCAGTCTCTCCTGTAGCAGCAGAGGGTCCAGAAGACAGTGCGTTACCTGCGATCTGGGCACTCTGACTGCGTGTGACAGCTGCTATGTATGCTGTCTCCCTGGGGATTTCTACAGACCCACCAGTCGGTGCTGGCTTGGGCTCTACCTCCCCATCCACCCCCAACACTTCAGGAGCAGTGCTACTTATGGGCCAGTTACCTTCCTCGGTGGCACTGGTCAGCTGCATGGCATTACCTTCCTCATGGTCCCCATGCACCTCCCCATTTCCTTGAGCACCATTGCTTACTCCTGCCAGGGGTTCCTCAGCCGTCTCACTCCGCAGAGTGACGGGGCTGAGCACTTCGGTACCTGTGGACACATCTACCGCTTCAAAGAAAGGGTTAACGGGTTCAGTCGGCACAGATACATCAACATCATCATCATCCTTCCTAGGAGAAGAATGGTTATCAGTTTGCTTTGGTACATTCACATTAGCATCAGCATCATACCTGGGGAAGGAATGGTTGTTAGTTGCATCATTACTCATCAAGGCATTAGCAGGTAACACATTCAGTTTCCCCTCAACAAACTCTTCATCATCAGGGTTAACGTTACCCTTATTATCAGTTTGGGGAAGGGTGTCAGGGACGTAGTATGCAACCATCCGCCCCAAGTCAGTCCCCAATAAAACATCAGTGGGCAGGTTTTCAGACACTCCCACCTCCCTCAACCCGCTCCCGGCACCCCAGTCAAGAAAAACTCGTGCCACTGGCAAGGGACAACGGGTGCCTCCAATCCCGGTGACAGTCAGGGTTTTCCCCACAAACTCTTCAGGGGCCGCCAGTCCAGGACGGATGAGGGTTCGTTCAGCCCTGGTGTCCTTGAGGCCTGTAGCAAGACGGGCCCCCACCTGAACAGGTTGAACGTTGTCGTCAGCCCTCCCAACCACACCTCCCACCAAAAGAACAGAGGCGTTGGGCCCGGGGGCCTTGGCTGGGGGGTTCTTCGGCCTATTCGGACAGGCCTAAAAGAAGTGACCAGGCCGCTGGCAGTGGTGACACACGCGACTGTCAGTAGCCGGCCTGTTGCTGGCAACAGGGACAGGGCCTCCGGAGGGACGGCTAGCTGGGGCATTGGGGTTGGTTGCTGGCTTACCCCCTTTCCAGCTGGTGGCGACTGGCCTCCGCGTCTCGGGCTTCCGGTTGGCCTCGTAGTTGTCGGCGATCTGCGCCGCTTTGTCCGCGTTCGTTGGTTCGCGGTCCAGGATGAACTGTCGGACCTCAGCTGGGCAGAGATGCAGGAACTGGTCTTTGATCATCAGGTCCCGTAGCTGCTCAAAGGTTTCAACGGACAGTCCATGGATCCACTGGTCAAAGTGGGTCCTGAGTCCTTGCACCACATCACTGTAGCTATCGTGTGGGCCACGTTGGAGGTGCCGGAACTTCTTTCGGTATACCTCAGGTGTCAGCCGGTATTTGGCGATCAGCGCCTGCTTTATGGCGTCATAGTCATCATCGGCTTCTGGCGGAAGAGAAGCAAATGCCTCCAGGGCTTTGCCTTTTAGCCCTGGGGTCAAGTACCTTGCCCATTGGTCTCTAGGCAGCTGGTACTGTCTGCAGGCTTTCTCAAAGGCTCGCAGAAACGTGTCCAAGTCCCCATCCTTCTCCATCACGGGAAAATGCTCTGGCCGGGGTTTAGGAGTCTGGACGCTGCTGGGCTCACTGGTTCGGGCTGTGGGGGCATTCCCACCCCACTGGAGTACCTCCAGTTCATGGGCCCTCTGCGCCTGGCGCTCGGCTCTCTCAGCCTCTCTTTGGCGCTCAGCTCTCTCCTGAGCTTGCTGGATCAGCTGCAGACGTCCAACATGGTCTTCGGCAGGGAGTTGCTGTAGAGCCAATTGCAGATAGGGGTCCAGGACTTCCCGGCTGGCGGTCTGCACCATCTGGACCCCTGCAGCTGCACCATCGGCACGGGTGCTGCCTTCTGCGCCCTGGCTCTCTTCCCATTGCACTAGAGCCGCGACCAACTGGGCTTTGGTCTTGTCGGCGACATCAATCTGCTTTGACGTGCACAGGGACCTCAGGATGTCCTTATTAAGCTGCTTATAATAAGATTCTCGCCACGTAGCCATGGTTGCCAAATAAAAGATAGAAAAGAAAAATGAAGAAATGGGAGGGAATACTTGTACGTACACACAAATGTCTCAGAACTAGTAACCACTGAGTCTGTTCTCCAAAACCTATGATGCAGGATTCCCGCAGGAACCGTGCAGGTTTTTAGTGAGAGGAATGATTGCTCAAACCAAATTACTAATGCTCTAGGATTATCCCACCGCTCTGCCACCAATATGTGACGAACAGCCCACAGCCGTTCGTCCACTTACGGAGGCGACTAACGGGGGTCCCGCTGCCACCAAAACGCGACGGACAGCGGACCCTGTGTCACCACTATGTCACAGTCCCACCACTGACACGGGTGTATCAGCGGATGGAGGGACGAGACACACTGCCGGCACACGGCTATCACAGGCACCGTTGGGGCTTATCTTAGTTATCCCACCACTGGCACCATGTGACCAAAAATATCCAGCAAGCTAATCTCGCTCTACAATTTGCCGCAGGGGGGGTTTAATTTGGATGCCCCACCACTGCTATCAATCTTCCAAGTACTGCGGGGATTTATGTATATCCCACTTTCTCAGTTCCACTTTGGAACTCACAGCTCTCCGGCGCCCCTTACCCTCAGGTCAGTCATGGAACTGCACTTAGGATAATTGGTCGCCGGACGGGCTGCCTGTTGTGAACCGGCAATCAGGCTTCTGCAGTAAGGGAATTATTAATGCTGTGACCGCAGCCCCTCATTCAGCAATATAAGACCCTTCTAGACTGCCAGCAAGCCGCAATAGCCGTACACAACGCGCTGCCACCAGTCACGGTTACTTAATTCACAGTGTTAAATTAAGAGGGTCCGTGGCAAACCCCTTGAATTAGTAGCGATTATCTATCAAAGGCGTATAGTTCGATTCTTAGAGCATGGAGACAGATCTAAATTATTATTTCATTTATTTTCCGAAAGAGGACAGTGATCACAGATAAAAGTTGCTATAAAATTCAGACCTAAAATATGTACAGTACAGGTATAAAATAAAAGTGGAGAAAACAAAGAGATTACACTCACAGTTCCATATTGTTGTTAGGCATCCCATGTGGTTTTAAGGGGGGTGGAGGCGAAGCTGCGCGTCTCCACTCATCTGAGTTCTTGTCAGCACGGACTCTGCAGCTGTTCTGAGCTGGTTCTGCCAGGGAATGCCTTATAGACTTTCCTATGTGACATCACAGAGAGGTGCATTCTGGGTTGATCCCACCTCTCTTATCCAAGTTATGTTTTTGCTACAAAACTTAGATTAGCTATAACTTTATGGGAGAAGCTGGTATGGACTCATCAGTGGTATCATGTTTCCCAGCGTAATGAGCCTATCAAGAAAACATCAAACATCTATGCGATATGACCGTCCATTTGGGCGGAAATCCTATCTCAGGTTCTGGACAGGGTAGAACTTCGAAAAATACGCGGTATTGAAGCTGGGACCGCTCAGGTTACAAAAATATGATTTCCATATCTCTACTTGGTACGGTTTTCGCAGGGCAGGCTCTTAAAGGGTTACCTCTAACCTTTATTTCAAACAAAGAGTTTTCCTTTCCCGCACTTTTTTTCCCTCTTTCAGCTGAGGCTGAGAGAAGCCAAATGGGGTGACAGGAAATTGGTTTATGGCACTCGGGGGAAGGGAAGCTGCTGTAGTGTGCAATGTAACTGAGACACTGGCAGGCAGCTTCTCAAAGAAAATGGAGGGTTTGTTAGCACATTGCAACAGAAAACATATCTTGCAGACATTGTACATCACAATCACCCCCCTAGTCCGGCCCACCAACTCTACAGGAGAGATGACACTGCACATAAGAGCTGACACTCTACAGGAGAGAGGACCCTGGCCATAAGAGCTGACACTCTGCAGGAGAGAGAGGACCCTGCACATAAGAGCTGACACTCTACAGGAGAGAGGACACTGCACATAAGAGCTGACACTCTACAGGAGAGAGGACACTGCACATAAGAGCTGACACTCTATAGGAGAGAGGACCCTGCACATAAGAGCTGACACTCCACAGGAGAGAGAGGACCCTGCACATAAGAGCTGACACTGTACAGAAGAGGGGACCCTGCACATAAGAGCTGACACTCTACAGGAGAGAGCACCATGCACACAAGAGCTGACACTCTACAGGAGAGAGGATCCTGCATATAAGAGCTGACACTCTACAGAAGAGAGGACACAGCACATAAGAGCTGACACTCTACAGAAGAGAGGACACAGCACATAAGAGCTGACTCTCTACAGAAGAGAGGACACAGCACACAAGAGCTGACACTCTACAGAAGAGAGGACACAGCACACAAGAGCTGACACTCTACAGAAGAGAGGACACAGCACATAAGAGCTGACACTCTACAGAAGAGAGGACACAGCACACAAGAGCTGACACTCTACAGAAGAGAGGACACAGCACACAAGAGCTGACACTCTACAGAAGAGAGGACACAGCACACAAGAGCTGACACTCTACAGAAGAGAGGACACAGCACACAAGAGCTGACACTCTACAGAAGAGAGGACACAGCACACAAGAGCTGACACTCTACAGAAGAGAGGACACAGCACATAAGAGCTGACACTCTACAGAAGAGAGGACACAGCACACAAGAGCTGACACTCTACAGAAGAGAGGACCCTGCACATAAGAGCTGACACTCTACAGAAGAGAGGACCCTGCACATAAGAGCTGACACTCTACAGAAGAGAGGACACAGCACACAAGAGCTGACACTCTACAGAAGAGAGGACACAGCACACAAGAGCTGACACTCTACAGAAGAGAGGACACAGCACACAAGAGCTGACACTCTACAGAAGAGAGGACACAGCACATAAGAGCTGACACTCTACAGAAGAGAGGACACAGCACACAAGAGCTGACACTCTACAGAAGAGAGGACCCTGCACATAAGAGCTGACACTCTACAGAAGAGAGGACCCTGCACATAAGAGCTGACACTCTACAGAAGAGAGGACACAGCACATAAGAGCTGACACTCTACAGGAGAGAGGATCCTGCACATAAGAGCTGACACTCTACAGGAGAGAGGATCCTGCACATAAGAGCTGACACTCTACAGGAGAGAGGACCCTGCACATAAGAGCTGACACTCTACAGAAGAGAGGACACAGCACATAAGAGCTGACACTCTACAGAAGAGAGGACACAGCACACAAGAGCTGACACTCTACAGAAGAGAGGACCCTGCACATAAGAGCTGACACTCTACAGAAGAGAGGACCCTGCACATAAGAGCTGACACTCTACAGAAGAGAGGACACAGCACATAAGAGCTGACACTCTACAGGAGACAGGACACTGCACATAAGAGCTGACACTCTACAGGAGAGAGGACCCTGCACATAAGAGCTGACACTCTACAGGAGAGAGGACCCTGCACATAAGAGCTGACACTCTACAGGAGAGGGGACCCTGCACAAAAGAGCTGACACTCTACAGGAGAGAGGACACTGCACAAAAGAGCTGACACTCTACAGGAGAGAGGACACTGCACAAAAGAGCTGACACTCTACAGGAGAGAGGACCCTGCACAAAAGAGCTGACACTCTACAGGAGAGAGGACCCTGCACATAAGAGCTGACACTCTACAGGAGAGAGGACCCTGCACATAAGAGCTGACACTCTACAGGAGAGAGGACCCTGCACATTAGAGCTGACACTCTACAGGAGAAAGGACCCTGCACATAAGAGCTGACACTCCACAGGAGAGAGAGGACCCTGCACATAAGAGCTGACACTGTACAGAAGAGGGGACCCCGCACATAAGAGCTGACGCTCTACAGGAGAGAGCACCATGCACATAAGAGCTGACACTCTACAGGAGATAGGACACTGCACGTAAGAGCTGACACTCTACAGGAGAGAGGACACTGCACATAAGAGCTGACACTCTACAGGAGATAGGACACTGCACGTAAGAGCTGACACTCTACAGGAGAGAGGACCCTGCACAAAAGAGCTGACACTCTACAGGAGAGAGGACCCTGCACATAAGAGCTGACACTCTACAGGAGAGGGGACCCTGAGCATAAGAGCTTACACTCTACAGGAGACAGGAGGCTGCACATAAGAGCTGACTCTCTACAGGAGAGAAGACCCTGCACGTAAGAGCTGACATTCTACAGGAGTGGGGACCCTGCACATAAGAGCTGAGACTCTACAGGAGAGGGGACCCTGCACATAAGAGCAGACACTCTACAGGAGAGAGGACCCTGCACATAAGAGCTGACACTCTACAGGAGAGGGGACCCTGAGCATAAGAGCTTACACTCTACAGGAGACAGGAGGCTGCACATAAGAGCTGACTCTCTACAGGAGAGAAGACCCTGCACGTAAGAGCAGACATTCTACAGGAGTGGGGACCCTGCACATAAGAGCTGACTGTGATGTACAATGTCTGCAAGATATGTTTTCTGTTGCACTGTGCTAAAAAATCCTCCATTTTGTAAGAAGCTGCCTGCCAGTGTCTCAGTTACATTGCACCCTGCAGCAGCTTCCCTTCCCCCCAGGTGATTATAAATCAACTTCCTGCCACACCATTTGGCTTCTCTCAGCCTCAGCTGAAAGAGAAAAAAGTGCGGGAAATAAACTCTTTGTTTGAAATCAGGAATCAGAAGTAAACCTTTAAGAGCCTGACCTGCGAAAACCATATACCCTAGAGATATAAAAATCATATTTTTGTAATCCGGGCGGTCACAGCGTCGCTGCCGTGGTTCTTGCGAAGCCTAATCCTTTCAGAACCTGAGATATGTGTTCCAGCTAAACGGTGTATCAGAACTACTGCATATTTGGTCTTGAATTATTGTACTCAACAAATCACAGCCAATGATGCCCTATATGTGTCTGTGCGGGCTGCCCCCATGGAGTTATGATTAGTATAAGTTTTCTAGTGTAATTCTAAATCCAAAAGGGAGAGGTGGGATTAACTAAGCATGCATCTCTCCGTGATGTCACATAGCAAGTCTATAAAGCATTTCCTGGACAAAACCAGAGCAGAACAGCTGCAGAGTCCGTGCTGACAAGAACTCAGATGAGTGGAGAAGTGCAGCTCCGCCTCCACCCCCCTTAAAACCACATGGGATGCCTAACAACAATATGGAACTGTGAGTGTAATCTCTTTGTTTTCTCCACTTTTATTTTATACCTGTACTGTACATATTTTAGGTCTCAATTTTATAGCAACTTTTATCTGTAATCACTGTCCTCTTTCGGAAAATAAATGAAATAATTATTTAGATCTGTCTCCATGCTCTAAGAATCGAACTATACGCCTTTGATAGATAATCACTACTAATTCAAGGGGTTTGCCATGGACCCTCTTAATTTAACACTGTGAATTAAGTAACCGTGGCTGGTGGCAGCGCGTTGTGCACGGCTATTGCGGCTTGCTGGCAGTCCAGAAGGGTCTTATATTGCTGAATAAGGGTCTGCGGCCACAGCATTGATAATTCCCTTACTGCAGAAGCCTAATTGCCGGTTCACAACAGGCAGCCCGTCCGGCAACCAATTATCCTACGTGCAGTTCCCTGACTGACCTGAGGGTAAGGGGGGGCGACGGAGAGCTGCGAGTTCCAAAGTGGAACTGAGAAAGTGGGATATACATAAATCCCCGCAGTACTTGGAAGGTTGATAGCAGTGGTGGGGCATCCAAAATAAAACCCCCCTGCGGCAAATTGTAGAGCGAGATTAGCTTGCTGGATATTTTTGGTCACATGGTGCCAGTGGTGGGATAACTAAGATAAGCCCCAACGGTGCCTGTGATAGCCGTGTGCCGGCAGTGTGTCTCGTCCCTCCTTCCGCTGATACACCCGTGTCAGTGGTGGGACTGTGACATAGTGGTGACACAGGGTCCGCTGTCCGTCGCATATTGGTGGCAGCGGGACCCCCCGTTAGACCTCCGTAAGTGGACGAACTGCTGTGGGCTGTTCGTCACACTGACACTCTACAGGAGAGAGGACCCTGCACATAAGAGCTGACAATCTACAGGAGAGAGGACACTGCACATAAGAGCTGACACTCTACAGGTGAGATAGGACCCTGCACATAAGAGCTGACACTCTACAGGAGAGAGGACACTGCACATAAGAGCTGACACTCTACAGGAGAGAGGATCCTGCACAAAAGAACTGACACTCTATAGGAGAGAGGACACTGCACATTAGAGCTGACACTCTAGAGGAGAGAGGACACAGCACATAAGAGCTGACACTCTAGAGGAGAGAGGACACAGCACATAAGAGCTGACACTCTACAGTAGAGAGGACCCTGCACATAAAAGCTGACACTCTACAAGAGAGAGGACACAGCACATAAGAGCTAACACTCTACAGGAGAGAGGACCCTGCACATAAGAGCTGACACTCTACAGAAGAGAGGACACAGCACATAAGAGCTAACACTCTACAGGTGAGAGGACCCTGCACATAAGAGCTGACATTCTGCAGGAGAGGGGACCCTGCGCATAAGAGCTGACACTCCACAGGAGAGAGGACCCTGCACATAAGAGCTGACACACCACAGGAGAGAGGACCCTGCACAAAAGAACTGACACTCTACAGGAGAGAGGATCCTGCACAAAAGAACTGACACTCTACAGGAGAGAGGACACTGCACATAAGAGCTGACACTCTACAGGAGAGAGGACCCTGCACAAAAGAACTGACACTCTACAGGAGAGAGGATCCTGCACAAAAGAACTGACACTCTACAGGAGAGAGGACACTGCACATAAGAGCTGACACTCTACAGGAGACAGGATACTGCACATAAGAGCTGACACTCTACAGGAGAGAGGATCCTGCACAAAAGAGCTGACACTCTACAGGAGAGAGGACACTGCACATAATAGCTGACACTGCACAGGAGAGAGGATCCTGCACAAAAGAGCTGACACTCTACAGGAGAGAGGACACTGCACATAAGAGCTGACACTCTAGAGTTGAGAGGACACAACACATAAGAGCTGACACTCTACAGGAGAGAGGATCCTGCACATAAGAGCTTACACTCAACAGGAGAGAGGATCCTGCACATAAGAGCTGACACTCTACAGGAGACAGGATACTGCACATAAGAGCTGACACAGCACATAAGAGCTGACACTCTGCAGGAGAGGGGACCCTGCACAAAAGAGCTGACACTCTACAGGAGAGAGGACCCTGCACAAAAGAGCTGACACTCTACACCAGAGAGAGAGGACCTTGCACATAAGAGCTGACACTCTACAGGAGAGGGGACCCTGCACATAAGAGCAGACACTCTACAGGAGAGGGGACCCTGCACATAAGAGCTGACACTCTGCAGGAGAGAGGACCCTGCACAAAAGAGCTGACACTCTACAGGAGAGAGGACCCTGCACATAAGAGCTTACACTCTATAGGAGAGGGGACCCTGCACATAAGAGCTGACACTCTACAGGATAGAGGAGGCGGCACATAAGAGCTGGCACTCTACAGGAGAGAGGACACTGCACATAAAAGCTGACACTCTACACTAGAGAGAGGGGACCTTGCAAAAAAGACCTGACACTCTACAGGAGAAAGAGGACTCTGCGAAGAAGAGCTGACACTGTACAGGAGAGGGGACCCTGCACATAAGAGCCGACACTCTACAGGAGAGAGGACCCTGCACATAAGAGCCGACACGCTACACTAGAAAGAGGGGACCTCTCACATAAGAGCTGACACTCTACAGGACAGAGGACCCTGCACAAAAGAGCTGACACTCTACAGGAGAGAGGACCTTGCAGATAAGAGCTGACACTCTACAAGAGAGAGGACCCTGCACATAAGAGCTGACACTCTACAGGAGAGGGGACCCTGCACATAAGAGCTGACACTCTACAGGAGAGGGGACCCTGCACATAAGAGCTGACACTCTACAGGAGAGGGGACCCTGCACATAAGAGCTGACACTCTACAGGAGAGAGGAGGCTGCACATAGGAGCTGACACTCTACAGGAGAGAGGAGGCTGCACATAAGAGCTGACACTCTACAGGAGAGAGGAGGCTGCACATAAGAGCTGACTGTCGCGTCCGTCTGCGGTCTGGGCTGCAGACAGGCAGCGCCCCGAGTAGCACCGACACCCTTTACCCCTATACAGGGATCTGGATTTACTGCAGAGCCCAGGAAGCGCTGTCTGAACAGGAGCAGAGTGCCAGAGCAGAACGGTCGCAATAGAACAGCAGGAAGGGAGCCAAAAATGGAGACGGAAACCAGGCGAGCAGCGGAGGTACTGAAACGGCAGGCAGAGGCAGAGTCGAGAGTCCAGGCAGAGGTCAAAAACCGGGAGAGTAGCGGAGATACAAAATCATCAGGTAGTAGAGGGGTCAGGAATCCAGGCCAAGGTCAGCGTCAGTAATCAGGAGAAATGCAAGGTACAAAAACGGCAGGCAACAGAGTAGTCAGAAGTTCAGGCTGAGGTCGGAGTTAACGATAGGCAATCACAAGTAACACGTAGGGGAACCAAGAATATATCCGGCGGCTTGCAAGCCCAGTCCCAAGGTATTTGAGGGATCAGGTCGTCCCTCACAGGCTCCCGGGCTGGTGATGTCATCAGGACCGCCCCCAGGACCAGACCTGATGATGATGCACCAGCCCCTTCATGACTGACAGAGGAGCGGAGTCTGCGTCCAGTAGACGCCTGCGCAGAAGCCCTTTCATTGTTGCCGCCCTCACTCGGGTGCGAGCCACGGCGCCTCCTAGTGGTTGAGGGCGGAACAGCAGGCCCCGAGATCGACGACATGTCAGTCCGGCGTCTCCTGGTGGCCGAGGCCTGGACAGCAGGCCCCGAGCCCGAGGGCGGCTTGACAGTCCGTCGCCTCCTAGTGGCTGAGGGCGGAACAGCGGGCCCCGAGTCTGACGGCGACGTGACAGTGACACTCTACAGGACACAGGATACTGCACATAAGATCTGACACACTACAGGAGAGAGGACACTGCACATAAGAGCTGACACTCTACAGGAGAGAGGATCCTGCATGTAAGAGCTGACACTCTACAGGAGAGAGGACACTGCACATAAGAGCTGACACTCTACAGGAGATAGGATCCTACACATAAGAGCTGACACTCTACAGGAGAGAGGACACTGCAAATAAGAGCTGACACTCTACAGGAGAGAGGACACTGCACATAAGATCTGACACTCTACAGGAGAGAGTACACTGCACATAAGAGCTGACACTCTACAGGAGAGAGGACCCTGCACATAAGAGCTGACACTCTACAGAAGAGAGGACACTGCACATAAGAGCTGACACTCTACAGGAGAGAGGACCCTGCACATAAGAGCTGACACTCTACAGGAGAGAGGACACAGCACATAAGAGCTGACACTGTACAAGAGAGAGGACCCTGCACATAAGAGCTGACATTCTACAGTAGAGAGGACCCTGCACATAAGAGCTGACACTCTACAGGAGAGAGGACCCTGCACATAAGAGCTGACACTCTACAGGAGAGATGACACAGCACATAAGAGCTGACACTCTATAGGAGTGAGGACTCTGCACATAAGAGCTGACACTCTACAGGAGAGAGGACCCTGCACATAAGAGCTGACACAATATTGGAGAGATGGCACTGCACATAAGAGATGACACTCTATAGGAGAGGGGACCCTGCACATAAGAGCTGACACTCTACAGGAGAGAGGACACTGCACATAAGAGCTGACACTCTACAGGAGAGAGGATCCTGCACATAAGAGCTGACACTCTACAGGAGAGAGGACACTGCACATAAGAGCTGACACTCTACAGGAGATAGGATCCTACACATAAGAGCTGACACTCTACAGGAGAGAGGACACTGCACATAAGAGCTGACACTCTACAGGAGAGATGACACTGCACATAAGATCTGACACTCTACAGGAGAGAGGACACTGCACATAAGAGCTGACACTCTACAGGAGAGAGGATCCTGCACACAAGAGCTGACACTCCACAGGAGAGAGGATCCTGCACAAAAGAGCTGACACTCTACAGGATAGAGAGGACCCTGCACATAAGAGCTGACACACTACAGGAGAGAGGACACAGCACATAGGAGCTGACACTCTACAGGAGAGAGGAGGCTGCACATAACAGCTTACACTCTACAGGAGAGAGGACCCTGCACATAAGAGCTGACACTCTACAGGAGAGAGGACACTGCACATAAGAGCTGACACTCTACAGGAGAGAGAGGACCCTGCACATAAGAGCTGACACTCTACAGGAGAGAGGAAACTGCACATAAGAGCTGACACTCTACAGGAGAGAGGATCCTGCACATAAGAGCTGACACTCTACAGGAGAGACGATCCTGCACATAAAAGCTGAGACTCTACAGGAGAGAGGACACTGCACATAAGAGCTGACACTCTACAGGAGAGAGGATCCTGCACAAAAGAGCTGACACTCTACAGGAGAGAGAGGACCCTGCACATAAGAGCTGACACTTTACAGGAGACAGGATACTGCACATAAGAGCTGACACTCTACAGGAGAGAGGATCCTGCACAAAAGAGCTGACACTCTACAGGAGAGAGGACACAGCACATAAGAGCTGACACTCTACAGGAGAGAGGACCCTGCACATAAGAGCTGACACTCTACAGGAGAGACGATCCTGCACATAAGAGCTGACACTCTACAGGAGAGAGGACACTGCACATAAGAGCTGACACTCTACAGGAGAGAGGATCCTGCACAAAAGAGCTGACACTCTACAGGAGAGAGAGGACCCTGCACATAAGAGCTGACACTCTACAGGAGACAGGATACTGCACATAAGAGCTGACACTCTACAGGAGAGAGGATCCTGCACAAAAGAGCTGACACTCTACAGGAGAGAGGACACAGCACATAAGAGCTGACACTCTACAGGAGAGAGGACCCTGCACATAAGAGCTGACACTCTACAGGAGAGGGGACCCTGCACATAAGAGCTGACACTCTACAGGAGAGAGGAAACAGCACATAAGAGCTGACACTCTACAGGAGAGAGGATCCTGCATGTAAGAGCTGACATTCTACAGGAGAGAGGACCCTGCACATAAGAACTGACACTCTACAGGAGAGAGGACACTGCACATACGAGCTGACACTCTACAGGAGAGAGGACACTGCACATAAGAGCTGACACTCTACAGGAGAGAGGACACTGCACATTAGAGCTGACACTCTACAGGAGAAAGGGCACAGCACATAAGTGCTGACACTCTACAGGAGAGAGGACCCTGCACATAAGAGCTGACACTCTACAGGAGAGAGGAAACAGCACATAAGAGCTGACACTCTACAGGAGAGAGGACACTGCACATAAGAGCTGACACTCTACAGGAGAGAGGACACTGCACATAAGAGCTGACACTCTACAGGAGATAGGATCCTGCACATAAGAGCTGACACTCTACAGGAGAGAGGATCCTGCACATAAGAGCTGACACTCTACAGGAGATAGGATACTGCACATAAAATCTGACACTCTACAGGAGAGAGGACACTGCACATAAGAGCTGACACTCTACAGGAGAGAGGACACTGCACATAAGAGCTGACACTCTACAGGAGAGAGGATCCTGCTCATAAGAGCTTACACTCAACAGGAGAGAGGATCCTGCACATAAGAGCTGACACTCTACAGGAGAGAGGACACTGCACATACTAGCTGACACTCTACAGGAGAGAGGATCCTGCACAAAAGAACTGACACTCTACAGGAGATAGAGGACCCTGCACATAAGAGCTGACACTCTACAGGAGAGAGGACACAGCACATAAGAGCTGACACTCTAGAGGAGAGAGGACACATTACATAAGAGCTGACACTCTGCAGTAGAGAGGACCCTGCACATAAAAGCTGACACTCTACAGGAGAGAGGATCCTGCACAAAAGATCTGACACTCTACAGGAGAGAGAGGACCCTGCACATAAGAGCTGACACTCTACAGGAGAGAGGACCCTGCACATAAGAGCTGAAACGCTAGAGGAGAGAGGACTCAGCACATAAGAGCTGACACTATACAAGAGAGAGGACCCTGCACATAAGAGCTGACACTCTACAGGAGAGAGGGCACAGCACATAAGAGCTAACACTATACAAGAGAGAGAGGACCCTGCACATAAGAGCTGACACTCTACAGGAGAAAGGACACTGCACATAAGAGCTGACATTCTACAGTAGAGAGGACCCTGCACATAAGAGCTGACACTCTACAGGAGAGAGGACCCTGCACATAAGAGCTGACATTCTACAGGAGAGAGGACACAGCACATAAGAGCTGACACTCTATAGGAGTGAGGACTCTGCACATAAGAGCTGTCACTCTACAGGAGAGAGGACCCTGCACATAAGAGCTGACACAATACTGGAGAGATGACACTGCACATAAGAGCTGACACTCTACAGGAGAGAGAATCCTGCACATAAGAGCTGACACTCTACAGGAGAGAGGACACTGCACATAAGAGCTGACACTCTACAGGAGATAGGATCCTACACATAAGAGCTGACACTCTACAGGAGAGAGGACACTGCACATAAGAGCTGACACTCTACAGGAGAGATGACACTGCACATAAGATCTGACACTCTACAGGAGAGTGGACACTGCACATAAGAGCTGACACTCTACAGGAGAGAGGATCCTGCACTCAAGAGCTGACACTCCACAGGAGAGAGGATCCTGCACAAAAGAGCTGACACTCTACAGGAGAGAGATGACCCTGCACATAAGAGCTGACACTCTACAGGAGAGAGGACACTGCACATAGGAGCTGACACTCTACAGGAGAGAGGAGGCTGCACATAACAGCTTACACTCTACAGGAGAGAGGACCCTGCACTTAAGAGCTGACACTCTACAGGAGAGAGGACACTGCACATAAGAGCTGACACTCTACAGGAGAGAGAGGACCCTGCACATAAGAGCTGACACTCTGCAGGAGAGAGGAAACTGCACATAAGAGCTGACACTCTACAGGAGAGAGGATCCTGCACATAAGAGCTGACACTCTACAGGAGAGAGGATCCTGCACATAAGAGCTGACACTCTACAGGAGAGAGACGACCCTGCACATAAAAGCTGACACTCTACAGGAGACAGGATACTGCACATAATTGCTGACACTCTACAGGAGAGAGGATCCTGCACAAAAGAGCTGACACTCTACAGGAGAGAGGACACAGCACATAAGAGCTGACACTCTACAGGAGAGTGGACCCTGCACATAAGAGCTGACACTCTACAGGAGAGGGGACCCTGCACATAAGAGCTGACACTCTACAGGAGAGACGACCCTGCACATAAGAGCTGACACTCTACACTAGAGAGAGAGGACCTTGCACATAAGAGCTGACACTCTACAGGAGCGGGGACCCTGCACATAAGAGCTGACACTCTACAGGAGAGAGGACCCTGCACAAAAGAGCTGACACTCTATAGGAGAGAGGACCCTGCACATAAGAGCTGACACTCTACAGGAGAGGGGACCCTGCATTTAAGAGCTGACACTCTACAGGAGAGAGGAGGTGGCACATAAGAGCTGGCACTCTAAAGGAGAGAGGACACTGCACATAAAAGCTGACACTCTACAGGAGAGAGAGGACCCTGCAAAAAAGACCTGACACTCTACAGGAGAAAGAGGACTCTGCAAAGAAGAGCTGACACTGTACAGGAGAGGGGACCCTGCACATAAGAGCTGACACTCTACAGGAGAGAGGACCCTGCACATAAGTGCCGACACTCTACAGGAGAGAGGACCTTGCACATAAGAGCTGACAATCTACAGGAGAGGGGACCCTGCACATAAGAGCTGACACTCTACAGGAGAGAGGACCCTGCACATAAGTGCCGAAACTCTGCAGGAGAGAGGACGTTGCACAAAAGAGCTGACAATCTACAGGAGAGGGGACCCTGCACAAAAGAGCTGACACTCTGCAGGAGAGAGGACCTTGCAGATAAGAGCTGACACTCTACAAGAGAGAGGACTCTGCACATAAGAGCTGACACTCTACAGGAGAGGGGACCCTGCACATAAGAGCTGACACTCTACAGGAGAGAGGACCCTGCACATAAGAGCTGACACTCTACAGGAGAGAGGAGGCTGCACATAAGAGCTGACACTCTACAGGAGAGAGGACACTGCACATAGGCGCTGACAATCTACAGGAGATAGGAGGCTGCACATAACAGCTTAAACTCTACAGGAGAGAGGACACTGCACTTAAGAGCTGACACTCTACAGGAGAGAGTGGGCTGCACATAAGAGCTGACACTCTACAGGACACAGGATACTGCACATAAGATCTGACACACTACAGTAGAGAGTACACTGCACATAAGAGCTGACACTCTACAGGAGAGAGGACACTGCACATAAGAGCTGACACTCTACAGGAGAGAGAGGACCCTGCACATAAGAGCTGACACTCTACAGGAGAGAGGACACTGCACATAAGAGCTGACACTCTACAGGAGAGAGGATCCTGCACATAAGAGCTAACACTCTACAGGAGAGATGACACAGCACATAAGAGCTGACACTCTACAGGAGAGAGGACACTGGACATAAGAGCTGACACTCTACAGGAAGAGAAGATACTGCACAAAAGAGCTGACACTCTACAGGAGAGAGAGGACCCTGCAAATAAGAGCTGACACTCTACAGGAGAGAGGACACTGCACATTAGAGCTGACACTCTACAGGAGAAAGGGCACAGCACATAAGAGCTGACACTCTACAGGAGAAAGGACCCAGCACATAAGAGCTGACACTCTACAGGAGAGAGGACCCTGCACATAAGTGCTGACACTCTACAGGAGAGAGGACTCTGCACATAAGAGCTGACACTCTACAGGAGAGAGGAAACAGCACATAAGAGCTGACACACTACAGGAGAGAGGATCCTGCACGTAAGAGCTGACACTCTACAGGAGAGAGGACACTGCACATAAGAGCTGACACTCTACAGGAGAGAGAGGACCCTGCACATAAGAACTGACACTCTACAGGAGAGAGGACACTGCACATAAGAGCTGACACTCTACAGGAGAGAGGACCCTGCACATAAGAGCTAACACTCTACAGGAGAGAGGATCCTGCACATAAGAGCTGACACTCTACAGGAGAGAGGACACTGCACATAAGAGCTGACACTCTACAGGAGAGAGGATCCTGCACAAAAGAGCTGACATTCTACAGGAGAGAGAGGACCCTGCACATAAGAGCTGACACTCTACAGGAGAGAGGACACTGCACATTAGAGCTGACACTCTACAGGAGAAAGGGCACAGCACATAAGAGCTGACACTCTACAGGAGAAAGGACCCTGCACATAAGAGCTGACACTCTACAGGAGAGAGGACCCTGCACATAAGTGCTGACACTCTACAGGAGAGAGGACCCTGCACATAAGAGCTGACACTCTACATGAGAGAGGACCCTGCACATAAGAGCTGACACTCTACAGGAGAGAGGACACAGCACATAAGAGCTGACACTCTATAGGAGTGAGGACACTGCACATAAGAGCTGACACAATACTGGAGAGATGACACTGCACATAAGAGCTGACACTCTACAGGAGACAGGATACTGCACATAAGAGCTGACACTCTACAGGAGAGAGGATCCTGCACAAAAGAGCTGACACTCTACAGGAGAGAGGACTATGCACATAAGAGCTGACACTCTACAGGAGAGGGGACCCTCCACATAAGAGCTGACACTCTAGAGGAGAGAGGACCCTGCACATAAGAGCTGACACTCTACAGGAGAGAGGACCTTGCACATAGGAGCTGACACTCTACAGGAGAGAGGAGGCTGCACATAACAGCTTACACTCTACAGGAGAGAGGACCCTGCACATAAGAGCTGACACTCTACAGGAGAGAGGACACTGCACATAAGAGCTGACACTCTACAGGAGAGAGAGGACCCTGTACATAAGAGCTGACACTCTACAGGAGAGAGGATCCTGCACATAAGAGCTGGCACTCTACAGGAGAGAGGATCCTGCACATAAGAGCTGACACTCTACAGGAGAGAGACGACCCTGCACATAAGAGCTGACACTCTACAGGAGACAGGATACTGCACATAATTGCTGACACTCTACAGGAGAGAGGATCCTGCACATAAGAGCTGACACTCTACACTAGAGAGAGAGGACCTTGCACATAAGAGCTGACACTCTTCAGGAGCGGGGACCCTGCACATAAGAGCTGACTCTCTACAGGAGAGAGGACCCTGCACAAAAGAGCTGACACTCTATAGGAGAGAGGACCCTGCACATAAGAGCTGACACTCTACAGGAGAGAGGACCCTGCATATAAGAGCTGACACTCTACAGGAGAGGGGACCCTGCATTTAAGAGCTGACACTCTACAGGAGAGAGGAGGCGGCACATAAGAGCTGGCACTCTACAGGAGAGAGGACACTGCACATAAAAGCTGACACTCTACAGGAGAGAGAGGACCCTGCAAAAAAGACCTGACACTCTACAGGAGAAAGAGGACTCTGCAAAGAAGAGCTGACACTGTACAGGAGAGAGGACCCAGCACATAAGTGCTGACACTCTACAGGAGAGAGGACCTTGCACATAAGAGCTGACAATCTACAGGAGAGGGGACCCTGCACATAAGAGCTGACACTCTACAGGAGAGAGGACCCTGCACATAAGTGCCGACACTCTACAGGAGAGAGGACCTTGCACATAAGAGCTGACAATCTACAGGAGAGGGGACCCTGCACAAAAGAGCTGACACTCTGCAGGAGAGAGGACCTTGCAGATAAGAGCTGACACTCTACAAGAGAGAGGACTCTGCACATAAGAGCTGACACTCTACAGGAGAGGGGACCCTGCACATAAGAGCTGACACTCAACAGGAGAGAGGACCCTGCACATAAGAGCTGACACTCTACAGGAGAGAGGAGGCTGCACATAAGAGCTGACACTCTACAGGAGAGAGGACACTGCACATAGGCGCTGACAATCTACAGGAGATAGGAGGCTGCACATAACAGCTTAAACTCTACAGGAGAGAGGACCCTGCACTTAAGAGCTGACACTCTACAGGAGAGTGTGGGCTGCACATAAGAGCTGACACTCTACAGGACACAGGATACTGCACATAAGATCTGACACACTACAGGAGAGAGTACACTGCACATAAGGGCTGACACTCTACAGGAGAGAGGACACTGCACATAAGAGCTGACACTCTATAGGAGAGAGAGGACCCTGCACATAAGAGCTGACACTCTACATGAGAGAGGACACTGCACATAAGAGCTGACACTCTACAGGAGAGAGGATCCTGCACATAAGAGCTAACACTCTACAGGAGAGAGGACACAGCACATAAGAGCTGACACTCTACAGGAGAGAGGACACTGGACATAAGAGCTGACACTCTACAGGAAGAGAGGATCCTGCACAAAAGAGCTGACACTCTAAAGGAGAGAGAGGACCTTGCAAATAAGAGCTGACACTCTACAGGAGAGAGGACACTGCACATTAGAGCTGACACTCTACAGGAGAAAGGGCACAGCACATAAGAGCTGACACTCTACAGGAGAAAGGACCCTGCACATAAGAGCTGACACTCTACAGGAGAGAGGACCCTGCACATAAGTGCTGACACTCTACAGGAGAGAGGACTCTGCACATAAGAGCTGACACTCTACAGGAGAGAGGAAACAGCACATAAGAGCTGACACACTACAGGAGAGAGGATCCTGCACGTAAGAGCTGACACTCTACAGGAGAGAGGACACTGCACATAAGAGCTGACACTCTACAGGAGAGAGAGGACCCTGCACATAAGAACTGACACTCTACAGGAGAGAGGACACTGCACATAAGAGCTGACACTCTACAGGAGAGAGGACCCTGCACATAAGAGCTAACACTCTACAGGAGAGAGGATCCTGCACATAAGAGATGACACTCTACAGGAGAGAGGACACTGCACATAAGAGCTGACACTCTACAGGAGAGAGGATCCTGCACAAAAGAGCTGACACTCTACAGGAGAGAGAGGACCCTGCACATAAGAGCTGACACTCTACAGGAGAGAGGACACTGCACATTAGAGCTGACACTCTACAGGAGAAAGGGCACAGCACATAAGAGCTGACACTCTACAGGAGAAAGGACCCTGCACATAAGAGCTGACACTCTACAGGAGAGAGGACCCTGCACATAAGTGCTGACACTCTACAGGAGAGAGGACCCTGCACATAAGAGCTGACACTCTACAGGAGAGAGGAAACAGCACATAAGAGCTGACACTCTACAGGAGAGAGGATCCTGCACGTAAGAGCTGACATTCTACATGAGAGAGGACCCTGCACATAAGAGCTGACACTCTACAGTAGAGAGGACACTGCACATAAGAGCTGACACTCTACAGGAGAGAGGACACTGCACATAAGAGCTGATACTCTACAGAAGATAGGATCCTGCACATAAGAGCTGACACTCTACAGGAGAGAGGATCCTGCACATAAGAGCTGACACTCTACAGGAGATAGGATACTGCACATAAGATCTGACACTCTACAGGAGAGAGGACACTGCACATAAGAGCTGACACTCTACAGGAGAGAGGACACTGCACATAAGAGCTGACACTCTACAGGAGAGAGGATCCTGCACATAAGAGCTTACACTCAACAGGAGAGAGGATCCTGCACATAAGAGCTGACACTCTACTGGAGAGAGGACACTGCACATACTAGCTGACACTCTACAGGAGAGAGGATCCTGCACAAAAGAATTGACTACAGGAGATAGAGGACCCTGCACATAAGAGCTGACACTCTAGAGGAGAGAGGACACAGCACATAAGAGCTGACACTCTACAGTAGAGAGGACCCTGCACATAAAAGCTGACACTCTACAGGAGAGAGGATCCTGCACAAAAGATCTGACACTCTACAGGAGAGAGAGGACCCTGCACATAAGAGCTGACAATCTACAGGAGAGAGGACCCTGCACATAAGAGCTGACACTCTACAGGAGAGAGGACACAGCACATAAGAGATGACACTCTATAGGAGTGAGGACTCTGCACATAAGAGCTGACACTCTACAGGAGAGAGGACCCTGCACATAAGAGCTGACACAATACTGGAGAGATGACACTGCACATAAGAGCTGACACTCTATAGGAGAGGGGACCCTGCACATAAGAGCTGACACTCTACAGGAGAGAGGATCCTGCACATAAGAGCTGACACTCTACAGGAGAGAGGACACTGCACATAAGAGCTGACACTCTACAGGAGATAGGATCCTACACATAAGAGCTGACACTCTACAGGAGAGAGGACACTGCACATAAGAGCTGACACTCTACAGGAGAGATGACACTGCACATAAGATCTGACACTCTACAGGAGAGAGGACACTGCACACAAGAGCTGACACTCCACAGGAGAGAGGATCCTGCACAAAAGAGCTGACACTCTACAGGAGAGAGAGGACCCTGCACATAAGAGCTGACACTCTACAGGAGAGAGGACATTGAACATAGGAGCTGACACTCTACAGGAGAGAGGAGGCTGCACATAACAGCTTACACTCTACAGGAGAGAGGACCCTGCACATAAGAGCTGACACTCTACAGGAGAGAGGACACTGCACATAAGAGCTGAAACACTAGAGGAGAGAGGACACATCACATAAGAGCTGACACTGTACAAGAGAGAGGACCCTGCACATAAGAGCTGACACTCTACAGGAGAAAGGACCCTGCACATAAGAGCTGACACTCTACAAGAGAATGGACCCTGCACATAAGAGCTGACACTCTACAGGAGAGAGGACCCTGCACATAAGAGCTGACACTCTACAGGAGAGAGGACCCTGCACATAAGATCTGACAATCTACAGGAGAGAGGACACTTCACATAAGAGCTGACACTCTACAGGAGAGAGGATCCTGCACGTAAGAGCTGACACTCTACAGGAGAGAGGACCCTGCACATAAGAGCTGACACTCTACAGGAGAAAGGACACTGCACATAAGAGCTGACACTCTACAGGAGAGAGGATCCTGCACGTAAGAGCTGACACTCTACAGGAGAGAGGACACTGCACATAAGAGCTGACACTCTACAGGAGATAGGATCCTACACATAAGAGCTGACACTCTAGATTAGAGAGGACACTGCACATAAGATCTGACACTCTACAGGAGAGAGGACACTGCACATAAGAGCTGACACTCTACAGGAGAGAGGATCCTGCACGTAAGAGCTGACACTCTACAGGAGAGAGGACACTGCACATAAGAGCTGACACTCTACAGGAGATAGGATCCTACACATAAGAGCTGACACTCTACAGGAGAGAGGACACTGCACATAAGAGCTGACACTCTACAGGAGAGAGGACACTGCACATAAGATCTGACACTCTACAGGAGAGAGGACACTGCACATAAGAGCTGACACTCTACAGGAGAGAGGACCCTGCACATAAGAGCTGACACTCTACAGAAGAGAGGACACTGCAAACAAGAGCTGACACTCTACAGGAGAGAGGACCCTGCACATAAGAGCTGACACTCTACAGGAGAGAGGACACAGCACATAAGAGCTGACACTCTAGAGGAGAGAGGACACAGCACATAAGAGCTGACACTGTACAAGAGAGAGGACCTTGCACATAAGAGCTGACACTCTACAGGATAAAGGACCCTGCACATAAGAGCTGACATTCTACAGTAGAGAGGACCCTGCACATAAGAGCTGACACTCTACAGGAGAGAGGACCCTGCACATAAGAGCTGACACTCTACAGGAGAGATGACACAGCACATAAGAGCTGACACTCTATAGGAGTGAGGACTCTGCACATAAGAGCTGACACTCTACAGGAGAGAGGACCCTGCACATAAGAGCTGACACAATACTGGAGAGATCACACTGCACATAAGAGATGACACACTATAGGAGAGGGGACCCTGCACATAAGAGCTGACACTCTACAGGAGAGAGGATCCTGCACATAAGAGCTGACACTCTACAGGAGAGAGGACACTGCACATAAGAGCTGACACTCTACAGGAGATAGGATCCTACACATAAGAGCTGACACTCTACAGGAGAGAGGACACTGCACATAAGAGCTGACACTCTACAGGAGAGAGGACACTGCACATAACAGCTTACACTCTACAGGAGAGAGGACCCTGCACATAAGAGCTGACACTCTACAGGAGAGAGGACACTGCACATAAGAGCTGACACTCTACAGGAGAGAGAGGACCCTGTACATAAGAGCTGACACTCTACAGGAGAGAGGACACTGCACATAAGAGCTGACACTCTACAGGAGAGAGGAAACTGCACATAAGAGCTGACACTCTACAGGAGAGAAGATCCTGCACATAAGAGCTGACACTCTACAGGAGAGAGGATCCTGCACATAAGAGCTGACACTCTACTGGAGAGAGACGACCCTGCACATAAGAGCTGACACTCTACAGGAGACAGGATACTGCACATAATTGCTGACACTCTACAGGAGAGAGGATCCTGCACAAAAGAGCTGACACTCTACAGGAGAGAGGACACAGCACATAAGAGCTGACACTCTACAGGAGAGAGGACCCTGCACATAAGAGCTGACACTCTACAGGAGAGGGGACCCTGCACATAAGAGCTGACACTCTACAGGAGAGACGACCCTGCACATAAGAGCTGACACTCTACACTAGAGAGAGAGGACCTTGCACATAAGAGCTGACACTCTACAGGAGCGGGGACCCTGCACATAAGAGCTGACACTCTACAGGAGAGAGGACCCTGCACAAAAGAGCTGACACTCTATAGGAGAGAGGACCCTGCACATAAGAGCTGACACTCTACAGGAGAGAGGACCCTGCATATAAGAGCTGACACTCTACAGGAGAGGGGACCCTGCATTTAAGAGCTGACACTCTACAGGAGAGAGGAGGCGGCACATAAGAGCTGGCACTCTACAGGAGAGAGGACACTGCACATAAAAGCTGACACTCTACAGGAGAGAGAGGACCCTGCAAAAAAGACCTGACACTCTACCGGAGAAAGAGGACTCTGCAAAGAAGAGCTGACACTGTACAGGAGAGGGGACCCTGCACATAAGAGCTGACACTCTACAGGAGAGAGGACCCTGCACATAAGTGCCGACACTCTACAGGAGAGAGGACCTTGCACATAAGAGCTGACAATCTACAGGAGAGGGGACCCTGCACATAAGAGCTGACACTCTACAGGAGAGAGGACCCTGCACATAAGTGCCGACACTCTACAGGAGAGAGGACCTTGCACATAAGAGCTGACAATCTACAGGAGAGGGGACCCTGCACAAAAGAGCTGACACTCTGCAGGAGAGAGGACCTTGCAGATAAGAGCTGACACTCTACAAGAGAGAGGACTCTGCACATAAGAGCTGACACTCTACAGGAGAGGGGACCCTGCACATAAGAGCTGACACTCTACAGGAGAGAGGACCCTGCACATAAGAGCTGACACTCTACAGGAGAGAGGAGGCTGCACATAAGAGCTGACACTCTACAGGAGAGAGGACACTGCACATAGGAGCTGACACTCTACAGGAGAGAGGATCCTGCACACAAGAGCTGACACTCCACAGGAGAGAGGATCCTGCTCAAAAGAGCTGACACTCTTCATGAGAGAGGACACTGCACATAGGAGCTGACACTCTACAGGAGAGAGGAGGCTGCACATAACAGCTTACACTCTGCAGGAGAGAGGACCCTGCACATAAGAGCTGACACTCTACAGGAGAGAGGACACTGCACATAAGAGCTGACACTATTCATGAGAGAGGACACTGCACATAGGAGCTGACACTCTACAGGAGAGAGGAGGCTGCACATAACAGCTTACACTCTGCAGGAGAGAGGACCCTGCACATAAGAGCTGACACTCTACAGGAGAGAGGACACTGCACATAAGAGCTGACACTCTACAGGAGAGAGGATCCTGCACATAAGAGCTGACACTCTACAGGAGATAGGATACTGCACACAAGATCTGACACTCTACAGGAGAGAGGACACTGCACATAAGAGCTGACACTCTACAGGAGAGAGGACACTGCACATAAGAGCTGACACTCTACAGGAGAGAGGATCCTGCACATAAGAGCTTACACTCAACAGGAGAGAGGATCCTGCACATAAGAGCTGACACTCTACAGGAGAGATTGCAATGCACATACTAGCTGACACTCTACAGGAGAGAGGATCCTGCACAAAAGAACTGACACTCTACAGGAGATAGAGGACCCTGCACATAAGAGCTGACACTCTACAGGAGAGAGGACACAGCACATAAGAGCTGACACTCTAGAGGGGAGAGGACACAGCACATAAGAGCTGACACTCTACAGTAGAGAGGACCCTGCACATAAAAGCTGACACTCTACAGGAGAGAGGATCCTGCAAAAAATATCTGACACTCTACAGGAGAGAGAGGACCCTGCACATAAGAGCTGACACTCTACAGGAGAGAGGACCCTGCACATAAGAGCTGAAACGCTAGAGGAGAGAGGACACAGCACATAAGAGCTGACACTGTACAAGAGAGAGGACCCTGCACATAAGAGCTGACACTCTACAGGAGAGAGGGCACAGCACATAAGAGCTGACACTCTACAGGAGAAAGGACCCTGCACATAAGAGCTGACATTTTACAGTAGAGAGGACCCTGCACATAAGAGCTGACACTCTACAGGAGAGAGGACCCTGCACATAAGAGCTGACACTCTACAGGAGAGAGGACACGGCACATAAGAGCTGACACTCTATAGGAGTGAGGACTCTGCACATAATAGCTGACACTCTACAGGAGAGAGGACCCTGCACATAAGAGCTGACACAATACTGGAGAGATGACACTGCACATAAGAGCTGACACTCTATAGGAGAGGGGACCCTGCACATAAGAGCTGACACTCTACAGGAGAGGATCCTGCACATAAGAGCTGACACTCTACAGGAGAGAGGACACTGCACAAAAGAGCTGACACTCTACAGGAGATAGGATCCTACACATAAGAGCTGACACTCTACAGGAGAGAGGACACTGCACATAAGAGCTGACACTCTACAGGAGAGAGGACACTGCACATAAGAGCTGACACTCTACAGGAGATAGGATCCTACACATAAGAGCTGACACTCTACAGGAGAGAGGACACTGCACATAAGAGCTGACACTCTACAGGAGAGATGACACTGCACATAAGATCTGACACTCTACAGGAGAGAGGACACTGCACATAAGAGCTGACACTCTACAGGAGAGAGGATCCTGCACACAAGAGCTGACACTCCACAGGAGAGAGGATCCTGCACAAAAGAGCTGACACTCTACAGGATAGAGAGGACCCTGCACATAAGAGCTGACACTCTACAGGAGAGAGGACACTGCACATAGGAGCTGACACTCTACAGGAGAGAGGAGGCTGCACATAACAGCTTACACTCTACAGGAGAGAGGACCCTGCACATAAGAGCTGACACTCTACAGGAGGGAGGATCCTGCACAAAAGAGCTGACACTCTACAGGAGAGAGAGGACCCTGCACATAAGAGCTGACACTCTACAGGAGAGAGGACACTGCACATTAGAGCTGACATTCTACAGGAGAAAAGGCACAGCACATAAGAGCTGACACTCTACATGAGAAAGGACCCTGCACATAAGTGTCGACACTCTACAGGAGAGAGGACCCTGCACATAAGAGCTGACACTCTACAGGAGAGAGCAAACAGCACATAAGAGCTGACACTCTACAGGAGAGTGGATCCTGCACGTAAGAGCTGACATTCTACAGGAGAGAGGACCCTGCACATAAGTGCTGACACTCTACAGGAGAGAGGACCCTGCACATAAGAGCTGACACTCTACAGGAGAGAGCAAACAGCACATAAGAGCTGAAACTCTACAGGAGAGAGGATCCTGCACGTAAGAGCTGACATTCTACAGGAGAGAGGACCCTGCACATAAGAGCTGACACTCTACAGGAGAGAGGACCCTGCACATAAGAGCTGACACTCTACAGGAGAGAGGACACTGCACATAAGAGCTGACACTCTACAGGAGAGAGGACACTGCACATAAGAGCTGACACTCTACAGGAGATAGGATCCTGCACATAAGAGCTGACACTCTACAGGAGATAGGATACTGCACATAAGATCTGACACTCTACAGGAGAGAGGACACTGCACATAAGAGCTGACACTCTACAGGAGAGAGGACACTGCACATAAGAGCTGACACTCTACAGGAGATAGGATACTGCACATAAGATCTGACACTCTACAGGAGAGAGGACACTGCACATAAGAGCTGACACTCTACAGGAGAGAGGACACTGCACATAAGAGCTGACACTCTACAGGAGAGAGGATCCTGCACATAAGAGCTGACACTCTACAGGAGATAGGATACTGCACACAAGATCTGACACTCTACAGGAGAGAGGACACTGCACATAAGAGCTGACACTCTACAGGAGAGAGGACACTGCACATAAGAGCTGACACTCTACAGGAGAGAGGATCCTGCACATAAGAGCTTACACTCAACAGGAGAGAGGATCCTGCACATAAGAGCTGACACTCTACAGGAGAGATTACAATGCACATACTAGCTGACACTCTACAGGAGAGAGGATCCTGCACAAAAGAACTGACACTCTACAGGAGATAGAGGACCCTGCACATAAGAGCTGACACTCTACAGGAGAGAGGACACAGCACATAAGAGCTGACACTCTAGAGGGGAGAGGACACAGCACATAAGAGCTGACACTCTACAGTAGAGAGGACCCTGCACATAAAAGCTGACACTCTACAGGAGAGAGGATCCTGCAAAAAATATCTGACACTCTACAGGAGAGAGAGGACCCTGCACATAAGAGCTGACACTCTACAGGAGAGAGGACCCTGCACATAAGAGCTGAAACGCTAGAGGAGAGAGGACACAGCACATAAGAGCTGACACTGTACAAGAGAGAGGACCCTGCACATAAGAGCTGACACTCTACAGGAGAGAGGGCACAGCACATAAGAGCTGACACTCTACAGGAGAAAGGACCCTGCACATAAGAGCTGACATTTTACAGTAGAGAGGACCCTGCACATAAGAGCTGACACTCTACCGGAGAGAGGACCCTGCACAGAAGAGCTGACACTCTACAGGAGAGAGGACCCTGCACATAAGAGCTGACACAATACTGGAGAGATGACACTGCACATAAGAGCTGACACTCTATAGGAAAGGGGACCCTGCACATAAGAGCTGACACTCTACAGGAGAGGATCCTGCACATAAGAGCTGACACTCTACAGGAGAGAGGACACTGCACATAAGAGCTGACACTCTACAGGAGAGATGACACTGCACATAAGATCTGACACTCTACAGGAGAGAGGAGACTGCACATTAAAGCTGACACTCTACAGGAGAGAGGATCCTGCACACAAGAGCTGACACTCCGAAGGAGAGAGGATCCTGCTCAAAAGAGCTGACACTCTACAGGAGAGAGAGGACCCTGCACATAAGAGCTGACACTCTACAGGAGAGAGGACACTGCACATAGGAGCTGACTCTCTACAGGAGAGAAGAGGCTGCACATAACAGCTTACACTCTACAGGAGAGAGGACCCTGCACATAAGAGCTTACACTCTACAGGAGAGAGCACACTGCACATAAGAGCTGACACTCTACAGGAGAGAGAGGACCCTGCACATAAGAGCTGACACTCTACAGGAGAGAGGAAACTGCTCATAAGAGCTGACACTCTACAGGAGAGAGGATCCTGCACATAAGAGCTGACACTCTACAGGAGAGAGGATCCTTCACATAAGAGCTGACACTCTACTGGAGAGAGGACACTGCACATAAGAGCTGACACTCTACAGGAGAGAGGATCCTGCACAAAAGAGCTGACACTCTACAGGAGAGAGTGGACGCTGCACATAAGAGCTGACACTTTCCAGGAGATAGGATACTGCACATAAGATCTGACACTCTACAGGAGAGAGGACACTGCACATAAGAGCTGAAACTCTACAGGAGAGAGGACACTGCACATAAGAGCTGACACTCTACAGGAGAGAGGATCCTGCACATAAGAGCTTACACTCAACAGGAGAGAGGATCCTGCACATAAGAGCTGACACTCTACAGGAGAGATTACAATGCACATACTAGCTGACACTCTACAGGAGAGAGGATCCTGCACAAAAGAACTGACACTCTACAGGAGATAGAGGACCCTGCACATAAGAGCTGACACTCTACAGGAGAGAGGACACAGCACATAAGAGCTGACACTCTAGAGGAGAGAGGACACAGCACATAAGAGCTGACACTCTACAGTAGAGAGGACCCTGCACATAAAAGCTGACACTCTACAGGAGAGAGGATCCTGCAAAAAATAAATGACACTCTACAGGATAGAGAGGACCCTGCACATAAGAGCTGACACTCTACAGGAGAGAGGACCCTGCACATAAGAGCTGAAACGCTAGAGGAGAGAGGACACAGCACATAAGAGCTGACACTGTACAAGAGAGAGGACCCTGCACATAAGAGCTGACACTCTACAGGAGAGAGGGCACAGCACATAAGAGCTGACACTCTACAGGAGAAAGGACCCTGCACATAACAGCTGACATTCTACAGAAGAGAGGACCCTGCACATAAGAGCTGACACTCTACAGGAGAGATGACACAGCACATAAAAGCTGACACTCTATAGGAGTGAGGACTCTGCACATAAGAGATGACACTCTACAGGAGAGAGGACCCTTCACATAAGAGCTGACACAATACTGGAGAGATGACACTGCACATAAGAGCTGACACTCTATAGGAGAGGGGACCCTGCACATAAGAGCTGACAATCTACAAGAGAGAGGATCCTGCACATAAGAGCTGACACTCTACAGGAGAGAGGACAATGCACAAAAGAGCTGACACTCTACAGGAGATAGGATCCTACACATTAGAGCTGACACTCTACAGGAGAGAGGACACTGCACATAAGAGCTGACACTCTACAGGAGAGAGGACAATGCACAAAAGAGCTGACACTCTACAGGAGATAGGATCCTACACATTAGAGCTGACACTCTACAGGAGAGAGGATCCTGCACACAAGAGCTGACACTCCGAAGGAGAGAGGATCCTGCTCAAAAGAGCTGACACTCTACAGGAGAGAGAGGACCCTGCACATAAGAGCTGACACTCTACAGGAGAGAGGACACTGCACATAGGAGCTGACTCTCTACAGGAGAGAAGAGGCTGCACATAACAGCTTACACTCTACAGGAGAGAGGACCCTGCACATAAGAGCTTACACTCTACAGGAGAGAGCACACTGCACATAAGAGCTGACACTCTACAGGAGAGAGAGGACCCTGCACATAAGAGCTGACACTCTACAGGAGAGAGGAAACTGCTCATAAGAGCTGACACTCTACAGGAGAGAGGATCCTGCACATAAGAGCTGACACTCTACAGGAGAGAGGATCCTTCACATAAGAGCTGACACTCTACTGGAGAGAGGACACTGCACATAAGAGCTGACACTCTACAGGAGAGAGGATCCTGCACATAAGAGCTGACACTCTACAGGAGAGAGTGGACGCTGCACATAAGAGCTGACACTTTCCAGGAGATAGGATACTGCACATAAGATCTGACACTCTACAGGAGAGAGGACACTGCACATAAGAGCTGAAACTCTACAGGAGAGAGGACACTGCACATAAGAGCTGACACTCTACAGGAGAGAGGATCCTGCACATAAGAGCTTACACTCAACAGGAGAGAGGATCCTGCACATAAGAGCTGACACTCTACAGGAGAGATTACAATGCACATACTAGCTGACACTCTACAGGAGAGAGGATCCTGCACAAAAGAACTGACACTCTACAGGAGATAGAGGACCCTGCACATAAGAGCTGACACTCTACAGGAGAGAGGACACAGCACATAAGAGCTGACACTCTAGAGGAGAGAGGACACAGCACATAAGAGCTGACACTCTACAGTAGAGAGGACCCTGCACATAAAAGCTGACACTCTACAGGAGAGAGGATCCTGCAAAAAATAAATGACACTCTACAGGATAGAGAGGACCCTGCACATAAGAGCTGACACTCTACAGGAGAGAGGACCCTGCACATAAGAGCTGAAACGCTAGAGGAGAGAGGACACAGCACATAAGAGCTGACACTGTACAAGAGAGAGGACCCTGCACATAAGAGCTGACACTCTACAGGAGAGAGGGCACAGCACATAAGAGCTGACACTCTACAGGAGAAAGGACCCTGCACATAACAGCTGACATTCTACAGAAGAGAGGACCCTGCACATAAGAGCTGACACTCTACAGGAGAGATGACACAGCACATAAGAGCTGACACTCTATAGGAGTGAGGACTCTGCACATAAGAGATGACACTCTACAGGAGAGAGGACCCTTCACATAAGAGCTGACACAATACTGGAGAGATGACACTGCACATAAGAGCTGACACTCTATAGGAGAGGGGACCCTGCACATAAGAGCTGACAATCTACAAGAGAGAGGATCCTGCACATAAGAGCTGACACTCTACAGGAGAGAGGACAATGCACAAAAGAGCTGACACTCTACAGGAGATAGGATCCTACACATTAGAGCTGACACTCTACAGGAGAGAGGACACTGCACATAAGAGCTGACACTCTACAGGAGAGAAGACACTGCACATAAGATCTGACACTCTACAGGAGAGAGGACACTGCACATAAGAGCTGACACTCTACAGGAGAGAGGATCCTGCACACAAGAGCTGACACTCCACAGGAGAGAGGATCCTGCTCAAAAGAGCTGACACTCTTCATGAGAGAGGACACTGCACATAGGAGCTGACACTCTACAGGAGAGAGGAGGCTGCACATAACAGCTTACACTCTGCAGGAGAGAGGACCCTGCACATAAGAGCTGACACTCTACAGGAGAGAGGACACTGCACATAAGAGCTGACACTCTTCATGAGAGAGGACACTGCACATAGGAGCTGACACTCTACAGGAGAGAGGAGGCTGCACATAACAGCTTACACTCTGCAGGAGAGAGGACCCTGCACATAAGAGCTGACACTCTACAGGAGAGAGGACACTGCACATAAGAGCTGACACTCTACAGGAGAGAGGATCCTGCACATAAGAGCTGACACTCTACAGGAGATAGGATACTGCACACAAGATCTGACACTCTACAGGAGAGAGGACACTGCACATAAGAGCTGACACTCTACAGGAGAGAGGACACTGCACATAAGAGCTGACACTCTACAGGAGAGAGGATCCTGCACATAAGAGCTTACACTCAACAGGAGAGAGGATCCTGCACATAAGAGCTGACACTCTACAGGAGAGATTGCAATGCACATACTAGCTGACACTCTACAGGAGAGAGGATCCTGCACAAAAGAACTGACACTCTACAGGAGATAGAGGACCCTGCACATAAGAGCTGACACTCTACAGGAGAGAGGACACAGCACATAAGAGCTGACACTCTAGAGGGGAGAGGACACAGCACATAAGAGCTGACACTCTACAGTAGAGAGGACCCTGCACATAAAAGCTGACACTCTACAGGAGAGAGGATCCTGCAAAAAATATCTGACACTCTACAGGAGAGAGAGGACCCTGCACATAAGAGCTGACACTCTACAGGAGAGAGGACCCTGCACATAAGAGCTGAAACGCTAGAGGAGAGAGGACACAGCACATAAGAGCTGACACTGTACAAGAGAGAGGACCCTGCACATAAGAGCTGTCACTCTACAGGAGAGAGGGCACAGCACATAAGAGCTGACACTCTACAGGAGAAAGGACCCTGCACATAAGAGCTGACATTTTACAGTAGAGAGGACCCTGCACATAAGAGCTGACACTCTACAGGAGAGAGGACCCTGCACATAAGAGCTGACACTCTACAGGAGAGAGGACACGGCACATAAGAGCTGACACTCTATAGGAGTGAGGACTCTGCACATAATAGCTGACACTCTACAGGAGAGAGGACCCTGCACATAAGAGCTGACACAATACTGGAGAGATGACACTGCACATAAGAGCTGACACTCTATAGGAGAGGGGACCCTGCACATAAGAGCTGACACTCTACAGGAGAGGATCCTGCACATAAGAGCTGACACTCTACAGGAGAGAGGACACTGCACAAAAGAGCTGACACTCTACAGGAGATAGGATCCTACACATAAGAGCTGACACTCTACAGGAGAGAGGACACTGCACATAAGAGCTGACACTCTACAGGAGAGATGACACTGCACATAAGATCTGACACTCTACAGGAGAGAGGAGACTGCACATAAGAGCTGACACTCTACAGGAGAGAGGATCCTGCACACAAGAGCTGACACTCCAAAGGAGAGAGGATCCTGCTCAAAAGAGCTGACACTCTACAGGAGAGAGAGGACCCTGCACATAAGAGCTGACACTCTACAGGAGAGAGGACACTGCACATAGGAGCTGACTCTCTACAGGAGAGAAGAGGCTGCACATAACAGCTTATACTCTACAGGAGAGAGGACCCTGCACATAAGAGCTTACACTCTACAGGAGAGAGGACACTGCACATAAGAGCTGACACTCTACAGGAGAGAGAGGACCCTGCACATAAGAGCTGACACTCTACAGGAGAGAGGAAACTGCTCATAAGAGCTGACACTCTACAGGAGAGAGGATCCTGCACATAAGAGCTGACAATCTACAGGAGAGAGGATCCTTCACATAAGAGCTGACACTCTACTGGAGAGAGGACACTGCACATAAGAGCTGACACTCTACAGGAGAGAGTATCCTGCACAAAAGAGCTGACACTCTACAGGAGAGAGTGGACGCTGCACATAAGAGCTGACACTTTCCAGGAGATAGGATACTGCACATAAGATCTGACACTCTACAGGAGAGAGGACACTGCACATAAGAGCTGAAACTCTACAGGAGAGAGGACACTGCACATAAGAGCTGACACTCTACAGGAGAGAGGATCCTGCACATAAGAGCTTACACTCAACAGGAGAGAGGATCCTGCACATAAGAGCTGACACTCTACAGGAGAGATTACAATGCACATACTAGCTGACACTCTACAGGAGAGAGGATCCTGCACAAAAGAACTGACACTCTACAGGAGATAGAGGACCCTGCACATAAGAGCTGACACTCTACAGGAGAGAGGACACAGCACATAAGAGCTGACACTCTAGAGGAGAGAGGACACAACACATAAGAGCTGACACTCTACAGTAGAGAGGACCCTGCACATAAAAGCTGACACTCTACAGGAGAGAGGATCCTGCAAAAAATATCTGACACTCTACAGGAGAGAGAGGACCCTGCACATAAGAGCTGACACTCTACAGGAGAGAGGACCCTGCACATAAGAGCTGAAACGCTAGAGGAGAGAGGACACAGCACATAAGAGCTGACACTGTACAAGAGAGAGGACCCTGCACATAAGAGCTGACACTCTACAGGAGAGAGGGCACAGCACATAAGAGCTGACACTCTACAGGAGAAAGGACCCTGCACATAAGAGCTGACATTCTACAGTAGAGAGGACCCTGCACATAAGAGCTGACACTCTACAGGAGAGAGGACACAGCACATAAGAGCTGACACTCTATAGGAGTGAGGACTCTGCACATAAGAGCTGACACTCTACAGGAGAGAGGACCCTGCACATAAGAGCTGACACAATACTGGAGAGATGACACTGCACATAAGAGCTGACACTCTATAGGAGAGGGGACCCTGCACATAAGAGCTGACACTCTACAGGAGAGAGGATCCTGCACATAAGAGCTGACACTCTACAGGAGAGAGGACAATGCACAAAAGAGCTGACACTCTACAGGAGATAGGATCCTACACATTAGAGCTGACACTCTACAGGAGAGAGGACACTGCACATAAGAGCTGACATTCTACAGGAGAGATGACACTGCACATAAGATCTGATACTCTACAGGAGAGAGGACACTGCACATAAGAGCTGACACTATACAGGAGAGAGGATCCTGCACACAAGAGCTGACACTCCACAGGAGAGAGGATCCTGCTCAAAAGAGCTGACACTCTACAGGAGAGAGAGGACCCTGCACATAAGAGCTGACACTCTTCATGAGAGAGGACACTGCACATAGGAGCTGACACTCTACAGGAGAGAGGAGGCTGCACATAACAGCTTACACTCTGCAGGAGAGAGGACCCTGCACATAAGAGCTGACACTCTACAGGAGAGAGGACACTGCACATAAGAGCTGACACTCTACAGGAGAGAGAGGACCCTGCACATAAGAGCTGACACTCTACAGGAGAGAGGAAACTGCTCATAAGAGCTGACACTCTACAGGATAGAGGAAACAGCACATAAGAGCTGACACTCTACAGGAGAGAGGACACTGCACATTAGAGCTGACACTCTACAGGAGAAAGTGCACAGCACATAAGAGCTGACACTCTACAGGAGAAAGGACCCTGCACATAAGAGCTGACACTCTACAGGAGAGAGGACCCTGCACATAAGAGCTGACACTCTACAGGATAGAGGAAACAGCACATAAGAGCTGACACTCTACAGGAGAGAGGATCCTGCACGTAAGAGCTGACATTCTACAGGAGAGAGGACCCTGCACATAACAGCTGACACTCTACAGGAGAGAGGACCCTGCACATAAGAGCTGACACTCTAGAGGAGAGAGGACACTGCACATAAGAGCTGACACTCTACAGGAGAGAGGACACTGCACATAAGAGCTGACACTCTACAGGAGATAGGATCCTGCACATAAGAGCTGACACTCTACAGGAGAGAGGAAACTGCACATAATAGCTGACACTCTACAGTAGAGAGGATCCTGCACAAAAGAACTGACACTCTACAGGAGATAGAGGACCCTTCACATAAGAGCTGACACTCTAAAGGAGAGAGGACACTGCAAATAAGAGCTGACACTCTACAGTAGAGAGGACCCTGCACATAAGAGCTGACACTCTATAGGAGAGAGGATCCTGCACTTAAGAGCTGACACTCTACAGGAGAGAGGACACAGAACATAAGAGCTGACACTCTACAGGAGAGAGGACCCTGCACATAAGAGCTGACACTCTACAGGAGAGACTATCCTGCACATAAGAGCTGACACTCTACAGGAAAGAGAGGACCCTGCACATATGAGCTGACACTCTACAGGAGAGAGGACACTGCACATAAGAGCAGACACTCTACAGGAGAGAGGACACAGCACATAAGAGCTGACACTATACAAGAGAGAGGACCCTGCACATAAGAGCTGACACTCTACAGGAGAGAGGGCACAGCACATAAGAGCTGACACTCTACAGGAGAATGGACCCTGCACATAAGAGCTGACACTCTACAGGAGAGAGGACCCTGCACATAAGAGCTGACACTCTACAGGAGAGAGGACCCTGCACATAAGAGCTGACACTCTACAGGAGAGAGGACACAGCACATAAGAGCTGACACTCTACAGGACAGAGGACCCTGCACATAAGAGCTGACACTCTACAGAAGAGAGGACACTGCACATAAGAGCTGACACTCTACAGGAGAGAGGACCCTGCACATAAGAGCTGACACTCTACAGGAGAGAGGGCACAGCACATAAGAGCTGACACTCTACAGGAGAATGGACCCTGCACATAAGAGCTGACACTCTACAGGAGAGAGGACCCTGCACATAAGAGCTGACACTCAACAGGAGAGAGGACCCTGCACATAAGAGCTGACACTCTACAGGAGAGAGGACACAGCACATAAGAGCTGACACTCTACAGGAGAGAGGACCCTGCACATAAGAGCTGA
Organism: Dendrobates tinctorius; assembly: GCF_039654945.1. NCBI lineage: Eukaryota > Metazoa > Chordata > Amphibia > Anura > Dendrobatidae > Dendrobates > Dendrobates tinctorius. The sequence continues at coordinate 17,008,160 of NW_027361998.1, read as the reverse complement.
CACTCTGCAGAAGAGAGGACACTGCACATAAGAGCTGACATTCAACAGGAGAGAGGACCCTGCACATAAGAGCTGACACTCTACAGGAGAGAGGACACAGCACATAAGAGCTGACACTCTAAAGGAGAGAGGACCCTGCATATAAGAGCTGACACTCTACAGAAGAGAGGACACTGCACATAAGAGCTGACACTCTACAGGAGAGAGGACCCTGCACATAAGAGCTGACACTCTACAGGAGAGAGGACACAGCACAAAAGAGCTGACACTCTACAGGAGAGAGGATCCTGCACGTAAGAGCTGACACTCTACAGGAGAGAGGACACTGCACATAAGAGCTGACACTCTACAGGAGATAGGATCCTACACATAAGAGCTGACACACTACAGGAGAGAGGACACTGCACATAAGAGCTGACACTCTACAGGAGAGAGGACCCTGCACATAAGAGCTGACACTCTACAGAAGAGAGGACACTGCACATAAGAGCTGACACTCTACAGGAGAGAGGACCCTGCACATAAGAGCTGACACTCTACAGGAGAGAGGACACAGCACAAAAGATCTGACACTCTACAGGAGAGAGGACACTGCACATAAGAGCTGACACTCTACAGGAGAGAGGACCCTGCACATAAGAGCTGACACTCTACAGGAGAAAGGGCACAGCACATAAGAGCTGACACTCTACAGGAGAAAGGACCCTGCACATAAGTGCTGACACTCTACAGGAGAGAGGACCCTGCACATAAGAGCTGACACTCTACAGGAGAGAGCAAACAGCACATAAGAGCTGACACTCTACAGGAGAGAGGATATTGCACGTAAGAGCTGACATTCTACAGGAGAGAGGATCCTGCATGTAAGAGCTCTCATTCTACAGGAGAGAGGACCCTGCACATAAGAGCTGACACTCTACAGGAGAGAGGACCCTGCACATAAGAGCTGACACTCTACAGGAGAGAGGACACTGCACATAAGAGCTGACACTCTACAGGAGAGAGGACACTGCACATAAGAGCTGACACTCTACAGGAGATAGGATCCTGCACATAAGAGCTGACACTCTTCAGGAGGTAGGATACTGCACATAAGATCTGACACTCTACAGGAGAGAGGACACTGCACATAAGAGCTGACACTCTACAGGAGAGAGGACACTGCACATAAGAGCTGACGCTCTACAGGAGATAGGATACTGCACATAAGATCTGACACTCTACAGGAGAGAGGACACTGCACATAAGAGCTGACACTCTACAGGAGAAAGGACACTGCACATAAGAGCTGACACTCTACAGTAGAGAGGATCCTGCACATAAGAGCTGACACTCTACAGGAGATAGGATACTGCACACAAGATCTGACACTCTACAGGAGAGAGGACACTGCACATAAGAGCTGACACTCTACAGGAGAGAGGACACTGCACATAAGAGCTGACACTCTACAGGAGAGAGGATCCTGCACATAAGAGCTTACACTCAACAGGAGAGAGGATCCTGCACATAAGAGCTGACACTCTACAGGAGAGATTACAATGCACATACTAGCTGACACTCTACAGGAGAGTGGATCCTGCACAAAAGAACTGACACTCTTCAGGAGATAGAGGACCCTGCACATAAGAGCTGACACTCTACAGGAGAGAGGACACAGCACATAAGAGCTGACACTCTAGAGGGGAGAGGACACAGCACATAAGAGCTGACACTCTACAGTAGAGAGGACCCTGCACATAAAAGCTGACACTCTACAGGAGAGAGGATCCTGCAAAAAATATCTGACACTCTACAGGAGAGAGAGGACCCTGCACATAAGAGCTGACACTCTACAGGAGAGAGGACCCTTCACATAAGAGCTGAAACGCTAGAGGAGAGAGGACACAGCACATAAAAGCTGACACTGTACAAGAGAGAGGACCCTGCACATAAGAGCTGACACTCTACAGGAGAGAGGGCACAGCACATAAGAGCTGACACTCTACAGGAGAAAGGACCCTGCACATAAGAGCTGACATTCTACAGTAGAGAGGACCCTGCACATAAGAGCTGACACTCTACAGGAAAGAGGACCCTGCACATAAGAGCTGACACTCTACAGGAGAGAGGACACAGCACATAAGAGCTGACACTCTATAGGAGTGAGGACTCTGCACATAAGAGCTGACACTCTACAGGAGAGAGGACCCTGCACATAAGAGCTGACACAATACTGGAGAGATGACACTGCACATAAGAGTTGACACTCTACAGGAGAGAGGATCCTGCACATAAGTGCTGACACTCTACAGGAGAGTGGACACTGCACAAAAGAGCTGACACTCTACAGGAGATAGGATCCTACACATAAGAGCTGACACTCTACAGGAGAGAGGACACTGCACATAAGAGCTGACACTCTACTGAAGAGATGACACTGCACATAAGATCTGACACTCTACAGGAGAGAGGACACTGCACATAAGAGCTGACACTCTACAGGAGAGAGGATCCTGCACACAAGAGCTTACACTCCACAGGAGAAAGGATCCTGCTCAAAAGAGCTGACACTCTACAGGAGAGGACCCTGCACATAAGAGCTGACACTCTACAGGAGAGAGGACACTGCACATAGGAGCTGACTCTCTACAGGAGAGAAGAGGCTGCACATAACAGCTTACACTGTACAGGAGAGAGGACCCTGCACATAAGAGCTGACACTCTACAGGAGAGAGGACACTGCACATAAGAGCTGACACTCTACAGGAGAGAGGATCCTGCACATAAGAGCTTACACTCAACAGTAGAGAGGATCCTGCACATAAGAGCTGACACTCTACAGGAGAGATTACAATGCAAATACTAGCTGACAATCTACAGGAGAGAGGATCCTGCACAAAAGAACTGACACTCTACAGGAGATAGAGGACCCTGCACATAAGAGCTGACACTCTACAGGAGAGAGGACACAGCACATAAGAGCTGACACTCTAGAGGAGAGAGGACACAGCACATAAGAGCTGACACTCTACAGTAGAGAGGACCCTGCACATAAAAGCTGACACTCTACAGGAGAGAGGATCCTGCAAAAAATATCTGACACTCTACAGGAGAGAGAGGACCCTGCACATAAGAGCTGACACTCTACAGGAGAGAGGACCCTGCACATAAGAGCTGAAACGCTAGAGGAGAGAGGACACAGCACATAATAGCTGACACTGTACAAGAGAGAGGACCCTGCACATAAGAGCTGACACTCTACAGGAGAGAGGGCACAGCACATAAGAGCTGACACTCTACAGGAGAAAGGACCCTGCACATAAGAGCTGACATTCTACAGTAGAGAGGACCCTGCACATAAGAGCTGACACTCTACAGGAGAGAGGACACAGCACATAAGAGCTGACACTCTATAGGAGTGAGGACTCTGCACATAAGAGCTGACACTCTACAGGAGAGAGGACCCTGCACATAAGAGCTGACACAATACTGGAGAGATGACACTGCACATAAGAGCTGACACTCTATAGGAGAGGGGACCCTGCACATAAGAGCTGACACTCTACAGGAGAGAGGATCCTGCACATAAGAGCTGACACTCTACAGGAGAGAGGACAATGCACAAAAGAGCTGACACTCTACAGGAGATAGGATCCTACACATAAGAGCTGACACTCTACAGGAGAGAGGACACTGCACATAAGAGCTGACACTCTACAGGAAAGATGACACTGCACATAAGATCTGACACTCTACAGGAGAGAGGACACTGCACATAAGAGCTGACACTCTACAGGAGAGAGGATCCTGCACACAAGAGCTGACACTCCACAGGAGAGAGGATCCTGCTCAAAAGAGCTGACACTCTACAGGAGAGAGAGGACCCTGCACATAAGAGCTGACACTCTTCATGAGAGAGGACACTGCACATAGGAGCTGACACTCTACAGGAGAGTGGAGGCTGCACATAACAGCTTACACTCTGCAGGAGAGAGGACCCTGCACATAAGAGCTGACACTCTACAGGAGAGAGGACACTGCACATAAGAGCTGACACTCTACAGGAGAGAGAGGACCCTGCACATAAGTGCTGACACTCTACAGGAGAGAGGAAACTGCTCATAAGAGCTGACACTCTACAGGAGAGAGGATCCTGCACATAAGAGCTGACACTCTACAGGAGAGAGGACACTGCACATAAGAGCTGACACTCTACAGGAGAGAGGATCCTGCACAAAAGAGCTGACACTCTACAGGAGAGAGTGGACCCTGCACATAAGAGCTGACACTCTACAGGAGAGAGGCCACTGCACATAAGAGCTGACACTCTACAGGAGAGAGGATCCTGCATATAAGAGCTGACACTCTACAGGAGAGAGGACACTGCACATAAGAGCTGACACTCTACAGGAGAGAGGACACTGCACATTAGAGCTGACACTCTACAGGAGAAAGTGCACAGCACATAAGAGCTGACACTCTACAGGAGAAAGGACACTGCACATTAGAGCTGACACTCTACAGGAGAAAGTGCACAGCACATAAGAGCTGACACTCTACAGGAGAAAGGACACTGCACATAAGAGCTGACACTCTACAGGATAGAGGACCCTGCACATAAGAGCTGACACTCTACAGGATAGAGGAAACAGCACATAAGAGCTGACAATCTACAGGAGAGAGGATCCTGCACGTAAGAGCTGACATTCTACAGGAGAGAAGACCCTGCACATAACAGCTGACACTCTATAGGAGAGAGGACCCTTCACATAAGAGCTGACACTCTAGAGGAGAGAGGACACTGCACATAAGAGCTGACACTCTACAGGAGAGAGGACACTGCACATAAGAGCTGACACTCTACAGGAGATAGGATCCTGCACATAAGAGCTGACACTCTACAGGAGAGAGGAAACTGCACATAATAGCTGACACTCTACAGTAGAGAGGATCCTGCACAAAAGAACTGACACTCTACAGGAGATAGGATCCTGCACATAAGAGCTGACACTCTACAGGAGAGAGGACACTGCAAATAAGAGCTGACACTCTACAGTAGAGAGGACCCTGCACATAAGAGCTGACACTCTACAGGAGAGAGGACCCTGCACATAAGAGCTGACACTCTACAGGAGAAAGGACTCTGCACAAAAGAGCTGACACTCTACAGGAAAGAGGACCCTGCACATAAGAGCTGACACAATACAGGAGAGATGACACTGCACATAAGAGCTGACACTCTATAGGAGAGAGGATCCTGCACTTAAGAGCTGACACTCTACAGGAGAGAGGACCCTGCACATAAGAGCTGACACTCTACAGGAGAGACGATCCTGCACAAAAGAGCTGACACTCTACAGGAGATAGAGGACCCTGCACATATGAGCTGACACTCTACAGGAGAGAGGACACTGCACATAAGAGCAGACACTCTACAGGAGAGAGGACACAGCACATAAGAGCTGACACTATACAAGAGAGAGGACCCTGCACATAAGAGCTGACACTCTACAGGAGAGAGGGCACAGCACATAAGAGCTGACACTCTACAGGAGAATGGACCCTGCACATAAGAGCTGACACTCTACAGGAGAGAGGACCCTGCACATAAGAGCTGACACTCTACAGGAGAGAGGACCCTGCACATAAGAGCTGACACTCTACAGGAGAGAGGACACAGCACATAAGAGCTGACACTCTACAGGAGAGAGGACCCTGCACATAAGAGCTGACACTCTACAGAAGAGAGGACACTGCACATAAGAGCTGACACTCTACAGGAGAGAGGACCCTGCACATAAGATCTGACACTCTACAGGAGAGAGGGCACAGCACATAAGAGCTGACACTCTACAGGAGAATGGACCCTGCACATAAGAGCTGACACTCTACAGGAGAGAGGACCCTGCACATAAGAGCTGACAATCTACAGGAGAGAGGACCCTGCACATAAGAGCTGACACTCTACAGGATAGAGGACACAGCACATAAGAGCTGACACTCTACAGGAGAGAGGACCCTGCACATAAGAGCTGACACTCTACAGAAGAGAGGACACTGCACATAAGAGCTGACATTCAACAGGAGAGAGGACCCTGCACATAAGAGCTGACACTCTACAGGAGAGAGGACCCTGCACATAAGAGCTGACACTCTACAGAAGAGAGGACACTGCACATAAGAGCTGACACTCTACAGGAGAGAGGACCCTGCACATAAGAGCTGACACTCTACAGGAGAGAGGACACAGCACAAAAGAGCTGACACTCTACAGGAGAGAGGATCCTGCACGTAAGAGCTGACACTCTACAGGAGAGAGGACACTGCACATAAGAGCTGACACTCTACAGGAGATAGGATCCTACACATAAGAGCTGACACACTACAGGAGAGAGGACACTGCACATAAGAGCTGACACACTACAGGAGAGAGGACACTGCACATAAGAGCTGACACTCTACAGGAGAGAGGACCCTGCACATAAGAGCTGACACTCTACAGAAGAGAGGACGCTGCACATAAGAGCTGACACTCTACAGGAGAGAGGACCCTGCACATAAGAGCTGACACTCTACAGGAGAGAGGACACAGCACATAAGAGCTGACACTGTACAAGAGAGAGGACCCTGCACATAACAGCTGACACTCTACAGGAGAAAGGACCCTGCACATAAGAGCTGACATTCTACAGTAGAGAGGACCCTGCACATAAGAGCTGACACTCTACAGGAGAGAGGACCCTGCACATAAGAGCTGACACTCTACAGGAGAGAGGACACAGCACATAAGAGCTGACACTCTATAGCAGTGAGGACACTGCACATAAGAGCTGACACTCTATAGGAGAGAGGACCCTGCACATAAGAGCTGACACAATACTGGAGAGATGACACTGCACATAAGAGCTGACACTCTACAGGAGACAGGATACTGCACATAAGAGCTGACACTCTACAGGAGAGAGGATCCTGCACAAAAGAGCTGACACTCTACAGGAGAGAGGACCCTGCACATAAGAGCTGACACTCTACAGGAGAGGGGACCCTGCACATAAGAGCTGACACTCTACAGGAGAGAGGACCCTGCACATAAGAGCAGATACTCTACAGGAGAGAGGACCTTGCACATAGGAGCTGACACTCTACAGGAGAGAGGAGGCTGCACATAACAGCTTACACTCTACAGGAGAGAGGACCCTGCACATAAGAGCTGACACTCTACAGGAGAGAGGACACTGCACATAAGAGCTGACACTCTACAGGAGAGAGAGGACCCTGCACATAAGAGCTGACACTCTACAGGAGAGAGGATCCTGCACATAAGAGCTGACACTCTACAGGAGAGAGACGACCCTGTACATAAGAGCTGACACTCTACAGGAGAGAGGAAACTGCACATAAGAGCTGACACTCTACAGTAGAGAGGATCCTGCACATAAGAGCTGACACTCTACAGTAGAGAGGACACTGCACATAGGAGCTGACACTCTACAGGAGAGAGGAGGCTGCACATAACAGCTTACACTCTACAGGAGGGAGGACCCTGCACATAAGAGCTGACACTCTACAGGAGAGAGGACACTGCACATAAGAGCTGCACTCTACAGGAGAGAGAGGACCCTGTACATAAGAGCTGACACTCTACAGGAGAGAGGAAACTGCACATAAGAGCTGACACTCTACAGTAGAGAGGATCCTGCACATAAGAGCTGACACTCTACAGGAGAGAGGATCCTGCACATAAGAGCTGACACTCTACAGGAGAGAGACGACCCTGCACATAAGAGCTGACACTCTACAGAAGACAGGATACTGCACATAAGAGCTGACACTCTACAGTAGAGAGGACCCTGCACATAAAAGCTGACACTCTACAGGAGAGAGGATCCTGCAAAAAATATCTGACACTCTACAGGAGAGAGAGGACCCTGCACATAAGAGCTGACACTCTACAGGAGAGAGGACCCTGCACATAAGAGCTGAAACGCTAGAGGAGAGAGGACACAGCACATAATAGCTGACACTGTACAAGAGAGAGGACCCTGCACATAAGAGCTGACACTCTACAGGAGAGAGGGCACAGCACATAAGAGCTGACACTCTACAGGAGAAAGGACCCTGCACATAAGAGCTGACATTCTACAGTAGAGAGGACCCTGCACATAAGAGCTGACACTCTACAGGAGAGAGGACACAGCACATAAGAGCTGACACTCTATAGGAGTGAGGACTCTGCACATAAGAGCTGACACTCTACAGGAGAGAGGACCCTGCACATAAGAGCTGACACAATACTGGAGAGATGACACTGCACATAAGAGCTGACACTCTATAGGAGAGGGGACCCTGCACATAAGAGCTGACACTCTACAGGAGAGAGGATCCTGCACATAAGAGCTGACACTCTACAGGAGAGAGGACAATGCACAAAAGAGCTGACACTCTACAGGAGATAGGATCCTACACATAAGAGCTGACACTCTACAGGAGAGAGGACACTGCACATAAGAGCTGACACTCTACAGGAGAGATGACACTGCACATAAGATCTGACACTCTACAGGAGAGAGGACACTGCACATAAGAGCTGACACTCTACAGGAGAGAGGATCCTGCACACAAGAGCTGACACTCCACAGGAGAGAGGATCCTGCTCAAAAGAGCTGACACTCTACAGGAGAGAGAGGACCCTGCAAATAAGAGCTGACACTCTTCATGAGAGAGGACACTGCACATAGGAGCTGACACTCTACAGGAGAGTGGAGGCTGCACATAACAGCTTACACTCTGCAGGAGAGAGGACCCTGCACATAAGAGCTGACACTCTACAGGAGAGAGGACACTGCACATAAGAGCTGACACTCTACAGGAGAGAGAGGACCCTGCACATAAGAGCTGACACTCTACAGGAGAGAGGAAACTGCTCATAAGAGCTGACACTCTACAGGAGAGAGGATCCTGCACATAAGAGCTGACACTCTACAGGAGAGAGGACACTGCACATAAGAGCTGACACTCTACAGGAGAGAGGATCCTGCACAAAAGAGCTGACACTCTACAGGAGAGAGTGGACCCTGCACATAAGAGCTGACACTCTACAGGAGAGAGGCCACTGCACATAAGAGCTGACACTCTACAGGAGAGAGGATCCTGCATATAAGAGCTGACACTCTACAGGAGAGAGGACACTGCACATAAGAGCTGACACTCTACAGGAGAGAGGACACTGCACATTAGAGCTGACACTCTACAGGAGAAAGTGCACAGCACATAAGAGCTGACACTCTACAGGAGAAAGGACACTGCACATTAGAGCTGACACTCTACAGGAGAAAGTGCACAGCACATAAGAGCTGACACTCTACAGGAGAAAGGACACTGCACATAAGAGCTGACACTCTACAGGATAGAGGACCCTGCACATTACAGCTGACACTCTACAGGATAGAGGAAACAGCACATAAGAGCTGACAATCTACAGGAGAGAGGATCCTGCACGTAAGAGCTGACATTCTACAGGAGAGAGGACCCTGCACATAACAGCTGACACTCTATAGGAGAGAGGACCCTGCACATAAGAGCTGACACTCTAGAGGAGAGAGGACACTGCACATAAGAGCTGACACTCTACAGGAGAGAGGACACTGCACATAAGAGCTGACACTCTACAGGAGATAGGATCCTGCACATAAGAGCTGACACTCTACAGGAGAGAGGAAACTGCACATAATAGCTGACACTCTACAGTAGAGAGGATCCTGCACAAAAGAACTGACACTCTACAGGAGATAGGATCCTGCACATAAGAGCTGACACTCTACAGGAGAGAGGACACTGCAAATAAGAGCTGACACTCTACAGTAGAGAGGACCCTGCACATAAGAGCTGACACTCTACAGGAGAGAGGACCCTGCACATAAGAGCTGACACTCTACAGGAGAAAGGACTCTGCACATAAGAGCTGACACTCTACAGGAAAGAGGACCCTGCACATAAGAGCTGACACAATACAGGAGAGATGACACTGCACATAAGAGCTGACACTCTATAGGAGAGAGGATCCTGCACTTAAGAGCTGACACTCTACAGGAGAGAGGACCCTGCACATAAGAGCTGACACTCTACAGGAGAGACGATCCTGCACAAAAGAGCTGACACTCTACAGGAGAGAGAGGACCCTGCACATATGAGCTGACACTCTACAGGAGAGAGGACACTGCACATAAGAGCAGACACTCTACAGGAGAGAGGACACAGCACAAAAGAGCTGACACTATACAAGAGAGAGGACCCTGCACATAAGAGCTGACACTCTACAGGAGAGAGGGCACAGCACATAAGAGCTGACACTCTACAGGAGAATGGACCCTGCACATAAGAGCTGACACTCTACAGGAGAGAGGACCCTGCACATAAGAGCTGACACTCTACAGGAGAGAGGACCCTGCACATAAGAGCTGACACTCTACAGGAGAGAGGACACAGCACATAAGAGCTGACACTCTACAGGAGAGAGGACCCTGCACATAAGAGCTGACACTCTACAGAAGAGAGGACACTGCACATAAGAGCTGACACTCTACAGGAGAGAGGACCCTGCACATAAGATCTGACACTCTACAGGAGAGAGGGCACAGCACATAAGAGCTGACACTCTACAGGAGAATGGACCCTGCACATAAGAGCTGACACTCTACAGGAGAGAGGACCCTGCACATAAGAGCTGACACTCTACAGGAGAGAGGACCCTGCACATAAGAGCTGACACTCTACAGGATAGAGGACACAGCACATAAGAGCTGACACTCTACAGGAGAGAGGACCCTGCACATAAGAGCTGACACTCTACAGAAGAGAGGACACTGCACATAAGAGCTGACATTCAACAGGAGAGAGGACCCTGCACATAAGAGCTGACACTCTACAGGAGAGAGGACCCTGCACATAAGAGCTGACACTCTACAGAAGAGAGGACACTGCACATAAGAGCTGACACTCTACAGGAGAGAGGACCCTGCACATAAGAGCTGACACTCTACAGGAGAGAGGACACAGCACAAAAGAGCTGACACTCTACAGGAGAGAGGATCCTGCACGTAAGAGCTGACACTCTACAGGAGAGAGGACACTGCACATAAGAGCTGACACTCTACAGGAGATAGGATCCTACACATAAGAGCTGACACACTACAGGAGATAGGACACTGCACATAAGAGCTGACACACTACAGGAGAGAGGACACTGCACATAAGAGCTGACACTCTACAGGAGAGAGGACCCTGCACATAAGAGCTGACACTCTACAGAAGAGAGGACGCTGCACATAAGAGCTGACACTCTACAGGAGAGAGGACCCTGCACATAAGAGCTGACACTCTACAGGAGAGAGGACACAGCACATAAGAGCTGACACTGTACAAGAGAGAGGACCCTGCACATAACAGCTGACACTCTACAGGAGAAAGGACCCTGCACATAAGAGCTGACATTCTACAGTAGAGAGGACCCTGCACATAAGAGCTGACACTCTACAGGAGAGAGGACCCTGCACATAAGAGCTGACACTCTACAGGAGAGAGGACACAGCACATAAGAGCTGACACTCTATAGCAGTGAGGACACTGCACATAAGAGCTGACACTCTATAGGAGAGAGGACCCTGCACATAAGAGCTGACACAATACTGGAGAGATGACACTGCACATAAGAGCTGACACTCTACAGGAGACAGGATACTGCACATAAGAGCTGACACTCTACAGGAGAGAGGATCCTGCACAAAAGAGCTGACACTCTACAGGAGAGAGGACCCTGCACATAAGAGCTGACACTCTACAGGAGAGGGGACCCTGCACATAAGAGCTGACACTCTACAGGAGAGAGGACCCTGCACATAAGAGCAGATACTCTACAGGAGAGAGGACCTTGCACATAGGAGCTGACACTCTACAGGAGAGAGGAGGCTGCACATAACAGCTTACACTCTACAGGAGAGAGGACCCTGCACATAAGAGCTGACACTCTACAGGAGAGAGGACACTGCACATAAGAGCTGACACTCTACAGGAGAGAGAGGACCCTGCACATAAGAGCTGACACTCTACAGGAGAGAGGATCCTGCACATAAGAGCTGACACTCTACAGGAGAGAGACGACCCTGTACATAAGAGCTGACACTCTACAGGAGAGAGGAAACTGCACATAAGAGCTGACACTCTACAGTAGAGAGGATCCTGCACATAAGAGCTGACACTCTACAGGAGAGAGGACACTGCACATAGGAGCTGACACTCTACAGGAGAGAGGAGGCTGCACATAACAGCTTACACTCTACAGGAGGGAGGACCCTGCACATAAGAGCTGACACTCTACAGGAGAGAGGACACTGCACATAAGAGCTGCACTCTACAGGAGAGAGAGGACCCTGTACATAAGAGCTGACACTCTACAGGAGAGAGGAAACTGCACATAAGAGCTGACACTCTACAGGAGAGAGGATCCTGCACATAAGAGCTGACACTCTACAGGAGAGAGGATCCTGCACATAAGAGCTGACACTCTACAGGAGAGAGACGACCCTGCACATAAGAGCTGACACTCTACAGAAGACAGGATACTGCACATAAGAGCTGACACTCTACAGTAGAGAGGACCCTGCACATAAAAGCTGACACTCTACAGGAGAGAGGATCCTGCAAAAAATATCTGACACTCTACAGGAGAGAGAGGACCCTGCACATAAGAGCTGACACTCTACAGGAGAGAGGACCCTGCACATAAGAGCTGAAACGCTAGAGGAGAGAGGACACAGCACATAATAGCTGACACTGTACAAGAGAGAGGACCCTGCACATAAGAGCTGACACTCTACAGGAGAGAGGGCACAGCACATAAGAGCTGACACTCTACAGGAGAAAGGACCCTGCACATAAGAGCTGACATTCTACAGTAGAGAGGACCCTGCACATAAGAGCTGACACTCTACAGGAGAGAGGACACAGCACATAAGAGCTGACACTCTATAGGAGTGAGGACTCTGCACATAAGAGCTGACACTCTACAGGAGAGAGGACCCTGCACATAAGAGCTGACACAATACTGGAGAGATGACACTGCACATAAGAGCTGACACTCTATAGGAGAGGGGACCCTGCACATAAGAGCTGACACTCTACAGGAGAGAGGATCCTGCACATAAGAGCTGACACTCTACAGGAGAGAGGACAATGCACAAAAGAGCTGACACTCTACAGGAGATAGGATCCTACACATAAGAGCTGACACTCTACAGGAGAGAGGACACTGCACATAAGAGCTGACACTCTACAGGAGAGATGACACTGCACATAAGATCTGACACTCTACAGGAGAGAGGACACTGCACATAAGAGCTGACACTCTACAGGAGAGAGGATCCTGCACACAAGAGCTGACACTCCACAGGAGAGAGGATCCTGCTCAAAAGAGCTGACACTCTACAGGAGAGAGAGGACCCTGCACATAAGAGCTGACACTCTTCATGAGAGAGGACACTGCACATAGGAGCTGACACTCTACAGGAGAGTGGAGGCTGCACATAACAGCTTACACTCTGCAGGAGAGAGGACCCTGCACATAAGAGCTGACACTCTACAGGAGAGAGGACACTGCACATAAGAGCTGACACTCTACAGGAGAGAGAGGACCCTGCACATAAGAGCTGACACTCTACAGGAGAGAGGAAACTGCTCATAAGAGCTGACACTCTACAGGAGAGAGGATCCTGCACATAAGAGCTGACACTCTACAGGAGAGAGGACACTGCACATAAGAGCTGACACTCTACAGGAAAGAGGATCCTGCACAAAAGAGCTGACACTCTACAGGAGAGAGTGGACCCTGCACATAAGAGCTGACACTCTACAGGAGAGAGGCCACTGCACATAAGAGCTGACACTCTACAGGAGAGAGGATCCTGCATATAAGAGCTGACACTCTACAGGAGAGAGGACACTGCACATAAGAGCTGACACTCTACAGGAGAGAGGACACTGCACATTAGAGCTGACACTCTACAGGAGAAAGTGCACAGCACATAAGAGCTGACACTCTACAGGAGAAAGGACACTGCACATTAGAGCTGACACTCTACAGGAGAAAGTGCACAGCACATAAGAGCTGACACTCTACAGGAGAAAGGACACTGCACATAAGAGCTGACACTCTACAGGATAGAGGACCCTGCACATAAGAGCTGACACTCTACAGGATAGAGGAAACAGCACATAAGAGCTGACAATCTACAGGAGAGAGGATCCTGCACGTAAGAGCTGACATTCTACAGGAGAGAGGACCCTGCACATAACAGCTGACACTCTATAGGAGAGAGGACCCTGCACATAAGAGCTGACACTCTAGAGGAGAGAGGACACTGCACATAAGAGCTGACACTCTACAGGAGAGAGGACACTGCACATAAGAGCTGACACTCTACAGGAGATAGGATCCTGCACATAAGAGCTGACACTCTACAGGAGAGAGGAAACTGCACATAATAGCTGACACTCTACAGTAGAGAGGATCCTGCACAAAAGAACTGACACTCTACAGGAGATAGGATCCTGCACATAAGAGCTGACACTCTACAGGAGAGAGGACACTGCAAATAAGAGCTGACACTCTACAGTAGAGAGGACCCTGCACATAAGAGCTGACACTCTACAGGAGAGAGGACCCTGCACATAAGAGCTGACACTCTACAGGAGAAAGGACTCTGCACATAAGAGCTGACACTCTACAGGAAAGAGGACCCTGCACATAAGAGCTGACACAATACAGGAGAGATGACACTGCACATAAGAGCTGACACTCTATAGGAGAGAGGATCCTGCACTTAAGAGCTGACACTCTACAGGAGAGAGGACCCTGCACATAAGAGCTGACACTCTACAGGAGAGACGATCCTGCACAAAAGAGCTGACACTCTACAGGAGAGAGAGGACCCTGCACATATGAGCTGACACTCTACAGGAGAGAGGACACTGCACATAAGAGCAGACACTCTACAGGAGAGAGGACACAGCACATAAGAGCTGACACTATACAAGAGAGAGGACCCTGCACATAAGAGCTGACACTCTACAGGAGAGAGGGCACAGCACATAAGAGCTGACACTCTACAGGAGAATGGACCCTGCACATAAGAGCTGACACTCTACAGGAGAGAGGACCCTGCACATAAGAGCTGACACTCTACAGGAGAGAGGACCCTGCACATAAGAGCTGACACTCTACAGGAGAGAGGACACAGCACATAAGAGCTGACACTCTACAGGAGAGAGGACCCTGCACATAAGAGCTGACACTCTACAGAAGAGAGGACACTGCACATAAGAGCTGACACTCTACAGGAGAGAGGACCCTGCACATAAGATCTGACACTCTACAGGAGAGAGGGCACAGCACATAAGAGCTGACACTCTACAGGAGAATGGACCCTGCACATAAGAGCTGACACTCTACAGGAGAGAGGACCCTGCACATAAGAGCTGACACTCTACAGGAGAGAGGACCCTGCACATAAGAGCTGACACTCTACAGGATAGAGGACACAGCACATAAGAGCTGACACTCTACAGGAGAGAGGACCCTGCACATAAGAGCTGACACTCTACAGAAGAGAGGACACTGCACATAAGAGCTGACATTCAACAGGAGAGAGGACCCTGCACATAAGTGCTGACACTCTACAGGAGAGAGGACCCTGCACATAAGAGCTGACACTCTACAGAAGAGAGGACACTGCACATAAGAGCTGACACTCTACAGGAGAGAGGACCCTGCACATAAGAGCTGACACTCTACAGGAGAGAGGACACAGCACAAAAGAGCTGACACTCTACAGGAGAGAGGATCCTGCACGTAAGAGCTGACACTCTACAGGAGAGAGGACACTGCACATAAGAGCTGACACTCTACAGGAGATAGGATCCTACACATAAGAGCTGACACACTACAGGAGAGAGGACACTGCACATAAGAGCTGACACACTACAGGAGAGAGGACACTGCACATAAGAGCTGACACTCTACAGGAGAGAGGACCCTGCACATAAGAGCTGACACTCTACAGAAGAGAGGACGCTGCACATAAGAGCTGACACTCTACAGGAGAGAGGACCCTGCACATAAGAGCTGACACTCTACAGGAGAGAGGACACAGCACATAAGAGCTGACACTGTACAAGAGAGAGGACCCTGCACATAACAGCTGACACTCTACAGGAGAAAGGACCCTGCACATAAGAGCTGACATTCTACAGTAGAGAGGACCCTGCACATAAGAGCTGACACTCTACAGGAGAGAGGACCCTGCACATAAGAGCTGACACTCTACAGGAGAGAGGACACAGCACATAAGAGCTGACACTCTATAGCAGTGAGAACACTGCACATAAGAGCTGACACTCTATAGGAGAGAGGACCCTGCACATAAGAGCTGACACAATACTGGAGAGATGACACTGCACATAAGAGCTGACACTCTACAGGAGACAGGATACTGCACATAAGAGCTGACACTCTACAGGAGAGAGGATCCTGCACAAAAGAGCTGACACTCTACAGGAGAGAGGACCCTGCGCATAAGAGCTGACACTCTACAGGAGAGGGGACCCTGCACATAAGAGCTGACACTCTACAGGAGAGAGGACCCTGCACATAAGAGCAGATACTCTACAGGAGAGAGGACCTTGCACATAGGAGCTGACACACTACAGGAGAGAGGAGGCTGCACATAACAGCTTACACTCTACAGGAGAGAGGACCCTGCACATAAGAGCTGACACTCTACAGGAGAGAGGACACTGCACATAAGAGCTGACACTCTACAGGAGAGAGAGGACCCTGCACATAAGAGCTGACACTCTACAGGAGAGAGGATCCTGCACATAAGAGCTGACACTCTACAGGAGAGAGACGACCCTGTACATAAGAGCTGACACTCTACAGGAGAGAGGAAACTGCACATAAGAGCTGACACTCTACAGTAGAGAGGATCCTGCACATAAGAGCTGACACTCTACAGGAGAGAGGACACTGCACATAGGAGCTGACACTCTACAGGAGAGAGGAGGCTGCACATAACAGCTTACACTCTACAGGAGGGAGGACCCTGCACATAAGAGCTGACACTCTACAGGAGAGAGGACACTGCACATAAGAGCTGCACTCTACAGGAGAGAGAGGACCCTGTACATAAGAGCTGACACTCTACAGGAGAGAGGAAACTGCACATAAGAGCTGACACTCTACAGGAGAGAGGATCCTGCACATAAGAGCTGACACTCTACAGGAGAGAGGATCCTGCACATAAGAGCTGACACTCTACAGGAGAGAGACGACCCTGCACATAAGAGCTGACACTCTACAGAAGACAGGATACTGCACATAAGAGCTGACACTCTACAGGAGAGAGGACACAGCACATAAGAGCTGACACTCTACAGGAGAGGGGACCCTGCACATAAGAGCTGACACTCTACAGGAGAGAGGACCCTGCACATAAGAGCTGACACTCTACACTAGAGAGAGAGGACCATGCACATAAGAGCTGACACTCTACAGAAGAGGGGACCCTGCACATAAGAGCTGACACTCTACAGGAGAGAGGACCCTGCACAAAAGAGCTGACACTCTATAGGAGAGAGGACCCTGCACATAAGAGCTGACACTCTACAGGAGAGAGGACCCTGCATATAAGAGCTGACACTCTACAGGAGAGGGGACCCTGCATTTAAGAGCTGACACTCTACAGGAGAGAGGAGGCGGCACATAAGAGCTGGCACTCTACAGGAGAGAGGACACTGCACATAAAAGCTGACACTCTACAGCAGAGAGAGGACCCTGCAAAAAAGACCTGACACTCTACAGGAGAAAGAGGACTCTGCAAAGAAGAGCTGACACTGTACAGGAGAGAGGACCCTGCACATAAGTGCCGACACTCTACAGGAGAGAGGACCTTGCACATAAGAGCTGACAATCTACAGGAGAGGGGACCATGCACATAAGAGCTGACACTCTACAAGACAGAGGACCCTGCACAAAAGAGCTGACACTCTACAGGAGAGAGGACCTTGCAGATAAGAGCTGACAATCTACAAGAGAGAGGACACTGCACATAAGAGCTGACACTCTACAGGGGAGGGGACCCTGCACATAAGAGCTGACACTCTACAGGAGAGAGGACCCTACATATCAGAGCTGACACTCTACAGGAGAGAGGAGGCTGCACAAAAGAGCTGACACTCTACAGGAGAGAGAGGACCCTGCACATAAGAGCTGACACTCTACAGGAGAGAGGACACTGCACATTAGAGCTGACACTCTACAGGAGAAAGGGCACAGCACATAAGAGCTGACACTCTACAGGAGAAAGGACCCTGCACATAAGAGCTGACACTCTACAGGAGAGAGGACCCTGCACATAAGTGCTGACACTCTACAGGAGAGAGGACTCTGCACATAAGAGCTGACACTCTACAGGAGAGAGGACACTGCACACAAGAGCTGACACTCCACAGGAGAGAGGATCCTGCACAAAAGAGCTGACACTCTACAGGAGAGAGAGGACCCTGCACATAAGAGCTGACACTCTACAGGAGAGAGGACACTGCACATAGGAGCTGACACTCTACAGGAGAGAGGAGGCTGCACATAACAGCTTACACTCTACAGGAGAGAGGACCCTGCACATAAGAGCTGACACTCTACAGGAGAGAGGATCCTGCACAAAAGAGCTGACACTCTACAGGAGAGAGAGGACCCTGCACATAAGAGCTGACACTCTACAGGAGAGAGGACACTGCACATTAGAGCTGACACTCTACAGGAGAAAGGGCACAGCACATAAGAGCTGACAATCTACAGGAGAAAGGACCCTGCACATAAGAGCTGACACTCTACAGGAGAGAGGACCCTGCACATAAGTGCTGACACTCTACAGGAGAGAGGACCCTGCACATAAGAGCTGACACTCTACAGGAGAGAGGAAACAGCACATAAGAGCTGACACTCTACAGGAGAGAGGATCCTGCACGTAAGAGCTGACATTCTACAGGAGAGAGGACCCTGCACATAAGAGCTGACACTCTACAGGAGAGAGGACACTGCACATAAGAGCTGACACTCTACAGGAGAGAGGACACTGCACATAAGAGCTGATACTCTACAGAAGATAGGATCCTGCACGTAAGAGCTGACACTCTACAGGAGAGAGGATCCTGCACATAAGAGCTGACACTCTACAGGAGATAGGATACTGCACATAAGATCTGACACTCTACAGGAGAGAGGACACTGCACATAAGAGCTGACACTCTACAGGAGAGAGGACACTGCACATAAGAGCTGACACTCTAAAGGAGAGAGGATCCTGCACATAAGAGCTTACACTCAACAGGAGAGAGGATCCTGCACATAAGAGCTGACACTCTACAGGAGAGAGGACACTGCATATACTAGCTGACACTCTACAGGAGAGAGGATCCTGCACAAAAGAACTGACACTCTACAGGAGATAGAGGACCCTGCACATAAGAGCTGACACTCTACAGGAGAGAGGACACAGCAAATAAGAGCTGACACTCTAGAGGAGAGAGGACACAGCACATAAGAGCTGACACTCTACAGTAGAGACGACCCTGCACATAAAAGCTGACACTCTACAGGAGAGAGGATCCTGCACAAAAGATCTGACACTCTACAGGAGAGAGAGGACCCTGCACATAAGAGCTGACAATCTACAGGAGAGAGGACCCTGCACATAAGAGCTGACACTCTACAGGAGAGAGGAAACAGCACATAAGAGCTGACACTCTATAGGAGTGAGGACTCTGCACATAAGAGCTGACACTCTACAGGAGAGAGGACCCTGCACATAAGAGCTGACACAATACTGGAGAGATGACACTGCACATAAGAGCTGACACTCTATAGGAGAGGGGACCCTGCACATAACAGCTGACACTCTACAGGAGAGAGGATCCTGCACATAAGAGCTGACACTCTACAGGAGAGAGGACACTGCACATAAGAGCTGACACTCTACAGGAGATAGGATCCTACACATAAGAGCTGACACTCTACAGGAGAGAGGACACTGCACATAAGAGCTGACACTCTACAGGAGAGATGACACTGCACATAAGATCTGACACTCTACAGGAGAGAGGACACTGCACACAAGAGCTGACACTCCACAGGAGAGAGGATCCTGCACAAAAGAGCTGACACTCTACAGGAGAGAGAGGACCCTGCACATAAGAGCTGACACTCTACAGGAGAGAGGACACTGCACATAGGAGCTGACACTCTACAGGAGAGAGGAGGCTGCACATAACAGCTTACACTCTACAGGAGAGAGGACCCTGCACATAAGAGCTGACACTCTACAGGAGAGAGGACACTGCACATAAGAGCTGACACTCTACAGGAGAGAGAGGACCCTGCACATAAGAGCTGACACTCTACAGGAGAGAGGAAACTGCACATAAGAGCTGACACTCTACAGGAGAGAGGATCCTGCACATAAGAGCTGACACTCTACAGGAGAGAGGATCCTGCACATAAGAGCTGACACTCTACAGGAGAGAGAGGACCCTGCACATAAGAGCTGACACTCTACAGGAGAGAGGATCCTGCACATAAGAGCTGACACTCTACAGGAGAGAGGACACTGCACATAAGAGCTGACACTCTACAGGAGAGGGGATCCTGCACAAAAGAGCTGACACTCTACAGGAGAGAGAGGACCCTGCACATAAGAGCTGACACTCTACAGGAGAGAGGATCCTGCACATAAGAGCTGACACTCTACAGGAGAGAGGACACTGCACATAAGAGCTGACACTCTACAGGAGAGAGGACACTGCACATAAGAGCTGACACTCTACAGGAGAGAGGATCCTGCACAAAAGAGCTGACACTCTACCGGAGAGAGAGGACCCTGCACATAAGAGCTGACACTCTACAGGAGAGAGGATCCTGCACATAAGAGCTGAAACTCTACAGGAGAAAGGGCACAGCACATAAGAGCTGACACTCTACAGGAGAAAGGACCCTGCACATAAGAGCTGACACTCTACAGGAGAGAGGAAACAGCACATAAGAGCTGACACTCTACAGGAGAGAGGATCCTGCACGTAAGCGCTGACATTCTACAGGAGAGAGGACCCTGCACATAACAGCTGACACTCTACAGGAGAGAGGACCCTGCACATAAGAGCTGACACTCTACAGGAGAGAGGACACTGCGCATAAGAGCTGACACTCTACAGGAGAGAGAAGGCTGCACATAACAGCTTACACTCTACAGGAGAGAGGACCCTGCACATAAGAGCTGACACTCTACAGGAGAGAGGACACTGCACATAAGAGCTGACACTCTACAGGAGAGAGAGGACCCTGCACATAAGAGCTGACACTCTACAGGAGAGAGAGGACCCTGCACATAAGAGCTGACACTCTACAGGAGACAGGAAACTGCACATAAGAGCTGACACTCTACAGGAGAGAGGATCCTGCACAAAAGATCTGACACTCTACAGGAGAGAGAGGACCCTGCACATAAGAGCTGACAATCTACAGGAGAGAGGACCCTGCACATAAGAGCTGACACTCTACAGGTGAGAGGACACAGCACATAAGAGCTGACACTCTATAGGAGTGAGGACTCTGCACATAAGAGCTGACACTCTACAGGAGAGAGGACCCTGCACATAAGAGCTTTCACAATACTGGAGAGATGACACTGCACATAAGAGCTGACACTCTATAGGAGAGGGGACCCTGCACATAAGAGCTGACACTCTACAGGAGAGAGGATCCTGCACATAAGAGCTGACACTCTACAGGAGAGAGGACACTGCACATAAGAGCTGACACTCTACAGGAGATAGGATCCTACACATAAGAGCTGACACTCTACAGGAGAGAGGACACTGCACATAAGAGCTGACACTCTACAGGAGAGATGACACTGCACATAAGATCTGACACTCTACAGGAGAGAGGACACTGCACACAAGAGCTGACACTCCACAGGAGAAAGGATCCTGCACAAAAGAGTTGACACTCTACAGGAGAGGACCCTGCACATAAGAGCTGACGCTCTACAGGAGAGAGGACACTGCACATAGGAGCTGACACTCTACAGGAGAGAGGAGGCTGCACATAACAGCTTACACTCTACAGGAGAGAGGACCCTGCACATAAGAGCTGACACTCTACAGGAGAGAGGACACTGCACATAAGAGCTGACACTCTACAGGAGAGAGAGGACCCTGCACATAAGAGCTGACACTCTACAGGAGAGAGGAAACTGCACATAAGAGCTGACACTCTACAGGAGAGAGGATCCTGCACATAAGAGCTAACACTCTACAGGAGAGAGGATCCTGCACATAAGAGCTGACACTCTACAGGAGAGAGGACACTGCACATAAGAGCTGACACTCTACAGGAGAGAGGATCCTGCACAAAAGAGCTGACACTCTACAGGAGAGAGAGTACCCTGCACATAAGAGCTGACACTCTACAGGAGAGAGGATCCTGCACATAAGAGCTGACACTCTACAGGAGAGAGGACACTGCACATAAGAGCTGACATTCTACAGGAGAGAGGACACTGCACATAAGAGCTGACACTCTACAGGAGAGAGGATCCTGCACAAAAGAGCTGACACTCTACAGGAGAGAGAGGACTCTGCACATAAGAGCTGACACTCTACAGGAGAGAGGATCCTGCACATAAGAGCTGAAACTCTACAGGAGAAAGGGCACAGCACATAAGAGCTGAAACTCTACAGGAGAAAGGACACTGCACATAAGAGCTGACACTCTACAGGAGAGAGGACCCTGCACATAAGAGCTGACACACTACAGTAGAGAGGATCTTGCACAAAAGAACTGACACTCTACAGGAGATAGAGGACCCTTCACATAAGAGCTGACACTCTACAGGAGAGAGGACACTGCACATAAGAGCTGAAACGCTAGAGGAGAGAGGACACATCACATAAGAGCTGACACTGTACAAGAGAGAGGACCCTGCACATAAGAGCTGACACTCTACAGGAGAAAGGACCCTGCACATAAGAGCTGACACTCTACAATATAGAGGACCCTGCACAAATGAGCTGACACTCTACAGGAGAGAGGACCCTGCACATAAGAGCTGACACTCTACAGGAGAGAGGACTCTGCACATAAGAGCTGACACTCTACAGGAAAGAGGACCCTGCACATAAGAGCTGACACAATACAGGAGAGATGACACTGCACATAAGAGCTGACACTCTATAGGAGAGAGGATCCTGCACTTAAGAGCTGACACTCTACAGGAGAGAGGACCCTGCACATAAGTGCTGACACTCTACAGGAGAGAGGACTCTGCACATAAGAGCTGACACTCTACAGGAGAGAGGAAACAGCAGATAAGAGCTGACACTCTACAGGAGAGAGAGGACCCTGCACATAAGAACTGACACTCTACAGGAGAGAGGACACTGCACATAAGAGCTGACACTCTACAGGAGAGAGGATCCTGCACATAAGAGCTAACACTCTACAGGAGAGAGGATCCTGCACATAAGAGCTGACACTCTACAGGAGAGAGGACACTGCACATAAGAGCTGACACTCTACAGGAGAGAGGATCCTGCACAAAAGAGCTGACACTCTACAGGAGAGAGAGGACCCTGCACATAAGAGCTGACACTCTACAGGAGAGAGGACACTGCACATTAGAGCTGACACTCTACAGGAGAAAGGGCACAGCACATAAGAGCTGACAATCTACAGGAGAAAGGACCCTGCACATAAGAGCTGACACTCTACAGGAGAGAGGACCCTGCACATAAGTGCTGACACTCTACAGGAGAGAGGACCCTGCACATAAGAGCTGACACTCTACAGGAGAGAGGAAACAGCACATAAGAGCTGACACTCTACAGGAGAGAGGATCCTGCACGTAAGAGCTGACATTCTACAGGAGAGAGGACCCTGCACATAAGAGCTGACACTCTACAGGAGAGAGGACACTGCACATAAGAGCTGACACTCTACAGGAGAGAGGACACTGCACATAAGAGCTGATACTCTACAGAAGATAGGATCCTGCACGTAAGAGCTGACACTCTACAGGAGAGAGGATCCTGCACATAAGAGCTGACACTCTACAGGAGATAGGATACTGCACATAAGATCTGACACTCTACAGGAGAGAGGACACTGCACATAAGAGCTGACACTCTACAGGAGAGAGGAAACTGCACATAAGAGCTGACACTCTACAGGAGAGAGGATCCTGCACATAAGAGCTTACACTCAACAGGAGAGAGGATCCTGCACATAAGAGCTGACACTCTACAGGAGAGAGGACACTGCACATACTAGCTGACACTCTACAGGAGAGAGGATCCTGCACAAAAGGACTGACACTCTACAGGAGATAGAGGACCCTGCACATAAGAGCTGACACTCTACAGGAGAGAGGACACAGCACATAAGAGCTGACACTCTAGAGGAGAGAGGACACAGCACATAAGAGCTGACACTCTACAGTAGAGACGACCCTGCACATAAAAGCTGACACTCTACAGGAGAGAGGATCCTGCACAAAAGATCTGACACTCTACAGGAGAGAGAGGACCCTGCACATAAGAGCTGACAATCTACAGGAGAGAGGACCCTGCACATAAGAGCTGACACTCTACAGGAGAGAGGACACAACACATAAGAGCTGACACTCTATAGGAGTGAGGACTCTGCACATAAGAGCTGACACTCTACAGGAGAGAGGACCCTGCACATAAGAGCTGACACAATACTGGAGAGATGACACTGCACATAAGAGCTGACACTCTATAGGAGAGGGGACCCTGCACATAAGAGCTGACACTCTACAGGAGAGAGGATCCTGCACATAAGAGCTGACACTCTACAGGAGAGAGGACACTGCACATAAGAGCTGACACTCTACAGGAGATAGGATCCTACACATAAGAGCTGACACTCTACAGGAGAGAGGACACTGCACATAAGAGCTGACACTCTACAGGAGAGATGACACTGTACATAAGATCTGACACTCTACAGGAGAGAGGACACTGCACACAAGAGCTGACACTCCACAGGAGAGAGGATCCTGCACAAAAGAGCTGACACTCTACAGGAGATAGAGGACCCTGCACATAAGAGCTGACACTCTACAGGAGAGAGGACACTGCACATAGGAGCTGACACTCTACAGGAGAGAGGAGGCTGCACATAACAGCTTACACTCTACAGGAGAGAGGACCCTGCACATAAGAGCTGACACTCTACAGGAGAGAGGACACTGCACATAAGAGCTGACACTCTACAGGAGAGAGAGGACCCTGCACATAAGAGCTGACACTCTACAGGAGAGAGGAAACTGCACATAAGAGCTGACACTCTACAGGAGAGAGGATCCTGCACATAAGAGCTGACACTCTACAGGAGAGAGGATCCTGCACATAAGAGCTGACACTCTACAGGAGAGAGGACACTGCACATAAGAGCTGACACTCTACAGGAGAGAGGATCCTGCACAAAAGAGCTGACACTCTACAGGAGAGAGAGGACCCTGCACATAAGAGCTGACACTCTACAGGAGAGAGGATCCTGCACATAACAGCTGACACTCTACAGGAGAGAGGACACTGCACATAAGAGCTGACACTCTACAGGAGAGAGGACACTGCACATAAGAGCTGACACTCTACAGGAGAGAGGATCCTGCACAAAAGAGCTGACACTCTACAGGAGAGAGAGGACCCTGCACATAAGAGCTGACACTCTACAGGAGAGAGGATCCTGCACATAAGAGCTGAAACTCTACAGGAGAAAGGGCACAGCGCATAAGAGCTGACACTCTACAGGAGAAAGGACCCTGCACATAAGAGCTGACACTCTACAGGAGAGAGTACCCTGCACATAAGAGCTGACACTCTACAGGAGAGAGGAAACAGCACATAAGAGCTGACACTCTACAGGAGAGAGGATCCTGCACGTAAGCGCTGACATTCTACAGGAGAGAGGACCCTGCACATAACAGCTGACACTCTACAGGAGAGAGGACCCTGCACATAAGAGCTGACACTCTACAGGAGAGAGGACACTGCGCATAAGAGCTGACACTCTACAGGAGAGAGAAGGCTGCACATAACAGCTTACACTCTACAGGAGAGAGGACCCTGCACATAAGAGCTGACACTCTACAGGAGAGAGGACACTGCACATAAGAGCTGACACTCTACAGGAGAGAGAGGACCCTGCACATAAGAGCTGACACTCTACAGGAGAGAGATGACCCTGCACATAAGAGCTGACACTCTACAGGAGAGAGGAAACTGCACATAAGAGCTGACACTCTACAGGAGAGAGGATCCTGCACAAAAGATCTGACACTCTACAGGAGAGAGAGGACCCTGCACATAAGAGCTGACAATCTACAGGAGAGAGGACCCTGCACATAAGAGCTGACACTCTACAGGTGAGAGGACACAGCACATAAGAGCTGACACTCTATAGGAGTGAGGACTCTGCACATAAGAGCTGACACTCTACAGGAGAGAGGACCCTGCACATAAGAGCTTTCACAATACTGGAGAGATGACACTGCACATAAGAGCTGACACTCTATAGGAGAGGGGACCCTGCACATAAGAGCTGACACTCTACAGGAGAGAGGATCCTGCACATAAGAGCTGACACTCTACAGGAGAGAGGACACTGCACATAAGAGCTGACACTCTACAGGAGATAGGATCCTACACATAAGAGCTGACACTCTACAGGAGAGAGGACACTGCACATAAGAGCTGACACTCTACAGGAGAGATGACACTGCACATAAGATCTGACACTCTACAGGATAGAGGACACTGCACACAAGAGCTGACACTCCACAGGAGAAAGGATCCTGCACAAAAGAGTTGACACTCTACAGGAGAGAGAGGACCCTGCACATAAGAGCTGACGCTCTACAGGAGAGAGGACACTGCACATAGGAGCTGACACTCTACAGGAGAGAGGAGGCTGCACATAACAGCTTTCACTCTACAGGAGAGAGGACCCTGCACATAAGAGCTGACACTCTACAGGAGAGAGGACACTGCACATAAGAGCTGACACTCTACAGGAGAGAGAGGACCTGCACATAAGAGCTGACACTCTACAGGAGAGAGGAAACTGCACATAAGAGCTGACACTCTACAGGAGAGAGGATCCTGCACATAAGAGCTGACACTCTACAGGAGAGAGGATCCTGCACATAAGAGCTGACACTCTACAGGAGAGAGGACACTGCACATAAGAGCTGACACTCTACAGGAGAGAGGATCCTGCACAAAAGAGCTGACACTCTACAGGAGAGAGAGGACCCTGCACATAAGAGCTGACACTCTACAGGAGAGAGGATCCTGCACATAAGAGCTGACACTCTACAGGAGAGAGGACACTGCACATAAGAGCTGACACTCTACAGGAGAGAGGACACTGCACATAAGAGCTGACACTCTACAGGAGAGAGGATCCTGCACAAAAGAGCTGACACTCTACAGGAGAGAGGAAACTGCACATAAGAGCTGACACTCTACAGGAGAGAGGATCCTTCACATAAGAGCTGACACTCTACAGGAGAGATGATCCTGCACATAAGAGCTGACACTCTACAGGAGAGAGGACACTGCACATAAGAGCTGACACTCTACAGGAGAGAGGATCCTGCACAAAAGAGCTGACACTCTACAGGAGAGAGAGGACCCTGCACATAGGAGCTGACACTCTACAGGAGAGAGGAGGCTGCACATAACAGCTTACACTCTACAGGAGAGAGGACCCTGCACATAAGAGCTGACACTCTACAGGAGAGAGGACACTGCACATAAGAGCTGACACTCTACAGGAGAGAGAGGACCCTGCACATAAGAGCTGACACTCTACAGGAGAGAGGAAACTGCACATAAGAGCTGACACTCTACAGGAGAGAGGATCCTGCACATAAGAGCTGACACTCTACAGGAGAGAGGATCCTGCACATAAGAGCTGACACTCTACAGGAGAGAGGACACTGCACATAAGAGCTGACACTCTACAGGAGAGAGGATCCTGCACAAAAGAGCTGACACTCTACAGGAGAGAGAGGACCCTGCACATAAGAGCTGACACTCTACAGGAGAGAGGATCCTGCACATAAGAGCTGACACTCTACAGGAGAGAGGACACTGCACATAAGAGCTGAAACTCTACAGGAGAGAGTACACTGCACATAAGAGCTGACACTCTACAGGAGAGAGGATCCTGCACAAAAGAGCTGACACTCTACAGGAGAGAGAGGACTCTGCACATAAGAGCTGACACTCTACAGGAGAGAGGATCCTGCACATAAGAGCTGAAACTCTACAGGAGAAAGGGCACAGCACATAAGAGCTGACACTCTACAGGAGAAAGGACCCTGCACATAAGAGCTGACACTCTACAGGAGAGAGGACCCTGCACATAAGAGCTGACACTCTACAGGAGAGAGGAAACAGCACATAAGAGCTGACACTCTACAGGAGAGAGGATCCTGCACGTAAGCGCTGACATTCTACAGGAGAGAGGACCCTGCACATAACAGCTGACACTCTACAGGAGAGAGGACCCTGCACATAAGAGCTGACACTCTGCAGGAGAGAGGACACTGCGCATAAGAGCTGACACTCTACAGGAGAGAGGACACTGCACATAAGAGCTGACCCTCTACAGGAGATTGGATCCTGCACATAAGAGCTGACACTCTACAGGAGAGAGGAAACTGAACATAATAGCTGACACACTACAGTAGAGAGGATCCTACACAAAAGAACTGACACTCTACAGGAGATAGAGGACCCTTCACATAAGAGCTGACACTCTACAGGAGAGAGGACACTGCACATAAGAGCTGAAACGCTAGAGGAGAGAGGACACATCACATAAGAGCTGACACTGTACAAGAGAGAGGACCCTGCACATAAGAGCTGACACTCTACAGGAGAAAGGACCCTGCACATAAGAGCTGACACTCTACAGTATAGAGGACCCTGCACATATGAGCTGACACTCTACAGGAGAGAGGACCCTGCACATAAGAGCTGACACTCTACAGGAGAGAGGACTCTGCACATAAGAGCTGACACTCTACAGGAAAGAGGACCCTGCACATAAGAGCTGACACAATACAGGAGAGATGACACTGCACATAAGAGCTGACAGTCTATAGGAGAGAGGATCCTGCACTTAAGAGCTGACACTCTACAGGAGAGAGGACACAGAACATAAGAGCTGACACTCTACAGGAGAGAGGACCTTGCACATAAGAGCTGACACTCTACAGTAGAGAGGACCCTGCACATAATAGCTGACACTCTACAGGAGAGAGAGGACCTGCACATAAGAGCTGACACTCTACAGGAGAGAGGGCACAGCACATAAGAGCTGACACTCTACAGGAGAATGAACCCTGCACATAAGAGCTGACACTCTACAGGAGAGAGGACCCTGCACATATGAGCTGACACTCTACAGGAGAGAGGACCCTGCACATAAGAGCTGACACTCTACAGGAGAGAGGACTCTGCACATAAGAGCTGACACTCTACAGGAAAGAGGACCCTGCACATAAGAGCTGACACTCTACAGGAGAGAGAGGACTCTGCACATAAGAGCTGACACTCTACAGGAGAGAGGATCCTGCACATAAGAGCTGAAACTCTACAGGAGAAAGGGCACAGCACATAAGAGCTGACACTCTACAGGAGAAAGGACCCTGCACATAAGAGCTGACACTCTACAGGAGAGAGGACCCTGCACATAAGAGCTGACACTCTACAGGAGAGAGGAAACAGCACATAAGAGCTGACACTCTACAGGAGAGAGGATCCTGCACGTAAGCGCTGACATTCTACAGGAGAGAGGACCCTGCACATAACAGCTGACACTCTACAGGAGAGAGGACCCTGCACATAAGAGCTGACACTCTGCAGGAGAGAGGACACTGCGCATAAGAGCTGACACTCTACAGGAGAGAGGACACTGCACATAAGAGCTGACCCTCTACAGGAGATTGGATCCTGCACATAAGAGCTGACACTCTACAGGAGAGAGGAAACTGAACATAATAGCTGACACACTACAGTAGAGAGGATCCTACACAAAAGAACTGACACTCTACAGGAGATAGAGGACCCTTCACATAAGAGCTGACACTCTACAGGAGAGAGGACACTGCACATAAGAGCTGAAACGCTAGAGGAGAGAGGACACATCACATAAGAGCTGACACTGTACAAGAGAGAGGACCCTGCACATAAGAGCTGACACTCTACAGGAGAAAGGACCCTGCACATAAGAGCTGACACTCTACAGTATAGAGGACCCTGCACATATGAGCTGACACTCTACAGGAGAGAGGACCCTGCACATAAGAGCTGACACTCTACAGGAGAGAGGACTCTGCACATAAGAGCTGACACTCTACAGGAAAGAGGACCCTGCACATAAGAGCTGACACAATACAGGAGAGATGACACTGCACATAAGAGCTGACAGTCTATAGGAGAGAGGATCCTGCACTTAAGAGCTGACACTCTACAGGAGAGAGGACACAGAACATAAGAGCTGACACTCTACAGGAGAGAGGACCTTGCACATAAGAGCTGACACTCTACAGTAGAGAGGACCCTGCACATAATAGCTGACACTCTACAGGAGAGAGAGGACCTGCACATAAGAGCTGACACTCTACAGGAGAGAGGGCACAGCACATAAGAGCTGACACTCTACAGGAGAATGAACCCTGCACATAAGAGCTGACACTCTACAGGAGAGAGGACCCTGCACATAAGAGCTGACACTCTACAGGAGAGAAGACCCTGCACATAAGAGCTGATACTCTACAGGAGAGAGGACACTTCACATAAGAGCTGACACTCTACAGGAGAGAGGATCCTGCACGTAAGAGCTGACACTCTACAGGAGAGAGGACCCTGCACATAAGAGCTGACACTCTACAGGAGAAAGGACACTGCACATAAGAGCTGACACTCTACAGGAGAGAGGATCCTGCACGTAAGAGCTGACACTCTACAGGAGAGAGGACACTGCACATAAGAGCTGACACTCTACAGGAGATAGGATCCTACACATAAGAGCTGACACTCTAGATTAGAGAGGACACTGCACATAAGAGCTGACACTCTACAGGAGAGAGGACACTGCACATAAGATCTGACACTCTACAGGAGAGAGGACACTGCGCATAAGAGCTGACACTCTACAGGAGAGAGGACCCTGCACATAAGAGCTGACACTCTACAGAAGAGAGGACACTGCACATAAGAGCTGACACTCTACAGGAGAGAGGACCCTGCACATAAGAGCTGACACTCTACAGGAGAGAGGACCCTGCACATAAGAGCTGACGCTCTACAGGAGAGAGGATCCTGCATGTAAGAGCTGACACTCTACAGGAGAGAGGACACTGCACATAAGAGCTGACACTCTACAGGAGAGAGGACACTGCACATAAGAGCTGACACTCTACAGGAGAGAGGACACTGCACATAATAGCTGACACTCTACAGGAGATAGTATCCTGCACATAAGAGCTGACACTCTACAGTAGAGAGGACCCTGCACATAAGAGCTGAAACTCTACAGTAGAGAGGACCCTGCACATAAGAGCTGACACTCTACAGGAGAGAGGACCCTGCACATAAGAGCTGACAATCTACAGGAGAGAGGACTCTGCACATAAGAGCTGACACTCTACAGTAGAGAGGACCCTGCACATAAGAGCTGACACTCTACAGAAGAGAGGACACTGCACATAAGAGCTGACATTCTACAGGAGAGAGGACCCTGCACATAAGAGCTGACATTCTACAGGAGAGAGGACCCTGCACATAAGAGCTGACACTCTACAGGAGAGAGGACTCTGCACATAAGAGCTGACACTCTATAGGAGAGAGGATCCTGCACGTAAGAGCTGACACTCTACAGGAGAGAGTGGACACTGCACATAAGAGCTGACACTCTACAGGAGAGAGGACACAGCACATAAGAGCTGACACTCTACAGGAGAGAGAACCCTGCACATAAGAGCTGACACTCTACAGGAGAGTGGACCCTGCACGTAAGAGCTGACACTCTACAGGAGAGCGGACCCTGCACATAAGAGCTGACACTCTACAGGAGAGAGGACCATGCACGTAAGAGCTGACACTCTACAGGAGAGAGGACCCTGCACATAAGAGCTGACACTCTACAGGAGAGAGGACACAGCACATAAGAGCTGACACTCTACAGGAGAGAGGACCCTGCACATAAGAGCTGACACTCTACAGGAGAGCGGACCCTGCACATAAGAGCTGACACTCTACAGCAGAAAGGACCCTGCAAATAAGAGCTGACACTCTACAGGAGAGAGGACCCTGCACATAAGAGCTGCCGTTACAATACAGAGGACTCTATGTGACACCCCAGAGTCCGGTTGTCACAGTGACATTGCCTCCCTCTAATGGGTAAAGTCAGGCCTGGAGGCAGGAGGGTGGCCCCCATGCCAGGTCACAGATTACATGACAATTCCAGCTGCAGGTCAGAAAGGGGAGTTGCCTTATAAATTCTGGCCAGCAGATGGGGTTAGTGAGTCAGCACGTATTGAGCTGAGAGAAGGCAAAGGGGGTTGTCATGGAAACGAGAGCAGCTGAGCAGATAACAAGACAGTTAAGCCTGAGGTAAAAGATCTTTCTGGAAGATCCAGTCAGAGATGAGGAGCTGATCTGTGAGGAGGGGAAGGACAAGGAGCTGATACAAGAGGCTCCGGGGAAGCTAGAAAATGCTTATAGCAGACCCGAGAGCGAAGTGCTACTAGAGAGAAAGGGACGCCAGAGTCCTGGGTGGGCAGGAGCTGTAGGTCCTGACCGCCGAATCTGGAAGTACAGGGGACTGCAAGTTCCTGAGTGACATTAAACACCTGAGTGCACGGCAGCGGATCAGGAGCCCGGGGCTGACGGTGAAAAGGGCAGTACTCGGGGAATAGGATCACGCTGACTGCCGTACAGGTTAGAGAAGCCATCACGTAGTAGAGGGTCGCAGCTTACTTACAAACAGCAGAGACCCGCATACAAAGCGCAGAAGGAAGGTTACAAACCCCCACCTGGCAGGGTGGATCCCCTGAATGCTTCCAGGCGAGCCGGATTACAATCCAACACCTGTATGTGGTCCTCCGGATTGCAACCGCTTGCAAGTAAAAGGTAAAGAAACTGCACCTCTCTGTGTCCTTCTCTTATTTCTCTGCACCCCAACGTTCACCGCCATCTGAACTATTAATCAACTCTTAACAGCCCTGAGACCATTGCTCTACCCATGGAGAGCCATTTCCACCTCAGCTGCGTCACACCAACAGTCTCAGGGGAACAACACCGCAGCGCTGGTCACCTCTGACCAGAACACCACGGGTGGCCTCACACTTAAATACCACACAACTTTCCCCTATTTTATTACTGGACGCCTCAGGGCCACGGACCAGGTCACCTCCGCCGTGACATTCCCCATTGAAGTCGACAAGCCCGGTACCGAGTACCCCGGCCCTGGGACTCTGCACATTAGCGTCGGCCTCACTGGTGGATTTCTAGTCTGTGTTGTAATATTTTATTTCCGTGGCACACAAATATAAAACGTATGACTTGGTCAAGTATCTAAATCTTTAGCAGTGACCCTAAAATCTTCCATCTAGAGTAGGGAGTCCCACAGGAGCTTCAGGTGTCTGTCAACCTTGAACTACTTTCCCAGTAGAGCCATCTTACAGCCATCATTACTGATAGAGTCATGGAGGTCAGATAAGGTATAGCTGTGGCTCGGATCCACCATGGAGGGTGATAAATACTCTTCGAAATGAATAATGGCCATCAAATATGTTGAATTTGTTCCAAATTTTATGTGTTTTGCCATGTTTGTATAAGGTATTTTTCTTTTACCCCGACAGATAAGTTACGGCAGCATGACCTCTTTATTTAGAACAAGCGATCAGTTCCCAACGTTCTACCAGGCGGCAGCCAATGAGTTATCTGAAATTGATGCTATTGTACAACTGGTAAAATATTTTCATTGGAAATGGGTTGGAATTCTTGTATCTGATGATGACACGGGACGAATCGCCGGTGAGACATTTAAAATGGAAATTTTACGATCCGGTGGTTGTGTGGCTTTCTTCATTGTCTTTAAGGAGAATCCCTCCGGCTCATTAAAATCTGCTACAGAAATGGCTGCGACAATCAATAAAAGCTCAGCAAACGTGACCATTGCGTTCTTAAGTATAAACTATGCAGACACATTTGTCCATATATTTGCCCTTCCAAGGCTGAGACCTAAAATGTGGATTATGTCTTCCTTCTTCTCCCGGGTGTCAGAATTACAACGTCTTGGCATAAGGACAACATTTAATGGAAGTTTGTCGCTTGCTGGTCATCAAGGAGATATCCCGGGGTTCAGGGATTATTTGTACAGCGTAAAGCCCATAAAATTCCCAGATGACGACCTTCTGAGGAAAATCTGGGAAATGCTTATTATGTGCACCTACTCCAACACTACAAGTGACGTAATCCCCAAATGCATGGGCAATGAATCTCTGAATGAAGAGGTTTTATCGCGACTTGATGTTTTTGTGTTCCGGACATCTTACGTAGTTTATACTTCTATATTTATCATCGCAAATTCCCTGCAAAACATGTATGGCACCGGCAAATCCAGAAATCCAAAGACCTATTTCCAACATTGGCAGGTATGTTGACTCAGGGGTTTTATTGCATCGTTAGAGGGGTGTTCCCATCTGTAACATTAATGGTGTATAATATATGAGGGTGGTGGGGCAGGCATCTGTCTCAAGAATGAGACATCAATGTGGCTGTTGTCAGAGCTGGAAGCACAAGTGCCGCTGTCTTCATTTATTTCTGGAGGAGCTCCGATAATTATTGACAATGGCACTGCCACTTTCTCCGTAACTTTCAGAGCTCTCATAGAAATTAATGGTGAAATCTCTGAATTTTGGTCCACCTCCCCTGAAAAATCATCACATATCTTCACCCTGAAATTAAATTAGACTGCATAGCAGACCTCTTGCCTTCCTTTACGTTGCTGCTGCCTCCATTTCCTTGCTGTTTTGGCAACTTCTCTTCCATTCCACAATGACCACCACAATGGCATGGAGGGTTCTATGCAAAGAATACATCACGCTACCCCTGCTCTTTTTCTACTTGGTTGGCCCAGCACCGATAACGTCAGTAGGACAGGGGAGATGTGATTCAGACTGTCTGCATTGTTCCATATGCCATTGCAGCTGCCATTTTGGACAGTCGGGGGTTAAGAGCTAAGCATTATATTTTGTCTTTACTTTTATACAATCTAAATCTCAATAAACCAAGTTGCTGTAGTTTGGGTTGACGTTGCCTGATAGCACTCAAGTTTCTGAGAATGCTCAATCCTAACAGCCAGCACGCGCACAGGTGAATCCATTTTTGCTTTGATCCTTCCAGAGTCGCCTTGTGTGTTGTTGTGGCTCATCGGATAGAAAAACTGCATCTGACTACATACATTTTTGGGAGTGAGAGAAACTAATCTTTCCGTATTAACACATAAGCATGAAATGAATCAGTCTATTGTGGCAAACGCAAGAAAAATGCAAAATTATGACTAGTATTACTCTTATCTCCCAAGTTATTTATTAGTAACTAGATTATGGCCCGATGCTATCGCATCGGGAGGATGCGATAGCATCACACCTCTTGCCATGTTAACCCTCAACACACACACTCCTCAACACACACTCCTCTCACCTTTCACCATCTCCACTCACTCTTTCACTCCACATACGACCCCTTCTCTCACTCCGTCTCTCATACTCACGCCGTCATCGCCGCTGCTCCACGATCCCCGACATCTTCTTCCGCCGGCGCCATCCTGGATCCAGACGTTGTCCACGCCGGCGACATGTTCTTGCGGCGACGCCATCTTGAGTATCGTGAAATCCCGCGATAGTCAAGATAGCGTCGGCGAAATCTCGCGAGTTTTCGCCGACGCCATTTTGGATCCCGACGTCGTCCTCGCCGGCGACATGTTCTTGCGGCAACGCCATCTTGACTATCGCGGGATTTCACCGATCCAAAATGGCGTCGCCGCAAGAACATGTCGCCGGCGTGGACGACATCGGGATCCAAAATGGCGTCGGCGTAATCTCGCGAGATTTCGCCGACGCCATCTTTTTGGATCCCGAGTCGTCCACGCCAGCGACATGTTCTTGCGGCGACGCCATCTTGAATCTCGCGGGATTTCACGAAATCCAAGATGGCGTCGCCGCAAGAACATGTCGGCGGCCTGGAGAACGTCTGGATCCAGGATCGCGGCGGCGGAGGAAGATGTCGGGGCAGCAACGATGACGGTGTGAGTATGAGAAACGGAGTGAGAGAAAGGAACGTATGTGGAGTGAAAGAGTGAGTGGACGTGAGTGGAGGTGAAAGGTGAGAGGAGTGTGTGTTGAGGCGATGTGGTGTGTTGAGGGTTAACATGTGCGTGTGTGTGGTGACGTCACCGGTTACAACTGGACGGAAGTTGTTACAACCGGAAGCTGCTTAGGGCATTTATTATTATAGATGATGAGGAAGAAGCCGTCTGTTGTTGGCGGTGATGGCGTGTAGAGGCTTCTTCAGCCAATGTAATAGATTTAGAGTTAGGGGATTCGTGTGTGAGACGACGGCGTTTATAAGCCTTAATCTTGTCAAGTCGATGCTGTTTTTCCTCAGGAGTCTCATTAGCACGGCGTTGTTTTTGTCGTAGTGCTAAAGCTGCTTTCCTTTCACTGGCATTGGCATACTGTGCATCGGTATTGAATGGTGGTATTGATAGGGCAGAAACAGATTGCTGATTAGTTATGTCAGTGAACGGCATATGGGATGAAGTGTAGCAGTAAATTGTTCCACATGCTGATGTGGAAGCATCCTGTTGTGAGTCTAATAATAATGATGAGGAAGAGGCCGTCTGTTGTCGGCGGTGACGGAGTGCAGAGGCTTCTTCAGCCAATCTTATGGATTTAGAGTTAGGGGATTTGTGTGTGAGGCGACGGCGTTTATAAGCCTTAATCTTCTCAAGGCGATGGTGTTTTTCCTCAGGAGTCTCATTAGCACGGCGTTGTTTTTGTCGTAGTGCTAAAGCTGCTTTCCTTTCACTGGCATTGGCATACTTTTTGTTATGATTCATGTTGGCACAGGTAAAGGAGTCTATTTGGCAGTTATCTGGCAGTGAATAAGGCGTCCTGGAGTATTGTAGAGTAAACAGATACTAATTGACCCTGTAATTGCCCAGCAGTAGTTATGAAGTGGTAGTGGCAAATTGGCCCTGTAGTTAGACACCGGCAGAGGAGCAAGGCAGCAGTAGTTATGGCGGTAGAGGCAAATTGGCCCTGTAATTAGACACCGGCAGAGGAGCAAGGCAGCAGTAGTTATGGCGGTAGAGGCAAATGGGCCCTGTAATTAGACACCGGCAGAGGAGCAAGGCAGCAGTAGTTATGGCGGTAGAGGCAAATTGGCCCTGTAATTAGACACAGGCAGTGAACAGTCAGAGGAGCAAGGCAGCAGTACTTATGACGGTAGAGGCAAATTGGCCCTGTAATTAGACACCGGCAGAGGAGCAAGGCAGCAGTAGTTATGGCGGTATAGGCAAATTGGAACTGTAATTAGACACCAGCAGAGGAGCAATGCAGCAGTAGTTATGGCGGTATCGGCAAATTGGCCCTGTAATTAGACACCGGCAGAGGAGCAAGGCAGCAGTAGTTATGGCGGTAGAGGCAAATTGGCCCTGTAATTAGACACCGGCAGAGGAGCAAGGCAACAGTAGTTACGGCGGTAGAGGCAAATTGGCCCTGTAATTAGACACTGGCAGAGGAGCAAGGCAGCAGTAGTTATGGCGGTAGAGGCAAATTGGCCCTGTAATTAGACACAGGCAGTGAACATTCAGAGGAGCAAGGCAGCAGTACTTATGGCGGTAGAGGCAAATTGGCCCTGTAATTAGACACCGGCAGAGGAGCAAGGCAGCAGTAGTTATGGCGGTATAGGCAAATTGGCCCTGTAATTAGACACCAGCAGAGGAGCAATGCAGCAGTAGTTATGGCGATAGAGGCAAATTAGCCCTGTAATTAGACACCGGCAGAGGAGCAAGGCAGCAGTAGTTATGGCGGTATAGGCAAATTGGCCCTGTAATTAGACACCAGCAGAGGAGCAATGCAGCAGTAGTTATGGAGGTAGAGGCAAATTGGCCCTGTAATTAGACACCGGCAGAGGAGCAAGGCAGCAGTAGCTATGGCGGTAGAGGCAAATTAGCCCTGTAATTAGACACCGGCAGAGGAGCAAGGCAGCAGTAGTTATGGCGGTAGAGGCAAATTAGCCCTGTAATTAGACACCGGCAGAGGAGCAATGCAGCAGTAGTTATGGCGGTATAGGCAAATTGGCCCTGTAATTAGACACCGGCAGAGGCGCAAGGCAGCAGTAGTTATGGCGGTATAGGCAAATTGGCCCTGTAATTAGACACCGGCAGAGGAGCAATGTAGCAGTAGTTATGGCGGTAGAGGCAACTTGGCCCTGTAATTAGACACCGGCAGAGGAGCAAGGCAGAAGTAGTTATGGCGGTAGAGGCAAATTGGCCCTGTAATTAGACACCAGCAGAGGAGCAAGGCAGCAGTAGTTATGGCGGTATAGGCAAATTGGCCCTGTAATTAGACACCGGCAGAGGAGCAAGGCAGCAGTAGTTATGGTGGTATAGGCAAATTGGCCCTGTAATTAGACACCGGCAGAGGAGCAAGGCAGCAGTAGTTATGGCGGTAGAGGCAAATTGGCCCTGTAATTAGACACCGGCAGAGGAGCAAGGCAGCAGTAGTTATGGCGGTAGAGGCAAATTGGCCCTGTAATTAGACACCGGCAGAGGAGCAAGGCAGCAGTAGTTATGGCGGTAGAGGCAAATTGGCCCTGTAATTAGACACCGGCAGAGGAGCAATGCAGCAGTAGTTATGGCGGTATAGGCAAATTGGCCCCGTAATTAGACACCGGCAGAGGAGCAAGGCAGCAGTAGTTATGGCGGTAGAGGCAAATTGGCCCTGTAATTAGACACCAGCAGAGGAGCAAGGCAGCAGTAGTTATGGCGGTAGAGGCAAATTGGCCCTGTAATTAGACACCGGCAGAGGAGCAATGCAGCAGTAGTTATGGCGGTATAGGCAAATTGGCCCTGTAATTAGACACCGGTAGAGGAGCAAGGCAGCAGTAGTTATGGTGGTAGAGGCAAATTAGCCCTGTAATTAGACACCGGCAGAGTAGCAAGGTAGCAATAGTTATGGCGGTATAGGCAAATTAGCCCTGTAATTAGACACCGGCAGAGGAGCAAGGCAGCAGTAGTTATGGCGGTAGAGGCAAATTAGCCTTGTAATTAGACACCGGCAGAGGAGCAAGGCAGCAGTAGTTATGGCGGTAGAGGCAAATTGGCCCTGTAATTAGACACCGGCAGAGGAGCAAGGCAGCAGTAGTTATGGCGGTATAGGCAAATTGGCCCTGTAATTAGACACCAGCAGAGGAGCAATGCAGCAGTAGTTATGGCGATAGAGGCAAATTAGCCCTGTAATTAGACACCGGCAGAGGAGCAAGGCAGCAGTAGTTATGGCGGTATAGGCAAATGGGCCCTGTAATTAGACACCAGCAGAGGAGCAATGCAGCAGTAGTTATGGCGGTAGAGGCAAATTGGCCCTGTAATTAGACACCGGCAGAGGAGCAAGGCAGCAGTAGCTATGGCGGTAGAGGCAAATTAGCCCTGTAATTAGACACCGGCAGAGGAGCAAGGCAGCAGTAGTTATGGCGGTAGAGGCAAATTAGCCCTGTAATTAGACACCGGCAGAGGAGCAATGCAGCAGTAGTTATGGCGGTATAGGCAAATTGGCCCTGTAATTAGACACCGGCAGAGGAGCAAGGCAGCAGTAGTTATGGCGGTATAGGCAAACTGGCCCTGTAATTAGACACCGGCAGAGGAGCAATGCAGCAGTAGTTATGGCGGTAGAGGCAAATTGGCCCTGTAATTAGACACCGGCAGAGGAGCAAGGCAGAAGTAGTTATGGCGGTAGAGGCAAATTGGCCCTGTAATTAGACACCAGCAGAGGAGCAAGGCAGCAGTAGTTATGGCGGTATAGGCAAATTGGCCCTGTAATTAGACACCGGCAGAGGAGCAAGGCAGCAGTAGTTATGGTGGTATAGGCAAATTGGCCCTGTAATTAGACACCGGCAGAGGAGCAAGGCAGCAGTAGTTATGGCGGTAGAGGCAAATTGGCCCTGTAATTAGACACCGGCAGAGGAGCAAAGCAGCAGTAGTTATGGCGGTATAGGCAAATTGGCCCTGTAATTAGACACCGGCAGAGGAGCAAGGCAGCAGTAGTTATGGCGGTAGAGGCAAATTGGCCCTGTAATTAGACACCGGCAGAGGAGCAAGGCAGCAGTAGTTATGGCGGTAGAGGCAAATTGGCCCTGTAATTAGACACCGGCAGAGGAGCAATGCAGCAGTAGTTATGGCGGTATAGGCAAATTGGCCCTGTAATTAGACACCGGCAGAGGAGCAAGGCAGCAGTAGTTATGGCGGTAGAGGCAATTAGCCTTGTAATTAGACACCGGCAGAGTAGCAAGGTAGCAATAGTTATGGCTAGAGTTGAGCGAAACGGGTCGAAAAAATTCAAAAGTCGCCGACTTTGGGCAAAGTCGGGTTTCATGAAACGAAACCCGACCCTAGGATGAGGTCGGCCACGAGGTCGGCGACTTACGCGCCAAAGTCGCGTTTCAAAAGTTTGTTTTGCGATCTTTTTCAGCCAATCAGGATCCACGGACACTGTGGGCAACGTGATGACATAGGCACGGGTCACCACCATCTTTCAGAAGGGCATGCAAGTGATTGGCTTGCTTTGGTGGGCATCACAGGGGGTATAAAAGGGCGTGCACGCCGACCGCCATCTTACTTCTGCCGATCTTAGCATAGGGAGAGGTTGCTGCTGATTCTGTAGGGAGAGCGTTAGGCAGGGAAGAAGACCAAAAAACTGCTTCTGCTGCTAGCGATTTGGCCTGCACAACACACCAGTCACTGTGTGTGCAGTGCAAGGGGAGGCTATATAGTGGTGTATCAGTGGTGTTGGTTGTTGGGCTGCCTTCTAAGGCTTCCTGACAGGCTGGCATTGCTGTTTACCCACTGCTCCGCAAACTGCTTTTTTAAAAGCAATCCAATCTCCCTTATCCTCTAGACACTTTGGTCACAGCTGTGCCATCGAGCTTGTCACATAGCGCTCAGATATTCATTGGGCCTCACACAATCCAAAAGTGTCCAGTGTCCAAAAGTGTGTGCAGAGATTCAAACTCTCACTTATCCTCTAGTCACTTAGGTCACAGCTGTGCCATCGAGCCTGTCACATAGCGCTCAGATATTCATTGGGCCTCACACAATCCAAAAGTGACCAGTGTCCAAAAGTGTGTGCAGAGATTCAAACTCTCACTTATCCTCTAGTCACTTAGGTCACAGCTGTGCCATCGAGCCTGTCACATAGCGCTCAGATATTCATTGGGCCTCACACAATCCAAAAGTGTCCAGTGT
The DNA here is from genome assembly GCF_039654945.1 of Dendrobates tinctorius. Lineage (NCBI taxonomy): Eukaryota > Metazoa > Chordata > Amphibia > Anura > Dendrobatidae > Dendrobates > Dendrobates tinctorius. The sequence goes on along the minus strand of NW_027361998.1, from coordinate 16,966,441 downwards.
CCAAAAGTGTGTGCAGAAATTCAAAATCTCCCCTGTCCTATAGACACCTTGTTTTACATACTATATAGTTTGTTGGATTTTGTCTACATTTCTACCAAAAATGAGGAAGGCTGGTGGAAGAGGCCGTGGAATTGGGCGGGGGTTGGCAGCTGGTAATGATGGTGTTGGTGGTGGATCTGATGGTAGTGGCAAGAGCAAAATAGGACCCAATGCAGGAGGTGTTGAGCCTGCGTCATCGTCTGGCTACATAAGGCCTCGAACGCTTAGTTTTCTAGGAGTTGGCAAACCGCTTTTAAAGCCAGAGCATCAGGAAAAAGTTTTGTCTTACATTGCTGACTCAGCCTCCAGCTCTATCGCCTCCTCTTCTTCAGTTGTAAAAAGTAAAAGCACTGAGTCGTCATTGGAGGCTCATGTTCATGAACCACACCTTTCCTTGTGTCCTTCACCCCAACCAAGATTGAAGGATAACGCAGGCCATACTACTGATTACTCCATGGAGCTGTTTTCACATACCATGCCTGGATTATCAAGTGAAATGGTGAATTACCCAGGCCAAGATGAATCTGACATGGAGTGCACTGATGCACAGCCGCTGATGGATGATTCTGCTGGTACATTCACTCAGAGCACTACATTGTCCTCGCAGTGTACAGAGCCAGATTCTGACCCTGATGAGACTCAGGTGCCCCTTCCCGCACACTATACCACCATACACGGTGACACAGAGGAAGGTGCACATGACATAGAAGAGGAGGTGATGGATGACCCAGTTGTTGACCCAGATTGGCATCCATTGGGGGAAGAGGGTGCTGCTTCCAATAGCTCAGATGAGGAGCATCCACAGCAGACATCGACATCGCAACAGCTGTTATCTGGCAGGCCCGGAGCACTCCAAAGACAGGTTCCAAACATCAAAAGAGTTGCTGGACAGCTTGTCCAGAGTGTCAAAAGATCACAGCGTGCTAGGCCGCAAAATGTCTGCCAAAGTAGGAAGAGTGTAGTGTGGCACTTTTTTGAACAAAATCCTCATGATCAGGCCAAGGTTATCTGTAAGAAGTGCGCAAAGACCTTTAGCCGAGGGAAAAATCTGAAAAATTTGAATACCAGTTGCATGCGTAGACATTTAACCAGCATGCACTTGCAAGCGTGGACACAACACCAAACCTCAAGTGCCACATGTGCAACTGATCACAACGAAGGTAGTCAGCAACGCTACATTGTTTCCCCCACTGTAAGCCCACCGGTTAGCACAGCAGCAAATGTTGAGGTGTCGTTGCAAGGCCACAGCAGTCAGGGAATCCCACTGTTATATCAACGAAAGACTGATTCTAGGCCATCAGAAAGAACACCAACTCCATCACCATCATCAACCCTCTCTCAGTCCGCCCTGTCCACCGCTACTTCCACCATATGCAGCTCTCAAGTCCAGCTCACCCTCCCAGACACTATGAGTAGGTCAAGAAAGTACTCAGTCTCTCATCCGCGTACACTGGGTTTGAACGCCCACATTGCCAAACTAATCTCGTTTGAGATGATGCCCTTTCGGTTGGTGGAAAGCACAGCTTTCCGCGAACTCATGGCCTATGCAGTACCACGCTATGACCTACCCAGTCGCCACTTCTTCTCTCGCAAAGCCATCCCAGCCCTCCACCATCATGTGAAAGACCGCATTGTCCATGCACTCAAGCAGTCAGTGAGCGGAAAGGTGCACCTCACAACTGATGCATGGTCCAGTCGGCATGGCCAGGGCCGTTACGTGTCCATCACTGCGCACTGGGTTAATGTGGTGGATGCAGGGTCCACAGGGGACAGCGGTGGTGGGACAGTGCTGCCTAGCCCACGGTACAGGAAACAGTTGGCTGTAGGCATTCCACCCTCCTCCTTCTCCTCCTCCTCCAGAAGCGAAAGCTCGTCCAGAGAGCGCAGTCGTACGAGCACTCCATCTGCAGCTGCCACTGTTGCACACAATGTGTCCCCCTATCGAGCAGCTAGTGGAAAGCGTCAGCAGGCTGTGTTGCAGATGATGTGCTTGGGCGACAGACATACCGCCGAGGTGCTGGCCGAGTACTTGAAGCGACAAACTGAGTCATGGCTGGGCAGTGTACATCTTGAGGCAGGCAAGGTAGTTAGTGATAACGGCCGTAATTTTGTGGCAGCCATAGCCCTTTCAAAACTCAGCCACATACCTTGCTTGGCTCACACATTGAACCTGGTGGTGCAGTGCTTCCTCAAAAATTATCTGGAGTTAACAGCCCTGCTCCAGAAGGTGCGAAGACTGTGCGCGCACATCCGCCGGTCGCCTGTACACTCCGTTCGTATGCAGAAGCTGCAGCGATTGCTCCACCTTCCCAACCACCGCCTCATTATCGACATTGCAACAAGGTGGAACTCCACCCTGCACATGGTGGAGCGGCTGTGCGAGCAGAGGCAGGCCATAATGCATTTGTGGGAGGATACACGGCCAGGCACTTTGAGAGCAGACATGGAGTTGACAGGTGTGCAGTGGTCGAAGCTGAAAGACCTCTGTAAAGTCCTTCAGTGTTTTGAGGAATGCACACGGCTGGTAAGCGCAGACGACGCCATCCTAAGCATGAGCATCCCACTTATGCGTCTGCTCATGCAAACTTTGATGCACCTTAAGGAGCAGGCGTCTGCTGCCAATGTTGATGAGGAGGAAGAGGAGGAGGGAATCCTTGATGACATTCAGCCATTGTCTGCTCAGGGACCTCTCCTGGACGAGGTGGAGGAAGAAGAGGAGGAGGAGGATGATGATGGGGATGATTACTTAGGGGAGGAGGATGCATCTCGTGGGGCAAGTGAAAATGTTGGCGTGGCAAGGTCTGGTACAGGGTTTGTGCGTGACTGGAGGGATGTGGATTTGCCAGAAAGTGCTCCTCCAACCAGCACTCGCAGTTAGTGTTGAGCATTCCGATACCGCAAGTATCGGGTATCGGCCGATACTTGCTGTATCGGAATTCCGATACCGACTTCCGATATTTTTTCAATATCGGAATTCGGCATCGGAATCGGAAGTTCAGTTGATTGACGGCCTGACGTCATCATGATGCGCGGTGTGTGCGCATCATGATGCGCCGTCATTTCGGGCCTTCCGGGGGTCTCTGCCGGCCTGCCGGGGGGCTGTGCCGGCCTGCCGGGGGGCTGTGTGGACTGCCCGGGGTCTGTACCGGCCTGCCGGGGGGCTGTGCCGGCCTGCCGGTGGTCTGTGCACCCTGTGGGGGTCTGTACCGGCCTGCCGGGGGGCTGTGCCGGCCTGCCGGGGGGCTGTGCTGATGTCCGGGGGTCTGTGCAAGCATCGTCCGATGGGACTACAAGTAGTATATATGTAGTATGTATGTTGCATGTAGTATTTATGTAGTATGAATGTAGCATGTATGTAGTATGTAGTATGAATGTAGCATGTATGTAGTATGCATGTTTTATGTATGTAGCATGTAATTTTTTTTTTTTTTATTTTTTTTTTACATTTAACACATTAGCCGGATGATGGGACTACTACTGTCCCATCATTGGCTAATGTGTCAATCACTGTCATGGTAGCAGGCATCGCCCGATGGGACTTGTAGTCCCATCGGACGATGCCTGCACAGACCCCCGGAGCCTGCACAGACCACCGGCAGGCCGGCACAGCCCCCCGGCAGGCCGGCACAGCCCCCCGGAGCCTGCACAGCCCCCCGGCAGGCTGGCACAGCCCCCCGGCAGGCCGGCACAGCCCCCCGGAGCCTGCACAGACCACCGGCAGGCCGGCACAGACCACCGGAGCCTGCACAGACCCCCTGGCAGGCCGGCACAGCCCCCCGAAAGGCCCGTACAGACCCCAGAGAGGCTGTACAAGGGCAGGAAAGGGTTTTTCTTATTCCGATACCGGAAGTCCCATAGACTTGAATGGGACTTCCGGTATCGGAATCGGCGATACCGATACTTTTTTTAAAGATCGGCCGATACCATCCGATACGATACTTTGAAGTATCGGACGGTATCGCTCAACTCTACTCGCAGTGCATCATTGACACCGGGAACATTGGCCCACATGTCAGACTATGCCTTGCGGATCCTAAAAAGGGACCCCTGCATTGCCAAAATGATGAACGATGATGACTACTGGTTGGCCAGCATCCTGGATCCACGCTATAAAGGCAAATTACAAAACATCATGCCACAGGAGAACCTTGAAATAATATTGGCTAATAAACAAGCAACTCTGGTAAATCGGTTGCTTGAGGCATTCCCAGCACACATCAGCGATGATGGTTCTCACACGAGCCGTACGGGCCGGGGGCAGCTTGGCAGAGGTGTTCGTGGTGCACACAGCAGAAGTGGCGTTGGAGACAGGGGTTTCATGACAATGTTGTGGACTGATTTTTCAAATACCGCTCACACAACTGGTAATACTGCATCGATGGAAAGTGACAGGAGACAGCAGTTGTCAACTATGGTTACAAACTACTTTTCCTCCCATATCGATGTTCTCCCACACAGGTCATTCCCCTTTGACTATTGGGCCGCTAAACTGGACACCTGGCCTGAATTGGCACAATATGCCTTACAGGAGCTCGCTTGCCCAGCTGCAAGTGTGCTATCGGAAAGAGTCTTCAGTGCAGCTGGATCAATCCTGACAGAAAAAAGGACCCGTTTGTCAACCCAAAATGTGGATGATCTAACCTTCATTAAAATGAACCACGCATGGGTTTCCAAGGATTTTGTCCCACCTTCCCCTGATGACAAATAGGGTGACAGAAAAATGGCTTGCTTTGGTCCACCTCTTCCTGGGACTTGACCTATTTCGCCTTTTGCATCAGCTGAATGTCCAACATCAACATATGCCACTTTCTAAAACTCCCTAACTGTGCTGCCTCCCCCCCCATGGCCGGGGTCACCACCTAGCGCAAGACACCGTGCGAGTGCCGTTGCCCTGGACAGGTGGGTAGGCCGACTCTTGGGCGCGAGCACTGGCACAGGGTCCCTCATAGTGCAATCAAGTGTCTCTGACGGTGGTGGTGCACACCCGCCGTCAGACACACCGCTGTACTATGAGGGGCCCAGTGCCAGTACCGACGCCCACGAGTGGGCCCCCCTTGCTTGGGCAGGGCCCCAGCATTTGCAATCTTTACTTCTCCCTGCTACTCCGCTGTGTAATCTGGGCCGTCAAATCCATACTGTGCCTGACACCGTCTGAGCCTGCCTCCTGAGACATATATTTTGAATGTGTACGCTATCCATACATGTTATCCGGGGATACGGTACCCTTTCTAACCTTTGTGCAATCACGTGCAATCCATACTGGGCCTGACACCGTCTGAGCCTGCCTCCTGAGACATATATTTTGAATGTGTACGCTATCCATACATGTTATCCGGGGATACGGTACCCTTTCTAACCTTTGTGCAATCACATGCAATCCATACTGGGCCTAACACCGTCTGCGCCTGCCTCCTGAGACATATATTTTGAATGTGTACGCTATCCATACATGTTATCCGGGGATACGGTACCCTTTCTAACCTTTGTGCAATCACGTGCAATCCATACTGGGCCTGACACCGTCTGAGCCTGCCTCCTGAGACATATATTTTGAATGTGTACGCTATCCATACATGTTATCCGGGGATACAGTACCCTTTCTAACCTTTGTGCAATCACGTGCAATCCATACTGGGCCTGACACCGTCTGAGCCTGCCTCCTGAGACATATATTTTGAATGTGTACGCTATCCATACATGTTATCCGGGGATACGGTACCCTTTCTAACCTTTGTGCAATCACGTGCAATCCATACTGGGCCTGACACCGTCTGAGCCTGCCTCCTGAGACATATATTTTGAATGTGTACGCTATCCATACATGTTATCCGGGGATACAGTACCCTTTCTAACCTTTGTGCAATCACGTGCAATCCATACTGGGCCTGACACCGTCTGAGCCTGCCTCCTGAGACATATATTTTGAATGTGTACGCTATCCATACATGTTATCCGGGGATACGGTACCCTTTCTAACCTTTGTGCAATCACGTGCAATCCATACTGGGCCTGACACCGTCTGAGCCTGCCTCCTGAGACATATATTTTGAATGTGTACGCTATCCATACATGTTATCCGTGGATACGGTACCCTTTCTAACCTTTGTGCAATCACATGCAATCCATACTGGGCCTAACACCGTTTGAGCCTGCCTCCTGAGACATATATTTTGAATGTGTACGCTATCCATACATGTTATCCGGGGATACGGTACCCTTTCTAACCTTTGTGCAATCACGTGCAATCCATACTGGGCCAGACACCGTCTGAGCCTGCCTCCTGAGACATATATTTTGAATGTGTACGCTATCCATACATGTTATCCGGGGATACGGTACCCTTTCTAACCTTTGTGCAATCACGTGCAATCCATACTGGGCCTGACACCGTCTGAGCCTGCCTCCTGAGACATATATTTTGAATGTGTACGCTATCCATACATGTTATCCGGGGATACGGTACCCTTTCTAACCTTTGTGCAATCACGTGCAATCCATACTGGGCCTGACACCGTCTGAGCCTGCCTCCTGAGACATATATTTTGAATGTGTACACTATCCATACATGTTATCTGGGGATACGGTACCCTTTCTCACCTTTGTGCAATCACGTGCAATCCATACTGGGCCTAGCACCATCTGAGAATGATAGATGGGGCCCACCATACACTGGAACATTCCAAAGGTGGACATCAGACACTGGAGCAGCATTTACAGGGCCCATTATACACTAGAGCATTAGAAATGGGGCCCATTATGTTTGGAGCATTATTTGGGCCCATAAGACAGTGGAGCTTCATCCATGGGGACCAACATATACTGTAGCATTATGTGGAGCTCATCATATACTGTTTCAAACATTATATGGGACCAATGATTCTGTATGGAGAAATAGATGGGCCTCGTCATGAGATGTAAAAAGTGAGGTATTTTTCATTGTACTATACCGCTATTTCTCTGCCGTATCGGAGCATGATGAGTTGTGGTATGTGTTAAAGGGGCGCTCTTTCGCCCAGGGCACATGAAAACCTGCAGCCAGCCCTCCCCCCCCACAACTTTAGCCAAATAACCCCCATTTTTCAGTGCGTAACTTGTATTATGAAGTTAATTAAGGTTGACAAGCTTAAGTAAGAAGAATTGATGCTTTTGGCATTCAAATGGGCACTGTGGGTGTGTTTCCTGTCCTCCTCTCACTGCCGACTTTTATTCCCCATTGACTTACATTGGGTTTCGTGTTTCGGGACGACCCCGACTTTTCCAAAAGCCGGGTCTAGCAAGATCGTCCGATTATAGGGAAAAGTCGGGGTCACGAAACGAAACGCGACCCTAAAAAACCAAAAGTCGCTCAACTCTAGTTATGGCAGTATAGGCAAATTGGCCCTGTAATTAGACACCGGCAGAGGAGCAAGGCAGCAGTAGTTATGGCGGTATAGGCAAATTAGCCCTGTAATTAGACACCGGCAGATGATTGGAATACAATTGACAATACACATGATTGGAATACAAGACTAGAAGGATACAACTTATTTGCAAGAAACAGACTTGATAAACGAGGAGGAGGTGTCGCATTGTATGTTAGAAACGCGTATATCTGCACAGAGATTGAAACTTCAGAGACTGGGAGTTCTGTGGAAACTGTTTGGGTAAGAATACAAGGACAGAACAATGGAAAGGACACCAGTGTAGGCATTTACTACAGGCCGCCTGTGCAAGCTGAAGATATGGATGAACTCTTTATGCATCAAATGGCCAAGTTCTCCAAAAAATATGACATAGTTGTCATGGGAGATTTCAACTATCCAGACATTTGTTGGGAATCTCTCTCAGGCAAAACTAACAGGTCAAGGAAATTCTTATCCTCTCTTGCTGACAACTTTATCTTCCAAAAGGTAAAGGAGAAAACAAGGGGAACTGCTACCTTGGATCTAATCCTTATAAACAGGGAGGAAATGGTTGAGGAGGTAAAAGTGGCTGGGACCCTAGGAGGTAGCGACCATGCTATTTTAGAATTTTGGATAACTAGAGGCGGAAGACCTGTGAAGACTCAGACGTCAAGGTTAGATTTCAGAAAGGCAGATTTTAAGGGATTCAGAAAGAGAATTGGAGGGATCCAATGGCTGGATATCCTTAAAGACAAAAATGTCCAGGAAGGATGGGAAATCTTGAAAAATGAAATTCTCAAAGCACAGTTGTTAACAATTCCGAAAAGAGGGAAGAATAGGAAGCATTTAAGGAAACCAGGATGGATGAACACAGAACTTAAGCACATGCTAAAAAGGAAGAAAAAAATGTTTATAAAATGGAAAGAGGGAGGCATATCTAAAGAAGAATATAATGCTGTCTGCAGAACCTGCAGGGCACAAATCAGAATATCTAAAGCTGAAAATGAATTGAGGCTTGCAAGAGATGTCAAAAGCAATAATAAAGGATTTTGGGGATATGTCAAAAGTAAAAGAAAAGTCAAAGATGCTATAGGATTTTTACAGGATGAAAATGATGAAATGGTAAGACAGGATGTTGAGAAGGCTGAACTTTTAAATTCCTATTTTGCATCTGTTTTCTCTCAGAAAGGAAATGTAACATCAACTGTTATTCACTGTCCTATTAAGGGAATAGAAGAATCCAGGATATCTATAAACAGAAAGATAGTGAGGAAACACTTAGCTAACCTAAATGAATTCAAGTCTCCAGGTCCAGATGAATTACACCCCAGAGTACTGAAGGAGATAGCAGAAGAAATTTTTGAACCCCTCTCCATAATCTTTGAAAATTCTTGGAGAACAGGAGAAGTGCCAGAAGACTGGAGAAGAGCAAATGTTGTTCCTATCTTCAAAAAGGGGAAGAAGGTGGACCCAGGCAACTATAGGCCGGTGAGTCTGACTTCTATACCAGGAAAGATCTTTGAACAAATTATTAAACAACATGTATGTCAATACCTGGATAAGAATGAAGTGATTAAACAGAGTCAGCATGGGTTTGTAACTAATAAGTCATGTCAGACTAATTTAATTTCCTTCTATGACGGTATTACTGATTGGGTGGATCAAGGAAATGCTGTAGATATAGTATATCTTGACTTCAGCAAAGCATTTGACAAAGTCTCTCATACAATCCTTATTGAAAAAATGACTAAGTATGGAATGGACAAGGCAACTGTTAGGTGGATTCATAACTGGCTTAGTGATCGGACCCAAAGAGTGGTCGTAAATGGCTGCACATCCAGTTGGAAGAATGTCTCAAGTGGGGTACCACAGGGCTCTGTCCTGGGCCCTGTATTGTTCAACATCTTTATCAACGATTTAGATGAAGGAATTGAGGGTAAACTGATAAAATTTGCTGATGACACAAAGCTAGGAGGGATAGCTAATACTAGAGAAGAGAGAGAGAGGATTCAAAAAGATTTAAATAAACTGGAGAAGTGGGCAGCAACTAACAGAATGGTTTTTAACAGGGAGAAATGCAAAGTACTACATCTGGGCAATAAAAATGAAAAAAGCATATATAGAATGGGAGGAATAGGGCTAAGTGACAGCACATGTGAAAAAGACTTGGGTATACTAATAGATCACAGACTGAATATGAGTCAACAGTGTGATGCAGCAGCAAAAAGGCAAATGCAATTCTAGGATGTATTAACAGAAGCATACAGTCTAGATCACGTGAGGAGCAAGGCAGCAGTAGTTATGGCGGTAGAGGCAAATTGGCCCTGTAATTAGACACCGGCAGAGGAGCAATGCAGCAGTAGTTATGGCGGTAGAGGCAAATTGGCCCTGTAATTTGACACCGGCAGAGGAGCAAGGCAGCAGTAGTTATGGCGGTAGAGGCAAATTAGCCCTGTAATTAGACACCGGCAGAGGAGCAAGGCAGCAGTAGTTATGGCGGTAGAGGCAAATTAGCCCTGTAATTAGACACTGGCAGAGGAGCAAGGCAGCAGTAGTTATGGCGGTAGAGGCAAATTAGCCCTGTAATTAGACACCGGCAGAGGAGCAATGCAGCAGTAGTTATGGCGGTATAGGCAATTTGGCCCTGTAATTAGACACCGGCAGAGGAGCAAGGCAGCAGTAGTTATGGCGGTATAGGCAAATTGACCCTGTAATTAGACACCGGCAGAGGAGCAATGCAGCAGTAGTTATGGCGGTAGAGGCAAATTGGCCCTGTAATTAGACACCGGCAGAGGAGCAAGGCAGCAGTAGTTATGGCGGTAGAGGCAAATTAGCCCTGTAATTAGACACCAGCAGAGGAGCAATGCAGCAGTAGTTATGGCGGTATAGGCAAATTGGCACTGTAATTAGACACCGGCAGAGGCGCAAGGCAGCAGTAGTTATGGCGGTATAGGCAAATTGGCCCTGTAATTAGACACCGGCAGAGGAGCAATTCAGCAGTAGTTATGGCGGTAGAGGCAAATTGGCCCTGTAATTAGACACCGGCAGAGGAGCAATGCAGCAGTAGTTATGGCGGTAGAGGCAAATTGGCCCTGTAATTAGACACCGGCAGAGGAGCAAGGCAGCAGTAGTTATGGCGGTAGAGGCAAATTAGCCCTGTAATTAGACACCAGCAGAGGAGCAATGCAGCAGTAGTTATGGCGGTATAGGCAAATTGGCACTGTAATTAGACACCGGCAGAGGCGCAAGGCAGCAGTAGTTATGGCGGTATAGGCAAATTGGCCCTGTAATTAGACACCGGCAGAGGAGCAATTCAGCAGTAGTTATGGCGGTAGAGGCAAATTGGCCCTGTAATTAGACACCGGCAGAGGAGCAAGGCAGCAGTAGTTATGGCGGTAGAGGCAAATTGGCCCTGTAATTAGACACCGGCAGAGGAGCAAGGCAGCAGTAGTTATGGCGGTATAGGCAAATTGGCCCTGTAATTAGACACCGGCAGAGGAGCAATGCAGCAGTAGTTATGGCGGTATAGGCAAATGGGCCCTGTAATTAGACACCGGCAGAGGAGCAAGGCAGCAGTAGTTATGGCGGTAGAGGCAAATTGGCCCTGTAATTAGACACCGGCAGAGGAGCAAGGCAGCAGTAGTTATGGCGGTAGAGGCAAATTAGCCCTGTAATTAGACACCGGCAGAGTAGCAAGGTAGCAATTAGAGTTGAGCGATACCAGCCGATACTTGAAAATATCGGATCGGAATGGATCGGCCGATCTTTAAAAAAAGTATCGGTATCGCCGATTCCGATACCGGGAACCAATGCAAGTCAATGGGGCCAAAATATCGGAATTAAAAAAAAACCTTTCTTTCCTTGTAGGTTAATTCTACATGAAGAAAAACAACTAAGAATAATGTAGAATGTATTGTGGGAGGTGGAGGAGACATTAAAGCCATAGAGGTTTAGCCCAATCAAATGGAATAGCAGGAATTAAACTTTTTTTTTAAAGATGTTAGGAGTTACAAAGATATTGACTATGTTAGCCTCATTTATATTTTGCCAGACATGTATGTCTTCTTCTTCTTTCTTCTTCTTTCTTATTCTTCTTCCTTTTTTTTACCTTCTTCTTCTTCTTATTCCTTTTTTTACATTCTTCTTCTTCTTCTTCCTCCTTTTTTTACATTCTTCTACTTCCTTTTTTTACATTCTTCTTCTTCCTTTTTTTACATTCTTCTTCTTATTCCTTTTTTTACATTCTTCTTCTTCTTCCTTTTTTAAATTCTTCTACTTCCTTTTTTTACATTCTTCTTCTTCTTCTTCCTTTTCTTACATTCTTCATATTCTTCTTATTCAACAATTATTATTCTACATATTCAACTTCTTCATCTTCTTCCTATCCTATTCTTCTTCATCATATTCTTGTTTGTGTCAGGCATTCCTGTAGTTGTTATCTGGAAAAGTTAGAAGTTTACACCTTCCGTTCTGCCTGTCACAAAAGATTTACAACAGGATTTGTCCGCGTTCAGTTTGGCCTGCAGCAGCAGGCCTTTTCCAGGGGCACCACGAGGAGGAACGGACTCACCCCCATACACTGCTTAGTCTTCTTCTGCTTATAAATAAGATAATATCATTTGCTCAGAGTATTAGTCTTATGCTTAATGTTCTTCTGCTTTGTTTTTTTTATGCTTCTTGGTCTTCTCTCTCTTGTTGTTCTGCATCTTGGTGGTTGTCTTCCTGTTCTTTGTCCTCTTGAACCAGCTGACGGTACTGGCACCGGGAGGGGCAGCAGAAGGAACAAGAGCCAATGGCACTACCGAGGACCAGCTGACGGTGCTGGAACCCGGTTACTAAGCAGGAGGTACCTGTGCTACAAAGCACTACCAAGGACCAGCAGACGTTGCCGGAACTCGGATACCGAGATGGAGGCACCTAGGCCAAAGGCTCTGACGAGAACCAGCTGACGGTGCTGGAACCCGGAGGGGTAGCATAAGCTGCAAGAGCAAATGGAAATAGCGAGGACCAGCTGACAGTGCTGGCACCCGGAGGGGCAGCAGAAGGAATAAGAGCCAATGGCACAACCGAGGACCAGCTGACGGTGCTGGAACCCGGTTACTAAGCAGGAGGTACCTGTGCTACAAAGCACTACCAAGGACCAGCAGACGTTGCCGGAACTCGGATACCGAGATGGAGGCACCTAGGCCAAAGGCTCTGCCGAGAACCAGCTGACGGTGCAGGAACCCGGAGGGGTAGCATAAGCTGCAAGAGCAAATGGAAATAGCGAGGACCAGCTGACAGTGCTGGCACCCGGAGGGGCAGCAGATGGAATAAGAGCCAATGGCACAACCGAGGACCAGCTGACGGTGCTGGAACACGGTTACTAAGCAGGAGGTACCTGTGCTACAAAGCACTACCAAGGACCAGCAGACGTTGCCGGAACTCGGATACCGAGATGGAGGCACCTAGGCCAAAGGCTCTGACGAGAACCAGCTGACGGTGCTGGAACCCGGAGGGGTAGCATAAGCTGCAAGAGCAAATGGAAATAGCGAGGACCAGCTGACAGTGCTGGCACCCGGAGGGGCAGCAGAAGGAATAAGAGCCAATGGCACAACCAAGGACCAGCTGACGGTGCTGGAACCCGGTTACTAAGCAGGAGGTACCTGTGCTACAAAGCACTACCAAGGACCAGCAGACGTTGCCGGAACTCGGATACCGAGATGGAGGCACCTAGGCCAAAGGCTCTGCCGAGAACCAGCTGACGGTGCAGGAACCCGGAGGGGTAGCATAAGCTGCAAGAGCAAATGGAAATAGCGAGGACCAGCTGACAGTGCTGGCACCCGGAGGGGCAGCAGAAGGAATAAGAGCCAATGGCACAACCAAGGACCAGCTGACGGTGCTGGAACCCGGTTACTAAGCAGGAGGTACCTGTGCTACAAAGCACTACCAAGGACCAGCAGACGTTGCCGGAACTCGCATACCGAGATGGAGGCACCTAGGCCAAAGGCTCTGCCGAGAACCAGCTGACGGTGCAGGAACACGGAGGGGTATCAGAAGTTACCCCTGAAAAGCAAAGTTGGCATGCCGAAAGCTGGCCGCAGTTACCGAATCACACAGTCCTACAGGGGGTGCTTGTCCTACTGGCACTATGGAACAAGCCTTTCTTACCAGAACCCGCAGTCCACATAGGAAGCACCTAAACTGCTGGCACCCTAGCCTCAGCTAACCCAACCGCAACACGACATGGCAACTTGGGGTGGCAAACTGACATTGACACTTCCCGGAAACAGCAGGCAGGGCTGGAACCAAGCTGGGCAGGAGGGAGTACACGTGCCAAAGTCAGTTATGAGCAGCAACTGGCGATGTTGGAGCCCAGGACAAGCACTTAGCAGGCTGAGGCCTGATGTGCTGTCAATTGGGAGGCAGCAGGACAGATTGCCATCAAAACAGCAGGGGAACAGCTGACGTTACTGAACCCCACAAACACAGGAGCTAGTGTTTTACTCTGTGAAGACAGCACTTCCGAGCAACAACTGGCTGTGTTGAAGCCCAGGGACAAGCACGGAGCAGGCTGAGGCTGCATTGAAGAAATTTTAAGATCGGTTGTAGACTACTAATTTGAACCAAGCTCCACTTAGGCCTGTGGCTTCACTGATTTTCGTATTTCCCCTGTCCTCCAACCCCGCCAGTTACAGCTCCGAAGTGGCGTCTGCACAATCCACACTTGTTCCTGTGTTACAGGTGTTCAGTCCGGTCAGTTAATCCCCTGATGTGTGTCCGGCAATGTCGCCTGCTCTGTCCACATTCCCATAATGGGAATGTGGACAGAGCAGGCGACATTGCCGGACACACATCAGGGGATTAACTGACCGGACTGAACACCTGTAACACAGGAACAAGTGTGGATTGTGCAGACGCCACTTCGGAGCTGTAACTGGCGGGGTTGGAGGACAGGGGAAATACGAGAGACAGTGGAGCCACAGGCCTAATTGGAGCACGGTTAAAAATCAGTAGTGGTATGACTGTGTAGGCAGCAGGAGACTTTGCCATCTACACAGCAGGGGATCAGCTGACGTTACTGAACCCCACTGAGACACGGGAGCAAGTGTCTCTTTCCGTGTGGACGGCACTTCCGAACTACAACTGGCTGTGTTGAAGCCCAGGAAATAGGAGGGTGTAGGCAGAGGCCTACTGTATTTTGAATAAGGTGACAGCAGGAGAGACTGCCATCCACACAGCAGGGGATCAGCTGACGTTACTGAACCCCACTGAGACACGGGAGCAAGTGTCTCTTTCCGTGTGGACGGCACTTCCGAACTACAACTGGCTGTGTTGAAGCCCAGGAAATAGGAGGGTGTAGGCAGAGGCCTACTATATTTTGAATAAGGTGACAGCAGGAGAGACTGCCATCCACACAGCAGGGGATCAGCTGACGTTACTGAACCCCACTGAGACACGGGAGCAAGTGTCTCTTTCCGTGTGGACGGCACTTCCGAACTACAACTGGCTGTGTTGAAGCCCAGGAAATAGGAGGGTGTAGGCAGAGGCCTACTGTATTTTGAATAAGGTGACAGCAGGAGAGACTGCCATCCACACAGCAGGGGATCAGCTGACGTTACTGAACCCCACTGAGACACGGGAGCAAGTGTCTCTTTCCGTGTGGACGGCACTTCCGAGCTACAACTGGCTGTGTTGAAGCCCAGGAAATAGGAGGGTGTAGGCAGAGGCCTACTGTATTTTCAATGAGGTGACAGCAGGAGAGACTGCCATCCACACAGCAGGGGATCAGCTGACGTTACTGAACCCCACTGAGACACGGGAGCAAGTGTCTCTTTCCGTGTGGACGGCACTTCCGAACTACAACTGGCTGTGTTGAAGCCCAGGAAATAGGAGGGTGTAGGCAGAGGCCTACTGTATTTTGAATAAGGTGACAGCAGGAGAGACTGCCATCCACACAGCAGGGGATCAGCTGACGTTACTGAACCCCACTGAGACACGGGAGCAAGTGTCTCTTTCCGTGTGGACGGCACTTCCGAACTACAACTGGCTGTGTTGAAGCCCAGGAAATAGGAGGGTGTAGGCAGAGGCCTACTGTATTTTGAATGAGGTGACAGCAGGAGAGACTGCCATCCACACAGCAGGGGATCAGCTGACGTTACTGAACCCCACTGAGACACGGGAGCAAGTATCTCTTTCCGTGTGGACGGCACTTCCGAGCTACAACTGGCTGTGTTGAAGCCCAGGAAATAGGAGGGTGTAGGCAGAGGCCTACTGTATTTTGAATGAGGTGACAGCAGGAGAGACTGCCATCCACACAGCAGGGGATCAGCTGACGTTACTGAACCCCACTGAGACACGGGAGCAAGTGTCTCTTTCCGTGTGGACGGCACTTCCGAACTACAACTGGCTGTGTTGAAGCCCAGGAAATAGGAGGGTGTAGGCAGAGGCCTACTGTATTTTGAATAAGGTGACAGCAGGAGAGACTGCCATCCACACAGCAGGGGATCAGCTGACGTTACTGAACCCCACTGAGACACGGGAGCAAGTGTCTCTTTCCGTGTGGACGGCACTTCCGAACTACAACTGGCTGTGTTGAAGCCCAGGAAATAGGAGGGTGTAGGCAGAGGCCTACTGTATTTTGAATAAGGTGACAGCAGGAGAGACTGCCATCCACACAGCAGGGGATCAGCTGACGTTACTGAACCCCACTGAGACACGGGAGCAAGTGTCTCTTTCCGTGTGGACGGCACTTCCGAACTACAACTGGCTGTGTTGAAGCCCAGGAAATAGGAGGGTGTAGGCAGAGGCCTACTGTATTTTGAATAAGGTGACAGCAGGAGAGACTGCCATCCACACAGCAGGGGATCAGCTGACGTTACTGAACCCCACTGAGACACGGGAGCAAGTGTCTCTTTCCGTGTGGACGGCACTTCCGAGCTACAACTGGCTGTGTTGAAGCCCAGGAAATAGGAGGGTGTAGGCAGAGGCCTACTGTCTTTGTAATGCGGAGACAGCAGGAGAGACTGCCATCTCCACAGCAGGGGAACAGCTGGCAGTGCTGAACCCCACTAACACTTGAACGAATGTGTTTGGCTCTGTGGAGACGACACTTCTGAACACCAACTGACGCTGTTGGAGCCCAGGATTAGGCGAGGAGCAGGCTGGGGCCTACTGGATTTTGGCAGGTGAATGCAGCAGGAGACTTGCCATCTCCACAGCAGGGGAACAGCTGACAGTGCTGAACCCCACTAACACTTGAACGAATGTGTTTGGCTCTGTGGAGACGACACTTCTGAACACCAACTGACGTTGTTGGAGCCCAGGATTAGGCGAGGAGCAGGCTGGGGCCTACTGGATTTTGGCAGGTGAAGGCAGCAGGAGACTTGCCATCTCCACAGCAGGGGAACAGCTGGCAGTGCTGAACCCCACTAACACTTGAACGAATGTGTTTGGCTCTGTGGAGACGACACTTCTGAACACCAACTGACGCTGTTGGAGCCCAGGATTAGGCGAGGAGCAGGCTGGGGCCTACTGGATTTTGGCAGGTGAATGCAGCAGGAGACTTGCCATCTCCACAGCAGGGGAACAGCTGACAGTGCTGAACCCCACTAACACTTGAACGAATGTGTTTGGCTCTGTGGAGACGACACTTCTGAACACCAACTGACGCTGTTGGAGCCCAGGATTAGGCGAGGAGCAGGCTGGGGCCTACTGGATTTTGGCAGGTGAAGGCAGCAGGAGACTTGCCATCTCCACAGCAGGGGAACAGCTGGCAGTGCTGAACCCCACTAACACTTGAACGAATGTGTTTGGCTCTGTGGAGACGACACTTCTGAACACCAACTGACGCTGTTGGAGCCCAGGATTAGGCGAGGAGCAGGCTGGGGCCTACTGGATTTTGGCAGGTGAATGCAGCAGGAGACTTGCCATCTCCACAGCAGGGGAACAGCTGGCAGTGCTGAACCCCACTAACACTTGAACGAATGTGTTTGGCTCTGTGGAGACGACACTTCTGAACACCAACTGACGCTGTTGGAGCCCAGGATTAGGCGAGGAGCAGGCTGGGGCCTACTGGATTTTGGCAGGTGAAGGCAGCAGGAGACTTGCCATCTCCACAGCAGGGGAACAGCTGGCAGTGCTGAACCCCACTAACACTTGAACGAATGTGTTTGGCTCTGTGGAGACGACACTTCTGAACACCAACTGACGCTGTTGGAGCCCAGGATTAGGCGAGGAGCAGGCTGGGGCCTACTGGATTTTGGCAGGTGAATGCAGCAGGAGACTTGCCATCTCCACAGCAGGGGAACAGCTGGCAGTGCTGAACCCCACTAACACTTGAACGAATGTGTTTGGCTCTGTGGAGACGACACTTCTGAACACCAACTGACGCTGTTGGAGCCCAGGATTACGCATGCCGCATGCAGAGGCCAATGGGCATCGGTTTTTATGGAGGTTGTGGACTACTACTGATTCTAACCATGCTCCACTTAGGCCTCTGGCTCCACTGTCTCTACTATTTACCCTGGCCTCCAACCCCGCCAGCTACATCTCTGAAGTGGCGTCAGCACAATCTACACTTGTTCCTGTGTTACTGGTGCTCAGTCCCATCAGTTGATCCCCTGATGTTTGTCCGGCAAGTTAGCCAGCTCTGTCCTCATTCCCACTACTGGTTATGGGAATGTGGACAGAGCAGGAGACCTTGCCGGACACACATCAGGGGATAAACTGATGGGACTGAGCCACAGGAACACAGGAACAAGTGTAGATTGTGCTGACGCCACTTCAGAGATGTAGATGGCGGGGTTGGAGGTCAGGGGAAATAGTAGAGACAGTGGAGCCAGAGACCTAAGTTGGGCACGGTTAAAAATCAGTAGTGGTTTGAATGTTGATGGAGCTGGTGACTCTGCCGTCCACACAGCAGGGGATCAGCTGGCATTACTGAACCCCAGTAACACAGGAGCTAGTGTGTTTCTCTGTGCAGACGACACATCTGAGCGACAACTGGCTGTGTTGAAGCACAGGGATTATAGTTCAGGTGGTAGAAAAATGAACACACCAGCAGACCTGGATACAGTTGCCAACCACTAATTTAGTCTGTAAGAGGAATGGCAAAGTCTTTGGAGATCCAGGCCTTGTTCATTTTCAGAAAAGTCAGCCGGTCAACATTATCGGAAGATAGTCGCGTGCGACGGTCTGTTAGTACACCACCTGCGGCACTAAAGACACGTTCCGATAATACACTGGCAGCAGGGCAAGCCAGCACCTCCAATGCATACTGGCTAAGCTCTGGCCATGTATCCAGCTTAGAGACCCAAAACTTGAAGGGGGAAGAGCCATCTGGGAGTACAGCGACAGGGCAAGACATGTAGTCTGACACCATCTGACGGAAGCGTTGCCTCCTGCTGACTCGAGGCGTCGCTGATGGTGTAGACAATTGTGGTGGACACACAAAACTTTGCCACATTTGGGCCATAGTGGTCTTGCCTTGTGCTGCGGCGCTGCCTCTGCTCCCTCTTTGTGCAGAGTTTCCTCCACTGCCTCGACGCACAGAGCTGCTTTGTAAAGCACTAGCAACAATGCTGTCGGGTGGAATGGAAAACATTATGGACTGCACCAGTGACTCTTCGTACTCCCGCATTTTACGCTCCCGGTTCAACGTTGGTATGAGCCTTTGTACGCTGTCCCGGTAGCAAGGATCTAGGAGGGTGTACACCCAATAATCAGCCGAGACGAGAATGTGGGCGATGCGGCGGTCGTTTCTCAGGCACTGCTGCATGAAATCAACCATGTGCTGCAGACTCCCAACTGCCAAAGAACCGCTGTCCCCTGTTTGAGGCGTGACCTCGACCTGCTCTGCATCACCCCACCCTCGCTGTACATACTGAGTAGAGGTTTGTGTACCTCCCTCCTCTGGAGAGATGTCTTCCTCCTCCATCGACTCCTCCTCATCCTCCTCACAAAGTGTCCCCTGCCTAGGCCTTTGTGAGGAAACACGTAGCGCAGACTGTCCAGAAGCAGATGGCATTTGGGACTCCTCATCCTCCACCTCTTCTGAAACCTCATCCCTTAGTGCTTGCAGTGTTTGTTGAAGCAGGCAGATAAGGGGGACAGTCATGCTGACTAGTGCATCATCTGCACTCGCCATCCGCGTGGATTCATCGAAGGCACGCAAAACGAGGCAGATGTCCTTCATAGAGGCCCACTCAATGGTGCTGAAGTGTGAACGGCGCACAGTGCGACTTGTTTGCGCCTGATGCAGCTGGTACTCCATGACTGCTGCCTGCTGCTCACACAACCGCTCCAACATATGTAACGTTGAATTCCACCGGGTGGGTAGGTCACATATGATGCGATGTTCCGGAAGGCCAAATCGTCGCTGCAGAGCAGCGAGGCGCGATCTTGCCGTGCTGGAACGTCGCAAGTGAGCGCACTCTATGCGGACCTTGTGCAACAGTGCATCAAGATCCGGATAGTCCCTCAGAAAGCTCTGCACGACCAAGTTAAGAACATGTGCCAGACATGGGATGTGTGTGAGGTTGCCTAGGCCAAGAGCTGCCACCAGATTTCGGCCATTGTCACACACTACCAAGCCCGGCTGGAGATTCGCTGGCCCAAACCACACATCGCTCTCCAGCTTGATAGCATTCCAGAGCTCCTGCGCTGTGTGGCTTCGATTCCCCAAAGAAATTAATTTGAGTACAGCCTGTTGACGTTTGGCCATGGCTGTGCTCATATCGGTCGTAACAGGCTCCTGCTCTGCTGTTTCTGAGGAACTTGAGTAGGAGGAGGAGTCTATGTGTACAGACTGGAGTCCTGCAATCCGTGGCGTTGGAAGAACACGTACAGCGCCACTCTCCAGATCCGTACCCGGCTCCACAACATTGACCCAGTGGGCAGTGAGGGAAAGGTATCATCCCTGTCCATGGTTACTGGTCCACGCATCGGTGGTCAGGTGGACCTTGCTACTAACGGCGTTTAGTAGCGCATGTTTTATTTTGCCCTCAACATGTTTCTGCAGGGCAGGGACGGCTCGCCTGCTGAAATAAAAGCGGCTGGGCACGTTGTATTGGGGGACTGCCAATGCCATTAAGTCCCAGAAGGTGTCAGTGTCCACCAGCCTGAATGACAGCATTTCAACTGCCAGAAGTTTGGCAATGCCAGCATTCAGAGACTGTGCTCGGGGATGGTTTGCCGAGTAAGGGCGCCTTTTATCCCATGCCTGTGCTACCGATGGCTGTGATGGATGGGAACGTGCTGTTATGGGTGGAATCTGACAGGGTCTCCGGACAACAGTGGCAGAGGTTCTTCCTTGGCGATCCTGTGAGGAAGCCGAACCAGCAGTGTGTGAGCTGGAGGAAGAGGGCCCAACACGAACTGAAGAGGTGGTAGGTGGTGCTGTACGTTGGCCTACGTCTTCAGGGTGTCTCTGCAACTCCAACTCGTGCTTGGTGCGCACATGTTTCCACATATTTGTGGTATTGAGGTTGCTGACATTTCTCCCTCTTTTGACTCTCTGATGACACAGCTTGCATTTGACAAAGCAAATGTCATCTGCAACTGTGTCAAAAAAGGACCACGCACTGCAACTCTTGTGAGCGCCCGGTTTGCCTTTGGAAGGAGGAATGCTCCTAACAGGTGCCGAAGTGGAGGGTACAGGCAACCAAGTCTTCCCCCTCCCTCTGCCTCCTGTTTTGGCCGGTAGGGGAATCTCTTCCTCCGAGCTGCTCCCACCACCTTCCTGTTGCTCACGCCATGATGGGTCAAGGACCTCATCATCTTCCCTCCCCTCTTCCAACTGCTGCTTCTCCGGGGTTGTCTCGCCAGCACCGTACGCACCAGAAAGTGGCAACTGAGTCTCGTCATCATCTGATGCGTACTGAGGTGTGCTGACCATAGGCACTGGCCCACTCGCCTCTTCAGATTCAGAGGGACAAAGAAGTTGCGCATCACTGCATACTCCCTCTTCTTCACATTCAGGAATGCTGCTTGGCTGGCCCCCTCTTTCCAAGCCAACAGATTCCGAGAACAGAAGTAGAGACTGTGATGGCTCCTGTCCATGTCTCTCTGACTGCCTGGGCACTTTGGCAGGTGGTGAAGAGACAGATGGTTGCTCTTCGGTGCTCTGACCCTGAGAGGATGCGGAAGTAATTGAAGTCGATGCGTTAGCTGCCATCCATCCGACAACGGCTTCAATTTGTTCCTCCCGCAGCAGTGGGGTACGTTGAGGTCCTACAAAGCTGCGCATAAAGGACTGTTGCCTGCTAAAACTGGGGGATGCTGATCCACTGGTGCCCGCAGCAGGCCCAGAATCCCCACGTCCTCTACCTGTAGAATCCCCACGTCCTCTCCCTGCAGAATCCCCACGTCCTCTCCCTGCTGAAACTCCACGCCCACGCCCCCGCGCCTTACTCCCTGCCTTCTTCATCTTGCAAGACTGCTTAAGATAGGCAAAAAAGTACAAAGGGGGGCCTTAGTGTGCTTATTCCTGAACAGCTGGTTACAGGTACAAGAAACACTAATTTTATGAAGTGTGTGTGTGTGGACTAGACTTTAATAGGAGCTGATGTGGCCTACACAAGTTCAAAATGTAGTGTTTGGTGAACTTTTTATGTGGTTTCTTTGTTTGAAACAAACTCAAAGTATGAGAACAAAGAATTGAAACTGATAGTATCACCAACTTTTTGGAGCTATTACAATGCAGGCAGGTAACCTACAATGCAAAAGATGAGGCTCCAAAAAAATTGGGTAATACTAATCTGGCTGCGCCGGCAGGGCACAAGCCAGAAAAAAAGGCTCCTCTATCTACTCCTATATAGTGTTTGCAACCAACCAATGTTGATGGATACGGATGGATGCACACTAATAGGAGAAGAAAAAATGAGCTGCACTCAGAGACAAATATGTGTGAGGCAGTGACGCACGTTGAGCGTCCTACAACCAGACGTAGCTGCAGGACACTCTACTCAGCGTGAGCTGCACTCACACACAGTCAGAGACCTCTCAGACAGCCGTCAACAGTGCAGCTAAGTGGGCACTGGCACTGACAGGCTGCAGAAAGGCTCCGCTGTGTACTCCTATATAGTGTTTGCAACCACCGTAGATGGAGACGGATGGATGCACACTAATAGAAGAAAAAATGAGCTGCACTCAAATAAAAATATGTGTGAGGCTGCAGAAAGGCTCCGCTGTCTACTACTAGTGTTTGCAACCAACGTATATGGATACGGATGGAAGCACACTAGATTGAAATTATTTAAAAAATGCAGCTCAAAAAATAAAAGATGTATGAGGCAGCAGTGATCACACTGGGTGGCCTACAGCCTGACGTGGCTGCAGGACCCACTCCACAGCGTGAGCTGCACTCACACAGCCCTTGCAGACAGCTGTGAACACTGCTGCTAGGGCAAAGAAGGCTACAGTGGTGGTTTATGTAGCCTGGGTAAAGCACTAGATGTTTGGTGGAATCGCTATTTCTAACTGTCCCTCACAGTCTTCTACAGCAGCCTGTCCCTAACTGAATTCACAGCAGAGTGACCAGAAATGGCGGCTGCGGTGGCTTTTATAGTGCATCATGACATCATTTCGGCAGCCAATCACAGCCATGCCAATAGTTAACATGCCTACATGCCTAACAGGATGTGCCCACACTTCGGAGGATTCCCATTGGCTTAATCAAAGCAAGCAGGCTCATAGCATGATGGGAACTTCCTATTCCGATTCCGATCCCGGAATCCGATATGAAAAAAGTATCGGAATTAAGTATCGGAATTCCGATACCGCTAATATCGGCCGATACCCGATACTTGCGGTATCGGAATGCTCAACACTAGTAGCAATAGTTATGGCAGTATAGGCAAATTGGCCCTGTAATTAGACACCGGCAGTAAACAGGCATAGGACCAAGGCAGCAGTAGTTATGGTGGTACAGGCAATGCCAAGCGTCCGCACAGCAAGTCGGCGTGAGGTAAATGACACAATTTCACGAATGCAAGATGGCGTCGGCGAAATCTCGCTAGATTTCGCCGACGTCGTTAAGGCTGTGTGCACACGCTGCGGATTAGGTGCGGATTCATCCGCGCGGATTTTGTAAAATCCGCAGGTGAAAGCGCAGGTCAAAAGACCTGCGGTTTTACCTGCGGATTGCTCTGCGGTTTTGCCCTGCGGTTTTTCATCTCCTCAATAGAGGAGATGGCAAACCGCAGGAGAATCCGCAGAAAGAATTGACATGTCAATTCTTTCTGCGGATTGAAAACCGCAGATAATCCGCGCGGAAAATTCCGCACCGTCTGCACTGCGGTTTTTGATTCCCATAGGGAATCATGGTACTGTACACCGCAGAAAAAACTGCTGCGGGTCCGCAGCGGCCAAAACCGCTGCGGAACCGCAGCAAAATCCGCAGCGTGTGCACACAGCCTCACACCTCTTGCCATGTTAACCCTCAACACATCACACCGCCTCAACACACACTCCTCTCACCTTTCACCTCCACTCATGTCCACTCACTCTTTCACTCCACATACGTTCCTTTCTCTCACTCCGTTTCTCATACTCACACCGTCATCGTCGCTACCCCGACATTTTCCTCCGCCGCCGCGATCCAGGATCCAGACGTTCTCCAGGCCGCCGACATGTTCTTGCGGGACGCCATCTTGGATTTCGTGAAGACCCACGATATTCAAGATGGCGTCGCCGCAACAACATGTCGCTGGCATGGGCGACATAGGGATCCAAAATGGCGTTGGCGTAATCTCGCGAGATTTCGCCGACGCCATCTTTTTGGATCCCGATGTCGGCAGCCTGGAGAACGTCTGGATCCTGGATCGCGGCGGCGGAGGAAGATGTCGGGGCAGCGACGATGACGGTGTGAGTATGAGAAACGGAGTGAGAGAAAGGAACGTATGTGGAGTGAAAGAGTGAGTGGACATGAGTGGAGGTGAAAGGTGAGAGGAGTGTGTGTTGAGGCGGTGTGGTGTGTTGAGGGTTAACGTGCGTGTGTGTGTGGTGACGTCACCGGTTACAACTGGACGGAAGTTGTTACAACCGGAAGCTGGTTAGGGCATTTATTATTATAGATGACCCTGGTCTACGTGACTGATGGGTGAGCGTGCATTGTGACATGCTCTGCTCGGTATCTTCTGGTAGCAGTTCTTCCTCCTTCTGATGTACTATGATGCACTGCACAAATGTTCATGCAATACAGAATGGTGTCCATATAACCGCACCATTATGTTGACAAAAAACATTTCCAGAATTCCAGAATTACAAAACAATGTTGTATAGTGCCTACGTAAAGACAAACAGCTACATGCATGCCTGCAGTTGCATGCTAATTTTGGCACCCTCTTCCAAACAAATTTTTGCCATACCAGGGTACACCACACTTGTTCGACACCGATAATGCTAGCCTTGATCATATGTTACATATTTAAATATTGTAAGGAGTTGCTTCACTTGGATGTTGCACAGGTAGACTCAGGAACGCCTCTTCAGGTAAATTACATGGCTCCCCAAACCATCATTGATTGTGGAAACTTCACACTAGACGTCAAGCATCTTGGATTGTGGCCTCTCCACTCTTCCTCCAGACACTGGGACCTTGATTTCTAAGGTCTAGTGTGAAGTCTCCACAATCAGTGATGGTTTGGGGAGCCATGTCATCTGCTGGTGTAGGTCCACTGTGTTTTATCAAGACCAAAGTCAGCGCAGCCGTCTACCAGGACATTTTAGAGCTCTTCATGCTTCCCTCTGCCGACAAGCTTTATGGAGAGGGAAATGTCATTCTCCAGCAGGACTTTAGCCTGCCTACACTGCCAAAAGTACCAATACCTGGTGTACAAACAACAGTATCACTGTGCCTGATTGGCAGCAAACTCGCCTGACCTTAACCCCATAGAGAATCTATGGAGTATTGTCAAGAGGAAGATGAGAGACACCAGACCCAACAATGGAGATGAGCTGAAAGCTGCTATCAAAGCAACCTGGGCTTCCATAACCCCTCAGCAGTGCCACAGGCTGATCGACTCCATGCCACGCCACATTGATGCAGTAATTGATGCAAAAGGAGCCCAACCTAGTATTGAGTGCATTTACTGATCATACATTTCAGTAGGCCAACATTTCAGATTTTACAATCATTTTTCAATCTGGTGTTATAAAGTATTCTAATTTACTGAGATAATGACTTTTGGGTTTTCATTGGCTGTAAGCCATAATCATCAACATTAACAGAAATAAACCCGTGGCATAGATCACTCTGTGTGTAATGACTCTATAGAATATAGGAGAGTCACTTTTTGTATTGAAGAACTGAAATCAATTCACTTTTTGATGATATTCTAATTTAGTGAGATGCACCTGTAGGTCTGGCATCTGGAAAACCTGGGTGGATGTGAGGTCCCTCTGGACTAGGAAGGTCTATAGCAATCTCTAAGTTTAGGACAGACAGAGGTCCTGCTGTTGTTTCATGCCCAGGGGCCCAAATAGATATGCATATACTAGGTCGGTATAGGACTATTATTTGTAGGGAGTAAAATATATTATTACAACTTGTATTCATCTGTGATGATTTTTTTGAACTTTCTTCTCTTTCCGTACCTTCACCAGCTGAACTCCTTCCTACGGAGAATACTTTTTACCACTTCCTCTGGAGACACAATCTACTTCAAACCCAACAAACAAGTCCCAACACGTTTGGATTTCCTAAAATATTTCTTCATATCTATAGTAAAAAAAACTAAGGTGAAGGTCGGAGGTTACGACGAATCATCTATGTTAGGGTACTCATTCAAAAGCCTTGAAAAGTCGGATGTCTGGGCTCCATATTTCCAACAGGTGCGATTATAATAAAAGCTTCATATGTTCATTATTACAATATCTATTACATGTCAGTTCTCAAATTGGGACCAGATAAAGAAGAAAATGCTAAAGAATTCACAACTTATAGACTTTATGTAGTTTTTTATGTAGATTTATGTTGCTTTGCTCTTTACTCATTGGACTGTGATTTGCGACTTAATGAGACTTTATGTAAAGTGGCCGAAGGAAATGCCGGTTAAGGGCAGCATTGTTAATTATCTTATGGGGTGTGGTGTAATGACCACTGTGTCCACAAGGGGACGCTGTGTGGATGTCCCAAGAGAACGGATGAGTGGCAGAATCCTGAAGGATAGTTATGCATCTCAAAGTGGGTGGCTTTGAGATGGAGACTTGTGGATGTGTGATCAGCAATATCATTGCTGAGGTGTTGGTTCTAAGTATAAGGGAGAAGTTTTCAGGTAACTAGAGAGATGGGCGGGTTCTGGTTACCTACAAACCCACCCAGGGGTGTGTCTGAAAATGCCTGTATTAAAAGGCTATGTGAGTGTGTGAAGGACCTGTGATGAGGTCATAGTCACGTGACCCGGTGGGCATGGCTATAGACCATATAATGTGGCTAGGGTAGGTCACATGTAGGTGAATGCTGGGACCTGATTGGTCCAGTTTGGAAGGTCCCGTGAGGAGAAGGATCTCCTCACTAACAGCCTGTGGAGCGGCTGTGTGTGTAATGGCAGCCAGTGTCTGAGAGTCCCTAAGGAGTGAGTGGATGTCTGCAGCCTGGAGAAACAGCCATGTGGGAACCCTGACGTGGGTGAGATAAGGATGAGGCTGAATAGCCCGTATAATGGACGCTATCCTGTAATGCTGTTTATATGGCTGTGGTTTATGATGACAAATAAACCTCATGGACTGTGCTATGGCTTATGAAAACCCGAGCTGGATCTGATTGTGTGGCTGCCAAGCGAGTGTCCCCCAACCTTGAATGACAGGGCTACCTCACAGGGGGTAACCATAACACACGGCCCTGTGTAAGTATCTGTGCATCTTCATATCCAATTACTTGATCATTCTCATGGTTTATCAGCCTCCCGAGCTTACCTGACTAGTAGTGATTAGGGATGAGCGACTTTGCCTTTTTTAGGGTCGAGTCGGGTTTCATAAATGGTTTCGAATGAAATGAGCAGACTATAGGGAAAAGTCGGAGGTTCGACTGAAACACGAAACCCAATGGAATTCAGTGGGGAAGCAAAGTCGGCAGCGAGTGGAGGACAGGAAACACATCTACACAGGGGAGGACCTACCGCCCATGCAGACGGTTCATTGAACGGGGGCCCTGGGGGAGTGGGGGGCCCCTCCAGCCTCCTGCACCACATGGCTAATTATTCAGTTTTCAAATTAGCCATGTGGAGCGCAGGAGGAGAGGAGAGCAGAGCTGAAGTGGTGATGTCATCATCATGTGATCAGGGGGTGGAGCTGATCACAGGCCTTCACCAATGATCAGCTATGCCCCCTGATCACATGACGATGACATCACCACAGGTCCTTTAGCAATAGCTGAGCTCACACAGGAGCTGCATCTTCCAGCAGGAGCGCGGCCAGGTAAGAATTTTTTATTCTTTTAATTTAATTATTATGTTTCCCCGCAGGATGGAGACACATGGACCATGTGTCTCCATCCTGCCAGGGCAGATGGGAGACAGGGGGGAGGTAAGATGGAGATGGGCAGGATTGGAGATGGGGGCAGGATTGGCGACATTGGGGTCAGAATGGAGATGGGGCAGGATGGAGATGAGGCAGGATTGGAGATGAGGCAGGATTGGAGACGGGCAGGATGGAGACGGGGCAGGATTGGAGGCGGGGCATGATTGGAGACATTGGGGGGCAGGATGGAGATGGGCGCAGGTTGGAGACATTGGGGCAGGATGTAGACATTGGGGCAAGGATTGGAGACATTGGGGCAGGATGGAGATGGGGAAGGATGGAGACATTGGGGGAAGGATTGGAGACATTGGGGGCAGGATTGGAGACATTGGGGGCAAGATGGAGATGGGGCAGGATTGGAGACGGGACAGGATGGAGACAGGGCAGGATTGGAGACGGGGGCAGGATGGAGATAGGGGCAGGATGGAGAAATTGGGGGCAGGATGGAGACGTTGGAGGCAGGATTGGAGACATTGGGGGCAAGATGGAGAAGTGGCAGGATTGGAGATGGGACAGGATGGAGATGGGGCAGGATTAGAGATGGGGCAGGATGGAGATGGGGCAGGATGGAGATGGGGCAGGATGGAGATGGGGCAGGATGTAGACATTGGGGGCAGGATGGAGACATTGGGGGCAAGATGGAGATGGGGCAGGATTGGAGACAGGGCAGGATTGGAGACGGGGGCAGGATTGGAGACAGGGCAGGATTGGAGATGGGGGCAGGATTGGAGATGGGCAGGATGGAGATGGGGCTGGATGGAGACCGGGGCACGATTGGAGACACTGAGGGCAAGATGGAGACAGGGCAGGATTGCAGACATTGGAGGCAGGATGGAGACATAGGGGGCAGGATGGAGACATTGAGGGCAAGATTGGGGGCAGGGTGGAGACGGGGCAGGATTGGATACAGGGGGCAGGATTGGAGATACAGGGGGCAGGATGGCAGACACTGGGGGCAGGATGGCAGACACAAGGGGCATGATTTGAGACCCGGGGGCAGGACTGGAGACATGGGGCAGGACTGGAGACATGGGGGACAGGATTGCAGGTACAGGGGGCATGATTGGAGACAAAGGGGGCAGGATGAAAGACATGGGGGCAGGATTGCAGGTACAGGGGGCATGATTGCAGACACAGGGGGGCATGATTGGAGACAAAGGGGGCAGGTTGAAAGACACAAGGGGCATGATTGGAAACAGGGCAAAATGGAGATATGGGGCAGGATTGGAGACAGATGGGGCAGGATTGTAGACAGATGTGGCAGGATCATGGGGCAGGATGGATATGATGGAGACAGATGGGGAGATCATATGGGGCACAATGGATACTCATGAGGGTGGGATGGGAGAACATATGGCTGAAGCCAGGAATGAGACACACGGGGGCCAGGATGGGGGCTATTATTACCATAGGGGCTAATTAAAGAATATTATTACTGCAGTGATGTATTTATTTTATTTTTTGAGTATACTGTTTTAAATGGGGGGGCAGTCCTGTTACTGTGTAGAGTGATACTATGTTGACTTTTTTTCTTCATGTGGTGTAGTGTAGAAGTTAGGAAAAGATAAGTAATGTGTTCTGCAAGTGGAGCTCTAGATAACTGTGTTATTTCCTGCAGAGACGAGCCCTGGCTGGAAGAAGTGATGGCAATCTGTGCTGGATGAAAGATGAAAATCAAGGATGAAGGACTTTACCTAAAGACGTCACTGGTGAGTTAGTGTGTTACCTGTAAACTGACACTATACACTGTATACTATATACAGAGATCCTGTGTATAATGTCACCAGTGATCACTGTTGTTGTGAGTTCATTTCCCCCTTCGCTGCTGAGGTCTGGTGAACTCCCTCTTCTGGTAAAGGAAGGTAGTGAGCCTGATTATCAAGCACCTGAGCCTAATGATGATGACTGGCCAAGGTACAGGCCAAGGTACAGGCCATTTATGATTGGGTTCAGCCCACTTCTTTGAAGGCCCTCCAGAAGTTTTTGGGTTTTGCTAATTTTTATCGGAAATTTATAGCAACATTTTCTAGTATTGCCAAGCCATTGACTGATCTGACTAAGAAGGGTGCTGATGTGTTGAATTGGTCTCCGGAGGCTGTTTCTTCCTTTCAGGAGCTGAAGCGAAGATTCACCTCCGCCCCGGTTTTGCGGCAACCTGATGTCTCACTCCCGTTCCAGGTAGAGGTGGGTGCTTCTGAGATTGGTGTAGGAGCTGTTTTGTCCCAAAAGGATCCTGTAACATCTAAAATGAATCCCTGTGCTTTCTTTTCCCGAAAGTTCTCTCCATCTGAACGTAACTATGATGTGGGGAATCGGGAACTGTTGGCCATGAAATGGGCATTTGAGGAGTGGAGACATTGGTTGGAGGGAGCTAAACATCAAGTCGTGGTCCTCACTGACCACAAGAATTTGATTTACCTAGAGTCGGCTAAACGCTTGAACCCTAGACAGGCTAGGTGGGCCTTGTTTTTTTACACGTTTTGATTTTGTGGTCTCTTTTCTTCCTGGAACTAAGAATGTCAAGGCAGACGCCCTCTCTAGGAGCTTCTTTGCTGATTCTCCTGTGGTGACCATGCCTGCTACCATCTTAGGCGAAGGGGTAGTTCTTTCTGCCATCTCGCCCGATTTGAGACGTGCTCTGGAAGAGTTCCAGGAGGACAAACCTGAGCATTGTCCCAGTGGAAAGTTGTATGTTCCTGACCAGTGGAAGAAGAGAGTGATGTCTGAAGTTCATTGCTCTGCATTGGCTGGTCATCCAGGTATTTTTGGTACTAGAGATCTGGTGAGTCGGTCTTTCTGGTGGCCCTCCTTGTCTCATGATGTTAGGAATTTTGTGCAGTCCTGTGGGACTTGCTCCCGGTCTAAATCTTGTTTTCGCTCTAGTGGGTTGTTGATGCCTTTGCCGGTCCCCAGGAGGCCATGGACCCATATTTCAATGGATTTCATCTCTGATATGCCGGTCTCTCAAAGAATGACTGTTATTTGGGTGATTTGTGATAGGTTCTCTAAGATGGTTCATAAAGTTGCCGTCTTCCTCTGAGTTGGTGCCCCTGTTTTTGCAACAGGTGGTTCGCTTGCACGGGATTCCTGAGAACATTGTATCTGACAGAGGAGTTCAGTTTGTGTGTAGATTTTGGAGGACTTTCTGTTCCAAGCTGGGAATTCAGTTGTCCTTCTCCTCTGCTTTTCACCCTCAGACCAATGGGCAGACAGAGAGAACAAACCAGACCTTGGAGTCGTATTTATTTCCGCTGATCAGGATGATTGGGTTTCATTTTTGCCCTTGGCTGAATTTGCTTTAAATAATAGAGCTAGTTCTGCCACTTTGATGTCACCTTTTTTTGTAACTTTGGGTTTCATCCTCGATTTTCTTCAGGGCAGGTGGAGCCTTCTGCCTGCCCAGGTTTTGACACTGTGGTGGAGAGAATGCACCAGATCTGGGACCAAGTGGTGGATAAGTTATCTCTCTCCCAGGAAAAGGCCCAGTGGTTTTCCAACCGACATAGGACCATTGGTCCCCAGTTTAAGGTTCGTGATTTGGTGTGGTTATCATCAAAAAATATTGCTATGAAGGTGGCTTCTCCTAAGTTTAAGCCTAGATTTATTGGACCTTACAAGATTTTGGAGATTATTAATCCGGTCTCTTTTCGTTTGGCTCTTCCATAAGTCCTTGTTGAAGAGGTTTGTTGAACCAGTTGTTCCTGGGGTGGCACCTCCGGACCCTGTATTGGTTGAAGGTAACATGGAATATGAGGTAGAGAAAATACTGGATTCCCGTCTGGCTAGACGGAGACTCCAGTATTTGGTTAAGTGGAAGGGTTATGGTCAGGAGGATAATTCCTGGGTCTCTGCCTCTGATATTCATGCCAAAAGATTGGTGCGTGCCTTTCATCGGGCTCACCCTGATCGCCCTGGTGGCGTGGTTGAGGGTTCGGTGACCCCTCCTCAAGGGGGAGGTACTGTTGTGAGTTCATTTTCCCCTTCGCTGCTGAGGTCTGGTGAACTCCCTCTTCTGGTAAAGGAAGGTAGTGAGCCTGATTATCAAGCACCTGAGCCTAATGATGATGACTGGCTGAGTGGAGTTACAGACTGGATATAAGGCCGGCGACTCCCTTCTGTCTTGCGGGTGATTTCTCTGAGGTGTTGTTGGAGACCAGTCTGGATTCCTGCTCCTCAAAAGCTAAGTTTTCTGCTCTGCTTTTTGCATTTGTGTTTTGATTTTGTTTTGCTTTGCTTTTCTGGATTTCTGCCATTCCCTGCTGGGGTGAGCTGAATTCCTATTAGCTCTGTCTTCAGAAAATACCTGAGTACTGATATAGTATTTTTGAAGCCTAGCGTCTTCAGGGCCTTTTTCCATATCAGTCTGTTGGCTTTTGTCTTTGATAGGGTTTTGGCAGATTGCAGACAGCAACCTTCCTTTCCTTAGCTTGGGCCCCATCGTTTGCTCAGCCTATCTTTCTATCTGTGTAAGTGTTTTTTCATCTTGCTTCACCGTCATTATATGTTGGGGGCTGCCTATTACTTTGGGGTCTGCTCTGGGGCAGTTTAGATTTCCCATTCTGTCTTTAGGCTATTTAGCTCTCTGGCTGTGATCGAGGGGTCTAGGGCACCGTAGGAACCCCCCATGGCTACTGCTAGTTGTGTTGATAGGTTCAGGGGTCTGCAATCTGATAGCGGCCAACTTCTCTGGTTTTCTGGACGTAGCGACTATTTTTGTGTTTGCCTCCTACGGTGACTCTTTCATAACACACTGTATTACCTGTACGTTATATACAGAGCTCCTGTGTATAATGTAATTAATCACTGTATTACCAGTACACAGAGACTGAATAGTAAGTACAGATCCCCTGTGTATAATGGCACTTATTGCGATAGTATTGTTTTTTTTATTACTGATCAGTATTGTAGTATTCAGTCACTATGTGGTGGTAATATGTGGTCTGGACATGGTGCGGTGGTATTTGTTCCTTGTATGTGATATTATTCGGTCACTGTAGTAGTAATATATATTTGTAGATTGTGAGCCCTCGCGGGCAGGGTCCTCTCTCCTCCTGTACCAGTTATGACTTGTATTGTTTAAGATTATTGTACTTTTATTATGTATACCCCTCCTTACATGTAAAGCGACATGGAATAAATGGCGCTATAACAATAAATAATAATAATAATAATAATAATAATAATAATAATAATAATATATAGACTGGTC
The DNA here is from genome assembly GCF_039654945.1 of Dendrobates tinctorius. Lineage (NCBI taxonomy): Eukaryota > Metazoa > Chordata > Amphibia > Anura > Dendrobatidae > Dendrobates > Dendrobates tinctorius. The sequence continues at coordinate 16,933,312 of NW_027361998.1, read as the reverse complement.
CTGGTGTGGCGGTATTTGTTCCTGGTATGTGATATTAGTTATAGGTCACTATGTGGTGGTAATTGTTATGATTGAGTCACCGTAGGAGGCAAACACAAAAATAATAGCTACGTCCAGAGAACCAGAGAAGTTGGCAACTATCAGATTGCAGACCCCTGAACCTATCAACACAACTAGCAGTAGCCGTGGGGGGTTCCTAGGGTGCCCTAGACCCCTCGATCACAGCCGGAGAGCTGAATAGCCTAAAGGCAGAAAAGGAAATCTAAACTGCCCCAGAGCAGACCCCAAAGCAAAGTCAGCCCCCAACATATAATGACGGTGAAGCAAGATGAAAAGACAATACACAGAAAGATAGGCTGAGCAAATGATGGGGCCCAATCTAACTAAATAGGAAAGGAAAGGAAGGTTGCTGTCTGCAATCTGAAAAAACCCTGAAAATGAAAAAATGCCAACTGACTGATATGAAAAAGACCCTGAAGACGCTAGGCTTCAAAAAATACTATATCAGTACTCAGGACTTTTCTGAAGACGGAGCAAAAAGGGATTCAGCTCACCCCAGCAGGGAGTGGCAGAAATCCAGAGAAAACAGGGCAAAACAAAATCAAAACACAAATGCAAAAACAAAGCAGAAACTTAGCTTTAGAAGAGCAGGACTTCAGACTGGTCTCTAAGAATCCCTCTGAAAAATCACCAGCAAGGTAAAAGGGCGTTGGCTGCCTTATATCCAGTCAGTGACTCCACTCAGCCAGTCCTCATCATTAGGCTCAGGTGTTTGATAATCAGGCTTACTCCCTTCCTTAGCAAGAAGAGGGAGTTCACCAGACCTCATTGACAAAGGGGAAAATGAACTCACAACAGGTAATATTGTGTCTGATCATGGTGCAGTGGTATTTGTCTGTTATATGTGATATTAATGGTCATTTTAAAAATTGAAAAATTAATACAAATGTAACTAAATTGTATTGCATATTTTAACAAATATTTAATACGTTACAATAGAGTAGAGCTCAGCCAAAAGTGTCTACAGTGTTGTGATGGCGGCTTAAAAAATATTTTGGTGAAAAAAAAAATCTGCCGGCTGTGTGATCTGGTGATGGGAACTGTTAATGTGTGATTGGTGAGAAGTGAAGTTTTCCAAGAGAGGGCGGTGAGACTGTGGACAGTTTGAAGGGTGGAGGCAGGGCCGGGGTGGAGCCTGGGCGAAGTCTTAAGGGGGCCCTGAAAATGTTCCCAGTATGGGGCCCCGAAATTCCTAGTGGCAGCAGTGCCCCTACCCATATGCTGCAGCAGTTCAGGAATGAGCAGAGTGCGGACACTGGACAGTGTGGAATGGATGCATCCTCTTGGTCTGGCCTGCCCTGCCTGCTTCAGGTAAAAGTACTACCAGAGCTGAGGAGGCCTGAGGGACTGGGACCGAGGTGCAGGCATGATTTTGGGGGGCTCCTGGGGTGGGGGACAACTGAACATGGCAGCCATGATTTTGGGGGGCCTCCGTCCTGGGGAGAACTGAAGCATGATGGCCTGGCTGCTCTTGAATGGGGGGGCCCTGGCCTGGGGAGAAGGGAAACATGGCCTTGGCTGCTCATGAATGGGGGGGCCCTGGGGAGAAGCATGGCTGCTCATGAATGGGGGGGCCCCTGGGGAGAAGCATGACTGCTCATGAATGGGGGGGCCCTGGGGGAGATGATTGGCTGGGACGGCTCATGGGGAGGGAGAAGAAACATGAATTGGGTGGCCCACATAGGGGGAGAAGCAGCATAAACTGGGGGGGCCACATGGGGAGAAGCAGCATAAACTGGGGGGCCACATAGGGCGAGAAGCACTATGTCAAAAGTAGACCGCATATGGGGGAGAGCATTATGAAACAAAGGGAAACGGGGGTGCCTATATATATTACCTATCTATATGTTTACTAGTGTTGAGCGATACCTTCCGATATCGGGAAATATCGGATCGGATTGGATCAGACCGATACCTCAAAAATATCGGGTATCGCCGATTCCGATACCGGAAACCCATGCAAGTCAATGGGGCACAAATATCGGAATGAAAATAAACCCTTTCTTTCCTTGCACATCCAGTTCGGGAGGGGGGAAGAGTGTGGGCGGTGCGTGGGCGGAGACTGTGCGTGTCTGTGTGCGGACGGGGTCTGTACGGGCCTCTCGGGGGTCTGTGTGGGCCTGCCGAGGGTCTGTGCGGGCCTGCCGGGGGTCTGTGCGGGCCTGCCGGGGGTCTGTGCGGGCCTGCCGGGGGTCTTTGCGGGCTGCCGGGGGTCTGTACGGGCCTGCTGGGGTCTGTGTGGGCTGCCGGGTGTCTGTGCAGGCCTGCCGGGGGTCTGTGCGGGCTGCCGGGAGTCTGTGTGGGCCTGCCGGGGGTTGTGTGTGTGTGCAGGCATCGTCCGATGGGACTACAAGTCCCATCGGGCTATGCCTGCTACAATGACAGTGATTGACACATTAGCCAATGATGGGACAGTAGTAGTCCCGTCATTGGGACTACTACTGTCCCAATGTGCTAATGTGTTAGCAAATGTGTTGAATGTAAAAAAAAACAAAAAAACAAAAAATAAACATACATACTACATGCATACTACATACATACTACATATATACAACATTCATACAACATACATACTGCATACAAACTTCATATATACTACATTCATACAGCATACATACATACTACATAATACATACATACTACATATATACTACATTCATACAACATACATACATACATACATACATACAATACATTCCGGTATTCGATATTGTAAAAATATCGGAACTCCGATACAGCGAATATCGGCCGATACCCGATATTTGCAGTATCGGAATGCTCAACACTAATGTTTACATAACTTTGTTGCCCTATGAAGGTTGGGGGGGCCCCGAAAAATTTCTTGCACATGGGTCCACTACAGTCTGTGTCCGCCCCTGCACCTACAGTGCCCATTTCAATGCCAACGACATCAATTCTTATTACTTAAGCTTGTCAACCTTAATTTACGTAATAACAATAGTTACGCATTGAAAACTGGGGGTTATTTGGCTAAAGTTGTGGGCGGGTAGGGCTGGCTCCTGGTTTTTGTGGGCCCCGGGTGAAAGAGTGTCAGTGGGCCCCGTTAACCCTCCATCAGGAACAATGGATCTGACAGGCGCAGCTCTTTTACTTTCATTTCTCCCTTCTCACCAGATTTTCAGGAAACCCCCTCCCTCTAGATAGTCTCCTGGCTCTAGCTGCTGTGTGAAACCTGATACCACAGTTGGTCTGCAGAGCTTCAGGAAGGAAGATATAGCTGTGCTGGCTTCTCAGGCTCATTGGTCCCGAACACATCACACTTTATAAGGTTGGTATGTAATGTTTTTAGTCATTACTATTGTTTATTTAGCTTGTTTTATGAATGGATAGAGAAAGGTTTGTGGATATTTCATATAAATAAGGCAGATTTTCTTACAAATGAAAGTGTACTTCTCAGGAGTTTTGAAATTTGTGTATATCAAAGTTATTACTTTTATGTTGAGTAAATGGGTTTGTTTTGCACCTGATAATGTGTAGTCTCTTTTATTACATCCCTATGAAGGTCTCTGATCACTTTTAGATCACTGAAATTGAGAAAATTAGATATTCTAGGCATTTTTCTAGCCTGCGCTTGACAGGGACATTGTTCCATTACGAGTTAGTGCGAATATTGTTCCTGACGGAGGGTTAACACATACCACAATTCATGATGCTCCGATACGGCAGATAAATATTGGTATAGTGCAATAACAAATACTTCACTTCTTACATTACATGACTGATATCTATTTTAAATTCTTCAATAGCTCAAAAAACGGACAGTATATTCCTCCATACAGTATTATGGCCACCACATGATGCGCAATACAGAATAATGAGCCCCATATATTGCTCCATACAGAATGGGCTCCATATAATGCTCCATACAAAATAGGCCCCATATGTGCTCCATATAATGCTCCATACCCTATATGATGGCTCATAAATAATAAACCCAATATGATGCTCCATATATAATGGGCCCCATATGATGCTCTAGTATATGATGGGCCCCATATGATGCTCTAGTATATGATGGGCCCCATATGATGCTCCAGTATATGATGGGCCCCATATTATGCTCCGGTATATGATGGGCCCCATGGATGATGCTCCAGTGTATGATGGGCCACATGAATGATGCTCCATTGTATGATGTGCCTATATAATGCTCCATATATAATGGGCCCCAAATGATGCTCTAGTATATGATGGGCCTCATAAGATGCTCTAGTATATGATGGGCCCCATGGATAATGCTCCAGTGTATGAAGGGCCTATACACTATGTGCAGAATTATAAGGCAAATTAGTCTTTTCATCACATCATCCTTTTTATACATGTTGTCCTACTCCAAGCTGTATAGGCTTGAAAGCCAACTATTTAAATCAGGTGATTTGCATCTCTGTAATGAGGAGGGGTGTGGTCTAATGACATCAACACCCTATATAAGGTGTGCTTAATTATTAGGTCTCTTCCTTTTTTTTGGCATAACCAGGTTCCCCGCATCATGTTCCCACATGCTTTATGCATCCATTAGCCCTCTGTGTCTGTACTGTTACACACTTAACATTATGGCTGGTCCATACAATCAGCGCAATTGTTACCACCCACCTTTCGTGTCTCCCGTTTTTTTCCTCATAGATTGTAAGCTTGTGAGCAGGGCCCTCATTCCTCTTGGTATCTGTTATGATCTATGTGATTATTGTTATGCTGTAATGTCTACTGTCTATACAAGTCCCCTCTGAAATGTAAAGTGCTGCGAAATATGTCGGCGCTATAGAAATAAAATTTATTATTATTATTAAAATGGTCAGAAGAGAGATTTGACGAACTCTGAAAAGCCAAAAATTGTGAGATGTCTTGCAGAGGGATGCAGCAGTCTTGAAATTGCCAAACTTTTCAAGCGTGATCACTGAACAAGCGGTTCATGGCAAATAGCCAACAAGGTCGTAAGAAGCGTGTTGATAAAAAAGGCTGAAAATAACTGCCCATGAATTGAGGAAAATCAAGCGTGAAGCTGCCAAGATGCCATTTGACATCAGTTTTGCAATCTTTCAGAGCTGCAACGTTACTGGAGTATCAAAAAGCACAAGGTGTGCCATACTCAGGGACATGGCCAAGGTAAGGAAGGCTGGAAACGACCACCTTTGAACAAGAGACATAAGATAAAACGTCAAGACTGGGCCAAGAAATATGTTAAGACAGATTTTTGTAAGGTTTTATGGACAGATGAAGTGAGAGCGACTCTTGATGGGACAAATAGATGGGCCCGAGGCTGGATCAGTAAAGGCCAGAGAGCTCCACTCTGACTCAGACGCCATCAAGGTGGAGGTGGGGTGGTATCATCAAAGATGAACTTGTGGGACCTTTATGGGTTGAGGATGGAGTGAAGCTCAACTCCTAGACCTAGTGCCAGTTTCTGGAAGACACCTTCTTCAAGCAGTGGTACAGGAAGAAGTCGGTATAGTTCAAGAAGAACATGATTTTCATGCAGGACAATGCTTCATCACATGCATCCAAATACTCCACAGCGTGGCTGCCCAGTAAAGGTCTAAAAGAAGAAAAAGAATGACATGGCCCCCTTGTTCACCTGATCTGAACCCCATAGAGAACCTGTGGTCCCTCAATATATGTGAGATCTACAGGGAGTGAAAACATTACACCTCTCGTAATAGTGTCAGGGAGGCTGTGGTGGCTGCTGTACGCAATGTTGATCATAAAAAGATCAATCAACTGACAGACTGTATGGATGGAAGGCTTTTGAGTGTCATCGTAAAGAAAGGTGGCTAACTGGCTATGTTGGTCCCTTTTTGGGGGGGTTTGGAATGTCAGAAATGTTTATTTCTACATTTTGTGTTGTTATATTGGTTTACCTGGTGAAAATAAACAAGTGAGATGGGTATATATTTGGTTTTTATTAAGTTGCCTAATAATTCTGCAGAGTAATAGTTATCTCCACAAACAGATATCCTCCTAAGATAGCCAAATCGAAAAAACCCCACTCCAACTTCTACAAATATTAAGCTTTGATATTTATGAGTCTTTTCGGTTGATTGAGAACATGTTCACTAATAAGAAGAATCTTCTCAAATACAACTTGCCTAATAATAATTATACAAACAGAGTATAATGCTCCATATATAATGGGCTCCATTTATAATGCTCCAGTATATAATGGGCCCCGTATATGATGCTCCAGTGTATGATGGGCCCCATATATAATTCTCCAGTGTATAATGCTCCCCAATCCCCATATATTGCTCCAAACATGATAAAAAATGAAATAGCTCTCCTCGCTGGGCATTGCTCCACTCTAGACTCCTCAGCGTCGCCATATTCAAGCTCTCTGCACTTGGACTGTTCAGGCAGAGGGCATACAGACATGACGTATTTGCACTCTCTGACCTGAAAATCACTGTCCGAAAACGCGGAAGAGGTCACAGCGGTGGAGAAGGGAGAGGTAAGTATTACAAGTGCTGGTGCCCTGAGCAAGCAGGGGGGCCCACTTGTGGGCGACGGCAGTGGCACAGGGCCCCTCATAGTACGACGGTGTCTGTGACGGCGAGTGGGCCCCCCACCGTCAGAGACTTTTGCGTACTGTGAGGGACCCTGTGCCAGTGCCGTTGCCCATGAATGGGCCCCCCCACCTACTCAGGGCCCCGGCACTTGCCCGGGTGCGCCAGGTGCTGACGCCGGCCCTGGGGGGGTACAGCCCAGTTAGGGAGGTGTTAAAAATGGCATATGTTGAGGTGTAGGCTGGACGTTCAGCAGCTGTAAATGGAGGAATTGCAGAAGTCTGAGGAAGAGAAGGACAAAGCAAGCTATTTTGCTGGCAACCTATGTGTCATCAGGGGAAGGTGGGACCAAATCCTTTGAAACCCAGGCATGGCTTATATTAATGAAGGTGAAATCACCAACATTTTGGGTCGACAGCCGGGTCCTTCTTTCTGTCAGGATTGATCCAGCAGCACTGAAAACTCAATCTGATAGCACACTACCAGCAGGGCAAGCAAGCTCCTGTAAGGCATATTGTGCCAATTCAGGCCAGGTGTCCAGTTTAGAGGGCCAGTAGTCAAAGGGGAATGAACTGTGAGGGAGAACATCGATAGGGGAGGAGAGGTAATTTTGAACCATAGTTGACAACTGCTGTCTCCTGTCTGTTGCAATCGATTCTGTATTAACAGTCGTGTGAGTGGTCCTCGAGAAATCAGTCCACAACATGGTCATGAAACCCCTGTCTCCAACGCCTGTTCGGCTGTGTGCACCACGAACACCTATTCCATTTGGCCCAGTACGGCTCGTGGTAGAACCTGCACCGCTGCTGTGTGCTGGGAATGCCTCTAACAAACGGTTTACCAGAGTTGCTTGTTTGTTCGCCAATATTAGCTCTAGGTTCTCCTGTGGCATGATGTTATGTAATTTGCCTTTATAGTGTGGATCGAGGATGCTGGCCAACCAGTAGTTGTTATCCTTCATAATTTTGGCAATGCAGGGGTCCCTTTTTAGGATTCGCAATACATAATCACACATGTGTGCCAATGTTCCAGGTATCAATGATTCACTGACAGTGGTGGGTAGAGGAGCACTTTCTGCCAAATCCACATCCCTCCAGTCACGCACAAACCCTGTACCTGACCCTTGCAAGCCAACATTTTCTCTTGCCCCCCGAAAAGCATCCTCCTCCTCAAAATAATCATTCCCCTCATCCTCCTCCTCCTCCTCTTCTTCCTCCACCTCATCCAGAGCAGTTCCCTGGGCAGACAATGGCTGACTGTCATCAAGGCTTCCCTCCTCCTCCACCTCTTCCTCCTCCGCTACAGATGCCTGATCCTTAATGTGCGTCAAAGTTTGCATGAGCAGACGCATAAGTGGGATGCTCATGCTTATGATGGCGTCATCTGCGCTTACCAGCCATGTGCATTCCTTAAAACATTGAAGGACTTTACAGAGGTCTTTCAGCTTTGACCACTGCACACCCGACAACTCCATGTCTGCCCTCAAACTGCCTGCCCGTGTATCCTCCCACAAATGAATTACAGCCTGCCTCTGTTCGCACAGCCTTTCAACCATGTGCATGGTGGAGTTCCACCTTGTTGCAACGTCTATGATTAGGCAATGCTTGGGAAGGTGGAGCGATTGCTGCAGCCTCTGCATATGAATTGAGTCTATGGGCGAGCGACGGATGTGCAAGCACAGTCTTCTCACCTTATGGAGCAGGGCTGTTAACTCCGGATAATTATTTAGGAAGCACTGCACCACCAGGTTCAAGGTGTGAGCCAGGCAAGGTATGTGTCTGAGTTTTGCAAGGGCTTTGGCTGCCACAAAATTACGGCCATTATCACTGACTACCTTGCTTGGCTAAAGATGTAGACTGCCCAGCCATGACTCAGTTTCTCGATGCAAGTAGTCGGCCAGTACCTCCGTGGTGTGTCTGTTGTCGCCCAAACACATCATCTTAAAAACAGCCTGCTGATGCTTACCACTAGCTGTTCGATAGTGGGACACCTCGTGTGCAACACTGGCAGCTGCAGATGGAGTGCTCGTGTGACTGCGCTCTGTCGACGAGCTTTCGCTTCTGGAGGAGGAGGAGGGTCGAACGCCTACATCCAACTGTTTCCTATACCGTGGGCTAGGCAGCACTGTCCCACTGTCGCTGTCCCCTGTGGATCCTGCATCCACCACATTAACCCAGTGTGCAGTGATGGACACGTAATGGCCCTGGCCAGGCCTACTGGACCATGCATCTGTTGTGATGTGCACCTTTCCACTCACTGATTGTTTGAGTGCATGGACAATGAGGTCTTTCACATGCAGGTGGAGGGCAGGGGTGGCTTTTCACGAAAAGAAGTGCCGACTGGGTAGGTCATAGCGTGGGACAGCGTAGGTCATGAGCTCTCGGAACACTTCGCTTTCAACCAAACGGAAGGGCATCATCTCTAATGAGATCAGTTTGGCAATGTAGGCATTCAAAGCCAGTGTATGTGGATAATAGGATGAGTACTTTCTTGTCCTACTCAGAGTGTCTGGTAAGGTGAGCTGGACTTGAGAGCTGCATATGGGGGAACTAGCGGTGGACCTGACGGACTGAGAGGGGGTTGGTGAAGGTGATGGTGGTGGTGTTGATGGCCTAGATTCAGTCTTTTGTTGCAAAAACATTGTGATTCCCTGACTGCTTTGGCCTTGCGACGACACCTCAACATTTCTTGCTGGTGGTGTGCTTACCGGTGGGCTTACAGTGGGTGAACCGATGGAGCATTGCTGGCTTCCTTCAGTCGGAGCATGTGCACAGGTGCTACCTGAGATTTTGTAGTCCATCCACACTTGCAAGTGCATGGTGGTTAAATGTCTAATCATGCAACTGGTATTCAAATTTCGTAGATTTTTCCCTCGGCTAAAGGTCCTTCCGCACTTCTTACAGATAACCTTTGCCTCATCAATAGGATTTTGGGCAAAAAAGTGCCACACTTCACTCTTCCTACTATGGTATAAATTTTCAGGGCTTGCATGCTGTGCTAATTTCACTGTCTGGCCAAGCTGTCTTGCAACTCTTTTTGTTTTTTTTTAGCCACGTTTTTGGACAGCTACAGGCCTGCCAGATAACCGCTGCTGCGATGACGATGCCTGCTACGGATCCTTCTCCTCTTCTGAGCTATTGCCAGCGGCACCCTCTTCCCCCAATGGATGCCAATCCGGGTCAACAACTGGGCCATCCATCACCTCCTCTTCAATTTCATCTGCACTGTAACGGGGTCTTCCTATCTTGGGTACCTCTTTCAGTACCACCCCGTGTTTCCGGAGGTCCACTCTGCTTTGGCTGGAGTCTGAATGAAGGATGCTGGCTGGAATGCCTTGGTTACATGGGCGCATATAAAAGATCACTGCTTCTCCACGTATTTCCAGTCTGACAACACTTTACTCACAGGACACAGAATATATCACACAGATACAGAGGGCACGCCAATAGAAAAGCGGCAGGCCAGACATACATTACAATAGCCGCAGGTGGCTGGAGCCTGCCGATATTTACTGTGGGACAGTGTCCTGTCCTCCCCCCTCTCTCTATGAGGCACCAGTCACTATATGTGGTCACTGTGCAGTGTCCTGTCCTCCCCCCTCTCTCTATGAGGCACCAGTCAATATATGTGGTCACTGGTGCCTCATAGAGAGAGGGGGAGGACAGGACACTGCACAGTGACCACATATAGTGACTGGTGCCTCATAGAGAGAGGCGGGGAGGACAGGACACTGCACAGTGACCACATATAGTGACTGGTGTCTCATAGAGAGAGGGGGAGGAGATCTATTTCCAAAACGCGCATCGGGGCGCATTCTAGGACACTCTACATAGCGCATTTAGGCTTACAGGTATTGCACTATAGCACTTTGAGCACATGTTTTACTTGTACACATATGAATGTTTTTTATTGTGCTATCTTATGTTCATTTACCTGGTTCATTAATCAAGCCTCATGTTATGGATGGGTATTCCTTTTTCCATATATATATTGCTAATGTAGTTTTGTATTTACTATTTTATGCACCTTAAGTTGTGCCAATATTGCAATAAAGGCATTTTATTATTGAATATTGTGCTCCTGTAACTTTTTATTTTATTTACACAGCAACGTATATATTTTAATATATTTTAATATATATATATATATATATATATATATATATATATATACAAAAAAATATTTTTTAACTATTTTTAATTATTTGTCTCTCCCTGCGGGATTTCATTCCACCCATCTGTGAGTCAATTTTGTTTCTTTATACATTACAATAGCCTCAGGTGGCCGGAGCCTGACGATATTTACTGTGGGAATTACAAAGGTGAGAGGGGAGTGGCTGGGCGCAACCTGTGGGCTGATGCATTAGGGACATGCATCTCCCATGGAACCTATTATACATACATATAACTGCACAGCATATTCTGGGTGCTGAGTGGTTCCGTAACACGTAACATGCACCTTCCTCTGTGTCACCGTGTAAGGTGGTATAGTATGCGGGAAGGGGCACCTGAGTTTCATCAGGGTCAGATTCTGGCTCAGTACACTGCAAGGGTAATGTAGTGCTCTGGGTCAATGTACCAGCAGAATCATCTAGTGGTGGATGTGCATCAGTGCACTACATGTCAGATTCATCTTGGACTGGGCAATTCATGATTTGACTTGATAATCCAGGCATGGTATATGAAAAGAGCTCCTGTTATGAGCTCATTTTCTGCTCCACCAGTTGAGAGTTCTCCTTCCGTTCTCCCTCTGGTGGTGACAGTTTTCTGAGACTTAGCTTGTTGTTTTTTTCCTCCTCGGTGACCCATTCATAACAGAATCACCAGTCATACCGCAGATTCTAGGGGACTCAAAAGCAGGAAAGAATTGTTAAGGAAAAAGAAAAAAAAAGTGTCAGAATTTTTTTTTTTATATATTTTTTCCTCTTTTTCTCTGGGGCCGTAGGAGGATTTTTTTTCTCTCCTAATGGAGATTAAGCAACTGTCTGATCGTGTGGAGCAACTTGCTGCTGAAGTACAGGGAATTTCCACCTACCTTATTCAGTCACTTGCTGCTGAACCCAAGATTCCTACTCCTGATGTGTTTTCTGGGGATCGGTCTAAATTTCTGAATTTTAAGAATAATTGTAAATTATTTCTTGCTTTGAAGTCTAACTCATCGGGGAGCTCTGTGCAGCAGGTTAAAATTGTCATCTCCTTGCTGTGCAGCGATCCCCAGGATTGGGCTTTTTCTCTGACACCTGAAAATTCTATTCTGACTAATGTGGATGCATTTTTTCAGGCCTTGGGGTTGTTGTATGATGAACCTAATGCCGTTGATCAAGCTGAGAGAACCCTGTTGGCATTAGACCAGGGTCAGAATCCTGCAGAGTTGTACTGTCAAAAATTCTGAAAGTGGGTGGTCCTTACTACATGGAATGATGGTGCCTTGGCAGCTCTCTTTCGGAAAGGTTTGTCAGTGACCGTAAAAGATGTTATGGTGGGATTTCCTGTTCCCTCTGGTCTGGATGGCTCTATGTCATTAGCCATTCAAGTTGATCGGCGTTTACGTGAACATAAAGCTACACGGGAGGTGCTGCCACCTTTTGAACAAATGTCTGAACCTATGCAAGGTGATGGGGTTTTGTCTAGGGCGCAACGTCGGGACTTTAGAAGGCGTAATAAGCTGTGTTTTTTCTGTGGACACGCCTCTCATACTATTTCTGTCTGCCCTAAACGAGAGAAATGTTTTGCACACATATTTGCTGTGGGCAGTATACAATCTAAGTTCCTTTTGGCAATTACTCTGATCTGCTCCTTGTCCACATTTTCCACTAAGGCTTTTGTGGATTCAGGAGCAGCTCTGCATCTGATGGATCTGGACTTTGCTAAATGTTGTGGTTTGTCCATGACGCCTCTGCAGATGCCTATTCCTTTGAGGGGTATTGATGCCACTCCTTTGGCGGAGAATAAACCTCAGTTTTGGACCCAGGTGATAATGCGAGTTGCCCCAGACTACCAAGAAAATTGTAAATTTTTGGTGCTGCATAATTTGCATGATACTATTGTTCTGGGGTTCCCCTGGTTGCAAACTCATAACCCAGTTTTGGATTGGAAATCTGGGTCTCTGGTGAGTTGGGGCTGTCAATGTGTTCTTAGGGACGCTCCTGTTTTCTCCACCTCTCCTCAGTCTCATGATATTCCTGATTATCTGGCTGATTTCTCTGATGTATTTAGTGAGAGTAAGGCCTCTTTCACACATCAGTTTTTTGCCTTCAGGCGCGATCCGGCTTTTTTTTGTAAAACCGGATCCGGCAAAATGCAATGCCGGATCCAGTTTTTCCCCATTGACTTGCATTAGCGCCGGATCGTGCCGGATGGCATTGCGTTTCATCCGTTTTTTGCCAGATCCGGCAACTTGTCTCATTCCGGCGTCTGGAAAAAACGGCTACTGTAACGTTTTTTGTCTCCGGCGAAAAAGCCGGAAGCGCCGAATCCGGCGCTTCCGGCTTTTTGCTACAATGAAAGTCTATGGGCGCCGGAATGCGCCGGATCCAGAAAAAGACGGATCCAGCCCCCGGATCCGGTTTTTTTAAGTCTGCGCATGCTCAGATCCAATTGGCCAGCCCCCAGGAACAGAGACGGATCCAGCAAAAAAACGGATCCGTTTCTACAGTTCTCCAAAATTTATGCCGGATCCGTTTTTTCTAAAAATAGCCGGATCCTGCCTGACGGCAAAAAACTGATGTGTGAAAGTAGCCTAAGTCTGCGTCTTTGCTCCTCATAGGAGTTATGACTGTGCAATTGAGTTGATGCCTGGGTGTACATTTCCCAAGGGTCGTCTTTTAAACTTATCTGTACCCGAACATGATGCTATGCGATCCTATATTAAGGAGTCGTTGGAGAAGGGTCATATTAGACCATCCTCATCACCTTTAGGTGCTGGTTTATTTTTTGTGGCCAAGAAAGATGGTTCATTAAGACCGTGTATTGATTATTGTTCCCTTAACAAGAAGACAGTTAAAAATCAGTACCCATTACCTCTGATGTCTGATTTATTCTCCAGAGTTAAAAGTGCCTGCTGGTTTACTAAGCTTGACCTCAGGGGGGCGTATAATCTTATTCGCATCAAGCACGGGGATGAATGGAAGACGGCGTTTAATACTCCGGAGGGACATTTTGAGTACCTGATGATGCCTTTTGGGCTCTCTAATGTCCCTTCTATCTTCCAATCCTTTATGAAGGATATTTTCCGAGATTATGTGAATAAGTTTTTGATCATCTATCTGGATGATATTTTGATCTTTTCTAGTGATTGGGATTCCCATGTGGAACATGTCCGGACTGTGTTCCGGATTTTGAGGGAGAATTCCCTGTTTGTTAAGGGATCGAAGTGCCTCTTTGGTGTACAGAGGATTTCATTTTGGGGATTTATCTTGTCTTCATCGACTATTGAAATGGACCCGGCCAAGTTACAGGCCATTTATGATTGGGTTCAGCCTACTTCTTTGAAAGCTCTCCAGAAGTTTTGGGGTTTTTCTAATTTCTATCGTAAATGTATAGGTAATTTTTCTAGTATTGTCAAACCAGTGACTGATCTGACCAAGAAGGGAGCTGATGTGCTGAATTGGTCTCCTGGAGCTGTCTCAGCATTTCAAGAGCTTAAGTGGAGATTTACTTCAGCTCCAGTTTTACGGCAACCTGATGTCTCACTTCCATTTCAAGTGGAGGTAGACACTTCTGAGATTGGTGCCGGAGCTGTTTTGTCCCAAAAAGACCCTGTGACTTCTAAGATGAATCCCTATGCCTTCTTTTCTTGAAAGTTCTCCCCATCTGAACGCAACTATAACGTGGGGAATTGGGAATTGTTGGCCATGAAATGGGCATTTGAGGAGTGGAGACATTGGCTGGAGGGAGCTAGACATCAATTTGTGGTCCTCACCGATCACAAGAATCTGATTTATCTGGAGTCGGCCAAACGCTTGAATCCTAGACAGGCTAGATGGGCCTTGTTTTTCACGCGTTTTAATTTTGTGGTCTCTTTTCTTCCGGGCACTAAGAATGTTAAGGCAGACACCCTTTCTAGGAGTTTCTTTGCTGATTCTCTTAGTGTGACTGAGCCTACTACCATCATAGGTGAGGGGGTAGTTCTTTCTGCCATTTCGCCCGATTTGAGACGCGCCCTGGAGGAATTTCAGGAGGATAAACCTGAGCGTTGCCCTATGGGAAGATTGTATGTTCCTGACCAGTGGAGAAAGAGAGTGATGTCTGAAGTCCATTGCTCTGCATTGGCTGGTCAACCGGGCATTTTTGGTACCAGAGATTTGGTGAGTCGGTCGTTTTGGTGGCCTGCCTTATCTCGTGATGTCAGGAATTTTGTACAGTCCTGTGGGACTTGTTCTCGGTCTAAACCCTGTTATCGTTCTAGTGGGTTGCTGATGCCCCTGCCGGTGCCCAAGAGGCCATGGACCCATATCTCAATGGATTATATTTCTGATCTTCCTGTCTCTCAGAGAATGACTGTTATCTGGGTGATTTGTGATAGATTTTCGAAGATGGTCCATCTTGTACCACTCCCAAAGTTGCCATCTTCCGCTGAGTTGGTACCCTTGTTTTTACAACAGGTGATTCGGTTACATGGGATTCCTGAGAACATTGTGTCCGATAGAGGGGTCCAGTTTGTTTCCAGATTCTGGAAAGCCTTTTGATCCAATCTGGGAATTCAGTTATCCTTCTCCTCCGCGTTTCATCCCCAGACCAATGGGCAGACTGAGAGAACAAACCAGCCCCTGGAGTCTTATTTAAGATGTTTTATACAGTATATGCTGATCAAGATGATTGGGTCTCATTTTTGCCCTTGGCCGAATTTGCGCTGAACAATAGAGCTAGTTCTGCCACCTTGATGTCGCCCTTTTTCTGTAATTTTGGGTTTCATCCTCGATTCTCTTCAGGGCAAGTGGAATCTTCGTCTTGCCCAGGTGTGGACACTGTGGTTGTGAGAATGCAGCAGATATGGGACCAAGTGGTGGATAAGTTGTCACTAGAGTTGAGCGAAACGAGTCGAAAAAATTCAAAAGTCGCCGACTTTTGGCAAAGTCGGGCTTCATGAAACGAAACCCGACCCTAGGATGAGGTCGGCCACGAGGTCGGCGACTTACGCGCCAAAGTGGCGTTTCAAAAGTTTGTTTTGCGCTCTTTTTCAGCCAATCAGGATCCACAGACACTGTGGGCAACGTGATGACATAGGCACGGGTCACCACAATCTTTCAGAAGGGCATGCAAGTGATTGGCTTGCTTTGGTGGGCGTCACAGGGGGTATAAAAGGGCGTGCACGCCGACCGCCATCTTACTTCTGCCGATCTTAGTATAGGGAGAGGTTGCTGCTGATTCTGTAGGGAGAGCGTTAGGCAGGGAAGAAGACAAAAAAATTGCTTCTGCTGCTAGCGATTTGGCCTGCACAACACACCAGTCACTGTGTGTGCAGTGCAAGGGGAGGCTGTATAGTGGTGTATCAGTGGTGTTGGTTGTTGGGCTGCCTTCTAAGGCTTCCTGACATTCCTGCATTGCTGTTTACCCACTGCTCCGCAAACTGCTTTTTTAAAAGCAATCCAATCTCCCTTATCCTCTAGTCACTTTTGTCACAGCTGTGCCATCGAGCCTGTCACATAGCGCTCAGATATTCATTGGGCCTCACACAATCCAAAAGTGTCCAGTGTCCAAAAGTGTGTGCAGAGATTCAAAATCTCCCTTATCCTCTAGTCACTTTGGTCACAGCTGTGCCATCGAGCCTGTCACATAGCGCTCAGGTATCAGTGGGCCTCACACAATCCAAAAGTGTCCATCCAGTGTCCAAAAGTGTGTGCAGAGATTCAAAATCTCCCTTATCCTCTAGTCACTTTTGTCACAGCTGTGCCATCGAGCCTGTCACATAGCGCTCAGATATCAGTGGGCCTCACACAATCCAAAAGTGTCCATCCAGTGTCCAAAAGTGTGTGCAGAGATTCAAAATCTCCCTTATCCTCTAGTCACTTTGGTCACAGCTGTGCCATCGAGCCTGTCACATAGCGCTCAGGTATCAGTGGGCCTCACACAATCCAAAAGTGTCCAGTGTCCAAAAGAGTGTGCAGAGATTCAAAATCTCCCTTATCCTCTAGTCACTTTGGTCACAGCTGTGCCATCGAGCCTGTCACATAGCGCTCAGATATCAGTGGGCCTCACACAATCCAAAAGTGTCCAGTGTCCAAAAGTGTGTGCAGAGATTCAAAATCTCCCTTATCCTCTAGTCACTTTGGTCACAGCTGTGCCATCGAGCCTGTCACATAGTGCTCAGATATCAGTGGGCCTCACACAATCCAAAAGTGTCCATCCAGTGTCCAAACGTGTGTGCAGAGATTCAAAATCTCCCTTATCCTCTAGTCACTTTGGTCACAGTTGTGCCATCGAGCCTGTGACATAGCGCTCAGATATCAGTGGGCCTCACACAATCCAAAAGTGTCCAGTGTCCAAAAGTGTGTGCAGAGATTCAAAATCTCCCTTATCCTCTGGTCACTTTGGTCACAGCTGTGCCATCGAGCCTGTCACATAGCGCTCAGATATCAGTGGGCCTCACACAATCCAAAAGTGTCCAGTGTCCACAAGTGTCTGCAGAAATTCAAAATCTCCCCTGTCCTATAGACACCTTGTACCTTGTTTTACATTACTATATAGTTTGTTGGATTTTGTGAAAAATTTCTACCAAAAATGAGGAAGGCTGGTGGAAGAGGCCGTGGAATTGGGCGGGGGTTGGCAGCTGGTAATTATGGTGTTGGTGGTGGATCTGATGGTAGTGGCAAGAGCAAAATAGGACCGAATGCAGGAGGTGCTGACCCTGCGTCATCGTCTGGCTACATAAGGCCTCGAACGCTTAGTTTTCTAGGAGTTGGCAAACCGCTTTTAAAGCCAGAGCATCAGGAAAAAGTTTTGTCTTACATTGCTGACTCAGCCTCCAGCTCTATCGCCTCCTCTTCTTCAGTTGTAAAAAGTAAAAGCACTGAGTCGTCATTGGAGGCTCATGTTCATGAACCACACCTTTCCTTGTGTCCTTCACCCCAACCAAGATTGAAGGATGATGCAGGCCATACTACTGATTACTCCATGGAGCTGTTTTCACATACCATGCCTGGATTATCAAGTCAAATGGTGAATTACCCAGGCCAAGATGAATCTGACATGGAGTGCACTGATGCACAGCCGCTGATGGATGATTCTGCTGGTACATTCACTCAGAGCACTACATTGTCCTCGCAGTGTACAGAGCCAGATTCTGACCCTGATGAGACTCAGGTGCCCCTTCCCGCACACTATACCACCATACACGGTGACACAGAGGAAGGTGCACATGACATAGAAGAGGAGGTGATGGATGACCCAGTTGTTGATCCAGATTGGCATCCATTGGGGGAAGAGGGTGCTGCTTCCAATAGCTCAGATGAGGAGCATCCACAGCAGACATCGACATCGCAACAGCTGTTATCTGGCAGGCCGGGAGCACTCCAAAGACAGGTTCCAAACATCAAAAGAGTTGCTGGACAGCTTGTCCAGAGGGTCAAAAGATCACAGCGTGCTAGGCCGCAAAATGTCTGCCAAAGTAGGAAGAGTGCAATGTGGCACTTTTTTGAACAAAATCCTCATGATCAGGCCAAGGTTATCTGTAAGGCTAGTTTCACACTTGCTTTTTTTTGCAGCGCGTTTTTCCCGCAAAAAAACGCATTAAAAAAACGCATACCAAAGCATACAACTGCTGCGTTTTTTTCAAGCATTTTTATGAGCATGCATGAAAAGAACGCAGCGTTTTTATGCGTTTGTAAGCGTTTTTAGTGCGTTTTTACCGCGTTTGCGTTTTTTTCCAACATTAGGTGGCCCCTCACACTAACCCAAACCAAGACTTTACTAACCCTAACCCTGACCCTGACCCTAACCCTAACCCTAACCCTAACTAACCCTAACCCTAACCCTAACCCTGACCCTAACCCTTAACCAAACCATACTTAACCCTAACCCAAACCCTAAACCCTAACTAACCCTAACCCTAACCCTGACCCTAACCCTAACTAACCCTAACCCTAACCCAAACCCTGACCCTAACCCTAACCCTAACCCTAACCCTAACTAACCCTAACCCTAACCCTGACCCTAACCCTAACCCTAACTAACCCTAACCCTAACCCTAACCCTGACCCTAACCCTGACCCTAACCCTTAACCAAACCATACTTAACCATAACCCTGACCCTAACCCTAACCCTAACCCTAACCCTGACCCTAACCCTTAACCAAACCATACTTAACCCTAACCCTGACCCTAACCCTAACCCTAACCCTAACCCTGACCCTAACCCTTAACCAAACCATACTTAACCCTAACCCTGACCCTAACCCCAACCCTAACCCTGACCCTGACCCTAACCCTAAACCCCTTTAACTAACCCTAACTCTAACCCAAACCCCTAAATTCCATGGTTAAAAAAAAAAAACGCTTGTGCAAAAAAACGCATACATAAGCATGCCAATGCGCACATATGCGCACCCATAGGCTATAATGGCCATTTTTAGCGCAAAACGTGCGCATATGTGCACATGCGCTTTTTTGCAGGGCCAAAAAATGCAACATGCTGCGTCTGGAAAATACCAACGCATACCCCAAAAAAACGCAGCGCATGAAAATCACATACATGTGCATGGCAGCGCGCAGGTATGCGCACCCATGTTAAATATAGGGGAAAAAGCGCATGCGCAGGTTAGCGTTTTTTTCCAGCGCTAAAAAACGCAAATGTGAAACCAGCCTAAGAAGTGCGCAAAGACCTTTAGCCGAGGGAGAAATCTGAAAAATTTGAGTACCAGTTGCATGCTTAGACATTTAACCAGCATGCACTTGCAAGCGTGGACACAACACCAAACCTCAAGTGCCACATGTGCAACTGATCACAACGAAGGTAGTCAGCAATGCTACATTGTTTCCCCCACTGTAAGCCCACCGGTTAGCACAGCAGCAAATGTTGAGGTGTCGTTGCAAGACCACAGCAGTCAGGGAATCCCACTGTTATATCAACGAAAGACTGATTCTAGGCCATCAGAAAGAACACCAACTCCATCACCATCATCAACCCTCTCTCAGTCCGCCCTGTCCACCGCTACTTCCACCATATGCAGCTCTCAAGTCCAGCTCACCCTCCCAGACACTATGAGTAGGTCAAGAAAGTACTCAGTCTCTCATCCGCGTACACTGCATTTGAACGCCCACATTGCCAAACTAATCTCGTTTGAGATGATGCCCTTTCGGTTGGTGGAAAGCACTGCTTTCCGCGAACTCATGACCTATGCAGTACCACGCTATGACCTACCCAGTCACCACTTCTTCTCTCGCAAAGCCATCCCAGCCCTCCACCATCATGTGAAAGACCGCATTGTCCATGCACTCAAGCAGTCAGTGAGCGGAAAGGTGCACCTCACAACTGATGCATGGTCCAGTCGGCATGGCCAGGGCCGTTACGTGTCCATCACTGCGCACTGGGTTAATGTGGTGGATGCAGGGTCCACAGGGGACAGCGGTGGTGGGACAGTGCTGCCTAGCCCACGGTATAGGAAACAGTTGGCTGTAGGCGTTCCACCCTCCTCCTCCTCCTCCTCCAGAAGCGAAAGCTCGTCCACAGAGCGCAGTCGTACGAGCACTCCATCTGCAGCTGCCACTGTTGCACACGATGTGTCCCCCTATCGAGCAGCTAGTGGAAAGCGTCAGCAGGCTGTGTTGCAGATGATGTGTTTGGGCGACAGACACACCGCCGAGGTGCTGGCCGAGTACTTGAAGCGACAAACTGAGTCATGGCTGGGCAGTGTACATCTTGAGGCAGGCAAGGTAGTTAGTGATAACGGACGTAATTTTGTGGCAGCCATAGCCCTTTCAAAACTCAGCCACATACCTTGCTTGGCTCACACCTTGAACCTGGTGGTGCAGTGCTTCCTCAAAAATTATCCGGAGTTAACAGCCCTGCTCCAGAAGGTGCGAAGACTGTGCGCGCACATCCGCCGGTCGCCTGTACACTCCGTTCATATGCAGAAGCTGCAGCGATTGCTCCACCTTCCCAACCACCGCCTCATTATCGACATTGCAACAAGGTGGAACTCCACCCTGCACATGGTGGAGCGGCTGTGCGAGCAGAGGCAGGCCATAATGCATTTGTGGGAGGATACACGGCCAGGCACTTTGAGAGCAGACATGGAGTTGACAGGTGTGCAGTGGTCGAAGCTGAAAGACCTTTGTAAAGTCCTTCAGTGTTTTGAGGAATGCACACGGCTGGTAAGCGCACACGACGCCATCGTAAGCATGAGCATCCCACTTATGCGTCTGCTCATGCAAACTTTGACGCACCTTAAGGAGCAGGCGTCTGCAGCCAATGTTGATGAGGAGGAAGAGGAGGAGGGAATCCTTGATGACATTCAGCCATTGTCTGCTCAGGGACCTCTCCTGGACGAGGTGGAGGAAGAAGAGGAGGAGGAGGAGGATGATGATGGGGATGATTACTTAGGGGAGGAGGATGCATCTCGTGGGGCAAGTGAAAATGTTGGCGTGGCAAGGTCTGGTACAGGGTTTGTGCGTGACTGGAGGGATGTGGATTTGCCAGAAAGTGCTCCTCCACCCAGCACTCGCAGTGCATCATTGACACCGGGAACATTGGCCCACATGTCAGATTATGCCTTGCGGATCCTAAAAAGGGACCCCGCATTGCCAAAATGATGAACGATGACGACTACTGGTTGGCCAGCATCCTGGATCCACGCTATAAAGGCAAATTACAAAACATCATGCCACAGGAGAACCTTGACCTAATATTGGCTAATAAACAAGCAACTCTGGTAAATCGGTTGCTTGAGGCATTCCCAGCACACAGCAGCGGTGATGGTTCTCACACGAGCCGTACGGGCCGGGGGCAGCTTGGCAGAGGTGTTTGTGGTGCAAACAGCAGAAGTGGCGTTGGAGACAGGGGTTTCATGACAATGTTGTGGACTGATTTTTCAAATACCGCTCACACAACTGGTAATACTGCATCGATGGAAAGTGACAGGAGACAGCAGTTGTCAACTATGGTTACAAACTACTTTTCCTCCCATATCGATGTTCTACCACACAGGTCATTCCCCTTTGACTATTGGGCCGCTAAACTGGACACCTGGCCTGAATTGGCCCTATATGCCTTACAGGAGCTCGCTTGCCCAGCTGCAAGTGTGCTATCGGAAAGAGTCTTCAGTGCAGCTGAATCAATCCTGACAGAAAAAAGGACCCGTCTGTCAACCCAAAATGTGGATGATCTAACCTTCATTAAAATGAACCACGCATGGGTTTCCAAGGATTTTGTCCCACCTTCCCCTGATGACACATAGGGTGACAGAAAAATGGCTTGCTTTGGTCCACCTCTTCCTGGTACTTCACCTATTTCGCCACTTTCTAAAACTCCCTAACTGTGCTGCCTCCCCCCCATGGCCGGGGTCACCACCTAGCGCACGACACCGTGCGAGTGCCGTTGCCCTGGACAGGTGGGTAGGCCGACTCTTGGGCGTGGGCACTGGCACAGGGACCCTCATAGTGCAATCAAGTGTCTCTGACGGTGGTGGTGCACACCCGCCGTCAGACACACCGCTGTACTATGAGGGGCCCAGTGCCAGTACCGACGCCCACGAGTGGGCCCCCCTTGCTTGGGCAGGGCCCCAGCATTTGCAATCTTTACCTCTCCCTGCTCCTCCGCTGTGTAATCTGGGCCGTCAAATCCATACTGTGCCTGACACCGTCTGAGCCTGCCTCCTGATGTATAGACATATATTTTGAATGTGTACGCTATCCATACATGTTATCCGTGGATACGGTACCCTTTCTAATCTTTGTGCAATCACGTGCAATCCATACTGGGCCTAACACCGTCTGAGCCTGCCTCCTGAGACATATATTTTGAATGTGTACGCTATCCATACATGTTATCCGGGGAAACGGTACCCTTTCTAACCTTTGTGCAATCACGTGCAATCCATACTGGGCCTAACACCGTCTGAGCCTGCCTCCTGATGTATAGACATATATTTTGAATGTGTACGCTATCCATACATGTTATCCGCGGATACGGTACCCTTTCTAACCTTTGTGCAATCACGTGCAATCCATACTGGGCCTATCACCATCTGAGCCTGCCTCCTGAGACATATATTTTGAATGAGTACGCTATCCATACATGTTATCTGGGGATACGGTACCCTTTCTAACCTTTGTGCAATCACGTGCAATCCATACTGGGCCTAACACCGTCTGAGCCTGCCTCCTGAGACATATATTTTGAATGTGTACGCTATCCATACATGTTATCCGGGGATACGGTACCCTTTCTAACCTTTGTGCAATCACGTGCAATCCATATTGGGCCTAACACCGTCTGAGCCTGCCTCCTGAGACATATATTTTGAATGTGTACGCTATCCATACATGTTATCTGGGGATACGGTACCCTTTCTAACCTTTGTGCAATCACGTGCAATCCATACTGGGCCTAACACCGTCTGAGAATGATAGATGGGGCCCACCATACACTGGAAGATTCCAAAGGTGGACATCAGACACTGGAGCAGCATTTACAGGGCCCATTATACACTAGAGCATTAGAAATGGGGCCCATTATGTTTGGAGCATTATTTGGGCCCATAAGACAGTAGAGCTTCATCCATGGGGACCAACATATACTGTAGCATTATGTGGAGCTCATCATATACTGTTTCAAACATTATATGGGACCAATGATTCTGTATGGAGAAATAGATGGGCCTCGTCATGAGATGTAAAAAGTGAGGTATTTTTCATTGTACTATACCGCTATTTCTCTGCCGTATCGGAGCATGATGAGTTGTGGTATGTGTTAAAGGGGCGCTCTTTCGCCCAGGGCACATGAAAACCTGGAGCCAGCCCTCCCCCCCCACAGTCTGTAGCCAAATAACCCCTATTTTTCAGTGCGTAACTTGTATTATGAAGTTAATTAAGGTTGACAAGCTTAAGTAAGAAGAATTGATGCTTTTGGCATTCAAATGGGCACTGTTGGTGTGTTTCCTGTCCTCCTCTCACTGCCGACTTTTATTCCCCATTGACTTACATTGGGTTTCGTGTTTCAGGACGACCCCGATTTTTCCCTATAATCGGATGATCTTGCTCGACCCGACTTTTGGAAAAGTCGGGTTTCACGAAACGAAACGCGACCCTAAAAAACCAAAAGTCGCTCAACTCTAGTTGTCACTCTCTCAGAAAAAGGCCCAGCGTTTTTCCAACTGGCATAGGACCATTGGTCCCCGTTTAAAGTGGGTGATATGGTTTGGTTGTCGTCTAAGAATATTCCTATGAAGGTTGCATCTCCAAAATTTAAGCCAAGATTTATTGGACCTTATAAAATTTTAGAGATTCTTAATCCTGTTTCTTTTCGATTGTCTCTTCCAGTTACGTTCAAAATCCATAACATATTTCACAAGTCACTGTTGAAGAGGTTTGTTGAGCCAGTAGTTCCTGTGGCGGCACCTCCTGTATTGGTTAAAGGCAATATGGAATATGAGGTAGAGAAAATATTGGATTCTCGTTTGGTAAGATGGAGACTCCAGTATTTGGTCAAATGGAAGGGTTATGGCCAGGAGGATAATTATTGGGTCTCTGCCTCTGATATTCATGCCAATAAATTGGTTTGTGCTTTTCACCGGGCCCATCCTGAGCGGCCTGGTGGCATGGATGAGGGTTCGGTGACCCCTCCTCAAGGGGGGTACTGTTATGAGCTCATTTTCTGCTCCACCAGTTGAGAGTTCTCCTTCCGTTCTCCCTCTGGTGGTGACAGGAGGTAGTGAGGTTGGTTTAAGTGGTAGTGATCTGCCACCTGATGAGGAGGATAACGATTGGATCTCTGGAGTATCAGACTGGATATAAGACAGCTGACGCCCTATCCTGGTGATGGTGATTCAGTCTGCTTCTCAGGTCTTGGACTTCAGCTCTCTTCCAATCTTCTCAAGTTAAGTTTGTTTTTTGCTAATGTTCACACTTGCGCATGTTGGTTAATTCAGTTTCTTGTGTGGTCAGTCAGCCCCTGCTGAGGCTATGCTGAATTTCCACTTCTATTTATCTGTATTTGCCAATTTGCCTTTTTTGTCCCTTATTAGATTGGCCTCTTTTTGCTCTGTCTCAGAATATTTCAGAGTGCTGATATAGTGGTAGAAGTGTAGTGACTTCAGGGTTAATTTTGCTATCAGAAGTGTTGGACATTATTTTGGTAGGGTTTTTTGGGAGATTGCAGACAGTGTCTTTCCTTTCCTGTCCTTTCTAGTTAGTCGGGCCCCATCGTTTGCTCAGCCTATTTTCCTGCCTTTGTTTGTGTTTTCATCTTGTTTCACCGTCAATACATGTGGGGGGCTGTCTTTCCTTTGGGGTCTGCTCTGGGGCAGTTAGTTTTCCTCTTTTCCTGCTTTAGGCTTATGTACCTCTCCAGTTGTGACGAGTAGAGTTGAGCGACTTTTGGTTTTTTAGGGTCGCGTTTCGTTTCGTGAAACCCGACTTTTCCAAAAGTCGGGTCGAGCAAGATCGTCCGATTATAGGGAAAAGTCAGGGTCGTCCCGAAACACGAAACCCAATGTAAGTCAATGGGGAATAAAAGTCGGCAGTGAGAGGAGGACAGGAAACACACCAACAGTGCCCATTTGAATGCCAAAAGCATCAATTCTTCTTACTTAAGCTTGTCAACCTTAATTAACTTCATAATACAAGTTACGCACTGAAAAATGGGGGTTATTTGGCTACAGACTGTGGGGGGGGAGGGCTGGCTCCAGGTTTTCATGTGCCCTGGGCGAAAGAGCGCCCCTTTAACACATACCACAACTCATCATGCTCCGATACGGCAGAGAAATAGCGGTATAGTACAATTAAAAATACCTCACTTTTTACATCTCATGACGAGGCCCATCTATTTCTCCATACAGAATCATTGGTCCCATATAATGTTTGAAACAGTATATGATGAGCTCCACATAATGCTACAGTATATGTTGGTCCCCATGGATGAAGCTCTACTGTCTTATGGGCCCAAATAATGCTCCAAACATAATGGGCCCCATTTCTAATGCTCTAGTGTATAATGGGCCCTGTAAATGCTGCTCCAGTGTCTGATGTCCACCTTTGAAATGTTCCAGTGTATGGTGGACCCCATCTATCATTCTCAGACGGTGTTAGGCCCAGTATGGATTGCACGTGATTGCACAAAGGTTAGAAAGGGTACCGTATCCCCAGATAACATGTATGGATAGCGTACACATTCAAAATATATGTCTCAGGAGGCAGGCTCAGATGTTGTTAGGCCCAGTATGGATTGCACGTGATTGCACAAAGGTTAGAAAGGGTACCGTATCCCCGGATAACATGTATGGATAGCGTACACATTCAAAATATATGTCTATACATCAGGAGGCAGGCTCAGACGGTGTTAGGCCCAGTATGGATTGCACGTGATTGCACAAAGGTTAGAAAGGGTACCGTTTCCCCGGATAACATGTATGGATAGCGTACACATTCAAAATATATGTCTCAGGAGGCAGGCTCAGACGGTGTTAGGCCCAGTATGGATTGCACGTGATTGCACAAAAGTTAGAAAGGGTACCATATCCACGGATAACATGTATGGATAGCGTACACATTCAAAATATATGTCTATACATCAGGAGGCAGGCTCAGATGGTGTCAGGCACAGTATGGATTTGACGGCCCAGATTACACAGCGGAGGAGCAGGGAGAGGTAAAGATTGCAAATGCTGGGGCCCTGCCCAAGCAAGGGGGGCCCACTCGTGGGCGTCGGTACTGGCACTGGGCCCCTCATAGTACAGCGGTGTGTCTGACGGCGGGTGTGCACCACCACCGTCAGAGACACTTGATTGCACTATGAGGGATCCTGTGCCAGTGCCCTCGCCCAAGAGTCGGCCTACCCACCTGTCCAGGGCAACGGCACTCGCACGGTGTCGTGCGCTAGGTGGTGACCCCGGCCATGGGGGGGGAGGCAGCACAGTTAGGGAGTTTTAGAAAGTGGCATATGTTGATGTTGGACATTCAGCTGATGCAAAAGGCGAAATAGGTGAAGTACCAGGAAGAGGTGGACCAAAGCAAGCCATTTTTCTGTCACCCTATGTGTCATCAGGGGAAGGTGGGACAAAATCCTTGGAAACCCATGCGTGGTTCATTTTAATGAAGGTTAGATCATCCACATTTTGGGTTGACAGACGGGTCCTTTTTTCTGTCAGGATTGATCCAGCTGCACTGAAGACTCTTTCCGATAGCACACTTGCAGCTTGGCAAGCGAGCTCCTGTAAGGCATATTGGGCCAATTCAGGCCAGGTGTCCAGTTTAGCGGCCCAATAGTCAAAGGGGAATGACCTGTGTGGGAGAACATCGATATGGGAGGAAAAGTAGTTTGTAACCATAGTTGACAACTGCTGTCTCCTGTCACTTTCCATCGATGCAGTATTACCAGTTGTGTGAGCGGTATTTGAAAAATCAGTCCACAACATTGTCATGAAACCCCTGTCTCCAACGCCACTTCTGCTGTGTGCACCACAAACACCTCTGCCAAGCTGCGCCCGGCCCGTACGGCTCGTGTGAGAACCATCACCGCTGCTGTGTGCTGGGAATGCCTCAAGCAACCGATTTACCAGAGTTGCTTGTTTATTAGCCAATATTAGGTCAAGGTTCTCCTGTGGCATGATGTTTTGTAATTTGCCTTTATAGCGTGGATCCAGGATGCTGGCCAACCAGTAGTCGTCATCGTTCATCATTTTGGCAATGCGGGGGTCCCTTTTTAGGATCCGCAAGGCATAATCTGACATGTGGGCCAATGTTCCCGGTGTCAATGATGCACTGCGAGTGCTGGGTGGAGGAGCACTTTCTGGCAAATCCACATCCCTCCAGTCACGCACAAACCCTGTACCAGACCTTGCCACGCCAACATTTTCACTTGCCCCATGAGATGCATCCTCCTTCCCTTAAGTAATCTTCCCCATCATCATCCTCCTCCTCCTCTTCTTCCTCCACCTCGTCCAGGAGAGGTCCCTGAGCAGACAATGGCTGAATGTCATCAAGGATTCCCTCCTCCTCTTCCTCCTCATCAACATTGGCTGCAGACGCCTGCTCCTTAAGGTGCGTCAAAGTTTGCATGAGCAGACGCATAAGTGGGATGCTCATGCTTAGGATGGCGTCGTCTGCGCTTACCTGCCGTGTGCATTCCTCAAAACACTGAAGGACTTTACAAAGGTCTTTCAGCTTCGACCACTGCACACCTGTCAACTCCATGTCTGCTCTCAAAGTGCCTGGCCGTGTATCCTCCCATAAATGTATTATGGCCTGCCTCTGCTCGCACAGCCGCTCCACCATGTGCAGGGTGGAGTTCCACCTTGTTGCAATGTCGATAATGAGGTGGTGGTTGGGAAGGTGGAGCAATCGCTGCAGCTTCAGCATATGAACGGAGTGTACAGGCGACCGGCGGATGTGCGCGCACAGTCTTCGCACCTTCTGGAGCAGGGCTGTTAACTCCGGATAATTTTTGAGGAAGCACTGCACCACCAGGTTCAAGGTGTGAGCCAAGCAAGGTATGTGGCTGAGTTTTGAAAGGGCTATGGCTGCCACAAAATTACGGCCGTTATCACTAACTACCTTGCCTGCCTCAAGATGTACACTGCCCAGCCATGACTCAGTTTGTCGCTTCAAGTACTCGGCCAGCACCTCGGCGGTGTGTCTGTCGGCCAAACACATCTGCAACACAGCCTGCTGACGCTTTCCACTAGCTGCTCGATAGAGGGACACATCGTGTGCAACAATGGCAGCTGCAGATGGAGTACTCGTACGACTGCGCTCTGTGGACGAGCTTTCGCTTCTGGAGGAGGAGGAGGAGGGTGGAACGCCTACAGCCAACTGTTTCCTATACCGTGGGCTAGGCAGCACTGTCCCACCACCGCTGTCCCCTGTGGACCCTGCATCCACCACATTAACCCAGTGCGCAGTGATGGACACGTAACGGCCCTGGCCATGCCGACTGGACCATGCATCAGTTGTGAGGTGCACCTTTCCGCTCACTGACTGCTTGAGTGCATGGACAATGCGGTCTTTCACATGATGGTGGAGGGCTGGGATGGCTTTGCGAGAGAAGAAGTGGCGACTGGGTATGTCATAGCGTGGTACTGCATAGGCCATGAGTTCGCGGAAAGCTGTGCTTTCCACCAACCGAAACGGCATCATCTCAAACGAGATTAGTTTGGCAATGTGGGCGTTCAAACGCAGTGTACGCGGATGAGAGACTGAGTACTTTCTTGACCTACTCATAGTGTCTGGGAGGGTGAGCTGGACTTGAGAGCTGCATATTGTGGAAGTAGCGGTGGACAGGGCGGACTGAGAGAGGGTTGATGATGGTGATGGAGTTGGTGTTCTTTCAGATGGCCTAGAATCAGTCTTTCGTTGATATAACAGTGGGATTCCCTGACTGCTGTGGTCTTGCAACGACACCTCAACATTTGCTGCTGTGCTAACCGGTGGGCTTACAGTGGGGGAAACAATGTAGCGTTGCTGACTACCTTCGTTGTGATCAGTTGCACATGTGGCACTTGAGGTTTGGTGTTGTGTCCACGCTTGCAAGTGCATGCTGGTTAAATGTCTAAGCATGCAACTGGTATTCAAATTTTTCAGATTTTTCCCTCGGCTAAAGGTCTTTGCGCACTTCTTACAGATAACCTTGGCCTGATCATGAGGATTTTGTTCAAACAAGTGCCACACTGCACTCTTCCTACTTTGGCAGACATTTTGCGGCCTAGCACGCTGTGATCTTTTGACCCTCTGGACAAGCTGTCCAGCAACTCTTTTGATGTTTGGAACCTGTCTTTGGAGTGCTATGGGCCTGCCAGATAACAGCTGTTGCGATGTCGATGTCTGCTGTGGATGCTCCTCATCTGAGCTATTGGAAGCAGCACCCTCTTCCCCCAATGGATGCCAATCTGGGTCAACAACTGGGTCATCCATCACCTCCTCTTCTATGTCATGTGCACCTTCCTCTGTGTCACCGTGTATGGTGGTATAGTGTGCGGGAAGGGGCACCTGAGTCTCATCAGGGTCAGAATCTGGCTCTGTACACTGCGAGGACAATGTAGTGCTCTGAGTGAATGTACCAGCAGAATCATCCATCAGCGGCTGTGCATCAGTGCACTCCATGTCAGATTCATCTTGGCCTGGGTAATTCACCATTTGACTTGATAATCCAGGCATGGTATGTGAAAACAGCTCCATGGAGTAATCAGTAGTATGGCCTGCGTCATCCTTCAATCTTGGTTGGGGTGAAGGACACAAGGAAAGGTGTGGTTCATGAACATGAGCCTCCAATGACGACTCAGTGCTTTTACTTTTTACAACTGAAGAAGAGGAGGCGATAGAGCTGGAGGCTGAGTCAGCAATGTAAGACAAAACTTTTTCCTGATGCTCTGGCTTTAAAAGCGGTTTGCCAACTCCTAGAAAACTAAGCGTTCGAGGCCTTATGTAGCCAGACGATGACGCAGGGTCAGCACCTCCTGCATTCGGTCCTATTTTGCTCTTGCCACTACCATCAGATCCACCACCAACACCATCATAACCAGCTGCCAACCCCCGCCCAATTCCACGGCCTCTTCCACCAGCCTTCCTCATTTTTGGTAGAAATGTAGACAAAATCCAACAAACTATATAGTAATGTAAAACAAGGTACAAGGTGTCTATAGGACAGGGGAGATTTTGAATTTCTGCAGACACTTGTGGACACTGGACACTTTTGGATTGTGTGAGGCCCACTGATATCTGAGCGCTATGTGACAGGCTCGATGGCACAGCTGTGACCAAAGTGACTAGAGGATAAGGGAGATTTTGAATCTCTGCACACACTTTTGGACACTGGACACTTTTGGATTGTGTGAGGCCCACTGATATCTGAGCGCTATGTGACAGGCTCGATGGCACAGCTGTGACCAAAGTGACTAGAGGATAAGGGAGATTTTGAATCTCTGCACACACTTTTGGACACTGGACACTTTTGGATTGTGTGAGGCCCACTGATATCTGAGCACTATGTGACAGGCTCGATGGCACAGCTGTGACCAAAGTGACTAGAGGATAAGGGAGATTTTGAATCTCTGCACACACTTTTGGACACTGGACACTTTTGGATTGTGTGAGGCCCACTGATATCTGAGCGCTATGTGACAGGCTCGATGGCACAGCTGTGACCAAAGTGACTAGAGGATAAGGGAGATTTTGAATCTCTGCACACACTTTTGGACACTGGACACTTTTGGATTGTGTGAGGCCCACTGATATCTGAGCACTATGTGACAGGCTCGATGGCACAGCTGTGACCAAAGTGACTAGAGGATAAGGGAGATTTTGAATCTCTGCACACACTTTTGGACACTGGACACTTTTGGATTGTGTGAGGCCCAATGAATATCTGAGCGCTATGTGACAGGCGCGATGGCACAGCTGTGACAAAAGTGACTAGAGGATAAGGGAGATTTTGAATCTCTGCACACACTTTTGGACACTGGACACTTTTGGATTGTGTGAGGCCCAATGAATATCTGAGCGCTATGTGACAGGCTCGATGGCACAGCTGTGACAAAAGTGACTAGAGGATAAGGGAGATTTTGAATCTCTGCACACACTTTTGGACACTGGACACTTTTGGATTGTGTGAGGCCCACTGATATCTGAGCGCTATGTGACAGGCTCGATGGCACAGCTGTGACCAAAGTGACTAGAGGATAAGGGAGATTTTGAATCTCTGCACACACTTTTGGACACTGGACACTTTTGGATTGTGTGAGGCCCACTGATATCTGAGCACTATGTGACAGGCTCGATGGCACAGCTGTGACCAAAGTGACTAGAGGATAAGGGAGATTTTGAATCTCTGCACACACTTTTGGACACTGGACACTTTTGGATTGTGTGAGGCCCAATGAATATCTGAGCGCTATGTGACAGGCGCGATGGCACAGCTGTGACAAAAGTGACTAGAGGATAAGGGAGATTTTGAATCTCTGCACACACTTTTGGACACTGGACACTTTTGGATTGTGTGAGGCCCAATGAATATCTGAGTGCTATGTGACAGGCTCGATGGCACAGCTGTGACAAAAGTGACTAGAGGATAAGGGAGATTTTGAATCTGCACACACTTTTGGACACTGGTTGGACACTTTTGGATTGTGTGAGGCCCACTGATATCTGAGCTCTATGTGACAGGCTCGATGGCACAGCTGTGACCAAAGTGACTAGAGGATAAGGGAGATTTTGAATCTCTGCACACACTTTTGGACACTGGACACTTTTGGATTGTGTGAGGCCCAATGAATATCTGAGCGCTATGTGACAGGCTCGATGGCACAGCTGTGACAAAAGTGACTAGAGGATAAGGGAGATTTTGAATCTCTGCACACACTTTTGGACACTGGATGGACACTTTTGGATTGTGTGAGGCCCACTGATATCTGAGCGCTATGTGACAGGCTCGATGGCACAGCTGTGACCAAAGTGACTAGAGGATAAGGGAGATTTTGAATCTCTGCACACACTTTTGGACACTGGACACTTTTGGATTGTGTGAGGCCCACTGATATCTGAGCGCTATGTGACAGGCTCGATGGCACAGCTGTGACCAAAGTGACTAGAGGATAAGGGAAATTTTGAATCTCTGCACACACTTTTGGACACTGGATGGACACTTTTGGATTATGTGAGGCCCACTGATATCTGAGCGCTATGTGACAGGCTCGATGGCACAGCTGTGACCAAAGTGACTAGAGGATAAGGGAGATTTTGAATCTCTGCACACACTTTTGGACACTGGACACTTTTGGATTGTGTGAGGCCCAATGAATATCTGAGCGCTATGTGACAGGCTCGATGGCACAGCTGTGACAAAAGTGACTAGAGGATAAGGGAGATTGGATTGCTTTTAAAAAAGCAGTTTGCGGAGCAGTGGGTAAACAGCAATGCAGGAATGTCAGGAAGCCTTAGAAGGCAGCCCAACAACCAACACCACTTATACACCACTATATAGCCTCCCCTTGCACTGCACACACAGTGACTGGTGTGTTGTGCAGGCCAAATTGCTAGCAGCAGAAGCAGTTTTTTTGTCTTCTCAGGAGGACAAAAAAAAAAAATTGGGATTGCTTTTAAAAAAGCTGTTTGCGGAGCAGTGGGTAAACAGCAATGCAGGAATGTCAGGAAGCCTTAGAAGGCAGCCCAACAACCAACACCACTGATACACCACTATATAGCCTCCCCTTGCACTGCACACACAGTGACTGGTGTGTTGTGCAGGCCAAATCGCTAGCAGCAGAAGCAGTTTTTTTGTCTTCTTCCCTGCCTAACGCTCTCCCTACAGAATCAGCAGCAACCTCTCCCTATACTAAGATCGGCAGAAGTAAGATGGCGGTCGGCGTGCACGCCCTTTTATACCCCCTGTGACGCCCACCAAAGCAAGCCAATCACTTGCATGCCCTTCTGAAAGATGGTGGTGACCAATGCCTATGTCATCACGTTGCCCACAGTGTCCGTGGATCCTGATTGGCTGAAAAAGAGCGCAAAACAAACTTTTGAAACGCGACTTTGGCGCGTAAGTCGCCGACCTCGTGGCCAACCTCATCCTAAGGTCAGGTTTCGTTTCATGAAACCCGACTTTGCCAAAAGTTGGCGACTTTTGAATTTTTTCGACTCGTTTCGCTCAACTCTAGTGACGAGGCATCTAGGATCATCGTAGGAACGCTCCACGACTGCTGCTAGTTGTGTGGTTAAGATCAGGGATCTGCAATCTGCATAGTTACCAACCTCTCTGGTTTTCTGAGACTTAACTTGTTGTTTTTTTCCTCCTCGGTGACCCATTCATAACAAGCTCCATGGAGTAATCTGAAATGTGGCCTGCCGCATCCTTCACTTTTGGTGGGGGTGAAGGACTCAAGGAAAGGTGTTGTTCCTCACTAGAAGCCTGCACTGACGACTCAGTGCTTGCAGTTTTTAAAACTTCGGAAGAGGAGGTGATAGAGCTGGAGGCAGTTTCGGTAATGTAAGCCAAAACCTGTTCCTCATGCTCCGGCTTTAAAAGCGGTTTACCTACTTCCAGAAAAGGGAACCTTACAGGCCTTCTTGAGCCAGATGATGACGCAGGCTCAGCAACTCCTGCCTTAGCTGCTATTGTGCTTTTGGCATAACCAGCAGATGCACCACCATCACCATCAGTACCAGTTGCCCCCCCGCCTATGTCCGCGGCTTCTTCCACCATACTTCCTCATGTTTGGGAAAATGTACCAAAAATACCAGCAGCTATATGGTACTGTATGAGGAGCATACAACTGAATAAGGTGGAAGGAAAAATTTAAATCTCCGTATATATTTCCTTAGTCACAGACGCTCTCCCAGTATGTATTTGACTGTAATCCAAACAGCAGATATACGATACTGTTTGAGAAGCGGACAGCTCTATACAGTGTGTGGAAAAATGGAAATGTTCATTATGTTTTTACGGACTCACACACACTTTGTCTCTGTATGTATTTGACCGTGATCCAAACAGCAGATATACGATACTGTTTGAGAAGCGGACAGCTCTATATGGTGTATGGAAAAATGGAAATGTCCATATATGTATTTACAGACTCACACACACACTTTGTTTCTGTATGTATTTGACCGTAATCCAAACAGCAGATATACGATACTGTTATGATTGGGGTCACCGAGGTGGAGAGCAAGACCAAGCTAAGCCACAGAAAACCAGAAATGTTGGTAACTAAGCGGATTGCAGACCCCTGATCCTATCCACACAACTAGCAGTAGCCGTGGAGCGTGCCTACGATGATCCTAGATGCCTCGGTGCAGCCGGAGAGCTAACTAAGCCTAAAGCAAGAAAGGGGAAATCTAAACTGCCCCAGAGCAGACCCCAAAGGAATAGATAGCCCCCAAACATATATTGTCGGTGAGACAAGATGAAAACACAAACGCAGGCAGGAAAATAGACTGAGCAAATGATGGGGCCCACTCTGACTAGACAGGACAGGAAAGACACTGTCCGCAATCACGCAAAAAACCCTGCAAAAAAGTCCAACACGTCTGATAGAAAAATACTGGTCGCCCGACTTCGCCCACTATATCAGCACTCTGGTATACAGTCATGGCCAAAAGTATTGACACCCCTGCAATTCTGTCAGATAATATTCAGTTTCTTCCTGAAAATGATTGCAAACACAAATTCTTTGGTATTATTATCTTCATTTAATTTGTCTTAAATGAAAAAACACAAAAGAGAATTAAGCAAAAAGCAAAACATTGATCATTTCACACAAAAATCCAAAAATGGGCCTGACAAAAGCATTGGCACCCTCAGCCTAATATTTGGTTGCACAACCTTTAGCCAAAATAACTGCAACCAACCGCTTCTGGTAACCATCAATGAGTTTCTTACAATGCTCTGCTGGAATTTTAGACCATTCTTCTTTGGCAAACTACTCCAGGTCCCTGATATTTGAAGGTTGCCTTCTCCAAACTGCCATTTTTAGATCTCTCCACAGGTGTTCTATGGGATTCAGGTCTGGACTCATTGCTGGCCACCTTAGAAGTCTCCAGTGCTTTCTCTCAAACCATTTTCTAGTGCTTTTTGAAGTGTGTTTTGGGTTATTGTCCTGCTGGAAGACCCATGACCTCTGAGGTAGACCCAGCTTTCTCACACTGGACCCTAAATTATGCTGCAAAATTTGTTGGTAGTCTTCTGACTTCATAATGCCATGCACACGGTCAAGCAGTCCAGTGCCAGAGACAGCAAAGCAACCCCAAAACATCAGGGAACCTCCGCCATGTTTGACTGCAGGGACCGTGTACTTTTCATTGAATGCCTCTTTTTTTCTCCTGTAAACTCTATGTTGATGCTTTTGCCCTAAAAGCTCTACTTTTGTCTCATCTGACCAAAGAACATTCTTCCAAAATGTTTTAGGCTTTTTCAGATAAGTTTTGGCAAACTACAGCCTGGCTTTTTTATGTCTCGGGGTAAGAAGTGGAGTCTTCCTGCGTCTCCTACCATACAGTCCCTTTTCATTCAGATGCCGACGGATAGTACAGGTTGACACCGTTGTACCCTCGGACTGCAGGGCAGCTTGAACTTATTTGGATGTTAGTGGAGGTTCTTTATCCAACATCCGCACAATCTTGCGTTGAAATCTCTTGTCAATTTTTCTTTTCCATCCACATCTAGGGAGGTTAGCCACAGTGCCATGGGCTTTAAACTTCTTGATGACACTGCGCACGGTAGACACAGGAACATTCAGGTCTTTGGACATGGACTTGTAGCCTTGAGATTGCTCATGCTTCCTCACAATTTGTTTTTTCAAGTCCTCAGACAGTTCTTTGGTCTTCTTTCTTTTCTCCATGCTCAATGTGGTACACACGAGGACACAGGACAGAGGTTGAGTCAACTTTAATCCATGTCAACTGGCTGCAAGTGTGATTTAGTTATTGCCAACACCTGTTAGGTGCCACAGGTAAGTTACAGGTGCTGTTAATTAGACAAATTAGAGAAGCATCACATGATTTTTCGCACAGTGCCAATACTTTTGTCCACCCTCTTTTTTATGTTTGGTGTGGAATTATATCCAATTTGGCTTTAGGACAATTCTTTTTGTGTTTTTTCATTTAAGACAAATTAAATGAAGATAATAATACCAAAGAATTTGTGTTTGCAATCATTTTCAGGAAGAAAATGAGTATTATCTGACAGAATTGCAGGGGTGTCAATACTTTTGGCCATGACTGTATATAGAGGCCAATCTAATAAGGGACAAAAACAAACTGGCACAAGCAGTAACATGTGGATGGTAATTCAGCACAACCCCAGCCGGAGCTTGCTGACCCACACAAAACTGAAATAGACAATACCAGATCAAATGTGATCAATAGCAAAAGAACACTTAGGTAAGCATGCAAGGACTGAGCTGGAAACTAAGACCTCAGAAGGCAGGAAAAATTACCAGCAGGGATAGAGGGAGTCGGCTGTCTTAAATCCAGTCTGAAACCCCAGATCTCCAATCGTCTTCCTCATTATCAGGTGGCAAGCCTCTGTTAATCAGATCAGCTCCATTACCTCCAGTAACCACCAGAGGGAGCCCAGAAAGAGAAATCACAACCCCTCTGTCAATTTGACCAGCTCCACTACCTTCAGTAGTAACCAGAGGTAGGCCAGAATGCGAATTCACAACACGATACTGTTTGAGAAGCGGACAGCTCTATATGGTGGAAATAGAAATGGAAATGTCCGTATATGTATTTACGGACTCACACACACACTTTGTCTCTGTATGTATTTGACCATAATCCAAACAGCAGATATACGATACTGTTTGAGAAGCGGACAGCTCTATACGGTGTATGGAAAAATGGAAATGTCCGTATATGTATTTACGGACTCACACACACACGCTGTCTCTGTATAGATTTGACCGTAATCCAAACAGCAGAAATACGATACTGTTTGAGAAGTGGACAGCTCTATGCGGTGTATGTATGGAAAAATTTCAATCTCAATCTATTTTTTTCTGGAGTCACACACAGATAGCATGTATTTGTCCGTGATACCAGCCGGTACATGGTAGTGTGTGAGGAGCGTACACCTCTATATGGTGTGTGAAAAAATGAACGTTCGGTAGCTGTGCAGCCAAAATGAATAAAAGTAGGAGTGCTTTGAAAAAAGCAGCCTGCACAGTAGTGTGCACACAGCAATGCAGCTATCATGTAGCCTAATAAGGCAGCCTAATAACCAGTGCTGCTGCACACAAAAAATTCCTCCCCTGTCACTGCACACTAACTGTACAGTGAAAATCGCTATCAGCAGAAGCACAGATTTTTTTTTTTTTCCTGCCAAAACACTCTCCCTATTGAGAACGAGCAGCAGCAACCTCTCCCTATGCTAAGAACGGCAGAAGTAAAATGGCGGTCAGGGCTTTTATAGCCACTGTGACGCCACACAGAGCAAGCCAATCACTTGAATGTCCTTCTCTAAGATGGTGGTGGCCGCTTCCCATGTCATCACATTGCCCACAGTGTGCGTCCTTGATTATTGGCTGAGAAAAGAGGCTGGAAGCATTTTGGGAAACCCAACTTTGGCGCTCAGGTCGGTGACCGCATGGCCGACCTCACGTTATGGTCGGGTTTCGCTCGGCGAAACCCGACTTTGGCAAAAGTCGGCGATTTATGAATCTGGCCGACCCATTTCGCTCAACTCTAGTTGTGATATCATCGGATCTTACCAAATATCACAGCTGCTCACCTGACTCATTATGATGTCACTGTGGTTTGCCTACATATAGAACAACCTGTATCAGCGGCGTAATCTACCTTCAAAAGAGTCAGACCATGGTACTATGAATGGGGAGAGGCTTGGTGCCAAATGCTCAGCATGTACCCACTTTTATACTTTTTATCCCGATTATTGGGCCCGGCGGCCCTTATAGCCAGAAATGTCAGCAGATTTACCCTCTAGATAAGCAGAGAGATGCTCTCATGATTGGCCACCCGAATCTTCTGATGTGGAATAACCCTGCCTGCGCTTTGACTCTGCCAATGGTCCCGCTGTTCTCTTGGGTGGCCCCATTGAGTATTTTGAGCTATGAGCGCCATGATTTCTATTGTTGACCTTGAGCTGAATGTAAGCTTTTTTTATGCAAGTACAGTAATGCCACAATAGAGATTTTAACTTGGTATCACTGTAAGGCTGGGGTCACACTTGCATGTGCTATGCGAGAAACTTGCGCCTCAATACCAGTCACTGCCGCCGGTACTCGGGACTGGAGTGTGCGGCTGCATGTCTTTTTTTTGTGCAGCTAAATGCTCCGATACGAACAGCAGGCAGAAGTCCCGGGTTTTCAAGTGAGTTTCTTGCATTATACACGCAAGTGTTACCTCAGCCTAATAGAACTCATCCTCAGGATTAAGTTTTCAGATCATTTAAACTACCTTGTTAAAGTTGTAAAAATGGAATGAAAAAAACATTGTTACTAGAGTTGAGCGAAATGGGTCGAAAAAATTCAAAAGTCGCCGACTTTTGGCAAAGTCGGGTTTCATGAAACGAAACCCGACCCTAGGATGAGGTCGGCCACGACGTCGGCGACTTACGCGCCAAAGTCGCGTTTCAAAAGTTTGTTTTGCGCTCTTTTTCAGCCAATCAGGATCCACGGACACTGTGGGCAATGTGATGACATAGGCAGGGGTCACCACCATTTTTCAGAAGGGCATGCAAGTGATTGGCTTGCTTTGGTGAGCGTCACAGGGGGTATAAAAGGGCGTGCACGCCGACCGCCATCTTACTTCTGCCGATCTCAGTATAGGGAGAGGTTGCTGATTCTGTAGGGAGAGCGTTAGGCAGGGAAGAAGACAAAAAACTGCTTCTGCTGCTAGCGATTTGGCCTGCACAACACACCAGTCACTGTGTGTGCAGTGCAAGGGGAGGCTATATAGTGGTGTATCAGTGGTGTTGGTTGTTGGGCTGCCTTCTAAGGCTTCCTGACATTCCTGCATTGCTGTTTACCCACTGCTCCGCAAACTGCTTTTTTAAAAGCAATCCAATCTCCCTTATCCTCTAGTCACTTTTGTCACAGCTGTCCCATCGAGCCTGTGACATAGCGCTCAGATATCAGTGGGCCTCACACAATCCAAAAGTGTCCAGTGTCCAAAAGTGTGTGCAGAGATTCAAAATCTCCCTTATCCTCTAGTCACTTTGGTCACAGCTGTGCCATCGAGCCTGTCACATAGCGCTCAGATATTCATTGGGCCTCACACAATCCAAAAGTGTCCAGTGTCCAAAAGTGTGTGCAGAGATTCAAAATCTCCCTTATCCTCTAGTCACTTTGGTCACAGCTGTTCCATCGAGCCTGTCA
This sequence comes from Dendrobates tinctorius, assembly GCF_039654945.1. Taxonomy (NCBI): domain Eukaryota; kingdom Metazoa; phylum Chordata; class Amphibia; order Anura; family Dendrobatidae; genus Dendrobates; species Dendrobates tinctorius. The sequence goes on along the minus strand of NW_027361998.1, from coordinate 16,893,754 downwards.
CATAGCGCTCAGATATCAGTGGGCCTCACACAATCCAAAAGTGTCCAGTGTCCAAAAGTGTGTGCAGAGATTGAAAATCTCCCTTATCCTCTAGTCACTTTGGTCACAGCTGTGCCATCGAGCCTGTCACATAGCGCTCAGATATTCATTGGGCCTCACACAATCCAAAAGTGTCCAGTGTCCAAAAGTGTGTGCAGAGATTCAAAATCTCCCTTATCCTCTAGTCACTTTGGTCACAGCTGTGCCATCGAGCCTGTGACATAGCGCTCAGATATCAGTGGGCCTCACACAATCCAAAAGTGTCCAGTGTCCAAAAGTGTGTGCAGAGATTGAAAATCTCCCTTATCCTCTAGTCACTTTGGTCACAGCTGTGCCATCGAGCCTGTCACATAGCGCTCAGATATTCATTGGGCCTCACACAATCCAAAAGTGTCCAGTGTCTAAAAGTGTGTGCAGAGATTCAAAATCTCCCTTATCCTCTAGTCACTTTGGTCACAGCTGTGCCATCGAGCCTGTGACATAGCGCTTAGATATCAGTGGGCCTCGCACAATCCCAAAAGTGTCCAGTGTCCAAAAGTGTGTGCAGAGATTGAAAATCTCCCTTATCCTCTAGTCACTTTGGTCACAGCTGTGCCATCGAGACTGTGATATAGCGCTCAGATGTCAGTGGGCCTCACACAATCCAAAAGTGTCCAGTGTCCAAAAGTGTGTGCAGAGATTCAAAATCTCCCTTATCCTCTAGTCACTTTGGTCACAGCTGTGCCATCGAGCCTGTCACATAGCGCTCAGATATTCATTGGGCCTCACACAATCCAAAAGTGTCCAGTGTCCAAAAGTGTGTTCAGAGATTCAAAATCTCCCTTATCCTCTAGTCACTTTGGTCACAGCTGTGCCATCGAGCCTGTGACATAGCGCTCAGATATCAGTGGGCCTCACACAATCCAAAAGTGTCCAGTGTCCAAAAGTGTGTGCAGAGATTCAAAATCTCCCTTATCCTCTAGTCACTTTGGTCACAGCTGTGCCATCGAGCCTGTCACATAGCGCTCAGATATTCATTGGGCCTCACACAATCCAAAAGTGTCCAGTGTCTAAAAGTGTGTGCAGAGATTCAAAATCTCCCTTATCCTCTAGTTACTTTGGTCACAGCTGTGCCATCGAGCCTGTGACATAGCGCTTAGATATCAGTGGGCCTCACACAATCCAAAAGTGTCCAGTGTCCAAAAGTGTGTGCAGAGATTCAAAATCTCCCTTATCCTCTAGTCACTTTGGTCACAGCTGTGCCATCGAGCCTGTCACATAGCGCTCAGATATTCATTGGGCCTCACACAATCCAAAAGTGTCCAGTGTCTAAAAGTGTGTGCAGAGATTCAAAATCTCCCTTATCCTCTAGTTACTTTGGTCACAGCTGTGCCATCGAGCCTGTGACATAGCACTCAGATATCAGTGGGCCTCACACAATCCAAAAGTGTCCAGTGTCCAAAAGTGTGTGCAGAGTTTCAAAATCTCCCTTATCCTCTAGTCACTTTGGTCACAGCTGTGCCATCGAGCCTGTGACATAGCGCTCAGATATCAGTGGGCCTCACACAATCCAAAAGTGTCCAGTGTCCAAAAGTGTGTGCAGAGATTGAAAATCTCCCTTATCCTCTAGTCACTTTGGTCACAGCTGTGCCATCGAGCCTGTCACATAGCGCTCAGATATTCATTGGGCCTCACACAATCCAAAAGTGTCCAGTGTCCAAAAGTGTGTGCAGAGATTCAAAATCTCCCTTATCCTCTAGTCACTTTGGTCACAGCTGTGCCATCGAGCCTGTCACATAGCACTCAGATATCAGTGGGCCTCACACAATCCAAAAGTGTCCAGTGTCCAAAAGTGTGTGCAGAGATTCAAAATCTCCCTTATCCTCTAGTCACTTTGGTAACAGCTGTGCCATCGAGCCTGTCACATAGCGCTCAGATATCAGTGGGCCTCACACAATCCAAAAGTGTCCAGTGTCCACAAGTGTCTGCAGAAATTCAAAATCTCCCCTGTCCTATAGACACCTTGTACCTTGTTTTACATTACTATATAGTTTGTTGGATTTTGTCTACATTTCTACCAAGAATGAGGAAGGCTGGTGGAAGAGGCCGTGGAATTGGGCGGGGGTTGGCAGCTGGTAATGATGGTGTTGGTGGTGGATCTGATGGTAGTGGCAAGAGCAAAATAGGACCGAATGCAGGAGGTGTTGAGCCTGCGTCATCGTCTGGCTACATAAGGCCTCGAACTCTTAGTTTTCTAGGAGTTGGCAAACCGCTTTTAAAGCCAGAGCATCAGGAAAAAGTTTTGTCTTACATTGCTGACTCAGCCTCCAGCTCTATCGCCTCCTCTTCTTCAGTTGTAAAAAGTAAAAGCACTGAGTCATCATTGGAGGCTCATGTTCATGAACCACACCTTTCCTTGTGTCCTTCACCCCAACCAAGATTGAAGGATGACGCAGGCCATACTACTGATTACTCCATGGAGCTGTTTTCACATACCATGCCTGGATTATCAAGTGAAATGGTGAATTACCCAGGCCAAGATGAATCTGACATGGAGTGCACTGATGCACAGCCGCTGATGGATGATTCTGCTGGTACATTCACTCAGAGCACTACATTGTCCTCGCAGTGTACAGAGCCAGATTCTGACCCTGATGAGACTCAGGTGCCCCTTCCCGCACACTATACCACCATACACGGTGACACAGAGTAAGGTGCACATGACATAGAAGAGGAGGTGATGGATGACCCAGTTGTTGACCCAGATTGGCATCCATTGGGGGAAGAGGGTGCTGCTTCCAATAGCTCAGATGAGGAGCATCCACAACAGACATTGACATCGCAACAGCTGTTATCTGGCAGGCCCGTAGCACTCCAAAGACAGGTTCCAAACATCAAAAGAGTTGCTGGACAGCTTGTCCAGAGGGTCAAAAGATCACAGCGTGCTAGGCCGCAAAATGTCTGCCAAAGTAGGAAGAGTGCAGTGTGGCACTTTTTTGAACAAAATCCTCATGATCAGGCCAAGGTTATCTGTAAGAAGTGCGCAAAGACCTTTAGCCGAGGGAAAAATCTGAAAAATTTGAATACCAGTTGCATGCGTAGACATTTAACCAGCATGCACTTGCAAGCGTGGACACAATACCAAACCTCAAGTGCCACATGTGCAACTGATCACAACGAAGGTAGTCAGCAACGCTACATTGTTTCCCCCACTGTAAGCCCACCGGTTAGCACAGCAGCAAATGTTGAGGTGTCGTTGCAAGACCACAGCAGTCAGGGAATCCCACTGTTATATCAACGAAAGACTGATTCTAGGCCATCAGAAAGAACACCAACTCCATCACCATCATCAACTCTCTCTCAGTCCGCCCTGTCCACCGCTACTTCCACCATATGCAGCTCTCAAGTCCAGCTCACCCTCCCAGACACTATGAGTAGGTCAAGAAAGTACTCAGTCTCTCATCCGCGTACACTGGGTTTGAACGCCCATATTGCCAAACTAATCTCGTTTGAGATGATGCCCTTTCGGTTGGTGGAAAGCACAGCTTTCCGCGAACTCATGGCCTATGCAGTACCACGCTAAGACCTACCCAGTCGCCACTTCTTCTCTCGCAAAGCCATCCCAGCCCTCCACCATCATGTGAAAGACCGCATTGTCCATGCACTCAAGCAGTCAGTGAGCGGAAAGGTGGACCTCACAACTGATGCATGGTCCAGTCGGCATGGCCAGGGCCGTTACATGTCCATCACTGCGCACTGGGTTAATGTGGTGGATGCAGGGTCCACAGGGGACAGCGGTGGTGGGACAGTGCTGCCTAGCCCACGGTATAGGAAACAGTTGGCTGTAGGCGTTCCACCCTCCTCCTCCTCCTCCTCCTCCAGAAGCGAAAGCTCGTCCACAGAGCGCAGTCGTACGAGTACTCCATCTGCAGCTGCCACTGTTGCACACGATGTGTCCCCCTATCGAGCAGCTAGTGGAAAGCGTCAGCAGGCTGTGTTGCAGATGATGTGTTTGGGCAACAGACACACCGAAGGGGTGCTGGCCGAGTACTTGAAGCGACAAACTGAGTCATGGCTGGGCAGTGTACATCTTGAGGCAGGCAAGGTAGTTAGTGATAACGGCCGTAATTTTGTGGCAGCCATAGCCCTTTCAAAACTCAGCCACATACCTTGCTTGGCTCACACCTTGAACCTGGTGGTGCAGTGCTTCCTCAAAAATTATCTGGAGTTAACAGCCCTGCTCCAGAAGGTGCGAAGACTGTGCGCGCACATCCGCCGTTCGCCTGTACACTCCGTTCGTATGCAGAAGCTGCAGCGATTGCTCCACCTTCCCAACCACCGCCTCATTATCGACATTGCAACAAGGTGGAACTCCACCCTGCACATGGTGGAGCGGCTGTGCGAGCAGAGGCAGGCCATAATGCATTTGTGGGAGGATACACGGCCAGGCACTTTGAGAGCAGACATGGAGTTGACAGGTGTGCAGTGGTCGAAGCTGAAAGATCTCTGTAAAGTCCTTCAGTGTTTTGAGGAATGCACACGGCTGGTAAGCGCAGACGACGCCATCCTAAGCATGAACATCCCACTTATGCGTCTGCTCATGCAAACTTTGGCGCACCTTAAGGAGCAGGCGTCTGCAGCCAATGTTGATGAGGAGGAAGAGGAGGAGGGAATCCTTGATGACATTCAGCCATTGTCTGCTCAGGGACCTCTCCTGGACGAGGTGGAGGAAGAAGAGGAGGAGGAGGATGATGATGGGGATGATTACTTAGGGGAGGAGGATGCATCTCGTGGGGCAAGTGAAAATGTTGGCGTGGCAAGGTCTGGTACAGGGTTTGTGCGTGACTGGAGGGATGTGGATTTGCCAGAAAGTGCTCCTCCACCCAGCACTCGCAGTGCATCATTGACACCTGGAACATTGGCCCACATGTCAGATTATGCCTTGCAGATCCTAAAAAGAGACCCCCGCATTGCCAAAATGATGAACGATGACGACTACTGGTTGGCCAGCATCCTGGATCCACGCTATAAAGGCAAATTACAAAACATCATGCCACAGGAGAACCTTGACCTAATATTGGCTAATAAACAAGCAACTCTGGTAAATCGGTTGCTTGAGGCATTCCCAGCACACAGCAGCGGTGATGGTTCTCACACGAGCCGTACGGGCCGGGGGCAGCTTGGCAGAGGTGTTCGTGGTGCACACAGCAGAAGTGGCGTTGGAGACAGGGGTTTCATGACAATGTTGTGGACTGATTTTTCAAATACCGCTCACACAACTGGTAATACTGCATCGATGGAAAGTGACAGGAGACAGCAGTTGTCAACTATGGTTACAAACTACTTTTCCTCCCATATCGATGTTCTCCCACACAGGTCATTCCCCTTTGACTATTGGGCCGCTAAACTGGACACCTGGCCTGAATTGGCCCAATATGCCTTACAGGTGCTCGCTTGCCAAGCTGCAAGTGTGCTATCGGAAAGAGTCTTCAGTGCAGCTGGATCAATCCTGACAGAAAAAAGGACCCGTCTGTCAACCCAAAATGTGGATGATCTAACCTTCATTAAAATGAACCATGCATGGGTTTCCAAGGATTTTGTCCCACCTTCCCGTGATGACACATAGGGTGACAGAAAAATGGCTTGCTTTGGTCCACCTCTTCCTGGGACTTCACCTATTTCGCCTTTTGCATCAGCTGAATGTCCAACATCAACATATGCCACTTTCTAAAACTCCCTAACTGTGCTGCCTCCCCCCCCATGGCCGGGGTCACCACCTAGCGCACGACACCGTGCGAGTGCCGTTGCCCTGGACAGGTGGGTAGGCCGACTCTTGGGCGCGGGCACTGGCACAGGGTCCCTCATAGTGCAATCAAGTGTCTCTGACGGTGGTGGTGCACACCCGCCGTCAGACACACCGCTGTACTATGAGGGGCCCAGTGCCAGTACCGACGCCCACGAGTGGGCCCCCCTTGCTTGGGCAGGGCCCCAGCATTTGCAGTCTTTACCTCTCCCTGCTCCTCCGCTGTGTAATCTGGGCCGTCAAATCCATACTGTGCCTGACACCGTCTGAGCCTGCCTCCTGCTGTATAGACATATATTTTGAATGTGTACGCTATCCATACATGTTATCCGGGGATACGGTACCCTTTCTAACCTTTGTGCAATCACGTGCAATCCATACTGGGCCTAACACCGTCTGAGCCTGCCTCCTGCTGTATAGACATATTTTGAATGTGTACGCTATCCATACATGTTATCCAGGGATACGGTACCCTTTCTAACCTTTGTGCAATCATGTGCAATCCATACTGGGCGTAACACCGTCTGAGCCTGCCTCCTGAGACATATATTTTGAATGTGTACGCTATCCATACATGTTATCCGGGGATACGATACCCTTTCTAACCTTTGTGCAATCACGTGCAATCCATACTGGGCCTAACACCGTCTGAGCCTGCCTCCTGAGACATATATTTTGAATGTGTACGCTATCCATACATGTTATCCAGGGATACGGTACCCTTTCTAACCTTTGTGCAATCACGTGCAATCCATAATGGGCCTAACACCGTCTGAGCCTGCCTCCTGAGACATATATTTTGAATGTGTACGCTATCCATACATGTTATCTGGGGATACGGTACCCTTTCTAACCTTTGTGCAATCACGTGCAATCCATACTGGGCCTAACACCGTCTGAGCCTGCCTCCTGCTGTATAGACATATATTTTGAATGTGTACGCTATCCATACATGTTATCCGGGGATACGGTACCCTTTCTAACCTTTGTGCAATCACGTGCAATCCATACTGGGCCTAACACCGTCTGAGCCTGCCTCCTGAGACATATATTTTGAATGTGTACGCTATCCATACATGTTATCTGGGGATACGGTACCCTTTCTCACCTTTGTGCAATCACGTGTAATCCATACTGGGCGTGAGAACGGCTGGCGAGCTGTTAAGCAAGCTACAGCACCTGTGGTTTGCACACGTAAGTTTTTCATTTTTTCAGGAATGACGGTTAGGCCTAATTCCGGAACTGCGGTTGACCTGCACTTACTGGGAAATCATTGTTCGCGGGCAATAATTGTAATCAGTGATCCCCATCACTAACGTTGTTCAGCAGGTTATCTGCACCTGTAAGCGACAAACGCTGGCCTTTTCAGTGTAGCGCACATGCAGCCACGGACATGTAAGGGCATGACACACCAGTTATTGGCCAATCTCATGTGCCAGAGCCTCACGTGTCCCTCTAGTAAGCCGGACTCGGACCGCGGGGCATGACGGAGTCTCGTTCGTTAACGGAATTAAGCTTGCAATGTGTGCATCTGTTCTGTAGCTGGCATGGTTGAGGTTTCCCAGGTGGAGTCGAATTTAACCGTAGGCTCCACTCCTGGTGGTGCCCTTCTGGACATTCCTTTAAGGTTCAGCTTTGCAACCATACTGCCCACGTAAAACAAACACTTTGCCTTCATGAACGCTGTTTGGAGGGTCATGACTCGTGGGAATAACGCCGCCCAATCAGTTAACCTGCTAGAGAGATCCTTCGTTGCTCCCAAGCATGACATCACACTCCCTAGGAAGAATGTAATGCCACTGTGGCGACCGTACTCCTGGGGGCGACACAAGTGCACTGATGCCCAGCCACTGCTCGATGAATCTGCTGGTACATTGACCCAGACCACTACATTCCCCTCGCACGCTACCCGGCCTGAATCTGACCCTGATGAAACTCAGGTTACCCTTCCCATATACAGTTCCATCTTACACGGTGACAAAGAGGAAGCTGCAGATGAAAGTGCAGGTTCGGCCCACCCGCCATCAGACACACCACCGTACTATCAGGGGCCCTGTGCCAGTGCCGTCGCCAACGAGTGGGCCCCCCCTGCTTGCCCAGGATCACAGCACTTGCAAAGTTGAAATACTGTACAGTGAGATGGAAGATGGGGACGACGAGGAGTCTAGACTATTACAGGGATTCCCTAGCGAGGAGACTTATTTGATTGTTTTCAATGTTGGGACAGCAATTTTTGGGGAGCACTATACTCTGGAGAATGATAGATGGGGCCCACCATACACTGGAACATTCCAAAGGTGGACATCAGACACTGGAGCAGCATTTACAGGGCCCATTATACACTAGAGCATTAGAAATGTGGCCCATTATGTTTGGAGCATTATTTGGGCCCATAAGACAGTGGAGCTTCATCCATGGGGACCAACATATACTGTAGCATTATGTGGAGCTCATCATATACTGTTTCAAACATTATATGGGACCAATGATTCTGTATGGAGAAATAGATGGGCCTCGTCATGAGATGTAAAAAGTGAGGTATTTTTCATTGTACTATACCGCTATTTCTCTGCCGTATCGGAGCATGATGAGTTGTGGTATGTGTTAAAGGGGCGCTCTTTCGCCCAGGGCACATGAAAACCTGCAGCCAGCCCTCCCCCCCACAACTTTAGCCAAATAACCCCCATTTTTCAGTGCGTAACTTGTATTATGAAGTTAATCAAGGTTGACAAGCTTCAGTAAGAAGAATTGATGCTTTTGGCATTCAAATGGGCACTGTAGGTGTGTTTCCTGTCCTCCTCTCACTGCCGACTTTTATTCCCCATTGACTTACATTGGGTTTCGTGTTTCGGGACGACCCCGACTTTTCCCTATAATCGGCCGATCTTGCTCGACCCGACTTTTGGAAAAGTCGGGTTTCACGAAACGAAACGCGACCGTAAAAAACCAAAAGTCGCTCAACTCTAATTGTTATCATTGCCAATTTTTTCAATTCATCCTTTTATTCCCCAATACATTATGTAGTAATTAGAGATGAGCGAGCACTAAATTGCTCGGGTGCTTGTTACTCGAACCAAGCAATTCCTCATACTTGCATGCTCGTTTCCAGTAACGAGTATAATGGGAGTCAATAGGAAAGCCGAGCTTTTTTCCGGCAGACCCTACAATGAGGTCTGAGGGGCAGTGAAAATGTTCAAATGGATGGGAAAGTGCTGAATGGAAGGAGAACATCATGATGAAGACCCCTGGAAGCGTCTCTGACCCCCAGATCACTGCTCAGAACAATGGGGTCAGAGTTTTACTCCACTTTTAGAAGTGACAAGAAATCATTCCAAACCCATGAGAAATTGCATTTTACAGGAAAAAAATGTTAAGAAACATTTTTTCCTGTTTAACGAGTGGTAAATCAAGTAAAATTGAAAAGGATGTAAAAAAGTGTAATTTAAGCAAACCAAAATTGATTTTTTTTTGTTGAAAAATAAGAAATTTCAGTTTAACATATTTACCATTTACAATTCTGACCACTGTCTCTTAAGGTAATAACTCTGGAACCCTTCCATGGATCCCGGTGATTCCGACTTTGTTTTCTCATGACATATTGTACTTCAAAATAGCCGTAAAATTTATTTGAAATAACTTGCGTTTATTTGTGATAAAAACAGAAATTTGGAGAAAATTTGGAGAATTTTGCAATTTTCAAATGCCCTTAAATCAGAGTTATTTCACTCAAAATAGTTAATAAATAACATTTTACAAATGTCGACTTTACATCAGCACAATATTTGAAACAACTTTTTTTTATTGTTAGGAAATTATAAGGGTTAAAAGTTGACCAGCGTTTTCTCATTTTTCCAACAAAATTTACGAAACCATTTTTTTAGTGATCGCTTTACATTTGAAGTGACTTTGAGGGGTGTACATGACAGAAAATACCCAAAAGTGACACCATTCTAAAAATTGCACCCCTCGAGGTGCTCAAAACCACATTCAAAAAGTGAAATTGCACCATACAATTTCTAGTGCAATTCCTCCTGAGTACGATGATACCACATATGAAGGAGAAAACTACTGTTTTGGTGCATGGCCGGGCTTTTGGAATAAAAATGTGCTCAGATCATTAGCGGAAGCCATGTCCCGTTTGGAGAGCCCCTGATGTTCCTAAACAATAGAAACCCTCCACAAGTGACCCCATTTTAGAAACTAGACCCCTCAAGGAAAGTATTTAGATGTGTGGTGAGCACCTTTAAACCCCAGATGCTTCACAAACGTTTATATCATTCAAAATTTAAAAAAAAAACACATTTTCCCCACAAAAATATTATTTTAGCCCCAAGTTTTTTTTATTTTCACAAGGGTAACAGGAGAAATTGCACCAAACAATTTGTTGTGCAAATTCTTCTGAATGCGCCGATACCCCATATGTTGGGGAATACTACTTTTCAGGCACAGTGCAAAGCCCAGAAGACACCTATCCATTACTAATCCTAGAGTTATTCAAGGGTTAAATAAACACACACACAATACGAACAAAGTATTTTAATGAAAAAATACACCACACACAGTGTTTAAATCTTTACTATACTCCTAATTCCATAGCGACGCCATTGTTCTCCTGTAAAAAATTATAAAATAATAAACCAACAATATACATTACCTGTCCGGCGCTCAGTCCTGTCCCATGGCGTAATCCATCTCGGGGGTGTTAATCAGTTTACAGCCGGAGCACTGCTAACACAGCCGCTCCGACTGTAAGCTATTGGGGAATGAATGGAAGCAGCTGGCGCATGCTCAGTAACTAGTGGTGACATCACCACTCTTCACTGAGCCTGCGCCTAGCTTCCATTCATGTTCAAAGACATGTTCACCGATCACGTAATTCTCTATGGCTGAGAAATGGATGCCTGCAGATTTTTTTTTTCTTAGGAGTGGAAAATAAAAATGACTTTTTGAAGGTCGTGATGAAAAAAGAAAAGTGGTTAAACAGAGTTAAATTCATAGAAATGCATATTCTTACATTGCACTGGGTAACTCCTCACAAACGCTTGTAGTTAAACTTTGGAAATGTTCCCATAAAATGCTTATTTGTGAAGTTTTCTTTCAATTCATCATCTTCATTTGTTTATTAAGGGTTCATACACTTAGGTAAGATATTTTCCATTCACAGGTGCCTCCGTCAATATGCAATGAAGCGTGCAAACCTGGATACAGAAAGGCAAAGCGAGAAGGGGAACCTCCATGCTGTTACGATTGTGTCCGGTGCCCTAAGGGTGAAATGTCCAATATAACAGGTCGGTGACACTGAAGTATGTGCGAAGGGTGAAAAGCTTGGGTTGAAAAATATTTATGGACACATCCATAATGGACCCCAATAGGGTAGATAATGTAGGGGAGATGTAAAACGCAAATAAGAAAACGTTATACCCACTAGGACTCTGTTCACTGTTGCTTTTTTTTCAGCCAATCACTTCTCCATCTGTGCCACTGTGTCCATCCAGTTTGCGCTGATGTTACCTGTCACTGAGATAACGCGACAGAGAGTGGCCAGAAGATTTGATTGCATGAACTCCTGCACTGATTTGAACTGCTTCACCATCCTATTAACCAGCATAGGTTTTGCTTGCTATGTCATTGAAATGGTTAATCAATTCAGTTGATCATGGATTGTCTCAGCTGTTCAGTGATGGCCACTCCCCTCTGATATACAGTATATTGCTTTTTTTTCTTCCTGGCTCTTTTCAAAAACTTGCAAGCTTATACCTTTGCCTAATGGTTCAGTATTCCATCGTCGAAACCTATGTAACCTCCCCGCCATTATTAAACTATTATTATTGTTTATGTCTTGTGGTTTTTCCATAGAACTATTGGTAAATCACAAATATGTTTTTCTTTCATGGATTGGAGGACCAATGAAAATATTTTTGATTTATTTATCTTTGATTTGTATTATAACATTCATGTCTTATTTTTGCAGTAACAGACATTTCTTGAGAAAGTAAACATTACGCCGAAACGTTGATACCAATGTGTCTGTATTCCATCGGGTCCATTATTGAGAAGTATATTCTTTTTGCGTCAATAAATTTATCAAATTTACTACTTTTTTGTGTGGCAGAGTTTCTCTAATTTATTGATTTTTTTTTACCCTTTAGCACCTATTTAACAGCAGAGAGCATTCCTTACTCTTCAATTTTTATAAAGTATATGATTGCCATTGGCAATTGGGAAGTGTCAGTGATAGTTCACATTTCCTGGTTTAGTTATGAAGAAGTTCAGTGTTTGGAGTAGGCAGTTGGAGAGTTGGTCAGGAGATTTCTGTGTGGAGTTGGTTTTGTTTATCCTTATCCTTCTCTCTCATTTGGATTCTCCTTCCTATTTTCCTCTCTGTTGTATATGTATGATTATAGTTTTCTTTTATCCCTGTCTGTCTACCCCTGTCAGTCTGGTTAGTGTAGTCCTATACAGTTTGACCTCATACCTGTCTGGGTGGGGGAGGGAACAGATAAAGGTTAAGATAGGAGCATTGGTACAGTAGGTATATGACCCTGGCATTTCCATTTTCCATAGTAATCCTGAGGACAGTGATAGCCTAGGATGCCCCCTAGTTCCAGGAATCTGCTAGGTGCCCACAGTCCCTAGACACTACATGACTTTACATTTATTAACTTCACGCATGTGTAGATTGCATATTTTATTTATTTCAGTACAGAATAGAACAGAGTAGGAAGAGACATGAATTACTGCAGCTATTTATTTCCTCCCTGGACATGATAGATAGTGTGACATAGCGATCACTAGTGGGTTGGGATGTACTCGCTTGGCAGTGATATAACATGCAGGAGGACTGTATTTTCTTAAAAGTTCATCTGGGTTTATTGCTCCATAACCCCAGCAGCACAAACACAAGGTAAAACAGCCTTTAGATCCGGCAAAACAAAATAACAATGTTCATAAGCAGGGCTTAGCTCCGTCAGACCTGTGGTCACACAGGTCTGGTTATTTGTTCAGGATTCAGGCTAGGTCTGGAGCCAAACACACATAATTCCCCAGGCTCAGGGTTACCTGCTTATGAGGTCCGCAGTTTTCCCAGCCTGGCTTCATATAGGTCCTGTCAGCCCAGACCCTCATTGCCTTCTGGACTCCACAGGAGCACTCAACCGCTCCAGTCATACACACGGGTCTCCAAAGTCCCTCACTGACCCCGGTCAGTATCAATCTTGGTTGTCTGACCGTCCACTCCGGAGGTATCTCACATACCACTCTATAGTGTCCAGCCTGGACACAGGGAGATCTGTCAACCCTGACAGACTCCCACACACTCTCTGCCATGTGCTAAACACACCTCCAATACATAGCTTGTAACCACACCCACAGGTGGTCACATGGTCATGACCTCAATGCAGGTCCTCAAACATCTGCAGGTCCTGAAGGAAAACAGGGGTACAGTGAGCACCTTCACCCAGAGGTGAGGTAATATGGGTAGCCAGATCCTCTCATCTCTCATAGCTACCCACAACACAGACCAGGTGCACTAAATGACATATTAGTGCTCATGTGCACTAAAGACAAAATACTCCGGGTTGCATCACAGGGATGCTCACTACAAGTCCCAGAGAACATCCCAGGCTTACAGCGCAGAAGACCTCCTCCTTTGCGCCACACACCAGCCATGCACCACAATGCCGGTCACTGTCTCACAATAGATAGATAGGAAAAATAATGTTACCTAAGACAAGCTATGTTTGTGCATGTACAGGAAACTGTAACAAGACTGGTGGAACCACTGTTCCATGGCCCGAGCAGCATAAGTGATCACATGACTATTCTCTAGAGCCTCTGATGTGGTTAGGCTTGGCTCCCGATAAACACCAGGTGCTACTCCAGGAAAAAACAGCTGACCCCCCAAGGGATTAGTGGCTGGAACTGGCAGGCAGTGGAAGGAGTGGATTATTATGGCTGATACACAGCTTGGCATGGCAAGCACTGGCGGATCCGTCTGATGTACAGACTGGCATGACAGGTGCAAACAGGTCCGTCTGATATACAGACTGGCATGGTAGGTGCAGGTGCACCCGACTGATTTGCAGACTGGGATGCCAGATACAGGGGTGTCTAGCTGATATACAGATTGACATGACAAGTGCAGGCAGTTCCATCTGATATACAAACTGTCACGGCAGATGCTGGAGAATACAGACTAACATGGAATATATTGGCAAGGAGGTTAGGGATGGACAGACACTAGCGGGAACTAGCAGACTGGGACCTGAGAACTATCAGCAAGCGTGTTTGGGAGCAGAGTAAAAACATTGCAAAGGCACCTCCATGCAGATGGAGGTGCCTTAAATGGTAAGTGTCTCCCAGCCATTGGCTGGAGACACTTTAGGACAGCTTGTGTGGCCCCTTTAAGAAGGGGTAGCATGCCTGACCAATGCACAGTGCCTGGGCAGCAGCAGACTAGGAAGGAGGAGGGAGGGCTGGATGGGAGCGACAACAGTGAGTTGGCATCCCTGCCTGGGATGAGGGGCAGCATGCACGATGCCATGCCAGCGCTACAGTACCCTCCTTCATGCCCCCTCTTTTTCAAGCCTGCAAGAAATCTCTCCAGGAGGAGAGGGTCATGGATACTTTCCCTGGACCTCTCATCAATTCCAAACCCACTCCAGTGCACAAGAAAATAATAATCTTTATTTTTTTTATAAATCTTTATTTTTATATAGCGCTAACATATTCCGCAGCGCTTTACAGTTTGCACACATTTCATCACTGTCCCCGATGGGGCTCACAATCTAAATTCCCTATCAGTATGTCTTTGGAGTGTGGGAGGAAACCGGAGTGCCCGGAGGAAACCCACGCAAACACGGGGAGAACATACAAACTCCTTGCAGATGTTGTCCTTGGTGGGATTCGAACCCAGGACCGCTAACCACTGAGCCACCGTGCTGCCCAAAATAGGTTTTTCCTCTTACCCTTTTGGTGGCCAGAATCTTCTCTACCTTGAAAACATTTTCAGTGCTGACTGGAGCTGGAGTGGTACCAGAATCTTTGAAAAAAGGACTGAGGATGGCAGGTTTGAGTAGAGACACATGAAAGGAATTGGGGATCTGTAAAGAGGCCAGGAGTTTGAACTGTAGGCTACCAGATTATTCTGAATTAGAACCTCAAACAGACCAATGAAGTGAGTATCTGGAGACAGACATACTTAGACAACAGCCAATGCTTGACCCTAGAATAAAACAGAGGCAGATCCAGACACCTCATGTCTGGGTGTCTTTTCATCCGTTCAGAGTATTTCAATAAGTTGCTCTTGGTGTTCTATACCAGATTTAACAGAGAATTCACTCATATGGTTGTTGTGTGAGAATTCAGCCCAAGGCAGGAGTTCAGCTCAGTCACTGTGGTGCACACTGACAAAGTGCCGCAGAAAGTTAGTAAGGATTTGATTGACCCGCTCTGTTTCAAAGACACAAAGGCGTTCTTTGCCTCTGCAGTCCATATCTTAGGGTTGGTCCCTTTGTGGGTGAAGGCAGAAATAGGAGCAGTTCGAGAGGAAAAATGTACAATGTACTGCGGTAATAGTCCTTCTTGGGATACATTTTCAGGCCGGTCTCATATCTGATCATAGAATCATAGAATGTTAGAGTTGGAAGGGACCTCAATGGTCATCATGTCCAACCCCCTGCTCAATGCAGAATTCACTAAACCATCTCAGACAGATGTCTTTCCAGCCTCTGTCTGAAGGCTTTCATTGAAGGAGAACTCACCACCCCTCATGGCATCTTGTTCCACTTATTGATTACCCTCACTGTCAAAAAATGTTTTCTAATATCTAATCTGTATCTTCTCCCATTCAGTCTCATGGCATTGCCTCTCATGTTTCCGTTTGCAAATGAGAATAAGGATGATCCTCTATTCTGTGAAATCTCTTCAGATATTTGCAGACATTCCCAGATCCTTTAATCATTCCTCGTAGGACATACTTTGCAGTCTGCTCACCATCCTGGCAGCTTTTCTCTGAACTTGCTCTAGTTTTTCAATGTCTTTTTTACAATGTGGTGACCAGAACTGGACACAGTATTCCAGATGTGGTCTGACGAAGTAGGAGTAGAGGGGGATAATTATTTCATGTGATCTAGACTGTATGCTTCTACTAATACATTCCAGAACTTTGTTTGACTTTTTGCTGCTGCATCACACTATTGACTCATGTGCAATCTGTGATCTATAAGTATACCCAAGTCTTTTTAACACAGGTCAAAGAAATGGAAGAGAAATCTGCTCGAAGATGCACTTTTTCATGCTTGTCAAACAGACGGTTCTTCCTTAATCTCTGTAGAACCTGGCAAATATCCCTCCAGTGTGCAGGCAGATCTGTAAAAACATCAAGATGTCACCTAGGTAAACTACCACACATGTGTAATGGATGTCCCTGAAGATGTCGTTCACCAGTTCTTGAAAGACCGCAGGGGCATTACAGAGTTCAAACAGCATAAGACTTTTCACGTGCTGCACTAATTCTTTGGAATTCATTACCCAGGTTAATACGATTAATCCCCAATCCCCACAGTTTTAAGCATGCCCTAAAAACGCATTTGTACAGACTGGCCTACCGCCTCCACACAGAAACCTAACTATCCCTGTGTTGCCCATTCAAAATTTTTTACCATAACCAGGTTCCTCGCATCATGTTCTCACACGCTTTATGCATTTAATAGCTCTCTGTGTCTGTATTGTTACATACTTAGGCTGATAACCGGTTCACGCAGCATTACAAGAACACCCGATTCTTACACTATGGCTGGTCCAAACAGCGAAAGCAATTGTTACAATCCACCTTTCGTGTTGTTAGACATTGGGTTCCTGTCGCTGCACAGCAGGAATCCCGAGCCTTGCATTCGGCTGTCTCTCATTCCTCTCCGGCCACAGAGGAGGCTGCTCAGCACACTCTGCTCAGACCAGCTCTGTATTTCTGGTTGCTGCTGTCACCTCTGGTCCAGCTATAGCAACGCATGCTGGTCAGCAGCGAGCCACTCCAGGGACTAAGTCCTCCTTTCAGTCCACTGAGCATGCCCATGGGACGATCTCTCATTGGAGATCGGAGGTCACATGCTCAGGTCCTTCTCCAGCTTGGATTGGAGGTCAGGAAGGTCCCGGAAGGACGGGGCTATAAAAGGTTCGCATGGCCGCTCGGCTGGTGGAGGGACCAGTATAAAGGAGGTGGAGGAATTCCTGGGGCGATGAGTCAGCAGAACGAGACAGAAGGAGCAGGAGATCGTGGGAGTGACTGAGAGCCAGAGCGACTCACCAGAGTCAGGAAGGAGGCCAGAGACAGGAGATATACTTCCCCTGGACATTAGCGGGACGGCACCGAGACGACCGTCCGAGAACTGCTGCCCCACATCAACCAGCGGCCGCTGCCGCCTTCTTCCAGCCCGCTGCTGCAGCCTGCCCGCGGCCACCAGCGGCCATTGCCGCCTCGCTCCTGCCTGCGGCTGCAGCCTGCCCGCGGACACCAGCGGCCGCTGCCGCCTCACTCCAACCCGCGACTGTGGCCTGTCCCCCGCTGCCCGCGGCCGCTCTGCCCTCACCCATGGACACGGAAAGCCCAGTGCCGTCGGCGGCCACCACTGTCCCGCTCCGGTCCGCAGCAGGGGCCGAACCTCTGCTTGCTGCGGATTCCCCATCGCAGCCGTTAGCTGCACAGGTGGCCTGTCCTTTGCTACCACACATCGCTGCCACTTGCCCCAGCCCGGGGGCTGCGGCCCATCCATCCAAAGACTCCGCCGGGGCCTGTGAGGTTCCAGTGTCATCAGAGCACCGGAGCGCGCGAAGACTCCGTCAACGCCTCAGCAACTGGGCCCAGCGACTACTACGCCGAAAGACCACCATCCCGAACGGTGAGGGATGTCTGGACGGCTAAGTTGACTATATAATTAAGGGCCCGTAGTCGGCCATACCGCGGCCCTGTAGTGACCGGCTAGTGCTGGACGTAGTCGTGTTCTATCCGTTTGTGTTTGCTTGTTTAGAGCCCCTGCGAGGGCGATCCTTGTTACCCCTTTTTTGTTGATCAGGCCGTGACTGAGGAAAGTTCCCTCTAGTCCTATAAACGTTATTATAGAAAGCACCAAATTGTCTCTCGACTAGTCACTGCATCCTGCGTACCTGCAAGCACCACACACTTTCTAGTGGAAAAATAAAAGACCTCGCTTGTCCAATCACCTGTTAAAAAGACCTAAGAAGCTAGGTGGACTTGGTTTTCCAAACATCCTAGATTATTATATGGCTTCCCAACTCGACCTAGTCAAAGGGTGGTGAAGAGTCGGAAAGATAAGCAACTGGGTTCAAATTGAATCGCACAATGCAGTTTGTAACAATTTACAAGCTTTGTGTTATGCATCCTTGGTGGAGCCTTCAAGTACCGTAAGTTAGTCGCACTTCCTCTAACGATCTCTTGCTTACATAGTTGGAAACTCTTTCATAAAAAAAAGTTTGACTGCTTCCACTCCTATTTTGTCCATAGCTCCATTGGAAACTCTAGAAATCCTAATAGGAGATCTAAATATCCAAGAATGAAAAAAAGGTCATAGAACTGATTAAAGACTTATTTGACGGTTATACTCTCCATACTTTTGAGTCCTTACACTCTTGTTTCAGAATCCCTAATAGTGAGTTCTATAAATATCTACGCATAAGACAAGCACTCCAGAAGTTCTCATTTCTTCTGAGAAATGTGAAATCAGAACTAATTTCAGCCTTATCTAAAACAACATCTACTTCAAGTGGTCTGAAACCTATATATAATTTATTGGACACAAAAAAAATGTCTTTATTAAGTCAACCCCTTTTTAACTTGGGAAAAGTTTTTAAACAAAACATTTCCAAATAATTAATGGTCCAGCTCATTGGCATTAGCCACTCGCACATGTGCTTCCTATTTAGAATCATATATGAAAACTGTGCTGAGATGTTAGTACACCCCAGTGAGATTACATATGCTATTTCCCGCATCCTCACAATTATGCTGGCTTAATTGTGGCTCTAAGGGTTCTCTACTCAATACTCTTTGGACCTGCCTGCTATTAGCCCCCATCTGGAAGGTGGTCTTCACACTTATTTCATCATTAATTTACTACACAGTGCAACCTTCACCATCTTTAGCGCTGCTCTTATTGGGAATTCATTCTATTGATTCTAAACATACAGTAGAATACTTGTGATCACTAGATATTGGAAATCCTCTGGAATACCCATAATGGGAGAAATCATTCATTGAATAAATAGAACTTGTGTACTTGAAAAAAATGTTAGCATAGAAAAATAATAAGATGCCTACATTTATGGTAAGTGAGAGAGCTTGGCGAGACCATCCTGAAAATATTACTAAGCTCTGATTTTGAAATATTTTCCTGGTTGTTTGGATATTTTTCAATATATTGTTTAGTCCTGTATGTTATGTTATTCTCTTACAATGTACGTTCTGATTAGTCTATTTGTGTTGTGTAAACATGTTGTTATTCTTTTAAAACCAAATAATCAATCAATCAAATTTATTATCGCCAAGTACATATTACATATATACAAGGAATTCTTTGTGGCAAAGAGGCAACATAATATATAACAACAGATACAACAAGTAACATCTAACAAGACAGATACAGTATATAGTCTACACATGACGATTTAATTGTTGAACAGAGAGTGGATAGAAGCTGTTCATATGGCGGTTGGTGCTGCATTTGGGGACTCTGAAGCGACGTCCTGAAGGGAGTAGTTGGAATGAGGAGTGTCCCGGGTGAGAGGGATCGGATGAAATTTTCAATTCGTGGGATCGAATACTCTTATCATAAAGATCCTGGATTTTAGGCAGGGGGGAACCTATAATTCTCTCTGCTGTTCTGAAAGTCCTTTGTAAGCGGAGTTTGTCATGCGCAGTGGCTCCCCCATACCAGACTATCAGAGAGGAACAAATCACAGATCTGATGACAGCATTAAAGAATAAGATCAGCAGATTCTTAGACAAACCATATCTTTTCAGCTGACGCAGGAAGATCATCCTCTGTTGTACTTTTCTTATAACAGCATCCACGTTTTCCCCCCATTTAAGATCATGAGAGATGATAACACCAAGGAATTTGGTCTCTGTGACCCTAAGAACCACTTCGTCATGGATGTAGATTGGAAGTATCTCATGTTGATCTTTCCTAAAATCCACAACCATCTCAGCAGTTTTTTTAGTGTTGAGTACAAGATTATTGGCTTTACACCAGTCACATATTCTTTCCACCTCACTCCGATACAAGTCTTCAGCATTTCCCCCGATGAGACCAATCAGTGTCATATCATCGGCAAATTTCAAGATTTTTACTGAGTCTGATGAAGAGATGCAATCATTCGTATAGAGAGAAAACAGTAACGGGGACAAAACACACCCCTGAGGTGCCCCGATGTTTGTGACCAAGGTGTCCGAAGTGAATGGTCCAACTTTTACACTCTGTATCCTGGCTGTCAGGAAGTTATAAATCCACAAGCATAAGTTGAGAGGGACTCCAAGAGCTACCATTTTCTTATGAAGTAAATTCGGATCAATGGTATTGAACGCTGAGCTAAAGTCCATGAAAAGAATCCGGACATATGAGTGCAGTTCATTTGTATGATCCAAAATGTACTTCAGTCCCAGATTGACAGTGTCGTTTGCCGAACGATTCTCCTTATAGACAAACTGAAGCGGGTCCCATAGCTTCTGCGTGAATTTTATCAGGTGGGACATCATAATTCTTTTGAAGACTTTCATAGCTACAGATGTGAGTGCTACTGGTCTATAGTCGTTCAACTCAGAGGATCCCACTTTCTTGGGGACAGGGATAATTGTGGAATTTTTCCAACACTGAGGTACAACGCACTCTTTCAGTGACACATTGTATATATTTGTCAGTATAGGGGCAAGCTGGGTAGCACATACTTTCAGACACATTGGAGATACACCATCAGGGCCAGGTGCCTTTTTGACCTTAAGTCCCTTCAGGATGCGTATCACCTCTGCCTCGGAGATCACTACTTGGGTGTTGCACAATGAATGATCTTTATATGAACAGACTGAGGAGCTTAGAGATGAATAGCCACTGTGTGTAGAGCTTGCCTCAAATCTGCAGTAGAATTCATTTAACTCTGCTGCCAGACTTCTGCTGGGGTTCACTATAGTGGGGTGGCTTTTATAATTGGTGACCTCTCTTAATCCTCTCCATGCAGATCTATTATCTTTTGATGAGAACCTTTCCTCCAGAATCTTTGCATACTCGTGTTTGGCTAACTTGATCTCTTTAGATATCGAGTTCCTAAGTTTCTTGAATTCAGTAATATCGCCTGCTTTATAAGCCTCCTCTTTTCTCTTACGGATCAACCTGACTTTATTTGTAAACCACGGCTTGTTGTTTCCCCGAAAGTGGACAGATTTGGATGGAATAAACGTGTCTTCACAAAAACGGATATATGAGGACACTGCATCAACCCATTCATCCAGACCCGAGCATGTTTCCTGGAATACCTCCCAGTCCGTGCATTCAAAGCATGCTTGTAGTTGCAATTTTGCCTCCTCAGACCATGTCTTCTTTGTATAAACTGTAGGTTTGGATGTTTTCAACCTTTGCCTGTAGGCTGGAATTAAATGAATTAGACAATGATCTGAAAAGCCCACTGCTGCTCTCCTCACTGCCCTGTAGGCCCCTTTTATGACTGTATAGCAGTGATCAAGCGTATTGTTCTCTCTCGTGAAGCAGTTTATATGTTGAGTAAATTTGGGGAGATCCAGGTTGAGTTTTCCTTTGTTAAAGTCCCCCATTACGATCACAAATGCTTCTGGAGATCCTTTCTCCCATTCTGATATTTTGCAAGCTAATTCACCAATAGCAGCTTTAACAGATGCTTGGGGGGGAATATATACTGCAACCAGAACCATAGATGAAAACTCTCTTGGAGAGTAAAATGGTCTACAATTGAGTGCAAGGTACTCTAGATCTGGAGAGCAACCTTTTCCCAGTATGTTAACATCATAGCACCATCTGGTGTTGATGTAGAGACATACCCCACCCCCCCCTTTGTTTACCTGAAGCTACACAATCACGGTCAGCTCTGTAGATAACAAAACCAGGTAGATCCAGACTACAATCAGGGATGGTCTCATTCAACCAGGTCTCAGTAAAACAAAGAGCAGCTGAATTGGCCATATCAGATCTCATGTTACAAAGTAAGTTCAGATCCTCCATTTTGTTAGCTAAGGAACGGACATTAGCCAAGTGGAGTGAAGGAAGAGCTGTTCTGAACCCTCTCCTCCGAAGGCGTGCCAGGACTCCTCCTCTCCTACCTCTCTTGCAGTACACCTCCACAGGTTTCACAGAAGTAATGGATTTTATGTACTCAATTGTTGAATTAGCAATCATGCTCCAAGAAGGGGAGTCCATGAGAAATTGTGGATGATTCCAGAATAATAAATCGTCCCTTGAAATCATAAGAGTAGGTTTACAGAGTGCAGTGGCCATGATTACACTCAGCTTGTAGCTATAAAGACTGAACAGTCACAGCTTAGCAGAGTTAAATGTACAACTTTCCATAAAGGGTGCTCCCAGCACTGCTGGGGGGAGGGCATGGGTGCAACAAGACAGGGACATCAGGGGACACGCCAACAGTTAGCCCAAACCTGCCCAGCTCACCCCTTCAGCTCCACCTGGACCACAAGATCTCCAGAACATCTCCAGCACCGCACACTCCACCAGCTTTCCTATCCCGGGATCATCTGCATGCTGGAAATGGGTACAAGTTGTAGGAAAGTTGGCAGGCAGCCAGCAGCTTCACTCTCTCCCAGCTGAAACCAGGCACGGAGCTCCACGAGGACAGAAAGACACCAGTCCCAGCTGGTCGCAGTCTCCACACTACTCCCAGCTCTGCCGAATCCTGTAGCCCTACAGCTCCACGTGGACCACAAGATCTCCAGAACAACTCCAGCACCGCACACTCCACCAGGTTTCCTATCCTGGGATCATCTGCTTGCTGGAAATGGGTACAAGTTGTAGGAAAGTTGGCAGGCAGCCAGCAGCTTCACTCTCTCCCAGCTGAATCCAGGCATGGAGCTCCACGAGGACAGAAAGACACCGGTCCCAGCTGATCGCAGTCTCCACACTACTCCCAGCTCTGCCGAATCCTGTAGCTACGCAATGGTGAGTGAACCAAAGGGAGAATTAACAATTAAACAGGGTAAAAAACTCAGGAGCCTCATGCCAGAGCAGCCATCTCTCGGCGCTCCTCCTCCTTTCAAAAGATATTGTTATAAAAAAAAAGAAAAGAGAGGAGTAGGATATTTATTCTTGATTGTAATCTGGTTGAATCCCCTTTTCTTAACAAAGAAGAATCCTCCTCTGGCCGGGAGGAAGACTTTCAGAAAAATCCTCTGTTGAGATTCTCTTTAATGTACTCGGACATGGCTCGGGTCTCAGCCTGAGATAAAGGGTAGACAAGGTCCCATGAAGGAGAGGAGCCAGCGAAAAGATCATTAGGACAGTCATATGTCTTATAAGGTGGTAGCATTTCAGCCTCCTTCTTGTTGAAGACGTCAGTGTACACCCAATATGCAACAGGCAAGCCAGGTAAATTAGTAAATTAGATGGAGAGGCCAGGGGTCAAGCAGGACGAATGGGAACATGACATTCCTGTCCCCAATGGAGTACTTCTCTGGATTTCCAGTCTAAGACAGGCTCATGTCTTTGAAGCAATGGCAGACCTAGAAGCAGAGGGTGAGACACACCTGACAGCACATATAGAGGAACTTTCTCTGAGTATAGCATTCCTACCCGAAGTTTTATGGCTTGGTAACAAAAAAGTTGTCTTTGAAAGAGGTTTTCCATTCACTGATGATACCACCAATGGATCCTGTAGACTTTGGATTGGGATTTTATACAGCTTCACAATGGCTTGTTGGATGAGATTACCTGCAGAACCAGTGTCCAGGTAGGCTTACCTGACAAAATGGATGTTGCCACAGGAAACAAATACCATCATAATCAGAGATGGGGAGGAGTGATACTCACCCAGGGTGACCTCTCCAACTGACCTTAGGTGCTGGAATTTCCCAGTTTCTCTGGACAGGAGCTGATTGCATTCTCCTGACTGCCACAATAGAAGCAGCTTCCCTCGGTGCAATGGGTTTCCTGATGATGCTTAGCTATCTTCACCTAATCTATTTGCACAGATTCCGGGGAGGATGCTGAAGCTTGGGCTTGCTGTATGATTGGTCTTTAAAAGATAGGAGCTAGGCATGCTGGTTTTCTCTCGTGGATCACCTCCTTGGACCACTCCTGAAATCTGATGTAGATTCAAGTTGCCAGAAAAACCAGGTCATACAGTGAGATCTATAGATCACGACCAGTGAGCTTGTCCTTGATTCTCCCAGAGAGGCTCTCCCAGAAGGTGGCCACCAAATCCTCTTTATTACTGGTGAGTTCAGAAGACAGTGTATGGAATTAAACAGTGTACTGGCCCACTGTGAGATTTCCCTGGTGCAGTCTGAAGATAGAAGATGCTGCTGAGGAGACACGGCCAGGCTCATTGAAGACCTTCTGGAGGGCTTCTAGAAAGGACTGGAGTTTCAACACAAGAGGATACCCTCTCTTCCATAGGGGATTGAGCCATGACAGAGCTTAGCCAGAGAGATGAGACATGATGACAGCCACTTTAGTCCCATCTGAGACAAACTGATGAGCCAAGAGTTAAAATGCAGCTTGCACTGATTAATAAACCCCTAACATAGGCAGGGTCACCGCCATAATGAGGAGGAGCAGACAGATGGGTTCTGGTAGCAATCACTTAGCTGGCAGGCTGATGGGACACAGCTGAGTTGGTGGAAGCTTGGGTAGGTGTGGATGCGGCCTGAGTAGTCAGCATATCTAGATGGGTGGTTACTGTCCGCAGGTAGGAGAAAATGCTCTTTTTGGTGGGAGGCATCCTGGTGCAGGGCTAAGAAATGGTAAGCTTGATTGCTAGTGAATTCCATGGCCTGTGCAAACTGTAACAGGAGTGGTGGAACCACTGTGCTGTGGCCCGAGGAGAGCCTGGAGGGATGTGACTAGGTGAACACCTGACTTTTCACTAAAGCCTCTGATGGTGGGATTAGGCTTGGCTCCAGATGATCACCAGGTGCCACTCCAGGACAGACCATGGACGCAGGGCAGCTGACCCCCAAGAGAAGAGCTGGAACAGCCTGAAAGGTGAGGACAGCTGATGCAGGCAGGCACTGGCAGGAGTGGACTGGTATGACTGATGCACAGGTTGGCACGGCAAGTGCTGGCAGATCCAGCTGATGTACAGACTGGCACGGCAGTTGCTGGCAGATCTGGCTCTAATACAGACTGAGAAGGAAAGTACTGGCAAGGGGGGTAAGGAAAGGACAGACACTAGCGTGAACTAGCAGACTGGGACCTGAGAACTAGAAAGCGTGTTTGGGAACTATTCTGAGTCTTCCTGATGACTGCAAATCCCAAGTGTTCTAACTATCAGCTTCTTATATAATTGTGTAACTTGTACTTACACCACCAGGCGTCTTCAGGTAGTTTTAACTCCACTGGCAATGCAACTGTAGAAAGACCAGGAGAAACGATGCTGTTTTCTTCCAAAATCTTGTGTTAGTTTACAATGGACAGTAGGTAAAAAGGAGTAATCTGAACAGGGGAGTACACATGCATCTTGAGTAATGGCTGCTGTAGGCTAAACTGAAGAAGAAGGGTGGAGCAACCTAATACAGGGCTCAACTACAGGAGGGACATAGGGACAATTTTCACATAGTCTAATTCTACCTAGCAACAACAGGAAATTTTGCTGATTGGAGGAAGAACTAAACACAGAGGAATATACATTACAGGTTGTTCCCATTCATGGGACACAACACTCCCCATCTGAAATCGTCATATTTCACAAGTCCTTGTGAGAGATAAGGAGACAACTCTGTCCCTCGAAGTCGTGAAACCTGCAATGAGAGGAGAGAAGAAAAACAATGCAACATAATGCAGAAATCAAGTCTATACTTGTAGTAAAATGTTAGACCTTGAATAAAAAATGAAAAATGAGTCCAATAGAAAACCCATCTTTGGATTGCGGAAGCCGAAATATGCCAACTCTTCCACCAACTCAACAGTAGAAGTTCCAGTCCACAAGGGGAAGCTAAAGTTCAGTTGGATTCTGATAATCCTGAGTCCTAGCCCAGCAGTAAAATGCGAAGGTATGCTCCCCGCCGTGGCAGAGTCCAGTGACGAGCCAAGTTCTTGTGACTATTGCTCGAAGGAGCCAGCAGATGATGAACCAGAAATTCATGTCAGCAGGCACGATGACTGACCAGCTGGAAGGATGTCCAGGGTGATGACGAGATCTCAGTTTCCGTACTGGCACATTGGACAAACAACTTGTAAGGCGGGTTGGCTTGAGATCCTTCCTAGACTATGGTTCTCTTGGTGCAAGTACATTAACGAGTTCATCACAAGGTGATGCTTGGGAAGTGAACGTGTCTTGTTCTACATCCGTCAGTGTGCTGAGGCTGCATTGCGTGGGGAAAACGCTAGCATTATTGGTAAAAGATAAGCTCTTGAGAGAGGGGCTCTTACTCTGAGCACTGAAGTCTAGCACGGCTTCGGCTTGACCAGGCTTGTGATGGAGATAGGCGTCAAAGGCTGTGACCTTAACAGTTGCTTGCTGTGAATCCCTTGGCAACTCAGTCTTTGCGGGAAGAGAAGGTGAGGGAGCTACCCAGATTTTATAGTTGTAGTCAGTGGGTTTGATGCTCCTGATCCTGATGATCACCTTGTCTTCTCTCTGTAGGTGGTGAGTTGTTGTCCTTTGTTGTAGGACCGAGTACTCTTCCCTCGAGGTTGTAGTCTCGAGGATAGAGCAGTCTTGAATTGTCAGATGGTTGTTGTTGACACTTAATGTCGTTTGACTTCTTCATCCAGTAGTGACATGGGTCTGGCAGGAGGGACAAGTCATGGTGATCTGACGTGATAAGGGTTTTGTAAGAGGAGATGTTGCTTGGATCCTGTGTCTAGTCGATACAGACATTGCCAATGATAACCCAGCCTAGCTCGAGGCGCTGGGCGTATTGTTCATTGAGTAGTCCGTGGATTTGTTGACGCATCTTGTGCAGTTGTATAATGTCTCTGCCGAGGAGAATTAGGATGTCTGCCTTGTCATCCAGGGGTGATATCTCTTTGGCTATCATTCTGAAATGAGGATGCTGAAGAGCAACTTCTGACGTTGGGATTTCTTCCCTGTTGAATGGAATTTGGTTACACTCAGCAAGCATAGGTAGTGGCATCTCCATGGCGTCCTTCTCAAGTGAAGTTATTGTGAGGCCACTGGCCCTTCTTCCAGAGGTTTTTATAACGCCGTTGTAGGTGCCCAAAGTGTAAGGATAGATATCTCCTTTTAAGTCAAATAAGCTGAAGGGTTCTGACCTGGCCAGTGATTTGTTGCTCTGGTTGTCAAGACTAACGTACACCTTGACTGCCTTCTCTGGATGACCCTTGGGATACAACCTTGCCAGGCAAATCTTCGTGCAGGACTTGTCTCGAAGACCTTCTCTGCAGATTTTGGTGCATGAGGAAGATACCGCAACTTGGCTTGTCGCTTGGTCTGAACTCTCCCCGCCATGGTTTGTGGTGAGAGAAGGTGTAGATGCAGAGTCAGGCCATGATGGATGGAGCGCTTGTACGTGGTCTTCACTGTCGCACTCTAGACACTTGATGGCGATGACACAGTCCTTCGCAAGATGTTCGGTAGAGGTGCAGCACCTGAAGCATACTCCAAACTTCTTCAAGAGCTCCTTTCATTCTTGAAGGGCTTTCTTCCTGAAGCCAATGCACTTCTTCAGGGGAGGTGGCAATTTGTGAATTGGACACTGGCGGTTCGGATTTTCAACCTTCTCACCTTCATTGCCTTTGTTTGGCGCTGAAGTTGGTGTAGGCAGAACTTCTGTCTTTTTTGCAGATACCAGACCGCTGCGGTTACTGTTGTGAGATCAAGAACTCTCATACTTAGGGGATGATGCAGAGCTGCTGGGTTCTTCATAGCAGAAGCTGGAATCGGTTTTGCACTCTGCAATCTCCTTGATGAGGTCACAGAAATAGGAAAATGTTGGAAAAGGGACTTCGTATTGTCTTTTGAAGTTTGACCCTCATATGGTCCACATTTCTTGTATGCTGTAGGGTAACTTGGCAACTATGGGTTTCACCCCACAAGCGGTTTCCAGGTAGCTGAGGCCAGGTAGGTGCGTGTCTGCCTTGGCTAACTGGAGCTCTAGGAGCTCTAGGAGCAGGTCGCTGAGCTCTAGGAATTTTGAACTGTCCTTGCTAGATATTTTGGAAAAATCCTGTAGACGCTTAAACAGTGCATTCTCTATGGCTTCAGGACTGCCAAAGCTATGTTCTAGTCTGTCCCATGCAGCCATGAGACCAGCTGCTAGATTGCTGATGTGGATGGATCTGAGCCTCTTGACCAGCTCTGTGGATTGAGGTCCGAGCCACCTGATTAGCAGATCCAGCTCTTCAGCAGGTCACTAATTGTGGCTTTAAAGGCACATTTTCAACCTCTGTAATTCTCAGGCTGGTCGCCGAACCTTGTGAGACCAGTGTTGGTGAGTTCTCGGCGTATCATGTACCTCGCAAAATCGGACATGTCTGTTCTTTCTGACTTTGGAGAAATATTTGCTGGCTGAGTGATGCTGTTAGCGTGGGTCGTAGCTTTTTGGTTCAAGAACATCGGAAGATATGGAGTGGCGTAGGCATTTAGACCAGCAACCGGTTTGTGGCATATGATCTCTGTTGTATGCGGGGCTGGAACCACACAGTTGTCAGGAGCGTAGTGCCTTGTCGGCATATTAGGTTGCATGTAGACGTTGGCGTATGGCATTTGCTGAGGTGTAGGGTCAGGCCATGAAGGAGGTTCGGGTTTGAATGTTTGTGGTATATTGGACTGACCTTGAAAGCTGGGAGCTGCAGGCGGATCAACGTCCTGATGCTCTAGAGAGAGGTCGGTGCTGATGGAAATGTTGTTAGTGGTCAGGGGTTCGTTGGTTTGGCTCAGCACGTAATTTCTTGTGCGCTTAAGTGGGTCTTCTTTGTCGAGTTCGTACAAATTGAGGATGCCTCTTTGGCTTCCACCTAGAGCCAGCTCGAAGACCTTTAGTTTTTCTACGGCTGCTGCGTGTTCATATTCCTTCTGCAGGGCTTCTATTTCCGCTTTCTCGTGTGTAGATTAAGCTTCCATGCGTGCAATGTCTGCTTTCTTGCATGTAGATTCTATTTCCCTCTCTGCTTTCTTTTGGCCGAAAATGGCTTGCACTTTCATAGATTCTGCTTCGGCACACGCTCTTATGAACTGCTCACCGATGGTTAAGTACCTTGATGAGCTTGAAATGATTGAGTGCTTTGAGATCCTAGCAGACCTGGATCTGTGCAATGTCACTTCTGACATTTGTGGGATTTTTGCTTCTATCTTGTTCACAATGTCACGAACGGTGCAGTCTCGTTTGGCATTGAGCTGTTGGAAGACCTGGCATTCCTTTAGTAACTCTTGCGTAGTTAATTTCAGCAGAGTAGAGATGTATTCTTTACAAGTGTCTTTATAAGACTGGTATGCAGAATACAATTGTTCAAGGGCTCCGACTGGTGGTAACTCGTGAGAGCTGGGCACAGTCTAGACAGTAGCTTGGTCTAGTACTCTTTTCCATAGGGAAGTTGTGTGGTGTAGCAATTCACCTTTGGTGGATTCTAGGTCTCTTTGACTTTCCATATAGGATTGGTTGATCGTTTGGATATTTCACTGCGAACAGTGAAAAGTTCTGTTTCCATTTCTTGCTGCTGCAGAACTGGCAGTGAAAGGGTTCTTTTAGTCTTGGACATAGTGGCAGGAGAGCAAGGGTGGGGCCTGTTCTGCTCCTGGTTGTCAAGGACACCAATACAAAGTTGCAACTGGCTGAGCTGGACAGCACAGGACTACAAGTCTATGTAAATTGCAGCTACTCAATAGCTTATAGATGGATCCTTTCTCTGGATTACAGGCTGTGAACTGTTCTTAGTAACAGGTTAAATCTTTCACTGTGCAGTTTTCTGAAGTGAAGAGCACAGAGAATGTCTGCAGTCTATGTAAGCTGCTGTTGTGGTGGCTTTACATTAACCTTAAAAGAAATTCTCTTCTTGGATTAGAGCTGTATACTGTTCCTGGTAACAGCTACTCCTTTTTACTATTCTGTCTCTTCCTGATGACTGTAAATCCCAAGTGTTCTAACCATCAGCTTCTTAGATAATTGTGTAACTTGTACTTACACCACCAGGCATCCTCAGGTAGTTTTAACTCCATTGGCAATGCAACTGTAGAAAGACCAGGAGAAACGTTGCTGTAATCTTCCAAAATGTTTTATTAGTTTACAATGGACAATAGGTAAAAAGGAATAATCTGTACAGGGCAGTACACATGAGTCTTGAGTAATGGGTGCTGTAGATTAAACTGAAGAAGGGAGGAGCAACCTAATACAGAGCTCAACTACGGGAGGGACATAGGGACAATTTTCACACAGTCTAATTCTACCTAGCAACAACAGGGAATTTTGCTGATTGGAGGAAGAACTAAACACAGAGAAATATACATTACAGGTTGTTCCCATTTGTGAGACACAACAGGAACACACTAACAATGTTACACGGTCACCTCAATGCAGGTGGACGTGAGGTAATCAATAAATGTCTACCAGTCATTGGCTGGGGACACTTTAGGATGATGCGATCGGCCCCTTTAAGAACAGGGGAGCGTGCGCACACGAGCCCTATGCACAGTTCTCAGAAATCTGCACACCGCACTTGTATCCTGGGCAGAATCAGGCAAAGAAGGTGGAGGGAGAGCTTGATGGGAGCCAAGGTTGTGAGTTGGGGTCCCTGCCGAGGGAGAGGGGCAGCGTTCAGAGATGCTGGCACTACAGGAACCTTCTAGCTAAGAAAGTCCTGTTATCACTGCAGCCTCAGGACTGATTAGAAGGAAAGCAAGAGACAATCTGTAATATGAGCAAGCAGAGACAATGACCATGACTTGGCTGAGGATCTGTAGCCTGGCAAACAATGATAACTTACTGTGTTCTTCTATAAAGCTTCCCGGCCCCAATGCAGAATCTATAGGTCAACCCCCATCTATGAAATCTCAGCTATAATACTGGTGTTCTCTTGTGTAGCAGAACCACCTTTTGGTCTCCTCAGACATCAGAACATAGGTGCCACAGTTACCCTTTTATCCTATATCTCTGCTTCCGGTTAGTGAATTAGGGAGAGTGGTGAAACTAGAAAGGGAAAATCCTGAGGTTGTGAGGTCCTAAGAGCATGGGTAGCACTGTTTACTTCCATATTTTCTTTGACACATGCTACTTACATAATACCTAAATATGGAGAAATACATTAGTAGGTTACAGTTTTGGCCAAAAGTATTGACACCCCTGCAATTCTGTCAGATAATACTCAGTTTCTTCCTGAAAATGATTGCAAACACAAATTCTTTGGTATTATTATCTTCATTTAATTTGTCATAAATGAAAAAACACAGAAGAGAAGGAAGCAAAAAGCAAAACATTGATCATTTCACATAAAACTCCCAAAATGGGCCAGACAAAAAGTATTGGCACCCTCAGCCTAATACTTGGTTGCACAACTTTTAGCCAAAATAACTGCGACCAACCGCTTCCGGTATCCATCAATGAGTTTCTTACAATGCTCTGCTGGAATTTTAAACCATTCTTCTTTGGTAAACTGCTCCAGGTCCCTGATATTTGAAGGGTGCCTTCTCCAAACTGCCATTTTTAGATCTCTCCACAGGTGTTCTATGGGATTCAGGTCTGGACTCATTGCTGGCCACCTTAGAAGTCTCCAGTGCTTTCTCTCAAACCATTTTCTAGTGCTTTTTGAAGTGTGTTTTGGGTCATTGTCCTGCTGGAAGACCCATGATCTCTGAGGGAGACCCAGCTTTCTCACACTGGGCCCTACATTATGCTGCAAAATTTGTTGGTAGTCTTCAGACTTCATAGTGCCATGCACACGGTCAAGCAGTCCAGTGCCAGAGGCAGCAAAGCAACCCCAAAACATCAGGGAACCTCCGCCATATTTGACTGTAGGGACCATGTTTTTTTCTTTGAATGTCTCTTTTTTTCTCCTGTAAGCTCTATGTTGATGCCTTTGCCCAAAAAGCTCTACTTTTGTCTCATCTGACCAGAGAACATTCTTCCAAAATGTTTTAGGCTTTTTCAGGTAAGTTTTGGCAAACTCCAGCCTGGCTTTTTTATGTCTCGGGGTAAGAAGAGGGGTCTTCCTGGGTCTCCTACCATACAGTCCCTTTTCATTCAGACGCCGACGGATAGTACGGGTTGACACTGTTGTACCCTCAGACTGCAGGACAGCTTGAACTTGTTTGAATGTTAGTCGAGGTTCTTTATCCAACATCCGCACAATCTTGCGTTGAAATCTCTTGTCAATTTTTCTTTTCTGTCCACATCTAGGGAGGTTAGCCACAGTGCCATGGGCTTTACACTTCTTGATGACACTGCGCACGGTAGACACAGGAACATTCAGGTCTTTGGAGATGGACTTGTAGCCTTGAGATTGCTCATGCTTCCTCACAATTTGGTTTCTCAAGTCCTCAGACAGTTCTTTGGTCTTCTTTCTTTTCTCAATGTGGTACACACAAGGACACAGGACAGAGGTTGAGTCAACTTTACTCCATGTCAACTGGCTTCAAGTGTGATTTAGTTATTGCCACCCTCTTTTTTATGTTTGGTGTGGAATTATATCCAATTTGGCTTTAGGACAATTCTTTTTGTGTTTTTTCATTTAAGACAAATAAAATGAAGATAATAATACCAAAGAATTTGTGTTTGCAATCATTTTCAGGAAGAAACTGAGTATTATCTGACAGAATTGCAGGGGTGTCAATACTTTTGGCCACAACTGTATGCTATTTTTCTCATTATTGTGACTCTTTTATTCCACTCTTCCTTCTTTATCTCTTCTTTTACATCCTTTTCTTATTTCTGTACGTGTGCTCTTCCTCCACATTTTTTAATCTTCCCCTTCTTATTTCTCTTCTTATTCGTCAACATTCTCTTCTATTAATCTTTGCTATTTTCTTTCATTCTCATTTCTTTTGTATATTCTCTTCATTGTGTCCTTGCCTAGTTTTTTTTTTATTCCTCTTTTCTCCTTACTCTGTATTTCTCACTCTAGTTTTTTTCTTTCTATTTCTTTCTTCTTCCTTCTTCTTATTGTTATTGTCCTCTTTTCTTTCACCTTCTTCCTTTTCTTCTTCCTTTCTTTATTCTTTTTTACTTCCTCCATTTTCCTACTTTCTCCTCTTGTTCTTATTCTTTTTCTCCTCTCCCTCCTCATCATGATCCACCTACTACTCATCCCTCCTTCCATTTTACTCACACTACCTTTCATGCTCCTTTTTGTTGTCTTCATCTTTGTTACTTTTTTCTCCTTCCTCTTCATTTTCCTTTGTTCTACTTCTTTTCTTTTTCTTCCTTTTCCCTTAATCCACTTTTTAATCTTCCTCTTTTCTTCTTCTTCTCCATTTTCTTACTTCTTTTCATAGGGGATATCAAACACTTGTTCAGAATATTTATACACGTATTTCATGTTGATTCTTTCTATGTTAATGATCACAATATTTCATCCACAGACTCACAAAGCTGCCTGAAATGTTTTGAATATGAAAACTCCAATGTTGATAGATCCGGGTGTGTCCCCAAAGATGTTGATTTTCTTTCATACGGTGACATAGTAGGAGCCACTTTGACAAGTGTTTCAATACTTTTTTTCATCATGACAAGTGTAATTCTGGGAATTTTTTGGAGGTATCGAGAAACACCGATAGTAAAAGCCAATAATCGCATCCTCAGCTATATTCTCCTCATTTCCATTGCACTTTGCTTCATGTGCACTTTGCTATTTATTGGGCGACCATCACAGGTTTGTTGTCTTCTCCAACAAGCTGCCTTCGGAATTGTCTTCACTGTCTCCATTTCTTCTGTATTGGCCAAAACTTTGACAGTCATCATTGCCTTCAAAGCTACTCAGCCCGGAAGCAAGGTTAAGAAACTCTTAAGATCGAGGATTTCCATCACCTTTGTATTCCTCTGCTCTTTGGGTGAAATTCTGCTATCAGTCTTATGGATCAAGTTCTATCCACCCTATTTAGATGTTGACACAGAGCTGGACACTGTTCTACTGTTGTGTAATCAAGGGTCAACCACCTTCTTCTTCTTGAATATCGGTTACATTGGTTTACTGGCTCTGATTTGTCTTGGGGCTGCATTTCTGGCCAAAGATTTCCCAGACAGATTTAATGAAGCCAAGAACATAAGTTTCAGTATCCTGATATTCTGTAGTGTGTGGGTGACATTTGTCCCAACCTACCTCAGTGTGAAGGGGAAGAACATGGTGGCTGCGGAGGTCTTCGCCATCTTGACATCCAGTGCAGGATTAATGAGTTTTATTTTCTTACCTAAGTGTTATTTCATTTTTATCGCTAAAAACAGAATATAAGAAGATAAACTACTGCTGATGATCAAATTTGTTGAAGCTAAATTGAACTTTCCTTGAATAGTCAACATCCAGTGTTTGTCACCCTGTCATGTGCATCACAGTGTGGAAAACAATGCGTATGATCGGTGGTAAGATTAACTCCTTAGTGACAGAGCCAATTTGGTACTTAATGACCAAGCCAATTTTTACAATTCTGACCACTGTTACTTTATGACGTTATAGCTCTGGAATGCTACAACATTTCCCACTGATCCTGAGAATGTTTTCTCATGACATATTGTACTTTATGTTAGTGGTAAAAATTTCTTTGATATAATTTGCGCATATTTATGAAAAAAATGGAAATTTAGCAAAAATTTTGAAAATTTAGCAATTTTGAAACTTTTAATTTTTGTACACTTAAATCAGAGATTGGTGTCAACTTTTACATCAGCATAATTTTGGAAACAAGATTTTTTTGTTAGGACATTGTAAGGGTTAAAAATTGACCAGCGATTTCTCATTTTTTCCAACAAAATTTCCAAAACCATTTTTTTAGGGACCATCTCACATTTGAAGTGAATTTGGTGGGGTCAATATAACAGAAAATACCAAAAATGGACATCATTCTAAAAATTGCATTCAAGAAGTTTATTAATCCTTCAGGTGCTTCATGAAAACTAAACCAATGTGGAAGGAAAAAAATGAACATTTTACTTTGTTCACAAAAAATTTACTTTGGAACCATTTTTTTTATTTTCACACGGGTATCAGGGAAAACAGACCACAAAATTTGTTGTGCAATTTCTCCTGAGTACGCCGATACCCTGAATGTGGGGGAAAGCCACTGTTTGGGCGCATGGCAAGGCTCAGAAGGGAGGGATCACCATTTGACTTTTTGAATGCAAAATCAGCTGGAATCTATGGTGGCTGCCAAGTCGCATTTGGAGACCCCCTGATGTAGTTAAACAGTGGAACCCCCCAATTCTACCTCCAACCCTAACCCCAAATTACCTCTAACCCTAATCTCAACCCTAACCATAACCCTAACCATAACCCTAACCACAACCCTAACCCTAACATACCCCTAACCCTAATCCCAACCATAACCATAATCCTAAAGCTAACTACATTCCAAGCCTTAACCACAACCCTAACACCAACACAATCCTAACCCCAATCCTAACCCTGACGCTAGCCCTAGCCCCAACCTTAACCCTAGCCCAAACCCTGACCCTAGCCCAACCCTAACCCTAGCCTCAACCCTATCCCTAGTCCTAACATTAGACCAACCCTAACCCTAGCCCAACCCTAGCGCTAGCCCTACCCTAACCCTAGCTCAACCCTGAGCATAATGGAAAAATGGAAATAAATACATTTTTTATTTTATTCTTTTTACCTAACTAAGGGGGTGATAAAAGTGGGTTTGATTTACTATTTTTTTATTTTGATCACTGCGGCCCCTTAAAGCTTATGGTCTATCACAGTAATTAAAATGAACCAACAGGAAAAATTTCCTATAGTTGCTGGGTGCCAGCCGACCATTTTCTACCCAGAAGAAGATGCCGATGGCCAGGGGACAGGACGAGGAAATGCAGGAGGGTCCAGGGACACAGGTGGTACTGGGGGAACTTGGGGGCCTCCATTTCTCTCTCCTCTGATTTGCTAGATCATATCAGAGAAGAGAGAAATTGAATGGGAAATCAGATTTTTTTTTGCGGTCACTGTTATTCCGTGAATAACGGTGATAGCAACACTGGGGTCAGTAAAAACCAACCAAATTATGTTTTCCGGGGTCTCAACTACCCCCGGTAGCCGAAACCCTGGAGAATTTCAAACGCTGGGGGGTGCTATAACCTTATTTCTCAGCACCATTAAAAAGCGGCGCTGAGGAATAAGTATTCCTAATTGCCGCCGTTAAAAGGCATATCAGCGGTTGTTAAGGGGTTAATACCAATGATCAGAGAGCTGCGGTTTCCATGCTGTCGGATGACAGCGTGAGCCCGCAGCTTTGACCGGAAGTAAAAACTTGTGAAAATATATAACGTGGCACAACCCTTGTTGGTGCTCAAGTAGGGTCTCAGACCTTTATACTTCGCTGAATGAAACTTGGCACAAGTGGCAAGTATCATTCAGGGGAGGTAAAAAGTCATCACAGGCATCGACTGATGGGACCACTACTCCCATGCGTCTACTCCTGCTGTCACTGATAACAGCTGGTACTATAAATAAAAATTTTTATTTTAAATACGATGTGCATTCCCCTGTATTTTTGATAACCAGCCAGGCAAAACTCACAGCTGCGGGCTGCAACCCTCAGCTGTCAGCTTTATCAAGGCTGGTTATCAAGAATAGAGGTAAATAGAAAAAGGAAAAATGGTGTGGGTTCCCCCCATTTTTGATAACTAGTCAAGCTAAAGCAGACAGCTAGGGGCTGTTATTCTCAGGCTGTAAGAAGCCATGTAATAGCAGCCCCCAGCCACCCCAGAAAATACGCATCTATTAGATACACCAATTCTTGTGTTTTGCATGGCTCTTCCCACTTGCCCTGTGGTGGTGTAAATGGTGGTAATATTTGTGGGGTTGATGTCACCTTTGTATTGTCAGATGACATTAAGCCCTTGCC
Source organism: Dendrobates tinctorius (assembly GCF_039654945.1). Taxonomy (NCBI): domain Eukaryota; kingdom Metazoa; phylum Chordata; class Amphibia; order Anura; family Dendrobatidae; genus Dendrobates; species Dendrobates tinctorius. The sequence continues at coordinate 16,856,727 of NW_027361998.1, read as the reverse complement.
TTAGTAATAGAGAGGCATCTATACGATGCCTATCCATTAATAATCCTATAATCATACTGTATATACTCCGTGGGACTCACGTAAGCAGTGGGTCCACATCCTGACCTCCCTAAATGTATCCATGGGTTCTGTGATGGTCAATGGAGCAGATCTGTAGTCTTTCAGCCGGGACTGTGGTCCCTTTTAGCTGGCATCCTGTAAAATGTCAACTCTGTGCCCTTCGTGGTGGAATCATGATCTGGCAGCTATCCTGTAGAGGGTTCATGGCTGTGGTTTTGCAAAGATTCTCTGGTTCTTTGGATCTTTGGATCGCTTGGTTGTCTTGGATATTTGGATGTATATTGTTACAGAGGCATATCGTTTTTATACTTCACAACTGTTCTTCAAACCATTATTTACAGGTCATTGGAAAGGTGTGATGATATTAATTCACATTGTTTGATTAATTAGTTTATCATTCAATGCTTGCAAGTCAACAAACTGCATGGCCTGGTATAATGTGTAAATAAGATATCATCAAATATCATTGTTCAGTGACCCTGCATCCTTGTTTTGCAAAGATAACAGTACAATAAACCATAGGAACTGATATAAGAGGTAAATAACAACCATTCATCAATTTACTAATATCAATAAAACCTACAAGAAGAGTCAACATAAAGATAAACTTCTGCCTCCAGGCTTACTGAAAATAGACGTCTGGATAATTAAGATTAAATGCTGTGTCGTCACACAAACTAATAAGGATATTTAATTCTTTGGCAATAGGACTAAATTTAATACCTGAATTTATGATTCACTACATGGACACAACTCACATCCTTAACAGAAGGACTCTAGATAACTAAGAGAACATTCCCACCTCCTCTCCATTTGTAACAAAATCCCTAATTTGATTTCCTTAGCTTATCTTTAGGAGGCATCACCCTTCCACCTCATGAGCAAATGTCCTGCTGCAATATGCAATATCTCTTAAATGTTGGTGCTCTTAGCTTTTTAATTCATTTGTAAACCTGCCTGTAGAAGGAGCCTCTGTGTTCTCAAAGCTTGCAAGTATATTTTTTCTGGTTAGCCAATAAAGGTATCACTCCAAGAATACTTTTGTAATTTTGTAAGCATAAAAGTATTTACATTGATTTTTTTGGCTATTATGTTACCAGAATATACCGTATTTTTCGGACCATAAGACGCACTTTTTTCCCCAAAAATTTTGGGGGAAAGTGGGGGGTGCGTCTTACGGTCGCAATGCATGGTTTACCTGATGCGGTGGTGGCAGCGGGCGAGGCTCTGCGGTGCGGTGGTCCCCCGAGATCTCGGTGGTCCCCGGACCGGCGGCCATCTTGCCGGCGTCCATGCTCCCGGAGGCCACCGCAACATGGCGGCGCCCAGCAAGGGGTGCTGCGGGGGCCTCCGGGCTGCGAAGAAACGCCAGCGGAGCCGCCGCCCCTGCACCGGAGCACAGCCCGCTGCCACCAACGCACCGCAGAGCGCCGCCCGCAGAGCCCAGCATAGCTTCCCCTGCCCCAGCACAGCTGCCCCTGCCCCAGCTGCCCCTGCCCCAGCTGCCCCAGCACAGCTGCCCCTGCCCCAGCTGCCCCAGCATAGCTGCCCCTGCCACAGCTGCCCCAGCACAGCTGCCCCTGCCACAGCTGCCCCAGCACAGCTGCCCCTGCCACAGCTGCCCCAGCACAGCCCACCTGCCCCAGCCCCAGCGCAGCTGCCCCAGCACAGCCCACCCGCCCCAGCCCCAGCGCAGCTGCCCCAGCACAGAGCCGCCGCCACCGCACGAGCCTGGACCACTGAATGACCCCTGTGACTACTTCTCCACCTGTGCCGGATCCCTTCCCAGGTAAGCTGAATTCGGACTGTAAGACGGACCCCCATTTGACACATTATTTTTTTTTTCCCTATTTTCCTTCAGAAAATTGGGGTGCGTCTTATGGTCCGGTGCGTCTTATAGTCCGAAAAATACGGTAATTATTTTTTATTGTACTTTTAGAAATTTAGGAACTACACTGGTTTCTGTGAATTCAAGTAATTTGCATTTTGATTCGCACAAATTCTAAAAAAAAGAAATGTCTACTGTCATTTTTCACAAAGCAGAAGAATACGTCAATAAAGACTATCGTGACCTCAGGTGCAACTGCTCAGGATTCCCCATAGTGCAAAGCAGCTATCACATCATCACATGGTATAGCACAATTAATTAGGAGGGATTTTCATAACCTGTATAAAAGCAGAGGCAGGGAATGCAACTGCTATTTGTGGGGTATCAGGGTAGTGAGGTGATTGGTGTTGGTGGGGTAAATAGATTTTGTAATTCTGCCAAATATCTGAATCGTGATATATTCAAATGGTGATTAATAAAATGAATTTAGGGATTTTCCCATTTATTGAGGTGTGTTACAAATGGATAAAAGGCAAATGCCCCATCCAGGTAACCCAACTGAATAGGACTACCCCACATATAGATACGCAGTGTATCATGCCACACATCCGTGAATTTCACAACTTAGCAAATGATCAACTGGTAAATATGTATGTAAGATATGGCTCTTGTAGCTTTGGTATTGAAGGCAGATGGACCTCAAAAGGTGCAGTTGAATGTTAGTGTCAGCCCTATGTAAAAGGCTAGGGGGACTCTTTTCAACCCTCTTGTAGGGAGTATTCTAAAACTGCAGGGAATGGATTGCAGTTCACCATTTACATGCTGTGGCCAATCGTGGCTGCAGCATCTAAGTGGTTGAGCTGAGGGAGGGGACTCCTGTGAGGCAACACGTCGTGGAAGATGATAGCAGGTTGGTGATACCTTGTCATCATGAAATAACCTCTTTATAGGAAATCCGACAGTTGATACAAGCTGCCTCGTTCACAGGCAGCATTTATCAAACACTGGCTATATAGTTTCAACTATAATATTTAAAATTTACCAAGAAATGGAGTTCCATTTGCTGTAGTGCAAAAGCTTTTTGAAAAAGCTAACGTGAAACGCGCGTCAAGGGGTGTTACTTGACTCCAGGGCACTACAGCAACATTACTTATGGGTAAGCACTAATAAGCACCTTTGATGATAATGAATGTTTTCTTTGCGGTTAGCGCTGGGCAGTTTACATAGTGAGGGTGGATTCCCTTTGTACTTAATTGTATGCCTGCGGTTTCACTAAAGACGCACTTTTTTGGATATTTTATATATCATTTGAATTGGTGACTTATGTGCTTTGATATTACTAATTATTCTTATATGCCCTGGAACTATGTAATTTTTTTAAAAAAGGATCTTTTTAGGGTTTTTTACTTGTTTGTTACATGTGTTAAATATTGCATATGATAAAAACATTTTTTATTATTTTTTTGTATGGAACTCCATTTCTTGGTAAATTTTAGTATTATCTGGAGTATACAATTGTAGTCCTGTTGTTATATATTGGGGTTAACATTATTTGTCCATAAATAATTGGATTTAGATAGTAACATACTTTAAATACAAGTGGAGATTCAGTGGCGCTTGTGTATGAGTGTAATTCCAGCAGCAAACGCTAAGACACCTGTCACAAGAGTGTCAAAGAAATAAGGTAAAATAACTCATAATATTAGTGTGCGTTTGGAACACTCAAAGAAGAGGGAAATCTAAATTGGGTGGTTAAAGGAAAAAAAAAAAAAATCAAAGTCAAATTGCAGCCTGTGGACGGCTGTGCAGAGTAGCCGCAATAGTAAAAGCACAAATCAGAGAGCAGTACCTGTAAAGATATACAGTACCTGAGGAAGAAGACAGTTAGTCTTTGAAACATGTTGGAAAGTCCATTGGTCCCCGCCGCAACCACCAGCAAGTGGTCCTCTGCTGACTCACATCACGAAGGTCCTGTATACCTGGAGCAGCTCACAGATGCTGGGAGCACGAGAGGCCGCTCACGTTTGCTCCACAGCTGGAGGTACACTGACAGGAGGCTGCCACCGGCCGGGGCAGCCCCTGCAACTAGTCTATACACCTGTGTAAACCCCCCCCCCTCTTTTTCCAAGCGCTGGAGCAAAAAGCGCTATTTTAACCTGCACCGCTTACTGGAGTGAGGACTTCGCATCGCATTATATTTACAGGTACTGCTCTCTGATTTGTGCTTTTACTATTGCGGCTACTCTGCACAGCTGTTCACAGGCTGCAATTTGATTTTGACTTTTTTTTTTTTTTTTCCTTTAACCACCCAATTTAGATTTCCCTCTTCTTTGAGTGTTCCAAACGCACACTAATATTATGAGTTACTTTATATACAGTTGTGGCCAAAAGTATTGACACCCCTGCAAATCTGTCAGATAATACTCAGTTTCTTACTGAAAGTGATTGCAAACACAAATTCTTTGGTATTATTATCTTCATTTAAGGTGTCTTAAATGAAAAAACACAAAAAGAATTGTCCTAAAGCCAAATTGGATATAATTCCACACCAAACATAAAAAAGAGGGTGGACAAAAGTATTGGCACTCTTCGAAAAATCATGTGATGCTTCTCTAATTTGTGTAATTAACAGCACCTGTAACTTACCTGTGGCACCTAACAGGTGTTGGCAATAACTAAATCACACTTGCAGCCAGTTGACATGGATTAAAGTTGACTCAACCTCTGTCCTGTGTCCTTGTGTGTACCACATTGAGCATGGAGAAAAGAAAGAAGACCAAAGAACTGTCTGAGGACTTGAGAAACCAAATTGTGAGGAAGCATGAGCAATCTCAAGGCTACAAGTCTATCTCCAAAGACCTGAATGTTCCTGTGTCTACCGTGCGCCGTGTCATCAAGAAGTGTAAAGCCCATGGCACTGTGGCTAACCTCCCTAGATGTGGCCGGAAAAGAAAAACTGACAAGAGATTCTTAGAGACCAGTCTGAAGTCCTGCTCTTCTAAAGCTAAGTTTTCTGCTTTGTTTTTGCATTTGTGTTTTGCTTTTGTTTTGCCCTGTTTTTTCTGGATTTCTGCCACTCCCTGCTGGGGTGAGCTGAATTCCTTTTTGCTCCGTCTTCAGAAAAGACCTGAGTACTGATATAGTATTTTTTGAAGCCTAGCGTCTTCAGGGTCTTTTTCCATATCAGTCTGTTGGCATTTGTCATTTTCAGGGTTTTTGCAGATTGCAGACAGCAACCTTCCTTTCCTTTCCTATTTAGTTAGATTGGGCCCCATCGTTTGCTCAGCCTATCTTTCTGTCTGTGTATTGTCTTTTCATCTTGCTTCACCGTCATTATATGTTGGAGGCTGCCTATTACTTTGGGGTCTGCTCTGGGGCAGTTTAGATTTCCTTTTCTGCCTTTAGGCTATTCAGCTCTCCGGCTGTGATCGAGGGGTCTAGGGCACCGTAGGAACCCCCCACGGCTACTGCTAGTTGTATTGATAGGTTCAGGGGTCTGCAATCTGATAGTTGCCAACTTCTCTTGTTTTCTGGACGTAGCTACTATTTTTGTGTTTGCCTCCTACGGTGACTGAATCATAACAGAATCACCAGCCACACCGCAGATCCTAGGGTACTCAATAGCAGGAAAGAATTGTATAAAAAAAAAAAAAAAGTGTATATTCTTTCCTCTATATCTCTGAGGCTGTAGGGGGAATTTTTTTTTTCTCTCAATGGAGATAAAGCAATTGTCTGATCGTGTGGAGCAGCTCGCTGTGGAAGTGCGGGGAATTTCCGCCTACCTTGCTCATTCGCATGCTGTTGAACCAAAGATCCCTACACCTGAGGTATTTTTTGGGGATCGATCTAAATTTTTGAATTTCAAAAATAATTGTAAATTATTTTTTGCCTTGAAGCCTAACTCGTCAGGGAGCTCCGCGCAGCAGGTTAAAATTGTCATCTCTTTGCTGCGTGGCGATCCCCAGGATTGGGCGTTTTCTTTGAAACCTGATGATCCTATTCTGACTAATGTGAATGCATTCTTTCAAGCCTTGGGGTTGTTGTATGATGAACCTAATGCTATTGATCAGGCTGAAAAGACCCTGTTGGCATTGAGCCAGGGTCGAGATTCTGCAGAATTGTACTGTCCAAAAATTCCGAAAGTGGGCGGTCCTTACTACCTGGAATGATAGTGCCTTGGCTGCTCTCTTTCGGAAGGGTTTGTCAGAAGCCGTGAAAGATACTATGGTGGGATTTCTGGGATTTCCTGTTCCTTCTGGTCTGGACGATTCCATGTCATTAGCCATTCAGGTTGATCGGCGTTTGCGTGAACGCAGGATTGCACGAGAGGTTTTGCCACCAGTTAAACAGGTGTCAGAACCTATGCAATGTGATAGAGTTTTGTCCAGGGAGCAGCGTCAGGAGTTCAGAAGGCGTAATAAGCTGTGCTTGTTCTGTGGAGATGCCTCACACGTTATTTCTGTCTGTCCTAAACGAGAGAAACGCTTTGCACACACGTTTTCTGTTGGTGGTGTTCAGCCTAAGTTTCTTCTGGCAATTACTCTGATCTGCTCCCTGTCCACATTTTCCGCCAAGGCTTTTGTGGATTCGGGAGCAGCCCTAAACCTAATGGACTTGGATTTTGCTAAACGTTGTGGATTTCCGATGACACCTCTGCAGACGCCTATCCCTTTGAGGGGGATTGATGCTACACCTTTGGCAAAAAATAAACCTCAGTTTTGGATCCAGGTGGTAATGCGGGTCGCCCCAGACCATCAAGAAAATTGCAGATTTTTGGTGTTGCATAATCTGCATGATACCATTGTTCTGGGGTTTCCCTGGTTACAAATTCATAATCCAGTTTTGGATTGGAAATCTGTGTCTGTGGTGAGTTGGGGTTGTCGGTGTGCCTTTAGTGAGGCTCCGGTGTTTTCCACCTCCCCTCAGTCGCATGATGTTCCTGACTATTTGGCAGACTTTTATGATGTATTTAGTGAGAATGAGTCTGCGTCTTTGCCTCCTCATAGGAGTTATGACTGTGCAATTGAATTGAGCCCGGGGTGCAAATTTCCCAAGGGTCGGCTCTTCAATTTATCTGTGCCCGAGCATGAGGCTATGCGATCCTATATTAAGGAGGCGTTGGAGAAGGGTCATATTAGACCATCCTCTTCACCCTTGGGTGCTGTTTTTTTTTGTGGCCAAAAAGGATGGATCATTAAGGCCTTGTATTGATTATCGTGCCCTCAACAAAATTACTGTTAAATATCAGTATCCGTTACCCCTGATTTCGGATCTATTCTCTAGAGTTAAAGGTGCTTGCTGGCTTACCAAGCTTGACCTCAGGGGGGCGTATAATCTTATCCGCATTAAGCATGGAGATGAATGGAAGACGGCGTTTAATACTCCGGAGGGACATTTTGAGTACGTGGTGATGCCTTTTGGGCTCACTAATGCCCCTTTTGTCTTCCAGTGCTTCATGAATGATATTTTCCGAGACTTTGTCGATAAGTTTTTGATTATCTATTTGGATGATATTTTGATTTTCTCCAAGGATTGGGATTCTCATGTGGAACATATTCGGACTGTGTTCCGGATCTTGAGGGAGAATTCCCTGTATGTCAAAGGATCGAAATGCCTTTTTGGAGTACAGAGGATTTCTTTTTTGGGATTTGTTTTGTCTCCGTCAACTATTGAAATGGACCCGGCCAAGGTTCAGGCCATTTATGATTGGGTTCAGCCCACTTCTTTGAAGGCCCTCCAGAAGTTTTTGGGTTTTGCTAATTTTTATCGGAAATTTATAGCAAAATTTTCTAGTATTGCCAAGCCATTGACTGATCTGACTAAGAAGGGTGCTGATGTGTTGAATTGGTCTCCGGAGGCTGTTTCTTCCTTTCAGGAGCTGAAGCGAAGATTCACCTCCGCCCCGGTTTTATGGCAACCTGATGTCTCACTCCCGTTCCAGGTAGAGGTGGATGCTTCTGAGATTGGTGCAGGAGCTGTTTTGTCCCAAAAGGATCCTGTAACATCTAAAATGAATCCCTGTGCTTTCTTTTCCCGAAAGTTCTCTCCATCGGAACGTAACTACGATGTGGGGAATCGGGAACTGTTGGCCATAAAATGGGCATTTGAGGAGTGGAGACATTGGTTGGAGGGAGCTAAACATCAAGTCGTGGTCCTCACCGACCACAAGAATTTGATTTACCTAGAGTCGGCTAAACGCTTGAACCCCAGACAGGCTATGTGGGCCTTGTTTTTTACACGTTTTGATTTTGTGGTCTCTTTTCTTCCTGGAACTAAGAACGTCAAGGCAGACGCCCTCTCTAGGAGCTTCCTTGCTGATTCTCCCGTGGTGACCAAACCTGCTACCATCTTAGGCGAAGGGGTAGTTCTTTCTGCCATCTCGCCCGACTTGAGACGTGCTCTGGAAGAGTGCCAGGAGGGCAAACTTGAGCGTTGTCCCAGTGGAAAGTTGTATGTTCCGGACCAGTGGAAGAAGAGAGTGATGTCTGAAGTTCATTGCTCTGCACTAGCTGGTCATCCAGGTATTTTTGGTACTAGAGATCTAGTGAGTCGGTCTTTTTGGTGGCCCTCCTTGTCTCGTGATGTCAGGATTTTGTGCAGTCCTGTGGGACGTGCTCCCGGTCTAAACCTTGTTCTCGCTCTAGTGGGTTGTTGATGCCTTTGCCGGTTCCCAGGAGGCCATGGACCCATATTTCAATGGATTTAATCTCTGATATGCCTGTATCTCAGAGAATGACTGTTATTTGGGTGATTTGTGATAGGTTCTCTAAGATGGTTCATCTTGTACCACTCCCCAAGTTGCCATCTTCCTCTGAGTTGGTGCCCCTGTTTTTGCAACAGGTGGTTCGCTTGCACGGGATTCCTGAGAACATTGTATCTGACAGAGGAGTTCAGTTTGTGTCTAGATTTTGGAGGACTTTCTGTTCCAAGCTAGGAATTCAGTTGTCCTTCTCCTCTGCTTTTCACCCTCAGACCAATGGGCAGACAGAGAGAACAAACCAGACCTTGGAGTCGTATTTGAGATGGTTTATTTCCGCTGATCAGGATGATTGGGTTTCATTTTTGCCCTTGGCCGAATTTGCCTTAAATAATAGGGCTAGTTCTGCCACTTTGATGTCACCTTTTTTTTGTAACTATGGGTTTCATCCTCGATTTTCTTCAGGGCAGGTGGAGCCTTCTGCCTGCCCAGGTGTTGACACTGTGGTGGAGAGAATGCACCTGATCTGGGACCAAGTAGTGGATAAGTTATCTCTTTAACAAGAAAAGACCCAGCGTTTTTCCAACCGCCATAGGACCATTGGTCCCCAGTTTAAAGTTGGTGATATGGTGTGGTTATCATCAAAAAATATTGCTATGAAGGTGGCTTCTCCTAAGTTTAAGCCTAGATTTATTGGACCTTACAAGATTTTGGAGATTATTAATCCGGTCTCTTTTCGTTTGGCTCTTCCTGTCACATTTAAAATCCACAATGTGTTCCATAAGTCCTTGTTGAAGAGGTTTGTTGAACCAGTTGTTCCGGTGGTGGCCCCTCCAGACCCTGTACTGGTCGAAGGTAACATGGAATATGAGGTAGAGAAAATATTGGATTCCCGTCTGGCTAGACGGAGACTCCAGTATTTGGTTAAGTGGAAGGGTTATGGTCAGGAGGATAATTCCTGGGTCTCTGCCTCTGATATTCATGCCAAAAGATTAGTGCGTGCCTTTCATCGGGCTCACCCTGATCGCCCTGGTGGCGTGGTTGAGGGTTCGGTGACCCCTCCTCAAGGGGGAGGTACTGTTGTGAGTTCATTTTCCCCTTTGTCACTGAGGTCTGGTGAACTCCCTCTTCTGGCTAAGGAAGGTAGTGAGCCTGATTATCAAACACCTGAGCCTAATGATGAGGACTGGCTGAGTGGAGTCACTGACTGGATATAAGGCTGCCAACGCCCTTTTTCCTAGCTGGTGATTTTTCTGAGGGATTCTTAGAGACCAGTCTGAAGTCCTGCTCTTCTAAAGCTAAGTTTTCTACTTTGTTTTGCATTTGTGTTTTGCTTTTGTTTTGCCCTGTTTTTTCTGGATTTCTGCCTCTCCCTTCTGGGGTGAGCTGAATTCCTTTTTGCTGCATCTTCAGAAAAGACCTGAGTACTGATATAGTATTTTCTGAAGCCTAGCGTCTTCAGGGTCTTTTTTCATATCAGTCTGTTGGCTTTTGTCATTTTCAGGGTTTTCGCAGATTGCAGACAGCAACCTTCCTTTCCTTTCCTATTTAGTTAGATTGGGCCCCATCGTTTGCTCAGCCTATCTTTCTGTCTGTGTATTGTCTTTTCATCTTGCTCACCGTCATATGTTGGGGGCTGACTTTGCTTTGGGGTCTGCTCTGGGGCAGTTTAGATTTCCTTTTCTGCCTTTAGGCTATTCAGTTCTCCGGCTGTGATCGAGGGGTCTAGGGCACCGTAGGAACCCCCCACGGCTACTGCTAGTTGTGTTGATAGGTTCAGGGGTCTGCAATCTGATAGTTGCCAACTTCTCTTGTTTTCTGGACGTAGCTACTATTTTTGTGTTTGCCTCCTACGTTGACTCAATCATAACAGAGAATAAAGTTGATCCTTCTACAATGTGACAGCCCTTTAGATATTTGTAGACAGCTATTAAGTCTCCTCTCAGTCTTCTCTTTTGCAAACTAAACATTCCCAAATCCTGCAACCTTTCCTCATAAAACAGGGTTTGCAGACCGGTCACCATTCTGGTCGCTCTTTTCTGAACTTGCTCCAGTTTGTTGATGTCTTTTTTAAAATGTGGTGCCCAAAACTGGACACAATATTCCAGATGAAGTCTGACCAAAGAGGAGTAGAGGGAAATAATGACTTCACGTGATCTAGACTGTATGCTTCTGTTAATACATCCTAGAATTGCATTTGCCTTTTTGCTGCTGCATCACACTGTTGACTCATATTCAGTCTGTGATCTATTAGTATACCCAAGTCTTTTTCACATGTGCTGTCACTTAGCCCTATTCCTCCCACTCTGTATATGCTTTTTCATTTTTATTGCCCAGATGTAGTACTTTGCATTTCTCCCTGTTAAAAACCATTCTGTTAGTTGCTGCCCACTTCTCCAGTTTATTTATATCTTTTTGAATCCTCTCTCTCTCTTCTCTAGTATTAGCTATCCCTCCTAGCTTTGTGTCATCAGCAAATTTAATCAGTTTACCCTCAATTCCTTCATCTAAATCGTTGATAAAGATGTTGAACAATACAGGGCCCAGGACAGAGCCCTGTGGTACCCCACTTGAGACATTCTTCCAACTGGATGTGCAGCCATTTACGACCACTCTTTGGGTCCGATCACTAAGCCAGTTATGAATCCACCTAACAGTTGCCTTGTCCATTCCATACTTAGTCATTTTTTCAATAAGGATTGTATGAGAGACGTTGTCAAATGCTTTGCTGAAGTCAAGATATACAATATCTACAGCATTTCCTTGATCCACCCAATCAGTGATTCCATCATAGAAGGAAATTAAGTTAGTCTGATATGACTTATTAGTTACAAACCCATGCTGACTCTGTTTAATCACTTCATTCTTATCCAGGTAATATATATATATATATATATATATATATACAGTGGGGAAAAAAAGTATTTAGTCAGTCAGCAATAGTGCAAGTTCCACCACTTAAAAAGATGAGAGGCGTCTGTAATTTACATCATAGGTAGACCTCAACTATGGGAGACAAACTGAGAAAAAAAAATCCAGAAAATCACATTGTCTGTTTTTTTTTTCATTTTATTTGCATATTATGGTGGAAAATAAGTATTTGGTCAGAAACAAAATTTCATCTCAATACTTTGTGATATATCCTTTGTTGGCAATGACAGAGGTCAAACGTTTTCTGTAAGTCTTCACAAGGTTGCCACACACTGTTGTTGGTATGTTGGCCCATTCCTCCATGCAGATCTCCTCTAGAGCAGTGATGTTTTTGGCTTTTCGCTTGGCAACACGGACTTTCAACTCCCTCCAAAGGTTTTCTATAGGGTTGAGATCTGGAGACTGGCTAGGCCACTCCAGGACCTTGAAATGCTTCTTACGAAGCCACTCCTTCGTTGCCCTGGCGGTGTGCTTTGGATCATTGTCATGTTGAAAGACCCAGCCACGTTTCATCTTCAATGCCCTTGCTGATGGAAGGAGGTTTGCACTCAAAATCTCACGATACATGGCCCCATTCATTCTTTCATGTACCCGGATCAGTCGTCCTGGACCCTTTGCAGAGAAATAGCCCCAAAGCATGATGTTTCCACCACCATGCTTTACAGTAGGTATGGTGTTTGATGGATGCAACTCAGTATTCTTTTTCCTCCAAACACGACAAGTTGTGTTTCTACCAAACAGTTCCAGTTTGGTTTCATCAGACCATAGGACATTCTCCCAAAACTCCTCTGGATCATCCAAATGCTCTCTAGCAAACTTCAGACGGGCCCGGACATGTACAGGCTTAAGCAGTGGGACACGTCTGGCACTGCAGGATCTGAGTCCATGGTGGCGTAGTGTGTTACTTATGGTAGGCCTTGTTACATTGGTCCCAGCTCTCTGCAGTTCATTCACTATGTCCCCCCGCGTGGTTCTGGGATTTTTACTCACCGTTCTTGTGATCATTCTGACCCCACGGGGTGGGATTTTGCGTGGAGCACCAGATCGAGGGAGATTATCAGTGGTCTTGTATGTCTTCCATTTTCTAATTATTGCTCCCACAGTTGATTTCTTCACTCCAAGCTGGTTGGCTATTGCAGATTCAGTCTTCCCAGCCTGGTGCAGGGCTACAATTTTGTTTCTGGTGTCCTTTGACAGCTCTTTGGTCTTCACCATAGTGGAGTTTGGAGTCAGACTGTTTGAGGGTGTGCACAGGTGTCTTTTTATACTGATAACAAGTTTAAACAGGTGCCATTACTACAGGTAATGAGTGGAGGAAAGAGGAGACTCTTAAAGAAGAAGTTACAGGTCTGTGAGAGCCAGAAATCTTGATTGCTTGTTTCTGACCAAATACTTATTTTCCACCATAATATGCAAATAAAATGAAAAAAAAACAGACAATGTGATTTTCTGGATTTTTTTTTCTCAGTTTGTCTCCCATAGTTGAGGTCTACCTATGATGTAAATTACAGACGCCTCTCATCTTTTTAAGTGGTGGAACTTGCACTATTGCTGACTGACTAAATACTTTTTTCCCCACTGTATATATACAGTATATATGGACACTATTTGTAAAAAATTGCTTTCATTTCTATATATATACTGTAGGTGCTTCTCAAAGAATTAGAAGATCATCAAAAAGTTACTGACATTACAGAGACATTACACACAGAGTGATCTATGTCACGGGTTTATTTCTGGTAATGTTGATGATTATGGCTTACAGCCAATGAAAACCCAAAAGTCATTATCTCAGTAAATTAGAATACTTTATAACACCAGCATGAAATATGATTGTAAAATCTGAAATGTTGTCCTCCTGAAATGTCTGTTCAGTAAATGCACTCAATACATGGTCGTGGCTCCTTGTGCATCAGTTACTGCATCAATGCGGCGTGGCTTGGAGGCGATCAGCCTGTGGCACTGCTGAGGGGTTATGGAAGCCCAGGTCGCTTTGATAGCAGCCTTCAGCTCATCTGCATTGTGGGGTCTGGTGTCCCTCATCTTCCTCATTGCTGATCACCATCTTGGTTGATTTCTCAAAATTTTGTGGAACTTCACAAATGACGTCAGTCACCCATGCCCACTCGTGGCTTCTTATGTGCGAAGGCTGAGCAGAATACCAACAGGTATGGTGTAGCTGGTATTCAGGTACTACCCTCTGCTGCTCACAAAGCCTTGCCAACATATACAGTGGCGTTGCAGCACATGGTCACGTCGCACACCAGTTGGTGAGCTGGCACTTCAGAGGGGTTACATTTTGGGAACTATAATGTGCCAATGGGGCACTTTTATCCCAATTATAAATTGGAGAAGCAGGTCCGTAGAGTGACTGCCGCTCTATTTATTCTGTATTGGGCTGCCAGAAAAGTAAGTGCAATGCTTACCAGCCCCTTAGGGCCTGATTAGAGCAGGGGGTCAACATGTGTAGAGGGTAAAATCACCTCCTTCTTTTGATCGGTGAAGGTCCCAGTGCTTAGACCCCACTGATCAATAAAGTGATCACCTTTCACATAGATAGTGGAGAACTTCTTATTCTCTGGACAACCCCTGTAACTTTTCTATCTTACCCACCCTGTCTCCGTTCTGTCTGTGAAGGTACCATTTTATATTTCCACATAGCTTCTTCCCTAGTATATATGTTTGTATTTTTTTTAGGTCTCTTCCATTTTAATTAAAGTGTTTTCTGTACAAATTAGAAAAAAACCTGTGTTAAAATTGACCAAGCGTTCACTATCCAGTAGTGTGAATGTATAACATTAAACCCCTTGGTGACCGTCTTTATACTGACCTGCGATATAAGGGAATAGCGCACCTGTATCTCTGACTCTGCTTCCTTCCCCTGGGTTCACTGTCCTCTTTTGTAATCCATGTCAGGTTTTGAAAGCTGACTTGTGTGGCTCAATAAGGTTATCTGTTTAGGACTATTTGAAGCCCACTACGATACACACCTGTGTCTTAGGATTGAGACTCTGGAGTCCTATATTTGGTGTGCTCCACTTTCTGTGCATAATGTGTTTCAACTGGCTGCCATTAGGGATGGGCGAATCCTAAATTACTCAGAATCGCTAGACTCTAACGAGTTCGAGTGCAGGACTCGCTACTCGTTGCGAGTCTAGCGAGTCCAATGTTAATTAATGGGGAAGCGAGTTTGCAGCGATTCCTCTGCTGCTGGACCCGGATTGACTGTCAAAAATGATCCTACAGTGATAGCGAGTTAGCAAAACTCTGAATGCTCTCGGATTTAAACTCAGAAAGCAAAACTCGGATTTAAACTCTGAAGGCAAAACTCGGATTTAAACTCTGAAAGCAAAACTCGGATTTAAACTCTGAAAGCAGAAAGCATTGATCTGAGAATTTGAGTAGAATACAAAACGGACCAAAACTAGGATTGCCATTGATTTACTTTGGACTCGTTACTGTGCGAGTAATCGCTTGGAAACTCGCAGAGTACCGAGTCCTGCGAGTCCCCTACTACTCGCAGAGTAACGAGTCCTAACGAGTAGATTCGCCCATCCCTAGCTGCCATCCCTGCTGAGTTCCACTTCATCTGTCCTACTGCTCCTGAGACTCCAGATTGTCCTTGTCCTCATGGTTCTATGTTGTTATTATTATTATTATTTATATAGCGCCACTAATTCCATGGTGTTGTACACGAGAAGTGGGGTTACATACAAAGTTATAGATATCGTTTACAGTAAACAAATTTGTAGTGACAGACTGGCACAGAGGGGAGGGGACCCTGTCCTTGTGGACTTACACTCTACGGGATAGTGGGGAAGAGACAGAAGGTCGGGGGTGCAGCAGCTCTGGGGGTGGTGAGGCTGTTGTGTGAGGAACGAATAAGTGTGGAGGAAAGTGGAAAGTCTTGGAAGGATTGAAGATTATGTGAGGGAAGATATTGGGAGATTAGTTCAGAGATATAGGGAGGGGACAGATAGTGGATGGCTTTTTAGGTCAGTGTTAGTAGTTTGAACTGGTTTCGTTTGGGAATTGGGAGCCAGTGGAGAAATTTGCAGAGGGGAGAAACAGGGGAGTAGCGAGGAAAGAGGTGGATTAGTTGGGCAACAGAGTTGAGGACAGACTGATGTGGTACAAGAGAGTTGTCAGGGAGGCCACAGAGGAGGGTCTTGCAGTAATCAAGGTGGGAGATGATGAGGACATGCACAAGAGTTTTAGTAGATTGAGAGTTGAGGAAGGGACTGATTCTGGAAATATTTTTGAGTTGGAGGTGGCAAGAGTTTGGACGTGTGGTTTGAAGGACAGGGCAGAGTTGAGAGTTACTCCGAGGCAGCATATTTCAGGAGTGGGAGAGAGCGTGATGCCGTTTACCATAATAGATAGATCGAGTAGGGAAGATACGTGAGATGGAGGAAAGATGATGAGTTTGGTTTTGTCTACATTGAGTTTTAGGAAGCGAGAGGTGAAGAAGGAGGATATGACTGATAGACACTCCGGGATTCGGGACAGCAGAGAGGTGACATCTGGGACAGAGAGGTAGATCTGATTGTCATCAGCATACAGGTGTGCTGGAAGCCATGGGACTTTATGAGTAGGGGCCCCTGGACAGAGCTTTGAGGGATTCCAACAGTGAGAGGGCGGGATGAGGAGGTAGTGTGGGAGTGGGAAATGATAAATGTGTTCTTGGAAAGGTAAGAGGCGATCCAGGACAGGGCAAGGTCTTTGATGCCAAGAGATGAAAGAATCTGTAGCAATATGTGAGTAAGTCATTAGTAATTTTCGTCAGGGCAGTTTCTGTGGAGTGGTGGGGGTGGAAGCCAGATAGGAGGTTGTCAAGCATAGAGTTAGATGAGAGTTGGGAGGAAAGCTGAGCATGGCCATGCTGCTCAAGGAGTTTGGAAGCAAACTGGAGCAGTGATATGGGGCGATAGCTGGGCATAGCAGTTGGATCAAGGTTAGTTTTTTTGAGGATGGGATGGTTGCGGAAGATAGCGATAGGTTGAAGAGATGGGTTAGGGCTGGAATGAGCGTGTTAGTGAGGCAGCTGGGAGGGGATGGGGTCAAGTGCACAGGTGGTGAGTAAGCTCTCCTTCAGTGATGTTGGAAAGGGAGGTTATTAGGGAAGGGCAGAGGTCTGGTATATGGAGTGTTTGAGGTGGTGGAAGAGTAAAGGTTTGCCTTGTTTGGTCAATCTTATTTTTGAAGTAGGTGGCAAAGTCCTCGGCAGAGAAGAGGGGAGTTGGAGGTGGCAGTGGTGGGCGGAGGAGAGATTTGAATGTGCTGAACAGTTGTTTTGAGTTGTAGGATAATGAAGATGCAAGGTTTGTGAAATAGGTCTGTTTAGCAGAGGTGAGGGCTAATTTGAAGGCAAGTGTAGCTTGTGTGAAAGCAGTGAAGTCGTCTGGCAGGCATGCTTTCATCGAATGTTGCTCCGCGACCCTTGATGATTTTCAAAGTTTTTTGGTGATATTGTTGTGCCAAGGTTGCCTGTTGATTTGTCGCACTTTGCCATGCGTGAGAGGGGTGAATGAGTCTATGGCTGATGTAAGGGTGGCATTATAAAAAACAGTGGCGCTGTCTGTGTCGTGGAGTGAAGATATGGAGGACAGAGGTAGAAGAGATTCTGAGAGTCTGTGAATGTCTAGGTGTGCGAGGTTCCTGCGAGGATGTGCTAGTGGCTAGACATGGGGGTAGGTGAGGAGGACAGGGATGAGAATGTAAGTAGGTGGTAGCCAGATAGGGGGAGGGGAAAGGTTGTGAGATTAGATAGGGAACAGAGGCGGGTGAAGACGAGGTCTAATGTATGTCCATCTGTGTGGGTGGCTGAGGAGGACCACTGAGTAAGTTCAAAGGATGAAGTAAGTGACAGGAGTTTGGAGGCTGCTGGCTGGTGGGTGTCAATAGGGATATTAAAGTCACCCATGATGATGATGGGGATGTCACCAGAGAGAAAGTGAAAAAGCCACATGGAAAGTTGGTCAATGAAGGCAGTAGCTGAGCCCAGTGGTCGGTATATGATAGTCATTTGGAGTTTAGAGGGAGAGTAGAAACGGACAGAATGGACCTAGAAAGAAGGGAGGATAAGGGAGGGTGGGGGTTGGATAAGGTTGGAGGAGCAGGTTTTAGAAAGAAGGAAACAAACTCCTCCATCATGTCTGTTGTCAGAGCGAGGAGTGTGGGTAAAGTGGAGGCCACCGTAACTCAGTGCAGCAGGGGAGGCCATGTCAGGGGGCATCAGTCAGGTCTCAGTGAGGGCCAGGAAGGAAAGGTTGCGGGAAGTAAAGAGATTGTGGATCACGTGGAGCTTGTTGCAGACGGAGCGGGCATACCAAAGTGCTCCAGAGAGAGGAAGCAAGGGGGTGGGAGTCAGTGGCACAGATATTAAGTGTGAGGGATTGTGGTAGTTTCTTTTAGTGTGAGAAAGATGGGGGTAAGGATTAGTAGGATGTGTGAGGCGGGGGGGGCAGGACTGGGGGATATGTTGCCAACAGTGAAAGGAAGCAGAGAAAGGGAAAGCAGGTGCGTGAAGGAGAGTGACCTGCTTATGTTATATTTTAGTAGGACAGGTCTGAGGTTAAGCAACAGGTCTGCAGATGAAGAGAGTAAGGGGTGTAAGAGAGGGGAAAATAGTTATTTGGTTCAATGGTGCAGGGGTTTGGGGATAGCGAAGGAGAGTTAGAATTAATGGAGCAAAAATGGTGAGCAAATGTGAGCATGGTTAAAGAGCAAGGTAAGAAAAGATAGGCAAGTAAAATCAGAAGGCTGATTGTTCTTACCATCTGACTGATTTCTGGACTATTTCTGGTATATTTCTTACACTATGTCACACTTCAAATGATGTCACATGAGGGTTGCATTGACAATCCAACACAATTGGCAGCACTTTGAACACATTTTATAAGTGGTCATAAACTTATAAATAACTCATGAAAGTATAAAGTTACGTTAAAACCAAGCACACCATTGTTTTTCTTGTGGAATTCTCAATAAGTTTGATGTGTCATATGAGCCTCTTCCCATTGGAAAAAATAAAGTTGGATGCAAAATGGCCAACTTCAAAATAGCCGCTATGGTCACCACCCATCTTGAAAAGTTTCCCCCCTCCCATATACTAATGTGCCATAAGCAGGAAGTTGATATCACCAACCATTCCCATTTTAGTTAGGTGTATCCATATAAATGGCCCACCCTGTATACAGTATATTATGAGTTTCCATTTTCCAAAACAAAATGTATTAGTATCTACATTAAACATTATATGAAGATAATTAATCTCCGGGGCCAATACATTTTCATCCCAGCATCTAGAAATGTGATATAAGCTGCAGACTCACACTGTACGGGTGGCATCTGTAGATCAGTAATGGTTGTGCCATGTTGTCCTGTCATTGCTCTTTTATTTTTTTTCTCATTTTATTCTTTTAAGACTTTCTTCTTCTTTTATAATTTGGTTTTTTATTGTGGATTTACAATCTTACATCAAAGGTGGAAAAATCCTTTACAAAACATTTTATGTTAAATCACAGCCTCACATTTATTGATATTGAGTTAAAATTATTTAATTTTTATAATGGTAAGAACTTTTCTCACTTTTGTTGAGTATAAGGCTTGTGATCAACCACAAACCCGGGGCTAAAGGACCTGCCCAAATTACAGATTTGTGTTGTACCAATCTGAAGAATTTAGAGATGAGCTAATCACTTCAAGGTCCATCAAATTAGTTTTCAATTTCACAAAATTTCGGATTCAGAAGAATTTTTTTTCACAATTTAATTTGTACTAATTAACCCCTTAAGCCCCAAGGGTGGTTTGCACGTTCATGACCGGGCCAATTTTTACAATTCTGACCACTGTCCCTTTATGAGGTAATAACTCTGAACCGCTTCCACGGATCTGGGAGAATGTCATATGGTCTGATGAAACCAAAATATTACTGTTTGGTAGAAACAAAACTCCGTGTTTGGAGTAGACAGAATGCTAAATTGCATCTAAAGAACACCATGCCTACTATGAAGCATGGGAGTGGCAAAATCATGCTTTAGGGCTGTTTCTCTGCAAAGAGACCAGGACCACTGATCCGTGTGCATGAAAGACTAAATGGGGCCATGTATTGTGAAATTTTGAGTGCAAACCTCCTTCCATCACCAAGGGCATTGAAGATGAAATGTGGATGTGTAGGGGATGTGCAGGTGGCTGGTTTGTGCCCTGCATTCCTGTGCATGCCTGCCTAATGAAACCGGGTAAGTGTTATATGTTTATTATGTACACTGTATAATATGATGATAGCTGACACTGTCCTGATGTGAACTGATGTACCTGTGTTTATATCTTTGTATGTTAGGGACAAGGAGAGGGACATCTAGTATTAGAGATAGGTCAGCATTGATAAGGGTTATTATAGTGTAGTTTCGGGTTAGCCTTAAGGGGGGCACTATAGAGTTAGATGCAGATGTCAGGTTAAGATAAGAACTGGTTTTACCCAGAGTATTAGAAACTAGGGATGGTTAGCACTCGACTAGAAGGTTGATTCTTCGGTGCTAGTGAAAAGGAGCCAGTGGCCCCATATACATGAGTTCAATATTAAATCACTGCACACATGGGATATGCTCAAAGTGAACTTTTTATTTAGTTTTACGGTGATGAAGTGACAGCTGACGTTTCGGCCTAACAAAGGCCTTTATCACATAGTCGCCCTTTTATAGTAGAGTTTCGGTAGTCACCGGGTAGTAATGATCACTGCTAGGCAATATTTCAAAGAGAAGTGGATTAACCGATATGATCAGAGGTACTGCTTGCACAGGATCAGAGCTCCTGTGGGTATGACAAGGACTGATTGGTGGCGCAGTGGTGGGAGCAGGCACCGCCGTGCCTCTGCAGTGAATAATTACCCAGAGTATTAACAGATAAATGGTTAACCAATAGGAAGATAGTATGGGAGGAGTTAGCTAGAGGTTAGGAAAAGTTCTCTAGGAAGTAGTGAGTTGTTGCAGAGAGTTGATCAGAGCAGCAGTGCAGAGTTTGAATTGTTGTTAAGAGAGAGAGATAAGAAGAACTGGAAAGGAGAGTTCTGAAGAATGAAAGACTGTGAGGCAAAAGTGGATCTAGGCAGCCTGAAAGGATCAGTGGCTAGGCTGTGGGGTAACTTCTGCAACGTCCGGGACTTACGGTCTGACCAGGATTTGCAGTGGCATTATGAATTTTCGCCCAAGATGGAGAAAGTGGAAGGGGAGCACGTAGAATCAGCTAGCTTGATTACAAAGGGAACTGCAGGACAGCATACCATGTTGCCGGAGGTTGTGATGATAGAAAAGATGAGGGAGAGCTCAGAAGAATTTCTCATGACGTTTGAAGACTGTTGGATTAAATTTGCTTTGAAGATGCACGAATTAAGTAAAGTTTTCGTAAAAATGAACTTGGACTTTGATATCATTTGTGTGTGCCTGCGATGGATTGGAGTTCTGCATGCTGTGAAGGATTCTGACCCACAGGTGGGTGAACTGAATGAGACACACAGTACATCACAAGATTGACACTTTATTTCTGTAGCGGAGCATCGGTGTCATGATCCAGACCAGGTTTTGAGTCCTGTCTTTCCATGTTCCCGGTCTGTTTTTGTGTCTGCCATTAGTCCAGAGGGTATTCTGGAGTACCTGAAGGACTTTGGGGATGTTTTCTCCGAAAAAGAGGCTGAGGTCTTGCTACCACTTTGTCCTTGTGATTGTGCCATTTTAAATTTCCCAAAGCCCGTTTGTACAATTTTTCTTAGATAGTGTTTCTGCATTAGGCAGACCTGCCAAAGGTACAAAATGCGCCTGTTTACTGAGTCTGTCAACCAACACCCAGACCAGTTTTGCCATTAGAAGGAGGTAGATCAGTGAGAAAGTCCATGGACAAATGAGTCCAAGGTCTATCCGGAATTGGCAATGGTACCATTTCCCTGGCAGGACAGTTATCACACATATCACAAGAGGTCACAAACATGGTGACATCAGAGGCCATAGAGGACCACAAAACAGCCCAGCAATAGCTCTTCGAGTGGCCGGGATTCCAGGATGCCCACTAAGAGCAGAATCGTGGAACTCCCGAAGCACTCTCAACCGGTACTGAACAGGAACGAAGAGCTTGTTAACAGGCAATGATGGAGGAGCAAGAGACTGAGCCTCATGAATCTCCTGCTCCAATTCTAAGGACACCCCTGCCACGACCACCCCATGCTGAAGAATGGAGGAAGGAGGTTCGGGAGATGATATCGGATCCAAGCTGCGAGATAAGGCATCAGCCTTGATATTCTTGGAACCAGGTCGAAAGGTGATAAAAAAGCGAGAGCATAAAAAAAAGCGACCACCTTGCCTGTCTAGGAGTCAAATGTTTAGCAGTCTCAATGTAGGACATGTTCTTGTGGTCTGTAATCACTGAGATCCGATGAACAGCCCCCTCCAAAAAGTACCTCCATTTTTTGATGGCTAATAACTCCCGCTTCCCGACATCATAATTTCTCTCTGCAGGAGAAAATTTCTTAGAGAAAAAGGCACAAAGTCTTAAGTTAGTTAAAGTGATGGGTCCTTGGCACAACAACGCTCCCACCCCCACATCCGATGCATCTACCTCAACAATGAATGGTTCAAATGGATCGGACTGAACCAAAACAGGGGCAGACATTAAACATTCCTTTAATGAAGAAATCAGTGCCACTGCTGGAGCTGACCAGTTTTTAATATCAGCCCCCTTATGAGTAAGATCAGTGAGGGGCTTGATCACCTGCGAAAACCCCTTAATGAATTTCCTGTAATAATTGACAAACCCCCAAAAATGCTGAAAGACCCTTAAGGTCTCTAGGGTTGCACCCAATCTACAATGGCCCGTGCCTTCCCAGGGTCCATACGAAACCCCTTGGCAGAAAGGATGAACTCCAGAAAGGACTGCTCTTGGATGAAAAATTAGCACTTTTCAGGCTTATCAAAAAGAGAGTTCTCCTGTAAGCTCTGGAGAACTGCACGTAGATGACCCATGTGATCTTGCTTGTCAGATGAAACTACAAGGATATCATCTAAATAAACCACCATAAAGCACACAATGAAATCAGAAAATACATGGTTAATAAAATTCTGAAAAACTGCTGACGCATTAGTGAGACCAAAGGGCATGACCAAATTCTCAAACAAACTCTCAGAGGTAAGAAATGCCATTTTCCACTCATCCCATTCCCGAATACGGATAAGATTATACACTCCCCTAAGGTGTAATTTAGAAAATGAGCGGGAGGAGACAAGTATTTCTCACCGTAAGATTTAGGGTACAGCCGTCGTAGAGCGGAGGCGCCAATCTCGCATTTGTTTAGGGTGCCAACCTCCGCTGCTAGGCAGGTTTGATATCAGGACCCCCCTTATGTAGGGTCCAGTAGGTGGACCCAGGTGGTAATGCGGGTCGCCCCAGACCATCAAGAAAATTGCAGATTTTTGGTGTTGCATAATTTGCATGATACCATCGTTCTGGGATTCCCCTGGTTGCAAATCCATAATCCAGTTTTCGATTGGAAATCTGTGTCTGTGGTGAGTTGGGGTTGTCGGTGTGCTCTTAGTGACACTCCTGTTTTCTCCACCTCTCCCCAGTCGCATGAGGTTCCTGACTATTTGGCGGACTTTTATGATGTATTTAGTGAGAGTAAGTCTGCGTCTTTGCCTCCTCATAGGAGTTATGACTGTGCAATTGAGCTGAGTCCGGGGTGTAAATTTCCCAAGGGTCGACTTTTTAATTTACCTGTACCCGAACATGAGGCTATGCGTTCTTATATTAAGGAGTCGTTGGAGAAGGGTCATATTAGACCATCCTCTTCACCCTTGGGTGCTGGGTTTTTTTTTGTGGCCAAGAAGGATGGTTCATTAAGATCCTGTATTGACTATCGCTCCCTTAACAAAATTACTGATAAATATCAGTATCCGTTACCCCTGATTTCTGACCTATTTTCTAGAGTTGAAGGTGCTTGCTGGTTTACCAAGCTTGACCTCAGGGGGGCGTATAATCTTATTCGCATTAAGCAGGGGGATGAATGGAAGATGGCATTTAATACTCCGGAGGGACATTTTGAGTACCTGGTGATGCCCTTTGGGCTCACTAACACCCCTTCTGTCTTCCAGTGCTTCATGAATGATATTTTCCTGGACTTTGTGGATAAGTTTCTGATCATCTATTTGGATGATATTTTGATCTTTTCCAGAGATTGGGACTCTCATGTGGAACATGTTCGGACTGTGTTCCGGATTTTGAGGGAAAACTCCCTGTATGTTAAGGGATCGAAATGTCTTTTTGGGGTACAGAGGATTTCATGTTTGGGATTTATTTTGTCTCCGTCAACTATTGATATGGACCCGGCCAAGGTACAGGCCATTTATGATTGGGTTCAGCACTAGTGTTGAGCTTTCCGATACCGCAAGTATCGGGTATCAGCCGATATAAGGCTGGTTTCACATTTGCGTTTTTTTGCGCTTGAAAAAAACGCATACGTGCGCATGCGTTTTTTCCCCTATATTTAACATGGGTGCGCATACCTGCGCGCTGGCATGCGCACGTATGTGATTTTCATGCGCTGCGTTTTTTTGGGGTGTGCGTTTGTATTTTACAGACGCTACATGTTGCATTTTTTGGTCCTGCAAAAAAGCGCATGCGCACGTATGCGCACGTTTTGCGCTAAAAATGGCCATTATAGCCTATGGATGCGCATACGTGCGCACTGGCATGCGCATGTATGCGTTTTTTTAGCGCTGCGTTTTTTGGGTGGTGTCCACTTGTTGTACTAGTTATAAACTTCTAAAGTCAAAAAAAAAAAGTCTATATAAAGGAGGTGCCTGCCAAAACTCTGCCACTACTACACTGACAGATTGGAGAGCAGACAGTCACCAAGGACACATCTTCTATCAGCGCAAGAATGTGAGTATATTACATTATATGCCTGTCCTTTTAAATTCTGTATGTACTAATGATTTTTATTATTTTTACATGCAGTATGTCTTCAGAATCCGAGTATTCCCCATCGCGGCAGGAATTGGCGCAAGCAGACCGTGAGGTGATTATTTTCGTGCATCTGGTAAGTATATCTGCTGCTTCTCCAAATCTCTTACGTTTTTTTCAACTTTTTTAAGACATCATCATCATCATCTTCTGCGGACGGGACTAGTGAGGGCGAAGAGCAGGAGCAGCGAAGCCAAGTCCCGGTGGTGATACGGAATGTATGTATCAAATGATTTGTAATGTTCTTTATTTTTTATCTTCTATTTTTACTCTTTTTTATGTTTCTTTTTTTTGTAACTTTTTATTCAATTTAAATTTGATTATTCTAATGAATGTGTTTTGTCTAGGTTCCACAACGGGATGAAGACGTCTACCTGGATAATGAGCAGCTCATCAGCCTGGTCCAGGAGCGTGCGCCGTTGTGGGACAGCCGTGACCGGCTGCACAAGGACATTGTGGTGACCCGGCGGCTATGGAATGAGGTGGCCGCAGCGTTGATGGATGGCTGGGACAGCGCCACAGCATCCTCCAAAAAGGCGTTTAGTGAGTATTTCCCTGCTCTGTATTGTGCCGCAGTGACTGTTGTCCTTGACGGCACTGTTGGGTTTCGTGCTAGGTATATTCTAGCAGGAAACCCAACAGTGTCATCGGGCTCTACAGTGACTGCTTTGAGTATTGTATTGCTATATTGTGCCGCAGTGACTGTTGTCCTTGATGACACTGTTGGGTTTCGTGCTAGGTATATTCTAGCAGGAAACCCAACAGTGTCATCGGGCTCTACAGTGACGGCTTTGAGTATTGTATTGCTATATTGTGCCGCAGTGACTGTTGTCCTTGACGGCACTGTTTTTTTTTTCCCAACAGTGGACAAAGTCCGAACACGTTGGCGTTCGATCAAGGACCGCTTCAACAGTGATGTTCGTGCTGAGGGCCAGGTTCACAGTGGATCTGCGTCAAGGACCAGAACTAGATACCGTCACTATCACGCGTTGCAGTTCCTAAGACCGGTCCTTGCCACGAGATCGTAAGTATTATAAATTTTGGGTTTTTATTTTTATTAATCTGTGTTTTTCTAATCCACAGCTGATGCTTCTTGTAAAGGCATGGTAGTAATGATTTTCCTTTCTTCCACAGCACCTGGAGCAGCACCCTGCAACCTGGCCCTGGAGCGGTCCTTCCTCGGACGTCCTCTGACCCGTCCCAGCCATCCGACAGCCAGGAAGCACCTTGCAGGTCAGCCACACACACAGCTGGTGACCAGGAAGCTGGGCCATCAGGTGTTCCCCTGTCCCAGGTCTCTGCCACTGGTTATGCGGGCACTACCCGCCAGCGGCAGAGGGCCTTGGACAGGAATGTCTTGCCCAAGTTTATGCATTTGAGCGAGGCCTTTAATTCCAGCCTCAAGTCGCTGTCCGACAGAGTTGAAAGCGGTTTTGCACTCATGGAACGTGGTTTTAACCACTTTGAACACCGCTTCAATTCTGTAGAACAGCGCCTTGACCGTCTGGAGGCCGACCTCAACAGACCAGCACACCATTTTTTTAGTAAGATTGAAAAGGGCATGGCGGAACACCTTAGTCCTGAGCAACAGCTGAATGTGCTGCAGGCCTGCAACAATGCTTTCTTGCAGGCTATGCAGCATAATCGGTACGGTCAGCAGTCAGTGGTGTCATTTCCACCTGTGCCACCATTGACTCGCTTCACCTCACTACCGACTTGTGCTGCATACCACTGCACGGACACCTCTATTCAAAGCCAGGACACCCACCGTTACACCACCACAAGTCTGAGTGCAGCTGGTCACTTCACCGACACCACCATGGCAAGCGCTGCTCCTGTCTGGAGCACCACCGCCACTCCCATGCATGCGTGGAGCTCAGCCACCACTAGGCAAACATGGAACAGCCCTGCCGCTACAACAACATGTAGTAGCCCTGCCACCACCACTCCGCAAACCTGGACCATCACTGCCGCCACCAGTCCTCCTGCAAGGACGAGCACTGCCAACCAAGAGCAGCAGCAGCAGCCACCTCAGCAGCAGCAGCAGCCACCTCAGCAGCAGCAGCCACCTCAGCAGCAGCCATCTCAGCAGCAGCAGCCACCTCAGCAGCAGCAGCAGCCACCTCAGCAGCAGCAGCAGCCACCTCAGCAGCAGCAGCCACCTCAGCAGCAGCCACCTCAGCAGCAGCAGCCACCTCAGCAGCAGCAGCCACCTCAGCAGCAGCAGCCACCTCAGCAGCAGCAGCAGCCACCTCAGCAGCAGCAGCAGCCACCCCAGCAGACGGGGGACCTACACTCAATATTTGCCCCAAGTTCAAGGCGAAATCAATCGAGGCGGGCATTGGGCCAAAGTCGGTCCAGGCACACAAGCCTACGGCGACATGTCATTACAACAAATGTACCTGAACAGATTTCCTCTCCTCCAAGTGTTCCTAGTTTAATTCCCTTAACTGGACTACCTTCCCCCACAAGTTTTGTTGCCCCTTCCCCTCAAACACCGTCTTCAACTGCAAGTGTTGTATATTCCCTGCACACCCCCAAATTGAAACCATCTGCCCCCAAACGCCGGAAAAAATAATTTTTTGGTTTATTTTTGTGATTAAAAATAAATTTACATTTGTGGTTCACCATTACAAAGTTTCATTAATGTTGTTTGCGCCGCTCACACACACTGATGGGTAAATACATGTTAAAAACCAACCCAAGGCCTAGTATAGTCATATTTGAAATAACACGGACTAGTATAGTCATACCAAGGCCTAGTGTAATAACTCGAGTTTTACCAACTTGGATCTGGTTTCATGAAAAACAAACTGTTGAAACTTGTCTAAAAAATAAGTTTCTTTATTAAAAAGTTTCACCGGTTTGTTTTTTGTGAAACAAGATGCTAGTTGGTAAAAATCGAGTTATTACACTAGGCCTTGGAATGACTATACTAGGCCGTGGTATTTCACATATGACTATACTAGTAGGCCCAAGGCCTACTATACTCATATTTGAAATACCACGGCCTAGTATAGTCATTCCAAGGCCTAGTGTAATAACTCTAGAAACTTGTCTATTTCTACACTACCACAATTTTAAATAAAAGTTGGAATTGAGCTGATTACATTCATCCACTCAATGCTGACTTGTATTCCCCATTGACTTTCATTGGGGTTGGGTTTTGAGGGTTGTGTTTTGAAAAAATCACATACTTTTTTTTCAATTAGTTGGACAATTTTCTCTTGAAAAAAATTGGTTTCCTGATTCATGGCCTGCAGCTTTGCTCGTTCCAATATATTTCACGCAGACTAGCAATGCTGCATTTTAACTCATATGTGTATTTACCTGCCCAGGTGTGTGAACATCAAAAAATTCAGTTATACATGGGAAGTTTTTTATTTAATTGTAGTTTAAAAAATATAGTGCACTCAGTAATGGTATCAAATAAGGTTTTTTATTACCATAAACAAACAAAAACATTACACCATTTCATCTTGCCAGTGCACCCGTCCTACATCAGAAATAAAGTAGGCCGCAAATTGGTCCCTCATTTGGCCAACTTCAACGGATGACCTAAGAGTGTGCTGAGTGAATTCAGGCAATGGGTTAGGAGCATCATCGTCCAGTTCAAAGGTCGGGTGCTCTTTACCCATCACAAAGTTATGTAGAACCACACAGGCCTTCACCACCTCATCGACTGTTTCAAGTTTAAGATTAATGGCCGTGCCCAGAATTCGCCATCTGGAGACAAGAATCCCAAAAGCACACTCGACAGTTCTTCTGGCCCTGGTCAGCCTGTAATTAAATATTTTTTTGGTGTGGTCCAAGTCCCGGCTGGAGTAGGGTTTCAGTAAGTTTCCGCACATTTGAAAAGCCTCATCGCCAACCATTACAAAGGGCAGTGGCGGAGCTTCGGTGAGAGGAAGAGGCCGTGGCATAGGGAAATTAAATTGGTTGCCATACAACCTCCGGCCCATGTCTGAGTTTTTAAAAGCCTGTGAGTCATTACCACGGCCAAATGCTCCAATGTCCACTGCTACAAACATACATCCGGCATCCGCAATGGCCATGAGTACTATTGAAAAGTACTTTTTGTAATTATAGTACTCAGATCCCGTTCTTTTGGGTTTGATGATCCGTATGTGTTTACCATCAACAGCTCCCAAACAGTTGGGAAAATTGCATACTGTCCAGAATTTGTCAGCAATTTCCATCCACTTTTCAGCGGTGGGCAGGGGCATAAATTCTGGACAAAGAACATTCCAGAGAGCCCGGCAGGTGTCAGCAACAATTCCAGACAAGGTAGAGATTCCAATACGGTACTGGAAGTGTAGTGAAGATAGGGTTTCTCCAGTCGCCAGGAATCTGTGAACAGAGAAAGAAGTTAAATTAATATTTATGTATATTATTTTAAAAAACTATAAAATAAAATATTAGTACATTCACAAAAACTAATTACCCAAGGTTTTGAATACTAAATTTAAAAAAAAAACATCAGACCGCACCCCTTGGTTTTTAAATATTACATACCGTAATGTCACCAGTAGCCGTTCCTCAGGAGGAATCGCACGACGGAGCTGTGTGTCCTGTCTCCGGATGGATTGTTGGACACGAGCAAGCAAATCCCTGAAACTTTCTTGGGACATCCGGATATAATCTGTAAATTTCTCCGGGTTTGCCTGGAGCTCGCTGTAGAGGGTGTGGTATGCCCCACGGCTCTCCCGGAGTTCAACAATCGGATGTATCCACATACGCCGCCGTCTTCGCTGCCTCTCTCTCTTCCTTTGTTCATGGCAAGCAACTGCATACGCCTGAGCCATCGCGATGTCCAAATCCAAGTTGAAGTGAAAACTCTTCCAGCGCAGATCCATGGTCACGAGAAGAATCAAGCAAATGTGAAGAATACTGTAGACAGGGTCTATATATAAACATACCACACCCACAATGAAGTCCCATTGGTCTTGTGTGTTGTTGAATGTTTTTTTTTTCTTTTTTGGGGGGTTTTTCCAAAATCTGTAAAAAAACGCAAACGCACAAAAACGCTGCATTTTTTTCCTGCATGCGCATAAAAATGCTTGAAAAAAACGCAGCGTTTGTATGCATTTGTATGCGTTTTTTCAATGCGTTTTTTTGCGGGAAAAACGCGCTGCAAAAAAAAGCAAGTGTGAAACTAGCCTTAGCTGCATCGGAATTCCAATACTGACTTCCGATACTTTTTTCATATCGGATACCGGAATCGGAAGTTCCCATAATGCTATCAGCCCGCTCGCTTTGATTCAGCCAATGGGAATCCTCAGCAGTGTGGGCACATCCTGTTAGGCATGTAGGCATGTTAACTATTGGCATGGCTGTGATTGGCTGCTGAAATGATGTCATGATGCACTATAAAAGCCACCACCGCCGCCATTTCTGGTCACTCTGCT
The DNA here is from genome assembly GCF_039654945.1 of Dendrobates tinctorius. Taxonomy (NCBI): domain Eukaryota; kingdom Metazoa; phylum Chordata; class Amphibia; order Anura; family Dendrobatidae; genus Dendrobates; species Dendrobates tinctorius. The sequence continues at coordinate 16,826,798 of NW_027361998.1, read as the reverse complement.
GTGAATTCAGTTAGGGACAGGCTGCTGTTCAAGACTGTGAGGGACATTTAGAAATAGCGATTCTCAAAACAATATTGTGCTTTACCCAGGCTACATAAACCACCACTGTAGCTTGCTTTTCCCTAGCAGCAGTGTTCACAGCTGTCTGCAAGGGCTGTGTGAGTGCTGCTCATGCTGTGGAGTGGGTCCTGCAGCCACATCTGGTTGTAGGCCGCCCAGCGTGCCTCACTGCTGCCTCATACATATTTTTCTTTTTGAGCTGCTTATTTTTAAAAAATTCTATCTTGTGTGCTTCCATCCGTATCCATATACGTTGTTTGCAAACAGTAGTAGTAGACAGCGGAGCCTTTCTGCAGCCTTTCAGTGCTAGTGCCCACTTAGCTGCACTGTTCACGGCTGTCTGAGAGGTCTCTGACTGTGTGTGAGTGCAGCTCACGCTGAGTAGTGAGCAGCTGGCATTACTGAACCCCACTAACACAGGAGCGAGTGTTTCTATCTGTGCGGACGGCACTTCCAGGCTACAGCTGGCTGTGTTGTAGCCCAGGATGAAGCATGCAGCAGGCGGAGGACAACTTGCAGCTGGTTTTATAGAGGTTGTAGACTACTACTGATTGTCACCGTGCTCCACTATGGCCTCCGGCTCCACTGTCTCTAGTATTTCCCCTGGCCAACAACCCCCCAGTTACAGCTGTGAAGTGGCGTCTGCACAATCCACACTTGTTCCTGTGTAACTGTGGCTCAGTCCCATCTGTTGATCCCCTGATGTGTGTCTGGCAAGCTCTCCTGCTCAGTCCTCATTCACACTACTAGTAATGTGAATGTGGACAGAGCAGGAGACCTTGCCGGACACACATCAGGGGATCAACTGACGGGACTGAGCCACAGTAACTCAGGAACAAGTGTGGATTGTGCAGACACCACTTCACAGCTGTAACTGGCGTGGTTGTTGGCCAGGGGAAATACTAGAGACAGTGGAGCCAGAGGCCTAAGTTGACCAAAGTTACAAATCTATAGTAGTTTGCATGTGGATGGAGCAGGAGACATTGCCGTCTACACAGCAGGGGAACAGCTGGCATTACTGAACCCCACTGACACAGGAGCTAGTGTGTTTTTCTCTGTGAAGACGGCACTTCTGAACACCAACTGGCGTTGTTGGAGCCCAGGATGAGGCATGGAGCAGGCTGAGGCCTGATGGTGTTGGCATGTGGAGGCAGCAGGAGACTTTGCCGTCTACGCAGCAGGGGAACAGCTGGCATTACTGAACCCTACTGATACAGGAGCTAGTGTGTTTTTCTCTGTGAAGACGGCACTTCTGAACACCATCTGGCGTTGTTGGAGCCCAGGATGAGGCATGGAGCTGGCTGAGGCCTGATGGTGTTGGTATGTGGAGGCAGCAGGAGACTTTGCCATCTACACAGCAGGGGAACAGCTGGCATTACTGAACCCCACTGACACAGGAGCTAGTGTGTTTTTCTCTGTGAAGATGGCACTTCTGAACACCAACTGGCGTTGTTGGAGCCCAGGATGAGGCATAGAGCTGGCTGAGGCCAACTTGCCGCACGTTTTATAGAGGTAGTAGACTACAACTGATTGTAACCGTGCTCCACTATGGCCTCCGGCTCCACTGTCTCTAGTATTTCCCCTGGCCTCCAACCCAGCCAGTGACAGCTCTGAAGTGGCATCAGCACAATCCACACTTGTTCCTGTGTTACTTAGGCGCAGTCCCGTCTATTGATCCCCTGATGTGTGTCCGGCAAGGTCTCCTGCTCTGTCCTCATTCACACTACTAGTAATGGGAATGTGGACAGAGCAGGAGACCTTGCCGGACACACATCAGGGGATCAACTGACGTGACTGAGGCCAAGTAACACTGGAACAAGTGTGGATTATGCAGACGCCACTTTAGAGCTGTCATTGGCGGGGTTGGAGGCCAGGGGAAATACTAGAGACAGTGGAGCCAGAGGCCTAAGTGGAGCAGGGTTAAAAATCAGTAGTAGTTTGAATGTGGATGGAGCAGGAGACTTTGCCGTCCACACAGCAAGGGAGCAGCTGGCGTTACTGAACCCCACTAACACAGGAGCTAGTGTTTTTCTCTGTGCACACGACACATCTGAGCGACAACTGGCTGTGTTGAAGCCCAGGGATTATAGTTCAGGTGACATGAACACAGCAGGAGACCTGGATACAGTTGCCAAACAATTATTTAGTCGGGAAGAGGACTGGCAAATTCTGGGGAGATCCAGGCCTTGTTCATTTTCAGAAAAGTAAGCCGGTCGACGTTATCTGAAGAAAGTCGCGTGCGACGGTCTGTTAGTACACCACGCGTTCCGATAATACACTGGCAGCAGGGCAAGCCAGCACCTCCAATGCATACTGGCTAAGCTCTGGCCATGTATCCAGCTTAGAGACCCAAAACTTGAAGCTTGCTAGACTGCACTTTAGCGCAGTGAGATCGCACATTTGCCGGTTCATGCATGTAGTAGTCAAATTTTTGCCTCTAATGAGTAATTTTTTGCAAATTTGGCAGGTAACGTGAGTTGCGTCATACTTTGCGGTCTCAAAAAAAGGTCCAGACTAGGCAACTCTTAATCTTGGAATCTCACTCCTTGAAAATGCCAACCACCAGCCCTTGCCAAACACCAGCCATTTTTTCAAGCACTTCTGCTGCTTCTTTCTCCTCAGTTACCGTTCCAAATATTCTCATGCACGTCTTGCTTTTTGAGGATGGGTGTGATTGAGGCATGTTTAAAAGATAAGGGGAAGACACCATTTGCAAGTGAAAGGTTGAATAGATGTGTTAAGGATGGGATGAAGACTGTGGCGAGGTTAGGGATGATGTGGGACGGAAGCAGGTCAAGCATGCAAGTGGTGAGATGTGATCTTGACAAATGGGTCGAGAACTGATCTTCTGTCATGGTGGAGAAGCTGATTTTGGAAGAACAGTGCTGAGCAGTTCAAAGTAGGGGCAATGGGGACTGTGTGCCAAAGCTTTCTCTGATGTTATGAATCTTAGCTTAAAGAAAGAGGCAAAGTCTTCAGCAGAAATGAGAGAATGAGGAGGTGCTGGGGGACGGACTAGAGAATTGAAAGTATTGAAAAGCTGTTTAGGGTTATGAGACAGGGAGGATATGAGAGATGAGAAGTAAGTTTGTTTTGCGGCAGTGAGCGTGGACTTGAAGCTGGCGAGGGACTGCTTGTATGCGATAAAGTGCTCAACAGAGCGGGATCTCTTCCATCTCTGCTCAGCAACCCTGGAAGCCTGTCTCAGTTCTTTGGTCAGGCTGGTCAGCCAGGGTTGCCTGTTGATTGTACGAGTTTTGCTGTGCATGAGTGGGACGGCCAAATTGAGTACTGCTATTATTGTGGTGTTATATAAAGTGGCAGCAGCATCTGTGTCATGTAAGAAAGCTATGTCTGAAAGAGGGAGAAGGGACTCAGATATTGAGTGTAAATTGAGGTGTTTGAGATTTCTGCAATGGTGAGTGAGTTTGTGGACTGGGGGTTGCGCACTAGGAGAGGAGAGGGAAGAGAATGTCTGTAGGTTGTGGTCAGACAGGGGGAGGGGTGAGTTAGTGAGATTAGTAAGGGAACAGAGGGGGTGAAATAAGGTCCAACATGTGGCCATTTTTGTGAGGGGCCGTGGAGGATCATTGAGTGAGTGAATTGAGTGAATATCCTGTAATTGTCAAAAATATTAAACTTTATTGAATGCTAGTAGAATACTCGCAGCTTCGCTCACAGAAAATATTTTAAATTGTTGGTTATGGTAGCTAAAGTAAAATTTTCAGTGTCACCCTAAAATTGACATTTTCAGAGTGCTGCAGTAATTTTTTTTCCACTTCAAATTTTTTATTATTTTGGCATTTTACTAATTTGTCAGTTACAACTGTTGTTTTACCCTCAGCACTTTTACTTTCACCTTCACATTTCTCCATTATATGCATAGGGCCTAACTCCAGGAGCCCCAATCTCATGACGGGGGGACACTAGCGAGATTTAACGTACACAGTATTCTACTCCTGTGGGTGTGCCAAATTTCACCCAAATCGGGTGAGAACTGTGGATTTGTATAGAGCGGGCTACTACAGATTTTGAGTTTTATATATATTTATATACTAGCTGAAGAGCCCGGCGCTGCCCGGGCATTGTAACTAACTGTGGTTAGTTATAACAAATTATAATTTTCCTCCATCCCATAGTCCCGTGCCCATATACCCATCATACATATCCACGATCCCATAGGCCCGTGCCCATATACCCATCATACATATCCTCCATCCCATAGTCGAGTGCCCATATACCCATCACACATCCTCCATCCCATAGTCCCATGCCCATATACCCATCATACATATTTGTCATCCCATAGTCGAATGCCCATATACCCATCACACATCCTTCATCTCATAGTCCCATACCCATATACCCGTCATAAATATCCTCCATCCCATAGCCAAGTGCCCATATACCCATCACACATTCTCCATCCCATAGTCCTGTGCCCATATACATATCCGCCATCCCATAGTCCCGTGCCCATATACCCATCACACATCCTCCATCCCATAGGCCCGTGTCCATATACCCATCATACATATCCTCCATCCCATAGTCCCGTGCCCATATACCCATCATACATATCCGCCATCCCATAGTCCCGTGCCCATATACCCATCATACATATCCGCCATCCCATAGTCCCGTGCCCATATACCCATCACACATCCTCCATCCCATAGTCCCATGCCCATATACCCATCATACATATCCTCCATCCCATAGTCCAGTGCCCATATACCCATCATACATCCTCTATCCCATAGTCAACCATTGTGACATCATAATGAGGGGCGGGGCTTGACGCACACACACTTTTTCCCCCAGTATGTAGATAGGGGCAAAATTCTTTGGTGAATTGGAACGCGCGGGGTTAAAATTTTGCCTCACAACATAGCTTAGGACGCTCTCGGGGTCCAGACGTGTGACTGGGCCAAATTTTGTGGCTGTAGCTGCGACGGTGCGGATGCCTATCCCGGACATACACACACACATACAGTACATACATACATACACACATACATACATACATACATACACACACTTTGAGCTTTATATATTAGATAGACAATAACATAGATAATACGTACAAGTGAAAGATCAGCTAAAATTACATTGAAACTACAAGTAGCACAACTGTATCAGAAAAAGCGCAGCATATACCCCATGAAAAGAGATAAATATTACTAATTTCTTGTGGATAAATTTATAAATACAAGTTTTGCAGGGGTCAAAAGACCAGACATCCCCACCTCAGGCAGAAAATATTTTACATATACATAACAATATCCACCTTGGTTATGTAATCTAGAGTAAAGAACCCATAGAAATGTCTGAATTATGGCATGTACATTACTTAATAGCAGTGGAGGTACATTACGTATTATATTATTATTATTATTATTATTATTATTATTATTATTATTATTATTATGCATTTATGTAGCACCATTTATTCCATGGCGCTTTACATGTGAAAAGGGGAAATATAGACAAGTTTAGTAAACATGTGTAAGACAAGGGACACACAAGTACATAAGGAGAGAGGACCCTGCCCGCAAGGGCTCACAGTCTACAGGGATGGGTGAGGATACAGTAGGAGAGGGTAGAGTAGGTCCTGCTGTGGTTCAGTAGACCGAGGATCATTGCAGGCTGTAGGCTTGTCGGAACAGGTGGGTCTTCAGGTTCTTCTTGAAGGTTTCCATTGATGGTGAGTGTCTGATGTGTTGCGGCAGAGAATTCCAGAGTATGGGGGAAGCACCGGAGAAGACTTGTATGCGGTTGTGAGAAGATGAGATAAGGGGGGAGTAGAGAAGGAGATCTTGAGATGATCGAAGGTTGCGTGCGGGTAGGTACCTAGAGACCATGTCACAGATGTATGGAGGAGACAGGTTGTGGATGGCTTTGTATGTCATGGTTAGGGTTTTGAATTGGAGCCTCTGGGCAATAGGAAGCCAGTGAAGGGCCTGGCATAGGGGGGAGGCTGGGGAATAGCGGGGAGACAGGTGGATTAGTCGGGCAGCAGAGTGTAGGATGGACAGGAGCAGAGCCAGAGTGCTAGAGGGGAGGCCAGAGAGTAGGAGGTTGCAGTAGTCGAGGCGGGAGATGATAAGAGCGTGCACTAGTGTTTTTGTGGTTTCGTGGATGAGGAATGAGCGGATCCGGGAAATATTTTTGAGTTTGAGGCGGCAGGAAGAGGCGAGGGCTTGGATATGTGGTTTGAAAGCGAGCGCAGAGTCGAGGATCACCCCAAGGCACCGAGCGTGCGGGACTGGGGAAAGAGAGCAGCCGTTGACATTGATAGATAGGTCTGGTGGAGGGGTAGAGTGAGATGAGGGAAAGATGATGAATTCTGTTTTGTCCATGCTCAGTTTGAGAAAGCGAGCAGAGAAGAAGGCTGAGATAGCAGACAGACAGTGTGGGATTTCAGTCAGTAAGGAGGCGAGGTTGGGTCCAGATAGGTAGATCTGCGTGTCATCGGCGTAGAGGTGATACTGCAAACCGTGGGATTCTATGAGCTGTCCCAAGCCAAAGGTGTAGATGGAGAATAGTAGGGGTCCTAGGACAGAGCCTTGAGGAGCCTCAGAGTATATTATTATAAAAATACAAGGCCGCCAAAATTGCATGTAAATAGCATATATGACATAATCTGCAGATTTATTATCCTACAATAAAAAGTTGCAGACAATAATACAGTAATAGTATTATATGCAGCAGAGCCTGAAAAGGTTTGGTTCAGTTCGGATTCCCAGAACTAACCTCCGTTCGCCGAACTGCTCGCGGAACGTACCTTAACCCCATTAGAATCATAGAATCATAGAATCGTAGAGTTGGAAGGGACCTCCTGGGCCATCTGGTCCAACCCCCTGCTCAAAGCAGGATTCGCTAAATCATCCCAGTCAGATGTCTGTCCAGCCTCTGTTTGAAGACTTCCATTGAAGGAGAACTCACCACTTCTCGTGGCAGCCTGTTCCACTCATTGATCACTCTAACTGTCAAAAAGTTTTTTCTAATATCTAATCTGTGTCTCCTCCCATTCAGTTTCATCCCATTGCTTCTAGTCTTTCCTTGTGCAAATGAGAATAAAGTTGATCCTTCTACAATGTGACAGCCCTTTAGATATTTGTAGACAGCTATTAAGTCTCCTCTCAGTCTTCTCTTTTGCAAACTAAACATTCCCAAATCCTGCAACCTTTCCTCATAAGACAGGGTTTGCAGACCGGTCACCATTCTGGTCGCTCTTTTCTGAACTTGCTCCAGTTTGTTGATGTCTTTTTTAAAATGTGGTGCCCAAAACTGGACACAATATTCCAGATGAGGTCTGACCAAAGAGGAGTAGAGGGAAATAATGACTTCACGTGATCTAGACTGTATGCTTCTGTTAATACATCCTAGAATTGCATTTGCCTTTTTTGCTGCTGCATCACACTGTTGACTCATATTCAGTCTGTGATCTATTAGTATACCCAAGTCTTTTTCACATGTGCTGTCACTTAGCCCTATTCCTCCCATTCTATATATGTTTTTTCCATTTTTATTGCCCAGATGTAGTACTTTGCATTTCTCCCTGTTAAAAACCATTCTGTTAGTTGCTGCCCACTTCTCCAGTTTATTTAAATCTTTTTGAATCCTCTCTCTCTTCTCTAGTATTAGCTATCCCTCCTAGCTTTGTGTCATCAGCAAATTTAATCAGTTTACCCTCAATTCCTTCATCTAAATCGTTGATAAAGATGTTGAACAATACAGGGCCCAGGACAGAGCCCTGTGGTACCCCACTTGAGACATTCTTCCAACTGGATGTGCAGCCATTTACGACCACTCTTTGGGTCCGATCACTAAGCCAGTTATGAATCCACCTAACAGTTGCCTTGTCCATTCCATACTTAATCATTTTTTCAATAAGGATTGTATGAGAGACTTTGTCAAATGCTTTGCTGAAGTCAAGATATACTATATCTACAGCATTTCCTTGATCCACCCAATCAGTGATACCGTCATAGAAGGAAATTAAGTTAGTCTGACATGACTTATTAGTTACAAACCCATGCTGACTCTGTTTAATCACTTCATTCTTATCCAGGTATTGACATACATGTTGTTTAATAATTTGTTCAAAGATCTTTCCTGGTATAGAAGTCATTAGATTCAATGGGAGGCAAAACCAAACGCATAGACAACACTTTAAGGGGTAACAAAAAGATTCCCAAACAGCTAACATTAGGGGAAGAGACCATGAAAGGTGGCATCAATTGACTCACAGTAGAAATTTGAAAATGGCACAGCAGCAGTCAGCCGTGGGCCAAGCATGAGTTATCAGGGTCTGGCCCAGCATTTAATGCTTGGAATTGATGTTTCAAAGAGGACCTGTTGGTTAAGGGAGTGGTTTAAGCCTTCTTTCCCAGGAGACCTCATATCTAATGCAACACCTCCAACTTTTTTTTTCTTTTAATCCAGCCACATTCAGATGGCACAAACATCAGTTTCATACAGTAATATTAGTAGAAAATGTAAGGAAAGTAACACAGGTAGTTGACTGATCAATTGACCCATAGTAGAACCAGTTGTAATGGTACAGTAGAAGCCTGCCATGGACCATGCATGAGATATCAGGGTCTGGCCTAGCATTTACAGTTAGGAATTGAAGTTTCAATAAGGACCTGGTGGATAAGGGAGTGGTGTAATCCTTCTTAGTTGGGAGACCTCATACCTCATGCAACAGCTCAATTTCTTCTAGTTTCCCAGCCACACTCAGATGGCACAAATATCACTTTCATAGACAACTATTGATATAAAAATATAAGGATAGTAATATAGGTAGCCCTACTTACATGGACAACCCACTAGATGGAAACCCAACTTGGCGTCTCCACATTTCAAAAAAAATAATTGTCACACAGCACAAAAGTGGCATCAATTTCCAAAGAGTAGAAATAGTATAATAGGCCTTCCACCTTCTACCACAGGTAACCCAGCTAGGTAACACAAAAAAAGCAGTCATGTCCACTTCCGGAACTTCTGTAACAGTTGGCCAGCTCTCACTCACCCCCACTGTGGTAGGTAAATAATTGTAGTTTCTGCGGCCGGAGATCTGTATGAGAAGACTTGGAAAGGTGATGGAGGAGGAAGAAGCAGCAAATGAGGTTGATGGGATGGATGGTGGTTGGCGAGGCCTCCTAGTCCACATTTTAGCGCAGTGAGATTCCCACCATAAGGCATGTTGATCACGCATGTGCCGGTTCAGGCAAGATTTAAATAATCTAGGCATGGCACACCCTCCCGTGATGTAATCATGGTGGGAAGTGTTTATTGTCCCGTAGCAAATTGATGCAGAGTACAGCGTGATACTCCACCCCGAAGGGTGATACAGGCCGACGGCGCACCACATGATAAGAAGAAGGTGTTATTTTTTCAGGTGTTTCACAGGAATTTATAGAATGTTTAAGGAGAAAATGACAATTTAACTTTTCCTTAACAAAAATTTTAATTTGCAGAACAAAATTTTTTATTATTGCAAAGGTAACAGGTAGTGATGAGCGAGTATACTCGCAGCTCGGGTGGTCTCCGAGTATTTTGGCGTGCTCAGAGATTTAGTTTTCGTCTCCTCAGCTACATGATTTGAGACTGCTAGACAGCTTGAATACATGTGTGGAATGCCTGTTTGTTAGGGAATTCCCACATGTATTCAGCCTGTCTACAAGTCGCAAATCATGCAGCTGAGACGAGGAAAACTAAATCTCCGAGTTTACCAAAACACTCGGAGATCACCAGAGCGTGCTCGGGGAGACACGAGCATCGATGCTACTCGCCCATCACTAGTAACAGGAAAAAATGGAGCCAGAAATTTTTGCGCAATTTCTCCTGAGTATTCCGATTCCCCATATGTGGGGGGAAACCACTGTTTGGGCACACGGCAGGGCTCGTAAGGGAAAGAGCACCATTTGACTTTTTGAATGTAAAATTTGCTGGAATAATTAGGGGAAACCATGTCACGTTTGTAGATTCCCTGATGTGCTTAAACAGTGGAAGTACAAATTACACTATTTTGGAAACTAGACCTCTCAGGGAACTTATCTAGATGTGTGGTGAGCACCTTGAACCCCCAGGTGCTTTACAGAAGTTTAGAGCATTGAACTGTGAAAGTAAAAAAATCTAATTTTTCCCACAAAAATGTTTTTTAACCCAAAATTTTGCATCTTCACAAGGGTAACAGGAGAAATTGCACCATACAATTTGTTTTGCAATTTCTCCTGAGTATGCTGATTCACAATATGTGGGGGAAATCTACTGTTTGGGCACATGGCAGGGCTCAGAAGGGAAGGAGCACCAATTGACTTTTTGAACAGAAAACTTGCTGGAATAATTAGCAGACGCTATGTCGTGTTTGGAGAGCCCCTGATGTGCCTAAACAGTAGAAACTCTCCACAAAGTGACACCATTTTGAAACTAGACCGCTCAAGGAATTTATCTAGATGTGTGGTGAGCAACTTAAACCGCCAGGTACTTCACAGTAGTTTATAACATTGAGCTGTAAAAATGAAAAAAATCTAATTTTTACTGCAAAAATTTTATTTTAGCCCCTGGGGCTAGTTTCACACTTGCGTTTATGTCCGCAGCGCAAGGTGCCGCTAAGCCCCGCCCCCTGCCGTGCCTCCTCCAGTCATCTCCGGCTAGTGTCGCACAGCGCTGCATGCGATCTGCACACCCTATCTTTAGCATAGGGTGTGCAGACCGTGCGCTGACCGTGCGCTAGCAGGATTTTGCGTGCGCTGCACCCTTTTGACGGTGCGCCGATGCCCGCCGAACGCACCATGTTGCATTTTGGTGCGCTCGGAGCACCGTCAAAAGGGCGCAGCGTGCGCAAAATCCTACTAGCGCATGGCCAGCACACGGTCTGTGCACCCTATGCTACAGATAGGGTGTGCAGATCGCATGCAGTGCTGTGCGACACTAGGCGGAGATGACCGGAGGGGGTGCGGCAGGGGGCGGGGCTTAGCGGCGCCTTGCGCTGCGAGCAATAACGCTATTGTGAAACTAGCTTAACTTGAGCCGAGCCGAGCCTTACTGCAATCTTTCGGAGGCAGAATGGAAAAAAATCAGCAGCAGGTGAAGAATTAGTTTTATTTATTTTTTACACCGTTCCTTGTGCTGTATATGTGTTGAGACAACTTTATTTTTTGGGGCGGTGCGACTACAGGGATAGCAAATTTATATTGTTTTATTTGTTTGGTTGCTGTCACACACTAAAAGACGATTTTTACTGTAAAAACAACTTTTGCATCGCCCTATTTTGAGAGCTATAATTTTTCCATATTTCTGCAGACAGTCATGTGAGGTGGCCTCAAACTGGAAAAAGTTTGTGGATAGATTGTAAGATAGAATTGGTGGTCTATTCACTCATCGCGTGGTTTCGAAGTCAATACGACTTCTTCTTCAGGAGGTGCTATATTGACTTCGAAATGCGTTGAGTGAATAAACCACCAATTCTATCTTACAATCGGATGGATCGTGATTTGTACAGCAGCACGGGTGATATCCACAAACTTTTCCTAGTGTGATACTACGTTTTGGTCACCGGTTTTAACCAGTGGATCTGCAGCAGCTGTCAACTCTGATTAGTTTCCACGCTCTAATGTAAAGATACATCAGGTGAGTGCAATCTGATTGCATACCCTATCATCTCCATCGGACAAGACCCTATTCGCGCTTTTCTCTCCTACAGTATTCCTCATTGATGTGAGATAACCTGTCAGCCTTGCAGTCACGAGTTAGTTAAATCATGCACTGAGCATGATCTATCTTGCCAGTGCCTGGGGACCCGGATCTTGTCATGACAAAATTGGGTCACAATGGCAACCATCGAGCCCCGCAATGATATCGCGGAGGTGCCGATCGGAGGGCAGAGGTGGTTCCCTCCCTCTGCCTGCCTTCTTAATACTGCATTCGATATCAATTGCACCACTTAGGTGGTTAAAGTGTCAGAATCTGCTGACAACCAGCGGTAATTGCTCGCGCACAGCGTCTCTGCACGCAAAATCGCCTGGACATATCCATACATCCAAGGTCGGTAAGTACCTACCAACCTGGACGTATGGATACATCCAACGCTGTAAAGGAGTCACAGCTTTTCACTATCATAAAAATGTTGCTTCAAATCTGCACCAAAAAAAGCATCAACTAAGGCAAAAATCATAAAATGCATCAAAAATGCGATAATCAGAGAAGATTTTTATCGTGTAGTTTGGTGCGGATCCTGCAGAAAACAAAAAAACAATCAATATTTAGGCAATGTGTGAACATGACCTTACAGACATAAAAAAAAGCTAGATGTCATATAGTGCAGTGTTGTGAGTTCATTTTCCCCTTCGCTGCTGAGGTCTGGTGAACTCCCTCTTCTGGTAAAGGAAGGTAGTGAGCCTGATTATCAAGCACCTGAGCCTAATGATGATGACTGGCTGAGTGGAGTTACAGACTGGATATAAGGCCGGCGACACCCTTCTGCCTTGCGGGTGATTTCTCTGAGGGATTCTTGGAGACCAGTCTGGATTCCTGCTCCTCAAAAGCTAAGTTTTCTGCTCTGCTTTTTGCATTTGTGTTTTGATTTTGTTTTGCTTTGTTTTTCTGGATTTCTGCCATTCCCTGCTGGGGTGAGCTGAATTCCTATTAGCTCTGTCTTCAGAAAATACCTGAGTACTGATATAGTATTTTTGAAGCCTAGCGTCTTCAGGGCCTTTTTCCATATCAGTCTGTTGGCTTTTGTCTTTGATAGGGTTTTGGCAGATTGCAGACAGCAACCTTCCTTTCCTGTCCTATTTAGTTAGATTGGGCCCCATCGTTTGCTCAGCCTATCTTTCTATCTGTGTAAGTGTTTTTTCATCTTGCTTCACCGTCATTATATGTTGGGGGCTGCCTATTACTTTGGGGTCTGCTCTGGGGCAGTTTAGATTTCCCTTTCTGTCTTTAGGCTATTTAGCTCTCCGGCTGTGATCGAGGGGTCTAGGGCACCGTAGGAACCCCCCACGGCTACTGCTAGTTGTGTTGATAGGTTCAGGGGTCTGCAATCTGATAGCGGCCAACTTCTCTGGTTTTCTGGACGTAGCGACTATTTTTGTGTTTGCCTCCTACGGTGACTCTTTCATAACAGTGCAGCTACATAAAGATGAGGAAGTTCTGGCTGCTCCAACTGTAAATGAATGAACAAAAAAAATGTATTAGAGATGAGCAGGATGCACAGATGACCATGATGATTCAATGATTCATCGCACAGGCGCACGTGAGACCGGACAGAGAGAGGGTGATACCATACTGCGCAGGCGCCGTTAACGGTGTCGGCGTACTTCAACTCACCACCTCTGTTCATCATGCAGGGGCGAGTTCGCGCAGCGTGATATGATGATCGATCAAAGGAAAGACGATGGAACACTGTGCAAGCGTAGTTCGTGATGTCTGGTCGTCCTTCAGCTCACCACCTCTAATCATCACGCAGGCATGATAAATTACCGCGCATGCGCCAGATCAGATGGCCACTCGGGCTCCTATCAAACCCGCCCCCTGTCTTATTTGAGCAATGTATCTGCAAGACTTAACCCTAAATGTACCTAGGTCACCTAATACATGAAAAAGGCACAGGGTCAAGAGAAGCCCCCAACCAAAAAGGGTTTAAATGCACAATACGCAAAGTGGAACTAAAGAAATTAACACTTGATTTAACGATCTCACCCAATATATATGTGGACAGGCCAGGATCAAAAAGACCCATCCACAAAGGGCTACAAAATTATGCTCAAGCAGATATAACTTCTATGTATATACAGATAAAAAAAAAACATATGCATTACCACAAACATATGGCAAAAGAACACTTAACGCCAAAAAATCTTGCATTGGCGGTAACATAGTCAATATATGTAGTCGAGATTAATGGAGTAAACGTATCAGCAGCAATAGAAAGGCATAGCTCACTCCGCATAGCCACATTCACTATAATATCCCACATCATCCCGTCATCCAGAGCAACCGAACTACTACCCCTAATATCCCACATCATCCCGTCAGCCAGAGCCACCGGACTACTACCCCTAATATCCCACATCATCCCGTCATCCAGAGCTACCGGACTACTACCCCTAATATCCCACATCATCCCGTCAGCCAGAGCCACCGGACTACTACCCCTAATATCCCACATCATCCCGTCAGCCAGAGCCACCGGACTACTACCCCTAATATTCCACATCATCCCGTCAGTCAGAGCCACCGGACTACTACCTCTAATATCCCACATCATCCCGTCAGCCAGAGCCACCGGACTAATACCCCTAATATCCCACATCATCCCGTCAGTCAGAGCCACCGGACTACTACCCCTAATATCCCACATCATCCCGTCAGCCAGAGCCACCGGACTACTACCACTAATATCCCACATCATCCCGTCAGCCAGAGCCACCGGACTACTACCCCTAATATCCCACATCATCCCGTCAGTCAGAGCTACCGGACTACTACCACTAATATCCCACATCATTCCGTCAGCCAGAGCTACCGGACTACTACCCCTAATATCCCACATCATCCCGTCAGCCAGAGCCACCGGACTAATACCCCTAATATCCCACATCATCCCGTCAGCCAGACCCACCGGACTACTACCCCTAATATCCCACATCATCCCGTCAGCCAGAGCCACCGGACTACTACCCCTAATATCCCACATCATCCCGTCAGCCAGAGCCACCGGACTACTACCCCTAATATCCCACATCATCCCGTCAGCCAGAGCCACCGGACTAATACCCCTAATATCCCACATCATCCCGTCAGCCAGAGTCACCGGACTACTACCCCTAATATCCCACATCATCCCGTCAGCCAGAGCCACCGGTCTACTACCCCTAATATCCCACATCATCCCGTCAGCCAGAGCCACCGGACTAATACCCCTAATATCCCACATCATCCCGTCAGCCAGAGCCACCGGACTACTACCCCTAATATCCCACATCATCCCGTCAGCCAGAGCCACCGGACTACTACCACTAATATCCCACATCATCCCGTCAGCCAGAGCCACCGGACTACTACCACTAATATCCCACATCATCCCATCAGCCAGAGCCACCGGACTACTACCCCTAATATCCCACATCATCCCATCAGCCAGAGCCACCGGACTACTACCCCTAATATCCCACATCATCCCGTCAGCCAGAGCTACCGGACTACTACCCCTAATATCCCACACCATCCCGTCAGCCAGAGCTACCGGACTACTACCACTAATATCCCACATCATCCCGTCAGCCAGAGCCACCGGACTACTACCCCTAATATCCCACATCATCCCATCAGCCAGAGCCACCGGACTACTACCCCTAATATCCCACATCATCCCGTCAGCCAGAGCTACCGGACTACTACCACTAATATCCCACATCATCCCGTCAGCCAGAGCCACCAGACTACTACCCCTAATATCCCACATCATTCCGTCAGCCAGAGCTACCGGACTACTACCCCTAATATCCCACATCATCCCGTCAGCCAGAGCTACCGGACTACTACCCCTAATATCCCACATCATCCCGTCAGCCAGAGCTACCGGACTACTACCCCTAATATCCCACATCATTCCGTCAGCCAGAGCCACCGGACTAATACCCCTAATATCCCACATCATCCCGTCAGCCAGAGCCACCGGACTACTACCCCTAATATCCCACATCATCCCGTCAGCCAGAGCCACCGGACTACTACCCCTAATATCCCACATCATCCCGTCAGTCAGAGCTACCGGACTACTACCACTAATATCCCACATCATTCCGTCAGCCAGAGCTACCGGACTACTACCCCTAATATCCCACATCATCCCGTCAGCCAGAGCCACCGGACTAATACCCCTAATATCCCACATCATCCCGTCAGCCAGACCCACCGGACTACTACCCCTAATATCCCACATCATCCCGTCAGCCAGAGCCACCGGACTACTACCCCTAATATCCCACATCATCCCGTCAGCCAGAGCCACCGGACTACTACCCCTAATATCCCACATCATCCCGTCAGCCAGAGCCACCGGACTAATACCCCTAATATCCCACATCATCCCGTCAGCCAGAGTCACCGGACTACTACCCCTAATATCCCACATCATCCCATCAGCCAGAGCCACCGGTCTACTACCCCTAATATCCCACATCATCCCGTCAGCCAGAGCCACCGGACTAATACCCCTAATATCCCACATCATCCCGTCAGCCAGAGCCACCGGACTACTACCCCTAATATCCCACATCATCCCGTCAGCCAGAGCCACCGGACTACTACCACTAATATCCCACATCATCCCATCAGCCAGAGCCACCGGACTACTACCACTAATATCCCACATCATCCCATCAGCCAGAGCCACCGGACTACTACCCCTAATATCCCACATCATCCCATCAGCCAGAGCCACCGGACTACTACCCCTAATATCCCACATCATCCCGTCAGCCAGAGCTACCGGACTACTACCCCTAATATCCCACACCATCCCGTCAGCCAGAGCTACCGGACTACTACCACTAATATCCCACATCATCCCGTCAGCCAGAGCCACCGGACTGCTACCCCTAATATCCCACATCATCCCATCAGCCAGAGCCACCGGACTACTACCCCTAATATCCCACATCATCCCGTCAGCCAGAGCTACCGGACTACTACCACTAATATCCCACATCATCCCGTCAGCCAGAGCCACCAGACTACTACCCCTAATATCCCACATCATTCCGTCAGCCAGAGCTACCGGACTACTACCCCTAATATCCCACATCATCCCGTCAGCCAGAGCTACCGGACTACTACCCCTAATATCCCACATCATCCCGTCAGCCAGAGCTACCGGACTACTACCCCTAATATCCCACATCATTCCGTCAGCCAGAGCCACCGGACTAATACCCCTAATATCCCACATCATCCCGTCAGCCAGAGCCACCGGACTACTACCCCTAATATCCCACATCATCCCGTCAGCCAGAGCCACCGGACTACTACCCCTAATATCCCACATCATCCCGTCAGCCAGAGCCACCGGACTACTACCACTAATATCCCACATCATCCCGTCAGCCAGAGCCACCGGACTACTACCCCTAATATCCCACATCATGCCGTCAGCCAGAGCCACCGGACTACTACCACTAATATCCCACATCATCCCGTCAGCCAGAGCCACCGGACTACTACCCCTAATATCCCACATCATCCCGTCAGCCAGAGCCACCGGACTACTACCCCTAATATCCCACATCATCCCGTCAGCCAGAGCCACCGGACTACTACCACTAATATCCCACATCATCCCGTCAGCCAGAGCCACCGGACTACTACCACTAATATCCCACATCATCCCATCAGCCAGAGCCACCGGACTACTACCCCTAATATCCCACATCATCCCATCAGCCAGAGCCACCGGACTACTACCCCTAATATCCCACATCATCCCATCAGCCAGAGCCACCGGACTACTACCCCTAATATCCCACATCATCCCGTCAGCCAGAGCTACCGGACTACTACCCCTAATATCCCACATCATTCCGTCAGCCAGAGCCACCGGACTAATACCCCTAATATCCCACATCATCCCGTCAGCCAGAGCCACCGGACTACTACCCCTAATATCCCACATCATCCCGTCAGCCAGAGCCACCGGACTACTACCCCTAATATCCCACATCATCCCGTCAGCCAGAGCCACCGGACTACTACCACTAATATCCCACATCATCCCGTCAGCCAGAGCCACCGGACTACTACCCCTAATATCCCACATCATGCCGTCAGCCAGAGCCACCGGACTACTACCACTAATATCCCACATCATCCCGTCAGCCAGAGCCACCGGACTACTACCCCTAATATCCCACATCATCCCGTCAGCCAGAGCCACCGGACTACTACCCCTAATATCCCACATCATCCCGTCAGCCAGAGCCACCGGACTACTACCACTAATATCCCACATCATCCCGTCAGCCAGAGCCACCGGACTACTACCACTAATATCCCACATCATCCCATCAGCCAGAGCCACCGGACTACTACCCCTAATATCCCACATCATCCCATCAGCCAGAGCCACCGGACTACTACCCCTAATATCCCACATCATCCCATCAGCCAGAGCCACCGGACTACTACCCCTAATATCCCACATCATCCCGTCAGCCAGAGCTACCGGACTACTACCCCTAATATCCCACATCATCCCGTCAGCCAGAGCCACCGGACTACTACCACTAATATCCCACATCATCCCGTCAGCCAGAGCCACCGGACTACTACCCCTAATATCCCACATCATCCCGTCAGCCAGAGCCACCGGACTACTACCCCTAATATCCCACATCATCCCGTCAGCCAGAGCCACCGGACTACTACCCCTAATATCCCACATCATCCCGTCAGCCAGAGCCACCGGACTACTACCCCTAATATCCCACATCATCCCGTCAGCCAGAGCCACCGGACTATGTTAAATATTAATAATTCGTTAAATATTTCTTATTACACCCAGTTCTGTAGAATGCTTTAGCTTACATGACATAGGCTATTTTTAAGCTTGGCTCATGGTAGAAATGTCAGCTCACTACATATTTAAGTTTAGCCTTGAGGTAAATGTCAAACTCCATATATGTAGAGACCACGTGCTTTAGGAGACGTATATAATTCATGGCTAACTGTAGAGGTCGCTCTTCTTCTTCCCTCACCATCATGAGACACAGACGCAAGATGACATAACTCAACAGCTGGTATGTTACTTTATTACGAAGAAGCCGAACTGAGAGACAGACGCCATTTGCCATGTGAGATCCCGGAGAGAAAGAAGAATACATGCTGCTTTGCTATGAACAATGGACAATATCTCTTTCACTTATTTTTATTCACCTGTTTTTCTGTAATAACCTTTCTTTGATGGAAGAATCCAAATAAACCACTATATTTTTATCTGGTACCTAGTCCTGAGTATTTTACAGGATATGCATTATTTTACATTGGAGAGCCAGCCAGATCTGAATTTTTGTACTTTTTTGCGGATTTCCCTCAACTTGCCCACACGGGGGATTGGACTTTGCTAACGTCAAATCATATGTGCAAGTTATCGGGAATTCCACTACTTACAAGAATCACACAGAACCTAGAAGTAAGAATTGCCAGATAGATTGAGAAGTACTACAAGTGCCAAAGTGCCAGACGTGCTGAAACCAAGACAACAGGAACCCAGCGTTGTCCATCAAAGGAACAAGCTGAGACATTTCAAGGTAAGATAAAATGGATGTCATTAATTGTCTTGCTAAGCAGAGTAAATTGAAATTTAAGTCTGTAGACAATTCTAATTCAGAAGTTTTATGGTTAAGTTTATATGCCGAGTGTGAACTCGAGAATCAGAGGTTAGATTCTAAGTTTTTCAATAGAGAAAGAGAGAGATTAAAAAATATTCTACAGATGGTAGATATATTTCATAGATCTGTGTCAGAGAAATCTAAAAATGATTGTTGTGATGTTCCCGAGATTCACTGTAATGTGGAGAAACAGTTACAAGTAGCAGCTATTGAAGGTGACCTTGCAGACGTGGAACAAGATGGAGAAGTAGGAGGAGACTTCAGAACTGACGTAGAGGACGTACAAGGGAAAGACGTACCACTAAAAATAGACGACTCACAGGCCCAAATCCGAAGGAAAACTTTGATAAAGATATGCCAAATAATTCCTGCTTATGACAACAAAATAGATGTTTGTAGAAACTCTGAGATTTTTGAAAGTTGTTCTGATAAATTTGATTTATCTAACGAGGAGAAGAATCAGTTGTTCAAAATGTGGATCCCTGTAAATTTTGCTAGGAGATTGTCTTTAAAGTTATCTGGTGAAACACATGAGAATTTAACTGATAAAGACAGATTAAAAATTCTCATTTTTTGTTCATCAAATGAAAATCATCCAGATATTGATATTCTTCAAAAATTAAGGATTGGTCGGAAGGAATGTATTTTTACGTTCATGTCCATATATGAACGTTTGTATAGAATGCTGAGTGAGAATGTCAAAACACCGTCCCTCATAAGGAGTTTTGTAAGCAAATTTTGGTTTCTAAATCCTGCATCTCGTGTTATTGCGTCACAAAAAGATTCTTTGTTTGAATGTGCGCAATCCCTTGATTTTGCCAGAAAACACGAGAATCGTGAGAGGAAAGTAAATTGTGCTAATTTTGTAAAGACAGGCAGAGTAAAATCTTATCAGAAGCTTGTATTAGCAAAGCCTTCTAAAATGAGATTTCCCCAAAATCAAATCTACGAAGAAAGAAAAAGAAAATCACATGTTTGTTATAAGCCATATGGAATGATGCAAAGGAACACCGAAAAGACACAAATGGAATTAAGAAAAATGATGAGTTCTGATCTTCTTCCTGTAACCAAGATGGCCGAATTTAACAGACAGAAACAGGTGGTGAGTGACATCATGGCCTGTAAACTGAATACTCTGCTCCAAGAATCTATCAGCTTTAAAATGGCAAGAACCTTTCAGGATATTTTTTGCAGAGAAATAAGTATGGGTGTAGGAATTGGCTAGGAAAAAAGTAATATATATTGTGTAACAGTGTTATACAATTAGTGAGTTATAGAGTATAATCCTGTAGTTTTATGGTTTGTGGATATATACATAGTCATACAGTATATATAGAGTGTTTGTAGAAGTAGGAATAGTAGAACTGTATTTTTTAATGAAAATTAAAATCTACATCAGTAATAATATATAGAATATGAATATGATATTAACCTTATTTTTTATGTTTCCTTAGAATTTTCATTTCAAAGCAGGACTTAATCGGGAAAAATTCTCTTACAAGGATTTATGCCTTTATTTACACAGGAAGTTGCAATAATTGCATGATTTTATATCTAACCCTTAAAAGGAAATAACTAATTGCTTTTTAAAATGTTCTGGGTGTGTGCTTTACTGCATGGTTTGAATGACAACCACAGCAGGGGAATTTGAACCTTGTTCTAATAATACAAGTATACCAGTATACTATGTCCCTGTTCCTTAGGAAAATAATTTATAAGGGGGTCTCAACTTTTGCAAACCAATGGAATTTTTTTTCCAGGCCTAAATGTCAAGTATAGCTATACAACATATATTTATGTCATGTGGAGGAATATTCAAAGAAATATTAAGAGACTAAATTGAAATAGTTTACAATGCATTGATAATTAGGATAATTTGGGTTAAAATACGTGTATTCATCACACCTTCGTATGTGAGGTATTTGGTTTAAACTACACAGTCTGAGTGACAGTGACTGAGTGTATGAGCAGCTGCTGAGCGAGTAATGTGATACGTTTGTGAGGCCTCAGGATTCTGAATGAGGAAAGAAAAAAAAAACCCCAAAAGCTTTTATCTTTAGGAAATTATTAGAATATTAAGATACATAATGAAATATTATCTATACAACATATATTTCTATATTTCTATAGTAATTATTATTTTTTGATTTAGTTAATAGTGGATAAGTGCAAAGTGCAATCGCACATCAAAATGGTTTATGCAAATTAATTTTTCCAAAGGATAATTTTATGATATTCAAATTAATTTTAATGGTTACACATCTTCAGACAAATAATGGTATAAGCAAGTATAATATTTACACAATTTATAAATTAATTATTTTTAATTTTGGTTTTGATAAATGAATTATTTCATGAAACAATATTTTTTGGTATTAAGGGGGAAAATATGTTTTTTATCCTGACTACATCATCACATTTGATTAATACTTCTTCTTCACACATTTTAATAGGAAAAAATATTAATAAGGTGCAATGGTATAAGTATTGGGTATAATAACAAGTATTATAAGGATTCATTTCTTTACACTAAGAGGAATTACATGCAAAGTTGCATAATTTGAATATTTTGGTAACACAAGTTTATGACAATTATGAAATAATCCAGATCATGGAAATATTAAGGGTATATGTTACTGAAGACATAACTACTCTGCATCAACATAAAGGCCTTATTCTTATTTTTATTTTTATTCTTATTTTTCATTATTTTTAATTCTTTCACCAATATTTAGTAAAGTAATATCTACTGAGAATATTGCTTCATTAAATATAGCAATTATATGGTTCTATTACTAAGGAAAATGTTTCACTTCTGAGTTATATGCAACAATTCTTTTATTCATTCATTCGCTCACTCATATATTCTTATTTTGGTTCATGGCTTTACATTCCTACATATTATTAGTATAATGAATATATTCCTTATTAATAAAGATGATAACACTGGTTACATAAAACACAGTGACACCTATGGGTTGAAAAAGGTAATTACACCTATGACATAAAAAAATGTTCTATCACATGAAAAATGCGGATAATAATGTATTATCGTTTATTATTTCAAATATTGAAATCCATATATGGTACAAATTCTGATAATAATTATATGGATATTACTGATTGCTATGGTACGCTGTGATATTATGGGATAGGGAAATTACCAGATTTGGTATAGAATAGAGAATGAAGACTTCAAGCAAGATACTGAAATTACGTTAATAAAGACTTTTCATATTAAAATTGATTATTATCAGTTGCAAGAAGAAGAATGCCGCGATCCAGAAGTCCCAGAAGGTAACAAAGCTATGACTTCTCAGTAAGACTGTGTTAATTACAAGTGCAGTATCCACCACTGACAGTCACAAGTGCAGTATCCACCACCGACAGTCACAATTAAAGTGTCTAACCTGACAACCAGAGGACGATGATCCTACGATGCTGATGTGAACTGTGTTATCACGTTCTTATCAAGTTCCAGAAGTTTTCAATCACCTGTAAAGCTTCGATGTAAAGCTGGTGAACAATGAAGGTAATTAACCCTGACATATGTCCTGTGCATTAGGACAAGGACTGGTTATGGTGCTATGTTTAGCAAGGAAGAGTCATTTTAACCCTTGCTTTGCTGACCAAAGACGTCACACCTGTTCAAAGACCAGTACCGATGGAGGATTCCAGAATATCCAAGGCGAGCCAATATAAGCCCAGGTTTTTAAAGATAACACTGCACAGATATTAAAGCTGCATAGACTTTGTTTTCGTATTAACATTTGAAATTATGGACTTTGATTTGATACACAACACAATTTCTATATGCTATAGAAAAACTGTGTTTTTAAAAGAACCAAGAAGAAGACAGAAGACATCAAAATGAAGACCAGATGACATCAGATGATGATGACTGGACCTGAGATGCTTCAATTTAGACTTAGGGAAGTATAATTATACATATTTTATATGAATATTGTTCACGGCTTACCATAACATGAATTCACATCAATTATGTCATTGAGTACTTATAACGGTAATCTAATATTATTATTATTATTATTATTATTATTATTATTATTATTATTGATATTAAATTATTTTGTCAAAGAAGAAGAA
The DNA here is from genome assembly GCF_039654945.1 of Dendrobates tinctorius. NCBI lineage: Eukaryota > Metazoa > Chordata > Amphibia > Anura > Dendrobatidae > Dendrobates > Dendrobates tinctorius. Next base: position 16,803,231 of record NW_027361998.1, on the reverse strand, counting down.
AAGAAGAAAAAAGATCGTTATATTTGAGGGTTCCAATTAATGTCTGTCTCCCTCAAAAGGGGGAATTGTTAAATATTAATAATTCGTTAAATATTTCTTATTACACCCAGTTCTGTAGAATGCTTTAGCTTACATGAAATAGGCTATTTTTAAGCTTGGCTCATGGTAGAAATGTCAGCTCACTACATATTTAAGTTTAGCCTTGAGGTAAATGTCAAACTCCATATATGTAGAGACCACGTGCTTTAGGAGACGTATATAATTCATGGCTAACTGTAGAGGTCGCTCTTCTTCTTCCCTCACCATCATGAGACACAGACGCAAGATGACATAACTCAACAGCTGGTATGTTACTTTATTACGAAGAAGCCGAACTGAGAGACAGACGCCATTTGCCATGTGAGATCCCGGAGAGAAAGAAGAATACATGCTGCTTTGCTATGAACAATGGACAATATCTCTTTCACTTATTTTTATTCACCTGTTTTTCTGTAATAACCTTTCTTTGATGGAAGAATCCAAATAAACCACTATATTTTTATCTGGTAACTAGTCCTGAGTATTTTACAGGATATGCATTATTTTACACTCGTCATGACCACAGTAACCTTCCACAGCTGGTTTCTGTAGTGTAGTGGTTATCACGTTCGCCTAACACGAGAAGGGTCCCCAGTTCGAAACTGGGCAGAAACACGCAGTTACCCTTTGGTATCCAAGCGTTTGACTTTCAGTTCTTGATCTCGATTGCTTGTTGTCACCACAGTAAGCGCTTGCATCCGGATTCTGTAGTGTAGCGGTTATCACATTCGCCTCACACGCAAAAAGTCCCCAGTTCGAAACTGGGCAGAAACACAGCTATTTCTCTTGGAAAACGATCTTTTTGACTTTCAGTGCTTGTTCTTTATTGCTTGCCATGACCACAGCATTTTTTGTTTGTTTGAATCGGTTGGTTTCTGTAGTGAAGCGGTTATCATGTTTGCTTTACACGCGAAAGGTCCTCAGTTCGAAACTGGGCAGAAACACAGCGTTCCTCTTGCAAACTAGCGCTTTTGACAATGAGTGCTTGATCTTTAATGCTTGCCATGACCACAGTAAACGCTCTTGTCTGGTTACTGTAGTGTAGTGATTGTCCTGTTTGCCATCCTCCTGAAAGTTCCCTGTTTTGATCCCGGGCAGAAACATGTGGCTTTTCTTTATTTTGATCACAAACGTATATTGTTGGCTTAATTAGCCTTAGTTAGCATATTCTATTGCTGGTTTAATGAGCATTACGTTTACCAATGTGATTATTTCTACCCGTTTTTGCTTTTGGCAAGCATGTGTGTTTTTGACAGTGTCTAAGTGTTCCTAATTCAAGTAACACCTGATAGGATCAAGGTGCGAAAGCAGGCATCTAGGTGCTTTTTCTTTTTGGCTTCTGGACAAAGGCATAAGAATGTTTTGTGGAGCATGGTTTTGTTTCCCTGTTTGTTCTTTTTCTCCAATAGCCTGACAAATGAAAGGTTCCTGTGTTGCAAAATGCACTTTGTCCTGTCTTCAGACATAGAGGAAGACCTCTTGACTTTGGCTGGCTGTTTTTTCTTTTCAAGTTCATTTCAGCATGTTTAAACATCTTTAGCTTTGCATGCAGTTTCTGAAGTGTAGTGGTTGTCACGTTCACCTCACCCGCGAACGGTCCCCAGTTCGAAACTGGATAGAAGCATGACATTAGGCGTTGATATTAAAGCTTTTGACGTTGAGTCTTTGTTCTTGATGGCTCGTCATGACCACAGTAACCTTCCGCAGCCGGTTTCTGTAGTGTAGTGGTTATCACGTTCGCCTAACACGCAAAAGGTCCCCAGTTCGAAACTGGGCATAAACACGCTGTTACCCTTTGGTATCCAAGCTTTTGACTTTCAGTTCTTGATCTCGATTGCTTGTTGTCACCACAGTAAGCGCTTGCATCCGGTTTCTGTAGTGTAGCGGTTATCATGTTTGCCTCACACGCGAAAGGGCCCCAGTTCGAAACTGGGCAGAAACACAGCTTTTTCTCTTGGAAAACGATCTTTTTGACTTTCAGTGCTTGTTCTTTATTGCTTGCCATGACCACAGCATTTTTTGGTTGTTTGAATCGGTTGGTTTCTGTAGTGTAGCGGTTATCACGTTCGCTTTACATGCGAAAGATCCTTAGTTCGAAACTGGGCAGGAACACAGCGTTCCTCTTGCAAACAAGCGCTTTTGACAATGAGTGCTTGATCTTTAATGCTTGCCATGACCACAGTAAACGCTCTTGTCTGGTTACTATAGTGCAGTGATTGTCCTGTTTGCCATCCTCCTGAAAGTTCCCTGTTTTGATCCCGGGCAGAAACATGTGGCTTTTCTTTATTTTGATCACAAACATATATTGTTGGCTTAATTAGCCTTAGTTAGCATATTCTATTGCTGGTTTAATGAGCATTACTTTTACCAATGTGATTATTTCTACCCGTTTTTGCTTTTGGCAAGCATGTGTGTTTTTGACAGTGTCTAAGTGTTCCTAATTCAAGTAACACCTGATAGGATCAAGGTGCGAAAGCAGGCATCTAGGTGCTTTTTCTTTTTGGCTTTTGGACAAAGGCATGAGAATGTTTTGTGGAGCATGGTTTTGTTTCCCTGTTTGTTCTTTTTCTCCAATAGCCTGACAAATGAAAGGTTCCTGTGTTGCAAAATGCACTTTGTCCTGTCTTCAGACATAGAGGAAGACCTCTTGACTTTGGCTGGCTGTTTTTTTCTTTTTCAAGTTCATTTCAGCATGTTTAAACATCTTTAGCTTTGCATGGAGTTTCTGAAGTGTAGTGGTTGTCACGTTCACCTCACACGCGAACGGTCCCCAGTTCGAAACTGGATAGAAGCATGACATTAGGCGTTGATATTAAAGCTTTTGACGTTGAGTCTTTGTTCTCGATGGCTCATCATGACCACAGTAACGTTCCGCAGCCGGTTTCTGTAGTGTAGTGGTTATCACGTTCGCCTAACACGCGAAAGGTCCCCAGTTCGAAACTGGGCAGAAACACAGCTTTTTCTCTTGGAAAACGATCTTTTTGACTTTCAGTGCTTGTTCTTTATTGCTTGCCATGACCACAGCATTTTTTGCTTGTTTGAATAGGTTGGTTTCTGTAGTGTAGAGGTTATCACGTTCGTTTTACATGCGAAAGGTCCTAAGTTCGAAACTGGGCAGAAACACAGTGTTTCTCTTGCAAACTAGCGCTCTTGACAATGAGTGCGTGATCTTTAATCCTTGCCATGACCACAATAAATGCTCTTGTCTGATTACTGTAGTGTAGTGATTGTCCTGTTTGCCATCCTCCTGAAAGTTCCCTGTTTTGATCCCGGGCAGAAACATGTGGCTTTTCTTTATTTTGATCACAAACGTATATTGTTGGCTTAATTAGCCTTAGTTAGCATATTCTATTGCTGGTTTAATGAGCATTACTTTTACCAATGTGATTATTTCTACCCGTTTTTGCTTTTGGCAAGCATGTGTGTTTTTGACAGTGTCTAAGTGTTCCTAATTCAAGTAACACCTGATAGGATCAAGGTGCGAAAGCAGGCATCTAGGTGCTTTTTCTTTTTGGCTTTTGGACAAAGGCATGAGAATGTTTTGTGGAGCATGGTTTTGTTTCCCTGTTTGTTCTTTTTCTCCAATAGCTTGACAAATGAAAGGTTCCTGTGTTGCAAAATGCACTTTGTCCTGTCTTCAGACATAGAGGAAGACCTCTTGACTTTGGCTGGCTGTTTTTTTCTTTTTCAAGTTCATTTCAGCATGTTTAAACATCTTTATCTTTGCATGGAGTTTCTGAAGTGTAGTGGTTATCACTAGAGTTGAGCGACTTTTGGTTTTTTAGGGTCGCGTTTCGTTTCGTGAAACCCGACTTTTCCAAAAGTCGGGTCGAGCAAGATCGTCCGATTAAAGGGAAAAGTCGGGGTCGTCCCGAAACACGAAACCCAATGTAAGTCAATGGGCAATAAAAGTCGGCAGTGAGAGGAGGACAGGAAACACACCAACAGTGCCCATTTGAATGCCAAAAACATCAATTCTTCTTACTTAAGCTTGTCAACCTTAATTAACTTCATAATATAAGTTACGCACTGAAAAATGGGTGTTATTTGGCTAAAGTTGTGGGGGGGGGGAGGGCTGGCTGCAGGTTTTCATGTGCCCTGGGCGAAAGAGCGCCCCTTTAACACATACCACAACTCATCATGCCCCGATACGGCAGATAAATAGCGGTATAGTACAATGAAAAATACCTCACTTTTTACATCTCATGACGAGGCCCATCTATTTCTCCATACAGAATCATTGGTCCCATATAATGTTTGAAACAGTATATGATGAGCTCCACATAATGCTACAGTATATGTTGGTCCCCATGGATGAAGCTCCACTGTCTTATGGGCCCAAATAATGCTCCAAACATAATGGGCCCCATTTCTAATGCTCTAGTGTATAATGGGCCCTGTACATGCTGCTCCAGTGTCTGATGTCCACCTTTGGAATGTTCCAGTGTATGGTGGGCCCCATCTATCATTCTCCAGAGTATAGTGCTCCCCAAAAATTGCTGTCCCAACATTGAAAACAATCAAATAAGTCTCCTCGCTAGGGAATCCCTGTACTTGTCTGGACAGGTGCTGTAGCTTGCTTAACAGCTCGCCAGCCGTTCTCACGCCCAGTATGGATTGCACGTGATTGCACAAAGTTTAGAAAGGGTACCGTATCCCTGGATAACATGTATGGATAGCGTACACATTCAAAATATATGTCTATACAGCATGAGGCAGGCTCAGACGGTGTTAGGCCCAGTATGGATTGCACGTCATTGCACAAAGGTTAGAAAGGGTACCGTATCCCCGGATAACATGTATGGATAGCGTACACATTCAAAATATATGTCTATACAGCATGAGGCAGGCTCAGACGGTGTTAGGCCCAGTATGGATTGCACGTCATTGCACAAAGGTTAGAAAGGGTACCGTATCCCCGGATAACATGTATGGATAGCGTACACATTCAAAATATATGTCTATACAGCATGAGGCAGGCTCAGACGGTGTTAGGCCCAGTATGGATTGCACGTCATTGCACAAAGGTTAGAAAGGGTACCGTATCCCTGGATAACATGTATGGATAGCGTACACATTCAAAATATATGTCTATACAGCATGAGGCAGGCTCAGACGTTGTTAGGCCCAGTATGGTTTGCACGTCATTGCACAAAGGTTAGAAAGGGTACCGTATCCCCGGATAACATGTATGGATAGCGTACACATTCAAAATATATGTCTATACAGCATGAGGCAGGCTCAGACGGTGTTAGGCCCAGTATGGATTGCACGTCATTGCACAAAGGTTAGAAAGGGTACCGTATCCCCGGATAACATGTATGGATAGCGTACACATTCAAAATATATGTCTATACAGCATGAGGCAGGCTCAGACGGTGTTAGGCCAAGTATGGATTGCACGTCATTGCACAAAGGTTAGAAAGGGTACCGTATCCCCTGATAACATGTATGGATAGCGTACACATTCAAAATATATGTCTATACAGCATGAGGCAGGCTCAGACGGTGTTAGGCCCAGTATGGATTGCACGTCATTGCACAAAGGTTAGAAAGGGTACCGTATCCCTGGATAACATGTATGGATAGCGTACACATTCAAAATATATGTCTATACAGCATGAGGCAGGCTCAGACGGTGTTAGGCCCAGTATGGATTGCACGTCATTGCACAAAGGTTAGAAAGGGTACCGTATCCCTGGATAACATGTATGGATAGCGTACACATTCAAAATATATGTCTATACAGCATGAGGCAGGCTCAGACGGTGTTAGGCCCAGTATGGATTGCACGTCATTGCACAAAGGTTAGAAAGGGTACCGTATCCCTGGATAACATGTATGGATAGCGTACACATTCAAAATATATGTCTATACAGCATGAGGCAGGCTCAGACGGTGTTAGGCCCAGTATGGATTTCACGTCATTGCACAAAGGTTAGAAAGGGTACCGTATCCCCGGATAACATGTATGGATAGCGTACACATTCAAAATATATGTCTATACAGCATGAGGCAGGCTCAGACGGTGTTAGGCCCAGTATGGATTGCACGTCATTGCACAAAGGTTAGAAAGGGTACCGTATCCCCGGATAACATGTATGGATAGCGTACACATTCAAAATATATGTCTATACAGCATGAGGCAGGCTCAGACGTTGTTAGGCCCAGTATGGTTTGCACGTCATTGCACAAAGGTTAGAAAGGGTACCGTATCCCCGGATAACATGTATGGATAGCGTACACATTAAAAATATATGTCTATACAGCATGAGGCAGGCTCAGACGGTGTTAGGCCCAGTATGGATTGCACATCATTGCACAAAGGTTAGAAAGGGTACCGTATCCCCGGATAACATGTATGGATAGCGTACACATTCAAAATATATGTCTATACAGCATGAGGCAGGCTCAGACGGTGTTAGGCCCAGTATGGATTGCACGTCATTGCACAAAGGTTAGAAAGGGTACCGTATCCCCGGATAACATGTATGGATAGCGTACACATTCAAAATATATGTCTATACAGCATGAGGCAGGCTCAGACGTTGTTAGGCCCAGTATGGATTGCACGTCATTGCACAAAGGTTAGAAAGGGTACCGTATCCCCGGATAACATGTATGGATAGCGTACACATTCAAAATATATGTCTATAAAGCATGAGGCAGGCTCAGACGGTGTTAGGCCCAGTATGGATTGCACGTCATTGCACAAAGGTTAGAAAGGGTACCGTATCCCCGGATAACATGTATGGATAGCGTACACATTCAAAATATATGTCTATACAGCATGAGGCAGGCTCAGACGGTGTTAGGCCCAGTATGGATTGCACGTCATTGCACAAAGGTTAGAAAGGGTACCGTATCCCCGGATAACATGTATGGATAGCGTACACATTCAAAATATATGTCTATACAGCATGAGGCAGGCTCAGACGTTGTTAGGCCCAGTATGGATTGCACGTCATTGCACAAAGGTTAGAAAGGGTACCGTATCCCCGGATAACATGTATGGATAGCGTACACATTCAAAATATATGTCTATACAGCATGAGGCAGGCTCAGATGGTGTTAGGCCCAGTATGGATTGCACGTCATTGCACAAAGGTTAGAAAGGGTACCGTATCCCTGGATAACATGTATGGATAGCATACACATTCAAAATATATGTCTCAGGAGGCAGGCTCAGACGGTGTCAGGCACAGTATGGATTTGATGGCCCAGATTACACAGCGGAGGAGCAGGGAGAGGTAAAGATTGCAAATGCTGTGTCCCTGCCCAAGCAAGGGGGGCCCACTCTTGGGCGTCGGTACTGGCACTGGGCCCCTCATAGTACAGCGGTGTGTCTGACGGCGGGTGTGCACCACCACCGTCAGAGACACTTGATTGCACTATGAGGGACCCTGTGCCAGTGCCCGCGCCCAAGAGTCGGCCTACCCACCTGTCCAGGGCAATGGCACTCGCACGGTGTCGTACGCTAGGTGGTTACCCCGGCCATGGGGGGGGAGGCAGCACAGTTAGGGAGTTTTAGAAAGTGGCATATGTTGATGTTGGACATTCAGCTGATGCAAAAGGCGAAATAGGTGAAGTACCAGGAAGAGGTGGACCAAAGCAAGCCATTTTTCTGTCACCCTATGTGTCATCAGGGGAAGGTGGGACAAAATCCTTGGAAACCCATGCGTGGTTCATTTTAATGAAGGTTAGATCATCCACATTTTGGGTTGACTGACGGGTCCTTTTTTCTGTCAGGATTGATCCAGCTGCACTGAAGACTCTTTCCGATAGCACACTTGCAGCTGGGCAAGCGAGCTCCTGTAAGGCATATTGGGCCAATTCAGGCCAGGTGTACAGTTTAGCGGCCCAATAGTCAAAGGGGAATGACCTGTGTGGGAGAACATCGATATGGGAGGAAAAGTAGTTTGTAACCATAGTTGACAACTGCTGTCTCCTGTCACTTTCCATCGATGCAGTATTACCAGTTGTGTGAGCGGTATTTGAAAAATCAGTCCACAACATTGTCATGAAACCCCTGTCTCCAATGCCACTTCTGCTGTGTGCACCACGAACACCTCTGCCAAGCTGCCCCCGGCCCGTACGGCTCGTATGAGAACCATCACCGCTGCTGTGTGCTGGGAATGCCTCAAGCAACCGATTTACCAGAGTTGCTTGTTTATTAGCCAATATTAGGTCAAGGTTCTCCTGTGGCATGATGTTTTGTAATTTGCCTTTATAGCGTGGATCCAGGATGCTGGCCAACCAGTAGTCGTCATCGTTCATCATTTTGGCAATGCGGGGGTCCCTTTTTAGGATCCGCAAGGCATAATCTGACATGTGGGCCAATGTTCCCGGTGTCAATGATGCACTGCGAGTGCTGGGTGGAGGAGCACTTTCTGGCAAATCCACATCCCTCCAGTCACGCACAAACCCTGTACCAGACCTTGCCACGCCAACATTTTCACTTGCCCCATGAGATGCATCCTCCTCCCCTAAGTAATCATCCCCATCATCCTCCTCCTCCTCTTCTTCCTCCACCTCGTCCAGGAGAGGTCCCTGAGCAGACAATGGCTGAATGTCATCAAGGATTCCCTCCTCCTCTTCCTCCTCATCAACATTGGCTGCAGACGCCTGCTCCTTAAGGTGCATCAAAGTTTGCATGAGCAGACGCATAAGTGGGATGCTCATGCTTAGGATGGCGTCGTCTGCGCTTACCAGCCATGTGCATTCCTCAAAACACTGAAGGACTTTACAAAGGTCTTTCAGCTTCGACCACTGCACGCCTGTCAACTCCATGTCTGCTCTCAAAGTGCCTGGCCGTGTATCCTCCCACAAATGCATTATGGCCTGCCTCTGCTCGCACAGCCGCTCCACCATGTGCAGGGTGGAGTTCCACCTTGTTGCAATGTCGATAATGAGGCGGTGGTTGGGAAGGTGGAGCAATCGCTGCAGCTTCTGCATGCGAACGGAGTGTACAGGCGACCGGCGGATGTGCGCGCACAGTCTTCGCACCTTCTGGAGCAGGGCTGTTAACTCCGGATAATTTTTGAGGAAGCACTGCACCACCAGGTTCAAGGTGTGAGCCAAGCAAGGTATGTGGCTGAGTTTTGAAAGGGCTATGGCTGCCACAAAATTACGGCCATTATCACTAACTACCTTGCCTGCCTCAAGATGTACACTGCCCAGCCATGACTCAGTTTGTCGCTTCAAGTACTCGGCCAGCACCTCGGCGGTGTGTCTGTCGCCCGAACACATCATCTGCAACACAGCCTGCTGACGCTTTCCACTAGCTGCTCGATAGGGGGACACATCGTGTGCAACAGTGGCAGCTGCAGATGGAGTGCTCGTACAACTGCGCTCTGTGGACGAGCTTTCGCTTCTGGAGGAGGAGGAGGAGGAGGAGGAGGGTCGAACGCCTACAGCCAACTGTTTCCTATACCATGGGCTAGGCAGCACTGTCCCACCACCGCTGTCCCCTGTGGACCCTGCATCCACCACATTAACCCCGTGCGCAGTGATGGACACGTAACGGCCCTGGCCATGCCGACTGGACCATGCATCAGTTGTGAGGTGCACCTTTCCGCTCACTGACTGCTTGAGTGCATGGACAATGCGGTCTTTCACATGATGGTGGAGGGCTGGGATGGCTTTGCGAGAGAAGAAGTGGCGACTGGGTAGGTCATAGCGTGGTACTGCATAGGCCATGAGTTCGTGGAAAGCTGTGCTTTCCACCAACCGAAAGGGCATCTTCTCAAACGAGATTAGTTTGGCAATGTGGGCGTTCAAACCCAGTGTACGCGGATGAGAGACTGAGTACTTTCTTGACCTACTCATAGTGTCTGGGAGGGTGAGCTGGACTTGAGAGCTGCATATGGTGGAAGTAGCGGTGGACAGGGCGGACTGAGAGAGGGTTGATGATGGTGATGGAGTTGGTGTTCTTTCTGATGGCCTAGAATCAGTCTTTCGTTGATATAACAGTGGGATTCCCTGACTGCTGTGGCCTTGCAACGACACCTCAACATTTGCTGCTGTGCTAACCGGTGGGCTTACAGTGGGGGAAACAATGTAGCATTGCTGACTACCTTCGTTGTGATCAGTTGCACATGTGGCACTTGAGGTTTGGTGTTGTGTCCACGCTTGCAAGTGCATGCTGGTTAAATGTCTAAGCATGCAACTGGTATTCAAATTTTTCAGATTTTTCCCTCGGCTAAAGGTCTTTGCGCACTTCTTACAGATAACCTTGGCCTGATCATGAGGATTTTGTTCAAAAAAGTGCCACACTGCACTCTTCCTACTTTGGCAGACATTTTGCGGCCTAGCACGCTGTGATCTTTTGACCCTCTGGACAAGCTGTCCAGCAACTCTTTTGATGTTTGGAACCTGTCTTTGGAGTGCTCCGGGCCTGCCAGATAACAGCTGTTGCGATGTCGATGTCTGCTGTGGATGCTCCTCATCTGAGCTATTGGAAGCAGCACCCTCTTCCCCCAATGGATGCCAATCTGGGTCAACAACTGGGTCATCCATCACCTCCTCTTCTATGTCATGTGCACCTTTCTCTGTGTCACCGTGTATGGTGGTATAGTGTGCGGGAAGGGGCACCTGAGTCTCATCAGGGTCAAAATCTGGCTCTGTACACTGCGAGGACAATGTAGTGCTCTGAGAGAATGTACCAGCAGAATCATCCATCAGCGGCTGTGCATCAGTGCACTCCATGTCAGATTCATCTTGGCCTGGGTAATTCACCATTTGACTTGATAATCCAGGCATGGTATGTGAAAACAGCTCCATGGAGTAATCAGTAGTATGGCCTGCATCATCCTTCAATCTTGGTTGGGGTGAAGGACACAAGGAAAGGTGTGGTTCATGAACATGAGCCTCCAATGACGACTCAGTGCTTTTACTTTTTACAACTGAAGAAGAGGAGGCGATAGAGCTGGAGGCTGAGTCAACAATGTAAGACAAAACTTTTTCCTGATGCTCTGCCTTTAAAAGCGGTTTGCCAACTCCTAGAAAACTAAGCGTTCGAGGCCTTATGTAGCCAGACGATGACGCAGGGTCAGCACCTCCTGCATTCGGTCCTATTTTGCTCTTGACACTACCATCAGATCCACCACCAACACAATCATTACCAGCTGCTAACCCCCGCCCAATTCCACGGCCTCTTCCACCAGCCTTCCTCATTTTTGGTAGAAATGTAGACAAAATCCATCAAACTACATAGTAATAAGAAAAAAGAGAAAAAAGGTGTCTATAGGACAGGGGAGATTTAGAATTTCTGCACACACTTGTGGACAGTGGACACTTTTGGATTGTGTGAGGCCCACTGATATCTGAGCGCTATGTGACACGCTCGATGGCACAGCTGCCTGTGACCAAAGTGACGAGAGGATCATGGAGATTTTGAATCTCTGCGTACACTTTTGGACACTGGACACTTGTGGATTGTGTGAGGCCCACTGATATCTGAGCGCTATGTGACATGCTCGATGGCACAGCTGCCTGTGACCAAAGTGACGAGAGGATAATGGAGATTTTGAATCTCTGCGTACACTTTTGGACACTGGACACTTGTAGATTGTGTGAGGCCCACTGATATCTGAGCGCTATGTGACACGCTCGATGGCACAGCTGCCTGTGACCAAAGTGACGAGAGGATAATGGAGATTTTGAATCTCTGCGTACACTTTTGGACACTGGACACTTGTAGATTGTGTGAGGCCCACTGATATCTGAGCGCTATGTGACACGCTCGATGGCACAGCTGCCTGTGACCAAAGTGACGAGAGGATAATGGAGATTTTGAATCTCTGCGTACACTTTTGGACACTGGACACTTGTGGATTGTGTGAGGCCCACTGATATCTGAGCGCTATGTGACACGCTCGATGGCACAGCTGCCTGTGACCAAAGTGACGAGAGGATAATGGAGATTTTGAATCTCTGCGTACACTTTTGGACACTGGACACTTGTGGATTGTGTGAGGCCCACTGATATCTGAGCGCTATGTGACACGCTCGATGGCACAGCTGCCTGTGACCAAAGTGACGAGAGGATAAAGGAGATTTTGAATCTCTGCGTACACTTTTGGACACTGTACACTTGTGGATTGTGTGAGGCCCACTGATATCTGAGCGCTATGTGACACGCTCGATGGCACAGCTGCCTGTGACCAAAGTGACGAGAGGATAATGGAGATTTTGAATCTCTGCGCACACTTTTGGACACTGGACACTTGTAGATTGTGTGAGGCCCACTGATATCTGAGCGCTATGTGACACGTTCGATGGCACAGCTGCCTGTGACCAAAGTGACGAGAGGATAATGGAGATTTTGAATCTCTGCGTACACTTTTGGACACTGGAAACTTGTGGATTGTGTGAGGCCCACTGATATCTGAGCGCTATGTGACACGCTCGATGGCACAGCTGCCTGTGACCAAAGTGACGAGAGGATAATGGAGATTTTGAATCTCTGCGTACACTTTTGGACACTGGACACTTGTGGATTGTGTGAGGCCCACTGATATCTGAGCGCTATGTGACACGCTCGATGGCACAGCTGCCTGTGACCAAAGTGACGAGAGGATAATGGAGATTTTGAATCTCTGCGTACACTTTTGGACACTGGACACTTGTGGATTGTGTGAGGCCCACTGATATCTGAGCGCTATGTGACACGCTCGATGGCACAGCTGCCTGTGACCAAAGTGACGAGAGGATAATGGAGATTTTGAATCTCTGCGTACACTTTTGGACACTGTACACTTGTGGATTGTGTGAGGCCCACTGATATCTGAGCGCTATGTGACACGCTCGATGGCACAGCTGCCTGTGACCAAAGTGACGAGAGGATAATGGAGATTTTGAATCTCTGCGCACACTTTTGGACACTGGACACTTGTAGATTGTGTGAGGCCCACTGATATCTGAGCGCTATGTGACACGTTCGATGGCACAGCTGCCTGTGACCAAAGTGACGAGAGGATAATGGAGATTTTGAATCTCTGCGTACACTTTTGGACACTGGAAACTTGTGGATTGTGTGAGGCCCACTGATATCTGAGCGCTATGTGACACGCTCGATGGCACAGCTGCCTGTGACCAAAGTGACGAGAGGATAATGGAGATTTTGAATCTCTGCGTACACTTTTGGACACTGGACACTTGTGGATTGTGTGAGGCCCACTGATATCTGAGCGCTATGTGACACGCTCGATGGCACAGCTGCCTGTGACCAAAGTGACGAGAGGATAATGGAGATTTTGAATCTCTGCGTACACTTTTGGACACTGGACACTTGTAGATTGTGTGAGGCCCACTGATATCTGAGCGCTATGTGACAGGCTCGATGGCACAGCTGCCTGTGAACAAAGTGACGAGAGGATAATGGAGATTTTGAATCTCTGCGTACACTTTTGGACACTGGACACTTGTGGATTGTGTGAGGCCCACTAATATCTGAGCGCTATGTGACATGCTCGATGGCACAGCTGCCTGTGACCAAAGTGACGAGAGGATAATGGAGATTTTGAATCTCTGCGTACACTTTTGGACACTGGACACTTGTAGATTGTGTGAGGCCCACTGATATCTGAGCGCTATGTGACACGCTCGATGGCACAGCTGCCTGTGACCAAAGTGACGAGAGGATAATGGAGATTTTGAATCTCTGCGTACACTTTTGGACACTGGACACTTGTAGATTGTGTGAGGCCCACTGATATCTGAGCGCTATGTGACACGCTCGATGGCACAGCTGCCTGTGACCAAAGTGACGAGAGGATAATGGAGATTTTGAATCTCTGCGTACACTTTTGGACACTGGACACTTGTGGATTGTGTGAGGCCCACTGATATCTGAGCGCTATGTGACACGCTCGATGGCACCGCTGCCTGTGACCAAAGTGACGAGAGGATAATGGAGATTTTGAATCTCTGCGTACACTTTTGGACACTGGACACTTGTAGATTGTGTGAGGCCCACTGATATCTGAGCGCTATGTGACACGCTCGATGGCACAGCTGCCTGTGACCAAAGTGACGAGAGGATAATGGAGATTTTGAATCTCTGCGTACACTTTTGGACACTGGACACTTGTGGATTGTGTGAGGCCCACTGATATCTGAGCGCTATGTGACACGCTCGATGGCACAGCTGCCTGTGACCAAAGTGACGAGAGGATAATGGAGATTTTGAATCTCTGCGTACACTTTTGGACCCTGGACACTTGTGGATTGTGTGAGGCCCACTGATATCTGAGCGCTATGTGACACGCTCGATGGCACAGCTGCCTGTGACCAAAGTGACGAGAGGATAATGGAGATTTTGAATCTCTGCGTACACTTTTGGACACTGGACACTTGTGGATTGTGTGAGGCCCACTGATATCTGAGCGCTATGTGACACACTCGATGGCACAGCTGCCTGTGACCAAAGTGACGAGAGGATAATGGAGATTTTGAATCTCTGCGCACACTTTTGGACACTGGACACTTGTAGATTGTGTGAGGCCCACTGATATCTGAGCGCTCTGTGACACGCTCGATGGCACAGCTGCCTGTGACCAAAGTGACGAGAGGATAATGGAGATTTTGAATCTCTGCGTACACTTTTGGACACTGGACACGTGTGGATTGTGTGAGGCCCACTGATATCTGAGCACTATGTGACACGCTCGATGGCACAGCTGCCTGTGACCAAAGTGACGAGAGGATAATGGAGATTTTGAATCTCTGCGTACACTTTTGGACACTGGACACTTGTAGATTGTGTGAGGCCCACTGATATCTGAGCGCTATGTGACACGCTCGATGGCACAGCTGCCTGTGACCAAAGTGATGAGAGGATAATGGAGATTTTGAATCTCTGCGTACACTTTTGGACACTGGACACTTGTGGATTGTGTGAGGCCCACTGATATCTGAGCGCTATGTGACACGCTCGATGGCACAGCTGCCTGTGACCAAAGTGACGAGAGGATAATGGAGATTTTGAATCTCTGCGTACACTTTTGGACACTGGACACTTGTAGATTGTGTGAGGCCCACTGATATCTGAGCGCTATGTGACAGGCTCGATGGCACAGCTGCCTGTGACCAAAGTGACGAGAGGATAATGGAGATTTTGAATCTCTGCGTACACTTTTGGACACTGGACACTTGTAGATTGTGTGAGGCCCACTGATATCTGAGCGCTATGTGACACGCTCGATGGCACAGCTGCCTGTGACCAAAGTGACGAGAGGATAATGGAGATTTTGAATCTCTGCGTACACTTTTGGACACTGGACACTTGTGGATTGTGTGAGGCCCACTGATATCTGAGCGCTATGTGACACGCTCGATGGCACAGCTGCCTGTGACCAAAGTGATGAGAGGATAATGGAGATTTTGAATCTCTGCGTACACTTTTGGACACTGGACACTTGTGGATTGTGTGAGGCCAACTGATATCTGAGCGCTATGTGACACGCTCGATGGCACAGCTGCCTGTGACCAAAGTGACGAGAGGATAATGGAGATTTTGAATCTCTGCGTACACTTTTGGACACTGGACACTTGTAGATTGTGTGAGGCCCACTGATATCTGAGCGCTATGTGAGACGCTCGATGGCACAGCTGCCTGTGACCAAAGTGACGAGAGGATAATGGAGATTTTGAATCTCTGCGTACACTTTTGGACACTGGACACTTGTAGATTGTGTGAGGCCCACTGATATCTGAGCGCTATGTGACACGCTCGATGGCACAGCTGCCTGTGACCAAAGTGACGAGAGGATAATGGAGATTTTGAATCTCTGCGTACACTTTTGGACACTGGACACTTGTGGATTGTGTGAGGCCCACTGATATCTGAGCGCTATGTGACACGCTCGATGGCACAGCTGCCTGTGACCAAAGTGACGAGAGGATAATGGAGATTTTGAATCTCTGCGTACACTTTTGGACACTGGACACTTGTGAATTGTGTGAGGCCCACTGATATCTGAGAGCTATGTGACACGCTCGATGGCACAGCTGCCTGTGACCAAAGTGACGAGAAGATAATGGAGATTTTGAATCTCTGCGTACACTTTTGGACACTGGACACTTGAGGATTGTGTGAGGCCCACTGATATCTGAGCGCTATGTGACACGCTCGATGGCACAGCTGCCTGTGACCAAAGTGACGAGAGGATAATGGAGATTTTGAATCTCTGCGTACACTTTTGGACACTGGACACTTGTGGATTGTGTGAGGCCCACTGATATCTGAGCGCTATGTGACACGCTCGATGGCACAGCTGCCTGTGACCAAAGTGACGAGAGGATAATGGAGATTTTGAATCTCTGCGTACACTTTTGAACACTGGACACTTGTGGATTGTGTGAGGCCCACTGATATCTGAGCGCTATGTGACACGCTCGATGGCACAGCTGCCTGTGACCAAAGTGACGAGAGGATAATGGAGATTTTGAATCTCTGCGTACACTTTTGGACACTGGACACTTGTGGATTGTGTGAGGCCCACTGATATCTGAGCGCTATGTGACACGCTCGATGGCACAGCTGCCTGTGACCAAAGTGACGAGAGGATAATGGAGATTTTGAATCTCTGCGTACACTTTTGGACACTGGACACTTGTGGATTGTGTGAGGCACACTGATATCTGAGCGCTATGTGACACGCTCGATGGCACAGCTGCCTGTGACCAAAGTGATGAGAGGATAATGGAGATTTTGAATCTCTGCGTACACTTTTGGACACTGGACACTTGTGGATTGTGTGAGGCCCACTGATATCTGAGCGCTATGTGACACGCTCGATGGCACAGCTGCCTGTGACCAAAGTGACGAGAGGATAATGGAGATTTTGAATCTCTGCGTACACTTTTGGACACTGGACACTTGTGGATTGTGTAAGGCCCACTGATATCTGAGCGCTATGTGACACGCTCGATGGCACAGCTGCCTGTGACCAAAGTGACGAGAGGATAATGGAGATTTTGAATCTCTGCGTACACTTTTGGACACTGGACACTTGTGGATTGTGTGAGGCCCACTGATATCTGAGCGCTTTGTGACACGCTCGATGACACAGCTGCCTGTGACCAAAGTGACGAGAGGATAATGGAGATTTTGAATCTCTGAGCACACTTTTGGACACTGGACACTTGTAGATTGTGTGAGGCCC
Source organism: Dendrobates tinctorius (assembly GCF_039654945.1). Lineage (NCBI taxonomy): Eukaryota > Metazoa > Chordata > Amphibia > Anura > Dendrobatidae > Dendrobates > Dendrobates tinctorius. The sequence goes on along the minus strand of NW_027361998.1, from coordinate 16,785,985 downwards.
ACTGATATCTGAGCGCTATGTGACACGCTCGATGGCACAGCTGCCTGTGACCAAAGTGACGAGAGGATAATGGAGATTTTGAATCTCTTCGTACACTTTTGGACACTGGACACTTGTGGATTGTGTGAGGCCCACTGATATATGAGCGCTATGTGACACGCTCGATGGCACAGCTGCCTGTGACCAAAGTGACGAGAGGATAATGGAGATTTTGAATCTCTGCGTACACTTTTGGACACTGGACACTTGTGGATTGTGTGAGGCCCACTGATATCTGAGCGCTATGTGACACGCTCGATGGCACAGCTGCCTGTGACCAAAGTGACGAGAGGATAATGGAGATTTTGAATCTCTGCGTACACTTTTGGACACTGGACACTTGTAGATTGTGTGAGGCCCACTGATATCTGAGCGGTATGTGACAGGCTCGATGGCACAGCTGCCTGTGACCAAAGTGACGAGAGGATAATGGAGATTTTGAATCTCTGCGTACACTTTTGGACACTGGACACTTGTGGATTGTGTGAGGCCCACTGATATCTGAGTGCTATGTGACACGCTCGATGGCACAGCTGCCTGTGACCAAAGTGACGAGAGGATAATGGAGATTTTGAATCTCTGCGTACACTTTTGGACACTGGACACTTGTGGATTGTGTGAGGCCCACTGATATCTGAGCGCTATGTGACACGCTCGATGGCACAGCTGCCTGTGACCAAAGTGACGAGAGGATAATGGAGATTTTGAATCTCTGCGTACACTTTTGGACACTGGACACTTGTAGATTGTGTGAGGCCCACTGATATCTGAGCGCTATGTGACAGGCTCGATGGCACAGCTGCCTGTGACCAAAGTGACGAGAGGATAATGGAGATTTTTAATCTCTGCGTACACTTTTGGACACTGGACACTTGTGGATTGTGTGAGGCCCACTGATATCTGAGCGCTATGTGACACGCTCGATGGCACAGCTGCCTGTGACCAAAGTGACGAGAGGATAATGGAGATTTTGAATCTCTGCGTACACTTTTGGACACTGGACACTTGTGGACTGTGTGAGGCCCACTGATATCTGAGCGCTATGTGACACGCTCGATGGCATAGCTGTCTGTGACCAAAGTGACGAGAGGATAATGGAGATTTTGAATCTCTGCGTACACTTTTGGACACTGGACACTTGTGGATTGTGTGAGGCCCACTGATATCTGAGCGCTATGTGACATGCTCGATGGCACAGCTGCCTGTGACCAAAGTGACGAGAGGATAATGGAGATTTTGAATCTCTGCGTACACTTTTGGACACTGGACACTTGTAGATTGTGTGAGGCCCACTGATATCTGAGCGCTATGTGACACGCTCGATGGCACAGCTGCCTGTGACCAAAGTGACAAGAGGATAATGGAGATTTTGAATCTCTGCGTACACTTTTGGACACTGGACACTTGTAGATTGTGTGAGGCCCACTGATATCTGAGCGCTATGTGACACGCTCGATGGCACAGCTGCCTGTGACCAAAGTGACGAGAGGATAATGGAGATTTTGAATCTCTGCGTACACTTTTGGACACTGGACACTTGTGGATTGTGTGAGGCCCACTGATATCTGAGCGCTATGTGACACGCTCGATGGCACAGCTGCCTGTGACCAAAGTGACGAGAGGATAATGAAGATTTTGAATCTCTGCGTACACTTTTGGACACTGGACACTTGTAGATTGTGTGAGGCCCACTGATATCTGAGCGATATGTGACACGCTCGATGGCACAGCTGCCTGTGACCAAAGTGACGAGAGGATAATGGAGATTTTGAATCTCTGCGTATACTTTTGGACACTGGACACTTGTGGATTGTGTGAGGCCCACTGATATCTGAGCGCTATGTGACACGCTCGATGGCACAGCTGCCTGTGACCAAAGTGACGAGAGGATAATGGAGATTTTGAATCTCTGCGTACACTTTTGGACACTGGACACTTGTGGATTGCGTGAGGCCCACTGATATCTGAGCGCTATGTGACACACTCGATGGCACAGCTGTCTGTGACCAAAGTGATGAGAGGATAATGGAGATTTTGAATCTCTGCGCACACTTTTGGACACTGGACACTTGTAGATTGTGTGAGGCCCACTGATATCTGAGCGCTATGTGACACGCTCGATGGCACAGCTGCCTGTGACCAAAGTGACGAGAGGATAATGGAGATTTTGAATCTCTGCGTACACTTTTGGACACTGGACACTTGTGGATTGTGTGAGGCCCACTGATATCTGAGCGCTATGTGACACGCTCGATGGCACAGCTGCCTGTGACCAAAGTGACGAGAGGATAATGGAGATTTTGAATCTCTGCGTACACTTTTGGACACTGGACACTTGTGGATTGTGTGAGGCCCACTGATATCTGAGCGCTATGTGAGACGCTCGATGGCACAGCTGCCTGTGACCAAAGTGACGAGAGGATAATGGAGATTTTGAATCTCTGCGTACACTTTTGGACACTGGACACTTGTAGATTGTGTGAGGCCCATTGATATCTGAGCACTATGTGACAGGGTCGATGGCACAGCTGCCTGTGACCAAAGTGACGAGAGGATAATGGAGATTTTTAATCTCTGCGTACACTTTTGGACACTGGACACTTGTGGATTGTGTGAGGCCCACTGATATCTGAGCGCTATGTGACACGCTCGATGGCACAGCTGCCTGTGACCAAAGTGACGAGAGGATAATGGAGATTTTGAATCTCTGCGTACACTTTTGAACACTGGACACTTGTGGATTGTGTGAGGCCCACTGATATCTGAGCGCTATGTGACACGCTCGATGGCACAGCTGCCTGTGACCAAAGTGACGAGAGGATAATGGAGATTTTGAATCTCTGCGTACACTTTTGGACACTGGACACTTGAGGATTGTGTGAGGCCCACTGATATCTGAGCGCTATGTGACACGCTCGATGGCACAGCTGCCTGTGACCAAAGTGACGAGAGGATAATGGAGATTTTGAATGTCTGCGTACACTTTTGGACACTGGACACTTGTGGATTGTGTGAGGCCCACTGATATCTGAGCGCTATGTGACACGCTCGATGGCACAGCTGCCTGTGATCAAAGTGACGAGAGGATAATGGAGATTTTGAATCTCTGCGTACACTTTTGGACACTGGACACTTGTGGATTGTGTGAGGCCCACTGATATCTGAGCGCTATGTGACACGCTCGATGGCACAGCTGCCTGTGACCAAAGTGACGAGAGGATAATGGAGATTTTGAATCTCTGCGTATACTTTTGGACACTGGACACTTGTGGATTGTGTGAGGCCCACTGATATCTGAGCGCTATGTGACACGCTCGATGGCACAGCTGCCTGTGACCAAAGTGACGAGAGGATAATGGAGATTTTGAATCTCTGCGTACACTTTTGGACACTGGACACTTGTGGATTGTGTGAGGCCCACTGATATCTGAGCGCTATGTGACACGCTCGATGGCACAGCTGCCTGTGACCAAAGTGACGAGAGGATAATGGAGATTTTGAATCTCTGCGTACACTTTTGGACACTGGACACTTGTGGATTGTGTGAGGCCCACTGATATCTGAGCGCTATGTGACACACTCGATGGCACAGCTGCCTGTGACCAAAGTGACGAGAGGATAATGGAGATTTTGAATCTCTGCGTACACTTTTGGACACTGGACACTTGAGGATTGTGTGAGGCCCACTGATATCTGAGCGCTATGTGACACGCTCGATGGCACAGCTGCCTGTGACCAAAGTGACGAGAGGATAATGGAGATTTTGAATCTCTGCGTACACTTTTGGACACTGGACACTTGTGGATTGTGTGAGGCCCACTGATATCTGAGCGCTATGTGACACGCTCGATGGCACAGCTGCCTGTGACCAAAGTGACGAGAGGATAATGGAGATTTTGAATCTCTGCGTACACTTTTGAACACTGGACACTTGTGGATTGTGTGAGGCCCACTGATATCTGAGCGCTATGTGACACGCTCGATGGCACAGCTGCCTGTGACCAAAGTGACGAGAGGATAATGGAGATTTTGAATCTCTGCGTACACTTTTGGACACTGGACACTTGTGGATTGTGTGAGGCCCACTGATATCTGAGCGCTGTGTGACACGCTCGATGGCACAGCTGCCTGTGACCAAAGTGACGAGAGGATAATGGAGATTTTGAATCTCTGCGTACACTTTTGGACACTGGACACTTGTGGATTGTGTGAGGCCCACTGATATCTGAGCGCTATGTGACACGCTCGATGGCACAGCTGCCTGTGACCAAAGTGAAGAGAGGATAATGGAGATTTTGAATCTCTACGTACACTTTTGGACACTGGACACTTGTGGATTGTGTGAGGCCCACTGATATCTGAGCGCTTTGTGACACGCTCGATGGCACAGCTGCCTGTGACCAAAGTGACGAGAGGATAATGGAGATTTTGAATCTCTGCGTACACTTTTGGACACTGGACACTTGTGGATTGTGTGAGGCCCACTGATATCTGAGCGCTTTGTGACACGCTCGATGGCACAGCTGCCTGTGACCAAAGTGACGAGAGGATAATGGAGATTTTGAATCTCTGCGTACACTTTTGGACACTGGACACTTGTGGATTGTGTGAGGCCCACTGATATCTGAGCGCTATGTGACACACTCGATGGCACAGCTGCCTGTGACCAAAGTAACGAGAGGATAATGGACATTTTGAAACTCTGCGCACACTTTTGGACACTGGACACTTGTAGATTGTGTGAGGCCCACTGATATCTGAGCGCTATGTGACACGCTCGATGGCACAGCTGCCTGTGACCAAAGTGACGAGAGGATAACGGAGATTTTGAATCTCTGCGTACACTTTTGGACACTGGACACTTGTGGATTGTGTGAGACCCACTGATATCTGAGCGCTATGTGACACGCTCGATGGCACAGCTGCCTGTGACCAAAGTGACGAGAGGATAATGGAGATTTTGAATCTCTGCGTACACTTTTGGACACTGGACACTTGTGGATTGTGTGAGGCCCACTGATATCTGAGCGCTATGTGACACGCTCGATGGCACAGCTGCCTGTGACCAAAGTGGCGAGAGGATAATGGAGATTTTGAATCTCTGCGTACACTTTTGAACACTGGACACTTGTGGATTGTGTGAGGCCCACTGATATCTGAGCGCTTTGTGACACGCTCGATGGCACAGCTGCCTGTAACCAAAGTGACGAGAGGATAATGGAGATTTTGAATCTCTGCGTACACTTTTGGACACTGGACACTTGAGGATTGTGTGAGGCCCACTGATATCTGAGCGCTATGTGACACGCTCGATGGCACAGCTGCCTGTGACCAAAGTGACGAGAGGATAATGGAGATTTTGAATCTCTGCGTACACTTTTGGACACTGGACACTTGTGGATTGTGTGAGGCCCACTGATATCTGAGCGCTATGTGACACGCTCGATGGCACAGCTGCCTGTGACCAAAGTGACGAGAGGATAATGGAGATTTTGAATCTCTGCGTACACTTTTGGACACTGGACACTTGTGGATTGTGTGAGGCCCACTGATATCTGAGCGCTATGTGACACGCTCGATGGCACAGCTGCCTGTGACCAAAGTGACGAGAGGATAATGGAGATTTTGAATCTCTGCGTACACTTTTGGACACTGGACACTTGTGGATTGTGTGAGGCCCACTGATATCTGAGCGCTATGTGACACGCTCGATGGTACAGCTGCCTGTGACCAAAGTGACGAGAGGATAATGGAGATTTTGAATCTCTACGTACACTTTTGGACACTGGACACTTGTGGATTGTGTGAGGCCCACTGATATCTGAGCGCTATGTGACACGCTCGATGGCACAGCTGCCTGTGACCAAAGTGACGAGAGGATAATGGAGATTTTGAATCTCTGCGTACACTTTTGGACACTGGACACTTGTGGATTGTGTGAGGCCCACTGATATCTGAGCGCTATGTGACAGGCTCGATGGCACAGCTGCCTGTGACCAAAGTGACGAGAGGATAATGGAGATTTTGAATCTCTGCGCACACTTTTGTACACTGGACACTTGTGGATTGTGTGAGGCCCACTGATATCTGAGCGCTATGTGACACGCTCGATGGCACAGCTGCCTGTGACCAAAGTGACGAGAGGATAATGGAGATTTTGAATCTCTGCGTACACTTTTGGACACTGGACACTTGTGGATTGTGTGCGGCCCACTGATATCTGAGCGCTATGTGACACGATCGATGGCACAGCTGCCTGTGACCAAAGTGACGAGAGGATAAGGGAGATTGGATTGCTTTTAAAAAAGCAGTTTGCGGAGCAGTGGGTAAACAGCAATGCCAGCGTGTCAGGAAGCCTTAAAAGGCAGCCCAACAACCAACACCACTGATACACCACAATATAGCCTCCCCTTGCACTGCACACACAGTGACTTGTGTGTTGTGCAGGCCAAATCGCTAGCAGCAGAAGCAGTTTTTTTGTCTTCTTCCCTGCCTAACGCTCTCCCTACAGAATCAGCAGCAACCTCTCCCTATACTAAGATCGGCAGAAGTAAGATGGCGGTCGGCGTACACGCCCTTTTATACCCCCTGTGACGCCCACCAAAGCAAGCCAATCACTTGCATGCCATTCTGAAAGATGGTGGTGACCCGTGCCTAGGTCATCACGTTGCCCACATTGTCCGTGGATCCTGATTGGCTGAAAAAGAGCGCAAAACAAACTTTTGAAACGCGACTTTGGCGCGTAAGTCGCCGACCTCGTGGCCGACCTCATCCTAGGGTCGGGTTTCGTTTCATGAAACCCGACTTTTGAATTTTTTCGACCCGTTTCGCTCAACTCTAGTTATCACGTTCGCCTAACACGCGAAAGGTCCCCAGATCGAAACTGGGCAGAAACACGCTGTTACCCTTTGGTATCCAAGCTTTTGACTTTCAGTTCTTGATCTCGATTGCTTGTTGTCACCACAGTAAGCGCTTGCATCCGGTTTCTGTAGTGTAGCGGTTATCACGTTCGCCTCACACGCGAAAGGTCACCAGTTCGAAACTGGGCAGAAACACAGCTTTTTCTCTTGGAAAACGATCTTTTTGACTTTCAGTGCTTGTTCTTTATTGCTTGCCATGACCACAGCATTTTTTGTTTGTTTGAATCGGTTGGTTTCTGTAGTGTAGCGGTTATCACGTTCTCTTTACACGCGAAAGGTCCTCAGTTCAAAACTGGGCAGAAACACAGCGTTCCTCTTGCAAACTAGCGCTTTTGACAATGAGTGCTTGATCTTTAATGCTTGCCATGACCACAGTAAACGCCCTTGTCTGGTTACTGTAGTGTAGTGATTGTCCTGTTTGCCATCCTCCTGAAAGTTCCCTGTTTTGATCCCGGGCAGAAACATGTGGCTTTTCTTTATTTTGATCACAAACGTATATTGTTGGCTTAATTAGCCTTAGTTAGCATATTCTATTGCTGGTTTAATGAGCATTACTTTTACCAATGTGATTATTTCTACCCGTTTTTGCTTTTGGCAAGCATGTGTGTTTTTGACAGTGTCTAAGTGTTCCTAATTCAAGTAACACCTGATAGGATCAAGGTGCGAAAGCAGGCATCTAGGTGCTTATTCTTTTTGGACAAAGGCATGAGAATGTTTTGTGGAGCATGGTTTTGTTTCCCTGTTTGTTCTTTTTCTCCAATAGCCTGACAAATGAAAGGTTCCTGTGTTGCAAAATGCACTTTGTCCTGTCTTCAGACATAGAGGAAGACCTCTTGACTTTGGCTGGCTGTTTTTTTCTTTTTCAAGTTCATTTCAGCATGTTTAAACATCTTTAGCTTTGCATGGAGTTTCTGAAGTGTAGTGGTTGTCACGTTCACCTCACACGCGAACGGTCCCCAGTTCGAAACTGGATAGAAGCATGACATTAGGTGTTGATATTAAAGCTTTTGACGTTGAGTCTTTGTTCTCGATGGCTCGTCATGACCACAGTAACCTTCCTCAGCTGGTTTCTGTAGTGTAGTGGTTATCACGTTCGAATAACACGCGAAAGGTCCACAGTTCGAAACATGCTGTTACCCTTTGGTTTCCAAGCTTTTGACTTTCAGTTCTTGATCTCGATTGCTTGTTGTCACCACAGTAGGCGCTTGCATCCGGTTTCTGTAGTGTAGCGGTTATCAGTTTCGCCTCACACGCGAAAGGTCCCCAGTTCGAAACTGGGCAGAAACACAGCTTTTTCTCTTGGAAAACGATCTTTTTGACTTACAGTGCTTGTTCTTTATTGCTTGCCATGACCACAGCATTTTTTGTTTGTTTGAATCGGTTGGTTTCTGTAGTGTAGTGGTTATCACGTTCTCTTTACACATGAAAGGTCCTCAGTTCGAAACTGGGCAGAAACACAGCGTTTCTCTTGCAGACTAGCGCTTTTGACAATGAGTGCTTGATCTTTAATGCTTGCCATGACCACAGTAAACGCTCTTGTCTGGTTACTGTAGTGTAGTGATTGTCCTGTTTGCCATCCTCCTGAAAGTTCCCTGTTTTGATCCCGGGCAGAAACATGTGGCTTTTCTTTATTTTGATCACAAACGTATATTGTTGGCTTAATTAGCCTTAGTTAGCATATTCTATTGCTGGTTTAATGAGAATTACTTTTACCAATGTGATTATTTCTACCCGTTTTTGCTTTTGGCAAGCATGTGTGTTTTTGACAGTGTCTAAGTGTTCCTAATTCAAGTAACACCTGATAGGATCAAGGTGCGAAAGCAGGCATCTAGGTGCTTTTTCTTTTTGGCTTTTGGACAAAGGCATGAGAATGTTTTGTGGAGCATGGTTTTGTTTCCCTGTTTGTTCTTTTTCTCCAATAGCCTGACAAATGAAAGGTTCCTGTGTTGCAAAATGCACTTTGTCCTGTCTTCAGACATAGAGGAAGACCTCTTGACTTTGGCTGGCTGTTTTTTTCTTTTTCAAGTTCATTTCAGCATGTTTAAACATCTTTACCTTTGCATGGAGTTTCTGAAGTGTTGTGGTTGTCACGTTCACCTCACACACGAACGGTCCCCAGTTCGAAACTGGATAGAAGCATGACATTAGGTGTTGATATTAAAGCTTTTGATGTTGAGTCTTTGTTCTCGATGGCTCGTCATGACCACAGTAATCTTCCGCAGCCGGTTTCTGTAGTGTAGTGGTTATCACTTTCGCCTAACAGGCGAAAGGTCCCCAGTTCGAAACTGGACAGAAACACGCAGTTACCCTTTGGTATCCAAGCTTTTGACTTTCAGTTCTTGATCTCGATTGCTTGTTGTGACCACAGTAAGCGCTTGCATCTGGTTTCTGTAGTGTAGCGGTTATCACGTTCGCCTCACACGCGAAAGGTCCCCAGTTCGAAACTGGGCAGAAACACAGCTTTTTCTCTTGGAAAACGATCTTTTTGACTTTCAGTGCTTGTTCTTTATTGCTTGCCATGACCACAGCATTTTTTGTTTGTTTGAATCGGTTGGTTTCTGTAGTATAGCGGTTATCACGTTCGCTTTACACGTGAAAGGTCCTCAGTTCGAAACTGGGCAGAAACATAGCGTTTCTCTTGCAGACTAGCGCTTTTGACAATGAGTGCTTGATCTTTAATGCTTGCCATGACCACAGTAAACGCTCTTGTCTGGTTACTGTAGTGTAGTGATTGTCCTGTTTGCCATCCTCCTGAAAGTTCCCTGTTTTGATCCCGGGCAGAAACATGTGGCTTTTCTTTATTTTGATCACAAACGTATATTGTTGGCTTAATTAGCCTTAGTTAGCATATTCTATTGCTGGTTTAATGAGCATTACTTTTACCAATGTGATTATTTCTACCCGATTTTGCTTTTGGCAAGCATGTGTGTTTTTGACAGTGTCTAAGTGTTCCTAATTCAAGTAACACCTGATAGGATCAAGGTGCGAAAGCAGGCATCCAGGTGCTTTTTCTTTTTGGCTTTTGGACAAAGGAATGAGAATGTTTTGTGGAGCATGGTTTTGTTTCCCTGTTTGTTCTTTTTCTCCAATAGCCTGACAAATGAAAGGTTCCTGTGTTGCAAAATGCACTTTGTCCTGTCTTCAGACATAGAGGAAGACCTCTTGACTTTGGCTGGCTGTTTTTTTCTTTTTCAAGTTCATTTCAGCATGTTTAAACATCTTTAGCTTTGCATGGAGTTTCTGAAGTGTAGTGCTTGTCACGTTCACCTCACACGCGAACGGTCCCCAGTTCGAAACTGGATAGAAGCATGACATTAGGCGTTGAAATTAAAGCTTTTGACGTTGAGTCTTTGTTCTCGATGGCTCGTCATGACCACAGTAACCTTCCGCAGCCGGTTTCTGTAGTGTAGTGGTTGTCACTAGAGTTGAGCGACTTTTGGTTTTTTAGGGTCGCGTTTCGTTTCGTGAAACCCGACTTTTCCAAAAGTCGGGTCGAGCAAGATCGTCCGATTAAAGGGAAAAGTCGGGGTCGTCCCGAAACACGAAACCCAATGTAAGTCAATGGGGAATAAAAGTCGGCAGTGAGAGGAGGACAGGAAACACACCTACAGTGCCCATTTGAATGCCAAAAACATCAATTCTTCTTACTTAAGCTTGTCAACCTTAATTAACTTCATAATATAAGTTACGCACTGAAAAATGGGTGTTATTTGGCTAAAGTTGTGGGGGGGGAGGGCTGGCTGCAGGTTTTCATGTGCCCTGGGCGAAAGAGCGCCCCTTTAACACATACCACAACTCATCATGCTCCGATACGGCAGATAAATAGCGGTATAGTACAATGAAAAATACCTCACTTTTTACATCTCATGACGATGCCCATCTATTTCTCCATACAGAATCATTGGTCCCATATAATGTTTGAAACAGTATATGATGAGCTCCACATAATGCTACAGTATATGTTGGTCCCCATGGATGAAGCTCCACTGTCTTATGGGCCCAAATAATGCTCCAAACATAATGGGCCCCATTTCTAATGCTCTAGTGTATAATGGGTCCTGTACATGCTGCTCCAGTGTCTGATGTCCACCTTTGGAATGTTCCAGTGTATGGTGGGCCCCATCTATCATTCTCCAGAGTATAGTGCTCCCCAAAAATTGCTGTCCCAACATTGAAAACAATCAAATAAGTCTCCTCGCTAGGGAATCCCTGTGCTTGTCTGGACAGGTGCTGTAGCTTGCTTAACAGCTCGCCAGCCGTTCTCACGCCCAGTATGGATTGCACGTGATTGCACAAAGGTTAGAAAGGGTACCGTATCCCTGGATAACATGTATGGATAGCGTACACATTCAAAATATATGTCTATACAGCATGAGGCAGGCTCAGACGGTGTTAGGCCCAGTATGGATTGCACGTCATTGCACAAAGGTTAGAAAGGGTACCGTATCCCCGGATAACATGTATGGATAGCGTACACATTCAAATTATATGTCTATACAGCATGAGGCAGGCTCAGACGGTGTTAGGCCCAGTATGGATTGCACGTCATTGCACAAAGGTTAGAAAGGGTACCGTATCCCCTGATAACATGTATGGATAGCGTACACATTCAAAATATATGTCTATACAGCATGAGGCAGGCTCAGACGGTGTTAGGCCCAGTATGGATTGCACGTCATTGCACAAAGGTTAGAAAGGGTACCGTATCCCTGGATAACATGTATGGATAGCGTACACATTCAAAATATATGTCTATACAGCATGAGGCAGGCTCAGACGGTGGTAGGCCCAGTATGGATTGCACGTCATTGCACAAAGGTTAGAAAGGGTACCGTATCCCTGGATAACATGTATGGATAGCGTACACATTCAAAATATATGTCTATACAGCATGAGGCAGGCTCAGACGGTGTTAGGCCCAGTATGGATTGCACGTCATTGCACAAAGGTTAGAAAGGGTACCGTATCCCTGGATAACATGTATGGATAGCGTACACATTCAAAATATATGTCTATACAGCATGAGGCAGGCTCAGACGGTGTTAGGCCCAGTATGGATTGCACGTCATTGCACAAAGGTTAGAAAGGGTACCGTATCCCCGGATAACATGTATGGATAGCGTACACATTCAAAATATATGTCTATACAGCATGATTCAGGCTCAGACGGTGTTAGGCCCAGTATGGATTGCACGTCATTGCACAAAGGTTAGAAAGGGTACCGTATCCCCGGATAACATGTATGGATAGCGTACACATTCAAAATATATGTCTATACAGCATGAGGCAGGCTCAGACGGTGTTAGGCCCAGTATGGATTTCACGTCATTGCACAAAGGTTAGAAAGGGTACCGTATCCCCGGATAACATGTATGGATAGCGTACACATTCAAAATATATGTCTATACAGCATGAGGCAGGCTCAGACGGTGTTAGGCCCAGTATGGATTGCACGTCATTGCACAAAGGTTAGAAAGGGTACCGTATCCCCGGATAACATGTATGGATAGCGTACACATTCAAAATATATGTCTATACAGCATGAGGCAGGCTCAGACGGTGTTAGGCCCAGTATGGATTGCACATCATTGCACAAAGGTTAGAAAGGGTACCGTGTCCCCGGATAACATGTATGGATAGCGTACACATTAAAAATATATGTCTATACAGCATGAGGCAGGCTCAGACGGTGTTAGGCCCAGTATGGATTGCACGTCATTGCACAAAGGTTAGAAAGGGTACCGTATCCCCGGATAACATGTTTGGATAGCGTACACATTCAAAATATATGTCTATACAGCATGAGGCAGGCTCAGACGGTGTTAGGCCCAGTATGGATTGCACGTCATTGCACAAAGGTTAGAAAGGGTACCGTATCCCCGGATAACATGTATGGATAGCGTACACATTCAAAATATATGTCTATACAGCATGAGGCAGGCTCAGTCGTTGTTAGGCCCAGTATGGATTGCACGTCATTGCACAAAGGTTAGAAAGGGTACCGTATCCCCGGATAACATGTATGGATAGCGTACACATTCAAAATATATGTCTATAAAGCATGAGGCAGGCTCAGACGGTGTTAGGCCCAGTATGGATTGCACGTCATTGCACAAAGGTTAGAAAGGGTACCGTATCCCCGGATAACATGTATGGATAGCGTACACATTCAAAATATATGTCTATACAGCATGAGGCAGGCTCAGACGGTGTTAGGCCCAGTATGGATTGCACGTCATTGCACAAAGGTTAGAAAGGGTACCGTATCCCCGGATAACATGTATGGATAGCGTACACATTCAAAATATATGTCTATACAGCATGAGGCAGGCTCAGACGTTGTTAGGCCCAGTATGGATTGCACGTCATTGCACAAAGGTTAGAAAGGGTACCGTATCCCCGGATAACATGTATGGATAGCGTACACATTCAAAATATATGTCTATACAGCATGAGGCAGGCTCAGACGGTGTTAGGCCCAGTATGGATTGCACGTCATTGCACAAAGGTTAGAAAGGGTACCGTATCCCTGGATAACATGTATGGATAGCATACACATTCAAAATATATGTCTCAGGAGGCAGGCTCAGACGGTGTCAGGCACAGTATGGATTTGATGGCCCAGATTACACAGCGGAGGAGCAGGGAGAGGTAAAGATTGCAAATGCTGTGGCCCTGCCCAAGCAAGGGGGGCCCACTCTTGGGCGTCGGTACTGGCACTGGGCCCCTCATAGTACAGCGGTGTGTCTGACGGCGGGTGTGCACCACCACCGTCAGAGACACTTGATTGCACTATGAGGGACCCTGTGCCAGTGCCCGCGCCCAAGAGTCGGCCTACCCACCTGTCCAGGGCAATGGCACTCGCACGGTGTCGTACGCTAGGTGGTTACCCCGGCCATGGGGGGGGAGGCAGCACAGTTAGGGAGTTTTAGAAAGTGGCATATGGTGATGTTGGACATTCAGCTGATGCAAAAGGCGAAATAGGTGAAGTACCAGGAAGAGGTGGACCAAAGCAAGCCATTTTTCTGTCACCCTATGTGTCATCAGGGGAAGGTGGGACAAAATCCTTGGAAACCCATGCGTGGTTCATTTTAATGAAGGTTAGATCATCCACATTTTGGGTTGACAGACGGGTCCTTTTTTCTGTCAGGATTGATCCAGCTGCACTGAAGACTCTTTCCGATAGCACACTTGCAGCTGGGCAAGCGAGCTCCTGTAAGGCATATTGGGCCAATTCAGGCCAGGTGTCCAGTTTAGCGGCCCAATAGTCAAAGGGGAATGACCTGTGTGGGAGAACATCAATATGGGAGGAAAAGTAGTTTGTAACCATAGTTGACAACTGCTGTCTCCTGTCACTTTCCATCGATGCAGTATTACCAGTTGTGTGAGCGGTATTTGAAAAATCAGTCCACAACATTGTCATGAAACCCCTGTCTCCAACGCCACTTCTGCTGTGTGCACCACGAACACCTCTGCCAAGCTGCCCCCGGCCCGTACGGCTCGTGTGAGAACCATCACCGCTGCTGTGTGCTGGGAATGCCTCAAGCAACCGATTTACCAGAGTTGCTTGTTTATTAGCCAATATTAGGTCAAGGTTCTCCTGTGGCATGATGTTTTGTAATTTGCCTTTATAGCGTGGATCCAGGATGCTGGCCAACCAGTAGTCGTCATCGTTCATCATTTTGGCAATGCGGGGGTCCCTTTTTAGGATCCGCAAGGCATAATCTGACATGTGGGCCAATGTTCCCGGTGTCAATGATGCACTGCGAGTGCTGGGTGGAGGAGCACTTTCTGGCAAATCCACATCCCTCCAGTCACGCACAAACCCTGTACCAGACCTTGCCACGCCAACATTTTCACTTGCCCCACGAGATGCATCCTCCTCCCCTAAGTAATCATCCCCATCATCCTCCTCCTCCTCCTCCTCCTCTTCTTCCTCCACCTCGTCCAGGAGAGGTCCCTGAGCAGACAATGGCTGAATGTCATCAAGGATTCCCTCCTCCTCTTCCTCCTCATCAACATTGGCTGCAGACGCCTGCTCCTTAAGGTGCGTCAAAGTTTGCATGAGCAGACGCATAAGTGGGATGCTCATGCTTAGGATGGCGTCGTCTGCGCTTACCAGCCATGTGCATTCCTCAAAACACTGAAGGACTTTACAAAGGTCTTTCAGCTTCGACCACTGCACGCCTGTCAACTCCATGTCTGCTCTCAAAGTGCCTGGCCGTGTATCCTCCCACAAATGCATTATGGCCTGCCTCTGCTCGCACAGCCGCTCCACCATGTGCAGGGTGGAGTTCCACCTTGTTGCAATGTCGATAATGAGGCGGTGGTTGGGAAGGTGGAGCAATCGCTGCAGCTTCTGCATGCGAACGGAGTGTACAGGCGACCGGCGGATGTGCGCGCACAGTCTTCGCACCTTCTGGAGCAGGGCTGTTAACTCCGGATAATTTTTGAGGAAGCACTGCACCACCAGGTTCAAGGTGTGAGCCAAGCAAGGTATGTGGCTGAGTTTTGAAAGGGCTATGGCTGCCACAAAATTACGGCCATTATCACTAACTACCTTGCCTGCCTCAAGATGTACACTGCCCAGCCATGACTCAGTTTGTCGCTTCAAGTACTCAGCCAGCACCTCGGCGGTGTGTCTGTCGCCCGAACACATCATCTGCAACACAGCCTGCTGACGCTTTCCACTAGCTGCTCGATAGGGGGACACATCGTGTGCAACAGTGGCAGCTGCAGATGGAGTGCTCGTACGACTGCGCTCTGTGGACGAGCTTTCGCTTCTGGAGGAGGAGGAGGAGGAGGAGGGTCGAACGCCTACAGCCAACTGTTTCCTATACCGTGGGCTAGGCAGCACTGTCCCACCACCGCTGTCCCCTGTGGACCCTGCATCCACCACATTAACCCAGTGCGCAGTGATGGACACGTAACGGCCCTGGCCATGCCGACTGGACCATGCATCAGTTGTGAGGT
Organism: Dendrobates tinctorius; assembly: GCF_039654945.1. NCBI lineage: Eukaryota > Metazoa > Chordata > Amphibia > Anura > Dendrobatidae > Dendrobates > Dendrobates tinctorius. Next base: position 16,770,053 of record NW_027361998.1, on the reverse strand, counting down.
GCACCTTTCCGCTCACTGACTGCTTGAGTGCATGGACAATGCGGTCTTTCACATGATGGTGGAGGGCTGGGATGGCTTTGCGAGAGAAGAAGTGGCGACTGGGTAGGTCATAGCGTGGTACTGCATAGGCCATGAGTTCGTGGAAAGCTGTGCTTTCCACCAACCGAAAGGGCATCATCTCAAACGAGATTAGTTTGGCAATGTGGGCGTTCAAACCCAGTGTACGCGGATGAGAGACTGAGTACTTTCTTGACCTACTCATAGTGTCTGGGAGGGTGAGCTGGACTTGAGAGCTGCATATGGTGGAAGTAGCGGTGGACAGGGCGGACTGAGAGAGGGTTGATGATGGTGATGGAGTTGGTGTTCTTTCTGATGGCCTAGAATCAGTCTTTCGTTGATATAACAGTGGGATTCCCTGACTGCTGTGGCCTTGCAACGACACCTCAACATTTGCTGCTGTGCTAACCGGTGGGCTTACAGTGGGGGAAACAATGTAGCATTGCTGACTACCTTCGTTGTGATCAGTTGCACATGTGGCACTTGAGGTTTGGTGTTGTGTCCACGCTTGCAAGTGCATGCTGGTTAAATGTCTAAGCATGCAACTGGTATTCAAATTTTTCAGATTTTTCCCTCGGCTAAAGGTCTTTGCGCACTTCTTACAGATAACCTTGGCCTGATCATGAGGATTTTGTTCAAAAAACTGCCACACTGCACTCTTCCTACTTTGGCAGACATTTTGCGGCCTAGCACGCTGTGATCTTTTGACCCTCTGGACAAGCTGTCCAGCAACTCTTTTGATGTTTGGAACCTGTCTTTGGAGTGCTCCGGGCCTGCCAGATAACAGCTGTTGCGATGTCGATGTCTGCTGTGGATGCTCCTCATCTGAGCTATTGGAAGCAGCACCCTCTTCCCCCAATGGATGCCAATCTGGGTCAACAACTGGGTCATCCATCGCCTCCTCTTCTATGTCATGTGCACCTTTCTCTGTGTCACCGTGTATGGTGGTATAGTGTGCGGGAAGGGGCACCTGAGTCTCATCAGGGTCAAAATCTGGCTCTGTACACTGCGAGGACAATGTAGTGCTCTGAGAGAATGTACCAGCAGAATCATCCATCAGCGGCTGTGCATCAGTGCACTCCATGTCAGATTCATCTTGGCCTGGGTAATTCACCATTTGACTTGATAATCCAGGCATGGTATTTGAAAACAGCTCCATGGAGTAATCAGTAGTATGGCCTGCGTCATCCTTCAATCTTGGTTGGGGTGAAGGACACAAGGAAAGGTGTGGTTCATGAACATGAGCCTCCAATGACGACTCAGTGCTTTTACTTTTTACAACTGAAGAAGAGGAGGCGATAGAGCTGGAGGCTGAGTCAGAAATGTAAGACAAAACTTTTTCCTGATGCTCTGCCTTTAAAAGCGGTTTGCCAACTCCTAGAAAACTAAGCGTTCGAGGCCTTATGTAGCCAGACGATGACGCAGGGGCAGCACCTCCTGCATTCAGTCCTATTTTGCTCTTGACACTACCATCAGATCCACCACCAACACAATCATTACCAGCTGCTAACCCCCGCCCAATTCCACGGCCTCTTCCACCAGCCTTCCTCATTTTTGGTAGAAATGTAGACAAAATCCATCAAACTATATAGTAATAAGAAAAAAGAGGAAAAAGGTGTCTATAGGACAGGGGAGATTTAGAATTTCTGCACACACTTGTGGACAGTGGACACTTTTGGATTGTGTGAGGCCCACTGATATCTGAGCGCTATGTGACACGCTCGATGGCACAGCTGCCTGTGACCAAAGTGACGAGAGGATCATGGAGATTTTGAATCTCTGCGTACACTTTTGGACACTGGACACTTGTGGATTGTGTGAGGCCCACTGATATCTGAGCGCTATGTGACATGCTCGATGGCACAGCTGCCTGTGACCAAAGTGACGAGAGGATAATGGAGATTTTGAATCTCTGCGTACACTTTTTGGACACTGGACACTTGTAGATTGTGTGAGGCCCACTGATATCTGAGCGCTATGTGACACGCTCGATGGCACAGCTGCCTGTGACCAAAGTGACGAGAGGATAATGGAGATTTTGAATCTCTGCGTACACTTTTGGACACTGGACACTTGTAGATTGTGTGAGGCCCACTGATATCTGAGCGCTATGTGACACGCTCGATGGCACAGCTGCCTGTGACCAAAGTGACGAGAGGATAATGGAGATTTTGAATCTCTGCGCACACTTTTGGACACTGGACACTTGTAGATTGTGTGAGGCCCACTGATATCTGAGCGCTATGTGACACGCTCGATGGCACAGCTGCCTGTGACCAAAGTGACGAGAGGATAATGGAGATTTTGAATCTCTGCGTACACTTTTGGACACTGGACACTTGTGGATTGTGTGAGGCCGACTGATATCTGAGCGCTATGTGACACGCTCGATGGCACAGCTGCCTGTGACAAAAGTGACGAGAGGATAATGGAGATTTTGAATCTCTGCGTACACTTTTGGACACTGGACACTTGTGGATTGTGTGAGGCCCACTGATATCTGAGCGCTATGTGACACGCTCGATGGCACAGCTGCCTGTGACCAAAGTGACGAGAGGATAATGGAGATTTTGAATCTCTGCGTACACTTTTGGACACTGGACACTTGTAGATTGTGTGAGGCCCACTGATATCTGAGCGCTATGTGACAGGCTCGATGGCACAGCTGCCTGTGACCAAAGTGACGAGAGGATAATGGAGATTTTTAATCTCTGCGTACACTTTTGGACACTGGACACTTGTGGATTGTGTGAGGCCCACTGATATCTGAGCGCTATGTGACACGCTCGATGGCACAGCTGCCTGTGACCAAAGTGACGAGAGGATAATGGAGATTTCGAATCTCTGCGTACACTTTTGGACACTGGACACTTGTGGATTGTGTGAGGTCCACTGATATCTGAGCGCTATGTGACATGCTCGATGGCACAGCTGCCTGTGACCAAAGTGACGAGAGGATAATGGAGATTTTGAATCTCTGCGTACACTTTTGGACACTGGACACTTGTGGATTGTGTGAGGCCCACTGATATCTGAGCGCTATGTGACAGGCTCGATGGCACAGCTGCCTGTGACCAAAGTGACGAGAGGATAATGGAGATTTTGAATCTCTGCGCACACTTTTGGACACTGGACACTTGTGGATTGTGTGAGGCCCACTGATATCTGAGCGCTATGTGACAGGCTCGATGGCACAGCTGCCTGTGACCAAAGTGACGAGAGGATAATGGAGATTTTGAATCTCTGCGCACACTTTTGGACACTGGACACTTGTGGATTGTGTGAGGCCCACTGATATCTGAGCGCTATGTGACACGCTCGATGGCACAGCTGCCTGTGACCAAAGTGACGAGAGGATAATGGAGATTTTGAATCTCTGCGTACACTTTTGGACACTGGACACTTGTGGATTGTGTGAGGCCCACTGATATCTGAGCGCTATGTGACAGGCTCGATGGCACAGCTGCCTGTGACCAAAGTGACGAGAGGATAATGGAGATTTTGAATCTCTGCGCACACTTTTGGACACTGGACACTTGTGGATTGTGTGAGGCCCACTGATATCTGAGCGCTATGTGACACGCTCGATGGCACAGCTGCCTGTGACCAAAGTGACGAGAGGATAATGGAGATTTTGAATCTCTGCGTACACTTTTGGACACTGGACACTTGTGGATTGTGTGAGGCCCACTGATATCTGAGCGCTATGTGACACGCTCGATGGCACAGCTGCCTGTGACCAAAGTGACGAGAGGATAATGGAGATTTTGAATCTCTGCGTACACTTTTGGACACTGGACACTTGTGGATTGTGTGATGCCCACTTATATCTGAGCGCTATGTGACATGCTCGATGGCACAGCTGCCTGTGACCAAAGTGACGAGAGGATAATGGAGATTTTGAATCTCTGCGTACACTTTTGGACACTGGACACTTGTAGATTGTGTGAGGCCCACTGATATCTGAGCGCTATGTGACAGGCTCGATGGCACAGCTGCCTGTGACCAAAGTGACGAGAGGATAATGGAGATTTTGAATCTCTGCGCCCACTTTTGGACACTGGACACTTGTGGATTGTGTGAGGCCCACTGATATCTGAGCGCTATGTGACACGCTCGATGGCACAGCTGCCTGTGACCAAAGTGACGAGAGGATAATGGAGATTTTGAATCTCTGCGTACACTTTTGGACACTGGACACTTGTGGATTGTGTGATGCCCACTTATATCTGAGCGCTATGTGACACGCTCGATGGCACAGCTGCCTGTGACCAAAGTGACGAGAGGATAATGGAGATTTTGAATCTCTGCGTACACTTTTGGACACTGGACACTTGTGGATTGTGTGATGCCCACTTATATCTGAGCGCTATGTGACACGCTCGATGGCACAGCTGCCTGTGACCAAAGTGACGAGAGGATAATGGAGATTTTGAATCTCTGCGTACACTTTTGGACACTGGACACTTGTAGATTGTGTGAGGCCCACTGATATCTGAGCGCTATGTGACAGGCTCGATGGCACAGCTGCCTGTGACCAAAGTGACGAGAGGATAATGGAGATTTTGAATCTCTGCGCCCACTTTTGGACACTGGACACTTGTGGATTGTGTGAGGCCCACTGATATCTGAGCGCTATGTGACACGCTCGATGGCACAGCTGCCTGTGACCAAAGTGACGAGAGGATAATGGAGATTTTGAATCTCTGCGTACAATTTTGGAGACTGGACACTTGTGGATTGTGTGAGGCACACTGATATCTGAGCGCTATGTGACACGCTCGATGGCACAGCTGTGACAAAAGTGACTAGAGGATAAGGGAGATTGGATTGCTTTTAATAAAGCAGTTTGCAGAGCAGTGGGTAAACAGCAATGCCAGTGTGTCAGGAAGCCTTAAAAGGCAGCCCAACAACCAACACCACTGATACACCACAATATAGCCTCCCCTTGCACTGCACACACAGTGACTTGTGTGTTGTGCAGGCCAAATCGCTAGCAGCAGAAGCAGTTTTTTTGCCTTCTTCCCTGCCTAACGCTCTCCCTACAGAATCAAAAGGCAAAAAACACACAAATATAACTAAAAAGTAAAAAATATACTGCAAATAATGCACAAAGGTAATGATAATAATAAGGGTTTTTAGTAAACATAATTTTGATCAAAATAATGTACAAGCCATCCCGCCACGTCACGGCAACCCTTGTGGGACAGTCCCTACTCTAGTATTTAAAACCTTTTCACTTGCCAAGTGGCGTGAATGTGAATAAGGGTCGAGCGACTGAACCACTAGTAACAGCTTAGGCCAGACTGGATGGCTTTCCCAGCTCAGAAAGAGGGCGGTCACACCCATATATGCACTGAATGCACAATGAAATGAATAAAAAACAAATCTGAACTGAGAAAAGTAAGTTAATGTGTATGCACAATGTAAGTGCATATTAACACATGACCATTAACCAGAGAAAACAAAGAGCAAAAAACACACAAATATAACTAAAAAGTAAAAAATATACTGCAAATAATGCACAAAGGTAATGATAATAATAAGGGTATTTAGTAAACATAATTTTGATCAAAATAATGTACAAGCCATCCCGCCACGTCACGGCAACCCTTGTGGGACAGTCCCTACTCTAGTATTTAAAACCTTTTCACTTGCCAAGTGGCGTGAATGTGAATAAGGGTCGAGCGACTGAACCACTAGTAACAGCTTAGGCCAGACTGGATGGCTTTCCCAGCTCAGAAAGAGGGCGGTCACACCCATATATGCACTGAATGCACAATGAAATGAATAAAAAACAAATCTGAACTGAGAAAAGTAAGTTAATGTGTATGCACAATGTAAGTGCATATTAACACATGACCATTAAACAGAGAAAACAAAAAGCAAAAAACACACAAATATAACTAAAAAGTAAAAAATATACTGCAAATAATGCACAAAGGTAATGATAATAATAAGAGTATTTAGTAAACATAATTTTGATCAAAATAATGTACAAGCCATCCCGCCACGTCACGGCAACCCTTGTGGGACAGTCCCTACTCTAGTATTTAAAACCTTTTCACTTGCCAAGTGGCGTGAATGTGAATAAGGGTCGAGCGACTGAACCACTAGTAACAGCTTAGGCCAGACTGGATGGCTTTCCCAGCTCAGAAAGAGGGTGGTCACACCCATATATGCACTGAATGCACAATGAAATGAATAAAAAACAAATCTGAACTGAGAAAAGTAAGTTAATGTGTATGCACAATGTAAGTGCATATTAACACATGACCATTAACCAGAGAAAACAAAAAGCAAAAAACACACAAATATAACTAAAAAGTAAAAAATATACTGCAAATAATGCACAAAGGTAATGATAATAATAAGGGTATTTAGTAAACATAATTTTGATCAAAATAAAGTACAAGCCATCCCGCCACGTCACGGCAACCCTTGTGGGACAGTCCCTACTCTAGTATTTAAAACCTTTTCACTTGCCAAGTGGCGTGAATGTGAATAAGGGTCGAGCAACTGAACCACTAGTAACAGCTTAGGCCAGACTGGATGGCTTTCCCAGCTCAGAAAGAGGGCGGTCACACCCATACATGCACTGAATGCACAATGAAATGAATAAAAAAACAAATCTGAACTGAGAAAAGTAAGTTAATGTGTATGCACAATGTAAGTGCATATTAACACATAACCATTAACCAGAGAAAACAAAAAGCCAAAAACACACAAATATAACTAAAAAGTAAAAAATATACTGCAAATAATGCACAAAGGTAATGATAATAATAAGGGTATTTAGTAAACATAATTTTGATCAAAATAATGTACAAGCCATCCCGCCACGTCATGGCAACCCTTGTGGTTTTTTTTTTTTTTTGTTTGTTTTTTATTATTTTTATTTTTTTTTTTATCCCTACAGAATCAGCAGCAACCTCTCCCTATACTAATATCGGCAGAAGTAAGATGGCGGTCGGCGTGCACGCCCTTTTATACCCCCTGTGACGCCCACCAAAGCAAGCCAATCACTTGCATGCCCTTCTAAAAGATGGTGGTGACCCGTGCCTAGGTCATCACGTTGCCCACATTGTCCGTGGATCCTGATTGGCTGAAAAAGAGCACAAAACAAACTTTTGAAACTCGACTTTGGCGCGTAAGTCGCCGACCTCGTGGCCGACCTCATCCTAGGGTCGGGTTTCGTTTCATGAAACCCGACTTTTGAATTTTTTCGACCCGTTTCGCTCAACTCTAGTTATCACGTTCGCCTAACACGCGAAAGGTCCCCAGATCGAAACTGGGCAGAAACACGCTGTTACCCTTTGGTATCCAAGCTTTTGACTTTCAGTTCTTGATCTCGATTGCTTGTTGTCACCACAGTAAGCGCTTGCATCCGGTTTCTGTAGTGTAGCGGTTATCACGTTCGCCTCACACGCGAAAGGTCCCCAGTTCGAAACTGGGCAGAAACACAGCCTTTTCTCTTGGAAAACGATCTTTTTGACTTTCAGTGCTTGTTCTTTATTGCTTGCCATGACCACAGCATTTTTTTTTTGTTTAAATCGGTTGGTTTCTGTAGTGTAGTGGTTATCACGTTTGCTTTACATGCGAATGGTCCTTAGTTTGAAACTGGGCAGAATCACAGCGTTCCTCTTGCAAACTACCGCTTTTGACAATGAGTGCTTGATCTTTAATGCTTGCCATGACCACAGTAAACGCTCTTGTCTGGTTACTGTAGTGTAGTGATTGTCCTGTTTGCCATCCTCCTGAAAGTTCCCTGTTTTGATCCCGGGCAGAAACATGTGGCTTTTCTTTATTTTGATCACAAACGTATATTGTTGGCTTAATTAGAATTAGTTAGCATATTCTATTGCTGGTTTAATGAGCATTACTTTTACCAATGTGATTATTTCTACCAGTTTTTGCTTTTGGCAAGCGTGTGTGTTTTTGACAGTGTCTAAGTGTTCCTAATTCAAGTAACACCTGATAGGATCAAGGTGCGAAAGCAGGCATCTAGGTGCTTTTTCTTTTTGGCTTTTGGACAAAGGCATGAGAATGTTTTGTGGAGCATGGTTTTGTTTCCCTGTTTGTTCTTTTTCTCCAATAGCCTGACAAATGAAAGGTTCCTGGGTTGCAAAATGCACTTTGTCCTGTCTTCAGACATAGAGGAAGACCTCTTGACTTTGACTGGCTGTTTTTTTCTTTTTCAAGTTCATTTCAGCATGTTGAAACATCTTTAGCTTTGCATGGAGTTTCTGAAGTGTAGTGGTTGTCACGTTCACCTCACACGCGAACGGTCCCCAGTTCGAAACTGGATAGAAGCATGACATTAGGCGTTGATATTAAAGCTTTTGACGTTGAGTCTTTGTTCTCGATGGCTCGTCATGACCACAGTAACCTTCTGCAGGCGGTTTCTGTAGTGTAGTGGTTATCACGTTCGCCTAACACGAGAAAGGTCCCCAGTTCGAAACTGGGCAGAAATACGCTGTTACCCTTTGGTATCCAAGCTTTTGACTTTCAGTTCTTGATCTCGATTGCTTGTTGTCACCACAGTAAGCGCTTGCATCTGGTTTCTGTAGTGTAGCGTTCATCACGTTCGCCTCACACGCGAAAGGTCCCCAGTTCGAAACTGGGCAGAAACACAGCTTTTTCTCTTGGAAAACGATCTTTTTTGACTTTCAGTGCTTGTTCTCTATTGCTTGCCATGACCACAGCATTTTTTGTTTGTTTGAATCGGTTGGTTTCTGTAGTGTAGCGGTTATCACGTTTGCTTAACACGCGAAAGGTCCTCAGTAGTGTTGAGCATTCCGATACCGCAAGTATCGGGTATCGGCCGATACTTGCTGTATCGGAATTCCGATACCGACTTCCGATATTTTTTCAATATCGGAATTCGGCATCGGAATCGGAAGTTCAAAGTTGATTGACAGACTGACGTCATCATGATGCGCGGTGTGTGCGCATCATGATGCGCCGTCATTTCGGGCCTTCCGGGGGTCTCTGCCGGCCTGCCGGGGGGCTGTGCCGGCCTGCCGGGGGGGCTGTGTGGACTGCCCGGGGTCTGTACCGGCCTGCCGGGGGGCTGTGCACCCTGTGGGGGTCTGTGCCGGCCTGCCGGGGGGCTGTGCCGGCCTGCCGGGGGGCTGTGCAGGCTCCGGGGGGCTGTGCCGGCCTGCCGGGGGGCTGTGCCGGCCTGCCGGGGGGCTGTGCAGGCTCCGGGGGGCTGTGCCGGCCTGCCGGGGGGCTGTGCCGGCCTGCCGGTGGTCTGTGCAGGCATCGTCCGATGGGACTACAAGTCCCATCGGGCGATGCCTGCTACCATGACAGTGATTGACACATTAGCCAATGATGGGACAGTAGTAGTCCCATCATCCGGCTAATGTGTTAAATGTTAAAAAAAAAAAATACTACATACATACTACATGCATGCTACATACATACTACATATATACTACATACATACTACATACATGCTACATACATACTGCATGCTACATACATACCACATACATACTACATACTACATATATACTACATGCATGCTACATACATACTACATGCTACATACATACTACATACATGCTACATACTACATACATACTACATACATACTACATACATGCTACATGCATGCTACATACATACTACATGCATGCTACATACATACTACATGCATGCTACATACATACTACATATATACTACATACATACTACATACATGCTACATACATACTGCATGCTACATACATACCACATACATACTACATACTACATATATACTACATGCATGCTACATACATACTACATGCTACATACATACTACATACATGCTACATACTACATACATACTACATACATACTACATACATGCTACATGCATGCTACATACATACTACATGCATGCTACATACATACTACATGCATGCTACATACATACTACATGCTACATACATACATACATACTACATATATACTACATGCATGCTACATACATACTACATGCTACATACATACCACATACATACATGCTACATACATACTACATATATACTACATGCATGCTACATACATACTACATATATACTACATGCATGCTACATACATACTGCATGCTACATGCATGCTACATACATACTACATACATACTACATACATACCACATATATACTACATACATACAATACATTCATACAATACATACATAGACATACAGTACATATAACATAGAGTAACATACTTACCAATACTTGTCACATTGTTCCCCGAAGCCATTGTCGTCTACGGAATAAATATTAACATAACAAACCACAAAAATACTCACCCACGATCCGAAGCAGTCCACGAGTGTGTCCCACGACGATCTTGGGTAGAGAACGGCAGCATCAGATGATGCTGCCGTTCTCTACGGGCTGCAGGAATCCAATGACGGAAGGTAGGTATCCTTCCGCACTGTATTCCTCCGCCACTTAAAAAAAAAAAAGTCCCTAGTCTCACTTTATGCCATTGCTGCGTGGGAAATTCCCACACAGCAATGGCATAAAGTGAGACTAGGGACTTTTTTTTTTTAAGTGGCGGAGGAATACAGTGCGGAAGGATACCTACCTTCCGTCATTGGATTCCTGCAGCCCGTAGAGAACGGCAGCATCATCTGATGCTGCCGTTCTCTACCCAAGATCGTCGTGGGACACACTCGTGGACTGCTTCGGATCGTGGGTGAGTATTTTTGTGGTTTGTTATGTTAATATTTATTCCGTAGACGACAATGGCTTCGGGGAACAATGTGACAAGTATTGGTAAGTATGTTACTCTATGTTATATGTACTGTATGTCTATGTATGTATTGTATGAATGTATTGTATGTATGTAGTATATATGTGGTATGTATGTAGCATGTAGTATGTATGTAGCATGCATGTAGTATATATGTAGTATGTATGTAGCATGCAGTATGTATGTAGCATGCATGTAGTATATATGTAGTATGTATGTAGCATGTAGTATGTATGTAGCATGCATGTAGTATGTATGTAGTATGTAGTATGTAGTATATATGTAGTATGTATGTTGCATGTAGTATTTATGTAGTATGAATGTAGCATGTATGTAGTATGACTGTAGCATGTATGTAGTATGCATGTTGTATGTATGTAGCATGTAATTTTTTTTTTTTTTTTTTTTTTTTTACATTTAACACATTAGCCGGATGATGGGACTACTACTGTCCCATCATTGGCTAATGTGTCAATCACTGTCATGGTAGCAGGCATCGCCCGATGGGACTTGTAGTCCCATCGGACGATGCCTGCACAGACCCCCGAAGCCTGCACAGCCCCCCGGCAGGCCGGCACAGCCCCCCGGCAGGCCGGCACAGCCCCCCGGAGCCTGCACAGCCCCCCGGCAGGCCGGCACAGCCCCCCGGCAGGCCGGCACAGCCCACCGGAGCCTGCACAGCCCCCCGGCAGGCCGGCACAGACCACCGGAGCCTGCACAGACCCCCTGGCAGGCCGGCACAGCCCCCCGAAAGGCCCGTACAGACCCCAGAGAGGCTGTACAAGGGCAGGAAAGGGTTTTTCTTATTCCGATACCGGAAGTCCCATAGACTTGAATGGGACTTCCGGTATCGGAATCGGCGATACCGATACTTTTTTTAAAGATCGGCCGATACCATCCGATAAGATACTTTGAAGTATCGGACGGTATCGCTCAACTCTAGTCCTCAGTTCAAAACTGGGCAGAAACACAGCATTCCTCTTGCAAACTAGTGCTTTTGACAATGAGTGCTTGATCTTTAATGCTTGCCATGACCACAGTAAACGCTCTTGTCTGGTTACTGTAGTGTAGTGATTGTCCTGTTTGCCATCCTCCTGAAAGTTCCCTGTTTTGATCCCGGGCAGAAACATGTGGCTTTTCTTTATTTTGATCACAAACGTATATTGTTGGCTTAATTAGCCTTAGTTAGCATATGCTATTGCTGGTTTAATGAGCATTACTTTTACCAATGTGATTATTTCTACCCGTTTTTGCTTTTGGCAAGCATGTGTGTTTTTGACAGTGTCTAAGTGTTCCTAATTCAAGTAACACCTGATAGGATCAAGGTGCGAAAGCAGGCATCTAGGTGCTTTTTCTTTTTGGCTTTTGGACAAAGGCATGAGAATGTTTTGTGGAGCATGGTTTTGTTTCCCTGTTTGTTCTTTTTCTCCAATAGCCTGACAAATGAAAGGTTCCTGGGTTGCAAAATGCACTTTGTCCTGTCTTCAGACATAGAGGAAGACCTCTTGACTTTGGCTGGCTGTTTTTTTCTTTTGCAAGTTCATTTCAGCATGTTTAGACATCTTTACCTTTCCATGGAGTTTCTGAAGTGTAGTGGTTGTCACGTTCACCTCACACGCAAACGGTCCCCAGTTCGAAACTGGATAGAAGCATGACATTAGGCGTTGATATTAAAGCTTTTGACGTTGAGTCTTTGTTCTCGATGGCTCGTCATGACCACAGTAATCTTCCGCAGCCGGTTTCTGTAGTGTAGTGGTTATCACGTTCGCCTAACACGCAAAAGGTCCCCAGTTCGAAACTGGGCAGAAACACGCTGTTACCCTTTGGTATCCAAGCTTTTGACTTTCAGTTCTTGATCTCGATTGCTTGTTGTCACCACAGTAAGCACTTGCTTCCGGTTTCTGTAGTGCAGCGGTTATCATGTTTGCCTCACACGCGAAAGGTCCCCAGTTCGAAACTTGGCAGAAACACAGCTTTTTCTCTTGGAAAACGATCTTTTTGACTTTCAGTGCTTGTTCTTTATTGCTTGCCATGACCACAGCATTTTTTGTTTTTTTTATATCAGTTGGTTTCTGTAGTGTAGAGGTTATCACGTTCGTTTTACACGCGAAAGGTTCTCAGTTCAAAACTGGGCAGAAACACAGCGTTTCTCTTGCAAACTTGCGCTTTTGACAATGAGTGCTTGATCTTCAATGCTTGCCATGACCGCAGTAAATGCTCTTGTCTGGTTACTGTAGTGTAGTGATTGTCCTGTTTGCCATCCTCCTGAAAGTTCCCTGTTTTGATCCCGGGCAGAAACATGTGGCTTTTCTTTATTTTGATCACAAACGTATATTGTTGGCTTAATTAGCATTAGTTAGCATATTCTATTGCTGGTTTAATGAGCATTACTTTTACCAATGTGATTATTTCTACCCGTTTTTGCTTTTGGCAAGCATGTGTGTTTCTGACAGTGTCTAAGTGTTCCTAATTCAAGTAACACCTGATAGGATCAAGGTGCGAAAGCAGGCATCTAGGTGCTTTTTCTTTTTAGCTTTTGGACAAAGGCATGAGAATGTTTTGTGGAGCATGGTTTTGTTTCCCTGTTTGTTCTTTTTCTCCAATAGCCTGACAAATGAAAGGTTCCTGTGTTGCAAAATGCACTTTGTCCTGTCTTCAGACATAGAGGAAGACCTCTTGACTTTGGCTGGCTGTTTTTTTCTTTTTCAAGTTCATTTCAGCATGTTTAAACATCTTTATCTTTGCATGGAGTTTCTGAAGTGTAGTGGTTGTCACTAGAGTTGAGCGACTTTTGGTTTTTTAGGGTCGCGTTTCGTTTCGTGAAACCCGACTTTTCCAAAAGTCGGGTCGAGCAAGATCGTCCGATTATAGGGAAAAGTCGGGGTCGTCCCGAAACACGAATCCCAATGTAAGTCAATGGGGAATAAAAGTCGGCAGTGAGAGGAGGACAGGAAACACACCTACAGTGCCCATTTGAATGCCAAAAGCATCAATTCTTCTTACTTAAGCTTGTCAACCTTAATTAACTTCATAATACAAGTTACGCACTGAAAAATGGGGGTTATTTGGCTAAATTTGTGGGGGGGGAGGGCTGACTGCAGGTTTTCATGTGCCCTGGGCGAAAGAGCGCCCCTTTAACACATACCACAACTCATCATGCTCCGATACGGCAGAGAAATAGCGGTATAGTACAATGAAAAATACCTCACTTTTTACATCTCATGACGAGGCCCATCTATTTCTCCATACAAAATCATTGGTCCCATATAATGTTTGAAACAGTATATGATGAGCTCCACATAATGCTACAGTATATGTTGGTCCCCATGGATGAAGCTCCACTGTCTTATGGGCCCAAATAATGCTCCAAACATAATGGGCCCCATTTCTAATGCTCTAGTGTATAATGGGCAGTGTAAATGCTGCTCCAGTGTCTGATGTCCACCTTTGGAATTTTCCAGTGTATGGTGGGCCCCATCTATCATTCTCCAGAGTATAGTGCGCCCCAAAAATTGCTGTCCCAACATAGAAAACAATCAAATAAGTCTCCTCGCTAGGGAATCCCTGTACTTGTCTGGACAGGTGCTGTAGCTTGCTTAACAGCTCGCCAGCCGTTCTCACGCCCAGTATGGATTGCACGTGATTGCACAAAGGTTAGAAAGGGTACCGTATCCCTGGATAACATGTATGGATAGCGTACACATTCAAAATATATGTCTATACAGCATGAGGCAGGCTCAGACGGTGTTAGGGCCAGTATGGATTGCACGTCATTGCACAAAGGTTAGAAGGGGTACCGTATCCCCGGATAACATGTATGGATAGCGTACACATTCAAAATATATGTCTATACAGCATGAGGCAGGCTCAGACGGTGTTAGGCCCAGTATGGATTGCACGTCATTGCACAAAGGTTAGAAGGGGTACCGTATCCCCGGATAACATGTATGGATAGCGTACACATTCAAAATATATGTCTATACAGCATGAGGCAGGCTCAGACGGTGTTAGGCCCTGTATGGATTGCACGTGATTGCACAAAGGTTAGAAAGGGTACCGTATCCCTGGATAACATGTATGGATAGCGTACACATTCAAAATATATGTCTATACAGCATGAGGCAGGCTCAGACGGTGTTAGGCCCAGTATGGATTGCACGTCATTGCACAAAGGTTAGAAGGGGTACCTTATCCCCGGATACCATGTATGGATAGCGTACACATTCAAAATATATGTCTATACAGCATGAGGCAGGCTCAGACGGTGTTAGGCCCAGTATGGATTGCACGTCATTGGACAAAGGTTAGAAAGGGTACCGTATCCCTGGATAACATGTATGGATAGCGTACACATTCAAAATATATGTCTCAGGAGGCAGGCTCAGACGGTGTCAGGCACAGTATGGATTTGACGGCCCAGATTACACAGCGGAGGAGCAGGGAGAGGTAAAGATTGCAAATGCTGGGGCCCTTGCCAAGCAAGGGGGGCCCACTCGTGGGCGTCGGTACTGGCACTGGGCCCCTCATAGTACAGCGGTGTGTCTGACGGCGGGTGTGCACCACCACCGTCAGAGACACTTGATTGCACTATGAGGGACCCTGTGCCAGTGCCCGCGCCCAAGAGTCGGCCTACCCACCTGTCCAGGGCAACGGCACTCGCACGGTGTCGTGCGCTAGGTGGTGACCCCGGCCATGGGGGGGAGGCAGCACAGTTAGGGAGTTTTAGAAAGTGGCATATGTTGATGTTGGACATTCAACTGATGCAAAAGGCGAAATAGGTGAAGTACCAGGAAGAGGTGGACCAAAGCAAGCCATTTTTCTGTCACCCTATGTGTCATCAGGGGAAGGTGGGACAAAATCCTTGGAAACCCATGCGTGGTTCATGTTAATGCAGGCTAGATCATCCACATTTTGGGTTGACAGACGGGTCCTTTTTTCTGTCAGGATTGATCCAGCTGCACTGAAGACTCTTTCCGATAGCACACTTGCAGCTGGGCAAGCGAGCTCCTGTAAGGCATATTGTGCCAATTCAGGCCAGGTGTCCAGTTTAGCGGCCCAATAGTCAAAGGGGAATGACCTGTGTGGGAGAACATCGATATGGTAGGAAAAGTAGTTTGTAACCATAGTTGACAACTGCTGTCTCCTGTCACTTTCCATCGATGCAGTATTACCAGTTGTGTGAGCGGTATTTGAAAAATCAGTCCACAACATTGTGATGAAACCCCTGTCTCCAACGCCACTTCTGCTGTGTGCACCACGAACACCTCTGCCAAGCTGCCCCCGGCCCGTACGGCTCGTGTGAGAACCATCACAGCTGCTGTGTGCTGGGAATGCCTCAAGCAACCGATTTACCAGAGTTGCTTGTTTATTAGCCAATATTAGGTCAAGGTTCTCCTGTGGCATGATGTTTTGTAATTTGCCTTTATAGCGTGGATCCAGGATGCTGGCCAACCAGTAGTCGTCATCGTTCATCATTTTGGCTATGCGGGGGTCCCTTTTTAGGATCCGCAAGGCATAATCTGACATGTGGGCCAATGTTCCCGGTGTCAATGATGCACTGCGAGTGCTGGGTGGAGGAGCACTTTCTGGCAAATCCACATCCCTCCAGTCACGCACAAACCCTGTACCAGACCTTGCCACGCCAACATTTTCACTTGCCCCACGAGATGCATCCTCCTCCCCTAAGTAATCATCCCCATCATCCTCCTCCTCCTCCTCCTCTTCTTCCTCCACCTCGTCCAGGAGAGGTCCCTGAGCAGACAATGGCTGAATGTCATCAAGGATTCCCTCCTCCTCTTCCTCCTCATCAACATGAGGAGACACAGATTAGATATTAGAAAAAACTTTTTGACAGTTAGAGTGATCAATGAGTGGAACAGGCTGCCACGAGAAGTGGTGAGTTCTCCTTCAATGGAAGTCTTCAAACAGAGGCTGGACAGACATCTGACTGGGATGATTTAGCGAATCCTGCTTTGAGCAGGGGGTTGGACCAGATGGCCCAGGAGGTCCCTTCCAACTCTACGATTCTATGATTCTATGATTCTATGATTCTATGATTGGCTGCAGACGCCTGCTCCTTAAGGTGCGTCAAAGTTTGCATGAGCAGACGCATAAGTGGGATGCTCATGCTTAGGATGGCGTCGTCTGCGCTTACGAGCCGTGTGCATTCCTCAAAACACTGAAGGACTTTACAAAGGTCTTTCAGCTTCAACCACTGCACACCTGTCAACTCCATGTCTGCTCTCAAAGTGCCTGGCCGTGTATCCTCCCACAAATGCATTATGGCCTGCCTCTGCTCGCACAGCCGCTCTACCATGTGCAGGGTGGAGTTCCACCTTGTTGCAATGTCGATAATGAGGCGGTGGTTGGGAAGGTGGAGCAATCGCTGCAGCTTCTGCATGCGAACGGAGTGTACAGGCGACCGGCGGATGTGCGCGCACAGTCTTCGCACCTTCTGGAGCAGGGCTGTTAACTCCGGATAATTTTTGAGGAAGCACTGCACCACCAGGTTCAAGGTGTGAGCCAAGCAAGGTATGTGGCTGAGTTTTGAAAGGGCTATGGCTGCCACAAAATTACGGCCGTTATCACTAACTACCTTGTCTGCCTCAAGATGTACACTGCCCAGCCATGACTCAGTTTGTAGCTTCAAGTACTCGGCCAGCACCTCGGCGGTGTGTCTGTCGCCCAAACACATCATCTGCAACACAGCCTGCTGACACTTTCCACTAGCTGCTCGATAGGGGGACACATCGTGTGCAACAGTGGCAGCTGCAGATGGAGTGCTCGTACGACTGCGCTCTGTGGACGAGCTGTCGCTTCTGGAGGAGGAGGAGGAGGAGGGTCGAACGCCTACAGCCAACTGTTTCCTATACCGTGGGCTAGGCAGCACTGTCCCACCACCGCTGTCCCCTGTGGACCCTGCATCCACCACATTAACCCAGTGCGCAGTGATGGACACGTAACGGCCCTGGCCATGCCGACTGGACCATGCATCAGTTGTGAGGTGCACCTTTCCGCTCACTGACTGCTTGAGTGCATGGACAATGCGGTCTTTCACATGATGGTGGAGGGCTGGGATGGCTTTGCGAGAGAAGAAGTGGCGACTGGGTAGGTCATAGAATGGTACTGCATAGGCCATGAGTTCGCGGACAGCTGTGCTTTCCACCAACCGAAAGGGCATCATCTCAAACGAGATTAGTTTGGCAATGTGGGCGTTCAAACCCAGTGTACGCGGATGAGAGACTGAGTACTTTCTTGACCTACTCATAGTGTCTGGGAGGGTGAGCTGGACTTGAGAGCTGCATATGGTGGAAGTAGCGGTGGACAGGGCGGACTGAGAGAGGGTTGATGATGGTGATGGAGTTGTTGTTCTTTCTGATGGCCTAGAATCAGTCTTTCGTTGATATAACAGTGGGATTCCGTGACTGCTGTGGCCTTGCAACGACACCTCAACATTTGCTGCTGTGCTAACCGGTGGGCTTACAGTGGGGGAAACAATGTAGCGTTGCTGACTACCTTCGTTGTGATCAGTTGCACATGTGGCACTTGAGGTTTGGTGTTGTGTCCACGCTTGCAAGTGCATGCTGGTTAAATGTCTAAGCATGCAACTGGTATTCAAATTTTTCAGATTTTTCCCTCGGCTAAAGGTCTTTGTGCACTTCTTACAGATAACCTTGGCCTGATCATGAGGATTTTGTTCAAAAAACTGCCACACTGCACTCTTCCTTCTTTGGCAGACATTTTGCGGCATAGCACGCTGTGATCTTTTGACCCTCTGGACAAGCTGTCCAGCAACTCTTTTGATGTTTGGAACCTGTCTTTGGAGTGCTCCGGGCCTGCCAGATAACAGCTGTTGCGATGTCGATGTCTGCTGTGGATGCTCCTCATCTGAGCTATTGGAAGCAGCACCCTCTTCCCCCAATGGATGCCAATCTGGGTCAACAACTGGGTCATCCATCACCTCCTCTTCTATGTCATGTGCACCTTTCTCTGTGTCACCGTGTATGGTGGTATAGTGTGCGGGAAGGGGCACCTGAGTCTCATCAGGGTCAAAATCTGTCTCTGTACACTGCGAGGACAATGTAGTGCTCTGAGTGAATGTACCAGCAGAATCATCCATCAGCGGCTGTGCATCGGTGCACTCCATGTCAGATTCATCTTGGCCTGGGTAATTCACCATTTGACTTGATAATCCAGGCATGGTATGTGAAAACAGCTCCATGGAGTAATCAGTAGTATGGCCTGCATCATCCTTCAATCTTGGTTGGGGTGAAGGACACAAGGAAAGGTGTGGTTCATGAACATGAGCCTCCAATGACAACTCAGTGCTTTTACTTTTTACAACTGAAGAAGAGGAGGCGATAGAGCTGGAGGCTGAGTCAGCAATGTAAGACAAAACTTTTTCCTGATGCTCTGCCTTTAAAAGCGGTTTGCCAACTCCTAGAAAACTAAGCGTTCGAGTCCTTATGTAGCCAGACGATGACGCAGGGTCAGCACCTCCTGCATTCGGTCCTATTTTGCTCTTGCCACTACCATCAGATCCACCACCAACACCATCATTACCAGCTGCCAACCCCCGCCCAATTCCACGGCCTCTTCCACCAGCCTTCCTCATTTTTGGTAGAAATGTAGACAAAATCCAACAAACTATATAGTAATGTAAAACAAGGTACAAGGTGTCTATAGGACAGGGGAGTTTTCGAATTTCTGCACACACTTGTGGACAGTGGACACTTGTGGATTGTGTGCGGCCCACTGATATCTGAGCGATATGTGACACGCTCGATGGCACAGCTGCCTGTGACCAAAGTGACGAGAGGATAATGGAGATTTTGAATCTCTGCGTACACTTTAGGACACTGGACACTTGTGGATTGTGTGCGGCCCACTGATATCTGAGCGCTATGTGACACGCTCGATGGCACAGCTGCCTGTGACCAAAGTGACGAAAGGATAATGGAGATTTTGAATCTCTGCGTACACTTGTGGACAGTGGACACTTGTGGATTGTGTGAGGCCCACTGATATCTGAGCGCTATGTGACACGCTCAATGGCACAGCTGCCTGTGACCAAAGTGACGAAAGGATAATGGAGATTTTGAATCTCTGCGTACACTTGTGGACACTGGACACTTGTGGATTGTGTGAGGCCCACTGATATCTGAGCGCTATGTGACACGCTCGATGGCACAGCTGCCTGTGACCAAAATGACGAGAGGATAATGGAGATTTTGAATCTCTGCGTACACTTTTTGACACTGGACACTTGTGGATTGTGTGCGGCCCACTGATATCTGAGCGCTATGTGACACGCTCGATGGCACAGCTGCCTGTGACCAAAGTGACGAGAGGATAATGGAGATTTTGAATCTCTGCGTACACTTGTGGGCAGTGGACACTTGTGGATTGTCTGCGGCCCACTGATATCTGAGCGCTATGTGACACGCTCGATGGCACAGCTGCCTGTGACCAAAGTGACGAGAGGATAATGGAGATTTTGAATCTCTGCGTACACTTGTGGACAGTGGACACTTTTGGATTGTGTGCGGCCCACTGATATCTGAGAGCTATGTGACACGCTCGATGGCACAGCTGCCTGTGACCAAAGTGACGAGGGGATAATGGAGATTTTGAATCTCTGCGTACACTTTTGGACACTGGACACTTGTGGATTGTGTGCGGCCCACTGATATCTGAGCGCTATGTGACACGATCGATGGCACAGCTGCCTGTGACCAAAGTGACGAGAGGATAAGGGAGATTGGATTGCTTTTAAAAAAGCAGTTTGCGGAGCAGTGGGTAAACAGCAATGCCAGCGTGTCAGGAAGCCTTAAAAGGCAGCCCAACAACCAACACCACTGATACACCACAATATAGCCTCCCCTTGCACTGCACACACAGTGACTTGTGTGTTGTGCAGGCCAAATCGCTAGCAGCAGAAGCAGTTTTTTTGTCTTCTTCCCTGCCTAACGCTCTCCCTACAGAATCAGCAGCAACCTCTCCCTATACTAAGATCGGCAGAAGTAAGATGGCGGTCGGCGTGCACGCCCTTTTATACCCCCTGTGACGCCCACCAAAGCAAGCCAATCACTTGCATGCCCTTCTGAAAGATGGTGGTGACCCGTGCCTATGTCATCACGTTGCCCACAGTGTCCGTGGATCCTGATTGGCTGAAAAAGAGCGCAAAACAAACTTTTGAAACGCGACTTTGGCGCGTAAGTCGCCGACCTCGTGGCCGACCTCATCCTAGGGTCGGGTTTCGTTTCATGAAACCCGACTTTGCCAAAAGTCGGCGACTTTTGAATTTTTTCGACCCGTTTCGCTCAACTCTAGTTGTCACGTTCACCTCACACGCGAACGGTCCCTAGTTCGAAACTGGATAGAAGCATGACATTAGGCGTTGATATTAAATCTTTTGACGTTGAGTCTTTGTTCTCGATGGCTCGTCATGACCACAGTAACCTTCCGCAGCCGGTTTCTGTAGTGTAGTGGTTATCACGTTCGCCTAACACGCGAAAGGTCCCCAGTATGAAACTGGGCAGAAACACGCTGTTAGGCTGGTTTCACATTTGCGTTTTTTTTCGCGGTAATTTAGCGCTAAATAGTGCATGCGTTTTTTTTTCCTATACTTTGCATGGGATGCGCTTATGTGCGCATACACATGCGTTTGTACGCGTTTTACCGCGCATGCGTTTTTTTGCGGTATGCGCTCGGGCGCACAAAATGCAACTTGTTGCATTTTTTGTGCGTCCGATTTGCCTCAAAAAAACGCATGCGCGCGCAATGCGTTTTTTTACAGCAAGACACCCATTATAAGTCTATGGTGAGCATATGTGCGCATTGGCATGCTTATGTATGCGTTCTTTTGCACATGCGTTTTTTTTTTACCATTAGTTTAGACAATGGAATTTAGGGGTTTGGGTAAAGTTAGGGTTAGTTAAGGGGGTTTAGGGTTAGGGTTAGGGTCAGGGTTAGGGTTAGGGTTAGGGTTAGGGTCAGGGTTAGGGTTAAGTATGGTTTGGTTAAGGGTTAGGGTCAGGGTTAGGGTTAGGGTCAGGGTTAGGGTTAGGGTTAGGGTTAGGGTTAAGGTTAAGTATGGTTTGGTTAAGGGTTAGGGTTAGGGTTAGGGTTAGGGTCAGGGTTAGGGTTAGGGTCAGGGTTAGGGTTAAGTATGGTTTGGTTAAGGGTTAGGGTCAGGGTTAGGGTTAGGGTTAGGGTTAAGTATGGTTTGGTTAAGGGTTAGGGTTAGGGATAGGGTCAGGGTTAGGGTTAGGGTTAGGGTTAGGGTTAAGGTTAAGTATGGTTTGGTTAAAGGTTAGGGTTAGGGTTAGGGTCAGGGTAAGGGTTAGGGTTAGGGTCAGGGTTAGGGTTAAGAATGGTTTGGTTAAGGGTTAGGGTTAGGGTTAGGGTTAAGTATGGTTTGGTTAAGGGTTAGGGTCAGGGTTAGGGTTAGGGTTAGGGTTAGGGTCAGGGTTAGGGTTAGGGTTAAGGTTAAGTATGGTTTGGTTAAGGGTTAGGGTCAGGGTTAGGGTTAGGGTTAGGGTTAGGGTAAGGGTTAGGGTTAAGTATGGTTTGGTTAAGGGTTAGGGTTAGGGTTAGGGTTAGGGTCAGGGTTAGGGTTAGGGTTAGGGTTAGGGTCAGGGTTAGGGTTAGTAAAGTCATGGTTTGGGCTAGTGTGAGTGGCCACCTAATGTTGGAAATAAACGCAAACGCGGTAAAAACGCACTAAAAACGCATACAAACGCTTAAAAACGCTGCGTTTTTTTCATGCATGCTCATAAAAATGCTTGAAAAAAACGCAGCAGTTGTATGCTTTTGTATGCGTTTTTCAATGCGTTTTTTTGCGGGAAAAACGCGCTGCAAAAAAAAGCAAGTGTGAAACAGGCCTAACCCTTTGGTATCCAAGCTTTTGACTTTCAGTTCTTGATCTCGATTGCTTGTTGTCACCACAGTAAGAAATTGCATCTGGTTTCTGTAGTGTAGTGGTTATCATGTTCGCCTCCCACGCGAGAGGTCCCCAGTTCGAAACTGGGCAGAAACACAGCTTTTTCTCTTGGAAAACGATCTTTTTGACTTTCAGTGCTTGTTCTTTATTGCTTGCCATGACCACAGCATTTTTTGATTGTTTGAATCGGTTGGTTTCTGTAGTGTAGCGTTTATCACGTTCGCTTTACACGCGAAAGGTCCTCAGTTTGAAACTGGGCAGAAACACAGCGTTCCTCTTGCAAACTAGTGCTTTTGACAATGAGTGCTTGATCTTTAATGCTTGCCATGACCACATTAAATGCTCTTGTCTGGTTACTGTAGTGTAGTGATTGTCCTGTTTGTCATCCTCCTGAAATTTCCCTGTTTTGATCCCGGGCAGAAACATGTGGCTTTTCTTTATTTTGATCACAAACGTATATTGTTGGCTTAATTAGCCTTAGTTAGCATATTCTATTGGTGGTTTAATGAGCATTACTTTTACCAATGTGATTATTTCTACCCGTTTTTGCTTTTGGCAAGCATGTGTGTTTTTGACAGTGTCTAAGTGTTCCTAATTCAAGTAACACCTGATAGGATCAAGGTGCGAAAGCAGGCATCTAGGTGCTTTTTCTTTTTGGCTTTTGGACAAAGGCATGAGAATGTTTTGTGGAGCATGGTTTTGTTTCCCTGTTTGTTCTTTTTCTCCAATAGCCTGACATATGAAAGGTTCCTGTTTTGCAAAATGCACTTTGTCCTGTCTTCAGACATAGAGGTAGACCTCTTGACTTTGGTTGGCTGTTTTTTTCTTTTTCAAGTTCATTTCAGCATGTTTAAACATCTTTACCTTTGCATGGAGTTTCTGAAGTGTAGTGGTTGTCACGTTCACCTCACATGCGAACGAACCCCAGTTCGAAACTGGATAGAAGCATGACATTAGGCGTTGATATTAAAGCTTTTGACATTGAGTCTTTGTTCTCGATGGCTCGTCATGACCACAGTAAACTTCTGCAGCCGGTTTCTGTAGTGTAGTGGTTATCACGTTCGCCTAACACGTGAAAGCTCCACAGTTCGAAACTGGGCAGAAACACGCTGTTAACCTTTGGTATCCAAGCTTTTGACTTTCAGTTCTTGATCTCGATTGCTTGTTGTCACCACAGTAAGCACTTGCATCCGGTTTCTGTAGTGTAGAGGTTATCACGTTCGCCTCACACGTGAAAGGTCCCTAGTTCGAAACTGGGCAGAAACACAGCTTTTTCTCTTGGAAAATGATCTTTTTGACTTTCAGTGCTTGTTCTTTATTGCTTGCCATGACCACAGCATTTTTTGCTTGTTTGAATCGGTTGGTTTCTGTAGTGTAGCGGTTATCACGTTCACTTAACTCGCGAAAGGTCCTCAGTTTGAAACTGGGCAGAAACACAGCGTTCCTCTTGCAAACTAGCGCTTTTGACAATGAGTGCTTGATCTTTAATGCTTGCCATGACCACAGTAAATGCTCTTGTCTGGTTACTGTAGTGTAGTGATTGTCCTGTTTGCCATCCTCCTGAAAGTTCCCTGTTTTGATCCCGGGCAGAAACATGTGGCTTTTCTTTATTTTGATCACAAACGTATATTGTTGGCTTAATTAGCCTTAGTTAGCATATTCTATTGCTGGTTTAATGAGCATTACTTTTACCAATGTGATTATTTCTACCCGTTTTTGCTTTTGGCAAGCATGTGTGTTTTTGACAGTGTCTAAGTGTTCCTAATTCAAGTAACACCTGATAGGATCAAGGTGCGAAAGCAGGCATCTAGGTGCTTTTTCTTTTTGGCTTTTGGACAAAGGCATGAGAATGTTTTGTGGAGCATGGTTTTGTTTCCCTGTTTGTGCTTTTTCTCCAATAGCCTGACAAATGAAAGGTTCCTGTGTTGCAAAATGCACTTTGTCCTGTCTTCAGACATAGAGGAAGACCTCTTGACTTTGGCTGGCTGTTTTTTTCTTTTTCAAGTTCATTTCAGCATGTTTAAACATCTTTAGCTTTGCATGGAGTTTCTGAAGTGTAGTGGTTGTCACGTTCACCTCACATGCGAGCGGTCCCCAGTTAGAAACAGGATAGAAGCATGACATTAGGTGTTGATATTAAAGCTTTTGACGTTGAGTCTTTGTTCTCGATGGCTCATCATGACCACAGTAACCTTCCGCAGCCGGTTTCTGTAGTGTAGTGGTTATCACGTTTGCCAAACACGTGAAAGGTCCCCAGTTCGAAACTGGGCAGAAACACGCTGATAGGATGGTTTCACATTTACGTTTTTTTTCGCGGTATTTTTGCGCTAAATAGCGCATGCGTTTTTTTTCTCCTATACTTTGCATGGGATGCGCTTATGTGCGCATACACATGCGTTTGTACGCTTTTTACCGCGCATGCGTTTTTTTGCGGTATGCGCTCAGGTGCACAAAATGCAACCTGTTGCATTTTTTGAGCGTCCGACTTGCCTCAAAACAATGCATGCACGCGCAATGCATTTTTTTACAGCAAGACACCCATTATAAGTCTATGGTGAGCATATGTGCGCATTGGCATGCTTATGTATGCGTTTTTTTGCACATGCGTTTTTTTTTTACCATTAGTTTAGACAATGGAATTTAGGGGTTTGGGTTAGAGTTAGGGTTAGTTAAGGGGGTTTAGGGTTAGGGTTAGGGTTAGGGTCAGGGTCAGGGTTAGGATCAGGGTATGGTTTGGTTAAGGGTTAGGGTTAGGGTCAGGGTTAGGGTTAGGATCAGGGTATGGTTTGGTTAAGGGTTAGGGTTAGGGTTAGGGTCAGGGCTAGGGTCAGGGTCAGGGTTAGGGTTAGGATCAGGGTATGGTTTTGTTAAGGGTTAGGGTTAGGGTCAGGGTCAGGGTTAGGGTTAGGGTCAGGGTTAAGGTTAGGGTCAGGGTTAGGGTTAGGGTTAGGGTCAGGGTTAGGGTTAGGGTTAGGGTCAGGGTCAGGGTTAGGGTTAGGATCAGGGTATGGTTTGGTTAAGGGTTAGGGTTAGGGTCAGGGTTAGGGTTAGGGTTAGGATCAGGGTATGGTTTGGTTAAGAGTTAGGGTTAGGGTTAGGGTCAGGGTTAGGGTTAGGGTTAGGGTTAGGGTCAGGGTTAGGGTCAGGGTTAGGGTTAGGGTTAGGGTTAGGGTCAGGGTCAGGGTTAGGGTTAGGGTTAGGGTCAGGGTTAGGGTTAGTAAAGTCATGGTTTGGGTTAGTGTGAGGGGCCACCTAATGTTGGAAAAAAACGCAAACGCGGTAAAAACGCACTAAAAACGCATACAAACGCATAAAAACGCTGCATTTTTTTCATGCATGCTCATAAAAATGCTTGAAAAAAACGCAGCATCTGTATGCTTTTTTATGCGTTTTTTAAATGCGTTTTTTTGCGGGAAAAACGCGCTGCAAAAAAAAGCAAGTGTGAAACTAGCCTTACCCTTTGGTATCCAAGCTATTGACTTTCAGTTCTTGATCTCGATTGCTTGTTGTCACCACAGTAAGCGCTTGCATCCGGTTTCTGTAGTGTAGCGGTTATCACGTTCGCCTCACACGTGACAGGTCCTCAGTTCGAAACTGGGCAGAAACACAGCTTTTCTCTTGGAAAACGATCTTTTTGACTTTCAGTGCTTGTTCTTTATTGCTTGCCATGACCACAGCATTTTTTGTTTTTTTTTGAATCGGTTGGTTTCTGTAGTGTAGCGGTTATCACTTTCTCTTTACACGCGAAAGGTCCTCAGTTCGAAACTGGGCAGCAGGGCAGCCATCAGGGCATTACTGCCCTTACTACTGTATGGGGCCCCATGAACAGTAGCAAAAGGAGGGGCCCGGAAGCGCTGGCAGGCCGGGCCCTCCTCTCTTGATACTGCTGTTTGGGCTACAGGTGCAATAGGTCATGGCCGCTGCAAGCCAGATACCTAACAACACCGCGGTGATTTAAAGATACACCTACAGTGTTGTTAGTGAATGCGGCGGCCAGAATTCAGTGCTGTACCTTTAAAGCAGCAGCAGGACCAAGTGCATCATGGTCCTGATGCAGGTCATGTGACACACTGCGCGCTCTTCTTCATTCTCCAGCAGAGCAGCAACATGTCATGTTTCTGGGAGACAGAAGATGCTGAAATCGGCAGAGGCAGAGGAGGCGGGCAGTGTGCCAGGACTTGCAGGAAGTTGCAGAGGGGACTGAGGTGAGGAGATGGCAATCTGCTGAGGAGATGGGAGGTTGCTGAGGTGAGGAGATGGGAGGCTGCTGAGGTGAGGAGATGGAGGCTGCTGAGGTGTGGAGATGGGAGGCTGCTGAGGTGTGGAGATGGGAGGCTGCTGAGGTGTAATCATAGATGTAATCATAGATGTAATCATAGATGTAATCATAGAATCGTAGAGTTGGAAGGGACCTCCTGGGCCATCTGGTCCAACCCCCTGCTCAAAGCAGGATTCGCTAAATCATCCCAGTTAGATGTCTGTCCAGCCTCTGTTTGAAGACTTCCATTGAAGGAGAACTCACCACTTCTCGTGGCAGCCTGTTCCACTCATTGATCACTCTAACTGTCAAAAAGTTTTTTCTAATATCTAATCTGTGTCTCCTCCCATTCAGCTTCATCCCATTGCTTCTAGTCTTTCCTTGTGCAAATGAGAATAAAGTTGATCCTTCTACAATGTGACAGCCCTTTAGATATTTGTAGACAGCTATTAAGTCTCCTCTCAGTCTTCTCTTTTGCAAACTAAACATTCCCAAATCCTGCAACCTTTCCTCATAAGACAGGGTTTGCAGACCGGTCACCATTCTGGTCGCTCTTTTCTGAACTTGCTCCAGTTTGTTGATGTCTTTTTTAAAATGTGGTGCCCAAAATTGGACACAATATTCCAGATGAGGTCTGACCAAAGAGGAGTAGAGGGAAATAATTACTTCACGTGATCTAGACTGTATGCTTCTGTACATCCTAGAATTGCATTTGCCTTTTTTGCTGCTGCATCACACTGTTGACTCATATTCAGTCTGTGATCTATTAGTATACCCAAGTCTTTTTCACATGTGCTGTCACTTAGCCCTATTCCTCCCATTCTATATATGCTTTTTTCATTTTTATTGCCCAGATGTAGTACTTTGCATTTCTCCCTGTTAAAAACCATTCTGTTAGTTGCTGCCCACTACTCCAGTTTATTTAAATCTTTTTGAATCCTCTCTCTCTCTCTTCTCTAGTATTAGCTATCCCTCCTAGCTTTGTGTCATCAGCAAATTTAATCAGTTTACCCTCAATTCCTTCATCTAAATCGTTGATAAAGATGTTGAACAATACAGGGCCCAGGACAGAGCCCTGTGGTACCCCACTTGAGACATTCTTCCAACTGGATGTGCAGCCATTTACGACCACTCTTTGGGTCCAATCACTAAGCCAGTTATGAATCCACCTAACAGTTGCCTTGTCCATTCCATACTTAGTCATTTTTTCAATAAGGATTGTATGAGAGACTTTGTCAAATGCTTTGCTGAAGTCAAGATATACTATATCTACAGCATTTCCTTGATCCACCCAATCAGTAATACCATCACAGAAGGAAATTAAATTAGTCTGACATGACTTATTAGTTACAAACCCATGCTGACTCTGTTTAATCACTTCATTCTTATCCAGGTATTGACATACATGTTGTTTAATAATTTGTTCAAAGATCTTTCCTGGTATAGAAGTCAGACTCACCGGCCTATAGTTGCCTGGGTCCACCTTCTTACCCTTTTTGAAGATAGGAACAACATTTGCTCTTCTCCAGTCTTCTGGCACTTCTCCTGTTCTCCAAGAATTTTCAAAGATTATGGAGAGGGGTTCAAAAATTTCTTCTGCTATCTCCTTCAGTACTCTGGGGTGTAATTCATCTGGACCTGGAGACTTGAATACATTTAGGTTAGCTAAGTGTTTCCTCACTATCTTTCTGTTTATAGATATCCTGGATTCTTCTATTCCCTTAATAGGACAGTGAATAACAGTTGATGTTACATTTCCTTTCTGAGAGAAAACAGATGCAAAATAGGAATTTAAAAGTTCAGCCTTCTCAACAACCTGTCTTACCATTTCATCATTTTCATCCTGTAAAAATCCTATAGCATCTTTGACTTTTCTTTTACTTTTGACATATCCCCAAAATCCTTTATTATTGCTTTTGACATCTCTTGCAAGCCTCAATTCATTTTCAGCTTTAGATAATCTGATTTGTGCCTTGCAGGTTCTGCAGACAGCATTATATTCTTCTTTAGATATGCCTCCTTCTTTCCATTTTATAAACATTTTTTGCTTCCTTTTTAGCATGTGCTTAAGTTCTGTGTTCATCCATCCTGGTTTCCTTAAATGCTTCCTATTCTTCCCTCTTTTCGGAATTGTTAACAACTGTGCTTTGAGAATTTCATTTTTCAAGATTTCCCATCCTTCCTGGACATTTTTGTCTTTAAGGATATCCAGCCATTGGATCCCTCCAATTCTCTTTCTGAATCCCTTAAAATCTGCCTTTCTGAAATCTAACCTTGACGTCTGAGTCTTCACAGGTCTTCCGCCTCTAGTTATCCAAAATTCTAAAATAGCATGGTCGCTACCTCCTAGGGTCCCAGCCACTTTTACCTCCTCAACCATTTCCTCCCTGTTTATAAGGATTAGATCCAAGGTAGCAGTTCCCCTTGTTTTCTCCTTTACCTTTTGGAAGATAAAGTTGTCAGCAAGAGAGGATAAGAATTTCCTTGACCTGTTAGTTTTGCCTGAGAGAGATTCCCAACAAATGTCTGGATAGTTGAAATCTCCCATGATAACTATGTCATATTTTTTGGAGAACTTGGCCATTTGATGCATAAAGAGTTCATCCATATCTTCAGCTTGCACAGGCGGCCTGTAGTAAATGCCTACAATGGTGTCCTTTCCATTGTTCTGTCCTTGTATTCTTACCCAAACAGTTTCCACAGAACTCCCAGTCTCTGAAGCTTCAATCTCTGTACAGATATACCCATTTCTAACATACAATGCGACACCCCCTCCTCGTTTATCAAGTCTGTTTCTTGCAAATAAGTTGTATCCTTCTAGTCTTGTATTCCAATCATGTGTATTGTCCCACCAAGTTTCAGTGATTCCAATGACATCATATTTCTTTTCCTGTGTTAGTAGTTCCAATTCTCCTTGTTTGTTGCCCATGCTTTGTGCATTAGTATAGAAACATTTTAGTTTGTGATTGGTTTCTCTTTCTCCAATATTTTTTTTAATTAGATTCTTTCGTCTTTGTTCTTCCTTTCCACTTCTAATAGCAGAGTTCTCAGTAGCATTTGTCAGGTGTATGGCTTTTTCTGGTCTTTTGCTTCCCTTCCCATGTTGTTCTAGTTTAAAGCTCTCCTTACAAGTGTAGCAAGGCGACTTCCAAATACCTGCTTTCCAATCTTCGTTAGGTGCACCCCATCTCTAGCAAGTAGTCCATCGTATAAGTAGTTCACTCCGTGATCCAGAAATCCAAATCGTTGCTGACGGCACCATCGACGTAGCCAGTTGTTCACCTGCAGAATCTTATTCCACCTCCTTGTTCCATGGCCATCCACTGGGAGGATGGAAGAGAAGACCACCTGCGCTCCCAGTTCTTTCACTTTCTTGCCTAAGTCTTTAAAGTCTCTGCAGATGGTTTCCAGGTCGTTTCTTGCGGTGTGGAGATGGGAGGCTGCTGAGGTGTGGATATGGGAGGCTGCTGAGGTGAGGAGATGGGAGGCTGCTGAGGTGAGGAGATGGGAGGCTGCTGAGGTGAGGAGATGGGAGGCTGCTGAGGTGTGGAGATGGGAGGCTGCTGAGGTGTGGAGATGGGAGGCTGCTGAGGAGAGGAGATGGGAGGCTGCTGAGGAGAGGAGATGGGAGGCTGCTGAGGTGTGGAGATGGGAGGCTGCTGAGGTGTGGAGATGGGAGGCTGCTGAGGTGTGGAGATGGGAGGCTGCTGAGGAGAGGAGATGGGAGGCTACTGAGGTGAGGAGATGGAGGCTGGTGAGGAGATGGGAGGCTGCTGAGGAGATGGGAGGCTGCTGAGGTGAGGAGATGGGAGGCTGCTGAGGTGTGGAGATGGGAGGCTGCTGAGGTGTGGAGATGGGAGGCTGCTGAGGAGAAGAGATGGGAGGCTACTGAGGTGAGGAGATGGAGGCTGGTGAGGAGATGGGAGGCTGCTGAGGAGATGGGAGGCTGCTGAGGAGATGGGAGGCTGCTGAGGTGAGGAGATGGGAGGCTGCTGAGGTGAGGAGATGGGAGGCTGCTGAGGAGAGGAGATGGGAGGCTGCTGAGGAGAGGAGATGGGAGGCTACTGAGGTGAGGAGATGGAGGCTGGTGAGGAGATGGGAGGCTGCTGAGGAGATGGGAGGCTGCTGAGGTGAGGAGATGGGAGGCTGCTGAGGAGAGGAGATGGGAGGCTGCTGAGGAGAGGAGATGGGAGGCTGCTGAGGAGAGGAGATGGGAGGCTGCTGAGGTGTGGAGATGGGAGGCTGCTGAGGTGTGGAGATGGGAGGCTGCTGAGGAGAGGAGATGGGAGGCTGCTGAGGTGTGGAGATGGGAGGCTGCTGAGGTGAGGAGATGGGAGGCTGCTGAGGAGATGGGAGGCTGCTGAGGTGAGGAGATGGGAGGCTGCTGACGTGTGGAGATGGGAGGCTGCTGAGGTGTGGAGATGGGAGGCTGCTGACGTGTGGAGATGGGAGGCTGCTGAGGAGAGGAGATGGGAGGCTACTGAGGTGAGGAGATGGAGGCTGGTGAGGAGATGGGAGGCTGCTGAGGAGATGGGAGGCTGCTGAGGAGATGGGAGGCTGCTGAGGTGAGGAGATGGGAGGCTGCTGAGGTGAGGAGATGGGAGGCTGCTGAGGTGTGGAGATGGGAGGCTGCTGAGGTGTGGAGATGGGAGGCTGCTGAGGAGAGGAGATGGGAAGCTGCTGAGGAGAGGAGATGGGAGGCTGCTGAAGAGATGGGAGGCTGCTGAGGTGAGGAGATGGGAGGCTGCTGAGGAGAGGAGATGGGAGGCTGCTGAGGTGTGGAGATGGGAGGCTGCTGAGGTGAGGAGATGGGAGGCTGCTGAGGAGATGGGAGGCTGCTGAGGTGAGGAGATGGGAGGCTGCTGACGTGTGGAGATGGGAGGCTGCTGAGGTGTGGAGATGGGAGGCTGCTGACGTGTGGAGATGGGAGGCTGCTGAGGAGAGGAGATGGGAGGCTACTGAGGTGAGGAGATGGAGGCTGGTGAGGAGATGGGAGGCTGCTGAGGAGATGGGAGGCTGCTGAGGAGATGGGAGGCTGCTGAGGTGAGGAGATGGGAGGCTGCTGAGGTGAGAAGATGGGAGGCTGCTGAGGAGAGGAGATGGGAGGCTACTGAGGTGAGGAGATGGAGGCTGGTGAGGAGATGGGAGGCTGTTGAGGAGATGGGAGGCTGCTGAGGAGATGGGAGGCTGCTGAGGAGATGGGAGGCTGCTGAGGTGAGGAGATGGGAGGCTGCTGAGGAGAGGAGATGGGAGGCTGCTGAGGAGAGGAGATGGGAGGCTACTGAGGTGAGGAGATGGAGGCTGGTGAGGAGATGGGAGGCTGCTGAGGAGATGGGAGGCTGCTGAGGTGAGGAGATGGGAGGCTGCTGAGGAGAGGAGATGGGAGGCTGCTGAGGAGAGGAGATGGGAGGCTGCTGAGGAGAGGAGATGGGAGGCTGCTGAGGTGTGGAGATGGGAGGCTGCTGAGGTGTGGAGATGGGAGGCTGCTGAGGAGAGGAGATGGGAGGCTGCTGAGGTGTGGAGATGGGAGGCTGCTGAGGTGAGGAGATGGGAGGCTGCTGAGGAGATGGGAGGCTGCTGAGTTGAGGAGATGGGAGGCTGCTGACGTGTGGAGATGGGAGGCTGCTGAGGTGTGGAGATGGGAGGCTGCTGACGTGTGGAGATGGGAGGCTGCTGAGGAGAGGAGATGGGAGGCTACTGAGGTGAGGAGATGGAGGCTGGTGAGGAGATGGGAGGCTGCTGAGGAGATGGGAGGCTGCTGAGGAGATGGGAGGCTGCTGAGGTGAGGAGATGGGAGGCTGCTGAGGTGAGGAGATGGGAGGCTGCTGAGGAGAGGAGATGGGAGGCTGCTGAGGAGAGGAGATGGGAGGCTGCTGAGGAGAGGAGATGGGAGGCTGCTGAGGTGTGGAGATGGGAGGCTGCTGAGGTGTGGAGATGGGAGGCTGCTGAGGAGAGGAGATGGGAGGCTGCTGAGGTGTGGAGATGGGAGGCTGCTGAGGTGAGGAGATGGGAGGCTGCTGAAGAGATGGGAGGCTGCTGAGGTGAGGAGATGGGAGGCTGCTGAGGAGAGGAGATGGGAGGCTGCTGAGGTGTGGAGATGGGAGGCTGCTGAGGTGAGGAGATGGGAGGCTGCTGAGAAGATGGGAGGCTGCTGAGGTGAGGAGATGGGAGGCTGCTGACGTGTGGAGATGGGAGGCTGCTGAGGTGTGGAGATGGGAGGCTGCTGACGTGTGGAGATGGGAGGCTGCTGAGGAGAGGAGATGGGAGGCTACTGAGGTGAGGAGATGGAGGCTGGTGAGGAGATGGGAGGCTGCTGAGGAGATGGGAGGCTGCTGAGGAGATGGGAGGCTGCTGAGGTGAGGAGATGGGAGGCTGCTGAGGTGAGGAGATGGGAGGCTGCTGAGGAGAGGAGATGGGAGGCTGCTGAGGAGAGGAGATGGGAGGCTGCTGAGGAGAGGAGATGGGAGGCTGCTGAGGTGTGGAGATGGGAGGCTGCTGAGGTGTGGAGATGGGAGGCTGCTGAGGAGAGGAGATGGGAGGATGCTGAGGTGTGGAGATGGGAGGCTGCTGAGGAGAGGAGATGGGAGGCTGCTGAGGAGAGGAGATGGGAGGCTGCTGAGGAGAGGAGATGGGAGGCTGCTGAGGAGAGGAGATTGGAGGCTGCTGAGGTGTGGAGATGGGAGGCTGCTGAGGTGTGGAGATGGGAGGCTGCTGAGGAGAGGAGATGGGAGGATGCTGAGGTGTGGAGATGGGAGGCTGCTGAGGAGAGGAGATGGGAGGCTGCTGAGGTGTGGAGATGGGAGGCTGCTGAGGTGTGGAGATGGGAGGCTGCTGAGGTGTGGAGATGGGAGGCTGCTGAGGTGTGGAGATGGGAGGCTGCTGAGGAGAGGAGATGGGAGGCTACTGAGGTGAGGAGATGGAGGCTGGTGAGGAGATGGGAGGCTGGTGAGGAGATGGGAGGCTGCTGAGGAGATGGGAGGCTGCTGAGGTGAGGAGATGGGAGGCTGCTGAGGTGTGGAGATGGGAGGCTGCTGAGGTGTGGAGATGGGAGGCTGCTGAGGAGAGGAGATGGGAGGCTACTGAGGTGAGGAGATGGAGGCTGGTGAGGAGATGGGAGGCAGCTGAGGAGATGGGAGGCTGCTGAGTAGATGGGAGGCTGCTGAGGTGAGGAGATGGGAGGCTGCTGAGGTGAGGAGATGGGAGGCTGCTGATTAGAGGAGATGGGAGGCTGCTGAGGAGAGGAGATGGGAGGCTACTGAGGTGAGGAGATGGAGGCTGGTGAGGAGATGGGAGGCTGCTGAGGAGATGGGAGGCTGCTGAGGTGAGGAGATGGGAGGCTGCTGAGGAGAGGAGATGGGAGGCTGCTGAGGAGAGGAGATGGGAGGCTGCTGAGGTGTGGAGATGGGAGGCTGCTGAGGAGAGGAGATGGGAGGATGCTGAGGTGTGGAGATGGGAGGCTGCTGAGGAGAGGAGATGGGAGGCTGCTGAGGTGTGGAGATGGGAGGCTGCTGAGGTGTGGAGATGGGAGGCTGCTGAGGAGAGGAGATGGGAGGATGCTGAGGTGTGGAGATGGGAGGCTGCTGAGGAGAGGAGATGGGAGGCTGCTGAGGTGTGGAGATGGGAGGCTGCTGAGGTGTGGAGATGGGAGGCTGCTGAGGTGTGGAGATGGGAGGCTGCTGAGGTGTGGAGATGGGAGGCTGCTGAGGAGAGGAGATGGGAGGCTACTGAGGTGAGGAGATGGAGGCTGGTGAGGAGATGGGAGGCTGGTGAGGAGATGGGAGGCTGCTGAGGAGATGGGAGGCTGCTGAGGTGAGGAGATGGGAGGCTGCTGAGGTGTGGAGATGGGAGGCTGCTGAGGTGTGGAGATGGGAGGCTGCTGAGGAGAGGAGATGGGAGGCTACTGAGGTGAGGAGATGGAGGCTGGTGAGGAGATGGGAGGCAGCTGAGGAGATGGGAGGCTGCTGAGTAGATGGGAGGCTGCTGAGGTGAGGAGATGGGAGGCTGCTGAGGTGAGGAGATGGGAGGCTGCTGATTAGAGGAGATGGGAGGCTGCTGAGGAGAGGAGATGGGAGGCTACTGAGGTGAGGAGATGGAGGCTGGTGAGGAGATGGGAGGCTGCTGAGGAGATGGGAGGCTGCTGAGGTGAGGAGATGGGAGGCTGCTGAGGAGAGGAGATGGGAGGCTGCTGAGGAGAGGAGATGGGAGGCTGCTGAGGTGTGGAGATGGGAGGCTGCTGAGGTGTGGAGATGGGAGGCTGCTGAGGAGAGGAGATGGGAGGCTGCTGAGGTGTGGAGATGGGAGGCTGCTGAGGTGAGGAGATGGGAGGCTGCTGAGGAGATGGGAGGCTGCTGAGGTGAGGAGATGGGAGGCTGCTGACGTGTGGAGATGGGAGGCTGCTGAGGTGTGGAGATGGGAGGCTGCTGACGTGTGGAGATGGGAGGCTGCTGAGGAGAGGAGATGGGAGGCTACTGAGGTGAGGAGATGGAGGCTGGTGAGGAGATGGGAGGCTGCTGAGGAGATGGGAGGCTGCTGAGGAGATGGGAGGCTGCTGAGGTGAGGAGATGGGAGGCTGCTGAGGTGAGGAGATGGGAGGCTGCTGAGGAGAGGAGATGGGAGGCTGCTGAGGAGAGGAGATGGGAGGCTGCTGAGGAGAGGAGATGGGAGGCTGCTGAGGTGTGGAGATGGGAGGCTGCTGAGGTGTGGAGATGGGAGGCTGCTGAGGAGAGGAGATGGGAGGCTGCTGAGGTGTGGAGATGGGAGGCTGCTGAGGTGAGGAGATGGGAGGCTGCTGAAGATATGGGAGGCTGCTGAGGTGAGGAGATGGGAGGCTGCTGACGTGTGGAGATGGGAGGCTGCTGACGTTTGGAGATGGGAGGCTGCTGACATGTGGAGATGGAAGGCTGCTGACATGTGGAGATTGGAGGCTGCTGAGACGACCAAAAAAATTCTAGAATTCCACTTTTTTCAATTTCAACGCACTTTGAATTTTTTTCCCATTTTCGAGTACGCTATTTGATAAAGCCAATCATGTCATTCAAAAGTACAACTCGTCCTGCAAAAAACAAGCCCTCACACGGCCATATTGATGGAAAAATAGAAAGTGGGTATATATGACTGGGAAACATCTTTATTTGGGAAACTAGCTGAAGAGCCCGGCGCTGCCCGGGCATAGTAACTAACTGTGGTTAGTTATAGCAAATTATAATTATCCGCCATCCCATAGTCCCATGCCCATATACCCATCATACATATCCTCCATCCCATAGTCCAGTACCCATATACCCATCACACATCCTCCATCCCATAGTCAACCATAGTGACATCATAATGAGGGGCGGGGCTTGATGCGCACACACTGGTTCCCCAGTATGCAAATAGGGGCATTATAACATCACAATGAGGGGCGGGGCTTGACGCGCACACACTTTTTCCTCATTATGTAGATAGGGGCAAAATTGGTGAATTGGAACGCACGGGGTTAAAATTTTGCCTCACAACATAGCCTAGGACACTCTCGGGTCCAGACGTGTGACGTGTGACATTTTGTGGCTGTAGCTGCGACAGTGCAGATGCCTATCCCGGACATACACACACACACTTTGAGCTTTCTATATTAGATTGTTCTGCGCTCGCACTGCGGTGCATGGACTGGGCGCCGATCTCCTGGCCTGCATCCTCATACATGCTGTGAGGCTGCTGAGTTCTAGTCAGGAGACCGGCGGCCCGTCCATGCACTGCGGTCCGAGCGCAGATCGATATCCACCGACAGCTTCATACATGTACAGAAAACAATACAATAATCTACAATCAGAAATACAGATTATAAAAAAAATCACAATCTGGTTTCAATTATTTTTTAAAAAAGTATGTGACTCATTTCCTTAACCCCTTACCTACAATTGACGTAATATTCCGTCCATGTGACCCTGGACCTAATTACCATGGACGGAATATTACGTCATCGCGATCAGCGGCGCCCACGTGGTGAGCGCCGCTGATCGCGGCCGAGTGTCAGCTAATTATCATAGCTGACACCCGGCACAATGTGTCAGGGGCGGTCACGGACACGATCGCGGTGTACCGGGGGTTAAAAGGAAGCATCGGCAGGGAGGGGGCTCCCTCCGTGCTTCCCTGAGCCCCCCACGGCAGCGCAATGTGCAGTGCTGCTGCGGGGGGCTCTTTCCCTGCAGGTCCCTGGATCCAATATGGCGACGGGGACCCCCGGGGGCCTGCAGGAAGCTGGCTTCCTCAGTGCCTGCAAAGCGCAGGCATGAGGAAGCCTGTGCAGTGCCTGTGACAGATCGCTGATCTGTCACAGTGATCTGACAGATCAGCGATCTGTCACAGGACAGTTATGTCCCCCCTGGGACATTGTAATAAAGTAAAAAAAAAATTAAAAAAAGTGTAAAAATAGTTAAAAAAAAATCGCTAAATAAATTAAAAAAAAAAAAAAAAATATTCCCCAAAAAATTCATTTTTTGCAAATAAAAAAACCCAAAAACAATAAAAGTACACATATTTGGTATCGCCGCGTCCGTAACGACCCGCCCTATAAAACTGTCCCAATAGTTAACCCCTTAAGTGAACCCCTTAAAAAATAAAAATAAAAAACGAAGCAAAAAATAATGATTTATTATCCTACCGCCGAACAAAAAGTGCAATAACGCGCGATCAAAAAGACGCATATAAATATCCATGGTACCGCTGAAAACGTCATCTTGTCCAGCAAAAAACAAGCCACCATACAGCATCATCAGCGAAAAAATAAAAAAGTTATAGCTCGCAGAATAAAGTGATGCAAAAATAATTATTTTTTATATAAAATTGTTTTCATTGCATAAAAGCGCCAAAACATAAAAAAAGACCTAAATGAGGTATCGCTGTAACCGTACTGACCCGAAGAATAAAACTGCCTTATAAATTTTACCGCACCCGGAACGGCATAAACGCACCACCCAAAAGAAATTCATGAAACGCTGGTTTTTGTTCATTCTGCGTCCCAAAAAACGAAATAAAAAGCGATAAAAAAATGTCACATGCCCAAACATGATACCAATAAAAGCGTTAACTCGTCCCGCAAAAAATAAGACCTCACATGACTCGGTGGGTCAAAATATGGAAAAATTATAGCTCTCAATATGTGGTGATGCAAAAACTATTTTTACAATAAAAAGAGTCTTTTAGCGTGCGACAGCTGCCAAACATAAAAACCGCCATAAATAGTAAATCAAACCCCCCATTATCACCCCCTTAGTTAGGGAAAAATAATAAAATTAAAAAAATGTATTTATTTCCATTTTCCCATTAGGGCTAGGGTTAGGGCTAGGGCTAGGGTTAGGGCTAGGGCTAGGGTTAGGGTTAGGGCTAGGGTTAGGGCTAGGGTTAGGGTTAGGGCTAGGGCTAGGGTTAGAATTGGGGGTTTCCACTATTTGCGTACATGAGGTGCTCTCCAAACGCAACATGGCGTCTGATCTCAATTCCAGCCAATTCTGCGTTGAAAAAGTCAAATGGTGCTCCTTCCCT
Source organism: Dendrobates tinctorius (assembly GCF_039654945.1). Lineage (NCBI taxonomy): Eukaryota > Metazoa > Chordata > Amphibia > Anura > Dendrobatidae > Dendrobates > Dendrobates tinctorius. The sequence goes on along the minus strand of NW_027361998.1, from coordinate 16,731,510 downwards.
TCCAAGCTCTGCCATGCACCCAAACAGTGTTTTACCCCCTCATATGGGGTATCAGCCTACTCAGGACAATTTGCAAAACTACTTCTGGGGTCCTATTTCTCTTGTTGCCCTTAGGAAAATAAAAATTTTGGGGCAAAAATATCATTTTTGTGGAAAAAAAATGTTTTGTTATTTTCACGCCTGGGCGTTATAAACTTCTGTGAAGCCCTTGTGGGTTCAAAGTTCTCACCACACATCTTGATAAGTTCTTTGGGGGGTCTAGTTTCAAAAATGGGGTCACTTGTGGGGGGTTTCCACTGTTTAGGTACATCAGGGGCTCTCCAAACGCGACATGGCGTCCGATCAGAATTCCAGCCAATTTGCATTGAAAAAGTCAAACGGCGCTCCTTCCCTTCTGAGCTCTGCCATGCGCCGAAACAGTGGTTCCCCCCCACATATCAGGTATCAGCGTACTCAGGACAAATTGCACAATAATTTTTGCAGTCCAATTTCTCCTGTTACCCTTGGTAAAATAAAAAAAATTGAACCTGAAGTAATTTTTTTTGTGAAAAAAAGTTAAATGTTAATTATTTTTAAATATTCAAAAAATTCCTGTGACGCACCTGAAGGGTTAATAAACTCCTTGAATGTGGTTTTAAGCACCTTAAGGGGTGCAGTTTTTAGAATGGTGTCACTTTTGGGTATTTTCTATCATATAGACCCCTCAAAGTGGCTTCAAATGTGATGTAGTCCGTAAAAATAAAATGGTGTTGCAAAAATGAGAGATCGCTGGTCAACTTTTAACCCTTATATCTTACTAACAAATAAAAATTTTGGTTCCAAAATTGTGCTGATGTAAAGTAAACATGTGGCAAATGTTACTTATTAAGTTTTTTGTGTGCCATATCTCTGTGGTTTAAGGGCATAAAAATTCAAAGTTGGAAAATTGCGGAATTTTCAAAATTTTCGCCAAATTTCCGTTTTTCTCACAAATAAACGCAAGATATATGAATGAAATTTTATGACTAACATGAAGTACAATATGTCACGAGAAAAGATTGTCAGAATCACCGGGATCCATGGAAGCGTTTCAGAGTTATTACCTCATAAAGGGACAGTGGTCAGAATTGTAAAAATGGGCCCGGTAGTTAACGTGCAAACCACCCTTGGTAGTGAAGGGGTTAAAGAAAAAGAAAAATATACCTAAACAGAGTATTGGGTATTTTAACAAATGATTAATAAGTTACAGTACAGTAGAGCTCATCCAAAAGAGTCTACCTTGTTGTGGTGGCGGCTTAAAATTCTTTTGGCCAGAACAAAAGCTGCTGGCTATATGTATGATCTGGGAAATGTTAATGTGTGATTGGTGAGGACGTGGTGCAGAAGTGGAGTTTTTCCAAGAGTGGGTAGTGGGACTCTTGAGGGGTGGAGGCAGGGCTGGGGTGGAGCCTGGACGGAGTCTCAAGGGGGTCCAAACATTTTTACAGTATGGGGCCCTGAAATTCCTAATGGCAGCCCTGCTGGGCAGAAACACAGCGTTTCTCTTGCAAACTAGCGCTTTTGACAATGAGTGCTTGATCTTTAATGCTTGCCATGACCACAGTAAACGCTCTTGTCTGGTTACTGTAGTGTAGTGATTGTCCTGTTTGCCATCCTCCTGAAAGTTCCCTGTTTTGATCCCGGGCAGAAACATGTGGCTTTTCTTTATTTTGATCACAAACGTATATTGTTGGCTTAATTAGCCTTAGTTAGCATATTCTATTGCTGGTTTAATGAGCATTACTTTTACCAATGTGATTATTTCTACCCGTTTTTGCTTTTGGCACGCATGTGTGTTTTTGACAGTGTCTAAGTGTTCCTAATTCAAGTAACACCTGATAGGATCAAGGTGCGAAAGCAGGCATCTAGGTGCTTTTTCTTTTTGGCTTTTGGACAAAGGCATGAGATTGTTTTGTGGAGCATGGTTTTGTTTCCCTGTTTGTTCTTTTTCTCCAATAGCCTGACAAATGAAAGGTTCCTGTGTTGCAAAATGCACTTTGTCCTGTCTTCAGACATAGAGGAAGACCTCTTGACTTTGGCTGGATGTTTTTTTCTTTTTCAAGTTCATTTCAGCATGTTTAAACATCTTTAGATTTGCATGGAGTTACTGAAGTGTAGTGGTTGTCACGTTCACCTCACACGCGAACGGTCCCCAGTTCGAACCTGGATAGAAGCATGACATTAGGTGTTGATATTAAAGCATTTGACGTTGAGTCTTTGTTCTCGACGGCTCGTCATGACCGCAGTAACTTTCCGCAGCCGGTTTCTGTAGTGTAGTGGTTATCACGTTCGCCTAACACGCGAAAGTTCCCCAGATCGAAACTGGGCAGAAACACGCTGTTACCCTTTGGTATCCAAGCTTTTGACTTTCAGCTCTTGATCTCGATTGCTTGTTGTCAACACAGTAAGCGCTTGCATCTGCTTTCTGTAGTGTAGCTGTTATCACGTTCGCCTCACACGCGAACGGTCCCCAGTTCGAAACTGGATGTAAGCATGACATTAGGCTTTGATATTAACGCTTTTGACGTTGAGTCTTTGTTCTCGATGGCTCGTCATGACCACAGTAACCTTCCGCAGCCGGTTTATGTAGTGTTGTGGTTATCACGTTCGCCTAACACGCGAAAGGTCCCCAGTTCGAAACTGGGCAGAAACACGCTGTTACCCTTTGGTATCCAAGCTTTTGAATTTCAGTTCTTGATCTCGATTGCTTGTTGTCACCACAGTAAGCGCTTGCATCCGGTTTCTGTAGTGTAGCGGTTATCACGTTGGCCTCACTCGCGAATAGTCCCCAGTTCGAAACTGGGCATAAACACATCTTTTTCTCTTGGAAAACGATATTTTTGACTTTCAGTGCTTGTTCTTTATTGCTTGCCATGACCACAGCATTTTTTGTTTGCTTGAATTGGTTGGTTTCTGTAGTGTAGCGGTTATCACGTTCGCTTTACACGCGAAAGGTCCTCAGTTCGAAACTGGGCAGAAACAGAGCGTTCCTCTTGCAAACTAGCGCTTTTGACAATGAGTGCTTGATCTTTAATGCTTGCCATGACCACAGTAAACGCTCTTGTCTGGTTACTGTAGTGTAGTGATTGTCCTGTTTGCCATACTCCTGAAAGTTCCCTGTTTTGATCCCGGGCAGAAACATGTGGCTTTTCTTTATTTTGATCACAAACGTATATTGTTGGCTTAATTAGCCTTAGTTAGCATATTCTATTGCTGGTTTAATGAGCATTACTTTTACCAATGTGATTATTTCTACCCGTTTTTGCTTTTGGCAAGCATGTGTGTTTTTGACAGTGTCTAAGTGTTCCTAATTCAAGTAACACCTGATAGGATCAAGGTGCGAAAGCAGGCATCTAGGTGCTTTTTCTTTTTGGCTTTTGGACAAAGGCATGAGAATGTTTTGTGGAGCATGGTTTTGTTTCCCTGTTTGTTCTTTTTCTCCAATAGCCTGACAAATGAAAGGTTCCTGTGTTGCAAAATGCACTTTGTCCTGTCTTCAGACATAGAGGAAGACCTCTTGACTTTGGCTGGCTGTTTTTTTCTTTTTCAAGTTCATTTCAGCATGTTTAAACATTTTTAGCTTTGCATGGAGTTTCTGAAGTGTAGTGGTTGTCACGTTCACCTCACACGCGAACGGTCCCCAGTTTGAAACTGGATAGAAGCATGACAATAGGTGTTGATATTAAAGCTTTTGACGTTGAGTCTTTGTTCTTGATGGCTCGTCATGACCACTGTAACCTTCCACAGATGGTTTCTGTAGTGTAGTGGTTATCACGTTCGCCTAACACGCGAAAGGTCCCCAGTTCGAAACTGGGCAGAAACATGCTGTTACCCTTTGGTATCCAAGCTTTTGACTTTCAGTTCTTGATCTCGATTGCTTGTTGTCACCACAGTAAGCGCTTGCATCTGGTTTCTGTAGTGTAGCGGTTAACACATTTGCCTCACACGCGAAAGGTCCCCAGTTCGAAACTGGGCAGAAACACAGCTTTTTCTCTTGGAAAACGATCTTTTTGACTTTCAGTGCTTGTTCTTTGTTGCTTGCCATGACCACAGCATTTTTTACGTGCTTGAATTGGTTGGTTTCTGTAGTGTAGCGGTAATCACGTTCGCTTTACACGCGAAAGGTCCTCAGTTCGAAACTGGGCAGAAACACAGCGTTCCTCTTGCAAACTAGCGGTTTTGACAATGAGTGCTTGATCTTTAATGCTTGCCATGACCACAGTAAACGCTCTTGTCTGGTTACTGTAGTGTAGTGATTGTCCTGTTTGCCATCCTCCTGAAAGTTCCCTGTTTTGATCCCGGGCAGAAACATGTGGCGTTTCTTTGCTTTGATCACAAACGTATATTGTTGGCTTAATTAGCCTTAGTTAGCATATTCTATTGCTGGTTTAATGAGCATTACTTTTACCAATGTGATTATTTCTACCCGTTTTTGCTTTTGGCAAGCATGTGTGTTTTTGACAGTGTCTAAGTGTTCCTAATTCAAGTAACACCTGATAGGATCAAGGTGCAAAAGCAGGCATGTAGGTGCTTTTTCTTTTTGGCTTTTGGACAAAGGCATGAGATTGTTTTGTGGAGCATGGTTTTGTTTCCCTGTTTGTTCTTTTTCTCCAATAGCCTGACAAATGAAAGGTTCCTGTGTTGCAAAATGCATTTTGTCCTGTCTTCAGACATAGAGGAAGACCTCTTGACTTTGGCTGGATGTTTTTTTCTTTTTCAAGTTCATTTCAGCATGTTTAAACATCTTTAGCTTTGCATGGAGTTACTGAAGTGTAGTGGTTGTCACGTTCACCTCACACGCGACCGGTCCCCAGTTCGAAACTGGATAGAAGCATGACATTAGGTGTTGATATTAAAGCTTTTGACGTTGAGTCTTTGTTCTCGATGGCTCGTCATGACCACAGTAACCTTCCACAGCCGGTTTCTGTAGTGTAGTGGTAATCACGTTCGCCTAACACGCGAAAGGTCCCCAGTTCGAAACTGGGCAGAAACACGCTGTTACCCTTTGGTATCCAAGCTTTTGACTTTCAGTTCTTGATCTCGATTGCTTGTTGACACCACAGTAAGCGGTTGCATCTGGTTGCTGTAGTGTAGCGGTTATCATGCTTTCCTCACACGCGAAAGTTCCCCAGTTTGAAACTGGGCAGAAAAACAGCTTTTTCTCTTGGAAAACGATCTTTTTGACTTTCAGTGCTTGTTCTTTATTGCTTGCCATGACCACAGCATTTTTTGCTTGTTTGAATCGGTTGGTTTCTGTAATGTAGCGGTTATCACGTTTGCTTTACATGCGAAAGGTCCTCAGTTCGAAACTGGGCAGAAACACAGCGTTCCTCTTGCAAACTAGTGCTTTTGACAATGAGTGCTTGATCTTTAATGCTTGCCATGACCACAGTAAATGCTCTTGTCTGGTTACTGTAGTGTAGTGATTGTCCTGTTTGCCATCCTCCTGAAAGTTCCCTGTTTTGATCCCGGGCATAAACATGTGGCTTTTCTTTATTTTGATCACAAACGTATATTGTTGGCTTAGGCCTCTTTCACACATCAGGTTTTCGGCGTCAGGCGCGATCCGGCGCTTTTGACTAAAACCGGATCCGGCGAAATGCAATGCCGGATCCGGATTCCCCCCCATTGACTTGCATTAGAGCCGGATCGAGCCGGATGGCAATGCGTTTTATCCGATTTTCGCCGGATCCGGCAATGTGACGCGATCCGGCGTCTGGAAAAAACGGCTACTGTAACGTTTTTTGTCTCTGGCGAAAAAGCCGGACACAATGAAAGCCTATGAGCGCCGCAATGCACCTGATCCGGCGACAGCCGGATCCGGCTTCTTTGGTCTGAGCATGCTCAGTAGCTCTGCCCACAGGACATATATAAAAGCAAGACAATGGGACCCTCAGCCACACCCAACATGCCACCCAAGCCAAGAACCAGGAGCAGGAGAAGGCAGCAGACATCTGCAGCAGCAGGATCATCAGCACCACCCCAAATGGAGCAGCATGCTGAACAACGGGAGGGGAGTCCAGCAGCAGATGAGAGACGGTAATTATCAAATCCCCTATTCCTCCAAACTAGGGCTATGGAATATCAAGATATTCATTGGCCCTTTGTTTCTCTTTATTCAACAGCCGCCCAATAGATGCAGCAGCAGAAACACCACCCACAGCCATGGAGTCTGGCCATGAGGAAGACAGCACAGCTTCTGGGAGCCCTCCCTCGCATCGTCAGCGTTTGACGGTAAGTTTTTATTTAAAAAATCCATCATCTCTGTAATATATGTGTATTCATTGCCTTTTATTTCAAAACAGGAATCACAAGATGAAGAGGAGCTCCCAGAAGAAGAAGGAAGGGGTGGACAGACACTTGGAGTGGACTCACAATTGGTAAGTTTTTTGCATCAAACGCAGAAACACAACATCACACTACACACAACACATAGAAAACAATGTTCTGCAGACCACACACAGCAAACAAATGCCTACATCCAAAGACATAACATTTTTTGTTTTTTTCTCTAGTCTTCCCAATCTGGTGCTCGGCCAAGAGGTCCTCGCAGTGCCTCCCAGGGTCGTCGGCGACAGCAACGCGGCGGTCACCAGCGTGTAAGTATAAATATTTTTGCTTTGTTTTTTTTGCACTTTTTATTTCATTTCTTTTGTGGAGGCTAATTATGTTATTTTTGTCTTTTTCTTTAACAGCCTTCACAGCGTGCTCCCGACTCTGACGGTGAGTATGGAGGGATTGATGTGGACCACCTCATCGATCTCGTCAGAGAAAGGGAGCCGCTCTGGAATATGGCTGACCGCCGCCACGCTGACCTGATCGTTACCCAACGACTCTGGGAGGAAATCTGTTCGCTCCTTGTGGACCGCTGGGAGGACCTCGAAGCTCGGGCCCAGATTAAAGAGCGTAAGTATATACAGTACCGGTTGCTTGATTTAAACCAGTGTTTCCCGAACTCCAGTCCTCGTGGTCCCCACGGATCATGTGTTCAGGATTTCTATTTACTTTGGAAATCCTGAAAACATGACCCCTGGGGACCATGAGGACTGGAGTTTGGGAAACACTGATGTTGTATACTAACCACTTTGTCCTTTCTCGTTTCAGGGGAGAGAATTGTGAAGCGGTGGCGGTCTGTGAGGGATCGTTTCAAGAAGGAGTTCAATAAAGAGATGCGGGCCCCGAGTGGATCTGGAGGATGCAGGAGCAAGTACAAGTACGCACGAGCCCTGTCGTTCCTCCGGGAGACAATGCTCACCAGAAGGTAAATATTACACACCACATGTGACAAAAAAATGTTTAGATGTAACCTTTTTTTTTCAGCCAGGGCCATACCATGTCACTATTTTAATTGTTTTTTTTTCTCTTTATTCCACAGCACGGTGAGCAGCACTCGGGAACCTGCACGATTGGACCCTTCTGAGGCGATCCCTGAGGAGACCAGCACCGAGGGACACTTCGACCGCCCCGGTACATCTGCACCTTCCCAGCCTTCCCACACATTCGACCCATCTGTCCCATCCACCAGCACAGGAGCATCGTGGCCGCCTACATTACATGAAGCTGCTGGTGAGGAGATCGCTTTCCCTTTACCCCACCCTTCTGCCCCTGCCACCTCTAGTACACCTGCGGGTACTGGGTGGCAGCGGCAGAGGGGTCAGGAAAAGACTTATGCGCCAGAGTTCTTGCATCTGAATGCATCTTTCCAGAACTGTCTAAAAGTCTTGTCAGAGCAAATCTCCGCAGGCTTTCAGCAGATCAACTACAGCATTCTGGAGGTGAAGACACTTCTGCAAACCATGCATTCAGAAGCAAGATCTTCGCCAAACCACACCTTTTTCAGGTCTGTTGTGGAGCGCATGGAAACGCTCTCTCCTGCCCAGCAGATGCATGTAATGCATTCATGCCACGCTGCTCTCCAGCAAGTTACCTCCCAACCTCCTTCTCCCACCACAGTAGTTCCTCCACCTGCACCCCCTCCAGCCACTTTTCATCCTCCCCCTCCTATTACATCTACACCCCCTCCAGCCACTTTCCATCCTCCCCCTCCTATTACATCTACACCCCCTCCAGCCACTTTCCATCCTCCCCCTCCTATTACATACCATCCACCTCCCCAGCACCAGCAACCTCCCCAGCACCAGCAACCTCCCCAGTACCAGCAACCTCCCCAGCACCAGCAACCTCCCCAGTACCAGCAACCTCCCCAGTACCAGCAACCTCCCCAGTACCTGCAAACTCCCCAGTACCAGCAACCTCCCCAGTACCAGACATCTCCCCACTTCCAGCAACCTGCCCCGTACCAGACATCTCCCCACTTCCAGCAACCTGCCCCGTACCAGACATCTCCCCACTTCCAGCAACCTGCCCCGTACCAAACTCCTTCCCCATACAACTTGCCATCAACATCATCTGCTCCTACAGTCCCTGCCCAACCCTCCACTCCACCACCCACCACCTCTTCTGCTTCCCACATGTCCACCCATTCTGTAGTTTTTTCCACACCTTCACCTCTAACTGTTCCTTCCCCACCACAATCCCAGTCCTCTCTCCACACTCCCAGTGTCGAAGTGTCCCGCAGCCCCTCCAGCAGTATTTCCACCACACACTGCACAGATTTATAATGTGTGTATTTAAATAAAAATGACCAGTTTTATGGTTTCAAAGCTTTATTAAACAAGTTTATTAAAATTTTAAAAAAGTTTACTAAAAAAAACATTTTTCAATAAAAGTTAAATTATTTTACACTGGTTGTCTGTCATTTCTTTCTGCGGCGAAAAAGGTTAAATACAGGGTATTTAAAAGGTGAAATGGTATTCAAAACTAGGTATATAACTGTGGGTAAATTTTAGCTTTTTGCCACAGTTGTGTTCCTGGTTGTGTTTGAAGCAAAGTATTTCACCTAAAAAGTTGTGTTTATTGTTGGTGATTTCCTAACAATGTACACAACTTTTGTTAAAAGGTGAAATACTTTGCATAAAACACAACCAGGTACACACCTGTGGCCTAAAGCTAAAAATAGAGACCATGACAAGATAGCCAACTTTGGTTGGCAAAGGTATATACTGTTGGTACAGAAGGTACACAAGTTTGGTTAGGGCACAAATCTTTCACACTCTGTCATCCTGCCAGTGTACTCTGCCTTGAGGTGACATAAAGTATTGTGCAAAATTGTCCCTCATCACTGAAACCGTCACAGAACTTCTAGTGGTAATGTCATGGTAATCTTGCAAGGTGGTTTCTTCAGAGGTGTCCTCAATGGAAATGGGTTCCTTGCAGATAACAAAATTGTGGAGTACCACGCACGCTTTGATCACCTCGTCCACAGTTTCTGTCTTGAGGTTGATCGCAGTCAATAGGACCCGCCATTTGGCTGTCAGAATACCAAAGGTACATTCAACCATTCTTCTTGCTCTTGTGAGGCGGTAATTAAAAATGTGTTTTGGTATTGTCAATCCTCTGCTAGAGTACGGTTTCAAAAGGTGTTCTGACAGCTGGAAGGCTTCATCCCCTACACAGACAAATGGCATAGGTGGACCAGATGTTTGCGGCAGCGGTAGGTGGTGGGAACTGGAAGGTGTTTCCATACAGTTTATGCCCCATGGCAGACAGTTTGAAAACTTGAGAGTCATTGGAGCGGCCATAGGCCCCAATATCAACCGCAATAAATTTGTATTCCGCGTCAGCGATGGCCATGAGGACAATTGAAAAATATTTCTTGTAATTGAAATATTCCGATCCCGATCCAGCTGGCTTTACAATGCGGAAATGTTTCCCGTCCACAGCGCCCAAGCAGTTGGGAAACTGACATATCTGTTGAAACTTGTCAGCAATTTCAATCCACCTCTCTGTTGTGGGCTCTGGTAAAAACTCTTCAGCTAAGGAGTCCCACAGTGCACGGCATGTGTACTTCACAATTCCAGATATGGTGGAAATCCCGAGTCTGTACTGGAAATGCAGTGACGAAAGGGATTCTCCAGTTGCAAGAAATCTGTGGGGAATTAAAAAACAATAAATTAGTTTTAAATCACAGCATTACATACCAAAACTGAGCTATAACACTTGGAGATACAAACTACCACCAACAAGATTGCAGTGAAAGTGTGCTCTGATGCGATCACATCCAATAAATGTGGCTTACCTTAAAGTCACCATCAGACGCTCTGCGGGTGAAACAGAGAAGCGGCAATAGGTGTTCGCTTTTCTTATGAGGTGTGCAATGCGCTCCACCAAGTAATCAAAATTCTCCATTTTCATCCTAACATATCCAAAAAATTTATCCGGGTTTCGTCGAAGGTCCATGCAGAGTGTAGAATAGACCCCACGCGTCATTCTCTTGGCTGTGATGGGGTGGATCCACAAACGTCGTCTACGATGCCTGATGCGCTGCTGTCTCGCTCTCTCCTTCTCCAGAACAATCACCCTCAAACGATTCGCCTCCGCTATAAAAACCGCCAAATTCTTCAAAATATTTCCAATGACAACATCCATCTTCGCCAGTAACTTGCTCTTCTCTCCAACCTGCACTTTCTCTTCGACAACCTGTCAAAGAAGGGCTGTAGGAACACTCTATATATAGTTTTCCAGTAGCCAATCCCGTTCGGAAGGCCACAAGGGTCAATTTTAAAAACCGGATCCGGCGTAATCCGTCGAAAAACGGATAGAAAAACGGATGAACCAAATGAGACGGATCCGGTTTTGTCTGTCAAGAAAAAGACGGATCCGGCAGAAAACCAGATACGTCACATCCGGTTTTACTAAACATTTGCTGGATCCGGCGTTCCGGCACGACGCCGCATCGCGCCTGACGCCGAAAACCTGATGTGTGAAAGTAGCCTTAATTAGCCTTAGTTAGCATATTCTATTGCTGGTTTAATGAGCATTACTTTTACCAATGTGATTATTTCTACCCGTTTTTGCTTTTGGCAAGCATGTGTGTTTTTGACAGTGTCTAAGTGTTCCTAATTCAAGTAACACCTGATAGGATCAAGGTGCGAAAGCAGGCATCTAGGTGCTTTTTCTTTTTGGCTTTTGGACAAAGGCATGAGAATGTTTTGTGGAGCATGGTTTTGTTTCCCTGTTTGTTCTTTTTCTCCAATAGCCTGACAAATGAAAGGTTCCTGTGTTGCAAAATGCACTTTGTCCTGTCTTCAGACATAGAGGAAGACCTCTTGACTTTGGCTGGCTGTTTTTTTCTTTTTCAAGTTCATTTCAGCATGTTTAACCCCTTCATGACCCAGCCTATTTTGACCTTAATGACCTGGCCATTTTTTGCAATTCTGACCAATGTCCCTTTATGAGGTAATAACTCAGGAACGCTTCAACGCATCCTAGCGATTCCGAGATTGTTTTTTCGTGACATATTGGGCTTCATGATAGTGGTATATTTAGGTCAATAATTTTTGCGTTTATTTGTGAAAAAAATGGAAATTTGGCAAAAATTTTGAAAATTTTGCAATTTTCAAATTTTGAATTTTTATTCTGTTAAACCAGAGAGTTATGTGTCACAAAATAGTTAATAAATAACATTTCCCACATGTCTACTTTACATCAGCACAATTTTGGAAACAACATTTTTTTTCGTTAGGAAGTTATAAGGGTTAAAAGTTGACCAGCAATTTCTCATTTTTACAACAAAATTTACAAAACCATTTTTTTTAGGGACCACCTCACATTTGAAGTCACTTTGAGGGTTCTATATGGCAGAAAATACCCAGAAGTGTCACCATTCTAAAAACTGCACCCCTCAAGCTACTCAAAACTATATTCAAGAAGATTATTAACCCTTCAGGTGCTTCACAGGAACTAAAGCAACATGGAATGAAAAAATGGACATTTTAATTTTTCCAACCAAAATTTTATTTTAGCATCAGTTTTTTCATTTTCACATGGGTAACAGGATAAAATGTATCCTAAAATTTGTTGGGCAATTTCTCCTGAGTACACTGATACCTCATATGTGGTCATAAACCACTGTTTGGGCGCACGGCAGGGCTCAGAAGGCAAGGAGCGCCATTTTACTTTATGAATGTAAAATATGCTTGAATGTTTAGTGGTTGCCATGTCTTGTTTTAAGAGTACCTGTGTGCCTAAACATTGGAGCTCCCCCACAAGTGAGCCCATTTTGGAAACTAGACCCTCCAAAGAACTTATCTAGATGCATAGTATGCACTTTGAACCCCCAGATGCTTCACAAATTGATCTGTAAAAAAAAAAAGTACTTTTTTTTTCACAAAAATTTTATTTGGCCTCAGTTTTTTCATTTTCACATGGGCAACAGGATAAAATGGATCCTAAAATTTGTTGGGCAATTTCTTCTGAGTACATCAATATCTCATATGTGGTCATAAACCACTGTTTGGGCGCACCGCAAGGCCAGGAAGGGAAGGAGCGCCATGTGACTTTTTGATTGGAAAATTAGCTCCAATCGTTAGCGGACACCATGTCGCATTTGGAGAGCCCCTGTGTGCCTAAACATTGGAGCTCCCCCACAAGTGACCCCATTTTGGAAACTAGACCCCCGAAGGAACTTATCTAGATGTGTGGTGAGCACTTTGAACCCCCAAGTGCTTCACAGAAGTTTATAACGCAGAGCAGTGAAAATAAAAAAATATTTTTTTTTCCTCAAAAATGATTTTTTAGCCCGCTATTTTTTATTTTCCCAAGGGTAACAGGATAAATTGGACCCCAAAAGTTGTTGTCCAGTTTGTCCTGAGTACACTGGTACCCCATATGTGGGGGAAAACCACTGTTTGAGCGCACGGCATGACTCAGAAGGGAAGGAGCGTCATTTGACTTTTTGAATGGAAAATTAGCTCCAATCGTTAGCGGACACCATGTTGTGTTTGCAGAGCCCCTGTGTGCGTAAACTTTGGAGCTCCCCCACAAATGACCCCATTTTGGAAACTAGACCCTCTAAGGAACTTATCTAGATGCATAGTGAGCACTTTGAACCCCCAGGTGCTACACAGAAGTTTATAACGCAGAGCCGTTAAAATAAAAATATTTTTTTCCCTCAAAAAATAAATTTTTAGCCTGCTATTTTTTATTTTCACAAAGGTAACAGGATAAATTGGACCCCAAAAGTTGTTGTCCAGGTTGTCCTGAGTACGCTGGTACCACATATATGGGGGGGACCACTGTTTGGGCACACGTTGGGGCTCAGAAGGGAAGTAGTGACTAGAGTTGAGCGATACCGTCCGATACTTCAAAGTATCGTATCGGATGGTATCAGCCGATCTTTAAAAAAAGTATCGGTATCGCCGATTCCGATACCGGAAGTCCCATTCAAGTCTATGGGACTTCCGGTATCGGAATAAGAAAAACCCTTTCCTGCCCTTGTACAGCCTCTCTGGGGTCTGTATGGGCCTTTCGGGGGGCTGTGCCGGCCTGCCAGGGGGTCTGTGCAGGCTCCCGTGGTCTGTGCCGGCCTGCCGGTGGTCTGTGCCGGCCTGCCGGGGGGCTGTGCCGGCCTGCCGGGGGGCTGTGCAGGCTCCGGGGGGCTGTGCCGGCCTGCCGGGGGGCTGTGCCGGCCTGCCGGGGGGCTGTGCAGGCTCCGGGGGTCTGTGCAGGCATCGTCCGATGGGACTACAAGTCCCATCGGGTGATGCCTGCTACCATGACAGTGATTGACACATTAGCCAATGATGGGACAGTAGTAGTCCCATCATCCGGCTAATGTGTTAAATGTTAAAAAAAAAAAAAAAATACTACATACATACTACATGCATGCTACATACATACTACATGCTACATACATACTACATATATACTACATACATGCTACATACATACTGCATGATACATACATACTACATACATACTACATACATACTACATGCATGCTACATACATACTACATATATACTACATGCATGCTACATACATACTACATGCTACATACATACTACATATATACTACATACATACTACATACATGCTACATACATACTGCATGCTACATGCATACTACATACATACTACATACATACTACATGCATGCTACATACATACTACATGCATGCTACATACATACTACATGCATGCTACATGCATGCTACATACATACTACATGCTACATACATACCACATACATACTACATACATACTACATGCTACATATATACTACATGCATGCTACATACATACTACATGCTACATACATACCACATACATACTACATACATACTACATACATACTACATGCTACATACATACTACATATATACTACATGCATGCTACATACATACTACATGCTACATACATACCACATACATACTACATACATACTACATACATACTACATGCTACATACATACTACATATATGCTACATACATACTACATGCTACATACATACCACATACATACTACATACATGCTACATATATACTACATGCATGCTACATACATACTACATATATACTACATGCATGCTACATACATACTACATGCTACATGCATGCTACATACATACTACATACATACTACATGCTACATACATACCACATATATACTACATACATACAATACATTCATACAATACATACATAGACATACAGTACATATAACATAGAGTAACATACTTACCAATACTTGTCACAATGTTCCCCGAAGCCATTGTCTTTTCCGGAATAAATATTAACATAACAAGCCACAAAAATACTCACCCACGATCCGAAGCAGTCCACGAGTGTGTCCCACGACGATCTTGGGTAGAGAACTGCAGCATCAGCTGTTGCTGCCGTTCTCTACGGGCTGCAGGAATCCAATGACGGAAGGTAGGTATCCTTCCGCACTGTATTCCTCCGCCACTTAAAAAAAAAAAAAGTCCCTAGTCTCACTTTATGCCATTGCTGTGTGGGAAATTCCCACGCAGCAATGGCATAAAGTGAGACTAGGGACTTTTTTTTTTTTAAGTGGCGGAGGAATACAGTGCGGAAGGATACCTACCTTCCGTCATTGGATTCCTGCAGCCCGTAGAGAACGGCAGCATCATCTGATGCTGCAGTTCTCTACCCAAGATCGTCGTGGGACACACTCGTGGACTGCTTCGGATCGTGGGTGAGTATTTTTGTGGTTTGTTATGTTAATATTTATTCCGGAAAAGACAATGGCTTCGGGGAACAATGTGACAAGTATTGGTAAGTATGTTACTCTATGTTATATGTACTGTATGTCTATGTATGTATTGTATGAATGTATTGTATGTATGTAGTATATATGTGGTATGTATGTAGCATGTAGTATGTATGTAGTATGTATGTAGCATGCATGTAGCATGTAGTATGTATGTAGCATGCATGTAGTATATATGTAGTATGTATGTAGCATGCATGTAGTATATATGTAGCATGTATGTAGTATGTATGTGGTATGTATGTAGCATGTAGTATGTATGTAGCATGTATGTAGTATATATGTAGTATGTATGTAGTATGTATGTGGTATGTATGTAGCATGTAGTATGTATGTAGCATGCATGTAGTATATATGTAGTATGTAGTATGTATGTAGTATGTATGTGGTATGTATGTAGCATGTAGTATGTATGTAGCATGCATGTAGTATATATGTAGTATGTAGTATGTATGTAGTATGTATGTGGTATGTATGTAGCATGTAGTATGTATGTAGCATGCATGTAGCATGCATGTAGTATGTATGTAGCATGCATGTAGTATGTATGTAGCATGCATGTAGTATGTATGTAGTATGTATGTAGTATGTATGTAGCATGCAGTATGTATGTAGCATGTATGTAGTATGTATGTAGTATATATGTAGTATGTATGTAGCATGTAGTATGTATGTAGCATGCATGTAGTATATATGTAGTATGTATGTAGCATGCATGTAGTATGTATGTAGTATGTATGTAGTATGTATGTAGCATGCAGTATGTATGTAGCATGTATGTAGTATATATGTAGTATGTATGTTGCATGCATGTAGTATGTATGTAGCATGTAGTATGTATGTAGTATGTATGTAGTATGTATGTAGCATGTATGTAGTATGTATGTAGTATATATGTAGTATGTATGTAGCATGTAGTATGTATGTAGCATGCATGTAGTATGTATGTAGTATTTTTTTTTTATTTATTTATTTATTTTTTTTTTAACATTTAACACATTAGCCGGATGATGGGACTACTACTGTCCCATCATTGGCTAATGTGTCAATCACTGTCATGGTAGCAGGCATCGCCCGATGGGACTTGTAGTCCCATCGGACGATGCTTGCACAGACCCCCGGACATCAGCACAGCCCCCCGGCAGGCCGGCACAGCCCCCCGGCAGGCCGGTACAGACCCCCACAGGGTGCACAGACCACCGGCAGGCCGGCACAGCCCCCCGGCAGGCCGGTACAGACCCCGGGCAGTCCACACAGCCCCCCGGCAGGCCGGCACAGCCCCCCGGCAGGCCGGCAGAGACCCCCGGAAGGCCCGAAATGACGGCGCATCATGATGCGCACACACCGCGCATCATGATGACGTCAGGCCGTCAATCAACTGAACTTCCGATTCCGATGCCGAATTCCGATATTGAAAAAATATCGGAAGTCGGTATCGGAATTCCGATACAGCAAGTATCGGCCGATACCCGATACTTGCGGTATCGGAATGCTCAACACTAGTAGTGACGTTTTGAAATGCCGACTTGATGGAATGGTCTGTGGGCGTCATGTTATGTTTGCAGAGCCCCTGATGTACCTAAACAGTGGAAACCCCCCACAAATGACCCCATTTTGGAAACTAGATCACCCAAGAAACTAATATAGATGTGTGGTGAGCACGTTGAACCCCCAAGTGCTTCACAGAAGTTTATAACGCAGAGCCGTGAAAATAAAAAAATATTTTTTTTTCCTCAAAAAATTATTTTTAGTCCACTATTTTTTATTTTCACAAGGGTAACAGGATAAATTGGACCCCAAAAGTTGTTGTCCAGTGTGTCCTGAGTACGCTGGTACCCCATAAGTGGGGGGGGGACCACTGTTTGGGCACACGTTGGGGCTCGGAAGGGAAGTAGTGATGCTTTGAAATGAAGACTTGATGGAATGGTCTGTGGGCGTCATGCTACATTTGCAGAGCCCCTGATGTACCTAAACAGTGGAAACCCCCCACAAGTGACCCCATTTTGGAAACTATATCACCTAAGGAACTAATCTAGATGTGAGGTCAGCACTTTGAACCCACAAGTGCTTCACAGAAGTTTATAACGCAGAGCTGTGAAAATAAAAAAATATTTTTTTTTCCTCAAAAAGTGATTTTTAGCCCACTATTTTTTATTTTCACAAGGGTAACAGGATAAATTGGACCCCAAAAGTTGTTGTCCAGGTTGTCCTGAGTATGCTGGTACCCCATATATGGGGGGGACCACTGTTTGGGCACACGTTGGGGCTCGGAAGGGAAGTAGTGACGCTTTGAAATGCCGACTTGATGGAATGGTCTGTGGGCGTCATGTTACGTTTGCAGAGCCCCTGATGTACCTAAACAGTGGAAACCCCCCACAAGTGACCCCATTTTGGAAACTAGACCCCCCAAGGAACTTATCTAGATGTGTGGTGAGCACGTTGAATCCCCAAGTGCTTCACAGAAGTTTATAACGCAGAGCTGTGAAAATAAAAAAATATTTTTTTTCCTCAAAAAGTGATTTTTAGCCCACTATTTTTTATTTTCCCAAGGGTAACAGGAGAAATTAGACCCCTAAAGTTGTTGTGCAATTTTTCCTGAGTACCCCGATACCCCATAAGTGGGGGTACACCACTGTTTGGGCACACGTCGGGGCTCGAAATGGAGGGAGCACCGTTTGACTTTTTGAACGCAAAATTGGCTGTAATAAATGGTGGCTCCATGTCGCGTTTGGAGAGCCCCTGATGTGCCTAAACAGTGGAAACCCCTCAATTCTATCTCCAACACTAACGCCAACACACCCCTAACCCTAATCCCAACCCTAATCATAACCCTAACCACAACCCTAATCCCAACACACCCCTAACGAAATCCCAACTCTAACTCTAACCACAAGCCTAACCGTAATCCCAACCCCAACCCTAATCCCAATTCCAACCCTAACCCTAAATTCAACCCTAACCCTAAATTCAACCCTAACCCTTAGTCCAACCCTAACCCTTAGTCCAACCCTAACCCTTAGTCCAACCCTAACCCTTAGTCCAACCCTAACCCCTAGTCCAACCCTAACCCCTAGTCCAACCCTAACCCCTAGTCCAACCCTAACCCTTAGTCCAACCCTAACCCTAACCCTAACCCTAACCCTAGCCCTAACCCTAGCCCTAACCCTAGCCCTGGACCTAACCCTAATGGAAAAAAAAATATATATATTTTATTATTTGTCCCTACCTATGGGGGTGATAAAGGGGGCGGTGATTTACTTTTTATTTATTTTGATCACTATGAAAGTTTATCATAGTGATCAAAATAAATGAATCTGCAGCGTTGCAGATTCGATTCGGCGCACTGCGCATGCGCCCGCCATCTTGCAAGATGGCGGCGCCCATGACGCTGGACGGCAGGACACCGGGACGGATAGCGGGAGATCGGAGGCACAAAGGAGGGTGAGGGGGTGATCGGAGGGTGAGAGGGGATGATCGGAGGGCAGGGGGGGCGGAGAGAAGGCGGGGGGGCAGATCATGACGGCGGGTGCCGATCGGTGCCGTCAGAAGGTGGCGGCAGCCGATCGGTGCCGTCAGTCGGTGTGGGGGGGGGTCGGGTCTCGGTGTCCAGCCATGTCCGATGCTATTTCAGCATCGGCCATGGCTGGATTGTAATATTTCACCAATTTTCATTGGTGAAATATTACAATCGCTCTGATTGGCAGTTTCACTTTTAACAGCCAATCAGAGCGATCGTAGGCACGTGGGGGCTAAGCCACACCCCCAGGTGTTAACTCTGAAGGGTCCTTTGTGTGCGGGTCGGGTGACCTTTCAGTGACCCCGGTCACTCGACCCGCAGGGGGGCTATTTATAGCATGACGCCTACGTAGGCGTCATAGGTTGTTTGGGCACTGCTTTTCATGACGCCTACGTAGGCATCATAGGTCGTGAAGGGGTTAAACATCTTTAGCTTTGCATGGAGTTTCTGAAGTGTAGTGGTTGTCATGTTCACCTCACACGTGAACGGTCCCTAGTTCGAAACTGGATGGAAGCATGACATTAGGCGTTGATATTAAAGCTTTTGACGTTGAGTCTTTGTTCTCGATGGCTCGTCATGACTACAGTAACCTTCCGCAGCCGGTTTCTGTAGTGTAGTGGTTATCACGTTCGCCTAACTCGCGAAAGGTCCTCAGTTCGAAACTGGGCAGAAACACGCTGTTACCCTTTGGTATCCAAGCTTTTGACTTTCAGTTCTTGATCTCGATTGCTTGTTGTCACCACAGTAAGCGCTTGCATCTGGTTTCTGTAGTGTAGCGGTTATCACGTTCGCCTCACATGCGAAAGGTCCCCAGTTCGAAACTGGGCAGAAACACAGCTTTTTCTCTTGGAAAACGATCTTTTTGACTTTCAGTGCTTGTTCTTTATTGCTTGCCATGACCACAGCATTTTTTGTTTGTTTGAATCGGTTGGTTTCTGTAGTGTAGTGGTTTTCACGTTCGCTTTACACGTGAAAGGGCCTCAGTTTGAAACTGGGCAGAAACACAGCGTACCTCTTGCAAACTAGCGCTTTTGACAATGAGTGCTTGATCTTTAATGCTTGCCATGACCACAGTAAACGCTCTTGTCTGGTTACTGTAGTGTAGTGATTGTCCTGTTTGCCATCCTCCTGAAAGTTCCCTGTTTTGATCCCGGGCAGAAACATGTGGCTTTTCTTTATTTTGATCACAAACGTATATTGTTGGCTTAATTAGCCTTAGTTAGCATATTCTATTGCTGGTTTAATGAGCATTACTTTTACCAATGTGATTATTTCTACCCGTTTTTGCTTTTGGCAAGCATGTGTGTTTTTGACAGTGTCTAAGGCTGGTTTCACATTTGCGTTTTTTTTCGCCGTAATTTAGCGCTAAATAGTGCATGCGTTTTTTTTTCCTATGCTTTGCATGGGATGCGCTTATGTGCGCTTACACAGGCGTTTGTACGCGTTTTACCGCGCATGCGTTTTTTTGTGGTATGCGCTCGGGCGCACAAAATGCAACTTGTTGCATTTTTTGTGCGTCCGATTTGCCTCAAAAAAACGCATGCGCGCAATGCGTTTTTTTACAGCAAGACACCCATTATAAGTCTATGGTGAGCATATGTGCGCATTGGCATGCTTATATATGCGTTTTTTTGCACATGCGTTTTTTTTTTTACCATTAGTTTAGACAATGGAATTTAGGGGTTTGGGTAAAGTTAGGGTTAGTTAAGGGGGATTAGGGTTAGGGTTAGGGTCAGGGTTAGGGTTAGGGTCAGGGTTAGGGTTAAGTATGGTTTGGTTAAGGGTTAGGGTCAGGGTTAGGGTTAGGGTTAGGGTCAGGGTTAGGGTTAAGTATGGTTTGGTTAAGGGTTAGGGTCAGGGTTAGGGTTAGGGTTAGGGTTAGGGTCAGGGTTAGGGTCAGGGTTAGGGTTAAGTATGGTTTGGTTAAGGGTTAGGGTTAGGGTTAGGGTTAGGGTCAGGGTTAGGGTCAGGGTTAGGGTTAAGTATGGTTTGGTTAAGGGTTAGGGTCAGGGTTAGGGTTAGGGTTAGGGTCAGGGTTAGGGTTAGGGTTAGGGTCAGGGTTAGGGTGAGGGTTAGGGTCAGGGTTAGGGTCAGGGTTAGGGTTAAGTATGGTTTGGTTAAGGGTTAGGGTCAGTGTTAGGTTCAGGGTTAGGGTTAAGTATGGTTTGGTTAAGGGTTAGGGTCAGGGTTAGGGTTAGGGTTAGGGTTAGGGTCAGGGTTAGGGTTAGGGTTAAGGTTAGTTGGGGTTTGGGTTAGGGTTAAGTATGTTTTGGTTAAGGGTTAGGGTCAGGGTTAGGGTTAAGTATGGTTTGGTTAAGGGTTAGGGTTAGGGTTAGGGTCAGGGTTAGGGTTAAGTATGGTTTGGTTAAGGGTTAGGGTCAGGGTTAGGGTTAGGGTTAGGGTCAGGGTTAGGGTCAGGGTTAGGGTTAAGTATGGTTTGGTTAAGGGTTAGGGTCAGGGTTAGGGTTAGGGTTAGGGTTAGGGTTAGGGTCAGGGTTAGGGTTAGGGTTAGGGTCAGGGTTAGGGTTAGGGTTAGGGTTAGGGTCAGGGTTAGGGTCAGGGTTAGGGTTAAGTATGGTTTGGTTAAGGGTTAGGGTCAGGGTTAGGGTCAGGGTTAGGGTTAAGTATGGTTTGGTTAAGGGTTAGGGTCAGGGTTAGGGTTAGGGTTAGGGTCAGGGTTAGGGTTAGGGTTAAGGTTAGTTAGGGTTTGGGTTAGGGTTAAGTATGGTTTGGTTAAGGGTTAGGGTCAGGGTTAGGGTTAAGTATGGTTTGGTTAAGGGTTAGGGTTAGGGTCAGGGTTAGGGTTAGGGTTAGGGTCAGGGTTAGGGTTAGGGTTAAAGTTAGTTAGGGTTTGGGTTAGGGTTAAGTATGGTTTGGTTAAGGGTTAGGGTCAGGGTTAGGGTTAAGTATGGTTTGGTTAATGGTTAGGGTTAGGGTTAGGGTTAGGGTTAGTAAAGTCATGGTTTGGGTTAGTGTGAGGGGCCACCTAATGTTGGAAAAAAACACAAACGCGGTAAAAACGCACTAAAAACGCATACAAACGCATAAAAACGCTGCGTTTTTTTCATGCATGCTCATAAAAATGCTTGAAAAAAACGCAGCAGTTGTATGCTTTTGTATGCGTTTTTCAATGCGTTTTTTTGCGGGAAAAATGCGCTGCAAAAAAAAGCAAGTGTGAAACAGGCCTAAGTGTTCCTAATTCAACTAACACCTGATAGGATCAAGGTGCGAAAGCAGGCATCTAGGTGCTTTTTCTTTTTGGCTTTTGGACAAAGGCATGAGAATGTTTTGTGGAGCATGGTTTTGTTTCCCTGTTTGTTCTTTTTCTCCAATAGCCTGACAAATGAAAGGTTCCTGTGTTGCAAAATGCACTTTGTCCTGTCTTCAGACATAGAGGAAGACCTCTTGACTTTGGCTGGCTGTTTTTTTCTTTTTCAAGTTCATTTCAGCATGTTTAAACATCTTTAGCTTTGCATGGAGTTTCTGAAGTGTTGTGGTTGTCACGTTCACCTCACACGCGAATGATCCCCAGTTCGAAACTGGATAGAAGCATGACATTAGGCGTTGATATTAAAGCTTTTGACGTTGAGTCTTTGTTCTCGATGGCTCGTCATGACCATAGTAACCTTCCGCAGCCGGTTTCTGTAGTGTAGTGGTTATCACGTTCGCCTAACACGCAAAAGGTCCCCAGTTCGAAACTGGATAGAAGCATGACATTAGGCGTTGATATTGAAGCTTTTGACGTTGAGTCTTTGTTCTCGATGGCTCGTCATGACCACAGCAACCTTCCGCAGCCGGTTTCTGTAGTGTAGTGGTTATCACGTTCGCCTAACACGCGAAAGGTCCCCAGTATGAAACTGGGCAGAAACACGCTGTTAGGCTGGTTTCACATTTGCGTTTTTTTTCGCGGTAATTTAGCGCTAAATAGTGCATGCGTTTTTTTTTCCTATACTTTGCATGGGATGCGCTTATGTGCGCATACACATGCGTTTGTACGCGTTTTACCGCGCATGCGTTTTTTTGCGGTATGCGCTCGGGCACACAAAATGCAACTTGTTGCATTTTTTGTGCGTCCGATTTGCCTCAAAAAAACGCATGCGCGCAATGCGTTTTTTTACAGCAAGACACCCATTATAAGTCTATGGTGAGCATATGTGCGCATTGGCATGCTTATGTATGCGTTTTTTTGCACATGCGTTTTTTTTTTTACCATTAGTTTAGACAATGGAATTTAGGGGTTTGGGTAAAGTTAGGGTTAGTTAAGGGGGTTTAGGGTTAGGGTTAGGGTCAGGGTTAGGGTTAGGGTTAGGGTCAGGGTTAGGGTTAAGTATGGTTTGGTTAAGGGTTAGGGTCAGGGTTAGGGTTAGGGTCAGGGTTAGGGTTAGGGTTAAGGTTAAGTATGGTTTGGTTAAGGGTTAGGGTTAGGGTTAGGGTCAGGGTTAGGGTTAGGGTTAGGGTCAGGGTTAGGGTTAAGTATGGTTTGGTTAAGGGTTAGGGTCAGGGTTAGGGTTAGGGGTAGGGTTAAGTATGGTTTGGTTAACGGTTAGGGTTAGGGTTAGGGTTAGGGTCAGGGTTAGGGTTAGGGTTAAAGTTAGTTAGGGTTTGGGTTAGGGTTAAGTATGGTTTGGTTAAGGGTTAGGGTCAGGGTTAGGGTTAAGTATGGTTTGGTTAAGGGTTAGGGTTAGGGTTAGGGTTAGGGTCAGGGTTAGGGTTTAGGGTTAGTAAAGTCATGGTTTGGGTTAGTGTGAGGGGCCACCTAATGTTGGAAAAAAACACAAACGGGGTAAAAACGCACTAAAAACGCATACAAACGCATAAAAACGCTGCGTTTTTTTCATGCATGCTCATAAAAATGCTTGAAAAAAACTCAGCAGTTGTATGCTTTTGTATGCGTTTTTCAATGCGTTTTTTTGCGGGAAAAATGCGCTGCAAAAAAAAGCAAGTGTGAAACAGGCCTAAGTGTTCCTAATTCAACTAACACCTGATAGGATCAAGGTGCGAAAGCAGGCATCTAGGTGCTTTTTCTTTTTGGCTTTTGGACAAAGGCATGAGAATGTTTTGTGGAGCATGGTTTTGTTTCCCTGTTTGTTCTTTTTCTCCAATAGCCTGACAAATGAAAGGTTCCTGTGTTGCAAAATGCACTTTGTCCTGTCTTCAGACATAGAGGAAGACCTCTTGACTTTGGCTGGCTGTTTTTTTCTTTTTCAAGTTCATTTCAGCATGTTTAAACATGTTTAGCTTTGCATGGAGTTTCTGAAGTGTAGTGGTTGTCACATTCACCTCACACGCGAACGGTCCCCAGTTCCAAACTGGATAGAAGCATGACATTAGGCGTTGATATTAAAGCTTTTGACGTTGAGTCTTTGTTCTCGATGGCTCGCCATGACCACAGTAACCTTCCACAGCCGGTTTCTGTAGTGTAGTGGTTATCACGTTCGCCTAACACTCAAAAGGTCCCCAGTTCAAAACTGGGCAGAAACACGCTGTTACCCTTTGGTTTCCAAGCTTTTGACTTTCAGTTCTTAATCTCGATTGCTTGTTGTCACCACAGTAAGCGCTTGCATCTGGTTTCTGTAGTGTAGCGGTTATCACGTTCGCCTCACACGCGAACGGTCCCCAGTTCGAAACTGGGCAGAAACACAGCTTTTTCTCTTGGAAAACGATTTTTTTGACTTTCAGTGCTTGTTCTTTATTGCTTGCCATGACCACAGCATTTTTTGCTTGCTTGAATCGGCTGGTTTTTGTAGTGTAGCGGTTATCAAGTTCGCTTTACACGCGAAAGGTCCTCAGTTCGAAACTGGGCAGAAACAAAGCGTTCCTCTTGCAAACTAGTGCTTTTGACAATGAGTGCTTGATCGTTAATGCTTGCCATGACCACAGTAAACGCTCTTGTCTTGTTACTGTAGTGTAGTGATTGTCCTGTTTGCCATCCTCCTGAAAGTTCCCTGTTTTGATCCCGGACAGAAACATGTGGCTTTTCTTTATTTTGATCACAAACGTATATTGTTGGCTTAATTAGCCTTAGTTAGCATATTCTATTGCTGGTTTAATGAGCATTACTTTTACCAATGTGATTATTTCTACCCGTTTTTGCTTTTGGCAAGCATGTGTGTTTTTGACAGTGTCTAAGTGTTCCTAATTCAAGTAACACCTGATAGGATCAAGGTGCGAAAGCAGGCATCTAGGTGCTTTTTCTTTTTGGCTTTTGGACAAAGGCATGAGAATGTTTTGTGGAGCATGGTTTTGTTTCCCTGTTTGTTCTTTTTCTCCAATAGCCTGACAAATGAAAGGTTCCTGTGTTGCAAAATACACTTTGTCCTGTCTTCAGACATAGAGGAAGACCTCTTGACTTTGGCTGGCTGTTTTTTTCTTTTTCAAGTTCATTTCAGCATGTTTAAACATCTTTAGCTTTGCATGGAGTTTCTGAAGTGTAGTGGTTGTCACGTTCACCTCACACGCGAACGGTCCCCAGTTCGAAATTGGATAGAAGCATGACATTAGGTGTAGATATTAAAGCTTTTGACGTTGAGTCTTTGTTCTCGATGGCTCGTCATGACCACAATAACTTTCCACAGCCGGTTTCTGTAGTGTAGTGGTTATCACGTTCGCCTAACACGCGAAAGGTCCCCAGTTCGAAACTGGGCAGAAACACGCTGTTAACCTTTGGTAACCAAGCTTTTGACATTCAGTTCTTGATCTCGATTGCTTGTTGTCACCACAGTAAGCCCTTGCATCCGTTTTCTGTAGTGTAGTGTAGCGGTTATCACGTTTGCCTCACACGCGAAAGGTCCCCAGTTCGAAACTGAATAGAAGCATGACATTAGGCGTTGATATTAAAGCTTTTGACGTTGAGTCTTTGTTCTCGATGGCTCGTCATGACCACAGTAACCTTCCGCAGGCGGTTACTTTAGTGTAGTGGTTATCACGTTCGCCTAAACGTCCCCAGTTCGAAAACGGTCCCCAGTTTGAAACTGGGCAGAAACACGCTGTTACCCTTTGGTATCCAAGCTTTTGACTTTCAGTTCTTGATCTCGATTGCTTGTTGTCACCACAGTAAGCGCTTGCGTCCGGTTTCTGTAGTGTAGTGGTAATCACGTTCGCCTCACACGCAAAAGGTCCCCAGTTCGAACCTGGGCAGAAACACAGCTTTATCTCTTGGAAAACGATCTTTTTGACTTTCAGTGATTGTTCTTTATTGCTTGCCATGACCACAGCATTTTTTGTTTGTTTGAATTGGTTGGTTTCTGTAGTGTAGTGGTTATCACGTTTGCTTTACACGCGAAAGGTCCTCAGTTCGAAACTGGGCAGAAACACAGCGTTCCTTTTGCAAACTAGCGCTTTTGACAATGAGTGCTTGATATTTAATGCTTGCCATGACCACAGTAAATGCTCTTGTCTGGTTACTGTAGTGTAGTGATTGTCCTGTTTGCCATCCTCCTGAAAGTTCCCTGTTTTGATCCCGGGCAGAAACATGTGGCTTTTCTTTATTTTGATCACAAACGTATATTGTTGGCTTAATTAGCCTTAGTTAGCATATTCTATTGCTGGTTTAATGAGCATTTCTTTTACCAATGTGATTATTTCTACCCGTTTTTGCTTTTGGCAAGCATGTGTGTTTTTGACAGTGTCTAAGTGTTCCTAATTCAAGTAACACCTGATAGGATCAAGGTGCGAAAGCAGGCATCTAGGTGCTTTTTCTTTTTGGCTTTTGGACAAAGGCATGAGAATGTTTTGTGGAGCATGGTTTTGTTTCCCTGTTTGTTCTTTTTCTCCAATAGCCTGACAAATGAAAGGTTCCTGTGTTGCAAAATGCACTTTGTCCTGTCTTCAGACATAGAGGAAGACCTCTTGACTTTGGCTGGCTGTTTTTTTCTTTTTCAAGTTCATTTCAGCATGTTTAAACATCTTTTGCTTTGCATGGAGTTTCTGAAGTGTAGTGGTTGTCACGTTCACCTCACACGCGAACGGTCCCCAGTTCGAAACTGGATAGAAGCATGACATTAGGCTGGTTTCACATTTGCGTTTTTTAGCGCTGGAAAAAAACGCATATGTGCGCATGCGTTTTTTCCCCTATATTTAACATGGGTGCGCATACCTGCGCGCTTGTAAGCGCATGTATGCGATTTTCATGCGCTGCGTTTTTTTTGGGGTGTGCGTTTGTATTTTCCAGACGCAGCATGTTGCATTTTTTGGCCCTGCAAAAAAGCGCATGCGCACATATGCGCACGTTTTGCGCTAAAAATGGCCATTATAGCCTATGGATGCGCATATGTGCGCACTGGCATGCTCATGTATGCGTTTTTTTGCACATGCGTTTTTTTTTGTTAACCATGGAATTTAGGGGTTTGGGTTAGAGTTAGGGTTAGTTAAGGGGGTTTAGGGTTAGGGTCAGGGTCAGGGTTAGGGTTGGGGTTTGGGTCAGGGTTAGGGTTAAGTATGGTTTGGTTAAGGGTTAGGGTCAGGGTTAGGGTTAAGTATGGTTTTGTTAAGGGTTAGGGTCAGGGTTAGGATTAGGGTTAGGGTTAGGGTCAGGGTAGGGTCAGGGTTAGGGTTAAGTATGGTTTGGTTAAGGGTTAGGGTCAGGGTTAGGGTCACTGTTAGGGTTAAGTATGGTTTGGTTAAGGGTTAGGGTCAGGGTTAGGGTTAGGGTTAGGGTTAGGGTCAGGGTTAGGGTCAGGGTTAGGGTTCGGGTCAGGGTTAGGGTCAGGGTTAGGGTTAAGTATGGTTTTGTTAACCCTCCGTCAGGCGCAATATAGATTCTCCTCAGTTCATGCGCAATGTGCCTGACAAGCACAGGTCAGAAAACCACCTATAGTAGCTACATATTTCAATTTCAGGACTATAGAAGTAGTCAGTGACCTTCATAGGAATGTATTAAAAGAGATTACACCAAATCAGATGCAAAAAAAACATTTATTAACCATAAACTTATTAAAACTAAAAGTACCACTTTTCGGTAGTACCGCCAAATAGGCTCCAGTTATCTTTACTTAACTATTGCTTAAATATAAAATTATGGAAAAAAACTTAAAGGATATTGCACTTAGATGTTACTTAATTATTTTCTACTCATCTTCAGTGGTTTCAATTACAGCAGAAGATCATCGAAACGGAGGCAACGGATCAGGACTTTGAATCGTTTCAGATTCATCACAAGGCTGAATTTTTCGATGCCATCACCGTCTGTCCCCCACAGCTCCTCCAAACTTTGCCTATTTGCTCTGAAAGCACCAGCTAGGTATAACAAGCCAATAAATGCCTTGAGTTCAATCACATCAGTGTTTTTGATGTCCCTCTCTCTGGAGAATTGCTCTTTGATTGTGTCAATATACTGGTTAGTGAACCGAACAATAGTTTCCAACATGCTATCTGTAATTAGATTACTCCAACATTCCACTGCAGTTTTAGCTTTTCTAGCACTTCCAATAACTCCAGGAAGGTGTGTAATAATATTGTGGGATGCTCTGCGCTGTTTGTTCTTGGGTGCCTTTTTGTTCCACTTTGTATTTTTATCTTTGCCCAAATAATAAGCTAGATCTGTGTCTGTTTCCTCTGTATCAGTGTCATCACCATCCTGCTCTGTTCCAGAATCAGTGTTACATTCTGCTACCTCATCTTCAGATGAAATGTCACTAGATTCCTCTAAATCCTCAGTTACTGCTGGTTCTTCCTCATCATCTTCTAACAAAAAAATCTTCATTTCTTCTAAATGAAAGGGTTTAGATGAATCATACTGTTTTCTGGCCATTGCAGCAGAAAATCTGAAGCAAAAGAGAAAGAGTATGTGTTAGGGCGCAATGTGCCTTAGAAGCCACCCTCCTTTTGTCTAAGAAAACAGTACTTATGTACACTAACTTAGCATTAATCCTTCATAAAACAAGCTAAATACACAATCGTGATGAATAAAAAAAGAAAATACTAACCTTTCAATTTGTGTTGAAATCAGGCGCAATGTGCCTGAGAAGCCAAAGTGTTGATATCTGCTCACTAGAAGGTCTGCTGAGTCACTGTGATATCAGGTTTCACAGAGCCTGTAGAGTCAGGAGATAACTAGGAGGGGTGGGGTTTTCTGATAAGTGGGCAAGGAGAGAGAAGTGAAACTAATTACTGTGTGCCTGTCAGATCTATTGTGCCTGACGGAGGGTTAAGGGTTAGGGTCAGGGTTAGGGTTAGGGTCAGGGTTAGGGTTAGGGTCAGGGTTAGGGTTAGGGTTAGGGTCAGGGTTAGGGTTAGGGTTAGGGTCAGGGTAAGGGTTAGGGTCAGGGTTAGGGTTAGGGTTAGGGTTAGGGTCAGGGTTAGGGTCAGGGTTAGGGTTAAGTATGGTTTTGTTAAGGGTTAGGGTTAGGGTTAGGGTCAGGGTTAGGGTTAGGGTTAGGGTCAGGGTTAGGGTTAGTAAAGTCATGGTTTGGGTTAGTGTGAGGGGCCACCTAATGTTGGAAAAAAACGCAAACGCGGTAAAAATGCACTAAAAACGCATACAAACGCATAAAAACGCTGCGTTTTTTTCATGCATGCTCATAAAAATGCTTGAAAAAAACGCAGCAGTTGTATGCTTTTGTATGCGTTTTTTCAATGCGTTTTTTTGCGGGAAAAACGCGCTGCAAAAAAAAAGCAAGTGTGAAACTAGCCTTAGGCGTTGATTTTAAAGCTTTTGACGTTGAGTCTTTGTTCTCGATGGCTCGTCATGACCACAGTAACCTTCCGCAGCCGGTTGCTGTAGTGTAGTGGTTATCACGTTCGCCTAACACGCGAAGGGTCCCCAGTTCGAAACTGGGCAGAAACACGCTGTTACCCTTTGGTATCCAAGCTTTTGACTTTCAGTTCTTGATCTCGATTGCTTGTTGTCACCACAGTAAGCACTTGCATCCGCTTTCTGTAGTGTAGAGGTTAT
Organism: Dendrobates tinctorius; assembly: GCF_039654945.1. Lineage (NCBI taxonomy): Eukaryota > Metazoa > Chordata > Amphibia > Anura > Dendrobatidae > Dendrobates > Dendrobates tinctorius. Next base: position 16,701,949 of record NW_027361998.1, on the reverse strand, counting down.
CACGTTCGCCTCACACGCGAAAGGTCCCCAGTTCGAAACTGGGCAGAAACACAGCTTTTCCTCTTGGAAAACGATCTTTTTGACTTTCAATGCTTGTTCTTTATTGCTTGCCATGACCACAGCATTTTTTGTTTGTTTGAATCAGTTGGTTTCTGTAGTGTAGCGGGTATCACGTTCGCTTTACACGAGAAAGGTCCTCAGTTCGAAACTGGGCAGAAACACAGCGTTCCTCTTGCAAACTAGCGCTTTTGACAATGAGTGCTTGATCTTTAATGCTTGCCATGACCACAGTAAACGCTCTTGTCTGGTTACTGTAGTGTAGTGATTGTCCTGTTTGCCATCCTCCTGAAAGTTCCCTGTTTTGCTCCTGGGCAGAAACATGTGGCTTTTCTTTATTTTGATCACAAACGTATATTGTTGGCTTAATTAGCCTTAGTTAGCATATTCTATTGCTGGTTTAATGAGCATTACTTTTACCAATGTGATTATTTCTACCCGTTTTTGCTTTTGGCAAGCATGTGTGTTTTTGACAGTGTCTAAGTGTTTCTAATTCAAGTAACACCTGATAGGATCAAGGTGCGAAAGCAGGCATCTAGGTGCTTTTTCTTTTTGGCTTTTGGACAAAGGCATGAGAATGTTTTGTGGAGCATGGATTTATTTCCCTGTTTGTTCTTTTTCTCCAATAGCCTGACAAATGAAAGGTTCCTGTGTTGCAAAATGCACTTTGTCCTGTCTTCAGACATAGAGGAAGACCTCTTGACTTTGGCTGGATGTTTTTTTCTTTTTCAAGTTCATTTCAGCATGTCTAAACTTCTTTAGCTTTGCATGGAGTTTCTGAAGTGTAGTGGTTGTCACGTTCACCTCACACGCGAACGGTCCCCAGTTCAAAACTGGATAGAAGCATGACATTAGGCGTTGATATTAAAGCTTTTGACGTTGAGTCTTTGTTCTCGATGGCTCGTCATGACCACAGTAACCTTCCGCAGCCGATTTCTGTAGTTTAGTGGTTATCACATTCGCCTAACACATGAAAGGTCCCCAGTTCAAAACTGGGCAGAAACACGATGTTACCTTTTGGTATCCAAGCTTTTGACTTTCAGTTCTTGATCTCGATTGCTTGATGTCACCACAGTAAATGCTTGCATCAGGTTTCTGTAGTGTAGCGGTTATCACGTTCGCCTCACACGCGAAAGGTCCCCAGTTCGAAACTGGGCAGAAACACAGCTTTTTCTCTTGGAAAACAATCTTTTTGACTTTCAGTGCTTGTTCTTTATTGCTTGCCATGACCACAGCATTTTTTGTTTTTTTTTAAACGGTTGGTTTCTGTAGTGTAGCGGTTATCACATTCGCTTTACTCGCGAAAGGTCCTTAGTTGAAACTGGGCAGAAACACAGCGTTTCTCTTGTAAACTAGCGCTTTTGACAATGAGTGCTTGATCTTTAATGCTTGCCATGACCACAGTAAACGCTCTTGTCTGGTTACTGTAGTGTAGTGATTGTCCTGTTTGCCATCCTCCTGATAGTTCCCTGCTTTGATCCCGGGCAGAAACACGTGGCATTTCTTTATTTTGATCACAAACGTGTATTGTTGGCTTAGCCCCTTCCTGACATGAGACGTACTATCCCGTCCACAGTACCCGGGCCCGTATGACCGGGGACGGGATAGTACGTCTACCGCGATCAGCGGCGCCCACGTGGTGAGCGCCGCTGATCGCGGCCGGGTGTCAGCTGATTATCACAGCTGACACCCGGCACAATGTGTCAGGGGCGGTCACGGACCGCCCCCGACACGTTAACCCCTTGCACACCGCGATCAAACATGATTGCGGTGTACCGGGGGTTAAAGGGAAGCATCGGCAGGGAGGGGGCTCCCTCCGTGCTTCCCTGAGCCCCCCCACGGCAGCGCAATGTGCAGCGCTGCTGCGGGGGGCTCCTTTCCTCCAGGCCCCGAATCCAAGATGGCGACGGGGGCCTTCGGGGGACTGGGGAAGCTGGCTTCCTCAGTGCCTGCAAAGCGCAGGCATGAGGAAGCTTTGTGCACTGCCTGTGACAGATTGCTGATCTGTCACAGTGATCTGTGATGTGACAGATCAGCGATCTGTCACAGGACAGTGATGTCCCACCTGGGACTATGTAATAAAGTAAAAAAAAAATTAAAAAAAGTGTAAAAATAAATTAAAAAAAATCGCCAAATAAATTAGTAAAAAAAAAAAAAAATATTCCCGAATAAATTCATTTTTTGAAAATAATAAAAAAAAAACAATAAAAGTACACATATTAGGTATCGCCGCGTCCGTAACGACCTGCCCTATAAAACTGTCCCAATAGTTAACCCCTTTAGCGAACCCCTTAAAAAACAAAAATAAAAAACGAAGCAAAAAATAATGATTTATTATCATACCGCCAAACAAAAAGTGCAATAACGCGCGATCAAAAAGACGCATATAAATATCCATGGTACCGCTGAAAACGTCATCTTGTCCCGCAAAAAACGAGCCGCCATACAGCATCATCAGTGAAAAAATAAAAAAGTTATAACTCGCAGAATAAAGCGATGCAAAAATAATTATTTTTTATATAAAATAGTTTTCATTGCATAAAACCGACAAAAACATAAAAAAAGACCTAAATGAGGTATCGCTGTAACCGTACTGACCCGAAGAATAAAACCGCTTTATCAATTTTACCGCACGCGGAACGGTGTAAACGCACCCCCCCAAAAGAAATTCATGAAACGCTGGTTTTTGTTCATTCTGCGTCACAAAAATCGGAATAAAAAGCGATCAAAAAATTTCACGTGCCCGAAAATGGTACCAATAAAAACGTCAACTCGTCCCGCAAAAAATAAGACCTCACATGACTTAGTGGGTCAAAATACGGAAAAATTATAGCTCTCAATATGTGGTGATGCAAAAACTATTTTTACAATAAAAAGCGTCTTTTAGCGTGCGACAGCCGCCAAACATAAAAACCGCCATAAATAGTAAATCAAACCCCCCGTTATCACCCCCTTAGTTAGGGAAAAATAATAAAATAAAAAAATGTATTTATTTCCATTTTCCATTAGGGTTAGGGCTAGGGTTAGGGCTAGTGGTGTGTTGGGGTAGGGTTAGGGTATGGTTAGGGTTAGGGCTAGGGTTAGGGCTAGGGTTAGGGCTAGGGCTAGGGTTAGGGCTAGGGTTAGGGCTAGGGTTAGGGGCGTGTTGGGGTTCGGGTTGGAGTTAGAATTGGGGGTTTCCACTGTTTGGGCACATCAGGGGCTCTCCAAATGCAACATGGCGTCTGATCTCAATTCCAGCCAATTCTGAGTTGAAAAAGTCAAATGGTGCTCCTTCCCTTCCAAGCTCTGCTATGCGCCCAAACAGTGTTTTACCCCCACATGTAGGGTATCAGCCTACTCAGGACAAATTGCAAAGCAATTTTTGGGGTCCAATTTCTCCTGTTACCCTTAGGAAAATAAAAAATTGGGGGCAAAAATATCATTTTTGTGGAAAAAAATGATTTTTTTATTTTCACGTCCGAGCGTTATAAACTTCTGTGAAGCACTTGGGGGTTCAAAGTGCTCACCACACATCTAGAAAAGTTCCGTGGGGGTCTAGTGTCCAAAATGGGGTCACTTGTGGGGAGTTTCAATAGTTTAGGTACATCAGGGGCTCTCCAAACGCACATGACACCCGCAGACCATTCCATCAAAGTCTGCATTCCAAAACGTCACTGCTTCCCTTCCGAGCCCCGACGTGTGTCCATACAGTAGTTTTCTCCCACATATGGGAAATCAGCGTACTCAGGACAAATTGGACAACAACTTTTGGGGTCCAATTTCTCCTGGTACCCTTGGGAAAATAAAAAAATGGTGACTAAAAGATCATGTTTGTGGAAAAAATATGAATTTTTTATTTTCACGCCCGGGCGTTGTAAACTTCTGTGAAGCACTGGGGGGGTCAAAGTGCTCACCACACATCTAGATAAGTTCCTTGGGGGGTCTAGTTTACAAAATGGTGTCATTTGTGGGGGGTTTCCACTGTTTAGGTACATTAGGGGCTCTCCAAAGGCAACATGACACCCGCAGACCATTCCATCAAAGTCTGCATTCCAAAACGTCACTACTTCCCTTCCGAGCCCCGACGTGTGCCCATACAGTAGTTTTCTCCCACATATGGGGTATCAGCATACTCAGGACAAATTGGACAACAACTTTTGGGGTCCAATTTCTCCTGGTACCCTTGGGAAAATAAAAAAATGGTGACTAAAAGATCATGTTTGTGGAAAAAATACGAATTTTTTATTTTCACGCCCGGGCGTTGTAAACTTCTGTGAAGCACTGGGGGGGTCAAAGTGCTCACCACACATCTAGATAAGTTCCTTGGGGGGTCTAGTTTACAAAATGGTGTCATTTGTGGGGGGTTTCCACTGTTTAGGTACATTAGGGGCTCTCCAAAGGCAACATGACACCCGCAGACCATTCCATCAAAGTCTGCATTCCAAAACGTCACTACTTCCCTTCCGAGCCCCGACGTGTGCCCATACAGTAGTTTTCTCCCACATATGGGGTATCAGCATACTCAGGACAAATTGGACAACAACGTTTGGGGTCCAATTTCTCCTGGTACCCTTGGGAAAATAAAAAAATGGTGACTAAAAGATCATGTTTGTGGAAAAAATAAGAATTTTTTATTTTCACGCCCGGGCGTTGTAAACTTCTGTGAAGCACTGGGGGGGTCAAAGTGCTCACCACACATCTAGATAAGTTCCTTAGGGGGTCTAGTTTCCAAAATGGTGTCATTTGTGGGGGGTTTCCACTATTTTGGTACATCAGGGGTTTTCCAAACGCGACATGGTGTCCGATCTCAATTCCAGCCAAAAACGTCAAGTGGCGCTGCTTCCCTTCCGAGCTCTGCCATGCGCCCAAATAGTGGTTTACCCCCACATGTGGGGTATCAGCGTACTCAGGACAAATTGCACAATAACTTTTAGGGTCCTGTTACCCTTGGGAAAATAAGAATTGAGGGTGAAAAGATCATTTTTGTGGAAAAAAATATGATTTTTTAATTGTATGGCTTTATGTTATAAACTTCTGTGAAGCCCATGGGGGTTCAAAGTTCTCACCACACATCTAGATAAGTACCTTGGGGGGTCTAGTTTCCAAAATGGGGTCACTTGTAGGGGGTTTCCACTGTTTAGGTACATCAGGGACTCTCCAAACGTGACATGGCGTCCAATCTGAATTCCAGCCAATTTTGCATTGAAAAAGTCAAACTGCGCTCCTTCCATTCTGAGCTCTGCCATGCGCCGAAACAGTCGTTCCCCCCCACATATCAGGTATCTGCGTACTCAGGACAAACTGCACAATAACTTTTGCAGTTCAATTTCTCCTGTTACCCTTGGTAAAATAAAAAAAATTGAACCTGAAGTATTTTTTTTACGAAAAAAGTTAGATGTTCATTTTTTTTTAAATATTCAAAAAATTTCATGTGACGCACCTAAAGGGTTAATAAACTTCTTGAATGTGGTTTTGAGCACCTTAAGGGGTGCAGTATTTAGAATGGTGTCACTTTTGGGTATTTTCTATCATATAGACCCCTCAAAGTGGCTTCAAATGTGATGTGGTCCTAAAAATAAAATGGTGTTGTAAAAATGAGAAATCGCTGGTCAACTTTTAACCCTTATAACTTCATAACAAAAAAAAATTTTGGTTCCAAAATTGTGCTGATGTAAAGTAATCATGTGGGAAATGTTAGTTATCAAGTTTTTTGTGTGCCGTATCTCTGTGATTTAAGGGCATAAAAATTCAAAGTTGGAAAATTGCGAAATTTTCTAAATTTTCGCCAAATTTCCATTTTTCTCACAAATAAACGCAAGTTATTTGAATGAAATTTTACCACTAACATGAAGTACAATATGTCACGAGAAAACATTGTCAGAATCACCGGGATCCATGGAAGCGTTTCAGAGTTATTACCTCATAAAGGGACAGTGGTCAGAATTGTAAAAATTGGCCCGGTCATGAACGTGCAAACCACCCTTGGGGGTGAAGGGGTTAATTAGCCTTAGTTAGCATATTCTATTGCTGGTTTAATGAGCTTTACTTTTACCAATGTGATTATTTCTACCCGTTTTTGCTTTTGGCAAGCATGTGTGTTTTTGACAGTGTCTAAGTGTTCCTAATTCAAGTAACACCTGATAGGATCAAGGGGCGAAAGCAGGCATCCAGGTGCTTTTTCTTTTTGGCTTTTGGACAAAGGCATGAGAATGTTTTGTGGAGCATGGTTTTGTTTCCCTGTTTGTTCTTTTTCTCCAATAGCCTGACAAATGAAAGGTTCCTGTGTTGCAAACTGAACTTTGTCCTGTCTTCAGACATAGAGGAAGACCTCTTGACTTTGGCTGGATGTTTTTTTCTTTTTCAAGTTAATTTCAGCATGTTTAAACATCTTTATCTTTGCATGTAGTTTCTGAAGTGTAGTGGTTGTCAAGTTCACCTCACACGCGAACGGTCCCCAGTTCGAAACTGGATAGAAGCATGACATTAGGCGTTGACATTAAAGCTTTTGTCGTTGAGTCTTTGTTCTCGTTGGCTCGTCATGACCACAGTAACCTTCCGCAGCCGGATTCTGTAGTGTAGTGGTTATCACGTTCGCCTAACACACCAAAGGTCCCCAGTTCTAAACTGGGCAGAAACACGCTGTTACCCTTTGGTATCCAAGCTTTTGACTTTCAGGTCTTGATCTCGATTGCTTGTTGTCACCACAGTAAGCGCTTGCATCCGGTTTCTGTAGTGTAGCGGTTATCACTTTCGCATCACACGCGAAAAGTCCCCAGTTCGAAACTGGGCAGAAACACAGCTTTTTGTCTTGGAAAACGAGCTTTTTGTCTTGGAAAACGATCTTTTTGACTTTCAGTGCTTGTTCTTTATTGCTTGCCATGACCACAGCATTTTTTGTTTGTTTGAATCGGTTGGTTTCTGTAGTGTAGTGGTTATCACGTTCGCTTTACACGCGAAAGGTCCTCAGTTCGAAACTGGGCAGAAACACAGCGTTCCTCTTGCAAACTAGCGCTTTTGACAATGAGTGCTTGATCTTTAATGCTTGCCATGACCACAGTAAACGCTCTTGTCTGGTTACTGTAGTGTAGTGATTGTCCTGTTTGCCATCCTCCTGAAAGTTCCCTGTTTTGATCCCGGGCAGAAACATGTGGATTTTCTTTATTTTGATCACAAACGTATATTGTTGGCTTAATTAGCCTTAGTTAGAATATTCTATTGCTGGTTTAATGAGCATTACTTTTACCAATATGATTATTTCTACCCGTTTTTGCTTTTGGCAAGCATGTGTGTTTTTGACAGTGTCTAAGTGTTCCTAATTCAAGTAACACCTGATAGGATCAAGGTGCGAAAGCAGGCATCTCGGTGCTTTTTCTTTTTGGCTTTTGGACAAAGGCATGAGAATGTTTTGTGGAGCATGGTTTTGTTTCCCTGTTTGTTCTTTTTCTCCAATAGCCTGACAAATGAAAGGTTCCTGTGTTGCAAAATGCACTTTGTCCTGTCTTCAGACATAGAGGAAGACCTCTTGACTTTGGCTGGCTGTTTTTTTCTTTTTCAAGTTCATTTCAGCATGTTTAAACATCTTTAGCTTTGCATGGAGTTTCTGAAGTGTAGTGGTTGTCACGTTCACCTCACGCGCGAACGGTCCCCAGTTAGAAACTGGATAGAAGCATGACATTAGGCGTTGATATTAAAGCTTTTGACGTTGAGTCTTTGTTCTCGATGGCTCGTCATGACCACAGTAACCTTCCGCAGCCGGTTTCTGTAGTGTAGTGGTTATCACGTTCGCCTAACACGCGAAAGGTCCCCAGTTCGAAATTGGGCAGAACCACGCTGTTACCATTTGGTATCCAAGCTTTTGACTTTCAGTTCTTGATCTCGATTTCTTGTTGTCACCACAGTAAGCACTTGCATCCGGTTTCTGTAGTGTAGCGGTTAGCACGTTCGCCTCACACGCGAAAGGTCCCCGGTTTGAAACTGGGCAGAAACACAGCTTTTTCTCTTGGAAAATGATCTTTTTGACTTTCAGTGCTTGTTCTTTATTGCTTGCCATGACCACAGCATTTTTTGTTTGTTTGAATCGGTTGGTTTCTGTAGTGTAGCGGTTATCACGTTCACCTCACACGCGAACGGTCCCCAGTTCGAAACTGGATAGAAGCATGACATTAGGTGTTGATAATAAAGCTTTTGACGTTGAGTCTTTGTTCTCGATGGCTCGTCATGACCACAGTAACCTTCCGCAGCCGGTTTCTGTAGTGTAGTGGTTATCACTAGAGTTGAACGACTTTTGGTTTTTTAGGGTCGCGTTTCGTTTCGTGAAACCCGACTTTTCCAAAAGTCGGGTCGAGCAAGATCGTCCGATTATAGGGAAAAGTCGGGGTCGTCCCGAAACACAAAACCTAATGTAAGTCAATGGTGAATAAAAGTCGGCAGTGAGAGGAGGACAGGAAACACACCAACAGTGCCCATTTGAATGCCAAAAGCATCAATTCTTCTTACTTAAGCTTGTCAACCTTAATTAACTTCATAATATAAGTTATGCACTGAAAAATGGGTGTTATTTGGCTAAAGTTGTGGGGGGGAGGGCTGGCTGCAGGTTTTCATGTGCCCTGGGCAAAAGAGTGCCCCTTTAACACATACCACAACTCATCATGCTCCGATACGGCAGATAAATAGCGGTATAGTACAATGAAAAATACCTCACTTTTTACATCTCATGACGAGGCCCATCTATTTCTCCATACAGAATCATTGGTCCCATAAAATGTTTGAAACAGTATATGATGAGCTCCACATAATGCTACAGTATATGTTGGTCCCCATGGATGAAGCTCCACTGTCTTATAGGCCCAAATAATGCTCCAAACATAATGGGCCCCATTTCTAATGCTCTAGTGTATAATGGGCCCTGTAAATGCTGCTCCAGTGTCTGATGTCCACCTTTGGAATGTTCCAGTGTATGGTGGGCCCCATCTATCATTCTCCAGAGTATAGTGCTCCCCAAAAATTGCTGTCCCAACATTGAAAACAATCAAATAAGTCTCCTCGCTAGGGAATCCCTGTACTTGTCTGGACAGGTGCTGTAGCTTGCTTAACAGCTCGCCAGCCGTTCTCACGCCCAGTATGGATTGCACGTGATTGCACAAAGGTTAGAAAGGGTACCGTATCCCTGGATAACATGTATGGATAGCGTACACATTCAAAATATATGTCTATACAGCATGAGGCAGGCTCAGACGGTGTTAGGCCCAGTATGGATTGCACGTCATTGCACAAAGGTTAGAAAGGGTACCGTATCCCCGGATAACATGTATGGATAGCGTACACATTCAAAATATATGTCTATACAGCATGAGGCAGGCTCAGACGGTGTTAGGCCCAGTATGGATTGCACGTCATTGCACAAAGGTTAGAAAGGGTACCGTATCCCCGGATAACATGTATGGATAGCGTACACATTCAAAATATATGTCTATACAGCATGAGGCAGGCTCAGACGGTGTTAGGCCCAGTATGGATTGCACGTCATTGCACAAAGGTTAGAAAGGGTACCGTATCCCCGGATAACATGTATGGATAGCGTACACATTCAAAATATATGTCTATACAGCATGAGGCAGGCTCAGACGGTGTTAGGCCCAGTATGGATTGCACGTCATTGCACAAAGGTTAGAAAGGGTACCGTATCCCTGGATAACATGTATGGATAGCGTACACATTCAAAATATATGTCTATACAGCATGAGGCAGGCTCAGACGGTGTTAGGCCCAGTATGGATTGCACGTCATTGCACAAAGGTTAGAAAGGGTACCGTATCCCTGGATAACATGTATGGATAGCGTACACATTCAAAATATATGTCTATACAGCATGAGGCAGGCTCAGACGGTGTTAGGCCCAGTATGGATTGCACGTCATTGCACAAAGGTTAGAAAGGGTACCGTATCCCCGGATAACATGTATGGATAGCGTACACATTCAAAATATATGTCTATACAGCATGAGGCAGGCTTAGACGGTGTTAGGCCCAGTATGGATTGCACGTCATTGCACAAAGGTTAGAAAGGGTACCGTATCCCCGGATAACATGTATGGATAGCGTACACATTCAAAATATATGTCTATACAGCATGAGGCAGGCTCAGACGGTGTTAGGCCCAGTATGGATTGCACGTCATTGCACAAAGGTTAGAAAGGGTACCGTATCCCCGGATAACATGTATGGATAGCGTACACATTCAAAATATATGTCTATACAGCATGAGGCAGGCTCAGACGGTGTTAGGCCCAGTATGGATTGCACGTCATTGCACAAAGGTTAGAAAGGGTACCGTATCCCCGGATAACATGTATGGATAGCGTACACATTCAAAATATATGTCTATACAGCATGAGGCAGGCTCAGACGGTGTTAGGCCCAGTATGGATTGCACGTCATTGCACAAAGGTTAGAAAGGGTACCGTATCCCTGGATAACATGTATGGATAGCGTACACATTCAAAATATATGTCTCAGGAGGCAGGCTCAGACGGTGTCAGGCACAGTATGGATTTGACGGCCCAGATTACACAGCGGAGGAGCAGGGAGAGGTAAAGATTGCAAATGCTGGGGCCCTGCCCAAGCAAGGGGGGCCCACACTTGGGCGTCGGTACTGGCACTGGGCCCCTCATAGTACAGCGGTGTGTCTGACGGCGGGTGTGCACCACCACCGTCAGAGACACTTGATTGCACTATGAGGGACCCTGTGCCAGTGCCCGCGCCCAAGAGTCGGCCTACCCACCTGTCCAGGGCAACGGCACTCGCACGGTGTCGTGCGCTAGGTGGTTACCCCGGCCATGGGGGGGAGGCAGCACAGTTAGGGAGTTTTAAAAAGTGGCATATGTTGATGTTGGACATTCAGCTGATGCAAAAGGCGAAATAGGTGAAGTACCAGGAAGAGGTGGACCAAAGCAAGCCATTTTTCTGTCACCCTATGTGTCATCAGGGGAAGGTGGGACAAAATCCTTGGAAACCCATGCGTGGTTCATTTTAATGAAGGTTAGATCATCCACATTTTGGGTTGACAGACGGGTCCTTTTTTCTGTCAGGATTGATCCAGCTGCACTGAAGACTCTTTCCGATAGCACACTTGCAGCTGGGCAAGCGAGCTCCTGTAAGGCATATTGGGCCAATTCAGGCCAGGTGTCCAGTTTAGCGGCCCAATAGTCAAAGGGGAATGACCTGTGTGGGAGAACATCGATATGGGAGGAAAAGTAGTTTGTAACCATAGTTGACAACTGCTGTCTCCTGTCACTTTCCATCGATGCAGTATTACCAGTTGTGTGAGCGGTATTTGAAAAATCAGTCCACAACATTGTCATGAAACCCCTGTCTCCAACGCCACTTCTGCTGTGTGCACCACGAACACCTCTGCCAAGCTGCCCCCGGCCCGTACGGCTCGTGTGAGAACCATCACCGCTGCTGTGTGCTGGGAATGCCTCAAGCAACCGATTTACCAGAGTTGCTTGTTTATTAGCCAATATTAGGTCAAGGTTCTCCTGTGGCATGATGTTTTGTAATTTGCCTTTATAGCGTGGATCCAGGATGCTGGCCAACCAGTAGTCGTCATCGTTCATCATTTTGGCAATGCGGGGGTCCCTTTTTAGGATCCGCAAGGCATAATCTGACATGTGGGCCAATGTTCCCGGTGTCAATGATGCACTGCGAGTGCTGGGTGGAGGAGCACTTTCTGGCAAATCCACATCCCTCCAGTCACGCACAAACCCTGTACCAGACCTTGCCACGCCAACATTTTCACTTGCCCCACGAGATGCATCCTCCTCCCCTAAGTAATCATCCCCATCATCCTCCTCCTCCTCTTCTTCCTCCACCTCGTCCAGGAGAGGTCCCTGAGCAGACAATGGCTGAATGTCATCAAGGATTCCCTCCTCCTCTTCCTCCTCATCAACATTGGCTGCAGACGCCTGCTCCTTAAGGTGCGTCAAAGTTTGCATGAGCAGACGCATAAGTGGGATGCTCATGCTTAGGATGGCGTCGTCTGCGCTTACCAGCCGTGTGCATTCCTCAAAACACTGAAGGACTTTACAAAGGTCTTTCAGCTTCGACCACTGCACGCCTGTCAACTCCATGTCTGCTCTCAAAGTGCCTGGCCGTGTATCCTCCCACAAATGCATTATGGCCTGCCTCTGCTCGCACAGCCGCTCCACCATGTGCAGGGTGGAGTTCCACCTTGTTGCAATGTCGATAATGAGGCGGTGGTTGGGAAGGTGGAGCAATCGCTGCAGCTTCTGCATACGAACGGAGTGTACAGGCGACCGGCGGATGTGCGCGCACAGTCTTCGCACCTTCTGGAGCAGGGCTGTTAACTCCGGATAATTTTTGAGGAAGCACTGCACCACCAGGTTCAAGGTGTGAGCCAAGCAAGGTATGTGGCTGAGTTTTGAAAGGGCTATGGCTGCCACAAAATTACGGCCGTTATCACTAACTACCTTGCCTGCCTCAAGTTGTACACTGCCCAGCCATGACTCAGTTTGTCGCTTCAAGTACTCGGCCAGCACCTCGGCGGTGTGTCTGTCGCCCAAACACATCATCTGCAACACAGCCTGCTGACGCTTTCCACTAGCTGCTCGATAGGGGGACACATCGTGTGAAACAGTGGCAGCTGCAGATGGAGTGCTCGTACGACTGCGCTCTGTGGACAAGCTTTCGCTTCTGGAGGAGGAGGAGGAGGAGGGTCGAACGCCTACAGCCAACTGTTTCCTATACCGTGGGCTAGGCAGCACTGTCCCACCACCCCTGTCCCCTGTGGACCCTGCATCCACCACATTAACCCAGTGCGCAGTGATGGACACGTAACGGCCCTGGCCATGCCGACTGGACCATGCATCAGTTGTGAGGTGCACCTTTCCGCTCACTGACTGCTTGAGTGCATGGACAATGCGGTCTTTCACATGATGGTGGAGGGCTGGGATGGCTTTGCGAGAGAAGTGGCGACTGGGTAGGTCATAGCGTGGTACTGCATAGGCCATGAGTTCGCGGAAAGCTGTGCTTTCCACCAACCGAAAGGGCATCATCTCAAACGAGATTAGTTTGGCAATGTGGGCGTTCAAACCCAGTGTACGCGGATGAGAGACTGAGTACTTTCTTGACCTACTCATAGTGTCTGGGAGGGTGAGCTGGACTTGAGAGCTGCATATGGTGGAAGTAGCGGTGGACAGGGCGGACTGAGAGAGGGTTGATGATGGTGATGGAGTTGGTGTTCTTTCTGATGGCCTAGAATCAGTCTTTCGTTGATATAACAGTGGGATTCCCTGACTGCTGTGGCCTTGCAACGACACCTCAACATTTGCTGCTGTGCTAACCGGTGGGCTTACAGTGGGGGAAACAATGTAGCGTTGCTGACTACCTTCGTTGTGATCAGTTGCACATGTGGCACTTGAGGTTTGGTGTTGTATCCACGCTTGCAAGTGCTTGCTGGTTAAATGTCTAAGCATGCAACTGGTATTCAAATTTTTCAGATTTTTCCCTCGGCTAAAGGTCTTTGAGCACTTCTTACAGATAACCTTGGCCTGATCATGAGGATTTTGTTCAAAAAAGTGCCACACTGCACTCTTCCTACTTTGGCAGACATTTTGCGGCCTAGCACGCTGTGATCTTTTGACCCTCTGGACAAGCTGTCCAGCAACTCTTTTGATGTTTGGAACCTGTCTTTGGAGTGCTCCGGGCCTGCCAGATAACAGCTGTTGCGATGTCGATGTCTGCTGTGGATGCTCCTCATCTGAGCTATTGGAAGCAGCACCCTCTTCCCCCAATGGATGCCAATCTGGGTCAACAACTGGGTCATCCATCACCTCCTCTTCTATGTCATGTGCACCTTTCTCTGTGTCACCGTGTATGGTGGTATAGTGTGCGGGAAGGGGCACCTGAGTCTCATCAGGGTCAAAATCTGGCTCTGTACACTGCGAGGACAATGTAGTGCTCTGAGTGAATGTACCAGCAGAATCATCCATCAGCGACTGTGCATCAGTGCACTCCATGTCAGATTCATCTTGGCCTGGGTAATTCACCATTTGACTTGATAATCCAGGCATGGTATGTGAAAACAGCTCCATGGAGTAATCAGTAGTATGGCCTGCGTCATCCTTCAATCTTGGTTGGGGTGAAGGACACAAGGAAAGGTGTGGTTCATGAACATCAGCCTCCAATGACGACTCAGTGCTTTTACTTTTTACAACTGAAGAAGAGGAGGCGATAGAGCTGGAGGCTGAGTCAGCAATGTAAGACAAAACTTTTTCCTGATGCTCTGCCTTTAAAAGCGGTTTGCCAACTCCTAGAAAACTAAGCGTTCGAGGCCTTATGTAGCCAGACGATGACGCAGGGTCAGCACCTCCTGCATTCTGTCCTATTTTGCTCTTGCCACTACCATCAGATCCACCACCAACACCATCATTACCAGCTGCCAACCCCCGCCCAATTCCACGGCCTCTTCCACCAGCCTTCCTCATTTTTGGTAGAAATGTAGACAAAGTCCAACAAACTATATAGTAATGTAAAACAAGGTACAAGGTGTCTATAGGACAGGGGAGATTTAGAATTTCTGCACACACTTGTGGACAGTGGACACTTTTGGATTGTGTGAGGCCCACTGATATCTGAGCACTATGTGACACGCTCGATGGCACAGCTGCCTGTGACCAAAGTGACGAGAGGATAATGGAGATTTTGAATCTCTGCGTACACTTTTGGACACTGGACACTTGTGGATTGTGTGAGGTCCACTGATATCTGAGCGCTATGTAACACGCTCGATGGCACAGCTGCCTGTGACCAAAGTGACGAGAGGATAATGGAGATTTTGAATCTCTGCGTACACTTTTGGACACTGGACACTTGTGGATTGTGTGAGGCCCACTGATATCTGAGCGCTATGTGACACGCTCGATGGCACAGCTGCCTGTGACCAAAGTGACGAGAGGATAATGGAGATTTTGAATCTCTGTGTACACTTTTGGACACTGGACACTTGTAGATTGTGTGAGGCCCACTGATATCTGAGCGCTATGTGACACGCTCGATGGCACAGCTGCCTGTGACCAAAGTGACGAGAGGATAATGGAGATTTTGAATCTCTGCGTACACTTTTGGACACTGGACACTTGTGGATTGTGTGAGGCCCACTGATATCTGAGCGCTATGTGACACGCTCGATGGCACAGCTGCCTGTGACCAAAGTGACGAGAGGATAATGGAGATTTTGAATCTCTGCGTACACTTTTGGACACTGGACACTTGTGGATTGTGTGAGGCCCACTGATATCTGAGCGCTATGTGACACGCTCGATGGCACAGCTGCCTGTGACCAAACTGACGAGAGGATAATTGAGATTTTGAATCTCTGCGTACACTTTTGGACACTGGACACTTGTGGATTGTGTGAGGCCCACTGATATCTGAGCGCTATGTGACACGCTCGATGGCACAGCTGCCTGTGACCAAAGTGACGAGAGGATAAGGGAGATTTTGAATCTCTGCGTACACTTTTGGACACTGGACACTTGTGGATTGTGTGAGGCCCACTGACATCTGAGCGCTATGTGACACGCTCGATGGCACAGCTGCCTGTGACCAAAGTGACGAGAGGATAATGGAGATTTTGAATCTCTGCGTACATTTTTGGACACTGGACACTTGTAGATTGTGTGAGGCCCACTGATATCTGAGAGCTATGTGACACGCTCGATGGCACAGCTGCCTGTGACCAAAGTGACGAGAGGATAATGGAGATTTTGAATCTCTGCGTACACTTTTGGACACTGGACACTTGTGGATTGTGTGAGGCCCACTGATATCTGAGCGCTATGTGACACGCTCGATGGCACAGCTGCCTGTGACCAAAGTGACGAGAGGATAATGGAGATTTTGAATCTCTGCGTACACTTTTGGACACTGGACACTTGTAGATTGTGTGAGGCCCACTGATATCTGAGCGCTATGTAACACGCTCGATGGCACAGCTGCCTGTGACCAAAGTGACAAGAGGATAATGGAGATTTTGAATCTCTGCGTACACTTTTGGACACTGGACACTTATAGATTGTGTGAGGCCCACTGATATCTGAGCGCTATGTGACACGCTCAATGGCACAGCTGCCTGTGACCAAAGTGACGAGAGGATAATGGAGATTTTGAATCTCTGCATACACTTTTGGACACTGGACACTTGTAGATTGTGTGAGGCCCACTGATATCTGAGCGCTATGTGACACGCTCGATGGCACAGCTGCCTGTGACCAAAGTGACGAGAGGATAATGGAGATTTTGAATCTCTGCGTACACTTTTGGACACTGGACACTTGTGGATTGTGTGAGGCCCACTGATATCTGAGCGCTATGTGACACGCTCGATGGCACAGCTGCCTGTGACCAAAGTGATGAGAGGATAAGGGAGATTGGATTGCTTTTAAAAAAGCAGTTTGCGGAGCAGTGGGTAAACAGCAATGCCAGCGTGTCAGGAAGCCTTAAAAGGCAGCCCAACAACCAACACCACTGATACACCACAATATAGCCTCCCCTTGCACTGCACACACAGTGACTTGTGTGTTGTGCAGGCCAAATCGCTAGCAGCAGAAGCAGTTTTTTTGTCTTCTTCCCTGCCTAACGCTCTCCCTACAGAATCAGCAGCAACCAATCCCTATACTAAGATCGGCAGAAGTAAGATGGCGGTCGGCGTGCACGCCCTTTTATACCCCCTGTGACGCCCACCAAAGCAAGCCAATCACTTGCATGCCCTTCTGAAAGATGGTGGTGACCAGTGCCTAGGTCATCACGTTGCCCACAGTGTCCGTGGATCCTGATTGGCTGAAAAAGAGCGCAAAACAAACTTTTGAAACGCGACTTTGGCGCGTAAGTCGCCGACCTCGTGGCCGACCTCATCCTAGGGTCGGGTTTCGTTTCATGAAACACGACTTTGCCAAAAGTCGGCGACTTTTGAATTTTTTCGACCCGTTTTGCTCAACTCTAGTTATCACGTTCGCCTAACACGCGAAAGGTCCCCAGTTCGAAACTGGGCAGAAACACGCTGTTACCCATAGAATCATAGAATCATAGAATCATAGAATCTTAGAGTTGGAAGGGACCTCCTGGGCCATCTGGTCCAACCCCCTGCTCAAAGCAGGATTCGCTAAATCATCCCAGTCAGATGTCTGTCCAGCCTCTGTTTGAAGACTTCCATTGAAGGAGAACTCACCACTTCTCGTGGCAGCCTGTTCCACTCATTGATCACTCTAACTGTCAAAAAGTTTTTTCTAATATCTAATCTGTGTCTCTTCCCATTCAGTTTCATCCCATTGCTTCTAGTCTTTCCTTGTGCAAATGAGAATAAAGTTGATCCTTCTACAATGTGACAGCCCTTTAGATATTTGTAGACAGCTATTAAGTCTCCTCTCAGTCTTCTCTTTTGCAAACTAAACATTCCCAAATCCTGCAACCTTTCCTCATAAGACAGGGTTTGCAGACCGGTCACCATTCTGCTCGCTCTTTTCTGAACTTGCTCCAGTTTGTTGATGTCTTTTTTAAAATGTGGTGCCCAAAACTGGACACAATATTCCAGATGAGGTCTGACCAAAGAGGAGTAGAGGGAAATAATGACTTCACGTGATCTAGACTGTATGCTTCTGTTAATACATCCTAGAATTGCATTTGCCTTTTTTGCTGCTGCATCACACTGTTGACTCATATTCAGTCTGTGATCTATTAGTATACCCAAGTCTTTTTCACATGTGCTGTCACTTAGCCCTATTCCTCCCATTCTATATATGCTTTTTTCATTTTTATTGCCCAGATGTAGTACTTTGCATTTCTCCCTGTTAAAAACCATTCTGTTAGTTGCTGCCCACTTCTCCAGTTTATTTAAATCTTTTTGAATCATCTCTCTCTCCTCTCTAGTATTAGCTATCCCTCCTAGCTTTGTGTCATCAGCAAATTTAATCAGTTTACCCTCAATTCCTTCATCAAAATCGTTGATAAAGATGTTGAACAATACAGGGCCCAGGACAGAGCCCTGTGGTACCCCACTTGAGACATTCTTCCAACTGGATGTGCAGCCATTTACGACCACTCTTTGGGTCCGATCACTAAGCCAGTTATGAATCCACCTAACAGTTGCCTTGTCCATTCCATACTTAGTCATTTTTTCAGTAAGGATTGTATGAGAGACTTTGTCAAATGCTTTGCTGAAGTCAAGATATACTATATCTACAGCATTTCCTTGATCCACCCAATCAGTGATACCGTCATAGAAGGAAATTAAGTTAGTCTGACATGACTTATCAGTTACAAACCCATGCTGACTCTGTTTAATCACTTCATTCTTATCCAGGTATTGACATACATGTAGTTTAATAATTTGTTCAAAGATCTTTCCTGGTATAGAAGTCAGACTCACCGGCCTATAGTTGCCTGGGTCCACCTTCTTCCCCTTTTTGAAGATAGGAACAACATTTGCTCTTCTCCAGTCTTCTGGCACTTCTCCTGTTCTCCAAGAATTTTCAAAGATTATGGAGAGGGGTTCAAAAATTTCTTCTGCTATCTCCTTCAGTACTCTGGGGTGTAATTCATCTGGACCTGGAGACTTGAATTCATTTAGGTTAGCTAAGTGTTTCCTCACTATCTTTCTGTTTATAGATATCCTGGATTCTTCTATTCCCTTAATAGGACAGTGAATAACAGTTGATGTTGCATTTCCTTTCTGAGAGAAAACAGATGCAAAATAGGAATTTAAAAGTTCAGCCTTCTCAACATCCTGTCTTACCATTTCATCATTTTCATCCTGTAAAAATACTATAGCATCTTTGACTTTTCTTTTACTTTTGACATATCCCCAAAATCCTTTATTATTGCTTTTGACATCTCTTGCAAGCCTCAGTTCATTTTCAGCTTTAGCTAATCTGATTTGTGCCCTGCAGGTTCTGCAGACAGCATCATATTCTTCTTTAGACATGCCTCCCTCTTTCCATTTTATAAACATTTTTTTCTTCCTTTTTAGCATGTGCTTAAGTTCTGTGTTCATCCATCCTGGTTTCCTTAACTGCTTCCTATTCTTCCCTCTTTTCGGAATTGTTAACAACTGTGCATTGAGAATTTCATTTTTCAAGATTTCCCATCCTTCCTGGACATTTTTGTCTTTAAGGATATCCAGCCATTGGATCCCTCCAATTCTCTTTCTGAATCCCTTAAAATCTGCCTTTCTGAAATCTAACCTTGACGTCTGAGTCTTCACAGGTCTTCCACCTCTAGTTATCCAAAATTCTAAAATAGCATGGTCGCTACCTCCTAGGGTCCCAGCCACTTTTACCTCCTCAACCATTTCCTCCCTTTGGTATCCAAGCTTTTGACTTTCAGTTCTTGATCTCGATTGCTTGTTGTCACCACAGTAAGCGCTTGCATCTGGTTTCTGTAGTGTAGCGGTTATCACGTTCGCCTCACACGCAAAAGGTCCTCACTTCGAAACTGGGCAGAAACACAGCTTTTTCTCTTGGAAAACGATCTTTTTGACTTTCAGTGCTTGTTCTTTATTGCTTGCCATGACCACAGCATCTTTTGTTTGTTTGAATCGGTTGGTTTCTGTATTGTAGCGTTTATCACGTTTGCTTTACACGCGAAAGGTACTCAGTTCGAAACTGGGCAGAAACACAGCGTTCCTCTTGCAAACTAGCGCTTTTGACAATGAGTGCTTGATCTTTAATGCTTGCCATGACCACAGTAAACGCTCTTGTCTGGTTACTGTAGTGTAGTGATTGTCCTGTTTGCCATCCTCCTGAAAGTTCCCTGTTTTGATCCCGGGCAGAAACATGTGGCTTTTCTTTATTTTGATCACAAATGTATATTGTTGGCTTAATTAGCATTAGTTAGCATATTCTATTGCTAGTTTAATGAGCATTACTTTTACCAATGTGATTATTTCTACCCGTTTTTGCTTTTGGCAAGCATGTGTGTTTTTGACAGTGTCTAAGTGTTCCTAATTCAAGTAACACCTGATAGGATCAAGGTGCGAAAGCAGGCATCTAGGTACTTTTTCTTTTTGGCTTTTGGACAAAGGCATGAGAATGTTTTGTGGAGCATGGTTTTGTTTCCCTGTTTGTTCTTTTTCTCCAATAGCCTGACAAATGAAAGTTTCCTGTGTTGCAAAATGCACTTTGTCCTGTCTTCAGACATAGAGGAAGACCTCGTGACTTTGGCTGGCTGTTTTTTTCTTTTTCAAGTTTATTTCAGCATGTTTAAACATCTTTAGCTTTGCATGGAGTTTCTGAAGTGTAGTGGTTGACACGTTCACCTCACATGCGAACGGTCCCCAGTTCGAAACTGGATAGAAGCATGACATTAGGTGTTGATATTAAAGCTTTTGACGTTGAGTCTTTGTTCTCGATGGCTCGTCATGACCACAGTAACCTTCCGCAGCCGGTTTCTGTAGTGTAGTGGTTATCACGTTAGCCTCACACGCGAAAGGTCCCCAGTTTGAAACTGGGCAGAAACACGCTGTTACCCTTTGGTATCCAAGCTTTTGACTTTCAGTCCTTGATCTCGATTGCTTGTTGTCACCACAGTAAACTCTTGCATCCGGTTTCTGTAGTGTAGCGGTTATCACGTTCGCCTCACACGCGAAAGGTCCCCAGTTCGAAACTGGGCAAAAGCACAGCTTTTTCTCTTGGAAAATGATCTTGTTGACTTTCAGTGCTTGTTCTTTATTGCTTGCCATGACCACAGCATTTTTTGATTGCTTGAGTCGGTTGGTTTCTGTTGTGTAGAAGTTATCACGTTCGCTTTACACGCAAAAGGTCCTCAGTTCGAAACTGGGCAGAAACACAGCGTTCCTCTTGCAAACTAGCGCTTTTGACAATGAGTGCTTGATCTTTAATGCTTGCCATGACCACAGTAAACGCTCTTGTCTGGTTACTGTAGTGTAGTGATTGTCCTGTTTGCCATCCTCCTGAAAGTTCCCTGTTTTGATCCCGGGCAGAAACATGTGGCTTTTCTTTATTTTGATCACAAACGTATATTGTTGGCTTAATTAGCCTTAGTTAGCATATTCTATTGCTGGTTTAATGAGCATTACTTTTACCAATGTGATTATTTCTACCCGTTTTTGCTTTTGGCAAGCATGTGTGTTTTTGACAGTGTCTAAGTGTTCCTAATTCAAGTAACACCTGATAGGATCAAGGTGCGAAAGCAGGCATCTAGGTGCTTTTTCTTTTTGGCTTTTGGACAAAGGCATGAGAATGTTTTGTGGAGCATGGTTTTGTTTCCCTGTTTGTTCTTTTTCTCCAATAGCCTGACAAATGAAAGGTTCCTGTGTTGCAAAATGCACTTTGTCCTGTCTTCAGACATAGAGGAAGACCTCTTGACTTTGGCTGGCTGTTTTTTTCTTTTTCAAGTTCATTTCAGCATGTTTTGACATCTTTACCTTTGCATGGAGTTTCTGAAGTGTAGTGGTTGTCACGTTCACCTCACACGCAAACGGTCCCCAGTTCGAAACTGCATAGAAGCATGACATTAGGCGTTGATATTAAAGCTTTTGACGTTGAGTCTTTGTTCTCGATGGCTCGTCATGACCACAGTTACCTTCCGCAGCCGGTTTCTGTAGTGTAGTGGTTATCACTAGTGTTGAGCATTCCGATACCGCAAGTATCGGGTATCGGCCGATACTTGCTGTATCGGGATACCGACTTCCGATATTTTTTCAATATCGGAAGTCGGTATCGGAATCGGAAGTTCAAAGTTGATTGACAGCCTGACGTCATAATGATGCGCGGTGTGTGAGCATCATGATGCACCGTCATTTCGGGCCTTCCGGGGGTCTCTGCCAGCCTGCCGGGGGACTGTGTGGACAGCCCGGGGTCTGTACCGGCCTGCCGGGGGTCTGTGCCGGCCTGCCGGTGGTCTGTGCACCCTGTGGGGGTCTGTACCGGCCTGCCGGGGGGCTGTGCCGGCCTGCCGGGGGGCTGTGCTGATGTCCAGGGGTCTGTGCAAGCATCGTCCGATGGGACTATAAGTCCCATCTGGCGATGCCTGCTACCATGACAGTGATTGACACATTAGCCAATGGGAAATTCCCACACAGCAATGGCATAAAGTGAGACTAGGGACTTTTTTTTTTTAAGTGGCGGAGGAATACAGTGCGGAAGGATACCTACCTTCCGTCATTGGATTCCTGCAGACCGTAGAGAACGGCAGCATCAGCTGATGCTGCAGTTCTCTACCCAAGATCATCGTGGGACACACTCGTGGACTGCTTCGGATCGTGGGTGAGTATTTTTGTGGTTTGTTATGTTAATATTTATTCCGGAAAAGACAATGGCTTCGGGGAACAATGTGACAAGTATTGGTAAGTATGTTACTCTATGTTATATGTACTGTATGTCTATGTATGTACTGTATGAATGTATTGTATGTATGTAGTATATATGTGGTATGTATGTAGCATGCAGTATGTATGTAGCATGCATGTAGTATATATGTAGTATGTATGTAGCATGTAGTATGTATGTAGCATGCATGTAGTATATATGTGGTATGTATGTAGCATGTAGTATGTATGTAGCATGCATGTAGTATATATGTAGTATGTATGTAGCATGTAGTATGTATGTAGCATGCATGTAGTATATATGTAGTATGTATGTAGCATGTAGTATGTATGTAGCATGCATGTAGTATATATGTAGTATGTATGTAGCATGTAGTATGTATGTAGCATGCATGTAGTATATATGCAGTATGTATGTAGCATGTAGTATGTATGTAGCATGCATGTAGTATATATGTAGTATGTATGTAGCATGTAGTATGTATGTAGCATGCATGTAGTATATATGTAGTATGTATGTATGTAGCATGTAGTATGTATGTACTATGTATGGGAGAAAACAAGGGGAACTGCTACCTTGGATCTAATCCTTATAAACAGGGAGGAAATGGTTGAGGAGGTAAAAGTGGCTGGGACCCTAGGAGGTAGCGACCATGCTATTTTAGAATTTTGGATTACTAGAGGTGGAAGACCTGTGAAGACTCAGACGTCAAGGTTAGATTTCAGAAAGGCAGATTTTAAGGGATTCAGAAAGAGAATTGGAGGGATCCAATGGCTGGATATCCTTAAAGACAAAAATGTCCAGGAAGGATGGGAAATCTTGAAAAATGAAATTCTCAAAGCACAGTTGTTAACAATTCCGAAAAGAGGGAAGAATAGGAAGCATTTAAGGAAACCAGGATGGATGAACACAGAACTTAAGCACATGCTAAAAAGGAAGAAAAAAATGTTTATAAAATGGAAAGAGGGAGGCATATCTAAAGAAGAATATAATGCTGTCTGCAGAACCTGCAGGGCACAAATCAGATTAGCTAAAGCTGAAAATGAACTGAGGCTTGCAAGAGATGTCAAAAGCAATAATAAAGGATTTTGGGGATATGTCAAAAGTAAAAGAAAAGTCAAAGATGCTATAGGATTTTTACAGGATGAAAATGATGAAATGGTAAGACAGGATGTTGAGAAGGCTGAACTTTTAAATTCCTATTTTGCATCTGTTTTCTCTCAGAAAGGAAATGCAACATCAACTGTTATTCACTGTTCTATTAAGGGAATAGAAGAATCCAGGATATCTATAAACAGAAAGATAGTGAGGAAACACTTAGCTAACCTAAATGAATTCAAGTCTCCAGGTCCAGATGAATTACACCCCAGAGTACTGAAGGAGATAGCAGAAGAAATTTTTGAACCCCTCTCCATAATCTTTGAAAATTCTTGGAGAACAGGAGAAGTGCCAGAAGACTGGAGAAGAGCAAATGTTGTTCCTATCTTCAAAAAGGGGAAGAAGGTGGACCCAGGCAACTATAGGCCGGTGAGTCTGACTTCTATACCAGGAAAGATCTTTGAACAAATTATTAAACAACATGTATGTCAATACCTGGATAAGAATGAAGTGATTAAACAGAGTCAGCATGGGTTTGTAACTAATAAGTCATGTCAGACTAACTTAATTTCCTTCTATGACGGTATCACTGATTGGGTGGATCAAGGAAATGCTGTAGATATAGTATATCTTGACTTCAGCAAAGCATTTGACAAAGTCTCTCATACAATCCTTATTGAAAAAATGACTAAGTATGGAATGGACAAGGCAACTGTTTGGTGGATTCATAACTGGCTTAGTGATCGGACCCAAAGAGTGGTCGTAAATGGCTGCACATCCAGTTGGAAGAATGTCTCAAGTGGGGTACCACAGGGCTCTGTCCTGGGCCCTGTATTGTTCAACATCTTTATCAACGATTTAGATGAAGGAATTGAGGGTAAACTGATTAAATTTGCTGATGACACAAAGCTAGGAGGGATAGCTAATACTAGAGAAGAGAGAGAGAGGATTCAAAAAGATTTAAATAAACTGGAGAAGTGGGCAGTAACTAACAGAATGGTTTTTAACAGGGAGAAATGCAAAGTACTACATCTGGGCAATAAAAATGAAAAAAGCATATATAGAATGGGAGGAATAGGGCTAAGTGACAGCACATGTGAAAAAGACTTGGGTATACTAATAGATCGCAGACTGAATATGAGTCAACAGTGTGATGCAGCAGCAAAAAAGGCAAATGCAATTCTAGGATGTATTAACAGAAGCATACAGTCTAGATCACGTGAAGTCATTATTTCCCTCTACTCCTCTTTGGTCAGACCTCATCTGGAATATTGTGTCCAGTTTTGGGCACCACATTTTAAAAAAGACATCAACAAACTGGAGCAAGTTCAGAAAAGAGCGAGCTGAATGGTGACCGGTCTGCAAACCCTGTCTTATGAGGAAAGGTTGCAGGATTTGGGAATGTTTAGTTTGCAAAAGAGAAGACTGAGAGGAGACTTAATAGCTGTCTACAAATATCTAAAGGGATGTCACATTGTAGAAGGATCAACTTTATTCTCATTTGCACAAGGAAAGACTAGAAGCAATGGGATGAAACTGAATGGGAAGAGACACAGATTAGATATTAGAAAAAACTTTTTGACAGTTAGAGTGATCAATGAGTGGAACAGGCTGCCACGAGAAGTGGTGAGTTCTCCTTCAATGGAAGTCTTCAAACAGAGGCTGGACAGACATCTGACTGGGATGATTTAGCGAATCCTGCTTTGAGCAGGGGGTTGGACCAGATGGTCGAGGAGGTCCCTTCCAACTCTACGATTCTATGATTCTATGATTCTATGATTCTATGATTCTATGTAGCATGCATGTAGTATATATGTAGTATGTATGTAGCATGTAGTATGTATGTAGCATGCATGTAGTATATATGTAGTATGTATGTATGTAGCATGTAGTATGTATGTAGCATGCATGTAGTATGTATGTAGCATGCATGTAGTATGTATGTGGTATGTATGTAGCATGTAGCATGCATGTAGTATGTATGTAGTATGTATGTAGTATGTATGTAGTATGTATGTGGTATGTATGTAGCATGTAGCATGCATGTAGTATGTATGTAGTATATATGTGGAATGTATGTAGCATGTAGTATGTATGTAGCATGTAGTATGTATGTAGCATGCATGTAGTATATATGTAGTATGTATGTATGTAGCATGTAGTATGTATGTAGCATGCATGTAGTATGTATGTAGCATGCATGTAGTATGTATGTGGTATGTATGTAGCATGTAGCATGCATGTAGTATGTATGTAGTATGTATGTAGTATGTATGTGGTATGTATGTAGCATGTAGCATGCATGTAGTATGTATGTAGTATATATGTGGTATGTATGTAGCATGTAGTATGTATGTAGCATGCAGTATGTATGTAGCATGCATGTAGTATATATGTAGTATGTATGTAGCATATATGTAGTATGTATGTAGCATGTAGTATGTATGTAGCATGCAGTATGTATGTAGCATGCATGTAGTATATATGTAGTATGTATGTAGTATATATGTAGTATGAATGTAGCATGTATGTAGTATGTAGTATGAATGTAGCATGTATGTAGCATGTATTTTTTTTTACATTCAACACATTAGCCGGATGATGGGACTACTACTGTCCCATAATTGGCTAATGTGTCAATCACTGTCATGATAGCAGGCATCGCCCGATGGGACTTGTAGTCCCATCGGACGATGCCTGCACAGACCCCCGAAGCCTGCACAGGCCACCGGCAGGCCGGCACAGCCCCCCGGCAGGCCGGCACAGCCCCCCGGAGCCTGCACAGGCCACCGGCAGGCCGGCACAGCCCCCCGGCAGGCCGGCACAGCCCCCCGGAGCCTGCACAGCCCCCCGGCAGGCCGGCACAGACCACCGGAGCCTGCACAGACCCCCTGGCAGGCCAGCACAGCCCCCGAAAGGCCCGTACAGACCCCAGAGAGGCTGTACAAGGCAAAAACAGGGTTTTTCTTATTCCGATACCGGAAGTCCCATAGACTTGAATGGGACTTCCGGTATCGGAATCGGCGATACCGATACTTTTTTTAAAGATCGGCCGATCCATTCCGATCCGATACTTTGAAGTATCGGACGGTATCGCTCAACTCTAGTTATCACGTTCGCCTAACACGCGAAAGGTCCCCTGTTCGAAACTGGGCAGAAACACGCTGTTACCCTTTGGTATCCAAGCTTTTGACTTTCAGTTCTTGATCTCGATTGCTTGTTGTCACCACAGTAAGCGCTTGCATCAGGTTTCTGTAGTGTAGCGGTTATCACGTTCGCCTCACACGCGAAAGGTCCTCAGTTCGAAACTGGGCAGAAACACAGCGTTCCTCTTGCAAACTAGCGCTTTTGACAATGAGTGCTTGATCTTTAATGCTTGCCATGACCACAGTAAACTCTATTGTCTGGTTACTGTAGTGTACTGATTGTCCTGTTTGCCATCCTCCTGAAAGTTCCCTGTTTTGATCCCGGGCAGAAACATGTGGCTTTTCTTTATTTTGATCACAAACATATATTGTTGGCTTAATTAGCCTTAGTTAGCATATTCTATTGCTGGTTTAATGAGCATTACTTTTACCAATGTGATTATTTCTACCCGTTTTTGCTTTTGGCAAGCATGTGTGTTTTTGACAGTGTCTAAGTGTTCCTAATTCAAGTAAAACCTGATAGGATCAACGTGCGAAAGCAGGCATCTAGGTGCTTTTTCTTTTTGGCTTTTGGACAAAGGCATGAGAATGTTTTGTGGAGCATGGTTTTGTTTCCCTGTTTGTTCTTTTTCTCCAATAGCCTGACAAATGAAAGGTTCCTGTGTTGCAAAATGCACTTTGTCCTGTCTTCAGACACAGAGGAAGACCTCTTGACTTTGGCTGGCTGTTTTTTTCTTTTTCAAGTTCATTTCAGCATGTTTAAACATCTTTAGCTTTGCATGGAGTTTCTGAAGTGTAGTGGTTGTCACGTTCACCTCACACGCGAACGGTCCCCAGTTCGAAACTAGATAGAAGCATGACATTAGGCGTTGATATTAAAGCTTTTGACGTTGAGTCTTTGTTCTCGATGGCTCGTCATGACCACAGTAACCTTCCACAGCCGGTTTCTGTAGTGTAGTGGTTATCACGTTCGCCTAACACGCGAAAGGTCCCCAGTTCGAAACTGGGCAGAAACACGATGTTACCCTTTGGTATCCAAGCTTTTGACTTTCAGTTCTTGATCTCGATTGCTTGTTGTCACCACAGTAAGCGCTTGCATCCGGTTTCTGTAGTGTAGCGGTTATCACGTTCACCTCACACGTGAAAGGTCCCCAGTTCGAAACTGGGCAGAAACACAGCTTTTTCTCTTGGAAAACTATCTTTTTGACTTTCAGTGCTTGTTCTTTATTGCTTGCCATGACCACAGCATTTTTTGTTTGTTTGAATAGGTTGGTTTCTGTAGTGTAGCGGTTATCACGTTCGCCTAAGGCCTCTTTCACACATCAGGTTTTCGCCGTCAGGAGCGATCCTGCGCTTTTGACAGAAACCGGATCCGGCGAAATGCAATGCCGGATCCGGTTTCCCCCCAATTGACTTGCATTTGCGCCGGATGGCCATGCGTTTCATCCGGTTTTCGCCGGATCCGGCAATGTGTCGCGATCCGGTGTCTGGAAAAAACGGCTACTGTAACGTTTTTTGTCTCCGGCGAAAAAGCCGGACACGCCGGATCCGGCGCGTCCGGCTTTTTCACACAATGAAAGCCTATGAGCGTCGCAATGCGCCGGATCCGGCGGCCGGATCAGGTTTTTTGGTCTGAGCATGCTCAGTAGCTCTGCCCACAGGAGATATATAAAAGCAAGACAATGGGATCCTCAGCCACACCCAACATGCCACCCAAGCCAAGAACCAGGAGCAGGAGAAGGCAGCAGACATCTGCAGCAGCAGCACCATCAGCACCACCACAAATGGAGCAGCAAATGGAACATGCTGAGGAGGGGAGTCCAGCAGCAGATGAGAGACGGTAATTATCAAATCCCCCATTCCTCCAAACTAGGGCCATGGAATATCAAGATATTCATTGGCCCTTTGTTTCTCTTTATTCAACAGCCGCCAAATAGATGCAGCAGCCGCAGCAGAAATGGCATCACTGGCAGCAGCAACAGCACCAGCAATACCCACAGCCATGGAGTCTGGCCATCAACAGTACAGCACATCTTCTTCTGGGAGCCCTCCCTTGCATCGTCAGCGTTTGACGGTAAGTTTTTATTTCCAAAATCCATCATCTCTGTAATATATGTCTATTCATTGCCTTTTATTTCAAAACAGGAATCACAAGATGAAGAGGAGCTCCCAGAAGAAGAAGGAAGGGGTGGACAGACACCTAGAGTGGGCTCACAATTGGTAAGTTTTTTGCATCAAACGCAGAAACACAACATCACACTACACACAACACATAGAAAACAACGTTCTGCAGACCACACACAGCAAACAAATGCCTACATCCAAATACATAACATTTTTTGTTTTTTTCTCTAGTCTTCCCAATCTGGTGCTCGGCCAAGAGGTCCTCGCAGTGCCTCCCAGGGTCGTCGGCGACAGCAACGCGGCGGTCACC
This sequence comes from Dendrobates tinctorius, assembly GCF_039654945.1. Taxonomy (NCBI): domain Eukaryota; kingdom Metazoa; phylum Chordata; class Amphibia; order Anura; family Dendrobatidae; genus Dendrobates; species Dendrobates tinctorius. The sequence continues at coordinate 16,672,872 of NW_027361998.1, read as the reverse complement.
ATCGTGTAAGTATAAATATTTTTGCTTTGTTTTTTTGCACTTTTTATTTCATTTCTTTTGTGGAGGCTAATTATGTTATTTTTGTCTTTTTCTTTAACAGCCTTCACAGCGTGCTCCCGACTCTGACGGTGAGAATGGAGGGATTGATGTGGACCGCCTCATCGATCTCATCAGAGCAAAGGGAGCCGCTCTGGAATATGGCTGACCGCCGCCACGCTGACCTGATCGTTACCCGACGACTCTGGGAGGAAATCTGTTCGCTCCTTGTGGGCCGCTGAGAGGACCTCGATGTTCGGGCCCAGATTAAAGAGCTTAAGTATATACAGTAACGGTTGCTTGATGTAAACCAGTGTTTCCCGAACTCCAGTCCTCGTGTTCCCCACGGATCATGTGTTCAGGATTTCTATTTACTATGGAAATCCTGAAAACATGACCCCTGGGGACCATGAGGACTGGAGTTTGTGAAACACTGATGTTGTATACTAACCACTCCTTTCTCGTTTCAGGGAACAGAATTGTGAATCGGTGGCGGTCTGTGAGGGATCGTTTCAAGAAGGAGTTCAATAAAGAGATGCGGGCCCCGAGTGGATCTGGAGGACGCAGGAGCAAGTACAAGTACGCACAAGCCCTGTCGTTCCTCCGGGAAACAATGCTCACCAGAAGGTAAATATTACACACCACATGTGAAAAAAAATGTTTGATGTAACTTTTTTTTTCAGCCAGGGCCATACCATGTCAGTATTTTAATTGTTTTTTTTCTCTTTATTCCACAGAACGGTGAGCAGCACTCGGGAGCCTGCATGATTGGACCCTTCTGAGGCGATCCCTGAGGAGACCGGCACCGAGGGACACTTCGACCGCCCAGGTACATCTGCACCTTCCCAGCCTTCCCACACATTCGACCCATCTGTCCCATCCACCAGCACAGGAGCATCGTGGCCGCCTACATTACATGAAGCTGCTGGTGAGGAGATCGCTTTCCCTTTACCCCACCCTTCTGCCCCTGCCACCTCTAGTACACCTGCGGGTACTGGGCGGCAGCGGCAGAGGGGTCAGGAAAAGAGTTATGCGCAAGAGTTCTTGCATCTGAATGCATCTTTCCAGAACTGTCTAAAAGTCTTGTCAGAGCAAATCTCCGCAGGCTTTCAGCAGATCAACTCTAGCATTCTGGAGGTGAAGACACTTCTGCAAACCATGCATTCAGAAGCAAGATCTTCGCCAAACCACACCTTTTTCAGGTCTGTTGTGGAGCGCATGGCAACACTATCTCCTACCCAGCAGATGCATGTAATGCATTCGTGCCACGGTGCTCTACAGCAGGTTACCTCCCAACCTCCACCTCCCACCACTGTAGTTCCTCCACCTGCACCCCCTCCAGCCACTTTCCATCCTCCCCCTCCTATTACATCTGCACCCCCTCCAGCCACTTTCCATCCTCCCCCTCCTATTACATCTGCACCCCCTCCAGCCACTTTCCATCCTCCCCCTCCTATTACATACCAGCAACCTCCCCAGTACCAGACATCTCCCCACTTCCAGCAACCTGCCCCGTACCAAACTCCTTCCCCGTACCAAACTCCTTCCCCGTACCAAACTCCTTCCCCATACCAAACTCCTTCCCCATACAACTTTCCATCAACATCCTCTGCTCCTACAGTCCCTGCCCAACCCTCCACTCCACCGACCACCACCTCTTCTGCCTCCAACATGTCCACCCATTCTGTAGCTTTTTCCACACCTTCACCTCTAACTGTTCCTTCCCCACCACGATCCCAGTCCTCTCTCCACACACCCAGTGTCGAAGTGTCCCGCAGCCCCTCCAGCAGTATTTCCACCCCACACTACACAGATTTGTAATTTTTTTTTTTTAATAAAAATGCCCAATGGGTTTAAAACCTTTATTAAAAAAGTTTTTTGCACTTTAAAAACATTTAAAAAAAAAAAAAAAAATTTAAATAAAAGTTAAATTATCGTTTCACAATGGTTGTCTGTCTTTTCTTTCTGTGGCGAACTATGTTTAAAAAAAAGGTTAAATACAGGGTATTTCAAAGGTAAAAAGGTATTCAAAACCAGGTATAACTGTGGGTAAATTTTAGCTTTTTGCCACAGTTGTGTTCCTGGTTGTGTTTGAAGCAAAGTATTTCACCTAAAAAGTTGTGTTTATTGTTGGTGATTTCCTAACAATGTACACAACTTTTGTTAAAAGGTGAAATACTTTGCATAAAACACAACCAGGTACACACCTGTGGCCTAAAGCTAAAAATAGTAGACCATGACAAGATAGCCAACTTTGGTTGGAAAAGGTATATACTGTTGGTCCAGAAGGTACACAAGTTTGGTTAGGGCACAAATCTTTCACACTCTGTCATCCTGCCAGTGTACTCTGCCTTGAGGGTCAATTTTAAAAACCGGATCCGGCGTAATCCGTCGAAAAACGGATAGAAAAACAGATGAACTGGATGAGACGGATCCGGTTTTGTCTGTCAAGAACAAGACGGATCCGGCAGAAAACCGGATCCGGCACATCAGGTTTTACAAAACATTTGCCGGATCCGGCATTCCGGCACGATGCAGGATCGCGCCTTACGCCGAAAACCTGATGTGTGAAAGTAGCCTAACACGCGAAAGGTCCCCAGTTCGAAACTGGGCAGAAACACGCTGTTACCCTTTGGTATCCAAGCTTTTGACTTTCAGTTCTTGATCTCGATTGCTTGTTGTCACCACAGTAAGCGCTTGCATCCGGTTTCTGTAGTGTAGCGGTTATCACGTTCGCCTCACACGCGAAAGGTCCCCATTTCGAAACTGGGCAGAAACATAGCTTTTTCTCTTGGAAAACAATCTTTTTGACTTTCAGTGCTTGTTCTTTATTGCTTGCCATGACCACAGCATTTTTTGTTTGTTTGAATCGGTTGGTTTCTGTAGTGTAGCGGTTATCACGTTCGCTTTACACGCGAAAGGTCCTCAGTTCGAAACTGGGCAGAAACACAGTGTTTCTCTTGCAAACTAGCACTTTTGACAATGAGTGCTTGATCTTTAATGCTTTCCATGACCACAGTAATCGCTCTTGTCTGGTTACTGTAGTGTAGTGATTGTCCTGTTTGCCATCCTCCTGAAAGTTCCCTGTTTTGATCCCGGGCAGAAACATGTGGCTTTTCTTTATTTTGATCACAAACGTATATTGTTGGCTTAATTAGCCTTAGTTAGCATATTCTATTGCTGGTTTAATGAGCATTACTTTTACCAATGTGATTATTTCTACCCGTTTTTGCTTTTGGCAAGCATGTGTGTTTTTGACAGTGTCTAAGTGTTCCTAATTCAAGTAACACCTGATAGGATCAAGGTGCTGTCGGGAACCCTCAGATTACTCTTTCATCTGAAGGACCGATGTTCTTAGGTGTGAAGCACCATATGTCTCTAATCAATTGCTCCGTCGATAAGGATAACACAGACACGGGCTGTATAATACCACTCAGGATGCCTGCCAAGACACCTCTGGCTTATCAGTTAGGCTTCCGTCTTTTATAGTAAAGAATTTAAACATTTACAGACATGCGCAGTACAAATGATTTCACAACTTGTTTTCTACAAAGAAAGTCACTTAGGCGAAAAAGCAGAGGTATTTGACCTTGGTTCACAAGGGAGATGTCTGAGACATCTCCTCGAAGAACAGATAAGGTTTTAAACAAGAGAATGCAACATAGACAGAACTCAATTTAACTCCTTCAGTTCCTATCATTCCCCCCTTTGACATCTTCATTTTTGACAATCTGGAACACTGGATCCTGCAACAACAGCGGATAGTGGCTCGTTCACCAGGTACTATCCCAGGCCGACGGGTTGCCCAAGGGAGACAGGTCTTCTACCTTCTCCATCCCCCAGATACTGAAGCCACGTCCATCATTGCAAGAGTACGCTCCTTCATGCCAGAAATGAGATGTCAATCTAGGACTCAAAGGAATAATAGTTAAATTCTTGTTGTTTACAGTCAAACTTCCTTATCTATTTCTACATCTTTTCTTGCATACAGAGATACACAAAAAAACAAGTTTCAATAGCACATATATTATGAAGATACAAACAACAATACGTAATAGACTTAGTATAATCCCAGCTATCCAGCCTCCAATACCCTTAAACCAATTAGCTGGATTAAGAAAGGAGAATGTATCTGACCACCAACTATCCTTAGTACGATCATTGTCTTTATCGTACTGATCTCTAAGTTTTTGAACATCCTCTATTTTCAATTTTAACTTTATAATGCTGTTGGGATCTATATAATGACAGCAAGCTGGTCCGATGACTTGACACATACCTCCTTGCGCTGCAGTTAAATAATCTAATACTATGGTATGCTGATTAGTGGCTATGATGAGCTGATTTTGGACAGCAACGGTGGTGTTCAATATATCCAATATATCCCATATTTGGTCATCTAAGTAATCTGTAGCCCTGACTAATTTATCCCACATTTGAGTAATCATAGGATAAATAAAAATAGAACTGACAATTTTATTAGCCACACTCATCTGCACTATATGTGGTCTCCCAGAGAGGCGAGGTGTATTGTCAGCAGCTCTTTTGTACAACGTGTGTTTAGGTATGCTCTGAGTATTCAACTGGTCATTCGGAATAACAAAGTTAGCTGGAGTCAAACGACCCAGAGTACAAGCACCTTTTACCCCTACTGGCAACCATTTATATGCATTGTCTCCACATATCCAGTACATGTCACTAGGTAGGTCCCATAGGGCTGAATGTTGTAATACCAGTCTATGAACTAAATCTATGAGCGCAGATACATTCTGAAGCATACACCAATTTGGAAGTTGTCCTAAAGGGCTACAATTCCCTACATCGGGATTTCCACAGGTGGGAATTCCTTTCTCATATCCAGATGACTCGTTGCAAGGTATATTACCTGAAATATTAAAACAAGTTTCATTATTGCCCTGGGGAAATAAATTGGAATACTCCCAGGACGTGTTATGCAACCTTCTTTCTAGCAGTATTGGTTTGAAGGCATCAGTAGAGTGGGAAGTTACATTAAAACTAACTTGTAGGCCATACATTGGAATTTGCCCCAGGTAGGTTAATCGAGTTCTATTCCTGGGTACCCAAGCCCCCCCTTTATATGCCAGATATTGAAGGTATGTATTACTTCCTGAAAGATTACCCTGCCACCAAGGGTATCCTACCCATCCCACAATAGGTATTCCAACAGTTGTGTTCCATAACTTCACATTATTTGTGGCATTATTAGCAAGTGTATCAGAACAACTGGTCCAGGCAAATAATTCCTCGGGTGGCATAGGAATAACAAGGAACGGAATACTAGTGGCTGATACTGGTGAATGTGTGCAGATCCAGCAATCTGCTGGAGACTGAGTGTCATTTGACCAATCATTCAGTAATTTTTCATGATGTTGTATAAACTTATTATTCAAGGACATTGGAGCATTTAGACTGTCCCACGCAGCTACCATTATTACAGATAATGCAACAAAACCAAACCAAAACATTATGCACTCTTATGCTTTGTTAACTCCTGTGGCTAGTTTGCAATGCGATGCGTGGATCCAGGTTGGTCGTCCTTCCAACTTAACAGAAGTAGGCGTTGTTAGGAGTACTTGGTAAGGTCCTTGATATCGGGGTTCAAGGGTCTTTCTGGAGTGTTTCTTGACATATACGTAATCACCAGGTTGAAGACAGTGAGTTCCTTCCACACTATCTGGATCTGGAATGAAAGAGAAAACTAGAGAATGCATTTGAGTTAAATGCTTTTGCAACTGGATTACATAACTTGTCAAATTATCCACATTGAGTGTTAAGACCTGTGGGTAGTACAACCCTGTGTTCGGTGGTCTTCCAAACAGTATCTCGAAGGGTGACAGTTTAGTTTTCCCCGTGGGTGTGTACCCTACTGAGAATAATGCTAATGGGAGACACTCTGGCCATGGTTTATGGGTTTGTTCCATGGTTTTCTGTATTTTCAATTTTAGTGTCCCGTTCATTCTCTCTACCTTCCCTGAACTCTGTGGGTGGTAGGGTGTATGAAATGCTTGTTCTACACCTATCTTGCTACATGTTCACAGACTTACCAGTGGAAAAGCCAAACTTCACATGCCACAAATGCAAGCTTGTGTCCCTGTTGGACGAAAAGTTGCAAAATCTCGAAGAGAGGTTAGCTACGTTGAAGATCATTAAGGAAGGTGAAGAGTTCTTGGACAGAGCAGAATTATCTCTTCATGTTACAGAAAGAGAAGAAATTCGAAGTGCACCTGAAGAAACAGAGGAATGGAGACATGTGACCAAGAGAAGCAGGAGGATCAGGAGGCAGTCAGCACCCATACTGCTCAGAAACCAGTACCAGGCTCTCACGCAGGAAAACAATGAAGAAATACATCAGGATAAGACTTTGCCAACAAGCAGCAACCTTGTACGCCTTCAGAGTCCTCCTGGATGGAGAAAGAAAAATGTTGTGAAGAAGAAACGGAGAGTGGTGGTCATGGGGGATTCCCTGTTGAGAGGAACTGAGGCCGCTATCTGCAGACCGGATATAACTTCAAGAGAAATGTGTTGTCTTCCAGGTGAAAAAATTAAAGATGTGTCTGACAGGATATCAGGACTCTTCAGACCTACAGATGACTACCCATTCCTGCTACTACATGTGGGGACAAATGACACTGCAAGAAATGACCTGGAAACCATCTGCAGAGACTTTGAAGACTTAGGCAAGAAAGTGAAAGAACTGGGAGCGCAAGTGGTCTTCTCTTCCATCCTCCCAGTGGATGGCCATGGAACAAGGAGGTGGAATAAGATTCTGCAGGTGAACAACTGGCTACGTCGATGGTGCCGTCAGCAACGATTTGGATTTCTGGATCACGGAGTGAACTACTTATACGATGGACTACTTGCTAGAGATGGGGTGCACCTTACGAAGACTGGTAAGCATGTATTTGGAAGTCGCCTTGCTACACTTGTAAAGAGAGCTTTAAACTAGAACAACATGGGAAGGGAAGCAAAAGACCAGAAAAAGCCATACACCTGACAAATGCTATTGAGAACTCTGCTATTAGAAGTGGAAAGGAAGAACAAAGACGAAAGAATCTAATTAATAAAAATATTGGAGAAAGAGAAACCAATCACAAACTAAAATGTTTCTATACTAATGCACAAAGCATGGGCAACAAACAAGGAGAATTGGAACTACTAACACAGGAAAAGAAATATGATGTCATTGGAATCACTGAAACTTGGTGGGACAATACACATGATTGGAATACAAGACTAGAAGGATACAACTTATTTGCAAGAAACAGACTTGATAAACGAGGAGGGGGTGTCGCATTGTATGTTAGAAATGCGTATATCTGCACAGAGATTGAAGCTTCAGAGACTGGGAGTTCTGTGGAAACTGTTTGGGTAAGAATACAAGGACAGAACAATGGAAAGGACACCATTGTATGCATTTACTACAGGCCGCCTGTGCAAGCTGAAGCTATGGATGAACTCTTTATGCATCAAATGGCCAAGTTCTCCAAAAAATATGACATAGTTGTCATGGGAGATTTCAACTATCCAGACATTTGTTGGGAATCTCTCTCAGGCAAAACTAACAGGTCAAGGAAATTCTTATCCTCTCTTGCTGACAACTTTATCTTCCAAAAGGTCAGGGAGAAAACAAGGGGAACTGCTACCTTGGATCTAATCCTTATAAACAGGGAGGAAATGGTTGAGGAGGTAAAAGTGGCTGGGACCCTAGGAGGTAGCGACCATGCTATTTTAGAATTTTGGATAACTAGAGGCGGAAGACCTGTGAAGACTCAGACGTCAAGGTTAGATTTCAGAAAGGCAGATTTTAAGGGATTCAGAAAGAGAATTGGAGGGATCCAATGGCTGGATATCCTTAAAGACAAAAATGTCCAGGAAGGATGGGAAATCTTGAAAAATGAAATTCTCAAAGCACAGTTGTTAACAATTCCGAAAAGAGGGAAGAATAGGAAGCAGTTAAGGAAACCAGGATGGATGAACACAGAACTTAAGCACATGCTAAAAAGGAAGAAAAAAATGTTTATAAAATGGAAAGAGGGAGGCATATCTAAAGAAGAATATAATGCTGTCTGCAGAACCTGCAGGGCACAAATCAGATTAGCTAAAGCTGAAAATGAATTGAGGCTTGCAAGAGATGTCAAAAGCAATAATAAAGGATTTTGGGGATATGTCAAAAGTAAAAGAAAAGTCAAAGATGCTATAGGATTTTTACAGGATGAAAATGATGAAATGGTAAGACAGGATGTTGAGAAGGCTGAACTTTTAAATTCCTATTTTGCATCTGTTTTCTCTCAGAAAGGAAATGTAACATCAACTGTTATTCACTGTCCTATTAAGGGAATAGAAGAATCCAGGATATCTATAAACAGAAAGATAGTGAGGAAACACTTAGCTAGCCTAAATGAATTCAAGTCTCCAGGTCCAGATGAATTACACCCCAGAGTACTGAAGGAGATAGCAGAAGAAATTTTTGAACCCCTCTCTATAATCTTTGAAAATTCTTGGAGAACAGGAGAAGTGCCAGAAGACTGGAGAAGAGCAAATGTTGTTCCTATCTTCAAAAAGGGGAAGAAGGTGGACCCAGGCAACTATAGGCCGGTGAGTCTGACTTCTATACCAGGAAAGATCTTTGAACAAATTATTAAACAACATGTATGTCAATACCTGGATAAGAATGAAGTGATTAAACAGAGTCAGCATGGGTTTGTAACTAATAAGTCATGTCAGACTAACTTAATTTCCTTCTATGACGGTATCACTGATTGGGTGGATCAAGGAAATGCTGTAGATATAGTATATCTTGACTTCAGCAAAGCATTTGACAAAGTCTCTCATACAATCCTTATTGAAAAAATGATTAAGTATGGAATGGACAAGGCAACTGTTAGGTGGATTCATAACTGGCTTAGTGATCGGACCCAAAGAGTGGTCGTAAATGGCTGCACATCCAGTTGGAAGAATGTCTCAAGTGGGGTACCACAGGGCTCTGTCCTGGGCCCTGTATTGTTCAACATCTTTATCAACGATTTAGATGAAGGAATTGAGGGTAAACTGATTAAATTTGCTGATGACACAAATCTAGGAGGGATAGCTAATACTAGAGAAGAGAGAGAGAGGATTCAAAAAGATTTAAATAAACTGGAGAAGTGGGCAGCAACTAACAGAATGGTTTTTAACAGGGAGAAATGCAAAGTACTACATCTGGGCAATAAAAATGGAAAAAGCATATATAGAATGGGAGGAATAGGGCTAAGTGACAGCACATGTGAAAAAGACTTGGGTATACTAATAGATCACAGACTGAATATGAGTCAACAATGTGATGCAGCAGCAAAAAAGGCAAATGCAATTCTAGGATGTATTAACAGAAGCATACAGTCTAGATCACGTGAAGTCATTATTTCCCTCTACTCCTCTTTGGTCAGACCTCATCTGGAATATTGTGTCCAGTTTTGGGCACCACATTTTAAAAAAGACATCAACAAACTGGAGCAAGTTCAGAAAAGAGCGACCAGAATGGTGACCGGTCTGCAAACCCTGTCTTATGGGGAAAGGTTGCAGGATTTGGGAATGTTTAGTTTGCAAAAGAGAAGACTGAGAGGAGACTTAATAGCTGTCTACAAATATCTAAAGGGCTGTCACATTGTAGAAGGATCAACTTTATTCTCATTTGCACAAGGAAAGACTAGAAGCAATGGGATGAAACTGAATGGGAGGAGACACAGATTAGATATTAGAAAAAACTTTTTGACAGTTAGAGTGATCAATGAGTGGAACAGGCTGCCACGAGAAGTGGTGAGTTCTCCTTCAATGGAAGTCTTCAAACAGAGGCTGGACAGACATCTGACTGGGATGATTTAGCGAATCCTGCTTTGAGCAGGGGGTTGGACCAGATGGCCCAGGAGGTCCCTTCCAACTCTACGATTCTATGATTCTATGATTCTATGATCATTTGCATTACATTTTGCATTACCTCAGCAGTAAAGTGTGTACCTCTGTCTGATTCAATTGTTTCAGGGACACCGAATCGTGGTACTAGTTCCATCACCAGTTTCTTTGCAGTGGCTCGAGCTGTAGCCGTTTTCACCGGGTAGGCCTCTGGCCATCCAGAGAAGAGATCTACACATACTAGGATATTTGCATACACTCCTACCTTGGTAGCTGTATGTCGTCAATCTGCCGTCTCTGAAACGGGTAGAGAGGCCTAGGTGTCGCTTTCTTAGGGACTTTTACTGTTTTACCTGGGTTGTGCTGTGCACAGATGAGGCATGATTGTACAAGTTTCGCGGCTGCGCAACTGAAGCCAGGAGCGATCCAGAAGGCATCTACCATGGCACACATGTGACTTTTTGAGGTGTGATTGGGGCCATGTGCTGCTTGCGCCATGATTGGGAACAGGGACTTTGGTGGGCACATTTTATCCTTATTCTCCCATACTCCATTTGAGTTCAGCTCAGCTCCCAGTCTCCCCCGGTGTACCTTCTCTGTTTGGGCAGCCTTTTGCTGGAGGGATTTCAGGACTTCTAGACCCAATGTGGCTGGAATACGCTGACTCCCCGCCACCGTCCACTGCTCTCTCTAGGCCGCCTTGTGCTATTTTAGCAGCCTCGTTCGCCCTTCTATTGCCCTCTACCTCCACGGAGTCACCTTTGTGTGTGCTTTTACCTTGACAATGCCAACCTGGACTGGTAACATCAATGCCTCCATCAATTGTTTCACCAGCTCTGCATTTTTAATGGGCTTCGAATCTGTGAAAATATTAGCGACTTTACCTGCAGCGGCTCTACACGCCTCAGTGAGTGCCTTCAACTCTGCCTCCTGCGCCGACATGTGAGGAGAGAGTGGCTCCGCTCGGATTACCTCATGTGAGGATACTACTGCATATCCAGTGTAGAATCGTCCATCCTGGTGGTATCTGGGGCCATCTACAAAAAAGAAACTCAAAGTCTGCATTAGGAACAGGTTTTTCATGAATGTGTGCAAACCCAACTGTCTCCTGACTCATCAGTTCTATGCAGACATGTTCATGCGTCATGTCAAAGTATCCTTCCTCACTTGCCAATACGGTCACCAATTCCCCCTTTTCAGAATCCACAGGCAGGAGGGTGGCTGGATTCAGAACGTTACATCTTGTGAGGAGTGACATACTCAGGAATTAGTAGAGCACACTCAAGTCGGAGCTGTCTGGCCATAGACAGATGTTTTGGTTGAACTTGTAGGAGTATGGCATGGATGTCATGTGGGGAATAGATTGTCAAAAGAAACGTCAGTGTCATCTCACATGCCTTCCCTATTACGTCTCCACTTTTTTCCTTGTGCTCCAGCATACATGACAGGTCGTTTTATTGTCCTTGTTTGCTCAATTTCTTTAGCTACCTTAAGGAGGTCTTTCAGATCTACATATCTCCATTCAGGTCTGGCTGTCTGTACTGCGTCTCGTAAGTCTTTGTTCATACAGTCAATGAATGCATTCACCAGTATTCTAACATCAAGTGGGTTTATGCAAATGTACCCCATGTCTGCCCATTTCAGCTGTAACCGTCCAAGGTATATCTCTACTCTCTCTCATCTTTGCTGTGTCACATTAGTCAGGAGTACAGACTGCTCTGATTGTTCCACTGCAGCCCATTGTCTTAGTGACTCACAGTACGTCTCCCCAGATCGTGCAGATTTATCATCCATGCCCCAAGCCTGATTCTTTGTCACATCTGTGTGTCTTAATTATATGATCTAGTGCGTCACCTGCCTTTAAACTCACCAACCTCTCTAAGTCTGCCCAGGTACACTTATATGTTTGCTGTACTTCCTTTATGTGTCTGTAAAACGGGAATGGTTGGTCTTCAGGGGCAGGCAGCTGCTTCAGCAAAGCTAGCTGGTCAGAGGGGCTCCAGGGATAATACACCTGTATCTTTCTTATTCTAGTCACACTTCTAGGTCCTGATGGGGTTGGTCGTCTGATGTCTACTGTCAGCTTACTCCTCAAGGGCCAATGTCCCCACTACCCACTATCCACACTATTATGTCAGCTTCTTATAATCTTGTCTGGATAGGATTTAGTGCAATTCTCTTAGGTCAGTAGCACAGGTCACACAAGTAGCTATTCAGTCTGGATTTGTCTGAGTCTGACCACAGTGTTTACAAGTCCATCTGTTTTGTCTGGGTCTCTGATTACACTTTGTCAATCAAACATTCATAATACACCTTCCACACTGCTGCACATTCTCAAGCATCATTTATTCACTTGCTATTTTCTTCCCTTGTCTGTGCCTTTTTGTACATCCAAACATTCACACTCTGGTATTTTTGCCTTTTTCAATATTTGTCCCACTTGTTTTACTGCTTCCTTCCTTCTCTGTCTCTTGTAATTTGACACAATTTGCTATACAAATCAATCACACAACTAGAAGCAGGTTCAAACACATTAATGACCAAGCAATCACTTACAATGACCAAACAATCACTTACAATTCCCTTCTAAATTAGGCACCATATCTTACTTTTAACTTCCAATCTTCAATTAAGTACTGTTGCTTTAAAATGCACAAATCTTTCAGCGTGTACCTTACGGATAGAATTACAGAGAATTTTGAGCACAGCTCACACTCAGCAGAGATAAGAGCGAAGGGATAAGAAAAACTGCGCAGCGCCATCCTTCACCCATCCCGTCAGAATGCAGCGTCGTCCTTCACAGAATTCTGTAGTTCTTTAGACTTATCAAAATCAATTTCTACAAAGAAACTCAAAATCACGGGATTTCACTGTAAGGGCAGATAACTGTATAATGAGATTAACCATGCCTTGCCCTTTTTCTGGCCAAATGCATTCAGGAAACTTTACAATGTAATGCCACATATAACACGAACTATATCATTACTCAATTCATTCAGTCTCAGATGTAGATTTGAATTATCTATAACGCATCTGTCCGGGATTCCACCACAACTAGAAAGGTCACAAATCTCTTGACACAAAAATGATGTGTGATGATTCATTCATACGTGCTCATTCACTGATTTTTTTTTATTTTTTTTTTTTTTTTTTTACTCAATTACTCATCTCTCATCTTATTCAGAGGTTCTCATAGACATATATACAAGGATTCACACAGCCTGCCTATCTTGCACTTTGGATTTGATTAATACTTTTTCCAGGTTCTTTGCTGCACTACTTCCATATCTATCCTCAATTATATCACATAACCGATTTCCTTCTTCAGGTGTCTTTCCCTGACTGTTCCCCATTTTATCTTTTATTCTTATCCTGTTTCTCTTGTTGTCTTCCTGTTAGTCCCCTGCCTTAGGTGGTGTATTGGGTAAGCTCAAGACTAGGCTCTACTATACCTCGTTACCTTCTTCCTAAGGTGCTAACAGGCTAAATGGAGTGTCTGTTCCTCGGTGTACTACGTGTTTTGTGTACTTATATGCTATGTAGCATCCGAACAGAAATACTCCCACAACACACAGGATTGTAAACAAAGTGTCCATCTATCGGGGTTCTTCAGTCATATCCTATCACAGGCTCATTTCGTGGTCCTGTGCTCATTCTATCACACTTTTATCTGTCACAAGGTTTATTCGTAAAGGGTGTTGATTTAAGCTTAGGCGGTGACCTCCCCGAAAGGACGCTGTCACATGACCCAGTTAGGCAATATCACCACTCTTTGAACGAATACCTACTGTGCAGCTTATTTGTCTACTTTTCACAGTCCTTCAAATCAAGGCAGTCACTCAACAACCTCCTCTATTTCTAGTGCGGAATCGTCTATTGTGAAAAACTTGTCCGTCCGGGCTGCGCAGTATGAACTGTTCACCCAGCCTTATATTCCGTAATGTCAGACCTCTCCCATTTTGATTTGCATCAGCTCTTTTTCTAAAAATAGCTGTGCACAGACAGAACCTACAGTAACCTCTCATTCGAGCAGAAATTACATATGCGTGTCACACCCGATTTCCTCAGAGTTCTTATATGGACCTGATTTTACGGCCCCCTCCTCTACTAGATTCCCCTTTATACGGACCTTAGTTATAATGATAGATTATAAAGAGCAGAGAAGAGAAAAATTGATCTCTTACCTGGCCAGGTGTTTAGGTCTGCTGTTCACAATTTCATCAGTAACTGGAGTGGTCTGTAGATCGGGTAGTCTTGGAGAGGTGCCTATATCAGGTCCCTGTTTCGGGCGCCAGGAAACTGTCGGGATACCTCAGATTACTCTTTCATCTGAAGGACCGATGTTCTTAGGTGTGAAGCACCATATGTCTCTAATCAATTGCTCCGTCGAGAAGGATAACACAGGCACGGGCTGTATAATACCACTCGGGATGCCTGCCAAGACGCCTCTGGCTTATCAGTTAGGCTTCCGTCTTTTATAGTAAAGAATTTAAACATTTACAGACATGCGCAGTACAAATGATTTCACAACTTGTTTTCTACAAAGAAAGTCACTTAGGCAAAAAAGCAGAGGTATTTGACCTTGGTTCACAAGGGAGATGTCTGAGACATCTCCTCGAAGAACAGATAAGGTTTTAAACAAGAGAATGCAACATAGACAGAACTCAATTTAACTCCTTCAGTTCCTATCAGTGCGAAAGCAGGCATCCAGGTGCTTTTTCTTTTTGGCTTTTGGACAAAGGCATGAGAATGTTTTGTGGAGCATGGTTTTGTTTCCCTGTTTGTTCTTTTTCTCCAATAGCCTGACAAATGAAAGGTTCCTGTGTTGCAAAATGCACTTTGTCCTGTCTTCAGACATAGAGGAAGACCTCTTGACTTTGGCTGGCTGTTTTTTTCTTTTTCAAGTTCATTTCAGCATGTTTAAACATCTTTAGCTTTGCATGGAGTTTCTGAAGTGTAGTGGTTGTCACGTTCACCTCACACGCGAACGGTCCCCAGTTCGAAACTGGATAGAAGCATGACATTAGGCGTTGATATTAAAGCTTTTGATGTTGAGTCTTTGTTCTCGATGGCTCGTCATGACCACAGTAACATTCCGCAGCCGGTTTCTGTAGTGTAGTGGTTATCACGTTCGCCTAACACGCGAAAGGTCCCCAGTTCGAAACTGGGCAGAAACACGCTGTTACCCTTTGGTATCCAAGCTTTTGACTTTCAGTTCTTGATCTCGATTGCTTGTTGTCACCACAGTAAGCGCTTGCTTCCGGTTTCTGTAGTGTAGCGGTTATCACGTTTGCCTCACACGCGAAAGGTCCCCAGTTCGAAACTGGGCAGAAACACAGCTTTTTTTCTCTTGGAAAACGATCTTTTTGACTTTCAGTGCTTGTTCTTTATTGCTTGCCATGAACACAGCATTTTTTGTTTGTTTGAATCAGTTGGTTTCTGTAGTGTAGCGGTTATCACGTTCACTTTACACGCGAAAGGTCCTCAGTTCGAAACTGGGCAGAAACACAGCGTTCCTCTTGCAAACTAGCGCTTTTGACAATGAGTGCTTGATCTTTAATACTTGCCATGACCACAGTAAACGCTCTTGTCTGGTTACTGTAGTGTAGTGATTGTCCTGTTTGCCATCCTCCTGAAAGTTCCCTGTTTTGATCCCGGGCAGAAACATGTGGCTTTTCTTTATTTTGATCACAAACGTATATTGTTGGCTTAATTAGCCTTAGTTAGCATATTCTATTGCTGGTTTAATGAGCATTACTTTTACCAATGTGATTATTTCTACCCGTTTTTGCTTTTGGCAAGCATGTGTGTTTTTGACAGCGTCTAAGTGTTCCTAATTCAAGTAACACCTGATAGGATCAAGGTGCGAAAGCAGGCATCTAGGTGCTTTTTCTTTTTGGCTTTTGGACAAAGGCATGAGAATGTTTTGTGGAGCATGGTTTTGTTTCCCTGTTTGTTCTTTTTCTCCAATAGCCTGACAAATGAAAGGTTCCTGTGTTGCAAAATGCACTTTGTCCTGTCTTCAGACATAGAGGAAGACCTCTTAACTTTGGCTGGCTGTCTTTCTTTTTCAAGTTTATTTCAGCATGTTTAAACATCTTTAGCTTTGCATGGAGTTTCTGAAGTGTAGTGGTTGTCACGTTCACCTCACACGCGAACAGTCCCCAGTTCGAAACTGGATAGAAGCATGACATTAGTCGTTAATATTAAAGCTTTTGACGTTGAGTCTTTGTTCTCGATGGCTCGTCATGACCTTCCGCAGCCGGTTTCTGTTGTGTAGTGGTTAACACGTTCGCCTAACACACGAAAGGTCCCCAGTTCAAAACTGGGCAGGAACACACTGTTACCCTTTGGTATCCAAGATTTTGACTTTCAGTTCTTGATCTCGATTGCTTGTTGTCACCACAGTAAGCGTTGACATCCGGTTTCTGTAGTGTAGCGGTTATCACGTTTGCCTCACACGCGAAAGGTCCCCAGTTCGAAACTGGGCAGAAACACTGCTTTTTCTCTTGGAAAACGATCTTTTTGACTTTCAGTGCTTGTTCTTTATTGCTTGCCATGACCACAGCATTTTTTGATTGTTTGAATCGGTTGGTTTCTGTAGTGTAGCGGTTATCACGTTTGCTTTACACGCGAATGGTCCTCAGTTCGAAACTGGGCAGAAACACAGCGTTCCTCTTGCAAACTAGCGCTTTTGACAATGAGTGCTTGATCTTTAATGCTTGCCATGACCACAGTAAACGCTCTTGTCTGGTTACTGTAGTGTAGTGATTGTCCAGTTTGCCATCCTCCTGAAAGTTCCCTGTTTTGATCCCGGGCAGAAACATGTGGCTTTTCTTTATTTTGATCACAAACGTATATTGTTGGCTTAATTAGCCTTAGTTAGCATATTCTATTGCTGGTTTAATGAGCATTACTTTTACCAATGTGATTATTTCTACCCGTTTTTGCTTTTGGCAAGCATGTGTGTTTTTGACAGTGTCTAAGTGTTCCTAATTCAAGTAACACCTGATAGGATCAAGGTGCGAAAGCAGGCATCTAGGTGCTTTTTCTTTTTGGCTTTTGGACAAAGGCATGAGAATGTTTTGTAGAGCATGGTTTTGTTTCCCTGTTTGTTCTTTTTCTCCAATAGCCTGACAAATGAAAGGTTCCTGTGTTGCAAAATGCACTTTGTCCTGTCTTCAGACATAGAGGAAGACCTCTTGACTTTGGCTGGCTGTTTTTTTCTTTTTCAAGTTCATTTCAGCATGTTTAAATATCTTTAGCTTTGCATTGAGTTTCTGAAGTGTAGTGGTTGTCACGTTCACCTCAAACGTGAACGGTCCCCAGTTCGAAACTGGATATAAGAATGACATTAGGCGTTGAGATTAAAGCTTTTGACGTTGAGTCTTTGTTCTCGATGGCTCGTCATGACCACAGTAACCTTCCGCAGCCGGTTTCTGTAGTGTAGTGGTTATCACGTTCGCCTAACACGTGATAGGTCCACAGTTCGATACTGGGCAGAAACACGCTGTTACCCTTTGGTATCCAAGCTTTTGACTTTCAGTTCTTGATCTCGATTGCTTGTTGTCACCACAGTAAGCGCTTGCATCCGGTTTCTGTAGTGTAGCCGTTATCACGTTCGACTCACACGTGAAAGGTCCCCAGTTCGAAACTGGGCAGAAACACAGCTTTTTCTCTTGGAAAACGATCTTTTTGACTTTCAGTGCTTGTTCTTTATTGCTTGCCATGACCACAGCATTTTTTGTTTGTTTGAATCGGTTGGTTTCTGTAGTGTAGCGGTTATCACGTTCGCTTTACACGCGAAAGGTCCTCAGTTCGCAACTGGATAGAAGCATGACATTAGGCGTTGATATTAAAGCTTTTGACACTGAGTCTTTGTTCTCGATGGCTCGTCATGACCACAGTAACCTTCGGCAGCCGGTTTCTGTAGTGTAGTGGTTATCACGTTCGCCTAAAGCCTCTTTCACCCATCAGGTTTTCGCCGTTAGGCGCGATCCGGCGCTTTTGACAGAAACCGGATCCGGCGAAATGCAATGCCGGCTCCGGTTTCCCCCCAATTGACTTGCATTTGCGCCTGATCGCGCCGGATGGCCATGCGTTTCATCCGGTTTTCGCCGGATCCGGCAATGTGTCGCGATCCGGCGTCTGGAAAAAATGGCTACTGTAACGTTTTTTGTCTCCGGCGAAAAAGCCGGACACGCCGGATCCGGCGCGTCCGGCTTTTTCACACAATGAGCGCCGCAATGAGCGCCGCAATGCGCCGGATCCGGCGGCCGAATCCGGTTTTTTGGTCTGAGCATGCTCAGTAGCTCTGCCCACAGGAGATATATAAAAGCAAGACAATGGGACCCTCAGCCACACCCAACATGCCACCCAAGCCAAGAACCAGGAGCAGGAGAAGGCAGCAGACATCTGCAGCAGCAGCACCATCAGCACCACCACAAATGGAGCAGCAAATGGAACATGCTGAGGAGGGGAGTCCAGCAGCAGATAAGAGACGGTAATTATCAAATCCCCCATTCCTCCAAACTAGGGCCATGGAATATCAAGATATTCATTGGCCCTTTGTTTCTCTTTATTCAACAGCCGCCAAAGAGATGCAGCAGCAGCAGCAGCAGAAATGGCATCACTGGCAGCAGCAACAGCAGCAGCAATACCCACAGCCATGGAGTCTGGCCATCAACAGGACAGCACGTCTTCTTCTGGGAGCCCTCCCTTGCATCGTCAGCGTTTGACGGTAAGTTTTTATTTCCAAAATCCATCATCTCTGTAATATATGTCTATTCATTGCCTTTTATTTCAAAACAGGAATCACAAGATGAAGAGGAGCTCCCAGAAGAAGAAGGAAGGGGTGGACAGACACCTGGAGTGGGCTCACAATTGGTAAGTTTTTTGCATCAAACGCAGAAACACAACATCACACTACACACAACACATAGAAAACAACGTTCTGCAGACCACACACAGCAAACAAATGCCTACATCCAAATACATAACATTTTTTGTTTTTTTCTCTAGTCTTCCCAATCTGGTGCTCGGCCAAGAGGTCCTCGCAGTGCCTCCCAGGGTCGTCGGCGACAGCAACGCGGCGGTCACCATCGTGTAAGTATAAATATTTTTGCTTTGTTTTTTTGCACTTTTTATTTCATTTCTTTTGTGGAGGCTAATTATGTTATTTTTGTCTTTTTCTTTAACAGCCTTCACAGCGTGCTCCCGACTCTGACGGTGAGGATGGAGGGATTGATGTGGACCGCCTCATCGATCTCATCAGAGAAAGGGAGCCGCTCTGGAATATGGCTGACCGCCGCCACGCTGACCTGATCGTTACCCGACGACTCTGGGAGGAAATCTGTTCGCTCCTTGTGGGCCGCTGGGAGGACCTCGATGTTCGGGCCCAGATTAAAGAGCGTAAGTATATACAGTACCGGTTGCTTGATGTAAACCAGTGTTTCCCGAACTCCAGTCCTCGTGGTCCCCACGGATCATGTGTTCAGGATTTCTATTTACTATGGAAATCCTGAAAACATGACCCCTGGGGACCATGAGGACTGGAGTTTGGGAAACACTGATGTTGTATACTAACCACTCCTTTCTCGTTTCAGGGAACAGAATTGTGAATCGGTGGCGGTCTGTGAGGGATCGTTTCAAGAAGGAGTTCAATAAAGAGATGCGGGCCCCGAGTGGATCTGGAGGACGCAGGAGCAAGTACAAGTACGCACAAGCCCTGTCGTTCCTCCGGGAAACAATGCTCACCAGAAGGTAAATATTACACACCACATGTGAAAAAAAATGTTAGATGTAACTTTTTTTTTTCAGCCCGGGCCATACCATGTCAGTATTTTAATTGTTTTTTTTTCTCTTTATTCCACAGCACGGTGAGCAGCACTCGGGAGCCTGCACGATTGGACCCTTCTGAGGCGATCCCTGAGGAGACCGGCACCGAGGGACACTTCGACCGCCCCGGTACATCTGCACCTTCCCAGCCTTCCCACACATTCGACCCATCTGTCCCATCCACCAGCACAGGAGCATCGTGGCCGCCTACATTACATGAAGCTGCTGGTGAGGAGATCGCTTTCCCTTTACCCCACCCTTCTGCCCCTGCCACCTCTACTACACCTGCGGGTACTGGGCGGCAGCGGCAGAGGGGTCAGGAAAAGAGTTATGCGCAAGAGTTCTTGCATCTGAATGCTTCTTTCCAGAACTGTCTAAAAGTCTTGTCAGAGCAAATCTCCGCAGGCTTTCAGCAGATCAACTCCAGCATTCTGGAGGTGAAGACACTTCTGCAAACCATGCATTCAGAAGCAAGATCTTCGCCAAACCACACCTTTTTCAGGTCTGTTGTGGAGCGCATGGCAACACTATCTCCTACCCAGCAGATGCATGTTATGCATTCGTGCCACGGTGCTCTACAGCAGGTTACCTCCCAACCTCCACCTCCCACGACTGTAGTTCCTCCACCTGCACCCCCTCCAGCCACTTTCCATCCTCCCCCTCCTATTACATCTGCACCCCCTCCAGCCACTTTCCATCCTCCCCCTCCTATTACATCTGCACCCCCTCCAGCCACTTTCCATCCTCCCCCTCCTATTACATACCAGCAACCTCACCAGTACCAGCAACCTCCCCAGTACCAGACATCTCCCCACTTCCAGCAACCTGCCCCATACCAAACTCCTTCCCCGTACCAAACTCCTTCCCCGTACCAAACTCCTTCCCCATACAACTTTCCATCAACATCATCTGCTCCTACAGTCCCTGCCCAACCCTCCACTCCACCGCCCACCACCTCTTCTGCCTCCAACATGTCCACCCATTCTGTAGCTTTTTCCACACCTTCACCTCTAACTGTTCCTTCCCCACCACGATCCCAGTCCTCTCTCCACACACCCAGTGTCGAAGTGTCCCGCAGCCCCTCCAGCAGTATTTCCACCCCACACTACACAGATTTGTAATTTTTTTTTTTTTTAATAAAAATGCCCATTGGGTTTAAAACCTTTATTAAAAAAGTTTTTTGCACTTTAAAAACATTTAAAAAAAAAAAAAAAATTTAAATAAAAGTTAAATTATCGTTTCACAAAGGTTGTCTGTCTTTTCTTTCTGCGGCGAACTATGTTTAAAAAAAAGGTTAAATACAGGGTATTTCAAAGGTAAAAAGGTATTCAAAACCAGGTATGTAACTGTGGGTAAATTTTAGCTTTTTGCCACAGTTGTGTTCCTGGTTGTGTTTGAAGCAAAGTATTTCACCTAAAAAGTTGTGTTTATTGTTGGTGATTTCCTAACAATGTACACAACTTTTGTTAAAAGGTTAAATACTTTGCATAAAACACAACCAGGTACACACCTGTGGCTTAAAGCTAAAAATAGTAGACCATGACAAGATAGCCAACTTTGGTTGGCAAAGGTATATACTGTTGGTCCAGAAGGTACACAAGTTTGGTTAGGGCACAAATCTTTCACACTCTGTCATCCTGCCAGTGTACTCTGCCTTGAGGGTCAATTTTAAAAACCGGATAATCGTAATCCGTCGAAAAACAGATAGAAAACCGGATGAGACGGATCCGGTTTTGTCTGTCAAGAACAAGACGGATCCGGCAGAAAACCGGATCCGGCACATCAGGTTTTACAAAACATTTGCCGGATCCGGCATTCCGGCACGACGCCGGATCGCGCCTAACGCCGAAAACATGATGTGTGAAAGTAGCCTAACACGCGAAAGGTCCCCAGTTCGAAACTGGGCAGAAACACGCTGTTACCCTTTGGTATCCAAGCTTTTGACTTTCAGTTCTTGATCTCGATTGCTTGTTGTCACCACAGTAAGCCCTTGCATCCGGTTTCTGTAGTGTAGCGGTTATCACGTTCGCCTCACACGCGAAAGGTCCCCAGTTCGAAACTGGGCAGAAACACAGCTTTTCTCTTGGAAAACGATCTTTTTGACTTTCAGTGCTTGATCTTTAATGTTTGCCATGACCACAGTAAATGCTCTTGTCTGGTTACTGTAGTGTAGTGATTGTCCTGTTTGCCATCCTCCTGAAAGTTCCCTGTTTTGATCCCGGGCAGAAACATGTGGCTTTTCTTTATTTTGATCACAAACGTATATTGTTGGCTTAATTAGCCTTAGTTAGCATATTCTATTGCTGGTTTAATGAGCATTACTTTTACCAATGTGATTATTTCTACCCGTTTTTGCTTTTGGCAAGCATGTGTGTTTTTGACAGTGTCTAAGTGTTCCTAATTCAAGTAACACCTGATAGGATCAAGGTGCGAAAGCAGGCATCTAGGTGCTTTTTCTTTTTGGCTTTTGGACAAAGGCATGAGAATGTTTTGTGGAGCATGGTTTTGTTTCCCTGTTTGTTCTTTTTCTCCAATAGCCTGACAAATGAAAGGTTCCTGTGTTGCAAAATGCACTTTGTCCTGTCTTCAGACATAGAGGAAGACCTCTTGACTTTGGCTGGCTGTTTTTTACTTTTTCAAGTTCATTTCAGCATGTTTAAACATCTTTAGCTTTGCATGGAGTTTCTGAAGTGTAGTGGTTGTCACGTTCACCTCACACGCTAACGGTCCCCAGTTCGAAACTGGATAGAAGCATGACATTAGGCGTTGATATTAAATCTTTTGACGTTGAGTCTTTGTTCTCGATGGCTCGTCATGACCACAGTAACCTTCCTCAGCCGGTTTCTGTAGTGTAGTGGGTATCACGTTCGCCTAACACGCAAAAGGTCCACAGTTCGAAACTGGGCAGATACACGCTGAAACCCTTTGGTATCCAAGCTTTTGACTTTCAGTTCTTGATCTTGATTGCTTGTTGTCACCACAGTAAGCGCTTGCATCCGGTTTCTGTAGTGTAGCGGTTATCACGTTCGCCTCACACGTGAAAGTTCCCCAGTTCGAAACTGGGCAGAAACACAGCTTTTTCTCTTGGAAAACGATCTTTTTGACTTTCAGTGCTTGTTCTTTATTGCTTGTCATGACCACAGCATTTTTTGCTTGTTTGAATCGGTTGGTTTCTGTAGTGTAGCGGTTATCACGTTTGCTTTACACACGAAAGGTCCTCAGTTTGAAACTGGGCAGAAACACAGCGTTCCTCTTGCAAACTAGCGCTTCTAACAATGAGTGCTTTATCTTTAATGCTTGCCATGTCCACAGTAAACGCTCTTGTCTGGTTACTGTAGTGTAGTGATTGTCCTGTTTGCCATCCTCCTGAAAGTGCCCTGTTTTGATCCCGGGCAGAAACATGTGGCTTTTCTTTATTTTGATCACAAACGTATATTGTTGGCTTAATTAGCCTTAGTTAGCATATTCTATTGCTGGTTTAATGAGCTTTACTTTTACCAATGTGATTATTTCTACCCGTTTTTGCTTTTTGCAAGCATGTGTGTTTTTGACAGTGTCTAAGTGTTCCTAATTCAAGTAACACCTGATAGGATCAAGGTGCGAAAGCAGGCATCTAGGTGCTTTTTCTTTTTGGCTTTTGGACAAAGGCATGAGAATGTTTTGTGGAGCATGGTTTTGTTTCCCTGTTTGTTCTTTTTCTCCAATAGCCTGACAAATGAAAGATTCCTGTGTTGCAAAATGCACTTTGTCCTGTCTTCAGACATAGAGGAAGACCTCTTGACTTTGGCTGGCTGTTTTTTTCTTTTTCAAGTTCATTTCAGCATGTTTAAACATCTTTAGCTTTGCATTGAGTTTCTGAAGTGTAGTGGTTGTCACGTTCACCTCACACGCGAACGGTCCCCAGTTCGAAACTGGATAGAAGCATGACATTAGGCGTTGATATTAAAGCTTTTGACGTTGAGTCTTTGTTCTCGATGGCTCGTCGTGACCACAGTAACCTTCCGCAGCCGGTTTCTGTAGTGTAGTGGTTATCACTAGAGTTGAGCGACTTTTGGTTTTTTAGGGTCGCGTTTCGTTTCGTGAAACCCGACTTTTCCAAAAGTCGGGTCGAGCAAGATCGTCCGATTATAGGGAAAAGTCGGGGTCGTCCTGAAACACAAAACCTAATGTAAGTCAATGGTGAATAAAAGTCGGCAGTGAGAGGAGGACAGGAAACACACCAACAGTGCCCATTTGAATGCCAAAAGCATCAATTCTTCTTACTTAAGCTTGTCAACCTTAATTAACTTCATAATATAAGTTACGCACTGAAAAATGGGTGTTATTTGGCTAAAGTTGTGGGGGGGAGGGCTGGCTGCAGGTTTTCATGTGCCCTGGGCGAAAGAGCGCCCCTTTAACACATACCACAACTCATCATGCTCCGATATGGCAGATAAATAGCGGTATAGTACAATGAAAAATACCTCACTTTTTACATCTCATGACGAGGCCCATCTATTTCTCCATACAGAATCATTGGTCCCATAAAATGTTTGAAACAGTATATGATGAGCTCCACATAATGCTACAGTATATGTTGGTCCCCATGGATGAAGCTCCACTGTCTTATAGGCCCAAATAATGCTCCAAACATAATGGGCCCCATTTCTAATGCTCTAGTGTATAATGGGCCCTGTAAATGCTGCTCCAGTGTCTGATGTCCACCTTTGGAATGTTCCAGTGTATGGTGGGCCCCATCTATCATTCTCCAGAGTATAGTGCTCCCCAAAAATTGCTGTCCCAACATTGAAAACAATCAAATAAGTCTCCTCGCTAGGGAATCCCTGTACTTGTCTGGACAGGTGCTGTAGCTTGCTTAACAGCTCGCCAGCCGTTCTCACGCCCAGTATGGATTGCACGTGATTGCACAAAGGTTAGAAAGGGTACCGTATCCCTGGATAACATGTATGGATAGCGTACACATTCAAAATATATGTCTATACAGCATGAGGCAGGCTCAGACGGTGTTAGGCCCAGTATGGATTGCACGTCATTGCACAAAGGTTAGAAAGGGTACCGTATCCCCGGATAACATGTATGGATAGCGTACACATTCAAAATATATGTCTATACAGCATGAGGCAGGCTCAGACGGTGTTAGGCCCAGTATGGATTGCACGTCATTGCACAAAAGTTAGAAAGGGTACCGTATCCCCGGATAACATGTATGGATAGCGTACACATTCAAAATATATGTCTATACAGCATGAGGCAGGCTCAGACGGTGTTAGGCCCAGTATGGATTGCACGTCATTGCACAAAGGTTAGAAAGGGTACCGTATCCCCGGATAACATGTATGGATAGCGTACACATTCAAAATATATGTCTATACAGCATGAGGCAGGCTCAGACGGTGTTAGGCCCAGTATGGATTGCACGTCATTGCACAAAGGTTAGAAAGGGTACCGTATCCCTGAATAACATGTATGGATAGCGTACACATTCAAAATATATGTCTATACAGCATGAGGCAGGCTCAGAACGGTGTTAGGCCCAGTATGGATTGCACGTCATTGCACAAAGGTTAGAAAGGGTACCGTATCCCTGGATAACATGTATGGATAGCGTACACATTCAAAATATATGTCTATACAGCATGAGGCAGGCTCAGACGGTGTTAGGCCCAGTATGGATTGCACGTCATTGCACAAAGGTTAGAAAGGGTACCGTATCCCCGGATAACATGTATGGATAGCGTACACATTCAAAATATATGTCTATACAGCATGAGGCAGGCTCAGACGGTGTTAGGCCCAGTATGGATTGCACGTCATTGCACAAAGGTTAGAAAGGGTACCGTATCCCCGGATAACATGTATGGATAGCGTACACATTCAAAATATATGTCTATACAGCATGAGGCAGGCTCAGACGGTGTTAGGCCCAGTATGGATTGCACGTCATTGCACAAAGGTTAGAAAGGGTACCGTATCCCCGGATAACATGTATGGATAGCGTACACATTCAAAATATATGTCTATACAGCATGAGGCAGGCTCAGACGGTGTTAGGCCCAGTATGGATTGCACGTCATTGCACAAAGGTTAGAAAGGGTACCGTATCCCCGGATAACATGTATGGATAGCGTACACATTCAAAATATATGTCTATACAGCATGAGGCAGGCTCAGACGGTGTTAGGCCCAGTATGGATTGCACGTCATTGCACAAAGGTTAGAAAGGGTACCGTATCCCCGGATAACATGTATGGATAGCGTACACATTCAAAATATATGTCTATACAGCATGAGGCAGGCTCAGACGGTGTTAGGCCCAGTATGGATTGCACGTCATTGCACAAAGGTTAGAAAGGGTACCGTATCCCTGGATAACATGTATGGATAGCGTACACATTCAAAATATATGTCTCAGGAGGCAGGCTCAGACGGTGTCAGGCACAGTATAAATTTGACGGCCCAGATTACACAGCGGAGGAGCAGGGAGAGGTAAAGATTGCAAATGCTGGGGCCCTGCCCAAGCAAGGGGGGCCCACACTTGGGCGTCGGTACTGGCACTGGGCCCCTCATAGTACAGCGGTGTGTCTGACGGCGGGTGTGCACCACCACCGTCAGAGACACTTGATTGCACTATGAGGGACCCTGTGCCAGTGCCCGCGCCCAAGAGTCGGCCTACCCACCTGTCCAGGGCAACGGCACTCGCACGGTGTCGTGCGCTAGGTGGTTACCCCGGCCATGGGGGGGGAGGCAGCACAGTTAGGGAGTTTTAGAAAGTGGCATATGTTGATGTTGGACATTCAGCTGATGCAAAAGGCGAAATAGGTGAAGTACCAGGAAGAGGTGGACCAAAGCAAGCCATTTTTCTGTCACCCTATGTGTCATCAGGGGAAGGTGGGACAAAATCCTTGGAAACCCATGCGTGGTTCATTTTAATGAAGGTTAGATCATCCACATTTTGGGTTGACAGACGGGTCCTTTTTTCTGTCAGGATTGATCCAGCTGCACTGAAGACTCTTTCCGATAGCACACTTGCAGCTGGGCAAGCGAGCTCCTGTAAGGCATATTGGGCCAATTCAGGCCAGGTGTCCAGTTTAGCGGCCCAATAGTCAAAGGGGAATGACCTGTGTGGGAGAACATCGATATGGGAGGAAAAGTAGTTTGTAACCATAGTTGACAACTGCTGTCTCCTGTCACTTTCCATCGATGCAGTATTACCAGTTGTGTGAGCGGTATTTGAAAAATCAGTCCACAACATTGTCATGAAACCCCTGTCTCCAACGCCACTTCTGCTGTGTGCACCACGAACACCTCTGCCAAGCTGCCCCCGGCCCGTACGGCTCGTGTGAGAACCATCACCACTGCTGTGTGCTGGGAATGCCTCAAGCAACCGATTTACCAGAGTTGCTTGTTTATTAGCCAATATTAGGTCAAGGTTCTCCTGTGGCATGATGTTTTGTAATTTGCCTTTATAGCGTGGATCCAGGATGCTGGCCAACCAGTAGTCGTCATCGTTCATCATTTTGGCAATGCGGGGGTCCCTTTTTAGGATCCGCAAGGCATAATCTGACATGTGGGCCAATGTTCCCGGTGTCAATGATGCACTGCGAGTGCTGGGTGGAGGAGCACTTTCTGGCAAATCCACATCCCTCCAGTCACGCACAAACCCTGTACCAGACCTTGCCACGCCAACATTTTCACTTGCCCCACGAGATGCATCCTCCTCCCCTAAGTAATCATCCCCATCATCCTCCTCCTCCTCCTCTTCTTCCTCCACCTCGTCCAGGAGAGGTCCCTGAGCAGACAATGGCTGAATGTCATCAAGGATTCCCTCCTCCTCTTCCTCCTCATCAACATTGGCTGCAGACGCCTGCTCCTTAAGGTGCGTCAAAGTTTGCATGAGCAGACGCATAAGTGGGATGCTCATGCTTAGGATGGCGTCGTCTGCGCTTACCAGCCGTGTGCATTCCTCAAAACACTGAAGGACTTTACAAAGGTCTTTCAGCTTCGACCACTGCACGCCTGTCAACTCCATGTCTGCTCTCAAAGTGCCTGGCCGTGTATCCTCCCACAAATGCATTATGGCCTGCCTCTGCTCGCACAGCCGCTCCACCATGTGCAGGGTGGAGTTCCACCTTGTTGCAATGTCGATAATGAGGCGGTGGTTGGGAAGGTGGAGCAATCGCTGCAGCTTCTGCATACGAACGGAGTGTACAGGCGACCGGCGGATGTGCGCGCACAGTCTTCGCACCTTCTGGAGCAGGGCTGTTAACTCCGGATAATTTTTGAGGAAGCACTGCACCACCAGGTTCAAGGTGTGAGCCAAGCAAGGTATGTGGCTGAGTTTTGAAAGGGCTATGGCTGCCACAAAATTACGGCCGTTATCACTAACTACCTTGCCTGCCTCAAGTTGTACACTGCCCAGCCATGACTCAGTTTGTCGCTTCAAGTACTCGGCCAGCACCTCGGCGGTGTGTCTGTCGCCCAAACACATCATCTGCAACACAGCCTGCTGACGCTTTCCACTAGCTGCTCGATAGGGGGACACATCGTGTGCAACAGTGGCAGCTGCAGATGGAGTGCTCGTACGACTGCGCTCTGTGGACAAGCTTTCGCTTCTGGAGGAGGAGGAGGGTCGAACGCCTACAGCCAACTGTTTCTTATACCGTGGGCTAGGCAGCACTGTCCCACCACCGCTGTCCCCTGTGGACCCTGCATCCACCACATTAACCCAGTGCGCAGTGATGGACACGTAACGGCCCTGGCCATGCCGACTGGACCATGCATCAGTTGTGAGGTGCACCTTTCCGCTCACTGACTGCTTGAGTGCATGGACAATGCGGTCTTTCACATGATGGTGGAGGGCTGGGATGGCTTTGCGAGAGAAGAAGTGGCGACTGGGTAGGTCAGAGCGTGGTACTGCATAGGCCATGAGTTCGCGGAAAGCTGTGCTTTCCACCAACCGAAAGGGCATCATCTCAAATGAGATTAGTTTGGCAATGTGGGCGTTCAAACCCAGTGTACGCGGATGAGAGACTGAGTACTTTCTTGACCTACTCATAGTGTCTGGGAGGGTGAGCTGGACTTGAGAGCTGCATATGGTGGAAGTAGCGGTGGACAGGGCGGACTGAGAGAGGGTTGATGATGGTGATGGAGTTGGTGTTCTTTCTGATGGCCTAGAATCAGTCTTTCGTTGATATAACAGTGGGATTCCCTGACTGCTGTGGCCTTGCAACGACACCTCAACATTTGCTGCTGTGCTAACCGGTGGGCTTACAGTGGGGGAAACAATGTAGCGTTGCTGACTACCTTCGTTGTGATCAGTTGCACATGTGGCACTTGAGGTTTGGTGTTGTGTCCATGCTTGCAAGTGCTTGCTGGTTAAATGTCTAAGCATGCAACTGGTATTCAAATTTTTCAGATTTTTCCCTCGGCTAAAGGTCTTTGCGCACTTCTTACAGATAACCTTGGCCTGATCATGAGGATTTTGTTCAAAAAAGTGCCACACTGCACTCTTCCTACTTTGGCAGACATTTTGCGGCCTAGCACGCTGTGATCTTTTGACCCTCTGGACAAGCTGTCCAGCAACTCTTTTGATGTTTGGAACCTGTCTTTGGAGTGCTCCGGGCCTGCCAGATAACAGCTGTTGCGATGTCGATGTCTGCTGTGGATGCTCCTCATCTGAGCTATTGGAAGCAGCACCCTCTTCCCCCAATGGATGCCAATCTGGGTCAACAACTGGGTCATCCATCACCTCCTCTTCTATGTCATGTGCACCTTTCTCTGTGTCACCGTGTATGGTGGTATAGTGTGCGGGAAGGGGCACCTGAGTCTCATCAGGGTCAAAATCTGGCTCTGTACACTGCGAGGACAATGTAGTGCTCTGAGTGAATGTACCAGCAGAATCATCCATCAGCGGCTGTGCATCAGTGGACTCCATGTCAGATTCATCTTGGCCTGGGTAATTCACCATTTGACTTGATAATCCAGGCATGGTATGTGAAAACAGCTCCATGGAGTAATCAGTAGTATGGCCTGCGTCATCCTTCAATCTTGGTTGGGGTGAAGGACACAAGGAAAGGTGTGGTTCATGAACTTCAGCCTCCAATGACGACTCAGTGCTTTTACTTTTTACAACTGAAGAAGAGGAGGCGATAGAGCTGGAGGCTGAGTCAGCAATGTAAGACAAAACTTTTTCCTGATGCTCTGCCTTTAAAAGCGGTTTGCCAACTCCTAGAAAACTAAGCGTTCGAGGCCTTATGTAGCCAGACGATGACGCAGGGTCAGCACCTCCTGCATTCAGTCCTATTTTGCTCTTGCCACTACCATCAGATCCACCACCAACACCATCATTACCAGCTGCCAACCCCCGCCCAATTCCACGGCCTCTTCCACCAGCCTTCCTCATTTTTGGTAGAAATGTAGACAAAGTCCAACAAACTATATAGTAATGTAAAACAAGGTACAAGGTGTCTATAGGACAGGGGAGATTTAGAATTTCTGCAAACACTTGTGGACAGTGGACACTTTTGGATTGTGTGAGGCCCACTGATATCTGAGCGCTATGTGACACGCTCGATGGCACAGCTGCCTGTGACCAAAGTGACGAGAGGATAATGGAGATTTTGAATCTCTGCGTACACTTTTGGACACTGGACACTTGTGGATTGTGTGAGGCCCACTGATATCTGAGCGCTATGTGACACGCTCGATGGCACAGCTGCCTGTGACCAAAGTGACGAGAGGATAATGGAGATTTTGAATCTCTACGTACACTTTTGGACACTGGACACTTGTAGATTGTGTGAGGCCCACTGATATCTGAGCGCTATGTGACAGGCTCGATGGCACAGCTGCCTGTGACCAAAGTGACGATAGGATAATGGAGATTTTGAATCTCTGCGTACACTTTTGGACACTGGACACTTGTGGATTGTGTGAGGCCCACTGATATCTGAGCGCTATGTGACACGCTCGATGGCACAGCTGCCTGTGACCAAAGTGACGAGAGGATAATGGAGATTTTGAATCTCTGCGTACACTTTTGGACACTGGACACTTGTAGATTGTGTGAGGCCCACTGATATCTGAGCGCTATGTGACACGCTCGATGGCACAGCTGCCTGTGACCAAAGTGACGAGAGGATAATGGAGATTTTGAATCTCTGCGTACACTTTTGGACACTGGACACTTGTAGATTGTGTGAGGCCCACTGATATCTGAGCGCTATGTGACACGCTCGATGGCACAGCTGCCTGTGACCAAAGTGACGAGAGGATAATGGAGATTTTGAATCTCTGCGTACACTTTTGGACACTGGACACTTGTGGATTGTGTGAGGCCCACTGATATCTGAGCGCTATGTGACACACTCGATGGCACAGCTGCCTGTGACCAAAGTGACGAGAGGATAATGGAGATTTTGAATCTCTGCGTACACTTTTGGACACTGGACACTTGTGGATTGTGTGAGGCCCACTGATATCTGAGCGCTATGTGACAGGCTCGATGGCACAGCTGCCTGTGACCAAAGTGACGAGAGGATAATGGAGATTTTTAATCTCTGCGTACACTTTTGGACACTGGACACTTGTGGATTGTGTGAGGCCCACTGATATCTGAGCGCTATGTGACACGCTCGATGGCACAGCTGCCTGTGACCAAAGTGACGAGAGGATAATGGAGATTTTGAATCTCTGCGTACACTTTTGAACACTGGACACTTGTGGATTGTGTGAGGCCCACTGATATCTGAGCGCTATGTGACACGCTCGATGGCACAGCTGCCTGTGACCAAAGTGACGAGAGGATAATGGAGATTTTGAATCTCTGCGTACACTTTTGGACACTGGACACTTGTGGATTGTGCGAGGCCCACTGATATCTGAGCGCTATGTGACACGCTCGATGGCACAGCTGCCTGTGACCAAAGTGACGAGAGGATAATGGAGATTTTGAATCTCTGCGTACACTTTTGGACACTGGACACTTGTGGATTGTGTGAGGCCCACTGATATCTGAGCGCTATGTGACACGCTCGATGGCACAGCTGCCTGTGACCAAAGTGACGAGAGGATAATGGAGATTTTGAATCTCTGCGTACACTTTTGGACACTGGACACTTGTGGATTGTGTGAGGCCCACTGATATCTCAGCGCTATGTGACACGCTCGATGGCACAGCTGCCTGTGACCAAAGTGACGAGAGGATAATGGAGATTTTGAATCTCTACGTACACTTTTGGACACTGGACACTTGTGGATTGTGTGAGGCCCACTGATATCTGAGCGCTATGTGACACGCTCGATGGCACAGCTGCCTGTGACCAAAGTGACGAGAGGATAATGGAGATTTTGAATCTCTGCGTACACTTTTGGACACTGGACACTTGTGGATTGTGTGAGGCCCACTGATATCTGAGCGCTATGTGACACGCTCGATGGCACAGCTGCCTGTGACCAAAGTGACGAGAGGATAATGGAGATTTTGAATCTCTGCGTACACTTTTGGACACTGGACACTTGTGGATAGTGTGAGGCCCACTGATATCTGAGCGCTATGTGACACGCTCGATGGCACAGCTGCCTGTGACCAAAGAGACGAGAGGATAATGGAGATTTTGAATCTCTGCGTACACTTTTGGACACTGGACACTTGTGGATTGTGTGAGGCCCACTGATTTCTGAGCGCTATGTGACACGCTCGATGGCACAGCTGCCTGTGACCAAAGTGACGAGAGGATAATGGAGATTTTGAATCTCTGCGTACACTTTTGGACACTGGACACTTGTGGATTGTGTGAGGACCACTGATATCTGAGCGCTATGTGACACGCTCGATGGCACAGCTGCCTGTGACCAAAGTGACGAGAGGATAATGGAGATTTTGAATCTCTGCGTACACTTTTGGACACTGGACACTTGTAGATTGTGTGAGGCCCACTGATATCTGAGCGCTATGTGACAGGCTCGATGGCACAGCTGCCTGTGACCAAAGTGACGAGAGGATAATGGAGATTTTTAATCTCTGCGTACACTTTTGGACACTGGACACTTGTGGATTGTGTGAGGCCCACTGATATCTGAGCGCTATGTGACACGCTCGATGGCACAGCTGCCTGTGACCAAAGTGACGAGAGGATAATGGAGATTTTGAATCTCTGCGTACACTTTTGGACACTGGACACTTGTAGATTGTGTGCGGCCCACTGATATCTGAGCGCTATGTGACACGCTCGATGGCACAGCTGCCTGTGACCAAAGTGACGAGAGGATAATGGAGATTTTGAATCTCTGCGTACACTTTTGGACACTGGACACTTGTGGATTGTGTGAGGCCCACTGATATCTGAGCGCTATGTGACACGCTCGATGGCACAGCTGCCTGTGACCAAAGTGACGAGAGGATAATGGAGATTTTGAATCTCTACGTACACTTTTGGACACTGGACACTTGTGGATTGTGTGAGGCCCACTGATATCTGAGCGCTATGTGACACGCTCGATGGCACAGCTGCCTGTGACCAAAGTGACGAGAGGATAATGGAGATTTTGAATCTCTGCGTACACTTTTGGACACTGGACACTTGTGAATTGTGTGAGGCCCACTGATATCTGAGCGCTATGTGACACGCTCGATGGCACAGCTGCCTGTGACCAAAGTGACGAGAGGATAATGGAGATTTTGAATCTCTGCGCACACTTTTGGACACTGGACACTTGTGGATTGTGTGAGGCCCACTGATATCTGAGCGCTATGTGACACGCTCGATGGCACAGCTGCCTGTGACCAAAGTGACGAGAGGATAATGGAGATTTTGAATCTCTGCATACAATTTTGGACACTGGACACTTGTGGATTGTGTGAGGCCCACTGATATCTGAGCGCTATGTGACACGCTCGATGGCACAGCTGCCTGTGACCAAAGTGACGAGAGGATAATGGAGATTTTGAATCTCTGCGTACACTTTTGGACACTGGACACTTGTAGATTGTGTGAGGCCCACTGATATCTGAGCGCTTTGTGACACGCTCGATGGCACAGCTGCCTGTGACCAAAGTGACGAGAGGATAATGGAGATTTTGAATCTCTGCGTACACTTTTGGACACTGGACACTTGAGGATTGTGTGAGGCCCACTGATATCTGAGCGCTATGTGACACGCTCGATGGCACAGCTGCCTGTGACCAAAGTGACGAGAGGATAATGGAGATTTTGAATCTCTGCGTACACTTTTGGACACTGGACACTTGTGGATTGTGTGAGGCCCACTGATATCTGAGCGCTATGTGACATGCTCGATGGCACAGCTGCCTGTGACCAAAGTGACGAGAGGATAATGGAGATTTTGAATCTCTGCGTACACTTTTGGACACTGGACACTTGTGGATTGTGTGAGGCCCACTGATATCTGAGCGCTATGTGACACGCTCGATGGCACAGCTGCCTGTGACCAAAGTGACGAGAGGATAATGGAGATTTTGAATCTCTGCGTACACTTTTGGACACTGGACACGTGTGGATTGTGTGAGGCCCACTGATATCTGAGCGCTATGTGACACGCTCGATGGCACAGCTGCCTGTGACCAAAGTGACGAGAGGATAATGGAGATTTTGAATCTCTGCGTACACTTTTGGACACTGGACACTTGTGGATTGTGTGAGGCCCACTGATATCTGAGCGCTATGTGACACACTCGATGGCACAGCTGCCTGTGACCAAAGTGACGAGAGGATAATGGAGATTTTGAATCTCTGCGTACACTTTTGGACACTGGACACTTGTGGATTGTGTGAGGCCCACTGATATCTGAGTGCTATGTGACACGCTCGATGGCACAGCTGCCTGTGACCAAAGTGACGAGAGGATAATGGAGATTTTGAATCTCTGCGTACACTTTTGGACACTGGACACTTGTGGATTGTGTGAGGCCCACTGATATCTGAGCGCTATGAGACACGCTCGATGGCACAGCTGCCTGTGACCAAAGTGACGAGAGGATAATGGAGATTTTGAATCTCTGCGTACACTTTTGGACACTGGACACTTGTGGATTGTGTGAGGCCCACTGATATCTGAGCGCTATGTGACACACTCGATGGCACAGCTGCCTGTGACCAAAGTGACGAGAGGATAATGGAGATTTTGAATCTCTGCGTACACTTTTGGACACTGGACACTTGTGGATTGTGTGAGGCCCACTGATATCTGAGCGCTATGTGACACGCTCGATGGCACAGCTGCCTGTGACCAAAGTGACGAGAGGATAATGGAGATTTTGAATCTCTGCGTACACTTTTGGACACTGGACACTTGTAGATTGTGTGAGGCCCACTGATATCTGAGCGCTATGTGACAGGCTCGATGGCACAGCTGCCTGTGACCAAAGTGACGAGAGGATAATGGAGATTTTGAATCTCTGCGTACACTTTTGGACACTGGACACTTGTGGATTGTGTGAGGCCCACTGATATCTGAGCGCTATGTGACAGGCTCGATGGCACAGCTGCCTGTGACCAAAGTGACGAGAGGATAATGGAGATTTTGAATCTCTGCGTACACTTTTGGACACTGGACACTTGTAGATTGTGTGAGGCCCACTGATATCTGAGCGCTATGTGACAGGCTCGATGGCACAGCTGCCTGTGGCCAAAGTGACGAGAGGATAATGGAGATTTTGAATCTCTGCGTACACTTTTGGACACTGGACACTTGTGGATTGTGTGAGGCCCACTGATATCTGAGCGCTATGTGACATGCTCGATGGCACAGCTGCCTGTGACCAAAGTGACGAGAGGATAATGGAGATTTTGAATGTCTGCGTACACTTTTGAACACTGGACACTTGTGGATTGTGTGAGGCCCACTGATATCTGAGCGCTTTGTGACACGCTCGATGGCACAGCTGCCTGTGACCAAAGTGACGAGAGGATAATGGAGATTTTGAATCTCTGCGTACACTTTTGGACACTGGACACTTGAGGATTGTGTGAGGCCCACTGATATCTGAGCGCTATGTGACACGCTCGATGGCACAGCTGCCTGTGACCAAAGTGACGAGAGGATAATGGAGATTTTGAATCTCTGCGTACACTTTTGGACACTGGACACTTGTGGATTGTGTGAGGCCCACTGATATCTGAGCGCTATGTGACATGCTCGATGGCACAGCTGCCTGTGACCAAAGTGACGAGAGGATAATGGAGATTTTGAATCTCTGTGTACACTTTTGGACACTGGACACTTGTGGATTGTGTGAGGCCCACTGATATCTGAGCGCTATGTGACACGCTCGATGGCACAGCTGCCTGTGACCAAAGTGACGAGAGGATAATGGAGATTTTGAATCTCTGCGTACACTTTTGGACACTGGACACTTGTGGATTGTGTGAGGCCCACTGATATCTGAGCGCTATGTGACACGCTCGATGGCACAGCTGCCTGTGACCAAAGTGACGAGAGGATAATGGAGATTTTGAATCTCTACGTACACTTTTGGACACTGGACACTTGTGGATTGTGTGAGGCCCACTGATATCTGAGCGATATGTGACACGCTCGATGGCACAGCTGCCTGTGACCAAAGTGACGAGAGGATAATGGAGATTTTGAATCTCTGCGTACACTTTTGGACACTGGACACTTGTGGATTGTGTGAGGCCCACTGATATCTGAGCGCTATGTGACAGGCTCGATGGCACAGCTGCCTGTGACCAAAGTGACGAGAGGATAATGGAGATTTTGAATCTCTGCGCACACTTTTGGACACTGGACACTTGTGGATTGTGTGAGGCCCACTGATATCTGAGCGCTATGTGACACGCTCGATGGCACAGCTGCCTGTGACCAAAGTGACGAGAGGATAATGGAGATTTTGAATCTCTGCGCACACTTTTGGACACTGGACACTTGTGGATTGTGTGAGGCCCACTGATATCTGAGCGCTATGTGACACGCTCGATGGCACAGCTGCCTGTGACCAAAGTGACGAGAGGATAATGGAGATTTTGAATCTCTGCGTACACTTTTGGACACTGGACACTTGTGGATTGTGTGAGGCCCACTGATATCTGAGCGCTATGTGACACGCTCGATGGCACAGCTGCCTGTGACCAAAGTGACGAGAGGATAATGGAGATTTTGAATCTCTGCGTACACTTTTGGACACTGGACACTTGTGGATTGTGTGAGGCCCACTGATATCTGAGCGCTATGTGACAGGCTCGATGGCACAGCTGCCTGTGACCAAAGTGACGAGAGGATAATGGAGATTTTGAATCTCTGCGTACACTTTTGGACACTGGACACTTGTGGATTGTGTGAGGCCCACTGATATCTGAGCGCTATGTGACATGCTCGATGGCACAGCTGCCTGTGACCAAAGTGACGAGAGGATAATGGAGATTTTGAATGTCTGCGTACACTTTTGAACACTGGACACTTGTGGATTTTGTGAGGCCC
Source organism: Dendrobates tinctorius (assembly GCF_039654945.1). Classification (NCBI taxonomy): domain Eukaryota; kingdom Metazoa; phylum Chordata; class Amphibia; order Anura; family Dendrobatidae; genus Dendrobates; species Dendrobates tinctorius. The sequence goes on along the minus strand of NW_027361998.1, from coordinate 16,635,636 downwards.
ACTGATATCTGAGCGCTTTGTGACACGCTCGATGGCACAGCTGCCTGTGACCAAAGTGACGAGAGGATAATGGAGATTTTGAATCTCTGCGTACACTTTTGGACACTGGACACTTGAGGATTGTGTGAGGCCCACTGATATCTGAGCGCTATGTGACACGCTCGATGGCACAGCTGCCTGTGACCAAAGTGACGAGAGGATAATGGAGATTTTGAATCTCTGCGTACACTTTTGGACACTGGACACTTGTGGATTGTGTGAGGCCCACTGATATCTGAGCGCTATGTGACATGCTCGATGGCACAGCTGCCTGTGACCAAAGTGACGAGAGGATAATGGAGATTTTGAATCTCTGTGTACACTTTTGGACACTGGACACTTGTGGATTGTGTGAGGCCCACTGATATCTGAGCGCTATGTGACACGCTCGATGGCACAGCTGCCTGTGACCAAAGTGACGAGAGGATAATGGAGATTTTGAATCTCTGCGTACACTTTTGGACACTGGACACTTGTGGATTGTGTGAGGCCCACTGATATCTGAGTGCTATGTGACACGCTCGATGGCACAGCTGCCTGTGACCAAAGTGACGAGAGGATAATGGAGATTTTGAATCTCTACGTACACTTTTGGACACTGGACACTTGTGGATTGTGTGAGGCCCACTGATATCTGAGCGCTATGTGACACGCTCGATGGCACAGCTGCCTGTGACCAAAGTGACGAGAGGATAATGGAGATTTTGAATCTCTGCGTACACTTTTGGACACTAGACACTTGTGGATTGTGTGAGGCCCACTGATATCTGAGCGCTATGTGACAGGCTCGATGGCACAGCTGCCTGTGACCAAAGTGACGAGAGGATAATGGAGATTTTGAATCTCTGCGCACACTTTTGGACACTGGACACTTGTGGATTGTGTGAGGCCCACTGATATCTGAGCGCTATGTGACACGCTCGATGGCACAGCTGCCTGTGACCAAAGTGACGAGAGGATAATGGAGATTTTGAATCTCTGCGCACACTTTTGGACACTGGACACTTGTGGATTGTGTGAGGCCCACTGATATCTGAGCGCTATGTGACACGCTCGATGGCACAGCTGCCTGTGACCAAAGTGACGAGAGGATAATGGAGATTTTGAATCTCTGCGTACACTTTTGGACACTGGACACTTGTGGATTGTGTGAGGCCCACTGATATCTGAGCGCTATGTGACACGCTCGATGGCACAGCTGCCTGTGACCAAAGTGACGAGAGGATAATGGAGATTTTGAATCTCTGCGTACACTTTTGGACACTGGACACTTGTGGATTGTGTGAGGCCCACTGATATCTGAGCGCTATGTGACACGCTCGATGGCACAGCTGCCTGTGACCAAAGTGATGAGAGGATAATGGAGATTTTGAATCTCTACGTACACTTTTGGACACTGGACACTTGTGAATTGTGTGAGGCCCACTGATATCTGAGCGCTATGTGACACGCTCGATGGCACAGCTGCCTGTGACCAAAGTGACGAGAGGATAATGGAGATTTTGAATCTCTGCGCACACTTTTGGACACTGGACACTTGTGGATTGTGTGAGGCCCACTGATATCTGAGCGCTATGTGACACGCTCGATGGCACAGCTGCCTGTGACCAAAGTGACGAGAGGATAATGGAGATTTTGAATCTCTGCGCACACTTTTGGACACTGGACACTTGTGGATTGTGTGAGGCCCACTGATATCTGAGCGCTTTGTGACACGCTCGATGGCACAGCTGCCTGTGACCAAAGTGACGAGAGGATAATGGAGATTTTGAATCTCTGCGTACACTTTTGGACACTGGACACTTGTGGATTGTGTGAGGCCCACTGATATCTGAGAGCTATGTGACACGCTCGATGGCACAGCTGCCTGTGACCAAAGTGACGAGAGGATAATGGAGATTTTGAATCTCTGCGTACACTTTTGGACACTGGACACTTGTGGATTGTGTGAGGCCCACTGATATCTGAGCGCTATGTGACAGGCTCGATGGCATAACTGCCTGTGACCAAAGTGACGAGAGGATAATGGAGATTTTGAATCTCTGTGCACACTTTTGGACACTGGACACTTGTGGATTGTGTGAGGCCCACTGATATCTGAGCGCTATGTGACACGTTCGATGGCACAGCTGCCTGTGACCAAAGTGACGAGAGGATAATGGAGATTTTGAATCTCTGCGTACACTTTTGGACACTGGACACTTGTGGATTGTGTGAGGCCCACTGATATCTGAGCGCTATATGACACGCTCGATGGCACAGCTGCCTGTGACCAAATTGACAAGAGGATAATGGAGATTTTGAATCTCTGCGTACACTTTTGGACACTGGACACTTGTGGATTGTGTGAGGCCCACTGATATCTGAGCGCTATGTGACACGCTCGATGGCACAGCTGCCTGTGACCAAAGTGACGAGAGGATAATGGAGATTTTGAATCTCTGCGTACACTTTTGGACACTGGACACTTGTGGATTGTGTGAGGCCCACTGATATCTGAGCGCTATGTGACAGGCTCGATGGCACAGCTGCCTGTGACCAAAGTGACGAGAGGATAATGGAGATTTTGAATCTCTGCGCACACTTTTGGACACTGGACACTTGTGGATTGTGTGAGGCCCACTGATATCTGAGCGCTATGTGACACGCTCGATGGCACAGCTGCCTGTGACCAAAGTGACGAGAGGATAATGGAGATTTTGAATCTCTGCGCACACTTTTGGACACTGGACACTTGTGGATTGTGTGAGGCCCACTGATATCTGAGCGCTATGTGACACGCTCGATGGCACAGCTGCCTGTGACCAAAGTGACGAGAGGATAATGGAGATTTTGAATCTCTGCGTACACTTTTGGACACTGGACACTTGTGGATTGTGTGAGGCCCACTGATATCTGAGCGCTATGTGACACGCTCGATGGCACAGCTGCCTGTGACCAAAGTGACGAGAGGATAATGGAGATTTTGAATCTCTGTGTACACTTTTGGACACTGGACACTTGTGGATTGTGTGAGGCCCACTGATATCTGAGCGCTATGTGACACGCTCGATGGCACAGCTGCCTGTGACCAAAGTGACGAGAGGATAATGGAGATTTTGAATCTCTACGTACACTTTTGGACACTGGACACTTGTGGATTGTGTGAGGCCCACTGATATCTGAGCGCTATGTGACACGCTCGATGGCACAGCTGCCTGTGACCAAAGTGACGAGAGGATAATGGAGATTTTGAATCTCTGCGTACACTTTTGGACACTGGACACTTGTGGATTGTGTGAGGCCCACTGATATCTGAGCGCTATGTGACAGGCTCGATGGCACAGCTGCCTGTGACCAAAGTGACGAGAGGATAATGGAGATTTTGAATCTCTGCGCACACTTTTGGACACTGGACACTTGTGGATTGTGTGAGGCCCACTGATATCTGAGCGCTATGTGACACGCTCGATGGCACAGCTGCCTGTGACCAAAGTGACGAGAGGATAATGGAGATTTTGAATCTCTGCGTACAATTTTGGACACTGGACACTTGTGGATTGTGAGAGGCCCACTGATATCTGAGCGCTATGTGACACGCTCGATGGCACAGCTGTGACAAAAGTGACTAGAGGATAAGGGAGATTGGATTGCTTTTAAAAAAGCAGTTTGCAGAGCAGTGGGTAAACAGAAATGCCAGCGTGTCAGGAAGCCTTAAAAGGCAGCCCAACAACCAACACCACTGATACACCACAATATAGCCTCCCCTTGCACTGCACACACAGTGACTTGTGTGTTGTGCAGGCCAAATCGCTAGCAGCAGAAGCAGTTTTTTTGTCTTCTTCCCTGCCTAACGCTCTCCCTACAGAATCAGCAGCAACCTCTCCCTATACTAAGATCGGCAGAAGTAAGATGGCGGTCGGCGTGCACGCCCTTTTATACCCCCTGTGACGCCCACCAAAGCAAGCCAATCACTTGCATGCCATTCTGAAAGATGGTGGTGACCCGTGCCTAGGTCATCACGTTGCCCACATTGTCCGTGGATCCTGATTGGCTGAAAAAGAGCCCAAAACAAACTTTTGAAACGCGACTTTGGCGCGTAAGTCGCCGACCTCGTGGCCGACCTCATCCTAGGGTCGGGTTTCGTTTCATGAAACCCGACTTTTGAATTTTTTCGACCCGTTTCGCTCAACTCTAGTTATCACGTTCGCCTAACACGCGAAAGGTCCCCAGATCGAAACTGGGCAGAAACACGCTTTTACACTTTGGTATCCAAGCTTTTGAATTTCAGTTCTTGATCTCGATTGCTTGTTGTCACCACAGTAAGCACTTGCATCCGGTTTCTGTAGTGTAGCGGTTATCACGTTCGCCTCACACGCGAAAGGTCCCCAGTTCGAAACTGGGCAGAAACACAGCTTTTTCTCTTGGAAAACGATCTTTTTGACTTTCAGTGCTTGTTCTTTATTGCTTGCCATGACCACAGCATTTTTTGTTTGAATTGCTTAGTTTCTGTAGTGTAGAGGTTATCACGTTCACTTTACATGCGAAAGGTCCTCAGTTCGAAACTGGGCAGAAACACAGCGTTCCTCTTGCAAACTAGCGCTTTTGACAATGAGTGCTTGATCTTTAATGCTTGCCATGACCACAGTAAACGCTCTTGTCTGGTTACTGTAGTGTAGTGATTGTCCTGTTTGCCATCCTCCTGAAAGTTCCCTGTTTTGATCCCGGGCAGAAACATGTGGCTTTTCTTTATTTTGATCACAAACGTATATTGTTGGCTTAATTAGCCTTAGTTAGCATATTCTATTGCTGGTTTAATATGCATTACTTTTACCAATGTGATTATTTCTACCCGTTTTTGCTTTTGGCAAGCATGTGTGTTTTTGACAGTGTCTAAGTGTTCCTAATTCAAGTAACACCTGATAGGATCAAGGTGCGAAAGCAGGCATCTAGGTGCTTTTTCTTTTTGGCTTTTGGACAAAGGCATGAGAATGTTTTGTGGAGCATGGTTTTGTTTCCCTGTTTGTTCTTTTTCTCCAATTGCCTGGCAAATGAAAGGTTCCTGTGTTGCAAAATGCACTTTGTCCTGTCTTCAGACATAGAGGAAAACCTCTTGACTTTGGCAGGCTGTTTTTTTCTTTTTCAAGTTCATTTCAGCATGTTTAAACATCTTTAGCTTTGCATGGAGTTTCTGAAGTTTAGTGGTTGTCACGTTCACCTCACACGCGAACGGTCCCCAGTTCGAAACTGGATAGAAGCATGACATTAGGCGTTGATAGTAAAGCTTTTGACGTTGAGTCTTTGTTCTCGATGGCTCGTCATGACCACAGTAACCTTCCACAGCCGGTTTCTGTAGTGTAGTGGTTATAACGTTCGCCTAACACGAGAAAGGTCCCCAGTTCGAAACTGTGCAGAAACACGCTGTTACCCTTTGGTATCCAAGCTTTTGAATTTCAGTTCTTGATCTCGATTGCCTGTTGTCACCACAGTAAGCGCTTGCATCCGGTTTCTGTAGTGTAGCGGTTATCACGTTCGCCTCACACGCGAAAGGTCGCCAGTTCGAAACTGGGCAGAAACACAGCTTTTTCTCTTGGAAAACGATCTTTTTGACTTTCAGTGCTTGTTCTTTATTGCTTGCCATGACCACAGCATTTTTTGTTTGTTTGAACAGGTTGGTTTCTGTAGTGTAGCGGTTATCACGTTAGCTTTACACGCGAAAGGTCCTCAGTTCGAAACTGGGCAGAAACACAGCGTTCCTCTTGCAAACTAGCGCTTTTGACAATGAGTGCTTGATCTTTAATGCTTGCCATGACCACAGTAAACGCTCTTGTCTGGTTACTGTAGTGTAGTGATTGTCCTGTTTGCCATCCTCCTGAAAGTTCCCTGTTTTGATCCCGGGCAGAAACATGTGGCTTTTCTTTATTTTGATCACAAACGTATATTGTTGGCTTAATTAGCCTTAGTTAGCATATTCTATTGCTGGTTTAATGAGCATTACTTTTACCAATGTGATTATTTCTACCCGTTTTTGCTTTTGGCAGGCATGTGTGTTTTTGACAGTGTCTAAGTGTTCCTAATTCAAGTAACACCTGATAGGATCAAGGTGCGAAAGCAGGCATCTAGGTGCTTTTTGTTTTAGGCTTTTGAACAAAGGCATGAGAATGTTTTGTGGAGCATGGTTTTGTTTCCCTGTTTGTTCTTTTTCTCCAATAGCCTGACAAATGAAAGGTTCCTGTGTTGCAAAATGCACTTTGTCCTGTCTTCAGACATAGAGGAAGACCTCTTGACTTTGGCTGGATGTTTTTTTCTTTTTCAAGTTCATTTCAGCATGTTTAAACATCTTTAGCTTTGCATTGAGTTTCTTAAGTGTAGTGGTTGTCACGTTCACCTCACACGCGAACGGTCCCCAGTTCAAAACTGGATAGAAGCATGACATTAGGCGTTGATATTAAAGCTTTTGACGTTGAGTCTTTGTTCTCGATGGCACGTCATGACCACAGTAACCTTCCGCAGCCGGTTTCTGTAGAGTAGTGGTTATCACGTTCGCCTAACACGCGAAAGGTCCCCAGTTCGAAACTGGGCAGAAACACGCTGTTACCCTTTGGTATCCAAGCTTTTGACTTTCAGTTCTTGATCTCGATTGCTTGTTGTCACCACAGTAAGTGCTTGCATCCGCTTTCTGTACTGTAGTGGTTATCACGTTTTTCTCACACGCGAAATGTCCTCAGTTCGAAACTGGGCAGAAACACAGCTTTTTCTCTTGGAAAACGATCTTTTTGACTTTCAGTGCTTGTTCTTTATTGCTTGCCATGACCACAGCATTTTTTGTTTGTTTGCATCGGTTGGTTTCTGTAGTGTAGCGGTTATCCTGTTAGCTTTACACGCGAAAGGTCCTCAGTTCGAAACTGGGCAGAAACACGATGTTACCCTTTGGTATCCAAGCTTTTGACTTTCAGTTCTTGATCTCGATTGCTTGTTGTCACCACAGTAAGAAATTGCATCTGGTTTCTGTAGTGTAGTGGTTATCATGTTCGCCTCCCACGCGAGAGGTCCCCAGTTCGAAACTGGGCAGAAACACAGCTTTTTCTCTTGGAAAACGATCTTTTTGACTTTCAGTGCTTGTTCTTTATTGCTTGCCATGACCACAGCATTTTTTTTTAGTTTGAATCGGTTGGTTTCTGTAGTGTAGCGGTTACTGGAGAACTGGGCAGCAACTAACAGAATGGTTTTTAACAGGGACAAATGCAAAGTACTACATCTGGGCAATAAAAATGAAAAAAGCATATACAGAATGGGAGGAATAGGCCTAAGCAACTGCACATGTGAAAAAGACTTGGGTATACTAATAGATCACAAACTGAATATGAGTCAACAGTGTGATGCAGCAGCAAAAAAAGCAAATGCAATTCTAGGATGTATTAACAGAAGCATACAGTCTAGATCACGTGAAGTCATTATTTCCCTCTACTCCTCTTTGGTCAGACCTCATCTGGAATATTGTGTCCAGTTTTGGGCACCACATTTTAAAAAAGACATCAACAAACTGGAGCAAGTTCAGAAAAGAGCAACCAGAATGGTGACCGGTCTGCAAACCCTGTCTTATGAGGAAAGGTTGCAGGATTTGGGATTGTTTAGTTTGCAAAAGAGAAGACTGAGAGGAGACTTAATAGCTGTCTACAAATATCTCAAGGGCTGTCACATTGTAGAAGGATCATCTTTATTCTCATTTGCACAAGGAAAGACTAGAAGCAATGGGATGAAACTGAATGGGAGGAGACACAGATTAGATATTAGAAAAAACTTTTTGACAGTTAGAGTGATCAATGAGTGGAACAAGCTGCCACGAGAAGTGGTGAGTTCTCCTTCAATGGATGTCTTCAAACAGAGGCTGGACAGACATCTGACTTGAATGATTTAGCGAATCCTGCTTTGAGCAGGGGGTTGGACCAGATGGCCCAGGAGGTCCCTTCCAACTCTACGATTCTATGATTCTATGATCACGTTCGCTTTGCACGCGAAAGGTCCCCAGTTCGAAACTGGGCAGAAACACAGCGTTCCGCTTGCAAACTAGCGCTTTTGACAATGAGTGCTTGATCTTTAATGCTTGCCATGACCACAGTAAATGCTCTTGTCTGGTTACTGTAGTGTAGTGATTGTCCTGTTTGCCATCCTCCTGAAAGTTCCCTGTTTTGATCCCGGGCAGAAACATGTGGCTTTTCTTTATTTTGATCACAAACGTATATTGTTGGCTTAATTAGCCTTAGTTAGCATATTCTATTGCTGGTTTAATGAGCATTACTTTTACCAATGTGATTATTTCTACCCGTTTTTGCTTTTGGCAAGCATGTGTGTTTTTGACAGTGTCTAAGTGTTCCTAATTCAAGTAACACCTGATAGGATCAAGGTGCGAAAGCAGGCATCTAGGTGCTTTTTCTTTTTGGCTTTTGGACAAAGGCATGAGAATGTTTTGTGGAGCATGGTTTTGTTTCCCTGTTTGTTCTTTTTCTCCAATAGCCTGACAAATGAAAGGTTCCTGTGTTGCAAAATGCACTTTGTCCTGTCTTCAGACATAGAGGAAGACCTCTTGACTTTGGCTGGCTGTTTTTTTCTTTTTCAAGTTCATTTCAGCATGTCTAAACATCTTTAGCTTTGCATGGAGTTTCTGAAGTCATAGAATCATAGAATCGTAGAGTTGGAAGGGACCTCCTGGACCATCTGGTCCAACCCCCTGCTCAAAGCAGGATTCGCTAAATCATCCCAGTCAGATGTCTGTCCAGCCTCTGTTTGAAGACTTCCATTGAAGGAGAACTCACCACTTCTCGTGGCAGCCTGTTCCACTCATTGATCACTCTAACTGTCAAAAAGTTTTTTCTAATATCTAATCTGTGTCTCCTCCCATTCAGTTTCATCCCATTGCTTCTAGTCTTTCCTTGTGCAAATGAGAATAAAGTTGATCCTTCTACAATGTGACAGCCCTTTAGATATTTGTAGACAGCTATTAAGTCTCCTCTCAGTCTTCTCTTTTGCAAACTAAACATTCCAACTAAACAACCAAAGTGTAGTGGTTGTCACATTCACCTCACACGCGAACGGTCCCCAGTTCGAAACTGGATAGAAGCATGACATTAGGCGTTGATATTAAAGCTTTTGATGTTGAGTCTTTGTTCTCGATGGCTCATCATGACCACAGTAACCTTCCCGCAGCCGGTTTCTATAGTGTAGTGGCTATCACGTTCGCCTAACACGCGAAAGGTCACCAGTTCGAAACTGGGCAGAAACACGCTGTTACCCTTTGGTATCCAAGCTTTTGACTTTCAGTTCTTGATCTCGATTGCTTGTTGTCACCACAGTAAGCGCTTGCTTCTGGTTTCTGTAGTGTAGCGGTTATCGCGTTCGCTTCACACGCGAAAGGTCCCCAGTTCGAAACTGGGCCGAAACATAGCTTTTTCTCTTGGAAAACGATCTTTTTGCCTTTCCGTGCTTGTTCTTTATTGCTTGTCATGACCACAGCATTTTTTGTTTGTTTGAATTGGTTGGTTTCTGTAGTGTAGCGGTTATCACGTTCGCTTTACACGCGAAAGGTCCTCAGTAGAGTTGAGCGAAACGGGTCGAAAAAATTCAAAATTCCCCGACTTTTGGCAAAGTCGGGTTTCATGAAACGAAACCCGACCCTAGGATGAGGTCGGCCACGAGGCCGGCGACTTACGCGCCAAAGTCGCGTTTCAAAAGTTTGTTTTGCGCTCTTTTTCAGCCAATCAGGATCCACGGACACTGTGGGCAACGTGATGACCTAGGCACGGGTCACCACCATCTTTCAGAAGGGCATGCAAGTGATTGGCTTGCTTTGGTGGGCGTCACAGGGGGTATAAAAGGGCGTGCACGCCGACCGCCATCTTACTTCTGCCGATCTTAGTATAGGGAGAGGTTGCTGCTGATTCTGTAGGGAGAGCGTTAGGCAGGGAAGAAGACAAAAAAACTGCTTCTGCTGCTAGCGATTTGGCCTGCACAACACACAAGTCACTGTGTGTGCAGTGCAAGGGGAGGCTATATTGTGGTGTATCAGTGGTGTTGGTTGTTGGGCTGCCTTTTAAGGCTTCCTGACACGCTGCATTGCTGTTTACCCACTGCTCCACAAACTGCTTTTTTAAAAGCAATCCAATCTCCCTTGTCCTCTAGTCACTTTTGTCACAGCTGTGCCATCGAGCGTGTCACATAGCGCTCAGATATCAGTGGGCCTCACACAATCCACAAGTGTCCAGTGTCCAAAAGTGTACGCAGAGATTCAAAATCTCCATTATCCTCTAGTCACTTTGGTCAAAGGCAGCTGTGCCATCGAGCGTGTCACATAGCGCTCAGATATCAGTGGGCCTCACACAATCCACAAGTGTCTAGTGTCCAAAAGTGTACGCAGAGATTCAAAATCTCCATTATCCTCTCGTCACTTTGGTCACAGGCAGCTGTGCCATCGAGCGTGTCACATAGCGCTCAGATATCAGTGGGCCTCACACAATCCACAAGTGTCCAGTGTCCAAAAGTGTACGCAGAGATTCAAAATCTCCATTATCCTCTCGTCACTTTGGTCACAGGCAGCTGTGCCATCGAGCGTGTCACATAGCGCTCAGATATCAGTTGGCCGCACACAATCCACAAGTGTCCAGTGTCCAAAAGTGTATGCAGAGATTCAAAATCTCCATTATCCTCTCGTCACTTTGGTCACAGGCAGCTGTGCCATCGAGCGTGTCACATAGCGCTCAGATATCAGTGGTCCTCACACAATCCACAAGTGTCCAGTGTCCAAAAGTGTACGCAGAGATTCAAAATCTCCATTATCCTCTCGTCACTTTGGTCACAGGCAGCTGTGCCATCGAGCGTGTCACATAGCGCTGAGATATCAGTGGGCCTCACACAATCCACAAGTGTCCAGTGTCCAAAAGTGTACGCAGAGATTCAAAATCTCCATTATCCTCTCGTCACTTTGGTCACAGGCAGCTGTGCCATCGAGCGTGTCACATAGCGCTCAGATATCAGTGGGCCTTACACAATCCACAAGTGTCCAGTGTCCAAAAGTGTACGCAGAGATTCAAAATCTCCATTATCCTCTCGTCACTTTGGTCACAGGCAGCTGTGCCATCGAGCGTGTCACATAGCGCTCAGATATCAGTGGGCCTCACACAATCTACAAGTGTCCAGTGTCCAAAAGTGTACGCAGAGATTCAAAATCTCCATTATCCTCTCGTCACTTTGGTCACAGGCAGCTGTGCCATCGAGCGTGTCACATAGCGCTCAGATATCAGTGGGCCTCACACAATCCACAAGTGTCCAGTGTCCAAAAGTGTACGCAGAGATTCAAAATCTCCATTATCCTCTCGTCAATTTGGTCACAGGCAGCTGTGCCATCGAGCGTGTCACATAGCGCTCAGATATCAGTGGGCCTCACACAATCCACAAGTGTCCAGTGTCCAAAAGTGTACGCAGAGATTCATAATCTCCATTATCCTCTCGTCACTTTGGTCACAGGCAGCTGTGCCATCGAGCGTGTCACATAGCGCTCAGATATCAGTGGGCCTCACACAATCTACAAGTGTCCAGTGTCCAAAAGTGTACGCAGAGATTCAAAATCTCCATTATCCTCTCGTCACTTTGGTCACAGGCAGCTGTGCCATCGAGCGTGTCACATAGCGCTCAGATATCAGTGGGCCGCACACAATCCACAAGTGTCCAGTGTCCAAAAGTGTACGCAGAGATTCAAAATCTCCATTATCCTCTCGTCACTTTGGTCACAGGCAGCTGTGCCATTGAGCGTGTCACATAGCGCTCAGATATCAGTGGGCCTCACACAATCCACAAGTGTCCAGTGTCCAAAAGTGTACGCAGAGATTCAAAATCTCCATTATCCTCTCGTCACTTTGGTCACAGGCAGCTGTGCCATCGAGCGTGTCACATAGCGCTCAGATATCAGTGGGCCTCACACAATCCACAAGTGTCCAGTGTCCAAAAGTGTACGCAGAGATTCAAAATCTCCATTATCCTCTCGTCACTTTGGTCACAGGCAGCTGTGCCATCGAGCGTGTCACATTGCGCTCAGATATCAGTGGGCCTCACACAATCTACAAGTGTCCAGTGTCCTAAAGTGTACGCAGAGATTCAAAATCTCCATTATCCTCTCGTCACTTTGGTCACAGGCAGCTGTGCCATCGAGCGTGTCACATAGCGCTCAGATATCAGTGGGCCGCACACAATCCACAAGTGTCCAGTGTCCAAAAGTGTACGCAGAGATTCAAAATCTCCATTATCCTCTCGTCACTTTGGTCACAGGCAGCTGTGCCATCGAGCGTGTCACATAGCGCTCAGATATCAGTGGGCCTCACACAATCCAAAAGTGTCCACTGTCCACAAGTGTGTGCAGAAATTCTAAATCTCCCCTGTCCTATAGACACCTTGTACCTTGTTTTACATTACTATATAGTTTGTTGGATTTTGTCTACATTTCTACCAAAAATGAGGAAGGCTGGTGGAAGAGGCCGTGGAATTGGGCAGGGGTTGGCAGCTGGTAATGATGGTGTTGGTGGTGGATCTGATGGTAGTGGCAAGAGCAATATAGGACCGAATGCAGGAGGTGCTGACCCTGCGTCATCGTCTGGCTACATAAGGCCTCGAACGCTTAGTTTTCTAGGAGTTGGCAAACCGCTTTTAAAGGCAGAGCGTCAGGAAAAAGTTTTGTCTTACATTGCTGACTCAGCCTCCAGCTCTATCGCCTCCTCTTCTTCAGTTGTAAAAAGTAAAAGCACTGAGTCGTCATTGGAGGCTCATGTTCATGAACTACACTTTCCTTGTGTCCTTCACCCCAACCAAGATTGAAGGATGACGGAGGCCATACTACTGATTACTCCATGGAGCTGTTTTCACATACCATGCCTGGATTATCAAGTCAAATGGTGAATTACCCAGGCCAAGATGAATCTGACATGGAGTGCACTGATGCACAGCCGCTGATGGATGATTCTGCTGGTACATTCACTCAGAGCACTACATTGTCCTCGCAGTGTACAGAGCCAGATTTTGACCCTGATGAGACTCAGGTGCCCCTTCCCGCACACTATACCACCATACATGGTGACACAGAGAAAGGTGCACATGACATAGAAGAGGAGGTGATGGATGACCCAGTTGTTGACCCAGATTGGCATCCATTGGGGGAAGAAGGTGCTGCTTCCAATAGCTCAGATGAGGAGCATCCACAGCAGACATCGACATCGCAACAGCTGTTATCTGGCAGGCCCGAAGCACTCCAAAGACAGGTTCCAAACATCAAAAGAGTTGCTGGACAGCTTGTCCAGAGGGTCAAAAGATCACAGCGTGCTAGGCCGCAAAATGTCTGCCAAAGTAGGAAGAGTGCAGTGTGGCACTTTTTTGAACAAAATCCTCATGATCAGGCCAAGGTTATCTGTAAGAAGTGCGCAAAGACCTTTAGCCGAGGGAAAAATCTGAAAAATTTGAATACCAGTTGCATGCTTAGACATTTAACCAGCATGCACTTGCAAGCGTGGACACAACACCAAACCTCAAGTGCCACATGTGCAACTGATCACAACGAAGGTAGTCAGCAACGCTACATTGTTTCCCCCACTGTAAGCCCACCGGTTAGCACAGCAGCAAATGTTGAGGTGTCGTTGCAAGGCCACAGCAGTCAGGGGATCCCACTGTTATATCAACGAAAGACTGATTCTAGGCCATCAGAAAGAACACCAACTCCATCACCATCATCAACCCTCTCTCAGTCCGCCCTGTCCACCGCTACTTCCACCATATGCAGCTCTCAAGTCCAGCTCACCCTCCCAGACACTATGAGTAGGTCAAGAAAGTACTCAGTCTCTCATCCGCGTACACTGGGTTTGAACGCCCACATTGCCAAACTAATCTCGTTTGAGATGATGCCCTTTCGGTTGGTGGAAAGCACAGCTTTCCGCGAACTCATGGCCTATGCAGTACCACGCTATGACCTACCCAGTCGCCACTTCTTCTCTCGCAAAGCCATCCCAGCCCTCCACCATCATGTGAAAGACCGCATTGTCCATGCACTCAAGCAGTCAGTGAGCGGAAAGGTGCACCTCACAACTGATGCATGGTCCAGTCGGCATGGCCAGGGCCGTTACGTGTCCATCACTGCGCACTGGGTTAATGTGGTGGATGCAGGGTCCACAGGGGACAGCGGTGGTGGGACAGTGCTGCCTAGCCCATGGTATAGGAAACAGTTGGCTGTAGGCGTTCGACCCTCCTCCTCCTCCTCCTCCAGAAGCAAAAGCTCGTCCACAGAGCGCAGTCGTACGAGCACTCCATCTGCAGCTGCCACTGTTGCACACGATGTGTCCCCCTATCGAGCAGCTAGTGGAAAGCGTCAGCAGGCTGTGTTGCAGATGATGTGTTTGGGCGACAGACACACCGCCGAGGTGCTGGCCGAGTACTTGAAGCGACAAACTGAGTCATGGCTGGGCAGTGTACATCTTGAGGCAGGCAAGGTAGTTAGTGATAACGGCCGTAATTTTGTGGCAGCCATAGCCCTTTCAAAACTCAGCCACATACCTTGCTTGGCTCACACCTTGAACCTGGTGGTGCAGTGCTTCCTCAAAAATTATCCGGAGTTAACAGCCCTGCTCCAGAAGGTGCGAAGACTGTGCGCGCACATCCGCCGGTCGCCTGTACACTCCGTTCGTATGCAGAAGCTGCAGCGATTGCTCCACCTTCCCAACCACCGCCTCATTATCGACATTGCAACAAGGTGGAACTCCACCCTGCACATGGTGGAGCGGCTGTGCGAGCAGAGGCAGGCCATAATGCATTTGTGGGAGGATACACGGCCAGGCACTTTGAGAGCAGACATGGAGTTGACAGGCGTGCAGTGGTCGAAGCTGAAAGACCTTTGCAAAGTCCTTCAGTGTTTTGAGGAATGCACACGGCTGGTAAGCGCAGACGATGCCATCCTAAGCATGAGCATCCCACTTATGCGTCTGCTCATGCAAACTTTGACGCACCTTAAGGAGCAGGCGTCTGCAGCCAATGTTGATGAGGAGGAAGAGGAGGAGGGAATCCTTGATGACATTCAGCCATTGTCTGCTCAGGGACCTCTCCTGGACGAGGTGGAGGAAGAAGAGGAGGAGGAGGAGGATGATGGGGATGATTACTTAGGGGAGGAGGATGCATCTCGTGGGGCAAGTGAAAATGTTGGCGTGGCAAGGTCTGGTACAGGGTTTGTGCGTGACTGGAGGGATGTGGATTTGCCAGAAAGTGCTCCTCCACCCAGCACTCGCAGTGCATCATTGACACCGGGAACATTGGCCCACATGTCAGATTATGCCTTGCGGATCCTAAAAAGGGACCCCCGCATTGCCAAAATGATGAACGATGACGACTACTGGTTGGCCAGCATCCTGGATCCACGCTATAAAGGCAAATTACAAAACATCATGCCACAGGAGAACCTTGACCTAATATTGGCTAATAAACAAGCAACTCTGGTAAATCGGTTGCTTGAGGCATTCCCAGCACACAGCAGCGGTGATGGTTCTCACACGAGCCGTACGGGCCGGGGGCAGCTTGGCAGAGGTGTTCGTGGTGCACACAGCAGAAGTGGCGTTGGAGACAGGGGTTTCATGACAATGTTGTGGACTGATTTTTCAAATACCGCTCACACAACTGGTAATACTGCATCGATGGAAAGTGACAGGAGACAGCAGTTGTCAACTATGGTTACAAACTACTTTTCCTCCCATATCGATGTTCTCCCACACAGGTCATTCCCCTTTGACTATTGGGCCGCTAAACTGGACACCTGGCCTGAATTGGCCCAATATGCCTTACAGGAGCTCGCTTGCCCAGCTGCAAGTGTGCTATCGGAAAGAGTCTTCAGTGCAGCTGGATCAATCCTGACAGAAAAAAGGACCCGTCTGTCAACCCAAAATGTGGATGATCTAACCTTCATTAAAATGAACCACGCATGGGTTTCCAAGGATTTTGTCCCACTTTCCCCTGATGACACATAGGGTGACAGAAAAATGGCTTGCTTTGGTCCACCTCTTCCTGGTACTTCACCTATTTCGCCTTTTGCATCAGCTGAATGTCCAACATCAACATATGCCACTTTCTAAAACTCCCTAACTGTGCTGCCTCCCCCCCCATGGCCGGGGTAACCACCTAGCGCACGACACCGTGCGAGTGCCGTTGCCCTGGACAGGTGGGTAGGCCGACTCTTGGGCGCGGGCACTGGCACAGGGTCCCTCATAGTGCAATCAAGTGTCTCTGACGGTGGTGGTGCACACCCACTGTCAGACACACCGCTGTACTATGAGGGGCCCAGTGCCAGTACCGACGCCCAAGAGTGGGCCCCCCTTGCTTGGGCAGGGCCCCAGCATTTGCAATCTTTACCTCTCCCTGCTCCTCCGCTGTGTAATCTGGGCAGTCAAATCAATACTGTGCCTGACACCGTCTGAGCCTGCCTCCTGAGACATATATTTTGAATGTGTACGCTATCCATACATGTTATCCAGGGATACGGTACCCTTTCTAACCTTTGTGCAATGATGTGCAATTATCAATACGGGTTACCTTGACGTTGGTGAGGCAGCTTGGTATACATTTTTTTGCAAAAAAACGTATCGACTAAATACCCTGTGTTTGTTATTACCTTTTATCAGCACTTGCTGACTACTGTTATGTCTTATTGCAATGTATTTTTGCACATTTGTCATTTTGTGCTTTTTGTTTGTGTTTCAGTCAGGGTGGAGTGAACATGGTCCAACAGACTTGTTCACATTGTGCATGTCACATGTGTGTTTTTAATCCAGTTTTTTTCATGCTTATGCATGATTTGAGAGACCCCACCCCTCTCTTGTGTGACATGTACATAAGGAGCTGTCTTGCATCACGTGCCCATACCAGAAAGCGCCTGTCTTAATCCTGCTCATTTAGACACAGTTCATATGTTCAGGTATTAAATACATTAGATAGGGACTGCTTCAATACGGGTTACCTTGACGTTGGTGAGGCAGCTTGGTATACATTTTTTTGCAAAAAAAGTATCGACTAAATACCCTGTGTTTGTTATTACCTTTTATCAGCACTTGCTGACTACTGTTATGTCTTATTGCAATGTATTTTTGCACATTTGTCATTTTGTGCTTTTTGTTTGTGTTTCAGTCAGGGTGGAGTGAACATGGTCCAACAGACTTGTTCACATTGTGCATGTCACATGTGTGTTTTTAATATACTTTGAATGTGTACGCTATCCATACATGTTATCCGGGGATACGGTACCCTTTCTAACCTTTGTGCAATGACGTGCAATCCATACTGGGCCTAACACCGTCTGAGCCTGCCTCATGCTGTATAGACATATATTTTGAATGTGTACGCTATCCATACATGTTATCCAGGGATACGGTACCCTTTCTAACCTTTGTGCAATGACGTGCAATCCATACTGGGCCTAACACCGTCTGAGCCTGCCTCATGCTGTATAGACATATATTTTGAATGTGTACGCTATCCATACATGTTATCCGGGGATAGGGTACCCTTTCTAACCTTTGTGCAATCACGTGCAATCCATACTGGGCTTAACACCGTCTGAGCCTGCCTCATGCTGTATAGACATATATTTTGAATGTGTACGCTATCCATACATGTTATCCGGGGATACGGTACCCTTTCTAACCTTTGTGCAATGACGTGCAATCCATACTGGGCCTAACACCGTCTGAGCCTGCCTCATGCTGTATAGACATGTATTTTGAATGTGTACGCTATCCATACATGTTATCCAGGGATACGGTACCCTTTCTAACCTTTGTGCAATGACGTGCAATCCATACTGGGCCTAACAACGTCTGAGCCTGCCTCATGCTGTATAGACATATATTTTGAATGTGTACGCTATCCATACATGTTATCCAGGGATACGGTACCCTTTCTAACCTTTGTGCAATGACGTGCAATCCATACTGGGCCTAACACCGTCTGAGCCTGCCTCATGCTGTATAGACATATATTTTGAATGTGTACGCTATCCATACATGTTATCCAGGGATATGGTACCCTTTCTAACCTTTGTGCAATCACGTGCAATCCATACTGGGCGTGAGAACGGCTGGCGAGCTTTTAAGCAAGCTACAGCACCTGTCCAGACAAGTACAGGGATTCCCTAGCGAGGAGACTTATTTGATTGTTTTCAATGTTGGGACAGCAATTTTTGGGGAGCACTATACTCTGGAGAATGATAGATGGGGCCCACCATACACTGGAACATTCCAAAGGTGGACATCAGACACTGGAGCAGCATTTACAGGGCCCATTATACACTAGAGCATTAGAAATGGGGCCCATTATGTTTGGAGCATTATTTGGGCCCATAAGACAGTGGAGCTTCATCCATGGGGACCAACATATACTGTAGCATTATGTGGAGCTCATCATATACTGTTTCAAACATTATATGGGACCAATGATTCTGTATGGAGAAATAGATGGGCCTCGTCATGAGATGTAAAAAGTGAGGTATTTTTCATTGTACTATACCGCTATTTATCTGCCGTATCGGAGCATGATGAGTTGTGGTATGTGTTAAAGGGGCGCTCTTTCGCCCAGGGCACATGAAAACCTGCAACCAGCCCTCCCCCCCCACAACTTTAGCCAAATAACACCCATTTTTCAGTGCGTATCTTATATTATGAAGTTAATTAAGGTTGACAAGCTTAAGTAAGAAGAATTGATGCTTTTGGCATTCAAATGGGCACTGTAGGTGTGTTTCCTGTCCTCCTCTCACTGCCGACTTTTATTCCCCATTGACTTACATTGGGTTTCGTGTTTCGGGACGACCCCGACTTTTCCCTATAATCGGACGATCTTGCTCGACCCGACTTTTGGAAAACTCGGGTTTCACGAAACGAAACGCGACCCTAAAAAACCAAAAGTCGCTCAACTCTAGTCCTCAGTTCGAAACTGGGCAGAAACACAGCGTTTCTCTTGCAAACTAGCGCTTTTGACAATGAGTGCTTGATCTTTAATGCTTGCCATGACCAGAGTAAACTCTCTTGTCTGTTTACTGTAGTGTAGTGATTGTCCTGTTTGCCATCCTCCTGAAAGTTCCCTGTTTTGATCCCGGGCAGAAACATGTGGCTTTTCTTTATTTTGATCACAAATGTATATTGTTGGCTTAATTAGCATTAGTTAGCATATTCTATTGCTGGTTTAATGAGCATTACTTTTACCAATGTGATTATTTCTACCCGTTTTTGCTTTTGGCAAGCATTTGTGTTTTTGACAGTGTCTAAGTGTTCCTAATTCAAGTAACACCTGATAGGATCAAGGTGCGAAAGCAGGCATCTAGGTGCTTTTTCTTTTTGGCTTTTGGACAAAGGCATGAGAATGTTTTGTGGAGCATGGTTTTGTTTCCCTGTTTGTTCTTTTTCTCCAATAGCCTGACAAATGAAAGGTTCCTGTGTTGCAAAATGCACTTTGTCCTGTCTTCAGACATAGAGGAAGACCTCTTGACTTTGGCTGGATGTTTTTTTCTTTTTCAAGTTCATTTCAGCATGTTTAAACATACAGTATTTAACTTTGCATGGAGTTTCTGAAGTGTAGTGGTTGTCACGTTCACCTCACACGCGAACGGTCCCCAGTTCGAAACTGGATAGAAGCATGACATTATGCGTTCATATTAAAGCTTTTGACGTTGAGTCTTTGTTCTCAATGGCTCGTCATGACCACAGTAACCTTCCGCAGCCGGTTTCTGTAGTGTAGTGGTTATCACGTTTGCCTAACACGCGAAAGGTCACCATTTTGAAACTGGGCAGAAACACGCTGTTACCCTTTGGTATCCAAGCTTTTGACTTTCAGTTCTTGATCTCGATTGCTTGTTGTCACCAGAGTAAGCGCTTGCATCTGGTTTCTGTAGTGTAGCGGTTATCACGTTCGCCTCACACGCGAAAGGTCCATAGTTCGAAACTGGGCAGAAACACAGCTTTTTTTCTTGGAAAACGATCTTTTTGACTTTCAGTGCTTGTTCTTTATTGCTTGCCATGACCACAGCATTTTTTGTTTTCTTTGAATCGGTTGGTTTCTGTAGTGTAGCGGTTATCACGTTCGCCTAACACGCGAAAGGTCCCCAGTTCAAAACTGGGCAGAAACACGATGTTACTCTTTGGTATCCAAGCTTTTGACTTTCAGTTCTTGATCTCGATTGCTTGTTGTCACCACAGTAAGCACTTGCATCCGGTTTCTGTAGTGTTGCCGTTATCATGTTCGCCTCACAAGAGACAAGTCCCCAGTTCGAAACTGGGCAGAAACACAGCGTTTTCTCTAGGAAAACGATCTTTTTGACTTTCAGTGCTTGTTCTTTATTGCTTGCCATGACCACAGCATTTTTTGTTGCTTTTGAATCGGTTGGTTTCTGTAGTGTAGTGGTTATCACGTTTGCTTTACACACGAAAGGTCCTCGGTTTGAAACTGGGAAGAAACACAGCGCTTCTTTTGCAAACTAGTGCTTTTGACAATGAGTGCTTGATCTTTAATGTTTTCCATGACCACAGTAAACTCTCTTGTCTGGTTACTGTAGTGTAGTGATTGTCCTGTTTGCCATCCTCCTAAAAGTTCCATGTTTTGATCCCAGGCAGAAACATGTGGCTTTTCTTTATTTTGATCACAAATGTATATTGTTGGCTTAATTAGCATTAGTTAGCATATTCTATTGCTGGTTCAATGAGCATTACTTTTACCAATGTGATTATTTCTACCCGTTTTTGCTTTTGGCAAGCATGTGTGTTTTTGACAGTGTCTAAGTGTTCCTAATTCAAGAAACACCTGATAGGAACAAGGTGCGAAAGCAGGCATCTAGGTGCTTTTTCTTTTTGGCTTTTGGACAAAGGCATGAGAATGTTTTGTGGAGCATGGTTTTGTTTCCCTGTTTGTTCTTTTTTCCAATAGCCTGACAAATGAAAGGTTCCTGTGTTGCAAAATGCACTTTGTCCCGTCTTCAGACATAGAGGAAGACCTCTTGACTTTGGCTGGATGTTTTTTTCTTTTTCAAGTTCATTTCAGCATGTTTAAACATCTTTAGGTTTGCATGGAGTTTCTGAAGTGTAGTGGTTGTCACGTTCACCTCACAAGCGAACGGTCCACAGTTCGAAACTTGATAGAAGTATGACATTAGGCGTTGATACTAAAGCTTTTGACGTTGAGTCTTTGTTCTCGATGGCTCGTCATGACCACAGTAACCTTCCGCAGCCGGTTTCTGTAGTGTAGTGGTTATCACGTTCGCCTAACACGAGAAAGGTCCCCAGTTCGAAACTGGGCAGAAACACGATGTTACCCTTTGGTATCCAAGCTTTTGACTTTCAGTTCTTGATCTCGATTGCTTGTTGTCACCACAGTAAGGGCTTGCTTCTGGTTTCTGTAGTGTAGAGGCTATCACTTTCACCTCACACGCGAAAGGTCCCCAGTTCGAAACTGGGCAGAAACACAGCGTTTCTCTTGGAAAACGATCTTTTTGACTTTCAGTGCTTGTTCTTTATTGCTTGCCATGACCACAGCACTTTTTGTTTTTTTGAACCGGTTGGTTTCTGTAGTGTAGCGGGTATCACGTTAGCTTTACACGCGGAAGGTCCTCACTTCGAAACTGGGCAGAAACACAGCGTTTCTCTTGCAAACTAGCGCTTTTGACAATGAGTGCTTGATCTTTAATGCTTGCCATGACCACAGTAAACGCTCTTGTCTGGTTACTGTAGTGTAGTGATTGTCCTGTTTGCCATCCTCCTGAAAGTTCCCTGTTTTGATCCCGGGCAGAAACATGTGGCTTTTCTTTATTTTGATCACAAACGTATATTGTTGGCTTAATTAGCCTTAGTTAGCATATTCTGTTGCTGGTTTAATGAGCATTACTTTTACCAATGTGATTATTTCTACCCTTTTTTGCTTTTGGCAAGCATGTGTATTTTTGACAGTGTCTAAGTGTTCCAGGGGAAGAGTCTTGAGGAGATCATTTGCATATTCCCAGTGCCTTCTGGGATAGGTGAAGAGTCTCCGTGAGCTCAACGATCACTGGGTTTTGGCCGTTGCAGCTGAAAAGAGGAAATCGGAAAAATTTTTGCTCATCTTTCATCATTTTTAAGAAATCTCAAGATGGAAGAGGCCAGGAGCCATTTGGTGAGCTGCATTTCTTGCTACATGTTTACAGATTTACCAGTGGAAAAGCCAAACTTCTCTTGCCACAAATGCAAGCTTGTGACCCTGTTGGAGGAAAAGTTGCAAAATCTCGAAGAGAGGTTAGCTACGTTGAAGATCATTAAGGAAGGTGAAGAGTTCTTGGACAGGGCAGAATTATCTCTTCATGTTACAGAAAGAGAAGAAATTCGAAGTGCACCTGAATAAACAGAGGAATGGAGACATGTGACCCAGAGAAGCAGGAGGATCAGGAGGCAGTCAGCACCCATACTGCTCAGAAACCAGTACCAGGCTCTCACGCAGGAAAATGATGACGAAATACATCAGGATAAGACTTTGCCAACAAACAGCAACCTTGTACGCCTTCAGAGTCCTCCTAGATGGAGAAAGAAAAATGTTGTGAAGAAGAAACGGAGAGCGGTGGTCATGGGGGATTCCCTGTTGAGAGGAACAGAGGCCGCTATCTGCAGACCGGATATAACTTCAAGAGAAATGTGCTGTCTTCCAGGTGCAAAAATTAAAGATGTGTCTGACAGGATATCAGGACTCTTCAGACCTACAGATGACTATCCATTCCTGCTACTACATGTGGGAACAAATGACACCGCAAGAAACGACCTGGAAACCATCTGCAGAGACTTTGAAGACTTAGGCAAGAAAGTGAAAGAACTGGGAGCGCAGGTGGTCTTCTCTTCCATCCTCCCAGTGGATGGCCATGGAACAAGGAGGTGGAATAAGATTCTGCAGGTGAACAACTGGCTACGTCGATGGTGCCGTCAGCAACGATTTGGATTTCTGGATCACGGAGTGAACTACTTATACGATGGACTACTTGCTAGAGATGGGGTGCACCTTACGAAGACTGGAAAGCAGGTATTTGGAAGTCGCCTTGCTACACTTGTAAGGAGAGCTTTAAACTAGAACAACATGGGAAGGGAAGCAAAAGACCAGAAAAAGCCATACACCTGACAAATGCTATTGAGAACTCTGCTATTAGAAGTGGAAAGGAAGAACAAAGACGAAAGAATCTAATTAATAAAAATATTGGAGAAAGAGAAACCAATCACAAACTAAAATGTTTCTATACTAATGCACAAAGCATGGGCAACAAACAAGGAGAATTGGAACTACTAACACAGGAAAAGAAATATGATGTCATTGGAATCACCGAAACTTGGTGGGACAATACACATGATTGGAATACAAGACTAGAAGGATACAACTTATTTGCAAGAAACAGACTTGATAAACGAGGAGGGGGTGTCGCATTGTATGTTAGAAACGCGTATATCTGCACAGAGATCCAAGCTTCAGAGACTGGGAGTTCTGTGGAAACTGTTTGGGTAAGAATACAAGGACAGAACAATGGAAAGGACACCATTGTAGGCATTTACTACAGGCCGCCTGTGCAAGCTGAAGATATGGATGAACTCTTTATGCATCAAATGGCCAAGTTCTCCAAAAAATATGACATAGTTGTCATGGGAGATTTCAACTATCCAGACATTTGTTGGGAATCTCTCTCAGGCAAAACTAACAGGTCAAGGAAATTCTTATCCTCTCTTGCTGACAACTTTATCTTCCAAAAGGTAAGGGAGAAAACAAGGGGAACTGCTACCTTGGATCTAATCCTTATAAAACAGGGAGGAAATGGTTGAGGAGGTAAAAGTGGCTGGGACCCTAGGAGGTAGCGACCATGCTATTTTAGAATTTTGGATAACTAGAGGCGGAAGACCTGTGAAGACTCAGACGTCAAGGTTAGATTTCAGAAAGGCAGATTTTAAGGGATTCAGAAAGAGAATTGGAGGGATCCAATGGCTGGATATCCTTAAAGACAAAAATGTCCAGGAAGGATGGGAAATCTTGAAAAATGAAATTCTCAAAGCACAGTTGTTAACAATTCCGAAAAGAGGGAAGAATAGGAAGCTTTTAAGGAAACCAGGATGGATGAACACAGAACTTAAGCACATGCTAAAAAGGAAGAAAAAAATGTTTATAAAATGGAAAGAGGGAGGCATATCTAAAGAAGAATATAATTCTGTCTGCAGAACCTGCAGGGCACAAATCAGATTATCTAAAGCTGAAAATGAATTGAGGCTTGCAAGAGATGTCAAAAGCAATAATAAAGGATTTTGGGGATATGTCAAAAGTAAAAGAAAAGTCAAAGATGCTATAGGATTTTTACAGGATGAAAATGATGAAATGGTAAGACAGGATGTTGAGAAGGCTGAACTTTTAAATTCCTATTTTGCATCTGTTTTCTCTCAGAAAGGAAATGTAACATCAACTGTTATTCACTGTGCTATTAAGGGAATAGAAGAATCCAGGATATCTATAAACAGAAAGATAGTGAGAAAACACTTAGCTAACCTAAATGAATTCAAGTCTCCAGGTCCAGATGAATTACACCCCAGAGTACTGAAGGAGATAGCAGAAGAAATTTTTGAACCCCTCTCCATAATCTTTGAAAATTCTTGGAGAACAGGAGAAGTGCCAGAAGACTGGAGAAGAGCAAATGTTGTTCCTATCTTCAAAAAGGGGAAGAAGGTGGACCCAGGCAACTATAGGCTGGTGAGTCTGACTTCTATACCAGGAAAGATCTTTGAACAAATTATTAAATAACATGTATGTCAATACCTGGATAAGAATGAAGTGATTAAACAGAGTCAGCATGGGTTTCTAACTAATAAGTCATGTCAGACTAACTTAATTTCCTTCTATGACGGTATCACTGATTGGGTGGATCAAGGAAATGCTGTAGATATAGTATATCTTGACTTCAGCAAAGCATTTGACAAAGTCTCTCATACAATCCTTATTGAAAAAATGACTAAGTATGGAATGGACAAGGCAACTGTTAGGTGGATTGATAACTGGCTTAGTGATCGGACCCAAAGAGTGGTCGTAAATGGCTGCACATCCAGTTGGAAGAATGTCTCAAGTGGGGTACCACAGGGCTCTGTCCTGGGCCCTGTATTGTTCAACATCTTTATCAATGATTTAGATGAAGGAATTGAGGGTAAACTGATTAAATTTGCTGATGACACAAAGCTAGGAGGGATAGCTAATACTAGAGAAGAGAGAGAGAGGATTCAAAAAGATTTAAATAAACTGGAGAAGTGGGCAGCAACTAACAGAATGGTTTTTAACAGGGAGAAATGCAAAGTACTACATCTGGGCAATAAAAATGAAAAAAGCATATATAGAATGGGAGGAATAGGGCTAAGTGACAGCACATGTGAAAAAGACTTGGGTATACTAATAGATCACAGACTGAATATGAGTCAACAGTGTGATGCAGCAGCAAAAAAGGCAAATGCAAATCTAGGATGTATTAACAGAAGCATACAGTCTAGATCACGTGAAGTCATTATTTCCCTCTACTCCTCTTTGGTCAGACCTCATCTGGAATATTGTGTCCAGTTTTGGGCACCACATTTTAAAAAAGACATCAACAAACTGGAGCAAGTTCAGAAAAGAGCGACCAGAATGGTGACCGGTCTGCAAACCCTGTCTTATGAGGAAAGGTTGCAGGATTTGGGAATGTTTAGTTTGCAAAAGAGAAGACTGAGAGGAGACTTAATAGCTGTCTACAAATATCTAAAGGGCTGTCACATTGTAGAAGGATCAACTTTATTCTCATTTGCACAAGAAAAGACTAGAAGCAATGGGATGAAACTGAATGGGAGGAGACACAGATTAGATATTAGAAAAAACTTGATGACAGTTAGAGTGATCAATGAGTGGAACAGGCTGATACGAGAATTAGTGAGTTCTCCTTCATTGGAAGTCTTCAAACAGAGGCTGGACAGATATCTGAATGGGATGATTTAGCGAATCCTGCTTTGAGCAGGGGGTTGGACCAGATGCCCCAGGAGGTCCCTTCCAACTCTATGATTCTAATTCAAGTAACACCTGATAGGATCAAGGTGCGAAAGCAGGCATCTAGGTGCTTTTTCTTTTTGGCTTTTGGACAAAGGCATGAGAATGTTTTGTGGAGCATGTTTTTGTTTCCCTGTTTGTTCCTTTTCTCCAATAGCCTGACAAATGAAAGGTTCCTGTGTTGCAAAATGCACTTTGTCCTGTCTTCAGACATAGAGGAAGACCTCTTGACTTTGGCTGGATGTTTTTTTCTTTTTCAAGTTCATTTCAGCACGTTTAAACATCTTTAGCTTTGCATGGAGTTTCTGAAGTGTAGTGGTTGTCATGTTCACCTCACACGCGAACGGTCCCCAGTTCGAAACTGGATAGAAGCATGACATTAGGCGTTGATATTAAAGCTTTTGACGTTGAGTCTTTGTTCTCGATGGCTCGTCATGACCACAGTAACCTTCCGCAGCCGGTTTCTGTAGTGTCGTGGTTATCACGTTCGCCTAACACGCGAAAGGTCCCCAGTTCGAAACTGGGCAGAACCACGCTGTTACCCTTTGGCATCCAAGCTTTTGACTTTCAGTTCTTGATCTCAATTGCTTGTTGTCACCACAGTAAGCACTTGCATCAGGTTTCTGTAGTGTAGCGGTTATCACTTTCGCCTCACACGCGAAAGGTCCCCAGTTCGAAACTGGGTAGAAACACAGCTTTTTCTCTTGGAAAACGATCTTTTTGACTTTCAGTGCTTGTTCTTTATTGCTTGCCATGACCACAGCATTTTTTGTTTTTTTTTTAATCCGTTGGTTTCTGTAGTGTAGCGGTTATCACGTTCGCTTTACACGCGGAAGGTCCTCACTTCGAAACTGGGCAGAAACACAGCGTTTCTCTTGCAAACTAGCGCTTTTGACAATGAGTGCTTGATCTTTAATGCTTGCCATGACCACAGTAAACGCTCTTGTCTGGTTACTGTAATGTAGTGATTGTCCTGTTTGCCATCCTCCTGAAAGTTCCCTGTTTTGATCCCGGGCAGAAACATGTGGCTTTTCTTTATTTTGATCACAAACGTATATTGTTGGCTTAATTAGCATTAGTTAGCATATTCTATTGCTGGTTTAATGAGCATTACTTTTACCAATGTGATTATTTCTACCCGTTTTTGCTTTTGGCAAGCATGTGTGTTTTTGACAGTGTCTAAGTGTTCCTAATTCAAGTAACACCTGATAGGATCAAGGTGCGAAAGCAGGCATCTAGGTGCTTTTTCTTTTTGGCTTTTGGACAAAGGCATGAGAATGTTTTGTGGAGCATGGTTTTGTTTCCCTGTTTGTGCTTTTTCTCCAATAGCCTGACAAATGAAAGGTTCCTGTGTTGCAAAATGCACTTTGTCCTGTCTTCAGACATAGAGGAAGACCTCTTGACTTTGGCTGGATGTTTTTTTCTTTTTCAAGTTCATTTCTGCATGTTTAAACATCTTTAGCTTTGCATGGAGTTTCTGAAGTGTAGTGGTTGTCACGTTCACCTCACACGCGAACGGTCCCCAGTTAGAAACAGGATAGAAGCATGACATTAGGCGTTGATATTAAAGCTTTTGACGTTGAGTCTTTGTTCTCGATGGCTCATCATGACCATAGTAACCTTCCGCAGCTCGATTCTGTAGTGTAGTGGTTATCACGTTTGCCTAACACGCGAAAAGTCCCCAGTTCGAAACTGGGCAGATACACGCTGATAGGCTGGTTTCACATTTACGTTTTTTTTCGCGGTATTTTAGCGCTAAATAGCGCATGCGTTTTTTTTCTCCTATACTTTGCATGGGATGCGCTTATGTGCGCATACACATGCGTTTGTACTCTTTTTACCGCGCATGCGTTTTTTTGCGGTATGCGCTCGGGCGCACAAAATGCAACCTGTTGCATTTTTTGAGCGTCCGACTTGCCTCAAAACAATGCATGCACGCGCAATGCATTTTTTTACAGCAAGACACCCATTATAAGTCTATGGTGAGCATATGTGCGCATTGGCATGCTTATGTATGCTTTTTTTGCACATGCGTTTTTTTTTTTTACCATTAGTTTAGACAATGGAATTTAGGGGTTTGGGTTAGAGTTAGGGTTAGTTAAGGGGGTTTAGGGTTAGGGTTAGGGTTAGGGTCAGGGTCAGGGTTAGGATCAGGGTATGGTTTGGTTAAGGGTTAGGGTTAGGGTCAGGGTCAGGGTTAGGGTTAGGATCAGGGTATGGTTTGGTTAAGGGTTAGGGTTAGGGTTAGGGTCAGGGCTAGGGTCAGGGTCAGGGTTAGGGTTAGGATCAGGGTATGGTTTAGTTAAGGGTTAGGGTTAGGGTCAGGGTTAGGGTTAGGGTTAGGGTCAGGGTTAAGGTTAGGGTCAGGGTTAGGGTTAGGGTTAGGGTTAGGGTCAGGGTTAGGGTTAGGGTTAGGGTCAGGGTCAGGGTTAGGGTTAGGATCAGGGTATGGTTTGGTTAAGGGTTAGGGTCAGGGTCAGGGTTAGGGTTAGGGTTAGGATCAGGGTATGGTTTGGTTAAGAGTTAGGGTTAGGGTTAGGGTCAGGGTTAGGGTTAGGGTTAGGGTTAGGGTCAGGGTTAGGGTCTGGGTTAGGGTTAGGGTTAGGGTCAGGGTCAGGGTTAGGGTTAGGGTTAGGGTCAGGGTTAGGGTTAGTAAAGTCATGGTTTGGGTTAGTGTGAGAGGCCACCTAATGTTGGAAAAAAACGCAAACGCGGTAAAAACGCACTAAAAACGCATACAAACGCATAAAAATGCTGCATTTTTTCATGCATGCTCATAAAAATGCTTGAAAAAAACGCAGCATCTGTATGCTTTTTTATGCGTTTTTTAAACTAGCCTTACCCTTTGGTATCCAAGCTATTGACTTTCAGTTCTTGATCTCGATTGCTTGTTGTCACCACAGTAAATGCTTGCATCCGGTTTCTGTAGTGTAGCGGTTATCACGTTCGCCTCACACGTGACAGGTCCTCAGTTCGAAACTGGGCTGAAACACTGCTTTTCTCTTGGAAAACGATCTTTTTGACTTTCACAGCTTGTTCTTCATTGCTTGCCATGACCACAGCATTTTTTGGTTTTTTTTGAATCGGTTGGTTTCTGTAGTGTAGCGGTTATCACTTTCGCTTTACACGCGAAAGGTCCTCAGTTCGAAACTGGGCAGCAGGGCCGCCATCAGGGCATTACTGCCCATACTACTGTATGGGGCCCCATGAACAGTAGCAAAAGGAGGGGCCCGGAAGCGCTGGCAGGCCGGGCCCTCCTCTCTTGATACTGCTGTTTGGGCTACAGGTGCAATAGGTCATGGCCGCTGCAAGCCAGATACCTAACAACACCGCGGTGATTTAAAGATACACCTACAGTGTTGTTAGTGAATGCGGCGGCCAGAATTCAGTGCTGTACCTTTAAAGCAGCAGCAGGATCAAGTGCATCATGGTCCTGACGCAGGTCATGTGACACACTGCGCGCTCTTCTTCATTCTCCAGCAGAGCAGCAACATGTCATGTTTCTGGGAGACAGAAGATGCTGAAATCGGCAGAGGCAGAGGAGGTGGGCAGTGTGCCAGGACTTGCAGGAAGTTGCAGAGGGGAGTGAGGTGAGGAGATGGCAATCTGCTGAGGAGATGGGAGGCTGCTGAGGTGAGGAGATGGGAGGCTGCTGAGGTGAGGAGATGGGAGGCTGCTGAGGTGAGGAGATGGGAGGCTGCTGAGGTGAGGAGATGGGAGGCTGCTGAGGTGTGGAGATGGGAGGCTGCTGAGGAGAGGAGATGGGAGGCTGCTGAGGAGAGGAGATGGGAGGCTGCTGAGGTGTGGAGATGGGAGGCTGCTGAGGTGTGGAGATGGGAGGCTGCTGAGGTGTGGAGATGGGAGGCTGCTGAGGAGAGGAGATGGGAGGCTACTGAGGTGAGGAGATGGAGGCTGGTGAGGAGATGGGAGGCTGCTGAGGAGATGGGAGGCTGCTGAGGAGATGGGAGGCTGCTGAGGTGAGGAGATGGGAGGCTGCTGAGGTGAGGAGATGGGAGGCTGCTGAGGTGTGGAGATGGGAGGCTGCTGAGGAGAGGAGATGGGAGGCTACTGAGGTGAGGCGATGGAGGCTGGTGAGGAGATGGGAGGCTGCTGAGGAGATGGGAGGCTGCTGAGGTGAGGAGATGGGAGGCTGCTGAGGTGAGGAGATGGGAGGCTGCTGAGGTGTGGAGATGGGAGGCTGCTGAGGAG
Source organism: Dendrobates tinctorius (assembly GCF_039654945.1). Lineage (NCBI taxonomy): Eukaryota > Metazoa > Chordata > Amphibia > Anura > Dendrobatidae > Dendrobates > Dendrobates tinctorius. Next base: position 16,605,318 of record NW_027361998.1, on the reverse strand, counting down.
AGGAGATGGGAGGCTACTGAGGTGAGGCGATGGAGGCTGGTGAGGAGATGGGAGGCTGCTGAGGAGATGGGAGGCTGCTGAGGAGATGGGAGGCTGCTGAGGTGAGGAGATGGGAGGCTGCTGAGGAGAGGAGATGGGAGGCTACTGAGGTGAGGAGATGGAGGCTGGTGAGGAGATGGGAGGATGCTGAGGAGATGGGAGGCTGCTGAGGAGATGGGAGGCTGCTGAGGTGAGGAGATGGGAGGCTGCTGAGGTGAGGAGATGGGAGGCTGCTGAGGAGAGGAGATGGGAGGCTGCTGAGGAGAGGAGATGGGAGGCTACTGAGGTGAGGAGATGGAGGCTGGTGAGTAGATGGGAGGCTGCTGAGGAGATGGGAGGCTGCTGAGGTGAGGAGATGGGAGGCTGCTGAGGAGAGGAGATGGGAGGCTGCTGAGGTGTGGAGATGGGAGGCTGCTGAGGAGAGGAGATGGGAGGCTGCTGAGGTGTGGAGATGGGAGGCTGCTGAGGAGTGGAGATGGGAGGCTGCTGAGGTGTGGAGATGGGAGGCTGCTGAGGTGTGGAGATGGGAGGCTGCTGAGGAGATGGGAGGCTGCTGAGGTGAGGAGATGGGAGGCTGCTGAGGTGAGGAGATGGGAGGCTGCTGAGGTGTGGAGATGGGAGGCTGCTGACGTGTGGAGATGGGAGGCTGCTGAGGAGAGGAGATGGGAGGCTACTGAGGTGAGGAGATGGAGGCTGGTGAGGAGATGGGAGGCTGCTGAGGAGATGGGAGGCTGCTGAGGAGATGGGAGGCTGCTGAGGTGAGGAGATGGGAGGCTGCTGAGGTGAGGAGATGGGAGGCTGCTGAGGAGTGGAGATGGGATGCTGCTGAGGAGAGGAGATGGGAGGCTGCTGAGGTGTGGAGATGGGAGGCTGCTGAGGTGTGGAGATGGGAGGCTGCTGAGGAGAGGAGATGGGAGGCTGCTGAGGTGTGGAGATGGGAGGCTGCTGAGGTGAGGAGATGGGAGGCTGCTGAAGAGATGGGAGGCTGCTGAGGTGAGGAGATGGGAGGCTGCTGACGTGTGGAGATGGGAGGCTGCTGACGTGTGGAGATGGGAGGCTGCTGACATGTGGAGATTGGAGGCTGCTGAGACGACCAAAAAAATTCTAGAATTCCACTTTTTTCAATTTCAACGCACTTTGAATTTTTTTCCCATTTTCGAGTACGCTATTTGATAAAGCCAATCATGTCATTCAAAAGTACAACTCGTCCTGCAAAAAACAAGCCCTCACACGGCCATATTGATGGAAAAATAAAAAGTGGGTATATATGACTGGGAAACATCTTTATTTGGGAAACTAGCTGAAGAGCCCGGCGCTGCCCGGACATAGTAACTAACTGTGGTTAGTTATAGCAAATTATAATTATCCGCCATCCCATAGTCCCGTGCCCATATACCCACCATACATATCCTCCATCCCATAGTCCCATGCCCATATACTCATCATACATATCCTCCATCCCATAGTCCCATGCCCATATACCCATCATACATATCCTCCATCCCATAGTCCCATGCCCATATACCCATCATACATATCCTCCATCCCATAGTCCGGTGCCCATATACCCATCACACATCCTCCATCCCATAGTCAACCATAGTGACATCATAATGAGGGGCGGGGCTTGATGCGCACACACTGGTTCCCCAGTATGCAAATAGGGGCATTATAACATCACAATGAGGGGCGGGGCTTGACGCGCACACACTTTTTCCTCATTATGTAGATAGGGGCAAAATTGGTGAATTGGAACGCACGGGGTTAAAATTTTGCCTCACAACATAGCCTAGGACACTCTCGGGTCCAGACGTGTGACGTGTGACATTTTGTGGCTGTAGCTGCGACGGTGCAGATGCCTATCCCGGACATACACACACACACTTTGAGCTTTCTATATTAGATTGTTCTGCGCTCGCACTGCGGTGCATGGACTGGGCGCCGATCTCCTGGCCTGCATCCTCATACATGCTGTGAGGCTGCTGAGTTCTAGTCAGGAGACCGGCGGCCCGTCCATGTACTGCGGTCCGAGCGCAGATCGATATCCACCGACAGCTTCATACATGTACAGAAAACAATACAATAATCTACAATCAGAAATACAGATTATAAAAAAAATCACAATCTGGTTTCAATTATTTTTTAAAAAAGTATGTGACTCATTTCCTTAACCCCTTACCTACAATTGACGTAATATTCCGTCCATGTGACCCTGGACCTAATTACCATGGACGGAATATTACGTCATCGCGATCAGCGGCGCCCACGTGGTGAGCGCCGCTGATCGCGGCCGAGTGTCAGCTAATTATCATAGCTGACACCCGGCTCAATGTGTCAGGGGCGGTCACGGACACGATCGCGGTGTACCGGGGGTTAAAAGGAAGCATCGGCAGGGAGGGGGCTCCCTCCGTGCTTCCCTGAGCCCCCCACGGCAGCGCAATGTGCAGTGCTGCTGCGGGGGGCTCTTTCCCTGCAGGTCCCCGGATCCAATATGGCGACGGGGACCTCCGGGGGCCTGCAGGAAGCTGGCTTCCTCAGTGCCTGCAAAGCGCAGGCATGAGGAAGCCTGTGCAGTGCCTGTGACAGATCGCTGATCTGTCACAGTGATCTGTGATGTGACAGATCAGCGATCTGTCACAGGACAGTTATGTCCCCCCTGGGACATTGTAATAAAGTAAAAAAAAATTAAAAAAAGTGTAAAAATAATAAAAAAAAAATCGCTAAATAAATTAAAAAAAAAAAAAAAAAAATATTCCCCAAAAAATTCATTTTTTGCAAATAAAAAAACCCAAAAACAATAAAAGTACACATATTTGGTATCGCCGCGTCCGTAACGACCCGCCCTATAAAACTGTCCCAATAGTTAACCCCTTAAGTGAACCCCTTAAAAAATAAAAATAAAAAACGAAGCAAAAAATAATGATTTATTATCCTACCGCCGAACAAAAAGTGCAATAACGCGCGATCAAAAAGACGCATATAAATATCCATGGTACCGCTGAAAACGTCATCTTGTCCAGCAAAAAACAAGCCACCATACAGCATCATCAGCGAAAAAATAAAAAAGTTATAGCTCGCAGAATAAAGTGATGCAAAAATAATTATTTTTTATATAAAATTGTTTTCATTGCATAAAAGCGCCAAAACATAAAAAAAGACCTAAATGAGGTATCGCTGTAACCGTACTGAACCGAAGAATAAAACTGCCTTATAAATTTTACCGCACCCGGAACGGCATAAACGCACCACCCAAAAGAAATTCATGAAACGCTGGTTTTTGTTCATTCTGCGTCCCAAAAAACGAAATAAAAAGCAATCAAAAAATGTCACATGCCCAAACATGATACCAATAAAAGCGTCAACTCGTCCCGTAAAAAATAAGACCTCACATGACTCGGTGGGTCAAAATATGGAAAAATTATAGCTCTCAATATGTGGTGATGCAAAAACTATTTTTACAATAAAAAGCGTCTTTTAGCGTGCGACAGCTGCCAAACATAAAAACCGCCATAAATAGTAAATCAAACCCCCCGTTATCACCCCTTTAGTTAGGGAAAAATAATAAAATTAAAAAAATGTATTTATTTCCATTTTCCCATTAGGGCTAGGGTTAGGGCTAGGGCTAGGGTTAGGGCTAGGGTTAGGGTTAGGGTTAGGGCTAGGGTTAGGGCTAGGGTTAGGGTTAGGGCTAGGGTTAGGGCTAGGGTTAGAATTGGGGGTTTCCACTATTTGCGTACATGAGGTGCTCTCCAAACGCAACATGGCGTCTGATCTCAATTCCAGCCAATTCTGCGTTGAAAAAGTCAAATGGTGCTCCTTCCCTTCCAAGCTCTGCCATGCACCCAAACAGTGTTTTACCCCCTCATATGGGGTATCAGCCTACTCAGGACAATTTGCAAAACTACTTTTGGGGTCCTATTTCTCCTGTTGCCCTTAGGAAAATAAAAATTTTGGGGCAAAAATATCATTTTTGTGGAAAAAAAATGTTTTGTTATTTTCACGCCTGGACGTTATAAACTTCTGTGAAGCCCTTGTGGGTTCAAAGTTCTCACCACACATCTAGATAAGTTCTTTGGGGGGTCTAGTTTCAAAAATGGGGTCACTTGTGGGGGGTTTCCACTGTTTAGGTACATCAGGGGCTCTCCAAACGCGACATGGCGTCCGATCAGAATTCCAGCCAATTTGCATTGAAAAAGTCAAACGGCGCTCCTTCCCTTCTGAGCTCTGCCATGCGCCGAAACAGTGGTTCCCCCCCACATATCAGGTATCAGCGTACTCAGGACAAATTGCACAATAATTTTTGCAGTCCAATTTCTCCTGTTACCCTTGGTAAAATAAAAAAAATTGAACCTGAAGTAATTTTTTTTGTGAAAAAAAGTTAAATGTTAATTATTTTTAAATATTCAAAAAATTCCTGTGACGCACCTGAAGGGTTAATTAACTCCTTGAATGTGGTTTGTGAATGTGGCACCTTAAGGGGTGCAGTTTTTAGAATGGTGTCACTTTTGGGTATTTTCTATCATATAGACCCCTCAAAGTGGCTTCAAATGTGATGTAGTCCGTAAAAATAAAATGGTGTTGCAAAAATGAGAGATCGCTGGTCAACTTTTAACCCTTATATCTTACTAACAAATAAAAATTTTGGTTCCAAAATTGTGCTGATGTAAAGTAAACATGTGGCAAATGTTACTTATTAAGTTTTTTGTGTGCCATATCTCTGTGGTTTAAGGGCATAAAAATTCAAAGTTGGAAAATTGCGGAATTTTCAAAATTTTCGCCAAATTTCCGTTTTTCTCACAAATAAACGCAAGTTATATGAATGAAATTTTACCACTAACATGAAGTACCATATTTCACGAGAAAAGAATGTCAGAATCACCGGGATCCATGGAAGCGTTTCAGAGTTATTACCTCATAAAGGGACAGTGGTCAGGATTGTAAAAATGGGCCCGGTAGTTAACGTGCAAACCACCCTTGGTAGTGAAGGGGTTAAAGAAAAAGAAAAATATACCTAAACAGAGTATTGGGTATTTTAACAAATGATTAATAAGTTACAGTACAGTAGCGCTCATCCAAAAGAGTCTACCTTGTTGTGGTGGCGGCTTAAAATTCTTTTGGCCAGAACAAAAGCTGCTGGCTATATGTATGATCTGGGAAATGTTAATGTGTGATTGGTGAGGACGTGGTGCAGAAGTGGAGTTTTTCCAAGAGTGGGTAGTGGGACTCTTGTGGGGTGGAGGCAGGGCTGGGGTGGAGCCTGGACGGAGTCTCAAGGGGGTCCAAACATTTTTACAGTATGGTGCCCTGAAATTCCTAATGGCAGCCCTGCTGGGCAGAAACACAGCGTTTCTCTTGCAAACTAGCGCTTTTGACAATGAGTGCTTGATCTTTAATGCTTGCCATGGCCACAGTAAACGCTCTTGTCTGGTTACTGTAGTGTAGTGATTGTCCTGTTTGCCATCCTCCTGAAAGTTCCCTGTTTTGATCCCGGGCAGAAAAATGTGGCTTTTCTTTGTTTTGATCACAAACGTATATTGTTGGCTTAATTATCCTTAGTTAGCATATTCTATTGCTGGTTTAATGAGCTTTACTTTTACCAATGTGATTATTTCTACCCGTTTTTGCTTTTGGCAAGCATGTGTGTTTTTGACAGTGTCTAAGTGTTCCTAATTCAAGTAACACCTGATAGGATCAAGGTGCGAAAGCAGGCATCTAGGTGCTTTTTCTTTTTGGCTTTTGGACAAAGGCATGAGAATGTTTTGTGGAGCATGGTTTTGTTTCCCTGTTTGTTCTTTTTCTCCAATAGCCTGACAAATGAAAGGTTTCTGTGTTGCAAAATGCACTTTGTCCTGTCTTCAGACATAGAGGAAGACCTCTTGACTTTGGCTGGATGTTTTTTTCTTTTTCAAGTTCATTTCAGCATGTTTAAACATCTTTAGCTTTGCACGTAGTTTCCGAAGTGTAGTGGTTGTCACGTTCATCTCACACGTGAACGGTCCCCAGTTCGAAAATGGATAGAAGCATGACCTTAGGCGTTGATATTAAAGCTTTTGACGTTGAGTCTTTGTTCTCGATGGCTCGTCATGACCACAGTAACCTTCCGCAGCCGGTTTCTGTAGTGTAGTGGTTATCACGTTCGCCTAACACGAGAAAGGTCCCCAGTTCGAAAATGGATAGAAGCATGACCTTAGGCGTTGATATTAAAGCTTTTGACGTTGAGTCTTTATTCTCGATGGCTCGTCATGACCACAGTAACCTTCCGCAGCCGGTTTTTGTAGTGTAGTGGTAATCACGTTCGCCTAACACGCGAAAGGTCCACAGTTTGAAACTGGGCAGAAACACGCTGTTACCCTTTGGTATCCAAGCTTTTGACTTTCAGTTCTTGATCTCGATTGCTTGTTGTCACCACAGTAAGCGCCTGCTTCTGGTTTCTGTAGTGTAGCAGTTATCATGTTTGCCTCACACGCGAAAGGTCCCCAGTTCGAAACTGGGCAGAAACAAGGCTTTTCTCTTGGAAAATGATCTTTTTGACTTTCATTGCTTGTTCTTTATTGCTTGCCATGACCACAGCATTTTTTGTTGTTTTGAATTGGTTGGTTTCTGTAGTGTAGCCGTTATCATGTTCATTTTACATGCGAAAGGTCCTCAGTTCGAAACTGGGCAGAAACACAGCGTTTCTCTTGTAAACTAGCGCTTTTGACAATGAGTGCTTGATCTTTAATGCTTGCCATGACCACAGTAAACGCTCTTGTCTGGTTACTGTAGTGTAGTGATTGTCCTGTTTGCCATCCTCCTGAAAGTTCCCTGCTTTGATCCCGGGCAGAAACACGTGGCATTTCTTTATTTTGATCACAAACGTATATTGTTGGCTTAACCCCTTCCTGACATGAGACGTACTATCCCGTCCACAGTACCCGGGCCCGTATGACCGGGGACGGGATAGTACGTCTACCGCGATCAGCGGCGCCCATGTGGTGAGCGCCGCTAATCGCGGCCGGGTGTCAGCTGATTATCACAGCTGACACCCGGCACAATGTGTCAGGGGCGGTCACGGACCGCCCCCGACACGTTAACCCCTTGCACACCGCGATCAAACATGATCGCGGTGTACCGGGGGTTAAAGGGAAGCATCGGCAGGGAGGGGGCTCCCTCCATGCTTCCCTGAGCCCCCCACGGCAGCGCAATGTGCAGCGCTGCTGCGGGGGGCTCCTTTCCTCCAGGCCCCCGAATCCAAGATGGCGACGGGGGCCTTCGGGGGCCTGGGGAAGCTGGCTTCCTCAGTGCCTGCAAAGCGCATGCATGAGGAAGCCTTGTGCACTGCCTGTGACAGATTGCTGATCTGTCACAGTGATCTGTGATGTGACAGATCAGCGATCTGTCACAGGACAGTGATGTCCCACCTGGGACTATGTAATAAAGTTAAAAAAAATATTAAAAAAAAGTGTAAAAATAAATTAAAAAAAATCGCCAAATAAATTAGTAAAAAAAAAAAAATATTCCCCAATAAATTCATTTTTTGAAAATAATAAAAAAAAAAACAATAAAAGTACACATATTAGGTATCGCCGCATCCGTAACGACCTGCCCTATAAAACTGTCCCAATAGTTAACCCCTTTAGCGAACCCCTTAAAAAACAAAAATAAAAAACGAAGCAAAAAATAATGATTTATTATCATACCGCCAAACAAAAAGTGCAATAACGCGCGATCAAAAAGACGCATATAAATATCCATGGTACCGCTGAAAACGTCATCTTGTCCCGCAAAAAACAAGCCACCATACAGCATCATCAGTGAAAAAATAAAAAAGTTATAACTCGCAGAATAAAGCGATGCAAAAATAATTATTTTTTATATAAAATAGTTTTCATTGCATAAAACTGACAAAAACATAAAAAAACGACCTAAATGAGGTATCGCTGTAACCGTACTGACCCAAAGAATAAAACCGCTTTATCAATTTTACCGCACGCGGAACGGTGTAAACGCACCCCCCCCAAAAGAAATTCATGAAACGCTGGTTTTTGTTCATTCTGCGTCACAAAAATCGGAATAAAAAGCGATCAAAAAATTTCACGTGCCCGAAAATGGTACCAATAAAAACGTCAACTCGTCCCGCAAAAAATAAGACCTCACATGACTCTGTGGGTCAAAATAAGGAAAAATTATAGCTCTCAATATGTGGTGATGCAAAAACTATTTTTACAATAAAAAGCGTCTTTTAGCGTGCGACAGCCGCCAAACATAAAAACCGCCATAAATAGTAAATCAAACCCCCCGTTATCACCCCCTTAGTTAGGGAAAAATAATAAAATAAAAAAATGTATTTATTTCCATTAGGGTTAGGGCTAGGGGTGTGTTGGGGTAGGGTTAGGGTAGGGTTAGGGTTAGGGCTAGGGCTAGGGCTAGGGCTAGGGCTAGGGTTAGGGCTAGGGTTAGGGCTAGGGTTAGGGTTAGGGCTAGGGTTAGGGCTAGGGTTAGGGGCGTGTTGGGGTTCAGGTTGGAGTTAGAATTGGGGGTTTCCACTGTTTGGGCACATCAGGGGCTCTCCAAATGCAACAAGGCGTCTGATCTCAATTCCAGCCAATTCTGAGTTGAAAAAGTCAAATGGTGCTCCTTCCCTTCCAAGCTCTGCTATGCGCCCAAACAGTGTTTTACCCCCACATGTAGGGTATCAGCCTACTCAGGACAAATTGCAAAACAATTTTTGGGGTCCAATTTCTCCTGTTACCCTTAGGAAAATAAAAAATTGGGGGCAAAAATATCATTTTTGTGGAAAAAAATGATTTTTTTATTTTCACGTCCGAGCGTTATAAACTTCTGTGAAGCACTTGGGGGTTCAAAGTGCTCACCACACATCTAGAAAAGTTCCGTGGGGGTCTAGTGTCCAAAATGGGGTCACTTGTGGGGAGTTTCAATAGTTTAGGTACATCAGGGGCTCTCCAAACGCACATGACACCCGCAGACCATTCCATCAAAGTATGCATTCCAAAACGTCACTGCTTCCCTTCCGAGCCCCGACGTGTGTCCATACAGTAGTTTTCTCCCACATATGGGAAATCAGCGTACTCAGGACAAATTGGACAACAACTTTTGGGGTCCAATTTCTCCTGGTACCCTTGGGAAAATAAAAAAATGGTGACTAAAAGATCATGTTTGTGGAAAAAATACGAATTTTTTATTTTCACGCCCGGGCGTTGTAAACTTCTGTGAAGCACTGGGGGGGTCAAAGTGCTCACCACACATCTAGATAAGTTCCTTGGGGGGTCTAGTTTACAAAATGATGTCATTTGTGAGGGGTTTCCACTGTTTAGGTACATTAGGGGCTCTCCAAAGGCAACATGACACCCGCAGACCATTCCATCAAAGTCTGCATTCCAAAACATCACTACTTCCCTTCCGAGCCCCGACGTGTGTCCATACAGTAGTTTTCTCCCACATATGGGGTATCAGCATACTCAGGACAAATTGGACAACAACTTTTGGGGTCCAATTTCTCCTGGTACCCTTGAGAAAATAAAAAAATGGTGACTAAAAGATCATGTTTGTGGAAAAAATACGAATTTTTTATTTTCACGCCCGGGCGTTGTAAACTTCTGTGAAGCACTGGGGGGGTCAAAGTGCTCACCACACATCTAGATAAGTTCCTTGGGGGGTCTAGTTTACAAAATGGTGTCATTTGTGGGGGGTTTCCACTGTTTAGGTACATTAGGGGCTCTCCAAAGGCAACATGACACCCGCAGACCATTCCATCAAAGTCTGCATTCCAAAACGTCACTACTTCCCTTCCGAGCCCCGACGTGTGCCCATACAGTAGTTTTCTCCCACATATGGGGTATCAGCATACTCAGGACAAATTGGACAACAACGTTTGGGGTCCAATTTCTCCTGGTACCCTTGGGAAAATAAAAAAATGGTGACTAAAAGATCATGTTTGTGGAAAAAATACGAATTTTTTATTTTCACGCCCGGGCGTTGTAAACTTCTGTGAAGCACTGGGGGGGTCAAAGTGCTCACCACACATCTAGATAAGTTCCTTAGGGGGTCTAGTTTCCAAAATGGTGTCATTTGTGGGGGGTTTCCACTATTTTGGTACATCAGGGGTTTTCCAAACGCGACATGGTGTCCGATCTCAATTCCAGCCAAAAACGTCAAGTGGCGCTGCTTCCCTTCCGAGCTCTGCCATGCGCCCAAATAGTGGTTTACCCCCACATGTGGGGTATCAGCGTACTCAGGACAAATTGCACAATAACTTTTAGGGTCCTGTTACCCTTGGGAAAATAAGAATTGAGGGTGAAAAGATCATTTTTGTGGAAAAAAATATGATTTTTTAATTGTATGGCTTTATGTTATAAACTTCTGTGAAGCCCATGGGGGTTCAAAGTTCTCACCACACATCTAGATAAGTACCTTGGGGGGTCTAGTTTCCAAAATGGGGTCACTTGTAGGGGGTTTCCACTGTTTAGGTACATCAGGGACTCTCCAAACATGACATGGCGTCCAATCTGAATTCCAGCCAATTTTGCATTGAAAAAGTCAAACTGCGCTCCTTCCATTCTGAGCTCTGCCATGCGCCGAAACAGTCGTTCCCCCCCACATATCAGGTATCTGCGTACTCAGGACAAACTGCACAATAACTTTTGCAGTTCAATTTCTCCTGTTACCCTTGGTAAAATAAAAAAAATTGAACCTGAAGTATTTTTTTTACGAAAAAAAGTTAGATGTTCATTTTTTTTTAAATATTCAAAAAATTTCATGTGACGCACCTAAAGGGTTAATAAACTTCTTGAATGTGGTTTTGAGCACCTTAAGGGGTGCAGTATTTAGAATGGTGTCACTTTTGGGTATTTTCTATCATATAGACCCCTCAAAGTGGCTTCAAATGTGATGTGGTCCTAAAAATAAAATGGTGTTGTAAAAATGAGAAATCGCTGGTCAACTTTTAACCCTTATAACTTCCTAACAAAAAAAAATTTTGGTTCCAAAATTGTGCTGATGTAAAGTAATCATGTGGGAAATGTTAGTTATCAAGTTTTTTGTGTGCCGTATCTCTGTGATTTAAGGGCATAAAAATTCAAAGTTGGAAAATTGCGAAATTTTCAAAATTTTCGCCAAATTTCCGTTTTTCTCACAAATAAACGCAAGTTATTTGAATGAAATTTTACCACTAACATGAAGTACAATATGTCACGAGAAAACAATGTCAGAATCACCAGGATCCATGGAAGCGTTTCAGAGTTATTACCTCATAAAGGGACAGTGGTCAGAATTGTAAAAATTGGCCCGGTCATGAACGTGCAAACCACCCTTGGGGGTGAAGGGGTTAATTAGCCTTAGTTAGCATATTCTATTGCTGGTTTAATGAGCATTACTTTTACCAATGTGATTATTTCTACCCGTTTTTGCTTTTGGCAAGCATGTGTGTTTTTGACAGTGTCTAAGTGTTCCTAATTCAAGTAACACCTGATAGGATCAAGGTGCGAAAGCAGGCATCTAGGTGCTTTTTCTTTTTGGCTTTTGGACAAAGGCATGAGAATGTTTTGTGGAGCATGGTTTTGTTTCCCTGTTTGTTCTTTTTCTCCAATAGCCTGACAAATGAAAGGTTCCTGTGTTGCAAAATGCACTTTGTCCTGTCTTTAGACATAGAGGAAGACCTCTTGACTTTGGCTGGCTGTTTTTTTCTTTCTCAAGTTCATTTCAGCATGTTTAAACATCTTTAGCTTTGCAATGGAGTTTCTGAAGTGTAGTGGTTGTCACGTTCACCTCACACGCGAACGGTCCCCAGTTCGAAACTGGATAGAAGCATGACATTAGGTGTTGATATTAAAGCTTTTGACGTTGAGTCTTTGTTCTCGATGGCTCGTCATGACCACAGTAACCTTCCGCATCCGGTTTCTGTAGTGTAGTGGTTATCACGTTCGCCTAACACGTGAAAGGTCCCCAGTTCGAAACTGGGCAGAAACACGCTGTTACCCTTTGGTATCTAAGCTTTTGACTTTCAGTTCTTGATCTCGATTGCTTGTTGTCACCACAGTAAGCGCTTGCTTCCGGTTTCTGTAGTGTAGCGGTTATCACGTTCGACTCACACGCGAAAGGTCCCCAGTTCGAAACTGTGCAGAAACACAGCTTTTTCTCTTGGAAAACGATCTTTTTGACTTTCAGTGCTTGTTCTTTATTGCTTGCCATGACCACAGCATTTTTTTTTTTTTTTTTTAAAAATCGGTTGGTTTCTGTAGTGTAGCGGTTATCACGTTCACTTTACACGTGAAAGGTCCTCAGTTCGAAACTGGGCAGAAACACAGCGTTCCTCTTGCAAACTAGCGCTTTTGACAATGAGTGCTTGATCTTTAACGCTTGCCATGACCACAGTAAACGCTCTTGTCTGGTTACTGTAGTGTAGTGATTGTCCTGTTTGCCATCCTCCTGAAAGTTCCCTGTTTTGATCCCGGGCAGAAACATGTGGCTTTTCTTTATTTTGATCACAAATGTATATTGTTGGCTTAGGCCTCTTTCACACATCAGGTTTTCGCCGTCAGGCGCGATCCGTCGCTTTTGACAGAAACCGGATCCGGCGAAATGCAATGCCGGATCCGGTTTCCCCCCCATTGACTTGCCTTTGCGCCGGATCGCGCCGGATGGCCATGCGTTTCATCCGGTTTTCGCCGGATTCGGCAATGTGTCGCAATGTGTCGCGATCCGGCGTCTGGAAAAAACGTCTACTGTAACGTTTTTTGTCTCCGGCGAAAAAGCCGTACCCGCCGGATCCGGCGCGTCCGGCTTTTTCACACAATGAAAGCCTATGAGCGCCGCAATGCGCCGGATTCGGCGAAAGCCTGATCCGGCGGCCGGATCCGGTTTTTTTGTCTGAGCATGCTCAGTAGCTCTGCCCACAGGAGATATATAAAAGCAAGACAATGGGACCCTCAGCCACACCCAACATGCCACCCAAGCCAAGAATCAGGAGCAGGAGAATGCAGCAGACATCTGCAGCAGCACCATCAGCACCACCCCAAATGGAGCAGCATGCTGAACAACGGGAGGGGAGTCCAGAAGCAGATGAGAGATGGTAATTATCAAATCCCCCATTCCTCCAAACTAGGGCCATGGAATATCAAGATATTCATAGGCCCTTTGTTTCTCTTTATTCAACATCCGCCAAAGAGATGCAGCAGCAGCAGAAATGGCATCACTGGCAGCAGCAATACCCACAGCCATGGAGTCTGGCCATCAACAGGACAGCACATCTTCTTCTGGGAGCCCTCCCTCGCATCGTCAGCGTTTGACGGTAAGTTTTTATTTCCAAAATCCATCATCTCTGTAATATATGTCTATTCATGGCCTTTTATTTCAAAACAGGAATCACAAGATGAAGAGGAGCTCCCAGAAGAAGAAGGAAGGGGTGGACAGACACCTGGAATGGGCTCACAATTCGTAAGTTTTTTGCATCAAACGCAGAAACACAACATCACACTACACACAACACATAGAAAACAATGTTCTGCAGACCACACACAGCAAACAAATGCCTACATCCAAACACATAACATTTTTTGTTTTCTTCTCTAGTCTTCCCAATCTGGTGCTCGGCCAAGAGGTCCTCGCAGTGCCTCCCAGGGTTGTCGGCGACAGCAACGCGGCGGTCACCAGCGTGTAAGTATAAATATTTTTGCTTTGTTTTTTTGCACTTTTTATTTCATTTCTTTTGTGGAGGCTAATTATGTTATTTTTGTCTTTTTCTTTAACAGCCTTCACAGCGTGCTCCCGACTCTGACGGTGAGGATGGAGGGATTGATGTGGACCGCCTCATCGATCTCGTCAGAGAAAGGGAGCCGCTCTGGAATATGGCTGACCGCCGCCACGCAGACCTGATTGTTACCCGACGACTCTGGGAGAAAATCTGTTCTCTCCTTGTGGGCCGCTGGGAGGACCTCGAAGCTCGGGCCCAGATTAAAGAGCGTAAGTATATACAGTACCGGTTGCTTGATGTAAACCAGTGTTTCCTGAACTCCAGTCCTCGTGGTCCCCACGGATCATGTGTTCAGGATTTCTATTTACTATGGAAATCCTGAAAACATGACCCCTGGGGACCATGAGGACTGGAGTTTGTGAAACACTGATGTTGTATACTAACCACTCCTTTCTCGTTTCAGGGAACAGAATTGTGAATCGGTGGCGGTCTGTGAGGGATCGTTTCAAGAAGGAGTTCAATAAAGAGATGCGGGCCCCGAGTGGATCTGGAGGACGCAGGAGCAAGTACAAGTACGCAGAAGCCCTGTCGTTCCTCCGGGAAACAATGCTCACCAGAAGGTAAATATTACACACCACATGTGAAAAAAATGTTAGATGTAACTTTTTTTTTCAGCCAGGGCCATACCATGTCAGTATTTTAATTGTTTTTTTTTCTCTTTATTACACAGCACGGTGAGCAGCACTCGGGAGCCTGCACGATTGGACCCTTCTGAGGCGATCCCTGAGGAGACCGGCACCGAGGGACACTTCGACCGCCCCGGTACATCTGCACCTTCCCAGCCTTCCCACACATTCAACCCATCTGTCCCATCCACCAGCACAGGAGCATCGTGGCCGCCTACATTACATGAAGCTGCTGGTGAGGAGATCGCTTTCCCTTTACCCCACCCTTCTGCCCCTGCCACCTCTAGTACACCTGCGGGTACTGGGCGGCAGCGGCAGAGGGGTCAGGAAAAGAGTTATGCGCAAGAGTTCTTGCATCTGAATGCATCTTTCCAGAACTGTCTCAAAGTCTTGTCAGAGTAAATCTCCGCAGGCTTTCAGCAGATCAACTCCAGCATTCTGGAGGTGAAGACACTTCTGCAAACCATGCATTCAGAAGCAAGATCTTCGCCAAACCACACCTTTTTCAGGTCTGTTGTGGAGCGCATGGCAACACTATCTCCTACCCAGCAGATGCATGTAATGCATTCGTGCCACGGTGCTCTACAGCAGGTTACCTCCCAACCTCCACCTCCCACCACTGTAGTTCCTCCACCTGCACCCCCTCCAGCCACTTTCCATCCTCCCCCTCCTGTTACATCTGCACCCCCTCCAGCCACTTTCCATCCTCCCCCTCCTATTACATCTGCACCCCCTCCAGCCACTTTCCATCCTCCCCCTCCTATTACATCTGCACCCCCTCCAGCCACTTTCCATCTTCCCCCTCCTATTACATACCAGCAACCTCACCAGTACCAGACATCTCCCCACTTCCAGCAACCTGCCCCGTACCAAACTCCTTCTCCGTACCAAACTCCTTCCCCGTACCAAACTCCTTCCCCATACAACTTTCCATCAACATCATCTGCTCCTACAGTCCCTGCCCAACCCTCCACTCCACCGCCCACCACCTTTTCTGCCTCCCACATGTCCACCCATTCTGTAGCTTTTTCCACACCTTCACCTCTAACTGTTCCTTCCCCACCACGATCCCAGTCCTCTCTCCACACACCCAGTGTCGAAGTGTCCCGCAGCCCCTCCAGCAGTATTTCCACCCCACAGTATACCGATTTGTAATGTTTTTTTTTTGTAATAAAAATGCCCATTGGGTTTAAAACCTTTATTAAAAAAGTTTTTTGCACTTTAAAAACAAAAAAAAAAAAAAAATTTAAATAAAAGTTAAATTATCGTTTCACAATGGTTGTCTGTCTTTTCTTTCTGTGGCGAACTATGTTTTAAAAAAAGGTTACATACAGGGTATTTCAAAGGTAAAAAGGTATTCAAAACCAGGTATATAACTGTGGGTAAATTTTAGCTTTTTGCCACAGTTGTGTTCCTGGTTGTGTTTGAAGCAAAGTATTTCACCTAAAAAGTTGTGTTTATTGTTGGTGATTTCCTACCAATGTACACGACTTTTGTTAAAAGGTGAAATACTTTGCATAAAACACAACCAGGTACACACCTGTGGCCTAAAGGTAAAAATAGTAAGACCATGACAAGATAGCCAACTTTGGTTGGCAAAGGTATATACTGTTGGTCCAGAAGGTACACAAGTTTAGGGCACAAATCTTTCACACTCTGTCATCCCAGTGTACTCTGCCTTGAGGTGACATAAAGTATAGTGGAAAATTGTCCCTGAAACCGTCACAGAACTTCTAGTGGTAATATTTCCAATGACAACATCCATCTTCGCCAGTAACTTGCTCTTCTCTCCAACCTGCACTTTCTTCTCTACAACCTGTCAAAGAAGGGCTGTAGGAACATGCTATATCTAGTTTTCCAGTAGCCAATCCCGTTCGGAAGGCCACAAGGGTCAATTTTAAAAACCGGATCCGGCGAAAAAACGGATAGAAAAACGGATGAACCGGATGAGACGGATCCGGTTTTGTCTGTCAAGAACAAGACGGATCCGGCAGAAAACCGGATCCGGCACTTCAGGTTTTACAAAACATTTGCCGGATCAGGCATTCCGGCACGACGCCGGATCGCGCCTGACGCCGAAAACCTGATGTGTGAAAGTAGCCTTAATTAGCCTTAGTTAGCATATTCTATTGCTGGTTTAATGAGTATTACTTTTACCAATGTGATTATTTCTAACCGTTTTTGCTTTTGGCAAGCATGTGTGTTTTTGACAGTGTCTAAGTGTTCCTAATTCAAGTAACACCTGATAGGATCAAGGTGCGAAAGCAGGCATCTAGGTGCTTTTTCTTTTTGGCTTTTGGACAAAGGCATGAGAATGTTTTGTGGAGCATGGTTTTGTTTCCCTGTTTGTTCTTTTTCTCCAATATCCTGACAAATGAAAGGTTCCTGTGTTTCAAAATGCACTTTGTCCTGTCTTCAGACATAGAGGTAGACCTCTTGACTTTGGCTGGCTGTTTTTTTCTTTTTCAAGTTCATTTCAGCATGTTTAAACATCTTTATCTTTGCATGGAGTTTCTGAAGTGTAGTGGTTGTCACGTTCACCTCACACGCGAATGGTCCCCAGTTTGAAACTGGATAGAAGCATGACATTAGGCGTTGATATTAAAGCTTTTGACGTTGAGTCTTTGTTCTCAATGGCTCGTCATGACCACAGTAACCTTCCGCAGCCGGTTTCTGTAGTGTAGTGGTTATCACGTTCGCCTAACATGCGAAAGGTTCCCAGTTCGAAACTGGGCAGAAACACGCTGTTACCCTTTGGTATCCAAGCTTTTGACTTTCAGTTCTTGATCTTGATTGCTTGTTGTCACCACAGTAAGCACTTGCATCCGGTTTCTGTAGTGTAGCGGTTATCACGTTCGCCTCACACGTGACAGGTCCCCAGTTAGAAACTGGGAAGAAACACAGCTTTTTCTCTTGGAAAACGATCTTTTTGACTTTCAGTGCTTGTTCCTTATTGCTTGCCATGACCACAGCATTTTTTTTTTTTTTGAATCGGTTGGTTTCTGTAGTGTAGCGGTTATCACGTTCGCTTTACACGTGAAAAGTCCTCAGTTCGAAACTGGGCAGAAACACAGCGTTCCTCTTGCAAACTAGTGCTTTTGACAATGAGTGCTTGATCTTTAATGCTTGCCATGACCACAGTAAACTCTCTTGTCTGGTTACTGTAGTGTAGTGATTGTCCTGTTTGCCATCCTCCTGAAAGTTCCCTGTTTTGATCCCGGGCAGAAACATGTGGCTTTTCTTTATTTTGATCACAAACGTATATTGTTGGCTTAATTAGCATTAGTTAGCATATTCTATTGCTGGTTTAATGAGCATTACTTTTACCAATGTGATTATTTCTACCCGTTTTTGCTTTTGGCAAGCATGTGTGTTTTTGACAGTGTCTAAGTGTTCCTAATTCAAGTAACAACTGATAGGATCAAGGTGCGAAAGCAGGCATCTAGGTGCTTTTTCTTTTTGGCTTTTGGACAAAGGCATGAGAATGTTTTGTGGAGCATGGTTTTGTTTCCCTGTTTGTTCTTTTTCTCCAATAGCCTGACAAATGAAAGGTTCCTGTGTTGCAAAATGCACTTTGTCCTGTCTTCAGACATAGAGGAAGACCTCTTGACTTTGGCTGGCTGTTTTTTTCTTTTTCAAGTTCATTTCAGCATGTTTAAACATCTTTAGCTTTGCATGGAGTTTCTGAAGTGTAGTGGTTGTCACGTTCACCTCACACGCGAACGGTCCCCAGTTAGAAACAGGATAGAAGCATGACATTAGGTGTTGATATTAAAGCTTTTGACGTTGAGTCTTTGTTCTCGATGGCTCATCATGACCACAGTAACCTTCCGCAGCTCGATTCTGTAGTGTAGTGGTTATCACGTTTGCCTAACACACGAAAGGTCCCCAGTTCGAAACTGGGCAGATACACGCTGATAGGCTGGTTTCACATTTATGTTTTTTTTTTGCGGTATTTTAGCGCTAAATAGCGCATGCGTTTTTTTTCTCCTATACTTTGCATGGGATGCGCTTATGTGCGCATACACATGCGTTTGTACTCTTTTTACCGCGCATGCGTTTTTTTGCGGTATGCGCTTGTGTGCACAAAATGCAACCTGTTGCATTTTTTGAGCGTCCGACTTGCCTCAAAACAATGCATGCACGCGCAATGCATTTTTTTACAGCAAGACACCCATTATAAGTCTATGGTGAGCATATGTGCGCATTGGCATGCTTATGTATGCGTTTTTTTGCACATGCGTTTTTTTTTTTTACCATTAGTTTAGACAATGGAATTTAGGGGTTTGGGTTAGAGTTAGGGTTAGTTAAGGGGGTTTAGGGTTAGGGTTAGGGTTAGGGTCAGGGTCAGGGTTAGGATCAGGGTATGGTTTGGTTAAGGGTTAGGGTTAGGGTCAGGGTCAGGGTTAGGGTTAGGATCAGGGTATGGTTTGGTTAAGGGTTAGGGTTAGGGTTAGGGTCAGGGCTAGGGTCAGGGTCAGGGTTAGGGTTAGGATCAGGGTATGGTTTGGTTAAGGGTTAGGGTTAGGGTCAGGGTCAGGGTTAGGGTTAGGGTCAGGGTTAAGGTTAGGGTCAGGGTTAGGGTTAGGGTTAGGGTCAGGGTTAGGGTTAGGATCAGGGTATGGTTTGGTTAAGGGTTAGGGTCAGGGTCAGGGTTAGGGTTAGGATCAGGGTATGGTTTGGTTAAGAGTTAGGGTTAGGGTCAGGGTTAGGGTTAGGGTTAGGGTTAGGGTCAGGGTTAGGGTCAGGGTTAGGGTTAGGGTTAGGGTCACGGTCAGGGTTAGGGTTAGGGTTAGGGTCAGGGTTAGGGTTAGTAAAGTCATGGTTTGGGTTAGTGTGAGAGGCCACCTAATGTTGGAAAAAAACGCAAACGCGGTAAAAACGCACTAAAAACGCATACAAACGCATAAAAACGCTGCATTTTTTTCATGCATGCTCATAAAAATGCTTGAAAAAAACGCAGCATCTGTATGCTTTTTTATGCGTTTTTTAAATGCGTTTTTTTGCGGGAAAAACGCGCTGCAAAAAAAAGCAAGTGTGAAACTAGCCTTACCCTTTGGTATCCAAGCTATTGACTTTCAGTTCTTGATCTCGATTGCTTGTTGTCACCACAGTAAGCGCTTGCATCCGGTTTCTGTAGTGTAGCGGTTATCACATTCGCCTCACACGTGACAGGTCCTCAGTTCGAAACTGGGCAGAAACACTGCTTTTCTCTTGGAAAACGATCTTTTTGACTTTCAGTGCTTGTTCTTTATTGCTTGCCATGACCACAGCATTTTTTGTTTTTTTTTTAATCGGTTGGTTTCTGTAGTGTAGCGGTTATCACTTTCGCTTTACACGCGAAAGGTCCTCAGTTCGAAACTGGGCAGCAGGGCCGCCATCAGGGCATTACTGCCCTTACTACTGTATGGGGCCCCATGAACAGTAGCAAAAGGAGGGGCCCGGAAGCGCTGGCAGGCCGGGCCCTCCTCTCTTGATACTGCTGTTTGGGCTACAGGTGCAATAGGTCATGGCCGCTGCAAGCCAGATACCTAACAACACCGCGGTGATTTAAAGATACACCTACAGTGTTGTTAGTGAATGCGGCGGCCAGAATTCAGTGCTGTACCTTTAAAGCAGCAGCAGGACCAAGTGCATCATGGTCCTGATGCAGGTCATGTGACAGACTGCGCGCTCTTCTTCATTCTCCAGCAGAGCAGCAACATGTCATGTCATGTTTCTGGGAGACAGAAGATGCTGAAATCGGCAGAGGCAGAGGAGGCGGGCAGTGTGCCAGGACTTGCAGGAAGTTGCAGAGGGGAGTGAGGTGAGGAGATGGCAATCTGCTGAGGAGATGGGAGGCTGCTGAGGTGAGGAGATGGAGGCTGCTGAGGTGTGGAGATGGGAGGCTGCTGAGGTGAGGAGATGGGAGGCTGCTGAGGTGAGGAGATGGGAGGCTGCTGAGGTGAGGAGATGGGAGGCTGCTGAGGTGTGGAGATGGGAGGCTGCTGAGGTGTGGAGATGGGAGGCTGCTGAGGAGAGGAGATGGGAGGCTGCTGAGGTGTGGAGATGGGAGGCTGCTGAGGTGTGGAGATGGGAGGCTGCTGAGGAGAGGAGATGGGAGGCTACTGAGGTGAGGAGATGGAGGCTGGTGAGGAGATGGGAGGCTGCTGAGGAGATGGGAGGCTGCTGAGGAGATGGGAGGCTGCTGAGGAGAGGAGATGGGAGGCTACTGAGGTGAGGAGATGGGAGGCTGCTGAGGAGATGAGAGGCTGCTGAGGTGAGGAGATGGGAGGCTGCTGAGGAGAGGAGTTGGGAGGCTGCTGAGGAGAGGAGATGGGAGGCTGCTGAGGAGAGGAGATGGGAGGCTACTGAGGTGAGGAGATGGAGGCTGGTGAGGAGATGGGAGGCTGCTGAGGAGATGGGAGGCTGCTGAGGTGAGGAGATGGGAGGCTGCTGAGGAGAGGAGATGGGAGGCTGCTGAGGAGAGGAGATGGGAGGCTGCTGAGGAGAGGAGATGGGAGGCTGCTGAGGTTTGGAGATGGGAGGCTGCTGAGGTGTGGAGATGGGAGGCTGCTGAGGTGAGGAGATGGGAGGCTGCTGAGGAGAGGAGATGGGAGGCTGCTGAGGAGAGGAGATGGGAGGCTGCTGAGGTTTGGAGATGGGAGGCTGCTGAGGTGTGGAGATGGGAGGCTGCTGAGGAGAGGAGATGGGAGGCTGCTGAGGTGTGGAGATGGGAGGCTGCTGAGGTGAGGAGATGGGAGGCTGCTGAGGAGATGGGAGGCTGCTGAGGCGAGGAGATGGGAGGCTGCTGACGTGTGGAGATGGGAGGCTGCTGAGGTGTGGAGATGGGAGGCTGCTGACGTGTGGAGATGGGAGGCTGCTGAGGAGAGGAGATGGGAGGCTACTGAGGTGAGGAGATGGAGGCTGGTGAGGAGATGGGAGGCTGGTGAGGAGATGGGAGGCTGCTGAGGAGATGGGAGGCTGCTGAGGTGAGGAGATGGGAGGCTGCTGAGGTGTGGAGATGGGAGGCTGCTGAGGTGTGGAGATGGGAGGCTGCTGAGGTGTGGAGATGGGAGGCTACTGAGGTGAGGAGATGGAGGCTGGTGAGGAGATGGGAGGCTGGTGAGGAGATGGGAGGCTGCTGAGGAGAGGAGATGGGAGGCTGCTGAGGTGTGGAGATGGGAGGCTGCTGAGGTGAGGAGATGGGAGGCTGCTGAAGAGATGGGAGGCTGCTGAGGTGAGGAGATGGGAGGCTGCTGACGTGTGGAGATGGGAGGCTGCTGACGTGTGGAGATGGGAGGCTGCTGACATGTGGAGATTGGAGGCTGCTGAGGCGACCAAAAAAATTCTAGAATTCCACTTTTTTCAATTTCAACGCACTTTGAATTTTTTTCCCATTTTCGAGTACGCTATTTGATAAAGCCAATCATGTCATTCAAAAGTACAACTCGTCCTGCAAAAAACAAGCCCTCACACGGCCATATTGATGGAAAAATAAAAAGTGGGTATATATGACTGGGAAACATCTTTATTTGGGAAACTAGCTGAAGAGCCCGGCGCTGCCCGGGCATAGTAACTAACTGTGGTAAGTTATAGCAAATTATAATTATCCGCCATCCCATAGTCCCGTGCCCATATACCCATCATACATATCCTCCATCCCATAGTCCCGTGCCCATATACCCATCATACATATCCTCCATCCCATAGTCCCATGCCCATATACCCATCATACATATCATCCATCCCATAGTCCCATGCCCATATACCCATCATACATATCCTCCATCCCATAGTCCGGTGCCCATATACCCATCACACATCCTCCATCCCATAGTCAACCATAGTGACATCATAATGAGGGGCGGGGCTTGATGCGCACACACTGGTTCCCCAGTATGCAAATAGGGGCATTATAACATCACAATGAGGGGCGGGGCTTGACGCGCACACACTTTTTCCTCATTATGTAGATAGGGGCAAAATTGGTGAATTGGAACGCACGGGGTTAAAATTTTGCCTCACAACATAGCCTAGGACACTCTCGGGTCCAGACATGTGACGTGTGACATTTTGTGGCTGTAGCTGCGATGGTGCAGATGCCTATCCCGGACATACACACACACACTTTGAGCTTTCTATATTAGATTGTTCTGCGCTCGCACTGCGGTGCATGGACTGGGCGCCGATCTCCTGGCCTGCATCCTCATACATGCTGTGAGGCTGCTGAGTTCTAGTCAGGAGACCGGCGGCCCGTCCATGTACTGCGGTCCGAGCGCAGATCGATATCCACCGACAGCTTCATACATGTACAGAAAACAATACAATAATCTACAATCAGAAATACAGATTATAAAAAAAATCACAATCTGGTTTCAATTATTTTTTAAAAAAGTATGTGACTCATTTCCTTAACCCCTTACCTACAATTGACGTAATATTCCGTCCATGTGACCCTGGACCTAATTACCATGGACGGAATATTACGTCATCGCGATCAGCGGCGCCCACGTGGTGAGCGCCGCTGATCGCGGCCGAGTGTCAGCTAATTATCATAGCTGACACCCGGCACAATGTGTCAGGGGCGGTCACGGACACGATCGCGGTGTACCGGGGGTTAAAAGGAAGCATCGGCAGGGAGGGGGCTCCCTCCGTGCTTCCCTGAGCCCCCCACGGCAGCGCTGCTGCGGGGGGCTCTTTCCCTGCAGGTCCCCGGATCCAATATGGCGACGGGGACCTCCGGGGGCCTGCAGGAAGCTGGCTTCCTCAGTGCCTGCAAAGCGCAGGCATGAGGAAGCCTGTGCAGTGCCTGTGACAGATCGCTGATCTGTCACAGTGATCTGTGATGTGACAGATCAGCGATCTGTCACAGGACAGTTATGTCCCCCCTGGGACATTGTAATAAAGTAAAAAAAAAATTAAAAAAAGTGTAAAAATAATAAAAAAAAAATCGCTAAATAAATTCAAAAAAAAAAAAAAAATATTCCCCAAAAAATTCATTTTTTGCAAATAAAAAAACCCAAAAACAATAAAAGTACACATATTTGGTATCGCCGCGTCCGTAACGACCCGCCCTATAAAACTGTCCCAATAGTTAACCCCTTAAGTGAACCCCTTAAAAAATAAAAATAAAAAACGAAGCAAAAAATAATGATTTATTATCCTACCGCCGAACAAAAAGTGCAATAACGCGCGATCAAAAAGACGCATATAAATATCCATGGTACCGCTGAAAACGTCATCTTGTCCAGCAAAAAACAAGCCACCATACAGCATCATCAGCGAAAAAATAAAAAAGTTATAGCTCGCAGAATAAAGTGATGCAAAAATAATTATTTTTTATATAAAATTGTTTTCATTGCATAAAAGCGCCAAAACATAAAAAAACGACCTAAATGAGGTATCGCTGTAACCGTACTGACCCGAAGAATAAAACTGCCTTATAAATTTTACCGCACCCGGAACGGCATAAGCGCACCACCCAAAAGAAATTCATGAAACGCTGGTTTTTGTTCATTCTGCGTCCCAAAAAACGAAATAAAAAGCGATCAAAAAATGTCACATGCCCAAACATGATACCAATAAAAGCATCAACTCGTCCCGCAAAAAATAAGACCTCACATGACTTGGTGGGTCAAAATATGGAAAAATTATAGCTCTCAATATGTGGTGATGCAAAAACTATTTTTACAATAAAAAGCGTCTTTTAGCGTGCGACAGCTGCCAAACATAAAAACCGCCATAAATAGTAAATCAAACCCCCCGTTATCACCCCCTTAGTTAGGGAAAAATAATAAAATTAAAAAAATGTATTTATTTCCATTTTCCCATTAGGGCTAGGGTTAGGGCTAGGGTTAGGGCTAGGGTTAGGGTTAGGGTTAGGGCTAGGGTTAGGGCTAGGGTTAGGGTTAGGGCTAGGGTTAGGGCTAGGGTTAGAATTGGGGGTTTCCACTATTTGCGTACATGAGGTGCTCTCCAAACGCAACATGGCGTCTGATATCAATTCCAGCCAATTCTGCGTTGAAAAAGTCAAATGGTGCTCCTTCCCTTCCAAGCTCTGCCATGCACCCAAACAGTGTTTTACCCCCTCATATGGGGTATCAGCCTACTCAGGACAATTTGCAAAACTACTTTTGGGGTCCTATTTCTCCTGTTGCCCTTAGGAAAATAAAAATTTTGGGGCAAAAATATCATTTTTGTGGAAAAAAAATGTTTTGTTATTTTCACGCCTGGGCGTTATAAACTTCTGTGAAGCCCTTGTGGGTTCAAAGTTCTCACCACACATCTAGATAAGTTCTTTGGGGGGTCTAGTTTCAAAAATGGGGTCACTTGTGGGGGGTTTCCACTGTTTAGGTACATCAGGGGCTCTCCAAACGCGACATGGCGTCCGATCAGAATTCCAGCCAATTTGCATTGAAAAAGTCAAACGGCGCTCCTTCCCTTCTGAGCTCTGCCATGCGCCGAAACAGTGGTTCCCCCCACATATCAGGTATCAGCGTACTCAGGACAAATTGCACAATAATTTTTTGCAGTCCAATTTCTCCTGTTACCCTTGGTAAAATAAAAAAAATTGAACCTGAAGTAATTTTTTTTGTGAAAAAAAGTTAAATGTTAATTATTTTTAAATATTCAAAAAATTCCTGTGACGCACCTGAAGGGTTAATAAACTCCTTGAATGTGGTTTTAAGCACCTTAAGGGGTGCAGTTTTTAGAATGGTGTCACTTTTGGGTATTTTCTATCATATAGACCCCTCAAAGTGGCTTCAAATGTGATGTAGTCCGTAAAAATAAAATGGTGTTGCAAAAATGAGAGATCGCTGGTCAACTTTTAACCCTTATATCTTACTAACAAATAAAAATTTTGGTTCCAAAATTGTGCTGATGTAAAGTAAACATGTGGCAAATGTTACTTATTAAGTTTTTTGTGTGCCATATCTCTGTGGTTTAAGGGCATAAAAATTCAAAGTTGGAAAATTGCGGAATTTTCAAAATTTTCGCCAAATTTCCGTTTTTCTCACAAATAAACGCAAGTTATATGAATGAAATTTTACCACTAACATGAAGTACAATATGTCACGAGAAAACAATGTCAGAATCACCGGAATCCATGGAAGCGTTTCAGAGTTATTACCTCATAAAGGGACAGTGGTCAGAATTGTAAAAATGGGCCCGGTAGTTAACGTGCAAACCACCCTTGGTAGTGAAGGGGTTAAAGAAAAAGAAAAATATACCTAAACAGAGTATTGGGTATTTTAACAAATGATTAATAAGTTACAGTACAGTAGAGCTCATCCAAAAGAGTCTACCTTGTTGTGGTGGCGGCTTAAAATTCTTTTGGCCAGAACAAAAGCTGCTGGCTATATGTATGATCTGGGAAATGTTAATGTGTGATTGGTGAGGACGTGGTGCAGAAGTGGAGTTTTTCCAAGAGTGGGTAGTGGGACTCTTGAGGGGTGGAGGCAGGGCTGGGGTGGAGCCTGGACGGAGTCTCAAGGGGGTCCAAACATTTTTACAGTATGGGGCCCTGAAATTCCTAATGGCAGCCCTGCTGGGCAGAAACACAGCGTTTCTCTTGCAAACTAGCGCTTTTGACAATGAGTGATTGATCGTTAATGCTTGCCATGACCACAGTAAACGCTCTTGTCTGGTTACTGTAGTGTAGTGATTGTCCTGTTTGCCATCCTCCTGAAAGTTCCCTGTTTTGATCCTGGGCAGAAAAATGTGGCTTTTCTTTGTTTTGATCACAAACGTATATTGTTGGCTTAATTAGCCTTAGTTAGCATATTCTATTGCTGGTTTAATGAGCATTACTTTTACCAATGTGATTATTTCTACCCGTTTTTGCTTTTGGCAAGCATGTGTGTTTTTGACAGTGTCTAAGTGTTCCTAATTCAAGTAACACCTGATAGGATCAAGGTGCGAAAGCAGGCATCTAGGTGCTTTTTCTTTTTGGCTTTTGGACAAAGGCATGAGAATGTTTTGTGGAGCATGGTTTTGTTTCCCTGTTTGTTCTTTTTCTCCAATAGCCTGACAAATGAAAGGTTTCTGTGTTGCAAAATGCACTTTGTCCTGTCTTCAGACATAGAGGAAGACCTCTTGACTTTGGCTGGCTGTTTTTTTCTTTTTCAAGTTCATTTCAGCATGTTTAAACATCTTTAGCTTTGCATGGAGTTTCCGAAGTGTAGTGGTTGTCACGTTCATCTCACACGTGAACGGTCCCCAGTTCGAAAATGGATAGAAGCATGACATTAGGCGTTGATATTAAAGCTTTTGACGTTGAGTCTTTGTTCTCGATGGCTCGTCATGACCACAGTAACCTTCCGCAGCCAGTTTCTGTAGTGTAGTGGTTATCACGTTCGCCTAACACGCGAAAGGTCCACAGTTTGAAACTGGGCAGAAACACGCTGTTACCCTTTGGTATCCAAGCTTTTGACTTTCAGTTCTTGATCTCGATTGCTTGTTGTCACCACAGTACGCACTTGCATCTGGTTTCTGTAGAGTAGCGGTTATCACGTTCGCCTCACACGCGAACGGTCTCCAGTTCGAAACTTTGCAGAAACACAGCTTTTCTCTTGGAAAACGATTTTTTTGACTTTCAGTGCTTGTTCTTTATTGCTTGCCATGACCACAGCATTTTTTGTTTTTTTTTAAACGGTTGGTTTCTGTAGTGTAGCGGTTATCACATTCGCTTTACTCGCGAAAGGTCCTTAGTTGAAACTGGGCAGAAACACAGCGTTCCTCTTGCAAACTAGCGCTTTTGACAATGAGTGCTTGATCTTTAATGCTTGCCATGACCACAGTAAACGCTCTTGTCTGGTTACTGTAGTGTAGTGATTGTCCTGTTTGCCATCCTCCTGAAAGTTCCCTGCTTTGGTCCCGGGCAGAAACACGTGGCATTTCTTTATTTTGATCACAAACGTATATTGTTGGCTTAACCCCTTCCTGACATGAGACGTACTATCCCGTCCACAGTACCCGGGCCCGTATGACCGGGGACGGGATAGTACGTCTACCGCGATCAGCGGCGCCCACGTGGTGAGCGCCGCTAATCGCGGCCGGGTGTCAGCTGATTATCACAGCTGACACCCGGCACAATGTGTCAGGGGCGGTCACGGACCGCCCCCGACACGTTAACCCCTTGCACACCGCGATCAAACATGATCGCGGTGTACCGGGGGTTAAAGGGAAGCATCGGCAGGGAGGGGGCTCCCTCCGTGCTTCCCTGAGCCCCCCACGGCAGCGCAATGTGCAGCGCTGCTGCGGGGGGCTCCTTTCCTCCAGGCCCCCGAATCCAAGATGGCGACGGGGGCCTTCGGGGGCCTGGGGAAGCTGGCTTCCTCAGTGCCTGCAAAGCGCAGGCATGAGGAAGCCTTGTGCACTGCCTGTGACAGATTGCTGATCTGTCACAGTGATCTGTGATGTGACAGATCAGCGATCTGTCACAGGACAGTGATGTCCCACCTGGGACTATGTAATAAAGTTAAAAAAAAATTAAAAAAAAGTGTAAAAATAAATTAAAAAAAATCGCCAAATAAATTAGTAAAAAAAAAAAAAAATATTCCCCAATAAATTCATTTTTTGAAAATAATAAAAAAAAAAACAATAAAAGTACACATATTAGGTATCGCCGCATCCGTAACGACCTGCCCTATAAAACTGTCTGAATAGTTAACCCCTTTAGCGAACCCCTTAAAAAACAAAAATAAAAAACGAAGCAAAAAATAATGATTTATTATCATACCGCCAAACAAAAAGTGCAATAACGCGCGATCAAAAAGACGCATATAAATATCCATGGTACCGCTGAAAACGTCATCTTGTCCCGCAAAAAACAAGCCGCAACACAGCATCATCAGTGAAAAAATAAAAAAGTTATAACTCGCAGAATAAAGCGATGCAAAAATAATTATTTTTTATATAAAATAGTTTTCATTGCATAAAACCGACAAAAACATAAAAAAACGACCTAAATGAGGTATCGCTGTAACCGTACTGACCCGAAGAATAAAACCGCTTTATCAATTTTACCGCACGCAGAACGGTGTAAACGCACCCCCCCAAAAGAAATTCATGAAACGCTGGTTTTTGTTCATTCTGCGTCACAAAAATCGGAATAAAAAGCGATCAAAAAATTTCACGTGCCCGATAATGGTACCAATAAAAACGTCAACTCGTCCCGCAAAAAATAAGACCTCACATGACTCGGTGGGTCAAAATACGGAAAAATTATAGCTCTCAATATGTGGTGATGCATAAACTATTTTTACAATAAAAAGCGTCTTTTAGCGTGCGACAGCTGCCAAACATAAAAACCGCCATAAATAGTAAATCAAACCCCCCGTTATCACCCCCTTAGTTAGGGAAAAATAATAATATAAAAAAATGTATTTATTTCCATTTTTCCATTAGGGTTAGGGCTAGGGTTAGGGCTAGGGGTGTGGTTGGGGTAGGGTTAGGGTAGGGTTAGGGTTAGGGCTAGGGCTAGGGCTAGGGTTAGGGCTAGGGTTAGGGCTAGGGTTAGGGCTAGGGCTAGGGTTAGGGCTAGGGTTAGGGCTAGGGTTAGGGGCGTGTTGGGGTTCGGGTTGGAGTTAGAATTGGGGGTTTCCACTGTTTGGGCACATCAGGGGCTCTCCAAATGCAACATGGCGTCTAATCTCAATTCCAGCCAATTCTGAGTTGAAAAAGTCAAATGGTGCTCCTTCCCTTCCAAGCTCTGCCATGCACCCAAACAGTGTTTTACCCCCTCATATGGGGTATCAGCCTACTCAGGACAATTTGCAAAACTACTTTTGGGGTCCTATTTCTCCTGTTGCCCTTAGGAAAATAAAAATTTTTGGGGCAAAAATATCATTTTTGTGGAAAAAAAATGTTTTGTTATTTTCACGCCTGGGCGTTATAAACTTCTGTGAAGCCCTTGTGGGTTCAAAGTTCTCACCACACATCTAGATAAGTTCTTTGGGGGGTCTAGTTTCAAAAATGGGGTCACTTGTGGGGGGTTTCCACTGTTTAGGTACATCAGGGGTTCTCCAAACGCGACATGGCGTCCGATCAGAATTCCAGCCAATTTGCATTGAAAAAGTCAAACGGCGCTCCTTCCCTTCTGAGCTCTGCCATGCGCCGAAACAGTGGTTCCCCCCACATATCAGGTATCAGCGTACTCAGGACAAATTGCACAATAATTTTTTGCAGTCCAATTTCTCCTGTTACCCTTGGTAAAATAAAAAAAATTGAACCTGAAGTAATTTTTTTTGTGAAAAAAAGTTAAATGTTAATTATTTTTAAATATTCAAAAAATTCCTGTGACGCACCTGAAGGGTTAATAAACTCCTTGAATGTGGTTTTAAGCACCTTAAGGGGTGCAGTTTTTAGAATGGTGTCACTTTTGGGTATTTTCTATCATATAGACCCCTCAAAGTGGCTTCAAATGTGATGTAGTCCGTAAAAATAAAATGGTGTTGCAAAAATGAGAGATCGCTGGTCAACTTTTAACCCTTATATCTTACTAACAAATAAAAATTTTGGTTCCAAAATTGTGCTGATGTAAAGTAAACATGTGGCAAATGTTACTTATTAAGTTTTTTGTGTGCCATATCTCTGTGGTTTAAGGGCATAAAAATTCAAAGTTGGAAAATTGCGGAATTTTCAAAATTTTCGCCAAATTTCCGTTTTTCTCACAAATAAACGCAAGTTATATGAATGAAATTTTACCACTAACATGAAGTACAATATGTCACGAGAAAAGATTGTCAGAATCACCGGGATCCATGGAAGCGTTTCAGAGTTATTACCTCATAAAGGGACAGTGGTCAGAATTGTAAAAATGGGCCCGGTAGTTAACGTGCAAACCACCCTTGGTAGTGAAGGGGTTAAAGAAAAAGAAAAATATACCTAAACAGAGTATTGGGTATTTTAACAAATGATTAATAAGTTACAGTACAGTAGAGCTCATCCAAAAGAGTCTACCTTGTTGTGGTGGCGGCTTAAAATTCTTTTGGCCAGAACAAAAGCTGCTGGCTATATGTATGATCTGGGAAATGTTAATGTGTGATTGTTGAGGACGTGGTGCAGAAGTGGAGTTTTTCCAAGAGTGGGTAGTGGGACTCTTGAGGGGTGGAGGCAGGGCTGGGGTGGAGCCTGGACGGAGTCTCAAGGGGGTCCAAACATTTTTACAGTATGGGGCCCTGAAATTCCTAATGGCAGCCCTGCTGGGCAGAAACACAGCGTTCCTCTTGCAAACTAGCGCTTTTGACAATGAGTGCTTGATCTTTAATGCTTGCCATGACCACAGTAAACGCTCTTGTCTGGTTACTGTAGTGTAGTGATTGTCCTGTTTGCCATCCTCCTGAAAGTTCCCTGTTTTGATCCTGGGCAGAAAAATGTGGCTTTTCTTTGTTTTGATCACAAACGTATATTGTTGGCTTAATTAGCCTTAGTTAGCATATTCTATTGCTGGTTTAATGAGCATTACTTTTACCAATGTGATTATTTCTACCCGTTTTTGCTTTTGGCAAGCATGTGTGTTTTTGACAGTGTCTAAGTGTTCCTAATTCAAGTAACACCTGATAGGATCAAGGTGCGAAAGCAGGCATCTAGGTGCTTTTTCTTTTTGGCTTTTGGACAAAGGCATGAGAATGTTTTGTGGAGCATGGTTTTGTTTCCCTGTTTGTTCTTTTTCTCCAATAGCCTGACAAATGAAAGGTTTCTGTGTTGCAAAATGCACTTTGTCCTGTCTTCAGACATAGAGGAAGACCTCTTGACTTTGGCTGGCTGTTTTTTTCTTTTTCAAGTTCATTTCAGCATGTTTAAACATCTTTAGCTTTGCATGGAGTTTCCGAAGTGTAGTGGTTGTCACGTTCATCTCACACGTGAACGGTCCCCAGTTCGAAAATGGATAGAAGCATGACATTAGGCGTTGATATTAAAGCTTTTGACGTTGAGTCTTTGTTCTCGATGGCTCGTCATGACCACAGTAACCTTCAGCAGCCGGTTTCTGTAGTGTAGTGGTTATCACGTTCGCCTAACACGCGAAAGGTCCACAGTTTGAAACTGGGCAGAAACACGCTGTTACCCTTTGGTATCCAAGCTTTTGACTTTCAGTTCTTGATCTCGATTGCTTGTTGTCACCACAGTACGCACTTGCATCTGGTTTCTGTAGAGTAGCGGTTATCACGTTCGCCTCACACGCGAACGGTCTCCAGTTCGAAACTTTGCAGAAACACAGCTTTTTCTCTTGGAAAACGATTTTTTTGACTTTCAGTGCTTGTTCTTTATTGCTTGCCATGACCACAGCATTTTTTGTTTTTTTTTAAACGGTTGGTTTCTGTAGTGTAGCGGTTATCACATTCGCTTTACTCGCGAAAGGTCCTTAGTTGAAACTGGGCAGAAGCACAGCGGTCCTCTTGCAAACTAGCGCTTTTGACAATGAGTGCTTGATCTTTAATGCTTGCCATGACCACAGTAAACGCTCTTGTCTGGTTACTGTAGTGTAGTGATTGTCCTGTTTGCCATCCTCCTGAAAGTTCCCTGCTTTGGTCCCGGGCAGAAACACGTGGCATTTCTTTATTTTGATCACAAACGTATATTGTTGGCTTAACCCCTTCCTGACATGAGACGTACTATCCCGTCCACAGTACCCGGGCCCGTATGACCGGGGACGGGATAGTACGTCTACCGCGATCAGCGGCGCCCACGTGGTGAGCGCCGCTGATCGCGGCCGGGTGTCAGCTGATTATCACAGCTGACACCCAGCACAATGTGTCAGGGGCGGTCACGGACCGCCCCCGACACGTTAACCCCTTGCACACCGCGATCAAACATGATCGCGGTGTACCGGGGGTTAAAGGGAAGCATCGGCAGGGAGGGGGCTCCCTCCGTGCTTCCCTGAGCCCCCCACGGCAGCGCAATGTGCAGCGCTGCTGCGGGGGGCTCCTTTCCTCCAGGCCCCCGAATCCAAGATGGCGACGGGGGCCTTCGGGGGCCTGGGGAAGCTGGCTTCCTCAGTGCCTGCAAAGCGCAGGCATGAGGAAGCCTTGTGCACTGCCTGTGACAGATTGCTGACCTGTCACAGTGATCTGTGATGTGACAGATCAGCGATCTGTCACAGGACAGTGATGTCCCACCTGGGACTATGTAATAAAGTTAAAAAAAAATTAAAAAAAAGTGTAAAAATAAATTAAAAAAAATCGCCAAATAAATTAGTAAAAAAAAAAAAAAATATTCCCCAATAAATTCATTTTTTGAAAATAATAAAAAAAAAAACAATAAAAGTACACATATTAGGTATCGCCGCATCCGTAACGACCTGCCCTATAAAACTGTCTGAATAGTTAACCCCTTTAGCGAACCCCTTAAAAAACAAAAATAAAAAACGAAGCAAAAAATAATGATTTATTATCATACCGCCAAACAAAAAGTGCAATAACGCGCGATCAAAAAGACGCATATAAATATCCATGGTACCGCTGAAAACGTCATCTTGTCCCGCAAAAAACAAGCCGCAACACAGCATCATCAGTGAAAAAATAAAAAAGTTATAACTCGCAGAATAAAGCGATGCAAAAATAATTATTTTTTATATAAAATAGTTTTCATTGCATAAAACCGACAAAAACATAAAAAAACGACCTAAATGAGGTATCGCTGTAACCGTACTGACCCGAAGAATAAAACCGCTTTATCAATTTTACCGCACGCAGAACGGTGTAAACGCACCCCCCCAAAAGAAATTCATGAAACGCTGGTTTTTGTTCATTCTGCGTCACAAAAATCGGAATAAAAAGCGATCAAAAAATTTCACGTGCCCGATAATGGTACCAATAAAAACGTCAACTCGTCCCGCAAAAAATAAGACCTCACATGACTCGGTGGGTCAAAATACGGAAAAATTATAGCTCTCAATATGTGGTGATGCATAAACTATTTTTACAATAAAAAGCGTCTTTTAGCGTGCGACAGCCGCCAAACATAAAAACCGCCATAAATAGTAAAACAAACCCCCCGTTATCACCCCCTTAGTTAGGGAAAAATAATAATATAAAAAAATGTATTTATTTCCATTTTTCCATTAGGGTTAGGGCTAGGGTTAGGGCTAGGGGTGTGGTTGGGGTAGGGTTAGGGTAGGGTTAGGGTTAGGGCTAGGGCTAGGGCTAGGGTTAGGGCTAGGGTTAGGGCTAGGGTTAGGGCTAGGGCTAGGGTTAGGGCTAGGGTTAGGGGCGTGTTGGGGTTCGGGTTGGAGTTAGAATTGGGGGTTTCCACTGTTTGGGCACATCAGGGGCTCTCCAAATGCAACATGGCGTCTAATCTCAATTCCAGCCAATTCTGAGTTGAAAAAGTCAAATGGTGCTCCTTCCCTTCCAAGCTCTGCTATGCGCCCAAACAGTGTTTTACCCCCACATGTAGGGTATCAGCCTACTCAGGACAAATTGCAAAACAATTTTTGGGGTCCAATTTCTCCTGTTACCCTTAGGAAAATAAAAAATTGGGGGCAAAAATATCATTTTTGTGGAAAAAAATGATTTTTTTATTTTCACGTCCGAGCGTTATAAACTTCTGTGAAGCACTTGGGGGTTCAAAGTGCTCACCACACATCTAGAAAAGTTCCGTGGGGGTCTAGTGTCCAAAATGGGGTCACTTGTGGGGAGTTTCAATAGTTTAGGTACATCAGGGGCTCTCCAAACGCACATGACACCCGCAGACCATTCCATCAAAGTCTGCATTCCAAAACATCACTGCTTCCCTTCCGAGCCCCGACGTGTGTCCATACAGTAGTTTTCTCCCACATATGGGAAATCAGCGTACTCAGGACAAATTGGACAACAACTTTTGGGGTCCAATTTCTCCTGGTACCCTTGGGAAAATAAAAAAATGGTGACTAAAAGATCATGTTTGTGGAAAAAATACGAATTTTTTATTTTCACGCCCGGGCGTTGTAAACTTCTGTGAAGCACTGGGGGGGTCAAAGTGCTCACCACACATCTAGATAAGTTCCTTGGGGGGTCTAGTTTACAAAATGGTGTCATTTGTGGGGGGTTTCCACTGTTTAGGTACATTAGGGGCTCTCCAAAGGCAACATGACACCCACAGACCATTCCATCAAAGTCTGCATTCCAAAACGTCACTACTTCCCTTCCGAGCCCCGACGTGTGCCCATACAGTAGTTTTCTCCCACATATGGGGTATCAGCATACTCAGGACAAATTGGACAACAACTTTTGGGGTCCAATTTCTCCTGGTACCCTTGGGAAAATAAAAAAATGGTGACTAAAAGATCATGTTTGTGGAAAAAATACAAATTTTTTATTTTCACGCCCGGGCGTTGTAAACTTCTGTGAAGCACTGGGGGGGTCAAAGTGCTCACCACACATCTAGATAAGTTCCTTGGGGGGTCTAGTTTACAAAATGGTGTCATTTGTGGGGGGTTTCCACTGTTTAGGTACATTAGGGGCTCTCCAAAGGCAACATGACACCCGCAGACCATTCCATCAAAGTCTGCATTCCAAAACGTCACTACTTCCCTTCCGAGCCCCGACGTGTGCCCATACAGTAGTTTTCTCCCACATATGGGGTATCAGCATACTCAGGACAAATTGGACAACAACTTTTGGGGTCCAATTTCTCCTGGTACCCTTGGGAAAATAAAAAAATGGTGACTAAAAAATCATGTTTGTGGAAAAAATACGAATTTTTTATTTTCACGCCCGGGCGTTGTAAACTTCTGTGAAGCACTGGGGGGGTCAAAGTGCTCACCACACATCTAGATAAGTTCCTTAGGGGGTCTAGTTTCCAAAATGGTGTCATTTGTGGGGGGTTTCCACTGTTTTGGTACATCAGGGGTTTTCCAAACGCGACATGGTGTCCGATCTCAATTCCAGCCAAAAACGTCAAGTGGCGCTGCTTCCCTTCCGAGCTCTGCCATGCGCCCAAATAGTGGTTTACCCCCACATGTGGGGTATCAGCATACTCAGGATAAATTGCACAATAACTTTTAGGGTCCTGTTACCCTTGGGAAAATAAGAATTGAGGGTGAAAAGATCATTTTTGTGGAAAAAAATATGATTTTTTAATTGTATGGCTTTATGTTATAAACTTCTGTGAAGCCCATGGGGGTTCAAAGTTCTCACCACACATCTAGATAAGTTCCTTAGGGGGTCTATTTTCCAAAATGGTGTCATTTGTGGGGGGTTTCCACTGTTTTGGTACATCAGGGGTTTTCCAAACGCGACATGGTGTCCAATCTCAATTCCAGCCAAAAACGTCAAATGGCGCTGCTTCCCTTCCTAGCTCTGCCATGCGCCCAAATAGTGGTTTACCCCCACATGTGGGGTATCAGCGTACTCAGGACAAATTGCACAATAGCTTTTAGGGTCCTGTTACCCTTGGGAAAATAAGAATTGAGGGTGAAAAGATCATTTTTGTGGAAAAAAATATGATTTTTTAATTGTATGGCTTTATGTTATAAACTTCTGTGAAGCCCATGGGGGTTC
Organism: Dendrobates tinctorius; assembly: GCF_039654945.1. Taxonomy (NCBI): domain Eukaryota; kingdom Metazoa; phylum Chordata; class Amphibia; order Anura; family Dendrobatidae; genus Dendrobates; species Dendrobates tinctorius. The sequence goes on along the minus strand of NW_027361998.1, from coordinate 16,569,442 downwards.
AAAGTTCTCACCACACATCTAGATAAGTACCTTGGGGGGTCTAGTTTCCAAAATGGGGTCACTTGTAGGGGGTTTCCACTGTTTAGGTACATCAGGGACTCTCCAAACGTGACATGGCGTCCAATCTGAATTCCAGCCAATTTTGCATTGAAAAAGTCAAACTGCGCTCCTTCCATTCTGAGCTCTGCCATGCGCCGAAACAGTCGTTCCCCCCCACATATCAGGTATCTGCGTACTCAGGACAAATTGCACAATAACTTTTGCAGTTCAATTTCTCCTGTTACCCTTGGTAAAATAAAAAAAATTGAACCTGAAGTATTTTTTTTATGAAAAAAAGTTAGATGTTCATTTTTTTTTAAATATTCAAAAAATTTCATGTGACGCGCCTAAAGGGTTAATAAACTTCTTGAATGTGGTTTTGAGCACCTTAAGGGGTGCAGTTTTTAGAATGGTGTCACTTTTGGGTATTTTCTATCATATAGACCCCTCAAAGTGGCTTCAAATGTGATGTGGTCCTAAAAATAAAATGGTGTTGTAAAAATGAGAAATCGCTGGTCAACTTTTAACCCTTATAACTTCCTAACAAAAAAAAATTTTGGTTCCAAAATTGTGCTGATGTAAAGTAATCATGTGGGAAATGTTAGTTATCAAGTTTTTTGTGTGCCGTATCTCTGTGATTTAAGGGCATAAAAATTCAAAGTTGGAAAATTGCGAAATTTTCAAAATTTTCGCCAAATTTCCGTTTTTCTCACAAATAAACGCAAGTTATTTGAATGAAATTTTACCACTAACATGAAGTACAATATGTCACGAGAAAACAATGTCAGAATCACCGGGATCCATGGAAGCGTTCGAGAGTTACAGTACAGTGGTCAGAATTGTAAAAATTGGCCCGGTCATGAACGTGCAAACCACCCTTGGGGGTGAAGGGGTTAATTAGCCTTAGTTAGCATATTCTATTGCTGGTTTAATGAGCTTTACTTTTACCAATGTGATTATTTCTACCCATTTTTGCTTTTTGCAAGCATGTGTGTTTTTGACAGTGTCTAAGTGTTCCTAATTCAAGTAACACCTGATAGGATCAAGGTGCGAAAGCAGGCATCTAGGTGCTTTTTCTTTTTGGCTTTTGGACAAAGGCATGAGAATGTTTTGTGGAGCATGGTTTTGTTTCCCTGTTTGTTCTTTTTCTCCAATAGCCTGACAAATGAAAGGTTCCTGTGTTGCAAACTGCACTTTGTCCTGTCTTCAGACATAGAGGAAGACCTCTTGACTTTGGCTGGCTGTTTTTTTCTTTTTCAAGTTCATTTCAGCATGTTTAAACATCTTTAGCTTTGCATGGAGTTTCTGAAGTGTAGTGGTTGTCACGTTCACCTCACACGCGAACGGTCCCTAGTTCGAAACTGGATAGAAGCATGACATTAGGCGTTGATATTGAAGCTTTTGACATTGAGTCTTTGTTCTTGTTGGCTCGTCATGACCACAGGAAACTTCCGCAGCCGGTTTCTGTAGTGTAGTGGTTATCACGTTCGCCTAACACGCGAAAGGTCCCCAGTTCGAAACTGGGCAGAAACACGCTGTTAACCTTTGGTAACCAAGCTTTTGACTTTCAGTTCTTGATCTCGATTGCTTGCTGTCACCACAGTAAGAGCTTGCATCCGGTTTAGGTAGTGTAGCGGTTATCACGTTTGCCTCACACGCGAAAGGTCACCAGTTCAAAACTGAATAGAAGCATGACATTAGGCGTTGATATTAAAGCTTTTGACGTTGAGTCTTTGTTCTCGATGGCTCGTCATGACCACAGTAACCTTCCGCAGGCGGTTTCTTTAGTGTAGTGGTTATCACGTTCGCCTAACCGTCCCCAGTTCGAAAACGGTCCCCAGTTTGAAACTGGGCAGACACACGCTGTTTCTCTTTGGTATCCAAGCTTTTGACTTTCAGTTCTTGATCTCGATTGCTTGTTGTCACCACAGTAAACTCTTGCATCCGGTTTCTGTAGTGTAGTGGTAATCACGTTCGCCTCACACGCGAAAGGTCCCCAGTTCGAAACTGGGCAGAAACACAGCTTTTTCTCTTGGAAAACGATCTTTTTGACTTTCAGTGCTTGTACTTTATTGCTTGCCATGACCACAGCATTTTTTGTTTGTTTGAATCGGTTGGTTTCTGTAGTGTAGCGGTTATCACGTTTGCTTTACACGCGAAAGGTCCTCAGTTCAAAACTGGGAAGAAACACAGCGTTCCTCTTGCAAACTAGCGCTTTTGACAATGAGTGCTTGATATTTAATGCTTGCCATGACCACAGTAAATGCTCTTGTCTGGTTACTGTAGTGTAGTGATTGTCCTGTTTGCCATCCTCTTGAAAGTTCCTTGTTTTGATCCCGGGCAGAAACATGTGGCTTTTCTTTATTTTGATCACAAACGTATATTGTTGGCTAAATTAGCCTTAGTTAACATATTCTATTGCTGGTTTAATGAGCATTACTTTTACCAATGTGATTATTTCTACCCGTTTTTGCTTTTGGCAAGCATGTGTGTTTTTGACAGTGTCTAAGTGTTCCTAATTCAAGTAACACCTGATAGGATCAAGGTGCGAAAGCAGGCATCTAGGTGCTTTTTCTTTTTGGCTTTTGGACAAATGCATGAGAATGTTTTGTGGAGCATGGTTTTGTTTCCCTGTTTGTTCTTTTTCTCCAATAGCCTGACAAATGAAAGGTTCCTGTGTTGCAAACTGCACTTTGTCCTGTCTTCAGACATAGAGGAAGACCTCTTGACTTTGGCTGGCTGTTTTTTTCTTTTTCAAGTTCATTTCAGCATGTTTAAACATCTTTAGCTTTGCATGGAGTTTCTGAAGTGTAGTGGTTGTCACGTTCACCTCACACGCGAACGGTCCCTAGTTCGAAACTGGGTAGAAGCATGACATTATGCGTTGATATTAAAGCTTTTGACGTTGAGTCTTTGTTCTCGATGGCTCGTCATGACCACAGTAACCTTCCACAGCCGGTTTCTGTAGTGTAGTGGTTATCACGTTCGCCTAACACGCGAAAGGTCCCCAGTTCGAAACTGGGCAGAAACACGCTGTTAACCTTTGGTAACCAAGCTTTTGACTTTCAGTTCTTGATCTCGATTGCTTGCTGTCACCACAGTAAGCGCTTGCATCCGGTTTAGGTAGTGTAGCGGTTTTCACGTTTGCCTCACACGCGAAAGGTCCCCAGTTCGAAACTGAATAGAAGCATGACATTAGGCGTTGATGTTAAAGCTTTTGACGTTGAGTCTTTGTTCTCGATGGCTCGTCATGACCACAGTAACCTTCCGCAGGCGGTTTCTTTAGTGTAGTGGTTATCTCGTTCGCCTAACCGTCCCCAGTTCGAAAACGGTCCCCGGTTCGAAACTGGGCAGAAACACGCTGTTACCCTTTGGTATCCAAGCATTTGACTTTCAGTTCTTGATCTCGATTGCTTGTTGTCACCACAGTAAACATTTGCATCCGGTTTCTGTAGTGTAGCGGTTATCACGTTCGCCTCACACGCGAAAGGTCCCCAGTTCGAAACTGGGCAGAAACACAGCTTTTTCGCTTGGAAAACGATCTTTTTGACATTCAGTGCTTGTTGTTTATTGCTTGCCATGACCACAGCATTTTTTGCTTGTTTGAATCGGTTGGTTTCTGTAGTGTAGCGGTTATCACGTTCGCTTTACACGCGAAAGGTCCGCAGTTCGAAACTGGGCAGAAACACAGCGTTCCTCTTGCAAACTAGCGCTTTTGACAATGAGTGCTTGATCTTTAATGCTTGCCATGACCACAGTAAACGCTCTTGTCTGGTTACTGTAGTGTAGTGATTGTCCTGTTTGCCATCCTCCTGAAAGTTCCCTGTTTTGATCCCGGGCAGAAACATGTGGCTTTTCTTTATTTTGATCACAAACGTATATTGTTGGCTTAATTAGCCTTAGTTAGCATATTCTATTGCTGGTTTAATGAGCATTACTTTTACCAATGTGATTATTTCTACCCGTTTTTGCTTTTGGCAAGCATGTGTGTTTTTGACAGTGTCTAAGTGTTCCTAATTCAAGTAACACCTGATAGGATCAAGGTGCGAAAGCAGGCATCTAGGTGCTTTTTCTTTTTGTCTTTTGGACAGATGCATGAAAATGTTTTGTGGAGCATGGTTTTGTTTCCCTGTTTGTTCTTTTTCTCCAATAGCCTGACAAATGAAAGGTTCCTGTGTTGCAAAATGCACTTTGTCCTGTCTTCAGACATAGAGGAAGACCTCTTGACTTTGGCTGGCTGTTTTTTTCTTTTTCAAGTTCATTTCAGCATGTTTAAACATCTTTAGCTTTGCATGGAGTTTCTGAAGTGTAGTGGTTGTCACGTTCACCTCACACGCGAACGGTCCCCAGTTCGAAACTGGATAGAAGCATGGCATTAGGCGTTGATATTAAAGCTTTTGACGTTGAGTCTTTGTTCTCGATGGCTCGTCATGACCACAGTAACCTTCCTCAGATGGTTTCTGTAGTGTAGTGGTTATCACGTTCGCCTAACACGTGAAAGGTCCCCAGTTCGAAACTGGGTAGAACCACGCTGTTACCCTTTGGTATCCAAGCTTTTGACTTTCAGTTCTTGATCTCGATTGCTTGTTGTCACCACAGTAAGCTCTTGCATCCGGTTTCTGTAGTGTAGCGGTTATCACGTTCGCCTCACACGCGAAAGGTCCCCAGTTCGAAACTGGGCAGAAACACAGCTTTTTCTCTTGGAAAACGATCTTTTTGACTTTCAGTGCTTGTTCTTTATTGCTTGCCATGACCACAGCATTTTTTGTTTGTTTGAATCGGTTGGTTTCTGTAGTGTAGCGGTTATCAAGTTTGCTTTACACGCGAAAGGTCCTCAGTTCGAAACTGGGCATAAACACAGCGTTCCTCTTGCAAACAAGCGCTTTTGACAATGAGTGCTTGATATTTAATGCTTGCCATGACCACAGTAAATGCTCTTGTCTGGTTACTGTAGTGTAGTGATTGTCCTGTTTGCCATCCTCCTGAAAGTTCCCTTTTTTGATCCCGGGCAGAAACATGTGGCTTTTCTTTATTTTGATCACAAACGTATATTGTTGGCTTAATTAGCCTTAGGTAGCATATTCTATTGCTGGTTTAATGAGCATTACTTTTACCAATGTGATTATTTCTACCCGTTTTTGCTTTTGGCAAGCATGTGTGTTTTTGACAGTGTCTAAGTGTTCCTAATTCAAGTAACACCTGATAGGATCAAGGTGCGAAAGCAGGCATGTAGGTGCTTTTTCTTTTTGGCTTTTGGACAAAGGCATGAGAATGTTTTGTGGAGCATGGTTTTGTTTCCCTGTTTGTTCTTTTTCTCCAATAGCCTGACAAATGAAAGGTTCCTGTGTTGCAAAATGCACTTTGTCCTGTCTTCAGACATAGAGGAAGACCTCTTGACTTTGGCTGGCTGTTTTTTTCTTTTTCAAGTTCATTTCAGCATGTTTAAACATCTTTAGCTTTGCATGGAGTTTCTGAAGTGTAGTGGTTGTCACGTTCACCTCACACGCGAACGGTCCGGAGTGCGAAACTGGGTAGAAGCATGACATTAGGCGTTGATATTAAAGCTTTTGACGTTGAGTCTTTGTTCTCGATGGCTCGTCATGACCACAGTAACCTTCCACAGCCGGTTTCTGTGGTGTAGTGGTTATCACGTTCGCCTAACACGCGAAAGGTCCCCAGTTCGAAACTGGGCAGAAACACGCTGTTAACCTTTGGTAACCAAGCTTTTGACTTTCAGTTCTTGATCTCGATTGCTTGCTGTCACCACAGTAAGAGCTTGCATCCGGTTTAGGTAGTGTAGCGGTTATCACGTTTGCCTCACACGCGAAAGGTCACCAGTTCGAAACTGAATAGAAGCATGACATTAGGCGTTGATATTAAAGCTTTTGACGTTGAGTCTTTGTTCTCGATGGCTCGTCATGACCACAGTAACCTTCCGCAGGCGGTTTCTTTAGTGTAGTGGTTATCACGTTCGCTTAACCGTCCCCAGTTCGAAAACGGTCCCCAGTTTGAAACTGGGCAGACACACGCTGTTTCTCTTTGGTATCCAAGCTTTTGACTTTCAGTTCTTGATCTCGATTGCTTGTTGTCACCACAGTAAACTCTTGCATCCGGTTTCTGTAGTGTAGTGGTAATCACGTTCGCCTCACACGCGAAAGGTCCCCAGTTCGAAACTGGGCAGAAACACAGCTTTTTCTCTTGGAAAACGATCTTTTTGACTTTCAGTGCTTGTACTTTATTGCTTGCCATGACCACAGCATTTTTTGTTTGTTTGAATCGGTTGGTTTCTGTAGTGTAGCGGTTATCACGTTCGCCTCACACGCGAAAGGTCCCCAGTTCGAAACTGGGCAGAAACACAGCTTTTTCGCTTGGAAAACGATCTTTTTGACTTTCAGTGCTTGTTGTTTATTGCTTGCCATGACCACAGCATTTTTTGCTTGTTTGAATCGGTTGGTTTCTGTAGTGTAGCGGTTATCACGTTCACTTTACACGCGAAAGGTCCGCAGTTCGAAACTGGGCAGAAACACAGCGTTCCTCTTGCAAACTAGCGCTTTTGACAATGAGTGCTTGATCTTTAATGCTTGCCATGACCACAGTAAACGCTCTTGTCTGGTTACTGTAGTGTAGTGATTGTCCGGTTTGCCATCCTCCTGAAAGTTCCCTGTTTTGATCCCGGGCAGAAACATGTGGCTTTTCTTTATTTTGATCACAAACGTATATTGTTGGCTTAATTAGCCTTAGTTAGCATATTCTATTGCTGGTTTAATGAGCATTACTTTTACCAATGTGATTATTTCTACCCGTTTTTGCTTTTGGCAAGCATGTGTGTTTTTGACAGTGTCTAAGTGTTCCTAATTCAAGTAACACCTGATAGGATCAAGGTGCGAAAGCAGGCATCTAGGTGCTTTTTCTTTTTGGCTTTTGGACAAATGCATGAAAATGTTTTGTGGAGCATGGTTTTGTTTCCCTGTTTGTTCTTTTTCTCCAATAGCCTGACAAATGAAAGGTTCCTGTGTTGCAAAATGCACTTTGTCCTGTCTTCAGACATAGAGGAAGACCTCTTGACTTTGGCTGGCTGTTTTTTACTTTTTCAAGTTCATTTCAGCATGTTTAAATATCTTTATCTTTGCATTGAGTTTCTGAATTTTAGTGGTTGTCACGTTCACCTCACACGCGAACGGTCCCCAGTTCGAAACTGGATAGAAGCATGACATTAGGCGTTGATATTAAAGCTTTTGATGTTGAGTCTTTGTTCTCGATGGCTCGTCATGACCACAGTAACCTTACGCAGACAGTTTCTGTAGTGTAGTGGTTATCACGTTCGCCTCACGCGCGAAAGGTCCCCAGTTCGAAACTGGGCAGAAACACAGTTTTTTCGCGTGGAAAACGATCTTTTTGACTTTCAGTGCTTGTTGTTTATTGCTTGCCATGACCACAGCATTTTTTGCTTGTTTGAATCGGTTGGTTTCTGTAGTGTAGAGGTTATCACGTTCGCTTTACACGCGAAAGGTCCGCAGTTCGAAACTGGGCAGAAACACAGCGTTCCTCTTGCAAACTAGCGCTTTTGACAATGAGCGCTTGATCTTTAATGCTTGCCATGACCACAGTAAACGCTCTTGTCTGGTTACTGTAGTGTAGTGATTGTCCGGTTTGCCATCCTCCTGAAAGTTCCCTGTTTTGATCCCGGGCAGAAACATGTGGCTTTTCTTTATTTTGATCACAAACGTATATTGTTGGCTTAATTAGCCTTAGTTAACATATTCTATTGCTGGTTTAATGAGCATTACTTTTACCAATGTGATTATTTCTACCCGTTTTTGCTTTTGGCAAGCATGTGTGTTTTTGACAGTGTCTAAGTGTTCCTAATTCAAGTAACACCTGATAGGATCAAGGTGCGAAAGCAGGCATCTAGGTGCTTTTTCTTTTTGGCTTTTGGACAAAGGCATGAGAATGTTTTGTGGAGCATGGTTTTGTTTCCCTGTTTGTTCTTTTTCTCCAATAGCCTGACAAATGAAAGGTTCCTGTGTTGCAAAATGCACTTTGTCCTGTCTTTAGACATAGAGGAAGACCTCTTGACTTTGGCTGGCTGTTTTTTTCTTTTTCAAGTTCATTTCAGCATGTTTAAACATCTTTAGCTTTGCATGGAGTTTCTGAAGTGTAGTGGTTGTCACGTTCACCTCACACGCGAACGGTCCCCAGTTGTAAACTGGATAAAACTGTCGGGATCCCTCAGATTACTCTTTCATCTGAAGGACCGATGTTCTTGGGTGTGAAGCATCATATGTCTCTAATTAAATCAGCTCCGTGGAGAAGAACTACACAGACACCAGCTGTATGGTACAACTCAGGATGCCTCCAAGACGCCTCTGGCTTATCAGTTAGGCTTCCGTCTTTTATAGTAAAGAATTTAAACATTTACAGACATGCGCAGTACAAATGATTTTACAACTTGTTTTAGACAAAGAAAGTCATTTAGGCGAAAAAGCAGAGGTATTTGACCTTGGTTCACAAGGGAGATGTCTGAGACATCTCCTCGAAGAACAGATAAGGTTTTAAACAAGAGAATGCAACATAGACAGAACTCAATTTAACTCCTTCAGTTCCTATCATTCCCCCCTTTGACATCTTCATTTTCCACAATCTGGAACACTGGATCCTGCAACAACAGCGGATAGTGGCTCGTTCACCAGGTACTATCCCAGGCGGACGGGTTGCCCAAGGGAGACAGGTCTTCTACCTTCTCCATCCCCCAGATACTGAAGCCACGTCCATCATTGCAAGAGTACGCTCCTTCATGCCAGAAATGAGATGTCAATCTAGGACTCAAAGGAATAATAGTTAAATTCTTGTTGTTTACAGTCAAACTTCCTTATCTATTTCTACATCTTTTCTTGCATACAGAGATACACCAAAAAACAAGTTTCAATAGCACATATATTACGAAGATACAGACAACAATACGTAATAGACTTAGTATAATCCCAGCTATCCAGCCTCCAATACCCTTAAACCAATTAGCTGGATTAAGAAAGGAGAATGTATCTGACCACCAACTATCCTTAGTATGATCATTGTCTTTATCGTACTGATCTCTAAGTTTTTGAACATCCTCTATTTTTGATCTTAACTTTATAATGCTGTTGGGATCTATATAATGACAGCAAGCTGGTCCGATGACTTGACACATACCTCCTTGCGCTGCAGTTAAATAATCTAATACTATGGTATGCTGATTAGTGGCTATGATGAGCTGATTTTGGACAGCAACGGTGGTGTTCAATATATCCAATATATCCCATATTTGGTCATCTAAGTAATCTGTAGCCCTGACTAATTTATCCCACATTTGAGTAATCATAGGATAAATAAAAATAGAGCTGACAATTTTATTAGCCACACTCATCTGCACTATATGTGGTCTCCCAGAGAGGCGAGGTGTATTGTCAGCAGCTCTTTTGTACAACGTGTGTTTAGGTATGCTCTGAGTACTCAACTGGTCATTCGGAATAACAAAGGTAGCTGGAGTCAAACGACCCAGAGTACAAGCACCTTTTACCCCTACTGGCAACCATTTATATGCATTGTCTCCACATACCCAGAACATGTCACTAGGTAGGTCCCATAGGGCTGAATGTTGTAATACCAGTCTATGAACTAAATCTATGAACGCAGATACATTCTGAAGCATACACCAATTTGGAAGTTGTCCTAAAGGGCTACAATACCCTACATCGGGATTTCCACAGGTGGGAGTTCCTTTCTCATATCCAGATGACTCGTTGCAAGGTATATTACCTGAAATATTAAAACAAGTTTCATTATTGCCCTGGGGAAATAAATTGGAATACTCCCAGGATGTGTTATGCAACCTTCTTTCTAGCAGTATTGGTTTGAAGGCATCAGTAGAGTGGGAAGTTACATTAAAACTAACTTGTAGGCCATACATTGGAATTTGCCCCAGGTAGGTTAATCGAGTTCTATTCCTGGGTACCCAAGCCCCCCCTTTATATGCCAGATATTGAAGGTATGTATTACTTCCTGAAAGATTACCCTGCCACCAAGGGTATCCTACCCATCCCACAATAGGTATTCCAACAATTGTGTTCCATAACTTCACATTATTTGTGGCATTATTAGCAAGTGTATCAGAACAACTGGTCCAGGCAAATAATTCCTCGGGTGGCATAGGAATAACAAGGAACGGAATACTAGTGGCTGATACTGCTGAATGTGTGCAGATCCAGCAAATGATTTGACCAATCATTCAGTAATTTTTCATGATGTTGTATAAACTTATTATTCAAGGACATTGGAGAATTTAGATTGTCCCACGCAGCTACCATTATTACAGATAATGCAACAAAACCAAACCAAAACATTATGCACTCTTATGCTTTGTTAATTCCTGTGGCTAGTTTGCAATGCGATGCGTGGATCCAGGTTGGTCGTCCTTCCAACTTAACAGAAGTAGGCGTTGTCAGGAGTACTTGGTAAGGTCCTTGATATCGGGGTTCAAGGGTCTTTCTGGAGTGTTTCTTGACATATACGTAATCACCAGGTTGTAGACAATGAGTTCCTTCCACACTATCTGGATCTGGAGTGGAAGAGAAAACTAGAGAATGCATTTGAGTTAAATGCTTTTGCAACTGGATTACATAACTTGTCAAATTATCCACATTGAGTGTTAAGACCTGTGGGTAGTACAACCCTGTGTTCGGTGGTCTTCCAAACAGTATCTCGAAGGGTGACAGTTTAGCTTTCCCCGTGGGTGTGTACCTTACTGAGAATAATGCTAATGGGAGACACTCTGGCCATGGTCTATGGGTCTGCTCCATGGTTTTCTGTAGTTTCAATTTCAGTGTCCCGTTCATTCTTTCTACCTTCCCTGAACTCTGTGGGTGGTAGGGTGTATGAAATGCTTGTTCTACACCTATCATTTGCATTACATTTTGCATTACCTCAGCAGTAAAGTGTGTACCTCTGTCTGATTCAATTGTTTCAGGGACACCGAATCGTGGTACTAGTTCCATCACCAGTTTCTTTGCAGTGGCTCGAGCTGTAGCCGTTTTCACCGGGTAGGCCTCTGGCCATCCAGAGAAGATATCTACACATACTAGGATATTTGCATACACTCCTACCTTGGTAGCTGTATGTCGTCAATCTGCCGTCTCTGAAACGGGTAGAGAGGCCTAGGTGTCGCTTTCTTAGGGACTTTTACTGTTTTACCTGGGTTGTGCTGTGCACAGATGAGGCATGATTGTAAAAGTTTCGCGGCTGCGCAACTGAAGCCAGGAGCGATCCAGAAGGCATCTACCATGGCACACATGTTACTTTTTGAGGTGTAATTGGGGCCATGTGCTGCTTGCGCCATGATTGGGAACAGGGACTTTGGTGGGCACATTTTATCCTTATTCTCCCATACTCCATTTGAGTTCAGCTCAGCTCCCAGTCTCCCCCGGTGTACCTTCTCTGTTTGGGCAGCCTTTTGCTGGAGGGATTTCAGGACATCTAGACCCAATGTGGCTGGAATACGCTGACTCCCCGCCACCGTCCACTGCTCTCTCTAGGCCGCCTTGTGCTATTTTAGCAGCCTCGTTCGCCCTTCTATTGCCCTCTACCTCCACGGAGTCACCTTTGTGTGTGCTTTTACCTTGACAATGCCAACCTGGACTGGTAACATCAATGCCTCCATCAATTGTTTCACCAGCTCTGCATTTTTAATGGGCTTCGAATCTGTGAAAATATTAGCGACTTTACCTGCAGCGGCTCTACACGCCTCAGTGAGTGCCTTCAACTCTGCCTCCTGCGCCGACATGTGAGGAGAGAGTGGTTCCGCTCGGATTACCTCATGTGAGGATACTACTGCATATCCAGTGTAGAATCGTCCATCCTGGTGGTATCTGGGGCCATCTACAAAAAAGAAACTCAAAGTCTGCATTAGGAACAGGTTTTTCATGAATGTGTGCAAACCCAACTGTCTCCTGACTCATCAGTTCTATGCAGACATGTTCATGCGTCATGTCAAAGTATCCTTCCTCACTTGCCAATACGGTCACCAATTCCCCCTTTTCTGAATCCACAGGCAGTAGGGTGGCTGGATTCAGAACGTTACATCTTTTGAGGAGTGACATACTCAGGAATTAGTAGAGCACACTCAAGTCGGAGCTGTCTGGCCATAGACAGATGTTTTGGTTGAACTTGTAGGAGTATGGCATGGATGTCATGTGGGGAATAGATTGTCAAAAGAAACGTCAGTGTCATCTCACATGCCTTCCCTATTACGTCTCCACTTTTTTCCTTGTGCTCCAGCATACATGACAGGTCGTTTTATTGTCCTTGTTTGCTCAATTTCTTTAGCTACCTTAAGGAGGTCTTTCGGATCTACATGTCTCCATTCAGGTCTGGCTGTCTGTACTGCGTCTCGTAAGTCTTTGTTCATACCGTCAATGAATGCATTCACCAGTATTCTAACATCAAGTGGGTTTATGCAAATGTACCCCATGTCTGCCCATTTCAGCTGTAACCGTCCAAGGTATATCTCTACTCTCTCTCCTCTTTGCTGTGTCACATTAGTCAGGAGTACAGACTGCTCTGATTGTTCCACTGCAGCCCATTGTCTTAGTGACTCACAGTACGTCTCCCCAGATCGTGCAGATTTATCATCCATGCCCCAAGCCTGATTCTTTGTCACATCTGTGTGTGTCTTAATTATATGATCTAGTGCGTCACCTGCCTTTAAACTCACCAACCTCTCTAGGTCTGCCCAGGTACACTTATATGTCTGCTGTACTTCCTTTATGTGTCTGTAAAACGGGAATGGTTGGTCTTCAGGGGCAGGCAGCTGCTTCAGCAAAGCTAGCTGGTCAGAGGGGCTCCAGGGATAATACACCTGTATCTTTCTTATTCTAGTCACACTTCTAGGTCCTGCTGGGGTTGGCCGTCTGATGTCTACTGTCAGCTTACTCCTCAAGGGCCAATGTCCCTACTACCCACTATCCACACTATTATTATGTCAGCTTCTTATGATCTTGTCTGGATAGGATTTAGTGCAATTCTCTTAGGTCAGTAGCACAGGTCACACAAGTAGCTATTCAGTCTGGGTTTGTCTGAGTCTGACCACAGTGTTTACAAGTCCATCTGTTTTGTCTGGGTCTCTGGTTACACTTTGTCAATCAAACATTCATAATACACCTTCCACACTGCTGCACATTCTCAAGCATCATTTATTCACTTGCTATTTTCTTCCCTTGTCTGTGCCTTTTTGTACATCCAAACATTCACACTCTGGTATTTTTGCCTTTTTCAATGTTTGTCCCACTTGTTTTACTGCTTCCTTCCTTCTCTGTCTCTTGTAATTTGACACAATTTGCTATACAAATCAATCACACAACTAGAAGCAGGTTCAAACACATTAATGACCAAGCAATCACTTACAATTCCCTTCTAAATTAGGCACCATATCTTACTTTTAACTTCCAATCTTCAATTAAGTACTGTTGCTTTAAAATGCACAAATCTTTCAGCTTGTACCTTACGTATAGAATTACAGAGAATTTTGAGCACAGCTCACACTCAGCAGAGATAAGAGCGAAGGGAGAAGAAACTACGCAGCTCCATCCTTCACCCCTCCCGTCAGAATGCAGCGTCGTCCTTCACAGAATTCTGTAGTTCTTTAGACTTATCAAAATCAATTTCTACAAAGAAACTCAAAATCACGGGATTTCACTGTAAGGGCAGATAACTGTATAATGAGATTAACCATGCCTTGCCCTTTTTCTGGCCAAATGCATTCAGGAAACTTTACAATGTAATGCCACATATAACACGAACTATATCATTACTCAATTCATTCAGTCTCAGATGTAGATTTGAAATATCTATAACGCATCTGTCCGGGATTCCACCACAACTAGAAAGGTCACAAATCTCTTGACACAAAAATGATGTGTGATGATTCATTCATACGTGCTCATTCACTGATTTTTTTTTTTTTTTTTTACTCAATTACTCATCTCTCATCTTATTCAGAGGTTCTCATAGACATATATACAAGGATTCACACAGCCTGACTATCTTGCACTTTGGATTTGATTAATACTTTTTCCAGGTTCTTTGCTGCACTACTTCCATATCTATCCTCAATTATATCACATAACCGATTTCCTTCTTCAGGTGTCTTTCCCTGACTGTTCCCCATCTTATCTTTTATTCTTATCCTGTCTCTCTTGTTGTCTTCCTGTTAGTCCCCTGCCTTAGGTGGTGTATTGGGTAAGCTCAAGACTAGGCTCTACTATACCTCGTTACCTTCTTCCTAAGGTGCTAACAGGCTAAATGGAGTGTCTGTTCCTCGGTGTACTACGTGTTTCGTGTACTTATATGCTATGTAGCATCCGAACAGAAATACTCCCACAACACACAGGATTATAAATAAAGTGTCCATCTACTGGGGTTCTTCAGTCATATCCTGTCACAGGCTCATTTCACGGTCCTGTGCTCATTCGGTCACACTCTTATCTGTCACAAGGTTTATTCGTAAAGGGTGTTGATTTAAGCTTAGGCGGTGACCTCCCCGAAAGGACGCTGTCACATGACCCAGTTAGGCAATATCACCACTCTTTGAACGAATACCTACTGTGCAGCTTATTTTTCTACTTTCCACAGCCTTTCAAATCAAAGTAGCCATTCAACAACCTCCTCTATTCCTAGTGCGGAACCGTCTATTGTGAAAAACTTGTCCGTCCGGGCTGTGCAGTATGAACTGTTCACCCAGCCTTATATTCCGTAATGTCAGACCTCTCCCATTTTGATTTGCATCAGCTCTTTTTCTAAAAATAGCTGTGCACACACAGAACCTACAGTAACCTCTCATTCGAGCAGAAATTACATATGCGTGTCACACCCGATTTCCTCAGAGTTCTTATATAGACCTGATTTTACGGCCCCCTCCTCTACTAGATTCCCCTTTATACGGACCTTAGTTATAATGATAGATTATGAAGAGCAGAGAAGAGAAAAATTGATCTCTTACCTGGCCAGGTGTTTAGGTCTGCTGTTCACAATTTCATCAGTAACTGGAGTGGTCTGTAGATCGGGTAGTCTTGGAGAGGTGCCTATATCAGGTCCCTGTTTCGGGCGCCAGGAAACTGTCGGGATCCCTCAGATTACTCTTTCATCTGAAGGACCGATGTTCTTGGGTGTGAAGCATCATATGTCTCTAATTAAATCAGCTCCGTGGAGAAGAACTACACAGACACCAGCTGTATGGTACAACTCAGGATGCCTCCAAGACGCCTCTGGCTTATCAGTTAGGCTTCCGTCTTTTATAGTAAAGAATTTAAACATTTTACAGACATGCGCAGTACAAATGATTTTACAACTTGTTTTAGACAAAGAAAGTCATTTAGGCGAAAAAGCAGAGGTATTTGACCTTGGTTCACAAGGGAGATGTCTGAGACATGTCCTTGAAGAACAGATAAGGTTTTAAACAAGAGAATGCAACATAGACAGAACTCAATTTAACTCCTTCAGTTCCTATCAGAAGCATGACATTAGGCGTTGATATTAAAGCTTTTGACGTTGACTCTTTGTTCTCAATGGCGCGTCATGACCACAGCAACCTTTCGCAGCCGGTTTCTGTAGTGTAGTGGTTATCACGTTCGCCTAACACGTGAAAGGTCCCCAGTTCGAAACTGGGCAGAAACACGCTGTTACCCTTTGGTATCCAAGCTTTTGACTTTCAGTTCTTGATCTCGATTGCTTGTTGTCACCACAGTAAGCGCTTGCATCCGGTTTCTGTAGTGTAGCGGTTATCACGTTCGCCTCACACGCGAAAGGTCCCCAGTTCGAAACTGGGCAGAAACACAGCTTTTTCTCTTGGAAAACGATCTTTTTGACTTTCAGTGCTTCTTCTTTATTGCTTGCCAAGACCACAACATCTTTTGTTTGTTTGAATCTGTTGGTTTCTGTAGTGTAGCGGTTATCACGTTTGCTTTACACGCAAAAGGTCCTCAGTTCGAAACTGGGCAGAAACACAACGTTCCTCTTGCAAACTAGTGCTTTTGACAATGAGTGCTTGATCTTTAATGCTTGCCATGACCACAGTAAACGCTCTTGTCTGGTTTCTGTAGTGTAGTGATTGTCCTGTTTGCCATCCTCCTGAAAGTTCCCTGTTTCGATCCCGGGCAGAAACATGTGGCTTTTCTTTATTTTGATCACAAACGTATATTGTTGGCTTAATTAGCCTTAGTTAGCATATTCTATTGCTGGTTTAATGAGCATTACTTTTACCAATGTGATTATTTCTACCCGTTTTTGCTTTTGGCAAGCATGTGTGTTTTTGACAGTGTCTAAGTGTTCCTAATTCAAGTAACACCTGATAGGATCAAGGTGCGAAAGCAGGCATCTAGGTGCTTTTTCTTTTTGGCTTTTGGACAAAGGCATGAGAATGTTTTGTGGAGCATGGTTTTGTTTCCCTGTTTGTTCTTTTTCTCCAATAGCCTGACAAATGAAAGGTTCCTGTGTTGCAAAATGCACTTTGTCATGTCTTCAGACATAGAGGAAGATCTCTTGACTTTGGCTGGCTGTTTTTTTCTTTTTCAAGTTCATTTCAGCATGTTTAAACATCTTTAGCTTTGCATGGAGTTTCTGAAGTGTAGTGGTTGTCACGTTCACCTTACACGCGAACGGTCCCCAGTTCGAAACTGGATAGAAGCATGACGTTAGGCGTTGTTATTAAAGCTTTTGACGTTGAGTCTTTGTTCTCGATGGCTCGTCATGACCACAGTAACCTTCCGCAGCCGGTTTCTGTAGTGTAGTGGTTATCACGTTCGCCTAACACGCGAAAGGTCCCCAGTTCGAAACTAGGCAGAAACACGCTGTTACCCTTTGGTATCCAAGCTTTTGACTTTCAGTTCTTGATCTCGATTGCTTGTTGTCACCACAGTAAGCACGTGCATCCGGTTTCTGTAGTGTAGCGGTTATCACGTTCGCCTCACACGTGAAAGGTCCCCAGTTCGAAACTGGGCAGAAACACAGCTTTTTCTCTTGGAAAACGATCTTTTTGACTTTCAGTGCTTGTTCTTTATTGCTTGCCATGACCACAGCATTTTTTGCTTGTTTGAATCGGTTGGTTTCTGTAGTGTAGCGGTTATCACGTTCGCTTTACACGCGATAGGTCCTCAGTTAGAAACTGGGCAGAAACACAGCTTTTCTCTTGCAAACTAGCGCTTTTGACAATGAGTGCTTGATCTTTAATGCTTGCCATGACCACAGTAAATGCTCTTGTCTGGTTACTGTAGTGTAGTGATTATCCTGTTTGCCATTGTCGGGATCCCTCAGATATCTCTTTCTTCTGAAGGACCGATGTTCTTGCGTGTAAGACACCATATGTCTCTAATTGATTGCTCCGTCGAGAAGGATAACACAGACACAAGCTGTATAATACCACTCTGGATGCCTGCCAAGACGCCTCTGGCTTATCAGTTAGGCTTCCATCTTTTATAGCAAAGAATTTAAACATTTACAGACATGCGCAGTATAAAAAATGATTTCACAACTTGTTTTCTACAAAGAATGTCATGTAGGCTAAAAAGCAGGAGTATTTGACCTTGGTTCACAAGGGAACAGAAAAGATAAGTTTTAAACAAGAAAATGCAACATAGACAGAACTCAATTTAACTCCTTCAGTTCCTATCATTCCCCCCTTTGACATCTTTATTCTTCACAATCTGGAACACTGGATCCTGCAACGACAGCTGATAGTGCCCTATTCACCAGGTACTATCCCAGGCCGACGGGTTGCCCGAGGGAGACAGGTATCTTCTTTTACCCTCTCCATCCCCCAGTTACTAAGGCCATGTCTGTCATCACAAGAGTACGCTCCTTCATGCCAGAAATGAGATGTCAACCTAAAACCCCTACTGGTAACCATTTATATGCATTGTCTCCACATATCCAGTACATGTCACTAGGTAGGTCCCATAGGGCTGAATGTTGTAATACCAGTCTATGAACCAAATCTATGAACGCAGATACATTCTGAAGCATACACCAATTTGGAAGTTGTCCTAAAGGGCTACAATAGCCTACATCGGGATTTCCACAGGTGGGAATTCCTTTCTCATATCCAGATGACTCGTTGCAAGGTATATTACCTGAAATATTAAAACAAGTTTCATTAGTGCCCTGGGGAAATAATTTGGAATACTCCCAGGACGTGTTATGCAACCTTCTTTCTAGCAGTATTGGTTTGAAGGCATCAGTAGAGTGGGAAGTTACATTAAAACTAACTTGTAGGCCATACATTGGAATTTGCCCCAGGTAGGTTAATCGAGTTCTATTCCTGGGTACCCGAGCCCCCCCTTTATATGCCAGATATTGAAGGTGTGCATTACTTCCTGAAAGGTTACCCTGCCACCAAGGGTATCCTACCCATCCCACAATAGGTATTCCAACAGTTGTGTTCCATAACTTCACATTATTTGTGGCATTATTAGCAAGTGTATCAGAACAACTGGTCCAGGCAAATAATTCCTCGGGTGGCACAGGAATAACAAGGAACGGAATACTAGTGGCTGATACTGGTGAATGTGTGCAGATTCAGCAATCTGCTGGAGGCTGAGTGTCATTTAACCAATCATTCAGTAATTTTTCATGATGTTGTATAAACTTATTATTCAAGGACATTGGAGAATTTAGACTGTCCCACGCAGCTACCATTATTACAGATAATGCAACAAAACTAAACCAAAACATTATGCACTCTTATGCTTTGTTAATTCCTGTGGCTAGTTTGCAATGTGATGCGTGGATCCAGGTTGGTCGTCCTTCCAACTTAACAGAAGTAGGCGTTGTCAGGAGTACTTGGTAAGGTCCCTGATATCGGGGTTCAAGGGTCTTTCTGGAGTGTTTCTTGACATATACGTAATCACCAGGTTGCAGACAGTGAGTTCCTTCCACACTATCTGGATCTGGAATGGAAGAGAAAACTAGAGAATGCATTTGAGTTAAATGCTTTTGCAACTGGATTACATAACTTGTCAAATTATCCACATTGAGTGTTAAGACCTGTGGGTAGTACAACCCTGTGTTTGGTGGTCTTCCAAACAGTATCTCGAAGGGTGACAGTTTAGCTTTCCCCGTGGGTGTGTACCCTACTGAGAATAATGCTAATGGGAGACACTCTGGCCATGGTCTATGGGTCTGCTCCATGGTTTTCTGTATTTTCATTTTTAGTGTCCCGTTCATTCTTTCTACCTTCCCTGAACTCTGTGGGTGGTAGGGTGTATGAAATGCTTGTTCTACACCTATCATTTGCATTACATTTTGCATTACCTCAGCAGTAAAGTGTGTACCTCTGTCTGATTCAATTGTTTCAGGGACACCGAATCGTGGTACTAGTTCCATCACCAGTTTCTTTGCAGTAGCTCGAGCTGTAGCCGTTTTCACCGGGTAGGCCTCTGGCCATCCAGAGAAGAGATCTACACATACTAGGATATTTGCATACACTCCTACCTTGGTAGCTGTATGTCGTCAATCTGCCGTCTCTGAAATGGGTAGAGAGGCCTAGGTGTCGCTTTCTTAGGGACTTTTACTGTTTTACCTGGGTTGTGCTGTGCACAGATGAGGCATGATTGTACAAGTTTCGCGGCTGCGTAACTGAAACCAGGAGCGATCCAGAAGGCATCTACCATGGCACACATGTGACTTTTTGAGGTGTGATTGGGGCCATGTGCTGCTTGCGCCATGATTGGGAACAGGGACTTTGGTGGGCACATTTTATCCTTATTCTCCCATACTCCATTTGAGTTCAGCTCAGCTCTCAGTCTCCCCTGGTGTACCTTCTCTGTTTGGGCAGCCTTTTGCTGGAGGGATTTCAGGACATCTAGACCCAATGTGGCTGGAATACGCTGACTCCCCGCCACCGTCCACTGCTCTCTCTAGGCCGCCTTGTGCTATTTTAGCAGCCTCGTTCGCCCTTCTATTGCCCTCTACCTCCACGGAGTCACCTTTGTGTGTGCTTTTACCTTGACAATGCCAACCTGGACTGGTAACATCAATGCCTCCATCAATTGTTTCACCAGCTCTGCATTTTTAATGGGCTTCGAATCTGTGAAAATATTAGCGACTTTACCTGCAGCAGCTCTACACGCCTCAGTGAGTGCCTTCAACTCTGCCTCCTGCGCCGACATGTGAGGAGAGAGTGGTTCCGCTCGGATTACCTCATGTGAGTATACTACTGCATATCCAGTGTAGAATCGTCCATCCTGGTGGTATCTGGGGCCATCTACAAAAAAGAAACTCAAAGTCTGCATTAGGAACAGGTTTTTCATGAATGTGTGCAAACCCAACTGTCTCCTGACTCATCAGTTCTATGCAGACATGTTCATGCGTCATGTCAAAGTATCCTTCCTCACTTGCTAATACGGTCACCAATTCCCCCTTTTCTGAATCCACAGGCAGGAGGGTGGCTGGATTCAGAACGTTACATCTTGTGAGGAGTGACATACTCAGGAATTAGTAGAGCACACTCAAGTCGGAGCTGTCTGGCCATAGACAGATGTTTTGGTTGAACTTGTAGGAGTATGGCATGGACGTCATGTGGGGAATAGATTGTCAAAAGAAACGTCAGTGTCATCTCACATGCCTTCCCTATTACGTCTCCACTTTTTTCCTTGTGCTCCAGCATACATGACAGGTCGTTTTATTGTCCTTGTTTGCTCAATTTCTTTAGCTACCTTAAGGAGGTCTTTCAGATCTACATGTCTCCATTCAGGTCTGGCTGTCTGTACTGCGTCTCGTAAGTCTTTGTTCATACCGTCAATGAATGCATTCACCAGTATTCTAACATCAAGTGGGTTTATGCAAATGTACCCCATGTCTGCCCATTTCAGCTGTAACCGTCCAAAGTACATCTCTACACTCTCTCCTTTTTGCTGTGTCACATTAGTCAGGAGTACAGACTGCTCTGATTGTTCCACTGCAGCCCATTGTCTTAGTGACTCACAGTACGTCTCCCCAGATCGTGCAGATTTATCATCCATGCCCCAAGCCTGATTCTTTGTCACATCTGTGTGTGTCTTAATTATATGTCCTAGTGCGTCACCTGCCTTTAAACTCACCAACCTCTCTAGGTCTGCCCAGGTACACTTATATGTCTGCTGTACTTCCTTTATGTGTCTGTAAAACAGGAATGGTTGGTCTTCAGGGTCAGGCAGCTGCTTCAGCAAAGCTAGCTGGTCAGAGGGGCTCCAGGTACAATACTCCTGCATCTTTCTTATTCTAGTCACACTTCTAGGTCCTGATGGGGTTGGTCGTCTGATGTCTACTGTCAGCTTACTCCTCAAGGGCCAATGTCCCCACTACCCACTATCCACACTATTATGTCAGCTTCTTATGATCTTGTCTGGATAGGATTTAGTGCAATTCGCTTAGGTCAGTAGCACAGGTCACACAAGTAGCTATTCAGTCTGGGTTTGTCTGAGTCTGACCACAGTGTTTACAAGTCCATCTGTTTTGTCTGGGTCTCTGGTTACACTTTGTCAATCAAACATTCATAATACACCTTCCATACTGCTGCACATTCTCAAGCATCATTTATTCACTTGCTATTTTCTTCCCTTGTCTGTGCCTTTTTGTACATCCAAACATTCACACTCTAGTATTTTTGCCTTTTTCAATATTTGTCCCACTTGTTTTACTGCTTCCTTCCTGCTCTGTCTTTTGTAATTTGACACAATTTGCTATACAAATCAATCACACAACTAGAAGCAGGTTCAAACACATTAATGACCAAGCAATCACTTACAATTCCCTTCTAAATTAGGCACCATATCTTACTTTTAACTTCCAATCTTCAATTAAGTACTGTTGCTTTAAAATGCACAAATCTTTCAGCGTGTACCTTACGGATAGAATTACAGAGAATTTTGAGCACAGCTCACACTCAGCAGAGATAAGAGCGAAGGGAGAAGAAAAACTGCGCAGCGCCATCTTTCCTCCCTCCCGTCAGAATGCAGCGTCGTCCTTCACAGAATTCTGTAGTTCTTTAGACTTATCAAAATCAATTTCTACAAAGAAACTCAAAATCACGGGATTTCACTGTAAGGGTAGATAACTGTATAATGAGATTAACCATGCCTTGCCCTTTTTCTGGCCAAATGCATTCAGGAAACTTTACAATGTAATGCCACATATAACACGAACTATATCATTACTCAATTCATTCAGTCTCAGATGTAGATTTGAAATATCTATAACGCATCTGTCCGGGATTCCACCACAACTAGAAAGGTCACAAATCTCTTGACACAAAAATGATGTGTGATGATTCATTCATACGTGCTCATTCACTGATTTTTTTTTTTTTTTTTTTATACTCAATTACTCATCTCTCATCTTATTCAGAGGTTCTCATAGACATATATACAAGGATTCACACAGCCTGCCTATCTTGCACTTTGGATTTGATTAATACTTTTTCCAGGTTCTTTGCTGCACTACTTCCATATCTATCCTCAATTATATCACATAACCGGTCTCCTTCTTCAGGTGTCTTTCCCTGACTGTTCCCCATCTTTCTATCCTGTTTCTCTTGTTTCTTCCTGTTAGTCCCCTGCCTTAGGTGGTGTATTGGGTAAGCTCAAGACTAGGCTCTACTATACCTCGTTACCTTCTTCCTAAGGTGCCAACAGGTTAAACGGGGTGTCTGTTCCTCCTTGTACTACGTGTCTCGTGTACTTATATGCTAGGTAGCATCCGAACAGTAACACTCCCACAACACACAGGATTGTAAACAAAGTATCCATTTATCGGGGTTCTTCAGTCATATCCTGTCACAGGCTCATTTCGTGGTCCTGTGCTCATTCGGTCACACTCTTATCTGTCACAAGGTTTATTCGTAAAGGGTGTTGATTTAAGCTTAGGCGGTGACCTCCCCGAAAGGACGCTGTCACATGACCCAGTTAAGCAATATCACCACTCTTTGAACGAATACCTACTGTGCAGCTTATTTGTCTACTTTCCACAGTCCTTCAAATCAAGGCAGTCACTCAACAACCTCCTCTATTCCTAGTGCGGAACCGTCTATTGTGAAAAACTTGTCCGTCCGGGCTGCGCAGTATGAACTGTTCACCCAGCCTTATATTCCGTAATGTCAGACCTCTCAACATGTCACTCAATGGGACATGTGTATTCAATGCTAACAATACCCACCACTGTTCTCCCTTCTTGAAGTGATGAAACTTTTTATGTTTGTGTCTGGGGTTGTCCCTGCAAATGTCCAATCACCATACCCGTTATGATTTGCATCAGTTCTTCTCCTAAAAATAGCAGTACACAGGCAGAATCTGCAATAGCCTCTCATTCGGACAGGAATTACATATGCGTGTCACACCCGATTTCCTCAGAGTTCTTATATGGACCTGATTTTATGGCCCCCTCCTCTACTAGATTCCCCTTGATACGGACCTTAGTTATAATGATAGATTATGAAGAGCAGAGAAGAGAAGAATTGATCTCTTACCTGGCCAGGTGTTTAGGTCTGCTGTTCACAATTTCATCAGTAACTGGAGTGGTCTGTAGATCGGGTAGTCTTGGAGAGGTGCATATATAAGGTCCCTGTTTCGGGCGCCAGGAAACTGTCGGGATCCCTCAGATATCTCTTTCTTCTGAAGGACCGATGTTCTTGGGTGTAAGGCACCATATGTCTCTAATTGATTGCTTCGTCGAGAAGGATAACACAGACACAAGCTGTATAATACCACTCGGGATGCCTGCCAAGACGCCTCTGGCTTATCAGTTAGGCTTCCATCTTTTATAGCAAAGAATTTAAACATTTACAGACATGCGCAGTATAAAAAATGATTTCACAACTTGTTTTCTACAAAGAAAGTCATGTAGGCTAAAAAGCAGGAGTATTTGACCTTGGTTCACAAGGGAACAGAAAAGATAAGTTTTAAACAAGAAAATGCAACATAGACAGAACTCAATTTAACTCCTTCAGTTCCTATCACCATCCTCCTGAAAGTTCCCTGTTTTGATCCCGGGCAGAAACATGTGGCTTTTCTTTATTTTGATCACAAATGTATATTGTTGGCTTAATTAGCATTAGTTAGCATATTCTATTGCTGGTTTAATGAGCATTACTTTTACAAATGTGATTATTTCTACCCGTTTTTGCTTTTGGCAAGCATGTGTATTTTTGACAGTGTCTAAGTGTTCCTAATTCAAGTAACACCTGATAGGATCAAGGTGCGAAAACAGGCATCTAGGTGCTTTTTCTTTTTGGCTTTTGGACAAAGGCATGAGAATGTTTTGTGGAGCATGGTTTTGTTTCCCTGTTTGTTCTTTTTCTCCAATAGCCTGACAAATGAAAGGTTCCTGTGTTGCAAAATGCACTTTGTCCTGTCTTCAGACATAGAGGAAGACCTCTTGACTTTGGCTGGCTGTTTTTTTCTTTTTCAAGTTCATTTCAGCATGTTTAAACATCTTTAGCTTTGCATGGAGTTTCTGAAGTGTAGTGGTTGTCACGTTCACCTCACGCTCTGACGGTCCCCAGTTCAAAACTGGATAGAAGCATGACATTAGGTGTTGATATTAAAGCTTTTGACGTTGAGTCTTTGTTCTCGATGGCTCATCATGACCACAGTAACCTTCCTCAGCCGGTTTCTGTAGTGTAGTGGTTATCACTTTCGCCTAACACGCGAAAGGTCCCCAGTTCGACACACGCTGTTACCCTTTGGTATCCAAGCTTTTGACTTTCAGTTCTTGATCTCGATTACTTGTTGTCACCACAGTAAGCGCTTGCATCCGGTTTCTGTAGTGTAGCGGTTATCACGTTCGCCTCACACGTGAAAGGTCCCCAGTTCGAAACTGGGCACAAACACAGCTTTTTCTCTTGGAAAACGATCTTTTTCTCTTGGAAAACGATCTTTTTGACTTTCAGTGCTTGTTGTTTATTGCTTGCCATGACCACAGCATTTTTTGTTTATTTATATCGGTTGGTTTCTGTAGTGTAGCGGTTATCACTTTTGCTTTACACGCGAAAGGTCCTCAGTTCGAAACTGGGCAGAAACACAGCGTTCCTCTTGCAAACTAGCGCTTTTGACAATGAGTGCTTGATCTTTAATGCTTGCCATGACCACAGTAAACGCTCTTGTCTGGTTACTGTAGTGTAGTGATTGTCCTGTTTGCCATCCTCCTGAAAGTTCCCTGTTTTGATCCCGGGCAGAAACATGTGGCTTTTCTATATTTTGATCACAAATGTATATTGTTGGCTTAATTAGCATTAGTTAGTATATTCTATTGCTGGTTTAATGAGCATTACTTTTACCAATGTGATTATTTCTACCCGTTTTTGCTTTTGGCAAGCATGTGTGTTTTTGACAGTGTCTAAGTGTTCCTAATTCAAGAAACACCTGATAGGAACAAGGTGCGAAAGCAGGCATCTAGGTGCTTTTTCTTTTTGGCTTTTGGTCAAAGGCATGAGAATGTTTTGTGGAGCATGGTTTTGTTTCCCTGTTTGTTCTTTTTCTCCAATAGCCTGACAAATGAAAGGTTCCTGTGTTGCAAAATGAACTTTGTCCTGTCTTCAGACATAGAGGAAGACCTCTTGACTTTGGCTGGCTGTTTTTTTCTTTTTCAAGTTCATTTCAGCATGTTTAAACATCTTTAGCTTTGCATGGAGTTTCTGAAGTGTAGTGGTTGTCACGTTCACCTCACACGCGAACGGTCCCCAGTTCGAAACTGGATAGAAGCATGACATTAGGCATTGATATTAAATCTTTTGACGTTGAGTCTTTGTTCTCGATGGCTCGTCATGACCACAGTAACCTTCCGCAGCCAGTTTCTTTAGTGTAGTGGTTATCACGTTCGCCTAACACGCGAAAGGTCCCCATTTTGAAACTTGGCAGAAACACGTTGTTACCCTTGGGTATCCAAGCTTTTGACTTTCAGTTCTTGATCTCGATTACTTGTTGTCACCACAGTAAGCGCTTGCTTCCGGTTTCTGTAGTGTAGCGGTTATCACGTTCGCCTCACACGCGAAAGGTCCCCAGTTCGAAACTGCGCAGAAACACAGCTTTTTCTCTTGGAAAACGATCTTTTTGACTTTCAGTGCTTGTTCTTTATTGCTTGCCATGACCACAGCATTTTTTGTTTGTTTGAATCGGTTGGTTTCTGTAGTGTAGTGGTTGTCACGTTTCCTTTACACGCGAAAGGTCCTCAGTTCGAAATTGGGCAGAAACACAGCGTTCCTCTTGCAAACTAGCGCTTTTGACAATGAGTGCTTGATCTTTAATGCTTGCCATGACCACAGTAAACGCTCTTGTCTGGTTACTGTAGTGTAGTGATTGTCCTGTTTGCCATCCTCCTGAAAGTTCCCTGTTTTGATCCCGGGCAGAAACATGTGGCTTTTCTTTATTTTGATCACAAACGTATATTGTTGGCTTAATTAGCCTTAGTTAGCATATTCTATTGCTGGTTTAATGAGCATTACTTTTACCAATGTGATTATTTCTACCCGTTTTTGCTTTTGGCAAGCATGTGTGTTTTTGACAGTGTCTAAGTGTTCCTAATTCAAGTAACACCTGATAGGATCAAGGTGCGAAAGCAGGCATCTAGGTGCTTTTTCTTTTTGGCTTTTGGACAAAGGCATGAGAATGTTTTGTGGAGCATGGTTTTGTTTCCCTGTTTGTTCTTTTTCTCCAATAGCCTGACAAATGAAAGGTTCCTGTGTTGCAAAATGCACTTTGTCCTGTCTTCAGACATAGAGGAAGACCTCTTGACTTTGGCTGGCTGTTTTTTTCTTTTTCAAGTTCATTTCAGCATGTTTAAACATCTTTAGCTTTGCATGGAGTTTCAGAAGTGTAGTGGTTGTCACGTTCACCTCACACGCGAACGGTCCCCAGTTCGAAACTGGATAGAAGCATGACATTAGGTGTTGATATTAAAGCTTTTGACGTTGAGTCTTTGTTCTCGATGGCTCGTCATGACCACAGTAACCTTCCGCAGCCGGTTTCTGTAGTGTAGTGGTTATCACGTTCGCCTAACACGCGAAAGGTCCCCAGTTCGAAACTGGGCAGAAACACGCTGTTACCCTTTAGTATCCAAGCTTTTGACTTTCAGTTCTTGTCTCGATTGCTTGTTGTCACCACAATAAGCACTTGCATCCGGTTTCTGTAGTGTAGCGGTTATCATGTTCGCCTAACACGTGAAAGGTCCCCAGTTCGAAACTGGGCAGAAACACAGCTTTTTCTCTTGGAAAATGATCTTTTTGACTTTCAGTGCTTGTTCTTTATTGCTTGCCATGACCACAGCATTTTTTGTTTTTTTGAATCGGTTGGTTTCTGTAGTGTAGCGGTTATCACATTCGCTTTACACGAGAAAGGTCCTCAGTTCGAAACTGGGCAGAAACACAGCGTTTCTCTTGCAAACTAGCGCTTTTGACAATGAGTGCTTGATCTTTAATGCTTGCCATGACCACAGTAAACGCTCTTGTTTGGTTACTGTAGTGTAGTGATTGTCCTGTTTGCCATCCTCCTGAAAGTTCCTTGTTTTGATCCCGGGCAGAAACATGTGGCTTTTCTTTATTTTGATCACAAACGTATATTGTTGGCTTAATTAGCCTTAGTTAGCATATTCTATTGCTGGTTTAATGAGCATTACTTTTACCAATGTGATTATTTCTACCCATTTTTGCTTTTGGCAAGCATATGTGTTTTTGACAGTGTCTAAGTGTTCCTAATTCAAGTAAGACCTGATAGGATCAAGGTGCGAAAGCAGGCATCTAGGTGCTTTTTCTTTTTGGCTTTTGGACAAAGGCATGAGAATGTTTTGTGGAGCATGGTTTTGTTTCCCTGTTTGTTCTTTTTCTCCAATAGCCTGACAAATGAAAGGTTCCTGTGTTGCAAAATGCACTTTGTCCTGTCTTCAGACATAGAGGAAGACCTCTTGACTTTGGCTGGCTGTTTTTTTCTTTTTCAAGTTCATTTCAGCATGTTTAAACATCTTTAGCTTTGCATGGAGTTTCTGAAGTGTAGTGGTTGTCACGTTCACCTCACACGCGAACGGTCCCCAGTTCGAAACTGGATAGAAGCATGACATTAGGCGTTGATATTATAGCTTTTGACGTTGAGTCTTTGTTCTCGATGGCTCGTCATGACCACAGTAACCTTACGCAGCCGGTTTCTGTAGTGTAGTGGTTATCACGTTCGCCTAACACGCGAAAGGTCTCCAGTACGAAACTTGGCAGAAACACGCTGTTACACTTTGGTATCCAAGCTTTTGACTTTCAGTTCTTGATCTCGATTGCTTGTTGTCACCACAGTAAGCACTTGCATCCGGTTTCTGTAGTGTAGCGGTTATCACGTTCGCCTCACATGCGAAAGGTCCTCAGTTCGAAACTGGGCCGAAACACAGATTTTTCTCTTGGAAAATGATCTTTTTTACTTTCAGTGCTTGTTCTTTATTGCTTGCCATGACCACAGCATTTTTTGCCTTTTTGAATCGGTTGGTTTCTGTAGTGTAGCGGTTATCACGTTCGCATTACACGCGAAAGGTCCTCAGTTCGAAACTGGGCAGAAACACAGCATTTCTCTTGCAAACTAGCGCTTTTGACAATGAGTGCTTGATCTTTAATGCTTGCCATGACCACAGTAAACGCTCTTGTCTGGTTACTGTAGTGTAGTGATTGTCCTGTTTGCCATTCTCCTGAAAGTTCCCTGTTTTGATCCCGGGCAGAAACATGTGGCTTTTCTTTATTTTGATCACAAACGTATATTGTTGGCTTAATTAGCCTTAGTTAGCATATTCTATTGCTGGTTTAATGAGCATTACTTTTACCAATGTGATTATTTCTACCCGTTTTTGCTTTTGGCAAGCATGTGTGTTTTTGACAGTGTCTAAGTGTTCCTAATTCAAGTAACACCTGATAGGATCAAGGTGCTGTCGGGAACCCTCAGATTACTCTTTCATCTGAAGGACCGATGTTCTTAGGTGTGAAGCACCATATGTCTCTAATCAATTGCTCCGTCGATAAGGATAACACAGACACGGGCTGTATAATACCACTCGGGATGCCTGCCAAGACACCTCTGGCTTATCAGTTAGGCTTCCGTCTTTTATAGTAAAGAATTTAAACATTTACAGACATGCGCAGTACAAATGATTTCACAACTTGTTTTCTACAAAGAAAGTCACTTAGGCGAAAAAGCAGAGGTATTTGACCTTGGTTCACAAGGGAGATGTCTGAGACATCTCCTCGAAGAACAGATAAGGTTTTAAACAAGAGAATGCAACATAGACAGAACTCAATTTAACTCCTTCAGTTCCTATCATTCCCCCCTTTGACATCTTCATTTTCCACAATCTGGAACACTGGATCCTGCAACAACAGCGGATAGTGGCTCGTTCACCAGGTACTATCCCAGGCCGACGGGTTGCCCAAGGGAGACAGGTCTTCTACCTTCTCCATCCCCCAGATACTGAAGCCACGTCCATCATTGCAAGAGTATGCTCCTTCATGCCAGAAATGAGATGTCAATCTAGGACTCAAAGGAATAATAGTTAAATTCTTGTTGTTTACAGTCAAACTTCCTTATCTATTTCTACATCTTTTCTTGCATACAGAGATACACCAAAAAACAAGTTTCAATAGCACATATATTACGAAGATACAAACAACAATACGTAATAGACTTAGTATAATCCCAGTTATCCAGCCTCCAATACCCTTAAACCAATTAGCTGGATTAAGAAAGGAGAATGTATCTGACCACCAACTATCCTTAGTACGATCATTGTCTTTATCGTACTGATCTCTAAGTTTTTGAACATCCTCTATTTTCAATTTTAACTTTATAATGCTTTTGGGATCTATATAATGACAGCAAGCTGGTCCGATGACTTGACACATACCTCCTTGCGCTGCAGTTAAATAATCTAATACTATGGTATGCTGATTAGTGGCTATGATGAGCTGATTTTGGACAGCAACGGTGGTGTTCGATATATCCAATATATCCCATATTTGGTCATCTAAGTAATCTGTAGCCCTGACTAATTTATCCCACATTTGAGTAATCATAGGATAAATAAAAATAGAACTGACAATTTTATTAGCCACACTCATCTGCACTATATGTGGTCTCCCAGAGAGGCGAGGTGTATTGTCAGCAGCTCTTTTGTACAACGTGTGTTTAGGTATGCTCTGAGTATTCAACTGGTCATTCGGAATAACAAAGGTAGCTGGAGTCAAACGACCCAGAGTACAAGCACCTTTTACCCCTACTGGCAACCACTTATATGCATTGTCTCCACATATCCAGTACATGTCACTAGGTAGGTCCCATAGGGTTGAATGTTGTAATACCAGTCTATGAACTAAATCTATGAGCGCAGATACATTCTGAAGCATACACCAATTTGGAAGTTGTCCTAAAGGGCTACAATACCCTACATCGGGATTTCCACAGGTGGGAGTTCCTTTCTCATATCCAGATGACTCATTGCAAGGTATATTACCTGAAATATTAAAACAAGTTTCATTGTTGCCCTGGGGAAATAAATTGGAATACTCCCAGGACGTGTTATGCAACCTTCTTTCTAGCAGTATTGGTTTGAAGGCATCAGTAGAGTGGGAAGTTACATTAAAACTAACTTGTAGGCCATACATTGGAATTTGCCCCAGGTAGGTTAATCGAGTTCTATTCCTGGGTACCCAAGCCCCCCCTTTATATGCCAGATATTGAAGGTGTGTATTACTTCCTGAAAGATTACCCTGCCACCAAGGGTATCCTACCCATCCCACAATAGGTATTCCAACAGTTGTGTTCCATAACTTCACATTATTTGTGGCATTATTAGCAAGTGTATCAGAACAACTGGTCCAGGCAAATAATTCCTCGGGTGGCATAGGAATAACAAGGAACGGAATACTAGTGGCTGATACTGGTGAATGTGTGCAGATCCAGCAATCTGCTGGAGACTGAGTGTCATTTGACCAATCATTCAGTAATTTTTCATGATGTTGTATAAACTTATTATTCAAGGACATTGGAGAATTTAGATTGTCCCACGCAGCTACCATTATTACAGATAATGCAACAAAACCAAACCAAAACATTATGCACTCTTATGCTTTGTTAATTCCTGTGGCTAGTTTGCAATGTGATGCGTGGATCCAGTTTGGTCGTCCTTCCAACTTAACAGAAGTAGGCGTTGTTAGGAGTACTTGGTAAGGTCCCTGATATCGGGGTTCAAGGGTCTTTCTAGAGTGTTTCTTGACATATACGTAATCACCAGGTTGTAGACAGTGAGTTCCTTCCACACTATCTGGATCTGGAATGAAAGAGAAAACTAGAGAATGCATTTGAGTTAAATGCTTTTGCAACTGGATTACATAACTTGTCAAATTATCCACATTGAGTGTTAAGACCTGTGGGTAGTACAACCCTGTGTTCGGTGGTCTTCCAAACAGTATCTCGAAGGGTGACAGTTTAGTTTTCCCCGTGGGTGTGTACCTTACTGAGAATAATGCTAATGGGAGACACTCTGGCCATGGTTTATGGGTTTGTTCCATGGTTTTCTGTATTTTCAATTTTAGTGTCCCGTTCATTCTCTCTACCTTCCCTGAACTCTGTGGGTGGTAGGGTGTATGAAATGCTTGTTCTACACCTATCATTTGCATTACATTTTGCATTACCTCAGCAGTAAAGTGTGTACCTCTGTCTGATTCAATTGTTTCAGGGACACCGAATCGTGGTACTAGTTCCATCACCAGTTTCTTTGCAGTGGCTCGAGCTGTAGCCGTTTTCACCGGGTAGGCCTCTGGCCATCCAGAGAAGAGATCTACACATACTAGGATATTTGCATACACTCCTACCTTGGTAGCTGTATGTCGTCAATCTGCCGTCTCTGAAACGGGTAGAGAGGCCTAGGTGTCGCTTTCTTAGGGACTTTTACTGTTTTACCTGGGTTGTGCTGTGCACAGATGAGGCATGATTGTACAAGTTTCGCGGCTGCGCAACTGAAGCCAGGAGCGATCCAGAAGGCATCTACCATGGCACACATGTGACTTTTTGAGGTGTGATTGGGGCCATGTGCTGCTTGCGCCATGATTGGGAACAGGGACTTTGGTGGGCACATTTTATCCTTATTCTCCCATACTCCATTTGAGTTCAGCTCAGCTCCCAGTCTCCCCCGGTGTACCTTCTCTGTTTGGGCAGCCTTTTGCTGGAGGGATTTCAGGACATCTAGACCCAATGTGGCTGGAATACGCTGACTCCCCGCCACGTCCACTGCTCTCTCTAGGCCGCCTTGTGCTATTTTAGCAGCCTCGTTCGCCCTTCTATTGCCCTCTACCTCCACGGAGTCACCTTTGTGTGTGCTTTTACCTTGACAATGCCAACCTGGACTGGTAACATCAATGCCTCCATCAATTGTTTCACCAGCTCTGCATTTTTAATGGGCTTCGAATCTGTGAAAATATTAGCGACTTTACCTGCAGCGGCTCTACACGCCTCAGTGAGTGCCTTCAACTCTGCCTCCTGCGCCGACATGTGAGGAGAGAGTGGCTCCGCTCGGATTACCTCATGTGAGGATACTACTGCATATCCAGTGTAGAATCGTCCATCCTGGTGGTATCTGGGGCCATCTACAAAAAAGAAACTCAAAGTCTGCATTAGGAACAGGTTTTTCATGAATGTGTGCAAACCCAACTGTCTCCTGACTCATCAGTTCTATGCAGACATGTTCATGCGTCATGTCAAAGTATCCTTCCTCACTTGCCAATACGGTCACCAATTCCCCCTTTTCTGAATCCACAGGCAGGAGGGTGGCTGGATTCAGAACGTTACATCTTTTGAGGGTGACATACTCAGGAATTAGTAGAGCACACTCAAGTCGGAGCTGTCTGGCCATAGACAGATGTTTTGGTTGAACTTGTAGGAGTATGGCATGGATGTCATGTGGGGAATAGATTGTCAAAAGAAACGTCAGTGTCATCTCACATGCCTTCCCTATTACGTCTCCACTTTTTTCCTTGTGCTCCAGCATACATGACAGGTCGTTTTATTGTCCTTGTTTGCTCAATTTCTTTAGCTACCTTAAGGAGGTCTTTCAGATCTACATATCTCCATTCAGGTCTGGCTGTCTGTACTGCGTCTCGTAAGTCTTTGTTCATACCGTCAATGAATGCATTCACCAGTATTCTAACATCAAGTGGGTTTATGCAAATGTACCCATGTCTGCCCATTTCAGCTGTAACCGTCCAAGGTATATCTCTACTCTCTCTCATCTTTGCTGTGTCACATTAGTCAGGAGTACAGACTGCTCTGATTGTTCCACTGCAGCCCATTGTCTTAGTGACTCACAGTACGTCTCCCCAGATCGTGCAGATTTATCATCCATGCCCCAAGCCTGATTCTTTGTCACATCTGTGTGTCTTAATTATATGATCTAGTGCGTCACCTGCCTTTAAACTCACCAACCTCTCTAAGTCTGCCCAGGTACACTTATATGTTTGCTGTACTTCCTTTATGTGTCTGTAAAACGGGAATGGTTGGTCTTCAGGGGCAGGCAGCTGCTTCAGCAAAGCTAGCTGGTCAGAGGGGCTCCAGGGATAATACACCTGTATCTTTCTTATTCTAGTCACACTTCTAGGTCCTGATGGGGTTGGTCGTCTGATGTCTACTGTCAGCTTACTCCTCAAGGGCCAATGTCCCCACTACCCACTATCCACACTATTATGTCAGCTTCTTATAATCTTGTCTGGATAGGATTTAGTGCAATTCTCTTAGGTCAGTAGCACAGGTCACACAAGTAGCTATTCAGTCTGGATTTGTCTGAGTCTGACCACAGTGTTTACAAGTCCATCTGTTTTGTCTGGGTCTCTGGTTACACTTTGTCAATCAAACATTCATAATACACCTTCCATACTGCTGCACATTCTCAAGCATCATTTATTCACTTGCTATTTTCTTCCCTTGTCTGTGCCTTTTTGTATATCCAAACATTCACACTCTGGTATTTTTGCCTTTTTCAATATTTGTCCCACTTGTTTTACTGCTTCCTTCCTTCTCTGTCTTTTGTAATTTGACACAATTTGCTATACAAATCAATCACACAACTAGAAGCAGGTTCAAACACATTAATGACCAAGCAATCACTTACAATGACCAAACAATCACTTACAATTCCCTTCTAAATTAGGCACCATATCTTACTTTTAACTTCCAATCTTCAATTAAGTACTGTTGCTTTAAAATGCACAAATCTTTCAGCGCGTACCTTACGGATAGAATTACAGAGAATTTTGAGCACAGCTCACACTCAGCAGAGATAAGAGCGAAGGGAGAAGAAAAACTGCGCAGCGCCATCCTTCCCCCCTCCCATCAGAATGCAGCGTCGTCCTTCACAGAATTCTGTAGTTCTTTAGACTTATCAAAATCAATTTCTACAAAGAAACTCAAAATCACGGGATTTCACTGTAAGGGCAGATAACTGTATAATGAGATTAACCATGCCTTGCCCTTTTTCTGGCCAAATGCATTCAGGAAACTTTACAATGTAATGCCACATATAACACGAACTATATCATTACTCAATTCATTCAGTCTCAGATGTAGATTTGAATTATCTATAACGCATCTGTCCGGGATTCCACCACAACTAGAAAGGTCACAAATCTCTTGACACAAAGATGATGTGTGATGATTCATTCATACGTGCTCATTCACTGATTTTTTTTTATTTTTTTTTTTTTTTTTACTCAATTACTCATCTCTCATCTTATTCAGAGGTTCTCATAGACATATATACAAGGATTCACACAGCCTGCCTATCTTGCACTTTGGATTTGATTAATACTTTTTCCAGGTTCTTTGCTGCACTACTTCCATATCTATCCTCAATTATATCACATAACCGATTTCCTTCTTCAGGTGTCTTTCCCTGACTGTTCCCCATTTTATCTTTTATTCTTATCCTGTTTCTCTTGTTGTCTTCCTGTTAGTCCCCTGCCTTAGGTGGTGTATTGAGTAAGCTCAAGACTAGGCTCTACTATACCTCGTTACCTTCTTCCTAAGGTGCTAACAGGCTAAATGGAGTGTCTGTTCCTCGGTGTACTACGTGTTTTGTGTACTTATATGCTATGTAGCATCCGAACAGAAATACTCCCACAACACACAGGATTGTAAACAAAGTGTCCATCTATCGGGGTTCTTCAGTCATATCCTGTCACAGGCTCATTTCGTGGTCCTGTGCTCATTCTATCACACTCTTATCTGTCACAAGGTTTATTCGTAAAGGGTGTTGATTTAAGCTTAGGCGGTGACCTCCCCGAAAGGACGCTGTCACATGACCCAGTTAGGCAATATCACCACTCTTTGAACGAATACCTACTGTGCAGCTTATTTGTCTACTTTTCACAGTCCTTCAAATCAAGGCAGTCACTCAACAACCTCCTCTATTTCTAGTGCAGAATCGTCTATTGTGAAAAACTTGTCCGTCCGGGCTGCGCAGTATGAACTGTTCACCCAGCCTTATATTCCGTAATGTCAGACCTCTCCCATTTTGATTTGCATCAGCTCTTTTTCTAAAAATAGCTGTGCACAGACAGAACCTACAGTAACCTCTCATTCGAGCAGAAATTACATATGCGTGTCACACCCGATTTCCTCAGAGTTCTTATATGGACCTGATTTTACGGCCCCCTCCTCTACTAGATTCCCCTTTATACGGACCTTAGTTATAATGATAGATTATAAAGAGCAGAGAAGAGGAAAATTGATCTCTTACCTGGCCAGGTGTTTAGGTCTGCTGTTCACAATTTCATCAGTAACTGGAGTGGTCTGTAGATCGGGTAGTCTTGGAGAGGTGCCTATATCAGGTCCCTGTTTCGGGCGCCAGGAAACTGTCGGGATACCTCAGATTACTCTTTCATCTGAAGGACCGATGTTCTTAGGTGTGAAGCATCATATGTCTCTAATCAATTGCTCCGTCGAGAAGGATAACACAGACGCGGGCTGTATAATACCACTCGGGATGCCTGCCAAGACGCCTCTGGCTTATCAGTTAGGCTTCCGTCTTTTATAGTAAAGAGTTTAAACATTTACAGACATGCGCAGTACAAATGATTTCACAACTTGTTTTCTACAAAGAAAGTCACTTAGGCAAAAAAGCAGAGGTATTTGACCTTGGTTCACAAGGGAGATGTCTGAGACATCTCCTCGAAGAACAGATAAGGTTTTAAACAAGAGAATGCAACATTGACAGAACTCAATTTAACTCCTTCAGTTCCTATCAGTGCGAAAGCAGGCATCCAGGTGCTTTTTCTTTTTGGCTTTTGGACAAAGGCATGAGAATGTTTTGTGGAGCATGGTTTTGTTTCCCTGTTTGTTCTTTTTCTCCAATAGCCTGACAAATGAAAGGTTCCTGTGTTGCAAAATGCACTTTGTCCTGTCTTCAGACATAGAGGAAGACCTCTTGACTTTGGCTGGCTGTTTTTTTCTTTTTCAAGTTCATTTCAGCATGTTTAAACATCTTTAGCTTTGCATAGAGTTTCTGAAGTGTAGTGGTTGTCACGTTCACCTCACACGCGAACGGTCCCCAGTTCGAAACTGGAAAGAAGCATGACATTAGGCGTTGATATTAAAGCTTTTGACGTTGAGTCATTGTTCTCGATGGCTCGTCATGACCACAGTAACCTTCCACAGCCGGTTTCTGTAGTGTAGTGGTTATCACGTTAGCCTAACACGCGAAAGGTCCCCAGTTCAAAACTGGGCAGAAACACGCTGTTACCCTTTGGTATCCAAGCTTTTGACTTTCAGTTCTTGATCTTGATTGCTTGTTGTCACCACAGTAATCGCTTGCATCCGGTTTCTGTAGTGTAGCGGTTATCACGTTCGCCTCACACGTGAAAGGTCCCCAGTTCGAAACTGGGCAGAAACACAGCACTTTCTCTTGGAAAACGATCTTTTTGACTTTCAGTGCTTGTTCTTTATTGCTTGCCATGACCACAGCATTTTTTATTTGTTTGAATCGGTTGGCTTCTGTAGTGTAGCGGTTATCACGTTCGCTTTACACGCGAAAGGTCCTCAGTTCGAAACTGGGCAGAAACACAGCGTTCCTCTTGCAAACTAGTGCTTTTGACAATGAGTGATTGATCGTTAATGCTTGCCATGACCACAGTAAACGCTCTTGTCTGGTTACTGTAGTGTAGTGATTGTCCTGTTTGCCATCCTCCTGAAAGTTCCCTGTTTTGATCCCGGGCAGAAACATGTGGCTTTTCTTTATTTTGATCACAAACGTATATTGTTGGCTTAATTAGCCTTAGTTAGCATATTCTATTGCTGGTTTAATGAGCATTACTTTTACCAATGTGATTATTTCTACCCGTTTTTGCTTTTGGCAAGCATGTGTGTTTTTGACAGTGTCTAAGTGTTCCTAATTCAAGTAACACCTGATAGGATCAAGGTGCGAAAGCAGGCATCTAGGTGCTTTTTCTTTTTGGCTTTTGGACAAAGGCATGAGAATGTTTTGTGGAGCATGGTTTTGTTTCCCTGTTTGTTCTTTTTCTCCAATAGCCTGACAAATGAAAGGTTCCTGTGTTGCAAAATGCACTTTGTCCTGTCTTCAGACATAGAGGAAGACCTCTTGACTTTGGCTGGCTGTTTTTTTCTTTTTCAAGTTCATTTCAGCATGTTTAAACATCTTTAGCTTTGCATGGAGTTTCTGAAGTGTAGTAGTTGTCACGTTCACCTCACACGCGAACGGTCCCCAGTTCGAAACTGGATAGAAGCATGACATTAGGCGTTGAAATTAAAGCTTTTGACGTTGAGTCTTTGTTCTCGATGGCTCGTCATGACCACAGTAACCTTCCGCAGCCGGTTTCTGTAGTGTAGTGGTTATCACTAGAGTTGAGCGACTTTTGGTTTTTTAGGGTCGCGTTTCGTTTCGTGAAACCCGACTTTTCCAAAAGTCGGGTCGAGCAAGATCGTCCGATTAAAGGGAAAAGTCGGGGTCGTCCCGAAACACGAAACCCAATGTAAGTCAATGGGGAATAAAAGTCGGCAGTGAGAGGAGGACAGGAAACACACCAACAGTGCCCATTTGAATGCCAAAAACATCAATTCTTCTTACTTAAGCTTGTCAACCTTAATTAACTTCATAATATAAGTTACGCACTGAAAAATGGGTGTTATTTGGCTAAAGTTGTGGGGGGGGAGGGCTGGCTGCAGGTTTTCATGTGCCCTGGGCGAAAGAGCGCCCCTTTAACACATACCACAACTCATCATGCTCCGATACGGCAGAGAAATAGCGGTATAGTACAATGAAAAATACCTCACTTTTTACATCTCATGACGAGGCCCATCTATTTCTCCATACAGAATCATTGGTCCCATATAATGTTTGAAACAGTATATGATGAGCTCCACATAATGCTACAGTATATGTTGGTCCCCATGGATGAAGCTCCACTGTCTTATGGGCCCAAATAATGCTCCAAACAAAATGGGCCCCATTTCTAATGCTCTAGTGTATAATGGGCCCTGTAAATGCTGCTCCAGTGTCTGATGTCCACCTTTGGAATGTTCCAGTGTATGGTGGGCCCCATCTATCATTCTCCAGAGTATAGTGCTCCCCAAAAATTGCTGTCCCAACATTGAAAACAATCAAATAAGTCTCCTCGCTAGGGAATCCCTGTACTTGTCTGGACAGGTGCTGTAGCTTGCTTAACAGCTCGCCAGCCGTTCTCACGCCCAGTATGGATTGCACGTGATTGCACAAAGGTTAGAAAGGGTACCGTATCCCTGGATAACATGTATGGATAGCGTACACATTCAAAATATATGTCTATACAGCATGAGGCAGGCTCAGACGGTGTTAGGCCCAGTATGGATTGCACGTCATTGCACAAAGGTTAGAAAGGGTACCGTATCCCCGGATAACATGTATGGATAGCGTACACATTCAAAATATATGTCTATACAGCATGAGGCAGGCTCAGACGGTGTTAGGCCCAGTATGGATTGCACGTCATTGCACAAAGGTTAGAAAGGGTACCGTATCCCCGGATAACATGTATGGATAGCGTACACATTCAAAATATATGTCTATACAGCATGAGGCAGGCTCAGACGGTGTTAGGCCCAGTATGGATTGCACGTCATTGCACAAAGGTTAGAAAGGGTACCGTATCCCCTGATAACATGTATGGATAGCGTACACATTCAAAATATATGTCTATACAGCATGAGGCAGGCTCAGACGGTGTTAGGCCCAGTATGGATTGCACGTCATTGCACAAAGGTTAGAAAGGGTACCGTATCCCTGGATAACATGTATGGATAGCGTACACATTCAAAATATATGTCTATACAGCATGAGGCAGGCTCAGACGGTGTTAGGCCCAGTATGGATTGCACGTCATTGCACAAAGGTTAGAAAGGGTACCGTATCCCCGGATAACATGTATGGATAGCGTACACATTCAAAATATATGTCTATACAGCATGAGGCAGGCTCAGACGGTGTTAGGCCCAGTATGGATTGCACGTCATTGCACAAAGGTTAGAAAGAGTACCGTATCCCTGGATAACATGTATGGATAGCATACACATTCAAAATATATGTCTCAGGAGGCAGGCTCAGATGGTGTCAGGCACAGTATGGATTTGATGGCCCAGATTACACAGCGGAGGAGCAGGGAGAGGTAAAGATTGCAAATGCTGTGGCCCTGCCCAAGTAAGGGGGGCCCACTCTTGGGCGTCGGTACTGGCACTGGACCCCTCATAGTACAGCGGTGTGTCTGACGGCGGGTGTGCACCACCACCGTCAGAGACACTTGATTGCACTATGAGGGACCCTGTGCCAGTGCCCGCGCCCAAGAGTCGGCCTACCCACCTGTCCAGGGCAATGGCAATCGCACGGTGTCGTACGCTAGGTGGTTACCCCGGCCATGGGGGGGAGGCAGCACAGTTAGGGAGTTTTAGAAAGTGGCATATGTTGATGTTGGACATTCAGCTGATGCAAAAGGCGAAATAGGTGAAGTACCAGGAAGAGGTGGACCAAAGCAAGCCATTTTTCTGTCACCCTATGTGTCATCAGGGGAAGGTGGGACAAAATCCTTGGAAACCCATGCGTGGTTCATTTTAATGAAGGTTAGATCATCCACATTTTGGGTTGACAGACGGGTCCTTTTTTCTGTCAGGATTGATCCAGCTGCACTGAAGACTCTTTCCGATAGCACACTTGCAGCTGGGCAAGCGAGCTCCTGTAAGGCATATTGGGCCAATTCAGGCCAGGTGTCCAGTTTAGCGGCCCAATAGTCAAAGGGGAATGACCTGTGTGGGAGAACATCAATATGGGAGGAAAAGTAGTTTGTAACCATAGTTGACAACTGCTGTCTCCTGTCACTTTCCATCGATGCAGTATTACCAGTTGTGTGAGCGGTATTTGAAAAATCAGTCCACAACATTGTCATGAAACCCCTGTCTCCAACGCCACTTCTGCTGTGTGCACCACGAACACCTCTGCCAAGCTGCCCCCGGCCCGTACGGCTCGTGTGAGAACCATCACCGCTGCTGTGTGCTGGGAATGCCTCAAGCAACCGATTTACCAGAGTTGCTTGTTTATTAGCCAATATTAGGTCAAGGTTCTCCTGTGGCATGATGTTTTGTAATTTGCCTTTATAGCGTGGATCCAGGATGCTGGCCAACCAGTAGTCGTCATCGTTCATCATTTTGGCAATGCGGGGGTCCCTTTTTAGGATCCGCAAGGCATAATCTGACATGTGGGCCAATGTTCCCGGTGTCAATGATGCACTGCGAGTGCTGGGTGGAGGAGCACTTTCTGGCAAATCCACATCCCTCCAGTCACGCACAAACCCTGTACCAGACCTTGCCACGCCAACATTTTCACTTGCCCCACGAGATGCATCCTCCTCCCCTAAGTAATCATCCCCATCCTCCTCCTCCTCCTCTTCTTCCTCCACCTCGTCCAGGAGAGGTCCCTGAGCAGACAATGGCTGAATGTCATCAAGGATTCCCTCCTCCTCTTCCTCCTCATCAACATTGGCTGCAGACGCCTGCTCCTTAAGGTGCGTCAAAGTTTGCATGAGCAGACGCATAAGTGGGATGCTCATGCTTAGGATGGCGTCGTCTGCGCTTACCAGCCATGTGCATTCCTCAAAACACTGAAGGACTTTACAAAGGTCTTTCAGCTTCGACCACTGCACGCCTGTCAACTCCATGTCTGCTCTCAAAGTGCCTGGCCGTGTATCCTCCCACAAATGCATTATGGCCTGCCTCTGCTCGCACAGCCGCTCCACCATGTGCAGGGTGGAGTTCCACCTTGTTGCAATGTCGATAATGAGGCGGTGGTTGGGAAGGTGGAGCAATCGCTGCAGCTTCTGCATGCGAACGGAGTGTACAGGCGACCGGCGGATGTGCGCGCACAGTCTTCGCACCTTCTGGAGCAGGGCTGTTAACTCCGGATAATTTTTGAGGAAGCACT
Source organism: Dendrobates tinctorius (assembly GCF_039654945.1). NCBI lineage: Eukaryota > Metazoa > Chordata > Amphibia > Anura > Dendrobatidae > Dendrobates > Dendrobates tinctorius. The sequence goes on along the minus strand of NW_027361998.1, from coordinate 16,527,892 downwards.
GCACCACCAGGTTCAAGGTGTGAGCCAAGCAAGGTATGTGGCTGAGTTTTGAAAGGGCTATGGCTGCCACAAAATTACGGCCGTTATCACTAACTACCTTGCCTGCCTCAAGATGTACACTGCCCAGCCATGACTCAGTTTGTCGCTTCAAGTACTCGGCCAGCACCTCGGCGGTGTGTCTGTCGCCCAAACACATCATCTGCAACACAGCCTGCTGACGCTTTCCACTAGCTGCTCGATAGGGGGACACATCGTGTGCAACAGTGGCAGCTGCAGATGGAGTGCTCGTACGACTGCGCTCTGTGGACGAGCTTTCGCTTCTGGAGGAGGAGGAGGAGGAGGAGGAGGGTCGAACGCCTACAGCCAACTGTTTCCTATACCGTGGGCTAGGCAGCACTGTCCCACCACCGCTGTCCCCTGTGGACCCTGCATCCACCACATTAACCCAGTGCGCAGTGATGGACACGTAGCGGCCCTGGCCATGCCGACTGGACCATGCATCAGTTGTGAGGTGCACCTTTCCGCTCACTGACTGCTTGAGTGCATGGACAATGCGGTCTTTCACATGATGGTGGAGGGCTGGGATGGCTTTGCGAGAGAAGAAGTGGCGACTGGGTAGGTCATAGCGTGGTACTGCATAGGCCATGAGTTCGTGGAAAGCTGTGCTTTCCACCAACCGAAAGGGCATCATCTCAAACGAGATTAGTTTGGCAATGTGGGCGTTCAAACCCAGTGTACGTGGATGAGAGACTGAGTACTTTCTTGACCTACTCATAGTGTCTGGGAGGGTGAGCTGGACTTGAGAGCTGCATATGGTGGAAGTAGCGGTGGACAGGGCGGACTGAGAGAGGGTTGATGATGGTGATGGAGTTGGTGTTCTTTCTGATGGCCTAGAATCAGTCTTTCGTTGATATAACAGTGGGATTCCCTGACTGCTGTGGCCTTGCAACGACACCTCAACATTTGCTGCTGTGCTAACCGGTGGGCTTACAGTGGGGGAAACAATGTAGCATTGCTGACTACCTTCGTTGTGATCAGTTGCACATGTGGCACTTGATGTTTGGTGTTGTGTCCACGCTTGCAAGTGCATGCTGGTTAAATGTCTAAGCATGCAACTGGTATTCAAATTTTTCAGATTTTTCCCTCGGCTAAAGGTCTTTGCGCACTTCTTACAGATAACCTTGGCCTGATCATGAGGATTTTGTTCAAAAAAGTGTCACACTGCACTCTTCCTACTTTGGCAGACATTTTGCGGCCTAGAACGCTGTGATCTTTTGACCCTCTGGACAAGCTGTCCAGCAACTCTTTTGATGTTTGGAACCTGTCTTTGGAGTGCTCCGGGCCTGCCAGATAACAGCTGTTGCGATGTCGATGTCTGCTGTGGATGCTCCTCATCTGAGCTATTGGAAGCAGCACCCTCTTCCCCCAATGGATGCCAATCTGGGTCAACAACTGGGTCATCCATCACCTCCTCTTCTATGTCATGTGCACCTTTCTCTGTGTCACCGTGTATGGTGGTATAGTGTGCGGGAAGGGGCACCTGAGTCTCATCAGGGTCAAAATCTGGCTCTGTACACTGCGAGGACAATGTAGTGCTCTGAGAGAATGTACCAGCAGAATCATCCATCAGCGGCTGTGCATCAGTGCACTCCATGTCAGATTCATCTTGGCCTGGGTAATTCACCATTTGACTTGATAATCCAGGCATGGTATGTGAAAACAGCTCCATGGAGTAATCAGTAGTATGGCCTGCGTCATCCTTCAATCTTGGTTGGGGTGAAGGACACAAGGAAAGGTGTGGTTCATGAACATGAGCCTCCAATGACGACTCAGTGCTTTTACTTTTTACAACTGAAGAAGAGGAGGCGATAGAGCTGGAGGCTGAGTCAGCAATGTAAGACAAAACTTTTTCCTGATGCTCTGCCTTTAAAAGCGGTTTGCCAACTCCTAGAAAACTAAGCGTTCGAGGCCTTATGTAGCCAGACGATGACGCAGGGGCAGCACCTCCTGCATTCGGTCCTATTTTGCTCTTGACACTACCATCAGATCCACCACCAACACAATCATTACCAGCTGCTAACCCCCGCCCAATTCCACGGCCTCTTCCACCAGCCTTCCTCATTTTTGGTAGAAATGTAGACAAAATCCATCAAACTATATAGTAATAAGAAAAAAGAGAAAAAAGGTGTCTATAGGACAGGGGAGATTTAGAATTTCTGCACACACTTGTGGACAGTGGACACTTTTGGATTGTGTGAGGCCCACTGATATCTGAGCGCTATGTGACACGCTTGATGGCACAGCTGCCTGTGACCAAAGTGACGAGAGGATCATGGAGATTTTGAATCTCTGCGTACACTTTTGGACACTGGACACTTGTGGATTGTGTGAGGCCCACTGATATCTGAGCGCTATGTGACATGCTCGATGGCACAGCTGCCTGTGACCAAAGTGACGAGAGGATAATGGAGATTTTGAAACTCTGCGTACACTTTTGGACACTGGACACTTGTAGATTGTGTGAGGCCCACTGATATCTGAGCGCTATGTGACACGCTCGATGGCACAGCTGCCTGTGACCAAAGTGACGAGAGGATAATGGAGATTTTGAATCTCTGCGTACACTTTTGGACACTGTACACTTGTGGATTGTGTGAGGCCCACTGATATCTGAGCGCTATGTGACACGCTCGATGGCACAGCTGCCTGTGACCAAAGTGACGAGAGGATAATGGAGATTTTGAATCCCTGCGTACACTTTTGGACACTGGACACTTGTAGATTGTGTGAGGCCCACTGATATCTGAGCGCTATGTGACACGCTCGATGGCACAGCTGCCTGTGACCAAAGTGACGAGAGGATAATGGAGATTTTGAATCTCTGCGTACACTCTTGGACACTGGACACTTGTGGATTGTGTGAGGCCCACTGATATCTGAGCGCTATGTGACACGCTCGATGGCACAGCTGCCTGTGACCAAAGTGACGAGAGGATAATGGAGATTTTGAATCTCTGCGTACACTTTTGGACACTGGACACTTGTGGATTGTGTGAGGCCCACTGATATCTGAGCGCTATGTGACACGCTCGATGGCACAGCTGCCTGTGACCAAAGTGACGAGAGGATAATGGAGATTTTGAATCTCTGCGTACACTTTTGGACACTGGACACTTGTGGATTGTGTGAGGCCCACTGATATCTGAGCGCTATGTGACACACTCGATGGCACAGCTGCCTGTGACCAAAGTGACGAGAGGATAATGGAGATTTTGAATCTCTGCGCACACTTTTGGACACTGGACACTTGTAGATTGTGTGAGGCCCACTGATATCTGAGCGCTATGTGACACGCTCGATGGCACAGCTGCCTGTGACCAAAGTGATGAGAGGATAATGGAGATTTTGAATCTCTGCGTACACTTTTGGACACTGGACACTTGTGGATTGTGTGAGGCCCACTGATATCTGAGCGCTATGTGACACGCTCGATGGCACAGCTGCCTGTGACCAAAGTGACGAGAGGATAATGGAGATTTTGAATCTCTGCGTACACTTTTGGACACTGGACACTTGTGGATTGTGTGAGGCCCACTGATATCTGAGCGCTATGTGACACGCTCGATGGCACAGCTGCCTGTGACCAAAGTGACGAGAGGATAATGGAGATATTGAATCTCTGCGTACACTTTTGGACACTGGACACTTGTAGATTGTGTGAGGCCCACTGATATCTGAGCGCTATGTGACAGGCTCGATGGCACAGCTGCCTGTGACCAAAGTGACGAGAGGATAATGGAGATTTTTAATCTCTGCGTACACTTTTGGACACTGGACACTTGTGGATTGTGTGAGGCCCACTGATATCTGAGCGCTATGTGACACGCTCGATGGCACAGCTGCCTGTGACCAAAGTGACAAGAGGATAATGGAGATTTTGAATCTCTGCGTACACTTTTGGACACTGGACACTTGTGGATTGTGTGAGGCCCACTGATATCTGAGCGCTATGTGACATGCTCGATGGCACAGCTGCCTGTGACCAAAGTGACGAGAGGATAATGGAGATTTTGAGTCTCTGCGTACACTTTTGGACACTGGACACTTGTAGATTGTGTGAGGCCCACTGATATCTGAGTGCTATGTGACACGCTCGATGGCACAGCTGCCTGTGACCAAAGTGACGAGAGGATAATGGAGATTTTGAATCTCTGCGTACACTTTTGGACACTGGACACTTGTAGATTGTGTGAGGCCCACTGATATCTGAGCGCTATGTGACACGCTCGATGGCACAGCTGCCTGTGACCAAAGTGACGAGAGGATAATGGAGATTTTGAATCTCTGCGTACACTTTTGGACACTGGACACTTGTGGATTGTGTGAGGCCCACTGATATCTGAGCGCTATGTGACACGCTCGATGGCACAGCTGCCTGTGACCAAAGTGACGAGAGGATAATGGAGATTTTGAATCTCTGCGTACACTTTTGGACACTGGACACTTGTAGATTGTGTGAGGCCCACTGATATCTGAGCGCTATGTGACAAGCTCGATGGCACAGCTGCCTGTGACCAAAGTGACGAGAGGATAATGGAGATTTTGAATCTCTGCGTACACTTTTGGACACTGGACACTTGTGGATTGTGTGAGGCCCACTGATATCTGAGCGCTATGTGACACGCTCGATGGCACAGCTGCCTGTGACCAAAGTGACGAGAGGATAATAGAGATTTTGAATCTCTGCGTACACTTTTGGACACTGGACACTTGTGGATTGTGTGAGGCCCACTGATATCTGAGCGCTATGTGACACACTCGATGGCACAGCTGCCTGTGACCAAAGTGACGAGAGGATAATGGAGATTTTGAATCTCTGCGCACACTTTTGGACACTGGACACTTGTAGATTGTGAGAGGCCCACTGATATCTGAGCACTATGTGACACGCTCGATGGCACAGCTGCCTGTGACCAAAGTGACGAGAGGATAATGGAGATTTTGAATCTCTGCGTACACTTTTGGACACTGGACACTTGTGGATTGTGTGAGGCCCACTGATATCTGAGCGCTATGTGACACGCTCGATGGCACAGCTGCCTGTGACCAAAGTGACGAGAGGATAATGGAGATTTTGAATCTCTGCGTACACTTTTGGACACTGGACACTTGTGGATTGTGTGAGGCCCACTGATATCTGAGCGCTATGTGACACGCTCGATGGCACAGCTGCCTGTGACCAAAGTGACGAGAGGATAATGGAGATTTTGAATCTCTGCGTACACTTTTGGACACTGGACACTTGTAGATTGTGTGAGGCCCACTGATATCTGAGCGCTATGTGACAGGCTCGATGGCACAGCTGCCTGTGACCAAAGTGAAGAGAGGATAATGGAGATTTTTAATCTCTGCGTACACTTTTGGACACTGGACACTTGTGGATTGTGTGAGGCCCACTGATATCTGAGCGCTATGTGACACGCTCGATGGCACAGCTGCCTGTGACCAAAGTGACGAGAGGATAATGGAGATTTTGAATCTCTGCGTACACTTTTGGACACTGGACACTTGTGGATTGTGTGAGGCCCACTGATATCTGAGCGCTATGTGACACGCTCGATGGCACAGCTGCCTGTGACCAAACTGACGAGAGGATAATGGAGATTTTGAATCTCTGCGTACACTTTTGGACACTGGACACTTGTGGATTGTGTGAGGCCCACTGATATCTGAGCGCTATGTGACACGCTCGATGGCACAGCTGCCTGTGACCAAAGTGACGAGAGGATAATGGAGATTTTGAATCTCTGCGTACACTTTTGGACACTGGACACTTGTGGATTGTGTGAGGCCCACTGATATCTGAGCGCTATGTGACACGCTCGATGGCACAGCTGCCTGTGACCAAAGTGACGAGAGGATAATGGAGATTTTGAATCTCTGCGTACACTTTTGGACACTGGACACTTGTGGATTGTGTGAGGCCCACTGATATCTGAGCGCTATGTGACACGCTCGATGGCACAGCTGCCTGTGACCAAAGTGACGAGAGGATAATGGAGATATTGAATCTCTGCGTACACTTTTGGACACTGGACACTTGTGGATTGTGTGAGGCCCACTGATATCTGAGCGCTATGTGACACGCTCGATGGCACAGCTGCCTGTGACCAAAGTGACGAGAGGATAATGGAGATTTTGAATCTCTACGTACACTTTTGGACACTGGACACTTGTGGATTGTGTGAGGCCCACTGATATCTGAGCGCTATGTGACACGCTCGATGGCACAGCTGCCTGTGACCAAAGTGACGAGAGGATAATGGAGATTTTGAATCTCTGCGTACACTTTTGGACACTGGACAATTGTGGATTGTGTGAGGCCCACTGATATCTGAGCGCTATGTGACACACTCGATGGCACAGCTGCCTGTGACCAAAGTGACGAGAGGATAATGGAGATTTTGAATCTCTGCGTACACTTTTGGACACTGGACACTTGTGGATTGTGTGAGGCCCACTGATATCTGAGCGCTATGTGACAGGCTCGATGGCACAGCTGCCTGTGACCAAAGTGACGTGAGGATAATGGAGATTTTGAATCTCTGCGTACACTTTTGGACACTGGACACTTGTGGATTGTGTGAGGCCCACTGATATCTGAGCGCTAAGTGACACGCTCGATGGCACAGCTGCCTGTGACCAAAGTGACGAGAGGATAATGGAGATTTTGAATCTCTGCGTACACTTTTGGACACTGGACACTTGTGGATTGTGTGAGGCCCACTGATATCTGAGCGCTATGTGACACGCTCGATGGCACAGCTGCCTGTGACCAAAGTGACGAGAGGATAATGGAGATTTTGAATCTCTGCGTACACTTTTGGACACTGGACACTTGTAGATTGTGTGAGGCCCACTGATATCTGAGCGCTATGTGACAGGCTCGATGGCACAGCTGCCTGTGACCAAAGTGACGAGAGGATAATGGAGATTTTGAATCTCTGCGTACACTTTTGGACACTGGACACTTGTGGATTGTGTGAGGCCCACTGATATCTGAGCGCTATGTGACACGCTCGATGGCACAGCTGCCTGTGACCAAAGTGACGAGAGGATAATGGAGATTTTGAATCTCTGCGTACACTTTTGGACACTGGACACTTGTGGATTGTGTGAGGCCCACTGATATCTGAGCGCTATGTGACACGCTCGATGGCACAGCTGCCTGTGACCAAAGTGACGAGAGGATAATGGAGATTTTGAATCTCTGCGTACACTTTTGGACACTGGACACTTGTGGATTGTGTGAGGCTCACTGATATCTGAGCGCTATGTGACACACTCGATGGCACAGCTGCCTGTGACCAAAGTGACGAGAGGATAATGGAGATTTTGAATCTCTGCGTACACTTTTGGACACTGGACACTTGTGGATTGTGTGAGGCCCACTGATATCTGAGCGCTATGTGACACGCTCGATGGCACAGCTGCCTGTGACCAAAGTGACGAGAGGATAATGGAGATTTTGAATCTCTGCGCACACTTTTGGACACTGGACACTTGTGGATTGTGTGAGGCCCACGGATATCTGAGCGCTATGTGACACGCTCGATGGCACAGCTGCCTGTGACCAAAGTGACGAGAGGATAATGGAGATTTTGAATCTCTGCGTACAATTTTGGACACTGGACACTTGTGGATTGTGTGAGGCCCACTGATATCTGAGCGCTATGTGACACGCTCGATGGCACAGCTGTGACAAAAGTGACTAGAGGATAAGGGAGATTGGATTGCTTTTAATAAAGCAGTTTGCAGAGCAGTGGGTAAACAGCAATGCCAGCGTGTCAGGAAGCCTTAAAAGGCAGCCCAACAACCAACACCACTGATACACCACAATATAGCCTCCCCTTGCACTGCACACACAGTGACTTGTGTGTTGTGCAGGCCAAATCGCTAGCAGCAGAAGCAGTTTTTTTGTCTTCTTCCCTGCCTAACGCTCTCCCTACAGAATCAGCAGCAACCTCTCCCTATACTAAGATCGGCAGAAGTAAGATGGCGGTCGGCGTGCACGCCCTTTTATACCCCCTGTGACGCCCACCAAAGCAAGCCAATCACTTGCATGCCCTTCTGAAAGATGGTGGTGACCCGTGCCTAGGTCATCACGTTGCCCACATTGTCCGTGGATCCTGATTGGCTGAAAAAGAGCGCAAAACAAACTTTTGAAACTCGACTTTGGCGCGTAAGACGCCGACCTCGTGGCCGACCTCATCCTAGGGTCGGGTTTCGTTTCATGAAACCCGACTTTTGAATTTTTTCGACCCGTTTCGCTCAACTCTAGTTATCACGTTCGCCTAACACACGAAAGGTCCCCAGATCGAAACTGGGCAGAAACACGCTGTTACCCTTTGGTATCCAAGCTTTTGACTTTCAGTTCTTGATCTCGATTGCTTGTTGTCACCACAGTAAGCACTTGCATCCGGTTTCTGTAGTGTAGTGGTTGTCACGTTCACCTCACACGCGAACGGTCCCCAGTTCGAAACTGGATAGAAGCATGACATTAGGCGTTGATATTAAAGCTTTTGACGTTGAGTCTTTGTTCTCGATGGCTCGTCATGACCACAGTAACCTTCCGCAGCCGGTTTCTGTAGTGTAGTGGTTATCACGTTCGCCTAACACGCGAAAGGTCCCCAGTTCGAAACTGGGCAGAAACACGCTGTTACCCTTTGGTATCCAAGCTTTTGACTTTCAGTTCTTGATCTCGATTGCTTGTTGTCACCACAGTAAGCGCTTGCCTCCGGTTTCTGTAGTGTAGCGGTTATCACGTTTGCCTCACACGCGAAAGGTCCCCAGTTCGAAACTGGGCAGAAACACAGCTTTTTCTCTTGGAAAATGATCTTTTTGACTTTCAGTGCTTGTTCTTTATTGCTTGCCATGACCACAGCATTTTTTGTCTGTTTGAATCGGTTGGTTTCTGTAGTGTAGTGGTTATTACGTTCGCTTTACACCCGAAATGTCCTCAGTTCGAAATTGGGCAGAAACACAGCGTTCCTCTTGCAAACTAGCGCTTTTGACAATGAGTGCTTGATCTTTAATGCTTGCCATGACCACAGTAAACGCTCTTGTCTGGTTACTGTAGTGTAGTGATTGTCCTGTTTGCCATCCTCCTGAAAGTTCCCTGTTTTGATCCCGGGCAGAAACATGTGGCTTTTCTTTATTTTGATCACAAACGTATATTGTTGGCTTAATTAGCCTTAGTTAGCATATTCTATTGCTGGTTTAATGAGCATTACTTTTACCAATGTGATTATTTCTACCCGTTTTTGCTTTTGGCAAGCATGTGTGTTTTTGACAGTGTCTAAGTGTTCCTAATTCAAGTAACACCTGATAGGATCAAGGTGCGAAAGCAGGCATCTAGGTGCTTTTTCTTTTTGGCTTTTGGACAAAGGCATGAGAATGTTTTGTGGAGCATGGTTTTGTTTCCCTGTTTGTTCTTTTTCTCCAATAGCCTGACAAATGAAAGGTTCCTGTGTTGCAAAATGCAGTTTGTCCTGTCTTCAGACATAGAGGAAGACCTCTTGACTTTGGCTGGCTGTTTTTTTCTTTTTCAAGTTAATTTCAGCAAGTTTAAACATCTTTAGCTTTGCATTGAGTTTCTGAAGTGTAGTGGTTGTCACGTTCACCTCACACGCGAACGGTCCCCAGTTCGAAACTGGATAGAAGCATGACATTATGCGTTGATGTTAAATCTTTTGACGTTGAGTCTTTGTTCTCGATGGCTCGTCATGATCACAGTAACCTTCAGCAGCTGGTTTCTGTAGTGTAGTGGTTATCACGTTCGCCTCACACGCGAAAGGTCACCAGTTCGAAACTGGGCAGAAACACGCTGTTACCCTTTTGTATCCAAGCTTTTGACCTTCAGTTCTTGATCTTGATTGCTTGTTGTCACCACAGTTAGCGCTTGCGTCCGGTTTCTGTAGTGTAGCGGTTATCACGTTCGTCACACACGCGAAAGGTCCTCAGTTCGAAACTGGGCAGAAACACAGCGTTTCTCTTGCAAACTAGCGCTTTTGACAATGAGTGCTTGATCTTTAATGCTTGCCATGACCAGAGTAAACTCTCTTGTCTGGTTACTGTAGTGTAGTGATTGTCCTGTTTGCCATCCTCCTGAAAGTTCCCTGTTTTGATCCCGGGCAGAAACATGTGGCTTTTCTTTATTTTGATCACAAACGTATATTGTTGGCTTAATTAGCATTAGTTAGCCTATTCTATTGCTGGTTTAATGAGCATTACTTTTACCAATGTGATTATTTCTACCCGTTTTTGCTTTTGGCAAGCATGTGTGTTTTTGACAGTGTCTAAGTGTTCCTAATTCAAGTAACACCTGATAGGATCAAGGTGCGAAAGCAGGCATCTAGGTGCTTTTTCTTTTTGGCTTTTGGACAAAGGCATGAGAATATTTTGTGGAGCATGGTTTTGTTTCCCTGTTTGTGCTTTTTCTCCAATAGCCTGACAAATGAAAGGTTCCTGTGTTGCAAAATGCACTTTGTCCTGTCTTCAGACATAGAGGAAGACCTCTTGACTTTGGCTGGATGTTTTTTTGTTTTTCAAGTTCATTTCAGCATGTTTAAACATCTTTAGCTTTGCATGGAGTTTCTGAAGTGTAGTGGTTGTCACGTTCACCTCACACGCGAACGGTCCCCAGTATGAAACTGGATAGAAGCATGACATTAGGCGTTGATATTAAAGCTTTTGACGTTGAGTCTTTGTTCGCGATGGCTCGTCAAGACCACAGTAATCTTCCACAGCCGCTTTCTGGAGTGTACTGGTTATCACGTTCGCCTAACACGCGAAAGGTCCCCAGTTCGAAACGGGGCAGAAACACGCTGTTACCCTTTGGTATCCAAGCTTTTGACTTTCAGTTCTTGATCTTGATTGCTTGTTGTCACCACAGTAAGCGCTTGCATCTGGTTTGTGTAGTGTAGCGGTTATCACGTTCGCCTCACACGCAAAAGATCTCCAGTTCGAATCTGGGCAGAAACACGCTGTTACCCTTTGGTGCCCAAGCTTTTGACTTTCAGTTCTTGATCTCTATACCAGGAAAGATCTTTGAACAAATTATTAAACAACATGTATGTCAATACCTGGATAAGAATGAAGTGATTAAACAGAGTCAGCATGGGTTTCTAACTAATAAGTCATGTCAGACTAACTTAATTTCCTTCTATGACGGTATCACTGATTGGGTGGATCAAGGAAATGCTGTAGATATAGTATATCTTGACTTCAGCAAAGCATTTGACAAAGTCTCTCATACAATCCTTATTGAAAAAATGACTAAGTATGGAATGGACAAGGCAACTGTTAGGTGGATTCATAACTGGCTTAGTGATCGGACCCAAAGAGTGGTCGTAAATGGCTGCACATCCAGTTGGAAGAATGTCTCAAGTGGGGTACCACAGGGCTCTGTCCTGGGCCCTGTATTGTTCAACATCTTTATCAATGATTTAGATGAAGGAATTGAGGGTAAACTGATTAAATTTGCTGATGACACAAAGCTAGGAGGGATAGCTAATACTAGAGAAGAGAGAGAGAGGATTCAAAAAGATTTAAATAAACTGGAGAAGTGGGCAGCAACTAACAGAATGGTTTTTAACAGGGAGAAATGCAAAGTACTACATCTGGGCAATAAAAATGAAAAAAGCATATATAGAATGGGAGGAATAGGGCTAAGTGACAGCACATGTGAAAAAGACTTGGGTATACTAATAGATCACAGACTGAATATGAGTCAACAGTGTGATGCAGCAGCAAAAAAGGCAAATGCAATTCTAGGATGTATTAACAGAAGCATACAGTCTAGATCACGTGAAGTCATTATTTCCCTCTACTCCTCTTTGGTCAGACCTCATCTGGAATATTGTGTCCAGTTTTGGGCACCACATTTTAAAAAAGACATCAACAAACTGGAGCAAGTTCAGAAAAGAGCGACCAGAATGGTGACCGGTCTGCAAACCCTGTCTTATGAGGAAAGGTTGCAGGATTTGGGAATGTTTAGTTTGCAAAAGAGAAGACTGAGAGGAGACTTAATAGCTGTCTACAAATATCTAAAGGGCTGTCACATTGTAGAAGGATCAACTTTATTCTCATTTGCACAAGGAAAGACTAGAAGCAATGGGATGAAACTGAATGGGAAGAGACACAGATTAGATATTAGAAAAAACTTTTTGACAGTTAGAGTGATCAATGAGTGGAACAGGCTGCCACGAGAAGTGGTGAGTTCTCCTTCAATGGAAGTCTTCAAACAGAGGCTGGACAGACATCTGACTGGGATGATTTAGCGAATCCTGCTTTGAGCAGGGGGTTGGACCAGATGGCCCAGGAGGTCCCTTCCAACTCTACGATTCTATGATTCTATCTCGATTGCTTGTTGTCACCACAGTAAGCGCTTGCATCCGGTTTCTGTAGGGTAGCGGTTATCACGTTTGCCTCACACGCGAAAGGTCCCCAGTTCGAAACTGGGCAGAATCACAGCTTTTTCTCTTGGAAAACGATCTTTTTGGCTTTCAGTGCTTGTTCTTTATTGCTTGCCATGACCACAGCATTTTTTCTTTGTTTGAATCGGTTGGTTTCTGTAGTGTAGCGGTTATCACGTTCGCTTTACACGCGAAAGGTGCGCTGTTTGAAACTGGGCAGAAACAAAGTGTTCCTCTTGCAAACTAGCGCTTTTGACAATGAGTGCTTGATCTTTAATGCTTGCCATGACCACAGTAAATGCTCTTGTCTGGTTACTGTAGTGTAGTGAATGTCCTGTTTGCCATCCTCCTGAAAGTTCCCTGTTTTGATCCCGGGAAGAAACATGTGGCTTTTCTTTATTTTGATCACAAACGTATATTGTTGGCTTAATTAGCCTTAGTTAGCATATTCTATTGCTGGTTTAATGAGCATTACTTTTACCAATGTGATTATTTCTACCCGTTTTTGCTTTTGGCAAGCATGTGTGTTTTTGACAGTGTCTAAGTGTTCCTAATTCAAGTAACACCTGATAGGATCAAGGTGCGAAAGCAGGCATCTAGGTGCTTTTTCTTTTTGGCTTTTGGACAAAGGCATGAGAATGTTTTGTGGAGCATGGTTTTGTTTCCCTGTTTGTTCTTTTTCTCCAATAGCCTGACAAATGAAAGGTTCCTGTGTTGCAAAATGCACTTTGTCCTGTCTTCAGACATAGAGGAAGACCTCTTGACTTTGGCTGGCTGTTTTTTTCTTTTTCAAGTTCATTTCAGCATGTTTAAACATCTTTATCTTTGCATGGAGTTTCTGAAGTGTAGTGGTTGTAACTAGAGTTGAGCGACTTTTGGTTTTTTAGGGTCGCGTTTCATTTCGTGAAACCCGACTTTTCCAAAAGTCGGGTCGAGCAAGATCGTCCGATTATAGGGAAAAGTCGGGGTCGTCCCGAAACACGAAACCCAATGTAAGTCAATGGGGAATAAAAGTCGGCAGTGAGAGGAGGACAGGAAACACACCTACAGTGCCCATTTGAATGCCAAAAGCATCAATTCTTCTTACTTAAGCTTGTCAACCTTAATTAACTTCATAATACAAGTTACGCACTGAAAAATGGGGGTTATTTGGCTAAATTTGTGGGGGGGTAGGGCTGGCTGCAGGTTTTCATGTGCCCTGGGCGAAAGAGCGCCCCTTTAACACATACCACAACTCATCATGCTCCGATACGGCAGAGAAATAGCGGTATAGTACAATGAAAAATACCTCACTTTTTACATCTCATGACGAGGCCCATCTATTTCTCCATACAAAATCATTGGTCCCATATAATGTTTGAAACAGTATATGATGAGCTCCACATAATGCTACAGTATATGTTGGTCCCCATGGATGAAGCTCCACTGTCTTATGGGCCCAAATAATGCTCCAAACATAATGGGCCCCATTTCTAATGCTCTAGTGTATAATGGGCCCTGTAAATGCTGCTCCAGTGTCTGATGTCCACCTTTGGAATGTTCCAGTGTATGGTGGGCCCCATCTATCATTCTCCAGAGTATAGTGCTCCCCAAAAATTGCTGTCCCAACATAGAAAACAATCAAATAAGTCTCCTCGCTAGGGAATCCCTGTACTTGTCTGGACAGGTGCTGTAGCTTGCTTAACAGCTCGCCAGCCGTTCTCACGCCCAGTATGGATTGCACGTGATTGCACAAAGGTTAGAAAGGGTACCGTATCCCTGGATAACATGTATGGATAGCGTACACATTCAAAATATATGTCTATACAGCATGAGGCAGGCTCAGACGGTGTTAGGCCCAGTATGGATTGCACGTCATTGCACAAAGGTTAGAAGGGGTACCGTATCCCCGGATAACATGTATGGATAGCGTACACATTCAAAATATATGTCTATACAGCATGAGGCAGGCTCAGACGGTGTTAGGCCCAGTATGGATTGCACGTCATTGCACAAAGGTTAGAAAGGGTACCGTATCCCCGGATAACATGTATGGATAGCGTACACATTCAAAATATATGTCTATACAGCATGAGGCAGGCTCAGACGGTGTTAGGCCCAGTATGGATTGCACGTCATTGCACAAAGGTTAGAAGGGGTACCATATCCCCGGATAACATGTATGGATAGCGTACACATTCAAAATATATGTCTATACAGCATGAGGCAGGCTCAGACGGTGTTAGGCCCAGTATGGATTGCACGTCATTGCACAAAGGTTAGAAGGGGTACCGTATCCCCGGATAACATGTGTGGATAGCGTACACATTCAAAATATATGTCTATACAGCATGAGGCAGGCTCAGACGGTGTTAGGCCCAGTATGGATTGCACGTCATTGCACAAAGGTTAGAAGGGGTACCGTATCCCCGGATAACATGTATGGATAGCGTACACATTCAAAATATATGTCTATACAGCATGAGGCAGGCTCAGACGGTGTTAGGCCCAGTATGGATTGCACGTCATTGCACAAAGGTTAGAAGGGGTACCGTATCCCCGGATAACATGTATGGATAGCGTACACATTCAAAATATATGTCTATACAGCATGAGGCAGGCTCAGACGGTGTTAGGCCCAGTATGGATTGCACGTCATTGCACAAAGGTTAGAAGGGGTACCGTATCCCCGGATAACATGTATGGATAGCGTACACATTCAAAATATATGTCTATACAGCATGAGGCAGGCTCAGACGGTGTTAGGCCCAGTATGGATTGCACGTCATTGCACAAAGGTTAGAAGGGGTACCGTATCCCCGGATAACATGTATGGATAGCGTACACATTCAAAATATATGTCTATACAGCATGAGGCAGGCTCAGATGGTGTTAGGCCCAGTATGGATTGCACGTGATTGCACAAAGGTTAGAAAGGGTACCGTATCCCTGGATAACATGTATGGATAGCGTACACATTCAAAATATATGTCTATACAGCATGAGGCAGGCTCAGACGGTGTTAGGCCCAGTATGGATTGCACGTCATTGCACAAAGGTTAGAAGGGGTACCGTATCCCCGGATAACATGTATGGATAGCGTACACATTCAAAATATATGTCTATACAGCATGAGGCAGGCTCAGACAGTGTTAGGCCCAGTATGGATTGCACGTCATAGCACAAAGGTTAGAAAGGGTACCGTATCCCTGGATAACATGTATGGATAGCGTACACATTCAAAATATATGTCTATACAGCATGAGGCAGGCTCAGACGGTGTTAGGCCCAGTATGGATTGCACGTGATTGCACAAAGGTTAGAAAGGGTACCGTATCCCTGGATAACATGTATGGATAGCGTACACATTCAAAATATATGTCTATACAGCATGAGGCAGGCTCAGACGGTGTTAGGCCCAGTATGGATTGCACGTCATTGCACAAAGGTTAGAAGGGGTACCGTATCCCCGGATAACATGTATGGATAGCGTACACATTC
The DNA here is from genome assembly GCF_039654945.1 of Dendrobates tinctorius. Lineage (NCBI taxonomy): Eukaryota > Metazoa > Chordata > Amphibia > Anura > Dendrobatidae > Dendrobates > Dendrobates tinctorius. The sequence continues at coordinate 16,511,936 of NW_027361998.1, read as the reverse complement.
AAAATATATGTCTATACAGCATGAGGCAGGCTCAGACTGTGTTAGGCCCAGTATGGATTGCACGTCATAGCACAAAGGTTAGAAAGGGTACCGTATCCCTGGATAACATGTATGGATAGCGTACACATTCAAAATATATGTCTCAGGAGGCAGGCTCAGACGGTGTCAGGCACAGTATGGATTTGACGGCCCAGATTACACAGCGGAGGAGCAGGGAGAGGTAAAGATTGCAAATGCTGGGGCCCTGGCCAAGCAAGGGGGGCCCACTCGTGGGCGTCGGTACTGGCACTGGGCCCCTCATAGTACAGCGGTGTGTCTGACGGCGGGTGTGCACCACCACCGTCAGAGACACTTGATTGCACTATGAGGGACCCTGTGCCAGTGCCCGCGCCCAAGAGTCGGCCTACCCACCTGTCCAGGGCAACGGCACTCGCACGGTGTCGTGCGCTAGGTGGTGACCCCGGCCATGGGGGGGAGGCAGCACAGTTAGGGAGTTTTAGAAAGTGGCATATGTTGATGTTGGACATTCAACTGATGCAAAAGGCGAAATAGGTGAAGTACCAGGAAGAGGTGGACCAAAGCAAGCCATTTTTCTTTCACCCTATGTGTCATCAGGGGAAGGTGGGACAAAATCCTTGGAAACCCATGCGTGGTTCATTTTAATGAAGGCTAGATCATCCACATTTTGGGTTGACAGACGGGTCCTTTTTTCTGTCAGGATTGATCCAGCTGCACTGAAGACTCTTTCTGATAGCACACTTGCAGCTGGGCAAGCGAGCTCCTGTAAGGCATATTGTGCCAATTCAGGCCAGGTGTCCCGTTTAGCGGCCCAATAGTCAAAGGGGAATGACCTGTGTGGGAGAACATCGATATGGGAGGAAAAGTAGTTTGTAACCATAGTTGACAACTGCTGTCTCCTGTCACTTTCCATCGATGCAGTATTACCAGTTGTGTGAGCGGTATTTGAAAAATCAGTCCACAACATTGTGATGAAACCCCTGTCTCCAACGCCACTTCTGCTGTGTGCACCACGAACACCTCTGCCAAGCTGCCCCCGGCCCGTACGGCTCGTGTGAGAACCATCACCGCTGCTGTGTACTGGGAATGCCTCAAGCAACCGATTTACCAGAGTTGCTTGTTTATTAGCCAATATTAGGTCAAAGTTCTCCTGTGGCATGATGTTTTGTAATTTGCCTTTATAGCGTGGATCCAGGATGCTGGCCAACCAGTAGTCGTCATCGTTCATCATTTTGGCAATGCGGGGGTCCCTTTTTAGGATCCGCAAGGCATAATCTGACATGTGGGCCAATGTTCCCGGTGTCAATGATGCACTGCGAGTGCTGGTTGGAGGAGCACTTTCTGGCAAATCCACATCCCTCCAGTCACGCACAATCCCTGTACCAGACCTTGCCACGCCAACATTTTCACTTGCCCCACGAGATGCATCCTCCTCCCCTAAGTAATCATCCCCATCATCCTCGTCCTCCTCTTCCTCTTCTTCCTCCACCTCGTCCAGGAGAGGTCCCTGAGCAGACAATGGCTGAATGTCATCAAGGATTCCCTCCTCCTCTTCCTCCTCATCAACATTGGCTGCAGACGCCTGCTCCTTAAGGTGCGTCAAAGTTTGCATGAGCAGACGCATAAGTGGGATGCTCATGCTTAGGATGGCGTCGTCTGCGCTTACCAGCCGTGTGCATTCCTCAAAACACTGAAGGACTTTACAAAGGTCTTTCAGCTTCGACCACTGCACGCCTGTCAACTCCATGTCTGCTCTCAAAGTGCCTGGCCGTGTATCCTCCCACAAATGCATTATGGCCTGCCTCTGCTCGCACAGCCGCTCCACCATGTGCAGGGTGGAGTTCCACCTTGTTGCAATGTCGATAATGAGGCGGTGGTTGGGAAGGTGGAGCAATCGCTGCAGCTTCTGCATACGAACGGAGTGTACAGGCGACCGGCGGATGTGCGCGCACAGTCTTCGCACCTTCTGGAGCAGGGCTGTTAACTCCGGATAATTTTTGAGGAAGCACTGCACCACCAGGTTCAAGGTGTGAGCCAAGCAAGGTATGTGGCTGAGTTTTGAAAGGGCTATGGCTGCCACAAAATTACGGCCGTTATCACTAACTACCTTGCCTGCCTCAAGATGTACACTGCCCAGCCATGACTCAGTTTGTAGCTTCAAGTACTCGGCCAGCACCTCGGCGGTGTGTCTGTCGCCCAAACACATCATCTGCAACACAGCCTGCTGATGCTTTCCACTAGCTGCTCGATAGGGGGACACATCGTGTGCAACAGTGGCAGCTGCAGATGGAGTGCTCGTACGACTGCGCTCTGTGGACGAGCTGTCGCTTCTGGAGGAGGAGGTGGAGGAGGGTCGAACGCCTACAGCCAACTGTTTCCTATACCGTGGGCTAGGCAGCACTGTCCCACCACCGCTGTCCCCTGTGGACCCTGCATCCACCACATTAACCCAGTGCGCAGTGATGGACACGTAACGGCCCTGGCCATGCCGACTGGACCATGCATCAGTTGTGAGGTGCACCTTTCCGCTCACTGACTGCTTGAGTGCATGGACAATGCGGTCTTTCACATGATGGTGGAGGGATGGGATGGCTTTGCGAGAGAAGAAGTGGCGACTGGGTAGGTCATAGCGTGGTACTGCATAGGCCATGAGTTCGCGGAAAGCTGTGCTTTCCACCAACCGAAAGGGCATCATCTCAAACGAGATTAGTTTGGCAATGTGGGCGTTCAAACCCAGTGTACACGGATGAGACACTGAGTACTTTCTTGACCTACTCATAGTGTCTGGGAGGGTGAGCTGGACTTGAGAGCTGCATATGGTGGAAGTAGCGGTGGACAGGGCGGACTGAGAGAGGGTTGATGATGGTGATGGAGTTGTTGTTCTTTCTGATGGCCTAGAATCAGTCTTTCGTTGATATAACAGTGGGATCCCCTGACTGCTGTGGCCTTGCAACGACACCTCAACATTTGCTGCTGTGCTAACCGGTGGGCTTACAGTGGGGGAAACAATGTAGCGTTGCTGACTACCTTCGTTGTGATCAGTTGCACATGTGGCACTTGAGGTTTGGTGTTGTGTCCACGCTTGCAAGTGCATGCTGGTTAAATGTCTAAGCATGCAACTGGTATTCAAATTTTTCAGATTTTTCCCTCGGCTAAAGGTCTTTGTGCACTTCTTACAGATAACCTTGGCCTGATCATGAGGATTTTGTTCAAAAAACTGCCACACTGCACTCTTCCTACTTTGGCAGACATTTTGCGGCCTAGCACGCTGTGATCTTTTGACCCTCTGGACAAGCTGTCCAGCAACTCTTTTGATGTTTGGAACCTGTCTTTGGAGTGCTCCGGGCCTGCCAGATAACAGCTGTTGCGATGTCGATGTCTGCTGTGGATGCTCCTCATCTGAGCTATTGGAAGCAGCACCCTCTTCCCCCAATGGATGCCAATCTGGGTCAACAACTGGGTCATCCATCACCCCCTCTTCTATGTCATGTGCACCTTTCTCTGTGTCACCGTGTATGGTGGTATAGTGTGCGGGAAGGGGCACCTGAGTCTCATCAGGGTCAAAATCTGGCTCTGTACACTGCGAGGACAATGTAGTGCTCTGAGTGAATGTACCAGCAGAATCATCCATCAGCGGCTGTGCATCAGTGCACTCCATGTCAGATTCATCTTGGCCTGGGTAATTCACCATTTGACTTGATAATCCAGGCATGGTATGTGAAAACAGCTCCATGGAGTAATCAGTAGTATGGCCTGCGTCATCCTTCAATCTTGGTTGGGGTGAAGGACACAAGGAAAGGTGTGGTTCATGAACATGAGCCTCCAATGACGACTCAGTGCTTTTACTTTTTACAACTGAAGAAGAGGAGGCGATAGAGCTGGAGGCTGAGTCAGCAATGTAAGACAAAACTTTTTCCTGATGCTCTGCCTTTAAAAGCGGTTTGCCAACTCCTAGAAAACTAAGCGTTGGAGTCCTTATGTAGCCAGACGATGACGCAGGGTCAGCACCTCCTGCATTCGGTCCTATTTTGCTCTTGCCACTACCATCAGATCCACCACCAACACCATCATTACCAGCTGCCAACCCCCGCCCAATTCCAAGGCCTCTTCCACCAGCCTTCCTCATTTTTGGTAGAAATGTAGACAAAATCCAACAAACTATATAGTAATGTAAAACAAGGTACAAGGTGTCTATAGGACAGGGGAGTTTTAGAATTTCTGCACACACTTGTGGACAGTGGACACTTGTGGATTGTGTGTGGCCCACTGATATCTGAGCGCTATGTGACACGCTCGATGGCACAGCTGCCTGTGACCAAAGTGACGAGAGGATAATGGAGATTTTGAATCTCTGCGTACACTTTAGGACTCTGGACACTTGTGGATTGTGTGCGGCCCACTGATATCTGAGCGCTATGTGACACGCTCGATGGCACAGCTGCCTGTGACCAAAGTGACGAGAGGATAATGGAGATTTTGAATCTCTGCGTACACTTGTGGACAGTGGACACTTGTAGATTGTGTGCGGCCCACTGATATCTGAGCGCTATGTGACACGCTCGATGGTACAGCTGCCTGTGACCAAAATGACGAGAGGATAATGGAGATTTTGAATCTCTGCGTACACTTTTTGACACTGGACACTTGTGGATTGTGTGCGGCCCACTGATATCTGAGCGCTATGTGACACGCTCGATGGCACAGCTGCCTGTGACCAAAGTGACGAGAGGATAATGGAGATTTTGAATCTCTGCGTACACTTGTGGACAGTGGACACTTGTGGATTGTGTGCGGCCCACTGATATCTGAGCGCTATGTGACACGCTCGATGGCACAGCTGCCTGTGACCAAAGTGACGAGAGGATAATGGAGATTTTGAATCTCTGCGTACACTTGTTGACAGTGGACACTTGTGGATTGTGTGCGGCCCACTGATATCTGAGCGCTATGTGACACGTTCGATGGCACAGCTGCCTGTGACCAAAGTGACGAGAGGATAATGGAGATTTTGAATCTCTGCGTACACTTGTGGACAGTGGACACTTGTGGATTGTGTGCGGCCCACTGATAACTGAGCGCTATGTGACACGCTCGATGGCACAGCTGCCTGTGACCAAAGTGACGAGAGGATAATGGAGATTTTGAATCTCTGAGTACACTTTTGGACACTGGACACTTGTAGATTGTGTGAGGCCCACTGATATCTGAGCGCTATGTGACACGCTCGATGGCACAGCTGCCTGTGACCAAAGTGACGAGAGGATAATGGAGATTTTGAATCTCTGCGTACACTTGTGGACAGTGGACACTTGTGGATTGTGTGCGGCCCACTGATATCTGAGTGCTATGTGACACGCTCGATGGCACAGCTGCCTGTGACCAAAGTGACAAGAGGATAATGGAGATTTTGAATCTCTGCGTACACTTGTGGACAGTGGACACTTGTGGATTGTGTGCGGCCCACTGATATCTGAGCGCTATGTGACACGCTCGATGGCACAGCTGCCTGTGACCAAAGTGACTTGAGGATAATGGAGATTTTGAATCTCTGCGTACACTTTTGGACACTGGACACTTGTGGATTGTGTGCGGCCCACTGATATCTGAGCGCTATGTGACACGCTCGATGGCACAGCTGCCTGTGACCAAAGTGACGAGAGGATAATGGAGATTTTGAATCTCTGCGTACACTTTTGGACAGTGGACACTTGTGGATTGTGTGAGGCCCACTGATATCTGAGCGCTATGTGACACGCTCGATGGCACAGCTGCCTGTGACCAAAGTGACGAGAGGATAATGGAGATTTTGAATCTCTGCGTACACTTTTGGACACTGGACACTTGTGGATTGTGTGCGGCCCACTGATATCTGAGCGCTATGTGACACGCTCGATGGCACAGCTGCCTGTGACCAAAGTGACAAGAGGATAATGGAGATTTTGAATCTCTGCGTACACTTTTGGACACTGGACACTTGTGGATTGTGTGCGGCCCACTGATATCTGAGCGCTATGTGACACGCTCGATGGCACAGCTGCCTGTGACCAAAGTGACGAGAGGATAAGGGAGATTGGATTGCTTTTAAAAAAGCAGTTTGCGGAGCAGTGGGTAAACAGCAATGCCAGCGTGTCAGGAAGCCTTAAAAGGCAGCCCAACAACCAACACCACTGATACACCACAATATAGCCTCCCCTTGCACTGCACACACAGTGACTTGTGTGTTGTGCAGGCCAAATCGCTAGCAGCAGAAGCAGTTTTTTTGTCTTCTTCCCTGCCTAACGCTCTCCCTACAGAATCAGCAGCAACCTCTCCCTATACTAAGATCGGCAGAAGTAAGATGGCGGTCGGCGTGCACGCCCTTTTATACCCCCTGTGACGCCCACCAAAGCAAGCCAATCACTTGCATGCCCTTCTGAAAGATGGTGGTGACCCGTGCCTATGTCATCACGTTGCCCACAGTGTCCGTGGATCCTGATTGGCTGAAAAAGAGCGCAAAACAAACTTTTGAAACGCGACTTTGGCACGTAAGTCGCCGACCTCGTGGCCCTAGGGTCGGGAAATTCCCACACAGCAATGGCATAAAGTGAGACTAGGGACTTTTTTTTTTTTTAAGTGGCGGAGGAATACAGTGCGGAAGGATACCTACCTTCCGTCATTGGATTCCTGCAGCCCGTAGAGAACGGCAGCATCAGCTGATGCTGCAGTTCTCTACCCAAGATCGTCGTGGTACACACTCGTGGACTGCTTCGGATCATGGGTGAGTATTTTTGTGGTTTGTTATGTTAATATTTATTCCGTAAAAGACAATGGCTTCGGGGAACAATGTGACAAGTATTGGTAAGTATGTTACTCTATGTTATATGTACTGTATGTCTATGTATGTATTGTATGAATGTATTGTATGTAGTATGTATGTAGTATATATGTGGTATGTATTTAGCATGTAGTATGTATGTAGTATGTATGTAGCATGCATGTAGCATGCAGTATGTATGTAGCATGCATGTAGTATATATGTAGTATGTATGTAGTATGTATGTAGCATGCAGTATGTATGTAGCATGCATGTAGTATATATGTAGTATGTATGTGGTATGTATGTAGCATGTAGTATGTATGTAGCATGCATGTAGTATGTATGTAGCATGCATGTAGTATGTATGTAGCATGTAGTATATATGTAGTATTTATGTAGCATGTAGTATGTTTGTAGCATGCATGTAGTATATATGTAGTATGTATGTAGCATGTAGTATGTATGTAGCATGCATGTAGTATGTATGTAGTATGTATGTAGTATGTATGTGGTATGTATGTAGCATGTAGCATGCATGTAGTATGTATGTAGTATATATGTGGTATGTATGTAGCATGTAGTATGTATGTAGCATGCAGTATGTATGTAGCATGCATGTAGTAAATATGTAGTATGTATGTAGCATATATGTAGTATGTATGTAGCATGCAGTATGTATGTAGCATGCATGTAGTATATATGTAGCATATATGTAGTATGTATGTAGCATGTAGTATATATGTAGTATGCATGTTGCATGCATGTAGTATATATGTAGTATGTATGTTGCATGTAGTATATATGTAGTATGCATGTTGCATGCATGTAGTATATATGCAGTATGTATGTTGCATGTAGTATATATGTAGTATGAATGTAGCATGTATGTAGTATGTAGTATGAATGTAGCATGTATGTAGCATGTAATTTTTTATTTTTTTTTTACATTCAACACATTAGCCGGATGATGGGACTACTGTCCCATCATTGGCTAATGTGTCAATCACTGTCATGGTAGCAGGCATCGCCCGATGGGACTTGTAGTCCCATCGGACGATGCCTGCACAGACCCCCGAAGCCTGCACAGCACCCCGGCAGGCCGGCACACCCCCCGGCATGCCGGCACAGCCCACCGGAGCCTGCACAGACCACCGGCAGGCCGGCACAGCCCCCCGGCAGGCCAGCACAGCCCACCGGAGCCTGCACAGCCCCCCGGCAGGCCGGCACAGCCCACCGGAGCCTGCACAGCCCCACCGGCAGGCCGGCACAGCCCCCCGGCAGGCCGGCACAGAACACCGGAGCCTGCACAGACCCCCTGGCAGGCCGGCACAGCCCCCCGAAAGGCCCGTACAGACCCCAGAGAGGCTGTACAAGGCACAAACAGGGTTTTTCTTATTCCGATATCGGAAGTCCCATAGACTTGAATGGGACTTCCGGTATCGGAATCGGCGATACCGATACTTTTTTTTAAGATCGGCCGATCCATTCCGATCCGATACTTTGAAGTATCGGACGGTATCGCTCAACTCTACTGACAAATGAAAGGTTCCTGTGTTGCAAAATGCACTTTGTCCTGTCTTCAGACATAGAGGAAGACCTCTTGACTTTGGCTGGCTGTTTTTTTCTTTTTCAAGTTCATTTCAGCATGTTTAAACATCTTTAGCTTTGCATGGAGTTTCTGAAGTTTAGTGGTTGTCACGTTCACCTCACACGCGAACGGTCCCCAGTTCGAAACTGGGTAGACGCATGACATTAGGCGTTGATATTAAAGCTTTTGACGTTGAGTCTTTGTTCTCGATGGCTCGTCATGACCACAGTAACCTTCCGCAGCCGGTTTCTGTAGTGTAGTGGTTATCACGTTCGCCTAACACGCGAAAGGTCCCCAATTCGAAACTGGGCAAAAACAAGCTGTTACCCTTTGGTATCCAAGCTTTTGACTTTCAGTTCTTGATCTCGATTGCTTGTTGTCACCACAGTAAGCGCTTGCATCTGGTTTCTGTAGTGTAGCGGTTATCACGTGCGCCTCACACGCGAAAGGTCCCCAGTTTGAAACTGGGCAGAAACACAGCTATTTCTCTTGGAAAATAATCTTTTTGACTTTCAGTGCTTGTTCTTTATTGCTTGCCATGACCACAGCATTTTTTGTTTGTTTGAATTGGTTGGTTTCTGTAGTGTAGTGGTTATCACGTTTGCTTTACACGCGAAAGGTCCTCAGTTCGAAACTGGGCAGAAACACTGCGTTCCTCTTGCAAACTAGCGCTTTTGACAATGAGTGCTTGATCTTTAATGCTTGCCATGACCACAGTAAATGCTCTTGTCTGGTTACTGTAGTGTAGTGATTGTCCTGTTTGCCATTCTCCTGAAAGTTGCCTTTTTTGATCCCGGGCAGAAACATGTGGCTTTTCTTTATTTTGATCACAAACGTATATTGTTGGCTTAATTAGCCATAGTTAGCATATTCTATTGCTGGTTTAATGAGCATTACTTTTACCAATGTGATTATTTCTACCCGTTTTTGCTTTTGGCAAGCATGTGTGTTTTTGACAGTGTCTAAGTGTTCCTAATTCAAGTAACACCTGATAGGATCAAGGTGCGAAAGCAGGCATCTAGGTGCTTATTCTTTTTGGCTTTTGGACAAAGGCATGAGAATGTTTTGTGGAGCATGGTTTTGTTTCCCTGTTTGTTCTTTTTCTCCAATAGCCTGACAAATGAAAGGTTCCTGTGTTGCAAAATGCACTTTGTCCTGTCTTCAGACATAGAGGAAGACCTCTTGACTTTGGCTGGCTGTTTTTTTCTTTTTCAAGTTCATTTCAGCATGTTAAAACATCTTTACTTTTGCATGGAGTTTCTGAAGTGTAGTGGTTGTCACGTTCACCTCACACGTGAACGGTCCCCAGTTCGAAACTGGATAGAAGCATGAAATTAGGCGTTGATGTTAAAGCTTTTGACGTTGAGTCTTTGTTCTCGATGGCTCGTCATGACCACAGTTACCTTCCGCAGCTGGTTTCTGTAGTGTAGTGGTTATCACGTTCGCCTTACACGCGAAAGGTCCCCAGTTCGAATCTGGGCAGAAACACGCTGTTACCCTTTGGTATTCAAGCTTTTGACTTTCAGTTCTTGATCTCGATTGCTTGTTGTCACCACAGTAAGCGCTTGTGTCTGGTTTCTGTAGTGTAGCGGTTATCACGTTCGCCTCACACGTGACTGGTCCCCAGTTCGAAACTGGGCAGAAACACAGCTTTTCTCTTGGAAAATGATCTTTTTGTCTTTCAGTGCTTGTTCTTTATTGCTTGCCATGACCACAGCATTTTTTGTTTGTTTTTTTTAATCGGTTGGTTTCTGTAGTGTAGCGGTTATCACGTTCGCTTTACACGCGAAAGGTCCTCAGTTCGAAACTGGGCAGAAACACGCTGTTACCCTTTGGTATCCAAGCTTTTGACTTTCAGTTCTTGATCTCGATTGCTTGTTGTCACCACAGTAAGCGCTTGCATCTGGTTTCTGTAGTGTAGCGGTTATCACGTTCGCCTCACACGCGAAAGGTCCCCAGTTCGAATCTGGGCAGAGACACAGCTTTTTCTCTTGGAAAACGAGCTTTTTGACTTTCACTGCTTGTTCTTTATTGCTTGCCATGACCACAGCATTTTTTGTTGGATTGAATTGGTTGGTTTCTGTAGTGTAGCGGTTATCACGTTCGCTTTACACGCGATAGGTCCTCAGTTCGAAACTGGGCAGAAACACAGCGTTCCTCTTGCAAACTGGTGCTTTTGACAAATAGTGCTTGATCTTTAATGCTTGCCATGTCCACAGTAAATGCTCTTGTCTGGTTACTGTAGTGTAGTGATTGTCCTGTTTGCCATCCTCCTGAAAGTTCCCTGTTTTGATCCCGGGCAGAAACATGTGGCTTTTCTTTATTTTGATCACAAACGTATATTGTTGGCTTAATTAGCCTTAGTTAGCATATTCTATTGCTGGTTTAATGAGCATTACTTTTACCAATGTGATTATTTCTACCCGTTTTTGCTTTTGGCAAGCATGTGTGTTTTTGACAGTGTCTAAGTGTTCCTAATTCAAGTAACACCTGATAGGATCAAGGTGCGAAAGCAGGCATCTAGGTGCTTTTTCTTTTTGGCTTTTGGACAAAGGCATGAGAATGTTTTGTGGAGCATGGTTTTGTTTCCCTGTTTGTTCTTTTTCTCCAATAGCCTGACAAATGAAAGGTTCCTGTGTTGCAAAATGCACTTTGTCCTGTCTTCAGACATAGAGGAAGACCTCTTGACTTTGGCTGGCTGTTTTTTTCTTTTTCAAGTTCATTTCAGCATGTTTAAACATCTTTAGCTTTGCGTGGAGTTGCTGAAGTGTAGTGGTTGTCACGTTCACCTCACACGCTAACGGTCCCCAGTTCGAAACTAGATAGAAGCATGACATTAGGAGTTGATATTAAAGCTTTTAACGTTGAATCTTTGTTCTCGATGGCTCGTCATGACCACAGTAACCTTCCACAGCCGGTTTCTGTAGTGTAGTGGTTATCACGTTCGCCTAACACGCGAAGGGTAACCAGTTCGAAACTGGGCAGAAACACGCTGTTACCCTTTGGTATCCAAGCTTTTGACTTTCAGTTCTTGATCTTGATTGCTTGTTGTCACCACAGTAAGCGCTTGCATCTGGTTTCTGTAGTGTAGCGGTTATCACGTTCGCCTAACACGTGAAGGGTAACCAGTTCGAAACTGGGCAGAAACATGCTGTTACCCTTTGGTATCCAAGCTTTTGACTTTCAGTTCTTGATCTTGATTGCTTGTTGTCACCACAGTAAGCGCGTGCATCTGGTTTCTGTAGTGTAGCGGTTATCACGTTCCCCTCACACGTGACAGGTCCCCAGTTCGAAACTGGGCAGAAACACAGCGTTTCTCTTGCAAATCAGCGCTTTTGACAATGAGTGCTTGATCTTTAATGCTTGCCATGACCACAGTAAACGCTCTTGTCTGGTTACTGTAGTGTAGTGATTGTCCTGTTTGCCATTGTCGGGATCCCTCAGATATCTCTTTCTTCTGAAGGACCGATGTTCTTGGGTGTAAGGCACCATATGTCTCTAATTGATTGCTCCGTCGAGAAGGATAACACAGACACAAGCTGTATAATACCACTCGGGATGCCTGCCAAGACGCCTCTGGCTTATCAGTTAGGCTTCCATCTTTTATAGCAAAGAATTTAAACATTTACAGACATGCGCAGTATAAAAAATGATTTCACAACTTGTTTTCTACAAAGAAAGTCATGTAGGCTAAAAAGCAGGAGTATTTGACCTTGGTTCACAAAGGAACAGAAAAGATAAGTTTTAAACAAGAAAATGCAACATAGACAGAACTCAATTTAACTCCTTCAGTTCCTATCATTCCCCCTTTGACATCTTTATTCTTCACAATCTGGAACACTGGATCCTGCAACGACAGCTGATAGTGCCCTATTCACCAGGTACTATCCCAGGCCGACGGGTTGCCCGAGGGAGACAGGTATCTTCTTTTACCCTCTCCATCCCCCAGTTACTAAGGCCACGTCTGACATCACAAGAGTACGCTCCTTCATGCCAGAAATAAGATGTCAACCTAAAACCCCTACTGGTAACCATTTATATGCATTGTCTCCACATATCCAGTACATGTCACTAGGTAGGTCCCATAGGGCTGAATGTTGTAATACCAGTCTATGAACCAAATCTATGAATGCAGATACATTCTGAAGCATACACCAATTTGGAAGTTGTCCTAAAGGGCTACAATACCCTACATCGGGATTTCCACAGGTGGGAATTCCTTTCTCATATCCAGATAACTCGTTGCAAGGTATATTACCTGAAATATTAAAACAAGTTTCATTATTGCCCTGGGGAAATAAATTGGAATACTCCCAGGACGTGTTATGCAACCTTCTTTCTAGCAGTATTGGTTTGAAGGCATCAGTAGAGTGGGAAGTTACATTAAAACTAACTTGTAGGCCATACATTGGAATTTGCCCCAGGTAGGTTAATCGAGTTCTATTCCTGGGTACCCAAGCCCCCCCTTTATATGCCAGATATTGAAGGTGTGCATTACTTCCTGAAAGGTTACCCTGCCACCAAGGGTATCCTACCCATCTCACAATAGGTATTCCAACAGTTGTGTTCCATAACTTCACATTATTTGTGGCATTATTAGCGAGTGTATCAGAACAACTGGTCCAGGCAAATAATTCCTCGGGTGGCACAGGAATAACAAGGAACGGAATACTAGTGGCCGATATTGGTAAATGTGTGCAGATCCAGCAATCTGCTGGAGGCTGAGTGTCATTTAACCAATCATTCAGTAATTTTTCATGATGTTGTATAAACTTATTATTCAAGGACATTGGAGAATTTAGATTGTCCCACGCAGCTACCATTATTACAGAAAATGCAGCAAAACCAAACCAAAACATTATGCACTCTTATGCTTTGTTAACTCCTGTGGCTAGTTTGCAATGTGATGCGTGGATCCAGGTTGGTCGTCCTTCCAACTTAACAGAAGTAGGCGTTGTCAGGAGTACTTGGTAAGGTCCCTGATATCGGGGTTCAAGGGTCTTTCTGGAGTGTTTCTTGACATATACGTAATCACCAGGTTGCAGACAGTGAGTTCCTTCCACACTATCTGGATCTGGAATGGAAGAGAAAACTAGAGAATGCATTTGAGTTAAATGCTTTTGCAACTGGATTACATAACTTGTCAAATTATCCACATTGAGTGTTAAGACCTGTGGGTAGTACAACCCTGTGTTCGGTGGTCTTCCAAACAGTATCTCGAAGGGTGACAGTTTAGCTTTCCCCGTGGGTGTGTACCCTACTGAGAATAATGCTAATGGGAGACACTCTGGCCGTGGTCTATGGGTCTGCTCCATGGTTTTCTGTATTTTCAATTTTAGTGTCCCGTTCATTCTTTCTACCTTCCCTGAACTCTGTGGGTGGTAGGGTGTATGAAATGCTTGTTCTACACCTATCATTTGCATTACATTTTGCATTACCTCAGCAGTAAAGTGTGTACCTCTGTCTGATTCAATTGTTTCAGGGACACCGAATCGTGGTACTAGTTCCATCACCAGTTTCTTTGCAGTGGCTCGAGCTGTAGCCGTTTTCACCGGGTAGGCCTCTGGCCATCCAGAGAAGAGATCTACACATACTAGGATATTTGCATACACTCCTACCTTGGTAGCTGTATGTCGTCAATCTGCCGTCTCTGAAACGGGTAGAGAGGCCTAGGTGTCGCTTTCTTAGGGACTTTTACTGTTTTACCTGGGTTGTGCTGTGCACAGATGAGGCATGATTGTACAAGTTTCGCGGCTGTGTAACTGAAACCAGGAGCGATCCAGAAGGCATCTACCATGGCACACATGTGACTTTTTGAGGTGTGATTGGGGCCATGTGCTGCTTGCGCCATGATTGGGAACAGGGACTTTGGTGGGCACATTTTATCCTTATTCTCCCATACTCCATTTGAGTTCAGCTCAGCTCCCAGTCTCCCCCGGTGTACCTTCTCTGTTTGGGCAGCCTTTTGCTGGAGGGATTTCAGGACATCTAGACCCAATGTGGCTGGAATACGCTGACTCCCCGCCACCGTCCACTGCTCTCTCTAGGCCGCCTTGTGCTATTTTAGCAGCCTCGTTCGCCCTTCTATTGCCCTCTACCTCCACGGAGTCACCTTTGTGTGTGCTTTTACCTTGACAATGCCAACCTGGACTGGTAACATCAATGCCTCCATCAATTGTTTCACCAGCTCTGCATTTTTAATGGGCTTCGAATCTGTGAAAATATAAGCGACTTTACCTGCAGCGGCTCTACACGCCTCAGTGAGTGCCTTCAACTCTGCCTCCTGCGCCGACATGTGAGGAGAGAGTGGTTCCACTCGGATTACCTCATGTGAGTATACTACTGCATATCCATATCTTGTCTGGATAGGATTTAGTGCAATTCGCTTAGGTCAGTAGCACAGGTCACACAAGTAGCTATTCAGTCTGGGTTTGTCTGAGTCTGACCACAGTGTTTACAAGTCCATCTGTTTTGTCTGGGTCTCTGGTTACACTTTGTCAATCAAACATTCATAATACACCTTCCATACTGCTGCACATTCTCAAGCATCATTTATTCACTTGCTATTTTCTTCCCTTGTCTGTGCCTTTTTGTACATCCAAACATTCACACTCTGGTATTTTTGCCTTTTTCAATATTTGTCCCACTTGTTTTACTGCTTCCTTCCTTCTCTGTCTTTTGTAATTTGACACAATTTGCTATACAAATCAATCACACAACTAGAAGCAGGTTCAAACACATTAATGACCAAGCAATCACTTACAATGACCAAACAATCACTTACAATTCCCTTCTAAATTAGGCACCATATCTTACTTTTAACTTCCAATCTTCAATTAAGTACTGTTGCTTTAAAATGCACAAATCTTTCAGCGCGTACCTTACGGATAGAATTACAGAGAATTTTGAGCACAGCTCACACTCAGCAGAGATAAGAGCGAAGGGAGAAGAAACTGCGCAGCTCCATCCTTCCCCCCTCCCGTCAGAATGCAGCGTCGTCCTTCACAGAATTCTGTAGTTCTTTAGACTTATCAAAATCAATTTCTACAAAGAAACTCAAAATCACGGGATTTCACTGTAAGGGCAGATAACTGTATAATGAGATTAACCATGCCTTGCCCTTTTTCTGGCCAAATGCATTCAGGAAACTTTACAATGCAATGCCACATATAACACGAACTATATCATTACTCAATTCATTCAGTCTCAGATGTAGATTTGAAATATCTATAACGCATCTGTCCGGGATTCCACCACAAATCTCTTGACACAAAAATGATGTGTGATGATTCATTCATACGTGCTCATTCACTGATTTTTTTTTTTTTTTTTTTTTTACTCAATTACTCATCTCTCATCTTATTCAGAGGTTCTCATAGACATATATACAAGGATTCACACAGCCTGCCTATCTTGCACTTTGGATTTGATTAATACTTTTTCCAGGTTCTTTGCTGCACTACTTCCATATCTATCCTCAATTATATCACATAACCGGTCTCCTTCTTCAGGTGTCTTTCCCTGACTGTTCCCCATCTTTCTATCCTGTTTCTCTTGTTTCTTCCTGTTAGTCCCCTGCCTTAGGTGGTGTATTGGGTAAGCTCAAGACTAGGCTCTACTATACCTCGTTACCTTCTTCCTAAGGTGCCAACAGGTTAAACGGGGTGTCTGTTCCTCCTTGTACTACGTGTCTCGTGTACTTATATGCTAGGTAGCATCCGAACAGTAACACTCCCACAACACACAGGATTGTAAACAAAGTATCCATTTATCGGGGTTCTTCAGTCATATCCTGTCACAGGCTCATTTCGTGGTCCTGTGCTCATTCGGTCACACTCTTATCTGTCACAAGGTTTATTCGTAAAGGGTGTTGATTTAAGCTTAGGCGGTGACCTCCCCGAAAGGACGCTGTCACATGACCCAGTTAGGCAATATCACCACTCTTTGAACGAATACCTACTGTGCAGCTTATTTGTCTACTTTCCACAGTCCTTCAAATCAAGGCAGTCACTCAACAACCTCCTCTATTCCTAGTGCGGAACCGTCTATTGTGAAAAACTTGTCCGTCCGGGCTGCGCAGTATGAACTGTTCACCCAGCCTTATATTCCGTAATGTCAGACCTCTCAACATGTCACTCAATGGGACATGTGTATTCAATGCTAACAATACCCACCACTGTTCTCCCTTCTTGAAGTGATGAAACTTTTTATGTTTGTGTCTGGGGTTGTCCCTGCAAATGTCCAATCACCATACCCGTTATGATTTGCATCAGTTCTTCTCCTAAAAATAGCAGTACACAGGCAGAATCTGCAATAGCCTCTCATTCGGACAGGAATTACATATGCATGTCACACCCGATTTCCTCAGAGTTCTTATATGGACCTGATTTTACGGCCCCCTCCTCTACTAGATTCCCCTTGATACGGACCTTAGTTATAATGATAGATTATGAAGAGCAGAGAAGAGAAGAATTGATCGCTTACCTGGCCAGGTGTTTAGGTCTGCTGTTCACAATTTCATCAGTAACTGGAGTGGTCTGTAGATCGGGTAGTCTTGGAGAGGTGCCTATATCAGGTCCCTGTTTCGGGCGCCAGGAAACTGTCGGGATCCCTCAGATATCTCTTTCTTCTGAAGGACCGATGTTCTTGGGTGTAAGGCACCATATGTCTCTAATTGATTGCTCCGTCGAGAAGGATAACACAGACACAAGCTGTATAATACCACTCGGGATGCCTGCCAAGACGCCTCTGGCTTATCAGTTAGGCTTCCATCTTTTATAGCAAAGAATTTAAACATTTACAGACATGCGCATTATAAAAAATGATTTCACAACTTGTTTTCTACAAAGAAAGTCATGTAGGCTAAAAAGCAGGAGTATTTGACCTTGGTTCACAAGGGAACAGAAAAGATAAGTTTTAAACAAGAAAATGCAACATAGACAGAACTCAATTTAACTCCTTCAGTTCCTATCACCATCCTCCTGAAAGTTCCCTGTTTTGATCCCGGGCAGAAACATGTGGCTTTTCTTTATTTTGATCACAAATGTATATTGTTGGCTTAATTAGCATTAGTTAGCATATTCTATTGCTGGTTTAATGAGCATTACTTTTACCAATGTGATTATTTCTACCCGTTTTTGCTTTTGGCAAGCATGTGTGTTTTTGACAGTGTCTAAGTGTTCCTAATTCAAGTAACACCTGATAGGATCAAGGTGCGAAAGCAGGCATCTAGGTGCTTTTTCTTTTTGGCTTTTGGACAAAGGCATGAGAATGTTTTGTGGAGCATGGTTTTGTTTCCCTGTTTGTTCTTGTTTCCAATAGCCTGACAAATGAAAGGTTCCTGTGTTGCAAAATGCACTTTGTCCTGTCTTCAGACATAGAGGAAGACCTCTTGACTTTGGCTGGATGTTTTTTTCTTTTTCAAGTTCATTTCAGAATGTTTAAACTTCTTTATCTTTGCATGGAGTTTCTGAAGTGTAGTGGTTGTCACGTTCACCTCACACGCGAACGGTCCCCAGTTTGAAACTGGATAGAAGCATGACATTAGGCGTTGATATTAAAGCTTTTGACGTTGAGTCTTTGTTCTCGATGGCTCGTCATGACCACAGTAACCTTTCGCAGCCGGTTTCTGTATTGTAGTGGTTATCACGTTCGCCTAACACGCGAAAGGTCCCCAGTTCGAAACTGGGCAGAAACACGATGTTACCCTTTGGTATCCAAGCTTTTGACTTTCAGTTCTTGATCTTGATTGCTTGTTGTCACCACAGTAAGCACTTGCATCTTGTTTCTGTAGTGTAGAGGTTTTCACGTTTGCCTCACACGTGTCAGGTTCCCAGTCCGAAACTGGGCAGAAACACAGATTTTCTCTGGGAAAACAATCTTTTTGACTTTCAGTGCTTGTTCTTTATTGCTTGCCATGACCACAGCATTTTTTGGTTTTTTTAATCGGTTGGTTTCTGTAGTGTAGCGGTTATCACGTTCGCTTAACACGCGAAAGGTCCTCAGGTCGAAACTGGCCAGAAACACAGCGTTTCTCTTGCAAACTAGCGCTTTTGACAATGAGTTCTTGATCTTTAATGCTTGCCATGACCACAGTAAACGCTCTTGTCTGGTTACTGTAGTGTAGTGATTGTCCTGTTTGCCATCCTCCTGAAAGTTCCCTGTTTTGATCCCGGTCAGAAACATGTGGCTTTTCTTTATTTTGATCACAAACGTATATTGTTGGCTTAATTAGCATTAGTTAGCATATTCTATTGCTGGTTTAATGAGCATTACTTTTACCAATGTGATTATTTCTACCCGTTTTTGCTTTTGGCAAGCATGTGTGTTTTTGACAGTGTCTAAGTGTTCCTAATTCAAGTAACACCTGATAGGATCAAGGTGCGAAAGCAGGCATCTAGGTGCTTTTTCTTTTTGGCTTTTGGACAAAGGCATGAGAATGTTTTGTGGAGCATGGTTTTGTATCCCTGTTTGTTCTTTTTCTCCAATAGCCTGACAAATGAAAGGTTCCTGTGTTGCAAAATGCACTTTGTCCTGTCTTCAGACATAGAGGAAGACCTCTTGACTTTAGCTGGATGTTTTTTTCTTTTTCAAGTTCATTTCAGCATGTTTAAACATCTTTAGCTTTGCATGGAGTTTCTGAAGTGTAGTGGTTATCACGTTCACCTCACACGCGAGCGGTCCCGAGTTCGAAACTGGATGGAAGCATGACATTAGGCGTTGATATTAAAGCTTTTGACGTTGAGTCTTTGTTCTCGATGGCTCGTCATGACCACAGTAATCTTCCGCAGCTGGTTTCTGTAGTGTAGTGGTTATCACGTTTGCCTAACACGTGAAAGGTCCCCAGTTCGAAACTGGACAGAAACACGCTGTTACCCTTTGGTATCCAAGCTTTTGACTTTCAGTTCTTGATCTCGATTGCTTGTTGTCACCACAGTAAGTGCTTGCCTCTGGTTTCTGTAGTGTAGCGGTAAACACGTTCGCCTCACACGCGAGAGGTCCCCAGTTCGAAATTGGGCAGAAACACAGCTTTTCTCTTGGAAACTGATCTTTTTGACTTTCAGTGCTTGTTATATATTGCTTGCCATGACCACAGCATTTTTTGATTTTTTGAAGCGGTTGGTTTCTGTAGTGTAGCGGTTATCACGTTCGCTTTACACGCGAAAAGTCCTAAGTTCGAAACTGGGCAGAAACACAGCGTTTCTCTTGCAAACTAGCGCTTTTGACAATGAGTGCTTGATCTTTAATGCTTGCCATGACCACAGTAAACGCTCTTGTCTGGTTACTGTAGTGTAGTGATTGTCCTGTTTGCCATCCTCCTGAAAGTTCCCTGTTTTGATCCCGTGCAGAAACATGTGGCTTTTCTTTATTTTGATCACAAACGTATATTGTTGGCTTAATTAGCATTAGTTAGCATATTCTATTGCTGGTTTAATGAGCATTACTTTTACCAATGTGATTATTTCTACCCGTTTTTGCTTTTGGCAAGCATGTGTGTTTTTGACAGTGTCTAAGTGTTCCTAATTCAAGTAACACCTGATAGGATCAAAGTGCGAAAGCAGGCATCTAGGTGCTTTTTCATTTTGGCTTTTGGACAAAGGCATGAGAATGTTTTGTGGAGCATGGTTTTGTTTCCCTGTTTGTTCTTTTTCTCCAATAGCCTGACAAATGAAAGGTTCCTGTGTTGCAAAATGCACTTTGTCCTGTCTTCAGACATAGAGGAAGACCTCTTGACTTTGGCTGGATGTTTTTTTCTTTTTCAAGTTCATTTCAGCATGTTTAAACATCTTTAGCTTTGCATGGAGTTTCTGAAGTGTAGTGGTTGTCACGTTCACCTCACACGCGAACGGGCCCCAGTTCGAAACTGGATAGAAGCATGACATTAGGTGTTGATATTAAAGCTTTTGACATTGAGTCTTTGTTCTCGATGGCTCAACATGACCACAGTAACCTTCCGCAGCTGGTTTCTGTAGTGTAGTGGTTATCACGTTCGCCTTACACGCGAAAGGTCCCCAGTTCGAAACTGGGCAGAAACACGCTGTTACCCTCTGGTATCCAAGCTTTTGACTTTCAGTTCTTGATCTCGATTGCTTGTTGTCACCACAGTAAGCACTTACATCTGGTTTCTGTAGTGTAGCGGTTATCACGTTCGCCTCACACGCGAAAGGTCCCCAGTTTGAAACTGGGCAGAAACACAGCTTTTCTCTTGGAAAACGATCTTTTTGACTGTCAGTGCTTGTTCTTTATTGCTTGCCATGACCACAGCATTTTTTGTTTTTTTTGAATCGGTTGGTTTCTGTAGTGTAGCAGTTATCACGTTTGATTTACATGCGAAAAGTCCTCAGTTCGAAACTGGGCAGAAACACAGCGTCTCTCTTGCAAACTTGCGCTTTTGACAATGAGTGCTTGATCTTTAATGCTTGCCATGACCGCAGTAAATGCTCTTGTCTGGTTACTGTAGTGTAGTGATTGTCCTGTTTGCCATCCTCCTGAAAGTTCCCTGTTTTGATCCCGGGCAGAAACATGTGGCTTTTCTTTATTTTGATCACAAACGTATATTGTTGGCTTAATTAGCATTAGTTAGCATGTTCTTTTGCTAGTTTAATGAGCATTACTTTTACCAATGTGATTATTTCTACCCGTTTTTGCTTTTGGCAAGCATGTGTGTTTTTGACAGTGTCTAAGTGTTCCTAATTCAAGTAACACCTGATAGGATCAAGGTGCGAAAGCAGGCATCTAGGTGCTTTTTCTTTTTGGCTTTTGGACAAAGGCATGAGAATGTTTTGTGGAGCATGGTTTTGTTTCTCTGTTTGTTCTTTTTTCCCATAGCCTGACAAATGAAAGGTTCCTGTGTTGCAAAATGCACTTTGTCCTGTCTTCAGACATAGAGGAAGACCTCTTGACTTTGGCTGGCTGTTTTTTTCTTTTTCAAGTTCATTTCAGCATGTTTAAACATCTTTAGCTTTGCATGGAGTTTCTGAAGTGTAGTGGTTGTCACGTTCACCTCACACGCGAACGGTCCCCAGTTAGAAACTGGATAGAAGCATGACATTAGGCGTTGATATTAAAGCTTTTGACGTTGAGTCTTTGTTCTCGATGGCTCGTCATGACCACAGTAACATTCCTCAGCCGGTTTCTGTAGTGTAGTGGTTATCACGTTCGCCTAACACGCAAAAGGTCCTCAGTTCGAAACTGGGCAGAAACACGCTGTTACCCTTTGGTATCCAAGATTTTGACTTTCAGTTCTTGATCTCGATTGCTTGTTGTCACCACAGTAAGCGCTGGCATCCGCTTTCTGTAGTGTAGAGGTTATCCTCACATGCGAAAGGTCCCCAGTTCGAAACTGGGCAGAAACACAGCTTTTTCTCTTGGAAAACGATCTTTTTGACTTTCAGTGCTTGTTCTTTATTGCTTGCCATGACCACAGCATTTTTTGTTTGTTTGAATCGGTTGGTTTCTGTAGTGTAGGGGTTATCACGTTCACTTTACACGCGAAAGGTCCGCAGTTCGAAACTGGGAAGAAACACAGCGTTCCTCTTGCAAACTAGTGCTTTTGACAATGAGTGCTTGATCTTTAATGCTTGCCATGACCACAGTAAACGCTCTTGTCTGGTTACTGTAGTGTAGTGATTGTCCTGTTTGCCATCCTCCTGAAAGTTCCCTGTTTTGATCCCGGGCAGAAACATGTGGCTTTTCTTTATTTTGATCACAAACGTATATTGTTGGCTTAATTAGCCTTAGTTAGCATATTCTATTGCTGGTTTAATGAGCATTACTTTTACCAATGTGATTATTTCTACCCGTTTTTGCTTTTGGCAAGCATGTGTGTTTTTGACAGTGTCTAAGTGTTCCTAATTCAAGTAACACCTGATAGGATCAAGGTGCGAAAGCAGGCATCTAGGTGCTTTTTCTTTTTGGCTTTTGGACAACGGCATGAGAATGTTTTGTGAAGCATGGATTTGTTTCCCTGTTTGTTCTTTTTCTCCAATAGCCTGACAAATGAAAGGTTCCTGTGTTGCAAAATGCACTTTGTCCTGTCTTCAGACATAGAGGAAGACCTCTTGACTTTGGCTGGCTGTTTTTTTCTTTTTCAAGTTCATTTCAGCATGTTTAAACATATTTAGCTTTGCATGGAGTTTCTGAAGTGTAGTGGTTGTCACGTTCACCTCACACGCGAACGGTCCCCAGTTTGAAACTGGACAGAAGCATGACTTTAGGCGTTGATATTAAAGCTTTTGACGTTGAGTCTTTGTTCTCGATGGCTCGTCATGGCCACAGTAACCTTCCGCAGCCTGTGTCTGTAGTGTAGTTGTTATCACGTTCGCCTAACACGAGAAAGGTCCCCAGTTCGAAACTGGGCAGAAACAAGCTGTTACCCTTTGGTATCCAAGCTTTTGACTTTCAGTTCTTGATCTCGATTGCTTGTTGTCACCACAGTAAGCACTTGCATCTGGTTTCTGTAGTGTAGCGGTTATGACGTGCGCCTCACACGCGAAAGGTCCCCAGTTCGAAACTGGGCAGAAACACAGCTTTTTCTCTTGGAAAACGATCTTTTTGACTTTCAGTGCTTGTTCTTTATTGCTTGCCATGACCACAGCATTTTTTGTTTGTTTGAATTGGTTGGTTTCTGTAGTGTAGCGGTTATCACGTTCGCTTTACACGCGAAAGGTCCTCAGTTTGAAACTGGGCAGAAACACAGCGTTTCTCTTGCAAACTACCGATTTTGACAATGAGTGCTTGATCTTCAATGCTTGCCATGACCACAGTAAACGCTCTTGTCTGGTTACTGTAGTGTAGTGATTGTCCTGTTTGCCATCCTCCTGAAAGTTCCCTGTTTTGATCCCGGGCAGAAACATGTGGCTTTTCTTTATTTTGATCACAAACGTATATTGTTGGCTTAATTAGCGTTAGTTAGCATATTCTATTGCTGGTTTAATGAGCATTACTTTTACCAATGTGATTATTTCTACCCGTTTTTGCTTTTGGCAAGCATGTGTGTTTTTGACAGTGTCTAATTGTTCCTAATTCAAGTAACACCTGATAGGATCAAGGTGCGAAAGCAGGCATCTAGGTGCTTTTTCTTTTTGGCTTTTGGACAAAGGCATGAGAATGTTTTGTGGAGCATGGTTTTGTTTCCCTGTTTGTTCTTTTTCTCCAATAGCCTGACAAATGAAAGGTTCCTGTGTTGCAAAATGCACTTTGTCCTGTCTTCAGACATAGAGGAAGACCTCTTGACTTTGGCTGGATGTTTTTTTCTTTTTCAAGTTCATTTCAGCATGTTTAAACATCTTTACCTTTGCATGGAGTTTCTGAAGTGTAGTGGTTGTCACGTTCGCCTCACACGCGAACGGTCCCCAGTTCGAAACTGGATAGAAGCATGACGTTAGGCGTTGATATTAAAGCTTTTGACGTTGAATCTTTGTTCTCGATGGCTCGTCATGACCACAGTAACATTCCGCAGCCGGTGTCTGTAGTGTAGTGGTTATCACTTTCGCCTAACACGAGAAAGGTCCCCAGTTCGAAACTGGGCAGAAACACGCTGTTACCTTTTGGTATCCAAGCTTTTGACTTTCAGTTCTTGATCTCGATTGCTTGTTGTCACCACAGTAAGCACTTGCATCCGGTTTCTGTAGTGTAGCGGTTATCACATTCGCCTCACACGCGAAAGGTCCCCAGTTCGAAACTGGGCAGAAACACAGCTTTTTCTCTTGGAAAACGATCTTTTTGACTTTCAGTGCTTGTTCTTTATTGCTTGCCATGACCACAGCATTTTTTGTTTGCTTGAATAGGTTGGTTTCTGTAGTGTAGCGGTTATCACTTTAGCTTTACACGCGAAAGGTCCTCAGTTCGAAACTGGGCAGAAACACAGCGTTCCTCTTGCAAACTAGCGCTTTTGACAATGAGTGCTTGATCTTTAATTCTTGCCATGACCACAGTAAATGCTCTTGTCTGGTTACTGTAGTGTAGTGATTGTCCTGTTTGCCATCCTCCTGAAAGTTCCCTGTTTTGATCCCGGGCAGAAACATGTGGCTTTTCTTTATTTTGATCACAAACGTATATTGTTGGCTTAATTAGCCTTAGTTAGCATATTCTATTGCTGGTTTAATGAGCATTACTTTTACCAATGTGATTATTTCTACCCGTTTTTGCTTTTGGCAAGCATGTGTGTTTTTAACAGTGTCTAAGTGTTCCTAATTCAAGTAACACCTGATAGGATCAAGGTGCGAAAGCAGGCATCTAGGTGCTTTTTCTTTTTGGCTTTTGGACAAAGGCATGAGAATGTTTTGTGGAGCATGGTTTTGTTTCCCTGTTTGTTCTTTTTCTCCAATAGCCTGACAAATGAAAGGTTCCTGTTTTGCAAACTGCACTTTGTCCTGTCTTCAGACATAGAGGAAGACCTCTTGACTTTGGCTGGCTGTTTTTTTCTTTTTCAAGTTCATTTCAGCATGTTTAAACATCTTTAGCTTTGCAAGGAGTTTCTGAAGTGTAGTGGCTGTCACGTTCACCTCACACGCGAACGGTCCCCAGTTTGAAACTGGACAGAAGCATGACATTAGGCATTGATATTAAAGCTTTTGACGTTGAGTCTTTGTTCTCGATGGCTCGTCATGACCACAGTAACCTTCCGTAGCCGGTGTCTGTAGTGTAGTGGTTATCACGTTCGCCTAACACGAGAAAGGTCCCCAGTTCGAAACTGGGCAGAAACACGCTGTTACCCTTTGGTATCCAAGCTTTTGACTTTCAGTTCTTGATCTCGATTGCTTGTTGTCACCACAGTAAGCACTTGCATCCGGTTTCTGTAGTGTAGCGGTTATCACATTCGCCTCACACGCGAAAGGTCCCCAGTTCGAAACTGGGCAGAAACACAGCTTTTTCTCTTGGAAAACGATCTTTTTGACTTTCAGTGCTTGTTCTTTATTGCTTGCCATGACCACAGCATTTTTTTTTTGTTTGAATCGGTTGGTTTCTGTAGTGTAGTGGTTATCACGTTTGCTTTACACGTGAAAGGTCCTCAGTTCGAAACTGGGAAGAAACACAGCGTTCTTCTTGCAAATTAGCGCTTTTGACAATGAGTGCTTGATCTTTAATGCTTGCCATGACCACAGTAAACGCTCTTGTCTGGTTACCGTAGTGTAGTGATTGTCCTGTTTGCCATCCTCCTGAAAGTTCCCTGTTTTGATCCCGGGCAGAAACATGTGGCTTTTCTTTATTTTGATCACAAACGTATATTGTTGGCTTAATTAGCCTTAGTTAGCATATTCTATTGCTGGTTTAATGAGCATTACTTTTACCAATGTGATTATTTCTACCCGTTTTTGGTTTTGGCAAGCATGTGTGTTTTTGACAGTGTCTAAGTGTTCCTAATTCAAGTAACACCTGATAGGATCAAGGTGCGAAAGCAGGCATCTAGGTGCTTTTTCTTTTTGGCTTTTGGACAAAGGCATGAGAATGTTTTGTGGAGCATGGTTTTGTTTCCCTGTTTGTTCTTTTTCTCCAATAGCCTGACAAATGAAAGGTTCTTGTGTTGCAAAATGCACTTTGTCCTGTCTTCAGACATAGAGGAAGACCTCTTGACTTTGGCTGGCTGTTTTTTTCTTTTTCAAGTTCATTTCAGCATGTTTAACCATCTTTACCTTTGCATGGAGTTTCTGAAGTGTAGTGGTTGTCACGTTCACCTCACACGCGAACGGTCCCCAGTTCGAAACTGGATAGAAGCATGACATTAGGCGTTGAGATTAAAGTATTTGACGTTGAGTCTTTGTTCTCGATGGCTCGTCATGACCACAGTAACCTTCCGCTGTCGGTTTCTGTAGTGTAGTGGTTATCACGTTGGCCTAACACGCGAAAGGTCCCCAGTTCGAAACTGGGCAGAAACACGATGTTACACTTTGGTATCCAAGCTTTTGACTTTCAGTTCTTGATCTCAATTGCTTGTTGTCACCACAGTAAGCCCTTGCATCTGGTTTCTGTAGTGTAGCGGTTATCACATTCGCCTCACACGCGAAAGGTCCCCAGTTCGAAACTGGGCAGAAACACAGCTTTTCTCTTGGAAAACGATCTTTTTGACTTTCAGTGCTTGTTCTTTATTGCTTGCCATGACCACAGCATTTTTTGTTTTTTTCATATCGGTTGGTTTCTGTAGTGTAGCGGTTATCACGTTCTCTTTACACGCGAAAGGTCCTCAGTTCGAAACTGGGCAGAAACACAGCGTTTCTCTTGCAAATTAGCGCTTTTGACAATGAGTGCTTGATCTTTAATGCTTGCCATGACCACAGTAAACGCTCTTGTCTGGTTACTGTAGTGTAGTGATTGTCCTGTTTGCCATCCTCCTGAAAGTTCCCTCTTTTGATCCCGGGCAGAAACATGTGGCTTTTCTTTATTTTGATCACAAACGTATATTGTTGGCTTAATTAGCATTAGTTAGCATATTCTATTGCTGGTTTAATGAGCATTACTTTTACCAATGTGATTATTTCTACCCGTTTTTGCTTTTGTCAAGCATGTGTGTTTTTGACAGTGTCTAAGTATTCCTAATTCAAGTAACACCTGATAGGATCAAGGTGCGAAAGCAGGCATCTAGGTGCTTTTTCTTTTTGGCTTTTGGACAAAGGCATGAGATTGTTTTGTGGAGCATGGTTTTGTATCCCTGTTTGTTCTTTTTCTCCAATAGCCTGACAAATGAAAGGTTCCTGTGTTGCAAAATGCACTTTGTCCTGTCTTCAGACATAGAGGAAGACCTCTTGACTTTGGCTGGATGTTTTTTTCTTTTTCAAGTTCATTTCAGCATGTTTAAACATCTTTAGCTTTGCATGGAGTTTCTGAAGTGTAGTGGTTGTCACGTTCACCTCACACGCGAGCGGTCCCGAGTTCGAAACTGGATAGAAGCATGACATTAGGCGTTGATCTTAAAGCTTTTGACGTTGAGTCTTTGTTCTCGATGGCTCGTCATGACCACAGTAACCTTCCGCAGCCGGTTTCTGTAGTGTAGTGGTTATCACGTTTACCTGACACGCGAAAGGTCCCCAGTTCGAAACTGGGCAGAAACACGCTGTTACCTTTTAGTATCCAAGCTTTTGACTTTCAGTTCTTGATCTCGATTGCTTGTTGTCACCACAGTAAGCGCTTTCCTCTGGTTTCTGTAGTGTAGCGGTAAACACGTTCGCCTCACACGCGATAGGTCCCCAGTT
Organism: Dendrobates tinctorius; assembly: GCF_039654945.1. Lineage (NCBI taxonomy): Eukaryota > Metazoa > Chordata > Amphibia > Anura > Dendrobatidae > Dendrobates > Dendrobates tinctorius. Next base: position 16,484,347 of record NW_027361998.1, on the reverse strand, counting down.
CGAAACTGGGCAGAAACACAGCTTTTCTCTTGGAAAATGATCTTTTTGACTTTCAGTGCTTGTTATTTATTGCTTGCCATGACCACAGCATTTTTTGTTTTTTTAAATCGGTTGGTTTCTGTAGTGTAGCGGTTATCACGTTTGCTTTACACGGAAAAAGTCCTAAGTTCGAAACTGGGCAGAAACACAGCGTTTCTCTTGCAAACTAGCGCTTTTGACAATGAGTGCTTGATCTTTAATGCTTGCCATGACCACAGTAAACGCTCTTGTCTGGTTACTGTAGTGTAGTGATTGTCCTGTTTGCCATCCTCCTGAAAGTTCCCTGTTTTGATCCCGGGCAGAAACATGTGGCTTTTCTTTATTTTGATCACAAACGTATATTGTTGGCTTAATTAGCCTTAGTTAGCATATTCTATTGCTGGTTTAATGAGCATTACTTTTACCAATGTGATTATTTCTACCCGTTTTTGCTTTTGGCAAGCATGTGTGTTTTTGACAGTGTCTAAGTGTTCCTAATTCAAGTAACACCTGATAGGATCAAAGTGCGAAAGCAGGCATCTAGGTGCTTTTTCTTTTTGGCTTTTGGACAAAGGCATGAGAATGTTTTGTGGAGCATGGTTTTGTTTCCCTGTTTGTTCTTTTTCTCCAATAGCCTGACAAATGAAAGGTTCCTGTGTTGCAAAATGCACTTTGTCCTGTCTTCAGACATAGAGGAAGACCTCTTGACTTTGGCTGGATGTTTTTTTCTTTTTCAAGTTCATTTCAGCATGTTTAAACATCTTTAGCTTTGCATGGAGTTTCTGAAGTGTAGTGCTTGTCACGTTCACCTCACACTTGAACGGTCCCCAGTTCGAAACTGGATAGAAGCATGACATTAGGCGTTGATATTAAAGCTTTTGACGTTGAGTCTTTGTTCTCGATGGCTCGTCATGACCACAATAACCTTCCGCAGCCGGTTTCTGTAGTGTAGTGGTTATCACGTTCGCCTAACACGCGAAAGGTCCCCAGTTTGAAACTGGGCAGAAACACGCTGTTACCCTTTGGTATCCAAGCTTTTGACTTTCAGTTCTTGATCTCGATTGCTTGTTGTCACCACAGTAAGCGCTTGCATCTGGTTTCTGTAGTGTAGCGGTTATCACGTTCGCCTCACACGCGAAAGGTCCCCAGTTCGAAACTGGGCAGAAACACAGCTTTTCTCTTGGAAAATGATCTTTTTGACTTTCAGTGCTTGTTATTTATTGCTTGCCATGACCACAGCATTTTTTGTTTTTTTAAATCGGTTGGTTTCTGTAGTGTAGCGGTTATCACGTTTGCTTTACATGGAAAAAGTCCTAAGTTCGAAACTGGGCAGAAACACAGCGTTTCTCTTGCAAACTAGCGCTTTTGACAATGAGTGCTTGATCTTTAATGCTTGCCATGACCACAGTAAACGCTCTTGTCTGGTTACTGTAGTGTAGTGATTGTCCTGTTTGCCATCCTCCTGAAAGTTCCCTGTTTTGATCCCGGGCAGAAACATGTGGCTTTTCTTTATTTTGATCACAAACGTATATTGTTGGCTTAATTAGCCTTAGTTAGCATATTCTATTGCTGGTTTAATGAGCATTACTTTTACCAATGTGATTATTTCTACCCGTTTTTGCTTTTGGCAAGCATGTGTGTTTTTGACAGTGTCTAAGTGTTCCTAATTCAAGTAACACCTGATAGGATCAAAGTGCGAAAGCAGGCATCTAGGTGCTTTTTCTTTTTGGCTTTTGGACAAAGGCATGAGAATGTTTTGTGGAGCATGGTTTTGTTTCCCTGTTTGTTCTTTTTCTCCAATAGCCTGACAAATGAAAGGTTCCTGTGTTGCAAAATGCACTTTGTCCTGTCTTCAGACATAGAGGAAGACCTCTTGACTTTGGCTGGATGTTTTTTTCTTTTTCAAGTTCATTTCAGCATGTTTAAACATCTTTAGCTTTGCATGGAGTTTCTGAAGTGTAGTGCTTGTCACGTTCACCTCACACTTGAACGGTCCCCAGTTCGAAACTGGATAGAAGCATGACATTAGGCGTTGATATTAAAGCTTTTGACGTTGAGTCTTTGTTCTCGATGGCTCGTCATGACCACAATAACCTTCCGCAGCCGGTTTCTGTAGTGTAGTGGTTATCACGTTCGCCTCACACTTGAAAGGTCCCCAGTTCGAAACTGGCCAGAAACACGATGTTTCCCTTTGGTATCCAAGCATTTGACTTTTAGTTCTTGATCTCGATTGCTTGTTGTGACCATAGTAAACATTTACTTCTGGTTTCTCTAGTGCAGCGGTTATCATGTTTGCCTCACACGCGAAAAGTCCCCAGTTCGAAACTGGGCAGAAACACAGCGTTTCTCTTGCAAACTCGTGCTTTTGACAATGAGTGCTTGATCTTTAATGCTTGCCTTGACCACAGTAAACGTTTTTGTCTGGTTACTGTAGTGTAGTGATTGTCCTGTTTGCCATCCTCCTGAAAGTTCCCTGTTTTGATCCTGGGCGGAAACATGTGGCTTTTCTTTATTTTGATCACAAACGTATATTGTTGGCTTAATTACCATTAGTTAGCATATTCTATTGCTGGTTTAATGAGCATTGCTTTTACCAATTTGATTATTTCTACCAGTTTTTGCTTTTGGCAAGCATGTGTGTTTTTGACAGTGTCTATGTTTTCCTGATTGAAGTAACACCTGATAGGATCAAGGTGCGAAAGCAGTCATCTAGGTGCTTTTTCTTTTTGGCTTTTGGACAAAGGCATGAGAAAGTTTTGTGGAAAATGGTTTTGTTTCCCTGTTTGTTCTTTTTTCCAATAGCCTGACAAATGAAAGGTTCCTGTGTTGCAAAATGCACTTTGTCCTGTCTTCAGACATAGAGGAAGACCTCTTGACTTTGGCTGGATCTTTTTGTTTTTCAATTTCATTTCACTATGTTTAACCCTTTTCCTACAATGGACGCACTATTCCATCCATGTGACCTGGGACCTAAGTCCCATGGACGGAATAGTACGTCATGCCGTTTAATGCGACAACGCGACTTAAGTCGCAGTGATCGCATTAAAATGCTGACGCCATCTTACCTCAGGATCGATGGCCTCGGCATCCTGGGCAGTCTCCGCCCTGGCCCGCCGCTCTGTGAGCTGTGATTGGCTGTTCAATTCAGAACAGCCAATCACAGCGCTTCTCTTTGTTTCAGCCAATCATATTGGCTGAAACATCAGGATCCTAGGCTAAGATCGAGTACCGATGTACTCGATCCTAGGACCGGTGCCTGGCAATGCCAGGCACCGGACAAAAGCCCCCAGATTGGAACGATCACCCATCTAATCGATCGCGCCAATCGCAGCACACAGCGGCGCAATATTGCCACTGTGCCCTGCCGGTACCGGCCCGGATCGGTGCTGTAATAGCACCGATCCTATGCCAGAGCCTAGGACAGGCCCAGCAGGGCCTGCAGGAAGTGGTTGGCGCGATCAATTAGATCGGCGATCATGCCAGCCACAGGGCACAGCTGTGGTCATGCTGTGACTGCTCTGTGCCCTGCTGATGACCTGGCCATGACCTGCCTTGGACTCGGAGCTGTGAGCTCCGATCCTATATATAGGAAGGAGAGAAGTCCGGCTTTCAGGATCGCGCTGTTCCAGTCCAAAGTTCACAAGGAGTTAATCCAAGGACCAAGCAGTGATTATAACTTTCTTTTTATTCCATAAACTCTACGCGTTTCGTGTACACACTGTACACTTCCTCAGGAGCAAAGTGGGTAACTTTGCTCCTGAGGAAGTGTACAGTGTGTACACGAAACGCGTAGAGTTTATGGAATAAAAAGAAAGTTATAATCACTGCTTGGTCCTTGGATTAACTCCTTGTGAACTTTGGACTGGAACAGCGCGATCCTGAAAGCCGGACTTCTCTCCTTCCTATATATGCAATTCTAGTGACCGACTGATTGCTGCAGTTCATCGGATCCTACCCATTTGTGCTTATGGTTGTTGTGTTCCACACAACTGAACAAGGTGAGTGGATCCATATCTGTTGAAACGTTTATATCATTGGATAAGACCCTATTGTGCGCTTCTTTCTCCCCCTTTTTTATAGCTCCGATCCTGGGCAGTTACCAATCTTCACCAGGCAGATCAGGGATTGGTGGGATCGATATAATCATTCGATCCCACCAATGACAGGTCACAGCAGCGATGTGACCGCTCTGTGACCTGCCTCTGGCCTGTCTGCAGGGGTCCTCACCCTAGATGAGTATTCCTGCAGAGAGGTCGGATGCAGCAAGAGCTCCTGTGCTGGGTATTGTGGTGCCACAGCTTGTAGCATCACAATCCCTGCAGAAGAAAGAAGAAAGAAAACTACAACTGTAAGTGTTAATTGATCCCTGATCCCCTGCCCAATCTATCTTCACCCCTAATCTATCTTCATCCCCCCATCCCCCTCCACCCCCCCTTTTACCCCTTTCACACCCCTTTTACCCCCTCCACCTCCCTTTTGCGCCGCCTCCATGCGCAGCCGCCAAGCGTTGATCGGTGACGCAGTTCACCGATCAACACTCATGCTCGCTTTTTTCCTTAGCCCCCTTTGCGCCACCTCCGCACACTCATCCCGTTTTTCATTTTTTTCACCCCCTTGTGCCACCTAACTACAACCCTAACTGATCCCTGCCCAATCTCTCTTCATCCATCCCAATCCCCCCATCCCCCTTCCCCCTATTTTTACCCCCCTCCACCCCACTTTTGCGCCACCTCCGTGCGCAGCCAGCGAGCGTTGATTGGTGACGCAGTTCACCGATCAACCTTCGTGCTCGCTTTTTTATCCTTAGCCCCCTTTGCACCACCTCCGCACACACATCCCGCAGCCACAAAACTTTGATAAGTGACGCACATCACTTATCAGAGCTTGTGCCTGCCGTTTTTCATTTTTTTCACCCCTTCTTGTGCCACCTAACTACAACCCTAACTGTTGATCCCTGCCCGATCTCTATTCATCAACCCCAATCCCCCCAGCCCCCTCTTTTTACCCCCCTTTGCGTCATTTCCGTGTGCACATTTAGCAGCCGCCGAATTTTGATAAGTGACACAATTCACTTATCAAAGTTCGTGCCGGCTGTTTTCCATTTTTCTTTTTCACCTCTCCCTTTGAGCCACCCCTGTGCACACATCCAGCAGCCACTAAATTTTGATAAGTGACGCCATTCACTTATCATATCTAGGACCTGCTGTTTTAGACTTTTTTCACAGGTATTTTGCTCCCCATTTCCTTTTAGCTTTTTCTTACAGGATAGTGTGCACCAATCACTAGCCCCCCCAACACATACACAGTTATAAATAAAGTACACCCAAGCACCATATTTACACAAAAAAAGTCCCGCCCATCACGTTCCTCCCAACAGCGCTATTCAATGGAGGAGGCATATGCTTTACTTGCCTCCGACACTGATAGCGAGGATGACGATCCGACTTTTCTTTATTTTTCGGATTCTTCATCCTCTTCCTCTTCCCCCTCCTCATCTTCCTCCTCGGATCCTGCGGAACCGCCACGCAGATGCTCCAGGACAGAAGATGAGGCAGCGCCCACCATGCCCGCAGCTGATTCAGCAGATTGTTATGATTGAGTCACCGTAGGAGGCAGTCACAAAAATAGAAGCTACGTCCAGAAAACCAGAGAAGTTGGCAACTATCAGATTGCAGACCCCTGAACCTATCCACACAACTTGCAGTAGCCGTGGGGGGTTCCTATGGTGCCCTAGACCCCTCGATCATAGCCGGAGAGCTAAATAGCCTAAAGACAGAAAAGGAAATCTAAACTAACCCAGAGCAGACCCCAAAGTAAAAGGCAGCCCCCGACATATAATGACGGTGAAGCAAGATGAAAAAACACTCACACAGATAGAAAGATAGGCTGAGCAAACGATGGGGCCCAAGCTAACTAAACAGAACAGGAAAGGAAGGTTGCTGTCTGCAATCTGCCAAAACCCTATCAAAGACATAAGCCAACAAGCTGATATGGAAAAAGACCCTGAAGCAGCTAGGCTTCAAAAACTAAATCAGCACTCAGGTATTTTCAGAAGACAGAGCTAAAGGAATTCAGCTCACCCCAGCAGGGAATGGCAGAAATCCAGAAAAACAAAGCAAAACAAAGTCAAAGCACAAATGCAAAAAGCCGAGCAGAAAACTTAGCTTTAGAAGAGCAGGAATTCAGACTGGTCTCCAAGGATCCCACAGAGAAATCACCCGCAGGGCAGAAGGGCGTTGGCAGCCTTATATCCAGTCAGTAACTCCACTCAGCCAGTCATCATCATTAGGCTCAGGTGTTTGATAATCAGGCTCTCTACCTTTCTTTACCAGAAGAGGGAGTTCCTCGGGCCTCAGTAGTGAAGGGGAAAATGAACTCACAACAGTACCTCCCCCTTGAGGAGGGGTCACCGAACCCTCAACCACGCCACCAGGGCGATCAGGGTGAGCCCGATGAAAGGCACGCACCAATCTTTTAGCATGAATATCAGAGGCAGAGACCCAGGAATTATCCTACTGACCATAACCCTTCCACTTAACCAAATACTGGAGTCTCCGTCTAGCCAGACGGGAATCCAGTACTTTCTCTACCTCATATTCCATGTTACCTTCAACCAATACAGGGTCTGGAGGTGCCACCCCCGGAACAACAGGTTCAACAAACCTTTTCAACAAAGATTTATGGAACACATTATGGATTTTAAATGTGACAGGAAGAGCCAAACGAAAAGAGACTGGATTAATAATCTCCAAAATCTTGTAAGGTCCAATAAATCTAGGCTTAAACTTAGGAGAAGCCACCTTCATAGCAATATTTTTTGATGATAACCACACCATATCACCAACCTTAAACTGGGGACCAATGGTCCTATGTCGGTTGGAAAACCGCTGGGCCTTTTCCTGGGAGAGAGATAACTTATCCACCACTTGGTCCCAGATCTGGTGCATTCTCTCCACCACAGTGTCAACACCTGGGCAGGCAGAGGGCTCCACCTGCCCTTAAGAAAATCGAGGATGAAACCCAAAGTTACAAAAAAAAGGTGACATCAAAGTGGCAGAACTAGCTCTATTATTTAAAGCAAATTCGGCCAAGGGCAAAAATGAAACCCAATCATCCTGATCAGCGGAAATAAAACATCTCAAATACGACTCCAAGGTCTGGTTTGTTCTCTGTGTCTGCCCATTGGTCTGAGGGTGAAAAGCAGAGGTGAAGGACAACTGAATTCCCAGCTTGGAACAGAAAGTTCTCCAAAATCTAGACACAAACTGAACTCCTCTGTCAGATACAATGTTCTCAGGAATCCCGTGCAAGCGAACCACCTATTGCAAAAACAGGGGCACCAACTCAGAGGAAGACGGCAACTTAGGGAGTGGTACAAGATGAACCATCTTAGAGAACCTATCACAAATCACCCAAATAACAGTCATCCTTTGAGAGACAGGCATATCAGAGATGAAATCCATTGAAATATGGGTCCATGGCCTCTTGGGGACAGGCAAAGGCATCAACAACCCACTAGAGCGAGAACACGATTTAGACCGGGAGCAAGTCCCACAGGACTGCACAAAATTCCTGACATCACGAGACAAGGAGGGCCACCAAAAAGACCGACTCACCAGATCTCTAGTACCAAAAATACCTGGATGACCAGCCAAAGCAGAGCAATGAACTTCATACATCACTCTCTTCTTCCACTGGTCAGGAACATACAACTTTCCACTGGGACAACGCTCAGATTTGTCCTCCTGGAACTCTTCCAGAGCACGTCTCAAATCGGGCGAGATGGCAGAAAGAACTACCCCTTCGCCTAAGATGGTAGCAGGCTTGGTAACCACAGGAGAATCAGCAAAGAAGTTCCTAGAGAGGGCGTCTGCCTTGACATTCTTTGTTCCAGGAAGAAAAGAAACCACAAAATCAAAACGTGTAAAAAACAAGGCCCACCTAGCATGTCTAGGGTTCAAGCGCTTAGCCGACTCTAGGTAAATCAAATTCTTGTGGTCAGTGAGGACCACGACTTGATGCTTAGCTCCCTCCAACCAATGTCTCCACTCCTCAAATGCCCATTTCATGGCCAACAGTTCCCGATTCCCCACATCATAGTTACGTTCAGATGGAGAGAACTTTCGGGAAAAGAAAGCACAGGGATTCATTTTAGATGATACAGGACAGGATCCTTTGGGGACAAAACAGCTCCTGCACCAATCTCAGAAGCATCCACCTCTACCTGGAACGGAAGTGAGACATCAGGTTGCCGCAAAACTGGGGCGGAGGTGAATCTTTGCTTCAGCTCCTGAAAGGAAGAAACAGCCTCCGGAGACCAATTTAACACATCAGCACCCTTCTTCGTCAAATCAGTCAATGGCTTGGCAATACTAGAAAATGTTGCTATAAATTTCTGATAAAAATTAGCAAAACCCAAAAACTTCTGGAGGGCCTTCAAAGAAGTGGGCTGAACCCAATCGTAAATGGCCTGTACCTTGGCCGGGTCCATTTCAATAGTTGACAGGGACAAAATAAATCCCAAAAAAGAAATCCTCTGTACTCCAAAAAGGCATTTAGATCCTTTGACATACAGGGAATTCTCCCTCAAGATCCAGAACACAGTCCGAATATGTTCCACATGAGAATCCCAATCCTTGGAGAAGATCAAAATATCATCCAGATAGATAATCAAAAATTTATCGACAAAATCTCGGAAAATATCGTTCATGAAGCACTGGAAGACAGAAGGGGCATTAGTGAGCCCAAAAGGCATCACCAGGTACTCAAAATGTCCCTCCGGAGTATTAAACGCCGTCTTCCATTCATCCCCATGCTTAATGCGAATAAGATTATACGCCCCCCTGAGGTCAAGCTTGGTAAACCAGCAAGCACCTTTAACTCTGGAGAATAGATCAGAAATCAGGGGTAACGGATACTGATATTTAACAGTAATTTTGTTGAGGGCACGATAATCAATACAAGGTCTTAATGATCCATCCTTTTTGGCTACAAAAAAAAAACCGGCACCTAAGGGTGACGAGGATGGTCTAATATGACCCTTCTCCAACGCCTCCTTAATATAGGATCGCATAGCCTCGTGCTCAGGTACAGATAAATTGAAGAGCCGACCCTTGGGAAATTTACACCCCGGGCTCAGTTCAATTGCACAGTCATAACTCCTATGAGGAGGCAGAGACGCAGACTCATTCTCACTAAATACATCATAAAAGTCCGCCAAATAATCAGGAACATCATGCGACTGAGGAGAGGTGGAAAACACCGGAGCCTCACTAAAGGCACACCGACAACCCCAACTCACCACAGACACAGATTTCCAATCCAAAACTGGATTATGAATTTGTAACCAAGGAAACCCCAGAACAATAGTATCATGCAGATTATGCAACACCAATAATCTGCAATTTTCTTGATGGTCGGGGGTGACCCGCATTACCACCTGGGTCCAAAACTGAGGTTTATTTTTAGCCAAAGGAGTAGCATCAATCCCCCTCAAAGGGATAGGCGTCTGCAGAGGTGTCATCGGAAATCCACAACGTTTAGCAAAATCCAAGTCCATTAGGTTTAGGGCTGCTCCCGAATCCACAAAAGCCTTGGCGGAAAATGTGGACAGGGAGCAGATCAGCGTAATAGCCAGAAGAAACTTAGGTTGAACACCACCAACAGAAAACGTGTGTGCAAAGCGTTTCTCTCGTTTAGGACAGACAGAAATAATATGCGAGGCATCTCCACAGAAAAAACACAACTTATTACGCCTTCTGAACTCCTGACGCTGCTCTCTGGACAAAACTCTATCACATTGCATAGGTTCAGACATTTGTTCAACAGGTGGCCACACCTCTCGTGCAGCTTTCGTTCGCGCAAACGCCGATCAACCTGAATGGCTAATGACATAGAATCGTCAAGACCAGAGGGAACAGGAAATCCCACCATAGTATCTTTTACGGCTTCTGACAACCCCTTCCGAAAGAGAGCAGCCAAGGCATTATCATTCCAGGTAGTAAGTACTGCCCACTTTCGGAATTTTTGACAGTACAATTCTGCAGAATCTCGACCCTGGTTCAATGCCAGCAGGGTCTTTTCAGCCTGATCAATGGCATTAGGTTCGTCATACAACAACCCCAAGGCCTGAAAAAATGTGTTCACATTAGTCAGAATAGGATCATCTGGTTTCAAAGAAAACGCCCAATCCTGGGGATCGCCACGTAGCAAAGAGATGACAATTTTAACCTGCTGCGCAGAGCTCCCTGACGAGTTAGGCTTCAAGGCAAAAAATAATTTACAATTATTTTTGAAATTCAAAAATTTAGACCGATCCCCAAAAAATACATCAGGTGTAGGAATCTTTGGTTCAGCAGCATGTGAATGAGCAAGGTAGGCGGAAATTCCCTGCACTTCCGCAGCGAGCTGCTCCACATGATCAGACAATTGCTTTATCTCCATTGAGAGAAAAAAAAAATTCCCCCTACGGCCTCAGAGATATAGAGGAAAAAATATACACACTTTTTTTTTTTTAATTACAATTCTTTCCTGCTATTGAGTACCCTAGGATCTGCGGTATGGCGGGTGATTCTGTTATGATTGAGTCACCGTAGGAGGCAGACACAAAAATAGAAGCTACGTCCAGAAAACCAGAGAAGTTGGCAACTATCAGATTGCAGACCCCTGAACCTATCCACACAACTAGCAGTAGCCGTGGGGGGTTCCTACGGTGCCCTAGACCCCTCGATCACAGCCGGAGAGCTAAATAGCCTAAAGACAGAAAAGGAAATCTAAACTGCCCTAACAGACCCCAAAGTAAAAGGCAGCCCCCCAACATATGACGGTGAAGCAAGATGAAAAAACACTCACACAGATAGAAAGATAGGCTGAGCAAACGATGGGGCCCAAGCTAACTAAACAGAACAGGAAAGGAAGGTTGCTGTCTGGAATCTGCCAAAACCCTATCAAAGACATAAGCCAACAAGCTGATATGGAAAAAGACCCTGAAGCAGCTAGGCTTCAAAAACTAAATCAGCACTCAGGTATTTTCAGAAGACAGAGCTAAAGGAATTCAGCTCACCCCAGCAGGGAATGGCAGAAATCCAGAAAAACAAAGCAAAACAAAGTCAAAGCACAAATGCAAAAAGCCGAGCAGAAAACTTAGCTTTAGAAGAGCAGGAATTCAGACTGGTCTCCAAGGATCCCACAGAGAAATCACCCACAGGGCAGAAGGGCATTGGCAGCCTTATATCCAGTCAGTAACTCCACTCAACCAGTCATCATCATTAGGCTCAGGTGTTTGATAATCAGGCTCACTACCTTTCTTTACCAGAAGAGGGAGTTCCTCCGGCTTCAGTAGTGAAGGGGAAAATGAACTCACAACAGCAGACCCTGTGTGGACCTCGCCCCTCCGAAAATTATGAGCCACCGATTCCTGATTTTGTGGCAGAATCAGGAATCAAGTTTGACACCACCGGCCTCACAGAAATTGACTTTTTCAAAGTCTTTTTCTCTGAGGATTTTGTTAACCTCATGGTGGAGCAAACTAATTTGTATGCTCGGCAATTTTTGGAGCAAAACCCACGTTCATCCTATATTAACTGGTCTCCTGTGGACGCAGTTGAAATGACGCAGTTTTGGGGCCTGGTCCTCCACATGAGTATCCTGAAGAAGCCTGAAATTCAGCAATATTGGAGTCTTGATATTTTATACAACATGGTCATGGTCCGGATGCGTTTTCAGGCCATCCACAAGTTTCTGCATTATAACGATAATGCACAGTGTCCCGCACGAGATGACCCCAACTTTGACCGTCTGTTCAAAGTTCGGCCGGCCATCGAACACTTCAAGAAAGAGTTTGCTGAAGTGTACGTGCCCCAAAGGAACATCTGCGTGGATGAGTCCTTGGTCCATTTCAAGGGAAGGCTCAGATTCCGTCAATACCTGCCCAGTAAGAGGGCCAGGTACGGAATCTAACTCTATAAGCTGTGTGAGAGTACCTCGGTACACCCACAGGTTTAGAGTATACGAAGGAAAGGACACCAGGATTGAACCGAGTGTCCTCCTGACCTGGGAGTGAGTGGGAAAATTGTGTGGGATTTGGTGCACCCACTGCTGGATAAAGGTTATCACCTCTACACTGATAACTTTTATACCAGTTTCCCACTCTACAAATCCCTCTCTGTGTGAGGTACCGCAGCTTGCGGTACTGTCCGCAAAAATCAGAGAGGCCTCCCGAAGACGCTACTTGGGCAGATGCTCTGAAAAGGTGAGAGCAGGGCCCAATGTAGCGACCACCTGCTGGTGGTCAAGTACAAGGACAAGAGGGATGTCTTTCTCTTGACCACCATACACGGTGATGGCAGCGCCCTCAGCACTGTACGGGGTACCTCTGCACAGGTCAGCAAACCTGAATGTGTGCTGGGGTACAATAAAAACATGGGGGGCATTGATCGCTCTGATCAACTCCTCCAACCGTACAATGCTTTGAGAAAGGCCAAGGTGTGGTACAAAAAGCTGGCCGTGCACATCGTCCAATTGGCAATGCTCAACGCATTCCTGCTGTCACAATGTGTACACCACACCGATACATCGTACCTTGAGATCCAGGAGGTAGTGGTTAAGGCCCTGATGTTTGGCACTCTGGAAGGAGCGGGCCCCAGAATTTCCGGAACTGAAGGTGCTCGTATTGTACCAGGTCAGCATTTCCCGGTGGCGGTCCTGCAAACTACAAAAAGAGGTAAATCGCAAAAAAGGTGCCAAGTGTGTTACAAAAATGGAATATGCAAGGACACCATTTATCAATGCGACACCTGCCCCAAAAAACATGGCCTGTGTATGAATGATTGCTTCAAATTGTACCACACCTCAATGCACTACTAAATTACGTTACCAGAAACATTAGATTAGTTGGGGCACATCTAGATAAGTTCCTTTGGGGTCTAGTTTCCAAAACAATGTCACCTGTGGGGTTCTTTTACTGTTTAGGCACATCAGGGGCTCTGCAAATGGAAAATGACGCCCGCAGACCATTCCATCTAAGTCTGCATTCCAAAACGTCACTCCCTTCCGATCCCCGACGTGTGCCTAAACAGTTTTTTTCCCATATATGGGGACCAGCGTACTCAGGACAAATTGGACAACAACTTTTGGAGTCCAATTTCTCCTGTTACCCTTGGGAAAATTAAAAATTGGGGACTAAATCATTTTTGTGGGCACAAAATAGGATTTTTTATTTTCACACCTCAGCAGTATAAACTTTAGGCTACTTTCACACATCAGTTTTTGTGCATCAGGCGCGATGCGGCGAAAAGTGTAAAAACCGGATCCGGCGCCTGTTGCCACCGGATCCGGTTTTTTCCCCATAGAGTTTCATTATCGCCGCATCGCGCCTGATGCCTATGCGGCGTATCCGGTTTTTGCCAGATCCGGCAAAAACAGCCGATCCGGCGTCTGGAAAAAACGTTCTCTGCAACGTTTTTTCTCAGCGCCGGACCGGCTTTTTCCACAGCGCATGCCCGGACTCTGTGAATGTTAACCCCACAAGTTCTCGGTGAGAGAGAGAGAGATCTCTCTCTGTCACCCAGACACTTGTGAGAGATCTCTCTTGCTGGGCACTTGTGGGGTTAACACTCACAGTGTCTGGGTGAGAGAGAGAGATCTCTCTGTGGGGTTAACCCCACAAGTGCCCGGCAAGAGAGAGAGATTCTCTCGCCCAGACACTGAGTGTTAACCCCACATGTCTCTCTCTCTCTCCAACCCCCTCTCCTCTCCCCTCCCCTCTCCTACCCTCCCCTCACCTCCCTTTCAGCAGCTGTCTCTCTCAGCGGCTGTCTCTGTCCACCTCCTGCTGCGGCTCCTTTAAATCACGTCCGAGCCGTATCAGACGCCGCACACACATCCGGTGTCACGGCTGCAGGCCGGATCCGGCGGCCCGGCTTTTCGCCGCACGCCGCCGGACCCCACACACCGGATGTGTGAAAGTAGCCTTAGTGAAACACTTGGGGGGTTCACAGATCTCACCACATATCTAGATAAGTTCCTTAGGGGGTCTAGTTTCCAAAATGGGGTCACTTGTCGGGGGTTTCTACTGTTTAACCACATCAGGGGCTCTGCAAACGGAACATAACGCCCGCAGACCATTCCATCAAAGTCTGCATTCCAAAGCGTCACTTCTTCCCTTCTGAGCCCCAACGTGTGCCCAAACAGTAGTTTTCTCCCACATATGGGGTACCAGTGTACTCAGGACAAATTGGACAACAACTTGTGGGGTCCAATTTCTCCTGCTACCCTTGGGAAAATTAAAAAATTGTTACTAACAGATCATTTTTGTGACTTAAAAGTTAAATGTTAATTTTTTTTCCTTCCATGTTGCTTCTGCTCCTGTGAAGCGCCTGAATGGTTAATAATCTTCTTGAATGTAGTTTTGAGTAGCTTGAGGGGTGCAGTTTTTAGAATGGTGTCACTTTTGGGTATTTTCTGCCATATAGACCCCTCAAAGTGACTTCAAATGTGAGGTGGTCCCTAAAAAAAATGGTTTGTAAATTTTGTTGTAAAAATGAGAAATCGCTGGTCAACTTTTAACCCTTATAACTTCCTAACAAAAAAAAAAAATGTGTTTACAAAATTGTGCTGATGTAAAGTAGACATGTGGGAAATATTATTTATTAACTATTTCGGGTCACGGTTTAAGGGCATAGAAATTACAAGTTTGAAAATTGCAAAATTTTCAACATTTTTGCCATATTTCCATTTTTTTATAAATAAACACACGTTATAGTGAAGAAATTTTATCACTGAAGTGACGTACAATATGTCATGAGAAAACAATGTCAGAATTGCCTAGATCCGTTGAAGCGTTCCAGAGTTATTACCTCATAAAGGGACAGTGGTCAGAATTGTAAAAATTGGTCTGGGAGTTAACGTGCAAACCACCCTTGGTAGTGAAGGGGTTAAACATTTTTACTTTTACATGGAGTTTCTGAAGTGTAGTGGTTGTCATGTTCACCTCACACGCGAACGGTCCCCAGTTCGAAACTGGATAGAAGCATGACATTAGGCGTTGATATTAAAGCTTTTGACGTTGAGTCTTTGTTCTCGATGGCTCGTCATGACCACAGTAACCTTCCACAGCCGGTTTCTGTAGTGTAGTGGTTATCACGTTCGCCTAACACGCGAAAGGTCCCCAGTTCGAAACTGGGCAGAAACACGCTGTTACCCTTTGGTATCCAAGCTTTTGACTTTCAGTTCTTGATCTCGATTGCTTGTTGTCACCACAGTAAATGCTCGCATCTGGTTTCTGTAGTGTAGCGGTTATCACGTTCGCTTTACACGTGAAAGGTCCTCAGTTCGACACTGGGCAGAAACACAGCGTTTCTCTTGCAAAATAGCGCTTTTGACAATGAGTGCTTGATCTTTAATGCTTGCCATGACCACAGTAAACGCTCTTGTCTGGTTACTGTAGTGTAGTGATTGTCCTGTTTGCCATCCTCCTGAAAGTTCCCTGTTTTGATCCCGGGCAGAAACATGTGGCTTTTCTTTATTTTGATCACAAACGTCTATTGTTGGCTTAATTAGCATTAGTTAGCATATTCTATTGCTGGTTTAATGAGCATTACTTTTACCAATGTGATTATTTCTACCCGTTTTTGCTTTTGGCAAGCATGTGTGTTTTTGACAGTGTCTAAGTGTTCCTAATTCAAGTAACACCTGATAGGATCAAGGTGCGAAAGCAGGCATCTAGGTGCTTTTTCTTTTTGGCTTTTGGACAAAGGCATGAGAATGTTTTGTGGAGCATGGTTTGGTTTCCCTGTGTGTTCTTTTTCTCCAATAGCCTGACAAATAAAAGGTTCCTGTGTTGCAAAATGCACTTTGTCCTGTCTTCAGACATAGAAGAAGACCTCTTGACTTTGGCTGGATCTTTTTTTTTTCAATTTCATTTCAGTATGTTTAAACATCTTTAGCTTTGCATGGAGTTTCTGAAGTGTAGTGGTTGTCACGTTCACCTCACACGCGAACGGTCCCCAGTTCGAAACTGGGTAGAAGCATGACATTAGGCATTGATGATAAAGCTTTTGACGTTCAGTCTTTGTTCTCGATGGCTCGTCATGACCACAGTAATCTGTCGCAGCTGGTTTCTGTAGTGTAGTGATTATCACGTTCGCCTATCACATGAAAGGTCCCCAGTTTGAAACTGGGCAGAAACACGATGTTACCCTTTGGTGCCCAAGCTTTTGACTTTCAGTTCTTGATCTCGATTGTTTGTTGTGACCACAGTAAAAATTTCTATCTGGTGTCTATAGTGTAGTGGTTATCACATTCCCCTCACATGCGAAAGGTCCCAGTTCGAAACTGGGCAGAAGCACGGGTTTTTCTCTTGGAAAACGATCCTTTTGACTTTCAGTGCTTGTTCTTTATTGCTTGCCATGACCACAGCATTTTTTTTTTTTAATCGGTTCGTTTTTGTAGTGTAGTGGTTATCACGTTCGCCTAACACGCCAAAGGTCCCCAGTACGAAACTGGGCAGAAACACGATGTTACCCTTTGGTATCCAAGCTTTTGACTTTCAGTTCTTGATCTCGATTGCTTGTTGTGACCACAGTAAACATTTCCATCTGGTTTCTGTAGTGTAGCGGTTATCACGTTCACCTCACACGCGAAAGGTCCCCAGTTCAAAACTGCTCAGAAACGCAGGTTTCTCTCTTGGAAAACGATCCTTAAGACTTTCAGTGCTTGTTCTTTATTGCTTGCCATGAGCACAGCATTTTTTTTTTTTAATTGGTTGGTTTCTGTAGTGTAGCGATCATCACGTTCGCTATACTCGTGAAAGGACCTCATGTTGTGAGTTCATTCTCTGGTCCACCAATTGTGAGTTCTCCTTCCAGACTCCCTCTGGTGGTAACAGGAGGTAGTGAGGCTGATTTAATACCACCTGATAATGAGGATGACGATTGGACTTCAGGAATCTTAGACTAGATTTAAGACAGCCGACACCCTAAGTCAGTGCTGGTGATTACTTCTGGCTTCTGAGGTCTTGGTTTTCAGCTCTGTTCCAGCCTTCTCAAAGCTAAGTGTTTTTGCTAATGTTCACATTTGATTTTGTTGGTCTATTCAGTTTTTTGTGTGTTCAGCCAGTCCCGGCTGGGGCTGTGCTGAATTTCCACTCTTATTTATCTGTATTTGCCAATTTGCTTTTTAGTCCCTTATTAGATTGGCCTCTTTTTTGCTCTGTCTCAGAATATTTCAGAGTGCTGATATAGCGGAAGAAGTCTACTGACTTCAGGGTTAATTTTGTTATCAGGCGTGTTGGACATTATTTTTGTAGGGTTTTTGGCAGATTGCAGACAGTGTCTTTCCTTTCCTATCCTTTATAGTTAGTTTGGGCCCCATCGTTTGCTCAGCCTATTTTCCTGCGTGTTTGTTTTCATCTTGTTTCACCGTCAATACATGTGTGGGGGCTGTCTATTCCTTTGGGGTCTGCTCTGGGGCAGTTTGTTTTCCCCTTTTCTTGCTTTAGGCTTATGTAGTCCTCCGACGGTGATGAGGCATCTAGGTCATCGTAGGAATGCTCAACTGCTACTGCTAGTTGTGTGGATAGGATCAGGGATCTGCAATCTACATAGTTACCAACCTCTCTGGTTTTCTGGGACTTGGCTTTTTGTTGTCCTCCTCGATAACCCATACATAACAGAATCACCAGCCATACCGCAGATTCTAGGGTACTCAAAAGCAGGAGAAAATTGTTTAAAAAAGAAAAAAAGGAAAAGTGTCAGAATTTTTTTATATATATATATTTTTCCTTTTTTTCTGGGGCTGTAGGAGGATTTTTTTTCCAATGGAGATTAAGCAATTGTCTGATCGTGTGGAGCAACTTGCTGCTGAAGTGCAGGGAATTTCCACCTATCACATTCAGTCACATGCTGCTGAACCTAAGATCCCCACTCCTGATGTATTTTCTGGGGATCGGTCTAAATTTTAGAATT
Organism: Dendrobates tinctorius; assembly: GCF_039654945.1. Taxonomy (NCBI): domain Eukaryota; kingdom Metazoa; phylum Chordata; class Amphibia; order Anura; family Dendrobatidae; genus Dendrobates; species Dendrobates tinctorius. Next base: position 16,466,366 of record NW_027361998.1, on the reverse strand, counting down.
TTAAGAATAATTGTAAATTATTTCTTGCCTTGAAGCCTAATTCATCGGCGAACTCCGTGCAGCAGGTTAAAATTGTCATCTCCTTGCTGCGCGGCGATCCCCAGGATTGGGCTTTTTCCCTGACACCTGAAAATCCTATTTTGACTAATGTGTATGCATTTTTTCAAGCCTTAGGGTTGTTGTATGATGAACCTAATGCTGTTGATCAAGCTGAGAGAACCCTGTTGGCATTAAACCAGGGTCAGGATTCTGCAGAGTTATACTGTCAAAAATTCCGAAAGTGGGCGGTCCTTACTACATGGAATGATAGTGCATTGGCAGCTTTCTTTCGGAAGGGTTTATCAGAGACCATAAAAGATGTTATGGTGGGATTTCCTGTTCCCTCTGGTCTGGATAATTCTATGTCATTAGCCATTAAAGTTGATCTGCGTTTACGTGAACGTAAAACTACACGGGAGGCGTTGCCACCTTTTGAACAAATGTCTGAACCTATGCAATGTGATGGGGTTTTGTCTAGGGCGCAATGTCAGGAGTTTAGAAGGCGTAATAAGCTGTGTTTTTTCTGTGGCGACGCCTCTCATACTATTTCTGTCTGCCCTAAATGAGAGAAGCGTTTTGCACACACATTTGCTGTGGGTGGTGTACAATCTAAGTTTCTTTTGGCAATTACTCTGATCTGCTCCTTATCCACGTTTTCCACTAAGGCTTTTGTGGATTCTGGAGCAGCGTTGAATCTGATGGATGTTGTAGTTTTTCCATGATGCCTCTGCGGATGCCTATTCCTTTGAGGGGTATTGATGCTACTCCTTTGGCAGAGAATAAACCTCAGTTTTTGACCCAGGTGATAATGCGAGTTGCCCCAGACCACCAAGAAAATTGTAAATTTCTGGTGCTGCATAATTTGCATGATACCATTGTTCTGGGTTTTCCCTGGTTGCAAACTCATAATCCAGTTTTGGATCGGAAATCTGTGTCTGTGGTGAGTTGAGGTTGTCAGTGTGTTCTTAGGGATGCTCCTGTTTTCTCCACCTCTCCTCAGTCTCATGATATTCTTGATTATCTAGCCAATTTTTCTGATGTATTTAGTGAGAGCAAGTCTGCGTCTTTGCCTCCTCATAGGAGTTATGACTGTGCAATTGAGTTGATGCCTGGGTGTAAATTTCCCAAGGGTCAGCTTTTCAACTTATCAGTACCCGAACATGATGCTATGCGATCCTATATTAAGGAGTCGTTGGAGAAGAGTCATATTAGACCATCCTCATCACCTTTAGGTGCTGGGTTTTTTTCGTAGCCAAGAAAGATGGTTCAGTAAGACCGTGTATTGATTATCGTTCCCTTAACAAGATGACAGTTAAATATCAGTACCCGTTACCTCTGATGTCTGATTTATTCTCCAGAGTTAAGAGTGCCTGTTGGTTTACTAAGCTTGACCTCAGGGGGGCATATAATATTATTCGCATCAAGCACGGGGATGAATGGAAGACGGCGTTTAATACCCCGGAGGGACATTTTGAGTACCTGGTGATGCCTTTTGGGCTCACTAATGCCCCTTCTGTCTTCAAGTCCTTTATGAATGATATTTTCCGTTACTTTGTGGATAAGTTTTTGATCATCTATCTGGATGATATTTTGATCTTTTCTAGTGATTGGGATTCTCATGTGGAACATGTCTGGACTGTGTTCCGGATTTTGAGGGAGAATTCCGTTTGTTAAGGGATCGAAATGCCTCTTTGGTGTACAGAGGATTTCATTTTTGGGATTTATCTTGTCTCCATCGACTATTGAAGTGGACCCGGCCAAGGTACAGGGCATTTTTGATTGGGTTCAGCCTACTTCTTTGAAGGCTCTCCAGAAGTTTTTGGGTTTTGCGAATTTTGTATAGTAAATTTATAGGTAATTTTTCTGGTATTGTCAAACCACTGACTGATCTGACCAATAAGGGCGCTGATGTGCTGAATTGGTCTCCTGAGACTGTCTCAGCATTTCAGGAGCTTAAGCGGAGATTTACTTCAGCTCCAGTTTTACGGCAACCTGATGTCTCACTTCCATTTCAGGTGGAGGTAGATGCTTCTGATATTGGTGCAGGAGCTGTTTTGTCCCAAAGAGACCCTGTGACTTCTAAGATGAATCCTTTTGCCTTCTTTTCTCGTAAGTTCTCCCCATCTGAACACAACTATGACGTGGGGAATCGGGAATTGTTGGCCATGAAGTGGGCATTTGAGGAGTGGAGACATTGGTTGGAGGGAGCCAGACATCAGGTTGTGGTCCTCACCGATCATAAGAATTTGATTTATCTGGAGTCGGCAAAACGCTTGAATCCCAGACAGGCTAGATGGGCCTTGTTTTTCACGCGTTTTAATTTTGTGGTCTCTTTTCTTCTGGGCACTAAGAATGTTAAGGCAGACGCTCTTTCTAGGAGCTTTTTTACTGATTCTCTTAATGTGACCGTGCCTACTACCATCCTAGGTGAGGGGGTAGTTCTTTCTGCCATTTAGCCCAATTTGAGACGCACCCTGGAGGAGTTTCAGGAGGATAAACCTGAGCATTGCCCTATGGGAAAATTGTATGTTCCTGACCAGTGGAGAAAGAGTGATGTCTGAAGTTCATTGCTCCGCATTGGCTGGTCATCCAGGTATTTTTGGTACCAGAGATTTGGTGAGTCGGTCTTTTTGGTGGCCCACCTTATCTCGTGATGTCAGGAATTTTGTGCAGTCCTGTGGGACTTGTTCTCGGTCTAAACCCTGTTCTCGTTCTATTGGGTTGCTGATTCCCCTGCCATTGCCCAAGAGGCCATGGACTCATATCTCAATGGATTTTATTTCTGATCTTCCTGTTTCTCAGAGAATGACTGTTATCTGGGTGATTTGTGATAGATTTTCGAAGATGGTCCATCTTGTACCACTCCCAAAGATGCCATCTTCCGCTGAGTTGGTGCCCTTGTTTTTACAACAGGTGGTTCAGTTACATGGGATTCCTGAGAACATTGTGTCGGACAGAGGAGTCCAGTTTGTTTCCAGATTCTGGAAAGCCTTTTGTTCCAATCTGGGAATTCAGTTATCCTCCTCCTCCGTGTTTCATCCCCAGACTAATGGGCAAACTGAGAGAACAAACCAGACCTTGGAGTTTTATTTAAGATGTTTTATATCTGCTGAACAGGATTGGGTTTCATTTTTGCCCTTGGCTGAATTCGCGCTGAACAACAGAGCTAGTTCTGCCACTTTGATGTCACCCTTTTTCTGTAATTTTGGATTTAATCCTCGATTCTCTTCAGGGCAAGTGGAATCTTCGTCCTGCCCAGGTGTGGACACTGTGGTTGAGAGAATGCAGCAGATATGGGACCAAGTAGTGGATAAGTTGTCACTCTCTCAGGAAAAGGCCCAGCAATTTTCCAACCGACGTAGGACCATTGGTCCCCGGATTAAAGTGGGTGATATGGTCTGTTTGTCCTCTAAGAATATTCCTATGAAGGTTGCATCTCCAAAATTTAAGCCAAGATTTATTGGACCTTATAAAATTTTGGAGATTCTTAATCCTGTTTCTTTTCGATTGGCTCTTCCAGTTACGTTCAAGATCCATAACGTACTTCATAAATCACTGTTGAAGAGGTTTGTTGAGCCAGTGGTTTCTATGGCAGCACCTCCTGACCCTGTATTGGTTAAAGGCAATACGGAATATGAGGTAGAGAAAATATTGGATTCTCGTTTGGTTAGACGGAGACTCCAGTATTTGGTCAAATGGAAGGGTTATGGCCAGGAGGATAATTCTTGGGTCTCTGCCTCTGATATTCATGCCAATAGATTGGTTTGTGCTTTTCACTGGGCCCATCCTGATCGGCCTGGTGGCGTGAATGAGGGTTCGGTGACCTCTCCGCAAGGGGGGGTACTGTTGTGAGTTCATTCTCTGGTCCACCAGTAGTGATTTCTCCTTCCTGACTCCCTCTGGTGGTAACAGGAGGTAGAGAGGCTGATTTAATACCACCTGATAATGAGGATGACGATTGGACCTTAGAAATCTTAGACTGGATTTAAGACAGCCGACACCCTAAGTCAGTGCTGGTGATTGCTTCTGGCTTCTGAGGTCTTGGTTTTCAGCTCTGTTCCAGCCTTCTCAAAGCTAAGTGTTTTTGCTAATGTTCACATTTGATTTTGTTGGTCTATTCAGTTTTTTGTGTGTTCAGCCAGTCCCGGCTGGGGCTGTGCTGAATTTCCACTCTTATTTATCTGTATTTGCCAATTTGCTTTTTAGTCCCTTATTAAATTGGCCTCTATTTTGCTCTGTCTCAGAATATTTCAGAGTGCTGATATAGCGGAAGAAGTCTAGTGACTTCAGGGTTAATTTTGTTATCAGACGTGTTGGACATTATTTTTGTAGGGTTTTTGGCAGATTGCAGACAGTGTCTTTCCTTTCCTATCCTTTATAGTTAGTTTGGGCCCCATCGTTTGCTCAGCCTATTTTCCTGCGTGTTTGTTTTCATCTTGTTTCACCGTCAATACATGTGTGGGGGCTGTCTATTCCTTTGGGGTCTGCTCTGGGGCAGTTACTTTACCCCTTTTCTTGCTTTAGGCTTATGTAGTCCTCCAGCGGTGACGAGGCATCTAGGTCATCGTAGGAACGCTCCACTGCTACTGCTAGTTGTGTGGATAGGGTCAGGGATCTGCAATCTGCATAGTTACCAACCTCTCTGGTTTTCTGGGACTTGGTTTTTTGTTGTCCTCCTCGGTGACCCATTCATAACAACCTTAGTTCGAAACTGGGCAGAAACAGCGTTTCTCTTGCAAAATAGCGCTTTTGACAATGAGTGCTTGATCTTTAATGCTTGCCATGACCACAGTAAATGTTCTTGTCTGGTAACTGTAGTGTAGTGGTTGTCCTGTTTGCCATCCTCCTGAAAGTTCCCTGTTTTGATCCCGAGCAGAAACATGTGTTTTTTCTTTATTTTGATCACAAAGGTATATTGTTGGCTTAATTAGCATTAGTTAGCATATTCTATTGCTGGTTTAATGAGCATTACTTTTACCAATGTGATTATTTCTACCAGTTTTTGCTTTTGGCAAGCATGTGTGTTTTTGACAGTGTCTAAGTGTTCCTAATTCAAGTAACACCTGATAGGATCAAGGTGCGAAAGCAGGCATCTAGGTGCTTTTTCTTTTTGGCTTTTGGACAAAGGCATGAGAATGTTTTGTGGAAAATGGTTTGGTTTCCCTGTGTGTTCTTTTTTTCCAATAGCCTGACAAATGAAAGGTTCCTGTGTTGCAAAATGCACTTTGTCCTGTCTTCAGACATAGAGGAAGACCTCTTGACTTTGGCTGGAAATTTTTTTTTCAATTTCATTTCAGTATGTTTAAACATTTTAAGTTTTGCATGGAGTTTCTGAAGTTTAGTGGTTATCACGTTCACCTCACACGCGAACGGTCCCCAGTTCGAAACTGGGTAGAAGCATGACATTCTGAGTTGATATTAAGGCTTTTGACATTCAGTCTTTGTTCTCGATGGCTCGTCATGACCACAGTAACCTTTCGCAGCTGGTTTCTGTAGTGTAGTGTTTACCACGTTCGCCTAACACGCGAAAGGTCCCCAGTTCGAAATTGGGCAGAAACAGTTTTTCTCTTGGAAAACGATCCTTTTGACTTTCATTGCTTGTTCTTTATTGCTTGCCATGACCACAGCATTTTTTTTTTTTTTTTTTTTTTTAAATTGGTTGGTTTCTGTAGTGTAGCGGTTATCACGTTCGCTTTACATGCGAAAGGTCCTCAGTTCAAAACTGAGCAGAAACACAGCCTTTCTCTTGCAAAATAGCACTTTTGACATTGAGTGCTTGATCTTTAATGCTTGCCATGACCACAGTAAACGTTCTTTTCTGGTGACTGTAGTGTAGTGATTGTCCTGTTTGCCATCCTCCTGAAAGCTCCCTGTTTTGATCCAGGGCAGAAACATGTGGCTTTTCTTTATTTTGATCACAAAGGTATATTGTTGGCTTAATTAACATTAGTTAGCATATTCTATTGCTGGTTTAATGAGCATTACTTTTACCAATGTGATTATTTCTATCAGTTTTTGCTTTTGGCAAGTGTGGTGCCCCTGAGGCTCAGTCGCCACAGAGGTACTGCACCTTCTCCCAAAGTGTGATGCCCCACCATCCAGGTAAGGTGGGAGCTCCTAACCACGCTCCAACACTCACACCTCACACAACAGGGTAGTTCAGCAAAGCCACATTGCTGCTTTTTGCTGAGAGTGTAGCAGAGCACCTTTGGTGGCTCCCTGCTTGGAACACGAAACGTGCTGGGAGGTGGGTGGAGTTGAAAATACATAAAAGAGTGGGAAGGTTTAGGATTTGACATCAGTTCAGTCAGTCACTCAGAGAGGAGTGAGGAAAGAAGATCCCTGAGAGAGGGATGGAGGAAGGAGTGCTGCAGCAGACCTGAGTGACCCAGGTCTGCTGGCACAGGAAAGGAAAGAAGGAGAAAGACATTGAACTCAAGCCTGAGCTTCCATAAGAAAGAAAGCCAAGTACGGAACGTAGGAGAATAAGAACACAGAGGACGAGGGTTAGAGGAAGAACCCTGCCTAGAAGTTCTAAGCGCAAGGCTGGGGCCCGGTCCCCGAGGTTGTATGGACACTAATGGTTCTGCCGCAGACACCGGTGGAGCTGTGGGCTGGAAATGCACTACTCCCATCTAAGACTTGGGGGCACAACAGCAACACGGATAGAGAGCCGGGACTCAGGATTAAGGAGTCCCCGAAGTAAGCTACAGCTGTCTGCCGTACAAGTAGAGACCTTGGGAACATCTGAGAGGAGGATCTCCAGTGTAACTCAGTACTAGGAGATCTTCACACTAAAGGCGCTATAAGAGGAGACGTTCAGAAAGGCACGTTGGTGAGCGTGGGAAGGGAGCATTCCATCTTGCCTGGAGGTTGGCTGAGTCCCTGACCCGGAGGACATAGTACGGAGGTAGGCACCTGTGTGTACTACAGACTGTGAGTAAAGCTTTGTAACTACAAGCCCTGGTGTCCTCCATTGATTCTTGCGCCAAAACACCCAGCATTGCTACATCTGGGTACCACCTTCTACACCGCCTGTACGTCTCCTCTTCCCCTACATCCACACTGCCATGGGGCTGCAGCTCCACCTGTGGGGAGCTTCACCATCTTGGCTGCAACCCACCATCAGCCCCAGAGGATCTGCATGCAGCGTCAGCCTAACATCTCACTTGCCGAACACCACAGGTGGTGTCATGAACTATTCTATCTAACTACATTCTACCATTGACAATTCCCACAATCCCCATTACTTGGGCGCCCAGGGCCCCGGTCCGGGTCACTGCTGCTGTGACATATCCCACTGATACCGGCCTGGCACCGAGTACCCCACATCCCTGGGAGGGCGACCCACAAGCATGTGTGTTTTTGACAGTGTCTAAGTTTTCCTAATTCAAGTAACACCTGATAGGCTCAAGGTGCGAAAGCAGGCATCTAGGTGCTTTTTCTTTTTGGCTTTTGAACAAAGGCATGAGAATGTTTTGTGGAAAATGGTTTTGTTTCCCTGTTTGTTCTTTTTTCCAATAGTCTGACAAATGAAAGGTTCCTGTGTTGAAAAATGCACTTTGTCCTGTCTTCAGACATAGAGGAAGACCTCTTGACTTTGGCTGGATTTTTTTTTTTTCAATTTCATTTCAGTATGTTTAAACATATTTAGTTTTGCATGGAGTTTCTGAAGTGTAGTGGTTGTCACGTTCACCTCACACACGAACGGTCCCCAGTTCAAAACTGGGTAGAAGCATGACATTAGGCGTTGATATTAAAGCTTTTGACGTTCAGTCTTTGTTCTCGATGGCTCGTCATGACCACAGTAACCTGCCGCAGCCGGATTCTGTAGTGTAGTGGTTATCACGTTCGCCTAACACGCGAAAGGTCCCCAGTTCAAAACTGGGCAGAAACACGCTGTTACCCTTTGTTATCAAAGCTTTTGACTTTCAGTTCTTGATTGCTTGTTGTGACCACAGTAAACGTTTCCATCCGGTTTCTGTAGTGTAGCGGTTATCACGTTCGCCTCACATGCAAAAGGTCCCCAGTTCGAAACTGGGCAGAAACTCTGTTTTTCTCTTTTGAAAACGACCCTTTTGACTTTCAGTGCTTGTTCTTTGTTGCTTGCCATGACCACAGCAATTTTTTAAATCGATTGGTTTCTGTAGTGTAGCGTTTATTACGCTCGCTTTACACGCGAAAGGTCCTCAGTTCGAAACTGTGCAGAAACACAGCGTTTCTCTTGCAAAATAGCACTTTTGGCAATGAGTGCTTGATCTTTAATGCTTGCCATGACCACAGTAAACGCTCTTGTCTGGTTACTGTAGTGTAGTGATTGTCCTGTTTGCCATCCTCCTGAAAATTTCCTGTTTTGATCCCGGGCCGAAACATGTGACTTTTCTTTATTTTGATCACAAACGTATATTGTTGGTTTTAATTAGCATTAGTTAGCATATTCTATTGCTGGTTTAATGAGCATTACTTTTACCAGTGGGATTATTTCTACCAGTTTTTGCTTTTGGCAAGTGTGGTGCCCCTGAGGCTCAGTCGCCACAGAGGTACTGCACCTTCTCCCAAAGTGTGGTGCCCCACCATCCAGGTAAGGTGGGAGCTCCTAACCACGCTCCAACACTCACACCCCACACAACAGGGTAGTTCAGCAAAGCCACATTGCGGCTCTTTGCTGAGAGTGTAGCAGAGCACCTTTGGTGGCTCCCTGCTTGGAACACGAAACGTGCTGGGAGGTGGGTGGAGTTGAGAATACATAAAAGAGTGGGAAGGTTTAGGATTTGGCAAGCATGTGTGTTTTTGACAGTGTCTAAGTGTTCCTAATTCAAGTAACACCTGATAGGATCAAGGTGCGAAAGCAGGCACCTAGGTGCTTTTTCTTTTTGGCTTTTGGACAAAGGCATGAGAATGTTTTGTGGAGCATGGTTTTGTTTCCCTGTTTGTTCTTTTTTCCAATAGCCTGACAAATGAAAGGTTCCTGTGTTGCAAAATGCACTTGGTCCTGTCTTCAGACATAGAGGAAGACCTCTTGACTTTGGCTGGATGTTTTTTTCTTTTTCAATTTTATTTCAGTATGTTTAAACATTTGTAGTTTGGCATGGAGTTTCTGAAGTGTAGTGGTTAGCACGTTCACAGGTTCACCTCACACGCGAACGGTCCCCAGTTTGAAACTGGGTAGAAGCATGATGTTAGGCGTTGATATTAAAGCTTTTGACGTTCAGTCTTTGTTCTCGATGGCTCGTCATGACCACAAAGCTAGGAGGGATAGCTAACACTAGGGAAGACAGAGAAAGGATTCAGAAGAATCTAGGTAAGCCTGAACAATGGGCAGCAACTAATAAAATATTATTTAACAGGGAGAAATGCAAGATTCTACATCTGGGCAAAAAAAATTACATCTATAGAATGGGACGACTAGTTCTTCACTGTCCTATTAAGGGAATGTAGAAGCATCATCTTTATTCTCATTTGCACAAGGAAAGACTAGAAGCAATGGGATGAAACTGAATGGGAGGAGACACAGATTAGATATTAGAAAAAACTTTTTGACAGAGTGACCATTGAGTGGAACAGGCTGCCACGAGAAGTGGTGAGTTCTCCTTCAATAGAAGTCTTCAAAGAGGCTGGACAGACATCTGTCTGGGATGATTTTTTGAATCCTGCTTTGAGCAGGGGGTTGGACCAGATGGCCCAGGAGGTCCCTTCCAACTCTACGATTCTATGATTCTAGGAACAGCACGTGTGAAAAAGACTTGGGTATACTTATAGATCACAGACTGCGCATGAGTGTGTGTCAGCAGCAAAAAAAAAAGGCAAACAGTTCTAGGATGTATTAAGAGATGCATAGAGTCTAGATTACGTGAAGTAATTACTCCCCTCTACTCCTCCTTGGTCAGGCCTCATCTGGAATACGGTGTCCAGTTCTGGGCACATTTAAAAAAAAAAAAGACATTGTCAAACTGGAGCAAGTTCAGAGAAGAGCTACCAGGATGGTGAGTGGACTGCAAAGTACGTCCTATGAGGAACGGTTAAAGAATCTAGGAATGATAGCTTGCAAAAAAGAAGTCTAAGAGGAGACTGAATAGCTGCCTATAAATATATCAAAGGCTGTCACAGTGTAGAAGGATCATCTTTACTCTCATTTGCACAAGGAAAGACTAGAAGCAATGGGATGAAACTGAAGGGGAGAAGATATAAATTATATTTTAGAGAAAACTTTTTGACAGTGAGGGTGATCAAAGAATGGAACAGGCGGCCATGAGAGGTGGCGAGTTCTCCTTGAATGGAAGTCTTCACACAGCGGCTGGACAGACATCTGCCTGAGATGGTTTAGTGACTCCTGCATTGAGCAGGGGGTTGGACACGATGAACCTGGAGGTCCCTTCAATTCTAACATTCTAGAATTTTATGAAGTGTATTATGAGGTTCTGCAGCAGCTGAGGTATAGATTATGAACAATGTATATTTTTCTGTGGATTACTCATTGATTTTTTTCCCATAATTGACAAGAGAATCCATGGTAAATCGTCTCTGATATCCAGATGATTTTGTGCAGATTTAGTTACAGATTTCCTGTGGAATTATTTGCAGCGCTGTTGTGCGCCCAGACTGGTCACTACAGAGGTTATTCTCGATTACTATGGTGGAGCTCTTCCTGTCCTCACGTGGATGTCCTGCTGCCCCCTCAGTAGGTCTGGTCAGTGGAGTGACCCGAGGACACGTTATTATGCAGGCAAGCAGTGAATATTTTCTAATTTTGTATAATCCCCTTTAATTTTTATTAAAGGGGATCGTACATCTTTATTTGGGTCCTGAGTACATGCAGAGCGACCACTGGGAAATTCTATGTGTTGACTGGTAGGCAAAGCCTTGAGGTAGATGACTGGTATCACACAATGGACGAGCCCTGGACTCTGATCTCCTCGGAGCTCCACGTTTTATGATGGCGTATCTGAACCTCAACCAATCATCAATCACACCGTGACACCAGAATGATATTTTCACACCAGTTTATTTGAAATAAAACAGAATAACACAGATGCAAGATTTGATCAAGTATGCCAGGTCCTCGGTGCCGACCGACAGATGAAAACTGGGTCCGTGCAGGCGTCTTGGTTTTGGGGAATTGACCCCAAATTTCCTGCATCTTATCCCTCAATTCATACAGATTTTAAAGGAAGCAACTGAAAACTCTACCGCAGTCTTCAGCTTGTTCAGATATGATGAGATAAGCATCAATTCAAAAAAGCATTAAAAAATCAAACCAAAATATAAAAAAAAACCAACTAGTCTGTCGAATAAAAACGTGCCGAGCCCACAGTCTGTAGTGATCACCTTTTACATTGCCAAATGCCAACGTAGAATCATTTACATGGGTCTTCTTCTGTACCTGCTCAAGGTAACAGCTATTCCAGGGTGAAGGACAAAAATTAGAGAAGCGAAACATTGTATAACTGCTTCCTGTAACGCACAATCAACTCGTAGAGAGCAAAAAATGCGAACAATTCCTGGACCTCAAAGTTCTCCCGGGAGAAAAGCAGGAAATGATCCTGATTAACATGGCCACCCCTACATGATGCAATTGCTTCTGCCATAGCGCCCCCTACCATAGAAAAAAATAAGTTGCAGGTCAGGAAAGTGTTTGTTCCATATCGAGCTCTTATAATTCATCTCTTGGATCACAGCGGGGGGAACCTTCTGGATTTCCTCACCCAAAACATCATGTGTACGTGCACACAATGAGTCCGATTCATCATTTCTTTGGTTTTTAAAGGGAGTCTGTCACCCATATTTAGTGATATCATGTAAAGATATCACCCAATTGTGCGTCCCATAAGGATTCTATTAGGATTTTATTATTGTTTTCCGCTCTTGTGCATTGTAAAGGCTCCGGCGCCTGCCCAGTATGCTTTGCCCAACTGTGGGCAAAGCATATAATCACTACTGCGCATGCGCCGGTCTATGCCCCGGAAGTGTGTACTGCATGTGAAGACTTCCGGGGCATAGACCGAGCTGAAAAATACCAGCGCATGCGCAGTAGCGATTGTATGCTTCGCCCAGTTGGGCAAAGCATACTGCGCAGGCGCCGGAGGCCTTTACAGTGCGCAAGCGCAGAAACCAATGTTATCTGTGATATTCATAGATGATTACGTTCAGCAAGCCGGAGAGGGGGGAAGAAGGCGACTAAGCCACGCCCATCGGACTGGACCGCGGCAATTTGCATACATCCCCAACAAGATAAAAAAGGTATTTATGCCTCAAAGGTGCGGGGTCGGGGGGAATAAAAAATCCTAATAGAATCCTTATGGGACGCACAATTGGGTGATATCTTTACATGATATCACTAAATATGGGTGACAGACTCCCTTTTAAGTCACTTTTCTTTTTTTTTTTTTTTTACTTGATTTTTTGCGCCAAATTCCTCAAAATGTCTCACGCAATTCAAGAAATTTGCGCAAAGCTGAAAATTGTCTTAATTTTCTGCCTATAACCATTTTTTGACTTTTTTGGTGTGCAAAATGTCTATAAAAAAACCTGCAGCTTTTTATCTGTCATGCATAAAATCCTTCCAGGGATGCACTAGAGTAGAGTTGCACCAAATGTTTTCACTTTGTAAAAAAAAAAAAGACAAATTGCATGAATCAGTCTAAAATATCTTGAAAATCCACATGGATGTCAAAAATCAGAAAACTACAAAGGCAACTTCAAATAAAAAAAAGGCGTAAATCATTTGATGAATTTGTCGCAAATCAAAAAAGTCCCTAATTGAGACATTTAGCAAAGATGAATCAGGCTTGATGTTTTTTTCAGGCGATTCAGCTCTGAAACCCACCTTAAAATGCACTCAAATGTTACATTGTGAGAATATATAGACTGTAATTGCGAAACAACTTGTGTGCAAATATTCAGTCTTTTAACTTTTAGCTGCATCAGGCTTCAAAAGCTACAGAACACAAGGAGGAAAACTAAGTTACGAGTGCTTTAAATTGAAATATCAAAAATTTATTAAATGTAATACAAAACAATCACAAAAGGACATAAAGGAGGTAAAAAATGGTGACAAATATGGGACCGGAGTCACCTTTCCATAGCAAGAGTATCAAACGGTAGACATGGTAATTTAGCTGGTCTGCAGGCAAAGCCGGATCATAAAAGTGTCACATAAGGAGACATGTGTATCAGTAAAACATAAGAATGATCAGGCTTACCGGTAAAGTGCCAAGTGGAAGGAAGAGGTGACCCCTGAAAAGAGGACCCCGACGCGCATTTCGCTGTAGGGGTACAGCTTTATCAAGCTTTTATGTTCAGGCTTTGCCTGCAGACCAGCTAAATTACAGTACCATGTCTACCGTTCGATACTCTTGCTATGGAAGGGTGACTCTGGTCCCATATTTGTCACCATTTTGTGCCTCCTTTATGTCCTTTTGTGATTGTTTTGTTGTATTACATGTAATAAATTTTTGATATTTCAATTTAAAGAACTCGTAACTTAGTTTTCCTTCTTGTGTTCTATATTACATTTAAGTGAGTGCAGTTACTGAGGGTTTCTCTTTGCTCTTGCCACATGGCAAGCTATCCGCCAATGGTGTTACGATGATTCTGGATCTGTGTTTTCAAAAGCTACAGACAGGATAAAAAATAAAAGTGACCTGACTCTTCAGATGTTTTTCGCTTGGAAGTGGCTCATTATTTTATACACAAATGTAAAAAAAAAAATGCAGCAGCAAAAAAACAATACGTTAGACGCCAAAAAAGAAGCTTCAGGTAAAATACCACTGGCGGTTTCTTCTTCCAAAACTCGGAGGGATTTCATGGCATCTAAGTTGATGTTGTGTGCACATACCCTCGCGGGTCCTTCACTTTCTGTGACTATCTCTAGGACATGTCCCACTTTTTCTCGACATTCCACTTTCCCAATTGGAGATGAGCAAATAAATGCAATTGGAATTGAATTCTGGTCTAATTTTACAAAAATCCCAAATTTGCCAAAATTTCAAATTAATAAATTAATAACCGCTCATCTTTATTTCCAATCCTTCCTTCTACCATCACTCCAAAACGCTCCTGAACCACATTACGACTACTTCATATTTCAGTTTCCAACTTGCAGTTCATCACTCCAGGGTCACACGAGCACCATTGACCCTCCGATAAAGAAAATATGTCCTACATAAATTTACAAGTAAATACGATAATAAATAAGCAATTTCCATTCTCCTTTTCACACGGAAAAGAAAAAAACAATCGACAGATCAATGATTTTCTCATCAGTGGAGACATTCTCCATAAGATCTTCTAAGGGAGCTGCAACAAAATGTAGCTAAATTCAAGGAAAAAAAACTTTAGTCAATTACTCAAGGTCTTCTGCCATCAGGACATGAGGTCGAAGGACAGACACAATCCCATGTTTAGATGTGAGCTCAACAGCAATCACAAATTTGAGAGCATTTCACTATGGCCACCTAGGGATCTCCATGGCCACCTATGGGTCAACATGGCCTCCACTGCAATTATTTTTGTGGTATCAACACAATACATTTATGAGATGGAAGTCAGAAAGTGATGGCTCTTTGATAAAAACTTTGCTTAAGTTAAGATTTCGTAAAAGGAAATTAAAAAAGTGCATGAAAAATATATTTTAAAAAAATTATACACATCTAAATTCAGTCGAGCACCTACCGAATGTACAGCCATAAACTCACAGTCAAAAATTAAATATAATACAAAAGGCTTCAAAACTGCGATGTGGAAAAAAAACAGAAGACAACAGAAATCTGGGACTATGACGGAGGACAACACAGGAGGTAGATGACGGAGGACAACACAGGAGGTAGATGACGGAGGACCACACAGGAGGTAGATGACGGAGGACCACACAGGAGGTAGATGACAGAGGACAACACAGGAGGTAGATGACGGAGGACAACACAGGAGGTAGATGACGGAGGACAACACAGGAGGTAGATGACGGAGGACCACACAGGAGGTAGATGATGGAGGACAACACAGGAGGTAGATGACGGAGGACAACACAGGAGGTAGATGACGGAGGACCACACAGGAGGTAGATGACGGCGGACCACAGAGGAGGTAGATGACGGAGGACCACACAGGAGGTAGATGACGGAGGACAACACAGGAGGTAGATGACGGAGGACAACACAGGAGGTAGATGACGGAGGACCACACAGGAGGTAGATGACGGAGGACCACACAGGAGTTAGATGACGGAGGACAACACAGGAGGTAGATGACGGAGGACAACACAGGAGGTAGATGACGGAGGACAACTCAGGAGGTAGATGACGGAGGACCACACAGGAGGTAGATGATGGAGGACAACACAGGAGGTAGATGACGGAGGACAACACAGGAGGTAGATGACGGAGGACCACACAGGAGGTAGATGACGGAGGACCACACAGGAGGTAGATGACGGAGGACCACACAGGAGGTAGATGACGGAGGACAACACAGGAGGTAGATGACGGAGGACCACACAGGAGGTAGATGACGGAGGACCACACAGGAGGTAGATGACGGAGGACAACACAGGAGGTAGATGACGGAGGACAACACAGGAGGTAGATGACGGAGGACAACACAAGAGGTAGATGACGGAGGACAACACAGGAGGTAGATGACGGAGGACAACACAGGAGGTAGATGACGGAGGACAACACAGGAGGTAGATGACGGAGGACCACACAGGAGGTAGATGACGGAGGACAACACAGGAGGTAGATGATGGAGGACAACACAGGAGGTAGATGACGGAGGACAACACAGGAGGTAGATGACGGAGGACAACACAGGAGGTAGATGACGGAGGACAACACAGGAGGTAGATGACGGAGGACCACACAGGAGGTAGATGACGGAGGACCACACAGGAGGTACAGTTGTGCTCAAAAGTTTACATACCCCAGCAGAATTTTTGCTTTCTTGGCCTTTTTCAGAGAATATAAATGATAACACCAAAACTTTCTCTCCACTCATGGTTAGTGGTTGAGTGAAGCCATTTATTGTCAGATTGCTGTGCTTTCTCTTTTTAAATCATAATGACAACCCAAAACATCCAAATGACCCTGATCAAAAGTTCCCCTACCCTGGTGATTTTGACTTAAAGGTGACACAAATGGGTTTGAATGGCTACTAAAGGTAACATCCTCACCTGTGACTTCTGTGTATGTTATCAGGCCAAAATCCCCAGGGTATGTAAACTTTTGATCAGGGTCATTTGGATGTTTTGGGTTGTCATTATGATTTAAAAAGAGAAAACACAGTAGTTTGACAATAAATGGCTTCACCCGACCACTAACCATGAGTGGGGATAAAGTTTTGGTGTTATCATTCATATTCTCTGAAAAAAGGCCAAGAAAGCAAAAATTCTGCCGGGGTGTGTAAACTTTTGAGTACAACTGTAAATGATGCATTTGTGAAGATTCGTTTGTATATGAATAATTATTGGAGTGTTTATTCAACGCTCTCGGTGCTCCAATAGTAATTACTGTACAGTAACACGTTGTACCTTTCTGATGGGATGACTGTTATGGATATCATTAGCTGAGCACCCCGCATGCAACCACAGCAGCTAATCCCACATTTCACTGCTTCCGGCTGTGCAATGTACAGGAGACCACTACGTGAGAACGCGCAAACAATGGGACACCTATACGAGCACAAATGTTCTTCTGTATGAGTCTCCAACTATTGTCATTTATGAGTATCTCAGTGTTATCGTGAATGGTCTCCCGGTGTCTGTGTGATCACAAATGGTCTCCTGCCATTATGATAAATGTGTCTCCCAGTATACAGATATCACCATGGACGGCTCTCCTGATGTCCCAGCGTGCAGGTGTGATGTTGTCCAACTGATATCAAACATGGCTGTAGAAGTGTTCTTAGGTAAGGGTGTTCTGGTATACAGTGGTTATCATATATGGGTCTACCGGTGTTACCATGTACAGGTGTGCTGCTTTGCTGGTGTTACCATGTATGAGTGTGCAGGTGCTCTTACTGTATTTACGAGTGTTCCTGTACAGAGGTGATATCATGTATGAGTCTCCAGGTGTCCCGGAATTATCATGTATGAGTCTCCAGGTGTCCCAGAATTATCACATATTGGTGTCCTGGTACTATCATGCATAAGTTTCATTGTGTCCAGGTGTTATCACGTACAGCGCCTAGTCTACTGCCGCCTTACCCGTTACCTCTCCACTCACTCCCTTCTAGACCCTTCACAGTCCGGCTTCCGCCCCCTACATTTGACAAACTACACTCATCAAAGTGACCAATGACCTTCTGACAGCAAAATGTAACGGTGACCACTCTCTGCTCATTCTTTTCGACCTTTCTGCAGCTTTCGACACTGTTGACCACCGTCTCCTACTCTCTAGGCTCCAATCACTAGGCATTAAGGACACTGCTCTCTCCGGGTTCTCTTCCTATCTTTCTGACCGCTCCTTCAGTGTTTTGTTCACTGGCTCCACTTCATCTCCTCTTCCTCTTGCTGTCGGGGTACCTCAGGGCTCAGTCCTTGGCCCCCTCCTCTTCTCTCTCTACACGGCCCCAATTGGACAGACCATCAGCAGATTTGGCTTTCGGTACCATCTTTATGCTGATGACACACAACTATACACGTCATTCCCCGACCTTACCCCCGCTGTACTACAGAACGCCTGTGACTGTCTGTCCGCAGTCTCCAACATCATGTCCATTCTCTAGCTGAAACTTAACCTCTCAAAAACTGAGCTTCTTCTGCTCCCGCTGTCTACTAACCTCCCTAAATCTGACATTTCCCTCTCCGTGAGTGGCACCATAATAACACCCCGGCAGCAGGCGCGCTGTCTGGATGTTATGTTTGACACCAATCTCTCCTTTACATTCCATATACAATCTCTTACCGCTTACACCTAAAGAACATCTCTAGAATTCGCCCTTTTCTCACCATGGAAACAAAAACCCTCACTGTTGCATTGATCCACTCCTGCCTGGATTACTGCAACGCTCTATTAATTGGCCTCCCCATCACTCGACTTTCCCCTCTCCAGTCCATACTTAATGCAGCAGCCAGGGTCATCCATCTGGCTAATCAGTACTCAGACACATCCGCTCTTTGCCAGTCCTTACATTGGCTGCCCATTCATTATAGGATCCAATTCAAAGTACTTGTTCTCACCCACAAAGCTCTCCACAGTGCAGCACCCCCCTACATCTCCTCCCTCTTTCTGTCTATCAGCCTAGCCGACTGCTGCGCTCTGCAAAAGACTTTCGACTAACCTCTGCACTAATCCGCACCTCCCACTCCCAACTCCAAGACTTCTCCCGCGCTGCGCCAATCCTCTGGAATGTTCTACCCCAAGAAATTAGGACTATCCACAATTTGCATAGTTTCAGGCGCTCTCTCAAAACACATCTGTTCAGAGCGGCCTATCATGTTCACTAATCAAAGTCATTTTATGTGTAAAGCCCCCGTCACACATAACGATGTCCCAGCGATCCGACATGGATAGACGTTGGCGAGATCGCTGATGTGTCACAAAATCAGTGATCTCGCTAGCGAGATTGCTGTGTGTGACGGGGCCCTAAGTGTGCGTATGTAGCCCATTCACTATCTCTATCCCCCACCTTCTCAAGATGGCTGGACCATCATTGTAAATACACCATTGTAAATACACCCTGTACTCTATCTCCCCCACCTCATTGTAGATTGTAAGCTCTCACCAGCAGGGTCATCTTATTTCGCTTTAATTATTGTATTGTTAACGTTGTTACTTATGACTTGTGTTTTGAAATTGTTAAACTGTGAAGCGCTGCGGAATATGCTGGCACTATATAAAGATTATTATTATTACAGCATTGGTCTCCTGGTGTTATGTATAGGTCTCCTGGTGTCCCAGTGTAATCACATATTGGTCTCCTGGTGTTATCATGTATACATCTCCTGGTGTCTCGGTGTTATCACGTATAGGTCTCTATTATCTATCATTTATAGGTATCCTGGTGTCCAGTGTTATCACGTATAGGTCTCCTGGTGTTATCATATATACGTCTCCTGGTGTCTAGGTGTTATGTATCAGTCTCCTGGTGTTACCATGTCCTGTTGTTCTGGTGCAGAGTACGGTTGTACGGATGTGCTGCTGTAATAATGTTCAGCTATTCAGGTGTTTTTATGCACGGGTGTCACAATGTCCAGGTGTCTCACACATTGCCCAGTCTGTGGCTAATAACCATCAATTATAAATATACATTAGACCTCCCTTATAGAGCGCTCACAATGAGCTCAAGTTGCTACAGTCCCTCTGTAAGACTCTGCACAAGTCTGACATCTTGCCCAATAACCTGCCTGACTGACAGGCTGTGAAAATAAAGGGATTATCAAGACCACTTTGAGTCTTCTCTATAGTATGTGCTTATCTCTCTTTGCCCAGTAACCACTTTCCCATCTGAGTGACCACTATCTCAAATCATCTATTTCTATCTATTTCTCCATGCTGCACAGAATTGTTTTAGACTCCCCCTCTGTAATAAGGCAACAGTAAGCATGAAAACATTGTGCCATCCTGCATCTTCAAGATAACAAAAAGCAAGCAAGAGACGGGGAAACATGCAAAAACAACTGAGGACTGGCTCAACGGAGTATGGGAAAAGGACTGTAGAGAAACAGACAAGCGAAAAGTTGTAAAGCCAGAACTAGACCAAATCCATGCGACAGCTGTCAGCCGTAGACCAAGTCTGCGAAGAGCCGTCAGACCTAGACCATGTCTGTGCAAGAGCCACCAGACCTTGACCAAGTCCACGCAAGAACAGCCAGACCAAGACTGCACAAGAGTGGCCAGACCTAGACCAAGTCTGCTCAAGAGCCGCCAGACCTAGACCAAGTCTGTGCAAGAGCCGCCAGACCTAGACCAAGTTTGCGCAAGAGCCTCCAGACCTAGACCAAGTCTGTGCAAGAGCCGCCAGACTTAGACCAAGTCTGTGCAAGAGCTGCCAGCCGTAGACCAAGTCTGTGCAAGAGCCGCCAGACCGAGACCAAATCTGTGCAAAAGCTACCAGACCTAGACCAAGTCCACGTAAGAGCTGCCAGACCTAGACCAAGTTTACGCAAGAGCCGCCAGACCTAGACCAAGTCTGTGCAAAAGCCGCCAGACCTAGACCAAGTCCGTGCAAGAGCCACCATACCTAGACCAAGTGTTGTGAATTCGCTTTCTGGTCTACCTCTGGTTACTAGTGAAGGTAGTGGAGCTGGTTATATTGACAGAGGGGTCGCGAGTTCTCTTTCCGGTGGTTACTGGAGGTAATGGAGCTGATCTAATTAACAGAGGCCTGCCGCCTGATAATGAGGAGGATGACTGGAGATCTGGAGTTTCTGGATTTAAGACAGCCGACTCCCTCTATCCCTGCTGGTGATTTTTCCTGCCTCCTGAGGTCTTAGTTTCCAGCTCAGTCCCTGCATGCTCAGCTAAGTGTTCTTTTGCTATTGTTCACATTTGATCTGGTTTTGTCTATTTCAGTTTTGTGTGGTCAGCCAGCTCCAGCTGGGGCTGTGCTGAATTTCCATCCTTATGTTACTGCTTGTGCCAGTTTGTTTTTGTCCCTTATTAGATTGGCCTCTTTTTGCTCTGCTTTCAGAATATACCAGAGTGCTGCTATAGTGGGTGAAGTCTAGTGACTTCAGTATTTTTCTATCAGACGTGTTGGGCATTTTTTGCAGGGTTTTTTTGCGTGATTGCAAACAGAGTCTTTCCTTTCCTGTCCAGTTAGTGTGGGCCCCATCGTTTGCTCAACTATTTTCCTATCTGCGTGTTTCCATCTTGTCTCACTGACAATATATGTTTGGGGGCTATCTATTCCTTTGGGGTCTGCTCTGGGGCAGTTTAGATTTCTCCTTTCTTGCTTTAGGCTTATTTAGTTCTCCGGCTGTGTCGAGGCGTCTAGGATCATCGTAGGTACGCTCCACGGCTACTGCTAGCTGTGTGGATAGGATCAGGGGTCTGCAATCCACTTAGTTACCAACCTCTCTGGTTTTCTGTAGCTTAGCTTGGTCTTGCTTTCCTCCTCGGTGACCCAATCAAAACACCAAGCCTGTGCAAGAGCCGCAAGACCTAGACCAAATCTGCGTGAAAGCTGTCAGACCTAGACCAAGTCCATGTGAGAGCCGCCAGACCTAGACCAAGTCTGCGCAAGAGCCGCCAGACCTAGACCAAGTCTACACAACAACCACCACGTCTGTATGGCAGCTGTCAGACTTAGACCAAGTTTACGCGAGAGCCGCCAGACCTAGACCAAGTGCACACAACAGCTGTCAGACCTAGACCAAGTCTGCATGAGACCTGCCAGACCTAGACCAAGTCTGCGTGAGAACAGCCAGACCGAGACAAAGTCCACGCAAGAACTGCCAGTCTAGATCCTGAGCTTTCCTGTTAACTTTACTTCAGCAGCTTAACTATTGATCTAACATGTGTCTGTGGGTGGTTGTAAGTTAGACATCAAGGATGATTGGTGCAGTCATTTGTGGAAGATGCAGATCAATGTTGTCAGTCATTTCCTCGGACATCTGGATGAAGATTTCTTAATATTTTCTAAAACTTTTCAAACCATTAAAAAAAAAAATTGAAGAGATGGCCAAGTAAAATACACCATTCCATGAAATAAAAGGACAGAAGGTGTGAAAATGTAAGAGGAAGACAAGTCTAGAGGTAAAAAACACAACAATCAAACACCGCGAGGGCATCCAGGTGGTCAGGTCGTAACGGTGGGGGGACAAAGACGTACGGTATCAGCTAGGTATCTGCCCGCAGAGGGAGAATCTCCTGATGAATGAAGTGCTAAATCCATGCCTTAGAAGACATCCGCTCCCGTGCCCCTGCGGCACTATTCACATTTCAGAGGTTGTGGCCCGCAGGATAACCAACCAGTCTGGCTATCAATTGAAGGGATTGATGATGGTTTCACAAGCACGTGTGCTGAGGCTCTAACCAAACAGGTTCAGTCTGCAAAAAAATAGCTGATGGGGAAACGGGCAACGAGGAGCAATATTATATTACATGGTGACAGTGATGATGAGGAGGAGCAGTGGATGTGGTTAATATTCATCCTGATCCTCAGCTTGAAGCTCGTCGTTCTCATCGTCGTCCGGAGGAGCAAATCCTTCCTGTAATGAAACCATAACTAAAGTTAATAGGCTTCTGACGGCTTGAAATTCAACCAAAATGAAAAACGGGTACACTCACGATTCTCAGTTATCTCATTCTGCAGCTGGTAATATGCAGGGAAACAAAGATCCTATGTGTAGCCCAAAATAATTACTTTATGTTAAATATAGAAAAAATGAGGATTTTTGATACTTAATGTAAAATTTTCATCAGATGTGAAGTCTGCTGCCAACTAAGTCTGACAATAATAGAAAAAAATATTCCTCATCTCTTCCCCAGAAGGCTACACCTTGCCTACAGGCACCAAGCTACTCAGCGAGGAAGCAGTAGGCGAAGCAAAAGAACAAAAGGAAAGAACAAAAGGAAAGAACAACTGCCCAGAAAAGAAAGAATGCAAATGCCGCCTGACCGGGCAATCGAGAAAGGGTGCTGTGTTCCCCAATGAAGACTGCGAGAAAGAGATTTTACAGGGAGTACCAAAGATCATCTTTTCTCCTGTGCTTCATTGGTGGGCACAGAAACCATAAGATGTTCTAAGGCTCTGTGCACACGGTGCGGTTTCTAATGCGGATCCGCCACTGCGGATCTGCAGCAGAACTGCAGGTGATGTACAGTACCATTATAGCCTATGTAAAAAAAAAAAAACCGCTGTGCACATGCTGCGGATTTTTCCGCGGGAAAAAAAAGCAGCATGTCACTTTTGTGCGGTTTTGCTGCAGTTTTCCACCTGCTCCATTCTACAAATCCGCAGGTGGAAAACCGCAGTGGAAAACCGCACAAAAACGGCAGTAAAACTGTAAAAAAAAAAGGAATAAATCCGCAGGAAAAATGCAGGTCATTTGACCTGCGGATTTAGTCAAATCCGCGTGAGGATCTGCACCGTGTGCACATAGCCTAAAGCAGTTCCTGGCGTTGGGCATTAAAATGTTACAAAAGGAATGATGATTACTCAGGCAACCACCCGAGCGACTGCCGCTTGCAGTACGTTCCAGTCAAGACTTTCCACCGCAAACACAAAAGTATGAATTCTGTAATACCTAGAAAAGATATGGACAGAAGACCAAGTAGCAGCCTTACCGTATATCAGGAACTGGGGGTGTGTGGTTGCCCCCAGTTGTCAGGGATTCATTAGATACCATCAATTGTCACAAATTTACTATTTATTAGTGGTCGTGGGTCATATAGCCACCCACAACTTTGGTTTCCACCTTCAGTTACGGTTTTGGAACTTGCAACTCTTTGGCGCCCCACTTACCCTCAGGTCAGTCACGGAACTACACCTAGGATAACTAGTCGCCAGAAAGGCTGCCTTGCCGTCTACTGGCTATTGGGCACTCTGCAGTGAGGGCGGTATGTATGTCCCCAGACCCAGGGTGGGTAATACACACACAAAGCCTCCGTTCTGTCACCGCCAGGCTCTCCCAAATCCCCAGAACACTGCGCTGCCACCTGCTCCTCGTTCTACATTAAAATCAATATGGGATCAGGAGCCAACCCACAAGGTAGGGTAGCGTAATTAGCGCAGATGTCGTGGTGGTACGTTATAGAACAAGGTGAAACGAAACTAGTAAATTTATAGATTTACTGCAGAAAGGATAGGCAGTGTTTACAAAAAATATAAAAGATGTTACAAAAAGAGACAAGATACAGTATATACTGACAATTACAAAATAAAGTGGATTAATATAAGAACTTACACATATCAGTCCTTGGCATGACATGTGGAGGAGGGGGGAGGGGCACCTTCCCAAAGGGAAAATGGTCTATCAGCACAGCTTCCTAGCTGGCACCCTGAGCAAATGACCTCCCTTTGTCTGGGCCTCTGAGCTTTACACCTTTGCCCAAAACCAAGGGTCCTCCCCTTTGATGACCTCAGAGGGTGGGCTGAGCTATGGAATGTGCTCCCCTTTTCAAAAGTTACTAAAAACTTCTGCAGGCCATATCTTGGGCTGCGAGTCTCACAGCGTGCCAGCAGGAGTGTTATAGTTTTTCTGACAAAATTAGCTTTCATTTAAGTCTAAACATGCCGTGGCTGTGTGGCACAGTCGGGTAGAAAACAGTTTCTCGGATTCTGGTGGTCACACAAACCCCGTAACGCAACTGTGAATAGCTTTCCTTATGCAGACTACAAAAATATAAGTTTCCTGCCTCTATGATTATTTGCCATTATTATATTCGAGATGGAATAGACAATGGAACATGTGCATCCAGTCTTTACTTCTGGCTTCAGCTGGTCATGGTCTCACATTACACCAGCTTGTATAGCAGGAGGGAGGGGTGAATGGACATTCCAACAGGGAGGGGAACCGGGGGTTGCAGCTTGAGAGGCTCAGTGGTAGAATACATGAACCAACTTGAGGATGGAGCAACAGGGGGAGCTGCATGTGTAACTAGAACAATAGGATATACTTCACATTTCCTGACACAGTATTAAAACACAGATTCCCGGTAGGCTCCTACAGCCCAAGTAGTGTGAGCTGTATCCCTGAATGGAATATGCTTCTAGTATGGTAAATAGAATTCAGTGAGCAATGGTCACCTTCAAGGTGGCCAGAACAGGCTAGGCCTCTGTGAGGGCCTTAGGGGATGACAAATAAGGTGTCTGTACGTCATAATCGAGCTGTGACTAACAAGTAGAGTCGCAACACCCTGACCACATTGAGACTGTGCAAAAATCTCTACAGGGATGGGAGGGCAACAGACAAAGTGTGGAGGAGAAAGTTTTCCTTAAGGTGGAAAGCAGAAACCTCCTTAGAGAGAAAAAAAACACCTTAGGGAGGGCTGTCAAATGAGAAACATGAATGACGCAAGTAATTGCTATAAGGCTATGTGCACACATAGATTTTGGTAATGCGGATTTTTCCGCGCGGATTTGGAAAAATCCGCAGGTAAATTCTCAGGTCAAAAGACCTGCCGTTTACCTGCGGATTATCCTGGGGTTTAGCCCTGCGGTTTCTCACCTCTACAATGGAGAAGGTCTGAAACCGCAGCGGAATCCGCACAAAGAATTGACATGCTGTGAATTTGAACCCCCAGCAATTCCGCGCGAAAAATCCGCAGCATGTGCACAGCGCTTTTCAGTTTACCATTGAAAACAATGGTACTGTACAACGCACCTAAATCTGCTGCGGACCTGCAGAGCCTGAAACGCTGCAGATCCGCAGCAGAATCAGCACCGTGTGCACATAGCCTAAGGTAATTGCTATAAGGAAAGATCTCTCACCGGAAAGCCGGAGGAGTGAGATGTCCCAGATCAGCTCAAAAGGCGGGAACTGAAGAGTGTCCAAACCAGATTTAGATCCAAAGGATCCAGCGGGTGATATGGCAGCACTGAGTGTACCATGCACTGGAGAAAAGTTTTGACCTGAAGCACGGGAGTCAGGACTCTCTGGAACATGATATCCAAGGCCAAAACCTGGCCCTTGAGAGAACTAAGGGCCCCGTCACACATAGCGACGCACCAGCGATCCCGACGATATGACCTTGTCAGGATCGCTGGTGTGTCGCTAAATGAAAGCTGGGGAGCTGCCAAACAGGCAGCTTCACCAGCGATCAGCACCAGCGACACGCGGGTAACAAGCGAAGCACGTCGCTTACTTACCCACTGTGTACCTTACTTACCAGAGCGCTGGTGCAGGCAGCTGGTAACCAAGGTACACATCGGGTTTCTAAGCGTCGCGCGGCGCTTAGAAACCCAATGTTTACCTTGGCTACCAGCGCCAGCTCGCTGATCGCTGGTCTCCTGCCTGCCACACGCAGCGATGCGTGCTGGCCAGCGGGAGACCAACGATCAAAAAACATGTCCTGGCCATTCTAGAACGATCAGCAATACCCGGCAGGGGGGGCGGTCGCTGGTAAGTGTTACACACAGTGATCTCGCTGGTGAGATCGCTGTTGCGTCACAAAACTTGTGACTCAGCAGCGATCTCACTAGCGAGATCGCTGTGTGTGATGGGGGCTTTAGAGCCAATCCCGACTCCAAGGGACAGAATGCAAAAAGGAGAGAAGAACCAGGAGTGAGAAAGACATAGGAGCAAAGTTTTTGGGCCCACACAAACAAAAAGGAATTGCAAGTGTGATGCTGAATACATAACATGGAGGTCCTTCGTGCCCTGACCATAGTCTGGATAACGCGATCAGAAAGGCCTTATGCCTTTGGCTCCATGATTTCAACAGCCATACAATTAAATTGAGCAACCATGAGGAGGCTCCACAAGGAGTCTGTGAGAAAGTTGACCATTTTTTCATACCAGAACATATAGGGGCTAGTCTGGACAAATGAGAGTGTGACAAGAACCTCCTTGGTCTTAATCTTCTTCAGAAGCCTGTGTCAGATGGCTAGTGGTGGAAATGTGTGGGAGGGAGAACTGTGAAAAAGGGATTGCTAGAACATTGGAAGAAACCAACAAAGGGTCTCAGGACCCAGACATAAACCTAAAAATTATGTGGCCTAGATGCAATGAGAACAATATCTAGAGTGCCTTAGCAATAACAAATCTGGCTGAAAACCGCTTTATAAAATGACAACTCTTCTGAAAACAGCCCCTTGCTGCCAAAAGTCTGTAGTCCAATTGTCCACTCCACGTATATGGGTCACTGAGATCATGAGAACTCCGCCTTTTTTCCATTCCAAAATCCTTGAAACCTCTGCCATGACTAACCGACTTCAAGTTTCGCCCGGATGGTTGATGTATGCTACCACAGTGGTATTATCAGAATTGATCTGGACAGGTGGACCCAAAAGCAAGTGCTGCTAGTGAAGAAGACACAGGCATATGTTCCTGAGCTCAAACTCGTTGACAGAAGACATTTCTCCTGCTTCTTCTTAAAGCCTTTTAACGAAAAACTGTCGAAAAACTGCCGTCCATCATCAGGTTCTGCCACTCAATGGGAAGGAAGGAGTGACCCTTGTGGATCAAGACCAAGGTCAACCACCAGCCAAGAGATTGTCGGACATATAATAGTAGAAAGACTGGCAGACCCAAGGAGAAGGCGGACCTGTCCCATCATGATAGAAGGATACTCTACAAGAATCTTGCCCAACATGCTGATTCAAAGGTGGAGAAGGTTTGTCAATAGACAATGGAATGGAACAGATGTGGGATGTCGAATAACATCCCCAGGAAAAGTAGACTTTTGATAATCCACTGGAAGCAAGACAGGGTCACCAGGGTTGACAATCTAAAGGTTCTCCAGGTTCCCTTGATGAGAATGTCATCCAAGTAGGAGATAACTATGACCTTCCTTGGTTTAAAGATGAGATATGACTGAGACCAAGACCACTGTGAATACCCTGGGTGCTGTGGCCAAGTAGAAGGTAAGATCCACAATTAGAAAATGATGACGATTGAACACAAAGTGGAGACACCTCTGTCTGGTGAATTGGACAGATGGAGATGTAGAGGTAGGTATCCCAAATATACGAGGACAGAAATTTCCCGGGTTCCCTGCAGGTTATGATTGAGTGATTAGACTCCACTCAGAAGTGATGCAGATGGTCCATCTTGTTTAGCAACCTTAGATCCAGAATGGGCCAAACTGAGCTGTCTTTCTTGGAAAAGATGAAGAGATTAGAAACATCTGAATGGCTCCCAAGGTAAGACTGGTACAATGACCCCTGAGTGGAGAAGAAAAGATATGGCCTGGCATAAACCAGTAGTCAAAGTAGCAGTCCTAGGGGCACGAGACTTGTCACGTCGAAGAGTAGTGAACTCTATTCCGGAACTGAAGGATTCAACTTCTGCGACCCAGACATCATGGCCAGTGGAAAACCGGAAGAGAAGGAGATAGCCGCCCACCTGAGGGGAGTCCCCGGGTGAGAATATTCCATAATGCCAAGGAAATTGTATTGGCTCTATACCTAGAGGTCTTGTCACTTGGACCTTGTTGTAGCATGATGCGGTTTGCTAGGAAGATGGTCTCATCTTTTCCTGCAGAATACGGGGTTTTGTCCTGTCTGTTAGGGACGCCTGACAACAAAAATTCCCGAAAAGGGACAAAATTTATGAGTCCATGTTTACCAAATGAGCAACTGGGCCTGAACTGAGGGCCAGTGGAGTTTTGCTGGTGGTAGTGTTTACAATATTCTTGTCCAAACTGGACTCCAAGAGATGTTTTAGAGGCTTTCCTTTTCAGGGATCTCACCTTTTGAACATGGGGTACAACTTCCAGGTCTTTAGTAGAGATGAGCGAATTTGATCGGGTCAGTGCTTGCCGAATAAGCTGCAGAGGGAAAAGCCATAACACTTGCCGAATAAGCTGCAGAGAGAACCCAGTTTCCTGGATCACGCCAGTTGATCAGCTGTTCGGCTCCGCAGCTGCATGTGTTGCGGCTGTGTGACAGTAACAACACATGCATGGAGAGCTTGTTTGTTGGGCTCTCCATGCATGTGTCGTGACTGTCACACAACCACTACACATGCAGCTGCGAACGCGGACAGCTGATCAGTCAGCACGATCCAGGAAGCCTGGTTCACTCTGCAGCTTATATGGCAAGCGCTATAGCTTGCCAAATAAGCCCTGACCCGAACAAATTTGCTTATCTCTAGTCTTGAGACACAGAAAAAGGGAATAGCCACAATATTGCTTTCCGCTTGAGCTGAACATCCGGCTGCATCTAGAGCAAAGATACTTACCTGCGTGAGTGATCTTGTTGGTCAAGTCTGCAAATCCAGCTGACACTGGTGGCCACAACTTTGCAATCCAAGTGCCAGCGAATAGCCATAGACCAGAGCCTGCCACCTCAAAGGTAGACCTGCCATGGACTCAATACGTCTATCCTTCAAGCCCTTTAAAGTCTCTACATCCAGGAAAGGAAGGGTCATGGTTCTCGATAAGAGACCGTAGAGAGGTGCACCTGAAAAACGGGAGGTTCCAAAAATTTGCAGATCAGAAACGTAGTGTAGCCGATAGTGGGAGGTAAGGCAGGGAAGCGGTGCCATAGGCAATGTCCTTAGGAGCACCAACCATAGCAACTCCAAGAAGATAGGGGCACCCATGGAAAAAGAGAGAGGAAGGGGAGGAGCCTACCAAGAGTGTGCAAGGCAAGCCAGCACAAGGCTGATTAGTTAAAGAGAAAGATAGCAAGAGTTCTGGAAGCCGGTTTGGCCACAATGAGACAGGGGACAAAATTAAAGTTCACGCCTTGCCAAAGACCCATGGTGGCCTTAGATGGTCGGAAAAGAAGCAATGCGGCCCCCAAGCTGCAAGTTCCTGTGAGAACCACCAGCCATCAGGAGAGGATGCCCAGGAGTGCATGCAAGGAAGAAAGTCACCAGACCCAAAGCAAGACTGGCGAAAGAATGCAGTGAGCCAGTGAAAAAGGCCAATGCAAGGGACATATTAACAGTCCTGAAGAGGCTTGATCCAGTGACCAGGGAGCATCAGATTCATCTTCTGCTGCAAGCAAAGTGTCAAGCTTTGCGGGTAGGCAGGAGTCAAAAAGACAAATGTCTGTCCACCCCAGGTACCTGATGGCCGACTACGTTAAGTTACAATGGTCCTGCCATCCTAACAAGAGCAGATACATGCTGACCACTACAGTTTGTTCTCACCAGCATTTAGTGGGGTGAAACAGAGTGGCCCATACTGTTCTGTTACCCAGCCTAAAGAGAAAGGAAAAATAGGTTAGTCTCTGTCAAAAATAAACAGGGTAAATACAGGTCTGAAACTCTAACCTGTGACTGCCATTAAGCTACACTCACTAGCTTGATGCCGGCAAGCTGGGTGTAGCCTGCAGGGGAGCAGACTTTTTGTTTTATTATTAGTGTCAGATTCCAGACGGCAGCAGGCTTTATCCCATGGCTTAAATGTCCCACATTGAAGTGCTTAAAAAAGAAAAATTGCCCCAAATGTGCCTCTATGCTTTATCTATAATGCAACGGAACTGCAATGCCACAAACAACGTGTGGAAGCTTTTCTAATATTAAACATCTGATTTTTAACAATGTGGTCAATACTTTGCTTTATTTTCTTGTAGTGATCTTGGTTTACAAATCCAGAGCTGCGATCACAGTTCTGCTGGCTGCTGTTAGGAATCTACTGGAAACGTACAGTAGCTGCGACCCCATAGGGCCATGCAATCCAATGCATTGTATTCTGGAAGATGTTTAGGGGAATAACTGGGGTCTAAGAGATAATGTTTGTCCTTGTGGACACTGACATACCGGCTCTGGCTTGTCAAGGTAAGGAGGCTTATTAGCCGTGCAATGCTCCTCTGGTAAATTTAATATGCAAATTGCCTCTTCAGAGAGGACTAGAACTCTATAGCGCCACCTGTTGGAAGCAGCGATCCTGCACGTGACTATCGACCCTTTAACAAGTCTTGCAATATGACTTAGGATAAAAGCCAAATCAGAATCTCAATTTGCAGGCTCGGTGTTTCGGGCTATTGGCCCTTGTCAGTGCAAAGTATGAGAACTGATTTGGCTAGGTGAAAAACTAGAATTCATCAGGCCCCATACTGAGGTCAGTAAGTATCTGCATTGTTGTAAACAAGGGAGCAGGGAGAGGAAGCTGCAGGAATAATGACTAGTGAACAGTCCTGCAGCACACATGCACGGCATACACCTGTGGGGGTGGCCGATTGTACCTCTGTGGCATATAGGATGTCGATAATTTTGGACAGAACCCCAACGTTCTCGCTTTCATGCTCCTGGCAAATCAGCTCAATGTCTCGCAGTTTGCTGAAGTAGAAATCTCGCTCTTTCTCAAGTCCGTCCACAGTCAACTTCAGTTCCATTAACTAAACACCCGGGAAAGAGAGAGAGAGACAGTGAATGATGGGACAGAGGACTCACTCTACAATCACTACCTTTGGAGTTCTAATTTATTGCTTTCTAACACAGTCACCTTTCATCCAAGAGAAGCTTGTCTTCATGTCACAGAAGAGAGATAAAACACAAAGTGATGTCACAGAAGAGAGATAAAACACAAAGTGATGTCACAGGACAGAGATCAAACACAAAGTGATGTCACAGTACAGAGATCAAACACAAAGTGATGTCACAGTACAGAGATCAAACACAAAGTGATGTCACAGTACAAAGATCAAACACAAAGTGATGTCACAATACAGAGATCAAACAAAGTGATGTCACAGTACAGAAATCAAACAAAGTAATGTCACAGTACAGAGATAAAACACAAAGTGATGTCACAGGACAGAGATCAAACCCAAAGTGATGTCACAGTACAGAAATCAAACAAAGTGATGTCACAGTACAGAGATCAAACACAAAGTGATGTCACAGTACAGAGATCAAAGAAAGTGATGTCACAGTACAGAGATCAAACACAAAGTGATGTCACAATACAGAAATAAAACACAAAGTGATGTCACAGTACAGAGATCAAACACAAAGTGATGTCACAGTACAGAGAGCAAACACAAAGTGGTGTCACAATCTAATAGATAAAGCTCAAGTGTGTTCACGTTTGTGTGTATGTATGTGTGTATGTCCGGGATTGGCATCTGCACTGTCGCAGCTACAGCCACAAGTCTGGACCCCGAGAGTGTCCTAGGCTATGTTGTGAGGCGAAATTTTAACCCCGCGCATTTCAATTCACCAAACAATTTTGCCCCTATCTATATAATGGGGAAAAAGTGTGTGTGTATCAAGCCCTGCCCCTCATTATGAGGTCATAATGGTTGCCATGGCGACGCTGATGTCATCATAGGTTGCAAGCCCCGCCGCTCAATATGATGTCATAATGGTTGACTATGGGATGGAGGATGTGTGATGGGTATATGGGAACGGGACTATGGGATGGAGGATATGTATGATGGGTATATGGGCATGGGACGATGAGATGAAGGATGTGTGATGGGTATATGGGCACTCGACTATGGGATGGCGAATATGTATGATGGGTATATGGACATGGGACTATGGGATGGAGAATATTTATGATGGGTATATGGGCACGGGACTATGGGATGGAGGATAATTATAATTTGCTATAACTAACCACAGTTAGTTACTATGCCCGGGCAGCGCCGGGCTCTTCAGCTAGTACATAAAGCACAAAGTGATGTCACAGTACAGAGATCAAACAAAGTGATGTCACAGTGCTGAGATCAAAAACAAAGTGATGTCACAGTACAGAGATCAAACACAAAGTGATGTCACAATACAGAAATAAAATACAAAGTGATGTCACAGTACAGAGATCAAACACAGTGATGTCACAGTACAGAGATCAAACACAAAGTGCTGTCACAGTACAGAGTAAACAGAAAGTGATGTCATAGTACTAAGCAAACACAAAGTGATGTCACAGTACAGAGATCAGACACAAAGTGATGTCACAGTACAGAGATCAAACACAAAGTGATGTCACAGTACTGAGATCAAACACAAAGTGATGTCACAGTACAGAGATCAAACACAAAGTGATGTCACAGTACAGAGATCAAACACAAAGCGATGTCACAATATAGAAACAAAACACAAAGTGATATCACAGTACAGAGATCAAACTCAAAGTGATGTCACAGTACAGAGATCAAACAAAAAGTGATGTCACACTGCTGAGATCAAACACAGTGATGTCACAGTACAGAGATCAAACACAAAGTGATGTCACAGTACAGAGATCAAACTCAAAGCGATGTCACAATATAGAAACAAAACACAAAGTGATGTCACAGTACAGAGATCAAACACAAAGTGATGTCACAGTACAGAGATCAAACACAAAGTGATGTCACAGTACAGAGATCAAACACAAAGCGATGTCACAATATAGAAACAAAACACAAAGTGATGTCACAGTACAGAGATCAAACACAAAGTGATGTCACAGTACAGAGATCAAACACAAAGTGATGTCACAGTACAGAGATCAAACACAAAGTGATGTCACAGTACAGAGATCAAACACAAAGTGATGTCACAGTACAGAGATCAAACACAAAGTGATGTCACACTGCTGAGATCAAACACAGTAATATCACAGTACAGAGATCAAACACAAAGTGATGTCACAGTACAGAGATGAAACACAAAGTGATGTCACACAGCTGAGATCAAACACAGTGATGTCACAGTACAGAGATCAAACACAAAGTGATGTCACAGTACAGAGATCAAACATAAAGTTATGTCACAGTACAGAGCAAACACAAAGTGATGTCACAGTACAGAGATCAAACACAAAGTGATGTCACAATACAGAGATCAAACACAGTGATGTCACAGTACAGAGATCAAACACAAAGTGCTGTCACAGTATAGAGTAAACACAAAGTGATGTCACAGTACTAAGCAAACACAAAGTGATATCACAGTACAGAGATCAAACACAAAGTCATGTCACAGTACAGAGATCAAACACAAAGTGATGTCACAATACAGATATAAAACACAAAGTGATATCACAGTACAGAGATCAAACACAAAGTCATGTCACAGTACAGAGATCAAACACAAAGTGATGTCACAATACAGAAATAAAACACAAAGTGATATCACAGTACAGAGATCAAACACAAAGTGATGTCACAGTACAGAGATCAAACACAAAGTGATGTCACACTGCTGAGATCAAACAGTGATGTCACAGTACAGAGATCAAACACAAAGTGATGTCAAAGTACAGAGTAAACAAAGTGATGTCACAGTACTAAGCAAACACAAAGTGATGTCACAGTACACAGATCAAACACAAAGTGATGTCACAATACAGAAATAAAACACAAAGTGATGTCACAGTACAGAGATCAAACACAAAGTGATGTCACATTACAGAGATCAAATACAAAGTCATGTCACAGCACAGAGATCAAAAACAAAGTGATGTCACAGTACAGAGATCAAACACAAAGTGATGTCACAATACAGAAATAAAACACAAAGTGATATCACAGTACAGAGATCAAACTCAAAGTGATGTCACAGTACAGAGATCAAACAAAAAGTGATGTCACACTGCTGAGATCAAACACAGTGATGTCACAGTACAGAGATCAAACACAAAGTGATGTCACAGTACAGAGCAAACACAAAGTGATGTCGCAGTACAGAGATCAAACACAAAGTGATGTCACAGTACAGAGATCAAACACAAAGTGATGTCACAGTACAGAGATCAAACAAAAAGTGATGTCACAGTACAGAGATCAAACACAAAGTGATGTCACAGTACAGAGATCAGACACAAAGTGATGTCACAGTACAGAGATCAAACACAAAGTGATGTCACAGTACAGAGATCAAACACAAAGTGATGTCACAGTACAGAGATCAAGTGATGTCACAGTACAGAGATTAAACACAAAGTGATGTCATAGTACAGAGATCAAACACAAAGTGATGTCACAATACAGAAATAAAACACAAAGTGAGGTCACAGTACAGAGAGTAAACACAAAGTGATGTCACAGTACAGAAACCAAACAAAGTGATGTCAAAGTGCTGAGATCAAACACAAAGTGATGTCACAGAACAGAGATCAAACACAAAGTGATGTCACAATACAGAAATAAAAAACAAGGTGATGTCACAGTACAGAGATCAAGTGATGTCACAGTACAGAAATCAAACAAAGTGATGTCACAGTGCTGAGATCAAACACAAAGTGATGTCACAGTACAGAGATCAAGTGATGTCACAGTACAGAAATCAAACAAAGTGATATCACAATACAGAAATAAAACACAAATTGATGTCACAGTACAGAGATCAAAGTGATGTCACACTGCTGAGATCAAACACAAAGTGATATCACAGTACAGAGATCAAACACAAAGTGATATCACAGTACAGAGATCAAACTCAAAGTGCTGTCACAGAACAGAGCAAACACAAAGTGATGTCGCAGTACAGAGATCAAACACAAAGTGATGTCGCAGTACAGAGATCAAAGTGATGTCACAGTACAGAGGTCAAACACAAAGTGATGTCGCAGTACAGAGATCAAACACAAAGTGATGTCGCAGTACAGAGATCAAAGTGATGTCACAGTACAGAGGTCAAACACAGTGATGTTACAGTACAGAGATCAAACACAAAGTGCTGTCACAGTAGAGAGTAAACACAAAGTGATGTCACAGTACTAAGCAAACACAAAGTGATGTCACAGTACAGCGATCAAACACAAAGTGATGTCACAATACAGAAATAAAACACAGTCATGTCACAGTACAGAGATCAAACACAAAGTGATGTCACAATACAGAAATAAAACACAAAGTGATATCACAGTACAGAGATCAAACACAAAGTGATGTCACAGTACAGAGATTAAACACAAAGAGATGTCACACTGCTGAGATCAAACACAGTGATGTCACAGTACAGAGTAAACAAAGTGATGTCACAGTACTAAGCAAACACAAAGTGATGTCACAGTACAGAGATCAAACACAAAGTGATGTCACAGTACAGAGATCAAACACAAAGTCATGTCACAGAACAGAGATCAAACACAAAGTCATGTCACAGTACAGAGATCAAACACAAAGTGATGTCACAGTACAGAGATCAAACACAAAGTGATGTCACAGTACAGAGATCAAACACAAAGTGATGTCACAGTACAGAGATCAAACACAAAGCGATGTCACAATATAGAAACAAAACACAAAGTGATGTCACAGTACAGAGATCAAACACAAAGTGATGTCACAGTACAGAGATCAAACACAAAGTGATGTCACAGTACAGAGATCAAACACAAAGCGATGTCACAATATAGAAACAAAACACAAAGTGATGTCACAGTACAGAGATCAAACACAAAGTGATGTCACAGTACAGAGATCAAACACAAAGTGATGTCACAGTACAGAGATCAAACACAAAGTGATGTCACAGTACAGAGATCAAACACAAAGTGATGTCACACTGCTGAGATCAAACACAGTGATGTCACAGTACAGAGATCAAACACAAAGTGATGTCACAGTACAGAGATCAAACACAAAGTGATGTCACAGTACAGAGATGAAACACAAAGTGATGTCACACTGCTGAGATCAAACACAGTGATGTCACAGTACAGAGATCAAACACAAAGTGATGTCACAGTACAGAGATCAAACATAAAGTTATGTCACAGTACAGAGCAAACACAAAGTGATGTCACAGTACAGAGATCAAACACAAAGTGATGTCACAATACAGAGATCAAACACAGTGATGTCACAGTACAGAGATCAAACACAAAGTGCTGTCACAGTATAGAGTAAACACAAAGTGATGTCACAGTACTAAGCAAACACAAAGTGATATCACAGTACAGAGATCAAACACAAAGTCATGTCACAGTACAGAGATCAAACACAAAGTGATGTCACAATACAGATATAAAACACAAAGTGATATCACAGTACAGAGATCAAACACAAAGTCATGTCACAGTACAGAGATCAAACACAAAGTGATGTCACAATACAGAAATAAAACACAAAGTGATATCACAGTACAGAGATCAAACACAAAGTGATGTCACAGTACAGAGATCAAACACAAAGTGATGTCACACTGCTGAGATCAAACAGTGATGTCACAGTACAGAGATCAAACACAAAGTGATGTCAAAGTACAGAGTAAACAAAGTGATGTCACAGTACTAAGCAAACACAAAGTGATGTCACAGTACACAGATCAAACACAAAGTGATGTCACAATACAGAAATAAAACACAAAGTGATGTCACAGTACAGAGATCAAACACAAAGTGATGTCACATTACAGAGATCAAATACAAAGTCATGTCACAGCACAGAGATCAAAAACAAAGTGATGTCACAGTACAGAGATCAAACACAAAGTGATGTCACAATACAGAAATAAAACACAAAGTGATATCACAGTACAGAGATCAAACTCAAAGTGATGTCACAGTACAGAGATCAAACAAAAAGTGATGTCACACTGCTGAGATCAAACATAGTGATGTCACAGTACAGAGATCAAACACAAAGTGATGTCACAGTACAGAGCAAACACAAAGTGATGTCGCAGTACAGAGATCAAACACAAAGTGATGTCACAGTACAGAGATCAAACACAAAGTGATGTCACAGTACAGAGATCAAACAAAAAGTGATGTCACAGTACAGAGATCAAACACAAAGTGATGTCACAGTACAGAGATCAGACACAAAGTGATGTCACAGTACAGAGATCAAACACAAAGTGATGTCACAGTACAGAGATCAAACACAAAGTGATGTCACAGTACAGAGATCAAGTGATGTCACAGTACAGAGATTAAACACAAAGTGATGTCATAGTACAGAGATCAAACACAAAGTGATGTCACAATACAGAAATAAAACACAAAGTGAGGTCACAGTACAGAGAGTAAACACAAAGTGATGTCACAGTACAGAAACCAAACAAAGTGATGTCAAAGTGCTGAGATCAAACACAAAGTGATGTCACAGAACAGAGATCAAACACAAAGTGATGTCACAATACAGAAATAAAAAACAAGGTGATGTCACAGTACAGAGATCAAGTGATGTCACAGTACAGAAATCAAACAAAGTGATGTCACAGTGCTGAGATCAAACACAAAGTGATGTCACAGTACAGAGATCAAGTGATGTCACAGTACAGAAATCAAACAAAGTGATATCACAATACAGAAATAAAACACAAATTGATGTCACAGTACAGAGATCAAAGTGATGTCACACTGCTGAGATCAAACACAAAGTGATATCACAGTACAGAGATCAAACACAAAGTGATATCACAGTACAGAGATCAAACTCAAA
Source organism: Dendrobates tinctorius (assembly GCF_039654945.1). Taxonomy (NCBI): domain Eukaryota; kingdom Metazoa; phylum Chordata; class Amphibia; order Anura; family Dendrobatidae; genus Dendrobates; species Dendrobates tinctorius. The sequence goes on along the minus strand of NW_027361998.1, from coordinate 16,428,449 downwards.
GTGCTGTCACAGAACAGAGCAAACACAAAGTGATGTCGCAGTACAGAGATCAAACACAAAGTGATGTCGCAGTACAGAGATCAAAGTGATGTCACAGTACAGAGGTCAAACACAAAGTGATGTCGCAGTACAGAGATCAAACACAAAGTGATGTCGCAGTACAGAGATCAAAGTGATGTCACAGTACAGAGGTCAAACACAGTGATGTTACAGTACAGAGATCAAACACAAAGTGCTGTCACAGTAGAGAGTAAACACAAAGTGATGTCACAGTACTAAGCAAACACAAAGTGATGTCACAGTACAGCGATCAAACACAAAGTGATGTCACAATACAGAAATAAAACACAGTCATGTCACAGTACAGAGATCAAACACAAAGTGATGTCACAATACAGAAATAAAACACAAAGTGATATCACAGTACAGAGATCAAACACAAAGTGATGTCACAGTACAGAGATTAAACACAAAGAGATGTCACACTGCTGAGATCAAACACAGTGATGTCACAGTACAGAGTAAACAAAGTGATGTCACAGTACTAAGCAAACACAAAGTGATGTCACAGTACAGAGATCAAACACAAAGTGATGTCACAGTACAGAGATCAAACACAAAGTCATGTCACAGAACAGAGATCAAACACAAAGTCATGTCACAGTACAGAGATCAAACACAAAGTGATGTCACAGTACAGAGATCAAACACAAAGTGATGTCACAGTACAGAGATCAAACACAAAGTGATGTCACAGTACAGAGATCAAACACAAAGCGATGTCACAATATAGAAACAAAACACAAAGTGATGTCACAGTACAGAGATCAAACACAAAGTGATGTCACAGTACAGAGATCAAACACAAAGTGATGTCACAGTACAGAGATCAAACACAAAGCGATGTCACAATATAGAAACAAAACACAAAGTGATGTCACAGTACAGAGATCAAACACAAAGTGATGTCACAGTACAGAGATCAAACACAAAGTGATGTCACAGTACAGAGATGAAACACAAAGTGATGTCACAGTACAGAGATCAAACACAAAGTGATGTCACACTGCTGAGATCAAACACAGTAATATCACAGTACAGAGATCAAACACAAAGTGATGTCACAGTACAGAGATGAAACACAAAGTGATGTCACACTGCTGAGATCAAACACAGTGATGTCACAGTACAGAGATCAAACACAAAGTGATGTCACAGTACAGAGATCAAACATAAAGTTATGTCACAGTACAGAGCAAACACAAAGTGATGTCACAGTACAGAGATCAAACACAAAGTGATGTCACAATACAGAGATCAAACACAGTGATGTCACAGTACAGAGATCAAACACAAAGTGCTGTCACAGTATAGAGTAAACACAAAGTGATGTCACAGTACTAAGCAAACACAAAGTGATATCACAGTACAGAGATCAAACACAAAGTCATGTCACAGTACAGAGATCAAACACAAAGTGATGTCACAATACAGATATAAAACACAAAGTGATATCACAGTACAGAGATCAAACACAAAGTCATGTCACAGTACAGAGATCAAACACAAAGTGATGTCACAATACAGAAATAAAACACAAAGTGATATCACAGTACAGAGATCAAACACAAAGTGATGTCACAGTACAGAGATCAAACACAAAGTGATGTCACACTGCTGAGATCAAACAGTGATGTCACAGTACAGAGATCAAACACAAAGTGATGTCAAAGTACAGAGTAAACAAAGTGATGTCACAGTACTAAGCAAACACAAAGTGATGTCACAGTACACAGATCAAACACAAAGTGATGTCACAATACAGAAATAAAACACAAAGTGATGTCACAGTACAGAGATCAAACACAAAGTGATGTCACATTACAGAGATCAAATACAAAGTCATGTCACAGCACAGAGATCAAAAACAAAGTGATGTCACAGTACAGAGATCAAACACAAAGTGATGTCACAATACAGAAATAAAACACAAAGTGATATCACAGTACAGAGATCAAACTCAAAGTGATGTCACAGTACAGAGATCAAACAAAAAGTGATGTCACACTGCTGAGATCAAACACAGTGATGTCACAGTACAGAGATCAAACACAAAGTGATGTCACAGTACAGAGCAAACACAAAGTGATGTCGCAGTACAGAGATCAAACACAAAGTGATGTCACAGTACAGAGATCAAACACAAAGTGATGTCACAGTACAGAGATCAAACACAAAGTGATGTCACAGTACAGAGATCAGACACAAAGTGATGTCACAGTACAGAGATCAAACACAAAGTGATGTCACAGTACAGAGATCAAACACAAAGTGATGTCACAGTACAGAGATCAAGTGATGTCACAGTACAGAGATTAAACACAAAGTGATGTCATAGTACAGAGATCAAACACAAAGTGATGTCACAATACAGAAATAAAACACAAAGTGAGGTCACAGTACAGAGAGTAAACACAAAGTGATGTCACAGTACAGAAACCAAACAAAGTGATGTCAAAGTGCTGAGATCAAACACAAAGTGATGTCACAGAACAGAGATCAAACACAAAGTGATGTCACAATACAGAAATAAAAAACAAGGTGATGTCACAGTACAGATTTCAAGTGATGTCACAGTACAGAAATCAAACAAAGTGATGTCACAGTGCTGAGATCAAACACAAAGTGATGTCACAGTACAGAGATCAAGTGATGTCACAGTACAGAAATCAAACAAAGTGATATCACAATACAGAAATAAAACACAAATTGATGTCACAGTACAGAGATCAAAGTGATGTCACACTGCTGAGATCAAACACAAAGTGATATCACAGTACAGAGATCAAACACAAAGTGATATCACAGTACAGAGATCAAAGTGATGTCACAGTACAGAGCAAACACAAAGTGATGTCGCAGTACAGAGATCAAACACAAAGTGATGTCGCAGTACAGAGATCAAAGTGATGTCACAGTACAGAGGTCAAACACAAAGTGATGTCGCAGTACAGAGATCAAACACAAAGTGATGTCGCAGTACAGAGATCAAAGTGATGTCACAGTACAGAGGTCAAACACAGTGATGTTACAGTACAGAGATCAAACACAAAGTGATGTCACAGTAGAGAGTAAACACAAAGTGATGTCACAGTACTAAGCAAACACAAAGTAATGTCACAGTACAGAGATCAAACACAAAGTGATGTCACAATACAGAAATAAAACACAGTCATGTCACAGTACAGAGATCAAACACAAAGTGATGTCACAATACAGAAATAAAACACAAAGTGATATCACAGTACAGAGATCAAACACAAAGTGATGTCACAGTACAGAGATTAAACACAAAGAGATGTCACACTGCTGAGATCAAACACAGTGATGTCACAGTACAGAGTAAACAAAGTGATGTCACAGTACTAAGCAAACACAAAGTGATGTCACAGTACAGAGATCAAACACAAAGTGATGTCACAGTACAGAGATCAAACACAAAGTCATGTCACAGAACAGAGATCAAACACAAAGTCATGTCACAGTACAGAGATCAAACACAAAGTGATGTCACAGTACAGAGATCAAACGCAAAGTGATGTCACAATACAGAAATAAAACACAAAGTGATATCACAGTACAGAGATCAAACACAAAGTGATGTCACAGTACAGAGATCAAACACAAAGTGATGTCACAGTGCTGAGATCAAACACAAAGTGATGTCACAGTACAGAGATCAAGTGATGTCACAGTACAGAAATCAAACAAAGTGATATCACAATACAGAAATAAAACACAAATTGATGTCACAGTACAGAGATCAAAGTGATGTCACACTGCTGAGATCAAACACAAAGTGATATCATAGTACAGAGATCAAACACAAAGTGATATCACAGTACAGAGATCAAACTCAAAGTGCTGTCATAGAACAGAGCAAACACAAAGTGATGTCGCAGTACAGAGATCAAACACAAAGTGATGTCGCAGTACAGAGATCAAACACAAAGTGATGTCGCAGTACAGAGATCAGACACAAAGTGATGTCACAGTACAGAGATCAAACACAAAGTGATGTCACAGAACAGAGATCAAACACAAAGTGATGTCACAGTACAGAGATCAAGTGATGTCACAGTACAGAGATTAAACACAAAGTGATGTCATAGTACAGAGATCAAACACAAAGTGATGTCACAATACAGAAATAAAACACAAAGTGAGGTCACAGTACAGAGAGTAAACACAAAGTGATGTCACAGTACAGAAACCAAACAAAGTGATGTCAAAGTGCTGAGATCAAACACAAAGTGATGTCACAGAACAGAGATCAAACACAAAGTGATGTCACAATACAGAAATAAAAAACAAGGTGATGTCACAGTACAGAGATCAAGTGATGTCACAGTACAGAAATCAAACAAAGTGATGTCACAGTGCTGAGATCAAACACAAAGTGATGTCACAGTACAGAGATCAAGTGATGTCACAGTACAGAAATCAAACAAAGTGATATCACAATACAGAAATAAAACACAAATTGATGTCACAGTACAGAGATCAAAGTGATGTCACACTGCTGAGATCAAACACAAAGTGATATCACAGTACAGAGATCAAACACAAAGTGATATCACAGTACAGAGATCAAACTCAAAGTGCTGTCACAGAACAGAGCAAACACAAAGTGATGTCGCAGTACAGAGATCAAACACAAAGTGATGTCGCAGTACAGAGATCAAAGTGATGTCACAGTACAGAGGTCAAACACAAAGTGATGTCGCAGTACAGAGATCAAACACAAAGTGATGTCGCAGTACAGAGATCAAAGTGATGTCACAGTACAGAGGTCAAACACAGTGATGTTACAGTACAGAGATCAAACACAAAGTGATGTCACAGTAGAGAGTAAACACAAAGTGATGTCACAGTACTAAGCAAACACAAAGTGATGTCACAGTACAGAGATCAAACACAAAGTGATGTCACAATACAGAAATAAAACACAGTCATGTCACAGTACAGAGATCAAACACAAAGTGATGTCACAATACAGAAATAAAACACAAAGTGATATCACAGTACAGAGATCAAACACAAAGTGATGTCACAGTACAGAGATTAAACACAAAGAGATGTCACACTGCTGAGATCAAACACAGTGATGTCACAGTACAGAGTAAACAAAGTGATGTCACAGTACTAAGCAAACACAAAGTGATGTCACAGTACAGAGATCAAACACAAAGTGATGTCACAGTACAGAGATCAAACACAAAGTCATGTCACAGAACAGAGATCAAACACAAAGTCATGTCACAGTACAGAGATCAAACACAAAGTGATGTCACAGTACAGAGATCAAACGCAAAGTGATGTCACAATACAGAAATAAAACACAAAGTGATATCACAGTACAGAGATCAAACACAAAGTGATGTCACAGTACAGAGATCAAACACAAAGTGATGTCACAGTGCTGAGATCAAACACAAAGTGATGTCACAGTACAGAGATCAAGTGATGTCACAGTACAGAAATCAAACAAAGTGATATCACAATACAGAAATAAAACACAAATTGATGTCACAGTACAGAGATCAAAGTGATGTCACACTGCTGAGATCAAACACAAAGTGATATCATAGTACAGAGATCAAACACAAAGTGATATCACAGTACAGAGATCAAACTCAAAGTGCTGTCATAGAACAGAGCAAACACAAAGTGATGTCGCAGTACAGAGATCAAACACAAAGTGATGTCGCAGTACAGAGATCAAACACAAAGTGATGTCGCAGTACAGAGATCAAACACAAAGTGATGTCACAGTACAGAGATCAAACACAAGTGATGTCACAGTACAGAGATCAAACACAAAGTGATGTCACAGTACAGAGATCAAACACAAAGTGATGTCACAGTACAGAGATCAAACACAAAGTGATGTCACAGTACAGAGATCAAAGTGATGTCACAGTACAGAGATCAAAACAAAGTGATGTCACAATACAGAAATAAAACACAAAGTGATGTCACAGTACAGAGATCAAACACAAAGTGATGTCACAATACAGAAATAAAATACAAAGTGATGTCACAGTACAGAGATCAAAGTGATGTCACAGTACAGAAATAAAACACAAAGTGATATCACAGTACAGAGATCAAAGAAAAAGTGATGTCACAATACAGAAATAAAACACAAAGTGATGTCACAGTACAGAGATCAAAGTGATGTCACAGTACAGAGATCAAACACAAAATGATGTCACAATACAGAAATAAAACACAAAGAGATGTCACAGTACAGAGATCAAAGTGATGTCACCGTACAGAGATCAAACACAAAGTGATGTCACAGTACAGAGATCAAACACAAAGTGATGTCACAGTACAGAGATCAAACACAAAGTGATGTCACAATACAGAAATAAAACACAAAGTGATGTCACAGTACAGAGATCAAACACAAAGTGATGTCACAGTACAGAGATCAAACACAAAGTCATGTCACAGTACAGAGATCAAACACAAAGTGATGTCACAATACAGAAATAAAACACAAAGTGATATCACAGTACAGAGATCAAACACAAAGTGATGTCATAGTACAGAGATCAAACACAAAATGATGTCACACTGCTGAGATCAAACACAGTGATGTCACAGTATAGAGATCAAACACAAAGTGATGTCACACTACAGAGTTCAAACACAAAGTTATGTCACAGTACAGAGATCAAACACAAACTAATGTCACAGTACAGAGATCAAAGTGATGTCACAGTACAGAGGTCAAACACAGTGATGTTACAGTACAGAGATCAAACACAAAGTGCTGTCACAGTAGAGAGTAAACACAAAGTGATGTCACAGTACTAAGCAAACACAAAGTGATGTCACAGTACAGAGATCAAACACAAAGTGATGTCACAATACAGAAATAAAACACAGTCATGTCACAGTACAGAGATCAAACACAAAGTGATGTCACAATACAGAAATAAAACACAAAGTGATATCACAGTACAGAGATCAAACACAAAGTGATGTCACAGTACAGAGATTAAACACAAAGAGATGTCACACTGCTGAGATCAAACACAGTGATGTCACAGTACAGAGTAAACAAAGTGATGTCACAGTACTAAGCAAACACAAAGTGATGTCACAGTACAGAGATCAAACACAAAGTGATGTCACAGTACAGAGATCAAACACAAAGTCATGTCACAGAACAGAGATCAAACACAAAGTCATGTCACAGTACAGAGATCAAACACAAAGTGATGTCACAGTACAGAGATCAAACGCAAAGTGATGTCACAGTACAGAAATAAAACACAAAGTGATATCACAGTACAGAGATCAAACACAAAGTGATGTCACAGTACAGAGATCAAACACAAAGTGATGTCACACTGCTGAGATCAAACACAGTGATGTCACAGTACAGAGATCAAACACAAAGTGATGTCACAGAACAGAGATCAAACTCAGTGATGTCACAGTACAGAGATCAAGTGATGTCACAGTACAGAAATCAAACAAAGTGATGTCACAGTACAGAAATAAAACACAAAGTGATGTCACATTACAGATATAAAACACAAAGTGATATCACAGTACAGAGATCAAACACAAAGTGATGTCACAATACAGATATAAAACACAAAGTGATATCACAGTACAGAGATCAAACACAAAGTGATGTCACAATACAGAAATAAAACACATAGTGATGTCACAGTACAGAGATCAAAGTGATGTCACAGTACAGAGATCAAACACAAAGTGATGTCACAATACAAAAATAAAATACAAAGTGATGTCACAGTACAGAGATCAAAGTGATGTCACAGTACAGATATGAAACACAAAGTGATGTCACAGTACAGAGATCATACACAAAGTGCTGTCACAGTACAGAGTAAACACAGTGTTGTCACAGTACAGAGCAAACACAAAGTGATGTCGCAGTACAGAGATCAAACACAAAGTGATGTCACAGTACAGAGATCAAACACAAAGTGATGTCACAGTACAGAGATCAAACACAAAGTGATGTCACAGTACAGAGATCAAACACAAAGTGATGTCACAGTACAAAGATCAAACACAAAGTGATGTCACAGTACAGAGATCAAACACAAAGTGATGTTACAGTACAGAAATAAAACACAAAGTGATGTCACAATACAGAAATAAAACACAAAGTGAGGTCACAGTACAGAGAGTAAACACAAAGAGATGTCACAGTACAGAGAGTAAACACAAAGTGATGTCACAGTACAGAGATCAAACACAAAGTGATGTCACAGTACAGAGATCAAACACAAAGTGATGTCACAGTACAGATCAAACACAAAGTGATGTCACAGTAGAGATCAAACACAAAGTGATGTCACAGTACAGAAATAAAACACAAAGTGATGTCACAGTACAGAAATAAAACACAGTGATATCACAGTACAGAGATCAAACACAAAGTGATATCACAGTACAGAGATCAAACTCAAAGTGCTGTCACAGAACAGAGCAAACACAAAGTGATGTCGCAGTACAGAGATCAAACACAAAGTGATGTCGCAGTACAGAGATCAAAGTGATGTCACAGTACAGAGGTCAAACACAAAGTGATGTCGCAGTACAGAGATCAAACACAAAGTGATGTCGCAGTACAGAGATCAAAGTGATGTCACAGTACAGAGGTCAAACACAGTGATGTTACAGTACAGAGATCAAACACAAAGTGATGTCACAGTAGAGAGTAAACACAAAGTGATGTCACAGTACTAAGCAAACACAAAGTGATGTCACAGTACAGAGATCAAACACAAAGTGATGTCACAATACAGAAATAAAACACAGTCATGTCACAGTACAGAGATCAAACACAAAGTGATGTCACAATACAGAAATAAAACACAAAGTGATATCACAGTACAGAGATCAAACACAAAGTGATGTCACAGTACAGAGATTAAACACAAAGAGATGTCACACTGCTGAGATCAAACACAGTGATGTCACAGTACAGAGTAAACAAAGTGATGTCACAGTACTAAGCAAACACAAAGTGATGTCACAGTACAGAGATCAAACACAAAGTGATGTCACAGTACAGAGATCAAACACAAAGTCATGTCACAGAACAGAGATCAAACACAAAGTCATGTCACAGTACAGAGATCAAACACAAAGTGATGTCACAGTACAGAGATCAAACGCAAAGTGATGTCACAATACAGAAATAAAACACAAAGTGATATCACAGTACAGAGATCAAACACAAAGTGATGTCACAGTACAGAGATCAAACACAAAGTGATGTCACAGTGCTGAGATCAAACACAAAGTGATGTCACAGTACAGAGATCAAGTGATGTCACAGTACAGAAATCAAACAAAGTGATATCACAATACAGAAATAAAACACAAATTGATGTCACAGTACAGAGATCAAAGTGATGTCACACTGCTGAGATCAAACACAAAGTGATATCATAGTACAGAGATCAAACACAAAGTGATATCACAGTACAGAGATCAAACTCAAAGTGCTGTCATAGAACAGAGCAAACACAAAGTGATGTCGCAGTACAGAGATCAAACACAAAGTGATGTCGCAGTACAGAGATCAAACACAAAGTGATGTCGCAGTACAGAGATCAAACACAAAGTGATGTCACAGTACAGAGATCAAACACAAGTGATGTCACAGTACAGAGATCAAACACAAAGTGATGTCACAGTACAGAGATCAAACACAAAGTGATGTCACAGTACAGAGATCAAACACAAAGTGATGTCACAGTACAGAGATCAAAGTGATGTCACAGTACAGAGATCAAAACAAAGTGATGTCACAATACAGAAATAAAACACAAAGTGATGTCACAGTACAGAGATCAAACACAAAGTGATGTCACAATACAGAAATAAAATACAAAGTGATGTCACAGTACAGAGATCAAAGTGATGTCACAGTACAGAAATAAAACACAAAGTGATATCACAGTACAGAGATCAAAGAAAAAGTGATGTCACAATACAGAAATAAAACACAAAGTGATGTCACAGTACAGAGATCAAAGTGATGTCACAGTACAGAGATCAAACACAAAATGATGTCACAATACAGAAATAAAACACAAAGAGATGTCACAGTACAGAGATCAAAGTGATGTCACCGTACAGAGATCAAACACAAAGTGATGTCACAGTACAGAGATCAAACACAAAGTGATGTCACAGTACAGAGATCAAACACAAAGTGATGTCACAATACAGAAATAAAACACAAAGTGATGTCACAGTACAGAGATCAAACACAAAGTGATGTCACAGTACAGAGATCAAACACAAAGTCATGTCACAGTACAGAGATCAAACACAAAGTGATGTCACAATACAGAAATAAAACACAAAGTGATATCACAGTACAGAGATCAAACACAAAGTGATGTCATAGTACAGAGATGAAACACAAAATGATGTCACACTGCTGAGATCAAACACAGTGATGTCACAGTATAGAGATCAAACACAAAGTGATGTCACACTACAGAGTTCAAACACAAAGTTATGTCACAGTACAGAGATCAAACACAAACTAATGTCACAGTACAGAGATCAAAGTGATGTCACAGTACAGAGGTCAAACACAGTGATGTTACAGTACAGAGATCAAACACAAAGTGCTGTCACAGTAGAGAGTAAACACAAAGTGATGTCACAGTACTAAGCAAACACAAAGTGATGTCACAGTACAGAGATCAAACACAAAGTGATGTCACAATACAGAAATAAAACACAGTCATGTCACAGTACAGAGATCAAACACAAAGTGATGTCACAATACAGAAATAAAACACAAAGTGATATCACAGTACAGAGATCAAACACAAAGTGATGTCACAGTACAGAGATTAAACACAAAGAGATGTCACACTGCTGAGATCAAACACAGTGATGTCACAGTACAGAGTAAACAAAGTGATGTCACAGTACTAAGCAAACACAAAGTGATGTCACAGTACAGAGATCAAACACAAAGTGATGTCACAGTACAGAGATCAAACACAAAGTCATGTCACAGAACAGAGATCAAACACAAAGTCATGTCACAGTACAGAGATCAAACACAAAGTGATGTCACAGTACAGAGATCAAACGCAAAGTGATGTCACAGTACAGAAATAAAACACAAAGTGATATCACAGTACAGAGATCAAACACAAAGTGATGTCACAGTACAGAGATCAAACACAAAGTGATGTCACACTGCTGAGATCAAACACAGTGATGTCACAGTACAGAGATCAAACACAAAGTGATGTCACAGAACAGAGATCAAACTCAGTGATGTCACAGTACAGAGATCAAGTGATGTCACAGTACAGAAATCAAACAAAGTGATGTCACAGTACAGAAATAAAACACAAAGTGATGTCACATTACAGATATAAAACACAAAGTGATATCACAGTACAGAGATCAAACACAAAGTGATGTCACAATACAGATATAAAACACAAAGTGATATCACAGTACAGAGATCAAACACAAAGTGATGTCACAATACAGAAATAAAACACATAGTGATGTCACAGTACAGAGATCAAAGTGATGTCACAGTACAGAGATCAAACACAAAGTGATGTCACAATACAAAAATAAAATACAAAGTGATGTCACAGTACAGAGATCAAAGTGATGTCACAGTACAGATATGAAACACAAAGTGATGTCACAGTACAGAGATCATACACAAAGTGCTGTCACAGTACAGAGTAAACACAGTGTTGTCACAGTACAGAGCAAACACAAAGTGATGTCGCAGTACAGAGATCAAACACAAAGTGATGTCACAGTACAGAGATCAAACACAAAGTGATGTCACAGTACAGAGATCAAACACAAAGTGATGTCACAGTACAGAGATCAAACACAAAGTGATGTCACAGTACAAAGATCAAACACAAAGTGATGTCACAGTACAGAGATCAAACACAAAGTGATGTTACAGTACAGAAATAAAACACAAAGTGATGTCACAATACAGAAATAAAACACAAAGTGAGGTCACAGTACAGAGAGTAAACACAAAGAGATGTCACAGTACAGAGAGTAAACACAAAGTGATGTCACAGTACAGAGATCAAACACAAAGTGATGTCACAGTACAGAGATCAAACACAAAGTGATGTCACAGTACAGATCAAACACAAAGTGATGTCACAGTAGAGATCAAACACAAAGTGATGTCACAGTACAGAAATAAAACACAAAGTGATGTCACAGTACAGAAATAAAACACAGTGATATCACAGTACAGAGATCAAACACAACGTCATGTCACAGTACAGAGATCAAACACAGTGATGTCACAATACAGAAATAAAACACAAAGTGATGTCACACTGCTGAGATCAAACACAAAGTGATATCACAGTACAGAGATCAAACTCAAAGTGCTGTCACAGTACAGATCAAACACAAAGTTATGTCGCAGTACAGAGATCAAACACAAAGTGATGTCGCAGTACAGAGATCAAACACAAAGTGATGTCACAGTACAGAGATCAAACACAAAGTGATGTCACAGTACAGAGATCAAACACAAAGTGATGTCACAATACAGAAATAAAACACAAAGTGATGTCACAGTACAGAAATAAAACAGAAAGTCATGTCACAGTACAGAGATCAAACACAAAGTGATGTCACAATACAGAAATAAAACACAAAGTGATGTCACAGTACAGAGATCAAACACAAAGTGATGTCACAGTACAGAGATCAAACACAAAGTCATGTCACAGTACAGAGATCAAACACAAAGTGATGTCACAATACAGAAATAAAACACAAAGTGATATCACAGTACAGAGATCAAACACAAAGTGATGTCATAGTACAGAGATCAAACACAAAATGATGTCACACTGCTGAGATCAAACACAGTGATGTCACAGTACAGAGATCAAACACAAAGTGATGTCACAGTACAGAGATCAAACACAAAGTTATGTCACAGTACAGAGATCAAACACAAACTGATGTCACAGTAGAGATCAAAGTGATGTCACAGTACAGAGATCAAACACAGTGATGTCACAGTACAGAGATCAAACACAAAGTGCTGTCACAGTACAGAGTAAACACAAAGTGATGTCACAGTACTAAGCAAACACAAAGTGATGTCACAGTACAGAGATCAAACACAAAGTGATGTCACAATACAGAAATAAAACACAGTCATGTCACAGTACAGAGATCAAACACAAAGTGATGTCACAATACAGAAATAAAACACAAAGTGATATCACAGTACAGAGATCAAACACAAAGTGATGTCACAGTACAGAGATTAAACACAAAGTGATGTCACACTGCTGAGATCAAACACAGTGATGTCACAGTACAGAGTAAACAAAGTGATGTCACAGTACTAAGCAAACACAAAGTGATGTCACAGTACAGAGATCAAACACAAAGTCATGTCACAGTACAGAGATCAAACACAAAGTCATGTCACAGTACAGAGATCAAACACAAAGTGATGTCACAGTACAGAGATCAAACACAAAGTGATGTCACAGTACAGAGATCAAACACAAAGTGATGTCACAGTACAGAGATCAAACACAAAGTGATGTCACAGTACAGAGATCAAACACAAAGTCATGTCACAGTACAGAGATCAAACACAAAGTGATGTCACAGTACAGAGATCAAACACAAAGTGATGTCACAATACAGAAATAAAACAAAGTGATATCACAGTACAGAGATCAAACACAAAGTGATGTCACAGTACAGAGATCAAACACAAAGTGATGTCACACTGCTGAGATCAAACTCAGAGATGTCACAGTACAGAGATCAAGTGATGTCACAGTACAGAAATCAAACAAAGTGATGTCACAATACAGAAATAAAACACAAATTGATGTCACAGTACAGAGATCAAACACAAAGTGATGTCACAGTACAGAGATCAAACACAAAGTGATGTCACAGTACAGAGATCAAACACAAAGTGATGTCACAGTACAGAAATAAAACACAAAGTGATGTCACAGTACAGATATAAAACACAAAGTGATATCACAGTACAAAGATCAAACACAAAGTGATGTCACAATACAGAAATAAAACACAAAGTGATGTCACAGTACAGAGATCAAAGTGATGTCACAGTACAGAGATCAAACACAAAGTGATGTCACAATACAGAAATAAAACACAAAGTGAGGTCACAGTACAGAGAGTACACACAAAGTGATGTCACAGTACAGAGAGTAAACACAAAGTGATGTCACAGTACAGAGATCAAACACAAAGTGATGTCACAGTACAGAGATCAAACACAAAGTGATGTCACAGTACAGAGATCAAACACAAAGTGATGTCACAGTACAGATCAAACACAAAGTGATGTCACAGTAGAGATCAAACACAAAGTGATGTCACAGTACAGAAATAAAACACAAAGTGATGTCACAGTACAGAAATAAAACACAGTGATATCACAGTACAGAGATCAAACACAAAGTCATGACACAGTACAGAGATAAAACACAGTGATGTCACAATACAGAAATAAAACACAAAGTGATGTCACAGTACAGAGATCAAAGTGATGTCACAGTACAGAGATCAAACACAAAGTGATGTCACAGTAAAGAGATCAAGTGATGTCACAGTACAGAAATCAAACAAAGTGATGTCACAGTGCTGAGATCAAACACAAAGTGATGACACAGTACAGAGATCAAACACAAAGTGATGTCACAGTACAGAGATCAAGTGATGTCACAGTACAGAAATCAAAGTGATGTCACAATACAGAAATAAAACACAAATTTATGTCACAGTACAGATATCAAAGTGATGTCACACTGCTGAGATCAAACACAAAGTGATATCACAGTACAGAGATCAAACACAAAGTGATGTCACAGTACAGAGATCAAACACAAAGTGATGTCACAGTACAGAGATCAAACACAAAGTGATGTCACAGTACAGAAATAAAACACAAAGTGATATCACAGTACAGAGATCAAACACAAAGTGATGTCACAATACAGAAATAAAACACAAAGTGATGTCACAGTACAGAAATAAAACACAAAGTCATGTCACAGTACAGAGATCAAACACAATGTGATGTCACAATACAGAAATAAAACACAAAGTGATGTCACAGTACAGAGATCAAACACAAAGTGATGTCACAGTACAGAGATCAAACACAAAGTGATGTCACAGTACAGAGATCAAACACAAAGTCATGTCACAGTACAGAGATCAAACACAAAGTGATGTCACAATACAGAAATAAAACACAAAGTGATATCACAGTACAGAGATCAAACACAAAGTGATGTCATAGTACAGAGATCAAACACAAAATGATGTCACACTGCTGAGATCAAACACAGTGATGTCACAGTACAGAGATCAAACACAAAGTGATGTCACAGTACAGAGATCAAACACAAAGTTATGTCACAGTACAGAGCAAATACAAACTGATGTCACAGTACAGAGATCAAAGTGATGTGACAGTACAGAGATCAAACACAGTGATGTCACAGTACAGAGATCAAACACAAAGTGCTGTCACAGTACAGAGTAAACACAAAGTGATGTCACAGTACTAAGCAAACACAAAGTGATGTCACAGTACAGAGATCAAACACAAAGTGATGTCACAATACAGAAATAAAACACAGTCATGTCACAGTACAGAGATCAAACACAAAGTGATGTCACAATACAGAAATAAAACACAAAGTGATATCACAGTACAGAGATCAAACACAAAGTGATGTCACAGTACAGAGATTAAACACAAAGTGATGTCACACTGCTGAGATCAAACACAGTGATGTCACAGTACAGAGTAAACAAAGTGATGTCACAGTACTAAGCAAACACAAAGTGATGTCACAGTACAGAGATCAAACACAAAGTGATGTCACAGTACAGAGATCAAACACAAAGTGATGTCACAGTACAGAGATCAAACACAAAGTCATGTCACAGTACAGAGATCAAACACAAAGTGATGTCACAGTACAGAGATCAAACGCAAAGTGATGTCACAATACAGAAATAAAACAAAGTGATATCACAGTACAGAGATCAAACACAAAGTGATGTCACAGTACAGAGATCAAACACAAAGTGATGTCACACTGCTGAGATCAAACTCAGTGATATCACAGTACAGAGATCAAGTGATGTCACAGTACAGAAATCAAACAAAGTGATGTCACAATACAGAAATAAAACACAAATTGATGTCACAGTACAGAGATCAAACACAAAGTGATGTCACAGTACAGAGATCAAACACAAAGTGATGTCACAGTACAGAGATCAAACACAAAGTGATGTCACAGTACAGAGATAAAACACAAAGTGATATCACAGTACAAAGATCAAACACAAAGTGATGTCACAATACAGAAATAAAACACAAAGTGATGTCACAGTACAGAGATCAAAGTGATGTCACAGTACAGAGATCAAACACAAAGTGATGTCACAATACAGAAATAAAATACAAAGTGATGTCACAGTACAGAGATCAAAGTGATGTCACAGTACAGATATGAAACACAAAGTGATGTCACAGTACAGAGATCATACACAAAGTGCTGTCACAGTACAGAGCAAACACAAAGTATTGTCACAGTACAGAGCAAACACAAAGTGATGTCGCAGTACAGAGATCAAACACAAAGTGATGTCACAGTACAGAGATCAAACACAAAGTGATGTCACAGTACAGAGATCAAACACAAAGTGATATCACAGTACAGAGATCAAACACAAAGCGATGTCACAGTACAAAGATCAAACACAAAGTGATGTCACAATACAGAAATAAAACACAAAGTGATATCACAGTACAGAGATCAAACACAAAGTGATGTCATAGTACAGAGATCAAACACAAAATGATGTCACACTGCTGAGATCAAACACAGTGATGTCACAGTACAGAGATCAAACACAAAGTGATGTCACAGTACAGAGATCAAACAAAAAGTTATGTCACAGTACAGAGATCAAACACAAACTGATGTCACAGTACAGAGATCAAAGTGATGTCACAGTACAGAGGTCAAACACAGTGATGTCACAGTACAGAGATCAAACACAAAGTGCTGTCACAGTACAGAGTAAACACAAAGTGATGTCACAGTACTAAGCAAACACAAAGTGATGTCACAGTACTAAGCAAACACAAAGTGATGTCACAGTACAGAGATCAAACACAAAGTGATGTCACAATACAGAAATAAAACACAGTCGTGTCACAGTACAGAGATCAAACACAAAGTGATGTCACAATACAGAAATAAAACACAAAGTGATATCACAGTACAGAGATCAAACACAAAGTGATGTCACAGTACAGAGATTAAACACAAAGTGATGTCACACTGCTGAGATCAAACACAGTGATGTCACAGTACAGAGTAAACAAAGTGATGTCACAGTACTAAGCAAACACAAAGTGATGTCACAGTACAGAGATCAAACACAAAGTGATGTCACAGTACAGAGATCAAACACAAAATCATGTCACAGTACAGAGATCAAACACAAAGTCATGTCACAGTACAGAGATCAAACACAAAGTGATGTCACAGTACAGAGATCAAATGCAAAGTGATGTCACAGTACAGAGATCAAACACAAAGTGATGTCACAGTACAGAGATCAAACACAAAGTGATGTCACAGTACAGAGATCAAACACAAAGTGATGTCACAGTACAGAGATCAAACACAAAGTGATGTCACACTGCTGAGATCAAACACAGTGATGTCACAGTACAGAGATCAAACACAAAGTGATGTCACAGAACAGAGATCAAACTCAGTGATGTCACAGTACAGAGATCAAGTGATGTCACAGTACAGAGATCATACACAAAGTGCTGTCACAGTACAGAGTAAACACAGTGTTGTCACAGTACAGAGCAAACACAAAGTGATGTCGCAGTACAGAGATCAAACACAAAGTGATGTCACAGTACAGAGATCAAACACAAAGTGATGTCACAGTACAGAGATCAAACACAAAGTGATGTCACAGTACAGAGATCAAACACAAAGTGATGTCACAGTACAGAGATCAAACACAAAGTGATGTCACAGTACAGAGATCAAACACAAAGTGATGTCACAGTACAGAGATCAAACACAAAGTGATGTCACAGTACAGAGATCAAACACAAAGTGATGTCACAGTACAGAGATCAAACACAAAGTGATGTCACAGTACAGAGAGTAAACACAAAGAGATGTCACAGTACAGAGAGTAAACACAAAGTGATGTCACAGTACAGAGATCAAACACAAAGTGATATCACAGTACAGAGATCAAACACAAAGTGATGTCACAATACAGAAATAAAACACAAAGTGATGTCACAGTACAGAAATAAAACACAAAGTCATGTCACAGTACAGAGATCAAACACAAAGTGATGTCACAATACAGAAATAAAACACAAAGTGATGTCACAGTACAGAAATAAAACACAAAGTCATGTCACAGTACAGAGATCAAACACAAAGTGATGTCACAATACAGAAATAAAACACAAAGTGATGTCACAGTACAGAGATCAAACACAAAGTCATGTCACAGTACAGAGATCAAACACAAAGTCATGTCACAGTACAGAGATCAAACACAAAGTGATGTCACCATACAGAAATAAAACACAAAATGATGTCATAGTACAGAGATCAAACACAAAATGATGTCACACTGCTGAGATCAAACACAGTGATGTCACAGTACAGAGATCAAACACAAAGTGATGTCACAGTACAGAGATCAAACACAAAGTTATGTCACAGTACAGAGCAAACACAAACTGATGTCACAGTACAGAGATCAAAGTGATGTCACAGTACAGAGATCAAACAGTGATGTCACAGTACAGAGATCAAACACAAAGTGATGTCACAGAACAGAGATCAAACTCAGTGATGTCACAGTACAGAGATCAAGTGATGTCACAGTACAGAAATCAAACAAAGTGATGTCACAATACAGAAATAAAACACAAATTGATGTCACAGTACAGAAATAAAACACAAAGTTATGTCACAGTACAGAGCAAACACAAACTGATGTCACAGTACAGAGATCAAAGTGATGTCACTTTACAGATATAAAACACAAAGTGATATCACAGTACAGAGATCAAACACAAAGTGATGTCACAATACAGAAATAAAACACAAAGTGATGTCACAGTACAGAGATCAAAGTGATGTCACAGTACAGAGATCAAACACAAAGTGATGTCACAATACAAAAATAAAATACAAAGTGATGTCACAGTACAGAGATCAAAGTGATGTCACAGTACAGATATGAAACACAAAGTGATGTCACAGTACAGAGGTCATACACAAAGTGCTGTCACAGTACAGAGTAAACACAGTGTTGTCACAGTACAGAGCAAACACAAAGTGATGTCGCAGTACAGAGATCAAACACAAAGTGATGTCACAGTACAGAGATCAAACACAAAGTGATGTCACAGTACAGAGATCAAACACAAAGTGATGTCACCATACAGAAATAAAACACAAAATGATGTCATAGTATAGAGATCAAACACAAAATGATGTCACACTGCTGAGATCAAACACAGTGATGTCACAGTACAGAGATCAAACACAAAGTGATGTCACAGTACAGAGATCAAACACAAAGTGATGTCACAGTACAGAGATCAAACACAAAGTGATGTCACAATACAGAAATAAAACACAAAGTGAGGTCACAGTACAGAGAGTAAACACAAAGAGATGTCACAGTACATAGATCAAACACAAAGTGATGTCACAGTTGAGATTAAACACAACGTGATGTCACACTGCTGAGATCAAACACAGTGATGTCACAATACAGAGTAAACAAAGTGATGTCACAGTACTAAGCAAACACAAAGTGATGTCACAGTACAGAGATCAAACACAAAGTGATGTCACAGTACAGAGATCAAACGCAAAGTGATGTCACAGTACAGAGATCAAACGCAAAGTGATGTCACAATACAGAAATAAAACACAAAGTGATATCACAGTACAGAGATCAAACACAAAGTGATGTCACAGTACAGAGATCAAACACAAAGTGATGTCACACTGCTGAGATCAAACACAGTGATGTCACAGTACAGAGATCAAACACAAAGTGATGTCACAGAACAGAGATCAAACTCAGTGATGTCACAGTACAGAGATCAAGTGATGTCACAGTACAGAAATCAAACAAAGTGATGTCACAATACAGAAATAAAACACAAATTGATGTCACAGTACAGAGATCAAACACAAAGTGATGTCACAGTACAGAGATCAAACACAAAGTGATGTCACAGTACAGAGATCAAACACAAAGTGATGTCACAGTACAGAGATCAAACACAAAGTGATGTCACAGTACAGAAATAAAACACAAAGTGATGTCACAGTACAGATATAAAACACAAAGTGATATCACAGTACAGAGATCAAACACAAAGTGATGTCACAATAGTGAAATAAAACACAAAGTGATGTCACAGTACAGAGATCAAAGTGATGTCACAATACAGAGATCAAACACAAAGTGATGTCACAATACAAAAATAAAATACAAAGTGATGTCACAGTACAGAGATCAAAGTGATGTCACAGTACAGATATGAAACACAAAGTGATGTCACAGTACAGAGATCATACACAAAGTGCTGTCACAGTACAGAGTAAACACAGTGTTGTCACAGTACAGAGCAAACACAAAGTGATGTCGCAGTACAGAGATCAAACACAAAGTGATGTCACAGTACAGAGATCAAACACAAAGTGATGTCACAGTACAGAGATCAAACACAAAGTGATGTCACAGTACAGAGATCAAACACAAAGTGATGTCACAGTACAAAGATGAAACACAAAGTGATGTCACAGTACAGAGATCAAACACAAAGTGATGTCACAATACAGAAATAAAACACAAAGTGAGGTCACAGTACAGAGAGTAAACACAAAGAGATGTCACAGTACAGAGAGTAAACACAAAGTGATGTCACAGTACAGAGATCAAACACAAAGTGATGTCACAGTACAGAGATCAAACACAAAGTGATGTCACAGTACAGATCAAACACAAAGTGATGTCACAGTAGAGATCAAACACAAAGTTATGTCACAGTACAGAAATAAAACACAAAGTGATCTCACAGTACAGAAATAAAACACAGTGATATCACAGTACAGAGATCAAACACAACGTCATGTCACAGTACAGAGATCAAACAGTGATGTCACAATACAGAAATAAAACACAAAGTGATGTCACACTGCTGAGATCAAACACAAAGTGATATCACAGTACAGAGATCAAACTCAAAGTGCTGTCACAGTACAGAGCAAACACAAAGTTATGTCGCAGTACAGAGATCAAACACAAAGTGATGTCGCAGTACAGAGATCAAACACAAAGTGATGTCGCAGTACAGAGATCAAACACAAAGTGATGTCACAGTACAGAGATCAAACACAAAGTGATGTCACAGTACAGAGATCAAACACAAAGTGATGTCACAGTACAGAGATCAAACACAAAGTGATGTCACAGTACAGAAATAAAACACAAAGTGATGTCACAGTACAGAAATAAAACACAAAGTGATATCACAGTACAGAGATCAAACACAAAGTGATGTCACAATACAGAAATAAAACACAAAGTGATGTCACAGTACAGAAATAAAACACAAAGTCATGTCACAGTACAGAGATCAAACACAAAGTGATGTCACAATACAGAAATAAAACACAAAGTGATGTCACAGTACAGAGATCAAACACAAAGTGATGTCACAGTACAGAGATCAAACACAAAGTGATGTCACAGTACAGAGATCAAACACAAAGTCATGTCACAGTACAGAGATCAAACACAAAGTGATGTCACAATACAGAAATAAAACACAAAGTGATATCACAGTACAGAAATAAAACACAAAGTCATGTCACAGTACAGAGATCAAACACAAAGTGATGTCACAATACAGAAATAAAACACAAAGTGATGTCACAGTACAGAGATCAAACACAAAGTGATGTCACAGTACAGAGATCAAACACAAAGTGATGTCACAGTACAGAGATCAAACACAAAGTCATGTCACAGTACAGAGATCAAACACAAAGTGATGTCACAATACAGAAATAAAACACAAAGTGATATCACAGTACAGAGATCAAACACAAAGTGATGTCATAGTACAGAGATCAAACACAAAATGATGTCACACTGATGAGATCAAACACAGTGATGTCACAGTATAGAGATCAAACACAAAGTGATGTCACACTACAGAGATCAAACACAAAGTTATGTCACAGTACAGAGATCAAACACAAACTAATGTCACAGTACAGAGATCAAAGTGATGTCACAGTACAGAGGTCAAACACAGTGATGTTATAGTACAGAGATCAAACACAAAGTGCTGTCACAGTACAGAGTAAACACAATGTGATGTCACAGTACTAAGCAAACACAAAGTGATGTCACAGTACAGAGATCAAACACAAAGTGATGTCACAATACAGAAATAAAACACAGTCATGTCACAGTACAGAGATCAAACACAAAGTGATGTCACAATACAGAAATAAAACACAAAGTGATATCACAGTACAGAGATCAAACACAAAGTAATGTCACAGTACAGAGATTAAACACAAAGAGATGTCACACTGCTGAGATCAAACACAGTGATGTCACAGTACAGAGTAAACAAAGTGATGTCACAGTACTAAGCAAACACAAAGTGATGTCACAGTAAAGAGATCAAACACAAAGTGATGTCACAGTACAGAGATCAAACACAAAGTCATGTCACAGTACAGAGATCAAACACAAAGTCATGTCACAGTACAGAGATCAAACGCAAAGTGATGTCACAATACAGAAATAAAACACAAAGTGATATCACAGTACAGAGATCAAACACAAAGTGATGTCACAGTACAGAGATCAAACACAAAGTGATGTCACACTGCTGAGATCAAACCCAGTGATGTCACAGTACAGAGATCAAACACAGTGATGTCACAGAACAGAGATCAAACTCAGTGATGTCACAGTACAGAGATCAAGTGATGTCACAGTACAGAAATCAAACAAAGTGATGTCACAATACAGAAATAAAACACAAATTGATGACACAGTACAGAAATAAAACACAAAGTGATGTCACATTACAGATATAAAACACAAAGTGATATCACAGTACAGAGATCAAACACAAAGTGATGTCACAATACAGAAATAAAACACAAAGTGATGTCACAGTACAGAGATCAAACGCAAAGTGATGTCACAATACAGAAATAAAACACAAAGTGATATCACAGTACAGAGTTCAAACACAAAGTGATGTCACAGTACAGAGATCAAACACAAAGTGATGTCACACTGCTGAGATCAAACCCAGTGATGTCACAGTACAGAGATCAAACACAGTGATGTCACAGAACAGAGATCAAACTCAGTGATGTCACAGTACAGAGATCAAGTGATGTCACAGTACAGAAATCAAACAAAGTGATGTCACAATACAGAAATAAAACACAAATTGATGACACAGTACAGAAATAAAACACAAAGTGATGTCACATTACAGATATAAAACACAAAGTGATATCACAGTACAGAGATCAAACACAAAGTGATGTCACAATACAGAAATAAAACACAAAGTGATGTCACAGTACAGAGATCAAAGTGATGTCACAGTACAGAGATCAAACACAAAGTGATGTCACAATACAAAAATAAAATACAAAGTGATGTCACAGTACAGAGATCAAAGTGATGTCACAGTACAGATATGAAACACAAAGTGATGTCACAGTACAGAGATCATACACAAAGTGCTGTCACAGTACAGAGTAAACACAGTGTTGTCACAGTACAGAGCAAACACAAAGTGATGTCGCAGTACAGAGATCAAACACAAAGTGATGTCACAATACAGAGATCAAACACAAAGTGATGTCACAGTACAGAGATCAAACACAAAGTGATGTCACAATACAGAAATAAAACACAAAGTGAGGTCACAGTACAGAGAGTAAACACAAAGAGATGTCACAGTACATAGATCAAACACAAAGTGATGTCACAGTTGAGATTAAACACAACGTGATGTCACACTGCTGAGATCAAACACAGTGATGTCACAATACAGAGTAAACAAAGTGATGTCACAGTACTAAGCAAACACAAAGTGATGTCACAGTACAGAGATCAAACACAATGTGATGTCACAGTACTAAGCAAACACAAAGTGATGTCACAGTACAGAGATCAAACACAAAGTGATGTCACAATACAGAAATAAAACACAGTCATGTCACAGTACAGAGATCAAACACAAAGTGATGTCACAATACAGAAATAAAACACAAAGTGATATCACAGTACAGAGATCAAACACAAAGTGATGTCACAGTACAGAGATCAAACACAAAGTGATGTCACAATACAGAAATAAAACACAGTCATGTCACAGTACAGAGATCAAACACAAAGTGATGTCACAATACAGAAATAAAACACAAAGTGATATCACAGTACAGAGATCAAACACAAAGTGATGTCACAGTACAGAGATTAAACACAAAGAGATGTCACACTGCTGAGATCAAACACAGTGATGTCACAGTACAGAGTAAACAAAGTGATGTCACAGTACTAAGCAAACACAAAGTGATGGCACAGTAAAGAGATCAAACACAAAGTGATGTCACAGTACAGAGATCAAACACAAAGTCATGTCACAGAACAGAGATCAAACACAAAGTCATGTCACAGTACAGAGATCAAACACAAAGTCATGTCACAGTACAGAGATCAAACGCAAAGTGATGTCACAATACAGAAATAAAACACAAAGTGATATCACAGTACAGAGATCAAACACAAAGTGATGTCACAGTACAGAGATCAAACACAAAGTGATGTCACACTGCTGAGATCAAACCCAGTGATGTCACAGTACAGAGATCAAACACAGTGATGTCACAGAACAGAGATCAAACTCAGTGATGTCACAGTACAGAGATCAAGTGATGTCACAGTACAGAAATCAAACAAAGTGATGTCACAATACAGAAATAAAACACAAATTGTTGACACAGTACAGAAATAAAACACAAAGTGATGTCACATTACAGATATAAAACACAAAGTGATATCACAGTACAGAGATCAAA
This sequence comes from Dendrobates tinctorius, assembly GCF_039654945.1. Lineage (NCBI taxonomy): Eukaryota > Metazoa > Chordata > Amphibia > Anura > Dendrobatidae > Dendrobates > Dendrobates tinctorius. The sequence goes on along the minus strand of NW_027361998.1, from coordinate 16,403,109 downwards.
CACAAAGTGATGTCACAATACAGAAATAAAACACAAAGTGATGTCACAGTACAGAGATCAAAGTGATGTCACAGTACAGAGATCAAACACAAAGTGATGTCACAATACAAAAATAAAATACAAAGTGATGTCACAGTACAGAGATCAAAGTGATGTCACAGTACAGATATGAAACACAAAGTGATGTCACAGTACAGAGATCATACACAAAGTGCTGTCACAGTACAGAGTAAACACAGTGTTGTCACAGTACAGAGCAAACACAAAGTGATGTCGCAGTACAGAGATCAAACACAAAGTGATGTCACAATACAGAGATCAAACACAAAGTGATGTCACAGTACAGAGATCAAACACAAAGTGATGTCACAATACAGAAATAAAACACAAAGTGAGGTCACAGTACAGAGAGTAAACACAAAGAGATGTCACAGTACATAGATCAAACACAAAGTGATGTCACAGTTGAGATTAAACACAACGTGATGTCACACTGCTGAGATCAAACACAGTGATGTCACAATACAGAGTAAACAAAGTGATGTCACAGTACTAAGCAAACACAAAGTGATGTCACAGTACAGAGATCAAACACAAAGTGATATCACAGTACAGAGATCAAACACAAAGTGATGTCACACTACAGAAATAAAACACAAAGTGATGTCACAGTACAGAGATCAAACACAAAGTGATATCACAGTATAGAGATCAAACACAAAGTGATGTCACAATACAGAAATAAAACAAAGTGATATCACAGTACAGAGATCAAACACAAAGTGATGTCACAGTACAGAGATTAAACACAAAGTGATGTCACACTGCTGAGATCAAACACAATGATGTCACAGTACAGAGTAAACAAAGTGATGTCACAGTACAGAGATCAAACACAAAGTGATGTCACAGTACAGAGATCAAACGCAAAGTGATGTCACAGTACAGAGATCAAACGCAAAGTGATGTCACAGTACAGAGATCAAACGCAAAGTGATGTCACAATACAGAAATAAAACACAAAGTGATATCACAGTACAGAGATCAAACACAAAGTGATGTCACAGTACAGAGATCAAACACAAAGTGATGTCACACTGCTGAGATCAAACACAGTGATGTCACAGTACAGAGATCAAACACAAAGTGATGTCACAGAACAGAGATCAAACTCAGTGATGTCACAGTACAGAGATCAAGTGATGTCACAGTACAGAAATCAAACAAAGTGATGTCACAATACAGAAATAAAACACAAATTGATGTCACAGTACAGAGATCAAACACAAAGTGATGTCACAGTACAGAGATCAAACACAAAGTGATGTCACAGTACAGAGATCAAACACAAAGTGATGTCACAGTACAGAGATCAAACACAAAGTGATGTCACAGTACAGAAATAAAACACAAAGTGATGTCACAGTACAGATATAAAACACAAAGTGATATCACAGTACAGAGATCAAACACAAAGTGATGTCACAATACAGAAATAAAACACAAAGTGATGTCACAGTACAGAGATCAAAGTGATGTCACAATACAGAGATCAAACACAAAGTGATGTCACAATACAAAAATAAAATACAAAGTGATGTCACAGTACAGAGATCAAAGTGATGTCACAGTACAGATATGAAACACAAAGTGATGTCTCAGTACAGAGATCATACACAAAGTGCTGTCACAGTACAGAGTAAACACAGTGTTGTCACAGTACAGAGCAAACACAAAGTGATGTCGCAGTACAGAGATCAAACACAAAGTGATGTCACAGTACAGAGATCAAACACAAAGTGATGTCACAGTACAGAGATCAAACACAAAGTGATGTCACAGTACAGAGATCAAACACAAAGTGATGTCACAGTACAAAGATGAAACACAAAGTGATGTCACAGTACAGAGATCAAACACAAAGTGATGTCACAATACAGAAATAAAACACAAAGTGAGGTCACAGTACAGAGAGTAAACACAAAGAGATGTCACAGTACAGAGAGTAAACACAAAGTGATGTCACAGTACAGAGATCAAACACAAAGTGATGTCACAGTACAGAGATCAAACACAAAGTGATGTCACAGTACAGATCAAACACAAAGTGATGTCACAGTAGAGATCAAACACAAAGTTATGTCACAGTACAGAAATAAAACACAAAGTGATCTCACAGTACAGAAATAAAACACAGTGATATCACAGTACAGAGATCAAACACAACGTCATGTCACAGTACAGAGATCAAACAGTGATGTCACAATACAGAAATAAAACAAAAAGTGATGTCACACTGCTGAGATCAAACACAAAGTGATGTCACAGTACAGAGATCAAACACAAAGTGATGTCACAGTACAGAGATCAAACACAAAGTGATGTCACAGTACAGATCAAACACAAAGTGATGTCACAGTAGAGATCAAACACAAAGTTATGTCACAGTACAGAAATAAAACACAAAGTGATCTCACAGTACAGAAATAAAACACAGTGATATCACAGTACAGAGATCAAACACAACGTCATGTCACAGTACAGAGATCAAACAGTGATGTCACAATACAGAAATAAAACACAAAGTGATGTCACACTGCTGAGATCAAACACAAAGTCATGTCACAGTACAGAGATCAAACACAAAGTGATGTCACAATACAGAAATAAAACACAAAGTGATGTCACAGTACAGAGATCAAAGTGATGTCACAGTACAGAGATCAAACACAAAGTGATGTCACAATACAGAAATAAAACACAAAGTGATGTCACAGTACAGAAATAAAACACAAAGTCATGTCACAGTACAGAGATCAAACACAAAGTGATGTCACAATACAGAAATAAAACACAAAGTGATGTCACAGTACAGAGATCAAACACGAAGTGATGTCACAATACAGAAATAAAACACAAAGTGATATCACAGTACAGAGATCAAACTCAAAGTGATGTCACAATACAGAGATCAAAGTGATGTCACAGTACAGAGATCAAACACAAAGTGATGTCACAATACAGAAATAAAACACAAAGTGATATCACAGTACAGAGATCAAACTCAAAGTGATGTCACAGTACAGAGATCAAACTCAAAGTGATGTCACAATACAGAGATCAAAGTGATGTCACAGTACAGAGATCAAACACAAAGTGATGTCACAATACAGAAATAAAACACAAAGTGATGTCACAGTACAGAGATCAAACACAAGGGCCATGTGTGACAAGCACCGCTCTCAGCTCTCACCTGCTGATTCAGCTCCGTTATCTGTGAGTCCAGCTCGCTGCCACCGTTTCTGGTGATGGGAGGGTTTCTCTTTATAGGATGAGATGAGTTCTGTAATCGTGCTGGGGGCTGCATGGTCTTGGGACCTGTGGGAGATGTTCTCTGAGGGACTGCAAAAAAAATGCAAAGAGGAGACGAATATATGGTGTCCACCAGGTGGAAGACATTGCACGCGGCTAGACATGAGCGAATATCGTTTGATCCCTCCTTATTCGTCTCGCTAACAGAGTTTACCGAATACTCCATGCATCTGTTATGACTGTCCTACAGCCGTGACACATGCAGCTGCCGTGCCGGACACCTGATTATTGGGAGCACTCCAGGTATCCAGGCTCCCGCTGCAGCTATTGGGTAAGCTCTATTAACGAGCCGAATAAGGAGGGATCCGACATTATTCGCTCATGTCTACTAGTGGCCTCTAGCACCAAAGAACTACATCACTATTGGCTTCCAGGACTGCAGACAACAATATCGGCTGTCAGCAACACAGACATCGCTATTGGCCACCAGCACCGCAGATATCGCTATCAGGCGCGAGCACCACAGACATCGATATTGGGCCCAAGCACTGCAGATATCGCCATCAGCTCCCAGAACCCCAGACACTATTGGCCACTACTGTACCTGATGAGATGATGGTCTTCTTGGGTTTGTTGAAGACCTGGTCTCCTGGGTTGGGCGGGGGTGCCATGTCCTGCCCTTGTCTTGCCAGCATAGGGTCATACTCTTTTCCATCATAGTTGGCATCGAAGAATTTCTTGAACCACTGGACAAACTCAAAATTGTCCTGGAACTTCCCCTTCACTAATCGTTCTACAGGGATGATCTGGAAAACAAAATCTATATCTGAGCGGTCATGTGGCCAAGAACATGGCAGACCGGTGATTCATGGTGAGACATTTGTACAAGAGCTCCATGGTGAGACCACCACCTCATACATTGGAGACGTATCCTAAAGTTTCTGGGAAATTAGAGAAATTATGGCTAGAAATGAACAAATTTCAAGATATTCATTTCTGATTAAAATTTGACAAATATTTGGTTCTGACTGAATCACTTCTTTTCGAATCGCAGTACTGTAAAGCCGCCCACTGCCCTGAAAACGCACGACCCCAGCCAGTTTATGTGGTGCTGAATCTGAGGCTTCTACACAACCAAGTGATTCTGAGAAAAAAAATTATGACATTGTACTTTGTTATGGCCATTTTTTCTGAAAAAAAAATAATATATTTGAAAAATAAATTTTTAAAATGTGCAATTTTTGAAATTTGAATTTTTATGTCCTTAAGTCAGAGTCGTACCACAAAGAAGATAATAGATAAAAAAGTTATGTAAGAACATGATTCGAAAGTTTAGCAACATTTTTTTTTTTCAATTTTTTCAATAAAATTTACAAAACCAGATTTGATAGGGACCTCTTCACATTTCACATTAGTTTGAGGATTTATCTGATGTACAGGCTCCCCTAATTTTAAAATTTGCACCTTTCACAGCATTCATTTAGAAAGTTTGCTAACCCTTCAGGCACTTCACAGGAATGAATGAAAAAAACGAAAACAATTTGTTACTAATATGTCTCACTTCACAAAAGGTAGAAAATCGACAGCCAAATTTATTGTGCAATTTCTCCCGAGTATGACGATGTCCCATATTGGCCAGAACCTTTTGTTGAGTACACGGAAGGCTTGAAGGAGAAGGAGCGCTATTTGACTTTTGGAGCAAAATTTTCTGGATGCCATGTCACATTAGAAGAGCCCCTGAGTTGGCATAGCAGCAGAAACCCCCCCACAAATGACACCATTTTGGAACCTACCCCCTTCGAGGAATTCATCTCGGGTTGTGATGAGCATTTTAAACCCACATATGAATTTCATAACATTGTGCTGTGAACAAGAAAAATTACATTTTTTTCGCTAAAATGTTACATTTAGACTCAATTTTTTAATTTAAAGGGTAAATCTGAGAAAATGGCCCCATAATTTTTATTTATTTATTTTACACAATTTCTCCTGAATGCGGCAATACTCCACATACGACTGTATATTGCTATGCGGCCACACGACAGGCTCGGTAGGGAAGGAGTGCTATGTGACTTTTGGAGTTTAGACCATCGTAGAATAGTTTGCAGACTACATTTGCAGAGCCGCTAAGTGCCAGAACAGCAGAAACCGCCTCATGTGAATTTACACTCCTCTGGGAATTAAGCTACATGTGTAGTAACAATGTTGACACCACATGTGGTTTCCTGGAACATACACACTGGATGCTGCATAGTGAAAATTACAAATATGCTATTGTGCCCCATACATTGTAGTTCCATATACACTTTACTGCCCATACATTGTAGCGTTCCATATATTGTAGTGCCCCATACATTGTCCTGACTGTACATTGTAGTGCCCACACATTGCAGTTCACTATACATTGTCCTGACTGTACATTGTAGTGCCTCATACATTATAGTGTCCACACGTTGTACTGCCCCATACATTGTACTGCCCGTACATTGTAGTGCCCGGCCATTGCATTGCCTGGACATTGTAGTGCCAGGACATTGTAGTGCCTTACACATTGCACTGCTCATACATTATAGTGCCCCATACATTATAGTGCCTCATACATTGTAGTGTCTCATACATTGTAGTTGCCTATACATTGTACTGCCCATACATTGTAGAGCCCTGGAACACTGTAGTGTCCCATACATTGCAGCGCCCCATACATTGTAGTACCCCATACATTGTAGTGTCTCATACGCTCTAGTGTCCCATACATTGTAATCACATAAATTTGCCCAAAATCACTCTATTTTCATCCCCAATCATGGGAAATATACCACAAAACAGACAATATTAGTTTTATGGTACCCACAAAGTGAAAAAATGGTACCACGAAAAGGTATATCAAATATAAAATATCATTCTTTATTGTAATATTAAAAACAAAATACAAAAGAAAGGTGCAAGACAGAATAAAGAGGGACTACCAAGCCATGGGAAATCCCACTACAGCGATCCAACAAGTGTCATTGACCACAGTAACCCACAAAATAACAATGCAAAATGACATTACAGTATGTATAACATATTATAAGCAAGCACACACAATCTCCCCTTATGTTATAAACAGCCACTACAGGCATGTATTAATTACAATTAAATGGTCTGGTGGGCAGCTATCTCCCTGTTAACTAACCTAGCAGCAAAATGCTTTGAAAACAGTGTAGTGGTATGCGGCAAACGAGATCTGGTACATACCAGTGTGTCAGATGGTGGAGGTCCCCAGACGTCCCTCTGCCCCGACGAGCGTTTCAGAGCACGGGGTGATCCGGACCTGCTTTTACTATTGGTCAGTAATTATGATTTACACCTGTGTATGTAAAAGTAATCAGCGCCAAATAAAACTATGCCAGTGACGGCACCTGCGCAATATTCACACAGGTCCTGTTACTATCGTGGGAAGCAAGGCACAAACGGCGCATGCGCGGAATTACATGAGACCCGCCAACCAATGGGAGGGACATGAGGCGGTCACGAGGCCCGGTAACGCCAGGTCCTCAAAAGAGAAAGTGCACGCACCGCAGACACTGAAGACCGCCGTATATCCTCCAGCGGCTGAAAATACCACGCATGTGCACCGCCTTAAAAAGAAAAAATCAGTGATGTATACTAGCTGTATGCACAAAACAATAAATAAATGTGTAAAATAAATCTCTTCACTGACCTCTTTATTCTATCTTGCACCTTTCTTTTGTATTTTGTTTTTAATATTACAATAAAGAATGATATTTTATATTTGTTATACCATTTCGTGGTACCATTTTTTCAGTTTGTGGGTACCATAAAAGTGATAGTGTCCCATACATTGTAGTGCCCAATACATTGTAGTTCCCTACACATTGTACTGCCCATACATTGTAGTGAGCTGGAAAACTGTAGTGTCCCATACATTGCAGCGCCCGTACACCGTTCACAGCTTGTGATTCAGGAGACACGCACCTCAAAAATTAAGTGTGTCTCCCTACAGCAATAATGCAAAATGTACACACCAATCATGGTTTAGGCACATTGTGAGGCTTAGCAGGGAGGGCGGCATTTTAGTTTGGGAACACAGACAGCCCTGGCACACCAGCCTGACCAAAGAACTGAGGCGAGCTTCCAGGGCTGCTGACCAGAGATGGAAAAGATCTTACTCCAATGAGGACTTCATCGCATTCAAATAGTCCCTCACTACTTTCAAGGCCACACTCACTGCCGCAAAACAAACCTACTTCTCATCTTTCATATCCTCCCTGTCTCACAGCCCTAAACAGTTATTCAACACCTTCAATTCTCTCCTCTGTCACCCAGCACCTCCTCCCTCCCCACTCATCTCAGCTGAAGACTTTTCCTCATTTTTCAAAAAGCAGAAGATTGATAACATCAGAGACAGTTTTGGTCGATAACCCCCAGAGCCCTTTCTCCTAGCTGCCCAGCCTTCCACCTCCAAAAGCAACTTCTCCACCATTACAGAAGATCGACTCTCCACTCTATGCTCAAGATCACATCTCACCACCTGTGCACTTGACCTGATCCCATCCCACTTCATCCCAAACCTCACCACAGTCTTCATCCCAACCCTAACCCATCTCCCCAACCTATCACTAACAACTGGTGTTTTCCCCTCAAGTTTTAAACATGCCTCAATCACAGCTATCCTCAAAAAGCTCTCTCTTGACCCATCCTCTGTATCTAGCTATCGCCCTATATCACTTCTCCCCTATGCCTCAAAACTACTGGAACAACACATCCATCTTGAACTGTCCTCCCACTTCTCTTCTTTCTCCCTCTTTTACCAATTACAATCTGGCTTCCAGCCACACCACTCCACTGAAACTGCCCTAACTAAGGTCACCAAAGACCTACTAAACGCCAAGGCCAAGCAACACTACTCTGTCCTCCTCCTGGACCTGTCCTCTGCCTTTGACACAGTGGACCATTCCCTATTACTACGGACCCTCTCATCTCTTGGTATCACAGACTTGGCCCTATCTTGGATCGCGCCATACCTAACAGACCGGACATTCAGCATCTCCCACTCACACACGACCTCCTCACCGCGCCCCTATCTGTCGGAGTCCTGCAAGGTCCAGTCCTAGGGCCCCTGCTCTTCTCCATTTAAACCTTCGGCCTCGGACAGCTCATAGAATCTTAGGGTGTGTGCACACGCTGCGGATTCTGCTGCGGGTTCGCAGCAGTTTTTGCTGCGGTGTACAATACCATTATTCCCTATGGGAATACAAAACCGCAGTGCAGAAGGTGCAGATTTTTTCCGCACGGTTTTCCTGCGGTTTTGAAACCGCAGAAAGAATTGACATGTCAATTCTTTCTGCAGATTCCGCTGCGGTTTGCCATCTCCTCCATTGTGGAGATGAAAATTCGCAGAGCAATCCGCAGGTAAAACCGCAGGTCTTTTGACATGCAGATTTACCTGCGGATTTTACAAAATCCGCGCGGCCAAATCCGTACCCCATTCCGCAGCGTGTGCACGTAGCCTTACGGCTTTCAGTATCATCTCTACGCTGATGACACACAGATCTACATCTCTGGGCCAGATATCACCTCCCTACTAACCAGAATCCCTCAATGTCTGTCTACTATTTCATCCTTCTTCTCCGCTAGATTTCTAAAACTTAATATGCACAAAACAGAATTAATCATCTTTCCCCCATCTCACGCGACCCCCCCCAATGGACCTATCCATTAAAGTAAACGGCTGCCCACTCTCTCCAGTCCCACAATCTCGCTGCCTCTGGGTTATCCTTGACACTGATTTCTCTTTCAAACCACATATCCAAGCCCTTTCCACTTCCTGCCAACTTCAACTCAAAAATATTTCACCAATTCGTACATTCCTCCACCAAGAATCTGCAAAAACCCTAGTCCATGCCCTCATCATCTCCCGCCTTGACTACTGCAACCTCCTGCTCTATGGCCTCCCCTCTACCACTCTCGCACCCCTCCAATCTATTCTAAACTCTGCTGCCCGACTAATCCACCTGTCCCCCTGCTATTCCCCGGCCTCTCCCCTCTATCAATCCCTGCACTGGCTCCCCATTACCAAAAGACTCCAGTTCAAAACCCTAACCATGACATACAAAGCCATCCACAACCTGTCTCCTCCATTCATCTGTGACCTCTTCTCCCGGTAATTTCCTGCACGCAACCTCCGATCCTCACAAGATCTCCTTCTCTGCTCCCCTCTTATCTCCTCTTCCCACAAACACATACAAGATTTCTCCCGCGCATCCCCCCTACTCTGGAACTCTCTACCACAACATATCAGACTCTCACCTACCATGGAAACCTTCAAAAAGAACCTGAAGACCCACCTCTTCCGACAAGCCTACAACCTGCAGTAACTACCGATCCACCAAACCGCTGCACGACCAGCTCTACCCTCGCCTACTGTATCCTCACCCATCCCGTTGTAGATTGTGAGCCTTCGCGGGCAGGGTCCTCTCTCCTAATGTACCAGTTGTGACTTGTATTGTGTAAGAATAATGCACTTGTCTTTATTATGTATACCCCCCTCACATGTAAAGCGCCATGGAATAAATGGTGCTATTATAATAACTAATAATAGTAATACTTTTTATGGGAGCCACGGCATTTTCAAGAGCCTTTGTGCTGCCAGTAATTCAGAAATCTATATTTTCATTAATAAATGACGGACAAGCCGTTTTTTTTGGGTTGTACTGAAGATTTTATTGGTGGCATTTTGGGCACATAACAGTTTAGATCACTTTTAGGCTTCGAGTCACATCTATCCTGTGCTCTATGAGCACTTACAGCTGTGGACAAAACTTTTCGACCCTTCTAATAAAGTAAGAAAACCCCCACCAATCACTGAAATATCAGAAACTGACACAAGTAATTTTAATCTTAAATTTACTATCAATAATGAGAATCAGACTTTGCTTTTTTTGCTTCTAAATCTTGGTTCACCAGAAAAAAAAACTAACCAAACAAATGCCCCGGCCTGGGTAGCAATGATGGCTCATTAACTTAATATTTTGTTGCATGACCTTTTGAGGCGATCGCTGCAGACAGACGATGTATGTGCCTCTCAGGGAGACTTCTATCCCCGTCCACAGGTATTTGGCTCCTCGTGAGCAGGCGGCTCCTCATGTCTCAGGCGTAGATGCGTCTTCTCCAGACTGCAGGTCTCAGCTCTGTCCACAGATTTTCTGTAGGATTTAGACCAGGGTCACAGAAGCCTCTTCAGAAGAGTCCGACACTTTGCCCTCAGTCGCTCTTGGACATTTTTAGCCGTTTTGAGTCACCATCCTGTTGGAGGACCCGTGACCTGCTGCTCAGACGGACGTTTCAGGCACTCGGCAGCATATTTGGCTACAGACGGTCTTGATATTCTTGAGAATGCATTTTACCGTACACAGATGCAGGACCCCCTGTGTCAGTTGCAGCAGCCCTGGAACATCGCCGAGCTCCTCCGTGTGTCACAGCAGGTACAAAGTTCTGCTCTTTGCTTCAAATTTGTGACTGTGAACGTAGAGCTGATGTCACATCTCAAAGGTCCAGTTTTGTCTCCTCCTTGCACAAGATGTTCTCCCAGAAGCTTTGTGGCAAATTCCAGTCTTCCTTTTTATGATGCTCCATCAGCAGTGGTCATCTTCCATGAAGTCCACTTTGGCCCTGACAGCTACAGAAGGTGCGACCTGACAGTGATAGACCTTCACCTTGGAGTTCACCTCTAATCGCTTTGGAAACTGTTCTGGGGTCTGTGGTTACTATTCATATTATCAGTCTCTTCAATTTGTCCAGGGAGGTCGGCTATAGTCCCACAGGCCTTCTGAATAATATGCGCAGCTGTAGTAACAGGAGCTAGGTGAAGATATCTTGTAGCCTTCACCTCTAATAGTATTGTCTTTCTAATCTCCTGAGACAACTCTTTCCTCAGCTTTCTTTGTTCCATGTTCAGTGTGGTGCATACTGTGATAACAAACAGCACAATGACTACTTTTCACCCTGCAATAGGCGACCGACTGAGCACATGTTTGTTGACTCCTGTGATGATATAATTGATAGGTTGAACTTGATGGACTTAAGTATACCTTCAACCTTAATACTAAAGCTACGGTAATTACAGGACACACCTTAGTTTCACATGTCTGTATGGCCAAATTATTTTCTAGGGGAACCTTCATTTTTTAAAAGTCTGATTGTCAGTTGACTTTCAGTAAATTGAAAATTGAAATAAAAAATTACTTTTGTCACTTTCAAGTTATTTCAGTGATTTTTCTTACTTTAAGAGAAGGGATCAACAATTTTGTCCACGTATTTACGTACAAGTTTCCATCTTAAGTCTCAGAAATCCGTGATTCAGATGAAACGCTCTACGTATGCATTCATTACAATGAGGCAGCAGAGTTAGTCTAGTTTAGAGATGGGCGAACCCGAACAGTAAAGTTCGGTGTCTGTACCGAACACCTACTGTTCGGTAATTGACACCAAACACGGACTTCACCAGGAAGTCCGTGTTACTGTTTGGGTTCCGCAGCCCGAACATCAGGTGTTTGTCGCACTGTCGTGTGCATGGCAGCGCGGAAAACACCGCTTCTGATCGGCGGTGAAATCATGCCAGCCGGTCAGAGTGCCGCGGTTCCCACGCTGTCAAAAGACAGCAAGAGCACTCAGTTGTGATCGGAAGTATAAAGCTTACTTCTGGTCACTGGTGTCAGCTGATGGGACTACAGCTCCCCACAGCTGACACCTGCTACCGCTAATTACAGAGAGATCAGGAGTGGCGTATGGTAGTATTCATCAGCCGCTCCTGTGCTGCAAATAAATAATGTTTTTAAAAAAACAGCGTGGGTTCCCCTCATTTTTCCTAACCAGCCAGCCAAAACTCCCAGCTGTCTGCTTCAGCAAGGCTAGTTATCAAGAATAGAGGGGTCCCCACGCTGGTTTTTTTTTTTTAATTATTTAAATAAATGATTTAAAAAACAGCGTGGGGTCCCCCCATTTTTGACAACCAGCCTTGCTAAAGCAGACAGCTGGGGGCTGGTACTCTGGTATTCTCAGGCTGGTAAGGAGCCTTGAATATTGCTCCCCCCCAGCCTAAAAACAGCAGCCAGCAGCTGCCCTGAAAAGGCACAGCTATTAGATGCACCAATTCTGGCACTTTGCCCGCCTCTTCCCTCTTGCCCTGTAGCGGTGGCAAGTGGGGTTCATATTTGTGGGGCTGATGTCACCTTTGTATTGTCAGGTGACATCAAGCCCACGGATTAGTAATGGAGAGGCATCTATAAGACACCCATTCATTACTAATCCTATAGTTGTATGGTAAATAAATTTATTTAAATGCCTAATTCCAACTAAGCCCTCATTCTCCTGTAATAAAAGTAAAGTAAAAAAAACAACAATATATCATACCTGCTGTCATTCTGTCCCACGCCGTAATCCATGTCTGGGGAATGAACAGTTTTCAACTTGGACGGTGCCAAGATGCGACCATCCAGGCTGAAAACCAATGGTGAATGAGCTGCTGACCGGTGGTGATGTCATAGAGGTTACGTCCGGTCACTGAGGCTCCGTTCCCAGCCTGGCTGAACTGCGGTGACCTCGATGAGATCCCCGCTAGCACCGTGAGAGTTTTTCTCACGGTGCTAGCAAGGATGTCACTGAGGTCAGGGCAGTTCAGCCCGGCTGGGAACGGAGCCTCACTGACCGGAAGTAACCTCTATGACATCACCATGGGGGGCACATGAGCTGACGATGTCAGAAGGGCGGCACATGAGCTGCCGGTGTCAGGATGGGGGCACATGAGCTGCCGGTGTCAAGGAGTGACACATGAGTTGCTGGAGTTGGGGGGCAGATGAGCTGCTGGTATCGAAATGCACATGAGCAGCTGATGTCGGGGGGCAGATTAGCTGCCAGTGTCAGGGGGCACATGAGCTGCCGGTGTCGGGAGGGGGGGGTGGGCGGTCACAAGAGCCGGTGTCGAAGTGTACACGAGCTGCCAACGTCGGGGGGGGCACATGAGCTGCTGATGTCAGGAGACACGTGCTGCTGGTATCGGGGGAGCAATTTAGCTGCTCTTGTTAAGGTGCAAATGAGCTCCTGGTGTTGAAGGCTTCATGTAATTGATGGGATCATGAGGATACAAATGACCAGCTCTATAGCAGGAGAGAAGATGCTGCCATCACTCTGGGACCTTAGTAGACGACACTTTTTCTCCAATCTTCCAATGACACAAAACTCACAACTGGTGCATTTCTGAGGAAGAACAGGTGACAGTGACTCAGAGGCCGAGTGTCTCCTGATCTGACAAGTTGTCACCACTCTCCATCTGGTATCCAGGCTCTAGAGCTCATTCTTGAGATGGAGAAAGATGGACACTGTAATATGTTGCCTACTTGTTCCTTCCAGCCCTAGAATACTCAGTACCGCCCCTACACATCATGGAGGTCACACACAATACTTGATGGAGGAGTTATTGATAGGGGGTGTACTCATTTATGGTGATCACTGTCCTTAAATACGCAGTATATACTACGTACCTTGTCAACGCCCATCTTCTTGAAGGCGGCCTGCAAAACCTTGAAGTTGTGGATAAACTCGTGCTCCAGTTTCGCCTGAAATTTCACTTTCTTCAATAGGATGCATCCGGGGAAGAGCATGTCCATGAACTGACAGTAGGCGGCCCCTGTGGAGACACGACCGAGGCTGAGGAGACGTTGCCGAGGGTGAAGAGACGCGGCAGGGGCAGAGGCGGCGCGGCAGGGGAAGAGGAGAAGTAGCAGGGGCTGAGGCGACGCAGCAGGGGCTGAGGCGACGCGGCAGGGGCTGAGGCGACGCGGCAGGGGAAGAGGCGACGCGGCAGGGGAAGAGGCGACGCGGCAGGGGAAGAGGCGACGCGGCAGGGGAAGAGGCGACGAGGCAGGGGAAGAGGCGACGCAGCAGGGGAAGAGGCGACGCAGCAGGGGAAGAGGCGACGCAGCAGGGGCAGAGGCGACGCAGCAGGGGCAGAGGCGACGCGGCAGGGGCAGAGGCGACGCGGCAGGGGAAGAGGCGACGCGGCAGGGGAAGAGTAGACGCGGCAGGGGAAGAGGAGAAGTAGCAGGGGCTGAGGCGACGCGGCAGGGGCAGAGGCGACGCGGCAGGGGCAGAGGCGACGCGGCAGGGGCAGAGGCGACGCGGCAGGGGCTGAGGCGACGCGGCAGGGGCTGAGGCGACGCGGCAGGGGAAGAGGCGACGCAGCAGGGGAAGAGGCGACGCAGCAGGGGCAGAGGCGACGCAGCAGGGGAAGAGGCGACGCAGCAGGGGAAGAGGAGAAGTAGCAGGGGAAGAGAAGTAGCAGGGGAAGAGGCGACGCAGCAGGGGAAGAGGCGACGCAGCAGGGGAAGAGGCGACGCAGCAGGGGAAGAGGCGACGCAGCAGGGGAAGAGGCGACGCAGCAGGGGAAGAGGCGACGCAGCAGGGGAAGAGGCGACGTGGCAGGGGAAGAGTAGACGCGGCAGGGGAAGAGGAGAAGTAGCAGGGGCTGAGGCGACGCGGCAGGGGCAGAGGCGACGCGGCAGGGGCTGAGGCGACGCGGCAGGGGCAGAGGCGACGCGGCAGGGGAAGAGGCGACGCGGCAGGGGAAGAGGCGACGCGGCAGGGGAAGAGGCGACGCGGCATGGGAAGAGGCGACGCAGCAGGGGCAGAGGCGACGCAGCAGGGGCAGAGGCGACGCAGCAGGGGCAGAGGCGACGCAGCAGGGGCAGAGGCGACGCAGCAGGGGCAGAGGAGAAGTAGCAGGGGAAGAGGCGACGCAGCAGGGGAAGAGGCGACGCAGCAGGGGAAGAGGCGACGCAGCAGGGGAAGAGGCGACGCAGCAGGGGAAGAGGCGACGCAGCAGGGGAAGAGGCGACGCGGCAGGGGAAGAGGCGACGCGGCAGGGGAAGAGGCGACGCGGCAGGGGAAGAGACGACGCGGCAGGGGAAGAGGCGACGCGGCAGGGGAAGAGGCGACGCAGCAGGGGCAGAGGCGACGCAGCAGGGGCAGAGGCGACGCGGCAGGGGAAGAGGCGACGTGGCAGGGGAAGAGTAGACGCGGCAGGGGAAGAGGAGAAGTAGCAGGGGCTGAGGCGACGCAGCAGGGGAAGAGTAGACGCGGCAGGGGAAGAGTAGACGCGGCAGGGGAAGAGGAGAAGTGGCAGGGGCAGAGGCGACGCGGCAGGGGCAGAGGCGACGCGGCAGGGGCAGAGGCGACGCGGCAGGGGCAGAGGCGACGCGGCAGGGGCTGAGGCGACGCGGCAGGGGCTGAGGCGACGCGGCAGGGGCTGAGGCGACGCGGCAGGGGCTGAGGCGACGCGGCAGGGGCAGAGGCGACGCGGCAGGGGAAGAGGCGACGCAGCAGGGGAAGAGGCGACGCAGCAGGGGAAGAGGCGACGCAGCAGGGGCAGAGGCGACGCAGCAGGGGCAGAGGCGACGCAGCAGGGGCAGAGGCGACGCAGCAGGGGCAGAGGCGACGCAGCAGGGGCAGAGGCGACGCAGCAGGGGAAGAGGAGAAGTAGCAGGGGAAGAGGAGAAGTAGCAGGGGAAGAGGAGAAGTAGCAGGGGAAGAGGCGACGCAGCAGGGGAAGAGGCGACGCAGCAGGGGAAGAGGCGACGCAGCAGGGGAAGAGGCGACGTGGCAGGGGAAGAGGCGACGTGGCAGGGGAAGAGTAGAAGCGGCAGGGGAAGAGGAGAAGTAGCAGGGGCTGAGGCGACGCGGCAGGGGCAGAGGCGACGCGGCAGGGGCAGAGGCGACGCGGCAGGGGCTGAGGCGACGCGGCAGGGGCAGAGGCGACGCGGCAGGGGAAGAGGCGACGCGGCAGGGGAAGAGGCGACGCGGCATGGGAAGAGGCGACGCAGCAGGGGCAGAGGCGACGCAGCAGGGGCAGAGGCGACGCAGCAGGGGAAGAGGAGAAGCAGCAGGGGAAGAGGAGAAGTAGCAGGGGAAGAGGCGACGCAGCAGGGGAAGAGGCGACGCAGCAGGGGAAGAGGCGACGCAGCAGGGGAAGAGGCGACGCAGCAGGGGAAGAGGCGACGCAGCAGGGGAAGAGGCGACGCAGCAGGGGAAGAGGCGACGCAGCAGGGGCAGAGGCGACGCAGCAGGGGCAGAGGCGACGCCGCAGGGGAAGAGGCGACGCGGCAGGGGAAGAGGCGACGCGGCAGGGGAAGAGGCGACGCGGCAGGGGAAGAGGCGACGCGGCAGGGGCAGAGGCGACGCAGCAGGGGCAGAGGCGACGCAGCAGGGGAAGAGGCGACGCGGCAGGGGAAGAGTAGACGCGGCAGGGGAAGAGGAGAAGTAGCAGGGGCTGAGGCGACGCGGCAGGGGCAGAGGCGACGCGGAAGGGGCTGAGGCGACACGGCAGGGGAAGAGGCGACGCGGCAGGGGAAGAGGCGACGCGGCAGGGGAAGAGGCGACGCGGCAGGGGAAGAGGCGACGTGGCAGGGGAAGAGGTGACGCGGCAGGGGCAGAGGCGACGCGGCAGGGGCAGAGGCGACGCAGCAGGGGCAGAGGCGACGCAGCAGGGGAAGAGGCGACGCAGCAGGGGAAGAGGCGACGCAGCAGGGGAAGAGGCGACGCAGCAGGGGAAGAGGCGATGCAGCAGGGGAAGAGGCGACGCAGCAGGGGAAGAGGCGACGCAGCAGGGGAAGAGGCGACGCAGCAGGGGAAGAGGCGACGCAGCAGGGGAAGAGGCGACGCAGCAGGGGAAGAGGCGACGCAGCAGGGGAAGAGGCGACGCAGCAAGGGAAGAGGCGACGCGACCGAGGAGGAGGGCACGCGACCGAGGGTGAGCGTTCTGCTGTGTCAAGGGGCGCCCGGCTGATAACAGGGAACAACAGAGCTGCTTATGATAAGAAGAGCACTATACAGTGCGCCCAGCTGCCCACCTGTGCGGACCCGCTCCCCACCACCTCAGCTCCGTACCTGAGCACAGCTGCTCGATCTTGGTGTAGTTGAGCTGTATGGAGTCGTTGACCCAGGCCAGCATGTCATGGCGACTCAGGTTCTCACTGGTCACAGAGGTGGAATAAACATTGACCGCCATCCCCCAGCTGGAAAACAAGAGCTGCTTATAACAGACTGTGCGTTATAATGGACTGTGCGTTATAACAGACTGTGCGTTATAATGGACGGGCTCACAACACAGCTCCGTAGCTTTCTAACAGACGGGTATGTAGTGACTGGAACATTTCCGGCAGCAGAGCCCCCCGATCTGGAGCATTTGTTACAATGTATCAGTGCAGACAATCCTCTGTGAGAGAAATGTGTCTCCAACTCTGATACAATGGAGAAAACCCTCTGCCAAAAAAGCTGAATGTAAATGTTCCAGTTCACTGACAGCCAGCAGAGGTGTAGACAGCTGGAAAGTCATGGCTGAAGATTTCCTCCTGTCAGGCCCTTATTCCCTGAACTGCATGGGAGCAGCAGGATGTGTGCAGAGATGGACACCACACGGCGGCACCATCCCTCATTACTGCCCCTGGGGCCGGCAGCGCCATCATCGTCATCCCTGGCAGTGATGGGCATTGTGTGCAGTTATGTAATGCGCGGGCTGCGGGATCGGGGTCACGGGGAGCTCAGTCTGGACGCTTTTAGCTGCATGCAGGGGAATTATCTAGGAGCAAAGATGAGAAAATGAAATGATGAGTGGGATTAATGGGGCAGAGGACAGATGTGCAAACAACACGCACCGGCCATAAACCCTGACTGTGCCAGAAGGATGAGTTATACCCTGCTGAAAAGAAACGCACCAGTATCTGTATCATACCAGGAAGAACCGCACCAGTAACTGACCTGTACCATACCAGGAAGAACTGCCCCAGTAACTGACCTGTACTATACCATAAAGAACTGCCCCAGTAACTGACCTGTACCATACCAGGAAGAACTGCACCAGTAACTGACCTGTGCCATACCAGGAAGAACTGCCCCAGTAACTGACCTGTACCATACCAGGAAGAACCGCACCAGTAACTGACCTGTACCATACCAGGAAGAACTGCCCCAGTAACTGACCTGTACTATACCAGGAAGAACTGCCCCAGTAACTGACCTGTATCATACCAGTAAGAAATGCACCAGTAACTGACCTGTGCCATACCAGGAAGAACTGCACCAGTAACTGACCTGTACCATACCAGGAAGAACCGCACCAGTAACTGACCTGTACCATACCAGGAAGAACTGCACCAGTAACTGACCTGTACCATACCAGGAAGAACTGCACCAGTAACTGACCTGTACCATACCAGGAAGAACTGCACCAGTAACTGACCTGTACCATACCAGGAAGAACTGCACCAGTAACTGACCTGTACCATACCAGGAAGAACTGCACCAGTAACTGACCTGTACCATACCAGGAAGAACTGCCCCAGTAACTGACCTGTACCATACCAGGAAGAACTGCCCCAGTAACTGACCCGTACTATACCAGGAAGAACTGCCCCAGTAACTGACCTGTACCATACCAGGAAGAACCGCACCAGTAACTGACCTGTACCATACCAGGAAGAACTGCCACAGTAACTGACCTGTACCATACCAGGAAGAACCGCTCCAGTAACTGACCTGTACCATACCAGGAAGAACCGCACCAGTAACTGACCTGTACCATACCAGGAAGAACTGCCCCAGTAACTGACCTGTACCATACCAGGAAGAACCGCACCAGTAACTGACCTGTACCATACCAGGAAGAACTGCCCCAGTAACTGACCTGTACCATACCAGGAAGAACTGCCCCAGTAACTGACCTGTACCATAACAGGAAGAACCGCACCAGTAACTGACCTGTACCATACCAGGAAGAACTGCCCCAGTAACTGACCTGTACCATACCAGGAAGAACTGCACCAGTAACTGACCTGTACCATACCAGGAAGAACTGCCCCAGTAACTGACCTGTACGATACCAGGAAGAACTGCCCCAGTAACTGACCTGTACCATACCAGGAAGAACCGCACCAGTAACTGACCTGTACCATACCAGGAAGAACCGCACCAGTAACTGACCTGTACCATACCAGGAAGAACCGCACCAGTAACTGACCTGTACCATACCAGGAAGAACCGCACCAGTAACTGACCTGTACCATACCAGGAAGAACCGCACCAGTAACTGACCTGTACCACACCAGGAAGAACAGCACCAGTAACTGACCTGTACCATACCAGGAAGAACCGCACCAGTAACTGACCTGTACCACACCAGGAAGAACTGCACCAGTAACTGACCTGTACCATACCAGGAAGAACCGCACCAGTAACTGACCTGTACCATACCAGGAAGAACTGCACCAGTAACTGACCTGTACCATACCAGGAAGAACCGCACCAGTAACTGACCTGTACCATACCAGGAAGAACTGCACCAGTAACTGACCTCTACTTTACCAGGAAGAACCGCACCAGTAACTGACCTGTACCATACCAGGAAGAACTGCCCCAGTAACTGAGCTGTACTATACCAGGAAGAACTGCACCATTAACTGACCTCTACTTTTCAATGAAGAACTGCACCAGTAACTGACCTGTACCATACCAGGAAGAACTGCTCCAGTAACTGAGCTGTACTATACCAGGAAGAACTGCTCCAGTAACTGACCTGTACCATACCAGGAAGAACTGATCCAGTAACTGACCTGTACCATACCAGGAAGATCTGCACCAGTAACTGACCTGTACCATACCAGGAAGAACTGCACCAGTAACTGACCTGTACCATACCAGGAAGAACTGCACCAGTAACTGACCTGTACCATACCAGGAAGAACTGCTCCAGTAATTGACCTGTACCATACCAGGAAGAACTGCACCAGTAACTGACCTGTACCATACCAGGAAGAACTGCCCCAGTAAATGACCTGTACCATACCAGGAAGAACTGCCCCAGTAACTGACCTGTACCATACCAGGAAGAACTGCACCAGTAACTGACCTGTACCATACCAGGAAGAACTGCACCAGCAACTGACCTGTACCATACCAGGAAGAACTGCACCAGTAACTGACCTGTACCATACCAGGAAGAACTGCTCCAGTAACTGACCTGTACCATACCAGGAAGAACTGCACCAGTAACTGACCTGTACCATACCAGGAAGAACTGCACCAGTAACTGACCTGTACCATACCAGGAAGAACTGCACCAGTAACTGACCTGTACCATACCAGGAAGAACTGCACCAGTAACTGACCTGTACCATACCAGGAAGAACTGCACCAGTAACTGACCTGTACCATACCAGGAAGAACTGCCCCAGTAACTGACCTGTACCATACCAGGAAGAACTGCCCCAGTAACTGACCTGTACCATACCAGGTAGAACCGCTCCAGTAACTGACCTGTACCATACCAGGAAGAACCGCACCAGTAACTGACCTGTACCATACCAGGAAGAACCGCACCAGTAACTGACCTGTACCATACCAGGAAGAACCGCACCAGTAACTGACCTGTACCATACCAGGAAGAACTGCACCAGTAACTGACCTGTACCATACCAGGAAGAACCGCACCAGTAACTGACCTGTACCATACCAGGAAGAACCGCACCAGTAACTGACCTGTACCATACCAGGAAGAACCGCACAAGTAACTGACCTGTACCATACCAGGAAGAACTGCCCCAGTAACTGACCTCTACCATACCAGGAAGAACCGCACCAGTAACTGACCTGTACCATACCAGGAAGAACTGCTCCAGTAACTGACCTGTACCATACCAGGAAGAACTGCTCCAGTAACTGACCTGTACCACACCAGGAAGAACTGCACCAGTAACTGTCCTGTACCATACCAGGTAGAACTGCTCCAGTAACTGACCTGTACCATACCAGGAAGAACTGCACCAGCAACTGACCTGTACAATACCAGGAAGAACTGCACCAGTAACTGACCTGTACCATACCAGGAAGAACTGCACCAGTAAATGACCTGTACCACACCAGGAAGAACTGCTCCAGTAACTGACCTGTACCATACCAGGAAGAACTGCACCAGTAACTGACCTCTACTATACCAGGAAGAACTGCACCAGTGTTATGAATGAGTCACCGTAGGAGGCAAAAACAGAAATACTAGCTAAGTCCAGAAAACCAGAGAAGTTGGCAGCTATCGGATTGCAGACCCCTGAACCTAACAACAACAACTAGCAGTAGCCGTGGGGGGTTCCTACGGAGCCCTAGACCCCTCGATCACAGCCGGAGAACTACATAGCCTAAAGACAGAAAGGGAAATCTAAACTGCCCCAGAGCAGACCCCAAAGCAATAGGCAGCCCCCAACATATAATGACGGTGAAGCAAGATGAAAAAACACTCACACAGATAGAAAGATAGGCTGAGCAAATGATGGGGCCCAAGCTAACTAAATAGGACAGAATAGAAAAGCTGCTGTCTGCAATCCGCCAAAACCCTCTCAAAAACAAGAGCCAACAGACTGATAGGGAAAAAAGCCCTGAAGACGCTAGGCTTCAAAAAGACTATATCAGTGCTCTGGTAATATCTGAAGACAGAGCAAAAAGGAATTCAGCTCACCCAGCAGGGAAAGGCAGAAATCCAGAAAAACAAGACAAAACAAAACCAAAACACAAATGCAAAAAGTAGAGCAGAAAACTTAGCTTTTGAGGAGCAGGAATCAGACTGGTCTCCAAGAATCCCTCAGAGTAATCACCCGCAAGGCAGAAGGGCGTCGGCTGCCTTATATCCAGTCAGCAATCCCAGTCACCCAGTCATCATCATTCTGCTCAGGTGCTTTGTAATCAGCCTCACTACCTTCCTTCACCAGAAGTTGGAGTTCATCAGACCTCAATGGTGAAGGGGAAAATGAACTCACAACACACCAGTAACTGACCTCTACTATACCAGGAAGAACTGCACCAGTAACTGACCTCTACTATACCAGGAAGAACTGCACCAGTAACTGACTTCTACTATACCAGGAAGAACTGCACCAGTAACTGACCTGTACCATACCAGGAAGAACAGGCACCAGTAACTGACCTGTACCATACCAGAAAGAACCGCACAAGCAACTGACTTGTACCATACCAGGAAGAACCGCACCAGTAACTGATTTGTGCCATAACAGGAAGAACTGCACTAGTAACTGACCTCTACTATACCAGGAAGAACTGCATTAGTACTGACCTGTACCATACCAGAAAGAACCGCACCAGTAACTGACATGTACCATACCAGGAAGAACTACACCAGTAACTGACCTGTACCATACCAGGTAGAACTGCACCAGTAACTGACCTGTACCATACCAGGAAGAACTGCACCTGTAACAGACCTCTACTATACCAGGAAGAACTGCATCAGTAACTGACCTGTACCATACCAGGAAGAACCGCACCAGTAACTGACCTGTACCATACCAGGAAGAACCGCACCAGTAACTGACCTGTACCATAACAGGAAGAACCGCACCAGTAACTGACCTGTACCATACCAGGAAGAACCGCACCAGTAACTGACCTGTACCATACCAGGAAGAACCGCACCAGTAACTGACCTGTACCATACCAGGAAGAACTGCCCCAGTAACTGACCTGTACCATACCAGGAAGAACCGCACCAGTAACTGACCTGTACCATACCAGGAAGAACCGCACCAGCAACTGACCTGTACCATACCAGGAAGAACTGCCCCAGTAACTGACCTGTACCATACCAGGAAGAACTGCTCCAGTAACTGACCTGTACCATACCAGGAAGAACCGCACCAGTAACTGACCTGTACCATACCAGGAAGAATTGCCCCAGTAACTGACCTGTACCATACCAGGTAGAACCGCACCAGTAACTGACCTGTACCATACCAGGAAGAACCGCACCAGTAACTGACCTGTACCATACCAGGAAGAACTGCCCCAGTAACTGACCTGTACTATACCAGGAAGAACCGCACCAGTAACTGACCTGTACCACAACAGGAAGAACTGCACCAGTAACTGACCTGTACCATACCAGGAAGAACTGCCCCAGTAACTGACCTGTACCATACCAGGAAGAACTGCCCCAGTAACTGACCTGTACCATACCAGGAAGAACTGCCCCAGCAACTGACCTGTACCATACCAGGAAGAACTGCACCAGTAACTGACCTGTACCATACCAGGAAGAACCACACCAGTAACTGACCTGTACCACACCAGGAAGAACTGCACCAGTAACTGACCTGTACCATACCAGGAAGATCTGCACCAGTAACTGACCTGTACCATACCAGGAAGAACTGCCCCAGTAACTGACCTGTACCATACCAGGAAGAACCGCACCAGTAACTGACC
The DNA here is from genome assembly GCF_039654945.1 of Dendrobates tinctorius. Classification (NCBI taxonomy): domain Eukaryota; kingdom Metazoa; phylum Chordata; class Amphibia; order Anura; family Dendrobatidae; genus Dendrobates; species Dendrobates tinctorius. The sequence goes on along the minus strand of NW_027361998.1, from coordinate 16,379,481 downwards.
TGTACCACACCAGGAAGAACTGCACCAGTAACTGACCTGTACCATACCAGGAAGAACTGCACCAGTAACTGACCTGTACCATACCAGGAAGAACCGCACCAGTAACTGACCTGTACCATACCAGGAAGAACTGCTCCAGTAACTGACCTGTACCATACCAGGAAGAACTGCACCAGTAACTGACCTCTACTTTACCAGGAAGAACCGCACCAGTAACTGACCTGTACCATACCAGGAAGAACTGCACCAGTAACTGACCTGTACCATACCAGGAAGAACCGCACCAGTAACTGACCTGTACCATACCAGGAAGAACTGCACCAGTAACTGACCTCTACTTTACCAGGAAGAACCGCACCAGTAACTGACCTGTACCATACCAGGAAGAACTGCCCCAGTAACTGAGCTGTACTATACCAGGAAGAACTGCACCATTAACTGACCTCTACTTTTCCATGAAGAACTGCACCAGTAACTGACCTGTACCATACCAGGAAGAACTGCTCCAGTAACTGAGCTGTACTATACCAGGAAGAACTGTTCCAGGAACTTACCTGTACCATACCAGGAAGAACTGCTCCAGTAACTGAGCTGTACTATACCAGGAAGAACTGCACCAGTAACTGACCTGTACCATACCAGGAAGAACTGATCCAGTAACTGACCTGTACCATACCAGGAAGAACTGCTCCAGTAACTGACCTGTACCATACCAGGAAGAACTGCACCAGTAACTGACCTGTACCATACCAGGAAGAACTGCACCAGTAACTGACCTGTACCATACCAGGAAGAACTGCTCCAGTAATTGACCTGTACCATACCAGGAAGAACTGCACCAGTAACTGACCTGTACCATACCAGGAAGAACTGCCCCAGTAACTGACCTGTACAATACCAGGAAGAACTGCCCCAGTAACTGACCTGTACCATACCAGGAAGAACTGCACCAGTAACTGACCTGTACCATACCAGGAAGAACTGCACCAGTAACTGACCTGTACCATACCAGGAAGAACTGCACCAGTAACTGACCTGTACCATACCAGGAAGAACTGCACCAGTAACTGACCTGTACCATACCAGGAAGAACTGCTCCAGTAACTGACCTGTACCATACCAGGAAGAACTGCACCAGTAACTGACCTGTACCATACCAGGAAGAACTGCTCCAGTAACTGACCTGTACCATACCAGGAAGAACTGCACCAGTAACTGACCTGTACCATACCAGGAAGAACTGCACCAGTAACTGACCTGTACCATACCAGGAAGAACTGCTCCAGTAACTGACCTGTACCACACCAGGAAGAACTGCACCAGTAACTGTCCTGTACCATACCAGGTAGAACTGCTCCAGTAACTGACCTGTACCATACCAGGAAGAACTGCTCCAGTAACTGACCTGTACCATACCAGGAAGAACTGCTCCAGTAACTGACCTGTACCATACCAGGAAGAACTGCTCCAGTAACTGACCTGTACAATACCAGGAAGAACCGCACCAGTAACTGACCTGTACCATACCAGGTAGAACTGCTCCAGTAACTGACCTGTACCACACCAGGAAGAACTGCACCAGCAACTGACATGTACAATACCAGGAAGAACTGCCCCAGTAACTGACCTGTACCATACCAGGAAGAATTGCACCAGTAACTGACCTGTACCATACCAGGAAGAACTGCACCAGTAACTGACCTGTACCATACCAGGAAGAACTGCACCAGTAACTGACCTGTACCACAACAGGAAGAACTGCACCAGCAACTGACCTGTACCATACCAGGAAGAATTGCACCAGTAACTGACCTGTACCATACCAGGAAGAACTGCACCAGTAACTGACCTGTACCATACCAGGAAGAACTGCACCAGTAACTGACCTGTACCATACCAGGAAGAACTGCACCAGCAACTGACCTGTACCATACCAGGAAGAACTGCCCCAGTAACTGACCTGTACAATACCAGGAAGAACTGCACCAGTAACTGACTTGTACCATACCAGGAAGAACTGCACCAGTAACTAACCTGTACCATACCAGGAAGAACTGCACCAGTAACTGACCTGTACCATACCAGGAAGAACTGCACCAGTAAATGAACTGTACCACATCAGGAAGAACTGCACCAGCAACTGACCTGTACCATACCAGGTAGAACTGCACCAGTAACTGACCTGTACAATACCAGGAAGAACTGCACCAGTAACTGACTTGTACAATGCCAGGAAGAACTGCACCAGTAACTGATCTGTTCCATACCAGGAAGAACTGCACCAGTAACTGACCTGTACCATACCAGGAAGAACTGCACCAGTAAATGAACTGTACCATACCAGGAAGAACTGCCCCAGTAACTGACCTGTACTATACCAGGAAGAACTGCACCAGTAACTGACCTCTACTATACCAGGAAGAACTGAACCAGTGTTATGAATGAGTCACCGTAGGAGGCAAAAACAGAAATACTAGCTAAGTCCAGAAAACCAGAGAAGTTGGCAGCTATCGGATTGCAGACCCCTGAACCTAACAACAACAACTAGAAGTAGCCGTGGGGGGTTCCTACGGAGCCCTAGACCCCTCGATCACAGCCGGAGAAACTAAATAGCCTAAAGATAGAAAGGGAAATCTAAACTGCCCCAGAGCAGACCCCAAAGCAATAGGCAGCCCCCAACATATAATGACGGTGAAGCAAGATGAAAAAACACTCACACAGATAGAAAGATAGGCTGAGCAAATGATGGGGCCCAAGCTAACTAAATAGGACAGAATAGAAAAGCTGCTGTCTGCAATCCGCCAAAACCCTCTCAAAAACAAGAGCCAACAGACTGATAGGGAAAAAAGCCCTGAAGACGCTAGGCTTCAAAAAGACTATATCAGTGCTCTGGTTATATCTGAAGACAGAGCAAAAAGGAATTCAGCTCACCCAGCAGGGAAAGGCAGAAATCCAGAAAAACAAGACAAAACAAAACCAAAACACAAATGCAAAAAGTAGAGCAGAAAACTTAGCTTTTGAGGAGCAGGAATCAGACTGGTCTCCAAGAATCCCTCAGAGTAATCACCCGCAAGGCAGAAGGGCGTCGGCTGCCTTATATCCAGTCAGCAATCCCAGTCACCCAGTCATCATCATTCTGCTCAGGTGCTTTGTAATCAGCCTCACTACCTTCCTTCACCAGAAGTTGGAGTTCATCAGACCTCAATGGTGAAGGGGAAAATGAACTCACAACACACCAGTAACTGACCTCTACTATACCAGGAAGAACTGCACCAGTAACTGACTTCTACTATACCAGGAAGAACTGCACCAGTAACTGACCTGTACCATACCAGGAAAAACAGGCACCAGTAACTGACCTGTACCATACCAGAAAGAACCGCACAAGCAACTGACTTGTACCATACCAGGAAAAACTGCACCAGTAACTGATTTGTGCTAAAACAGGAAGAACTGCACTAGTAACTGACCTCTACTATACCAGGAAGAACTGCATTAGTACTGACCTGTACCATACCAGAAAGAACCGCACCAGTAACTGACATGTACCATACCAGGAAGAACCGCACCAGTAACTGACCTGTACCATACCAGGAAGAACCGCGCCAGTAACTGACCTGTACCATACCAGGAAGAACTACACCAGTAACTGACCTGTACCATACCAGGTAGAACTGCACCAGTAACTGACCTGTACCATACCAGGAAGAACTGCACCAGTAACAGACCTCTACTATACCAGGAAGAACTGCATCAGTAACTGACCTGTACCATACCAGGAAGAACCGCACCTGTAACTGACCTGTACCATAACAGGAAGAACCGCACCAGTAACTGACCTGTACCATACCAGGAAGAACCGCACCAGTAACTGACCTGTACCATACCAGGAAGAACTGCACCAGTAACTGACCTGTACCATAACAGGAAGAACTACACCAGTAACTGACCTGTACCATACCAGGAAGAACCGCACCAGCAACTGACCTGTACCATACCAGGAAGAACCGCACCAGTAACTGACCTGTACCATAACAGGAAGAACCGCACCAGTAACTGACCTGTACCATACCAGGAAGAACCGCACCAGTAACTGACCTCTACTATACCAGGAAGAACTGCACCAGTAACTGACCTGTACCATGCCAGGAAGAACTACACCAGTAACTGACCTGTACCATGCCAGGAAGAACCGCACCAGCAACTGACCTGTACCATACCAGGAAGAACTGCACCAGTAACTGACCTGTACCATAACAGGAAGAACTACACCAGTAACTGACCTGTACCATACCAGGAAGAACAGCACCAGCAACTGACCTGTACCATACCAGGAAGAACTGCACCAGTAACTGACCTGTACCATACCAGGAAGAACTGCACCAGTAACTGACCTGTACCATACCAGGAAGAACTGCACCAGTAACAGACCTGTACTATACCAGGAAGAACTGCACCTGTAACTAACCTGTACTATACCAGGAAGAACTGCACCAGCAACTAATCTGAGCTGTGCCAGGAAGAACTGCACTGTTATCTAATCTGTACTGTGCCAGGAAGGACTTATTTTATCTGTGCTGTGCCAGGAGTAGTGGCACATTTATAAAACACATACAGACAGCATCACCAAATATAAGACCGAAAGGTAAGATGAGGGGAGAAGAACAACAATAACCAGCAACAGAGGGGGAAAAAAAGGACCGGAATAGAGGGTCAGAGACCAGAATAAAGATGGCACAGGAGGGGAGCGTGGACCCCCAATAAAAGATATATAGGATGCAGGAGTGTAGAATGGGCCCCGACGCTGAGCCTGCACCGGGGGCCCCCATCAGCCACAATACTGAGTCCCCCAATAACTGCTGCACCATCAATGGATGAAAAGTGCTGAGAGGCCCCAGACATGGACGCAGTCAGGGGTCACTGCTTTCTGTTCTATCACTCTCGCCCATGCAGTGTTCAGCCTGAGCCTCCTGTTTCTTGGGAAATGGGATGCGACTACATAAGTAACCCGCTCCGTGGACGGACGCGCGTCGGTTCCACATTACCCACTGGCCCAGGGGAATAGGGCAACCTGACTACATTGCCCCATCCCCGTACAACTCCACATGTATAATAAATGCCCCCCAGACGGAGGTGCTCGGGGGTCTAACAGCAGCGTTGGCTCTGCCAGGACAGAGAGGAGCGAGTGTGTGGCACAGGGAGCATTACCCAGCGGCCGGGGGATGGTGTGTGGGAATTAGGTTACCATTATTAATGTATGAACACTCGCGCACACAGCTCTTGCTCTGCGGGGTCGCACAAGGGGGGGGCACTTACATAACAAGTGATGGGGTTGCACAGATGCAGCAGAGCCGAAGAGTTAGTGGGTTGTGGAAGAAATGAGCATATCATGTACAGGCAGCAGAGCTAATGTGGTCAGAGGTAACAAAACATTCACTTTCTGCAGCACAGTGAAGAGTTCCTAAGATGCAGCAGAGCTAGAAAGGGAGATGTAGCAGAGCTGACGTTACATAACTCAAATGTAACCCTAAAGTCGATTCATCAGGACTCAGAAAGGTGAATATTTCCTGTCACGGCACAGGACCAGAACACATCAGGCATCAGTCCCTGCATCCACTCACAACAAGTGGTGGAGGATGCGGGCTCGGAACACGGCACAGTGACTGTGTATATAAAGATGTGACCCCTAAGGACCATTCCTGCACATCCTACCTGTACCATCGCTCCTCCCTGACAACGTGTTTCCTGAAGGGGATGAGACGATGCTCCTCGGGGCTACAGCGGCCTCGAGAGGGAAGCAGCGGGGAGGGCATTGGGTGTGGAAGTGTCTCAGCTGCAGCAAGGAGATGTCTGACTCCACTCAACACAGCCGCAGAGAGAGAAGAGAAGAAACTGCCAGGGGAGGAGCCCGTCCTGCCATCCAGAGGAAGAGAGGACCACACTGTGCCAACCTCATACATCTATAGCCATCCAGACCAAGAGAGGACCACGCTGTGCCAACCTCATACATCTATAGCCATCCAGACCAGGAGAGGACCACACTGTGCCAACCTCACATACCTACAGTCACCCAGACCAGGAGAGGACCACACTGTGCCAACCTCATACATCTATAGCCATCCAGAGGAGGAGAGGACCACACTGTGCCAACCTCACATACCTACAGTCACCCAGACCAGGAGAGGACCACACTGTGCTAACCTCATACATCTATAGCCATCCAGAGGAGGAGAGGACCACGCTGTGCCAACCTCATACATCTGTAGCCATCCAGACCAGGAGAGGACCACACTGTGCCAACCTCACATACCTACAGTCACCCAGACCAGGAGAGGACCACACTGTGCCAACCTCACATATCTACAGTCACCCAGAGTAAAAGAGGACCACACTCTGCCAACCTCACATATACACAGACACCCAGACGAGGAGAGGACCACACTGTGCCAACCTCACATATCTACAGACACCCAGACCAGGAGAGGACCACACTGTGCCAACCTCACATATACACAGACACCCAGACCAGGAGAGGACCACACTGTGCCAACCTCACATATCTACAGACACCCAGACCAAGAGAGGACCACACTGTGCCAACCTCACATATACACAGACACCCAGAGCAAAAGAGGACCACACTGTGCCAACCTCACATATCTACAGTCTCCCAGACCAGGAGAGGACCACACTGTGCCAACCTCACATATCTACAGTCTCCCAGACCAGGAGAGGACCACACTGTGCCAACCTCATACATCTATAGCCATCCAGAGGAGGAGAGGACCACACTGTGCTAACCTCACATATTTACAGACACCCAGACCAAGAGAGGACCACAGTGTGGCAACCTCACATATACACAGACACCCAGAGCAAAAGAGGACCACACTGTGCCAACCTCACATATCTACAGTCTCCCAGACCAGGAGAGGACCACACTGTGCCAACCTCACATATCTACAGTCACCCAGAGCAAAAGAGGACCACACTGTGCCAACCTCACATATACACAGACACCCAGACCAGGAGAGGACCACACTGTGCCAACCTCACATATCTACAGACACCCAGACCAGGAGAGGACCACACTGTGCCAACCTCACATATCTACAGTCACCCAGAGCAAAAGAGGACCACACTGTGCCAACCTCACATATACACAGACACCCAGACGAGGAGAGGACCACACTGTGCCAACCTCACATATCTACAGACACCCAGACCAGGAGAGGACCACACTGTGCCAACCTCACATAACTACAGTCAGCCAGACCAAAAGAGGACCACACTGTGCCAACCTCATACAGCCATAGCCATCCAGACCAGGAGAGGACCACACTGTGGCAACCTCACATATCTACAGACACCCAGACCAAGAGAGGACCACACTGTGCCAACCTCACATAACTACAGTCAGCCAGACCAAAAGAGGACCACACTGTGCCAACCTCACATATACACAGACACCCAGACAAGGAGAGGACCACACTGTGCCAACCTCACATATCTACAGCCACCGAGACCAGGAGAGGACCACACTGTGCCAACCTCACATATCTACAGACACCCAGACCAGGAGAGGACCACACTGTGCCAACCTCACATAACTACAGTCACACAGAGCAAAAGAGGACCACACTGTGCCAACTTCACATATCTACAGACACCCAGACCAGGAGAGGACCACACTGTGCCAACCTCATACATCTATAGCCATTCAGAGGAGAGGACCACACTGTGCCAACCTCACATATATACAGACACCCAGTCCAAGAGAGGACCACGCTGTGCCAACCTCACATAACTACAGACACCCAGAGCAAAAGAGGACCACACTGTGCCAACCTCACATATCTACAGACACCCAGACCAGGAGAGGACCACACTGTGCCAACCTCACATAACTACAGTCAGCCAGACCAAAAGAGGACCACACTGTGCCAACCTCATACATCTATAGCCATCCAGACCAGGAGAGGACCACACTGTGCCAACCTCACATATCTACAGACACCCAGACCAAGAGAGGACCACACTGTGCCAACCTCACATAACTACAGTCACCCAGAGCAAAAGAGGACCACACTGTGCCAACCTCACATATCTACAGTCTCCCAGACCAGGAGAGGACCACACTGTGCCAACCTCACATATCTACAGTCTCCCAGACCAGGAGAGGACCACACTGTGCCAACCTCATACATCTATAGCCATCCAGAGGAGGAGAGGACCACACTGTGCTAACCTCACATATTTACAGACACCCAGACCAAGAGAGGACCACACTGTGGCAACCTCACATATACACAGACACCCAGAGCAAAAGAGGACCACACTGTGCCAACCTCACATATCTACAGTCTCCCAGACCAGGAGAGGACCACACTGTGCCAACCTCACATATCTACAGTCACCCAGAGCAAAAGAGGACCACACTGTGCCAACCTCACATATACACAGACACCCAGACCAGGAGAGGACCACACTGTGCCAACCTCACATATCTACAGACACCCAGACCAGGAGAGGACCACACTGTGCCAACCTCACATATCTACAGTCACCCAGAGCAAAAGAGGACCACACTGTGCCAACCTCACATATACACAGACACCCAGACGAGGAGAGGACCACACTGTGCCAACCTCACATATCTACAGACACCCAGACCAGGAGAGGACCACACTGTGCCAACCTCACATAACTACAGTCAGCCAGACCAAAAGAGGACCACACTGTGCCAACCTCATACATCCATAGCCATCCAGACCAGGAGAGGACCACACTGTGGCAACCTCACATATCTACAGACACCCAGACCAAGAGAGGACCACACTGTGCCAACCTCACATAACTACAGTCAGCCAGACCAAAAGAGGACCACACTGTGCCAACCTCACATATACACAGACACCCAGACAAGGAGAGGACCACACTGTGCCAACCTCACATATCTACAGCCACCGAGACCAGGAGAGGACCACACTGTGCCAACCTCACATATCTACAGACACCCAGACCAGGAGAGGACCACACTGTGCCAACCTCACATAACTACAGTCACACAGAGCAAAAGAGGACCACACTGTGCCAACTTCACATATCTACAGACACCCAGACCAGGAGAGGACCACACTGTGCCAACCTCATACATCTATAGCCATTCAGAGGAGAGGACCACACTGTGCCAACCTCACATATATACAGACACCCAGTCCAAGAGAGGACCACGCTGTGCCAACCTCACATAACTACAGACACCCAGAGCAAAAGAGGACCACACTGTGCCAACCTCACATATCTACAGACACCCAGACCAGGAGAGGACCACACTGTGCCAACCTCACATAACTACAGTCAGCCAGACCAAAAGAGGACCACACTGTGCCAACCTCATACATCTATAGCCATCCAGACCAGGAGAGGACCACACTGTGCCAACCTCACATATCTACAGACACCCAGACCAAGAGAGGACCACACTGTGCCAACCTCACATAACTACAGTCACCCAGAGCAAAAGAGGACCACACTGTGCCAACCTCACATATCTACAGACACCCAGACCAGGAGAGGACCACACTGTGCCAACCTCATACATCTATAGCCATTCAGAGGAGGAGAGGACCACACTGTGCCAACCTCACATATATGCAGACACCCAGACCAAGAGAGGACCACGCTGTGCCAACCTCACATAACTACAGACACCCAGAGCAAGAGGACCACACTGTGCCAACCTCACATATCTACAGACACCCAGATGAGGAGAGGACCACACTGTGCCAACCTCACATAACTACAGTCAACCAGACCAAAGGAGGACCACACTGTGCCAACCTCACATATCTACAGACACCCAGATGAGGAGAGGACCACACTGTGCCAACCTCACATAACTACAGTCAACCAGACCAAAGGAGGACCACACTGTGCCAACCTCACATAACTACAGTCAGCCAGGCCAGGAGAGGACCACAATGTGCCAACCTCACATATCTACAGACACCCAGAGGAGGAGAGGACCACACTGTGTTAACCTCACATAACTGCAGTCAGCCAGACCAAAAGAGGACCACACTGTGCCAACCTCACATATCTACAGACACCCAGATGAGGAGAGGACCACACTGTGCCAACCTCACATAACTAAAGTCAGCCAGACCAGGAGAGGACCACACTGTGCCAACCTCACATATCTACAGACACCCAGACAAGGAGAGGATCTCACTGTGCCAACCTCACATAACTACAGTCAGCCAGAACAGGAGAGGACCACACTGTGCTAACCTCACATAACTACAGTCAGCCAGACCAAAAGAGGAAGAGGACCACACTGTGCCAACCTCACATATCTACAGACACCCAGACCAGGAGAGGACCACACTGTGCTTATCTCACATAACTAGTCAGCCAGACCAGGAGAGGACCACACTGTGCTTATCTCACATAACTACAGTCACCCAGACCAGGAGAGGACCACACTGTGCCAACCTCACATATCTACAGACACCCAGACCAAGAGAGGACCACACTGTGCCAACCTCACATATACACAGACACCCAGAGCAAAAGAGGACCACACTGTGCCAACCTCACATATCTACAGTCTCCCAGACCAGGAGAGGACCACACTGTGCCAACCTCACATATCTACAGTCTCCCAGACCAGGAGAGGACCACACTGTGCCAACCTCATACATCTATAGCCATCCAGAGGAGGAGAGGACCACACTGTGCTAACCTCACATATCTACAGACACCCAGACCAAGAGAGGACCACACTGTGGCAACCTCACATATACACAGACACCCAGAGCAAAAGAGGACCACACTGTGCCAACCTCACATATCTACAGTCTCCCAGACCAGGAGAGGACCACACTGTGCCAACCTCACATATCTACAGTCACCCAGAGCAAAAGAGGACCACACTGTGCCAACCTCACATATACACAGACACCCAGACGAGGAGAGGACCACACTGTGCCAACCTCACATATCTACAGACACCCAGACCAGGAGAGGACCACACTGTGCCAACCTCACATATCTACAGTCACCCAGAGCAAAAGAGGACCACACTGTGCCAACCTCACATATACACAGACACCCAGACGAGGAGAGGACCACACTGTGCCAACCTCACATATCTACAGACACCCAGACCAGGAGAGGACCACACTGTGCCAACCTCACATAACTACAGTCAGCCAGACCAAAAGAGGACCACACTGTGCCAACCTCATACATCTATAGCCATCCAGACCAGGAGAGGACCACACTGTGGCAACCTCACATATCTACAGACACCCAGACCAAGAGAGGACCACACTGTGCCAACCTCACATAACTACAGTCAGCCAGACCAAGAGAGGACCACACTGTGCCAACCTCACATAACTACAGTCACACAGAGCAAAAGAGGACCACACTGTGCCAAATTCACATATCTACAGACACCCAGACCAGGAGAGGACCACACTGTGCCAACCTCATACATCTATAGCCATTCAGAGGAGGAGAGGACCACACTGTGCCAACCTCACATATATACAGACACCCAGTCCAAGAGAGGACCACGCTGTGCCAACCTCACATAACTACAGACACCCAGAGCAAAAGAGGACCACACTGTGCCAACCTCACATATCTACAGACACCCAGACCAGGAGAGGACCACACAGTGCCAACCTCACATATACACAGACACCCAGACGAGGAGAGGACCACACTGTGCCAACCTCACATATCTACAGACACCCAGACCAGGAGAGGACCACACTGTGCCAACCTCACATAACTACAGTCAGCCAGACCAAAAGAGGACCACACTGTGCCAACCTCATACATCTATAGCCATCCAGACCAGGAGAGGACCACACTGTGCCAACCTCACATATCTACAGACACCCAGACCAAGAGAGGACCACACTGTGCCAACCTCACATAACTACAGTCACCCAGAGCAAAAGAGGACCACACTGTGCCAACCTCACATATCTACAGACACCCAGACCAGGAGAGGACCACACTGTGCCAACCTCATACATCTATAGCCATTCAGAGGAGGAGAGGACCACACTGTGCCAACCTCACATATATGCAGACACCCAGACCAAGAGAGGACCACGCTGTGCCAACCTCACATAACTACAGACACCCAGAGCAAAAGAGGACCACACTGTGCCAACCTCACATATCTACAGACACCCAGATGAGGAGAGGACCACACTGTGCCAACCTCACATAACTACAGTCAACCAGACCAAAGGAGGACCACACTGTGCCAACCTCACATATCTACAGACACCCAGATGAGGAGAGGACCACACTGTGCCAACCTCACATAACTACAGTCAACCAGACCAAAGGAGGACCACACTGTGCCAACCTCACATAACTACAGTCAGCCAGGCCAGGAGAGGACCACAATGAGCCAACCTCACATATCTACAGACACCCAGAGGAGGAGAGGACCACACTGTGCTAACCTCACATAACTACAGTCAGCCAGACCAAAAGAGGACCACACTGTGCCAACCTCACATATCTACAGACACCCAGATGAGGAGAGGACCACACTGTGCCAACCTCACATAACTAAAGTCAGCCAGACCAGGAGAGGACCACACTGTGCCAACCTCACATATCTACAGACACCCAGACGAGGAGAGGATCTCACTGTGCCAACCTCACATAACTACAGTCAGCCAGAACAGGAGAGGACCACACTGTGCTAACCTCACATAACTACAGTCAGCCAGACCAAAAGAGGAAGAGGACCACACTGTGCCAACCTCACATATCTACAGACACCCAGACCAGGAGAGGACCACACTGTGCTTATCTCACATAACTAGTCAGCCAGACCAGGAGAGGACCACACTGTGCTTATCTCACATAACTACAGTCAGCCAGACCAAAAGAGGACCACACTGTGCCAACCTCACATATCTACAGACACCCAGACCAGGAGAGGACCACACTGTGCTTATCTCACATAACTACAGTCAGCCAGACCAAAAGAGGACCACACTGTGCCAACCTCACATATCTACAGACACCCAGACCAGAAGAGGACCACACTGTGCTTATCTCACATAAGTACAGTCAGCCAGATCAAAAGAGGACCACACTGTGCCAACCTCACATATCTACAGACACCCAGACCAGGAGAGGACCACACTGTGCTTATCTCACATAACTACAGTCAGCCAGACCAGGAGAGGACCACACTGTGCTAACCTCACATAACTACAGTCACCCAGACCAGGAGAGGACCACACTGTGCTAATCTCACATAACTACAGTCACCCAGACCAAAAGAGGACCACACTGTGCTAACCTCACATAACTACAGTCAGCCAGACTAAGAGGACCACACTGTGCTAACCTCACAAAACTACAGTCAGCCAGACCAGGAGAGGATCACACTGAGCCAACCACACATATCTACAGTCACCCAGACCAGGAGAGGACCACGCTGAGCCAACCACACGTATCTACAGTCACCGAGACCAAGAGAGGACCACGCTGAGCCAACCACACAAATCTACAGTCAGCCAGAACCAGGAGAGGACCACACTGTGCCAACCTCACATAACTACAGTCACCCAGACCAGGAGAGGACCACACTGTGCCAACCTCACATAACTACAGTCACCTAGACCAGAAGAGGACCACACTGTGCCAACCTCACATAACTACAGTCACCCAGACCAGGAGAGGACCACACAGTGCCAACCTCACATATCTACAGACACCCAGACGAGGAGAGGACGACGCTGTGCCAACCTCACATACCTACAGTCACCCAGACCATGAGAGGACCACACTGTGCCAACCTCACATATCTAGAGTCACTCAGACCAAAATAGGACCACACTGTGCCAATGCCAACCTCACACATCTATAGCCACCCAGACCAAGAGAGGACTACACTGTAATAACCTCACATAACTACAGTCTCCCAGACCAAGAAAGGTCCACACTGTAATAACCTCCCATATCTGCAGACACCAAGACCAGAAGAGGACCACACTGTGACAACCTCACATATCTACAGTAACCCAGACCAAGAGAGGACCACACTGTGCGAACCTCACATATCTATAGCCACCCAGACCAAGAGAGGACTACACTGTAACAACCTCACATAACTACAGTCTCCCAGACCAAGAGAGGACCGCACTGTGCCAACCTCACATATCTACAGACTCCCAGACCAGGAGAGGACCACGCTGTGCTAACCTCACATAACTACAGACTCCCAGACCAAGAGAGGACCACACTGTGCCAACCTCACATATCTACAGTCTCCCAGACCAAGAGAGGACCACACTGTGCCAACCTCACATATCTACAGTCATCCAGACCAGGAGAGGACCACGCTGTGCCAACCACACATCTACAGTAACCCAGACCAAGAGAGGACCACACTGTGCTAACCTCACATAACTACAGGTACCCAGACTAAATGAGGATGACACTGTTCCAACCGCACATAACTACAATCACCCAGAACAGGGGAGGATGACACTCTTGATACCTCACATATCTACAGTGTCCTAGTCCAGGAGAAGTGTACAGCCACCTAAGACCAGGAGAGGACCACACATTGCCAACCTCATATCACTACAGTAACCAAGACAAGTAGATGACCGCATGGTGCCAACTTCACATAACTACAGTCATCCAGAAGAGGAGAAGACCATACGGTGCCAACCTTGCTTTTTTAAAGTCACCCAGACCAGGAGAGGACCATACTATGACAACCTCACATATCTATACTCACCCATAACAGGGTAGGATCACACTGTGTAAACCTCACATATCTTAAGCCAACCAACCAGGAGAGGACACACTGCACCAGCTTCACAAAACTAGTTAGCCAGACCAGAAGAACACTCTATGCCAGCAAAACATACCTACAGTCACTAACACCAGGAGAGGACCACACTGTGCCAACATCTCATATCTACTATTACACTGACCAAAAGAGGACAACACTGTGCCAACCTCATAAACAAAGTCACCCAGACCAGGAGAGGACCGTACTGACCAGTAAAAAACAAGGTTAACACGATGAGGACAATCGTTCAATACCTGCCATGCACGGAGTGGCACCTTGTATCTGCACCAATACAGATACTGGCTGGTGACCGAGTCATGCAGTGTTATCTGAATGCCCCTATTTATACTGATGGCTGGACCGTGCGAAGTGCTGCGGAATATGTTATAGAAGTATAATTAGACAGAGATCTATGAACCACAAAAGTATAAAAGTTACACAACATATTATACAATGAAAAAGTGCTTTATCAGGTCTCTGAAAATCAGGACAACACAGCTGAACATGCTCTATGAGTGGGAGTGCAAAGCAGGACTCACAGTCTTGCTCTATGATTAGAGAGGGAAGCAGGACTCACAGGCTCTCTCTATGATTAGAGAGGGAAGCAGGACTCACAGGTTTTCTCTATGATTGGAGAAGGAAGCAGGACTCACAGGCTTGTTCTATAATTGGAGAGGGCAGCAGGACTCACAGGCTCTCTGTATAATTAGAGAGGGCAGTAGGACTCACAGGCTTTCTTTATGCTTAGTGAGGAGAGTAGGACTCACAGGCTCTCTCTATGATTGGAGAGGGAAGCAGGACCCACAGACTTTCTCTATGATTGGAGAGGGAAGCAGGACTCACAGGCTTTCACTAGGATTATATAGGGCAGCAAGACTCAGGCTTTTTCCATGATTGGAGAGGGAAGCAGGACTCAAGCTTTCTGTGTGAGTCTGTGAGTGGGTGGGGGAAGAAGACTTAATAGGGTTTCTGCCTAAGTGGGCAGGAGAAGCAGGATTCAGAGACTTTTTCCATGAGTGGGCAGAGGAAGCAGGAGTCACAGGCTTGCCCCATGAGTGTGTGGGATATGCAGGACTCACACGCTTTCTCTATAATTTTAGAGGACCGCAGGACTCGTAGGCTCTCTCTATGATTAAAAAGAGCCACATGACACAGGCTCTATGATTGGGGAGGGCCACAGGACTCACAAGCTTTTTCTATGATTGAAGAGGACTGTAGGACTCACAGGCTTTAGTGAGCCACATGACTAACAGGCTGTCTCTATGATTGGAGAGGGAAGCAGGACTCACATGTTGTCTCTATGAGTGGGTGGGAGAAGAAGACTCACAGGCTTTCTGTATAAGCGGGCAGGGGAAGCAGGACTCACAGATATTCTCCATGAGTGAGCAGGGGAACCAGGACACGCAGACATTCTCCAGGAGTGGGCAGGGGAAGCAGGACTCACAGACATTCTCCATGAGTGGGCAGGGGAAGCAGGACTCACAGACATTCCCCATGAGTGGCTGAAGGAAGAAGGACTCAGGCTTTCTCAATTACTGGCAGGGAAAGTGGGACACACAGGCTTTCTGTATGATTGAAGAGGGCCGCCGGACTCACAGGCTTTCTCTATGAGTGGGTGGGGGAAGAAGAACAACAGTCTTTCTGCATAAGTGGGCAGGGGATTCAGGACTCACCGACATTCTCCATGAGTGGGCAGGAGAAGCAGGACTCACAGGCTTTATCCATGAGTGGTTGAGGCAGGAAGGACTCACAGGCTTTCTGCATGAGTGGGCAGGGGAAGCAGGACTAGCAGGCTTTTTCCATGAGTGGGTAACGGAAGCAGGACTCCGGCTTTCTCAATTACTGGAATGGGAAGTGGGACACACAGGCTTTCTGAATGAGTGGGCAAGGGAAATATAACTCCTAGGCTTTCTCTTTCATAGGGTGGTGGATAGAGGACTCACAGACTCTCTCTATGAGTGGAGGCAGAAGCGGGGCCCACAGGTTCTCTATATATTATATAAAACTATATCTTTCAGAGTTCAGCTCCTCCAGCTCTACCCTGCACTGCCTGATACAGAGAATTGATAGGTTCACTTATTTACAGGACAGGTACCTGTCAAATAATGGCGCTAGGGCTCTTGGCATGACAATGTGCATGCTGCAGTACAGGTATTAAGCACACAAGCCAGGCTGTAACACACAGACATGGGCGCAACGTGTGGGTCATTACTGCACAGGTAACAGCACCTAACCAGTGATCCAGAAGAACGCTTCCATTTTTGACCTCTAGCTACAGCTGCGAGATGACCACCAGAGGGCGCAGTCATGAAGGTGTCTGGTTAATCCTGGGCTCTGGGGAAGTTAGAAAGACAACAATCAGCTGCAGTGCTCCGGCCTCTGATGGTCAGCGCTGCACCTGCTGAATGTACTCTGTCCAGAGCAGCCATGTCCTTAACATACCATTACATTATACAAGACCCATCAGGCTAGGAGGACAGGACACTGGTGATCGCCGGGCAGAAGGGTTTTTGCATTTCACAACACTCAGTATAACAGAATTGGTTGACAACAGTGAGCAATGCCTGGCGGTGTCAGCGGCTAACAGAGATAGAGGGATGAACACAACGGCAGTTATGATGGATGGAGGCAGCAGCTGAAGGGGCGAAACCTACAAGTATCACACCTCTGTTCATCACTGTCTTCTCCTGCCTGAAGAATTCAAGAACGCATCAAAATCACAAGCAGAAAACGGTCGTAAGGAGACGGAGGACAGCACGGAGCAATAGGGGGCAGAGGAAAGCAATGACCATTAAGGAGACGGAGGACAGCACGGAGCAATAGGGGGCAGAGGAAAGCAATGACCAGTAAGGAGACGGAGGACAGCACGGAGCAATAGGGGGCAGAGGAAAGCAATGACCAGTAAGGAGACGGAGGACAGCACGGAGCAATAGGGGGCAGAGGAAAGCAATGACCAGTAAGGAGACGGAGGACAGCACGGAGCAATAGGAGGCAGAGGAAAGCAATGACCAGTAAGGAGACGGAGGACAGCACGGAGCAATAGGGGGCAGAGGAAAGCAATGACCAGTAAGGAGACGGAGGACAGCACGGAGCAATAGGGGGCAGAGGAAAGCAATGACCAGTAAGGAGATGGAGGACAGCACGGAGCAATAGGGGGCAGAGGAAAGCAATGACCAGTAAGGAGACGGAGGACAGCACGGAGCAATAGGGGGCAGAGGAAAGCAATGACCAGTAACGAGACGGAGGACAGCACGGAGCAATAGGGAGCAGAGGAAAGCAATGACCAGTAAGGAGACGGGGGACAGCACAGAGCAATAGGGAGCACAGGACAGCAACCAGCAGTAGGGAGCACAGGACAGCAACCAGCAGTAGGGAGCATAGGACAGCAACCAGCAGTAGGGAGCATAGGACAGCAACCAGCAGTAGGGAGCACAGGACAGCAACCAGCAGTAGGGAGCATAGGACAGCAACCAGCAATAGGGAGCATAGGACAGCAACCAGCAGTAGGGAGCATAGGACAGCAATCAGCAGTAGGGAGCACAGGACAGCTACCAGCAGTAGGGAGCACAGGACAGCAACCAGCAGTAGGTAGCACAGGACAGCAACCAGCAGTAGGGAGCACAGGACAGCAACTAGCAGTAGGGAGCACAGGAAAGCACGGAGCAATAGGGGGCACAGGACAGCAACCAGCAGTAGGGAGCATAGGACAGCAATCAGCAGTAGGGAGCACAGGACAGCAACCAGCAGTAGGGAGCATAGGACAGCAACCAGCAGTAGGGATCACGGGACAGCAACCAGCAGTAGGGAGCACAGGACAGCAACTAGCAGTAGGGAGCATAGGGCAGCAACCAGCAGTAGGGAGCATAGGACAGCAACCAGCAGTAGGGAGCACAGGACAGCAACCAGCAGTAGGGAGCACAGGACAGCACGGAGCAATAGGGGGCACAGGACAGCAACCAGCAGTAGGGAGCATAGAACAGCAACCAGCAGTAGGGAGCACAGGACAGCAACCAGCAGTAGGGAGCATAGGACAGCAACCAGCAGAAGGGAGCACAGGACAGCAACCAGCAGTAGGGAGCACAGGACAGCAACTAGCAGTAGGGAGCATAGGGCAGCAACCAGCAGTAGGGAGCACAGGACAGCAACCAGCAGTAGGGAGCACAGGACAGCAACCAGCAGTAGGGAGCACAGGACAGCAACCAGCAGTAGGGAGCACAGGACAGCAACCAGCAGTAGGGAGCACAGGACAGCAACCAGCAGTAGGGAGCACAGGACAGCAACCAGCAGTAGGGAGCATAGGACAGAAACCAGCAGTAGGGAGCATAGGACAGCAACCAGCAGTAGGGAGCATAGGACAGCAATCAGCAGTAGGGAGCACAGGACAGCAACCAGCAGTAGGGAGCATAGGACAGCAACCAGCAGTAGGGAGCACAGGACAGCAACCAGCAGTAGGGAGCACAGGACAGCAACTAGCAGTAGGGAGCACAGGAAAGCACGGAGCAATAGGGGGCACAGGACAGCAACCAGCAGTAGGGAGCATAGGACAGCAATCAGCAGTAGGGAGCACAGGACAGCAACCAGCAGTAGGGAGCATAGGACAGCAACCAGCAGTAGGGAGCACGGGACAGCAACCAGCAGTAGGGAGCACAGGACAGCAACTAGTAGTAGGGAGCATAGGGCAGCAACCAGCAGTAGGGAGCATAGGACAGCAACCAGCAGTAGGGAGCACAGGACAGCAACCAGCAATAGGGAGCACAGGACAGCACGGAGCAATAGGGAGCACAGGACAGCAACCAGCAGTAGTGAGCATAGGACAGCAACCAGCAGTAAGGAGGCACAGGACAGCAACCAGCAGTAAGAGGGCACAGGACAGCAACCAGCAGTAAGGGGGCACAGGACAGCAACCAGCAGTAAGAGGGCACAGGACAGCAACCAGCAGTAAGGGGGCACAGGACAGCACGGAGCAATAGGGGGCACAGGACAGCAACCAGCAGTAGGGGGCACAGGACAGCAACCAGCAGTAGGGAGCATAGGACAGCAACCAGCAGTAGGGAGCACAGGACAGCAACCAGCAGTAGGGAGCATAGGACAGCAACCAGCAGAAGGGAGCACAGGACAGCAACCAGCAGTAGTGAGCATAGGACAGCAACCAGCAGTAAGGAGGCACAGGACAGCAACCAGCAGTAAGGGGGCACAGGACAGCAACCAGCAGTAGGGAGCACAGGACAGCAACCAGCAGTAAGAGGGCACAGGACAGCAACCAGCAGTAAGGGGGCACAGGACAGCAACCAGCAGTAAGAGGGCACAGGACAGCAACCAGCAGTAAGGGGGCACAGGACAGCAACCAGCAATAAGGGGGCACAGGACAGCAACCAGCAGTAAGGAGGCACAGGACAGCAACCAGCAGCAAGATGGCACAGGATAGCAGTAAGGAGGCACAGGACAGCCATGAGCAGTAAGGAGGCACAGGACAGCCATGAGCAGTAAGGAGGCACAGGACAGCAGTGAGCAGTGAGGCACAGGACAGCGGTGAGCAGTGAGGCACAGGACAGCGGTGAGCAGTAAGGAGGCACAGGACAGCAGTGAACAGTAAGGAGGCACAGGACAGCAACCAGCAGTAGGGAGCACAGGACAGCAACCAGCAGTAGGGAGCACAGGACAGCAACCAGCAGTAGGGAGCACAGGACAGCAACCAGCAGTAGGGAGCACAGGACAGCAACCAGCAGTAGGGAGCACAGGACAGCAACCAGCAGTAGTGAGCATAGGACAGCAACCAGCAGTAGGGAGGCACAGGACAGCAACCAGCAGTAGGGAGGCACAGGACAGCAACCAGCAGTAGGGAGCACAGGACAGCAACCAGCAGTAGGGAGCACAGGACAGCAACCAGCAGTAGGGAGCATAGGACAGCCACCAGCAGTAGGGAGGCACAGGACAGCCACCAGCAGTAGGGAGCACAGGACAGCAACCATCAGTAGGGAGCACAGGACAGCAACCAGCAGTAGGGAGCACAGGACAGCAACCAGCAGTAGGGAGCACAGGACAGCAACCAGCAGTAGTGAGCATAGGACAGCAACCAGCAGTAAGGAGGCACAGGACAGCAACCAGCAGTAAGGAGGCACAGGACAGCAACCAGCAGTAAGGAGGCACAGGACAGCAACCAGCAGTAAGGGGGCACAGGACAGCAACCAGCAGTAAGGATGCACAGGACAGCAACCAGCAGTAAGGAGGCACAGGACTGCAACCAGAGGTAAGGAGGCACAGGACAGCAACCAGCAGCAAGATGGCACAGGATACCAGTGAGCAGTAAGGAGGCACAGGACAGCCATGAGCAGTAAGGAGGCACAGGACAGCCATGAGCAGTAAGGAGGCACAGGACAGCAGTGAGCAGTGAGGCACAGGACAGCGGTGAGCAGTAAGGAGGCACAGGACAGCAGTGAACAGTAAGGAGGCACAGGACAGCAACCAGCAGTAGGGAGCACAGGACAGCAACCAGCAGTAGGGAGCACAGGACAGCAACCAGAAGTAGGGAGCATAAGACAGCAACCAGCAGTAGGGAGCACAGGACAGCAACCAGCAGTAGGGAGCACAGGACAGCAACCAGCAGTAGGGAGCACAGGACAGCAACCAGCAGTAGGGAGCACAGGACAGCAACCAGCAGTAGGGAGCACAGGACAGCAACCAGCAGTAGGGAGCACAGGACAGCAACCAGCAGTAGGGAGGCACAGGACAGCAACCAGCAGTAGGGAGCACAGGACAGCAACCAGCAGTAGTGAGCATAGGACAGCAACCAGCAGTAAGGAGGCACAGGACAGCAACCAGCAGTAAGGGGGCACAGGACAGCAACCAGCAGTAAGGGGGCACAGGACAGCAACCAGCAGTAGGGAGCACAGGACAGCAACCAGCAGTAGGGAGCACAGGACAGCAACCAGCAGTAGGGAGCATAGGACAGAAACCAGCAGTAGGGAGCATAGGACAGCAACCAGCAGTAGGGAGCATAGGACAGCAATCAGCAGTAGGGAGCACAGGACAGCAACCAGCAGTAGGGAGCATAGGACAGCAACCAGCAGTAGGGAGCACAGGACAGCAACCAGCAGTAGGGAGCACAGGACAGCAACTAGCAGTAGGGAGCACAGGAAAGCACGGAGCAATAGGGGGCACAGGACAGCAACCAGCAGTAGGGAGCATAGGACAGCAATCAGCAGTAGGGAGCACAGGACAGCAACCAGCAGTAGGGAGCATAGGACAGCAACCAGCAGTAGGGAGCACGGGACAGCAACCAGCAGTAGGGAGCACAGGACAGCAACTAGCAGTAGGGAGCATAGGGCAGCAACCAGCAGTAGGGAGCATAGGACAGCAACCAGCAGTAGGGAGCACAGGACAGCAACCAGCAATAGGGAGCACAGGACAGCACGGAGCAATAGGGAGCACAGGACAGCAACCAGCAGTAGTGAGCATAGGACAGCAACCAGCAGTAAGGAGGCACAGGACAGCAACCAGCAGTAAGAGGGCACAGGACAGCAACCAGCAGTAAGGGGGCACAGGACAGCACGGAGCAATAGGGGGCACAGGACAGCAACCAGCAGTAGGGGGCACAGGACAGCAACCAGCAGTAGGGAGCATAGGACAGCAACCAGCAGTAGGGAGCACAGGACAGCAACCAGCAGTAGGGAGCATAGGACAGCAACCAGCAGAAGGGAGCACAGGACAGCAACCAGCAGTAGTGAGCATAGGACAGCAACCAGCAGTAAGGAGGCACAGGACAGCAACCAGCAGTAAGGGGGCACAGGACAGCAACCAGCAGTAGGGAGCACAGGACAGCAACCAGCAGTAAGAGGGCACAGGACAGCAACCAGCAGTAAGGGGGCACAGGACAGCAACCAGCAGTAAGAGGGCACAGGACAGCAACCAGCAGTAAGGGGGCACAGGACAGCAACCAGCAATAAGGGGGCACAGGACAGCAACCAGCAGTAAGGAGGCACAGGACAGCAACCAGCAGCAAGATGGCACAGGATAGCAGTAAGCAGTAAGGAGGCACAGGACAGCCATGAGCAGTAAGGAGGCACAGGACAGCCATGAGCAGTAAGGAGGCACAGGACAGCAGTGAGCAGTGAGGCACAGGACAGCGGTGAGCAGTGAGGCACAGGACAGCGGTGAGCAGTAAGGAGGCACAGGACAGCAGTGAACAGTAAGGAGGCACAGGACAGCAACCAGCAGTAGGGAGCACAGGACAGCAACCAGCAGTAGGGAGCACAGGACAGCAACCAGCAGTAGGGAGCACAGGACAGCAACCAGCAGTAGGGAGCACAGGACAGCAACCAGCAGTAGGGAGCACAGGACAGCAACCAGCAGTAGTGAGCATAGGACAGCAACCAGCAGTAGGGAGGCACAGGACAGCAACCAGCAGTAGGGAGGCACAGGACAGCAACCAGCAGTAGGGAGCACAGGACAGCAACCAGCAGTAGGGAGCACAGGACAGCAACCAGCAGTAGGGAGCATAGGACAGCCACCAGCAGTAGGGAGGCACAGGACAGCCACCAGCAGTAGGGAGCACAGGACAGCAACCATCAGTAGGGAGCACAGGACAGCAACCAGCAGTAGGGAGCACAGGACAGCAACCAGCAGTAGGGAGCACAGGACAGCAACCAGCAGTAGTGAGCATAGGACAGCAACCAGCAGTAAGGAGGCACAGGACAGCAACCAGCAGTAAGGAGGCACAGGACAGCAACCAGCAGTAAGGAGGCACAGGACAGCAACCAGCAGTAAGGGGGCACAGGACAGCAACCAGCAGTAAGGATGCACAGGACAGCAACCAGCAGTAAGGAGGCACAGGACTGCAATCAGAGGTAAGGAGGCACAGGACAGCAACCAGCAGCAAGATGGCACAGGATACCAGTGAGCAGTAAGGAGGCACAGGACAGCCATGAGCAGTAAGGAGGCACAGGACAGCCATGAGCAGTAAGGAGGCACAGGACAGCAGTGAGCAGTGAAGCACAGGACAGCGGTGAGCAGTAAGGAGGCACAGGACAGCAGTGAACAGTATGGAGGCACAGGACAGCAACCAGCAGTAGGGAGCACAGGACAGCAACCAGCAGTAGGGAGCACAGGACAGCAACCAGAAGTAGGGAGCATAAGACAGCAACCAGCAGTAGGGAGCACAGGACAGCAACCAGCAGTAGGGAGCACAGGACAGCAACCAGCAGTAGGGAGCACAGACAGCAACCAGCAGTAGGGAGCACAGGACAGCAACCAGCAGTAGGGAGCACAGGACAGCAACCAGCAGTAGGGAGCACAGGACAGCAACCAGCAGTAGGGAGGCACAGGACAGCAACCAGCAGTAGGGAGCACAGGACAGCAACCAGCAGTAGTGAGCATAGGACAGCAACCAGCAGTAAGGAGGCACAGGACAGCAACCAGCAGTAAGGGGGCACAGGACAGCAACCAGTAGTAAGGGGGCACAGGACAGCAACCAGCAGTAAGGGGGCACAGGACAGCAACCAGCAGTAAGGAGGCACAGGACAGCAACCAGCAGTAAGGAGGCACAGGACAGCAACGAGGTAAGGAGGCACAGGACAGCAACCAGCAGCAAGATGGCACAGGATAGCAGTAAGCAGTAAAGAGGCACAGGACAGCCATGAGCAGTAAGGAGGCACAGGACAGCCATGAGCAGTAAGGAGGCACAGGACAGCAGTGAGCAGTGAGGCACAGGACAGCGGTGAGCAGTAAGGAGGCACAGGACAGCGGTGAACAGTAAGGAGGCACAGGACAGCAGTGAGCAGTAAGGAGGCACAGGACAGCAGTGAGCAGTAAGAAGGCACAGGACAGCGGTGAGCAGTAAGGAGGCACAGGACAGCGGTGAACAGTAAGGAGGCACAGGACAGCGGTGAGCAGTAAGGAGGCACAGGACAGCGGTGAACAGTAAGAAGGCACAGGACAGCAGTGAGCAGTAAGGAGGCACAGGACAGCGGTGAACAGTAAGGAGGCACAGGACAGCAGTGAGCAGTAAGGAGGCACAGGACAGCGGTGAACAGTAAGGAGGCACAGGACAGCAGTGAGCAGTAAGGAGGCACAGGACAGCTGTGAGCAGTAAGAAGGCACAGGACAGCGGTGAGCAGTAAGGAGGCACAGGACAGCGGTGAACAGTAAGGAGGCACAGGACAGCGGTGAACAGTAAGGAGGCACAGGACAGCAGTGAGCAGTAAGGAGGCACAGGACAGCGGTGAACAGTAAGAAGGCACAGGACAGCAGTGAGCAGTAAGGAGGCACAGGACAGCGGTGAACAGTAAGGAGGCACAGGACAGCAGTGAGCAGTAAGGAGGCACAGGACAGCGGTGAACAGTAAGGAGGCACAGGACAGCAGTGAGCAGTAAGGAGGCACAGGACAGCTGTGAGCAGTAAGAAGGCACAGGACAGCGGTGAGCAGTAAGGAGGCACAGGACAGCGGTGAACAGTAAGGAGACACAGGACAGCGGTGAACAGTAAGGAGGCACAGGACAGCAGTGAGCAGTAAGGAGGCACAGGACAGCGGTGAACAGTAAGAAGGCACAGGACAGCAGTGAGCAGTAAGGAGGCACAGGACAGCGGTGAACAGTAAGGAGGCACAGGACAGCAGTGAGCAGTAAGGAGGCACAGGACAGCGGTGAACAGTAAGGAGGCACAGGACAGCAGTGAGCAGTAAGGAGGCACAGGATAGCAGTAACTAGTAAGGAGGCACAGGACAGTAGAGAGCAGCAAGATGGCACAGGACAGCCATGAGCAGTAAGAAGGCACAGGACAGCGTTGAGCAGTAAGGAGGCACAGGACAGCGGTGAACAGTAAGGAGGCACAGGATAGCAGTTAGCAGTAAGAAGGCACAGGACAGCATTGAGCAGTAAGGAGGCACAGGACAGCGGTGAACAGTAAGAAGGCACAGGACAGCAGTGAGCAGTAAGGAAGCACAGGACAGCAGTGAGCAGTAAGGAGGCACAGGACAGCGGTGAGCAGTAAGGAGGCACAGGACAGCGGTGAGCAGTAAGGAGGCACAGGACAGCGGTGAACAGTAAGGAGGCACAGGACAGCGGTGAACAGTAAGGAGGCACAGGACAGCAGTGAGCAGTAAGGAGTCACAGGACAGCGGTGAACAGTAAGAAGGTACAGGACAGCAGTGAGCAGTAAGGAGGCACAGGACAGCGGTGAACAGTAAGGAGGAACAGGACAGCAGTGAGCAGTAAGGAGGCACAGGACAGCGGTGAACAGTAAGGAGGCACAGGACAGCAGTGAGCAGTAAGGAGGCACAGGACAGCGGTGAACAGTAAGGAGGCACAGGACAGCGGTGAACAGTAAGGAGGCACAGGACAGCAGTGAACAGTAAGGAGGCACAGGACAGCGGTGAACAGTAAGGAGGCACAGGACAGCAGTGAACAGTAAGGAGGCACAGGACAGCGGTGAACAGTAAGGAGGCACAGGACAGCAGTGAGCAGTAAGGAGGCACAGGACAGCGGTGAACAGTAAGAAGGCACAGGACAGCAGTGAGCAGTAAGGAGGCACAGGACAGCGGTGAGCAGTAAGGAGGCACAGGACAGCGGTGAACAGTAAGAAGGCACAGGACAGCAGTGAGCAGTAAGGAGGCACAGGACAGCGGTGAGCAGTAAGGAGGCACAGGACAGCAGTGACCAGTAAGGAGGCACAGGACAGCAACCAGCAGTAGGGAGCACAGGACAGCAACCAGCAATAGGGAGCACAGGACAGCAACCAGCAGTAGGGAGCACAGGACAGCAACCAGCAGTAGGGAGCATAGGACAGCAACCAGCAGTAAGGAGGCACAGGACAGCAACCAGCAGCAAGATGGCACAGGATAGCAGTGAGCAGTAAGAAGGCACAGGACAGCCACGAGCAGTAAGGAGGCACAGGACAGCCATGAGCCGTAAGGAGGCACAGGACAGCAGTGAGCAGTAAGGAGGCACAGGAAAGCCATGAGCAGTAAGGAGGCACAGGACAGCAGTGAGCAGTGAGGCACAGGACAGAGGTGAGCAGTGAGGCACAGGACAGCGGTGAGCAGTAAGGAGGCACAGGACAGCAGTGAACAGTAAGGAGGCACAGGACAGCAACCAGCAGTAGGGAGCACAGGACAGCAACCAGCAGTAGGGAGCACAGGACAGCAACCAGAAGTAGGGAGCATAAGACAGCAACCAGCAGTAGGGAGCATAGGACAGCAACCAGCAGTAGGGAGCATAGGACAGCAACCAGCAGTAGGGAGCACAGGACAGCAACCAGCAGTAGGGAGCACAGGACAGCAACCAGCAGTAGGGAGCACAGGACAGCAACCAGCAGTAGGGAGCACAGGACAGCAACCAGCAGTAGGGAGCACAGGACAGCAACCAGCAGTAGGGAGCACAGGACATCAACCAGCAGTAGGGAGCACAGGACAGCAACCAGCAGTAGGGAGCACAGGACAGCAACCAGCAGTAGGGAGCACAGGACAGCAACCAGCAGTAGGGAGCACAGGACAGCAACCAGCAGTAGTGAGCACAGGACAGCAACCAGCAGTAGTGAGCACAGGACAGCAACCAGCAGTAGGGAGGCACAGGACAGCAACCAGCAGTAGGGAGCACAGGACAGCAACCAGCAGTAGGGAGCACAGGACAGCAACCAGCAGTAGGGAGCATAGGACAACAACCAGCAGTAGGGAGGCACAGGACAGCAACCAGCAGTAGGGAGGCACAGGACAGCCACCAGCAGTAGGGAGCACAGGACATCAACCAGCAGTAGGGAGCACAGGACAGCAACCAGCAGTAGGGAGCACAGGACAGCAACCAGCAGTAGGGAGCACAGGACAGCAACCAGCAGTAAGGAGGCACAGGACAGCCACCAGCAGTAAGGAGGCACAGGACAGCCACCAGCAGTAAGGAGGCACAGGACAGCAACCAGCAGTAAGGAGGCACAGGACAGCAACCAGCAGTAAGGGGGCACAGGACAGCAACCAGCAGTAAGGAGGCACAGGACAGCAACCAGCAGTAAGGAGGCACAGGACAGCAACCAGAGGTAAGGAGGCACAGGATAGCAGTGAGCAGTAAGGAGGCACAGGACAGCCATGAGCAGTAAGGAGGCACAGGACAGCCATGAGCAGTAAGGAGGCACAGGATAGCAGTGAGCAGTGAGGCACAGGACAGCGGTGAGCAGTAAGGAGGCACAGGACAGCAGTGACCAGTAAGGAGGCACAGGACAGCAACCAGCAGTAGGGAGCACAGGACAGCAACCAGCAGTAGGGAGCACAGGACAGCAACCAGCAGTAGGGAGCATAGGACAGCAACCAGCAGTAAGGAGGCACAGGACAGCAACCAGCAGCAAGATGGCACAGGATAGCAGTGAGCAGTAAGAAGGCACAGGACAGCCACGAGCAGTAAGGAGGCACAGGACAGCCATGGGCCATAAGGAGGCACAGGACAGCAGTGAGCAGTAAGGAGGCACAGGACAGCGGTGAGCAGTAAGGAGGCACAGGACAGCGGTGAACAGTAAGGAGACACAGGACAGCCATGACCAGTAAGGAGGCACAGGACAGCAGTGAACAGTAAGGAGGCACAGGACAGCAGTGAGCAGTAAGGAGGCACAGGACAGCGGTGAGCAGTAAGGAGGCACAGGACAGCTGTGAGCAGTAAGGAGGCACAGGATAGCAGTAACTAGTAAGGAGGCACAGGACAGTAGAGAGCAGCAAGATGGCACAGGACAGCGGTGAGCAGTAAGGAGGCACAGGACAGCGGTGAACAGTAAGGAGACACAGGACAGCCATGACCAGTAAGGAGGCACAGGACAACAGTGAGCAGTAAGGAGGCACAGGACAGCGGTGAGCAGTAAGAAGGCACAGGACAGCGGTGAACAGTAAGGAGGCACAGGATAGCAGTAACTAGTAAGGAGGCACAGGACAGTAGAGAGCAGCAAGATGGCACAGGACAGCGGTGAGCAGTAAGGAGGCACAGGACAGCGGTGAACAGTAAGGAGACACAGGACAGCCATGACCAGTAAGGAGGCACAGGACAACAGTGAGCAGTAAGGAGGCACAGGACAGCGGTGAGCAGTAAGGAGGCACAGGACAGCGGTGAGCAGTAAGGAGGCACAGGACAGCAGTAACTAGTAAGGAGGCACAGGACAGTAGAGAGCAGCAAGATGGCACAGGACAGCTGTGAGCAGTAAGGAGGCACAGGACAGCGGTGAACAGTAAGGAGACACAGGACAGCCATGACCAGTAAGGAGGCACAGGACAGCAGTGAGCAGTAAGGAGGCACAGGACAGCAGTGAGCAGTAAGAAGGCACAGGACAGCGGTGAGCAGTAAGGAGGCACAGGACAGCGGTGAACAGTAAGGAGGCACAGGATAGCAGTAACTAGTAAGGAGGCACAGGACAGTAGAGAGCAGCAAGATGGCACAGGACAGCCATGAGCAGTAAGAAAGCACAGGACAGCGGTGAGCAGTAAGAAGGCACTGGACAGCGGTGAACAGTAAGGAGGCACAGGATAGCAGTTAGCAGTAAGAAGGCGCAGGACAGCAGTGAGCAGTAAGGAGGCACAGGACAGCGGTTAACAGTAAGAAGGCACAGGACAGCAGTGAGCAGTAAGGAGGCACAGGACAGCAGTGAGCAGTAAGGAGGCACAGGACAGCGGTGAGCAGTAAGGAGGCACAGGACAGCGGTGAGCAGTAAGGAGGCACAGGACAGCGGTGAACAGTAAGGAGGCACAGGACAGCAGTGAGAAGTAAGGAGGCACAGGACAGCAGTGAGCAGTAAGAAGGCACAGGACAGCGGTGAGCAGTAATGAGGCACAGGACAGCGGTGAACAGTAAGGAGGCACAGGACAGCGGTGAACAGTAAGGAGGCACAGGACAGCAGTGAGCAGTAAGGAGGCACAGGACAGCAGTGAGCAGTAAGAAGGCACAGGACAGCAGTGAGCAGTAAGGAGGCACAGGACAGCGGTGAACAGTAAGGAGGCACAGGACAGCAGTGAGCAGTAAGGAGGCACAGGATAGCAGTAACTAGTAAGGAGGCACAGGACAGTAGAGAGCAGCAAGATGGCACAGGACAGCCATGAGCAGTAAGAAGGCACAGGACAGCGTTGAGCAGTAAGGAGGCACAGGACAGCGGTGAACAGTAAGGAGGCACAGGATAGCAGTTAGCAGTAAGAAGGCACAGGACAGCAGTGAGCAGTAAGGAGGCACAGGACAGCGGTGAACAGTAAGAAGGCACAGGACAGCAGTGAGCAGTAAGGAGGCACAGGACAGCAGTGAGCAGTAAGGAGGCACAGGACAGCGGTGAACAGTAAGGAGGCACAGGACAGCAGTGAGCAGTAAGGAGGCACAGGATAGCAGTGAACAGTAAGGAGGCACAGGACAGCGGTGAACAGTAAGGAGGCACAGGACAGCAGTGAACAGTAAGGAGGCACAGGACAGCGGTGAACAGTAAGAAGGCACAGGACAGCGGTGAGCAGTAAGGAGGCACAGGACAGCGGTGAACAGTAAGGAGGCACAGGACAGCGGTGAACAGTAAGGAGGCACAGGACAGCGGTGAACAGTAAGGAGGCACAGGACAGCGGTGAACAGTAAGGAGGCACAGGACAGCAGTGAACAGTAAGGAGGCACAGGACAGCGGTGAACAGTAAGGAGGCACAGGACAGCAGTGAGCAGTAAGGAGGCACAGGACAGCGGTGAGCAGTAAGGAGGCACAGGACAGCGGTGAACAGTAAGGACGCACAGGGTAGCAGTAAGCAGTAAGGAGGCACAGGACAGCAGTGAGCAGTAAGGAGGTACAGGACAGCGGTGAACAGTAAGGACGCACAGGGTAGCAGTAAGAAGGCACAGGACAGCAGTGAGCAGTAAGGAGGTACAGGACAGCGGTGAACAGTAAGGAGGCACAGGACAGCGGTGAACAGTAAGGAGGCACAGGACAGCGGCGAACAGTAAGGAGGCACAGGATAGCAGTGAACAGTAAGGAGGCACAGGACAGCGGTGAACAGTAAGGAGGCACAGGACAGCAGTGAACAGTAAGGAGGCACAGGACAGCGGTGAACAGTAAGGAGGCACAGGACAGCAGTGAGCAGTAAGGAGGCACAGGACAGCGGTGAACAGTAAGAAGGCACAAGACAGCAGTGAGCAGTAAGGAGGCACAGGACAGCGGTGAGCAGTAAGGAGGCACAGGACAGCAGTAAGCAGTAAGGAGGTACAGGACAGCAGTGAACAATGAAGGATGATCCTGCAGTTTTTTGTATTAAATGGTATCAAAAACTTTATTCCCAAAAAATTTTCCTAAAAATTGTCCATATCAGAACATCCAAGCAATATACAATTTGTTCTTTTCTACGCGTTTCAGACAATGATACATCCTTAATCCTGGAGAAAGCATCTATGGAACAGATCGCTGCTGACGTAGAGAATGGTACCCCCCTTACGGAGGATGGGATCTCTGATTATTGATGACTACTAGTGATGAGTGAGTGTGCTCCGATACGGTGTTATCTCAGCATGCTCACGTGTCTTCGGCGTGCTCTAATACTATGTTTGAGTCCCCGCGGCTACATGTCTCGCAGGTGTTTGACAGCCGCCTGCAACACGTGTAGCCGCCTGCAAATCCCTGCATGTGTTGTGAGTGTATAACACCGGCGAGACATGGAGCCACGGGGACAAGAACATAACACTCAGTCAGCAACCGAGCATGCTTAGATAACACTTATCGGAGCACGCGCGCTCATCACTAGTAATTACCAACATATGTGAGATGAATCCTGAAGCCAAACCCACTGGAAAATGGGGAAAAAAATCCAAGTGGGGAGAATTGTGAAATAAATTGTGACCTTGTGTGGGGACAGTGACCTTACCGTAGGATTCTGCTCATCGGTGCGATTACGGCGATACCAAACTTGTCCAGGGTTTGGGGTTTTTATTATTTTAGTGGTGAAAAAAAAATCAGAAGTTTGCAAAAATAAACATTTGGGGGGGTGATTGTGTCGCCATTTCCCGAGACCCGGAACGTTCCTCGTTCTGACGACGGAGCGGCACAGGAGCGGCCATGCGCTAATGTGTGATTTTAGATTGTCATTACTGTTATTTTTAGTGGGTGATTTGAACTTTTAGGTTGTTTTGTTTTTTTCAGATTTTCTTTTTTACTTTCTTCTGTACTTGTTAGTCCCTTTAGGGGACCTAAAGCTGCGATCATCTGAGCGCCTGTGACACATACACTCACGATAGTGAAAACCACGGTGTCCTGTGACACTCCGGGGTCTTCCGGCGGCTGACGGCTGCTATTCCAGGATCTGTTTCTCCAGTCGTTTTGTGTCTATGGATCCGTTGTGTGATACTATTTGTGTTTTCGTCGTTGTGTTTCTCTTCAGGCGCTGATCTCACATATCCTGGTAATTACCAATGATCAGAGCTCCCGTCCTCCATAAGGGGAGTACCATCCTCTACGTCAGCAGCGATCCGCATCATAGATGCTTTCTCCAGGATTAAGGATTTATCGTTGTCTGAAACGCGTGGAAACAAAGAAACTGCCTATTGCTTGGATCTTCTGGCATGGACCCGTATTAGGAAAGTGTTTTGGAACAAAGTTTTTTGATACTTTTTAATACAAGAAACGTCAGGATCATCCTTCATTGTTCTTTCAGTCTTTGGCCACATCGAGCAGGGGTGGCGTTTCCATGCCGAATCTACTCAGAAGCCTCAGTTTGGGGGAGATGGTCTATGTCAGCACAGGACAGCAATGCGTAATATGGGGCAAAGGACAACAGAAAGTAGTAGGGGGCACAGGACAACAGTGAGTAATAGGGGACACAGGACAACAATGAGTAATAGGGGACACAGGACAACAGTGAGTAATAGGGGACACAGGACAACAATGAGTAATAGGGGGCACAGGACAACAGTGAGTAATAGGGGGCACAGGACAACAGTGAGTAATAGGGGACACAGGACAACAGTGAGTAATAGGGGACACAGGACAACAGTGAGTAATAGGGAGCACAGGACAACAGTGAGTAATAGGGGACACAGGACAACAGTGAGTAATAGGGAGCACAGGACAACAGTGAGTAATAGGGGGAACAGGACAACAGTGAGTAATAGGGGGCACAGGACAGCAATGCGTAATATGGGGCAAAGGACAACAGAAAGTAGTAGGGGGCACAGGACAACAGTGAGTAATAGGGGACACAGGACAACAGTGAGTAATAGGGAGCACAGAACAGTGAGTAATAGGGGACACAGGACAACAGTGAGTAATAGGGGGCACAGGACAACAGTGAGTAATAGGGGACACAGGACAACAGTGAGTAATAGGGGACACAGGACAACAGTGAGTAATAGGGGGCACAGGACAACAGTGAGCAATAGGGGGCACAGGACAACAGTGAGCAATAGGGGGCACAGGACAACAGTGAGTAATAGGGGACACAGGACAACAGTGAGTAATAGGGGACACAGGACAACAGTGAGTAATAGGGGGCACAGGACAACAGTGAGTAATAGGGGACACAGGACAACAGAAAGTAGTAGGGGGCACAGGACAACAGTGACTAACAGGGGACACAGGACAACAGTGAGTAATAGGGGACACAGGACAACAGTGATTAATAGGGGACACAGGACAACAGTGAGTAATAGGGGACACAGGACAAAAGTGAGTAATAGGGGACACAGGACAAAAGTGAGTAATAGGGGACACAGGACAACAGTGAGTAATAGGGGGCACAGGACAACAGTGAGTAATAGGGGGCACAGGACAACAGTGAGTAATAGGGGACACAGGACAACAGTGAGTAATAGGGGACACAGGACAACAGTGAGTAATAGGGGACACAGGACAACAGTGAGTAATAGGGGACACAGGACAACAGTGAGTAATAGGGGGCACAGGACAACAGTGAGTAATAGGGAGCACAGGACAACAGTGAGTAATAGGGGACACAGGACAACAGTGAGTAATAGGGGACACAGGACAACAGTGAGTAATAGGGGGCACAGGACAACAGTGAGTAATAGGGGGCACAGGACAACAGTGAGTAACAGGGGGCACAGGACAACAGTGAGTAACAGGGGACACAGGACAACAGTGAGTAACAGGGGGCACAGGACAACAGTGAGTAATAGGGGACACATGACAACAGTGAGTAATAGGGGGCAAAGGACAACAGAAAGTAGTAGGGGGCACAGGAGAACAGTGAGTAACAGGGGACACAGGACAACAGTGAGTAATAGGGGACACAGGACAACAGTGAGTAATAGGGGACACAGGACAACAGTGAGTAATAGGGGGCACAGGACAACAGTGAGTAATAGGGGACACATGACAACAGTGAGTAATAGGGGGCAAAGGACAACAGAAAGTAGTAGGGGGCACAGGACAACAGTGAGTAACAGGGGACACAGGACAACAGTGAGTAATAGGGGACACAGGACACAAGTGAGTAATAGGGGACACAGGACAACAGTGAGTAATAGGGGACACAGGACAACAGTGAGTAATAGGGAGCACAGGACAACAGTGAGTAATAGGGGACACAGGACAACAGTGAGTAACAGGGGGCACAGGACAACAGTGAGTAATAGGGGGCACAGGACAACAGTGAGTAATAGGGGGCACAGGACAACAGTGAGTAATAGGGGCACAGGACAACAGTGAGTAATAGGGGGCACAGGACAACAGTGAGTAATAGGGGGCACAGGACAACAGTGAGTAACAGGGGGCACAGGACAACAGTGAGTAATAGGGGGCACAGGACAACAGTGAGTAATAGGGAGCACAGGACAACAGTGAGTAATAGGGGGCACAGGACAACAGTGAGTAACAGGGGACACAGGACAACAGTGAGTAATAGGGGGCACAGGACAACAGTGAGTAATAAGGGACACAGGACAACAGTGAGTAATAGGGGACACAGGACAACAGTGAGTAATAGGGGGCACAGGACAACAGTGAGTAATAGGGGACACAGGACAACAGTGAGTAATAGGGGACACAGGACAACAGTGAGTAATAGGGGACACAGGACAACAGTGAGTAATAGGGGACACAGGACAACAGTGAGTAATAGGGGACACAGGACAACAGTGAGTAATAGGGGACACAGGACAACAGTGAGTAATAGGGGACACAGGACAACAGTGAGTAATAGGGGACACAGGACAACAGTGAGTAATAGGGGACACAGGACAACAGTGAGTAATAGGGGACACAGGACAACAGTGAGTAATAGGGGGCAAAGGACAACAGTGAGTAATAGGGGACACAGGACAACAGTGAGTAATAGGGGGCACAGGACAACAGTGAGTAATAGGGGACACAGGACAACAGTGAGTAATAGGGGGCACAGGACAACAGTGAGTTATAGGGGGCACAGGACAACAGTGAGTAATAGGGGGCACAGGACAACAGTGAGTAATAGGGGGCACAGGACAACAGTGAGTAATAGGGGACACAGGACAACAGTGAGTAATAGGGGGCACAGGACAACAGTGAGTAATAGGGGACACAGGACAACAGTGAGTAATAGGGGACACAGGACAACAGTGAGTAATAGGGAGCACAGGACAACAGTGAGTAATAGGGGACACAGGACAACAGTGAGTAACAGGGGGCACAGGACAACAGTGAGTAATAGGGGGCACAGGACAACAGTGAGTAATAGGGAGCACAGGACAACAGTGAGTAATAGGGGGCACAGGACAACAGTGAGTAATAGGGAGCACAGGACAACAGTGAGTAATAGGGGGCACAGGACAACAGTGAGTAATAGGGGACACAGGACAACTGTGAGTAACAGGGGGCACAGGACAACAGTGAGTAATAGGGGGCACAGGACAACAGTGAGTAATAGGGAGCACAGGACAACAGTGAGTAATAGGGGGCACAGGACAACAGTGAGTAATAGGGAGCACAGGACAACAGTGAGTAATAGGGGGCACAGGACAACAGTGAGTAATAGGGGACACAGGACAACTGTGAGTAACAGGGGACACAGGACAACAGTGAGTAATAGGGGACACAGGACAACAGTGAGTAATAGGGGACACAGGACAACAGTGAGTAATAGGGGACACAGGACAACAGTGAGTAATAGGGGACACAGGACAACAGTGAGTAATAGGGGGCACAGGACAACAGTAAGTAATAGGGGGCACAGGACAACAGTGAGTAATAGGGGGCAAAGGACAACAGAAAGTAGTAGGGGACACAGGACAACAGTGAATAATAGGGGGCACAGGACAACAGTGAGTAATAGGGGGCACAGGACAACAGTGAGTAATAGGGGGCACAGGACAACAGTGAGTAACAGGGAGCACAGGACAACAGTGCGCAACAGGGGGCAAAGGACAACAGAAAGTAGTAGGGGACACAGGACAACAGTGAGTAATAGGGGGCACAGGACAACAGTGAGTAATAGGGGGCACAGGACAACAGTGAGTAATAGGGGGCACAGGACAACAGTGAGTAATAGGGAGCACAGGACAACAGTGAGTAATAGGGGGCACAGGACAACAGTGATTAATAGGGGGCACAGGACAACAGTGAGTAATAGGGGGCACAGGACAACAGTGAGTAATAGGGGGCACAGGACAACAGTGAGCAATAGGGGGCAAAGGACAACAGAAAGTAGTAGGGGACACAGGACAACAGTGAGTAATAGGGGGCACAGGACAACAGTGAGCAATAGGGGGCAAAGGACAACAGAAAGTAGTAGGGGACACAGGACAACAGTGAGCAATAGGGGGCAAAGGACAACAGAAAGTAGTAGGGGACACAGGACAACAGTGAGTAATAGGGGACACAGGACAACAGTGAGTAATAGGGGGCACAGGACAACAGTGAGTAATAGGGGACACAGGACAACAGTGAGTAATAGGGGGCACAGGACAACAGTGAGTTATAGGGGGCACAGGACAACAGTGAGTAATAGGGGGCACAGGACAACAGTGAGTAATAGGGGGCACAGGACAACAGTGAGTAATAGGGGACACAGGACAACAGTGAGTAATAGGGGGCACAGGACAACAGTGAGTAATAGGGGACACAGGACAACAGTGAGTAATAGGGGACACAGGACAACAGTGAGTAATAGGGAGCACAGGACAACAGTGAGTAATAGGGGACACAGGACAACAGTGAGTAACAGGGGGCACAGGACAACAGTGAGTAATAGGGGGCACAGGACAACAGTGAGTAATAGGGAGCACAGGACAACAGTGAGTAATAGGGGGCACAGGACAACAGTGAGTAATAGGGAGCACAGGACAACAGTGAGTAATAGGGGGCACAGGACAACAGTGAGTAATAGGGGACACAGGACAACTGTGAGTAACAGGGGACACAGGACAACAGTGAGTAATAGGGGACACAGGACAACAGTGAGTAATAGGGGACACAGGACAACAGTGAGTAATAGGGGGCACAGGACAACAGTGAGTAATAGGGGGCACAGGACAACAGTGAGTAACAGGGAGCACAGGACAACAGTGCGCAACAGGGGGCAAAGGACAACAGTGAGTAACAGGGGGCACAAGACAACAGTGAGTAACAGGGGGCACAGGACAACAGTGAGTAACAGGGGGCACAGGACAACAGTGAGTAAGAGGGGGCACAGGACAACAGTGAGTAATAGGGGGCACAGGACAACAGTGAGTAATAGGGGGCACAGGACAGTGAGTAATAGGGGGCACAGGACAACAGTGCGTAACAGGGGGCACAGGACAACAGTGAGTAATAGGGGGCACAGGACAACAGTGAGTAATAGGGGGCACAGGACAACAGTGAGTAATAGGGGGCACAGGACAACAGTGAGTAATAGGGGGCACAGGACAACAGTGAGTAATAGGGGACACAGGACAACAGTGAGTAACGGGGGACACAGGACAACAGTGAGTAATAGGGGGCACAGGACATCAGTGAGTAACAGGGGGCACAGGACAACAGTGAGTAACAGGGGGCACAGGACAACAGTGAGTAACAGGGGGCACAGGACAACAGTGAGTAACAGGGGGCACAGGACAACAGTGAGTAACAGGGGGCACAGGACAACAGTGAGTAATAGGGGGCACAGGACAACAGTGCGTAACAGGGGGCACAGGACAACAGTGCGTAACAGGGGGCACAGGACAACAGTGCGTAACAGGGGGCACAGGACAACAGTGCGTAACAGGGGGCACAGGACAACAGTGAGTAATAGGGGACACAGGACAACAGTGAGCAATAGGGGACACAGGACAACAATGAGCAATAGGGTGCACAGAAGAACGAGTAATGGGGGGCACAGGACAACAATTAGTCATTCTTGTAATTCCTGGAACAATTCTTATCTGCAAACTCTTTATAAAATACTCAGGGATGACATAACCACATTATCGTACATTATAACAAACCATCTCATCTAGTGATAAATAATAAGATAAAAAATTGTACAATACCATGTAGTGGATAAATAATATATAATATATAGTAAAGCGCCATCTAGTGTATAAATAGTAATGTGAACGAATAGCACTGCGACTTCTAGAAAGATGTCATCTGGTGAGAAAATAAGTATAATATTGCGCCATCTAGTGGACAATCATGAAAATGAGTCTAAATAGAATAGTCTCGTCTAGTGGATAATCGCAATAAAATAGCGCCATCTATCTGGTGAATTATCAGTATAGAATAGCGCCATCTATCTGGTGAATTATCAGTACAGATTAGCGCCATCTATCTGTTGAATTATCAATCATATAGAAAAGCCAACAATATAGAAGATAGTCAGTGCACACGAACACCATCTGTCTAAGGCCTCCTTCACACGACCTGGTGATTTCTGTACCGGAACAACCAGTAGGGTGAGATGTGTGGTCCGTGTCAGTGTGCCATCTGTATGTACGTATGTCACATCCGTGTTTACGTTTGCGGTCTGTGTTTCACATCCATGTGACAAGTACCGGTGCCTGGGAAGAAGCGGTACAGTTCACACTGATCCCACACGCCTGCTGCTGAAGGCCGCTCTCATCATAGTTGCCTGGTCTGAAATCAGCACGACCAGAAGACAATGAAGGGAGATGTATTCAGCACCCGCTGTGTACATAGTGTGTAAAATTAAGAATTAAACTTAAAAAGATGGCGTGGGCTCCCATGTTATTTTCATAACCAGCAGTGGGAAAGCCGACAGCTGGGGGCTGATGTTAATAATCGAGGACATGGGACAATGTCCCATAAGGTTTCCAGGTTATTAATAACAGCTCCAGCTGTTGGCTAAGCCTTTACTACTAAATATATGGGAAACTAAAAAAAAAAAAAACGATGCAGGGTCCCCCTATAAATTCTAACCAGCAAAGGCTAAACAGACAGCTGTGGGCTGATATTAAAAGCCCAGGAAGGGGCCAGAGATATTGACCCCCACACCCCAGGCTACCAACCATCAGCCCTCAGCCGTGCCAGGAAGGAATGGTGCATCCATAAGAAGTGTTCCCACACTCAGTTCACTGTGAGTGACCCGATGAACTGTGGTGACCTCTATGAGATCACCAACTAACACTGTGAAAACAGTGAAGTGAGCGTGTGAACACAGCTTCAGTGACCGGCAGTAACCTCTATGATATCACCGCTGGATATTAGGCATAAAGGTGAGTGTGAGTTTGTTTTGTATTCTTAAATAAATGTGTAAAACAGGGTGCTGAGCTTTATTTCACATAAAGGGTTTTATTCTCGCTATGTGTTTATTTACAAACTTAGTATGGGGTTAGTAATGAGGGCATCTTATGGACACCTCTAGATTACTAAACCCTAGGACTGAGGTCACCTGACAATACAAAGCTGACATCCACCCCAATACTATTACCCAACTTGCCACTGCACCAGGGCTAGTGGGAAGAGCGAGGCTAAGTGTCCGATTGGTACATATTATGGATGTGCCTTTTCTGGGGCAGCTGAGAGCTGATGTTAGTAGCCTGGGAGGGTGGGGGGGCAATATCTCTGGCCCTTTCCCAGGCTATTAATATCAGCCTACAGCTGTCTGTTCAGCCTTTGCTGGTTTGAATTTATAGGGGGACCCCGCGTTATTTTTTTCTTAGGCCCTCCATAAATTCACCAGTAAAGGCTGCGCAGACAGCTGCGAGCTGTTATTAATAACCTAAGAACCTTAAGGGATATTGTCTTTTGTCCCAGATTATTAATAGCCCCCAGCTTTTGGCTTTCACTCTGCAGGTTGTGAAAATGATTTGGAGCCCGCGCCATTTTTTTTCTTTATTTAATTCTTTATTTTACACAGAATGTACACAGCGGGTGCTGAATACACCTCACATCACTGTTTTTTGTCACTCTGATCAGGGAGACCAGGGAACAATGATGAGAGCTGCATTGAAGAGCCGGTCCATGGGAACAGCAAGAACTGTACGGCTTTTTCCCAGGTGCCGATACGTGTCACAATGATGTAATCTCTGTGTCATTAGTGTGCAGGTGTGCGGCACGCGGTTTGTCCGTGCTACGCAAAAAAAAAACTGACATGTCTGCAGGTTTTTCACATGGACCTGACATGTGCGTGCCACCATTATATACCGTGGCTATGCCTAAGTCCGTATTTGCGGCCCTTAAAACGTACCGCATAAGGACATAAAAATTGGACATGTGAAGGGGACCTAAGGGAAAGTCGGAATAGAATGGCTCCATCTAAACCCCAAAATAAAGACACACATAGAAGTATAAAAGCTCCTACATGTTCTGGACTGACAAGACAGTGGAAGCCTTCCACCGAGACACCTAAAAGACTCCATGATGGAACCCTGGGGGGAAAAGGGGGTCGACCAGGGGAGAGTGGCAGATACAGCAGTCTCTTACCTTTCTGCATATAGATATCTCTAATTTCCGGACAGATCAGCGCAGCAGAAATTCCTGCAGAGAGAAGAGAGGAGAGTCACTGTGAGAGGGGTCCTGCATACACTGCCATATGCAGCCCAAATAGTATGTGACCATATACATCAGCTGGGAGTGCAGAGGACGGGATCCTGCTGGGGGCTCTGCCAGGTCAAGACTTTCATTTAATGCACATATGTCAAACTCTGTCCTGCAGGGTGAATATATTTGGCCGGCGACGCCAGGCAGGTCCCTAGAGTATATTTGGCCTGCAACGCCGAATATACTCCTAAATGTCGATACAGTTCAAAGCAATGATGGAGGAGGGAGTCGGACGCTTAGTCTCTCTTCATTCCCCCTCTGCGTCTGACATCTCAGCGCAGCGGGAGCGATGACATCACTGCAGAGGATCTGAAGACACTATGAAGAGACTGTAGCAGTGAGGGTACCCGCAGAGTTGAGTATTCATTTTTTTAATGTGGGGACTATTATACTGTATGGAGCACTATGTGGGGCAATTATACTGTATGGAGCATTATGTAGGGCTAGTATACTGTATGGAGGACTATGTGGGACCATTATACTGTATGGAGGACTAAGTGGGGCCATCATACTGTATGGAGCACTATGTGGGGCCATTATACTGTATGGAGCACTAAGTGGGGCCATTATACAGTATGGAGCACTATGTGGGGCCATTATACTGTATGGAGCACTATGTGGGGCCATTGTACTGTATGGAGCACTAGGTGGGGCCATTATACTGTATGCAGCACTATGTGGGGCCACTATACTGTATGGAGCACTAGGTGGGGCCACTATACTGTATGGAGCACTAAGTGGGGCCATTATACCGTATGGAGCACTATGTGGGGCCATTATACTGTATGGAGCACTATGTGGGGACATTATACTGTATGAAGGACTATGTGGGACCATTATACTGTATGGAGCACTAGGTGGGGCCATTATACTGTATGGAGCACTATGTGGGGCCATTATACTGTATGACGGACTATGTGGGACCATTATACTGTATGGAGCACTATGTGGGGCCATTATACTGTATGAAGCACTAAGTGCGGCCATTATACAGTATGAGCACTATGTGGGACCATTATACCGTATGGAGGACTAAGTGGGGCCATTATACACTATGGAGCACTATGTGGGGACACTATACTGTATGGAGCACTAGGTGGGGCCATTATACAGTATGGAGCACTATGTAGGGCTATTATACTGTATGGAGGACTATGTGGGACCATTATACTGTATGGAGGACTAAGTGGGGCCATTATACAGTATGGAGCACTATGTGGGGCCATTATACTGTATGGAGCACTAAGTGGGCCATTATACAGTATGGAGCACTATGTGGGGCCATTATACTGTATGGAGCACTATGTGGGGCCATTATACTGTATGGAGCACTAGGTGAGGCCATTATACTGTATGGAGCACTAGGTGGGGCCATTATATTGTATGGAGCACTATCTAGGGCTATTATACTGCATGGAGGACTATGTGGGACCATTATACTGTATGGAGCACTATGTGGGGCCATTATACAGTATGGAGCACTATGTGGGGCCATTATACAATATGGAGCACTATGTGGGGACATTATACTGTATGGAGGACTATGTGGAGCCATTATACTGTATGGAGCACTATGTGGGGCCATTATACTGTATGGAGCACTATGTAGGGCTATTATACTGTATGGAGGACTATGTGGGACCATTACACTGGATGGAGGACTAAGTGGGGCCATTATACAGTATGGAGCACTATGTGGGGCCATTATAATATATGGAGCACTCTGTGGGGCCATTATACAGTATGGAGCACTATGTGGGGCCATTGCACTGTAAGGAGCACTAGGTGGGGCCATTATACTGTATGGAGGACTAAGTGGGGCCATTATACTGCATGGAGCATTATGTGGGGCCATTATACTGCATGGAGCATTATGTGGGGCCATTATACTGTATGGTGGTTTATGTGCAGCCTTTAATATTGTATGGAGCACTAGGTGAGGCCATACTACTGTATGGAGGACAATGTGGGGTCTTTTGTATGGAGTAGTATGTGGGGACCGTATACTGTATGGAGCACTATATGGGGTCTTTTATATTGTATGGAGCACTATGTGAGGCCATAATACTGTATGGAGGACAATGTGGGATCTTTTATACTGTATGGAGTACTATGTGGGGCCCGTATACTGTATGGAAAGTAGAGCAGAGCGTTGTTATAATGTATGGAGCACTACCACAAGAGGTAGTAAGGACAGACAATTTAACAGCTTTTAAAAAAGGTCCGGATGATTCCCTCAGTACACATACCATTGTGGATTATAGATAATTTAGTGACAAAAACGTATAATTAGTGGAGAAAGGTTGAACTTGATGGAGTGGGGTCTTCTTTCAACGTATGTAACTTTGTGTGTCCATTATACAGTATGGAGGGCTGTGTGATGATTACAGTTGGAGAATAATACTGTGATGGGGTCACCAAACTTTGTTGGGGAGATTAAGGGAGGGGCATACAGTAGGGTCATCATACCGTGTGTGGAGAAGAGCACTGTGGGGGTCTCATACTGTGTTTGGGGGCAT
The DNA here is from genome assembly GCF_039654945.1 of Dendrobates tinctorius. Lineage (NCBI taxonomy): Eukaryota > Metazoa > Chordata > Amphibia > Anura > Dendrobatidae > Dendrobates > Dendrobates tinctorius. The sequence goes on along the minus strand of NW_027361998.1, from coordinate 16,336,185 downwards.
TTTGTTTGCATCATACTTTATCTGTTTTATTCAAGGTTATTTTTTATCTTTTATTACATATTTATATTTCAGGCCATGGGGCCATATGTTTTTAACTGCTCTTACATAACATTATATTCCAATACTGTATTCTAAGATCTACTATTCAAATGTACTTTGTTCATGGGACAACCCCTCTAGTGTCCATATAAAGAACTTAATCGTTATATTTGATGATATTGAAAAACTCCCTCGATTGTAGACATTTTTTTAATAAATATCAAGGTTGGCAGCGACGTTGTCCAAGCTTTTAATTTTGGCCCTCGTCGTACTTGAGTTGGACATTCCTGATGGAACGATAATTGTGAAATCCCATGGAAGCTTCAGTACAGCGACGTCTACACTGTCCACTCCTTTATTCTTCCCTTTATAAATGGTGCTCTACCGTCACTGAGTGTAGAGATTCCCGCCTCTCTAATATTTCCATTGTCCATTCTCCAAGACACTGGACAAAATGCTCCTAGTTTTATATAGAAACCATTATCAGGCTGTTGTTGATGGATCTGTTGGTCTCAATTTTTCATTATATAACATTTTAACTATGTGCACACAGTATCTGAATCCACCACTGGGGGCACCGATGCAGCATAGAAATGACAAATGCAGTATACAGACTATGGAGGAAGCTCCACATAGTGGTGGATGTATACCTGTGTATGCAGTTATCTCCCTCTGCTGGTGGATGTATAAATCTGTATGTAGTGAGCTCCCTCTAGTGGTGGCTGTATATATCTGTATGCAGTTATCTCCCTCTGCTGGTGGATGTATAAATCTGTATGGAGGAAGCTCCACATAGTGGTGGATGTATACATGTGTATGCAGTTATCTCCCTCTGCTGGTGGATGTATAAATCTGTATGTCGTGAGCTCCCTCCAGTGGTGGCTGTATATATCTGTATACAGTTATCTCCCTCTGCTGGTGGATGTATAAATCTGTATGTAGTGAGCTCCCCCTAGTGGTGGCTGTATATATCTGTATGCAGTTATCTCCCTCTGCTGGTGGATGTATAAATCTGTATGGAGGAAGCTCGACATAGTGGTGGATGTATACATGGGTATGCAGTTATCGCCCTCTGCTGGTGGATGTATAAATCTGTATGTAGTGAGCTCCCCCTAGTGGTGGCTGTATATATCTGTATGCAGTTATCTCCCTCTGCTGGTGGATGTATAAATCTGTATGGAGGAAGCTCCACATAGTGGTGGATGTATACATGGGTATGCAGTTATCGCCCTCTGCTGGTGGATGTATAAATCTGTATGTAGTGAGCTCCCCCTAGTGGTGGCTGTATATATCTGTATGCAGTTATCTCCCTCTGCTGGTGAATGTATAAATCTGTATGGAGGAAGCTCCACATAGTGGTGGATGTATACATGGGTATGCAGTTATCGCCCTCTGCTGGTGGATGTTTAAATCTGTATGTAGTGAGCTCCCCCTAGCGGTGGCTGTATATATCTGTATGCAGTTATCTCCCTCTGCTGGTGGATGTATAAATCTGTATGGAGGAAGCTCCACATAGTGGTGGATGTATACATGTGTATGCAGTTATCTCCCTCTGCTGGTGGATGTATAAATCTGTATGTCGTGAGCTCCCTCCAGTGGTGGCTGTATATATCTGTATACAGTTATCTCCCTCTGCTGGTGGATGTATAAATCTGTATGTAGTGAGCTCCCCCTAGTGGTGGCTGTATATATCTGTATGCAGTTATCTCCCTCTGCTGGTGGATGTATAAATCTGTATGGAGGAAGCTCCACATAGTGGTGGATGTATACATGGGTATGCAGTTATCGCCCTCTGCTGGTGGATGTATAAATCTGTATGTAGTGAGCTCCCCCTAGTGGTGGCTGTATATATCTGTATGCAGTTATCTCCCTCTGCTGGTGGATGTATAAATCTGTATGGAGGAAGCTCCACATAGTGGTGGATGTATACATGGGTATGCAGTTATCGCCCTCTGCTGGTGGATGTATAAATCTGTAAGTAGTGAGCTCCCTCTAGTGGTGGATATGTATGTAGTGAGCTCCCTCCACTGGTGGCTATATAAATCTGTATGTAGTGAGCTCCCCCTAGTGGTGACTGTATAAATCTGTATGTAGTGAGCTCCCCCTAGTGGTAGCTATATAAATCTGTATGTAGTGAACTCCCCCTAGTGGTGACTGTATAAATCTGTATGTAGTGAGCTCCCCTAGTGGTAGCTATATAAATCTGTATGTAGTGAGCTCCCCCTAGTGGTGGCTGTATAATCTGTATGTAGTGAGCTCCCTCTACTGGTGGCTATATAAATCTGTATGTAGTGAGCTCCTTCTAATGGTGGCTGTATAATCTGTATGCAATGAGCTCCCTCTAGGGGTGGCTATACAAACCTGTATGTAGCGAGCTCCCCCTAGTCACGGCTATATAAATTTGTATGTAGTGAGTTTCCTCTAGTGGCGGCTGTATAAATCTGGATGTAATGAGCTCCCCTCTAGTGGTGACTGTATAAATCTGTAGGTAGTGAGCTCCCTCTAGTGGCGGCTGTATAAATCTATATGCAATGAGTGCCTTCTAGTGGTGACTGTATAAATCTGTATGTAGTGAGCTCCTCCTAGTGGTGGCTGTATAAATCTGGATGTAGTGAGCTCCCTCTAGTGGTGGCTGTATAAATCTGGATGTAGTGAGCTCCCTCTAGTGGTGCCTGTATAAATCTGTATGTAGTGAGCTCCTCCTAGTGGTGACTGTATAAATCTGTATGTAGTGAGCTCCCTCTAGTGGTGCCTGTATAAATCTGTATGTAGTGAGCTCCCTCTAGTGGTGGCTGTATAAATCTGTATGTAGTGCGCTACTCCTAGTGGTGGCTGTATAAATCTGTATGTAGTGAGCACCCTCTAGCGGTGGCTGTATAAATCTGTATGTAGTGAGCTCCCTCTAGTGGTGGCTGTATATATCTGTATGTAGTGAGCGCCTCCTAGAGGTGGCTGTATAAATCTGTATGTAGGGAGCTCCCTCTAGTGGTGGCTGTATAAATTTGTATGTAGTGAGCTCCCCCTAGCGGTGGCTGTTAAATTTGTATGTAGTGAGCTCCCTCTCCTGGTGGCTGTATAAATCTGTATGTAGTGAGCGCCCCCTAGTGGTGACTGTATAAATCTGTATGTAGTGAGCTCCCTCTAGTGGTGACTGTATAAATCTGTATGTAATGAGCTTCCTCTAGTGGTGGATATGTAAATCTGTATGTAGTGAGCTCCCCCTAGTGGCGGCTGTATAAATCTATATGTAGTGAGCTCCCTCCAGTGGTGGCTGTATAAATCTGTATGTAGTGAGCTCCCTCTAGTGGTGTGTTGTGAGTTCATTTTCCCCTTCATTACTGAGGCCCGAGGAACTCCCTCTTCTGGTAAAGAAAGGTAGTGAGCCTGATTGTCAAACACCTGAGGCTGATTATGATGACTGGCTGAGTGGAGTTACGGACTGGATATAAGGTTGCCGACGCCCTTCTGCCCTGCGGGTGATTTCTCTGTGGGATCCTTGGAGACCAGTCTGAATTCCTGCTCCTCTAAAGTTAAGTTTGCTGCTCGGCCTTTTGCTTTTGTGCTTTGACTTTGTTTTTGCTTTGTTTTTCTGGATTTCTGCCATTCCCTTCTGGGGTGTGCTGAATTCATTTAGCTCTGTCTTCTGAAAATACCTGAGTGCTGATTCAGTTTTTGAAGCCTAGCTGCTTCAGAGCCTTTTTCATATCAGCTGGTTGGCTTATGTCTTTGATAGGGTTTTGGCAGATTGCAGACAGCAGCCTTCCTGTCCTTTCCTATCTAGGTAGTTTTGGGCCCCGTCTTTGCTCAGTCTATCTTTCTGTCTGTGTTAGTATTTTCATCTTGCTTCACCGTCATTATATGTTGGGGGCTGCCTATTGCTTTGGGGTCTGCTCTGGGGCAGTTTAGATTTCCCCTTTCTTTCTTTAGGCTTATGTATTTCTCCGGCTGTGATCGAGGGGTCTAGGGCACCGTAGGAACCCCCCACGGCTACTGCTAGTTGTGTTGATAGGTTCAGGGGTCTGCAATCTGATAGTTGCCAACTTCTCTGGTTTTCTGGACTTAGCTTGTATTTCTGCTTTTGCCTCCTACGGTGACTCATTCATAACAGAATCACCCGCCTCACCGCAGATCCTAGGGTACTCAATAGCAGGAAAGAATTGTATCCCAAAAAAAAAAACGTGTGTATATTTTTTCCTCTATATCTGAGGCCGTAGGGGGAATTTTTTTTTTTCTCTCAATGGAGATAAAGCAATTGTCTGATCGTGTGGAGCAGCTCGCTACTGAAGTGCGGGGAATTTCCGCCTACCTTGCTCATTCACATGCTGTTGAACCAAAGATTCCTACACCTGATGTATTTTTTGGGGATCGGTCTAAATTTTTGAATTTCAAAAATAATTGTAAATTATTTTTTGCCTTGAAGCCTAACTCGTCAGGGAGCTCCGCGCAGCAGGTTAAAATTGTCATCTCTTTGCTGCGTGGCGATCCCCAGGATTGGGCGTTTTCTTTGAAACCAGATGATCCTATTCTGACTAATGTGAACGCATTCTTTCAAGCTTTGGGGTTGTTGTATGACGAACCTAATGCCATTGATCAGGCTGAAAAGACCCTGCTGGCATTGAGTCAGGGTCGTGATTCTGCAGAATTGTACTGTCAAAAATTCCGAAAGTGGGCAGTACTTACTACCTGGAATGATAATGCCTTGGCTGCTCTCTTTCGGAAGGGGTTGTCAGAAGCCGTAAAAGATACTATGGTGGGATTTCCTGTTCCCTCTGGTCTTGACGATTCTACGTCATTAGCCATTCAGGTTGATCGGCGTTTGCGCGAACGCAAAGCTGCATGAGAGGTGTTGCCACCTGTTGAACAAATGTCTGAACCTATGCAATGTGATAGAGTTTTTTCCAGAGAGCAGCGTCAGGAGTTCAGAAGGCGTAATAAGTTGTGTTTTTTCTGTGGAGATGCCTCTCATATTATTTCTGTCTGCCCTAAACGAGAGAAACGCTTTGCACACACGTTTTCTGTTGGGGGTGTTCAACCTAAGTTTCTTCTGGCTATTACTCTGATCTGCTCCCTGTCCACATTTTCCGCCAAGGCTTTTGTGGATTCGGGAGCAGCCCTAAACCTAATGGACTTGGATTTTGCTAAACGTTGTGGATTTCCGATGACACCTCTGCAGACGCCTATCCCTTTGAGGGGGATTGATGCTACTCCTTTGGCTAAAAATAAACCTCAGTTTTGGACCCAGGTGGTAATGCGGGTCGCCCCAGACCATCAAGAAAATTGCAGATTTCTGGTGTTGCATAATCTGCATGATACTATTGTTCTGGGGTTTCCCTGGTTACAGATTCATAATCCAGTTTTGGATTGGAAATCTGTGTCTGTGGTGAGTTGGGGTTGTCGGTGTGCCTTTAGTGAGGCTCCGCTGTTTTCCACCTCTCCTCAGTCGCATGATGTTCCTGATTATTTGGCGGACTTTTATGATGTATTTAGTGAGAATGAGTCTGCGTCTCTGCCTCCTCATAGGAGTTATGACTATGCAATTGAACTGAGCCCGGGGTGTAAATTTCCCAAGGGTCTGCTCTTCAATTTATCTGTACCCGAGCACGAGGCTATGCGATCCTATATTAAGGAGGCGTTGGAGAAGGGTCATATTAGACCATCCTCGTCACCCTTAGGTGCCGTTTTTTTTTTTTTGTAGCTAAAAAGGATGGATCATTAAGACCTTGTATTGATTATCGTGCCCTCAACAAAATTACTGTTAAATATCAGTATCCGTTACCCCTGATTTCTGATCTATTCTACAGAGTTAAAGGTGCTTGCTGGTTTACCAAGCTTGACCTCAGGGGGGCGTATAATTTTATTCGCATTAAGCATGGGGATGAATGGAAGACGGCGTTTAATACTCCGGAGGGACATTTTGAGTACCTGGTGATGCCTTTTGGGCTCACTAATGCCCCTTCTGTCTTCCAGTGCTTCATGAATGATATTTTCCGAGATTTTGTCGATACATTTTTGATTATCTATCTGGATGATATTTTGATCTTCTCCAAGGATTGGGATTCTCATGTGGAACATATTCGGACTGTGTTCCGGATCTTGAGGGAGAATTCCCTGTATGTCAAGGGATCTAAATGCCTTTTTGGAGTACAGAGGATTTCTTTTTTGGGATTTATTTTGTCCCAGTCAACTATTGAAATGGACCCGGCCAAGGTACAGGCCATTCACGATTTGGTTCAGCCCATTTCTTTGAAGGCCCTCCAGAAGTTTTTGGGTTTTGCTAATTTTTATCGGAAATTTATAGCAAAATTTTCTAGTATTGCCAAGCCATTGACTGATTTGACTAAAAAGGGTGCTGATGTGTTAAATTGGTCTCCGGAGGCTGTTTCTTCCTTTCAGGAGCTGAAGCGAAGATTCACCTCCGCCCCGGTTTTGCGGCAACCTGATGTCTCACTTACATTCCAGGTAGAGGTGGATGCTTCTGAGATTGGTGCAGGAGCTGTTTTGTCCCAAAAGGATCCTGTAACATCTAAAATGAATCCCTGTGCTTTCTTTTCCCGAAAGTTCTCTCCATCTGAACGTAACTATGATGTGGGGAATAGGGAACTGTTGGCCATGAAATGGGCATTTGAGGAGTGGAGACATTGGTTGGAGGGAGCTAAGCATCAAGTCGTGGTCCTCACTGACCACAAGAATTTGATTTACCTAGAGTCGGCTAAGCGCTTGAACCCTAGACAGGCTAGGTGGGCCTTGTTTTTTACATGTTTTGATTTTGTGGTTTCTTTTCTTCCTGGAACAAAGAATGTCAAGGCAGACGCCCTCTCTAGGAGCTTCCTTGCTGATTCTCCTATGGTAACCAAGCCTGCTACCATCTTAGGCGAAGGGGTAGTTCTTTCTGCCATCTCGCCCGATTTGAGACGTGCTCTGGAAGAGTTCCAGGAGGACAAACCTGAGCGTTGTCCCAGTGGAAAGTTGTATGTTCCTGACCAGTGGAAGAAGAGAGTGATGTCTGAAGTTCATTGCTCTGCTTTGGCTGGTCATCCAGGTATTTTTGTTACTAGAGATCTGGTGAGTCGGTTTTTTTGGTGGCCCTCCTTGTCTCGTGATGTCAGGAATTTTGTGCAGTCCTGTGGGACGTGCTCCCGGTCTAAATCGTGTTCTCGCTCTAGTGGGTTGTTGATGCCTTTGCCTGTCCCCAAGAGGCCATGGACCCATATTTCAATGGATTTCATCTCTGATATGCCTGTCTCTCAGAGGATGACTGTTATTTGGGTGATTTGTGATAGGTTCTCTAAGATGGTTCATCTTGTATCACTCCCTAAGTTGCCATCTTCCTCTGAGTTGGTGCCCCTGTTTTTACAACAGGTGGTTCGTTTGCACGGGATTCCTGAGAACATTGTATCTGACAGAGGAGTGCAGTTTGTGTCTAGATTTTGGAGAACTTTCTGTTCCAGGCTGGGAATTCAGTTGTCCTTCTCCTCTGCTTTTCACCCTCAGACCAATGGGCAGACAGAGAGAACAAACCAGACCTTGGAGTCATATTTGAGATGTTGTATTTCTGCTGATCAGGATGATTGGGTTTCATTTTTGCCCTTGGCCGAATTTGCTTTGAATAATAGAGCTAGTTCTGCCACTTTGATGTCACCTTTTTTTTTGTAACTTTGGGTTTCATCCTCGATTTTCTTCAGGGCAGGTGGAGCCCTCTGCCTGCCCAGGTGTTGACACTGTGGTGGAGAGAATGCACCAAATCTGGGACCAAGTGGTGGATAAGTTCTCTCTCTCCCAGGAGAAGGCCCAGCGGTTTTCCAACCGACATAGGACCATTTGTCCCCAGTTTAAGGTTGATGATATGGTGTGGTTATCATCAAAAAATATTGCTATGAAGGTGGCTTCTCCTAAGTTTAAGGCTAGATTTATTGGACCTTACAAGATTGTGGAGATTTTTAATCCGGTCTCTTTTCGTTTGGCTCTTCCTGTCACATTTAAAATCCATAATGTGTTCCATAAATCTTTGTTGAAGAGGTTTGTTGAACCTGTTGTTCCGGGGGTGGAACCTCCAGACCCTGTATTGGTTGAAGGTAACATGGAGTATGAGGTAGAGAAAGTACTGGATTCCTGTCTGGCTAGACGGAGACTCCAGTATTTGGTTAAGTGGAAGGGTTATGGTCAGAAGGATAATTCCTGGGTCTCTGCCTCTGATATTCATGCCAAACGATTGGTGCGTGCCTTTCATCGGGCTCACCCTGATCGCCCTGGTGGCGTAGTTGAGGGTTCGGTGACCCCTCCTCAAGGGGGAGGTACTGTTGTGAGTTCATTTTCCCCTTCATTACTGAGGCCCGAGGAACTCCCTCTTCTGGTAAAGAAAGGTAGTGAGCCTGATTGTCAAACACCTGAGGCTGATTATGATGACTGGCTGAGTGGAGTTACGGACTGGATATAAGGTTGCCGACGCCCTTCTGCCCTGCGGGTGATTTCTCTGTGGGATCCTTGGAGACCAGTCTGAATTCCTGCTCCTCCAAAGCTAAGTTTGCTGCTCGGCCTTTTGCTTTTGTGCTTTGACTTTGTTTTTGCTTTGTTTTTCTGGATTTCTGCCATTCCCTTCTGGGGTGTGCTGAATTCATTTAGCTCTGTCTTCTGAAAATACCTGAGTGCTGATTCAGTTTTTGAAGCCTAGCTGCTTCAGGGCCTTTTTCATATCAGCTGGTTGGCTAATGTCTTTGATAGGGTTTTGGCAGATTGCAGACAGCAGCCTTCCTGTCCTTTCCTATCTAGGTAGTTTTGGGGCCCCATCTTTGCTCAGTCTATCTTTCTGTCTGTGTTAGTATTTTCATCTTGCTTCACCGTCATTATATGTTGGGGGCTGCCTATTGCTTTGGGGTCTGCTCTGGGGCAGTTTAGATTTCCCCTTTCTTTCTTTAGGCTTATGTATTTCTCTGGCTGTGATCGAGGGGTCTAGGGCATCGTAGGAACCCCCCACGGCTACTGCTAGTTGTGTTGATAGGTTCAGGGGTCTGCAATCTGATAGTTGCCAACTTCTCTGGTTTTCTGGACTTAGCTTGTATTTCTGCTTTTGCCTCCTACGGTGACTCATTCATAACAGTGGTGGCTGTATAAATCTGTATGCAGTGAGCTCCCTCTAGTGGCGGCTGTATAAATCTGTATGTAGTGAGCTCCCTCTAAGTTGTGGCTGTATAAATCTGTATGTAATGAGCTTCCTCTAATGGTGGATAAGTAAATCTGTATGTAGTGAGCTCCCCCTAGTGGCGGCTGTATAAATCTATATGCAGTGAATGCCCTCTAGTGGTGGCTGTATAAATCTGTATGCAGTGAGCTCCCTCTAGTGGCGGCTGTATAAATCTGTATGAAGTGAGCTCCCTCTAGTGGTGGCTGTATAAATCTGTATGTAGTGAGCTCCCTCTAGTTGTTGCTGTATAAATCTGTATGTAATGAGCTTCCTCTAGTGGTGGATATGTAAATCTGTATGTAGTGAGCTCCACCTAGTGGTGGCTGTATAAATCTATATGCAGTGAATGCCCTCTTGTGGTGGCTGTATAAATCTGTATGCAGTGAGCTCCCTCTAGTGGCGGCTGTATAAATCTGTATGAAGTGAGCTCCCTCTAGTGGTAGCTGTATAAATCTGTATGCAGTGAGCTCCCTCTAGTGGTGGCTTTATATATCTGTATGCAGTGAGCTCCCCCTTAGTGGTGGCTGTATAAATCTGCATATAGTGAGCTACTCCTAGTGGTGGCTGTATAAATCTATATGCAGTGAATGCCCTCTAGTGGTGGCTGTATATATCTGTATGCAGTGAGCTCCCCCTAGTGGCGGCTGTATAAATCTGTATGTAGTGAGCTCCCCCTAGTGGTGGCTGTATAAATCTGTATGCAGTGAGCTCCCCCAAGTGGTGGCTGTATAAATCTATATGCAGTGAATGCCCTCTAGTGGCGGCTGTATAAATCTGCATATAGTGAGCTCCCCCTAGTGGTGGCTGTATAAATCTGTATGTAGTGAGCTCCCCCTAGTGGTGGCTGTATATATCTGTATGCAGTGAGCTCCCCCTAGTTGTGGCTGTATAAATCTATATGCAGTGAATGCCCTCTAGTGGCGGCTGTATAAATCTGCATATAGTGAGCTCCCTCTAGTGGCGGCTGTATAAATCTGCATATAGTGAGCTCCCTCTAGTGGTGACTGTATAAATCTGTATATAGTGAGTTCCCTCTAGTGGTGGCAGTATAAATCTATATGCAGTGAGTGCCCTCTAGTGGTGGCTGTATAAATCTATATGCAGTGAGTGCCCTCTAGTGGTGGCTGTATAAATCTGTATGCAGTGAGTGCCCCCTAGTGGTGGCTGTATAAATCTATATGCAGTGAGTGCCCTCTAGTGGTGGCTGTATAAATCTGTATGTAGTGAACTCCATCTAGTGGTGACTGTATAAATCTGTATATAGTGAGTTCCCTCTAGTGGTGGCTGTATAAATCTATATGCAGTGAGTGCCCTCTAGTGGTGACTGTATAAATCTATATGCAGTGAGTGCCCTCTAGTGGCGACTGTATAAATCTGTATGTAGCGAGCTCCCCTAGTGGCGGCTGTATAAATCTGTATGTAGTGAGCTCCCTCTAGTGGTGGCTGTATAAATCTATATGCAGTGAGTGCCCTCTAGTCGCGGCTGTATAAATCTGCATATAGTGAGCTCCCCCTAGTGGTGGCTGTATAAATCTGTATGCAGTGAGTGCCCTCTAGTGGTGGCTGTATATATCTGTATGCAGTGAGTGCCCTCTAGTGGTGGCTGTATAAATCTGTATGCAGTGAGTGCCCTCTAGTGGTAGCTGTATAAATCTATATGCAGTGAGTGCCCTCTAGTGGTGGCTGTATAAATCTGTATGTAGTGAACTCCATCTAGTGGTGACTGTATAAATCTGTATATAGTGAGTTTCCTCCAGTGGTGGCTGTATAAATCTATATGCAGCGAGTGCCCTCTAGTGGTGACTGTATAAATCTATATGCAGTGAGTGCCCTCTAGTGGTGACTGTATAAATCTGTATGTAGCGAGCTCCCCTAGTGGTGGCTGTATAAATCTGTATGTAGTGAACTCCATCTAGTGGTGACTGTATAAATCTGTATGTAGTGAGCTCCCTCTAGTGGTGACTGTATAAATCAATATGCAGTGAGTGCCCTCTAGTGGCAGCTGTATAAATCTGTATGTAGTGAGCTCCCTCTAGTGGTGGCTGTATAAATTTGTATGTAGTGAGCTCCCCCTAGTGGTGACTGTATAAATCTGTATATAGTGAGTTCCCTCTAGTGGTGGCTGTATAAATCTATATGCAGTGAGTGCCCTCTAGTGGTGGCTGTATAAATCTATATGCAGTGAGTGCCCTCTAGTGGTGACTGTATAAATGTGTATGTAGTGAGCTCCCCCAGATATTTAGCTTATTACTTGTAATAATTTGGGCTGAATATTTTGGATTTCACTCTAAGTAAGTTGTGCTGTGTGACTGGAATGTATCCTTGGGATTACACTGAAATAGCAGAAGAAGCCTGGAGGGTTCCTATAGATTGAGGTACATTTCTATAAGCCGACTTGCAGCATTGACCGCTGATCAGTCACATGTAGGCTGATTGGCGGTCATGTAAATGACTGTACTTTCCATGTGCACAGAGAAAATCGGTACAGATGGTCACACCTGTCAGGAGAATGCACTGGTTACAGCGGAAGATAAGCTGCCGAGTACGATCAATTTTGAAATCATTTCACCTAACGAACGCACGCTCTGCTCATTTCTCAGGAGATTTGCAGACTTAATGAGTATCAGAAACTGAGCTACATACCAAGGGCTGGTGAGGAACCGGGGAGCAGGAGTTGTCACCCAGATTCCAGAGCACTAAGAAAAAGGTGAGAAGAATTCGGCGCCATCATAGACAGCAAGCAAAAGAACGGGAGATGTTGTAATTCTGTGGACAGGGGGCTGATGATCGCACAGCTCTGGTCACTGTCATACAGGAGACCCCTGTCCTGCTCTGCACCACTCGCACTCCACATTACTGATAAAGGTGCAGAATATTCATAAGGGGAACGTCATCACACAAACTCCAAAATAACACATCACAACCACAAGAAAGGCAATAGCGCTGTAAGATCTACAAGATACACAGGTGTGAGAGCGTGAGATGACGACACTGCGCCCCGCATACACCATGGCCGCTTCCAGCACAGCAGGCTCACACCTGTAGGATCTGCCCGAGAAGGAGCACTGCAGCACCCGGCAGGTGAAGGATGACTCACGACAGAATGTCACACATTCGCGACAACAAAAAAGGATTTCTAATCCCGTCTTACAGGTTAAAGGCGCAGCGCAAAAGGTCTCTAGAAGTCCTATAACCAGGACTGGGTCTCACTGGTCGATAACTCCAACTTCCATGAGTACTAGAATAACTAAAACTGAATACCCTCCGTCCAGCATGGTGGAGAGGAGCAGTGGTCGCACATGTGTGACGTATCTCCAATCCAAACCTAGGCGTGTGTACCTGAACATTTCTGTTCCCGTGTTCTCGCTTGTACCTTCTGCAGTCAGGGTTCCTGGACGAGGTGACCTACACCAAGGAGCCTCCACAGCAATGTGTCCACCACCAGGAACTACCAGCAGCTCACCAGAAGTGTCCATGTTTACGAGGTCTCGTCCTTGGTTACGGAGACACTGTGTGTATTCTCTGCTAACTCCAAGGTGCTCTTGATGATACAGGAGGATATTTATAGAGAGGGAGTAGGGAATACACAGAGCGATACACAAGGAGATACAGTATTAGTACTGACCCCACAAAGAAACATCACGGATATAGGAAGGAAAGGCTACAAAGGGTTATTGTCCAGGGCACTAGATCGGCAATGTGTATTTTCCCATGGGTGTACTGATCTGTTGCTCCCTAATATCAACCATTTTATAATGTAGCGAGAATGCTGGAAATGATGCAAATCACTAATACAAGAAGATGAGTAAAGTAACAAATGTTCTGCAGGAGGCTCACAAAGCTCCAGGAATGTTCCCCAGCTCCCCGGACTGGAATGTCCTCACACATTGTCTATGTTGTCCTCGCGCTCTCCCTCGTGTCACTACAAACATGACTCCGCTCAGAACAGGTAACAATACACACTGTGTACACAAGCAGCCTCCGGCTGTGATCGCACACCTCACCCTGCAACCACTCACAGAGTATACAGCACACAGGCTGGAATGGCGAGAAACCCACAATATATCATATCACCATTATCATACTGTATATTACCTACTGTTCAGGGGGAGGATTAAGGAGAAGTCCAGGTTTTCTTTGTAAAAGACCAAAGTAAGTTATGGTGAAGTTCCTTCATAAACTGAGCCCCCCAGAGATGTCTTACAAGCTGAACTCCCAGAGATGCCCTACAAACTGAGCCCCCCCACCAAATATCCTACAAATTGAGCTCCCCAGACCCCAGAGGTGCCTTATAAGCTGAGCTCCATAGGTGCCCTATAAACTCAGCACCCCATGGATGCCGTACAAACTGAGCCCCCAGAGATGCCCTACAAACTGAGCCCTATGCCCTACAAACTGAGCCCCCAGGAATGTCCAATAAACAGCTCCCAGACCGGAGACATGTCTTCCAAGCTGAGCACCATAAGTGCTCTATAAACTGAGACCCACAGGTATGCTTTACAAACTGAGCCCCTAGAGGTGCCCTACAAGCAGAGCCCCCAGAGGTGTACTACAAACTGAGCCCTCCAGTGGTACCCTAAAAGCTGAGCCCCCAGAGGGGACCTACAAGTGAACCCCCCAGAGGGGCCCTACAAGCAGAGCTCCCAGAGGTGTCCTACAAGCTGAGCCCTCCAGTGGTACCCTACAAGCGGATCCCCCAGAGGGTCCCTACAAGTGAAGCCCTCCAGAGGTGCCCTACAAGCTGAGCCCCCAGAGGTGCCCTACAGGCAGAGCTTGCAGAGGTGTCCTACAAGCTGAGCCCTCCAGTGGTACCCTACAAGTTGAGTCCCCAGAGGGGCCCTACAAGTGAAGCCCTCCAGAAGTACCATACAAGCATAGCACCCAGATGTGCCCTACAAGCAAAGCACCCCAGATGTGCCCTACTAGCTGAGCCCTCCAGTGGTGCCCAAGCTGAGCCCCTAGAGGTGCCCTACAAACTAAGCTCCCAGAGGTGCCCTACAAACTAACCTCAAAGAGGTGCCCTACAAGCTGAGCCATGCAGCGATCACCTGCAAACAGAGTCATCCATGTGTCCCCTGTATACAGTTACCCAAAGGTCCCCTACAAACAGTGCCACTTAGAGAAATACTATGAATAGAGCCACCCAGAGTTGTCCTACAAGCTGAGCCCTCCAGTGGTGCCCTACAAGCTGAGCCCTCCAGTGGTGCCCTACAAGCTGAGCCCCAGAAGTGCCCTACATGCTGAGCCCCTAGAGGTGCCCTACAAACTGAGCTCCCAGAGGTGCCCTACAAGCTGAGCCCCAGAAGTGCCCTACATGCTGAGCCCCTAGAGGTGCCCTACAAACTGAGCTCCCAGAGGTGCCCTACAAACTGAGCCCCCAGTGGTGCCCTACAAGCTGACCCTTAAGTCCCAATCATATGGCGCCACTCAAAGAGCCCCTACAAACAGTGCCTCCCAAAGGTCATCTACAGACAAAGCCACCCAGAGGATCCTAAAAATTGTGTCACCTAGAAGTCTCCTCTAAATAGTGCTATACAGAGGTCCCTTATAAACAGCACAACCAGAGGCCCCCTATAAAGCGAAACACCAAAAGTCCCCTAAAATAAGTGTCAGTCAGAAGTCTCCTATAAACAGTGTTAGCCAGACACCCTATAAACAGTATGAGGTAGTCATTCCCAATAGACAGAGTCCGATTAGGATCCCCTATTATTCGGTCAGAAATCTTGATATACCCCACATATACTGGTAGGGGGGTGTCCCCCTTTACACTCCTCAGTGTCATTTTGGACCATTTACACTACAATCCCATAAAGACATCTTGGAATTGGCGCCTTTTACTGGTGCACATGGAATTAACCCTTCACATGCAAAACTGGTCCCTGGATGGCAGCCATGAGTTTCTTCTGACTCAGCATTTGCATCACGTACAGTCAAGAATGTCAGCAGTGGGCTTCATTCATTACTGATACCCGATGCACTGACCGCAATCATTACTACAAATACAGGGTCAATAATCAATGGAAGGTAAAAAACACGCTGCAAACCGCAACCCTCCGACAGAAACAGAGATATACCGATGCCTGGGATACAGCATGCCTAAGCACTAAACCTGGGGTATAGAACAAGACACACAAAGTGGGGTACAGGAAGCCGAAGCACCAAAACCTGGGGTATAGAACATGATACCCAAACTGGCGTACAGGAAGCCGAAGCACCAAAACCTGGGGTATAGAACATGACACCCAAACTGGCGTACAGGAAGCCGAAGCACCAAAACCTGGGGTATAGAACATGACACCCAAACTGGCGTACAGGACGCCAAAGCACCAAAACCTGGGTTATAGAACATGACACCCAAACTGGGGTACAGCACGCCGAACCACCAAAACCTGGGGTATAGAACATGACACCCAAACTGGGGTACAGCACGCCGAAGCACCAAAACCTGGGGTATAGAACAAGACACACAAAGTGGGGTACAGGAAGCCGACGCACCAAAACCTGGGGTATAGAACATGACACCCAAACTGGCGTACAGGACGCCGAACCACCAAAACCTGGGGTATAGAACATGACACCCAAACTGGCATACACGAAGCCGAAGCACCAAAACCTGGTGTATACAACATGACACCCAAACTGGAGTACAGCATGCCGAACCACCAAAACCTAGGGTATAGAACATGACACCCAAACTGGGGTACAGCACGCCGAACCACCAAAACCTAGGGTATAGAACATGACACCCAAACTGGGGTACAGCACGCCGAAGCACCAAAACCTGGGGTATAGAACATGACACCCAAACTGGTGTACAGGACGCCAAAGCACCAAAACCTGGGGTATAGAACATGACACCCAAACTGGGGTACAGCACGCCGAAGCACCAAACCTGAGGTATAGAAGATGACACCCAAACTGGGGTACAGCTCGCCGAAGCACCAAACCTGAGGTATAGAAGATGACACCCAAACTGGGGTACAGCACGCCGAAGCACCAAAACCTGGGGTATAAAACATGACACCCAAACTGGCGTACAGGAAGCCGAACCACCAAAACCTGGGGTATAGAACATGACACCCAAAATGGGGTACAGCACGCCGAAGCACCAAAACCTGGGGTATAGAACATGACACCCAAACTGGGGTACAGCACGCCGAAGCACCAAACCTGAGGTATAGAAGATGACACCTAAACTGGGGTAGAGGATGCTGAAGCAACAAAACCTAGGGTATAGCACAAGATACCCAAACTAGGGTACAGCACGCCAAAGCACCAAACCTGGGGTATAGAAGATGACACCCAAACTGGGGTACAGGACACTGAAGTACCAAAACCTGGGGTATAGACCAAGATACCCAAACTGGGGCACAGGACGCCGAAGCACCAAATCTGGGGTATAGAACATGACACCCAAACTGGCGTACAGGAAGCCGAAGCACCAAAACCTGGGGTATAGAACAACAAGACACCCACACTGGGGTAGAGGACGCTGAAGCACCAAACCTGGGGTATAGAACAACAAAACACCCAAACTGGTGTACAAGATGCCGAAGCACCAAAACCAGGGGTATAGTACAACAAGACACCCAAACTGAGATACAGGACACCAAAGCACCAAAACCTGGGGTATAGTACAACTAGGCACCCAAACTAAGGCCCAGGATGCCGAAGCACCAAAACCAGGGGTATATTACAACAATCTGCGAAGCACTAAAACCTGGGGTATAGTACAACAAGACACCCAAAGTGGTGTACAGGACACCGAAGCATCAAAACCTGGTGTACAGTACAACAAGACACCCTAAGTGGGATACAGGACGCCAAAGCACCAAAACCTGGGGTATAGAACATGACACCTAAACTGGGGAAGAGGATGCTGAAGCAACAAAACCTGTAGTACAAGATACCCAAACTGGGGTACAGGATGCCAAAGCACCAAACCCTGGGGTATAGAACAACAAGACACCCTCACTGGGGTACAGGACGCTGAAGCACCAAACATGGGGTATAGAACAAGACACCCAAACTGGTGTAGAGGATGCCGAAGCATCATAACCTGGGGTAGAGAACATGACACCCAAACTAGAGTAGAGGACACCGAAGCACCAAAACCTGGGGTATAGTACAACTAGGCACCCAAACTGGGGTACAGGACGCCGAAGCACCGAAACCTGGGTTATAGTACAACAAGACACCCAAACTGGTGTACAAGATGCCGAAGCATCAAAACCTGGGGTATAGTACAACAAGACACCCAAACTGGGGTAGAGGATGCTGAAGCAACAAAACCTAGGGTATAGCACAAGATACCCAAACTAGGGTACAGCACGCCAAAGCACCAAACCTGGGGTATAGAAGGTGACACCCAAACTGGGGTACAGGACATTGAAGTACCAAAACCTGGGGTATAGACCAAGATACCCAAACTGGGGCACAGGACGCCGAAGCACCAAATCTGGGGTATAGAACATGACACCCAAACTGGCGTACAGGAAGCCGAAGCACCAAAACCTGGGGTATAGAACAACAAGACACCCACACTGGGGTAGAGGACGCTGAAGCACCAAACCTGGGGTATAGAACAACAAAACACCCAAACTGGTGTACAAGACGCCGAAGCACCAAAACCAGGGGTATAGTACAACAAGACACCCAAACTGAGATACAGGACACCAAAGCACCAAAACCTGGGGTATAGTACAACTAGGCACCCAAACTAAGGCCCAGGATGCCGAAGCACCAAAACCAGGGGTATATTACAACAATCTGCGAAGCACTAAAACCTGGGGTATAGTACAACAAGACACCCAAAGTGGTGTACAGGACACCGAAGCATCAAAACCTGGTGCACAGTACAACAAGACACCCTAAGTGGGATACAGGACGCCAAAGCACCAAAACCTGGGGTATAGAACATGACACCTAAACTGGGGAAGAGGATGCTGAAGCAACAAAACCTGTAGTACAAGATACCCAAACTGGGGTACAGGATGCCAAAGCACCAAACCCTGGGGTATAGAACAACAAGACACCCTCACTGGGGTACAGGACGCTGAAGCACCAAACATGGGGTATAGAACAAGACACCCAAACTGGTGTAGAGGATGCCGAAGCATCATAACCTGGGGTAGAGAACATGACACCCAAACTAGAGTAGAGGACACCGAAGCACCAAAACCTGGGGTATAGTACAACTAGGCACCCAAACTGGGGTACAGGACGCCGAAGCACCGAAACCTGGGTTATAGTACAACAAGACACCCAAACTGGTGTACAAGATGCCGAAGCATCAAAACCTGGGGTATAGTACAACAAGACACCCAAACTGGGGTAGAGGATGCCAAAGCACCAAAATCGGGGGTATAGAACATGACACCCAAAGTGGGGTAGAGGATGCCGAAGCACCAAAATCTGGGGTAGAGGACACCGAAGCACCAAAACCTGGGGTAGAGAACATGACACCCAAACTGGGGTACTGGACACCGAAGCACCAAAACCTGGGGTATCGAACTAGGCACCCAAACTGGGGTACAGGACACCGAAGCACCAAAGCCCGGGGTATAGTTAAAGACACCCAAACTGGGGTGCAGGACGCCAAAGTACTAAAACCTGGGGTAAAGTACAACAAGACATCCAAACTGCAGTACAAGACGCCAAAGCACCGAAACCTGGGGTATAGTACAACAAGACACCCAAACTGGGGTACAGGACCAGAAATGAAAACCTGGAGGACAGGATATCGAAACACCAAAACCTAGTACGAAACACCGAATCCGGGGGAACAAGACATCAAAACACCAGAACCTGAGCTACAGGAAAATGTGACACTGATTCCTGGGGTACAGGATGTCACACCAATACCAGGTGTACAGCACATCACACCACCAAAATCTAGGGTACCGGAAAATGTGACAATGATTCCTGAGGAACAGGATAATAACTTATGGTACAGGATCACACTCGATGCACAGAATAATGACGCTGAAACTTGGGGTACAGGATAGTGACTGTCATGATCCCAGTGCAGGTTTTGACCTTCACACCTGGGCTTAATCATTGTAGCCTCTCTTTGGTTCAGGTAGAGCTTTTTATTACCCTGAGATACTCCAATGCCTGTCAGTTATACTTTTGCCTTTGGCCGAGTGTGGTGACCCCTGTGTGCCTGTTCGTTGTCTTATAGCTAGCTTATATGGTTCTGATCCAGTTCTGTCCCTCGTTGTGAGTTTGCCGGTTGATTCTGTACTGTATATATGCTTCTCTGGTTTCTGACTTCTTGGCTACGTCCTGACTATCTGTTCTGTCTAATCCTTTGGTAATTGTTGTGCTATATCGTGCTTTGACCCCGGCCTGATCTGGTTTATTTCCCTGTCTATGCCAATTAGTAACTTTGTCCCGTAGTTACCATTCTAGGAGTTTTCCTGCAGCTCCTAGCTCTCGGGAGTTTAAGCCATGCCCCCAGCAGTCACGTGCTTCAGGTCCTGCTGGTCCAGCACGCATCTTCTCTGCTGCTGCCCGCTCCACAGGTATCTCTGAGCACAGGTTGTCTTACTCAGGACACGCGCACAGGCTCAGTGAGCAAGTGCAGTGCAGTGTTCCTGACAGTGACACTGACAGAGTACAGGATAATTACACTAACACCCTGGGTGCATGATAATGACGCTGACACCCATGGTACAAAATAATGACACTGACACTAAGAATACAGCATATGACACTTACACTCGGAGTACGAGATAATGACGCTGACACTCTGGGTGCAGGATAATGACACTGACACTCTGGGTGCAGGATAATGACACTGACACTTGGGGTACAGGGTAATGACACTGACACTCGGGATACAGGGTAATGACACTGACACTCGGGATACAGGATAATGACGCTGACACTCGGGGTACAGGATAATGACACTGACACTTAGGGTACAGGAGAATGACACTGACACTTAGGGTACAGGATAATGACGCTGACACCCAGGGTACAGGGTAATGACGCTGACACTCGGGGTACAGGATAATGACGCTGACACTCGGAGTACAGGATAATGACGCTGACACGCGGGGTACAGGATAATGACGCTGACACTCGGAGTACAGGATAATGACGCTGACACTTAGGGTACGGGATAATGACACTGACACTCGGGGTACAGGGTAATGACACTGACACTCGGGGTACAGGGTAATGACACTGACACTTAGGGTACGGGATAATGACACTGACACTTAGGGTACAGGATAATGACACTGACACTCGGGGTACAGGATAATGATACTGACACTCGGGGTACAGGATAATGATACTGATACTTGGGGTACAGGATAATGACACTGACACTCGGGGTACAGGATGACACTGACACTCGGGGTACAGGAAAATGACACTGACACTCAGGGTACAGGATGACACTGACACTTAGGGTACAGGATAATGACACTGACACTCGGGGTACAGGGTAATGATACTGACACTTAGGGTACAGGATAATGACACTGACACTCGGGGTACAGGATAATGATACTGACACTTAGGGTACAGGATAATGACACTGACACACGGGGTACAGGATAATGATACTGACACTCGGGGTACAGGATAATGATACTGACACTCGGGGTACAGGATAATGACACTGACACTCGGGGTACAGGATAATGACACTGACACTCGGGGTACAGGATAATGACACTGACACACGGGGTACAGGATAATGACACTGACACTTGGGGTACAGGATAATTACACTGACACTCGGGGTACAGGATAATTACACTGACACTCGGGGTACAGGATAATTACACTGACACTCGGGGTACAGGATAATGACACTGACACTCGGGGTACAGGATAATGACACTGACACTTGGGGTACAGGATAATGACACTGACACACGGGGTACAGGATAATTACACTGATACTCGGGGTACAGGATAATGACACTGACACTCGGGGTACAGGATAATGACACTGACACTTGGGGTACAGGATAATGACACTGACACACGGGGTACAGGATAATGACACTGACACTTGGGGTACAGGATAATGACACTGACACTCGGGGTATAGAATGGTAGAGTTGGAAGGGACCTCCTGGGCCATCTGGTCCAACCCCCTGCTCAAAGCAGGATTCGCTAAATCATCCCAGTCAGATGTCTGTCCAGCCTCTGTTTGAAGACTTCCATTGAAGGAGAACTCACCACTTCTCATGGCAGCCTGTTCCACTCATTGATCACTCTGTCAAAAAGTTTTTTCTAATATCTAATCTGTGTCTCCTCCCATTCAGTTTCATCCCATTGCTTCTAGTCTTTCCTTGTGCAAATGAGAATAAAGTTGATCCTTCTACAATGTGACAGCCCTTTAGATATTTGTAGACAGCTATTAAGTCTCCTCTCAGTCTTCTCTTTTGCAAACTAAACAATCCCAAATCCTGCAACCTTTCCTCATAAGACAGGGTTTGCAGACCGGCCACCATTCTGGTCGCTCTTTTCTGAACTTGCTCCAGTTTGTTGATGTCTTTTTTAAAATGTGGTGCCCAAAACTGGACACAATATTAAAGATGAGGTCTGACCAAAGAGGAGTAGAGGGAAATAATGACTTCACGTGATCTAGACTGTATGCTTCTGTTTATACATCCTAGAAGTGCATTTGCCTTTTTTGCTGCTGCATCACACTGTTGACTCATATTCAGTCTGTGATCTATTAGTATACCCAAGTCTTTTTCACATGTGCTGTCACTTAGCCCTATTCCTCCCATTCTTTATATGCTTTTTTCATTTTTATTGCCCAGATGTAGTACTTTGATTTTTCCCTGTTAAAAACCATTCTGTTAGGTGCTGCCCACTTCTCCAGTTTATTTATATCTTTTTGAATCCTCTCTCTCTCTTCTCTAGTATTAGCTATCCCTCCTAGCTTTGTGTCATCAGCAAATTTAATCAGTTTACCCTCAATTCCTTCATCTAAATCGTTGATAAAGATGTTGAACAATACAGGGCCCAGGACAGAGCCCTGTGGTACCCCACTTGAGACATTCTTCCAACTGGATGTGCAGCCATTTACGACCACTCTTTGGGTCCGATCACTAAGCCACTTATGAATCCACCTAACAGTTGCCTTGTCCATTCCATACTTAGTCATTTTTTCAATAAGGATTGTATGAGATACTTTGTCAAATGCTTTGCTGAAGTCAAGACATACTATATCTACAGCATTTCCTTGATCCACCCAATCAGTGATTCCGTCATAGAAGGAAATTAAGTTAGTCTGACATGACTTATCAGTTACAAACCCATGCTGACTCTGTTTAATCACTTCATTCTTATCCAGGTACTGACATACATGTTGTTTAATAATTTGTTCAAAGATCTTTCCTGGTATAGAAGTCAGACTCACTGCCTATAGTTGCCTGGGTCCACCTTCTTCCCCTTTTTGAAGATAGGAACATTTGCTCTTCTCCAGTCTTCTGGCACTTCTCCTGTTCTCCCATGATTTTCAAAGATTATGGAGAGGGGTTCAAAAATTTCTTCTGCTATCTCCTTCAGTACTCTGGGGTGTAATTCATCTGGACCTGGAGACTTGAATTCATTTAGGTTAGCTAAGTGTTTCCTCACTATCTTTCTGTTTATAGATATCCTGGATTCTTCTATTCCCTTAATAGGACAGTGAAGAACAGTTGATGTTACATTTCCTTTCTGAGAGAAAACAGATGCAAAATAGGAATTTAAAAGTTCGACCTTCTCAACATCCTGTCCTGTCTTACCATTTCATCATTTTCATCCAGTAAAAATCCTATAGCATCTTTGACTTTTCTTTTACTTTTGACAAATCCCCAAAATCCTTTATTATTGCTTTTGACATCTCTTGCAAGCCTCAATTCATTTTCAGCTTTAGCTAATCTGATTTGTGCCCTGCAGGTTCTGCAGACAGCATTATATTCTTCTTTAGATATGCCTCCCTCTTTCCATTTTATAAACATTTCTTTCTTCCTTTTTAGCATGTGCTTAAGTTCTGTGTTCATCCATCATGGTTTCCTTAAATGCTTCCTATTCTTCCCTCTTTTCGGAATTGTTAATGATTGTGCTTTGAGAATTTCATTTTTCAAGATTTCCCATCCTTCCTGGACATTTTTGTCTTTAAGGATATCCAGCCATTGGATCCCTCCAATTCTCTTTCTGAATCCCTTAAAATCTGCCTTTCTGAAATCTAACCTTGAAGTCTGAGTCTTCACAGGTCTTCCGCCTCTAGTTATCCAAAATTCTAAAATAGCATGGTCGCTACCTCCTAGGGTCCCATCCACTTTTACCTCCTCGACCATTTCCTCCTTGTTTATAAGGATTAGATCCAAGGTAGCAGTTCCCCTTGTTTTCTCCCCTACCTTTTGGAAGATAAAGTTCTCAGCGAGAGGATAAGAATTTCCTTGACCTGTTAGTTTTGCCTGAGAGAGATTCCCAACAAATGTCGGGATAGTTGAAATCTCCCATGACAACTATGTCATATTTTTTGGAGAACTTGGCCATTTGATGCATAAAGAGTTCATCCATATCTTCAGCTTGCACAGGCGGCCTGTAGTAAATGCCTACAATGGTGTCCTTTCCATTGTTCTGTCCTTGTATTCTTACCCAAACAGATACCACAGAACTCCCAGTCTCTGAAGCTTGGATCTCTGTGCAGATATACATGTTTCTAACATACAATGCGACACCTCCTCCTCGTTTATCAAGTCTGTTTCTTGCAAATAAGTTGTATCCTTCTAGTCTTGTATTCCAATCATGTGTATCGTCCCACCAAGTTTCAGTGATTCCAATGACATCATATTTGTTTTCCTGTGTTAGTAGTTCCAATTCTCCTTGTTTGTTGCCTATGCTTTGTGCATTAGTATAGAAACATTTTAGTTTGTGGTTGGTTTCTCTTTCTCCAATATTTTTATTAATTAGATTCTTTCGTCTTTGTTCTTCCTTTCCACTTCTAATAGCAGAGTTCTCAATAGCATTTGTCAGGTGTATGGCTTTTTCTGGTCTTTTGCTTCCCTTCCCATGTTGTTCTAGTTTAAAGCTCTCCTTACAAGTGTAGCAAGGCGACTTCCAAATACATGTTTTCCAGTCTTCGTAAGGTGCACCCCATCTCTAGCAAGTAGTCCATCATAAAAGTAATTCACTCCGTGATCCAGAAATCCAAATCGTTGCTGACGGCACCATCGACGTAGCCAGTTGTTCACCTGCAGAATCTTATTCCACCTCCTTGTTCCATGGCCATCCACTGGGAGGATGGAAGAGAAGACCACCTGCGCTCCCATAGGAAACATGTGACCCAGAGAAGCAGGAGGATCAGGAGGCAGTCAGCACCCATACTGCTCAGGAACCAGTACCAGGCTCTCACGCAGGAAAACAATGAAGAAATACATCAGGATAAGACTTTGCCAACAAACAGCAACCTTGTACGCCCTCAGAGTCCTCCTGGACGGAGAAAGAAAAATGTTGTGAAGAAGAAACGGAGAGTGGTGGTCATGGGGGATTCCCTGTTGAGAGGAGCAGAGGCCGCTATCTGCAGACCGGATATAACTTCAAGAGAAATGTGCTGTCTTCCAGGTGCAAAAATTAAAGAGGTGTCTGACAGGATATCAGGACTCTTCAGACCTACAGATGACTACCCATTCCTGCTACTACATGTGGGGACAAATGACACCGCAAGAAACGACCTGGAAACCATCTGCAGAGACTTTGAAGACTTCTATATAGTGTAATGACGCTGACACGTGGGGTATAGTGTAATGACGCTGACACGCGGGGTACAGGATAATGACGCTGACACGCGGGGTATAGTGTAATGACGCTGACACGCGGGGTATAGTGTAATGACGCTGACACACGGGGTATAGTGTAATGACACTGACACTGGGGTACAGGATAATGACACTGACACTCGGAGTACAGGATAATGACACTGACACTCGGGGTACAGGATAATGACACTGACACTCGGGGTACAGGATAATGTCACTGACAATTGGGGTACAGGATAATGACACTGACAGTTGGGGTACAGGATAATGACACTGACAGGGTACAGGATAATGACACTGACAGGGTACAGGATAATGACACCGACACTCGGGGTATAGTGTAATGACACTGACACATGGGGTATAGTGTAATGACACTGACACGCGGGGTATAGTGTAATGACACTGACACGCGGGGTATAGTGTAATGACACTGACACGCGGGGTATAGTGTAATGACACTGACACTTGGGGTATAGTGTAATGACACTGACACGCGGGGTATAGTGTAATGACACTGACACGCGGGGTATAGTGTAATGACACTGACACGCGGGGTATAGTGTAATGACACTGACACACGGGGTATAGTGTAATGACACTGACACACGGGGTATAGTGTAATGACACTGACACATGGGGTACAGTGTAATGACACTGACACGCGGGGTATAGTGTAATGACACAGATACGCGCGGGGTATAGTGTAATGACACTGACACACGGGGTATAGTGTAATGACACTGACACATGGGGTACAGTGTAATGACACTGACACGCGGGGTATAGTGTAATGACACAGATACGCGCGGGGTATAGTGTAATGACACTGACACACGGGGTATAGTGTAATGACACTGACACATGGGGTACAGTGTAATGACACTGACACGCGGGGTATAGTGTAATGACACAGATACGCGCGGGGTATAGTGTAATGACACTGACACATGGGGTATAGTGTAATGACACTGACACACGGTGTATAGTGTAATGACACTGACACACGGGGTATAGTGTAATGACGCTGACACGCGGGGTATAGTGTAATGACGCTGACACGCGGGGTATAGTGTAATGACACTGACACATGGGGTATAGTGTAATGACACTGACACACGGGGTATAGTGTAATGACACTGACACTCGGGGTATAGTGTAATGACACTGACACGCGGGGTATAGTGTAATGACACTGACACGCGGGGTATAGTGTAATGACACTGACACGCGGGGTATAGTGTAATGACACTGACACGCGGGGTATAGTGTAATGACACTGACACACGGGGTATAGTGTAATGACGCTGACACGCGGGGTATAGTGTAATGACGCTGACACGCGGGGTATAGTGTAATGACACTGACACACGGGGTATAGTGTAATGACACTGACACACGGGGTAATGTCTCTTAGCAAGTGACTGATCATTGGGGCTGGTGGATTCCAGCTGACGGTCGCATGCAGTAAATATCTAGTAATGTGGATAATCATCATCCTGTGACACAGGTGAAGGTATGAAGCCACTTACCTGGACGGAGGGTGCAGCCCCTGCTGCCGTGACTGGGTGACCCCTGTGGACGGTGTTACTATGGGACCAGGAATGTGCCGTCAGTGGTCGCAAAGTAAACTACTAGAGAAGCAGAACTGATTGGGGAGGGGGCACATACATATTCAAGGACACTGGGTACGGGGGGCTCTGATGGCGGTCATGGCCCTCGGGGTGGTGGTCCCCCGGCCTCAGACAGCAGAAGCATTATTCTACTGCGCACTGGACACATCAGCCATGTTTAGCTCATACCTCCTCCCCGGGGTCACATACTTTCCTGGTAACATGTTATTGTACAGGATGCGCTGTTACATTGTATTTAGTGTTCCCGCATCAGATCCAAGGACGGCAGCCCCTCCCGGGGATCCAGCTCAGGATGGGGGCGAATCTGCCAGCTCATCACATTCCTGGTGACACCAGCGAGCGTGGACCAGAATCATTAATGAGACTGTAGACTGCCCCTACTGGTGACCTCCATCCCGTAACATGGCAGGAGGCCACAGTCACACTGCACAACACCTCGTATGGATGAGTGCCGGAGCAGAAGATATACCGGATCATCACACATCATAGAAAGGTGGAGAGGCGTCAGAGCAGGAGACAACTGTACGTCAGGTTCCTCCTCGCTATGAGGCCTGGACCTCATGACACAACTGGCAGCCAATCATGCTCATTGCGGCCTCCATAGATCGGCCTCATTTTTCTCATCATCGATCAGATGATATCAGGGGGGATCTGGAAACAAGTCATCACTTCCAGCCTCCAACCATTGCTGCCCGACCATTATCTGATGGCTTTGGCATTAGGGTCTCTACTGTTATGAAGGGGGCAAAATACAATGGATGGTGGCACGTAGTGGTGTAATGAAAAAGTGGGGGTGCAATCACTCCCGGCCTGGGTCCTGGAGACTAGGGGGTCCAAAAGGTCTAAATGAAGCACATACAGTGGGGAAAACAAGTCTTTAGTCAGCCACCAATTGTGCAAGTTCTCCCCCTTATAAAGATGAGAGCGGCCTGTAATTGACATCATAGGTGACCACAACTATGAGAGTCAGAATGAGAAAACAAATCCAGAAAATCACCTTGTCTGATTTTGGAAGATTTATTTAGCAAATTATGGTGGAAAATAAGTATTTGGTTATTAACAAAAGTTCATCTCAATATTTTGTTATATATCCTTTGTTGGCAATGACAGAGGTCAAACGTTTTCTGTAAGTCTTCACAAGGTTGGCCCACACTGTTGGTGCTATGTTGGCCCATTCCTCCGTGCAGATCTCCTCTAGAGCAGTGATGTTTTGGACCTGTCGCTGGGCAACAAGGACTTTCAAATATCTCCAAAAGTTTTCTATGGGGTTGAGATCTGGAGACTGGCTAGGCCACTCCAGGACCTTCATATGCTTCTTACGAAGCCACTCCTTCATTGCCCTGGCGGTGTGCTTGGGATCATCATCATCCTGAAAAACCCATCCACGTTCATTTTCAATGCCCTTGCTGATGGAAGGAGGTTTTCACTCAAAATCTCACGATACATGGCCCTATTCATTCTTTCATGTACATGGATCAGTCGTCCTGGTCCCTTTGCAGAGAAACAGCCCCAAAGCATGATGTTGCCACCCCCATGCTTCACAGTAGGTAAGGTGTTCTTTGAATGCAACTCAGCATTCTGTCTCCTTCAAACACAATGAGATTTGTTTCTAAAAAAACAGTTCTACTTTGGTTTCATCAGACCATATGACATTCTCCCAATACTCTTTTGGATAATCCAAATGCTCTCTAGCAAACTTCAGAGGGGCCCGGACGTGTACTAACTTAAGCAGGGGACACATCTGACACTGCAGGATCTGAGTCCCTGGCGACGTGGTGTGTTATTGATGGTAGCATTTGTTACGGTGGTCCCAGCCCTATGCAGGTCATTCACTAGATCCCCCCATATTGTTCTGAGATTTTTGCTCACCGTTCTTGTGATCATTTTGACCCCACGGGGTGAGATCTTGCATAGAGCCCCAGATGGAGGGAGATTATCAGTGGTCTTGTATGTCTTCCATTTTCTTATTATTGCTCCCATAGTTGATTTCATCACACCAAGCTTCTTGCCTATTGCAGATTCAGTCTTCCCAGCCTGGTGCAGGGCTACAATTTTGTTTCTGGTGTCCTTCGACAGCTCTTTGGTCTTCACCATGGTGGAGTTTGGAGTGTGACTGTTTTAGGTTGTGGACAGGTGTCTTTTATACTGATAACAAGTTCAAACAGGCGCCATTACTAGAAGTAATGAGTGGAGGACAGAGGAGCCTCTTAAAGAAGAAGTTACAGGTCTGTGAGAGCCAGAAATCTTGCATGTTTTTAGGTGACCAAATACTTATTTTCCACCATAATTTGAAAAATAAATCTTACCAAATCAGACAAGGTGATTTTCTGGATTTGTTTTCTCATTTTGACTCTCATAGTTGTGGTCTACCTATGATGTCAATTACAGGCCTCTCTCATCTTTTTAAGTGGGAGAACTTGCACAATTGGTGGCTGACTAAAGACTTTTTTTGCCCCACTGTAAAAACACTATAACAATTAAAGACCTGTGTTAATTGGGGACCATGTGGTAGATTCTACATTAGGGCCCACAAGTTTCAAGTTACGCCACTGGTGGCACGTGTCACATCCACATGTTGCCAGCAGAGCATCGTCCCATTACACTCCACAACATTGTTCCACATCACTGATCAGCAGCTTGTCTTCTTCCTATGGGGCATTCTGGTGCCATTTATTCCTCTGGTAAGTGATCTACCCATCTGTCCAGATGGTGGAAAACAGGACTCAGACAGAACCATTTTTTTCCATCCCTCCCAAGTTCCGCTCCAAAACTACCACACCCCACAAGACCAAACAGATATCGGGAACACTCCACCAAACTCACCGTATATCGGTAATATCTCATAAGACATGCCATATAACACCAACAACCTGCAAGACCCTCAGCATACCAAGAAAACTCCAACAAGAGCAGCCGTACACGGGGAACACCTCAGAAGACCTTCTATATACCAGCAATACCTCGGAAGACATGACATATAATGGAAACACCCCATAAGCTCCTCAGTATACCAAGAGCAGCCCAAAAAATCCGCCGTAACCTGAGAACGCCTCAGAAGACATGACATATAATGGAAACACCCCATAAGCTCCTCAGTATACCAAGAGCAGCCCACAAGACCCGTTGTACACCGGGAACACCTCAGAAGACATGTCATGTACCGGCAGTACCACGGAAGACAAGCCATAACAGGAACACCATGTAAGACCCTCTGTATACTAAGAGCACCCCACAAGACCCACCGTACACTGGGAACACCTCGGAAAACCTGTCATATACTGGCAATACCTAAGAAGACATGCCATATAACAGGAACACCTTGTAAGACCCTCAGTATACTAAGAGCACCCCACAAAACCCGCTGTACACCGGGAACACCTCGGAAGACCTGTCATGTACCGGCAATACCTAAGAAGATATGCCATATAACGGGAACACCCTGTAAGACCCTCAGTATACTAAGAGCACCCCACAAGACCCGCCGTACACCGGGAAGACCTCGGAAGACCTGTCATGTACCGGCAATACCTCGGAACACATGCCATGACAGGAACACCATGTAAGACCCTCTGTATACTAAGAGCACCCAACAAGACCCGCCATACACCGGGAACACCTCGGAAGACTTGTCATGTACCGGCAATACCTAAGAAGACATGCCATATAACGGGAACACTTTGTAAGATCCTCAGTATACCAAGAGCACCCAAACAAGACCCACCGTACACCGAGAACACCTCGGAAGACCTGTCATGTACCGGCAATACCTCGGAAGACATGCCATGACAGGAACACCATGTAAGACCCTCTGTATACTAAGAGCACCCAACAAGACCCGCCATACATCGGGAAACACCTCGGAAGACCTGTCATGTACCGGCAATACCTAAGAAGACATGCCATATAACGGGATCACCTTGTAAGACCCTCAGTATACCAAGAGCACCCCACAAGACCCGCCGTACACCGAGAACACCTCAGAAGACCTGTCATGTACCGGCAATACCTAAGAAGACATGCCATATAACGGGATCACCTTGTAAGACCCTCAATATACCAAGAGCACCCCACAAGACCCGCCATACACCGAGAACACCTCGGAAGACCAGTCATGTACCGGCAATACCTAAGAAGACATGCCATATAACGGGATCACCTTGTAAGACCCTCAGTATACCAAGAGCACCCCACAAGACCCGCCCTACACTGGGCACACCTCACAAGACCCGCCCTACACTGGAAACTCCCCTCAACACACACAATGTTGGAGACATAATAATTTGGCCCTTGTAAGTCATTCACATCCTTACTCGTGCTAATTTTTCCTCCTTTTAAACACATCAACTTCAAGAACTGTCTGCTCACTTTCTGATAATTCCACCACTGATCGGCACAGGTAATCACTGATATAAAAGTCTACACACCCCTGATAAAATGCCAGGAAAAATTAAAGTTAAAAAAAATATATATATTTCATGTTGCCCATAATCTGTATAAATCCAGTGAGAAACACTGTGAAATCATTTTCAGGGGGAATTAAAAAAAAACTACAATAATGTGGCTGCATAAGTGTGCACACCCTTCTATAATTGGGGATGTGGCTGTGCTCAGAGTCAGCCACTTTTCCCCCCGTGTTACATAGTAGTCAGCGCTCGGTCACCGTCATTTACAGCGATTCTGATTGACCCCAAAGAAAGTGTCGCTGTTCTAAGATGATTTTCCAGACATTTTCTCGTCAGAAAAAATGCTGACAACACAGCAAAGGATCTGACTGTGGAAAGTTACCAGTCGGTAGAAAGTAAAAAAAAAAAAAACATTTCCCAGCATTAGATCTACCTTGGACACTGTGAAGACATCATCAATAAGTGTCTGAAATTTGGCACAGCAATGACATTACCTAGAACAGGACGTCCCTCAAAAACTGATGAAAACACAAGAAGAAAATTGGTCCGGGAGGCGGAAAGAGACGGAAAACAACATTAAAGGAGCTGCAGGAATTTCTGGCCAGTCCTGGTTGTGTCCTGCATGTGACAACAATCTCCCATATTATTCATAAGTCCAGCCTGTGGTGTTGGGGGACAAGACGGAGCGTTCTATTACAAAGAAAACATCCAAGCCTGGCGATGTTCTGCCAAAGTCCCCATATCTGCTAAAAACATGTGGGGAACGTGTTATGTCTGATGAGACCAAGGGAGAACTTTGTGACCAAGGATTCCAAAAAGTGCAACGCGACCTCAAATCACCAAAAGAACGGCTTCAGTAGAAGAAGATGGAAGTTCTGGAACGGCCGAGTCCAGACCTGAAACCCAATGACAATCACTGGTGACCTGAAGAGGGCGCTGTACACAGGAGATGCCCCTGCAATCTGTGGTGACCTGAAGAGGGCGCTGTACACAGGAGATGCCCCCGCAATCTGACAGAGGAGGATTCGGCAATGCTCGCCAATTACTGATAGACACTGACCAAAAAAGACTGACCGCTGCCAGAAATTCACAGGAGGCTGCCACAAAATATCAGAGTAGGGTGTGCAGATTTAGCTTAGTTATTTTCTTCTCTTTTCCGGTTTGTTTCTCACTGGATTTGTTAAGATTAAAGGGCAACAATAAAGGTGTGAAAAGTTCTTTTTGGTAGAATTTTCTATATGATAAATTCTGGCATTTTAACAGGGGTGTGTGGACTTTTTATATCCACTGTATATCACCAAGCAGAGGTTTATGGCTGATCAATGCACATCCCACTGCCTGGAATCACACTCCTCTCCTGAAATCCTCTGTGCTCCATCACTGGTAAATATTAGGCTACCTGTAATGTGGGATCCTGGCGCTGACACCATGAACGTGAAGCCCCCGGGCACCTGACGGGAGCAATGTGGTGCTGCCACCGCTGATCGCCTGACACAATGTTACTGGAGATGGAGATACTGTTCTCTTCAACGATAGCCAAACCTGACCGGAGACAGTCAGCAGGCTGGTATTTTAGGAAAAAGCCCCTTTTTCCCTCAGTCCCTAACCTCAACAGAATACTGGCAGCATGTGTAGCAGCAGCAGCCTGTATTCCGCAGATCACACTGTGTGGTCACCTCCTCCGGGATATGGCTCCAGAGTTACAATTATCCTATAAGTGCAGCTTTGGATGTGAATGGAGTATACAAAGTATCTCATGATCAGTACCACCAAAGATGACTGCATCTATTCACGCCAGTCAGTACATCCCCCGTATACACTGTCTCCGGTGCTGTCCCGGATCGCCGTCTGCACAGGATCTGCAGGGTCATCACCATCATCAGATCCGCACACAATGCTGGGGATTATCCTTCCATAGAGCCGGGAGCAGCACTGAATCCGGTAGAAGCTTCTCCACTATTCACACTCAGATCAGCAGCTTCCCCCCCATGTGATCGGATTGTGAGCTCTTCAGTCCAGGATCTCAAAGGCTCCAGAGCAGCAAGTCAAAGGCCATGCCAAAACAGCAGAGCAGGTGACCCAATGTGGGCAAACACAGGGCTGACGAGGAGCTTGTGGGACCCAATGCAAAACAACAGGTGTGATAATGTAAGGAGGTGGACTGTCGCAGCATTCCTTTCCCTGCAGACACCAATTGCGTTATGTAATGTGAACTGTGCTGTGTAATGAGTATGGTGTAATGTGCTAATAATGTGTAGTTTGACCGTAGGAATAGTCGGCGTTAATAATTGGGACTAGCCCACCGTGGGAAGAGCCGAGTTAGAGGGAAAATTACTTTTTCCTGTTAGAAAGGGAAATGAGCTCTAGAGTGCATAGTGAGTGGACGATGAGATTCAAGGTGGCCATTGCCGCAGTCTGGGGTGACTCTAAGTGAAAGGAAACCAAAGAAAAGGGATAACGAGATCCGAATTACGAGTGACTAAGAGATAGATTGACCTTTTCAGAAACCAGTCCGAGAAGAGAACACCTAACCACCACGAGACCCCGAGCTTATAACGCCGAAAGGCATCAGGCCTAAACAGGACTGAGTAAGTGGGATTAGAAAAGTGTCCGAGGCGGAAGTTTCAGGGTGCCAGTAGTGGAAGCGGAACTGCAGGACTAGTGACGTACCGTCGTTAATCAGGACTGTAGTGTGAAAGTGCCCCTGTCAGTAGGATCGTGCAACCTACAGACGGTGTCAGTACTGAATACAATGAGACCTTGATTGATGAAATCCGAAACGACAGAGGAAGGAAACAGTGTGGAAAATGCTGGAAGTTGTAAGGGAAACACCCATAAGCCTTTGTGCCCGCCACCCTTGTCTATGACCCTTACCCTGCTCCCATTCAGGAAAGACTATTTCTGAATGGTGGTCTCCTTTACGGAAAGGCGAAAAAATGTTAAACATCTGGTCCTGGCAAAGCCGCAACATCATGTGAGCTGCTTGGGCGTAGCGGCCCTACAGCACAAGTACACACCCAGCCAGCACAGTGCCTCGCCCACAGCAAACGCGTCACATGGCACTACGCCTGCTGACAACCGGCCGCGATGTCAGTGCTGACTGTGAGGCTACCGCCCGCCACTCCATGTATTGTGTTACAACAACGGTGGTGGCCACTCTCTGAGATAATGTATACGGTAATTCCATTTCCCCGGATGGGCATCTGCCTGAGGCGTCCTAATCCAGGGATGTCCGTGGGTTACCGTCAGAAGCCTCAGAGGAGCCCGTAAGAGAACTTGGCCTATAACGGAGATCCGGGGGGTCAAAATGCATCATAATAGCCACAGTGCCCCCATAACTGCAAGATAAAGTCACAATATAGCTGTCAGCCATAGTGCCATCAGACTTGCCAGTAACAGGGTCTCTGTATCTGCTAGTCATAGTGCCTCAAGACCTGCCAGCTACAGGGTTCCCATAGCTGCCAGTCACAGGGACCCCATACCTGCCAGTCACAGGATCCTCATACCTGCCAGTCACAGGGTCCTCATACCTGCCAGTCACAGGATCCTCATACCTGCCAGTCACAGGGTCTGCATAGCTGCCAGTCACAGGGTCCCCATACCAGCCAGTCACAGGATCCTCATACCTGCCAGTCACAGGATCCTCATACCTGCCAGTCACAGGATCCTCATACCTGCCAGTCACAGGGTCCACATACCTGCCAGTCACAGGGACCCCTTACCTGCCAGTCACAGGATCCTCATACCTGCCAGTCACAGGGTCCTCATACAAGCCAGTCACAGGGACCCCATACCAGCCAGTCACAGGATCCTCATACCTGCCAGTCACAGGGTCCTCATACCTGCCAGTCACAGGATCCTCATACCTGCCAGTCACAGGATCCTCATACCTGCCAGTCACAGGATCCTCATACCTGCCAGTCACAGGGTCCTCATACCTGCCAGTCACAGGGTCCTCATACCTGCCAGTCACAGGATCCTCATACCTGCCAGTCACAGGGTCCTCATACCTGCCAGTCACAGGGTCCGCATACCTGCCAGTCACAGGATCCTCATACCTGCCAGTCACAGGATCCTCATACCAGCCAGTCACAGGGTCCTCATACCTGCCAGTCACAGGATCCTCATACCTGCCAGTCACAGGGTCCGCATACCTGCCAGTCACAGGATCCTCATACCTGCCAGTCACAGGGTCTGCATAGCTGCCAGTCACAGGGTCCCCATACCAGCCAGTCACAGGGACCCCATACCTGCCAGTCACAGGATCCTCATACCAGCCAGTCACAGGGTCCTCATACCAGCCAGTCACAGGGTCCTCATACCTGCCAGTCACAGGGTCCTCATACCTGCCAGTCACAGGATCCTCATACCTGCCAGTCACAGGGACCCCATACCTGCCAGTCACAGGATCCTCATACCTGCCAGTCACAGGATCCTCATACCAGCCAGTCACTGGGTCCTCATACCAGCCAGTCACAGGATCCTCATACCTGCCAGTCACAGGGTCCGCATACCTGCCAGTCACAGGATCTGCATAGCTGCCAGTCACAGGGTCCCCATACCTACCAGTCACAGGGTCCTCATACCTGCCAGTCACAGGGACCCCATACCTGCCAGTCACAGGATCCTCATACCTGCCAGTCACAGGGACCCCATACCTGCCAGTCACAGGATCCTCATACCTGCCAGTCACAGGATCCTCATACCAGCCAGTCACAGGGTCCTCATACCTGCCAGTCACAGGATCCTCATACCTGCCAGTCACAGGGTCCGCATACCTGCCAGTCACAGGATCCTCATACCTGCCAGTCACAGGGTCTGCATAGCTGCCAGTCACAGGGTCCCCATACCTGCCAGTCACAGGGTCTGCATAGCTGCCAGTCACAGGGTCCCCATACCTGCCAGTCACAGGGTCTGCATAGCTGCCAGTCACAGGGTCCCCATACCTGCCAGTCACAGGGTCCCCATACCTGCCAGTCACAGGGTCCGCATAGCTGCCAGTCACAGGGTCTGCATAGCTGCCAGTCACAGGGTCCTCATACCTACCAGTCACAGGGTCCTCATACCTGCCAGTCACAGGGACCCCATACCTGCCAGTCACAGGATCCTCATACCTGCCAGTCACAGGGACCCCATACCTGCCAGTCACAGGATCCTCATACCTGCCAGTCACAGGATCCTCATACCAGCCAGTCATAGGGTCCGCATACCTGCCAGTCACAGGATCCTCATACCTGCCAGTCACAGGGTCTGCATAGCTGCCAGTCACAGGGTCTGCATAGCTGCCAGTCACAGGGTCCCCATACCAGCCAGTCACAGGGACCCCATACCTGCCAGTCACAGGATCCTCATACCAGCCAGTCACAGGGTCCTCATACCTACCAGTCACAGGGTCCCCAGACCTGCCAGTCACAGGGTCCTCATACCTGCCAGTCACAGGATCCTCATACCTGCCAGTCACAGGGACCCCCATACCTGCCAGTCACAGGGTCCTCATACCTGCCAGTCACAGGATCCTCATACCTGCCAGTCACAGGTACCCCATAGCTGCAAGTCACAGGGTCCTCATACTTGCCAGTAACAGGGACCCACATACCTGCCAGTTACAGGGTCCCCATAGCTGCCAGTGACAGGATCCTCATACCTGCCAGACACAGGGTCCTCATACCTGCCAGTCACAGGGTCCTCATACCTGCCAGTCACAGGGTCCTCATACCTGCCAGTCACAGGATCCTCATACCTGCCAGTCACAGGATCCTCATACCAGCCAGTCACAGGGTCCTCATACCTGCCAGTCACAGGGTCTGCATAGCTGCCAGTCACAGGGTCCCCATACCTGCCAGTCACAGGGTCTGCATAGCTGCCAGTCACAGGGTCCCCATACCTGCCAGTCACAGGGTCTGCATAGCTGCCAGTCACAGGGTCCCCATACCTGCCAGTCACAGGGTCCCCATACCTGCCAGTCACAGGGTCTGCATAGCTGCAAGTCACAGGGTCCTCATACCTACCAGTCACAGGGTCCTCATACCTGCCAGTCACAGGGACCCCATACCTGCCAGTCACAGGATCCTCATACCTCCCAGTCACAGGGACCCCATACCTGCCAGTCACAGGATCCTCATACCTGCCAGTCACAGGATCCTCATACCAGCCAGTCACAGGGTCCGCATACCTGCCAGTCACAGGATCCTCATACCTGCCAGTCACAGGGTCTGCATAGCTGCCAGTCACAGGGTCTGCATAGCTGCCAGTCACAGGGTCCCCATACCAGCCAGTCACAGGGACCCCATACCTGCCAGTCACAGGATCCTCATACCAGCCAGTCACAGGGTCCTCATACCTACCAGTCACAGGGTCCCCAGACCTGCCAGTCACAGGGTCCTCATACCTGCCAGTCACAGGATCCTCATACCTGCCAGTCACAGGGACCCCCATACCTGCCAGTCACAGGGTCCTCATACCTGCCAGTCACAGGATCCTCATACCTGCCAGTCACAGGTACCCCATAGCTGCAAGTCACAGGGTCCTCATACTTGCCAGTAACAGGGACCCACATACCTGCCAGTTACAGGGTCCCCATAGCTGCCAGTGCCAGGATCCTCATACCTGCCAGACACAGGGTCCTCATACCTGCCAGTCACAGGGTCCTCATACCTGCCAGTCACAGGGTCCTCATACCTGCCATTCACAGGGTCCTCATACCTGCCAGTCACAGGGTCCCCATACCTGCCAGTCACAGGGTCCCCATACCTGCCAGTCACAGGGTCCCCATACCTGCCAGTCACAGGGACCCCATACCTGCCAGTCACAGGGACCTCATACCTGCCAGTCACAGGGACCTCATACCTGCCAGTCACAGGATCCTCATACCTGCCAGTCACAGGATCCTCATACCTGCCAGTCACAGGATCCTCATACCTGCCAGTCACAGGGTCACCATACCTGCCAGTCACAGGGTCCCCATACCTGCCAGTCACAGGGTCCCCATACCTGCCAGTCACAGGGTCCTCATACCTGCCAGTCACAGGATCCTCATACCGGCCAGTCACAGGGTCCTCATACCTGCCAGTCACAGGGTCCTCATACCTGCCAGTCACAGGTTCCTCATACCTGCCAGTCACAGGGTCCCCATACCTGCCAGTCACAGGGTCCCCATAGCTGCCAGTCACAGGGTCCTCATACCTGCCAGTCACAGGGTCCTCATACCTGCCAGTCACAGGATCCCCATACCTGCCAGTCACAGGGTCCCCATACCTGCCAGTCACAGGGTCCTCATACCTGCCAGTCACAGGGTCCTCATACCTGCCAGTCACAGGGTCCTCATACCTGCCAGTCACAGGGTCCGCATACCTGCCAGTCACAGGGTCCGCATACCAGCCAGTCACAGGGTCCCCATACCTGCCAGTCACAGGGTCCTCATACCTGCCAGTCACAGAGTCCCCATACCCGCCAGTCACAGGGTCCCCATACCCGCCAGTCACAGGGTCCGCATACCCGCCAGTCACAGGGTCCGCATACCCGCCAGTCACAGGGTCCCCATACCTGCCAGTCACAGGGTCCTCATACCTGCCAGTCACAGGGTCCCCATACCTGCCAGTCACAGGGTCCTCATACCTGGCAGTCACAGGGTCCCCATACCTGCCAGTCACAGGGTCCCCATACCTGCCAGTCACAGGGTCCTCATACCTGCCAGTCACAGGGTCCGCATACCTGCCAGTCACAGGGTCCTCATACCTGCCAGTCACAGGGTCCGCATACCTGCCAGTCACAGGGTCCTCATACCTGCCAGTCACAGGGTCCTCATACCTGCCAGTCACAGGGTCCTCATACCTGCCAGTCACAGGGTCCCCATAGCTGCCAGTCACAGGGTCCTCATACCTGCCAGT
Organism: Dendrobates tinctorius; assembly: GCF_039654945.1. Lineage (NCBI taxonomy): Eukaryota > Metazoa > Chordata > Amphibia > Anura > Dendrobatidae > Dendrobates > Dendrobates tinctorius. The sequence continues at coordinate 16,297,263 of NW_027361998.1, read as the reverse complement.
CACAGGGTCCCCATACCTGCCAGTCACAGGGTCCTCATACCTGCCAGTCACAGGGTCCTCATACCAGCCAGTCACAGGGTCTGCATACCTGCCAGTCACAGGGTCCTCATACCTGCCAGTCACAGGGTCCTCATACCTGCCAGTCACAGGGTCCTCATACCTGCAAGTCACAGGGTCCTCATACCTGCCAGTCACAGGGTCCGCATACCTGCCAGTCACAGGGTCCCCATACCTGCCAGTCACAGGGTCCCCATACCTGCCAGTCACAGGGTCCTCATACCTGCCAGTCACAGGGTCCGCATAGCTGCCAGTCACAGGGTCTGCATAGCTGCCAGTCACAGGGACCTCATACCTGCCAGTCACAGGGTCCCCATACCTGCCAGTCACAGGGTCCACATAGCTGCCAGTCACAGGGCCCACATACCTGCCAGTCACAGGATCCTCATGCCTGCCAGTCACAGGATCCTCATGCCTGCCAGTCACAGGGTCTGCATAGCTGCCAGTCACAGGGACCTCATACCTGCCAGTCACAGGGTCCACATAGCTGCCAGTCACAGGGCCCACATACGTGCCAGTCACAGGATCCTCATACCTGCCAGTCACAGGGTCTGCATAGCTGCCAGTCACAGGGACCTCATACCTGCCAGACACAGGGTCTGCATACCTGCCAGTCACAGGATCCTCATACCTGCCAGTCACAGGGTCCCCATACCTGCCAGTCACAGGGTCCCCATAGCTGCCAGTCACAGGGTCCGCATACCTGCCAGTCACAGGGTCCGCATACCTGCCAGTCACAGGGTCCTCATACCTGCCAGTCACAGGGTCCTCATACCTGCCAGTCACAGGGTCCCCATACCTGCCAGTCACAGGGTCCTCATACCTGCCAGTCACAGGATGCTCATACCTACCAGTCACAGGGTCCTCATACCTGCCAGTCACAGGGTCCTCATACCTGCCAGTCACAGGGTCCTCATACCTGCCAGTCACAGGGTCCTCATACCTGCCAGTCACAGGGTCCTCATACCTGCCAGTCACAGGGTCCTCATACCTGCCAGTCACAGGGTCCTCATACCTGCCAGTCACAGGGTCCTCATACCTGCCAGTCACAGGGTCCTCATACCTGCCAGTCACAGGGTCCGCATACCTGCCAGTCACAGGGTCCTCATACCTGCCAGTCACAGGGTCCGCATACCTGCCAGTCACAGGGTCCCCATACCTGCCAGTCACAGGGTCTGCATACCTGCCAGTCACAGGATGCTCATACCTGCCAGTCACAGGGTCCTCATACCTGCCAGTCACAGGGTCCTCATACCTGCCAGTCACAGGATGCTCATACCTGCCAGTCACAGGGTCCTCATACCTGCCAGTCACAGGATCCTCATACCTGCCAGTCACAGGGACCCCATACCTGCCAGTCACAGGATCCTCATACCTGCCAGTCACAGGATCCTCATACCAGCCAGTCACAGGGTCCTCATACCAGCCAGTCACAGGATCCTCATACCTGCCAGTCACAGGGTCCGCATACCTGCCAGTCACAGGATCTGCATAGCTGCCAGTCACAGGGTCCCCATACCTACCAGTCACAGGGTCCTCATACCTGCCAGTCACAGGGACCCCATACCTGCCAGTCACAGGATCCTCATACCTGCCAGTCACAGGGACCCCATACCTGCCAGTCACAGGATCCTCATACCTGCCAGTCACAGGATCCTCATACCAGCCAGTCACAGGGTCCTCATACCTGCCAGTCACAGGATCCTCATACCTGCCAGTCACAGGGTCCGCATACCTGCCAGTCACAGGATCCTCATACCTGCCAGTCACAGGGTCTGCATAGCTGCCAGTCACAGGGTCCCCATACCTGCCAGTCACAGGGTCTGCATAGCTGCCAGTCACAGGGTCCCCATACCTGCCAGTCACAGGGTCTGCATAGCTGCCAGTCACAGGGTCCCCATACCTGCCAGTCACAGGGTCCCCATACCTGCCAGTCACAGGGTCCGCATAGCTGCCAGTCACAGGGTCTGCATAGCTGCCAGTCACAGGGTCCTCATACCTACCAGTCACAGGGTCCTCATACCTGCCAGTCACAGGGACCCCATACCTGCCAGTCACAGGATCCTCATACCTGCCAGTCACAGGAACCCCATACCTGCCAGTCACAGGATCCTCATACCTGCCAGTCACAGGATCCTCATACCAGCCAGTCATAGGGTCCGCATACCTGCCAGTCACAGGATCCTCATACCTGCCAGTCACAGGGTCTGCATAGCTGCCAGTCACAGGGTCTGCATAGCTGCCAGTCACAGGGTCCCCATACCAGCCAGTCACAGGGACCCCATACCTGCCAGTCACAGGATCCTCATACCAGCCAGTCACAGGGTCCTCATACCTACCAGTCACAGGGTCCCCAGACCTGCCAGTCACAGGGTCCTCATACCTGCCAGTCACAGGATCCTCATACCTGCCAGTCACAGGGACCCCCATACCTGCCAGTCACAGGGTCCTCATACCTGCCAGTCACAGGATCCTCATACCTGCCAGTCACAGGTACCCCATAGCTGCAAGTCACAGGGTCCTCATACTTGCCAGTAACAGGGACCCACATACCTGCCAGTTACAGGGTCCCCATAGCTGCCAGTGACAGGATCCTCATACCTGCCAGACACAGGGTCCTCATACCTGCCAGTCACAGGGTCCTCATACCTGCCAGTCACAGGGTCCTCATACCTGCCAGTCACAGGATCCTCATACCTGCCAGTCACAGGATCCTCATACCAGCCAGTCACAGGGTCCTCATACCTGCCAGTCACAGGGTCTGCATAGCTGCCAGTCACAGGGTCCCCATACCTGCCAGTCACAGGGTCTGCATAGCTGCCAGTCACAGGGTCCCCATACCTGCCAGTCACAGGGTCTGCATAGCTGCCAGTCACAGGGTCCCCATACCTGCCAGTCACAGGGTCCCCATACCTGCCAGTCACAGGGTCTGCATAGCTGCAAGTCACAGGGTCCTCATACCTACCAGTCACAGGGTCCTCATACCTGCCAGTCACAGGGACCCCATACCTGCCAGTCACAGGATCCTCATACCTCCCAGTCACAGGGACCCCATACCTGCCAGTCACAGGATCCTCATACCTGCCAGTCACAGGATCCTCATACCAGCCAGTCACAGGGTCCGCATACCTGCCAGTCACAGGATCCTCATACCTGCCAGTCACAGGGTCTGCATAGCTGCCAGTCACAGGGTCTGCATAGCTGCCAGTCACAGGGTCCCCATACCAGCCAGTCACAGGGACCCCATACCTGCCAGTCACAGGATCCTCATACCAGCCAGTCACAGGGTCCTCATACCTACCAGTCACAGGGTCCCCAGACCTGCCAGTCACAGGGTCCTCATACCTGCCAGTCACAGGATCCTCATACCTGCCAGTCACAGGGACCCCCATACCTGCCAGTCACAGGGTCCTCATACCTGCCAGTCACAGGATCCTCATACCTGCCAGTCACAGGTACCCCATAGCTGCAAGTCACAGGGTCCTCATACTTGCCAGTAACAGGGACCCACATACCTGCCAGTTACAGGGTCCTCATACCTGCCAGACACAGGGTCCTCATACCTGCCAGTCACAGGGTCCTCATACCTGCCAGTCACAGGGTCCTCATACCTGCCATTCACAGGGTCCTCATACCTGCCAGTCACAGGGTCCCCATACCTGCCAGTCACAGGGTCCCCATACCTGCCAGTCACAGGGTCCCCATACCTGCCAGTCACAGGGACCCCATACCTGCCAGTCACAGGGACCTCATACCTGCCAGTCACAGGGACCTCATACCTGCCAGTCACAGGATCCTCATACCTGCCAGTCACAGGATCCTCATACCTGCCAGTCACAGGATCCTCATACCTGCCAGTCACAGGGTCCCCATACCTGCCAGTCACAGGGTCCCCATACCTGCCAGTCACAGGGTCCCCATACCTGCCAGTCACAGGGTCCTCATACCTGCCAGTCACAGGATCCTCATACCGGCCAGTCACAGGGTCCTCATACCTGCCAGTCACAGGGTCCTCATACCTGCCAGTCACAGGTTCCTCATACCTGCCAGTCACAGGGTCCCCATACCTGCCAGTCACAGGGTCCCCATAGCTGCCAGTCACAGGGTCCCCATACCTGCCAGTCACAGGGTCCTCATACCTGCCAGTCACAGGATCCCCATACCTGCCAGTCACAGGGTCCCCATACCTGCCAGTCACAGGGTCCTCATACCTGCCAGTCACAGGGTCCTCATACCTGCCAGTCACAGGGTCCGCATACCTGCCAGTCACAGGGTCCGCATACCTGCCAGTCACAGGGTCCGCATACCAGCCAGTCACAGGGTCCCCATACCTGCCAGTCACAGGGTCCCCATACCTGCCAGTCACAGGGTCCCCATACCTGCCAGTCACAGAGTCCCCATACCCGCCAGTCACAGGGTCCCCATACCCGCCAGTCACAGGGTCCGCATACCCGCCAGTCACAGGGTCCGCATACCCGCCAGTCACAGGGTCCCCATACCTGCCAGTCACAGGGTCCTCATACCTGCCAGTCACAGGGTCCCCATACCTGCCAGTCACAGGGTCCTCATACCTGGCAGTCACAGGGTCCCCATACCTGCCAGTCACAGGGTCCCCATACCTGCCAGTCACAGGGTCCCCATACCTGCCAGTCACAGGGTCCGCATACCTGCCAGTCACAGGGTCCTCATACCTGCCAGTCACAGGGTCCGCATACCTGCCAGTCACAGGGTCCTCATACCTGCCAGTCACAGGGTCCTCATACCTGCCAGTCACAGGGTCCTCATACCTGCCAGTCACAGGGTCCCCATAGCTGCCAGTCACAGGGTCCTCATACCTGCCAGTCACAGGGTCCCCATACCTGCCAGTCACAGGGTCCTCATACCTGCCAGTCACAGGGTCCTCATACCAGCCAGTCACAGGGTCTGCATACCTGCCAGTCACAGGGTCCTCATACCTGCCAGTCACAGGGTCCTCATACCTGCCAGTCACAGGGTCCTCATACCTGCAAGTCACAGGGTCCTCATACCTGCCAGTCACAGGGTCCGCATACCTGCCAGTCACAGGGTCCCCATACCTGCCAGTCACAGGGTCCCCATACCTGCCAGTCACAGGGTCCTCATACCTGCCAGTCACAGGGTCCGCATAGCTGCCAGTCACAGGGTCTGCATAGCTGCCAGTCACAGGGACCTCATACCTGCCAGTCACAGGGTCCCCATACCTGCCAGTCACAGGGTCCACATAGCTGCCAGTCACAGGGCCCACATACCTGCCAGTCACAGGATCCTCATGCCTGCCAGTCACAGGATCCTCATGCCTGCCAGTCACAGGGTCTGCATAGCTGCCAGTCACAGGGACCTCATACCTGCCAGTCACAGGGTCCACATAGCTGCCAGTCACAGGGCCCACATACCTGCCAGTCACAGGATCCTCATACCTGCCAGTCACAGGGTCTGCATAGCTGCCAGTCACAGGGACCTCATACCTGCCAGACACAGGGTCTGCATACCTGCCAGTCACAGGATCCTCATACCTGCCAGTCACAGGGTCCCCATACCTGCCAGTCACAGGGTCCCCATAGCTGCCAGTCACAGGGTCCGCATACCTGCCAGTCACAGGGTCCGCATACCTGCCAGTCACAGGGTCCTCATACCTGCCAGTCACAGGGTCCTCATACCTGCCAGTCACAGGGTCCCCATACCTGCCAGTCACAGGGTCCTCATACCTGCCAGTCAAAGGATGCTCATACCTACCAGTCACAGGGTCCTCATACCTGCCAGTCACAGGGTCCTCATACCTGCCAGTCACAGGGTCCTCATACCTGCCAGTCACAGGGTCCTCATACCTGCCAGTCACAGGGTCCTCATACCTGCCAGTCACAGGGTCCCCATACCTGCCAGTCACAGGGTCCCCATACCTGCCAGTCACAGGGTCCTCATACCTGCCAGTCACAGGGTCCGCATACCTGCCAGTCACAGGGTCCTCATACCTGCCAGTCACAGGGTCCGCATACCTGCCAGTCACAGGGTCCGCATACCTGCCAGTCACAGGGTCCTCATACCTGCCAGTCACAGGGTCCTCATACCTGCCAGTCACAGGGTCCTCATACCTGCCAGTCACAGGGTCCCCATAGCTGCCAGTCACAGGGTCCTCATACCTGCCAGTCACAGGGTCCCCATACCTGCCAGTCACAGGGTCCTCATACCTGCCAGTCACAGGGTCCTCATACCAGCCAGTCACAGGGTCTGCATACCTGCCAGTCACAGGGTCCTCATACCTGCCAGTCACAGGGTCCTCATACCTGCCAGTCACAGGGTCCTCATACCTGCAAGTCACAGGGTCCTCATACCTGCCAGTCACAGGGTCCGCATACCTGCCAGTCACAGGGTCCCCATACCTGCCAGTCACAGGGTCCCCATACCTGCCAGTCACAGGGTCCTCATACCTGCCAGTCACAGGGTCCGCATAGCTGCCAGTCACAGGGTCTGCATAGCTGCCAGTCACAGGGACCTCATACCTGCCAGTCACAGGGTCCCCATACCTGCCAGTCACAGGGTCCACATAGCTGCCAGTCACAGGGCCCACATACCTGCCAGTCACAGGATCCTCATGCCTGCCAGTCACAGGATCCTCATGCCTGCCAGTCACAGGGTCTGCATAGCTGCCAGTCACAGGGACCTCATACCTGCCAGTCACAGGGTCCACATAGCTGCCAGTCACAGGGCCCACATACCTGCCAGTCACAGGATCCTCATACCTGCCAGTCACAGGGTCTGCATAGCTGCCAGTCACAGGGACCTCATACCTGCCAGACACAGGGTCTGCATACCTGCCAGTCACAGGATCCTCATACCTGCCAGTCACAGGGTCCCCATACCTGCCAGTCACAGGGTCCCCATAGCTGCCAGTCACAGGGTCCGCATACCTGCCAGTCACAGGGTCCGCATACCTGCCAGTCACAGGGTCCTCATACCTGCCAGTCACAGGGTCCTCATACCTGCCAGTCACAGGGTCCCCATACCTGCCAGTCACAGGGTCCTCATACCTGCCAGTCAAAGGATGCTCATACCTACCAGTCACAGGGTCCTCATACCTGCCAGTCACAGGGTCCTCATACCTGCCAGTCACAGGGTCCTCATACCTGCCAGTCACAGGGTCCTCATACCTGCCAGTCACAGGGTCCTCATACCTGCCAGTCACAGGGTCCTCATACCTGCCAGTCACAGGGTCCTCATACCTGCCAGTCACAGGGTCCTCATACCTGCCAGTCACAGGGTCCTCATACCTGCCAGTCACAGGGTCCGCATACCTGCCAGTCACAGGGTCCTCATACCTGCCAGTCACAGGGTCCGCATACCTGCCAGTCACAGGGTCCCCATACCTGCCAGTCACAGGGTCTGCACACCTGCCAGTCACAGGATGCTCATACCTGCCAGTCACAGGGTCCTCATACCTGCCAGTCACAGGGTCCTCATACCTGCCAGTCACAGGATGCTCATACCTGCCAGTCACAGGGTCCTCATACCTGCCAGTCACAGGGTCCTCATACCTGCCAGTCACAGGGTCCTCATACCTGCCAGTCACAGGGTCCTCATACCTGCCAGTCAAAGAATCCTCATACCTGCCAGTCACAGGGTCCTCATACCTGCAAGTCACAGGGTCCTCATACCTGCCAGTCACAGGATCCTCATACCTGCCAGTCACAGGGTCCTCATACCTGCCAGTCACAGGGTCCTCATACCTGCCAGTCACAGGATGCTCATACCTGCCAGTCACAGGGTCTGCATAGCTGCCAGTCACAGGGTCCTCATACCTGCCAGTCACAGGGTCCTCATACCTGCCAGTCACAGGATCCTCATACCTGCCAGTCACAGGATCCTCATACCTGCCAGTCACAGAGTCCTCATACCTGCCAGTCACAGGGTCCTCATACCTGCCAGTCACAGGATCCTCATACCTGCCAGTCACAGGGTCCTCATACCTGCCAGTCACAGGGTCCTCATACCTGCCAGTCACAGGGTCCTCATACCTGCCAGTCACAGGGTCCCCATACCTGCCAGTCACAGGGTCCCCATACCTGCCAGTCACAGGGACCTCATACCTGCCAGTCACAGGGTCCCCATACCTGCCAGTCACAGGGACCTCATACCTGCCAGTCACAGGGACCTCATACCTGCCAGTCACAGGGTCCTCATACCTGCCAGTCACAGGGTCCCCATACCTGCCAGTCACAGGGTCCCCATACCTGCCAGTCACAGGGTCCCCATACCTGCCAGTCACAGGGTCCGCATACCTGCCAGTCACAGGGACCCCATACCAGCCAGTCACAGGGTCCTCATACCTGCCAGTCACAGGGTCCCCAAACCTGCCAGTCACAGGGTCCTCATACCTGCCAGTCACAGGGTCCTCATACCTGCCAGTCACAGGGTCCTCATACCTGCCAGTCACATACATTAGGTCTTATGTGCACTCACTGATCTCACACAATCGCTGATATTTCGCACTGTATCCTCCGGCCTCCATGGACCGGGCCTAACACCGAGCAATAAAATTCAACAGCCAACCACAACCACAGTGCCCCCATAACTGCAAGATAGGCAGAGGCACAGCCAGCTGCGGTGAAGAGACGGACGCAAGTGGTGTACAACCATAAATGTGAGGTAATAGCGATAAATGTGAGGTAATAGCGATAAATGTGAGGTAATAGCGATAAATGTGAGGTAATAGCGATAAATGTGAGGTAATAGCGATAAATGTGAGGTAATAGCGATAAATGTGAGGTAATAGCGATAAATGTGAGGTAATAGCGATAAATGTGAGGTAATAACGATAAATGTGAGGTAATAACGATAAATGTGAGGTAATAACGATAAATGTGAGGTAATAACGATAAATGTGAGGTAATAGCGATAAATGTGAGGTAATAACGATAAATGTGAGGTAATAACGATAAATGTGAGGTTATAGCGATAAATGTGAGGTAATAGCGATAAATGTGAGGTAATAGCGATAAATGTGAGGTAATAACGATAAATGTGAGGTAATAACGATAAATGTGAGGTAATAGCGATAAATGTGAGGTAATAACGATAAATGTGAGGTAATAGCGATAAATGTGAGGTAATAACGATAAATGTGAGGTAATAACGATAAATGTGAGGTAATAACGATAAATGTGAGGTAATAGCGATAAATGTGAGGTAATAGCGATAAATGTGAGGTAATAACGATAAATGTGAGGTAATAGCGATAAATGTGAGGTAATAACGATAAATGTGAGGTAATAGCGATAAATGTGAGGTAATAACGATAAATGTGAGGTAATAGCGATAAATGTGAGGTAATAGCGATAAATGTGAGGTAATAACGATAAATGTGAGGTAATAACGATAAATGTGAGGTAATAACGATAAATGTGAGGTAATAACGATAAATGTGAGGTAATAACGATAAATGTGAGGTAATAGCGATAAATGTGAGGTAATAGCGATAAATGTGAGGTAATAACGATAAATGTGAGGTAATAGCGATAAATGTGAGGTAATAGCGATAAATGTGAGGTAATAACGATAAATGTGAGGTAATAACGATAAATGTGAGGTAATAGCGATAAATGTGAGGTAATAACGATAAATGTGAGGTAATAGCGATAAATGTGAGGTAATAACGATAAATGTGAGGTAATAGCGATAAATGTGAGGTAATAGCGATAAATGTGAGGTAATAACGATAAATGTGAGGTAATAGCGATAAATGTGAGGTAATAACGATAAATGTGAGGTAATAGCGATAAATGTGAGGTAATAGCGATAAATGTGAGGTAATAAAGATAAATGTGAGGTAATAGCGATAAATGTGAGGTAATAACGATAAATGTGAGGTAATAACGATAAATGTGAGGTAATAGCGATAAATGTGAGGTAATAACGATAAATGTGAGGTAATAACGATAAATGTGAGGTAATAGCGATAAATGTGAGGTAATAGCGATAAATGTGAGGTAATAACGATAAATGTGAGGTAATAGCGATAAATGTGAGGTAATAACGATAAATATGAGGTAATAGCGATAAATGTGAGGTAATAGCGATAAATGTGAGGTAATAACGATAAATGTGAGGTAATAGCGATAAATGTGAGGTAATAACGATAAATGTGAGGTAATAATGTGAGGTTGTGCAGCGTCAGCCCATCGCGTTGTGCAGTGTCCGTGTATCACAATGTGCAGTGTCAGTGTATCAAGTAGTGCAGTGATCACGTTGTGTAGTCAGTCTATCACATTGTTTTGTGCAGTGTCCGTGTATCACATTGTGCAGCGTCAATGTATAACGTTGTGCAATGTCAGCGTATCATGCAGTGCAGTGTCAGTGTATCACGTTGTGTTGTGCAGTGTCAGTGTGTCACGTTGTGTGCAGTGTTTCATGTTTTGTTGTGCAGTGTCAGAGTAGCACATTGTGTAGTGTCAGTGTATCACTTTTTGCAGTGTTGTGTAATGTCAGTGTATGACGTTGTGCAGTGTCAGTGTATCACGTTGTGCACTGTTGTGTAGTGTCAGTGTATCACATTGTGCAGTGTCAGTGTATCGCGCTGTGTCAGTGTATCGTGTTGTGCAGTGTCAGTGTATCGTGTTGTGTGTAATGTTAGTGTACCATGTGTAGTGTCAGAGTATCACGTCGTGCAGTGTCATTGAAGTTGAGCAATGTCAGTGTATGGTGTTGTGTAGCTTCAGTGTATTACGGTGTGTTGTGTAGAGTCAGTGCATCACATTGTACAGTGTCAGTGTATCACGGTGTGTTGTGCAGTGTCAATGTATCACATTGTACAGTGTCTCACGTTGTACAGTGTATCACATTGTGTTATGCAGTGTCAGTGTATCACGGTGTGTTGTGCAGTGTCAATGCATCACGTTGTACAGTGTCTCACGTTGTACAGTGTCTCATTGTTTTGTGCAGTGTCAGTGTATCATGGTGTGTTGCGCAAGGTGTAGTGTCCGTGTATCACGTTGAGCAGTGTCAATGTATCATGTTGTGCATTGTCAGTGCATCATATTGGGTTGTGCAGTGTCAGTGCATTACATTGTTTTGTGCAGTGTCAGTGTATCATGGTGTGTTGCGCAAGGTGTAGTGTCCGTGTATCACGTTGAGCAGTGTCAATGTATCATGTTGTGCATTGTCAGTGCATCATATTGGGTTGTGCAGTGTCAGTGCATTACATTATTTTGTGCAGTGTCAGTGTATCAGATTGTGTTGTGCTGTGTCAGTGTATCACATTGTGTAGTGTCCGTGTATCACGTTGTGTAGTGTTGTGCAGTGTCCGTGTATAACGTTGTGAAGTGTCAGTGTATCACATTGTTTTGTACAGTGTTACACGTTGTTTTGTGCAGTGTCTGTATCACATTGTGTAGTGTTGTGTCAGTGTATCACGTTGTGCAGTTTCAATGTACCACATTGTTTTGTGCAGTGTCTGTGTATCACATTGTGCAGAGTCAGTGTATCATGTTGTGTAGTATCAGTGTATCACTTTGTGCTGTGCAGTGTATCATGTTGTCAGTGTGTCACATTGTGCTGTGCAGTGTCAGTGTGTCACGTTGTCAGTGTAGCACATTGTGCTGTTCAGTTTATCATGTTGTCAGCGTATCACATTGTGCTGTGCAGTGTCAGTGTGTCACGTTGTGTTGTGCGTTGTCAGTGTCACGATGTGTTGTGCAGTGTCAGTGTATCACGCTGTCAGTGTATCACGTTGTCAGTGTGTCACGTTGTGCTGTGCAGTGTGTCACATTGTCAGTGTATCATGTTGTGTTGTGCAGTGTCAGTGTATCACGTGTTGTGCAGGGTCAGTGTGTCACGCTGTCAGTGTATCACGTTATGAGTGTGTCACGTCAATGTGTCACGGTGTCAGTGTGTCACGTGTTGTGCAGTGTCAGGGTATCATGTTGTCAGTGTGTCACGTTGTGCTGTGCAGTGTGTCACGTTGTCAGTGTATCAGGTTGTGTTGTGCAGTGTCAGTGTGTCACGTCAGTGTATCATGTTGTCAGTGTGTCACGTTGTGCTGTGCAGTGTCACGTTGTTAGTGTATGACGTTGTATTGTGCAGTGTCAGTGTATCACGTCAGTGTATCACGTTGTGTTGTGCAGTGTCACGTTGTCAGTGTATCAGGTTGTGTTGTGCAGTGTCAGTGTTTCACGTCAGTGTATCATGTTGTCAGTGTGTCACGTTGTGTTGTGCAGTGTCAGTGTATCACGTCAGTGTGTCACGTTGTGTTGTGCAGTGTCAGTGTATCATGTTGTCAGTGTGTCACATTGTCAGTGTATCACATTGTGCTGTGCAGTGTCACGTTGTTAGTGTATGACGTTGTATTGTGCAGTGTCAGTGTATCACATCAGTGTATCACGTTGTGTTGTGCAGTGTCACGTTGTCAGTGTGTCACGTTGTGTTGTGCAGTGTCAGTGTATCACGTCAGTGTGTCACGTTGTGTTGTGCAGTGTCAGTGTATCATGTTGTCAGTGTGTCACGTTGTGTTGTGCAGTGTCAGTGTATCATGTTGTCAGTGTGTCATGTTGTGTTGTGCAGTGTCAGTGTATCACATTGTCAGTGTGTCACGTTGTGTTGTGCAGTGTCAGTGTATCATGTTGTCAGTGTGTCACGTTGTGTTGTGCAGTGTCAGTGTATCACATTGTCAGTGTGTCACGTTGTGTTGTGCAGTGTCAGTGTATCACGTTGTGCAGTGTCAGTACCTGACGCTGTGTCGTCGCGCTGTACCGATGCTGTCACGCTGTCAGTGTATCACGTTGTGTTGTGCAGTGTCAGTGTGTCACTTTGTCAGTGTATCACGCTGTGTTGTGCAGTGTCAGTGTGTCACGCTGTCAGTGTATCACGTTGCGTTGTGCAGTGTCAGTGTGTCACGCTGTCAGTGTATCACGTTGCGTTGTGCAGTGTCAGTGTGTCACGCTGTCAGTGTATCACGTTGCGTTGTGCAGTGTCAGTGTGTCACGCTGTGTTGTGCAGTGTCAGTGTGTCACGCTGTGTTGTGCAGTGTCAGTGTGTCACGCTGTGTTGTGCAGTGTCAGTGGTCACGTTGTCAGTGTGTCACGTTGTGTTGTGCAGTGTCAGTGTGTCACGCTGTGTTGTGCAGTGTCAGTGGTCACGTTGTCAGTGTGTCACGTTGTGTTGTGCAGTGTCAGTGTGTCACGTTGTGTTGTGCAGTGTCAGTGTGTCACGTTGTGTTGTGCAGTGTCAGTGTATCACGTTGTCAGTGTGTCACGCTGTGCAGTGTCAAGTGTGTCACGTTGTCAGTGTGTCACGTTGTCAGTGTATCACGTTGTGTTGTGCAGTGTCAGTGTATCACGTTGTCAGTGTGTCACGCTGTGCAGTGTCAGTGTGTCACGTTGTCAGTGTGTCACGCTGTGCAGTGTCAGTACCTGACGCTGTGTCGTCGCGCTGTACCGATGCTGTGTCACGCTGTGTCAGTCGTGCACTCACCGCGCTGGGTGGGTCACGCTTCCTCCATACACCCGGTCTCCTGCTCCCGGATCGTTAGGTCCCTGCTCCCCGACTGTCTCACCGGATCCCGGTCAGGCCGCCGCAATGTGCGGCTCCAACGCACAGAGTACTGCGCATGTGCGAGACCGGAGCCAAGACTGGAGGGAGGGGGTGACTGGAGCGGTACAGAGGAACGGAGGAGGATGCTGAAGGTGCACAAGGGAGGAGGGACAGGAGTTGGAGAAATGAGGAAGGAGGTGACCCAAAATATGGGGGGGAATACAGACAATGGATTCAAGAGGGGAGAACCAGAGACTAGAAAGGGTACAGAAGAGGAGAAATGAGGTGTCAGAGAAAGGGGAAACCCAAGATGTGGAGTAGATACAAGAGGTGGCCCTGAACAAAGAGTGTATACAAGAGGGGGACCCGAGGGCCGAGAGGATACAAGAGGGGGACCCGAGGGCCGAGAGGATACAAGAGGGGGACCAGAGGGCCGAGAGGATACAAGAAGAGGACCCGAGGGCCGAGAGGATACAAGAGGGGGACCCGAGGGCCGAGAGGATACAAGAGGGGGACCCGAGGGCCGAGAGGATACAAGAGGGGGACCCGAGGGCCGAGAGGATACAAGAGGGGGACCCGAGGGCCGAGAGGATACAAGAGGGGGACCAGAGGGCCGAGAGGATACAAGAAGAGGACCCGAGGGCCGAGAGGATACAAGAGGGGGACCCGAGGGCCGAGAGGATACAAGAAGAGGACCCGAGGGCCGAGAGGATACAAGAGGGGGACCCGAGGGCCGAGAGGAAACAAGAGGGGGACCCGAGGGCCGAGAGGATACAAGAGGGGGACCCGAGGGCCGAGAGGATACAAGAGGGGGACCAGAGGGCCGAGAGGATACAAGAAGAGGACCCGAGGGCCGAGAGGATACAAGAAGAGGACCCGAGGGCCGAGAGGATACAAGAGGGGGACCCGAGGGCCGAGAGGATACAAGAGGGGGACCCGAGGGCCGAGAGGATACAAGAGGGGGACCCGAGGGCCGAGAGGATACAAGAAGAGGACCCGAGGGCCGAGAGGATACAAGAGGGGGACCCGAGGGCCGAGTGGATACAAGAAGAGGACCCGAGGGCCGAGAGGATACAAGAGGGGGACCCGAGGGCCGAGAGGATACAAGAGGGGGACCCGAGGGCCGAGAGGATACAAGAGGGGGACCCGAGGGCCGAGAGGATACAAGAGGGGAACCAGAGGGCCGAGAGGATACAAGAAGAGGACCCGAGGGCCGAGAGGATACAAGAGGGGGACCCGAGGGCCGAGTGGATACAAGAAGAGGACCCGAGGGCCGAGAGGATACAAGAGGGGGACCCGAGGGCCGAGTGGATACAAGAAGAGGACCCGAGGGCCGAGAGGATACAAGAAGAGGACCCGAGGGCCGAGAGGATACAAGAAGAGGACCCGAGGGCCGAGAGGATACAAGAGGGGAACCAGAGGGCCGAGAGGATACAAGAAGAGGACCCGAGGGCCGAGAGGATACAAGAGGGGGACCCGAGGGCCGAGTGGATACAAGAAGAGGACCCGAGGGCCGAGAGGATACAAGAGGGGACCTGAGGGCAGAGTGGATACAAGAGGGGGACCCGAGGGAAGAGTGGATACAAGAAGGGGACCTGAGGGCAGAGTGGATACAAGAAGAGGACCCGAGGGCAGAGTGGATACAAGAAGAGGACCCGAGGGCAGAGTGGATACAAGAGGGGGACCCGAGGGCAGAGTGGATACAAGAGGGGGACCCGAGGGCAGAGTGGATACAAGAGGGGGACCCGAGGGCAGAGTGGATACAAGAGGGGGACCCGAGGGCAGAGTGGATACAAGAGGGGGACCCGAGGGCAGAGTGGATACAAGAGGGGGACCCGAGGGCAGAGTGGATACAAGAGGGGGACCCGAGGGCAGAGTGGATACAAGAAGAGGACCCGAGGGCAGAGTGGATACAAGAAGAGGACCCGAGGGCAGAGTAGATACAAGAGGGGGACCCGAGGGCAGAGTGGATACAAGAGGGGGACCCGAGGGCAGAGTGGATACAAGAGGGGGACCCGAGGGCAGAGTGGATACAAGAGGGGGACCCGAGGGCAGAGTGGATACAAGAGGGGGACCCGAGGGCAGAGTGGATACAAGAGGGGGACCCGAGGGCAGAGTGAATACAAGAGGGGGACCCGAGGGCAGAGTGGATACAAGAGGGGGACCCGAGGGCAGAGTGGATACAAGAGGGGGACCCGAGGGCAGAGTGGATACAAGAGGGGGACCCGAGGGCAGAGTGGATACAAGAGGGGGACCCGAGGGCAGAGTGGATACAAGAAGGGGACCCGAGGGCAGAGTGGATACAAGAGGGGGACCCGAGGGCAGAGTGGATACAAGAAGGGGACCCGAGGGCAGAGTGGATACAAGAGGGGGACCCGAGGGCAGAGTGGATACAAGAAGGGGACCCGAGGGCAGAGTGGATACAAGAGGTGGACCTGAGGACAGAGTGGATACAAGAGGGGGACCTGAGGGCAGAGTGGGTACAAGAGGGGCACCCGAGGACAGAGTGGGTACAAGAGGGGGACCCGAGGGCAGAGTGGATACAAGAGGTGGACCTGAGGACAGAGTGGATACAAGAGGTGGACCTGAGGACAGAGTGGATACAAGAGGGGCACCCAAGGGCAGAGTGGATACAAGAGGTGGACCTGAGGACAGAGTGGGTACAAGAGGGGGACCCGAGGGCAGAGTGGAAACAGGAGAGAGACCCGAGGGCAGAGTGGAAGCAGGAGGGGGACCCGAGGGCAGAGTGGAAGCAGGAGGGGGACCCGAGGGCAGAGTGGATACAAGAGGGGGACCCGAGGGCAGAATGGATACAAGAAGGGGACCCGAGGGCAGAGTGGATACAAGAGGGGGACCCGAGGACAGAGTGGATACAAGAGGGGGACCCGAGGGCAGAATGGATACAAGATGGGAACCCGAGGACAGTGTGGATACAAGAGGGGGACCCGAGGACAGAGTGGATACAAGAGGCGGACCCGAGGACAGAGTGGATACAAGAGGGGGACCCGAGGGCAGACTGGGTACAAGAGGGAGACCCGAGGGCAGAGTGGATACAAGGGCGAAGGATCAGAGACTAGAGATGATACAGAAGAGGAGAAATGAGGTGTCAGAGAGAGAAGAGACCCAAGATGTGGAGTGGATACAAGAGGGGGACCCGAGGGAAGAAGTGGATAAATGCGGGGGACCCTAGGGAAGATACACACACACACAAACACCTATGGGATGGAGGATGTGTGATGGGTATATGGGCACGGGACTATGGGATGGAGGATGTGTATGATGAGTATATGGGCACGGGACTATGGGATGTAGGATATGTATGATGGGTATATGGGCACTGGACTATGGGATGGAGGATATGTATGATGAGTATATGGGCACGGGACTATGGGATGTAGGATATGTATGATGGGTATATGGGCACTGGACTATGGGATGGAGGATATGTATGATGGGTATATGGGCACGGGACTATGGGATGGTGGATATGTATGATGGGTATATGGGCATGGGACTATGGGATGGAGGATATGTATGATGGGTATATGGGCACGGGACTATGGGATGGAGGATGTGTGATGGGTATATGGGCACGGGACTATGGGATGGAGGATGTGTGATGGGTATATGGGCACGGGACTATGGGATGGAGGATGTATGATGGGTATATGGGCACTGGACTATGGGATGGAGGATATGTATGATGGGTATATGGGCACGGGACTATGGGATGGAGGATATGTATGATGGGTATATGGGCACGGGACTATGGGATGGAGGATGTGTGATGGGTATATGGGCCCGGGACTATGGGATGGAGGATGTGTATGATGGGTATATGGGCACTGGACTATGGGATGGAGGATATGTATGATGGGTATATGGGCACTGGACTATGGGATGGAGGATATGTATGATGGGTATATGGGCACGGGACTATGGGATGGTGGATATGTATGATGGGTATATGGGCACTGGACTATGGGATGGTGGATATGTATGATGGGTATATGGGCACTGGACTATGGGATGGAGGATGTGTATGATGGGTATATGGGCACTGGACTATGGGATGGAGGATATGTATGATGGGTATATGGGCACGGGACTATGGGATGGAGGATATGTATGATGGGTATATGGGCACGGGACTATGGGATGGAGGATGTGTGATGGGTATATGGGCACGGGACTATGGGATGGTGGATATGTATGATGGGTATATGGGCACTGGACTATGGGATGGAGGATATGTATGATGGGTATATGGGCACTGGACTATGGGATGGAGGATATGTATGATGGGTATATGGGCACGGGACTATGGGATGGAGGATGTGTGATGGGTATATGGGCACTGGACTATGGGATGGTGGATATGTATGATGGGTATATGGGCACTGGACTATGGGATGGAGGATGTGTATGATGGGTATATGGGCACTGGACTATGGGATGGAGGATATGTATGATGGGTATATGGGCACGGGACTATGGGATGGAGGATGTGTGATGGGTATATGGGCACTGGACTATGGGATGGTGGATATGTATGATGGGTATATGGGCACTGGACTATGGGATGGAGGATATGTATGATGGGTATATGGGCACGGGACTATGGGATGGAGGATGTGTGATGGGTATATGGGCCCGGGACTATGGGATGGAGGATGTGTATGATGGGTATATGGGCATGGGACTATGGGATGGAGGATGTGTATGATGGGTATATGGGCACTGGACTATGGGATGGAGGATGTGTATGATGGGTATATGGGCACTGGACTATGGGATGGAGGATATGTATGATGGGTATATGGGCACGGGACTATGGGATGGAGGATGTGTGATGGGTATATGGGCCCGGGACTATGGGATGGAGGATGTGTATGATGGGTATATGGGCATGGGACTATGGGATGGAGGATGTGTATGATGGGTATATGGGCACTGGACTATGGGATGGAGGATATGTATGATGGGTATATGGGCACTGGACTATGGGATGGAGGATATGTATGATGGGTATATGGGCACGGGACTATGGGATGGTGGATATGTATGATGGGTATATGGGCACTGGACTATGGGATGGAGGATGTGTATGATGGGTATATGAGCACGGGACTGTGGGATGGAGGATGTGTGATGGGGATATGGGCACTGGACTATGGGATGGAGGATGTGTGATGGATATATGGGCACTGGACTATGGGATGGAGGATGGGTATATGGGCACTGGACTATGGGATGGAGGATGTGTGATGGGTATATGGGCACTGGACTATGGGATGGAGGATGTGTGATGGATATATGGGCACTGGACTATGGGATGGAGGATGGGTATATGGGCACTGGACTATGGGATGGAGGATGTGTGATGGGTATATGGGCACTGGACTATGGGATGGAGGATATGCATGACGGGTATATGGGCACTGGACTATGGGATGGAGGATGTATGATGGGTATATGGGCACTGGACTATGGGATGGAGGATGTGTGATGGGTATATGGGCACTGGACTATGGGATGGAGGATGTGTGATGGGCAGGGCTGTGGAGTCGGTAAGCCAAACCTGCGACTCCGACTCCTCAATTTCCCTTACACCGACTCCGACTCCCACACATATTGCTTATATTTAAGTGAAAAATTTATTGTAGTACAATGTGAACCTCAGACATTTAATCATTTTTATGATCCAATAATCAAGATATTTAGATAGAACAGAATATATATTGGTGTACTACCCGGTTTTCATTCTTTTTGGTACAGATACGATATGGATAGACAGATATGGATAAATGGATAGATAGAGCAGATTTCTAATCTGCTTTTGCTATTGAAAACATTATCTATGAGCTCAAAAACCTTTCAGGTGATGCAGTTTTTTAAAAAGCTGATCTGCTTTTGCAGCTGAAAAACGTATCCTCAAAAAACACAGGAAAAACGCTGTGTGTGAATGTAGCCTTAGATCAGGAATATAACAGCCATTTATAGGACATTTCATAACTTTCCCAAACTCCTATAAAAAAATATTCAGCACATCCTGCATTGAATTACTGTACCCAATTTATTATATATTTTAGGAGTCGGAGTCGGTCCATTTTATACCGACTCCGACTCCACCAAAATGAGCACCGACTCCACGACTCCGACTCCACAGCCCTGGTGATGGGTATATGGGCACGGGACTATGGGATGGAGAATATGTATGATGGGTATATGGGCACTGGACTATGGGATGGTGGATATGTATGATGGGTATATGGGCACGGGACTATGGGATGGAGGATGTGTATGATGGGTATATGGGCACTGGACTATGGGATGGAGAATATGTATGATGGGTATATGGGCACGGGACTATGGGATGGAGGATGTATGATGGGTATATGGGCACGGGACTATGGGATGGAGGATGTGTATGATGGGTATATGGGCACGGGACTATGGGATGGAGGATGTATGATGGGTATATGGGCACGGGACTATGGGATGGAGGATGTATGATGGGTATATGGGCACGGGACTATGGGATGGAGGATGTATGATGGGTATATGGGCACGGGACTATGGGATGGAGGATATGTATGATGGGTATATGGGCATGGGACTATGGGATGGAGGATATGTATGATGGGTATATGGGCACGGGACTATGGGATGGAGGATGGGTATATGGGCATGGGACTATGGGATGGAGGATGTGTATGATGGGTATATGGGCACTGGACTATGGGATGGAGGATATGTATGATGGGTATATGGGCACGGGACTATGGGATGGTGGATATGTATGATGGGTATATGGGCACTGGACTATGGGATGGAGGATGTGTATGATGGGTATATGGGCACTGGACTATGGGATGGAGGATGTGTATGATGGGTATATGGGCACTGGACTATGGGATGGAGGATATGTATGATGGGTATATGGGCACGGGACTATGGGATGGTGGATATGTATGATGGGTATATGGGCACGGGACTATGGGATGGTGGATATGTATGATGGGTATATGGGCACTGGACTATGGGATGGAGGATATGTATGATGGGTATATGGGCACGGGACTATGGGATGGAGGATGTGTGATGGGTATATGGGCACGGGACTATGGGATGGAGGATGTGTATGATGGGTATATGGGCATGGGACTATGGGATGGAGGATGTGTATGATGGGTATATGGGCACTGGACTATGGGATGGAGGATATGTATGATGGGTATATGGGCACGGGACTATGGGATGGTGGATATGTATGATGGGTATATGGGCACTGGACTATGGGATGGAGGATGTGTATGATGGGTATATGAGCACGGGACTATGGGATGGAGGATGTGTGATGGGGATATGGGCACTGGACTATGGGATGGAGGATGTGTATGATGGGTATATGGGCACGGGACTGTGGGATGGAGGATGTGTGATGGGGATATGGGCACTGGACTATGGGAAGGAGGATGTGTGATGGGTATATGGGCACTGGACTATGGGATGGAGGATGTGTGATGGATATATGGGCACTGGACTATGGGATGGAGGATGGGTATATGGGCACTGGACTATGGGATGGAGGATGTGTGATGGGTATATGGGCACTGGACTATGGGATGGAGGATATGCATGACGGGTATATGGGCACTGGACTATGGGATGGAGGATGTGTGATGGATATATGGGCACTGGACTATGGGATGGAGGATGTGTGATGGGTATATGGGCACTGGACTATGGGATGGAGGATGTGTGATGGGTATATGGGCACTGGACTATGGGATGGAGGATATGCATGACGGGTATATGGGCACTGGACTATGGGATGGAGGATGTGTGATGGATATATGGGCACGGGACTATGGGAAGGAGGATGTGTGATGGATATATGGGATGGAGGATGTGTGATGGATATATGGTCACTGGACTATGGGATGGAGGATGTGTGATGGGTATATGGGCACGGGACTATGGGATGGAGGATATGTGATGGGTATATGGGCACTGGACTATGGGAAGGAGGATATGTATCATGGGTATATGGGCATTGGACTATGGGATGGAGGATGTGTGATGGGTATATGGGCACGGGACTATGGGAAGGAGGATGTGTGATGGATATATGGGCACTGGACTATGGGATGGAGGATGTGTGATGGATATATGGTCACTGGACTATGGGATGGAAGATGTGTGATAGGTATATGGGCACTGGACTATGGGATGGAGGATGTGTGATGGGTATATGGGCACTGGACTATGGGATGGAGGATGTGTGATGGATATATGGGCACTGGACTATGGGATGGAGGATGTGTGATGGGTATATGGGCACTGGACTATGGGATGGAGGATGTGTGATGGGTATATGGGCACTGGACTATGGGATGGAGGATATCCATGACGGGTATATGGGCACTGGACTATGGGATGGAAGATGTGTGATGGATATATGGGCACGGGACTATGGGAAGGAGGATGTGTGATGGATATATGGGCACTGGACTATGGGATGGAGGATGTGTGATGGATATATGGTCACTGGACTATGGGATGGAGGATGTGTGATGGGTATATGGGCACGGGACTATGGGAAGGAGGATGTGTGATGGATATATGGGCACTGGACTATGGGATGGAGGATGTGTGATGGATATATGGTCACTGGACTATGGGATGGAGGATGTGTGATGGGTATATGGGCACGGGACTATGGGATGGAGGATATGTGATGGGTATATGGGCACTGGACTATGGGAAGGAGGATATGTATGATGGGTATATGGGCACTGGACTATGGGATGGAGGATGTGTGATGGGTATATGGGCACGGGACTATGGGATGGAGGATGTGTGATGGATATATGGTCACTGGACTATGGGATGGAGGATGTGTGATGGGTATATGGGCACGGGACTATGGGATGGAGGATATGTGATGGGTATATGGGCACTGGACTATGGGATGGAGGATGTGTGATGGGTATATGGGCACTGGACTATGGGATGGAGGATGTGTGATGGGTATATGGGCACTGGACTATGGGATGGAGGATAGTCATTATAATTTGTTATAACTAACCACAGTTAGTTACCATCCCCGGGCAACGCCGGGCTCTTCAGCTAGTATATTAATGTATGGGGGATAAAAGTGAGGGAGACATGATGGAAGAGGGGATACAGAAGAGGAGGATATAGGTGATGGATATAAAGGTCAAGGAGGCACAAGAAAGTGGAATAATAGGAGGACACAGGTGATGGAGATGTAAGAGGGGAAGACACATTTGAGAGATATACATGAGAAGGGGATATACAGTCAAAGCCAAAAGTGTTGGCACCCTTGAGGTTGGTGCAGCAAATAAAGTATTTATCTCAGAATATTATTGCAATTACATGTTTTGTTATACACAGATTTATTTCCTTTGTGTGTATTGAAACAACACAGAAAAAAGGGCAAATTAGACATAATTTTAAAAATGGGCTGGACACAATTGTTGGCACCTTTCCAAAATGGTTGGTAAACAATTTTATTTCAATCATGTGATGCTTGTTCAAACTCACCTGTGGCAAGTAACACGTGTGGGCAATAACAAAATCACACCTAAAACCAGATAAAAAGGGGAAGTTGACTTAATTTTTGCATTGAGTGTCTATGTGAGCCACACTATGCATGGAAAACAGAAAGAGAAGAAGAGAACGGTCTAAGGACTTGAGAACCCAAATTGTTGAACAATATCAACAATCTCAAGGTTACAAGTCCATCTCCAGAAATCTTGATGGTCCTTTGTCCATGGTGCGCAACATAACCAAGAAGTTTACAACCCACGACACTGTAGCTAATCTCCATGGACGTAGACGGCAGAGAAAAATTGATGAAAGGTTGCAACGCAGGATGGTCCGCATGGCGGATAGGCAGCCTCAATCAAGGTCCAAAGAAATCCAAGCTGTCCCGCAGGCTCAGTGTGCATCAGTTGTCAGCGACAACTATCCGTCCACACGTCAATGAAATAAAACACAGAGTAAAAAGGCTAGACTGTAGTTTGCCAAAATGTATGCGAGTGAGCCAAAATCCTTCTGGGAAAGCGTCTTGGTGGACAGATGAGATCAAGATAGAGCTTTTGGTGAATCACATCATTCTGAGGTGTACAAAGAAAAGAACACAGTACCTACAGCTAAATAGGGTGGAGGTTCAGAAATGTTTTGGGGTTGTTGTGTTGTCTCTGGCATTGTGTGCCTTCACTATGTGCAAGGTGTCTTGAAATCTGAAGATTACCAAAGGCTTTTGGATCACAATGTAGTGCCCAGTGTCAGAAAGCTGAGATTGTGTCCCAGATCATGGGTCTTCCAGCAGGACAATGACCCTAAACACACTTTTGTGTGGGGTCAAAGGGGAGTCAACTCCCCCTTTTTATCTGGTTTTAGGTGTGATTTTGTTATTGCCCACACGTGTTACTTGCCACAGGTGAGTTTGAAGCCCCCAGAAATGGATAGAAACAAAGCGCTGGAGAGCTCTGAAGTGGCAGCACTGAGTCAGGTTCTAAATCCCAGTGATCACCTGTGGAGAGATCTTAAAATTGGTGTTGTGAGAAGGCGAAATACGAGACCGGGAGCAGATTGTAAGAAGAGACGTCCGAGATCCCGACTGAGAGAAATAAGAAGCTTGTGGATGGTTAAAGGAAGCGATTCATTGCAGTTATTTATTCCAAAGGGGTTGCAACCAAATATGAAGTTGAGGGTGCCGACAATTTTGTCCGGACCATTTTTGGGGTTTTTGTGTGAAATTATGTCCAATTCGCCTTTTTTCCTCTGTTATTTTTCTGTTGTTGTTGTTCCATAATATCTGAAATTGCAATAATTTACTGGGAGAAATACTTAATTTTCTGCAACAATTTCAAGAGGGCCAACACTTTCAGCCAGGTCTGTAGGTAAAGTTACAAGAAAGAAGTGGGATAAAGGAGAGGCGGACACAGGTGTGAGATACAAAAGGAGGGACACAGAAGCATAGGACATGGATGAGGGAGACTTGAGAATTCAGGGATTCAGAAGAGGAGAAATCAGGTTAGGGAGAGACAAAAGGAAGTAGGATACCAAAGGAGGGGAGAATATAGGTGAAAGATTCGCTCAGACGTGGGGTTATAAGAGCGGATGGCTGTATACAGGATGGTAAGATACTACAGAATCATCCCATGTTACGTGCAATAACACATTCCTTGGTTTGGTGTTACACGGCCGTACATCGAGCATCTTCCCTCAGCAAAATCTGAAAATGAAGAGGAATCTCAAATACTATGTGTATCACCTCTATGCTGATGACACACAGATCTACATCTCTGGGCCAGATATCACCTCCCTACCAACCAGAATCCCTCAATGTCTGTCCGCTATTTCATCCTTCTTCTCCGCTAGATTTCTGAAACTCAACATGGACAAAACAGAATTCATCATCTTTCCCCCATCTCACGTGACCCCCCCAACGGACCTATCCATTACAGTAAATGGCTGCCCACTCTCCCCAGTCCCACAAGCTCGCTGCCTCGGGGTAATCCTTGACACTGATCTCTCTTTCAAACCACATATCCAAGCCCTTTCCACTTCCTGCCAACTTCAGCTCAAAAATATTTCACGAATCCGTTCATTCCTCAACCAAAAATCTGCAAACACCCTAGTCCATGCCCTCATCATCTCCTGCCTTGACTACTGCAACCTCCTGCTCTGTGGCCTCCCCTCTAACACTCTCGCACCCCTCCAATCTATTCTTAACTCTGCTGCCCGACTAATCCACCTGTCCCCCCCGCTATTCCCCAGCCTCTCCCCTCTATCAATCCCTGCACTGGCTCCCCTTTATCCAAAGACTCCAGTTCAAAACCCTAACCATGACATACAAAGCCATCCACAATCTGTCTCCTCCATACATCTGTGACCTCGTCTCCCGGTACTTACCTGCACGCAACCTCCGATCCTCACAAGATCTCCTTCTCTACTCCCCTCTTATCTCCTCTTCCCACAATCGCATACAAGATTTCTCTCGCGCATCCCCCCTACTCTGGAACTCTCTACCACAACATATCAGACTCTCGCCTACCATGGAAACCTTCAAAAAGAACCTGAAGACCCACCTCTTCCGACAAGACTACAACCTGCAGTAACCACCGATCCACCAAACCGCTGCACGACCAGCTCTACCCTCACCTACTGTATCCTCACCCATCCCTTGTAGATTGTGAGCCCTCGTGGGCAGGGTCCTCTCTCCTCCTGGAGCAGTCGTGACTTGTATTGTTTAAGATTACGGTACTTGTATGTATTATGTATACCCTCCTTACATGTAAAGCGCCATTGAATAAATGGCGCTATAATAATAATACTGGATTAACTGATCATTTACCAAGTAGTATTGCTGAATTTGTGTTATGATGCCAACAGACATGCAAAGCAGTGAATGTTGGGGTGTGACAAAGAACTCCGGAGCCGCGCTCGAAACGCTTTGCATTGCCCTCTACCCCCCCCCCTGTACTCCCTATGTCAAGGGTGCAATTTTAATAATTATTTTCTTCAAATAAACGCATTGGTTGTACTTGGAGCTGGGCCCTCTCCTTGGTTTCTGCAGTTTCTACGTCTGGTCAGGACGACACCTAGGCTGCAAACACAAACTATGGCAGGTGATCTGGCTTTTCTTCTTTGCATCAATGTTGGGATGTGCCTGGGTGAGGATCTGTCGCATTGCACCTCCTCAGCTTTCAGATTTTATATTTCACCTAATTTTCCAAACTAGGGACCTTGTGATTTTCAACACAAATGGACCATTGCAACTTTGAAATATCCATACAAAAATACTTCTATACAGTGAACATGTAATACTGCTATTCAATGTCCAAATAACACTTCACTTTTTACTAATACCACAGTTCTTAAATACTGACATATAATATGTACATAATGCTGCCAAATAGTGTGTACGTAATGCCACACATATTCCTCACAATAGTGCCCAAATGGTATCACTGTACACCGCCTAAATAATTCATTCATACAATATAAAAATAATGCCACCATACTGTGTTCACATAACACTGTTGGTTAATGTCCAAATTATATTACTCCACAATGCCTAAATAATACCTATATACAATGTATCCATACAGTGCCCAGCAGACATTACGGCCGTGTACTGCATAACTAGCGCTCTGTTATGCACCTGTGTCGGCTAATCCAGGCTCTGTTCCCTTCATTATATGGCTGCTGTCCTTTGCTGTGCTCCACTTTGGGTTTTCCAGGTTGCTTAGTGTCTCTCTGTGACATCACATCCCTTGTCCTTTTAAGGTCCAGTTAGAGACACACCGATGTGCCCTCCAGGCAAATGTGTCAATGCCATGGGTTGCTCTGTCTTCCCTGACCTGCAGCTTTGTGAATCCACCTCACCAGGTGAGCCTAACAGAATACTAAGACCATGGTGTCTTGCTGGGTGAAGGATAAGTAAGTGCACAACAATGGGAAGAGGGAGGGGGAGCCCAAATACTAGGGAAGAGGAGAGTGGAGACCCCTTGGCAGATCTATAAATCACCCTGTCTGCCCTAAACGTCTCTATATAAGTTCTGCACCTATCGCCGAGCAAATTCCTGCCTGACCCTGGGAGGGCATGGGGGAAACACTAGTCAGTCCCCAATAAAACTAAAGACAGAAAGGGTATGCAAATGAGGGGAAACACTTAGCTTGACAAGACCACCGAGATGTCACGCCAGCAATCCTCCATGGGTTTTCTGGGAAGACACTAACTGATAAAACTTCCAACAAGACGGATTCAAGTATGAGCTAAAACCAGCACCATGCTGCAGCAACTGAATGTGTTTAAACCGTCAGCCAAGAAGTGTGATTAGCAGCAGAAGGTGGAGTTAACTATTGGGTCTTAGAGGGAAAAGGATATAGCTCCATAACAGAGATGCAAATATCAAGACTGTGTTTTAGCTAATGACAAAGACCTTCTACAGCTGGATCCAGGATGACTGTGTCACACACCTCTTCTTCGAGTGGCCTCCGGACACTCAGGACCAGGTTTCTCAGGATGAGAGGCATGTAACGAACAAACCAGTTTAGGGGCATTCACCTCTGATGCTGAAACCCACATCCTCTCTTCTGCACCATAACCCCTCCAGTGCACCAAGTGCTGCAGGGAATGATGCTGAAGACGAGAATCAACAATCCTCGAAATCTGCAACTGCAATTTACCAACAATCATTGGGGGGCGGTGGCAGGTGAGAGGGGGCTCAAGAGGTTCAACATACTTCTTGAGCAGAGACATGTGCAACACATTGTGAATTTTAAGAACCTGGATGAACTCAAGATGAAAAGCTGCAGTGTTAATAACGATGGGTATTTTATAGGGCCAATGAACCTAGGTCCCAGTTTCCAGGAAGGGATCTTCAACTTGATATAGCTGGCAGACAACCACACAAAAGTCATTCACACTTAGGCCCGGACCTGGCAAGCGTTTTCTGGCAGCCATACTTTTGTACCTGTCTCCAATGACCCTCAAATTACTCGGCCACACTGAAGAGAACAACAAAGCAAAACATTCCTCTTCAGGAACTCCCAAGGCCCCTACCCCACTAAAAGTACCAAACTGTGGATGGAAACCGCATGCACCAAAGAATGGTGACCTGCTGGTAGATTCTTGGCGATGATTATTAATAGCAAACTCAGCCAACGTTAAGTAAAATGCCCAATCCAGTGTGCTTGGTCTGTCCATTCGACTGAGGATGCAGGGAAAAGCAGAGGAAAATACAGCTGCACCCCCAGTCGAGAACAGAAAGCCTTCCGGAACTTAGAAACAAATTGGGTCCCCCGATCTGACACCACATCGGAGGGAACCCCATGAAGCTTCACAATCTCATTAACAAAAACCTGAGCAAGATACCTGGCATTTGGAAGTGGCAGTAAAGCGATGAAATGCACATTTTACCGACTCTATCCACAACCACCAGAACCACAGTCTTGCCTATCAATACCGGTAGGTCAGTAAAATCCATGGACAAGTGTATCCAAGGTCTGCTAGGAATGGGTAGTGGAAGAAGAGGACTAGACGGATGGGTATGCGATACTTTAGAACGTGTGCAAACACTGCAAGCAGACACCTGTTCAACCACATCCCAATGCAACCCCATCCACCAAAAACGATGAGAAAGGAGGTCTGTGGTTGTCTTACAACCTAGATGACCAGCAAGTACAGAGTTATGATGTTCCCTAATTACTTTACGGCTCAAATCAGACTGGACAAATAACCTTCCCGAAGGGCAGGAGGCAGGAGTGTCCCCCTGAGCCTCCCACATCTCACCCTCCAGGTCATGGTATAAGGCCGAGATGACTACCCCCTTCTGCAAAATTGGGGCAGGTTCCTCAAGGTCACCACCACCAGGGACAAAGCACCCGCCTTGGTGTTTTTAACTCCTGGACGGAAAGTGACCACTTTAGCTTGTCTAGGTTGAAACGTTTAGCCAATTGAAGATATAACAGGTTCTTGTGGTCGGTGATAACAGTAATAGGATGTGCTGCCCTTTCCAACCAATATCGCCACTCCTTAAACTCCAATTTAATCGTCAAAAGCTCCATTTTACCCACGTCATAATTTCTTTCAGACGAGGATAACTTTTTGGAAAAGAAGGCGCATTGGCACCATTTAGCAGGGTACGGACCCTGAGATAGCGCAGCCCCAACCCCCACCTCTGACACATGAACCTCCACAACAAAGCGTTGGGAAACATACTTATAGGGAATTTAGATTGTGAGCCCCTTCGAGGACAATGCCAATAATGTCTGTAAAGCATTGTGGAATTAATGGCGCTATATAAATGAGTGAAATAAACATCCGGTTGACCGAGTATAGGTGCAGTACTCTTTAAGGAGGAAAAAGCCTGCTGAGCAACATCCGACCATTTAGAAAAATCAGACCCCTTCTTTGTCATGTCAGTAAGGGGTTTCACCATTACCGAATAATTTTGAATAAACTTCCGGTAAAAAAAAATAGTAAAACCTAGAAAACGCTGCAATTCCTTCAGATTCTCGGGCGGTCCCAATCAAGTACAGCCCAAACCTTTTCTGGACCCATCCAATCAGGTGACTCAACCAAAATATCCTCCAGATAGGCCACCACAAACCTGCCCAGTAGATGATGGAACATAGAATTAATGAAATGCTGGAGCATCGCCGATGCATTGGTCAGACCAAAAGGCATAACCAGACTCTCGAAATGACCCTCAGGGGTATCGAATGCCATTTTCCATTCATCCCCTTCCCTGATACTAACCAGGTTACAGGCCCCCCTTAAATCCAACCTGAAGAAAACCTTAGCTCCCACAACCTGGCTGAACACATCCAGAATCAGAGGAAGAGGGTATGGATCTCGGATAGTAATTAGATTCAGTTCCCGGAAATTGAAACAGGAAAGGAGACCGCCATCATTCTTTTTCTGTGAAAAAGAACCCTGCCGCCACAGGCAAAGATAATGGTCTGATATGTTACTTCTCAACTCTCAGAAAGAAAATCTTTCATGCCTTGTCTTTCAGGACCGGACAGACTGTACAATCTGGACTTGGGTAGTTTAGCACTGGGAGTCAGGTCTCCCCACTCCAGAATTTCTCTGGATTGCCAATCCACAGTCAGATTATGTTTCACCAACCAGGGTAAAACCAGAACAATAGGAGTGGGGAGACCCTCCAGGACATAACAAGGAATGACCTCATAATGAAAAGACCCAACCCTCAGTCTTATGTTATGTACAATCTGCATCTGTGATCTCTGTGCAAGTGGCACTGAGTCGATGGCATAAATAGGAATAGGCTTAGCTAAGGAACAGCAAGCAAACCCGTGAGTTCTAGTAAACTCATCATCTACCATGCTGATTCCAGCTCCACTGTCTACAAACACAGAAATTTTCTCAGTCCTGCTCTCTAGCACCTCCTCTGCTGTCAGGACAAATCGAGAATTACAGGTTGAAGACGAACATACCCCTTGAATATCAAACTCCAGGCTCCCAAGGTTTACTCGAGTCTCTTTTTGTTTACGAATCAAGGGACAGGCCCCAATAAAATGTCCCTTACTCCCACAAAAAAAACAGACGCCCTTTTTGTAATGTCAGGGCAGGCATACAGCACGGAAGAACCTTCTAACTGCATGGGTTCCTCTAACTCCACAAGTATAGGTTCACCCCAGGACCTTCCCCCCGACACAGGGGTATTGTCCCAGAAAGAGGGCTCAGGAGGTGGTCTTACCCATCTATCCCACAGGCGTCTATCCATCCAGCCTCCAAGGACTCTAGGGTTTCATACACTGCCAAAGCATCATTTAACCTTTCAGTAAGACCTTGACAAAATTGGCTTCTAAGAGCCGGGTCATTCCATTTGGTATTGGTTGCCCACATGCGGAATTCAGAGCTATAAGTCTCCACTGAACAATTCCCCTGCTGAATGTGACGGAGCCTGGATTCAGCCAAAGAGTACAGTCAGGAACATCATGGATAAGGGCTAAAGCCCTGAGAAACCCCTCTACCGACTGGAGACAAATAGAACGCTGTGGCAAAGAAAAAGCCCAATATTGATGATCCCCTTGCAACAGTGAAATCACAGGATTAAGGACGAAGTTTAAAATACAAAAAACCTGTCCCTACCTCCTGAAAACCTGTCCAGATAGTAATTTTGGGTTCAAGCCGGACGAGCTTACCCACAGAGTCCCCCACAGTAGGAGTCTGCAGCCGCTGCTGAACTTCAGAAGGAAGCTTAGTCACCTCCAGAGACCACCTCTGCAGCTGCTCTACTAGCACAGAAAGGGATCCATGGACCTGGAAAAAGAAAAAAAAAAAAACACATCGATAAAAACTCAGAAAAAAAACAAGCGCCATGTTTTTTTTTCTTTTGAAAAAGGGTACAGCTGGTGTTAATGTCATGCTGGGTGAAGGATAAGTAAGTGCACAACAATAGGAAGAGGGAGCCCAATTACTAGGGAAGAGGAGAGTGGAGACCCCTAGGCAGATCTACAGGTTCTTCTCACAAAATTACAATATCATCAAAAAGATCATTTATTGCAATTCTTCAATACAAAAAGAGAAACTCATCTATATATATAAAAACAAGTGTGTGTGTGTGTGTGTGTGTGTATCAAGCCACGCCTTCTGATGATGTCAATCATTTGATATCACAATCAAATCAATAATGTCATAATCATTTGATGATGTGTGTGTATCAACCCACGCCCACTGATGAAGTCATAATCATTTGATGATATCACAGCCGATGATGTCATAATTATTCAATGACTAGCTGAAGAGCCCGGCGTTGCCCGGGCATAGTAACTAACTGTGGTTAGTTATAACAAATTATAATGATTATCCTCCATCCCATAGTCCAGTGCCAATATACCCATCATACACATCCTCCATCCCATGATATCACAATCGATGATGTGAATCATTTGATGTCATTATTCAATGAGGTCATGATCATTTGATGTCATAATCAACTGATGATGTCCCCGCTATGCGGAGTGGGCGTGGCTATGTGGAGTGGTTGTGGCTTCAAACACACACACATACCCCTATGGGATGGAAGATATGTGATGGGTATATGGGCACGGGACTATGGGATGGAGGATATGTATGATGGGTATATGGGCATGGGACTATGGGATGGAGGATGTGTATGATGGGTATATGGGCACGGGACTATGGGATGGAGGATATGTATGATGGGTATATGGGCACGGGACTATGGGATGGAGGATGTGTATGATGGGTATATGGGCACGGGACTATGGGATGGAGGATATGTATGATGGGTATATGGGCACGGGACTATGGGATGGAGGATGTGTATGATGGGTATATGGGCACGGGACTATGGGATGGAGGATGTGTATGATGGGTATATGGGCACTGGACTATGGGATGGAGGATGTGTGATGGGTATATGGGCACGGGACTATGGGATGGAGGATGTATGATGGGTATATGGGCACGGGACTATGGGATGGAGGATGTGTATGATGGGTATATGGGCACGGGACTATGGGATGGAGGATGTGTATGATGGGTATATGGGCATGGAACTAAGGGATGGAGGATGTGTGATGGGTATATGGGCACGGGACTATGGGATGGAGAATGTGTATGATGGGTATATGGGCACGGGACTATGGGATGGAGGATGTGTATGATGGGTATATGGGCACGGGACTATGGGATGGAGGATGTGTATGATGGGTATATGGGCATGGGACTAAGGGATGGAGGATGTGTGATGGGTATATGGGCACGGGACTATGGGATGGAGGATGTGTGATGGGTATATGGGCACGGGACTATGGGATGAAGGATATGTATGATGGGTATATGGGCACGGGACTATGGGATGGAGGATGTGTATGATGGGTATATGGGCACGGGACTATGGGATGGAGGATGTGTATGATGGGTATATGGGCATGGAACTAAGGGATGGAGGATGTGTGATGGGTATATGGGCACTGGACTATGGGATGGAGGATAATCATTATAATTTGTTGCAACTAACCACAGTTAGTTACTATGCCCGGGCAACGCCGGGCTATTCAGCTAGTATATTCTGTAGAGTCATTACAAACAAACTGATCTATTTCAAGTGTTTATTTCTGGTAATGTTGATGATTAAGGCTTACAGCCAAAGAAAACCTAAAAGTCATTATCTCAGTAAATTAGAATAATTAACAAAAACAACTGCAAAGGCTTCCTAAGCATTTATAAAAGTCCCTTAGTCTGTTTCAGTAGCTTCACAATCATGGGGAAGACTGCTGTCCTGACAGATGTCCAGAAGGCCGTCACTGACACAATCAACAAGGAGGGTAATACACCAAAGGTCATTGCTAAAGAAGCCGGCTGTTCACAGAGTGCTGTCTCCAAGCATATTGATGAAAAGTTGAGTGGAAGGAAAAAGTGTGGTAGAAAAAGGTGCACAAACAACCGCGATAACCGCAGCCTGGAAAGGATTGTTAAGAAAATGTCATTCAAAAATTTAGGTGAGATTCACAAGGAGTGGACTGCTGCTGGAGTCATTGCTTCAAGAGCCACCAGACACAGACGTATCCAGGACGTGGGCTACAAGTGTCACATTCTTTGCGTCAAGCCACTCATGACGAATAGACAGCGCCATAAGCGTCTTACCTCAGCCAAGGAGCCAGCAAACTCGCCTGACCTTAACCCCATAATCTATGGGGTACTGTCAAGAGGAAGATAAGAAATACCAGATCCAACAATGCAGACGAGCTGAAGGCTGCTATCAAAGCAACCTGGGCTTCCATAACCCCTCAGCAGTGCCACAGGCTGATCGCCTCCATGCCACACCGCATTGATGCAGTAATTGATCGCAAAGGAGCCCCGGCCAAGTATCGAGGGCATTTACTGATCATACATTTCATTAGGCCAACATTTCGGATTTTAAACTCATTGTTCAAGCTGGTGTTATAAAGTAGTCTAATTTACTGAGATATTGACTTTTGGGTTTTCATTGGCTGTGTATAATTCCCGTACTGCCGACAGGATTAAGACATATATCCCAGGGTATTAAACAAGTTTTATTTGGCTGGCAAACCTGAACAGTTTCATAGACATCCGTTTAGAAGTCCGTGTTTGGCACCGGACACTAGGTGTCCATTATGAACCCCAAACGTTACCGTTCGGGTTTGTTCATCCTCACTTACATTGACTCAGCTAAATTGATAACTAATAGACCAGATGCTTATTATTCTGTAGATTCAAGCTATTACATTCAGGCCAGGGTCTAAGAAGGCTGACGCATTGTCACGCAGTATTGATTCAGTTTCGCCTCCAGAACCTTCCTCCTCCATTCTTCCTAAGCGCGTTGTGGTTTCTGTGGAATCCTCGGAGTTGGAAGCTGAGATCAGTAAAACTCAGTCACTGGCGCCGTCTGCCACTCTATGGTCCAAGTGATTTGTGCCTGTGTACTTAAGATTGTGCCTGTTACAGGCGTTTCAGGATTCCATCTTGAGTGGCCATTCTGGGGTCACAGCTATGCAGAAAGCCATTTCCAGATTCTTTTGGTAGCTGTCTGAGTAAGGGTGTGTTTCCACGTAGCGCAATTCATCCGGATTTGCTGCAAATTGAACGCTGCTTACAGCCACAGCGTTTAATCCGCAACGTCCAGATGTTACAGCATAGTGGAGGGGATTTTCTGAAATTCCGTCTCCACTATGCGTGCAAGAACGCGGGTGACACACCCAAAATAAAAGACATGCGGCACGTCTCCTTAGACCGCAGCATGTCAATTTATCTTAAGTAGACACAGTCTATGGCTATGATGCGGTGACGCCGCATGTGTTCAATGAGCACATGCGGTGACACCACGTGTACAACAGGGGGTGGCGCTTTGGGCGGAGCGGAGTTTCTGCAGCGTCAAAAGCGCCAGCAATACGCTACGTGGAGATTCACTCTAATGGTATTAAAGATTTTACATCTGCCTGTGAAGTCTGTGCGCGGGCTTAAGTTTGTCATATTCTGCATATTTTTAACCCCTTAGTGACAGTGCCAATTTGCAGCTTAATGACCAGCCCAATTTTTTACAATTCTGACCAGTATCCGTTTATGATGTAATAACTCTGGAACGCTTCAACAAATCCCGCTGATTCTGAGAATGTTTTTTCATGACATATTGTACTGCATGTTAGTGGTAAAATTTCTTCGATATGACTTGCATTTATTTATGAAAAAAACGGAAACGTGGCAAAAAAAATTTAAATTTTGCAATTTTCAAACTTTTAATATTTATGCCCTTAAATCAGAGATATGACACAAAATACTTAATAAATAACATTTACCACATGTCTACTTTACATCAGCACAATTTTGGAAACAAAATTTTTTTTTTGTTAGGAAGTTATAAGGGTTAAAGGGTTCTCATTTTTACAACAAAATTTACAAAACCATTTTTTTACGGACCACATCACATTTAAAGTCACTTTGAGGGGTGTACATGACAGAAAATACCCAAGTGTGACACTATTCTAAAAACTGCACCCCTCAAGGTGCTCACAACCACATTCAAGAAGTTTATTAACCCTTTATGTACTTCACAGGAACTGAAGCAATGTGGAAGTAAAAAATTAACATTTAACTTTTTTTTACAAACATTTTACATCAGAACCAATTTATTTTATTTTCACAAGTGTAAAAAGAGAAAATGAACTACAAAATTTTTGTGCAATTTCTCCTGAATACATCGATATCCGATATGTGGGGGTAAACCACTGTTTGGGCGCACGGCAGAGCTTAGAAGGGAAGGAGCGCCGTTTGACTTTTTCAATTCAGAATTGGCTGTAATTGAGGTAGGACGCCATGTCGCATTTGGAGAGCACCTGATGTGCCTAAACAGTGGAAACCCTCCAAAAGTGACACCATTTTGGAAACTAGACCTCCTAAGGAACTTCACAGAAGTTTATAATGCAGAGCCGTGAAAATAAAAAATCATTTTTGTTTCCTCAAAAATTATTTTTAGCCCACAATTTTTTAATTTCACAAGGGCAACAGGAGTAATTGGACCCCAAAAGTTGTTGTCCAGTTTGTCCTGAGTTTGCTGGTACACCATATGTGGGGGGGAACCACTGTTTGGGCACACGTCGGTGCTTGGAAGGGAAGTAGCGATGTTTTGAAATGCAGACTTTGATGGAATGGTCTGCAGGCGTCATGTTGCGTTTGGAGAACCCCTGATGTGTCTAAACAGTAGAAAGCCCCACAAGTGACCCCATTTTGGAAATTAGACCCCCCCAAAGGAGCTTATCTAGACTTTTGGTGAGCACTTTGAACCCCAAGTGCTTCACAGAAGTTTAAAACGTAGGGCTGTGAAAATAAAAAATATTTTTTCCACAAAGATGATATTTTCACCCCCAAATTTTTACTTTCACAAGGGTAACAGAAGAAATTGGACCACAATAGTTGTTGTGCATTTTGTTCTGAATATGCTGACACCCCATATGTGGGGCGGAACCACTGTTTGGGTGCATGGCAGAGCTCGGAAGGGAAGGAGCACCATTTTGGAATGCAGACTTTGATGGAATGGTGTGCGGGCGTCATGTTGCATTTGCAGAGCCCTTCATGTGCCTAAACAGTAGAAACCCCCCATTAGTGACACCATTTTGGAAACTAGACCCCCCAGGGAGCTTATCTAGGTGTGTAGTGAGCACTTTTAACCCGCAAGGGCTTCACACAAGTTTATAACGGAGAGACGTGAAAATAAAAAAAAAAAATTCCCACAAAACTGATTTTTTTTAGCCCCCAATTTTTCATTTTCCCAAGAGTAACATGAGATATTAGACCCCCAAAGACCCCCAAAGTTGTTGTGCAAGTTGTGCTGAGTACGCTGATGCCCCATATGTGGGGGTAAACCACTGCTTGGGCACACGGCAGAGCTCAGAAGGGAGGGAGCGCCGTTTGACTTTTTGAACCAAAATTGGCTGGAATCAATTGTGGCGCCATGATGTACCTAAACAGGGGAAACCCCCCAATTCTAACTCCAACCCTAACCCGAACACACCCCTAACCCTAATCCCAACCATAACCCTAACCACAACCCTAACCCTAATCATAACCCTAACTACAAACCTAACCCCATCACACCCCTAACCCCTAATCGCAACCCTAACTTTAGCCCAACTCACTTTAGCCTAACTCTAACCCTAATGGAAAAGCCGGATTACTCACCGGTAATGCTCTTTTAATGAGTCCATGACAGCACCCACTTGGAGAGGAATCCGCCCATAGGAACAGGAAACCTACAGAGATAAAAGAGGGCGGTCCGCCTCTCCTCCTCAGTTGGATTTCAGAGTACCCGGAGGACCGCCATTATTAGGCCATTTCAATATTTTAGTTTATCAATTTTTACATCTAAGAAGGTGTATATACATTATGTTAACTTCTAGGGAGGGTTGTGAGCGGGTGCTGTCGTGGACTCATTAAAAGAGCATTACCGGTAAGTAATCCGGCTTTTTACTCTTCGCCATGACAGCACCCACTTGGAGAGACTTTCAGAGACCTTCACCTGGGAGGGACCACCGTGCCGAGGACCGCTCTACCAAAGGCTAGGTCAGATGAGCATGATAAATCAATCCTATAGTGGTTATAAAAGGTAGAGGGAGTTGACCAAGTTGCGGCCTTACATATCGACTCGATTGCGACGTCTCCCCTCTCTGCCCAAGAGGAAGCCATAGCTCTGGCGGAGTGTGCCTTGATACCCTCCGGAGGATCTTCATTGCTCACGGAGTATGCCAGACCGATCGCGTCTCTGATCTACCGAGACAGGGTACCCCTTGTGACTTCATATCCCTCCTTTTGGCCCTGGAAGGAAATAAACAGAGCCCTACTCTTCCTCCAGCTGCTAGACCTCTCGATGCATTGTTATACTGCTCTTCTAACGTCTAGTGTATGGAATTTTTCTTCCTCTGGAGTAGAAGGGTTACTAAAAAATGAAGGGAGGTGGATCTCTTGCGACCTATGAAACTTCCCCGCTACTTTTGGTAGGTATGAGGGGTCTGGTTTTAATATTAGCTGATCCTGGAATGTTAACAGGAAAGGGGGTTCTATTGAGTGTGCTTATATGTCGCTAACTCTTCTGGCTGAAGTTAGTGCAACTAGTAGTACTGTCTTGAGAGATAGGTGCTTAAGGGATATTGAGTCTAACGGTTCAAAGGGGGGGACGTGTTAGGGCATCTAGTACCAAATTCAAGTCCCAAGGAGGAACTCTGGGTATGTGTACCGGTTCGCTCCGCTCACAGGCCGAGATGAATCTGGCTATCCATCTATTGCCTGCCACGTTATAACTATAGAGGGCCCCTAGAGCAGACACTTGGACTTTTAGTGTGTTAACAGATAGTCCTAAATCTTTCCCTTTTTGTAGAAACTCTAGGATCAGTGTTATTGGGATTTCTCTAGAGTCGGGAGCTGTGTGAAACTCTAGGAACTTCCTCCATACCCTGGTGTAAATTTTTGTGGTAGCCAATTTTCGACTCTGCAGGAGAGTATTGACTAACCCTTCCGTGAACCCCCTTGCTCTCAACATTTCCCTTTCAAGTTCCAAGCCGTCAAGTGGAGATTGTCCACTTGAGGATGGAAGAATGGCCCCTAAGAGAGGAGCTTGGGGGTTGAAGGAAGCACCCAAGGGTCTGTCACTGACATTGCTTGCAGGCATGAAAACCATGGCCTCCTGGGCCAGAATGGCTCTATTAAGATTATTCGTGCCTTCTCTGCCCTGATCTTCCTGATGACCTGCGGTAGTAGTACGATTGGGGGAAATGCATATGCTAGTTTGAACTGCCATGGGGCTTGGAGGGCATCCAGAATTTCCAGACGGTCTGTCACGTTCAAAGAGGCGAACCTTTGCACCTGCCTGTTTTTCCTGGTGGCGAAGAGATCTATTTGGGGAAGACCCCATAGTGACACAATGCATGTGAATATTTGCCGTCTCAGGCACCACTCTCCTTGCCGTAATGTATGGCGGCTTAGAAAGTCTGCTTTCAAATTGTCTCTTCCTCTTATGTGGAGGGCCGAGAGAGACAAAAATTCCTTTTCGGCTAAGGATAAGATCTTTTTTGCGGAAGACATTATGGCGACTGATCGAGTTCCGCCTTGCCTGTTCAGATATGCGACCACTGTGGTGTCTGAAAGGATTCTCACGTGTTCCCCTTGTAACTGCGGAAGAAAATGATATAATGCATGACTAACCGCATTTAGTTCTTTTAAGTTTGAAGAATCCTGATCCTCGCTTATATCCCACAGGCCTTGGGAGAAGGCGCCTCCCATATGAGCCCCCCATCCTGTGGGGCTGGGGTCGGTAGTAATTATACGAGAAGGCGTTATCACCCATGGTACTCCTCCCGATAGATTATCATCCTCTAGCCACCACGCTAGGGAAGTTAGGACCGTTTGGGATAAAGTAATTTTCTTTGCTAAATTCCCTCGGTCATGGGTTTCCTTTAAGAGAATTTGATGTTGTAGCTCCCTCGTGTGGAACTGGGCCCACTGAACTGCCGGGATGCAGGAAGTAAGAGACCCCAGGAGAGACATTGCATCTCTCAAGGACATGCACGGTCTCTCTATTGCTAACCTGATCTTCATTTTAATCGTTGCAATTTTTACCTGTGGGCAGTAGGCATTTATGGAAGGAAGGACTGGATGGATTGTGGCTCGATTCTGGACTTCTTGAAGTTTATTATCCATCCTAGAGACAAGATTGTGTCAGCAACTCGTCTATTACATTGTCGAGTTGAGCTCCTGATTATTAAAAAGTCATCCAGATAGGGTATTATCAATGTGTCCTTCTGGCGTAAGAAGGCCATCACTTCCAGCATCACCTTTGTAAAGGCTCGTGGTGCGATGGAAAGGCCGAATGGCAAGGCTGTGAACTGGAGATGCTGTATGGTGCCATCGAGGGAGACCGCCACTCTGAGGTATTCCTGATATCTGTAATGGATGGGAAGATGATAATAAGCATCTTTCAGATCCTAGCCTGCCATCATACAATTGGGGAAGAGGAGCTTAATTGTAGATCTAATAGATTCCATCTTAAATTTATGATTTATTATAAATGAACTTAGCTTCCTCAGGTTGATTATAGTCCTGAATGAGCCATCTGGTTTAGGTACCAGAAAAAGAGGGGAGTAAAATCCTCTCCCTTCCTGTCCTTTAGGCACATGGACCAATACTTTTTTGTCCAGCAGACTCAGAATCTCAGTTTCTAGGGCCCGCTGTTGTGGCGAGCTGAGAGATGTTATGATAACTGAGTTAAGGGGAACGTGGTGGAACTCTATTTTTAACCCTTCTCTAACAATGCCCAGAATCTATGGGCTGACTGTGACTTTTTCCCATTCCTGAAGAAAAAAATTTAGTCTTCCTCCTACTGGAGGGACTGGCTCCTTAGCTCCTGTCTCTGCGGAAGGAGGATCCTTTAAACATGGCACCTTTGCTCTTTTCTTCCTTTGTGGCCCAGCGATTTTGATTTTCCACTGGCCATGCTTTGCCAAATGGTCGTCTCCTAAACGTCCTCCTATAAAATGGGAGAGAGGAGTTTTTTCCTTTCCTTTGCCTTGGTAAGGATTTCATCTAAGGTTTTTCCAAACAAAAACTCACCCTCGCAAGGAATAGCACAAAGCTTTGCCTTGGATTGGGTGTCACCTCTCCAGCTTTTAAGCCACAGGCTACGCCTGGCGTTATTAAGTAAGCCTGCTGTTCTGGCTGCCAGGCGTAATGAATCAGCAGAAGCATCCGCTATATTCGCAGCCGCGCCACGGATCAATGGAATAGCGGCTCGTAGTTTTTCTCTGGCGATTTTTTTGGTCTATTTGCCGGTCTAGTTGATCAATCCAGACCAGCATAGAACAAGCTGTGCAAGTACTAGCTATTGCCGGTTTAAACGTGCCGGTAGCTGCCTCCCATGCCCTTTTTAGTGAGGCATCAGCTTTACGGTCAAGTGGG
Organism: Dendrobates tinctorius; assembly: GCF_039654945.1. Taxonomy (NCBI): domain Eukaryota; kingdom Metazoa; phylum Chordata; class Amphibia; order Anura; family Dendrobatidae; genus Dendrobates; species Dendrobates tinctorius. The sequence continues at coordinate 16,256,168 of NW_027361998.1, read as the reverse complement.
TCTTTTAGGACCCCTGCGTCCTCCACTGGTAGGGCTGATTGTTTTGAGGTGGAGGCGACCGCCGCGTCCACTTTCGGGACTTTAGACCATGTTGACAATTCCCCATCACTGAAGGGGTACCTTCTTTTTGAGGTCGAGGGGAGATAACCTCTCTGGTCCTGCTTCTCCCATTCCTTCTTAACCAGAGCTTTTATAGCTGGTATAAAAGGAAAGGCTCTCTTCTTCCTATCTGTTAGTCCTGCAAACATAATTTCTTGTGTTGTTTGGGCTCCCTTGTCTCTGTGCACCCCATAGTGTTCCTCCCGGATTTAACCAAGTTGTCCATGTTCTCTAAGGGGAAACACAAACGCCCCTCCATATCTGAGGAAGATGATGTGGATGCATTGGAACTATCAGAGACTATTGCTTCGTTCTCATCAGAGTCTAAGCTAACCGAAGTTGGTTGTTAGTCTTAGTACTTATGGGTGTACTGCTAGGCTGGGATAGGGCCTGTAACTCTTCCCTTATTATGGCCCTTATGTCTGTGGCTGATGTTGATGCTTGTTTTGCTTTTTCATTAATGCATTTTTTCCATAGCATTTCTGTGTAAGATTCCGGTAGAGGACGTGTACAAAGGGCACATTCTTTATTTTTTGATTTCTCTTTTTTCTTAGCCTGAGGTGGAGATGCAGCGAAGGAGAGAGGGAGAAAGAGAAAAGTATTTATCAGCTTGATAGGCAGAGAGTCGTCCACTTACCCAGAGAAGCTGTAGGTACCGGATCAGGAGGCTGAGAAGGCGGCTTGTTGGCGTGGCTTCTGTCCGAGGAACCTCTGCGCAAGGAACCTTGGTGATCCTTGGATGCCGCTGTATCACCTGCCTGGGGATGCCGCTGTATCACCTGCCTGGGGATGCGTGTCTTGTCCTGGGGAAGACATGCTTGCATGCAATAATCATATCCCCGAGGATTTTTGTAAGCCCCTTCATTACACCGGTACCTCCCCAGCAAGGTGCGCCTGCTTGTCTTAGGCGCAGCTAATTAGTATGCGTCCGGCCTGGAATACAGCTGCCGGGCCGCTCTGTAAATTAACATCGTTCTTTTTTTTTTCTTTAGAAGGGGGCGGAGAGCGCTCCTAGATGCCCGCGCGTGTTCTCGCGATACTTTCCCTGGAGCCACGCGTGCGTCCTGTGCTGAGGAACCTCCGGTAACCCGAAAGTTCCTTCTTACCCTTTCCTGTCAGTGCTGCATGTGCGTCCCCTCCTGGACGCTGAAGCCTTTAGGAACGCCAGAGGCTACCACAATCTCCTCCGGTTCCACACTCCCACACGGACCAGGATGATTCCTCCCAAATCCCGGTGGCGTGTAACTCTGCAGGGGAACCCCGGTCGGCCTCATCCGGAACCGGCGTTTATGCCCGCGCTGCTGCGGTATCAGTAGAGGAGGGAGCCAGATCACAGCACTCCCCCGTCGCTGCTTCTGGACCGGAACCCCTGCCGTTCCCACAGAGACTGCACAGGCGGTTCCTTGGCAAAGGTATGAGCTGTAGGAGAATCCTGCGGTTTCCCATAGGAACAGGAAACCAACTGAGGAGAGGCGGACCACCCTCTTTTATCTCTGTAGGTTTCCTGGTCCTATGGGCGGATCCCTCACCAAGTGGGTGCTGTCGTGGCGATGAGTAAAAAATGGAAATAAATATATTTTCTTTATTTCATTATTTTTCCCTAACTAAGGGGGTGATAAAGGGGGGGTTATTTACGATTTTTTTTATTTTGATCACTGTGATGGGGTCTATCACAGTGACCAAAATGAACCAATAGGAAAAATCTTCCTATTTTTTTTTTTTCCTATTGTTGCTGGGTGCCGGCCGGGAGATCTGGGCGGGCGCATGCGCCCGCCATTTTCTTACCGGAAGAAGATGCCGGCGGCGTGGGGGGAAGCCAGGAGACCCAGGGACACCAGGAGGTACCGGGGGGATCGGGGACCCCATTTCTCTCTCCACTGATGCGCAGTCACATCAGAGGAGAGAGAAATTAAAGAGCACATCGGAGTATTTTTTTGCGGTCGCCGTTATACGGTGATCGTAAAAACCGACCCGAATCTTGTTCTCTGGGGTCTCGGCTACCCCAGCAGCCGAGACCCTGGAGAAAATCCAACTCTGGGGGGTGCTATATACTTTTTCCTCAGTAGAATGGAGAAAAGACGTGCACTCTTGCTTAGGAGGTGCTGACTGAACGTGAAATTACTCTACTAATTGTGAACCAAAGGGTAAACAGTCACACTCAGGATTTCATGGAATTTGCAGAAAAAGGATTTATTTCAATCACCAAATAAAGAAAATTGCTTCGCCGCAGTAGAAAATGCAAGCTATTCTGATATACTTTTTCCTCAGAGCCGTGAATTCACGGTGATATGGTTAAAGTACCCTTAACTACCGCCATTAAAGGCGTATCGGCGGTCGTTAATGTGTTAAAGTTTGGTTCAATTGCCAATTCTCGAAAGACCATGGACTCATCTGTCCATGGATATATTCACAGATTTGCCTCGGTATGGAGGGAAAACTATTATTTGGGTGGTGGTTACCAGATTCAGTAAACATAGAATCATAGAATGGTAGATTTGGAAGGGACCTCCTGAGTCATCTGGCCCAACCCCCTGCTCAAAGCAGGATTCACTAAACCATCTCAGTCAGATGTCTGTCCAGCCTCTGTTTGAAGACTTCCATTGAAGAACTCACCACCTCTCTCGTGGCAGCCTGTTCCACTCATTGATCACCCTGTCAAAAAGTTTTTTTCTAATATCTAATCTGTGACTCCTCTCATTCAGATTCATCCCATTGCTTCTAGTCTTCCCTTGTGCAAATGAGAATAAAGTTGATGCTTCTGCAATGTGACAGCCCTTGAGATATTTGTAGACAGCTATTAAGTCTCCTCTCAGTCTTCTTTTTTGCAAGCTAAATATTTCCAAATCCTGTAACTGTTACATCCCAGAATTGCATTTGCCTCTTTTGCTGCTGCATCACACTGTTGGCTCATGTTCAATTTATGATCTATTAGTATAACCAAGTCTTTTTCACATGTGCTGTTGCTTATCCCTATTCCTCCCATTCTGTGCATGATTTTTTTCATTTTTATTGCCCAGATGTTGTACTTTGCATTTTCCCTATTATAAACCATTCTGTTAGTTGCTGCCCACTGCTCCAGTTTATTTATATTTTTTTGAATAATCTCTCTATTCTCTAGTATTAGCTATCCCTCCTAGCTTTGTGTCATCAGCAAATGTTATCAGTGTACCCTCAATTCCTTCATCTAAATCGTTGATAAAGATGTTGAACAATACAGGGCCCAGGACAGAGCCCTGTGATACCCCACTTGAGACATTCTTCCAACTGGATGTGCAGCCATTTACGACCACTCTTAAACCAGTTATGAATCCACCTAACAGTTGTCTTGTACATTCCATACTTAGTCATTTTTTCAATAAGAATGGTGTGAGATACTTTGTTAAATGCTTTGCTGAAGTCAAGATATACTATATCTCCAGCATTTCCCTGATCCACCCAGTCAGTGATTCTGTTATAGAATGAAGTTAAGTTAGTCTGACATGACTTGCCACAAACCCATGCTGGTTAATCACTTCATTCTTATCCAGATACCTACATATATGTTGTTTAATAATTTATTAAAAGATCTTTCCTAGTATAGAAGTCAGACTCACCGGCCTATAGTTCCCTGGGTCCACCTTCTTCTCCTTTTTGAAGATAGGAACAACATTTGCGCTTCTCCAGTCTTCTGGGACTTCTGTTCTCCAAGAATTTTCAAAGATTATGGAGAGTGGTTCAAAAATTTCTTCTGCTATCTCCTTCAGTACTCTGGGGTGTAATTCATCTGCACCTGGAGACTTGAATTCATTTAGGTTAGCTAAGTGTTTCCTCACTATCTTTCTGTTTATAGATATCCTGGATTCTTCTATTCCCTTAATAGGACAGTGAATAACAGTTGATGTTACATTTCCTTTCTGAGAGAAAACAGATGCAAAATAGGAATTTAAAAGTTCAGCCTTCTCATCATCCTTTCTTATCATTTCATCATTCTCAACTTGTAAAAATCCTATAGCAGTGATGGCGAACCTTTCTGAGACCAAATGCCCAAATTGCAACCTAAAACCCAATTATTTATGATGACGTGCCAACACATGCCAAATGTCCCATCATGATCACTTTCATGCAGAAATATGCCCCATCAAGATCCCCTTGTAGTAATATGCTCAATCATTGTCTCCTTCTAGTAGTAATATGCCCCATCATAATCCCCTTCATGTAGAAATATGCCCCATCATGATCCCCTTTGGAAGGTCGCCGGGGCATTCTTCATCCCGAATGGCATAATTCGATACTGGAATAAGCCGAACGGGGTGACAAATGCCGACTTGGGAATAGCATCAGGACTAAGGGGAATCTGCCAGTAGCCTTTGCATAGATTGATGGTGGTCAAATACTTTGCCCCCGCTAGCCGGTCTAACAACTCATCCACACGCGGCATGGGATATGCATCCGTCACTGTTTTCTCATTGAGCTTACGATAGTCCACACAAAACCGTGTAGTCCCATCCTTCTTGGGAACTAACACTACGGGGGATGCCCAGGGACTATCTGACTCTTCAATGATCCCTAAACGCAGCATCTCTTGAATCTCTTGTCGCATCCCCTCTCGTACAGACTCAGGGACGCGGAAGGGGTTTTGTCGCAGGGGGGTCTGATCCTGGGTCTCAACCTTGTGTTGTGCCAGGCGAGTGTACCCCGGTCTCTCTGAAAACATCCTCTGTCGCAGTCTCCCTTGGAGGCGTGGGTTCGAATCCCACTGCTGCCACCAGTGTAACGGGGTCTTCCAAGCTGGGGTACCTCTTTCAGTACCACCCCGTGTTTTCGGAGGTCCGCTCTGCGTTGGCTGGAGTCTGAATGAAGGACGCTGGCTGGAATTCCTCTGAGTGCATGGGCGCATATAAAAGATCACTGCTTCTCCATGTATTTCCAGTCTGACAACACTTTACTCACAGGACACACAATATATATCACACAGATACAGAGGTCCGGCCAATCGTCAGGCCAGGCATGCATTACAAAAGCAGCAGGTGGCCGGAGCCTGCGTATGTTTACTATGGGAATTACAAAGCTGGGGGGAGGGCGGACACTGCTGATGCATTAGGGACATGCATCTCACATGGAACCTATTATATATACATATAACTGCACAACATATTCTGGGTGCTGAGTGGTTCTGTAACACCCTTCATGCAGAAATATGCCCCATCATGATACCCTTCTTGTAGTAATATTATTTATTTATATAGCACCATTGATTCCATGGTGTTGTACATCAGAAGGGGTAGCATACAAAGTACAGATATCACTTACAATAAACAAGCTAACAATCACAGACTGATATAGAGGGGAGAGAGGACCCTGCCCTTTCGGGCTTACATTCTACAGGATAGTGGGGAAGGAGACTGTAGGTTCGTGGGTTGCAGCAGCTCCATTGATGGTGAGGCGGTAGCTCCAGTAGTGGTGAGGAGGCAGCTGGGATCATTGCAGGCTGTAAGCTTTCCTGAAGAGATGGGTTTTCAGGTTCCGTCTGAAGGATCAAAATGTGGTTGATAGTTTGACATGTTGGGGCAAAGAATTCCAGAGGACAGGGGCTATTCAGGAGAAGTCTTGGAGGCGGTTGGGCGAGGAGCAAACAAGTGTGGAGGAGAGAAGGAGGTCGTGAGAGGACCAGAGATTACTTGAGGGAAGATATCAGGAGATTAGTTCAGAGATATATGGCGGACGCAGGTTATAGATGGCCTTGTAGGTCAGAATTAGTAATTTGAAATGGATACGTTGAGGAAATTGGAGCCAGTGAAGAGATTTGCAGAGGGGAGAAGCCGAGGGGTAGCGAGGAGAGAGATGAATTAGTCGGGCGGCAGAGTTAAGGATGGACTGGAGAGGTGCGAGGGTGTTAGCAGGGAGGCCACAGAAAAGGATGTTGCAGTAGTCGAGGCGTGAGATGATGAGGGCAGGTACAGGCATTTTAGTAGATTGAGGGTTGAGGAAAGGACGGATTCTGGAAATATTTTTGAGCTGGAGGCGACAGGAGGTGGAGAGAGCTTGGATGCGTGGTTTGAAGGACAGGGCAGAGTCAAGGGTTACTCCGAGGCAGTGGACCTCTGGTATCGGGGAAAGTGTGATGTTGTCAATTGTTATAGATAGGTCAGGTAAGGAAGATCTTTGAGATGGGGGAAAGATGATCAGTTCAGATTTGTGGGACTTTATGAGTTGCCCCAGGCCAAGTGTATAGATTGAGAAGAGTAGGGGTCCTAGAACAGAGCCTTGGGGGACTCCAACAGAGAGAGGGTGGGATGAGGAGGTAGTGTAGGAGTGGGAGATGCTGAATGTGCGGTTGGAAAGATAGGAGGAGATCCAGGATAGGGCGAGGTCTTTGATGCCAAAGGAGGAGATGATCTGTAGTAGGAGGCAGTGGTCAACTGTGTCAAAAGCAGAGGACAGGTCTAGAACGAGGCCCCATTATTGTCCCCTTCTTGCAGTAATATGCCCTATCATGATCCCCTTCATGTAGAAATGCCCATCATGATCTCCTTCATGCAGAAATATGCCTCCCCTTCATGCAGAAATATGCCCCATCATGATCCCCTTCATGTAGAAATATGCCCCATCATGATCCCCTTCATGCAGAAATATGCCCCATCATGATCCCCTTCATGTAGAAATTGCCCATTCCACCACCTCCATCATTTCTTCCTCCCCATCATTGGCCCTCTCCCCATCACTCCCTTCATTGGCCCTCTCCCAATCACTCCCATCATTGGCCCTCTCCTCATCACTCCCATCATTGGCCCTCTCCTCATCACTCCCTTCATTGGCCCTCTCACATCACTCCCTTCATTGGCCCACTCACATCACTCCCTTCATTGGCCCTCTCACCATCACTCCCATCATTGGCCCTCTCCCCATCATTGACACACACACCACAGCATCACTGGCACAGCAGCCACACTCACCTCCTCTCTGCACCAGCAGCTTCCTTCCTTCTCACTGGCACAGCGGCCGCGGAGCTGAATGATGGTGTCATCCAGCCGTGGCCGCGCCGCTCAATGTGTGAGGCAGGAAGCTGCAGCTCAGAGCTCCGGAACAAGGATGAGGCGATGCCGCGTGCCAGCTGAGAGGGCTCTGCGTGTCCTCTCTGGAACGTGTGCCATAGATTTGCCATCGCTGTCCTATACCATCTTTATGTTCTTTTGTCAGGGTTACCTAATGCAGAAACACTCTCCAGGTGGTTTTTCCATCATTTGGTGAGGTTGCATGGAATTCCGCTTAAAATTGTGTCTGATAGGAGAGTGCAGTTTGTCTCCAAGTTCTGGAGAGTTTTTTTTTTTTTTTTTAATTAACTGGGGACGGACTTGTCATTTTACTCTGCTTACAGCCCTAAAACCAATGGTCAGACAAAGAGGACAAATCAATCTTTGGAGCAAATTTTGAGGTGTCTTGTTGTGGCCTCTGGCAGAGTTTGCCTTTAGCAGTCTGGTCAATCAATCCAATGGAACTTAACCACATGTCTCTAATTATGGCATTCATACGCTTTTTGGTGAGTTTTCCAGAATAAGTTTTGAGTGTCCTGGGTGTGGAGTTTGCCATACAGAAGCTAGGGTATATTTGAAAAGAGGTTCAAAAGAATATTGTGGTTGCTCAAGTTCACCAAAACTGGAAGGCTGATAGGGTTTGGCTACCACTCAGAAACATTAAACTCAAGGTAACGGCAGTAAAGTTGGGTCCAAAGTTCTTCGGTCCCTATGAGGTTCTGGAAGTGGTCAATATGATGGCATTTAAATTGAAGCTTCTCTATCTCTCCAAATGTCTAACATCTTCCATAGATCCCTGTTGAATGAGTTTGTCCTCTCAATGGAATCTCCCTCATCCCGCCTCCTCCGGTTGCTGTCGATGATAGTCTAGAGTTTGAGGTACATAAAGTTGTGGATTCCCTGAGAGGGTCCATAATTCCCTCCAGTACCTCTTCAATTGGAAGAGATATGGACCAAAAGAGAGAGCCGGGGTTCAAGCCTGATCCATAAGGGCCTATCTACTGGTCAGGGCCTTTGATTCTAGGTTTACTGGGAAACCTGTGGATCTGGTTGCTCCCCTAGAAGAAGGGGTACTGTCACGGTTTTATCTTTACTGTGGCCTAGGGATGCTGACAGTGATGGCTCTGACAACCTATGGGAGCTGGCTGTGAGCAGTCCAGTGTCAGCTGTGGTTTAGCCTAGATTGTGTCCTTAGCTCTGTGTCTGATCTTGTTGCCGGACCTACGATTTGGCATGACCAGTTATGTGGATTATCCCATCTGCTCTTAACACTTTCTGACTTCAGGTACCTGACCCTGGACTTGGCCTCTATTTGTCTTTCTCCCTTGTCTTGATGTCCCCTTCTGGCATTTGACCCCAGACTGTTACGTGACCATGCCTTTGTCTTGCTCCTCTGTACCACAAGCCCTGCTGGTATCTGACCTCGGACTTTTTGACTATCCTGTCTCACAGCTTGTCCATTAGTGACTCAGTGTCACAGATACTTCCATAGTCAGATGTATCCTGGTCTTTTTTACTCATTTTCTTGTGGTTAGACCGTAATTAGTTGGTCCTTTTTAAGGCTGGGTTCACATTGCGCTAGTGCAGTCCGTCTAACAGACACGTTTTTAAGTACCCAAAACGCAATGTAACGGACATTTTAACGCATCCATAGACTTGCATTAGTATGCGCATCGTAGCGCATGTCAAAACTGGCATGCGTTTGCAACATTCCGTTCTTTTGTGACGCACCTTCCAACGCGGGCTGCAGCGTTTTCGGGTCCGGTCAAGCTAGCACACGGATAACGGAAGCGTTAATTCTGCCATTGAAGTCTATTGTAAACGCAGACAGATGCAAATCAAGCAAAATGTCTAATTAAACCATGCGTTGGATAGCGTTAATGAGGCTTTTCCATGTGGTCATGTGACAGAAAATATGATTTCAGCCATTTTGGAGCATACACTCTGCAAACTCTGAAAAGGCTAGCTACACTGTTTTGTATGTCGTGTGAGCGATCTGAGGCTATGTATGTACACTTCTATATATATTATACAGCATATGTCTATATACATCCGTGACTGTGTATTGGTGAGTGTGTAGTCGCCGTCCGATATACAGTATGTGTACTAAATGTATGGTTTTGTTTGGACACAGATGTCTGATAGTGAGGGATCCAGCAGCAGCGTCTGCAGTGTTCTCTTCACAGTCGGTAGGCTTGCGATTTAAAAAGCCCCAATAGATGTGTGTCACTCGAGTGTATTGAGGTGAATCATGTGTAATGTTTTTTTATTGCAAATAGGAATCTTCTGAACCTGAACCTACCCGGCCACCCACCTAAAGACAGTCCAAAGTGGCCAAAAAAGGTACATGCCACAAATTAGGTTGTTTTTAAATATAAATTGATACATGAATTTTAAATTTATTTTTTTTCTACATTGTTGTTTGTTGAAACCCCCCCCCCCCAAAAAAAACAGCCTCAGGCTATGTGCCCACGTAGCGTTTTAAAACGCACAATGAAAACCGGAGTCCTTCCCAGAAATCGCGCGTTTTTTTCCGCGCGATTTCACCGCGATTATGTTCGCGATTTTGCCGCGATTTTCGCGTGCGATATTCAAGCACTTTCCAAGCGATTTGAAGCATCACTTGGAAAGTGATTGACAGGTTGGTCACACTCGTCAAACATAGTGTTTGACAAGTGTGACCAGCTTTTTACTATTGAGGCCGCCTATGCGGCATCAGTAGTAAAAGATAGAATGTTAAAAATGATAAAAAAATCGGGGTATATTTACCTTCCGACGTCCCGCGCTGCCTTCCCGGGCCTCAGCGTTCCCAGTAATGCCTTGCGAGACCTGTGATGACGTTGGTCTCGCGTTACTATAGCGATCTCACGAGACCGCTAGAGTCACGCGATACTACGTCATCACAGGACCGTGCCGCAAGGCATTACTGGGAACGCTGAGGCCCGGGAAGGCAGCGCGGGACGTCGGAAGGTAAATATACCCCGATTTTTTATTCTTTTTTTTACAGGGGTATGGTACCCAGGGCCTGGAGGACAGTCTCCTCTCCTCCACACCGTGGGAACCAACCGCACATGAGACGCTTAACTTCCCGCATGGTGGGCATAGCCACATGCGGGAAGTAAGCGGTTCTCATGCATTCCTATGGGTGCGGAATCGCGGCAATTCTTTGCGATTCCACACAAAAGAATGAGCATGCTGCGATTTTTTTCCGCGATGCGATTCCGCCGCAGAAAAAAGCGCAGCATTAGCACAGCATGTGCGGAATGCCATAGGAATGCATGGGGGGCGTTCTGTACACGATTTTTAAACTTTTTCGCAGCGTTTTCACACCGAAAATCGCGGCAAAAACGCTTAAATTGCATCGTGGGCACACAGCCTCACTGTCTATCCTCACCTCACCTAGAAGTGGTAAATATCAAACAAAATATATATTTTGAACACTAATTTTATTTTTTTTTATATAACAAATCATTAAACATACAAAACCAACATAACACAAGAAACAACACAATATAACAACGTTTAAAACCCTTTTTAACAAACTACATACATGTCATAACATTGAACAAACAGTACAAGGACCCCCAACAAAAATAAACGAATAAACATTGCAATGTAATTTTTAAAAAGCAGAAAGTGTTAAAAAGTTATGCAGTGTCCTTAAAAATATTGTAGATTCGGGGATGTAATAAGTGTATTAACTAATGAACGTATACATTTTAATATAACATTTTGTGTTTACATAGTTCAAGCAGCCCTCCAAAAAAATAAAAATAAAGGGAACACTGAGGATGATGAAGAGCCCTTGGACATACACGAGATGCTAATAAAACTAGTGGAAGCGAATCCGTCCATATGGGATCAAAGTGACAGCTCCCACAATGATATTATTCAAAACCGGAGGTTGTGGGAGAAGATTCTATGCCAGTTGGACTCTTGTTATCTGCAGAAGTCCGCCTCTTCTAAAAGAAAAAAATTGGTAATTAACGCTCAACTTAATTTGCTAAAATGTAAAGAATGTAAAAGATATTAAATAATTTATTTGCTTTTTGATTGTAGCCGATGCAGTCCATACCCAGTGGAGATCCATTAGAGATCGATTTGTACGGGACTTCCGCAACAGCCAAAACACCCCCAGTGGATCTGGTAGCAAACGAGTCACCCCGTATGTTCATTATGAGCAATTGATGTTTCTCCAGAAAACTGTGTCCCAGCGCTAGTAAGTAAACTTTTTCCGGTGTTAAAATGTGAGAGAGCAACAAGTCTTTATTAAAATCTGTTAAATATTTTTCTTTTTTGGTCTAGAACGATAAGCAGTACCGCTGCGCCTCGAGATGCTGAAGCATCGGAGCCATCTCGACAGGAAACAAGCCAACAGACGGGCACTGAAGATGTGTCAGTCCTGAGCGAGCCACGATCTATGGACAGCGGTACTGTGGCTCCTGTTGTCAGTGCCCGTTTGCAAGCACAGCGCGGATGCAAGAGATCATCAGCTAAAAATGACGTCGATGCCATCATTGTCGACGGACTGCAATGCTTAGAGGACCTGTGTCGCAGTGAACACAGAGATATAAGGCGGGAACTTACGGAATTGCAATCCCGTGAATCAGTATATGTATGTAGCCAATGAGTGGAAGCTTCTGGTCTTATCGTATGTGCCTGTAGCCCAAAAGACACCGCCACACAGAAATTTACTGTTTAGGCAAAGATTTCATGATCTGTTCGATGAATTTTTGGCCCTCAGGAACCCACTTCCTCGAGACCAAGAACCATGGACATGCCGTCATACCAAGCACAATACAGAGGCCAGGGTGAACCGGGTATGGAAATGCAAAGGCAATGTAGCAGTTCTGCGTACAGTTGAGCAGACAATACGCCGGCGCAATTTCAGTCTGTAACTACTGTAAAAAAAATAACCAAAGTTTGGCAATATAGCCTTTAAAATGTTTGTGTAAAATGTGTTACAGGCAAGCGGAACGCACCAAATAATATAATGATAGTAAGGTGTGTTCGCAGCCCGGGGTCCACCGTGCAGAGGTGGTAAACTGCTGCTTAGTAATGGCGGATGTATACAAAATGTCACACGCGGGTTAACGTCACCCGGTGTGAACAGGAGCGGACTCTGTTACGTCACAGAGCCGCAGTACTGCGAAACTTAAATGCCGGAGTCTGTTATCACTCACAGAGTTCAGCAAGGAGGCGCTCAGAATGTGGTCATGGAACTCTGCCCAAAGGACACGCGGTCAGAGTCCCTCTAGACCTTCTGAGCACTTGGCGTCGCACCTGCGGACATGCCTATAGACAATGAACATGAAGGGGTGTCGAGCACGTGCACTGTAGCGTGCAGAGCCACTGGTGAACACAGATACTGGTCTCTGACTCAGCCTCTACCTACACATAGACCTGGGTGCTTGACAGGCTAGGCTGCACAACACATGCGTACCAAGAGTAGGGGTTTCCAATGAGTCATTCACCAGAGATATTCATACATGCATACAACACTCACTTCACATGGTCTAACCTTTGTCTATACTAGCGCATGGCCATGCAGCCATGCGACTCTTTTATAGGTGTCCTTCTAGGACCTTCCTGATGGTCCAATCCGAGCTGGAGAAGGACCTGAGCATGTGACCTCCAATCTCCAATGAGAGATCGTCCCACAGGCATGCTCAGTGGACCGAAAGGAGGACTTAGTCCCTGGAGTAGCTCGCTGCTGACCAGCATGCGTTGCTATAGCTGAAACAGAGGTGGCAGCAGCAAACAACCCTGCAGAGCGCCTGGATCGACGAGTCTGCTGAGCAACCTCCTGTGTGGCCGGAGAGGAATGGGAGACTGCCGAATGCAAGGCTCGGGATTCCTGCTGTGCAGCGGCTGGAACCCGACGCCTAACAAAATGTTTGTTTACCAAAGTTAATTTTGTATATTTTTGTTGATCCCTATGGGATAGCATATGTTAACTAAATATCTACCAACATTCAGGTTGGACGACCAATGTCTTCACAAAGTTTTCAGTAAAATTTGATATTATTCAACATTTCATAATATTGTATCGATTAAATTACATTTACTTTTTAAAATTTACTAAGGTTATATAAAGGGAAAAACATATATATTTATATTTTTACCAAAAATTGCCACACACATAGCACATACACCAAATAACCAGTCTTTACCATTTTCACACATGGATGTCTTGCCATGGAACAAGACCCTCATGTATGAAATAATTAGCAAATTGATCACGAATCCTAATCATCTCAGCTGTAGACCGAACACTAGTCGAATCAATGCTCATGAGGTTCGACTCACAGTCATCGGGATCAACCAGCAGGAGTTCATGTCTTGACACAAAATTGTGCAGGCAGATGTATGCCTTCACTACACGGTCGACATTTTCTGGTTGTAGTTGCATGCAAGTTAGTAAGATACGCCATTTAGAGGTCAAAACACAAAAGGTACATTCCACATAACGACCTGCACGGCTCAAGCGATGATTGAAAATGCGTCTTGTGTTGTTTAGACTACGGCTTGAGTACGGCTTTAGGAGATTTCTTCCATGTTCCCCCACTAAAACATAGGGCAAACTTGGCCCTTTGGTGCCCGGAAGTGGTCAGGCTGAGGATATGCTGAAACGGTTGCTGTACAAACGTTTCCCCATGTTGGAGTCTTTGAAAACTCTGGAATCGTTCGTGCGTCCATATGCACCGATATCCACACAGCTACAAAACGTAATCTAGCATCCGCAATAGCCATTAATACAATGGAAAAGTATTTTTTGTAGTTATAGAACAAGGATCCACTATGCACTGGTTTCTGAATCCAAATGTGCTTCTCGTCCAAGGCACCAATGCAATTTGGGAAAATAGCCACATCCTCAAAATTTTGGGAAATCGATAGCCACATTTCTGTTGTTGGGGTTAGTAGCACTTGTGGTCGCAAGTTGATCCAAATGGCATCACGAGTTTCACAAACTAGTTGGCAAATGGTCGATTTCCCCAGCCGAAATTGAAAATGCAGTGACGCAAAAGTTTCTCCCGTAGTAACTTTTACTACTTTTACTACGTACTTTTTTTTTATCTATCGACAAAAAAAAAAAAAAAAAAAAATTAGCACTATAGACATTGTACAGATTTTTAAGGACAATAAAGGCCAGTTAAAATGGACTAGGACAATTGGCAACGTGTAGAAAATTAAAATACGTGTACCACGATAAATTAAATCACGTCTTCCAATAGAACAATATTTACAAGAGGATATTTGCCTCAGTCACCACTAAACGTTGCTCCGCAGAAATACTTTCCCGCAAAATGGTGCGTTGATGATGTATCTCATCCTTCACATGCGCGAGCAGAATATCAAAGCTTTCGATGGACATCCGCAGATAAGATTGGAATTTAAAGGGATGATCCCGAAGCTGAGCATAAAAGGTGTAAAAGGCACCATATGTATTCTGGAAAAAATTAACTTCATGGATCCAATATCTCCTTTGGGAAATACGCCTTCTCTGCCGACGTCGCAGCTGCATCAAGCGAAATCATACAAGCGCAGACACAAACATCTTGCTTGCAGCAGAAGTTCACTCAATGCTTCCAAAATGGAGACTGTGTGTCCACCCACACCAGACGCTGACTAAAGGCAAAAAAAAGACAAACTTAATTGACAGTTCCTGAAGGCAGACAAAAGGATGCTTCACGAACGGACATCAAAATGACAGAACGCAGTCACATGCATTAACGCAAACGTTAAAGCGAAGTCCAATATAGACAGAATGTGACTCGTTTCAGCACATCTGTTTAACGGATCCATTAACCGGATTGTACTAAACGCAATCTGATCCTAGCCTAAGGCACACAGTATCTAATAAATGCTATCATTTTATGATGGGAATATTCAGTGAATTTTTGTTTTTTCCATGGATTCTTCTCTCAAACGGTTCCAGTTATCGGTGACTTATTTAGAACAATGTTAAAAAATATATAAATTAGGTATCGCCGTAATCGAATGAAAGTACAGAATAAATGTAACAAGTTAATCACACACCATGATGAATACTGTAAAAAATAGAAATAATAAGACTTTTAAAGATTGGGGGTTTTTTTAATCACTTTTGAGTAAAAAGTTGGACAAAGAGTGATCAATAGGATGAAGGTAGCCAAAATATTATACCGGTTTGTCCTAAAAAAATAAAACAAGTCTTAATACAGCCCAGTCTAAAGTTATGGGTCTAAGACTATGACTAATAAAAAAGTTGTTTTTCTGTACAAAAGTAGTAAAACATAAAAATTGGTATAATAATTGTAATAAAGACTACATGTCAGTCATCCTGAATGATGATGCTCCGATTCACAGAGGCGTATCTAGGCTTTCTGGCACCCGGGGCAAGAATTTGGTTCGGCGCCCCCCCCCCGCCCAAGTACATATGCGACTTGAACACTTAGCCATGTACCCACGAGCTGCTCTTCCTAATGCTCTCAATGTTTAGTAAAAAACTGAGAGAAGCAGGAAGAGAAACTCGTTGTCACAGGACCATAACTATGAAA
Source organism: Dendrobates tinctorius (assembly GCF_039654945.1). NCBI lineage: Eukaryota > Metazoa > Chordata > Amphibia > Anura > Dendrobatidae > Dendrobates > Dendrobates tinctorius. Next base: position 16,240,519 of record NW_027361998.1, on the reverse strand, counting down.
ATCGCATATGAGTGAAGTGTCCATGTGATGACTACTGGAACCTGCAGAGCTGAATCCTGACATTGCAGCTTCTGAATTCTCACAACGAATGCACTGCACACTTTTAGGATTCTCCCTTGCCGATGTACAGTCATGTCAGCACAAGTATGTGATTTGTATACTTCTGGCCACATTCCGACTAGACGTGCCCGGCCTCGCTCCGTTCATTTTCATTGAGTGAGGCCACGCATGTCTAGTCAGCATGTGACCACATGTATGTAAATTACCAGCATGAGAGAATCCTGACAGCGTTCAGTGAGCACTGTGAGAATTCAGAAGTCTGCAGTCACATAGAATGACAGCAGACTCCGTACAAACCTGGACATCCCCTATAATGCTCCTAACAAATAAAAACATGAGAATTAGTCAGTGTCACAAATAATATTTACATCCAAGTACCTTATAGATGACGTCATTTCTGCAGTCAGTCTCCTTTTCTTCTAGACCCCATGATGAGTTTTCTCATCCACATCTCGTCTCTGCAGACTTCCATCTTCTCCGGTCTTCTGCAGCAAATCTCCACACGATGCCCTTAAAGATAGAAGTGTCATTATAATGCCCCTAAATAAAAATATCTGCAATATACTGTCACCTCACACTATTCCCCTCTAGCATCCCACCTGTTCACTATACTGTCTCCTCATATATTTACCCCCTCACTCTCTATACTGTCTGCTCACACATATCCCTGACTGCCCATACTGTGTCCATCCACATACATTAACCCATTCGCTCCCCATACTGTCTGCACCCAACCCCCATACTGTTTCCTCATACATACTCTTTATTTTGTGTCCTCAAATCTCCCCACATTAAATCCCCCCATCCCCAATCCCCCACACACATTAAGTACCCCCATCCCCACTCCAAATCCCCCCCACACATGAAATAACCCCCCCACTCCAAATCCCCCCACACATTAACCCAATCCCCACTCATTAACCCCCATCTCCACTCCAAATCCCCCCACACATTAACCCCAACCCCACTCATTAACGCCCCCATACATTAACCCCATCCCCATTCATTAACCCCCGCACACATTAACCCAATCCCTACTCATTAACCCCATCACCACTCCAAATCCCCCCACACATTAAATAACCATCTCCACTCCAAATACCCCCGCACATTAATCCCCATCCCCACTCATTAACCCCTGCACACATTAACCCAATCCCCACTCATTAACCCCATCACATTAAATAACCCCCATCTCCACTCCAAATCCCCCCACACATTAAACCCCATGGCATCCCCTCTACAAATCCCCCCCATCTCCACTCATTAACTCCCCCTCATCTCCCATCTTCGGTGGTTCTTCAGCTCCACAGAGGAGCACACTTACCACCAGCGTTTGCTTTGGGCGCCGGGGAGTGACAGCAGCGTGATCACATGACCTGATCACGCTGCTGACGTCGCTCTGGCCCGGCGGTCAGAGCTTCAATTGTACTGGCGTCTGTATAGACGCCAGTACAATTGTTCCCTGGGAGCCGGCACGCGCACCTTCTCTGCGCCGGCTGTCAGCTTGACAGCTGACACAGAGAACCGCCGACTCTCAGGCCGGGGGGGGCGGCAGAACGCAGCCGCCAGGGAAGACACTTCGCACCGCTGCATTAGGCGGCCCGACTGCGCCCCCCTGCTGGCTGCGCCCGGGGCAACTGCCCCGGCTGCCCCCCCCAGATACGCCCCTGCCGATTCATCAAGACCAGTGATTATTCTCATTGGATCTGAAGAGTGGGAGAGGTAGAGTCAGACAGTGCTGCCTCTTCTTGAGTTTGGAGCGTCTGATGAGTGGTGCGAGACTCTGTGTGCTACATCAGAAATATTACTCTAGCAAATGAGATTTCTGGCTTATGTCATGAATTAAACAAGCTGTGGCCTAATGACCCGCCGTGCCCCTGTTCCGACCCAGCTGTGCCCTCTTTGGCAGAGTTGGGAATAACTGGATTGAAAATGTTTAAAGTTGTACCGAATCTCTGCGACTTTTCAAACCTTTCACATCACTTTCTTTTTGGCATGAACAAGACCCATGTGTACAGTATGTTTGAATATATTCCAGAAATGTCTTTTTAGTTAATTCCACCTCCAAAAACGTGTAATAAAAAAATGATCAAAAAGTTGTACTTACCAGATGATGGTACCAATGAAAACTTCATCTTGCCCAGAAAAAAAATAAGCCCTGTGGTAAGTCAACTCAAGGTATAAGGGTTGGTGTTATGAATGAGTCACCGAGGAGGAAAAAACAAAAAGCAAGCTAAGCCCAGAAAACCGGAGAGGTTGGTAACTAGCGGATTGCAGACCCCTGATCCTATCCACAACAACTAGCAGTAGCCGTGGAGCGTGCCTACGGTGGTCCTAGATGCCTCGTCACGGCCGGAGAACTAAATAAGCCTAAAGAAAGAAAGGGAAAATCTAAACTGCCCCAGAGCAGACCCCAAAGCAATAGACAGCCCCCAACATGTATTGTCGGTGAAACAAGATGAAAACACAGACACAGATAGAAAGATAGGCTGAGCAAACGATGGGGCCCTCACTAACTAGAAAGGAAAGAAAAGCTGCTGTCTGCAATCACGCAAAAAACCCTGCCAAAAATAATGTCCAACACGTCTGATAGAAAAAGGCCCTGAAGTCGCTAGACTTCAAAACACTATATCAGCACTCAGGTATATTCTGAAGACAGAGCAAAAGAGATCAACTGATCAGAGACAAAATGAGGATTCAGCCCAGTCCCAGCCAGGGCTGGCTCAACACAAAAACTAAGTAAACCAGGCAAAAACATATGAACAATAGCAGAGAAAACTTAGCTTTAGGAAGGCAGGAACCAAACTGGAAACCAGAAGCCACAGACAGGAAAAATCACCAGCAAGAAACTAAGGAGTCGGCTGCCTTAAATCCAATCAGAAACTCCTGATGTCCAATCGCAGTCCTCTTCCTCAGGTGGCCGGTCTCTGCCATTTAGATCAGCTTCATTACCTCCCTTCACCAACAGAGGGAGTCCAGATAGAGAACTCACTACTCCTCTGTCAGCATAGCCAGCTCCATAACCCTCACCAGAAGCCAGAGGCAAACCCAAAAATGAGCTCACAACAGGTTGGTTTATTAGGCAGCATAAACCAACATGAGGGAAAACAAACTCAGCCTTTCCAGCTTAAACAGGAAAACAACAAAAACAAAAATGCTTCAACACAGTCCATACGTTGGAGATGGCACCCCGCTCTAGAGCAACACAGGCTCAGCCTATGCTCGACAAGACACAAAGCCACTGGAGACTCCTCTCTCCAGTCATACTGAACCCCGCCTGCCTTTGGAGCCCATTACTTAAACCCCAGACCATATAACTTTTTCCATCATGTGACTGACCACATGATCATGACATCGCACTGGTCCTGGCAGCTCTGCAAGTGGAGATAAAGTGGACCTCCTCCCACCCACTCTATGAAGATCCACATGAAAAAAGCCCATTATGCAACTTTAACTTAACCCCCCACAACATGTAGTGTACTGGAGAAAAATACTCTGGTTTCATATCACTGATGCCATTAAGCGCAGTGACACATACTGTATCTCCCTTTTATTTCCTTGCCAGTGACTTTGTCACATATCCCCCCCTGCCCAAAGCCAGGGGTTTTGACACCTTCACTCGCTAAGCAGGGGAGTCTGGATAGGGCATCTGCATTCCCATGCAACTTCCCGGGCCTAGGCTCAACATAGTAACATAGTTATTAGGGTTGAAGGGAGACTTTAAGTCCATCTAGTTCAACCCATATCCTGTCCTAACTTACCCTAACATGTTCATCCAGAGGAAGGCAGAAAAAACCCCATGTGGCAAACAGTAAGCTTCACATTGGGGAAAAAAATTCCTTCCCGACTCCACATACGGCAATCAGACTAGCTCCCTGGATCAACGCAACACTAAGGAAACTAGTGTATATACCCTGTAATATTATACTTTTCAAGAAAGGCATCCAGTTCCTTCTTAAATTTTAGTAGGGAATCACTCATTACAACATGATATGGCAGAGAGTTCCATAGTCTCACTGCTCTTACAGTAAAGAATCCCCGTCTGTGAGTATGCTTAAACCTTCTTTCCTCCAGACGTAGAGGATGCCCCCTTGTCCCTGTCACAGGGCTAAGAGTAAAAAGATCATTAGAAAGGTCTTTGTACTGTCCCCGCATATATTTATACATTGTAATAAGATCACCCCTAAGCCTTCGATTCTCCAAACTAAATAACCCCAAGTGTAATAACCTGTCTTGGTATTGCAGACCTCCTAGTTCCCTAATAACCTTGGTCGCTCTTCTCTGCACCCGCTCCAGTTCAGCTATGTCTTTCTTATACACCGGAGACCAGAACTGTACACAGTATTCTAAGTGTGGTCGCACTAGTGACTTATATAGAGGTAAAATTATGTTCTCCTCATGAGCATCTATGCCTCTTTTAATGCATCCCATTATTTTATTTGCCTTTGCAGCAGCTGCCTGACACTGGCCACTAAATGGGAGTTTGTCGTCCACCCATACACCCAGGTCTTTTTCAGTGACAGTTTTGCCTAGTGTTTTACCATTAAGCACATAATTACACATCTTGTTCGTTCTACCCAAGTGCATGACCTTACATTTATCCCCATTAAAGCTCATTTGTCATTTATCAGCCCAAGCTTCTAGTTTACATAAATCCTCCTGTAATATAAAATTGTACTCCTCTGTATTGATTACCCTGCAGAGTTTAGTGTCAACTGCAAATATTGAAATTCTGCTCTCTATGCCCCCTACAAGGTCAATAATAAATATGTAAAAAGAAGCAGGCCCAAAACTGACCCCTGTGGTACCCCACTGCTAACCGTGACCCAGTCCGAGTGTGCTCCATTAATAACCACCCTTTGTTTCCTATCCCTGAGTCAGCTCTTAACCCACCTACACATATTTTCCCCTATCCCCATTGTTCTCATTTTATGCATCAACCTTTTGTGTGGCACCGTATCAAAAGCTTTTGAAAAGTCCATGTACACCACGTCCACTGCATTCCCTTGGTCCAGTCTAGAAATTACCTCTTCATAAAAGCTTATCAGATTAGTCTGACAGGAACGGTCTCTTGTAAACCCATGTTGATATTGGGTCATGAGGTTATTCTTCTCCAGATACTCCAGTATAGTATCTCTTAGAAAACCCTCCAGGATTTTACCCACAGTTGAGGTTAAACTTACTGGCCTATAATTTCCAAGTTCAGTTTTTGTCCCTTTTTGAATATTGGCACCAGATTTGCTATACGCCAGTCCTGTGGTACAGACCCTGTTATTATGGAATCTTTAAAGATTAAAAATAATGGTCTATCTATGACTGTGCTTAATTCCTGCAGTACTCGGGGGTGTATCCCATCCGGGCCCGGGGATTTGTGAATTTTAGTGATTTTTAGACGCCGCCGTACTTCCTGCTGGGTTAAGCAGGTGACATTTAATGGAGAATTTTTATCGCTGATCATGTTATCCGTCATGGGATTTTCTTGTGTAAATACTGTTGAAAAAAAGTCATTTAGCATATTGGCTTTTTCCTCATCCACCATTTCACCCAGACTATTTTTAAGGGGACCAACACTATCATTTTTTAGCTTCTTACTATTTATGTAGTATAGAATATTTTGGGATTATTTTTACTTTCTCTGGCAATGAGTCTCTCTGTCTCAATCTTTGCTATTTTGATTTGCTTTTTACAGAATTTATTTAATCTTCTGTATTTAGTTAATGCCTCATCACTACCTACTTGCTGTAATTCTCTACATGCTTTCTTTTTGTCCCTTATTGCGCCCCTTAATGCTCTATTTAGCCATAGTGGTCTCCTCCTATTTCTCGCATGTTTATTCCCATACGGTATATATTGTGCCCAGGTCCTATTCAGGAGGATAATAAACGTCTCCCATTTTCTTTGTGTATTTTTATGTCTCAGGAGATCGTCCCAGTTAATTGCACCAAGATCATCTCTCATCCGTTGGAAATTTGCCTTCCTGAAGTTTAGTGTCCTTGTAACCCCTCTACTACACATCTTATTAAAGGATACATGAAAACTTATTAATTTGCAATCACTATTCCCCCAGTGACCCTCAACCCTTACATTTGATATGCGGTCTGGCCTGTTGGTTAATATTAGGTCTAGCAGTGCCCCCCCTCTTGTTGGGTCCTGAACCAGTTGTGAAAGGTAATTGTCTCTCATAGTTGTCAAAAACCTATTACCTTTGCTGGAACTACAGGTTTCGGTTCCCCAATATTTCAGGGTAGTTGAAGTCCCCCATAATAATGACTTCTCCTTGAGTCGCTGCTTCATCTATTTGCTTTATGAGGATATTCTCTGTTGCTTCCATTATTTTTGGAGACTTATAACAAACCCCTATCAGTAAAAGTGAAATCTTGGAGACCCAAGAACCAAGCATTTTTACCCTTCTTTTCCCTCAACCACCTCGGAAGGGCATGGTCAGATACCAGCTTAAACCTACGGTCTAGCAGGTAGTACCTCAGGGTATCCACGGCCCATTTTATGACCAAGCACTCCCTCTCAACGATGGCATAATTTCTCAGATACAGGATTGGATGCTTCTCCCCATTCACCTCTTGAGACAGCATGACTCCCAAGCCGACCTCTGATGTATCTGTCTGGACCACAAACTCCTTGCTGAAGACTGGTGCGACCAGAACAGGTTTACACAGAGCCTACTAAAGCTCCTGCAAAAAGCCATCTCAGTCTCAGCAGACCTTTTTATCAACGATGATCTTGTGTCTTGAAGGAGGTCCATCAACAGCGCAGCAATCATGGCGAACCTTGGGATAAACCACCTGTAGTAACCCACAATTCCAAGAAACGCTCTCACTTGCTTCTTGGAAAGTGGCTGTGGTCATTTTTGGATCATCTCAATCTTGTTTATCTGGGGCTTGATTCCGCCCCTCCCGATGACATAGCCTAGGTATTTGGCTTCTTCCTTTCCTATGACTTTTTTTGGGTTTATGGTGAACCCCACATTCCTCAACGCATCCTGAACTGCCTGTACCTTTTGCAGATGACTACACCAGTCAAGACTGAAGACCACAATGTTATCTAGGTATGTGGTGGCATACTTCTTATGCGGAGCCAGGACCTGATCCATAGCCCTCTGGAAGGTTGCTGGAGCCCCCTGTCGTCCAAAGGGCATTCTGGTGTATTGGAAACACCCATCAGGTATCGAGGCCATCTTCTCCTTGGACATGGGGATCTGCCAATAGTCCTTCGTCAGGTCAATCGTTGCAATGTACCTCGCGGCTCCCAGTCTCTCAATGAATTCATCCACGAGGGGCATCAGATACACATCACATGTGGAGACCTCATTCAATTTGCAGTAATCATTACAAAACCACCACTCACCGTTGGGCTTTGGCACGAGGACAATGGGACTCGACCATCCACTTTCGCAACTCCTCAGTCACCCCAAGGACTAACATCCTCTTCACCTCATTGGTTATTACATCCCGACGTGCTTTGGGAATTCTATAGGGCCTGAGGTTCACCATTACATCTGGCTCTATAAACACATCATGCCCTACCACCTATGTACACTCTGGCAACAACAGGTCACGGTTCTGCTGCAACAGTTCCTGACAGTGTTGTCTCTGGGCCGGCGTGAGAGTCTCTGCAATGGTGACATGGTCAACTGGCTTTGCGATTGGCTCCCAGACAAGGGGTTTCCAGCGACTCCAGATGTCGTCATGGCTTGAGCAAGTTCATATTCCTCTCTCCAGTCTTGCTGAACCCCGCCTACCTATGAAGTCCATTTACTTAAACCCCAGACCACGTGACTCTTTCCATCATGTGACTGACCACATGATCATGACATCACACAGGTCCTGACAGCTCTGCAAGTGGAGATAAAGTGGACCTCCTCCCTCCCTCTGTATGAAGTTCCATTTGAAACCAGCCCATTAGCAACTTTACTTAACCCTCACAACACATAGTGTGCTGAAGGAAACTACTCTGGTTTCATATCACTTCCACTGTTTAGGCACATCAGGGGCTCTGCAAACGTAACATGACACCCACAGACCATTCCATCAAGTCGGCATTTCAAAACATCACTACTTCCCTTCCGAGCCCCGACGTGTGCCCAAACAGTGGTTTACCCCCACATATGGGGTACCATCATACTCGAGACAAACTGGACAACAACTTTTGGGGTCGAATTTATCCTGTTACCCTTGTTAAAATAAAATATTGTGGGCTAAATAATCATTTTTTGAGGAAAAAAAATATTATTTATTTTCACGGCTCTGCATTATAATCTGCTGTGAAGAACTTGGGGGTTCAAAGTGCTCACCACACATCTAGATTAGTTCCTTGGGTGGTCTAGTTTGTCTAATTTGTCTTGGCCTTTTTAATTGGTTTTAATTCCATTTTTCGTCACTTGTGTGTGTTTTTTGTATGCTAACAAAAATTTACTATTTTTGACAATATTTTGTTATATTTTGTTGATTTCAGGGTCCATTGCGTCCATTTTACACACTTCTTTTCCTCTTCCTTGCGTACTGTTTTTCCAGGTGTGTGGTCAGCAGTCCCCTGCAGATAGTTTGTAGTGCCCTCAAGTTCTGTTGCTTAGAATCATCACATTTAAAACGGACTAAAAATTGGAAAGTTCTTGGAAAATTGGAAATTTTGTAGGCAGCATTTTTTTTGCTCCAAACACTGTTTGACACGACCATAATGAAGTTGTCCCTTATTTTCTCTCTCTTCCCAGTCTATCAATATATTATTGCAAATCCAATGGGCAACACCTCTGTAGTGAACGTCTGACATCATCCTACAAATGGCCAATGACCAGAACTAAGTGGCAACCGGTACTCTGATGTCGCCATCACCAGATCAAACCTTTCCTATCATTTTATCTGGCGACTAGAGCAAGTTCAGAGAAGAGAGACAAGGATGGTGAGCGGACTGCAAAGTATGTCCTACAAGGAACGGTTAAAGGCTCTGGGAATGTTTAGCTTGCAAAAAGAAGACTAAGAGGAGACTGAATAGCTGTCTACAAATATCTCAAGGGCTGTCACATTGCAGAAGGATCATTATTATTCTCATTTGGACATGGAAACACGAGAAGCAATGGGATGAAACTGAAAGGGAGAATATACAGATTAGATAATAGAAAAAAACTTTTTGACAGTGAGGGTGATCAATGAGTGGAACAGGATGCCACGAGAGGTGGCGAGTTCTCCTTCAATGGAAGTCTTCACACAGAGGCTGGACAGACATCTAGCTGAGATGGTTTAGTGAGTCCTGCATTCAGCAGGGGGTTGGACACGATGACCCTGGAGGTCCCTTCCGACTCTTAACATTTTAGGATTCTCTGGCTGCAGGTCCAAGGATAGTGAGGAACATCAGATTGCAAGATCGAAGAAATGAAAAACACAATGAAGATACACAGAGCTGCTTGAAGGTGTAACATTTTAATGAAAACTTAGACCAGAATCCACTATTTTTCACCCTGATCTTTGCAAGCCTCAGGGCGGCACATTAATGCATTGGCACTGTGGCTCATGAACTGACACAGAATGGGAAAGTACAGACCATAGATAGACTGATGCAAAAGGCGTGGGAGGGGGCTGTGAAGTGAATTTAGTGCAATTTATTTTTTTAGCACCATAATATTGGCAGGGAGAAGCGTGAATGTGGATAAGGGGAAAGGCTGCAAATCCAAAACATGTGACGTGGTCTGTGCCCTTCTGTTATGACATTGGTCAATAAATAAAAGCTTAAAATGTAGAATAAATATACAGAACAAAAATAAATAAAATCCTAACACAACACGTACAAAACAGCACAGCTCCAATGCACACGCACGCACACACGCACTAAAGTTCAGGGCAAATCACAGCACATTCATCACAGTGAAAGATCACAGCAAAGCCGGGCCACTTCCCCCAGTCTGTAGGGCTCTGCCCAGGCCGGTACGCTGCCACATAATGGACCAGGTCTGCTCAATGCCGTATATTGCGTGAGCTCAGACGTTAATGATCCTCACACTCATCATATGATCGATCACGCACTGTAATCACTGCTCTAGATATTTTATAGAGAATCATTCCTAGCGCTGATCTAGCTCTACAGATTACTTCAGAATCCTTACTAGTGAATTTACACTAAATTATCACCCCCACATGCAGTTACCAATCCCATCATGCTCTACCCACTTCAAAGACACCTTACTCTACGACCGGGATCATAGCCGTGCATGCATATTATTAATGCTCACACATTTTCTTACCATATTCTAAACCCTTCCCCTATGTAATGACGAAGCCTAGAGCCCCAACAGCTCTATCGCTGCCCCAATCCCATAATTCAAGTTGTCCTGGACATATTAGTCAGATTATGCCACTCCGCCATGCCACTGCATATGGTTTCTGCATACTGCCTGAACATTACAAGAGGTGCCACTTTTTGTTTGAGAATCCTTCTTCTGTCAAACTCTTGATCTGTGGAGAATTCTTTCCAGATATAATCAGTCTTTTTAGCCACTGACAATTAAATAATCAACTACAAGATTCATGAAAAAGTATTTCCATTCACTGTAAAATATCTCTTGCAGTCCTTGATGAGAGGACACCGAAAAAATCATAGTTGCTTCAAGGTGGTGTAATAAAAAAAAAAAAATATATGCTGGCTCTTCTTGAGTAGGATACACCGATCTCATCTAGGTACTGACCTAAGCAGTTTCTAATTAAAAGGGGTATGCTTAAGTTTTTTAATTGATTTAGTTAGGCAACATCACAATAAGCAAATTTGCAATTGATTTGCTTTTTCTTTCTTTTGTAATGTGAGCTTTTATCTTACATAGTGTACAGCTTTTTTCCAAGGAGCATAAACTCCACATCCTGGCCAAGAGTACAGGTAGATACATTCTAAAAGAGTTAACTCTTAACATCACAGTCAGCTCTCTCCAGCCCATTGATTTCTATACAGCAGATAGACGCTCATCACCCGCTCAGCTCCTAACCAGCTGCTGTTATAAATCTTGTTAAATCACCAGCCCGCAGCTTTCATATCATCAGCTCCCCTTTATATAAAATATGATGCCTGCATTTCAGACTGCATTTTCATAGTGACCAGATTCCTGTAGGAGTAACTAAACTTTGAGTATACTTTTTCATATTTAGCAGACAATTTGATCTCCTGCAGATCAGGGTGGGTCCTGAGACCCCCAAACCAGACCAGATTGCTCAGTAGACCCCCCCCAAACAGTTTGCAGCTCGACAGAAGCACAAAGCTCCAGCTTATGTGCACACACAGAAAGGTGTAAGGATTCAATACAAAGCACGGGTGAAAAAGTCTATGCTTTCTATTGGATCCATAGTTCCACCAATCAGCAGGCAGTTAAAGTGACTACTAAATATGAAAAAAATATATTAAAGTTTAGCTATCCTTTAAGCAGTTAAAGAAGCAGAAAAAGCGCAAGTGTCCAAATAGATACAGGTGGGTGACACTCTACAGGCAGGTTGTGGATAGCACACTTTCTAGCAAGAGAGGAACAGAAAGAGGAAAACTCTCCCGAGGTGTATTATTATTATTAGTGGATTTCAGCTCGATCTCGAGGCATGGTGACGTGATGGATGAATGCCCCGTAGGAAGATTGATCTTATGAAAACCTAGAAAGTGTCACCAGGGTCTTCTCCACTGTTATTTTGATTGTATCAAGCCATCGGGTTGTTGGTCTTCCTCTTCGCTTTGTTCCTTCTAATCTTCCAACCATGACGTCCTTCTCCAGTGATCGCTCTCTGTATGAGGTGTCCAAAGTAGGCAAGTCGTAGCTTGGCAAGTCTTGCTTTCAGTGACATGTCTTGGTTGATTTGTTGAGGGATTAATTTATTTTTTCTTCTTGACATCCATAGTATTGATAACATCCTTCTCTAGCACCACCTCTTAAAAGACGTTGATCCTTCTTCTGCCTTGTTTCTTTATCATCCAGGTTTTACATCCATATGATAATACAGGAGAGACCAGACTATGTATAAGCAGTGTAGTTTCTTCATCGCTACTGAAATGTTCATGGATTTGAAGACCTTGTCCAGTGACTTCATTGCCGATTTACCCATAGCCGTTTGCCTATTGACTTCCTGTGTCATCGCTACCACAGGTTTCCAAGAGAAGTGGTGAGAACTCCTTCAATGGAAGTCTTCAGAGGCTGGACAAGCACTGCAATGATTTAGTGACTCCTGCATCGAGCAGGGGATTGGACCAGATGACCCTGGAGGTCCCTTCCAACTCTACCATTCTATGATTCTGTTAGAGAGATTTGACCTATGTAAAAAAATGAACTTGAAAACCAAAGTGGATACAAAAGCTAGAAGGTTGCTTTAGAAACAGATTTGGTGAGAGACTAAAAGAAAACTACCCTTAGTCTCTTAGAAGGCATCTGCATCTACAGTGAGGACATTCGTAAGGATCCAGGATCATCAGAGAAGGAGGTTGAGAATATCCGAGCTTTTTGTAAATGCTTGTCTTCTTAGGTTATGAACTCAGCAAAGCTTGAATGGTTACTGAAGCATTTGTAGAAACACTAGTAATGTCTGAAGGAAAATTCCTCTCAGGAGAGAGATGTCATCATCTGCATCCTTCATTTAAAAGCTAAAGGTTCAGAGTAAGCGGAAGAGGAATTGGTGCATATTTCAGAAGTGGGCCACAAAAATCTGAGCCTAAATAACTCATCTCTGCCTGGAAGACATGTTCATCTAGAGGAGCCCAGTAAGACTAATGGAACTGCTTCAGCCTGTGAGATGGTGAGGCAAGTTCACAAAGGAAGAAAAAATGAGCAGAGCTACCTCAACTCCGAGTAAGGCGGCCTGTCGAAAAAAGTGGTCCAAGGATGGGGAGAACTTGGGATGACGTAGTCATCACTGCAAGAACAGGTTTGCCCAAAAAGCTCTGGACAAGGGATGCACGATCATCCTTTAGCAGAACAGTGAGGCTAGCCTATTCCCATAGTATTCCAGCAATCAGCTGTAACATCCTCAACACTGTTCTCTCGTCTAACTAAATATGCAAATTGTGTCATCAGGAAGAGGACGAGGACTAGAACTCTAGTGTCACCTATTGGAAATAAACCTAAAAGTCATTGAGACAATTTGCATATTTCCCAGAGGAGTATTGGGGCTTTAAGTCTCCTCATCTAGGCATGCTTAGCATGTCAATCTCCGCAAGGAGAAACGATACTTCTAGGATGTCTAACTAAATAAAAACTGAACTCTTTAGGTAGAGCAGATCTGGAGAAAATGATCTGTGTCTGTCTCATAAAACCGGTTAGCTCAAGATACGCCAACATTGTTTTACTGTCACCCCACTGAGCTTCAGCTGCGGCCTGTGCCCAAATGACCATGGTGGACCTTATAAACCTGGAGGCTGAACCTATAAATGTTATCGCGAGTCATGAGCATTTGATTAACCGCTAAAACAAAGGAACTAAGGAGCTAAAGAAAACCCTAGTGTGAAGGTCCAGTGGACGTTATTGCTGTTGGAATATCAATGATGTCGGGTGGACGAGTGCTTGAGACGAAGTCCTTTACTACTGATGGAGTGATCGCATCTGACAAAGCCATTCTAAAAACAGCCACTAAAACAGGATTTGCCACTAGAATGGATGCCTCTCTGCGGCTGACCTCGTGGGGAAACTATATGGGGTGAGTCCGAGTCTGTGGGACATACTGTACCTACAGCCCATCGACAGAAAAGCGCAATAAGAATGTTTATTTGCCAATGCGCTTTGAGGGATGGGTTCCATATTAGGCACTTGAAATGAGCGGTTTTTCTTTTTTGGAAACGCTCATAAATCATCCAAAAGCCTAATTTTGGCCCAATTGTAGGACGGGTCACAAATGCAAGCCCCTGGCCACCATCAATCAGAACCACAACTTCCGTTCCAACCACGGCTGTGCCAAAAATCTTGCTCAATTTTGAGGCTTAAGATGACTGCAGGGTGAGAGTGCGGCTTTACTCGTAGACTGGACAGAGAAACAATGCAAAGTATCGGTAACTGCTGTATGTGAGGTTATTTCCATGCACGATTATTTGTCATATCTTATTAAAAAGGGAGTCAGAAGATTGGATGCGTTTGGACCTGGAAGATCCGCAAGGCTTCCTGTGGAGAAAACACTGCATGTCTACGAATCCAAGAGAAAGACTACAGCTCCATCCCTTCAAGCACTCGCTGGATTCTCCCCAACACAGAGCACAGACACCACTGTCACTACAAGAAATAAAGGGTTAAGATGTCAGTGGCCAATGCTCCGGGCAGAAGACAAATGTGAGGAGCAGGTGGCAATTGTCCCGGTTGCAGACACCACAGTCTTGTGTCGCTGGCGGGTAGACAATGGAGAGTCACAGTTTATCCCCTCTCTCGAAAAATTACAGGTGAGGTTTTATGTGATGGGTGAGACGGACAAAGGGCAGAAGGGCTGATCTTCTGCTGGAGGGGTATCATGGACGAGTGGGTGCAATTCAGTGCCGATTACCAGATCCCACTGGATCTCCCTCCAGGAGGGGCGAGGATTCTAGCGGAGGCTCGCTTCGGGACATGGTCATCAATCTGAGCACCTGTAAAAGATAGTGACACGGTTATAGAGACACCTCATAGACATTGATCAGGGATAAACCGACACCCCAACCAAACGCACAAAAGTCCACAGAGACCGCCCCGAGCAGACAAAGACGTCATCTGATCACACGGGAAGAACTGTGGTGGGAAGATGTACACAGTGACTACACCAGCAGAATAGTGAGTGCAGCTCTGGAGTATAATACAGGATGTAACTCAGGATCAGTAATGTAATGTATGAACACAGTGACTGCACCAGCAGAATAGTGAGTGCAGCTCTGGAGTATAATACAGGATGTAACTCAGGATCAGTAATGTAATGTATGAACACAGTGACTGCACCAGCAGAATAGTGAGTGCAGCTCTGGAGTATAATACAGGAGGTAACTCAGGATCAGTAATGTAATGTATGTACACAGTGACTGCACCAGCAGAATAGTGAGTGCAGCTCTGGAGTATAATACAGGAGGTAACTCAGGATCAGTAATGTAATGTATGTACACAGTGACTGCACCAGCAGAATAGTGAGTGCAGCTCTGGAGTATAATACAGGATGTAACTCAGGATCAGTAATGTAATTTGTGTACACAGTGACTACACCAGCAGAATAGTGAGTGCAGCTCTGGAGTATAATACAGGATGTAACTCAGGATCAGTAATGTAATGTATGTACACAGTGACTGCACCAGCAGAATAGTGAGTGCAGCTCTGGAGTATAATACAGGATGTAACTCAGGATCAGTAATGTAATTTGTGTACACAGTGACTACACCAGCAGAATAGTGAGTGCAGCTCTGGAGTATAATACAGGAGGTAACTCAGGATCAGTAATGTAATGTATGTACACAGTGACTGCACCAGCAGAATAGTGAGTGCTGCTCTGGAGTATAATACAGGAGGTAACTCAGGATCAGTAATGTAATGTATGTACACAGTGACTGCACCAGCAGAATAGTGAGTGCAGCTCTGGAGTATTATACAGGATGTAACTCAGGATCAGTAATGTAATGTATGTACACAGTGACTGCACCAGCAGAATAGTGAGTGCAGCTCTGGAGTATAATACAGGATGTAACACAGGATCAGTAATGTAATGTATGTACACAGTGACTGCACCAGCAGAATAGTGAGTGCAGCTCTGGAGTATAATACAGGATGTAACTCAGGATCAGTAATGTAATGTATGTGCACAGTGACTGCACCAGCAGAATAGTGAGTGCAGCTCTGGAGTATAATACAGGATGTAACTCAGGATCAGTAATGTAATGTATGTACACAGTGACTGCACCAGCAGAATAGTGAGTGCAGCTCTGGAGTATAATACAGGATGTAACACAGGATCAGTAATGTAATGTATGTACACAGTGACTGCACCAGCAGAATAGTGAGTGCAGCTCTGGGGTATAATACAGGAGGTAACTCAGGATCAGTAATGTAATGTATGTACACAGTGACTACACCAGCAGAATAGTGAGTGCAGCTCTGGAGTATAATACAGGATGTAACTCAGGATCAGTAATGTAATGTATGAACACAGTGACTGCACCAGCAGAATAGTGAGTGCAGCTCTGGAGTATAATACAGGAGGTAACTCAGGATCAGTAATGTAATGTATGTACACAGTGACTGCACCAGCAGAATAGTGAGTGCAGCTCTGGAGTATAATACAGGAGGTAACTCAGGATCAGTAATGTAATGTATGTACACAGTGACTGCACCAGCAGAATAGTGAGTGCAGCTCTGGAGTATAATACAGGATGTAACTCAGGATCAGTAATGTAATTTGTGTACACAGTGACTACACCAGCAGAATAGTGAGTGCAGCTCTGGAGTATAATACAGGATGTAACTCAGGATCAGTAATGTAATGTATGTACACAGTGACTGCACCAGCAGAATAGTGAGTGCAGCTCTGGAGTATAATACAGGATGTAACTCAGGATCAGTAATGTAATTTGTGTACACAGTGACTACACCAGCAGAATAGTGAGTGCAGCTCTGGAGTATAATACAGGAGGTAACTCAGGATCAGTAATGTAATGTATGTACACAGTGACTGCACCAGCAGAATAGTGAGTGCTGCTCTGGAGTATAATACAGGAGGTAACTCAGGATCAGTAATGTAATGTATGTACACAGTGACTGCACCAGCAGAATAGTGAGTGCAGCTCTGGAGTATTATACAGGATGTAACTCAGGATCAGTAATGTAATGTATGTACACAGTGACTGCACCAGCAGAATAGTGAGTGCAGCTCTGGAGTATAATACAGGATGTAACACAGGATCAGTAATGTAATGTATGTACACAGTGACTGCACCAGCAGAATAGTGAGTGCAGCTCTGGAGTATAATACAGGATGTAACTCAGGATCAGTAATGTAATGTATGTGCACAGTGACTGCACCAGCAGAATAGTGAGTGCAGCTCTGGAGTATAATACAGGATGTAACTCAGGATCAGTAATGTAATGTATGTACACAGTGACTACACCAGCAGAATAGTGAGTGCAGCTCTGGGGTATAATACAGGATGTAACTCAGGATCAGTAATGTAATGTATGTACACAGTGACTACACCAGCAGAATAGTGAGTGTAGCTCTGGGGTATAATACAGGATGTAACTCAGGATCAGTAATGTAATGTATGTACACAGTGACTGCACCAGCAGAATAGTGAGTGCAGCTCTGGAGTATTATACAGGATGTAACTCATGATCAGTATTGTATGTACACAGTGACTGCACCAGCAGAATAGTGAGTGCAGCTCTGGGGTATAATACAGGATGTAACTCAGGATCAGTAATGTAATGTATGTACACAGTGACTGCACCAGCAGAATAGTGAGTGCAGCTCTGGAGTATAATACAGGATGTAACTCAGGATCAGTAATGTAATGTATGTACACAGTGACTGCACCAGCAGAATAGTGAGTGCAGCTCTGGAGTATAATACAGGATGTAACTCAGGATCAGTAATGTAATGTATGTACACAGTGACTGCACCAGCAGAATAGTGAGTGCAGCTCTGGAGTATAATACAGGATGTAACTCAGGATCAGTAATGTAATGTATGTACACAGTGACTACACCAGCAGAATAGTGAGTGCAGCTCTGGAGTATAATACAGGATGTAACTCAGGATCAGCAATGTAATGTATGTACACAGTGACTGAACCAGCAGAATAGTGAATGCAGCTCTGGGGTATAATACAGGATGTAACTCAGGATCAGTAATGTAATGTATGTAGTAATGTAATGTATGTACACAGTGACTACACCAGCAGAATAGTGAGTGCAGCTCTGGGGTATAATACAGGATGTAACTCAGGATCAGTAATGTAATGTATGTACACAGTGACTGCACCAGCAGAATAGTGAGTGCAGCTCTGGGGTATAATACAGGATGTAACTCAGGATCAGTAATGTAATGTATGTACACAGTGACCGCACCAGCAGAATAGTGAGTGCAGCTCTGGAGTATAATACAGGATGTAACTCAGGATCAGTAATATATGTACACAGTGACTACACCAGCAGAATAGTGAGTGCAGCTCTGGGGTATAATACAGGAGGTAACTCAGGATCAGTAATGTAATGTATGTACACAGTGACTGCACCAGCAGAATAGTGAGTGCAGCTCTGGGGTATAATACAGGATGTAACTCAGGATCAGTAATGTAATGTATGTACACAGTGACTGCACCAGCAGAATAGTGAGTGCAGCTCTGGAGTATAATACAGGATGTAACTCAGGATCAGTAATGTAATGTATGTACACAGTGACTGCACCAGCAGAATAGTGAGTGCAGCTCTGGGGTATAATACAGGATGTAACTCAGGATCAGTAATGTAATGTATGTACACAGTGACTACACCAGCAGAATAGTGAGTGTAGCTCTGGGGTATAATACAGGATGTAACTCAGGATCAGTAATGTAATGTATGTACACAGTGACTGCACCAGCAGAATAGTGAGTGCAGCTCTGGAGTATTATACAGGATGTAACTCAGGATCAGTATTGTATGTACACAGTGACTGCACCAGCAGAATAGTGAGTGCAGCTCTGGGGTATAATACAGGATGTAACTCAGGATCAGTAATGTAATGTATGTACACAGTGACTGCACCAGCAGAATAGTGAGTGCAGCTCTGGAGTATAATACAGGATGTAACTCAGGATCAGTAATGTAATGTATGTACACAGTGACTGCACCAGCAGAATAGTGAGTGCAGCTCTGGAGTATAATACAGGATGTAACTCAGGATCAGTAATGTAATGTATGTACACAGTGACTGCACCAGCAGAATAGTGAGTGCAGCTCTGGAGTATAATACAGGATGTAACTCAGGATCAGTAATGTAATGTATGTACACAGTGACTACACCAGCAGAATAGTGAGTGCAGCTCTGGAGTATAATACAGGATGTAACTCAGGATCAGTAATGTAATGTATGTACACAGTGACTGAACCAGCAGAATAGTGAATGCAGCTCTGGGGTATAATACAGGATGTAACTCAGGATCAGTAATGTAATGTATGTAGTAATGTAATGTATGTACACAGTGACTACACCAGCAGAATAGTGAGTGCAGCTCTGGGGTATAATACAGGATGTAACTCAGGATCAGTAATGTAATGTATGTACACAGTGACTGCACCAGCAGAATAGTGAGTGCAGCTCTGGGGTATAATACAGGATGTAACTCAGGATCAGTAATGTAATGTATGTACACAGTGACCGCACCAGCAGAATAGTGAGTGCAGCTCTGGAGTATAATACAGGATGTAACTCAGGATCAGTAATATATGTACACAGTGACTACACCAGCAGAATAGTGAGTGCAGCTCTGGGGTATAATACAGGAGGTAACTCAGGATCAGTAATGTAATGTATGTGCACAGTGACTGCACCAGCAGAATAGTGAGTGCAGCTCTGGGGTATAATACAGGATGTAACTCAGGATCAGTAATGTAATGTATGTGCACAGTGACTGCACCAGCAGAATAGTGAGTGCAGCTCTGGAGTATAATACAGGATGTAACTCAGGATCAGTAATGTAATGTATGTACACAGTGACTGCACCAGCAGAATAGTGAGTGCAGCTCTGGGGTATAATACAGGATGTAACTCAGGATCAGTAATGTAATGTATGTACACAGTGACTACACCAGCAGAATAGTGAGTGTAGCTCTGGGGTATAATACAGGATGTAACTCAGGATCAGTAATGTAATGTATGTACACAGTGACTGCACCAGCAGAATAGTGAGTGCAGCTCTGGAGTATTATACAGGATGTAACTCAGGATCAGTATTGTATGTACACAGTGACTGCACCAGCAGAATAGTGAGTGCAGCTCTGGGGTATAATACAGGATGTAACTCAGGATCAGTAATGTAATGTATGTACACAGTGACTGCACCAGCAGAATAGTGAGTGCAGCTCTGGAGTATAATACAGGATGTAACTCAGGATCAGTAATGTAATGTATGTACACAGTGACTGCACCAGCAGAATAGTGAGTGCAGCTCTGGAGTATAATACAGGATGTAACTCAGGATCAGTAATGTAATGTATGTACACAGTGACTGCACCAGCAGAATAGTGAGTGCAGCTCTGGAGTATAATACAGGATGTAACTCAGGATCAGTAATGTAATGTATGTACACAGTGACTACACCAGCAGAATAGTGAGTGCAGCTCTGGAGTATAATACAGGATGTAACTCAGGATCAGTAATGTAATGTATGTACACAGTGACTGAACCAGCAGAATAGTGAATGCAGCTCTGGGGTATAATACAGGATGTAACTCAGGATCAGTAATGTAATGTATGTAGTAATGTAATGTATGTACACAGTGACTACACCAGCAGAATAGTGAGTGCAGCTCTGGGGTATAATACAGGATGTAACTCAGGATCAGTAATGTAATGTATGTACACAGTGACTGCACCAGCAGAATAGTGAGTGCAGCTCTGGGGTATAATACAGGATGTAACTCAGGATCAGTAATGTAATGTATGTACACAGTGACCGCACCAGCAGAATAGTGAGTGCAGCTCTGGAGTATAATACAGGATGTAACTCAGGATCAGTAATATATGTACACAGTGACTACACCAGCAGAATAGTGAGTGCAGCTCTGGGGTATAATACAGGAGGTAACTCAGGATCAGTAATGTAATGTATGTACACAGTGACTGCACCAGCAGAATAGTGAGTGCAGCTCTGGGGTATAATACAGGATGTAACTCAGGATCAGTAATGTAATGTATGTACACAGTGACTGCACCAGCAGAATTGTGAGTGCAGCTCTGGAGTATTATACAGGATGTAACTCAGGATCAGTATTGTATGTACACAGTGACTGCACCAGCAGAATAGTGAGTGCAGCTCTGGAGTATAATACAGGATGTAACTCAGGATCAGTAATGTAATGTATGTACACAGTGACTGCACCAGCAGAATAGTGAGTGCAGCTCTGGGGTATAATACAGGATGTAATTCAGGATCAGTAATGTAATGTATGTATACAGTGACTGCACCAGCAGAATAGTGAGTGCAGCTCTGGAGTATTATACAGGATGTAACTCAGGATCAGTAATGTAATGTATGTACACAGTGACTGCACCAGCAGAATAGTGAGTGCAGCTCTGGAGTATAATACAGGATGTAACTCAGGATCAGTAATGTAATGTATGTACACAGTGACTGCACCAGCAGAATAGTGAGTGCAGCTCTGGAGTATAATACAGGATGTAACTCAGGATCAGTAATGTATGTACACAGTGACTGCACCAGCAGAATAGTGAGTGCAGCTCTGGAGTATAATACAGGATGTAACTCAGGATCAGTAATGTAATGTATGTACACAGTGACTGCACCAGCAGAATAGTGAGTGCAGCTCTGGAGTATAATACAGGATGTAACTCAGGATCAGTATTGTATGTACACAGTGACTGCACCAGCAGAATAGTGAGTGCAGCTCTGGAGTATAATACAGGATGTACAGTCATGGCCAAAAGTATTGACACCCCTGCAATTCTGTCAGATAATATTCAGTTTCTTCCTGAAAATGATTGCAAACACAAATTCTTTGGTATTATTATCTTCATTTAATTTGTCTTAAATGAAAAACACAAAAGAGAATGAAGCAAAAAGCAAAACATTGATCATTTCACACAAAACTCCAAAAATGGGCCGGACAAAAGTATTGGCACCCTCAGCCTAATACTTGGTTGCACAACCTGGCCAACCGCTTCCGGTAACCATCAATGAGTTTCTTACAATGCTCTGCTGGTATTTTAGACCATTCTTCTTTGGCAAACTGCTCCAGGTCCCTGATATTTGAAGGGTGCCTTCTCCAAACTGCCATTTTTAGATCTCTCCACAGGTGTTCTATGGGATTCAGGTCTGGACTCATTGCTGGCCACCTTAGAAGTCTCCAGTGCTTTCTCTCAAACCATTTTCTAGTGCTTTTTGAAGTGTGTTTTGGGTCATTGTCCTGCTGGAAGACCCATGACCTCTGAGGGAGACCCAGCTTTCTCACACTGGGCCCTAAATTATGCTGCAATATTTGTTGGTAGTCTTCTGACTTCATAATGCCATGCACACGGTCAAGCAGTCCAGTGCCAGAGGCAGCAAAGCAACCCCAAAACATCAGGGAACCTCCGCCATGTTTGACTGTAGGGACCATGTACTTTTCATTGAATGCCTCTTTTTTCTCCTGTAAACTCTATGTTGATGCTTTTGCCCTAAAAGCTCTACTTTTGTCTCATCTGACCAGAGAACATTCTTCCAAAACGTTTTAGGCTTTTTCAGGTAAGTTTTGGCAAACTCCAGCCTGGCTTTTTTATGTCTCAAGGTAAGAAGTGGAGTCTTCCTGGGTCTCCTACCATACAGTCCCTTTTCATTCAGACGCCGACGGATAGTACGGGTTGACACTGTTGTACCCTCGGACTGCAGGGCAGCTTGAACTTGTTTGGATGTTAGTCGAGGTTCTTTATCCAACATCCGCACAATCTTGCGTTGAAATCTCTTGTCAATTTTTCTTTTCCGTCCACATCTAGGGAGGTTAGCCACAGTGCCATGGGCTTTACACTTCTTGATGACACTGCGCACGGTAGACACCGGAACATTCAGGTCTTTGGAGATGGACTTGTAGCCTTGAGATTGCTCATGCTTCCTCACAATTTGGTTTCTCAAGTCCTCAGACAGTTCTTTGGTCTTCTTTCTTTTCTCCATGCTCAATGTGGTACACACAAGGACACAGGACAGAGGTTGAGTCAACTTTAATCCATGTCAACTGGCTGCAAGTGTGATTTAGTTATTGCCAACACCTGTTAGGTGCCACAGGTAAGTTACAGGTGCTGTTAATTACACAACTTAGAGAAGCATCACATGATTTTTCGCACAGTGCCAATACTTTTGTCCTCCCTCTTTTTTATGTTTGGTGTGGAAATATATCCAATTTTGCTTTAGGACAATTCTTTTTGTGTTTTTTTCATTTAAGACAAATTAAATGAAGATAATAATACCAAAGAATTTGTGTTTGCAATCATTTTCAGGAAGAAACTGAGTATTATCTGACAGAATTGCAGGGGTGTCAATACTTTTGGCCATGACTGTAACTCAGGATCAGTAATGTAATGTATGTACACAGTGACTGCACCAGCAGAATAGTGAGTGCAGCTCTGGAGTATAATACAGGATGTAACTCAGGATCAGTAATGTAATGTATGTACACAGTGACTGAACCAGCAGAATAGTGAATGCAGCTCTGGGGTATAATACAGGATGTAACTCAGGATCAGTAATGTAATGTATGTAGTAATGTAATGTATGTACACAGTGACTACACCAGCAGAATAGTGAGTGCAGCTCTGGGGTATAATACAGGATGTAACTCAGGATCAGTAATGTAATGTATGTACACAGTGACTGCACCAGCAGAATAGTGAGTGCAGCTCTGGGGTATAATACAGGATGTAACTCAGGATCAGTAATGTAATGTATGTACACAGTGACCGCACCAGCAGAATAGTGAGTGCAGCTCTGGAGTATAATACAGGATGTAACTCAGGATCAGTAATATATGTACACAGTGACTACACCAGCAGAATAGTGAGTGCAGCTCTGGGGTATAATACAGGAGGTAACTCAGGATCAGTAATGTAATGTATGTACACAGTGACTGCACCAGCAGAATAGTGAGTGCAGCTCTGGGGTATAATACAGGATGTAACTCAGGATCAGTAATGTAATGTATGTACACAGTGACTGCACCAGCAGAATAGTGAGTGCAGCTCTGGAGTATAATACAGGATGTAACTCAGGATCAGTAATGTAATGTATGTACACAGTGACTGCACCAGCAGAATAGTGAGTGCAGCTCTGGGGTATAATACAGGATGTAACTCAGGATCAGTAATGTAATGTATGTACACAGTGACTACACCAGCAGAATAGTGAGTGTAGCTCTGGGGTATAATACAGGATGTAACTCAGGATCAGTAATGTAATGTATGTACACAGTGACTGCACCAGCAGAATAGTGAGTGCAGCTCTGGAGTATTATACAGGATGTAACTCAGGATCAGTATTGTATGTACACAGTGACTGCACCAGCAGAATAGTGAGTGCAGCTCTGGGGTATAATACAGGATGTAACTCAGGATCAGTAATGTAATGTATGTACACAGTGACTGCACCAGCAGAATAGTGAGTGCAGCTCTGGAGTATAATACAGGATGTAACTCAGGATCAGTAATGTAATGTATGTACACAGTGACTGCACCAGCAGAATAGTGAGTGCAGCTCTGGAGTATAATACAGGATGTAACTCAGGATCAGTAATGTAATGTATGTACACAGTGACTGCACCAGCAGAATAGTGAGTGCAGCTCTGGAGTATAATACAGGATGTAACTCAGGATCAGTAATGTAATGTATGTACACAGTGACTACACCAGCAGAATAGTGAGTGCAGCTCTGGAGTATAATACAGGATGTAACTCAGGATCAGTAATGTAATGTATGTACACAGTGACTGAACCAGCAGAATAGTGAATGCAGCTCTGGGGTATAATACAGGATGTAACTCAGGATCAGTAATGTAATGTATGTAGTAATGTAATGTATGTACACAGTGACTACACCAGCAGAATAGTGAGTGCAGCTCTGGGGTATAATACAGGATGTAACTCAGGATCAGTAATGTAATGTATGTACACAGTGACTGCACCAGCAGAATAGTGAGTGCAGCTCTGGGGTATAATACAGGATGTAACTCAGGATCAGTAATGTAATGTATGTACACAGTGACCGCACCAGCAGAATAGTGAGTGCAGCTCTGGAGTATAATACAGGATGTAACTCAGGATCAGTAATATATGTACACAGTGACTACACCAGCAGAATAGTGAGTGCAGCTCTGGGGTATAATACAGGAGGTAACTCAGGATCAGTAATGTAATGTATGTGCACAGTGACTGCACCAGCAGAATAGTGAGTGCAGCTCTGGGGTATAATACAGGATGTAACTCAGGATCAGTAATGTAATGTATGTGCACAGTGACTGCACCAGCAGAATAGTGAGTGCAGCTCTGGAGTATAATACAGGATGTAACTCAGGATCAGTAATGTAATGTATGTACACAGTGACTGCACCAGCAGAATAGTGAGTGCAGCTCTGGGGTATAATACAGGATGTAACTCAGGATCAGTAATGTAATGTATGTACACAGTGACTACACCAGCAGAATAGTGAGTGTAGCTCTGGGGTATAATACAGGATGTAACTCAGGATCAGTAATGTAATGTATGTACACAGTGACTGCACCAGCAGAATAGTGAGTGCAGCTCTGGAGTATTATACAGGATGTAACTCAGGATCAGTATTGTATGTACACAGTGACTGCACCAGCAGAATAGTGAGTGCAGCTCTGGGGTATAATACAGGATGTAACTCAGGATCAGTAATGTAATGTATGTACACAGTGACTGCACCAGCAGAATAGTGAGTGCAGCTCTGGAGTATAATACAGGATGTAACTCAGGATCAGTAATGTAATGTATGTACACAGTGACTGCACCAGCAGAATAGTGAGTGCAGCTCTGGAGTATAATACAGGATGTAACTCAGGATCAGTAATGTAATGTATGTACACAGTGACTGCACCAGCAGAATAGTGAGTGCAGCTCTGGAGTATAATACAGGATGTAACTCAGGATCAGTAATGTAATGTATGTACACAGTGACTACACCAGCAGAATAGTGAGTGCAGCTCTGGAGTATAATACAGGATGTAACTCAGGATCAGTAATGTAATGTATGTACACAGTGACTGAACCAGCAGAATAGTGAATGCAGCTCTGGGGTATAATACAGGATGTAACTCAGGATCAGTAATGTAATGTATGTAGTAATGTAATGTATGTACACAGTGACTACACCAGCAGAATAGTGAGTGCAGCTCTGGGGTATAATACAGGATGTAACTCAGGATCAGTAATGTAATGTATGTACACAGTGACTGCACCAGCAGAATAGTGAGTGCAGCTCTGGGGTATAATACAGGATGTAACTCAGGATCAGTAATGTAATGTATGTACACAGTGACCGCACCAGCAGAATAGTGAGTGCAGCTCTGGAGTATAATACAGGATGTAACTCAGGATCAGTAATATATGTACACAGTGACTACACCAGCAGAATAGTGAGTGCAGCTCTGGGGTATAATACAGGAGGTAACTCAGGATCAGTAATGTAATGTATGTACACAGTGACTGCACCAGCAGAATAGTGAGTGCAGCTCTGGGGTATAATACAGGATGTAACTCAGGATCAGTAATGTAATGTATGTACACAGTGACTGCACCAGCAGAATTGTGAGTGCAGCTCTGGAGTATTATACAGGATGTAACTCAGGATCAGTATTGTATGTACACAGTGACTGCACCAGCAGAATAGTGAGTGCAGCTCTGGAGTATAATACAGGATGTAACTCAGGATCAGTAATGTAATGTATGTACACAGTGACTGCACCAGCAGAATAGTGAGTGCAGCTCTGGGGTATAATACAGGATGTAATTCAGGATCAGTAATGTAATGTATGTATACAGTGACTGCACCAGCAGAATAGTGAGTGCAGCTCTGGAGTATTATACAGGATGTAACTCAGGATCAGTAATGTAATGTATGTACACAGTGACTGCACCAGCAGAATAGTGAGTGCAGCTCTGGAGTATAATACAGGATGTAACTCAGGATCAGTAATGTAATGTATGTACACAGTGACTGCACCAGCAGAATAGTGAGTGCAGCTCTGGAGTATAATACAGGATGTAACTCAGGATCAGTAATGTATGTACACAGTGACTGCACCAGCAGAATAGTGAGTGCAGCTCTGGAGTATAATACAGGATGTAACTCAGGATCAGTAATGTAATGTATGTACACAGTGACTGCACCAGCAGAATAGTGAGTGCAGCTCTGGAGTATAATACAGGATGTAACTCAGGATCAGTATTGTATGTACACAGTGACTGCACCAGCAGAATAGTGAGTGCAGCTCTGGAGTATAATACAGGATGTACAGTCATGGCCAAAAGTATTGACACCCCTGCAATTCTGTCAGATAATATTCAGTTTCTTCCTGAAAATGATTGCAAACACAAATTCTTTGGTATTATTATCTTCATTTAATTTGTCTTAAATGAAAAACACAAAAGAGAATGAAGCAAAAAGCAAAACATTGATCATTTCACACAAAACTCCAAAAATGGGCCGGACAAAAGTATTGGCACCCTCAGCCTAATACTTGGTTGCACAACCTGGCCAACCGCTTCCGGTAACCATCAATGAGTTTATTACAATGCTCTGCTGGTATTTTAGACCATTCTTCTTTGGCAAACTGCTCCAGGTCCCTGATATTTGAAGGGTGCCTTCTCCAAACTGCCATTTTTAGATCTCTCCACAGGTGTTCTATGGGATTCAGGTCTGGACTCATTGCTGGCCACCTTAGAAGTCTCCAGTGCTTTCTCTCAAACCATTTTCTAGTGCTTTTTGAAGTGTGTTTTGGGTCATTGTCCTGCTGGAAGACCCATGACCTCTGAGGGAGACCCAGCTTTCTCACACTGGGCCCTAAATTATGCTGCAATATTTGTTGGTAGTCTTCTGACTTCATAATGCCATGCACACGGTCAAGCAGTCCAGTGCCAGAGGCAGCAAAGCAACCCCAAAACATCAGGGAACCTCCGCCATGTTTGACTGTAGGGACCATGTACTTTTCATTGAATGCCTCTTTTTTCTCCTGTAAACTCTATGTTGATGCTTTTGCCCTAAAAGCTCTACTTTTGTCTCATCTGACCAGAGAACATTCTTCCAAAACGTTTTAGGCTTTTTCAGGTAAGTTTTGGCAAACTCCAGCCTGGCTTTTTTATGTCTCAAGGTAAGAAGTGGAGTCTTCCTGGGTCTCCTACCATACAGTCCCTTTTCATTCAGACGCCGACGGATAGTACGGGTTGACACTGTTGTACCCTCGGACTGCAGGGCAGCTTGAACTTGTTTGGATGTTAGTCGAGGTTCTTTATCCAACATCCGCACAATCTTGCGTTGAAATCTCTTGTCAATTTTTCTTTTCCGTCCACATCTAGGGAGGTTAGCCACAGTGCCATGGGCTTTACACTTCTTGATGACACTGCGCACGGTAGACACCGGAACATTCAGGTCTTTGGAGATGGACTTGTAGCCTTGAGATTGCTCATGCTTCCTCACAATTTGGTTTCTCAAGTCCTCAGACAGTTCTTTGGTCTTCTTTCTTTTCTCCATGCTCAATGTGGTACACACAAGGACACAGGACAGAGGTTGAGTCAACTTTAATCCATGTCAACTGGCTGCAAGTGTGATTTAGTTATTGCCAACACCTGTTAGGTGCCACAGGTAAGTTACAGGTGCTGTTAATTACACAACTTAGAGAAGCATCACATGATTTTTCGCACAGTGCCAATACTTTTGTCCTCCCTCTTTTTTATGTTTGGTGTGGAAATATATCCAATTTTGCTTTAGGACAATTCTTTTTGTGTTTTTTTCATTTAAGACAAATTAAATGAAGATAATAATACCAAAGAATTTGTGTTTGCAATCATTTTCAGGAAGAAACTGAGTATTATCTGACAGAATTGCAGGGGTGTCAATACTTTTGGCCATGACTGTAACTCAGGATCAGTAATGTAATGTATGTACACAGTGACTGCACCAGCAGAATAGTGAGTGCAGCTCTGGAGTATAATACAGGATGTAACTCAGGATCAGTAATGTAATGTATGTACACAGTGACTGCACCAGCAGACTAGTGAGTGCAGCTCTAGAGTATAATACAGTAGGTAACTCAGGATCAGTAATGTATGTACACAGTGACTGCACCAGCAGAATAGTGAGTGCAGCTCTGGGGTATAATACAGGATGTAACTCAGGATCAGTAATGTAGTGTATGTACACAGTGACTGCACCAGCAGAATAGTGAGTGCAGCTCTGGAGTATAATACAGGATGTAACTCAGGATCAGTAATGTAATTTGTGTACACAGTGACTGCACCAGCAGAATAGTGAGTGCAGCTCTGGTGTATAATACAGGATGTAACTCAGGATCAGTAATGTAATGTATGTACACAGTGACTGCACCAGCAGAATAGTGAGTGCAGCTCTGGGGTATAAAACAGGATGTAACTCAGGATCAGTAATGTAATGTATGTACACAGTGACTGCACCAGCAGAATAGTGAGTGCAGCTCTGGGGTATAATACAGGATGTAACTCAGGATCAGTATTGTAATTTGTGTACACAGTGACTGCACCAGCAGAATAGTGAGTGCAGCTCTGGGGTATAAAACAGGATGTAACTCAGGATCAGTAATGTAATGTATGTACACAGTGACTGCACCAGCAGAATAGTGAGTGCAGCTCTGGGGTATAAAACAGGATGTAACTCAGGATCAGTAATGTAATGTATGTACACAGTGACTGCACCAGCAGAATAGTGAGTGCAGCTCTGGTGTATAATACAGGATGTAACTCAGGATCAGTAATGTAATGTATGTACACAGTGACTGCACCAGCAGACTAGTGAGTGCAGCTCTGGAGTATAATACAGGATGTAACTCAGGATCAGTAATGTAATGTATGTACACAGTGACTGCACCAGCAGACTAGTGAGTGCAGCTCTGGGGTATAATACAGGATGTAACTCAGGATCAGTAATGTATGTACACAGTGACTGCACCAGCAGAATAGTGAGTGCAGCTCTGGGGTATAATACAGGATGTAACTCAGGATCAGTATTGTAATTTGTGTACACAGTGACTGCACCAGCAGAATAGTGAGTGCAGCTCTGGTGTATAATACAGGATGTAACTCAGGATCAGTAATGTAATGTATGTACACAGTGACTGCACCTGCAGAATAGTGAGTGCAGCTCTGGGGTATAAAACAGGATGTAACTCAGGATCAGTAATGTAATGTATGTACACAGTGACTGCACCAGCAGAATAGTGAGTGCAGCTCTGGGGTATAATACAGGATGTAACTCAGGATCAGTATTGTAATTTGTGTACACAGTGACTGCACCAGCAGAATAGTGAGTGCAGCTCTGGTGTATAATACAGGATGTAACTCAGGATCAGTAATGTAATGTATGTACACAGTGACTGCACCAGCAGAATAGTGAGTGCAGCTCTGGTGTATAATACAGGATGTACAACAGGTAAAATAAGTATTGAACAGATTACTTATTTTCTAAGTAAATCTATTTCTAAAAGGTACCATTGATATTCAGCCCAGATGTCGTTAACAATCCATCCAATCCAAACAGGCAATGAAATCATACCAAATATGCCCATAAATTAAGTTATGTGTAATAATGAGAAATGACACGTGGAAAAAAGTATTGGACTTGCTTACTGAAATGTGACCAAAACTTTGCAAAACAGCTTTTGCTGGTGGTAACAGCTTCAAGACCTCTTCCTGTCTGGAGAAACTAGTCGCAGGCATTGCTCAGGTGTGATTTTGGCCCATTCCTCCACACAAACACTCTTTACATCCTGAAGGTCCACGTGGGATTCTTCTATGAACTCTGAGCTTTGGTTCCTTCCATACATTTTTTATAGGATTCAGGTCCGTTAAATGGCTCGGCCATTCTAGCAGTTTTATTTTCTCTCTCTGAAACCAGTTAAGAGTTTCCTTGGCTGTGTGTTTGGGATCATTGACTTGCTGAAATGGTCATCATCGTTTCATCTTCATCATCCTGGTATATGGCAGATTTTCATCAAGACTGTCTAAGTACATTTGGCCATTCATCCTTCCTTGAACGGCAAAGTTTGACAGTGATGCATGTTTGGTGTTTTTGGAGTGATATTCAGTGACTTTTGGCCTCCAAACATGGTGTGTATTATGGCATCCAAAGAGTTCAATTTTGGTCTCAGCTGATCAGACTATATTCTCCCAGTATTTCACAGGCTTGTCCAAATGTTGTTGAACAAATTGTAAGTGCACTTGAACATGCTTTTTGTTCAGCGGTGGAATCTTGCGTGGTGAGCGTACATACAGGCCATGGAGTTTGTGCGGTGAGCGTGCATACAGGTCTTGGAGGTTGAGTGCATTCCTTTTAGTTTTCTTTTAAACAATTGCACCTGCTGATTCTAGGACTTTCTGTAGTACTGTACAGGTGGTCCTTGGCTCTTGGACAACTCTTCTGATAATTATTTGCACTCCTCTGTCTGAAATCTTGAAGGAGCACCTGGTCGTGGCTGGTTTATGGTGAAATTACGTACTATTTCCAGGTTATGGTCCCAACAGTGCTCACTGGAACCTTCAGTAGTTTAAAAATTCTTTGTAACCAATGCCATCAGTATGTTTTGCAGCAATAAGGTTGTGAAGGTCTTGAGACAGCTCACCGGTTTTACACATCATGAGATGTTTCTTGTGTGGCACCTTGGTAATGAGACATATTTTTATTGGCCACTAGTTGAACCAGCTGATATTATTTATCACCAATAAGTAGCAGTATTGCTTTCTAATTACCATTAGATTTCATCTTGTGTCAAGACTTTCCATGGCTTTTTGGGCCTCTTATTCTCCATGTGCTGAATGTGTTTTTTCCTGTGTCATTTCTCATTACTACACATAATTTATGGACATGTATGGTTTAAAAATTCAGTTTATCCATCTTTCCGACACAGGAAGTAGAAGTACACCCTATGTTGGGAGCCTGTGAAGGGAGCATGTTTTGTAGCTGACATCTGAATATAAGAGCAGCAACTGGAGCCGTAGACCCATCGTTCAGCGCTTGTAATAATTGTCTAATCAGATCACAGGTACTCAATTTGCTTTGTCCCCTTACACTCAATACTACTAGGGAATCCCAAATTCCTTCAGAGATTTGAGGACCCAGTCTTATGTGGGGAGAGCTGTGGGAGCCATCATTCTATGTATAGGGACGAGTGTGGGGGCCTTCATACTGTGTGGGAAGGGCTGTGGGAGCAATCTTACTATGTGTGAGGAAAGCTGTGGGAGCTATCATGCTGTGTGTAAGGAGAGCTGTGAGTGCCATCATATCGTGTATGGGAACCATAATACTGTGTGTGCAGAAAGGACTCTGGGGGCATCATATTGTGTTGGTGTGTTTGTATGTACTGTATGTAGGTGGCCATAATACTGTATGCGAGGACTATCATTGTGTAGGGACGGCCATGGGGGCCATTACGCTGTGTGTAGTAGAGGCCATCCTACAGTATTTAGGAACCATCATACTGTATGCGAGGACTATCATTGTGTAGGGACGGCCATGGGGGCCATTACGCTGTGTGTAGTAGAGGCCATCCTACAGTATTTAGGAACCATCATACTGTATGCGAGGACTATCATTGTGTAGGGACGGCCATGGGGGCCATTACGCTGTGTGTAGTAGAGGCCATCCTACAGTATTTAGGAACCATCATACTGTGGAAGAGCTATCATACTGTGTGTAGTGGCGGTTGTGGGTGCATCATCCTCTGCTGGGTTCTGTGGAGAAAATACAGCTGAAAAAGGGCAGCACCGCTTACCTGCCTAGGTGTCTAAACAAATGCACTACAGGGTGCAGTGCTTTTGTTCAAAGACCTGTGCAGGTAAGTGGTGCTGCTCGTTTTCAGCTGTATTTTTGAATTTTTGGAGGATTTTTAGTCTTCTTCTGTGGCTTTGCTACTAAGTTTAGTGTTAGGACTCGCAAACGTGAGGACCCTTGACGTTGGTTTGCAAGCTTGCATATCTTGGCCAAAATATCGACCAATACCTCACATATTTATATGTATTTTATGCACTTTATTTGTCAGGGTGCAGCCAAACCCAGCATGTTAGGTCTTGTAAACAGGGGTATTCACATGGGATGCATTGAGCACACCTAATCGAATACTATGGGTGGGACTAACAAACTGAGAACCAGACACTATGGATTACCTACATGTGAACAGCGCCCTATACAGGCCTCTATTGTGAAAATGTATACTAAGCGGTCACCCCCTCCATGAACTGGTAGCTTGCGAGTGGCTGTCTATTTAGTATTTTGCACCTGTGTTTTGCAACATCTTTGCTATATGGGTTGGCATCATCTTGCAGTGCATTCGTTCAGAGACCTGGGCAGGTAAAGAGGTGCTGCCCTTTTTCAACTGTATTTTTAAATTTTTGGAGGATTTTTGTTTTCTTCTGTGGCTTTGCTACTAAGTTTTGGGTTCTGTGGAGGCCATTATATTTTGTGTGGGGGTCATCATATTGTGTGTAAAGAGGTCTGTGGGGGCCATCATACTGTGTGTAAAGTCGTCTATGGGGTCCATCATACTGTGTGTAAAGGGGTCTGTGGGGGCCATCATACTGTGTGTAAAGAGGTCTGTGGGGGCCATCATACTGTGTGTAAAGAAGTCTATGGGGTCCATCATACTGTGTGTAAAGAGGTCTGTGGGGGCCATCATACTGTGTGTAAAGAAGTCTATGGGGTCCATCA
Organism: Dendrobates tinctorius; assembly: GCF_039654945.1. NCBI lineage: Eukaryota > Metazoa > Chordata > Amphibia > Anura > Dendrobatidae > Dendrobates > Dendrobates tinctorius. Next base: position 16,206,849 of record NW_027361998.1, on the reverse strand, counting down.
TACTGTGCGTAAAGAGGTCTGTGGGGGTCATCATACTGTGTGTAAAGAGGTCAGTTGGGGCCATCATACTGTGTGTAAAGAGGTCTGTGGGGGCCATCATACTGTGTGTAAAGAGGTCTGTGGGGGCCATCATACTGTGTGTAAAGAGGTCTGTGGGGGCCACCATACTGTGTGTAAAGAGGTCTGTGGGGGTCATCATACTGTGTGTAAAGAGGTCAGTGGGGGCCATCATACTGTGTGTAAAGAGGTCTGTGGGGGCCATCATACTGTGTGTAAAGAAGTCTATGGGGTCCATCATACTGTGTGTAAAGAGGTCTGTGGGGGCCATCATACTGTGTGTAAAGAGGTCTGTGGGGGCCATCATACTGTGTGTAAAGAGGTCTATGGGGTCCATCATACTGTGTGTAAAGAGGTCTGTGGGGGCCATCATACTGTGTGTAAAGAGGTCAGTGGGGGCCATCATACTGTGTGTAAAGAGGTCAGTGGGGGCCATCATACTGTGTGTAAAGAGGTCTGTGGGGGTCATCATACTGTGTGTAAAGAGGTCAGTGGGGGCCATCATACTGTGTGTAAAGAGGTCTGTGGGGGCCATCATACTGTGTGTAAAGAGGACTGTGGGGGCCATCATACTGTGTGTAAAGAGGTCTGTGGGGGCCATCATACTGTGTGTAAAGAGGTCTGTGGGGGCCATCATACTGTGTGTAAAGAGGTCTGTGGGGGCCATCATACTGTGTGTAAAGAGGTCTGTGGGGGCCATCATACTGTGTGTAAAGAGGTCTGTGGGGGCCATCATACTGTGTGTAAAGAGGTCTGTGGGGGCCATCATACTGTGTGTAAAGAGGTCTGTGGGGGCCATCATACTTTGTGTAAAGAGGTCTGTGGGGGCCATCATACTTTGTGTAAAGAGGTCTGTGGGGGCCATCATACTGTGTGTAAAGAGGTTGGGGGACATCATACTGTGTGTAAAGAGGTTGGGGGACATCATACTGTGTGTAAAGAGGTCTGTGGGGGCCATCAAACTGTGTGTAAAGAAGTCTATGGGGTCCATCATACTGTGTGTAAAGACGTCTGTGGGGGCCATCATACTGTGTGTAAAGAGGTCTTTGGGGGCCATCATACTGTGTGTAAAGAGGTCTGTGGGGGCCATTATACTGTGTGTAAAGATGTCTGTGGGGGCCATCATACTGTGTGTAAAGAGGTCTGTGGGGGCCATCATACTGTGTGTAAAGAGGTCTGTGGGGGCCATCATACTGTGTGTAAAGAGGTCTGTGGGGGCCATTATACTGTGTGTAAAGAGGTCTGTGGGGGCCATCATACTGTGTGTAAAGAGGTCTGTGGGGGCCATCATACTGTGTGTAAAGAGGTCTGTGGGGTCCATCATACTGTGTGTAAAGAGGTCTGTGGGGGCCATCATACTGTATGTAAAGAGGTCTGTGGGGGCCATCATACTGTGTGTAAAGAGGTCAGTGGGGGCCATCATACTGTGTGTAAAGAGGTCTGTGGGGGCCATCATACTGTGTGTAAAGAGGTCTGTGGGGGCCATCATACTGTGTGTAAAGAGGTCTGTGGGGGCCATCATACTGTGTGTAAAGAGGTCTGTGGGGGCCATCATACTGTGTGTAAAGAGGTCTGTGGGGGCCATCATACTGTGTGTAAAGAGGTTGGGGGACATCATACTGTGTGTAAAGAGGTTGGGGGACATCATACTGTGTGTAAAGAGGTCTGTGGGGGCCATCAAACTGTGTGTAAAGAAGTCTATGGGGTCCATCATACTGTGTGTAAAGACGTCTGTGGGGGCTATCATACTGTGTGTAAAGAGGTCTTTGGGGGCCATCATACTGTGTGTAAAGAGGTCTGTGGGGGCCATTATACTGTGTGAAAAGATGTCTGTGGGGGCCATCATACTGTGTGTAAAGAGGTCTGTGGGGGCCATCATACTGTGTGTAAAGAGGTCTGTGGGGGCCATCATACTGTGTGTAAAGAGGTCTGTGGGGGCCATCATACTATGTGTAAAGAGGTCTGTGGGGGCCATCATACTGTGTGTAAAGAGGTCTGTGGGGGCCATCATACTGTGTGTAAAGAGGTCTGTGGGGTCCATCATACTGTGTGTAAAGAGGTCTGTGGGGGCCATCATACTGTATGTAAAGAGGTCTGTGGGGGCCATCATACTGTGTGTAAAGAGGTCAGTGGGGGCCATCATACTGTGTGTAAAGAGGTCTGTGGGGGCCACCATACTGTGTGTAAAGAGGTCTGTGGGGGCCATCATACTGTGTGTAAAGAGGTCTGTGGGGGCCATCATACTGTGTGTAAAGAGGTCTGTGGGGGCCATCATAATGTGTGTAAAGAGGTCTGTGGGGGCCATCATACTGTGTGTAAAGAGGTCTGTGGGGGCCATCATACTGTGTGTAAAGAGGTCTGTGGGGGCCACCATACTGTGTGTAAAGAGGTCTGTGGGGGCCATCATACTGTGTGTAAAGAGGTCTGTGGGGGCCATCATACTGTGTGTAAAGAGGTCTGTGGGGTCCATCATAATGTGTGTAAAGAGGTCTGTGGGGGCCATCATACTGTGTGTAAAGAGGTCTGTGGGGGCCATCATACTGTGTGTAAAGAGGTCAGTGGGGGCCATCATACTGTGTGTAAAGAGGTCAGTGGGGGCCATCATACTGTGTGTAAAGAGGTCAGTGGGGGCCATCATACTGTGTGTAAAGAGGTCTGTGGGGGTCATCATACTGTGTGTAAAGAGGTCAGTGGGGGCCATCATACTGTGTGTAAAGAGGTCTGTGGGGGCCATCATACTGTGTGTAAAGAGGACTGTGGGGGCCATCATACTGTGTGTAAAGAGGTCTGTGGGGGCCATCATACTGTGTGTAAAGAGGTCTGTGGGGGCCATCATACTGTGTGTAAAGAGGTCTGTGGGGGCCATCATACTGTGTGTAAAGAGGTCTGTGGGGGCCATCATACTGTGTGTAAAGAGGTCAGTGGGGGCCATCATACTGTGTGTAAAGAGGTCTGTGGGGGCCATCATACTGTGTGTAAAGAGGTCTGTGGGGGCCATCATACTGTGTGTAAAGAGGACTGTGGGGGCCATCATACTGTGTGTAAAGAGGTCTGTGGGGGCCATCATACTGTGTGTAAAGAGGTCTGTGGGGGCCATCATACTGTGTGTAAAGAGGTCTGTGGGGGCCATCATACTGTGTGTAAAGAGGTCTGTGGGGGCCATCATACTGTGTGTAAAGAGGTCTGTGGGGGCCATCATACTGTGTGTAAAGAGGTCTGTGGGGGCCATCATACTGTGTGTAAAGAGGTCTGTGGGGGCCATCATACTGTGTGTAAAGAGGTCTGTGGGGGCCATCATACTGTGTGTAAAGAGGTCTGTGGGGGCCATCATACTGTGTGTAAAGAGGTTGGGGGACATCATACTGTGTGTAAAGAGGTTGGGGGACATCATACTGTGTGTAAAGAGGTCTGTGGGGGCCATCAAACTGTGTGTAAAGAAGTCTATGGGGTCCATCATACTGTGTGTAAAGACGTCTGTGGGGGCCATCATACTGTGTGTAAAGAGGTCTTTGGGGGCCATCATACTGTGTGTAAAGAGGTCTGTGGGGGCCATTATACTGTGTGTAAAGATGTCTGTGGGGGCCATCATACTGTGTGTAAAGAGGTCTGTGGGGGCCATCATACTGTGTGTAAAGAGGTCTGTGGGGGCCACCATACTGTGTGTAAAGAGGTCTGTGGGGGCCACCATACTGTGTGTAAAGAGGTCTGTGGGGGCCATCATACTGTGTGTAAAGAGGTCTGTGGGGGCCATCATAATGTGTGTAAAGAGGTCTGTGGGGGCCATCATACTGTGTGTAAAGAGGTCTGTGGGGGCCATTATACTGTGTGTAAAGATGTCTGTGGGGGCCATCATACTGTGTGTAAAGAGGTCTGTGGGGGCCATCATACTGTGTGTAAAGAGGTCTGTGGGGGCCATCATACTGTGTGTAAAGAGGTCTGTGGGGGCCACCATACTGTGTGTAAAGAGGTCTGTGGGGGCCATCATACTGTGTGTAAAGAGGTCTGTGGGGGCCATCATAATGTGTGTAAAGAGGTCTGTGGGGGCCATCATACTGTGTGTAAAGAGGTCTGTGGGGGCCATCATACTGTGTGTAAAGAGGTCTGTGGGGGCCACCATACTGTGTGTAAAGAGGTCTGTGGGGGCCATCATACTGTGTGTAAAGAGGTCTGTGGGGGCCATCATAATGTGTGTAAAGAGGTCTGTGGGGGCCATCATACTGTGTGTAAAGAGGTCTGTGGGGGCCATCATACTGTGTGTAAAGAGGTCTGTGGGGGCCATCATACTGTGTGTAAAGAGGTCTGTGGGGGCCATCATACTGTGTGTAAAGAGGTCTGTGGGGGCCATCATACTGTGTGTAAAGAGGTCTGTGGGGGCCATTATACTGTGTGTAAAGAGGTATGTGGGGGCCATCATACTGTGTGTAAAGAGGTCTGTGGGGGCCATCATACTGTGTGTAAAGAGGTCTGTGGGGGCCATCATACTGTGTGTAAAGAGGTCTGTGGGGGCCATCATACTGTGTGTAAAGAGGTCTGTGGGGGCCATCATACTGTGTGTAAAGAGGTTGGGGGACATCATACTGTGTGTAAAGAGGTTGGGGGACATCATACTGTGTGTAAAGAGGTCTGTGGGGGCCATCAAACTGTGTGTAAAGAAGTCTATGGGGTCCATCATACTGTGTGTAAAGACGTCTGTGGGGGCCATCATACTGTGTGTAAAGAGGTCTTTGGGGGCCATCATACTGTGTGTAAAGAGGTCTGTGGGGGCCATTATACTGTGTGTAAAGATGTCTGTGGGGGCCATCATACTGTGTGTAAAGAGGTCTGTGGGGGCCATCATACTGTGTGTAAAGAGGTCTGTGGGGGCCACCATACTGTGTGTAAAGAGGTCTGTGGGGGCCACCATACTGTGTGTAAAGAGGTCTGTGGGGGCCATCATACTGTGTGTAAAGAGGTCTGTGGGGGCCATCATAATGTGTGTAAAGAGGTCTGTGGGGGCCATCATACTGTGTGTAAAGAGGTCTGTGGGGGCCATTATACTGTGTGTAAAGATGTCTGTGGGGGCCATCATACTGTGTGTAAAGAGGTCTGTGGGGGCCATCATACTGTGTGTAAAGAGGTCTGTGGGGGCCATCATACTGTGTGTAAAGAGGTCTGTGGGGGCCACCATACTGTGTGTAAAGAGGTCTGTGGGGGCCATCATACTGTGTGTAAAGAGGTCTGTGGGGGCCATCATAATGTGTGTAAAGAGGTCTGTGGGGGCCATCATACTGTGTGTAAAGAGGTCTGTGGGGGCCATTATACTGTGTGTAAAGAGGTATGTGGGGGCCATCATACTGTGTGTAAAGAGGTCTGTGGGGGCCATCATACTGTGTGTAAAAAGGTCTGTGGGGGCCATCATACTGTGTGTAAAGAGGTCTGTGGGGGCCATCATACTGTGTGTAAAGAGGTCTGTGGGGGCCATCATACTGTGTGTAAAGAGGTCTGTGGGGGCCATCATACTGTGTGTAAAGGGGTCTGTGGGGGCCATCATACTGTGTGTAAAGAGGTCTGTGGGGGCCATCATATTGTGTGTAAAGAGGTCTGTGGGGGCCATCATACTGTGTGTAAAGAGGTCTGTGGGGGCCATCATACTGTGTGTAAAGTGGTCTGTGGGGGCCATCATACTGTGTGTAAAGAGGTCTGTGGGGGCCATCATACTGTGTGTAAAGAGGTCTGTGGGGGCAATCATACTGTGTGTAAAGAGGTCTGTGGGGGCCATCATACTGTGTGTAAAGTGGTCTGTGGGGGCCATCATACTGTGTGTAAAGTGGTCTGTGGGGGCCATCATACTGTGTGTAAAGAGGTCTGTGGGGGCCATCATACTGTGTGTAAAGAGGTCTGTGGGGACCATCATACTGTGTGTAAAGTGGTCTGTGGGGGCCATCATACTGTGTGTAAAGAGGTCTGTGGGGGCCATCATACTGTGTGTAAAGTGGTCTGTGGGGGCCATCATACTGTGTGTAAAGAGGTCTGTGGGGGCCATCATACTGTGTGTAAAGAGGTCTGTGGGGGCCATCATACTGTGTGTAAAGAGGTCTGTGGGGGCCATCATACTGTGTGTAAAGTGGTCTGTGGGTGCCATCATACTGTGTGTAAAGAGGTCTGTGGGGGCCATCATACTGTGTGTAAAGTGGTCTGTGGGGGCCATCATACTGTGTGTGGAGGGCCTGTCAAGGTTATTACACTGTGTTGGCACGATACTATGTGTTGGGAGGCTGTGGGGCCATCATATGGTTTGTTGGGGCATGATACTGTGTGGAGTGAAACTATGGGCACATCATGTTTGGCTGGTGGCATTGGGTCATCTATGAGGGGAATCATACTGTGTGTGAGCAGTTTTGCATTTTTGGGAGCAACATATTCTATAAGGGCCTTAAAAGGGATATTGTAATGGGTGCGGGCAAGCGCAGCACAGGCATGCACGGGGACTCACACATATTATTCGAGCTGCCGAAAACACTTGGTTTGGACTCAAGTATGATCAGATAACACCTTATTCGAGCACGTTCGCTCATCACTAGTGCTCACGGCTCAAATAAAGTCCAAACCCCTGACTAGGAGCATCACAAGTCATGAATGTGCCACATCCTCCTGTAGAGAAGGTCAGGAGGGCGGGGATTATGACCCTACGGCCCTACGTTCGCCCATCACTAGTGAACATCTTTCTTTGAGGATATTTTCTGACCTCGGTGCGGCCCTGCCAGCCCAGGCTAAGAGGAACAATTATCTACGTTGTCGGGATTTTAACTTCTCACTGTAAAGATATTTAACAGTGCAACAAATACATAATTGCCCCATTGTGTGATGGGGGCAGTCTCACCAGATAAGCTGAAGCTGGACTCATGGAGGTCCCGCATGCCGCCGTGGCGGGTGCTTGGTCGGGTCGGGGTATCGGCCATTGGACTGCCTGTTTCTTTCTTTCCAGCATTCACCACCACCGCCACGTCTCCCTGGTATGGAGTGCGGTCTACACATTTTAGGCTCAATATCTAAAACACACGGAAGAGATCCGGTCAGACATTGTGCTTCTTTATCCTTGTTAGTATCACACTGTGACAATCAAGAAGAAATCATGGAAACTTGAAAGCTTACTCCCTCAGTCAGTAGGGTAGCTACGGGGAAGAGGCAGTCACGCTACTGTAACTGTATCGGCGTGCACAGCGTGACTATATAGTTACAGTCTGCAGCAGACTAGAGAGAATTGATCTTCCTGCTCTGCCACCCAGCCACTAGTGGGCCCCTGAGCAGTAGGGGGCCCTCCGCCAGTCATCGCAAGTTCAACTGTATCGGCTAGATGCAGATACCGTGGACCGCATTGATGATAGTGGGAGTGTTATCCTCCCTCTTCCATCATCCCCCTGTCAGTGTCTGACGTATTGTATTTTTTTATGGGGTGCATTATACAATATAGAGCCTGCCTATGGGGGGTGCATTATACAATATAGAGTCTGCCTATGGGGGGTGCATTATACAATATAGAGTCTGCCTATGGGGGTGCATTATACAATATAGAGTCTGCCTATGGGGGTGCATTATACAATATAGAGTCTGCCTATGGGGAGTGCATTATACAATATAGAGTCTGCCTATGGGGGGTGCATTATACAATATAGAGTCTGCCTATGGGGGTGCATTATACAATATAGAGTCTGCCTATGGGGGTGCATTATACAATATAGAGTCTGCCTATAGGGGTGCATTATACAATATAGAGTCTGCCTATGGGGGTGCATTATATAATATAGAGTCTGCCTATGGGGGTGCATTATACAATATAGAGTCTGCCTATGGGGGTGCATTATACAATATAGAGTCTGCCTATGGGGGTGCATTATACAATATAGAGTCTGCCTATGGGGGTGCATTATACAATATAGAGTCTGCCTATGGGGGTGCATTATACAATATAGAGTCTGCCTATGGGGGTGCATTATACAATATAGAGTCTGCCTATAGGGGTGCATTATACAATATAGAGTCTGCCTATGGAGGTGCATTATACAATATAGAGTCTGCCTATGGAGGTGCATTATACAATATAGAGTCTGCCTATGGGGGTGCATTATACAATATAGAGTCTGCCTATGGGGGTGCATTATACTATATAGAGTCTGCCTATGGGGGTGCATTATACTATATAGAGTCTGCCTATGGGGGTGCATTATACAATATAGAGTCTGCCTATGGGGGGTGCATTATACAATATAGAGTCTGCCTATGGGGGTGCATTATACAATATAGAGTCTGCCTATGGGGGTGCATTATACAATATAGAGTCTGCCTATGGGGGTGCATTATACAATATAGAGTCTGCCTATGGGGGTGCATTATACAATATAGAGTCTGCCTATGGGGGTGCATTATATAATATAGAGTCTGCCTATAGGGGTGCATTATACAATATAGAGTCTGCCTATGGAGGTGCATTATACAATATAGAGTCTGCCTATGGAGGTGCATTATACAATATAGAGTCTGCCTATGGGGGTGCATTATACAATATAGAGTCTGCCTATGGGGGTGCATTATATAATATAGAGTCTGCCTATAGGGGTGCATTATACAATATAGAGTCTGCCTATGGAGGTGCATTATACAATATAGAGTCTGCCTATAGGGGTGCATTATAAAATATAGAGTCTGCCTATGGGGGTGAATTATATAATATAGAGTCTGCCTATAGGGGTGCATTATACAATATAGAGTCTGCCTATGGAGGTGCATTATACAATATAGAGTCTGCCTATGGAGGTGCATTATACAATATAGAGTCTGCCTATGGGGGTGCATTATACAATATAGAGTCTGCCTATGGGGGTGCATTATACTATATAGAGTCTGCCTATGGGGGTGCATTATACTATATAGAGTCTGCCTATGGGGGTGCATTATACAATATAGAGTCTGCCTATGGGGGGTGCATTATACAATATAGAGTCTGCCTATGGGGGTGCATTATACAATATAGAGTCTGCCTATGGGGGTGCATTATACAATATAGAGTCTGCCTATGGGGGTGCATTATACAATATAGAGTCTGCCTATGGGGGTGCATTATACAATATAGAGTCTGCCTATGGGGGTGCATTATACAATATAGAGTCTGCCTATGGGGGTGCATTATACAATATAGAGTCTGCCTATGGGGGTGCATTATACAATATAGAGTCTGACTATGGGGGTGCATTATACAATATAGAGTCTGCCTATGGGGGGTGCATTATACAAAATAGAGTCTGCCTATGGGGGTGCATTATACAATATAGAGTCTGCCTATGGGGGTGCATTATACAATATAGAGTCTGCCTATGGGAGGTGCATTATACAATATAGAGTCTGCCTATGGGGGTGCATTATACAATATAAAGTCTGCCTATGGGGTGCATTATACTATATAGAGTCTGCCTATGGGGGTACATTATACAATATAGAGTCTGCCTATGGGGGGTGCATTATACAATATAGAGTCTGCCTATGGGGGTGCATTATACAATATAGAGTCTGCCTATGGGGGGTGCATTATACAATATAGAGTCTGCCTACGGGGGTGCATTATACAATATAGAGTCTGCCTACGGGGGTGCATTATACAATATAGAGTCTGCCTATGGGGGTGCATTATACAATATAGAGTCTGCCTATGGGGGGTGCATTATACAATATAGAGTCTGCCTACGGGGGTGCATTATACTATATAGAGTCTGCCTATGGGGGTACATTATACAATATAGAGTCTGCCTATGGGGTGCATTATACAATATAGAGTCTGCCTATGGGGATGCATTATACAATATAGAGTCTGCCTATGGGGGTGCATTATACAATATAGAGTCTGCCTATGGGGGTGCATTATACAATATAGAGTCTGCCTATGGGGTGCATTATACAATATAGAGTCTGCCTATGTGGGTGCATTATACAATATAGAGTCTGCCTATGGGGGTGCATTATACAATATAGAGTCTGGCTATGGAGGTGCATTATACATTATAGAGTCTGCCTATGGGGGTGCATTATACAATATAGAGTCTGCCTATGGGGGTGCATTATACAATATAGAGTCTGCCTATGGGGGTGCATTATACAATATAGAGTCTGCCTATGGGGGGTGAATTATACTATATAGAGTCTGCCTATGGGGGGTGCATTATACAATATAGAGTCTGCCTATGGAGGTGCATTATACAATATAGAGTCGGCCTATGGGGGTGCATTATACTATATAGAGTCTGCCTATGGGGGGTGCATTATACAATATAGAGTCTGCCTATGGGGGGTGCATTATACAATATAGAGTCTGCCTATGGGGGTGCATTATACAATATAGAGTCTGCCTATGGAGGTGCATTATACAATATAGAGTCTGCCTATGGGGGTGCATTATACAATATAGAGTCTGCCTATGGATGTGCATTATACAATATAGAGTCTGCCTATGGGGGTGCATTATACAATATAGAGTCTGCCTATGGAGGTGCATTATACAATATAGAGTCTGCCTATGGGGGTGCATTATACAATATAGAGTCTGCCTATGGATGTGCATTATACAATATAGAGTCTGCCTATGGGGGTGCATTATACAATATAGAGTCTGCCTATGGAGGTGCATTATACAATATAGAGTCTGCCTATGGGGGTGCATTATACAATATAGAGTCTGCCTATGGGGGGTGCATTATACAATATAGAGTCTGCCTATGGGGGTGCATTATACAATATAGAGTCTGCCTATGGGGTGCATTATACAATATAGAGTCTGCCTATGGAGGTGCATTATACAATATAAAGTCTGCCTATGGGGGTGCATTATACAATATAGAGTCTGCCTATGGGGGTGCATTATACAATATAGAGTCTGCCTATGGGGGTGCATTACACAATATAGAGTCTGCCTATGGAGGTCCATTATACAATATAGAGTCTGCCTATGGGGGTGCATTATACAATATAGAGTCTGCCTATGGGGGTGCATTATACAATATAGAGTCTGCCTATGGGGGTGCATTATACAATATAGAGTCTGCCTATGGGGGTGCATTATACAATATACAGTCTGCCTATGGGGGGGTGCATTATACAATATAGAGTCTGCCTATGGGGGTGTATTATACTATATAGAGTCTGCCTATGGAGGTGCATTATACAATATAGAGTCTGCCTATGGGGGGGTGCATTATACAATAGAGAGTCTGCCTATGGTGGTGCATTATACAATATAGAGTCTGCCTATGGGGGTGCATTATACAATAAAGAGTCTGCCTATGGGGGTGCATTATACAATATAGAGTCTGCCTATGGGGGGTGCATTATACAATATAGAGCCTGCCTACGGGGGTGCATTATACAATATAGAGTCTGCCTATGGGGGATGCGTTACACAATATAGAGCCTGCCTACGGGGGTGCATTAAATATAGAGTCTGCCTACGGGGGATGCGTTATATATAGAGCCTGCCTACGGTGGTGCATTATACAATATAGAGTCTGCCTACGGGGGTGCATTAAACAATATAGAGTCTGCCTATGGGAGTGCATTATACAATATAGAGTCTGCCTATGGGGGGTGCATTATACAATAAAGAGTCTGCCTATGGGAGTGCATTATACAATATAGAGTCTGCCTATGGGGGGTGCATTATACAATATAGAGTCTGCCTATGGGGGTGCATTATACAATAGAGAGTCTGCCTATGGGGGTGTATTATACTATATAGAGTCTGCCTATGGGGGTGCATTATACAATATAGAGTCTGCCTATGGGGGTGCATTATACAATAGAGAGTCTGCCTATAGGGGTGTATTATACTATATAGAGTCTGCCTATGGGGGTACATTATACAATACAGAGTCTGCCTATGGTGGTGCATTATACAATAGAGAATCTGCCTATGGGGGGTGCATTATACAATATAGAGTCTGCCTATGGGGGTGTATTACACTATATAGAGTCTGCCTATGGGGGTGCATTATACAATAGAGAGTCTGCCTATGGGGAAAGCATTATACAATATAGAGTCTGCCTATGGGGGATGCGTTACACAATATAGAGCCTGCCTACGGGGGTGCATAAACAATATAGAGTCTGCCTATGGGGGTGCATTATACAATACAGAGTCTGCCTATGGGGGGTGCATTATACAATATAGAGTCTGCCTATGGGAGTGCATTATACAATATAGAGTCTGCCTATGGGGGGTGCATTATACAATATAGAGTCTGCCTATGGGGGTGCATTATACAATAGAGAGTCTGCCTATGGGGGTGTATTATACTATATAGAGTCTGCCTATGGGGGTGCATTATACAATATAGAGTCTGCCTATGGGGGTGCATTATACAATAGAGAGTCTGCCTATGGGGGTGTATTATACTATATAGAGTCTGCCTATGGGGGTAAATTATACAATACAGAGTCTGCCTATGGGGGTGCATTATACAATAGAGAATCTGCCTATGGGGGGTGCATTATACAATATAGAGTCTGCCTATGGGGGTGTATTATACTATATAGAGTCTGCCTATGGGGGTGCATTATACAATAGAGAGTCTGCCTATGGGGAAAGCATTATACAATATAGAGTCTGCCTATGGGGTTGCATTATACAATACAGAGTCTACCTATGGGGGTGCATTATACAATAGAGAGTCTGCCTATGGGAGGGCATTATACAATATAGAGTCTGCCTATGGTGGTGCATTAGACAATAGAGAATCTGCCTATGGGGGGTGCATTATACAATATAGAGTCTGCCTATGGGGGTGCATTATACAATAGAGAGTCTGCCTATGGGGGTGTATTATACTATATAGAGTCTACCTATGGGGGTGCATTATACAATATAGAGTCTGCCTATGGGGGTGCATTATACAATAGAGAGTCTGCCTATGGGGGTGCATTATAAAATATAGAGTCTGCCTATGGGGGTGCATTGTACTATATAGAGTCTGCCTATGGGGGTGCATTATACTATATAGAGTCTGCCTATGGGGGTGCATTATACAATACAGAGTCTGCCTATGGGGGTACATTATACAATACAGAGTCTGCCTATGGGGGTACATTATACAATATAGAGTCTGCCTATGGGGGTGCATTATACAATATAGAGTCTGCCTATGGGGGTGCATTATACTATATAGAGTCTGCCTATGGGGGTGAATTATACAATATAGAGTCTGCCTATGGGGGTACATTATACAATACAGAGTCTGCCTATGGGGGTGCATTATACAATAGAGAATCTGCCTATGGGGGGTGCATTATACAATATAGAGTCTGCCTATGGAGGTGTATTATACTATATAGAGTCTGCCTATGGGGGTGCATTATACAATAGAGAGTCTGCCTATGGGGAAAGCATTATACAATATAGAGTCTGCCTATGGGGGGTGCATTATACAATATAGAGTCTGCCTATGGGGAAAGCATTATACAATAGAGAGTCTGCCTATGGGGGGTGCATTATACAATATAGAGTCTACCTATGGGGGGTGCATTATACAATATAGAGTCTGCCTATGGGGGTGCATTATACAATATAGAGTCTGCCTAAGGGGGTGCATTATACAATATAGAGTCTGCCAACGGGGGTGCATTATACAATAGAGAGTCTGCCTACGGGGGTGCATTATACAATATAGAGTCTGCCTAAGGAGGTGCATTATACAATAGAGAGTCTGCCTATGGGGGTGCATTATACAATAGAGAGTCTGCCTATGGGAGTGCATTATACAATATAGAGTCTGCCTATTGTGGTGCATTATACAATAGAGAATCTGCCTATGGGGGGTGCATTATACAATATAGAGTCTGCCTATGGGGGTGCATTATACAATAGAGAGTCTGCCTATGGGGGTGTATTATACTATATAGAGTCTGCCTATGGGGGTGCATTATACAATAGAGAGTCTGCCTATGGGGGTGTATTATACTATATAGAGTCTGCCTATGGGGGTACATTATACAATACAGAGTCTGCCTATGGGGGTGCATTATATAATAGAGAGTCTGCCTATGGGGGTGCATTATAAAATATAGAGTCTGCCTATGGGGGTGCATTATACTATATAGAGTCTGCCTATGGGGGTACATTATACAATACAGAGTCTGCCTATGGGGGTACATTATACAATATAGAGTCTGCCTATGGGGGTGCATTATACAATATAGAGTCTGCCTATGGGGGTGCATTATACAATATAGAGTCTGCCTATGGGGGGTGCATTATACAATATAGAGTCTGCCTATGGGGGTGTATTATACTATATAGAGTCTGCCTATGGGGGTGCATTATACAATATAGAGTCTGCCTATGGGGGTGCATTATACAATAGAGAGTCTGCCTATGGGGGTGTATTATACTATATCGAGTCTGCCTATGGGGGTGCATTATACAATATAGAGTCTGCCTATGGGGGTGCATTATACAATAGAGAGTCTGCCTATGGGGGTGTATTATACTATATAGAGTCTGCCTATGGGGGTACATTATACAATACAGAGTCTGCCTATGGGGGTGCATTATATAATAGAGAGTCTGCCTATGGGGGTGCATTATAAAATATAGAGTCTGCCTATGGGGGTGCATTATACTATATAGAGTCTGCCTATGGGGGTGCATTATACAATATAGAGTCTGCCTATGGGGGTGCATTATACTATATAGAGTCTGCCTATGGGGGTGCATTATACAATATAGAGTCTGCCTATGGGGGTGCATTATACTATATAGAGTCTGCCTATGGGGGGTGCATTATACAATATAGAGTCTGCCTATGGGGGTACATTATACAATACAGAGTCTGCCTATGGGGGTGCATTATACAATAGAGAATGTGCCTATGGGGGGTGCATTATACAATATAGAGTCTGCCTATGGGGGTGTATTATACTATATAGAGTCTGCCTATGGGGGTGGATTATACAATAGAGAGTCTGCCTATGGGGAAAGCATTATACAATATAGAGTCTGCCTTTGGGGAGTGCATTATACAATATAGAGTCTGCCTATGGGGATAGCATTATACAATAGAGAGTCTGCCTATGGGGGGTGCATTATACAATATAGAGTCTGCCTATGGGGGGTGCATTATACAATATAGAGTCTGCCTATGGGGGTGCATTATACAATATAGAGTCTGCCTACGGGGGTGCATTATACAATATAGAGTCTGCCTATGGGGGGTGCATTATACAATAGAGAGTCTGCCTATGGAGGTGCATTATACAATATAGAGTCTGCCTATGGGGGGGTGCATTATACAATAGAGAGTCTGCCTATGGGGGTGTATTATACAATATAGAGTCTGCCTATGTGGGGTGCATTATACAATATAGAGTCTGCCTATGGAGGTGCATTATACAATATAGAGTCTGCCTATGGGGGTGTATTATACAATATAGAGTCTGCCTATGGGGGGGTGCATTATACAATATAGAGTCTGCCTATGTGGGGTGCATTATACAATATAGAGTCTGCCTATGGAGGTGCATTATACAATATAGAGTCTGCCTATGGAGGTGTATTATACAATATAGAGTCTGCCTATGGGGGGGTGCATTATACAATAGAGAGTCTGCCTATGGGGGTGTATTATACAATATAGAGTCTGCCTATGTGGGGTGCATTATACAATATAGAGTCTGCCTATGGAGGTGCATTATACAATATAGAGTCTGCCTATGGGGGTGCATTATACAATAGAGAGTGCCTATGGAGGTGCATTATACAATATAGAGTCTGCCTATGGGGGTGCATTATACAATAGAGAGTCTGCCTATGGGGAAAGCATTATACAATAGAGAGTCTGCCTATGGGGGGTGCATTATACAATACAGAGTCTGCCTATGGGGGTGCATTATACAATATAGAGTCTGCCTATGGGGGTGCATTATACAATATAGAGTATGCCTATGGGGGTGCATTATACAATATAGAGTCTGCCTATGGGGGTGCATTATACAATATAGAGTCTGCCTATGGGGGTGCATTATACAATATAGAATCTGCCTATGGGGGTGCATTATACAATATAGAGTCTGCCTATGGGGGGTGCATTATACAATACAGAGTCTGCCTATGGAGGTGCATTATACAATATAGAGTCTGCCTATGGGGGTGCATTATACAATATAGAGTCTGCCTATGGGGGTGCATTATACAATATAGAGTCTGCCTATGGGGGGTGCATTATACAATAGAGAGTCTGCCTATGGAGGTGCATTATACAATATAGAGTCTGCCTATGGAGGTGTATTATACAATATAGAGTCTGCCTATGGGGGGTGCATTATACAATAGAGAGTCTGCCTATGGGGGTGTATTATACAATATAGAGTCTGCCTATGTGGGGTGCATTATACAATATAGAGTCTGCCTATGGAGGTGCATTATACAATATAGAGTCTGCCTATGGGGGTGCATTATACAATATAGAGTCTGCCTATGGAGGTGCATTATACAATATAGAGTCTGCCTATGGGGGTGCATTATACAATATAGAGTCTGCCTATGGGGAAAGCATTATACAATAGAGAGTCTGCCTATGGGGGGTGCATTATACAATACAGAGTCTGCCTATGGGGGTGCATTATACAATAGAGAGTCTGCCTATGGGGGTGCATTATACAATATAGAGTCTGCCTATGGGGGTGCATTATACAATATAGAGTCTGCCTATGGGGGGTGCATTATACAATATAGAGTCTGCCTATGGGGGTGTATTATACAATATAGAGTCTGCCTATGGGGGTGCATTATACAATATAGAGCCTGCCTATGGGGGTGCAGTATACAATATAAAGTCTGCCTATGGGGGTGCATTATACTATATAGAGTCTGGCTATGGGGGTGCATTATACAATATAGAGTCTGCCTATGGGGGTACATTATACAATACAGAGTCTGCCTATGGGGGTGCATTATACAATAGAGAATCTGCCTATGGGGGTGCATTATACAATATAGAGTCTGCCTATGGGGGTGCATTATACAATATAGAGTCTGCCTATGGGGGTGCATTATACAATATAGAGTCTGCCTATGGGGAAAGCATTATACAATATAGAGTCTGCCTATGGAGGTGCATTATACAATATAGAGTCTGCCTATGGGGGGTGCATTATACAATATAGAGTCTGCCTATGGGGGTGCATTATACAATATAGAGCCTGCCTATGGGGGTGAATTATACAATATAGAGTCTGCCTATGGGGGGTGCATTATACAATATAGAGTCTGCCTATGGGGGGTGCATTATACAATATAGAGCCAGCCTATGGGGGTGCATTATACAATATAGAGTCTGCCTATGGGGGTGCATTATACAATATAGAGTCTGCCTATGGAGGTGCATTATACAATATAGAGTCTGCCTATGGGGGTGCAGTATACTATATAGAGTCTGCCTATGGGGGTGCAGTATACTATATAGAGTCTGCCTATGGGGAAAGCATTATACTATATAGAGTCTGCCTCTGGGGGTGCATTATACAATATAAAGTCTGCCTATGGGGGTGCATTATACAATATAGAGTCTGCCTATGGAGGTGCATTATACAATATAAAGTCTGCCTATGGGGGGTGCATTATACAATATAGAGTCTGCCTATGGGGGGAGCATTACACTATATAGAGTCTGCTTATGGGTGGTGTATTATACTATATAGAGTCTGCTTATGGGTGGTGTATTATACAATGTATAGTATGCCTATGGGGAATGCATTATACTATAGAGGCCTATGGGGAGTGCATTATTCTATATAGAGGCCTGTGGGGGGTATATTAAACTATATAGAAGCCTATTGGGGTGCATTATACTATATATAGGCCTATGGGGAATGCATTATACTATAGAGGCCTATGGGGAGTGCATTATTCTATATAGAGGTCTATGGGGGGTACATTATACTATATAGAAGCCTATGGGGGGTACATTTTACTATATACAGGCCTATGTGGAATGCATTATACTATAGAGGCCTATGGGGAGTGCATTTTTCTATATAGAGGCCTATGGGAGGTACATTATACTATATAGAGGCGTATTGGGAGTGACTTATACTATATAGGGGCATATTGGGAGAGACTTATACTATATAGAGGCCTATGGGGAGTGCATTATACTATATATAGGTCTATGGGGAGTGCATTATACTAAAAGGAGGACTATCTGGTGCATTATACCATATGGAGGTTATCTAGGAGGCCATCATACATTGTGGAGATTACAATGAGGGGGCTACTAGGGTATCAGTACACTGTGTGGGTGGTACTATACAGTGAGGAGGCATTATACTGTGTAGAAGAGCATCATCCTGTGTATAGGGGAGCTGTACAGGGGGGAGACTCGAGACATTATTAAATGTCTGGTGGGCACTTATTGTTATAGGTGAACTCAGGTTACTGTGACTATCCAAGCGGCACACGGGGCATTATTACTTTCAAGGGGGCACAATGCGGGCTTTGTGTTCTAGGGCACTTGCACCCAGCATTAATATTTTCTAGAGGGTTGCTTTAGAATTTAGAGGGCACACAGAGCCACGCAGCAGGTGCAGTAATAGGGATACATATGGAAACAGCGGCTCAGTATTGGGGTATCAGAAGGATGAGGAGTTTGTACAGATTGGGAATAGATGGTGATGGGGCTGAAAATATGTTATGTGAAATGTGTCTTTGTTGTAATCTCTGCAGATGAGTCCTGGCTGCCAGAAGTTGTCACATTGGTCTGGGCCAGATGGGAAAAACGTGAGAAGTGACGTCTCCATCAGAAAGAAAGTCCTCTGTAAGTCACCATCTATAACTGAGCTGCAATCTCTTATATATGTTGTATAGGATTGGTATCTACCACTACAGTGGAGATGAGAAAACAAATCCAGAAAATCACCTTGTCTGATTTGGTAAGATTTATTTTTCACATTATGGTGGAAAATATGTATTTGGTCACCTAAAAACATGCAAGATTTCTGGCTCTCACAGACCTGTAACTTCTTCTTTAAGAGGCTCCTCTGTCCTCCACTCATTACCTATAGTTTGACCTTGTTATCAGTATAAAAGACGCCTGTCCACAACCTAAAACAGTCACACTCCAAACTCCACTGTGGTGAAGACCAAAGAGCTGTCGAAGGACACCAGAAACAAAACTGTAGCCCTGCACCAGGCTGGGAAGACTGAATCTGCAATAGGCAAGCAGCCTGGTGTGATGAAATCAACTGTGGGAGCAATAATAAGAAAATGGAAGACATACAAGACCACTGATAATCTCCCTCAATCTGGGGCTCCACGCAAGATCTCACCCCGTGGGGTCAAAATGATCACAAGAACGGTGAGCAAAAATCCCAGAACCACACGGGGGGACCTACTGAATGACCTGCATAGAGCTGGGACCACCGTAACAAAGGCTATCATCAGTAATACACTACGCCGCCAGGGACTCAGATCCTGCAGTGCCAGACGTGTTCCCATGCTTAAGCCAGTACATGTTCAGGCCCGTCTGAAGTTTGCTAGAGAGCATCTGGATTATCCAGAAGAGTATTGGGAGAATGTCATATGGTCTGATGAAACCAAAGTAGAACTCTTTGGTAAAAACAAAACTCGTCGTGTTTGGAGGAGACAGAATGCAGAGTTGCATACAAAGAACACCATACCTACTGTGAAGCATGGGGTGTGACAATATGAGGCTTTGGGGCTGTTTCTCTGCAAAGGGACCAGGACGTCTGTTCCGTGTACATGAAAGAATAATTGGGGCCCATGTATCATGTGATTTTGAGCGCAAACCTCCTTCCATCAGCAAGGGCATTGAAGATGAAACGTGGATAAGTCTTTCAGCATGATAATGATCTCAATCACACTGCCAAGGCAACAAAGGAGAGGCTTTGTAAGAAGCATATGAAGGTCCTGGAGTGGCCTAGCCAGTCTCCAGATCTCAACCCCATAGAAAACCTTTGGAGGGATTTGAAATTCAGAGTTGCCCAGTGACAGGCCCAAAACATCACTGCTCTAGAGGAGATCTGCACGGAGGAATGGGCCAACATACCACCAACAGTGTGGGCCAACCTTGTGAAGACTTACAGAAAACGTTTCACCTCTGTCATTGCCAACAAAGGATAAATAACAAAATATTGAGATGAACTTTTGTTAATGACCAAATACTTATTTTCCACCATAATTTGAAAAAACAATCTTACCACATCAGACAAGGTGATTTTCTGGATTTGTTTTCTCAGTTTGTCTCCCATAGTTGTGGTCACCTATGATGTCAATTACAGGCCTCTCTCATCTTTATAAGTGGGAGAACCTGCACAATTGGGGGCTGACTAAATATTTTTTCCCCCACTGTAAATGGCAGTAAATTCCATGTTGGTCTTTATATAGAGATAATATTCAGTAACAGCGCGGTCATCTGCTGAGGTTCTCCTCCACTATTAGGGTGCATCACCCAAGTGAAATCAAGGTTACCTAGTTAAGGATCTACTCAGAAGTTTCACCACCCCAAACCCTAGTTATGCCTCTGCTCTCAGTGGTGAAGACCCCAACAGGGACATGACTGATGTAGGAACAATGACCCACTGATACATACACACGTGGTCAAAATTGTTAGTACCCCTCGGTTAATGACAGAAAAACCCACAAAGGTCACAGAAAAAACTTGAATCTGACAAAAGTAATAGTAAAATCAAAAATCTATGAAAATGAACAAATGAAAGTCAGATATTGATTTTCAGCCATGCTTCCACAGAATTTTTTTAATAAATCAATCTCATGAAATAGGCCTGGAAAGAAATGATGGTACCCCTGAAAAATAATGTGACAAAAGGGACATGTTAAATGGCAGTGTGTCCGCTAATTATGATCACAGGTCTCTACACTCTTGGAATCATTGGACCTGTATAGAGGCTACAGATCCTCACAGTGCTGTTTGGTGACATGGTGCGTATCACACTCAACATGGACCAGAGGAAGCGAAGGAAAGAGTTGTCTCAGGAGATTAGAAAGAAAATTATAGACAAACATGTTAAAAGTAAAAGTTATAAGACCATCTCCAAGCAGCTTGATGTTCCTGTGACTACAGCTGCACATATTATTCAGGAGGAAAATTGATGACAAATCAAAGAGACGGATAATACGAATGGTAACAATGGTGGGACGATACACATGATTGGAATACAAGGCTAGAAGGATACAACTTACTTGCAAGAAACAGACTTGATAAAAGAGGAGGAGGTGTCGCATTGTATGTTAGAAACGCGTATATCTGCACAGAGATTGAAGCTTCAGAGACTGGGAGTTCTGTGGAAACTGTTTGGGTAAGAATACAAGGACAGAACAATGGAAAGGACACCATTGTAGGCATCTACTACAGGCCGCCTGTGCAAGCTGAAGATATGGATGAACTCTTTATGCATCAAATGGCCAAGTTCTCCAAAAAATATGACATAGTTGTCATGGGAGATTTCAACTATCCAGACATTTGTTGTGAATCTCTCTCAGGCAAAACTAACAGGTCAAGGAAATTCTTATCCTCTCTTGCTGACAACTTTATCTTCCAAAAGGTAGGGGAGAAAACAAGGGGATCTAATCCTTACAAACAGGGAGGAAATGGTTGATGAGGTAAAAGTGGCTGGGACCTTAGGAGGTAGCGACCATGCTATTTTAGAATTATGGATAACTAGAAGAGGAAGACCTGTGAAGACTCAGACTTCAATGTTAGATTTCAGAAAGGCAGATTTTAAGGGATTCAGAAAGAGAATCGGAGGGATCCAATGGCTGGATATCCTTAAGGACAAAAATGTCCAGGAAGGATGGGAAATCTTGAAAAATGAGATTCTCAAAGCACAATCGTTAACAATTCCAAAAAGAGCAAAGAATACGAAGCAATTAAAGAAACCGGGATGAATGAACACAGAACTTAAACACATGCTAAAAAGGAAGAAAAATGTTTATCTAAAAAAGAATATAATGCTGTCTGCAGAACCTGCAGGGCACGAATCAGATTATCTAAAGCTGACAATGAATTAAGGCTTGCAAGAGATGTCAAAAGCAATAAAAAAGTAATTTGGGGATATGTCAAAAGTAAAAGAAAAGTCAAAGATGCTATAGGATTTTTACAGGATGAACATTATGAATTGATAAGACAGGATGTTGAGAAGGCCGAACTTTTAAATTCCTATTTTGCATCTGTTTTCTCTCAGAAAGGAAATGTAAAGGAATAGAAGAATCCAGGATATCTAAAAACAGAAAGATAATGAAGAAACACTTAGCTAACATAAATGAATTCAAGTCACCAGGTGCAGAAGAATTAAACCCTGAAGGAGATAGTAGAAGAAATTTTTGAACCACGCTCCATAATCTTTGAAAATTCTTGGAGAACAGAAGTCCAAGAAGACTGGAGAAGAGTAAATGTTGTTCCTATCTTCAAAAAGGGGAAGAAGGTGGACCCAGGGAACTATAGGCCGGTGAGTCTGACTTCCATACCAGGAAAGATCTTTGAATAAATTATTAAACAACATATATGTAGGTACCTGAATAAGAATGAAGTTATTAAACAGAGTCAGCATGGGTTTGTAACTAATAAGTCATGTCAGACTAACTTAACTTCATTCTATAACAGAATCACTGACTGGGTGGATCAGGGAAATGCTGTAGATATAGTATATCTTGACTTAAGCAAAGCATTTGAAAAAGTATCTCCCACCATCCTTATTGAAAAAAATGACTAAGCATGGAATGGACAAGGCAACTGTTAGGTGGATTCATAACTGCCTTAGTGATCGGACCCGAAGAGTGGTCGTAAATGGTTGCACATCCAATTGGAAGAATGTCTCAAGTGGGGTACCACAGGGCTCTGTCCTGGGCCCTGTATTGTTCAACATCTTTATCAATGATTTAGATGAAGGAATTGAGGGTAAACTGATTAAATTTGCTGATGACACAAAGCTAGGAGGGATAGCTAATACTAGAGAAGAGAGAGAGAGGATTCAAAAAGATTTAAATAAACTGGAGAAGTGGGCAGCAACTAACAGAATGGTTTTTAACAGGGAGAAATGCAAAGTACTACATCTGGGCAATAAAAATGAAAAAAGCATATACAGAATGGGAGGAATAGGGCTAAGTGACAGCACATGTGAAAAAGACTTGGGTATACTAACAGATCACAGACTGAATATGAGTCAACAGTGTGATGCAGCAGCAAAAAAGGCAAATGCAATTCTAGGATGTATTAACAGAAGCATACAGTCTAGATCACGTGAAGTCATTATTTCCCTCTACTCCTCTTTGGTCAGACCTCATCTGGAATACTGTGTCCAGTTTTGGGCACCACATTTTAAAAATGACATCAACAAACAGGAGAAAGTTCAGAGAAGAGCGACCAGAATGGTGACCGGTCTGCAAACCCTGTCTTATGAGGAAAGGTTGCAGGATTTGGGAATTTTTATCTTGCAAAAGAGAAGACTGAGAGGAGACTTAATAGCTGTCTACAAATATCTCAAGGGCTGTCACATTGTAGAAGGATCAACTTTATTCTCATTTGAATAAGGAAAGACTAGAAGCAATGGGATGAAACTGAATGGGAGGAGACACAGATTAGATATTAGAAAAAACTTTTTGACAGTTAGAGTGATCAATGAGTGGAACAGGCTGCCACGAGAAGTGGCGAGTTCTCCTTCAATAGAAGTCTTCAAACAGAGGCTGGACAGACATCTGTCTGGAATGATTTAGTGAATCCTGCTTTGAGCAGGGGGTTGGACCAGATGGCCCAGGAGGTCCCTTCCAACTCTACCATTTTATGATTCTATGAGCCCAGAAAAACTTCTAAACAGATTAAAGGTGAACTTCAAGCTCAAGGAACATTAGTGTCAGATCGCACCATCATGTCATTGCATGAGCCAAAGTGGACTTCATGGGAGATGAGCAAGGAGGACACCATTGGTGAAAAAAATAATAAAAAAGCCCGACTGGAATTTGCCAAACTACACGTTGACAGAATGGGAGAATGTCCTATAGACGGATTAGACAAAAATGGAACTTTTTGGCAAGGCCCATCAGCTCTATGCTTCATTTTTCCATCTGTGAACATATCAAGAAAAGAACACAGTCCCTACTGTGAAACATGGAGGAGGCTCTGTTATGTTCTGGGGCTGCTTTGCTGCATCTGGCACAGAGTGCCTAGAATCTGTGCAGGGTACAATGAAATATCAATACTATCAAGGGATTCTAGAGAGAAATGTGCTGCCCAGCGTCAGAAAGCTTAGTCTGTCACAGGTCATGGGTCTTGCAACAGGATAATGACCCAAAACACACAGCTAAAAACACCCAAGAATGGCTAAGAGGAAAACATTGGACTATTCTGAAGTGGCCTTCTATGAGCCCTGACCTAAATCCTATTGAGCATCTTTGGAAAGAGCTGAAACATGGAAAAGGCAACCTTCACACACGAGACACCTGGAGCAGTTTGCTCTCGAGGAGTGGGCCAAAATACCTGTCGAGAGGCGCAGAAGTCTCATTGACAGGTACAGGAATTGTGTGATTGCAGTGATTGCCTCAAAAGGTTGTGCAGCAAAATATTGAGTTAAGGGAACCATCATATCTGTCCAGGCCGATTTCATGAGTTTTATTTATTTATTTTTTTAATTCTGTGGAAGCATGGCTGAAAAGCAACGTCTGACTCATTTGTTCATTTTCATAGATTTTAGATACAGAGCCGGCACTAAGGGCCCAGCGCACATACAAATCCATTGGTTCACCACATTCAGTAATCCGCCAGTGTCAGTCCCAGGAAACTGCCAGCAGAAGAAACACACATCCCCCATGAGACAGGATTATATACATGCAACTACTGCCATCTAGTGGTAACCCATAGGAACTGTATTAATGTTAATAAGCAATTAACTAAACACAAAGTGAATGAAGAAAGAAGAAAGCAAATCTCATCATCAGTATCTGGTGACCGCCCGTCACCTCCATCATCAGTATCTGGTGACCCCCGCCCGTCATCATCAGTATCTGGTGACCACCCGTCTCCTCCATCATCAGTATCTGGTGACCGCCCATTGCCTCCATCATCAGTATCTGGTGACCCCCGCCCCTCATCATCAGTATCTGGTGACCGCCGTCCCCTGATGATCAGTATCTGGTGACCGCCCAATACCTCCATTATCAGTATCTGGTGACCACCCGTCCCCTCCATCATCAGTATCTGGTGACCACCCGTCCCCTCCATCATCAGTATCTGGGTACCACCCGTCTCCTCCATCATCAGTATCTGGTGACCGCCCGTCACCTCCATCATCAGTATCTGGTGACCGCCCGTCCCCTCCATCATCAGTATCTGGTGACCGCCCGTCCCCTCCATCATCAGTATCTGGTGACCGCCCGTCCCCTCCATCATCAGTATCTGGTGACCTCCGTCCCCTCCATCATCAGTATCTGGTGACCGCCCGTCCCCTCCATCATCAGTATCTGGTGACCGCCCGTCTCCTCCATCATCAGTATCTGGTGACCGCCCGTCCCCTCCATCAGTATCTGGTGACTGCCCGTCTCCTCCATCATCAGTATCTGGTGACCGCTCGTCACCTCCATCATCAGTATCTGGTGACCGCCCGTCTCCTCCATCATCAGTATCTGGTGACCGCCCGTCCCCTCCATCAGTATCTGGTGACTGCCCGTCTCCTCCATCATCAGTATCTGGTGACTGCCCGTCTCCTCCATCATCAGTATCTGGTGACCACCCGTCTCCTCCATCATCAGTATCTGGTGACCGCCCATTGCCTCCATCATCAGTATCTGGTGACCACCCGTCTCCTCCATCATCAGTATCTGGTGACCGCCGTCCCCTGATGATCAGTATCTGGTGACCGCCGTCCCCTGATGATCAGTATCTGGTGACCGCCCAATACCTCCATTATCAGTATCTGGTGACCACCCGTCCCCTCCATCATCAGTATCTGGTGACCACCCGTCCCCTCCATCATCAGTATCTGGGTACCACCCGTCTCCTCCATCATCAGTATCTGGTGACCGCCCGTCACCTCCATCATCAGTATCTGGTGACCGCCCGTCCCCTCCATCATCAGTATCTGGTGACCGCCCGTCCCCTCCATCATCAGTATCTGGTGATCGCCCGTCCCCTCCATCATCAGTATCTGGTGATCGCCCGTCCCCTCCATCATCAGTATCTGGTGACCGCCCGTCCCCTCCATCATCAGTATCTGGTGACCTCCGTCCCCTCCATCATCAGTATCTGGTGACCGCCCGTCCCCTCCATCATCAGTATCTGGTGACCGCCCGTCACCTCCATCATCAGTATCTGGTGACCGCCCGTCCCCTCCATCATCAGTATCTGGTGACCGCCCGTCCCCTCCATCATCAGTATCTGGTGACCGCCCGTCCCCTCCATCATCAGTATCTGGTGACCTCCGTCCCCTCCATCATCAGTATCTGGTGACCGCCCGTCCCCTCCATCATCAGTATCTGGTGACCGCCCGTCTCCTCCATCATCAGTATCTGGTGACCACCCGTCCCCTCCATCAGTATCTGGTGACTGCCCGTCTCCTCCATCATCAGTATCTGGTGACCGCTCGTCACCTCCATCATCAGTATCTGGTGACCGCCCGTCTCCTCCATCATCAGTATCTGGTGACCGCCCGTCCCCTCCATCAGTATCTGGTGACTGCCCGTCTCCTCCATCATCAGTATCTGGTGACTGCCCGTCTCCTCCATCATCAGTATCTGGTGACCACCCGTCTCCTCCATCATCAGTATCTGGTGACCGCCCATTGCCTCCATCATCAGTATCTGGTGACCACCCGTCTCCTCCATCATCAGTATCTGGTGACCGCCGTCCCCTGATGATCAGTATCTGGTGACCGCCGTCCCCTGATGATCAGTATCTGGTGACCGCCCAATACCTCCATTATCAGTATCTGGTGACCACCCGTCCCCTCCATCATCAGTATCTGGTGACCACCCGTCCCCTCCATCATCAGTATCTGGGTACCACCCGTCTCCTCCATCATCAGTATCTGGTGACCGCCCGTCACCTCCATCATCAGTATCTGGTGACCGCCCGTCCCCTCCATCATCAGTATCTGGTGACCGCCCGTCCCCTCCATCATCAGTATCTGGTGATCGCCCGTCCCCTCAATCATCAGTATCTGGTGACCGCCCGTCCCCTCCATCATCAGTATCTGGTGACCTCCGTCCCCTCCATCATCAGTATCTGGTGACCGCCCGTCCCCTCCATCATCAGTATCTGGTGACCGCCCGTCTCCTCCATCATCAGTATCTGGTGACCGCCCGTCTCCTCCATCATCAGTATCTGGTGACCGCCCGTCCCCTCCATCAGTATCTGGTGACTGCCCGTCTCCTCCATCATCAGTATCTGGGTACCACCCGTCTCCTCCATCATCAGTATCTGGTGACCGCCCGTCACCTCCATCATCAGTATCTGGTGACCGCCCGTCCCCTCCATCATCAGTATCTGGTGACCGCCCGTCCCCTCCATCATCAGTATCTGGTGACCGCCCGTCCCCTCCATCATCAGTATCTGGTGACCTCCGTCCCCTCCATCATCAGTATCTGGTGACCGCCCGTCCCCTCCATCAGTATCTGGTGACTGCCCGTCTCCTCCATCATCAGTATCTGGTGACCGCTCGTCACCTCCATCATCAGTATCTGGTGACCGCCCGTCACCTCCATCATCAGTATCTGGTGACCGCCCGTCTCCTCCATCATCAGTATCTGGTGACCGCCCGTCACCTCCATCATCAGTATCTGGTGACCGCTGTCCCCTCCATCAGTATCTGGTGACCGCCCGTCACCTCCATCAGTATCTGGTGACCGCCCATCACCTCCATCATCAGTATCTGGTGACTGCCGTCCCCTGATCATCAGTATCTGGTGACCGCCCATTACCTCCATCATCAGTATCTGGTGACCGCCCATTACCTCCATCATCAGTATCTGGTGACTGCCGTCCCCTGATCATCAGTATCTGGTGACCGCCCATTACCTCTATCATCAGTATCTGGTGACCGCTCGTCACCTCCATCACCAGTATCTGGTGACCGCCCGTCTCCTCCATTATCAGTATCTGGTGACCGCCCGTCACCTCCATCATCAGATACAGATTATTTTCTAGGTCAACACACGAGCTGATACAATACCTGTTTTCTAGAAGTATTTGATAATTCAGGCATACACTGTTACAACTCCTCTGCTGTGAGATTTACTAGGCCAGGAGGTCCCAGACTGTAATATTGCCAATCTGGACTGTCACCAATGATGCAGAACCCATCAGCAGTGCTGATGGTCTGTTACAATGTATCAGTGTAGGTAAAAGATATCACAGAGGATTGTCTCGATCGGACAGCATCAGAGTAGCCCTCGCTCAGGCCGGGACTATAGACTCCAGAATGTCACCCATTACTGACAGCATCAGAGAAGTCCTCGCTCAGGCCGGGACTATAGACTCCAGAATGTCACCCATTACTGACAGCATCAGAGAAGCCCTCGCTCAGGCCGGGACTATAGACTCCAGAATGTCACCCATTACTGACAGCATCAGAGAAGTCCTCGCTCAGGCTGGGACTATAGACTCCAGAATGTCACCCATTACTGACAGCATCAGAGAAGCCCTCGCTCAGGCTGGGACTATAGACTCCAGAATGTCACCCATTTCTGACAGCATCAGAGAAGCCCTCGCTCAGGCTGGGACTATAGACTCCAGAATGTCACCCATTACTGACAGCATCAGAGAAGCCCTCGCTCAGGCCGGGACTATAGACTCCAGAATGTCACCCATTACTGACAGCATCAGAGAAGTCCTCGCTCAGGCCGGGACTATAGACTCCAGAATGTCACCCATTACTGACAGCATCATAATAGCCCTCGCTCAGGCCGGGACTATAGACTCCAGAAAGTCATCTATTACTAACAGCATCAGAGAAGCCGTCGCTCAGGCCGGGACTATACACTCCAGAATGTCACCAATTACTGACAGCATCAGAGAAGACCTCGCTCAGGCCGGGACTATAGACTCCAGAATGTCACCCATTACTGACAGCATCAGAGAAGACCTCGCTCAGGCCGGGACTATAGACTCCAGAATGTCACCCATTACTGACAGCATCAGAGAAGCCCTCGCTCAGGCCGGGACTATACACTCCAGAATGTCACCAATTACTGACAGCATCAGAGAAGTCCTCGCTCAGGCCGGGACTATAGACTCCAGAATGTCACCCATTACTGACAGCATCAGAGAAGCCCTCGCTCAGGCTGGGACTATAGACTCCAGAATGTCACCAATTACTGACAGCATCAGAGAAGCCCTCGCTCAGGCTGGGACTATAGACTCCAGAATGTCACCAATTACTGACAGCATCAGAGAAGCCCTCGCTCAGGCCGGGACTAGAGACTCCAGAATGTCACCAATTACTGACAGCATCAGAGAAGCCCTCGCTCAGGCTGGGACTATAGACTCCAGAATGTCACCAATTACTGACAGCATCAGAGAAGCCCTCGCTCAGGCCGGGACTATACACTCCAGAATGTCACCCATTACTGAAAGCATCAGAGAAGCCCTCGCTCAGGCCGGGACTATACACTCCAAAATGTCACCTATTACTGACAGCATCAGAGTAGCCCTCGCTCAGGCGGGGACTATAGACTCCAGAATGTCACCAATTACTGACAGCATCAGAGAAGCCCTCGCTCAGGCCGGGACTATAGACTCCAGAATGTCACCCATTACTGACAGCATCAGAGAAGTCCTCGCTCAGGCCGGGACTACAGACTCCAGAATGTCACCTATTACTGACAGCATCAGAGTAGCCCTCGCTCAGGCCGAGACTATACACTCCAGAATGTCACCTATTACTGACAGCATCAGAGAAGCCCTCGCTCAGGGCGGGACTATAGACTCCAGAATGTCACCTATTACTGACAGCATAAGAGAAGCCCTCGCTCAGGCCGGGACTATAGACTCCAGAATGTCACCTATTACTGACAGCATCAGAGTAGCCCTCGCTCAGGCCGGGACTATACACTCCAGAATGTCACCTATTACTGACAGCATCAGAGTAGCCCTCGCTCAGGCCGGGACTATACACTCCAGAATGTCACCTATTACTGACAGCATCAGAGTAGCCCTCGCTCAGGCCGGGACTATACACTCCAGAATGTCACCCATTACTGACAGCATCAGAGTAGCCCTCGCTCAGGCCGGGACTATACACTCCAGAATGTCACCCGTTACTGACAGCATTAGAAAAGCCCTCGCTCAGGCTGGGACTAAACACTCCAGAATGTCACCTATTACTGACAGCATCAGAGTAGCCCTCGCTCAGGCCGGGACTATACACTCTAGAATGTCACCCATTACTGACAGCATCAGAGTAGCCCTCGCTCAGGCCGGGACTAAACACTCCAGAATGTCACCCATTACTGACAGCATCAGAGTAGCCCTCGCTCAGGCCGGGACTATAGACTCCAGAATGTCACCCATTACTGACAGCATCAGAGAAGCCCTCGCTCAGGTCGGGACTAAACACTCCAGAATGTCACCTATTACTGACAGCATCAGAGTAGCCCTCGCTCAGGCCGGGACTATACACTCTAGAATGTCACCCATTACTGACAGCATCAGAGTAGCCCTCGCTCAGGCCGGGACTAAACACTCCAGAATGTCACCCATTACTGACAGCATCAGAGTAGCCCTCGCTCAGGCCGGGACTATAGACTCCAGAATGTCATCTATTACTGACAGCATCAGAGAAGCCCTCGCTCAGGCTGGGACTATAGACTCCAGAATGTCACCTATTACTGACAGCATCAGAGTAGCCCTCGCTCAGGCCGGGACTATAGACTCCAGAATGTCACCAATTACTGACAGAATCAGAGAAGCCGTCGCTCAGGCCGGGACTATAGACTCCAGAATGTCACCTATTACTGACAGCATCAGAGTAGCCCTCGCTCAGGCCGAGACTATACACTCCAGAATGTCACCTATTACGGACAGCATCAGAGAAGCCCTCGCTCAGGGCGGGACTATAGACTCCAGAATGTCACCTATTACTGACAGCATAAGAGAAGCCCTCGCTCAGGCCGGGACTATACACTCCAGAATGTCACCCATTTACTGACAGCATTAGAGAAGCCCTCACTCAGGTCAGGACTATAGACTCCAGAATGTCACCTATTACTGACAGCATCAGAGAAGACCTCGCTCAGGTCGGGACTATAGACTCCAGAATGTCACCAATTACTGACAGCATCAGAGAAGACCTCGCTCAGGCCGGGACTATAGACTCCAGAATGTCACCTATTACTGACAGCATCACAGAAGCCCTCGCTCAGGCCGAGACTATACACTCCAGAATGTCACCTATTACGGACAGCATCAGAGAAGCCCTCGCTCAGGGCGGGACTATAGACTCCAGAATGTCACCTATTACTGACAGCATCACAGAAGCCCTCGCTCAGGCCGGGACTATACACTCCAGAATGTCACCCATTACTGACAGCATTAGAGAAGCCCTCGCTCAGGCTGGGACTATAGACTCCAGAATGTCACCCATTTCTGACAGCATCAGAGAAGCCCTCGCTCAGGCCGGGACTACAGACTCCAGAATGTCACCAATTACTGACAGCATCAGAGAAGCCCTCGCTCAGGCCAGGACTATAGACTCCAGAATGTCACCAATTACTGACAGCATTAGAGAAGCCCTCGCTCAGGCCGGGACTATAGACTCCAGAATGTCACCCATTACTGACAGCATCAGAATAGCCCTCGCTCAGGCCGGGACTATAGACTCCAGAATTTCACCAACTACTGACAACATCAGAGAAGCCCTCGCTCAGGCCGGGACTATAGACTCCAGAATGTCACCCATTACTGACAGCATCAGAGAAGCCCTCGCTCAGGCCAGGACTATAGACTCCAGAATGTCACCAATTACTGACAACATCAGAGAAGCCCTCGCTCAGGCCGGGACTATAGACTCCAGAATGTCACCCATTACTGACAGCATCAGAGAAGCCCTCGCTCAGGCCGGGACTACAGACTCCAGAATGTCACCAATTACTGACAGCATCAGAGAAGCCCTCGCTCAGGCCAGGACTATAGACTCCAGAATGTCACCATTTACTGACAGCATCAGAGTAGCCCTTGCTCAGGGTGGGACTATAGACTCCAGAATGTCACCATTTACTGACAGCATCAGAGAAGCCCTCGCTCAGGCTGGGACTACAGACTCCAGAATGTCACCATTTACTGACAGCATCAGAGAAGCCCTCGCTCAGACCAGGACTATAGACTTCAGAATGTCACCCATTACTGACAGCATCAGAGAAGCCCTCGCTCAGGCCAGGACTATAGACTCCAGAATGTCACCAATTACTGACAGCATTAGAGAAGCCCTCGCTCAGGCCGGGACTATAGACTCCAGAATGTCACCCATTACTGACAGCATCAGAATAGCCCTCGCTCAGGCCGGGACTATACACTCCAGAATTTCACCAACTACTGACAACATCAGAGAAGCCCTCGCTCAGGCCGGGACTATAGACTCCAGAATGTCACCCATTACTGACAGCATCAGAGAAGCCCTCGCTCAGGCCGGGACTACAGACTCCAGAATGTCACCAATTACTGACAGCATCAGAGAAGCCCTCGCTCAGGCCAGGACTATAGACTCCAGAATGTCACCAATTACTGACAACATCAGAGAAGCCCTCGCTCAGGCCGGGACTATAGACTCCAGAATGTCACCCATTACTGACAGCATCAGAGAAGCCCTCGCTCAGGCCGGGACTACAGACTCCAGAATGTCACCAATTACTGACAGCATCAGAGAAGCCCTCGCTCAGGCCAGGACTATAGACTCCAGAATGTCACCATTTACTGACAGCATCAGAGAAGCCCTCGCTCAGGCCGGGACTATAGACTCCAGAATGTCACCCATTACTGACAGCATCAGAGAAGCCCTCGCTCAGGCTGGGACTATAGACTCCAGAATGTCACCATTTACTGACAGCATCAGAGTAGCCCTCGCTCAGGCTGGGACTATAGACTCCAGAATGTCACCATTTACTGACAGCATCAGAGAAGCCCTCGCTCAGGCTGGGACTACAGACTCCAGAATGTCACCATTTACTGACAGCATCAGAGAAGCCCTCGCTCAGACCAGGACTATAGACTCCAGAATGTCACCAATTACTGACAGCATCAGAGAAGCCCTCGCTCAGGCCGGGACTATAGACTCCAGAATGTCACCAATTACTGACAGCATTATAGAAGCCCTCGCTCAGGCCGGGACTATAGACTCCAGAATGTCACCAATTACTGACAGCATCAGAGTAGCCCTCGCTCAGGCTGGGACTATAGACTCCAGAATGTCACCAATTACTGACTGCATTATAGAAGCCCTCGCTCAGGCCGGGACTATAGACTCCAGAATGTCACCAATTACTGACAGCATCAGAGAGGTTATAAATGCTGATGAATGGAAACAGAAAGATGCAGAGCATTTCATTGTTTCAGGAACACTGGTGATGATGTGTGTGACTGGCTGATATAGCTGGAGGTGACCCCCATTTCTTGCTGCTGGACACCAGCCTCCCCTACTGACCCCTGACCACCTCTTATTACTGGACCCCGCCATCCCTGCGCCTCTCAGGATGGTGTCATCACCTTTTCCTTCTGAATCATCTTCTTGTATAAATAATCTGGGTAAGTTCTCATGGGGAAGAAGGATCCGGATCCTTCGGCACACATGAAGACCCCATTCTCGTAAACCACACGGCCGCGGCTGATGGTGACGAGCGGCACTCCGTGACATCGCATGTTCTCGTACAGGTTCACATCCCCACCCTGGATTTGGGTGCTGGCCGAGATAGTCCTGGAGAACAGAGAGGACATGTGAATACAGTTATAAATGGCGGGGCGTGACCGCGGGTACCGAAAACCCTTGTGGATGCTGAACATGGACACCAAGTACACCAGTGTATATTGTGGGACCACAAAAACATAAACAATTTACCTTGTGGCTTCAGGGTCCCAGACCACCACGTCTGCGTCAGCTCCGGGGATGATGCGCCCTTTTCGCGGATACATGTTATGAATCTTGGCTGCGTTGGAGCTGGTCACCGCCACAAAACAGTTCTCATCCATCTTCCCTCCCACCTGCCGGACATTATATACAGTATATACTATATACATGACAGTGCACCTGGCGCACACCAATGGGCAGTCACAGACTCACCACTCCGCGCTCCCAGATGACACTCATGCGGTCCTGCACGCCCCCTACGCCGTGAGGGATTTTGGTGAAGTCGTCTTTGCCCATTGCCTTCTGTTTGGTGGTGAACGTCCTGTGGTCCGAGGCCACCACGTTCAGGGTGTCACTGGTGGAGGACGCAATGCATAGACAGTTCTGCAAATTACCGATACAATGTGCAGCCGTTCCTCACTACTGTCCCCATGTCTGCTTGCTGTCAGAAAGCATTGTAATTTCCAGAGGCAGGTGCCAGCCTCAGCTACTATACAAGGGCATC
Source organism: Dendrobates tinctorius (assembly GCF_039654945.1). Taxonomy (NCBI): domain Eukaryota; kingdom Metazoa; phylum Chordata; class Amphibia; order Anura; family Dendrobatidae; genus Dendrobates; species Dendrobates tinctorius. The sequence continues at coordinate 16,172,201 of NW_027361998.1, read as the reverse complement.
GCATGTGAAATTCTGCACCCCAGCCTAATAACCACGCCCTTATAATTCTCAGTGCTACCTGCAGCTCCAGGCCCCACCTCGTATTCTCACCTGTAAGTGAAGCCCTGACCCTTTTGAGTTCTGGACTTTGCAGGTTTTGCTTATAGCCCGCCCCCCAAAAAAAATTGTCCAAATGTGCCACAGAACGAGGAAGGTGCCGCCACTCACTTACTTGGCCAGCAGACTCATGAGGTAATTGGGGGTGTTGGCATCGAGGCGTAGCGGGGGGACAGTGACGTACGCGGCAGCGTGTGACCATTCCTGGTGGTAGTAGTGGATACCATTCAGAGTGGCGTGGGCCGTCGTGGTTTCTGCATAAACTGGTTTTCCTGTGGTTGCAAAAAAAATGAATAATTCAGGCGATTTTTCTGGTTTCAGTCTCGTTCAAGCAGAATTTTCTAATGTACGAGTAAGTCCTGCTCTCATCCTTCCCTAGTATCAGTGCGGTACGTCCAGGCCTTCACAACAGTCCCGCGACCAAAAAGTGGACTTTTATTTAGATTTTAGAGTGGATTATGGTTGGAATCTGAATGTGTCTCCTGCGAATGGGGAGTGAAATGATAGTCGGCCATCCCGGGTGCTACCAGGGTCACATGGAGTGCGTGGGTGGGTGTTCACACGGCGTACGTGGGTGGGTGTTCACACGACGTGCGTGGGCGGGTGGTCACACGTCTCTAGCTATCTGTAGATAGAAGACCAAGAGATTGCATGGACCACAGCCGAGAGATCAAAAACATTAGGACACTGCCCACACTACGCCAGGGACCTCACTGTTACACCCGGTCCCCGTTCTGGCGCTGCGCCCAGGTCTGCCGCTGTTACACCCGGTCCCCGTTCTGGCGCTGCGCCTAGGTCTGCCGCTGTTACACCTGGGCCCCGTCCTGGCGCTGCGCCCAGGTCTGCCGCTGTTACATCTGGCCCCCGTCCTGGCGCTGCGACCCGGTCTGCCGCTGTTACACCCGGTCCCCGTTCTGGCGCTGCGCCCAGGTCTGCCGCTGTTACACCCGGTCCCCGTTCTGGCGCTGCGCCTAGGTCTGCCGCTGTTACACCTGGCCCCCGTCCTGGCGCTGCGCCTAGGTCTGCCGCTGTTACACCCGGTCCCCGTCCTGGCGCTGCGCCCAGGTCTGCCGCTGTTACACCCGGTCCCCGTCCTGGCGCTGCGCCCAGGTCTGCCGCTGTTACACCCGGTCCCCGTCCTGGCGCTGCGCCCAGGTCTGCCGCTGTTACACCCGGTCCCCGTTCTGGCGCTGCGCCCAGGTCTGCCGCTGTTACACCTGGCCCCCGTCCTGGCGCTGCATCCAGGCCTGCCGCTGCTCTCCGTTCTGGGCACTCACCTCGAGCCTCTCATGTTGCTGCTCAGCGTTCTGTCCTCCCTCCTGCCTCCTCCTCCTGGCGTCCCGTGAGGAGATCTGTAGCTAAGGCTATTATGGCACACCCGCCCGCTCTCTTGTCTTCTTAAAGGGGCAGCGTGCATTATTCAAAAAATGCAATCAACCAATGGCAGCGCACTGGCTGCTATTTCTGGCCTCTCCTCCATAGGGAGAGCGCCGGAGCAACGAGTATCTATCATTGCTACATCCGGTTCTCATGCTAACCTGTCTGCGCTGCGTCTGCAGTCTCTGTGCATTGTCTAATGCTCTCTGTTTCCACAGCATATCAGTATCCTGTGTTACCTGGCTACCGTGTTTCCCCGAAAGTAAGACCCTGTCTTACATTAATTTTACCCCAAAAAGTCCCACCCTGTCTTACTTTCGGGGGAGGTCTTACATTAGCCGAAAAAAAATGACAATTTCTTTTTAACCAATAAATTAACATTTATTAACATGCTGTTATACCCCATAACAGTGCCGTATCCCACTGCACACAACCCCACACCCCATAACAGTGCCGTATCCCACTGCACACAGCCCCACACCCCATAACAGTGCCGTATCCCACTGCACACAGCCCCACACCCCATAACAGTGCCGTATCCCACTGCACACAGCCCCACACCCCATAACAGTGCCGTATCCCACTGCACACAGCCCCACACCCCATAACAGTGCCGTATCCCACTGCACACAGCCCCACACCCCATAACAGTGCCGTATCCCACTGCACACAGCCCCACACCCCATAACAGTGCCGTATCCCACTGCACACAGCCCCACACCCCATAACAGTGCCGTATCCCACTGCACACAGCCCCACACCCCATAACAGTGCCGTATCCCACTGCACACAGCCCCACACCCCATAACAGTGCCGTATCCCACTGCACACAGCCCCACACCCCATAACAGTGCCGTATCCCACTGCACACAGCCCCACACCCCATAACAGTGCCGTATCCCACTGCACACAGCCTCACACCCCATAACAGTGCCGTATCCCACTGCACACAGCCCCACACCCCATAACAGTGCCGTATCCCACTGCACACAGCCCCACACCCCATAACAGTGCCGTATCCCACTGCACACAGCCCCACACCCCATAACAGTGCCGTATCCCACTGCACACAGCCCCACACCCCATAACAGTGCCGTATCCCACTGCACACAGCCCCACACCCCATAACAGTGCCGTATCCCACTGCACACAGCCCCACACCCCATAACAGTGCCGTATCCCACTGCACACAGCCCCACACCCCATAACAGTGCCGTATCCCACTGCACACAGCCCCACACCCCATAACAGTGCCGTATCCCACTGCACACAGCCCCACACCCCATAACAGTGCCGTATCCCACTGCACACAGCCCCACACCCCATAACAGTGCCGTATCCCACTGCACACAGCCCCACACCCCATAACAGTGCCGTATCCCACTGCACACAGCCCCACACCCCATAACAGTGCTGTATCCCACTGCACACAGCCCCACACCCCATAACAGTGCCGTATCCCACTGCACACAGCCCCACACCCCATAACAGTGCCGTATCCCACTGCACACAGCCCCACACCCCATAACAGTGCCGTATCCCACTGCACACAGCCCCACACCCCATAACAGTGCCGTATCCCACTGCACACAGCCCCATACCCCATAACAGTGCCGTATCCCACTGCACACAGCCCCACACCCCATAACAGTGCCGTATCCCACTGCACACAGCCCCATACCCTATACAGTACATGTTTCCCTACTTGGTTTTTAAATGCTGGACGTTTTCCTCTGCGGTGCGGCTGTGGGTGCGGAAGGCCTGTGCTGCAGGGAACGCTGTGCCAATCAGCAGGGAAACAGCGGTGACGTGGGGCTGGGGCGGCCAATTACAGCCCAAGCTGCTGGACCAATCAGTGCTCGAGCCGGGGGCCGGCGGTGACGTGGGGAACAGGGGCGGCAAATGAGCTGTTGAGCTGGGCGGATTGCGGGGTTAACACGGCGAGTTAACCCCATGAGCGCTGGACCCGCCCAGCTGCACCTGAGGACACCTCTGGAGCCTGGGGACCCAATGGGGGACAGCGGCGGCCCAAAGGTAAGGGCCTTACATTTCACAGCGGCCCCCAACCCTGCCTTACATTCGGGGGAGGCCTTACATTGAAGGACCCCCCCGTAACCCCCACCCTGTCTTACTTTCGGGGGGGTCCTACTTTCGGGGAAACACAGTATATCAGCAACCATCTGGGTCTAAGCCATCCCGTTCTGCCTACAGCCATCCGAGCCCAAGGACTGTGTGAAGGTCACTGGAACCGACTCCTTACCAACTATCCGGATCCAGGACCCAGCGCATCACGACTCTGCTGTAACTCTTGTTATCGCTTTTGGTTCCGCTGGGACAGCTGCCACGTGTTCGGGGTCTAACTGGAGGTGGCACCTGTGTCCTCCGGGTATTCCATTCTGGCCCTGCCTGAGGGGCTTTACTACGGGTACCCGGGGCTCACTAGTCACGCCCCCTTCGGAGCCCTCCGGACCGTGGTCCCGAGGTTCCACTTAAAAAATAAAAACGAATGTGAACTTCACCATCTCTGCCTCAACTTCCATTCGTTACACTCACACTTATCACAGACAGTAATGGAGATTTAACCCCTGAAAACATAGGATATTTGTGCAATTTTTCTTCTTTTTTCCTATTGTTTTCTAAAAGATTTAACTTTTTCTATTTTTCTGTAGTGTTATATTCCTCGCTGCCATCACTTTAGGGTCCGAACAACTTATCGATGGCATTTTATTAACAGTTTCTGTGGAGAATTAAAGTTGTAGTTTTTATTGATACCCTTTGTAATGATACTACGAATATGCTCACAATCAAAGTACCCTTCTAGAAGGCTCCATAGCTGTACAGACACGCTGTGGGTTTTTGACCCCCGCCCGCTTTCCCCACTGCCACGACCAGGGGGTAAAAGATAGTGTAAGCTCATTTTGCAGTAGCTTTTGCCCTGGAAACCTGATGCAGAGAGGCTCTGTGATGCACTTTGATGCATCGCCCCCTCCCCCCCACCGCATGGTCTGCCATGAAATGACAAGCCATTGTAAGTGCTTTTTTTCTTTTAATCCCTGTTATTTTGTAATTGTTTGTACTTATTTCAATTGTCTACCTTTGTAATATCTTTTATACCTTTTGTACACACTGCCTACCTTTTTGGAGTAAAATCTATTAAATTACTAGCTCCGTTTCTCCTTGCTCTATAACGTATCTTCAAGTCCTCTGAGGCTAAATTCGCTACTGATTGGGTTGGCTCCTGACCCGTTACTAATCAGAGTAACAGGAGCTGGTGGTGGCGCCGTGTCCTGGGCTTATTGGGCAAAGCTGGCAGTGACGGTACGGGTTTTATAAGCCTATTGCCTGATTGTGGCTGGGAGTAGTTATATTTCCCTTGCTGCAGCGTACCTAATAGCCAGTACACATCCAGGCGGCCCGTCTGGCGACTACTTATCCTAGGTGCAGTTCCCTGACTGACCTGAGGGTAAGGGGGGCACCAGAGAGCTGCGAGTTCCAAACCGGAACTGGAAAGTGGGATCTACATAAATCCCGGCAGTTCATGACATATTGGGGGCAGCGGTGGGATAACTAAATAATGTATGTAAATTCTATAAATCTTGTTAGTTTTATTTTTCACTACTTTTACACTACAAAAGAGCGTTAAATAAAAAATACCCTTTGTTTTTGTATTATATTGTAAAGAGAGCAGCAACTTCTTGTTTTTTACTGTTTATTCCCTCCAGATACGGCCGTATAAGGGATTTTTTTTTTTGAGAAATAAGATCAATATTTCATTAAAAAATTTCCATATTGTTCTCCTTTCTTTTCTATGCTGTTCACCAGGTGGGATAAGTATGGTGACACGTGCACAGCTCACAGGGACGTTATCAAATTGATGATGACAATTATGTTTAGATGTCAAGAAAAAATCTTTTTATTTCCCTTTTACGCTTATAAAACCGCGTTATCCCAGCACGTTCGCTCATCACTAGTGGCGACTTCCATTTCGCAGGTGCGGACGGCCCCACGTCACCCCAGCTGTGGACCTCACCTTGCATTTTGGCAGAAGCAATGACGTCACCTGCAGATATACTGGACACGTTCACCAAGTACACAGGGCAAAAGGTCTAAGAGGCAGAGAGGAGGCAGCAAGGTTAGAGGCGCGAGAGACACAGAAGCCAGGATTAGTCACTGATATCACACAGGAGCAGCGTCACACCACACAACACCCACAGGAGCAGCGTCACACCACACACAGGAGCAGCGTCACACCACACATCACCCACAGGAGCAGCGTCACACCACACATCACCCACAGGAGCAGTGTCACACCACACAACACCCACAGGAGCAGCGTCACACCACACATCACATAGGTGCAGCGTCACACCACACATCACCCACAGGAGCAGCGTCACAACACACATCACCCACAGGAACAGCGTCACACCACACAACACCCACAGGAGCAGTGTCACACCACACAACACCCACAGGAGCAGTGTCACACCGCACATCACCCACAGGAGCAGCGTCACACCACACATCACACAGGATCACCGTCACACCACACATCACCCACAGGAGCAGCGTCACAACACACATCACCCACAGGAACAGCGTCACACCACACAACACCCACAGGAGCAGCGTCACACCACACATCACCCACAGGAGCAGCGTCACACCACACATCACCCACAGGAGCAGTGTCACACCACACAACACCCACAGGAGCAGCGTCACACCACACATCACATAGGTGCAGCGTCACACCACACATCACCCACAGGAGCAGCGTCACAACACACATCACCCACAGGAACAGCGTCACACCACACAACACCCACAGGAGCAGTGTCACACCACACAACACCCACAGGAGCAGTGTCACACCACACAACACCCACAGGAGCAGTGTCACACCGCACATCACCCACAGGAGCAGCGTCACACCACACATCACACAGGATCACCGTCACACCACACATCACCCACAGGAGCAGTGTCACACCACACCTCACCCACAGGAACAGCGTCACACCACACATCACCCACAGGAGCAGTGTCACACCACACATCACCCACAGGAGCAGTGTCACACCACACATCACCCACAGGAGCAGTGTCACACCACACCTCACCCACAGGAGCAGTGTCACACCACACATCACCCACAGGAGCAGTGTCACACCACACATCACCCACAGGAGCAGCGTCACACCACACATCACCCACAGGAGCAGCGTCACACCACACATCACCCACAGGAGCAGCGTCACACCACACATCACATAGGTGCAGCGTCACACCACACATCACCCACAGGAGCAGCGTCACAACACACATCACCCACAGGAACAGCGTCACACCACACAACACCCACAGGAGCAGTGTCACACCACACAACACCCACAGGAGCAGTGTCACACCACACAACACCCACAGGAGCAGTGTCACACCGCACATCACCCACAGGAGCAGCGTCACACCACACATCACACAGGATCACCGTCACACCACACATCACCCACAGGAGCAGTGTCACACCACACCTCACCCACAGGAACAGCGTCACACCACACATCACCCACAGGAGCAGTGTCACACCACACATCACCCACAGGAGCAGTGTCACACCACACATCACCCACAGGAGCAGTGTCACACCACACATCACCCACAGGAGCAGTGTCACACCACACATCACCCACAGGAGCAGTGTCACACCACACATCACACAGGATCACCGTCACACCACACATCACCCACAGGAGCAGTGTCACACCACACCTCACCCACAGGAACAGCGTCACACCACACATCACCCACAGGAGCAGTGTCACACCACACATCACCCACAGGAGCAGTGTCACACCACACATCACCCACAGGAGCAGTGTCACACCACACATCACCCACAGGAGCAGTGTCACACCACACATCACCCACAGGAGCAGTGTCACACCACACATCACACAGGATCACCGTCACACCACACATCACCCACAGGAGCAGTGTCACACCACACCTCACCCACAGGAACAGCGTCACACCACACATCACCCACAGGAGCAGTGTCACACCACACATCACCCACAGGAGCAGTGTCACACCACACATCACCCACAGGAGCAGTGTCACACCACACAACACCCACAGGAGCAGCGTCACACCACACATCACACAGGATCACCGTCACACCACACATCACCCACAGGAGCAGTGTCACACCACACCTCACCCACAGGAACAGCGTCACACCACACATCACCCACAGGAGCAGTGTCACACCACACAACACCCACAGGAGCAGCGTCACACCACACAACACCCACAGGAGCAGCGTCACACCACACATCACATAGGAGCAGCGTCACACCACACATCACCCTCAGGAGCAGCGTCACACCACACATCACCCACAGGAGCAGCGTCACACCACACATCACATAGCAGCAGCGTCACACCACACATCACCCTCAGGAGCAGCGTCACACCACACATCACCCACAGGAGCAGCGTCACACCACACATCACATAAGAGCAGTGTCACACCACACATCACCCACAGGAGCTGCGTCACACCACACATCACCCACAGGAGCAGCGTCACACCACACATCACCCACAGGAGCAGCGTCACACCACACATCACCCACAGGAGCAGAGTCACACCGCACATCACCCACAGGAGCAGCGTCACACCACACATCACCCACAGGAGCAGCGTCACACCACACCTCACCCACAGGAGCAGTGTCACACCACACATCACCCACAGGAGCAGCGTCACACCACACACAGGATCACCATCACACCACACATCACCCACAGGAGCAGCGTCACACCACACACAGGAGCAGCGTCACACCACACATCACCCACAGGAGCAGCGTCACACCACACACAGGATCACCGTCACACCACACATCACCCACAGGAGCAGTGTCACACCACACATCACCCACAGGAGCAGCGTCACACCACACCTCACCCACAGGAGCAGTCTCAAATATCTTTTTTTATCTGGAACGATGGCGACTTGATTTATGAACGATCTGTAGAAAGATTTTGTTGAAGCCTAGTTACGTCAGGCAGGGTCTTCTTCATTATGTTGATAGTATCAAGGCATCAGGTGGCTGGTCTTCCTCTTCGCCTTGTTTCTTCAATTCTTCCAACCATGATGTCCGCCTCCAGTGATTGCTTTCTTTGTATCATATGTCCAAAGTAGGCAAGTCGTAGCTCGGTGATCGTTGCTTTGAGCGACGTGTCTGGCATGATTAGTTCCAAAATGATTTATTTGTTCTTCTTGACACCCAGGGTCCTTCTCTCCAGCACATTTCAAAGGCGTCGATTTTTCTTCTGATTTGTTTCTTTATGGTCCAGGTTTCGCATCCATATGTCACCACTATGTACCAGCCGTGTCTTTGTTGCCAGCAAAACGTTTCTCGATTTGAAGACCTTGTCCAGTGAGTTCATTGTTAATTTGCCCGTAGCTATTCCCTTTTTGACTTCATCAATGCATCTTTACTGATCATGATCCAAGTAGGTTGAGATCTTTTACAACTTCCAGTTTGTCACTTCTGTCTCAGATGTGTCCGGGTCGTACCTGGCCTTAGTCATTATCTGTGTCTTCCTTGTATTAAAGTAAGAGTCCCACGTTCGAGCTTTCCATCTCGACGCTCCGTAATAAAGTCCTTCATTCCATCTACTCTTGTCATCAATGTTGTACCATCTACGGATTTTAGGTGGTTGACGATTTCTCCAGCAATTTTAATTCCTTCTTTTCCGGCAAGTCCAGCCATCCTGAAAATAGCTTCTGCGTATAAATTGGAGAAATGGTGACGGGACGCGGCCTTGCCGAACGCTTCACTCTATTTTGAGCTATGCGGTGTCCGGTTCGGACTGTTGCTTCTTGGCCCTTGTAAAGGCTCCTAATGAAGTTGATCAGATGGTTCGGCACCCCCATATCCTTCATGGTATTCCATCGTTTCTGGTGATCAACACAGTCGAAGGCTTTGCTGTAGATAATGAAGCAAATATCGATCTCGTTGTATTCTTTGACTTTTTCCATTATGAATCCAATGTTAGCAATTACATCTCTTGTTGCTTGGCATTTTCTGAATCCTGGCGTTTTTCACCTTAGATGGAACTTTCGTCACATCTCTTATCTTTAAGTATGCCTTTCTGGTCTCGCCCTTCGGATGTTCACGTTCCGTCTTTGTACAAATCTTTTGGTAAGAAAGTTCTTTGTCTGCATGATTGGCTCTCTTTAGTCTTTTGCTGTTGTCCATGTCCGATGTCCAAGTTGCCTTTCATATTCGTCTTTCTTCAATGATCTTTAGAGTGTCTGGTTAACCATGGTCACGGGAGTCTCTTCTGCCTCTTATTTATGGTCTTACTGGCTTCTTCACTTATAATAGTCTGTGTGTCCATAATTCCTCAGGCTTTCTTTTATCCGTGTCCAGTGCTATAAATCAGCTGTGAAGACCGTTCCAAAATACTTCAGAAATGTTGGTCAAATCGAAGTTGGAAAAGTCCTGCTTGCTTTACCCAACTCTAATCCTTGATGTCAAAAGTTCATGCTCAGTTTCAGAGTCCGCTCCTGGCCATGTTTTTACGGTAATGGTAGACAAGCTCCATCTTTGGCGAGCAAATATGTAGTCAATCCGATTCTTATAGGTCTCGTTCGTTGATGTCCACATGTAGAGACTCCATTTGTGATTTAGGAATATGTTCTTGATGGGCAGTTGATTTATCATAGAAAAGACAGCCATGTTTTATTCACCAAGTCCAAAGTTTCCAAATATGGTTCCATGTTTGCAGAGACCCACTTTGGCATTCAAGTCTCTCACGATAATGAGTATTAGGCGTCTTGTCGATTTTGTCTTGAAATTGATGGTAGAATAGTTTATTATCCTCCTCCTCGGCATTTGTTGTTAGGGGGTATACTTGTGAAACGGTGACTTGGATTGGCGCTCCTGTTTTGTCCATTTCAGCTTTGACGATGTCGAGTTTGCCTTGGTTCAGACATTCCAAGTTCCAAATGAGATGATATCTCTACAGCTTCTCATCTTCCCTCTCAACCAAGCGACATCAGCACCAGGTCGACCCTCCAGTTTTGATCCTGGGCCGGCATTAGCATTGATCATACTCCGACCGACCACCAGCTCTTCTCCAGTAGCTTGTCGAGTGCCTTCCCACCTATGGACGCATCCCCCAGCACTATATCGAATACCTTTAGTGATGAGCGAGAGTGCTCGGATCAGCTGTTATGAGAGACTTCTGGTGCCTTAATAGTGTCTTCGGCGTGCTAAAATACTATATTTGAGTCGCCAAAGCTGTTCGACAGTCACAACACATGCAGGGATTTCCGGTTTGTTGGGCAAGCCCTTCATGTGCTGAGACTGTAGAACAGCTGCGAGTCATACAGCCTTGGCGACTCAAATATAGTATATAGTTAACACACACACACAGAGGCAGTGTATCACACACACACACAGGCAGTGTATCACACACACACACACACACACACACACACACATATAGGCAGTGTATCACACACACACACAGACGCAGTCTATCACACACACACACAGAGGCAGTGTATCACACACCCACACAGAGGCAGTGTATCACACACCCACACAGAGGCAGTGTATCACACACACACAGAGGCAGTGCATCACACACACACAGAGGCAGTGCATCACACACACACACACACACACACACACACAGAGGCGGTGTATCACACACACACAGAGGCAGTGTATCACACACACACAGAGGCAGTGCATCACACACACACAGAGGCAGTGTATCACACACACACACAGAGGCAGTGCATCACACACACACAGAGGCAGTGTATCACACACACACAGAGGCAGTGCATCACACACACACACACACACAGAGGCGGTGTATCACACACACACAGAGGCAGTGTATCACACACACACAGAGGCGGTGTATCACACACACACAGAGGCAGTGTATCACACACACACACACAGAGGCAGTGCATCACACACACAGAGGCAGTGCATCACACACACACAGAGGCAGTGCATCACACACACACCCACACAGAGGCAGTGTATCACACACCCACACAGAGGCAGTGTATCACACACCCACACAGAGGCAGTGTATCACACACCCACACAGAGGCAGTGTATCACACACACACACAGAGGCAGTGCATCACACACACACACACACACACACAGAGGCGGTGTATCACACACACACAGAGGCAGTGTATCACACACACACAGAGGCAGTGCATCACACACACACCCACACAGAGGCAGTGTATCACACACCCACACAGAGGCAGTGTATCACACACCCACACAGAGGCAGTGTATCACACACCCACACAGAGGCAGTGCATCACACACCCACACATACACACAGAGGCAGTGCATCACACACCCACACAGAGGCAGTGTATCACACACCCACACAGAGGCAGTGTATCACACACCCACACAGAGGCAGTGTATCACACACCCACACAGAGGCAGTGTATCACACACCCATACAGAGGCAGTGTATCACACACACACACAGAGGCAGTATCACACACACACAGAGGCAGTATCACACACACACAGAGGCAGTATCACACACACACAGAGGCAGTATCACACACACAGGGGCAGTATCACACACACAGGGGCAGTATCACACACACAGAGGCAGTATCACACACACAGAGGCAGTATCACACACACAGAGGCAGTATCACACACACAGAGGCAGTATCACACACACAGAGGCAGTATCACACACACAGGGGCAGTATCACACACACAGGGGCAGTATCACACACACACAGGGGCAGTATATCACACACACACAGGGGCAGTATATCACACACACACAGGGGCAGTGTATCACACACACACACAGGCAGTGTATCACACACACACACAGAGGCAGTGTATCACACACACACACAGAGGCAGTGTATCACACACACACACAGAGGCAGTATCACACACACACACAGAGGCAGTATCACACACACACAGGGGCAGTGTATCACACACACAGAGGCAGTGTATCACACACACAGGGGCAGTGTATCACACACACACAGAGGCAGTATCACACACACAGAGGCAGTATCACACACACAGGGGCAGTATCTCACACACACACACACAGGGGCAGTATCACACACACAGGGGCACTATCACACACACAGGGGCACTATCACACACACAGGGGCACTATCACACACACAGGGGCACTATCACACACACAGGGGCACTATCACACACACAGGGGCAGTATCACACACACAGGGGCAGTATCACACACACAGGGGCAGTATCACACACACAGGGGCAGTATCACACACACAGGGGCAGTATCACACACACAGGGGCAGTATCACACACACACACACAGGGGCAGTATCACACACACACACACAGGGGCAGTATCACACACACACACACACAGGGGCAGTATCACACACACACACACAGGGGCAGTATCACACACACACACACAGGGGCAGTATCACACACACACACACAGGGGCAGTATCACACACACACACACAGGGGCAGTATCACACACACACACAGGGGCAGTATCACACACACACACAGGGGCAGTATCACACACACAGGCAGTATCACACACACAGGCAGTATCACACACACAGGCAGTATCACACACACAGGCAGTATCACACACACAGGCAGTATCACACACACAGGCAGTATCACACACACAGGCAGTATCACACACACAGGCAGTATCACACACACAGGCAGTATCACACACACAGGCAGTATCACACACACAGAGGCAGTATCACACACACAGTGGCAGTGTATCACACACACACAGAGGCAGTGTATCACACACACAGAGGCAGTATCACACACACAGAGGCAGTATCACACACAGGCAGTATCACACACACAGAGGCAGTATCACACACACACACAGAGGCAGTATCACACACACAGAGGCAGTATCACACACAGGCAGTATCACACACAGGCAGTATCACACACACACACAGAGGCAGTATCACACACACACAGTGGCAGTGTATCACACACACAGAGAGGCAGTATCACACACACAGAGGCAGTATCACAAACACAGAGGCAGTATCACACACAGGCAGTATCACACACACAGAGGCAGTATCACACACACACAGAGGCAGTATCACACACACACAGAGGCAGTATCACACACAGGCAGTATCACACACACACACAGAGGCAGTATCACACACAGGCAGTATCACACACACACAGGGGCAGTGTATCACACACACACAGAGGCAGTGTATCACACACACACAGAGGCAGTATCACACACACACACACACACAGAGGCAGTATCACACACACACACAGAGGCAGTATCACACACACACAGAGGCAGTATCACACACACACAGAGGCAGTATCACACACACACAGGGGCAGTATCACACACACACAGGGGCAGTATCACACACACAGGGGCAGTATCACACACACAGGGGCAGTATCACACACACAGAGGCAGTATCACACACACAGAGGCAGTATCACACACACACAGAGGCAGTATCACACACACAGAGGCAGTATCACACACACACAGGGGCAGTATCACACACACACAGAGGCAGTATCACACACACACACACACACACAGAGGCAGTATCACACACACACACACAGAGGCAGTGTACCACACACACACAGAGAGAGGCAGTGTATCACACACACACACACAGAGAGAGGCAGTGTATCACACACACACACAGAGGCAGTGTATCACACACACACACACACACACAGAGGCAGTATCACACACACACACACACAGAGGCAGTGTATCACACACACACACAGAGGCAGTATCACACACACAGAGGCAGTATCACACACACAGAGGCAGTATCACACACACACAGAGGCAGTATCACACACACACAGAGGCAGTATCACACACACAGAGGCAGTATCACACACATACACAGAGGCAGTATCACACACACACAGAGGCAGTATCACACACATACACAGAGGCAGTATCACACACATACACAGAGGCAGTATCACACACATACACAGAGGCAGTATCACACACATACACAGAGGCAGTATCACACACACACAGAGGCAGTATCACACACACACAGAGGCAGTATCACACACACACAGAGGCAGTATCACACGCACACAGAGGCAGTATCACACGCACAGAGGGGCAGTATCACACGCACACAGAGGCAGTATCACACACACACAGAGGCAGTATCACACACACAGAGGCAGTATCACACACACAGAGGCAGTATCACACACACACAGAGGCAGTATCACACACACACAGAGGCAGTATCACACACACACACACAGAGGCAGCATCACACACACACACAGAGGCAGCATCACACACACACACAGAGGCAGCATCACACACACAGAGGCAGCATCACACACACAGAGGCAGCATCACACACACAGAGGCAGCATCACACACACACACACAGAGGCAGTGTATCACACACACACACACAGAGGCAGTGTATCACACACACAGAGGCAGTGTATCACACACACACAGAGGCAGTGTATCACACACACACAGAGGCAGTATCACACACACACAGAGGCAGTATCACACACACACAGAGGCAGTATCACACACACACAGAGGCAGTATCACACACACACAGAGGCAGTATCACACACACACAGAGGCAGTATCACACACAGGGGCAGTATCACACACACAGGGGCAGTATCACACACACAGGGGCAGTATCACACACACAGGGGCAGTATCACACACACAGAGGCAGTATCACACACACAGAGGCAGTATCACACACACAGAGGCAGTATCACACACACAGAGGCAGTATCACACACACAGAGGCAGTATCACACACACAGAGGCAGTATCACACACACAGAGGCAGTATCACACACACAGAGGCAGTATCACACACACAGAGGCAGTATCACACACACAGGGGCAGTATCACACACACACACAGAGGCAGTGTATCACACACACACACAGAGGCAGTGTATCACACACACACACAGAGGCAGTGTATCACACACACACACAGAGGCAGTGTATCACACACACACACAGAGGCAGTGTATCACACACACACACAGAGGCAGTGTATCACACACACACACAGAGGCAGTATCACACACAGAGGCAGTATCACACACACACACACAGAGGCAGTATCACACACACACACACAGAGGCAGTATCACACACACACACACAGAGGCAGTATCACACACACACACACAGAGGCAGTATCACACACACACACACAGAGGCAGTATCACACACACACACAGAGGCAGTATCACACACACAGAGGCAGTATCACACACACACACAGGGGCAGTATCACACACACACACAGGGGCAGTATCACACACACACACAGGGGCAGTATCACACACACACAGGGGCAGTATCACACACACACACAGAGGCAGCATCACACACACACACAGAGGCAGCATCACACACACACACACAGAGGCAGTATCACACACACAGAGGCAGTGTATCACACACACACAGAGGCAGTGTATCACACACACACAGAGGCAGTGCATCACACACACACAGAGGCAGTGCATCACACACACACAGAGGCAGTATCACACACACACAGAGGCAGTATCACACACACAGGGGCAGTATCACACACACAGGGGCAGTATCACACACACAGGGGCAGTATCACACACACAGGGGCAGTATCACACACACAGAGGCAGTATCACACACACAGAGGCAGTATCACACACACACAGAGGCAGTATCACACACACACAGAGGCAGTATCACACACACACAGAGGCAGTATCACACACACACAGAGGCAGTATCACACACTCACAGAGGCAGTATCACACACACAGGGGCAGTATCACACACACAGGGGCAGTATCACACACACACACAGAGGCAGTATCACACACACACAGAGGCAGTATCACACACACACAGAGGCAGTATCACACACACACAGAGGCAGTATCACACACACAGGGGCAGTATCACACACACACACACAGAGGCAGTGTATCACACACACACACACACACACACACACAGAGGCAGTGTATCACACACACACACAGAGGCAGTGTATCACACACACACACAGAGGCAGTGCATCACACACACACAGAGGCAGTGTATCACACACACACAGAGGCAGTATCACACACACACAGAGGCAGTATCACACACACAGAGGCAGTATCACACACACAGAGGCAGTATCACACACAGGGGCAGTATCACACACACACAGGGGCAGTATCACACACACACAGAGGCAGTATCACACACACACAGAGGCAGTATCACACACACACAGAGGCAGTATCACTCACACACACACACACAGGCAGTGTATCACACACACACACAGGCAGTGTATCACACACAAACACACAGAGGCAGTGTATCACACACAAACACACAGAGGCAGTGTATCACACACACAGGCAGTGTATCACACACACACACAGAGGCAGTATCACACACACACAGAGGCAGTATCACACACACACAGAGGCAGTATCACACGCACACATAGGCAGTATAAAAACACATATACACAGAGGCAGTATCACACACATACACAGAGGCAGTATCACACACATACACAGAGGCAGTATCACACACACACAGAGGCAGTGTATCACACACACACAGAGGCAGTGCATCACACACACAGAGGCAGTGTATCACACACACAGAGGCAGTAACACACACACAGAGGCAGTATCACACACACACAGAGGCAGTATCACACACACAGGGGCAGTATCACACACACACGGGCAGTATCACACACACACACAGAGGCAGTATCACACACACACACACACACAGAGGCAGTGTATCACACACACACAGGCAGTGTATCACACACAAACACACAGAGGCAGTGTATCACACACACAGAGGCAGTGTATCACACACACAGAGGCAGTGTATCACACACACACACACAGAGGCAGTATCACACACACAGAGGCAGTATAACACACATATACACAGAGGCAGTATCACAAACATACACAGAGGCAGTATCACACACATACACAGAGGCAGTATCACACACACAGGAAGTATCACACACACACAGAGGCAGTATCACACACACACACAGAGGCAGTATCACACACACACACAGAGGCAGTATCACACACACACAGGGGCAGTATCACACACACACAGAGGCAGTGTATCACACACACAGAGGCAGTGTATCACACACACACAGAGGCAGTGTATCACACACACACAGAGGCAGTATCACACACACAGAGGCAGTATCACACACACAGAGGCAGTATCACACACACAGGGGCAGTATCACACACAGGGGCAGTATCACACACAGGGGCAGTATCACACACACACAGGGGCAGTATCACACACACAGGGGCAGTATCACACACACACACACACAGGGGCAGTATCACACACACACACAGGGGCAGTATCACACACACACACAGGGGCAGTATCACACACACACAGGGGCAGTATCACACACACACACAGGGGCAGTATCACACACACACACAGGGGCAGTATCACACACACACACAGGGGCAGTATCACACACACACACAGAGGCAGTAACACACACACAGAGGCAGTGTATCACACACACAGAGGCAGTGTATCACACACACAGAGGCAGTGTATCACACACACAGAGGCAGTGTATCACACACACAGAGGCAGTGTATCACACACACACAGAGGCAGTGTATCACACACACACAGAGGCAGTGTATCACACACATACACAGAGGCAGTGCATCACACACATACACAGAGGCAGTATCACACACACAGGAAGTATCACACACACACAGAGGCAGTATCACACACACACACAGAGGCAGTATCACACACACACACAGAGGCAGTATCACACACACACAGGGGCAGTATCACACACACACAGGGGCAGTGTATCACACACACAGAGGCAGTGTATCACACACACAGAGGCAGTGTATCACACACACACAGAGGCAGTATCACACACACACAGAGGCAGTATCACACACACAGAGGCAGTATCACACACACAGAGGCAGTATCACACACACAGGGGCAGTATCACACACACAGGGGCAGTATCACACACACAGGGGCAGTATCACACACAGGGGCAGTATCACACACAGGGGCAGTATCACACACAGGGGCAGTATCACACACAGGGGCAGTATCACACACACACACACAGGGGCAGTATCACACACACACACACAGGGGCAGTATCACACACACACACAGGGGCAGTATCACACACACAGGGGCAGTATCACACACACACACAGGGGCAGTATCACACACACACACAGGGGCAGTATCACACACACACACACAGGGGCAGTATCACACACACACACAGGGGCAGTATCACACACACAGGGGCAGTATCACACACACACAGGGGCAGTATCACACACACACACAGGGGCAGTATCACACACACACACAGGGGCAGTATCACACACACACACAGGGGCAGTATCACACACACACACAGAGGCAGTGTCACACACACACACAGAGGCAGTAACACACACACAGAGGCAGTGTATCACACACACAGAGGCAGTGTATCACACACACAGAGGCAGTGTATCACACACACAGAGGCAGTGTATCACACACAGAGGCAGTGTATCACACACACACATAGGGGCAGTGTATCACACACACACAGAGGCAGTGTATCACACACACACAGGGGCAGTGTATCACACACACACATAGGGGCAGTGTATCACACACACACAGAGGTAGTGTATCACACACATACACAGAGGCAGTATCACACACAGAGGCAGTATCACACACACAGAGGCAGTGTATCACACACACACACAGAGGCAGTGTATCACACACACACATAGGGGCAGTGTATCACACACACACATAGGGGCAGTGTATCACACACACACAGAGGCAGTATCACACACATACACAGAGGCAGTGTATCACACACACACATAGGGGCAGTGTATCACACACACACAGAGGTAGTGTATCACACACATACACAGAGGCAGTATCACACACACAGAGGCAGTATCACACACATACACAGAGGCAGTGTATCACACACATACACAGAGGCAGTATCACACACATACACAGAGGCAGTATCACACACACAGAGGCAGTGTATCACACACATACACAGAGGCAGTGTATCACACACACACACATAGGGGCAGTGTATCACACACACACAGAGGTAGTGTATCACACACATACACAGAGGCAGTATCACACACACAGAGGCAGTATCACACACACACATAGGGGCAGTGTATCACACAGGGGCAGTGTATCTCACACACACAGAGGTAGTGTATCACACACACACAGAGGCAGTATCACACACACAGAGGCAGTATCACACACACAGAGGCAGTATCACACACACACAGAGGCAGTATCACACACACACACAGAGGCAGTGTATCACACAGGGGCAGTGTATCACACAGGGGCAGTGTATCACACAGGGGCAGTGTATCACACAGGGGCAGTGTATCACACAGGGGCAGTGTATCACACAGGTAGGCCAATCTTGAGCTCTCACCCGGTTAGCGATGGTTATGGCTCGGTGCACAGCCTCCGCTTCCATCTGTAATGAAGATAGAGTCGTTACTTTGTGGTTGAACCCCATATTCTTGCCGGTATGCCGGTGACAGCGGCTCCTTTACTGTGCTGATGGGGGGCACTCTTCGTGACGCGAGTCCGGAGCTGTGCTCTCTGGCCAATCAGAGGTCTTGTCCTGACTGATCTCCTCTTCAGCACAGTTCTCATGGACATGGTATAGATTCTGCAGCATCATCCCCCCCTTCCCTCTCCCCCCTGAACATTACACATTAGGTGTGTGATTCACCGGCAGCAATACTGATGATAATGATGGCTGCGGCCCCATCAGCAGCAGCCATGGAGCGCGGTACCAGCACAGGCGGCTCACATTGATGGGCCTCCTAGTCCGGCCTGGGGGGGGGGGGGGGATGTCACATGATTTGGTATTTAGGTTGTACACAGAAAATCACAAAACCAA
Source organism: Dendrobates tinctorius (assembly GCF_039654945.1). Classification (NCBI taxonomy): domain Eukaryota; kingdom Metazoa; phylum Chordata; class Amphibia; order Anura; family Dendrobatidae; genus Dendrobates; species Dendrobates tinctorius. The sequence goes on along the minus strand of NW_027361998.1, from coordinate 16,151,590 downwards.
AATGCAGCTACAAGGGAGTAACCCTGTGATCGGCGCTCCTACCTCTTCAGGGCGACTGATCTCGATGCCTTCAGGGCCGGTGATCCCCAGCTCCAACGTCTCCTTAGCTCCCTGCAAGGAAAGCACAAAGCCGCCATCAGACAGGAAAACCACGGCCGGCAGCATGAACGGAAAATACATTCCTGACTTAAAGGGGATGTCTACTTTCAGTAAACCGGTCCCCAGATGTGTACAGTAGATAGGTTAGAGCGGTGACATCGCACCGGCAGCAGTCCACACCGCTCTCGCCACTCACAGAACTCTGGGCTCGGGCTGAGGCTGACGGCACAAGCGGCTGAGCTCAGTGACTGGCTGGTTACAGAGGTGACGACACCGCTCTAGACAGCCAATGTGACGACACCGCTCTAGACAGCCAATGTGACGACACCGCTCTAGACAGCCAATGTGACGTCACCGCTCTAGACAGCCAATGTGACGTCACCGCTCTAGACAGCCAATGTGACGTCACCGCTCTAGACAGCCAATGTAACGTCACCGCTCTAGACAGCCAATGTGACGACACCGCTCTAGACAGCCAATGTGACGACACCGCTCTAGACAGCCAATGTCACGTCACCGCTCTAGACAGCCAATGTGACGACACCGCTCTAGACAGCCAATGTGACGTCACCGCTCTAGACAGCCAATGTGACGACACCGCTCTAGACAGCCAATGTGACGACACCGCTCTAGACAGCCAATGTGACGTCACCGCTCTAGACAGCCAATGTGACGTCACCGCTCTAGACAGCCAATGTGACGTCACCGCTCTAGACAGCCAATGTGACGACACCGCTCTAGACAGCCAATGTGACGACACCGCTCTAGACAGCCAATGTGACGTCACCGCTCTAGACAGCCAATGTGACGACACCGCTCTAGACAGCCAATGTGACGTCACCGCTCTAGACAGCCAATGTGACGTCACCGCTCTAGACAGCCAATGTGACGACACCGCTCTAGACAGCCAATGTGACGTCACCGCTCTAGACAGCCAATGTGACGTCACCGCTCTAGACAGCCAATGTGACGTCACCGCTCTAGACAGCCAATGTAACGTCACCGCTCTAGACAGCCAATGTGACGACACCGCTCTAGACAGCCAATGTAACGTCACCGCTCTAGACAGCCAATGTGACGACACCGCTCTAGACAGCCAATGTGACGACACCGCTCTAGACAGCCAATGTGACGACACCGCTCTAGACAGCCAATGTGACGACACCGCTCTAGACAGCCAATGTGACGACACCGCTCTAGACAGCCAATGTGACGACACCGCTCTAGACAGCCAATGTGACGACACCGCTCTAGACAGCCAATGTGACGACACCGCTCTAGACAGCCAATGTGACGACACCGCTCTAGACAGCCAATGTGACGTCACCGCTCTAGACAGCCAATGTGACGACACCGCTCTAGACAGCCAATGTGACGACACCGCTCTAGACAGTCAATGTGACGTCACCGCTCTAGACAGCCAATGTGACGACACCGCTCTAGACAGCCAATGTGACGACACCGCTCTAGACAGCCAATGTGACGTCACCGCTCCAGCCAAGGGGACGTCACCACTCTAGACAGCCAATGTGACGTCACCGCTCTAGACAGCCAATGTGACGACACCGCTCTAGACAGCCAATGTGACGACACCGCTCTAGACAGCCAATGTGACGTCACCGCTCTAGACAGCCAATGTGACGTCACTGCTCTAGACAATGTGACGTCACCGCTCTAGACAGTCAATGTGACGTCACCGCTCTAGACAGCCAATGGGATATCACCGCTCTAGCCAAGGGGACGTCACCACTCTAGCCAGCCAATGTGACGTCACCGTTCTAGACAGCCAATGTGACGTCACTGCTCTAGACAGTCAATGTGACGTCACCGCTCTAGACAGTCAATGTGACGTCACCGCTCTAGACAGCCAATGTGACGTCACCGCTCTAGACAGTCAATGTGACGTCACCGCTCTAGACAGTCAATGTGACGTCACCACTCTAGCCAGCCAATGTGACGTCACCGTTCTAGACAGCCAATGTGACGTCACTGCTCTAGACAGTCAATGTGACGTCACCGCTCTAGACAGTCAATGTGACGTCACCGCTCTAGACAGCCAATGTGACGTCACCGCTCTAGACAGTCAATGTGACGTCACCGCTCTAGACAGTCAATGTGACGTCACCGCTCTAGACAGCCAATGTGACGTCACCGCTCTAGACAGCCAATGTGACGTCACCGCTCTAGACAGTCAATGTGACATCACCGCTCTAGCCAATGTGACGTCACCGCTCTACCCAATGGGAAGTCGCCACTCTAGGCAGTCAATATGACGTCACTGCTCTAGCCAATGTGACATCACTGCTCTAGACAGCCAATGTGACGTCACCGCTCTAGCCAATGGGAAGTCGCCACTCTAGGCAGTCAATGTGACGTCACCGCTCTAGCCAATGGGATGTCACCACTCTAGGCAGTCAATGTGACATCACCACTCTAGGCAGCCAATGTGACATCACCGCTCTAGACAGCCAATGGGACGTCACCACTCTAGGCAGTCAAAGTGACGTCACCGCTCTAGACAATGGGACGTCACCACTCTAGGCAGTCAATGTGACGTCACCGCTCTAGCCAATGGAACGTCACCACTCTAGGCAGTCAATGTGACATCACCGCTCTAGACAGGCAATGTGACGTCACCGCTCTAGACAGCCAATGAGATGTCACTGCTCTAGCCAATGGGATGTCACCACTCTAGGCAGTCAATGTGACATCACCGCTCTAGACAGGCAATGTGACGTCACCGCTCTAGACAGCCAATGAGATGTCACTGCTCTAGCCAATGGGATGTCACCACTCTAGGCAGTCAATGTGACGTCACTGCTCTAGCCAATGTGACATCACTGCTCTAGACAGCCAATGTGACGTCACCGCTCTAGACAGCCAATGTGACGTCACCGCTCTAGCCAATGGGAAGTCGCCACTCTAGGCAGTCAATGTGACGTCACCGCTCTAGCCAATGGGATGTCACCACTCTAGGCAGTCAATGTGATGTCACCGCTCTAGCCAATGGGATGTCACCACTCTAGGCAGTCAATGTGACATCACCACTCTAGGCAGCCAATGTGACATCACCACTCTAGACAGCCAATGAGATGTCACCGCTCTAGACAGCCAATGAGATGTCACTGCTCTAGCCAATGGGATGTCACCACTCTAGGCAGTCAATGTGACGTCACCGCTCTAGCCAATGGGACGTCACCACTCTAGGCAGTCAATGTGACGTCACAGCTCTAGCCAATGGGATGTCACCACTCTAGGCAGTCAATGTGACGTCACCGCTCTAGCCAATGGGATGTCACCACTCTAGGCAGTCAATGTGACATCACCACTCTAGGCAGCCAATGTGACATCACCACTCTAGACAGCCAATGAGATGTCACCGCTCTAGACAGCCAATGAGATGTCACTGCTCTAGCCAATGGGATGTCACCACTCTAGGCAGTCAATGTGACGTCACCGCTCTAGCCAATGGGACGTCACCACTCTAGGCAGTCAATGTGACGTCACCGCTCTAGACAATGGGACGTCACCACTCTAGGCAGTCAATGTGACGTCACCGCTCTAGACAATGGGACGTCACCACTCTAGGCAGTCAATGTGACGTCACCGCTCTAGCCAATGGGATGTCACCACTCTAGGCAGTCAATGTGACATCACCACTCTAGGCAGCCAATGTGACATCACCGCTCTAGACAGGCAATGTGACGTCACCGCTCTAGACAGCCAATGAGATGTCACTGCTCTAGCCAATGGGATGTCACCACTCTAGGCAGTCAATGTGACATCACCGCTCTAGACAGGCAATGTGACGTCACCGCTCTAGACAGCCAATGAGATGTCACTGCTCTAGCCAATGGGATGTCACCACTCTAGGCAGTCAATGTGACGTCACCGCTCTAGCCAATGGGACGTCACCACTCTAGGCAGTCAATGTGACGTCACAGCTCTAGCCAATGTGACGTCACCACTCTAGGCAGTCAATGTGACATCACCGCTCTAGCCAATGGGATGTCACCACTCTAGGCAGTCAATGTGACATCACTGCTCTAGACAGCCAATGTGACATCACCGCTCTAGCCAATGGGACGTCACCACTCTAGGTAGTCAATGTGACATCACCGCTCTAGCCAATGGGACGTCACCACTCTAGGCAGTCAATGTGACGTCACCGCTCTAGCCAATGGGTCCTCACCACTCTAGGCAGTCAATGTGACATCACCGCTCTAGCCAATGGGACGTCACCACTCTAGGCAGCCAATGTGACATCACCGCTCTAGCCAATGGGAAGTCGCCACTCTAGGCAGTCAATGTGACGTCACCGCTCTAGCCAATGGGATGTCACCACTCTAGGCAGTCAATGTGACATCACCACTCTAGGCAGCCAATGTGACATCACCGCTCTAGACAGCCAATGGGACGTCACCACTCTAGGCAGTCAATGTGACATCACCGCTCTAGACAATGGGTCCTCACCACTCTAGGCAGTCAATGTGACATCACCGCTCTAGCCAATGGGACGTCACCACTCTAGGCAGCCAATGTGACATCACTGCTCTAGCCAATGGGAAGTCGCCACTCTAGGCAGTCAAAGTGACGTCACCGCTCTAGCCAATGGGATGTCACCACTCTAGGCAGTCAATGTGACATCACCACTCTAGGCAGCCAATGTGACATCACCGCTCTAGACAGCCAATGGGACGTCACCACTCTAGGCAGTCAATGTGACGTCACCGCTCTAGACAATGGGACGTCACCACTCTAGGCAGTCAATGTGACGTCACCGCTCTAGCCAATGGAACGTCACCACTCTAGGCAGTCAATGTGACATCACCGCTCTAGACAGGCAATGTGACGTCACCGCTCTAGACAGGCAATGAGATGTCACTGCTCTAGCCAATGGGATGTCACCACTCTAGGCAGTCAATGTGACGTCACTGCTCTAGCCAATGTGACATCACTGCTCTAGACAGCCAATGTGACGTCACCGCTCTAGACAGCCAATGTGACGTCACCGCTCTAGCCAATGGGAAGTCGCCACTCTAGGCAGTCAATGTGACATCACCACTCTAGGCAGCCAATGTGACATCACCGCTCTAGACAGCCAATGTGACATCACCACTCTAGGCAGTCAATGTGACGTCACCGCTCTAGACAATGGGATGTCACCACTCTAGGCAGTCAATGTGACGTCACTGCTCTAGCCAATGTGACATCACTGCTCTAGACAGCCAATGTGACGTCACCGCTCTAGACAGCCAATGTGACGTCACCGCTCTAGCCAATGGGATGTCACCACTCTAGGCAGTCAATGTGACGTCACCGCTCTAGACAGCCAATGTGACGTCACCGCTCTAGACAGCCAATGTGACGTCACCACTGTAGGCAGTCAATGTGACATCACCGCTCTAGCCAATGTGACGTCACCGCTCTACCCAATGGGAAGTCGCCACTCTAGGCAGTCAATATGACGTCACTGCTCTAGCCAATGTGACATCACTGCTCTAGACAGCCAATGTGACGTCACCGCTCTAGCCAATGGGAAGTCGCCACTCTAGGCAGTCAAAGTGACGTCACCGCTCTAGCCAATGGGATGTCACCACTCTAGGCAGTCAATGTGACATCACCACTCTAGGCAGCCAATGTGACATCACCGCTCTAGACAGCCAATGGGACGTCACCACTCTAGGCAGTCAATGTGACGTCACCGCTCTAGACAATGGGACGTCACCACTCTAGGCAGTCAATGTGACGTCACTGCTCTAGCCAATGGAACGTCACCACTCTAGGCAGTCAATGTGACATCACCGCTCTAGACAGGCAATGTGACGTCACCGCTCTAGACAGCCAATGAGATGTCACTGCTCTAGCCAATGGGATGTCACCACTCTAGGCAGTCAATGTGACGTCACTGCTCTAGCCAATGTGACATCACTGCTCTAGACAGCCAATGTGACGTCACCGCTCTAGACAGCCAATGTGACGTCACCGCTCTAGCCAATGGGAAGTCGCCACTCTAGGCAGTCAATGTGACATCACCACTCTAGGCAGCCAATGTGACATCACCGCTCTAGACAGCCAATGTGACATCACCACTCTAGGCAGTCAATGTGACGTCACCGCTCTAGACAATGGGATGTCACCACTCTAGGCAGTCAATGTGACGTCACTGCTCTAGCCAATGTGACATCACTGCTCTAGACAGCCAATGTGACGTCACCGCTCTAGACAGCCAATGTGACGTCACCGCTCTAGCCAATGGGATGTCACCACTCTAGGCAGTCAATGTGACATCACCACTCTAGGCAGCCAATGTGACATCACCGCTCTAGACAGCCAATGTGACATCACCACTCTAGGCAGTCAATGTGACGTCACCGCTCTAGACAATGGGACGTCACCACTCTAGGCAGTCAATGTGACGTCACCGCTCTAGCCAATGGAACGTCACCACTCTAGGCAGTCAATGTGACATCACCGCTCTAGACAGGCAATGTGACGTCACCGCTCTAGACAGCCAATGAGATGTCACTGCTCTAGCCAATGGGATGTCACCACTCTAGGCAGTCAATGTGACGTCACCGCTCTAGCCAATGGGACGTCACCACTCTAGGCAGTCAATGTGACGTCACAGCTCTAGCCAATGTGACGTCACCACTCTAGGCAGTCAATGTGACATCACCGCTCTAGCCAATGGGACGTCACCACTCTAGGCAGTCAATGTGACATCACTGCTCTAGACAGCCAATGTGACATCACCGCTCTAGACAGCCAATGTGACGTCACCGCTCTAGCCAATGGGACGTCACCACTCTAGGTAGTCAATGTGACATCACCGCTCTAGCCAATGGGACGTCACCACTCTAGGCAGTCAATGTGACGTCACCGCTCTAGCCAATGGGTCCTCACCACTCTAGGCAGTCAATGTGACATCACCGCTCTAGCCAATGGGACGTCACCACTCTAGGCAGCCAATGTGACATCACCGCTCTTGACAGCCAATGTGACGTCACCACTCTAGACAGCCAATGTGACGTCACCGCTCCAGACAGCCAATGTGACGTCACCGCTCCAGACAGCCAATGTGACGTCACCGCTCTAGCCAATGGGACGTCACCACTCTAGGCAGTCAATGTGACGTCACCGCTCTAGCCAATGGGACGTCACCACTCTAGGCAGTCAATGTGACGTCACTTCTCTAGCCAATGTGACATCACAACTCTAGGCAGTCAATGTGACGTCACCGCTCTAGCCAATGGGACGTCACCACTCTAGGTAGTCAATGTGACATCACCGCTCTAGCCAATGGGACGTCACCACTCTAGGCAGTCAATGTGACGTCACCGCTCTAGCCAATGGGTCCTCACCACTCTAGGCAGTCAATGTGACATCACCGCTCTAGCCAATGGGACGTCACCACTCTAGGCAGCCAATGTGACATCACCGCTCTTGACAGCCAATGTGACGTCACCACTCTAGACAGCCAATGTGACGTCACCGCTCCAGACAGCCAATGTGACGTCACCGCTCCAGACAGCCAATGTGACGTCACCGCTCTAGCCAATGGGACGTCACCACTCTAGGCAGTCAATGTGACGTCACCGCTCTAGCCAATGGGACGTCACCACTCTAGGCAGTCAATGTGACGTCACTTCTCTAGCCAATGTGACATCACAACTCTAGGCAGTCAATGTGACATCACCGCTCTAGCCAATGGGACGTCACCACTCTAGGCAGTCAATGTGACATCACCACTCTAGCCAATGTGACGTCACCACTCTAGGCAGTCAATGTGACGTCACCGCTCTAGCCAATAGGATGTCACCGCTCTAGGCAGTCAATGTGACATCACCACTCTAGAAAGCCAATGTGATATCACTTCTCTAGCCAATGGGATGTCACCATTCTAGACATTCAACGTGACGTCACTACTCTGGTCACAACACTTGGCTTCCGCAGCGGCGGCGAGCTTGCTCTAGAGCCAGGCACTTGCTTCCTGAATTACACAGAAGCCTGCAATGTCTTGCAGCTTTTTAGAGCCTGATGAGTTAATTATTTTATGTACTTTATGTACATTAAGGAACACTTTACTGAAACTGGACATCTCCTTTAAGGCAGACCTGCCTTTTCAGGTGACTGTCTTGTGTGTGTGTGCATGAGAGATCAGACTACTCCTGGCCATTATATGACTTGTGCTCCAGTGGTCGTGGCTCGTGTGCCGGCTATTGGTTCCTTCCCCTAGATCCAGTTCCCTCCTGGTTACTGCTGTAACCCTGCAATCTCCTTGGACATCTTCACCTAAGGAATTTTACTAAACTCATAGCTATGCACCTGCTTTTTTACTTATTTATTTTCAGTAGGGTATATGCACACGTTATCTTTTCTTAGATTTCTCATAGCCATGTGCTGTCTGAGTGTTCAGTAATCGTAGTATCCAGTTACCATGTGTAATTCAGCAATTGCCTCATCATCCACTTCACTCAGCTGACCAATCATCTCTTGTTATCAACTACCTGCCTTTACTTCCTAACTCAGACCTGCAGTTAACTATGTGTCTGCTGCAGGCATAGCAAACTCTTCTATAGTAACACTGGAGCTGGTCACACTACTCTGCTGCAACAGTGTGTAATCTTCGCTACAAGTATCCAGTCAACCAGTTGTCTGCAGATTGCATACGTCTCAGACATCGTCCATCTGTTTGCTGAAAGCACACAACTTGTCCATTAACCACTGCTTGCTGCAAGTCCTAGATTATACATTTTCAGTTACTGAGTATATCTACAGTACTGGTTCAGTGTCTTTTAGTGTTTCCTCCTCCGTTTGTCTGCCTGCTGTCGTACACTTCCCCACTGTCTTGGCCCTCATGGATCCATGTGCCATCACCATTGGTCTGTGTGAACCCACACTGACCTAAGGCTCAAAGAATCCACCTCACTAAGCGAGGCCTTAACATCTAGCATCAGCCTCTGCATGCGCAGTCTCTAGTTTTCTGAGCTGGTGGTTGGAGACTACCTGCTATGGCATCTCCCAAACCACGCACACACAGACTGGAAAGATTTCTACTCTACTATACCATTTGTTCAGAAGCAGCAGCAGCATGGAAGACATAATAAAGCAGTACTGAGCAGTGTATCTGTGAATACAGCGGTGAGAAAAACACTTACCAGAAAACAGCTGCAACAGCATAAAAGACATTATACACCAGTACATCAGTGAATGCAGATTGGAGGTGAGGTAATCGCTTACTATAAAGCAATAGCATCATCTCTTTTTGTCTCCCTGTTGCTCTCTCATACTTTGCTTCTTTTATCTCTACATTACATAAGCAGCTGTAATGTGATCCTTCAGTGCGCTGACAGTTTGTCATTTTGAGCAAGAGGGATTTTAGTAGTTTGGGGAGAATTTGCTCAAAAGCACAGTCATGTCGCCACCGCCCTGTGCCTCGTCCCCCGCCCTGTGCCTCGTCCCCCGCCCTCGTGGCTCGTCCCCGCTGCATTCTGGAATCTGCTGGCTATCAGCCTGAATCTGTCAGCACTGTGCACGGTGACCTCCATGATGCACTGCATTGCAGGCGATGTAGCATGCGCCTCATCCCCCCAGAACACTGCAGCTGTGCTGACAAAAGAACCAAACCGTGAAATGGCAGAATTACGATTACAGCTCTGCATTTGAGTAGAGGATAAGACACGAAGTTGCAATACCGGTGATGCGTTATTTATGACCACCCCTTGAGGTCATGTCTCCTCACCTCGGTCACCAGGTCTCCGTTTTCAGCGTGGACTCGAGTCACGGCGCCCAGGTCCTTGCAGTGGCGGAATACTTGATAGAGTTCACTGTCCCGCAGCATGTACAGGTCCTTGTAGGCCATGAACATCTGGAAAGAGTTCACACCCTTCTCTCGGACCAAGGTTTCCATCTCAGCCTTGACCTGTAAAACAGAGAGCGAAACGATGACCCAAGAGATCCCAGCCATGATGATGATCGGGTCAGGAGAGGGGCCATGGGGCAAGATGACAATGAGGTCCCTTCCTGGGGTCGTCCGGGCCATCTCATGTGACGGGACGCAGTGCTGAGATCACATGGTCCATGCCCCAGTGAAATCCACACTGCCACAGTGTGATGCAGTACCTTAAATCCCCACCAGGTGACACCCATGTGGAGAGCATAGTCGCAGCAGACTTTGGGGTCGGCCATGCTCCGGCACTTCTCATAGGCGTCCAGCAGTGACATGTCTTTGTCTGGGAGGACGTGTCCGATCACCATTGTGGTCCCTCCCATTAGTGCAGCCTGCGGAGGGGATAGAGAGAGAATATTAACAATCACTGAACAGAGGAGCAGATAACAACTCATGGAAACAGACAGAAACGACAGTGGTGTACAGAGAAAGGGGCCCCTGCAGACAATGCCCCTCTACATGCCTCCTCCATGCTTCCTGTGGGGGATCACGGCTATCAATCATGTGTTATACCCTAGTCACATCCAAAGCTGCAGAACATCAGAATTCCCTCAGCAGCCTGGAGACACAGTGAGCTAAAGTGTCAGAACAGCTGGAGGGCCAGAGGCTGGGACCACCCACAGAGACCCTCAGTCACAGAACAGGAGCTGTCCCTTGTTCTGAACTGAACGGAATACTCCGGTGTTCTCCAGTTTCTACATAGCGACCCTGTATCTCACCCTCCAGCAAAGGAGAACCGTGGCTCAGCACCATTAGACGTCATACATGTAGTGGCCACTATTACATCCAGTAACAAAGGAGCCGTCCTGCCCGGGAATGGAGCTGTGCCGGAGCTTCCTCATCATCCCACTCTTGGTCCATCTAGCCTCACCATCACCATCCCGTTCCTGGTCCTTCCGGCTCACCCTCACCATCCTTCTCCCGGTATGTCCGGCTCACACTCTCCATCCCGCTCTTGGTCCATCCAGGTTCACCTTCGCCATCCCACTCCTGGTCTATCTGGCTTCACCCTCGCCATCCCGTTCCTGGTCCTTCCGGCTCACCCTCACCATCCTTCTCCCGGTATGTCAGGCTCACACTCTCCATCCCGCTCTTGGTCCATCCAGCTTCACCTTCGCCATCCCGCTACTGATGTGTCCAGCTCACAGTCTACATCCACATTCCTCTAGCTCTCTTGATTCCGCTCCCTGTATGCCCGGCTCACCTTCTCCATTCTGCTCTCTGTATGTGCTGCTCACCCTTTCAAACCCGCTCACCCTCTCCATCAAGCTCCCTATAGAACTCCGCTCACCCTCTCCATCCTGCTTTCTGTACCACCAGCTCACCCTCTCCGCCCCACTCCCGGTATGTCTGGCTCACCCTCTCCGCCCCGATCCCGGTACGTCCGGCTCACCCTCTCAGTCTCGCTCCCGGTATGTCCGGCTCACCCGCTCCATCCCGCTCCCGGTACGTCCGGCTCACCCTCTCCGTCTCGCTCCCGGTACGTCCGGCTCACCCGCTCCATCCAGCTCCCGGTACGTCCGGCTCACCCGCTCCATCCAGCTCCCGGTACGTCCGGCTCACCCGCTCCATCCCGCTCCCGGTACGTCCGGCTCACCCGCTCCATCCCGCTCCCCGTATGTCCGGCTCACCCTCTCCGTCCCAGTATGTCCGGCTCACCCTTTCCATCCATCCCGGTACGAAGGGCTCTCCCTCTCCATCTCGCTCCCTATATGACTGCGCTCACCCTCTCCATCTCGCTCCCTATATGACTGCGCTCACCCTCTCCATCCCGCTCCCTATATGACTGCGCTCACCCTCTCCATCCCGCTCCCTATATGACTGCGCTCACCCTCTCCATCTCGCTCCCTATATGACTGCGCTCACCCTCTTCATCCCGCTCCCTATATGACTGCGCTCACCCTCTCCATCCCGCTCCCTATATGACTGCGCTCACCCTCTCCATCCCGCTCCCTATATGACTGCGCTCACCCTCTCCATCTCGCTCCCTATATGACTGCGCTCACCCTCTCCATCTCGCTCCCTATATGACTGCGCTCACCCTCTCCATCTCGCTCCCTATATGACTGCGCTCACCCTCTCCATCCCGCTCCCTATATGACTGCGCTCACCCGCTCCCTATATGACTGCGCTCACCCTCTCCATCTCGCTCCGTATAGGACTGCGCTCATCCTCTCCATCTCGCTCCCTATAGGACTCCGCTCACCCTCTCCATCTCGCTCCCTATATGACTGCGCTCACCCTCTCCATCCCGCTCCGTATATGACTGCGCTCACCCTCTCCATCTCACTCCCTATATGACTGCGCTCACCCTCTCCATCCCGCTCCCTATATGACTGCGCTCACCCTCTCCATCTCACTCCCTAAATGACTGCGCTCACCCTCTCCATCTCGCTCCCTATATGACTGCGCTCACCCTCTCCATCTCGTTCCCTATATGACTGCGCTCACCCTCTCCATCTCGCTCCCTATATGACTGCGCTCACCCTCTCCATCTCGCTCCCTATATGACTGCGCTCACCCTCTCCATCTCGCTCCCTATATGACTGCGCTCACCCTCTCCATCTCGCTCCCTATATGACTGCGCTCACCCTCTCCATCTCGCTCCCTATATGACTGCGCTCACCCTCTCCATCTCGCTCCCTATATGACTGCGCCCACCCTCTCCATCTCGCTCCCTATAGGACTGCGCTCACCCTCTCCATCTCGCTCTCTATAGGACTGCGCTCACCCTCTCCATCTCGCTCCGTATAGGACTGCGCTCACCCTCTCCATCTCGCTCCCTATATGACTGCGCTCACCCTCTCCATCTCGCTCCCTATATGACTGCGCTCACCCTCTCCATCTCGCTCCCTATATGACTGCGCTCACCCTCTCCATCTCGCTCCCTATATGACTGCGCTCACCCTCTCCATCTCGCTCCCTATATGACTGCGCTCACCCTCTCCATCTCGCTCCCTATATGACTGCGCTCACCCTCTCCATCTCGCTCCCTATATGACTGCGCTCACCCTCTCCATCTCGCTCCCTATATGACTGCGCTCACCCTCTCCATCTCGCTCCCTATATGACTGCGCTCACCCTCTCCATCTCGCACCCTATATGACTGCGCTCACCCTCTCCATCTCGCACCCTATATGACTGCGCTCACCCTCTCCATCTCGCTCCCTATATGACTGCGCTCACCCTCTCCATCTCGCTCCCTATATGACTGCGCTCACCCTCTCCATCTCACTCCCTATATGACTGCGCTCACCCTCTCCATCTCGCTCCCTATAGGACTCCGCTCACCCTCTCCATATCGCTCCCTATATGACTGCGCTCACCCTCTCCATCTCGCTCCCTATAGGACTCCGCTCTCCCTCTCCATCTCGCTCCCTATATGACTGCGCTCACCCTCTCCATATCGCTCCCTATATGACTGCGCTCACCCTCTCCATCTCGCTCCCTATAGGACTCCGCTCTCCCTCTCCATCTCGCTCCCTATAGGACTCCGCTCTCCCTCTCCATCTCGCTCCCTATATGACTGCGCTCACCCTCTCCATATCGCTCCCTATAGGACTCCGCTCACCCTCTCCATATCGCTCCCTATATGACTGCGCTCACCCTCTCCATATCGCTCCCTATATGACTGCGCTCACCCTCTCCATATCGCTCCCTATAGGACTCCGCTCACCCTCTCCATATCGCTCCCTATATGACTGCGCTCACCCTCTCCATCTCGCTCCCTATAGGACTCCGCTCTCCCTCTCCATCTCGCTCCCTATATGACTGCGCTCACCCTCTCCATCTCGCTCCCTATAGGACTCCGCTCACCCTCTCCATATCGCTCCCTATGACTGCGCTCACCCTCTCCATATCGCTCCCTATATGACTGCGCTCACCCTCTCCATCTCGCTCCCTATAGGACTCCGCTCTCCCTCTCCATCTTGCTCCCTATATGACTGCGCTCACCCTCTCCATCTCGCTCCCTATAGGACTCCGCTCACCCTCTCCATATCGCTCCCTATATGACTGCGCTCACCCTCTCCATATCGCTCCCTATATGACTGCGCTCACCCTCTCCATTTCGCTCCCTATAGGACTCCGCTCACCCTCTCCATCTCGCTCCCTATATGACTGCGCTCACCCTCTCCATCTCGCTCCCTATATGACTGCGCTCACCCTCTCCATCTCGCTCCCTATATGACTGCGCTCACCCTCTCCATCTCGCTCCCTATATGACTGCGCTCACCCTCTCCATCTTGCTTTCTGTACCACCAGCTCGTTCGCACCATCCCGCTCCCGGTATGGGCAGTAAATCCTGATAACGGGCGACAGATTGATGATCTTCACAGGTTAGGACCCTGTGGTCCCACATATGAGGTCCATTGTGTGAGGGGGTGAGGACGTGTGAGCCGGAGACGGCAACGCTCCCGTCATGTAATATCTGCTACATCTATCCCTGACACGACAATCCAGCAAGAGGGGATGAGATGGGAATATTTAATCTGGAGACTCCACAGAAAAGAATTACCATCCCTTTTATTTTAGGACAAAGGGCCGGGTTCCCTGGAGGCCTCTGGTTTCCATAGACACCGACCAGGCCCCATCCATATGAGACCCCCTAAATGTCTGTACAGGAGGGGGAGTGATGAGGGGGAACAATAAATTCATGGCAAGCATCAGCCCAAATCTTCAGTGGGATGAGTGATCCCCATATAAGAGAATGACCGGCGGGAGTCAAACGGAGCGGAGCGAAATCTGTGGTATCCACAATACAGGAGATGTGTGCAGACGATGGATATCCTCCCCGTACAGCACTGAGTATCAAGGGAAGACGTGCACTGGGTATAAAAAAAAAGTCTACACATCCCTGATAAAAGGCCTTGGTCATGTTAATAAATCCCACCAAGAACCATTTCAGAACTTTTTCCATCTTCAATATCACCCATAATCTGTACAAAGCCATAGTGGAAACAAACTGAAATAAAGAAGCAAAATAATGTGGTTGCATAAATCTGCACACCCTTACAATAATACTTTGCTGAATTTCTGGCAGCGTGCAGTCTTTTTGGGTCGGGGTCTATCAGCGCAGCACATCTAGAAATGGCGATCTTTGCCGGCTCCTAATTGCAGCAGCTCCACATCTGTCAGCTTGTGGGGGCAGCACCTTTGTACAGCGCCCTCTTCAGGTCACCACAGATTGCCCATTGAGTTCAAGTCTGGGCTCGGACATTCAAGAACTTCCATCTTCTTCTGGCAACGCTGTTTTTTTTTTTTGGCGATTTGGAGGTCTCTTAGGCTCATTGTCATGCTGAAAGTGAAGATTTATCTTCAGCTTTTTAGCAGAGGCCAGTAGGTTTTGACTGATATTTGTAGTGTCCATAATTCCCTCCTCCATGACTAAAGCCCCAGATCCAGCTGCCAAAAAACACCACCAAAAAACACAATAATGCCCCCACTATGCCTCACTGTGGGGATGGTGATCTTCTGGTGATGAGTAGCGTTGGTTTTTCAGCTTGCGGAATTATGTCCAAAAAGTTTGTCCTTTGTCTCATCTGACAGCACATGATCCTCACAGGTTTCTGGTAGAATTAATGAAGGTTTTGGCATCAGCAGACTTGGATGTTTTTCTTTGTAAAAAAAAAAAAAAAACGCTCTGTCATTCCCTCTGACCCCACAGGCCGGACATATTAAGAATGTGGTAGATTGTATTAACAAGAAGCATACAACTAATATCTGTGAGAAATTCCTGCAGCTCCTTTAATGTTGCTGTCGGCACTTGTCAACTCCTAGACCAATTTTCTTCTCATCTTTTCATCAATTTTTGAGGGTCGTCCATTTTTTAGTAATGTCTCTGTGGTGCCAAGGTAAGTCACTTTTTGATGATGTCTTCACGATGCTGCAAGGTAGATCCAATGCCTGGGAAATGTTTTTGTCTCCTGACTGATAACTTTCCACACTGAGATCCTTTGCTGTGTTGTCAGCTGTTTACAGACCAGAAAATGTCAGGAGAATCCTAGAACAGCGACACTTTCTCTGGGGCTAATCAGAATTGCTGTAAATGACGGCGGCCGAGCGCTATCTACTATGTAACACGAGGGATCGGCTGATTCTGAGAACAACCACATCCCCAATTATGCAACCACATTATTGTAGTTTTGCTAATTTTATTTTCCCTCACAGGGATTTCATTTTGTTTCAAAATGGATTTGTACAGATTATTGCGACATTAAAAGGGGGAAAAAGTTCTGAAATGATTCTTCTTTGTGAGATTTTTTTTTTTTTTACATGAGAAAAACCTGACATTTTATCAGGGGTGTGTAGATTTTTTATATCTACTGAGTGTACTCAGATAACGGATATACAGTACTCTCCGTATAGCTCCGAGCATCATCCAGTACCTGTATACAGATATACTGAGGACAGAGCAGCTGTGACCACTACCCCACCCCCGCATCCACTAATCCTCGGCCACCTCAGGAAGCTTTATTAACTAATGGGAGGATTAACAGTTCATGATGGCTGCATGGAGGGGCCAACACCGAGCGCCCCGGCTCCAGGGTCACAACTTCTGTGCTTTGGGGGTCAGGTCACTGAGGGGTCAGCGAATTCTTCAGGCAGAAGTTAAATCTTTAATAACACGAGGGGAGAACCATGCAGAGAAAGAAACGCTGCCGATATGTAAGTGACCACCGGGAAAATGCTACACACGGGATGGTGGGGAATATAGGAAATATCAGACATTCCTCAATCACCCCAGATACCTGGAATTACACGACCGTCACCTCTACATAAGATACCAGGGATTACACGGCCGTCCCCTCTATATACGATACCTGGGATTACACGGCCGTCCCCTCTATATACGATACCTGGGATTACACGGCCGTCCCCTCTATATACGATACCTGGGATTACACGGCCGTCCCCTCTATATACGATACCTGGGATTACACGGCCGTCCCCTCTATATACGATACCTGGGATTACACGGCCGTCCCCTCTATATACGATACCTGGGATTACACGGCCGTCCCCTCTATATACGATACCTGGGATTACACGGCCGTCCCCTCTATATACGATACCTGGGATTACACGGCCGTCCCCTCTATATACGATACCTGGGATTACACGGCCGTCCCCTCTACATATGATACCTGGGATTACACGGCCGTCCCCTCTACATATGATACCTGGGATTAAACGGCCGTCCCCTCTATTTACGATACCTGGGATTAAACGGCCGTCCCCTCTATATACGATACCTGGGATTACACGGCCGTCCCCTCTATATACGATACCTGGGATTACACGGCCGTCCCCTCTATACACGATACCTGGGATTACACGGCCGTCCCCTCTATATACGATACCTGGGATTACACGGCCGTCCCCTCTATACACGATACCTGGGATTACACGGCCGTCCCCTCTATACACGATACCTGGGATTACACGGCCGTCCCCTCTATATACGACACCTGGGATTACACAGCCGTCCCCTCTATATACGACACCTGGGATTACACGGCCGTCCCCTCTATCTACGATACCTGGGATTACACGGCCGTCCCCTCTATATACGATACCTGGGATTACACGGCCGTCCCCTCTATACACGATACCTGGGATTACACGACCGTCCCTCTATATACGATACCTGGGATTACACGGCCGTCCCCTCTATATACGACACCTGGGATTACACGGCCGTCCCCTCTATCTACGATACCTGGGATTACACGGCCGTCCCCTCTATATACGACACCTGGGATTACACGGCCGTCCCCTCTATCTACGATACCTGGGATTACACGGCCGTCCCCTCTATATACGATACCTGGGATTACACGGCCGACCCTCTATATACGATACCTGGGATTACACGACCGTCCCTCTATATACGATACCTGGGATTACACGGCCGTCCCCTCTATATACGACACCTGGGATTACACGGCCGTCCCCTCTATCTACGATACCTGGGATTACACGGCCGTCCCCTCTATATACGATACCTGGGATTACACGGCCGACCCTCTATATACGATACCTGGGATTACACGGCCGTCCCCTCCATATACGATACCTGGGATTACACGGCCGTCCCCTCCATATACGATACCTGGGATTACACGGCCGTCCCCTCTATATACGATACCTGGGATTACACGGCCGTCCCCTCTATACACGATACCTGGGATTACACGACCGTCCCTCTATATACGATACCTGGGATTACACGGCCGTCCCCTCTATATACGATACCTGGGATTACACGGCCGTCCCCTCTATACACGATACCTGGGATTACACGGCCGTCCCCTCTATATACGATACCTGGGATTACACGGCCGTCCCCTCTATACACGATACCTGGGATTACACGACCGTCCCTCTATATACGATACCTGGGATTACACGGCCGTCCCCTCCATATACGATACCTGGGATTACACGGCCGTCCCCTCTATATACGATACCTGGGATTACACGGCCGTCCCCTCTATACACGATACCTGGGATTACACGACCGTCCCTCTATATACGATACCTGGGATTACACGGCCGTCCCCTCTATATACGATACCTGGGATTACACGGCCGTCCCCTCTATATACGATACCTGGGATTACACGGCTGCGCTTATGACCCGCGGCCGCTCTATCCAGTACTGTGGAGTCAGAGTCATGGAGTCTGAGCCCATTTTGGTGGAGTCAGTGTCATGGAAATTGGGGAGTTGGAGTCGGAGTCGGAGGTTTGGCTTACCGACTCCACAGTCCTGGCTCTATCGCCAGCACTCAGGACGTGCGGCCGCTCTATCGCCAGCACTCAGGACTTTTGTCCTCTGAATTGGGCCAGTTGCAACCTCTGCTGTACGGAGACCTCTTGCGTCTCTGGCCAGTCTGATCGCTCATCTGGCTACTTAATTAGAGGTCTTGTCGATGCTTGGTAAACACGAGGAGCCGCCTGTCAGCGCCGTCTCCCCCCGTATGTGTGAATTATTCATATAGATGTGTCTGGCGCGGTCGTCTGTGATGTCTGAGACTCGACACTCTCAGAGCTGCCTCTCATCTCTCGCTTTTCTAACATTCTCTCCCGGTTTCATCCACACAGTCAAGTCTCAAAGTCACGGCTCATTCAGAAGACTATTCCGATTTAACCTTTGCATTGCTGCAGAGAAAGGCGAACACTGCGCCCCTCCCCCCGCATAAAGAAGAAATAATTCATCAACTAGAAATGGTGCAACAGGGGGTCAGCAATGCCCCAGGCACCGAGGCCTCACGCCAGTGGTGCTCCTCTCAGGGACTTGTCTGAGTGCCACATGATCTTCGGGTAGTCAGTATTGCACCAACACTCTGAAAGCAAGGTAATTTAAAGGGCAACTCCCAGGAAAAGCTTCAAAGTGCTAGTGAGGACACAGAACGTCGCTTAAAGAGGACCCGTTCATATTTTTTTTATGTTGAACAGGACACAAAATATAATCAAAGTATTTGGTAGCTAATGAGTTAACTTCCTTTATGTCCCAGTGGGCTTTATCAGGCAGTTTTCAGTGGGGTGTGTACTTATTACCTCTGTATGACGCTGACCAATCATAATTAGGCAACAGCATTCTAGAGGGGGAGAATATGTAGCAAGTTATTCCTGTGTGAGATGCGATGTCAAGACACATAGGAGTCGCCTGCTCTGAGCTATGGGGGGTATGTCGTTCTTTTCTTTGAGTCTTGCTGCATGCTTGTTATTGGGGGAATGATGTACACGCCCCCAGTAAAAACCATCTGTTGATGCTCCCACAGGAATTAACTAAAATTAATTCATTAGTGGCCAAATATTTTCTCAATTTCTCCACAAGGGAGAGGTGAAATAAAAAAAATAAAATAACAAAATGTTTTATTCCTCTCTGCAGCGACTATTACATCGTGAATCCAGTGCAACATGAATAACTTGATGCCAGATCCTCTAACCATAGTCAGCCTGGGAGCAGAGAGCAGTCAGGCAGGAGGAGGGAGCAGAGAGCAGGAAGGCAGGAGGAGAGAGCAGAGAGCAGTCAGGAGGAAAGAGCAGAGAGTAGTCAGGCAGGAGGAGAGAGCAGAGAGTAGTCAGGCAGGAGGAGGGAGCAGAGAGTAGTCAGGCAGGAGGAGGGAGCAGGAAGGCAGGAGGAGAGAGCAGAGAGTAGTCAGGCAGGAGGAGAGAGGAGAGAGTAGTCAGGCAGGAGGAGAGAGCAGAGAGTAGTCAGGCAGGAGGAGAGAGCAGAGAGTAGTCAGGCAGGAGGAGAGAGCAGAAAGCAGGCAGGAGGACGGAGCAGAGAACAGGAAGGCAGGAGGAGAGAGCAGAGAGCAGTCATGCAGGAGGAGAGAGCAGAGAGTACTCAGGAGGAGGGAGCAGAGAGCAGTCAGGCAGGAGGGAGCAGAAAGCAGGCAGGACGGAGCAGAGAGTAGTCAGGAGGAGGGAGCAGAGAGCAGTCAGGCAGGAGGAGAGAGCAGAGAGCAGTCAGGCAGGAGTAGAGAGCAGAGAGCAGTCAGGCAGGAGTAGAGAGCAGAGAGCAGTCAGGCAGGAGTAGAGAGCAGAGAGCAGTCAGGCAGGAGTAGAGAGCAGAGAGCAGTCAGGCAGGAGTAGAGAGCAGAGAGCAGTCAGGCAGGAGTAGAGAGCAGAGAGCAGTCAGGCAGGAGGAGAGAGCAGAGAGTACTCAGGAGGAGGGAGCAGAGAGCAGTCAGGCAGGAGGAGAGAGCAGAGAGCAGTCAGGCAGGAGGAGAGAGCAGAGAGCAGTCAGGCAGGAGGAGGGAGCAGAAAGCAGGCAGGAGGACGGAGCAGAGAACAGGAAGGCAGGAGGAGAGAGCAGAGAGCAGTCATGCAGGAGGACAGAGCAGAGAGCACTCAGGAGGAGGGAGCAGAGAGCAGTCAGGCAGGAGGGAGCAGAAAGCAGTCAGGCAGGAGGACAGAGCAGAGAGTACTCAGGAGGAGGGAGCAGAGAGTACTCAGGAGGAGGGAGCAGAGAGCAGTCAGGCAGGAGGGAGCAGAAAGCAGGCAGGACGGAGCAGTCAGTAGTCAGGCAGGAGGACGGAGCAGAGAGCAGTCAGGCAGGAGGAGAGAGCAGTCAGCAGTCAGGCAGGAGGAGAGAGCAGAGAGTACTCAGGAGGAGGGAGCAGAGAGCAGTCAGGCAGGAGGAGAGCAGAGAGCAGTCAGGCAGGAGGAGAGAGCAGAGAGTAGTCAGGCAGGAGGAGAGAGCAGAGAGTAGTCAGGCAGGAGGAGAGAGCAGAGAGTAGTCAGGCAGGAGGAGAGAGCAGAGAGTAGTCAGGCAGGAGGAGAGAGCAGAGAGTAGTCAGGCAGGAGGAGGGAGCAGAGAGCACTCAGGAGGAGGGAGCAGAGAGCACTCAGGAGGAGGGAGCAGAGAGCACTCAGGAGGAGGGAGCAGAGAGCACTCAGGAGGAGGGAGCAGAGAGCACTCAGGAGGAGGGAGCAGAGAGCAGGCAGGAGGACGGAGCAGAGAACAGGAAGGCAGGAGGAGAGAGCAGAGAACAGTCTTGCAGGAGGAGAGAGCAGAAAGCAGTCAGGCAGGAGGAGCAGAAAGCAGGCAGGAAGGAGCAGTCAGTAGTCAGGCAGGAGGACGGAGCAGAGAGTAGTCAGTAGGAGGGAGCAGAGAGCAGTCAGGCAGGAGGAGAGAGCAGAGAGCAGTCAGGAGGAGGGAGCAGAGAGCAGTCAGGAAGAGGGAGCAGAGCAGTCAGGAGGAGGGAGCAGAGAGCAGTCTTGCAGGAGGAGTGAGCAGAGAACAGTCTTGCAGGAGGAGAGAGCAGAGAGTAGTCAGGAGGAGGGAGCAGAAAGCAGTCAGGCAGGAGGAGGGAGCAGAAAGCAGGCAGGACTGAGCAGTCAGTAGTCAGGCAGGAGGACGGAGCAGAGAGTAGTCAGGAGGAGGGAGCAGAGAGCAGTCAGGCAGGAGGAGAGAGCAGAGAGCAGTCATGCAGGAGGAGAGAGCAGAGAGTACTCAGGAGGAGGGAGCAGAGAGCAGTCAGGCAGGAGGAGGGAGCAGAAAGCAGGCAGGACGGAGCAGTCAGTAGTCAGGCAGGAGGAGGGAGCAGAGAGCAGTCAGGCAGGAGGAGAGAGCAGAGAGCAGTCAGGCAGGAGGAGAGAGCAGAGAGTAGTCAGGCAGGAGGAGAGAGCAGAGAGTAGTCAGGCAGGAGGAGAGAGCAGAGAGTAGTCAGGCAGGAGGAGAGAGCAGAGAGTAGTCAGGCAGGAGGAGAGAGCAGAGAGTAGTCAGGCAGGAGGAGAGAGCAGAGAGTAGTCAGGCAGGAGGAGAGAGCAGAGAGTAGTCAGGCAGGAGGAGAGAGCAGAGAGTAGTCAGGCAGGAGGAGAGAGCAGAGAGTAGTCAGGCAGGAGGAGAGAGCAGAGAGTAGTCAGGCAGGAGGAGAGAGCAGAGAGTAGTCAGGCAGGAGGAGAGAGCAGAGAGTAGTCAGGCAGGAGGAGAGAGCAGAGAGCAGTCAGGAGGAGGGAGCAGAGAGCACTCAGGAGGAGGGAGCAGAGAGCACTCAGGAGGAGGGAGCAGAGAGCACTCAGGAGGAGGGAGCAGAGAGCACTCAGGCAGGAGGAGGGAGCAGAAAGCAGGCAGGAGGACGGAGCAGAGAACAGGAAGGCAGGAGGAGAGAGCAGAGAACAGTCTTGCAGGAGGAGAGAGCAGAAAGCAGTCAGGCAGGAGGAGCAGAAAGCAGGCAGGAAGGAGCAGTCAGTAGTCAGGCAGGAGGACGGAGCAGAGAGTAGTCAGGAGGAGGGAGCAGAGAGCAGTCAGGCAGGAGGAGAGAGCAGAGAGCAGTCAGGAGGAGGGAGCAGAGAGCAGTCAGGAAGAGGGAGCAGAGCAGTCAGGAGGAGGGAGCAGAGAGCAGTCAGGCAGGAGGAGGGAGCAGAAAGCAGGCAGGACGGAGCAGTCAGTAGTCAGGCAGGAGGACGGAGCAGAGAGTAGTCAGGAGGAGGGAGCAGAGAGCAGTCAGGCAGGAGGAGGGAGCAGAGAGCAGTCAGGAGGAGGGAGCAGAGAGCAGTCAGGCAGGAGGAGGGAGCAGAGAGCAGTCAGGCAGGAGGAGGGAGCAGAAAGCAGGCAGGAGGACGGAACAGAGAGCAGTCAGGCAGAAGGCACAACCCTTCTTCTGCTCACTAAGGCTCCACTCCATTTCTGCAATGAGTCCTATGAAGAGGAGGCAAGTTTGTGCAATGTATCTACACAATGTGCATATATGTCTATGTATGTGTATTATGTATAAGTGTAATAATTGAGTATATAGGCATTTTTTTAAAGTGTGATGTGTACGTATAAATTTGTGTAAGATATGTGTGTATACCAATGTGTGCATGTGTGTGATATGGTGGTATAGCAGTACTGTTTATGTGCATGTTACAATGGTATGATGCTTAGATCAGCCCCAGGGGTGCAGCCTAAGGCAGACATCCCGCTGGGGCATTATTCAGTGGTGCAGCATCAGGCAGACATCCCACTGGGACATTCAGTGGTGCAGCCTCAGGCAGACATCCAACTGGGGCATTATTCAGTGGTGCTGTCTCAGGCAGACATCCAACTGGGGCATTATTCAGTGGTGCTGTCTCAGGCAGACATCCAACTGGGGCATTATTCAGTGGTGCAGCATCAGGCAGACATCCCACTGGGACATTCAGTGGTGCAGCATCAGGCAGACATCCAACTGGGACATTCAGTGGTGCAGCATCAGGCAGACATCCAACTGGGGCATTATTCAGTGGTGCTGTCTCAGGCAGACATCCAACTGGGGCATTATTCGGTGGTGCAGCCTCATGTAGAAATCCCACTGGGACATTCAGTGGTGCAGGCTCAGGTTTGGGGCTGGTAAGTAATCAGATGTCAGCATAGAGGGAGACGTATTGAATCACTCATTGTATCAGGGCATTTGCTGGCTAGGGGTCTGCACTCAGGACCCCCTTTAATACTCTGAGTGCTGGGTGCCCGCCGCCCGGGGGCTTCTCACACTCAGATCTAAGCTGTAAGAGCCGCACATCTTCTCGTGGGTTGTGGGAGATGTGATTGTCCCGGGTCACACCTCTGTGCCGCTGGACGTTACACCCTCCACAATGCTATACAGCAGCTAGATACAAGACCATGCATGGAGAGCGGACAGCAGGGTGAATGCAGCTCTGGAGGCGCAGGAGCATTAGACATGATGGAAAATACGGAGATACCCCATAATAAAAAAGCAGAGGTGGTCATAACGGCAGACACCCGGGACACCAATACGGAAAGTAACCCTTACCTTTGTGCCATTGTAGAAGTCGTCCATGCAGGTAGCATTCATGAAGGTCTGATGGAAGTGGGTGCTGGTGTCTATTCCACCAGGGATGACCAGTTTTCCAGTGGCATCAATGACTTTCGCCCCTCCAGGTATCATCAGCTCCCGTCCCACCTGCTGGATGATGCCATTCTCAATGTACACGTCGGCTTCTTGGGTGCAGTCATCGTTCACCACCTTACCCCCTTTAATGAGGATCCGAACACTGGTCGCATTGGCATGCATGGCTCTGGAGGAGAAAAAAATAGACAAAGCTTTAGATGGATCTATGATAATCCAGTTATGCAACATAGGTAGCTAATGCAGGGTTCTCAGCAGCACAAAGTATTTCAGGAGATGAATGTTCTGCTTGTATGCCAGGCAGTGACCACTCCACTTTTGGAAGGCCAAAACCCGATCTTCTAAGATTTTCTGTTGGCAGTGAATTATTGTTACCTGAATTAATTAGCATCAAAACGAGACTAACTTCTATTCATGGTACCATATATCAGACAAGAGCATGAGGTCTACAGGAAGGACGAAGGGATGCACAGAGCTCTGTCTAAAATATCTCTGTCATGACCCAGAGTTTCCTCAGACAACCCAGGAAAAAAAGACAACTCTGAAATATACAAGTAAAATCCAAAAAAGAGGAGTCTAGGAACATGCAAGACCCAGGAACTAAGCCAATAGTAAGCACTGCATGATTCTACTGAACAAAAGTCTTGTTCACTTCACCAAGAAAGCACAATTTACAAATAACAGAGAAGCCACACCCTGTCCACAAGGCACCAGAGAAGCCACACCCCGTCCACAAGGCACCAGAGAAGCCACACCCCGTCCACAAGGCACCAGAGAAGCCACACCCCGTCCACAAGGCACCAGAGAAGCCACACCCCATCCACAAGGCACCATAAAAGCCACACCCCATCCACAAGGCACCAGAGAAGCCACACCCCATCCACAAGGCACCAGAGAAGCCACACCCCATCCACAAGGCACCAGAGAAGCCACACCCCATCCACAAGGCACCAGAGAAGCCACACCCCATCCACAAGGCACCAGAGAAGCCACACCCCATCCACAAGGCACCAGAAAAGCCACACCCCATCCACAAGGCACCAGAAAAGCCACACCCCATCCACAAGGCACCAGAGAAGCCATACCCCATCCACAAGGCACCAGAGAAGCCACACCCCGTCCACAAGGCACCAGAGAAGCCACACCCCATCCACAAGGCACCATAAAAGCCACACCCCATCCACAAGGCACCAGAGAAGCCACACCCCATCCACAAGGCACCAGAGAAGCCACACCCCATCCACAAGGCACCAGAGAAGCCACACCCCATCCACAAGGCACCAGAGAAGCCACACCCCATCCACAAGGCACCAGAGAAGCCACACCCCATCCACAAGGCACCAGAGAAGCCACACCCCATCCACAAGGCACCAGAAAAGCCACACCCCATCCACAAGGCACCAGAGAAGCCACACCCTATCTACAAGGCATCAGAAAAGCCACACCCCATCCACAAGGCACCATAAAAGCCACACCCCATCCACAAGGCACCAGAGATGCCACACCCCATCCACAAGGCACCAGAGAAGTCACACCCCATCCACAAGGCACCAGAGAAGTCACATCCCGTCTAGAAGGCACCAGAAAAGACACACCTCGTCCACAAGGTACCAGAAAAGCCATACCCCGTCTACAAGGCACCATAAAAGCCACACCTCGTCCAAGAGGTGCCAGAGAAGCCACACCTAGTCTAAAAGGCACCAGAGAAGCGACATTTCATCCATAAAGCACCAAAGAAGCCACACGAGAAGCCACAGCTCGTCCACAAAGCACCAGAGAAGTGACACCTGGTCCTGAAGGCGCAGGGAAGCAACACTTCATCCAGAAGGTGCCACAGAAGCGACAACAAATCCAGAGCACTCCCAGGCCTCAGAGTACCTAAAATAGTTTTAAATCTGCAACCCTATAGGTGTGCCCATGATCAGGAAGAGCAGCATTTTTAGAAGCACAGTGGATGTAATTTATAGAAGTTCCATGCCCAATGTGCTTTTATTTAACGCTGTATAAACTCACCCGCGGCGCGGTTTACGAACGGCAGCATGCTAATTATTGCAGCGGAGACAGTTTCACCCATAGCCATTCATTAGATGCTGTGCGCATATAATGCCGCGTTATACCATAATGAACACACATTCTCTATGTATATACACACACACTCTTTTACTCATCTTTGAATTTTGTGTTTTATTGTGTTGTACCCCTCTTTTTCTAATGTAGGGGCCATTATGGTGTCAAGTTATATTGAGATGACGTGGGGGCACCATACCGCACATATGATGGTGTCAAACTCAGATGGGGTGACTGACAGGGACATATAGAGAATTGATAGTCCCCACAACCATAATATATGTACCATTTATTCCATGGCGCTTTACATGTGAAAAGGGATGTACATAATAAAAACAATACAATAATCTTAAACAATAAAAGCCACGACTGGTCCAGGAGGAGAGAGGACCCTGCCCGCGAGGGCTCACAATCTACAAGGGATGGGTGAGGATAGAGTAGATGAGGGCAGAGCTGGTCGTGCAGCGGTTTGGTGGATCGGTGGTTACTGCAGGTTGTTGGCTTCTCAGATGAGGTCGGTCTTCATGTTCCTTTTGAAGGTTTCCACGGTAGGCGAGAGTCTGATACGTTGAGGTAGAGAGTTCCAGAGTGGGGGGAAGCGCGGGAGAAATCTTGTATGCGATTGTGGGAAGAGGAGGTCGCATGCCAGTAAGCACCAAGAGACGAGGTCACAGATGTATGGAGGACACAGGTTGTGGATGGCTTTCCATGCCATGGTTAGGGTTTTGATCTGGAGTCTCTGGGTAACGGGATATATTATATACATATGTATATATATATAAAATTGAATGTATGTGTGTATCACCAACCAATCACGAAGCATCTTTCCTTTCACCAGAGCTGTTTCAAAGAAGCTGAGCTGTGATTGGTTGCTATGAGCAACAGTTTTCCAGGTCCACAACACCTCAGCAGAAACTGACATAGTGGAAGAAATCTAGCATCCCCGGGAACATAAGCTCCCAGCCATCGTCTGCCCCCCAGAAAAAAGAGTAGAGAGCACAGGACAGAAATGAATCCCCCCCCCTGCCATTATCCCCATCACACATCCTCCATCCCATAGGCACATCTTCCCTCTTAAAGGGATCATTGGTATGGAAATTAGGGCAAATCCACTCTGCGCTCTGATTCTCACCACAGGCTGACGGGATGATGTGGGATATTAGTGGTAGTAGTCCGGTGGCTCTGGCTGACGGGATGATGTGGGATATTAGTGGTAGTAGTCCGGTGGCTCTGGCTGACAGGATGATGTGGGATATTAGGGGTAGTAGTCCGGTGGCTCTGGCTGACGGGATGATGTGGGA
Organism: Dendrobates tinctorius; assembly: GCF_039654945.1. NCBI lineage: Eukaryota > Metazoa > Chordata > Amphibia > Anura > Dendrobatidae > Dendrobates > Dendrobates tinctorius. The sequence goes on along the minus strand of NW_027361998.1, from coordinate 16,123,826 downwards.
TATTAGTGGTAGTAGTCCGGTGGCTCTGGCTGACGGGATGATGTGGGATATTAGGGGTAGTAGTCCAGTAGCTCTGGCTGACGGGATGATGTGGGATATTAGGGGTAGTAGTCCGGTGGCTCTGGCTGATGGGATGATGTGGGATATTATGGGTAGTAGTCCGGTAGCTCTGGCTGATGGGATGATGTGGGATATTAGGGGTAGTAGTCCGGTGGCTCTGGCTGACGGGATGATGTGGGATATTAGTGGTAGTAGTCCGGTGGCTCTGACTGACGGGATGATGTGGGATATTAGGGGTAGTAGTCCGGTGGCTCTGGCTGATGGGATGATGTGGGATATTAGGGGTAGTAGTCCGGTAGCTCTGGCTGATGGGATGATGTGGGATATTAGGGGTAGTAGTCCGGTGGCTCTGGCTGACGGGATGATGTGGGATATTAGGGGTAGTAGTCCGGTGGCTCTGGCTGACGGGATGATGTGGGATATTAGGGGTAGTAGTCCGGTGGCTCTGGCTGATGGGATGATGTGGGATATTATGGGTAGTAGTCCGGTAGCTCTGGCTGATGGGATGATGTGGGATATTAGGGGTAGTAGTCCGGTGGCTCTGACTGACGGGAGGATGTGGGATATTAGTGGTAGTAGTCCGGTGGCTCTGGCTGATGGGATGATGTGGGATATTAGGGGTAGTAGTCCGGTGGCTCTGGCTGATGGGATGATGTGGGATATTAGTGGTAGTAGTCCGGTGGCTCTGGCTGACGGGATGATGTGGGATATTAGGGGTAGTAGTCCAATGGCTCTGGCTGACGGGATGATGTGAGATATTAGGGGTAGTAGTCCGGTGGCTCTGATGGGATGATGTGGGATATTAGGGGTAGTAGTCCAATGGCTCTGGCTGACGGGATGATGTGGGATATTACGGGTAGTAGTCCGGTGGCTCTGGCTGACAGGATGATGTGGGATATTAGGGGTAGTAGTCCAGTAGCTCTGGCTGACGGGATGATGTGGGATATTAGGGGTAGTAGTCCGGTGGCTCTGGCTGATGGGATGATGTGGGATATTATGGGTAGTAGTCCGGTAGCTCTGGCTGATGGGATGATGTGGGATATTAGGGGTAGTAGTCCGGTGGCTCTGACTGACGGGAGGATGTGGGATATTAGTGGTAGTAGTCCGGTGGCTCTGGCTGACGGGATGATGTGGGATATTAGGGGTAGTAGTCCAATGGCTCTGGCTGACGGGATGATGTGAGATATTAGGGGTAGTAGTCCGGTGGCTCTGATGGGATGATGTGGGATATTAGGGGTAGTAGTCCAATGGCTCTGGCTGACGGGATGATGTGGGATATTACGGGTAGTAGTCCGGTGGCTCTGGCTGACAGGATGATGTGGGATATTAGGGGTAGTAGTCCAGTAGCTCTGGCTGACGGGATGATGTGGGATATTAGGGGTAGTAGTCCGGTGGCTCTGGCTGATGGGATGATGTGGGATATTATGGGTAGTAGTCCGGTAGCTCTGGCTGATGGGATGATGTGGGATATTAGGGGTAGTAGTCCGGTGGCTCTGACTGACGGGAGGATGTGGGATATTAGTGGTAGTAGTCCGGTGGCTCTGGCTGACGGGATGATGTGGGATATTAGGGGTAGTAGTCCAATGGCTCTGGCTGACGGGATGATGTGAGATATTAGGGGTAGTAGTCCGGTGGCTCTGATGGGATGATGTGGGATATTAGGGGTAGTAGTCCAATGGCTCTGGCTGACGGGATGATGTGGGATATTACGGGTAGTAGTCCGGTGGCTCTGGCTGACAGGATGATGTGGGATATTAGGGGTAGTAGTCCAGTAGCTCTGGCTGACGGGATGATGTGGGATATTAGGGGTAGTAGTCCGGTGGCTCTGGCTGATGGGATGATGTGGGATATTATGGGTAGTAGTCCGGTAGCTCTGGCTGATGGGATGATGTGGGATATTAGGGGTAGTAGTCCGGTGGCTCTGGCTGACGGGATGATGTGGGATATTAGGGGTAGTAGTCCGGTGGCTCTGGCTGATGGGATGATGTGGGATATTAGGGGTAGTAGTCCGGTAGCTCTGGCTGATGGGATGATGTGGGATATTAGGGGTAGTAGTCCGGTGGCTCTGGCTGACGGGATGATGTGGGATATTAGGGGTAGTAGTCCGGTGGCTCTGGCTGATGGGAGGATGTGGGATATTAGTGGTAGTAGTCCGGTGGCTCTGGCTGATGGGATGATGTGGGATATTAGGGGTAGTAGTCCGGTGGCTCTGGCTGATGGGATGATGTGGGATATTAGGGGTAGTAGTCCGGTGGCTCTGGCTGATGGGATGATGTGGGATATTAGTGGTAGTAGTCCGGTGGCTCTGGCTGACGGGATGATGTGGGATATTAGGGGTAGTAGTCCAATGGCTCTGGCTGACGGGATGATGTGAGATATTAGGGGTAGTAGTCCGGTGGCTCTGATGGGATGATGTGGGATATTAGGGGTAGTAGTCCGGTGGCTCTGGCTGACGGGATGATGTGGGATATTACGGGTAGTAGTCCGGTGGCTCTGGCTGATGGGATGATGTGGGATATTAGTGGTAGTAGTCCGGTGGCTCTGGCTGACGGGATGATGTGGGATATTAGGGGTAGTAGTCCAGTAGCTCTGGCTGATGGGATGATGGGGGATATTAGGGGTAGTAGTCCGGTGGCTCTGGCTGACGGGATGATGTGGGATATTAGGGGTAGTAGTCCGGTGGCTCTGACTGACAGGATGATGTGGGATATTAGGGGTAGTAGTCCGGTGGCTCTGGCTGATGGGATGATGTGGGATATTAGGGGTTGTAGTCCGGTGGCTCTGGCTGACGGGATGATGTGGGATATTAGTGGTAGTAGTCCGGTGGCTCAGATGGGATGATGTGGGATATTAGGGGTAGTAGTCCGGTGGCTCTGGCTGACGGGATGATGTGGGATATTAGGGGTAGTAGTCCGGTGGCTCTGGCTGACGGGATGATGTGGGATATTAGTGGTAGTAGTCCGGTGGCTCTGGCTGACAGGATGATGTGGGATATTAGGGGGAGTAGTCCGGTGGCTCTGGCTGACGGGATGATGTGGGATATTAGTGGTAGTAGTCCGGTGGCTCTGGCTGACGGGATGATGTGGGATATTAGGGGTAGTAGTCCAGTAGCTCTGGCTGATGGGATGATGTGGGATATTAGGGGTAGTAGTCCAGTAGCTCTGGCTGATGGGATGAAGGGGGATATTAAGGGTAGTAGTCCGGTTGCTCTGGCTGACGGGATGATGTGGGATATTAGGGGTAGTAGTCCGGTGGCTCTGGCTGATGGGATGATGTGGGATATTAGGGGTAGTAGTCCGGTAGCTCTGGCTGATGGGATGATGTGGGATATTAGGGGTAGTAGTCCGGTGGCTCTGGCTGACGGGATGATGTGGGATATTAGGGGTAGTAGTCCGGTGGCTCTGGCTGATGGGATGATGTGGGATATTAGGGGTAGTAGTCCGGTGACTCTGGCTGACGGGATGATGTGGGATATTAGTGGTAGTAGTCCAATGGCTCTGGCTGACGGGATGATGTGGGATATTAGGGGTAGTAGTCCGGTAGCTCTGGCTGACGGGATGATGTGGGATATTAGGGGTAGTAGTCCGGTGGCTCTGGCTGACGGGATGATGAGGGATATTAGTGGTAGTAGTCCGGTGGCTCTGACGGGATGATGTGGGATATTAGGGGTAGTAGTCCGGTAGCTCTGGCTGACGGGATGATGTGGGATATTAGGGGTAGTAGTCCGGTGGCTCTGGCTGATGGGATGATGTGGGATATTAGTGGTAGTAGTCCGGTGGCTCTGACGGGATGATGTGGGATATTAGGGGTAGTAGTCCGGTGGCTCTGGCTGACGGGATGATGTGGGATATTAGGGGTAGTAGTCGGTGGCTCTGGCTGACGGGATGATGTGGGATATTAGGGGTAGTAGTCCTGTGGCTCTGGATGACGTGATGATGTGGGATATTAGGGGTAGTAGTCCGGTGGCTCTGGCTGATGTGGGATATTATAGTGAATGTGGTTATGCGGAGTGGGCGGGGTTATACACATTATAAACACATACACAGTTAGGTCCATATATATTTGGACAGAGACAACATTTTTCTAATTTTGGTTCTAGACATTACCACAATGAATTTTAAACAAAACAATTCAGATGCAGTTGAAGTTCAGACTTTCAGCTTTCATTTGAGGGTCTCCACATTAACATTGGATGGATGGTTTAGGAGTTTCAGCTCCGTAACATGTGCCACCCTGTTTTTAAAGGGACCAAAAGTAATTGGACAACTGACTCCAAGGCTATTTCATGGACAGGTGTGGGCAATCCCTTCGTTATGTCATTCTCAATTAAGCAGATAAAAGGCCTGGAGTTGATCTGAGGTGTGGTGCTTGCATTTGGAAGGTTTTGCTGTGAAGGAAACATTTGGTCAAAGGAGCTCTCCATGCAGGTGAAACAAGCCATCCTTATGCTGCAAAAACAGAAAAAACCCATCCGAGAAATTGCTACAACATTAGGAGTGGCAAAATCTACAGTTTGGTACATCCTGAGAAAGAAAGAAAGCACTGGTGAACTCATCAATGCAAAAAGACCTGGGCGCCCACGGAAGACAACAGTGGTGGATGATCGCAGAATAGTCTCCATGGTGAAGAGAAACCCCTTCACAACAGCCAACCAAGTGACCAACACTCTCCAGGAGGCAGGCGTATCAATATCCAAATCTACCATAAAGAGAAGACTGCATGAAAGTAAATACAGAGGGTTCACTGCACGGTGCAAGCCACTCATAAGCATCAAGAATCAAAAGGCCAGACTGGACTTTGCTAAAAAAACATCTAAAAAAAGCAAGTACAGTTCTGGAAGAACATTCTTTGGACAGATGAAACCAAGATCAACCTCTACCAGAATGATGTAAAGAGAAAAGTATGGTGAAGGCGTGGTACAGCTCATGATCCAAAGCATACCACATCATCTGTAAAACACGGCGGAGGCAGAGTGATGGCTTGGGCATGCATGGCTGCCAGTGGCACTGGGTCACTAGTGTTTATTGATGATGTGACACAGGACAGAAGCAGCCGAATGAATTCTGAGGTCTTCAGAGCCATACTGTGTGCTCAGATCCAGCCAAATGCAGCCAAACTGATTGGTCGTCGTTTCATGCTACAGATGGTCAATGACCCAAAACATAAAGCCAAAGCAACCCAGGAGTTTATTCAAGCAAAGAAGTGGAATATTCTTGATTGGCCAAGTCAGTCACATGATCTCAACCCAATTGAGCATGCATTTCACTTGGTAAAGACTAAACTTCAGACAGAAAGTCCCACAAACAAACAGCAACTGAAAACCACCGCAGTGAAGGCCTGGCAGAGCATCAAAAAGGAGGAGACACAGCGTCTGGTGATGGCCATGAGTTCAAGACTTCAGGCAGTCATTGCCAACAAAGGGTTTTCAACCAAGTACTAGAAATGAACATTTTATTTACTCTGTCCAATTACTTTTGGTCCCTTTAAAAACAGGGTGGCACATGTTAAGGAGCTGAAACTCCTAAACCCTTCACACAATGTTATTGTGGAAACCCTCAAATGAAAGCTGAAAGTCTGAACTTCAACTGCATCTGAATTGTTTTGTTTAAAATTCATTCTGAGTTGGCGTCCTTGCAGTCTACAACCCTTCAAGGCTTCAAGTGGAATGTCCCACTGCAGAAAACAGTGTGAACAGGGCCTAACTGGACACCAAATAAGAAGACATCAATTTTGTACTACATGAATGTCAATGAATGAACCTGGTACAGCAGCAGATGAGTTTGTCCTCTAAACGACCGAACAAATGAGAAATCGCTCGCAGGTCGGCAGCGAGCCCTGACTACACCAACAAAATCCATAAAGACTTCCAGATAAAGATTCAGCAAACATCCAACTCAGCGGAGGAGGAAGAAACCTCTACACATGGATTCCCCGCAGAGTCCTGCAGCCACGTGAACGACGGCAGAGGAGGGAAAGCTCGTCTGGATGTGACAGGAACAGATGACATGAAGGACCTCCGCATCTGACAGTGACAGGTCGTTACGCATCAGGAAGATTCCTGTACTCCATAGAGATTCTCCTTCCTATAAACACAACGTATATGACATAACAGACAGACCAGCACCACAGAAGATGATTTGCACGGAGGACGCCTGCGGCAGGCCGAATAGCCCCATCACTGACAGTCTGATCAAATATGACAACACTAACAGTCACTGCTCTGACTGTAAACTACTCGGACATCTCCCCATTGTATCCATCACTGCTCTGACTGTAAAGGACTCGGACATCTCCCTATTATATCCATCACTGCTCTGACTGTAAAGGACTCGGACACCTCCCCATTGTATCTATCACTGCTCTGACTGTAAAGGACTCGGACATCTCCCCATTGTATCTATCACTGCTCTGACTGTAAAGGACTCGGACATCTCCCCATTGTATCTATCACTGCTCTGACTGTAAAGGACTCGGACACCTCCCCATTGTATCCATCACTGCTCTGACTGTACCCGGACATCTCCCCATTGTATCCATCACTGCTCTGACTGTAAAGGACTCGGACATCTCCCCATTGTATCCATCACTGCTCTGACTGTAAAGGACTCGGACATCTCCCCATTGTATCCATCACTGCTCTGACTGTAAAGGACTCGGACATCTCCCCATTGTATCCATCACTGCTCTGACTGTAAAGGACTCGGACATCTCCCTATTATATCCATCACTGCTCTGACTGTAAAGGACTCGGACACCTCCCCATTGTATCCATCACTGCTCTGACTGTAAAGCACTCGGACATCTCCCCATTGTATCTATCACTGCTCTGACTGTAAAGGACTCGGACATCTCCCCATTGTATCTATCACTGCTCTGACTGTAAAGGACTCGGACACCTCCCCATTGTATCCATCACTGCTCTGACTGTACCCGGACATCTCCCCATTGTATCCATCACTGCTCTGACTGTAAAGGACTCGGACATCTCCCCATTGTATCCATCACTGCTCTGACTGTAAAGGACTCGGACATCTCCCCATTGTATCCATCACTGCTCTGACTGTAAAGGACTCGGACATCTCCCCATTGTATCCATCACTCCTCTTACTGTAAAGTACTCGGACATCTCCCCATTGTATCCATCACTGCTCTGACTGTAAAGGAATCGGACATCTCCCCATTGTATCCATCACTCCTCTGACTGTAAAGGAATCGGACATCTTCCCATTCTATCCATCACTGCTCTGACTGTAAAGGACTCGGACATCTCCCCATTGTATCCATCACTCCTCTTACTGTAAAGTACTCGGACATCTCCCCATTGTATCCATCACTGCTCTGACTGTAAAGGACTCGGACATCTTCCCATTCTATCCATCACTGCTCTGACTGTAAAGGAATCGGACATCTTCCCATTCTATCCATCACTGCTCTGACTGTAAAGGACTCGGACATCTCCCCATTGTATCCATCACTCCTCTTACTGTAAAGTACTCGGACATCTCCCCATTGTATCCATCACTGCTCTGACTGTAAAGGACTCGGACATCTCCCCATTGTATCCATCACTGCTCTGACTGTAAAGGAATCGGACATCTTCCCATTCTATCCATCACTGCTCTGACTGTAAAGGACTCGGACATCTCCCCATTGTATCCATCACTCCTCTTACTGTAAAGTACTCGGACATCTCCCCATTGTATCCATCACTGCTCTGACTGTAAAGGACTCGGACATCTCCCCATTGTATCCATCATTGCTCTGACTGTAAAGGACTCGGACATCTCCCCATTGTATCCATCACTGCTCTGACTGTAAAGCACTCGGACATCTTCCCATTGTATCCATCCCTGCTCTGACTGTAAAGCACTCGGACATCTCCCCATTGTATCCATCATTGCTCTGACTGTAAAGGACTCGGACATCTCCCCATTGTATCCATCCCTGCTCTGACTGTAAAGCACTCGGACATCTTCCCATTGTATCCATCCCTGCTCTGACTGTAAAGCACTCGGACATTTTCCCATTGTATCCATCCGTGCTCTGACTGTAAAGGACTCGGACATCTCCCCATTGTATCCATCACTGCTCTGACTGTAAAGGACTCGGACATCTCCCCATTGTATCCATCACTGCTCTGACTGTAAACTACTCGGACATCTCCCCATTGTATCCATCACTGCTCTGACTGTAAAGGACTCGGACATCTCCCTATTATATCCATCACTGCTCTGACTGTAAAGGACTCGGACATCTCCCCATTGTATCTATCACTGCTCTGACTGTAAAGGACTCGGACATCTCCCCATTGTATCTATCACTGCTCTGACTGTAAAGGACTCGGACACCTCCCCATTGTATCCATCACTGCTCTGACTGTACCCGGACATCTCCCCATTGTATCCATCACTGCTCTGACTGTAAAGGAATCGGACATCTCCCCATTGTATCCATCACTGCTCTGACTGTAAAGGACTCGGACATCTCCCCATTGTATCCATCACTCCTCTGACTGTAAAGGACTCGGACATCTCCCCATTGTATCCATCACTGCTCTGACTGTAAAGCACTCGGACACCTCCCCATTGTATCCATCACTGCTCTGACTGTACCCGGACATCTCCCCATTGTATCTATCACTGCTCTGACTGTAAAGGAATCGGACATCTCCCCATTGTATCCATCACTGCTCTGACTGTAAAGGACTCGGACATCTCCCCATTGTATCCATCACTCCTCTGACTGTAAAGGAATCGGACATCTTCCCATTCTATCCATCACTGCTCTGACTGTAAAGGACTCGGACATCTCCCCATTGTATCCATCACTCCTCTTACTGTAAAGTACTCGGACATCTCCCCATTGTATCCATCACTGCTCTGACTGTAAAGGAATCGGACATCTCCCCATTGTATCCATCACTCCTCTGACTGTAAAGGAATCGGACATCTTCCCATTCTATCCATCACTGCTCTGACTGTAAAGGACTCGGACATCTCCCCATTGTATCCATCACTCCTCTTACTGTAAAGGACTCGGACATCTCCCCATTGTATCCATCACTGCTCTGACTGTAAAGTACTCGGACATCTCCCCATTGTATCCATCACTCCTCTGACTGTAAAGGACTCGGACATCTCCCCATTGTATCCATCACTGCTCTGACTGTAAAGGACTCGGACATCTCCCCATTGTATCCATCACTCCTCTGACTGAAAAGGACTCGGACATCTCGCAATTGTATCCATCACTGCTCTGACTGTAAAGTACTCGGACATCTCCTCATTGTATCCATCACTGCTCTGACTGTAAACTACTCGGACATCTCCCCATTGTATCCATCACTCCTCTGACTGTAAAGGACTCGGACATCTCCCCATTGTATCCATCACTGCTCTGACTGTAAAGGACTCGGACATCTCCCCATTGTATCCATCACTGCTCCGACTGTAAAGCACTCGGACATCTTCCCATTGTATCCATCCCTGCTCTGACTGTAAAGCACTCGGACATCTCCCCATTGTATCCATCCCTGCTCTGACTGTAAAGGACTCGGACATCTCCCCATTCTATCCATCACTCCTCTGACTGTAAAGGATTCGGACATCTCCCCATTGTATCCATCACTGCTCTGACTGTAAAGGACTCGGACATCTCCCCATTGTATCCATCACTGCTCTGACTGTAAAGCACTTGGACATCTTCCCATTGTATCCATCCCTGCTCTGACTGTAAAGCACTCGGACATCTTCCCATTGTATCCATCCCTGCTCTGACTGTAAAGCACTCGGACATCTCCCCATTGTATCCATCCCTGCTCTGACTGTAAAGGACTCGGACATCTCCCCATTGTATCCATCACTGCTCTGACTGTAAAGCACTCGGACATCTTCCCATTGTATCCATCCCTGCTCTGACTGTAAAGCACTCGGACATCTTCCCATTGTATCCATCCCTGCTCTGACTGTAAAGCACTCGGACATCTCCCCATTGTATCCATCCCTGCTCTGACTGTAAAGCACTCGGACATCTCCCCATTGTATCCATCCCTGCTCTGACTGTAAAGGACTCGGACATCCTCCCATTGTATCCATCCCTGCTCTGACTGTAAAGCACTCGGACATCTTCCCATTGTATCCATCCCTGCTCTGACTGTAAAGCACTCGGACATCTTCCCATTGTATCCATCCCTGCTCTGACTGTAAAGCACTCGGACATCTCCCCATTGTATCCATCTCTGCTCTGACTGTAAAGGACTCGGACATCTCCCCATTGTATCCATCACTCCTCTGACTGTAAAGGACTCGGACATCTCCCCATTGTATCCATCCCTGCTCTGACTGTAAAGCACTCGGACATTTTCCCATTGTATCCATCCGTGCTCTGACTGTAAAGGACTCGGACATCCTCCCATTGTATCCATCCCTGCTCTGACTGTAAAGCACTCGGACATCTTCCCATTGTATCCATCCCTGCTCTGACTGTAAAGCACTCGGACATCTCCCCATTGTATCCATCCCTGCTCTGACTGTAAAGCACTCGGACATCTCCCCATTGTATCCATCACTGCTCTGACTGTAAAGCACTCGGACATCTCCCCATTGTATCCATCACTCCTGACTGTAAAGCACTCGGACATCTCCCCATTGTATCCATCACTCCTCTGACTGTAAAGCACTCGGACATCTCCCCATTGTATCCATCCCTGCTCTGACTGTAAAGCACTCGGACATCTCCCCATTGTATCCATCACCTTAATAATCTCAGAGCTAGGAATATAATTCACTACACTGTAATAATCTCAGAGATGAGAATACAACACACAGCACCGTAATAATCCCAGAGCTAGGAATACAATACACTGTATTGTATTACCATAATTCAAAACAGAACTGTAACAATACAACACACCAGAGTAACTATCCCAGAGCCAGAAATACAACATACAGCACAGTAATAATCTCACCGCATTTCTTTCTCCAGACGGAGTGAGCACCGCCTTGTATCCTCTGGAGATTGAACCTTTCTTTCTCCAGGGTGAGAAAACGCCCCCATGTATTCTCTGGAGATTGAACCTTTCTTTCTCCAGGCTGAAGGAGTATTGTATCTTCTGGAGATTGAACCTTTCTTTCTCCAGGCTGAAGGAGTATTGTATCTTCTGGAGATTGAACCTTTCTTTCTCCAGGCTGAAGGAGTATTGTATCTTCTGGAGATTGAACGTTTCTTTCTCCAGGCTGAGGGAACGCCCCCTTGTATCCTCTGGAGATTGAACCTTTCTTTCTCAAGGCTGAGGGAGTATTGTATCTTCTGGAGATTGAATCTTTCTTTCTCCAGGCTGAGGGAACGCCCCCTTGTATCCTCTGGAGATTTATCCTCTTTTTCCACGCGGAGCGAGTATTGAATCCTTTGGAGATTGAACCTTTCTTTCTCCAGGCGGAGGGAGCGCTCTTTTGAGGGAGTATTACATGAAACATTAAGTTTTTGAATATAATTTTTGTATGGATCATCTCTGTAGTTGTACAACTTAATCATGTCGCCCCTTAGACGCCTCTTCTCAAGGCAGAATAGTGAGTGCAGCTCTGGAGTATAATACAGGAGGTAACTCAGGATCAGTAATGTAATGTATGTACACAGTGACTGCACCAGCAGAATAGTGAGTGCAGCTCTGATGTATAATACAGGAGGTAACTCAGGATTGGTAATGTAATGTATGCTCACAGTGACTGCAACAGCAGAATAGTGAGTGCAGCTCTGGAGTATAATACAGGATGTAACTCGGGATCAGTAATGTAATGTATGTACACAGTGACTGCACCAGCAGAATAGTGAGTGCAGCTCTGGGGTATAATACAGGAGGTAACTCAGGATCAGTAATGTAATGTACGTACACAGTGACTGCACCAGCAGAATAGTGAGTGCAGCTCTGGGGTATAATACAGGAGGTAACTCAGGATCAGTAATGTAATGTATGTACACAGTGACTGCACCAGCAGAATAGTGAGTGCAGCTGTGGGGTATAATACTGGATGTAACTCAGGATCAGTAATGTAATGTATGTACACCGTGACTGCACCAGCAGAATAGTGAGTGCAGCTCTGGAGTATAATACAGGACGTAACTCAGGATCAGTATTGTAATGTATGTACACAGTGACTGCACCAGCAGAATAGTGAGTGCAGCTCTGGAGTATAATACAGGACGTAACTCAGGATCAGTAATGTAATGTATGTACACAGTGACTGCACCAGCAGAATAGCGAGTGCAGCTCTGGGGTATAATGCAGGATGTAACTCAGGATCAGTAATGTAATGTATGTACACAGTGACTGCACCAGCAGAATAGTGAGTGCAGCTCTGGGGTATAATACAGGAGGTAACTCAGGATCAGTAATGTAATGTATGTACACAGTGACTGCACCAGCAGAATAGTGAGTGCAGCTCTGGGGTATAATACAGGAGGTAACTCAGGATCAGTAATGTAATGTATGTACACAGTGACTGCACCAGCAGAATAGTGAGTGCAGCTCTGGGGTATAATACAGGATGTAACTCACCATCAGTAATGTAATGTATGTACACAGTGACTTCACCAGCAGAATAGGGAGTGCAGCTCTGGAGTAGAATACAGGATGTAACCTAGGATCAGTAATGTAATGTATGTACACAGTGACTGCACCAGCAGAATAGTGAGTGCAGCTCTGGAGTATAATACAGGAGGTAACTCAGGATCAGTAATGTATGTACACAGTGACTGCACCAGCAGAATAGTGAGTGCAGCTCTGGGGTATAATACAGGATGTAACCTAGGATCAGTAATGTAATGTATGTACACAGTGACTGCACCAGCAGAATAGTGAGTGCAGCTCTGGAGTATAATACAGGAGGTAACTCAGGATCAGTAATGTATGTACACAGTGACTGCACCAGGAGAATAGTGAGTGCAGCTCTGGGGTATAATACAGGATGTAACTCAGGATCAGTAATGTAATGTATGTACACAGTGACTGCACCAGCAGAATAGTGAGTGCAGCTCTGGAGTATAATACAGGATGTAACTCAGGATCAGTAATGTATGTACACAGTGACTGCACCAGCAGAATAGTGAGTGCAGCTCTGGGGTATAATACAGGATGTAACCTAGGATCAGTAATGTAATGTATGCACACAGTGACTGCACCAGCAGAATAGTGAGTGCAGCTCTGGGGTATAATACAGGAAGTAACTCAGGATCAGCAATGTAATGTATGTACACAGTGACTGCACCAGCAGAATAGTGAGTGCAGCTCTGGAGTATAATACAGGATGTACCTCAGGATCAGTAATGTAATGTATGTACACAGTGACTGCACCAGCAGAATAGTGAGCGCAGCTCTGGAGTATAATACAGGATATAACTCAGGATCAGTAATGTATGTACACAGTGACTGCACCAGCAGAATAGTGAGTGCAGCTCTGGAGTATAATACAGGAGGTAACTCAGGATCAGTAATGTAATGTATGTACACAGTGACTGCACCAGCAGAATAGTGAGTGCAGCTCTGGGGTATAATACAGGATATAACTCAGGATCAGTAATGTATGTACACAGTGACTGCACCAGCAGAATAGTGAGTGCAGCTCTGGAGTATAATACAGGATGTAACCCAGGATCAGTAATGTAATGTCTGTACACAGTGACTGCACCAGCAGAATAGTGAGTGCAGCTCTGGGGTATAATACAGGAGGTAACTCAGGATCAGTAATGTAATGTATGTGCACAGTGACTGCACCAGCAGAATAGTGAGTGCAGCTCTGGGGTATAATACAGGAGGTAACTCAGGATCAGTAATGTAATGTATGTACACAGTGACTGCACCAGCAGAATAGTGAGTGCAGCTCTGGGGTATAATACAGGACGTAACTCAGGATCAGTAATGTAATGTATGTACACAGTGACTGCACCAGCAGAATAGTGAGTGCAGCTCTGGAGTATAATACAGGAGGTAACTCAGGATCAGTAATGTAATGTATGTACACAGTGACTGCACCAGCAGAATAGTGAGTGCAGCTCTGGGGTATAATACAGGATATAACTCAGGATCAGTAATGTAATGTATATACACAGTGACTGCACCAGCAGAATAGTGAGTGCAGCTCTGGGGTATAATACAGGATATAACTCAGGATCAGTAATGTAATGTATGTACACAGTGACTGCACCAGCAGAATAGTGAGTGCAGCTCTGGAGTATAATACAGGAGGTAACTCAGGATCAGTAATGTAATGTATGTGCACAGTGACTGCACCAGCAGAATAGTGAGTGCAGCTCTGGGGTATAATACAGGACGTAACTCAGGATCAGTAATGTAATGTATGTACACAGTGACTGCACCAGCAGAATAGTGAGTGCAGCTCTGGAGTATAATACAGGATGTAACTCAGGATCAGTAATGTAATGTATGTAAACAGTGACTGCACCAGCAGAATAGTGAGTGCAGCTCTGGGGTATAATACAGCAATGGGGGATGTGTAAACAGTCATAGGGGTATGTTGGGTTGGGGATGTAGTTATGGGGGTATGTGGGTGCAGTTATGGGGGGATGCGGTACAGTTATGGGGGGATGAGGTGCAGTTATGGGGGGATGTGGGGCGATGCGGTGCAGTTATGGGGGGATGAGGTGCAGTTATGGGGGGATGCGGTGCAATTATGGGGGGATGCGGTGCAGTTATGGGGGGGATGCGGTGCAGTTATGGGGGGGATGCGGTGCAGTTATGGGGGGATGCGGTGCAGTTATGGGGGGGATGTGGGGCGATGCGGTGCAGTTATGGGGGGATGAGGTGCAGTTATGGGGGGATGCGGTGCAGTTATGGGGGGATGCGGTGCAGTTATGGGGGGATGAGGTGCAGTTATGGGGGGATGTGGTGCAGTTATGGGGGGATGCGGTGCAGTTATGGGGGATGAGGTGCAGTTATGGGGGATGCGGTGCAGTTATGGGGGGATGTGGTGCAGTTGTGGGGGGATGAGGTGCAGTTATGGGGGATGCGGTGCAGTTGTGGGGGGATGAGGTGCAGCTATGGGGGATGCGGTGCAGTTGTGGGGGGATGTGGTGCAGTTATGGGGGATGTGGTGCAGTTATGGGGGGGATGAGGTGCAGTTATGGGGGGATGTGGTGCAGTTATGGGGGATGCGGTGCAGTTGTGGGGGGATGAGGTGCAGCTATGGGGGATGTGGTGCAGTTATGGGGGATGCGGTGCAGTTATGGGGGGATGAGGTGCAGTTATGGGGGATGCGGTGCAGTTGTGGGGGGATGTGGTGCAGTTATGGGGGGATGAGGTGCAGTTATGGGGGATGAGGTGCAGTTATGGGGGGATGTGGTGCAGTTATGGGGGATGCGGTGCAGTTGTGGGGGGATGAGGTGCAGTTATGGGGGGATGTGGTGCAGTTATGGGGGGATGCGGTGCAGTTATGGGGGGATGAGGTGCAGTTATGGGGGGATGAGGTGCAGTTGTGGGGGGATGTGGTGCAGTTATGGGGGGATGAGGTGCAGTTATGGGGGGATGAGGTGCAGTTATGGGGGATGTGGTGCAGTTATGGGGGGATGAGGTGCAGTTATGGGGGATGCGGTGCAGTTATGGGGGGATGAGGTGCAGTTATGGGGGATGTGGTGCAGTTATGGGGGGATGAGGTGCAGTTATGGGGGATGCGGTGCAGTTATGGGGGGATGAGGTGCAGTTATGGGGGATGAGGTGCAGTTATGGGGGGATGTGGTGCAGTTATGGGGGATGCGGTGCAGTTGTGGGGGGATGAGGTGCAGTTATGGGGGGATGTGGTGCAGTTATGGGGGGATGCGGTGCAGTTATGGGGGGATGAGGTGCAGTTATGGGGGGATGAGGTGCAGTTGTGGGGGGATGTGGTGCAGTTATGGGGGATGTGGTGCAGTTATGGGGGGATGAGGTGCAGTTATGGGGGATGTGGTGCAGTTATGGGGGGATGAGGTGCAGTTATGGGGGATGCGGTGCAGTTATGGGGGGATGAGGTGCAGTTATGGGGGATGTGGTGCAGTTATGGGGGGATGAGGTGCAGTTATGGGGGATGCGGTGCAGTTATGGGGGGATGAGGTGCAGTTATGGGGGATGTGGTGCAGTTATGGGGGGATGAGGTGCAGTTATGGGGGATGTGGTGCAGTTATGGGGGGATGAGGTGCAGTTATGGGGGATGCGGTGCAGTTATGGGGGGATGAGGTGCAGTTATGGGGGATGTGGTGCAGTTATGGGGGATGCGGTGCAGTTGTGGGGGGATGAGGTGCAGCTATGGGGGGATGCGGTGCAGTTGTGGGGGGATGAGGTGCAGTTATGGGGGATGTGGTGCAGTTATGGGGGATATATGGAGTGAGGGGTGTATGACTGGTGGTGCAGGTGTCCTTCCGTAGGGCGCCGTTGCGGGGCGCTGTGCCGTGCTGGGCGCCGGGCGGCGGTCACTCACCTGCTCGGGCTCGGGCTGCGGCAGGATGGCTGGGTTGGGCAGTTCTCCGTGCGCCTCTCACAGCAGCTTGCATTACTGGAGACACAGGACGGCGGGATCTCTGCGCCAACTGACATGTAATGCACCAATCAATAAGCGGAGTACGTGACAGCAGGGTAGGCTGTCTGCAAGGGACGCACGTGATTGGTCAGGTTTCGTTGTAGTTTTCTCCCTTTCTCTTCTGTGTATTTTCTTCTTTTCTGAACTCTATGTCCCAGCGTGCATTGCGGCAGGCGGCTGCCAGGAGTGGGAGGTCGCCGTTGTGATCTCTGAAGAAGGATTGCCTGATGGTTACCATGGAGACCGAGTACCTGACAGTCACTGCGGCCTCCCCTCACCCCAGTCTCAGGGGTCTCCCCACCCTGAGGAGGCACATTACACAGGGGCCATAGCCTCCATATATGGCTGAAGTGATGGGACCGCCACGCTCACACAGCCCACGTCCCAACCTTCAGAGGCGGCCCACGTCCCAACCTTCAGAGGCGGCCCACGTCCCAACCTTCAGAGGCGGCCCACGTCCCAACCTTCAGAGGCGGCCCACGTCCGAATCTTCAGAGGCGTCCCACGTCTCAACCTTCAGAGGCGGCCCACGTCCGAATCTTCAGAGGCGTCCCACGTCTCAACCTTCAGAGGCGGTCCACGTCTCAACCTTCAGAGGCGGCCCACGCCCGAATCTTCAGAGGCGGCCCACGTCCCACCCTTCAGAGGCAGCCCACGTCCGAATCTTCAGAGGCGTCCCACGTCTCAACCTTCAGAGGCGGTCCACGTCTCAACCTTCAGAGGCGGCCCACGTCCCAACCTTCAGAGGCAGCCCACGTCCGAATCTTCAGAGGCGTCCCACGTCTCAACCTTCAGAGGCGGTCCACGTCTCAACCTTCAGAGGCGGCCCACGCCCGAATCTTCAGAGGCGGCCCACGTCCCAACCTTCAGAGGCGGCCCACGTCCCAACCTTCAGAGGCGGCCCACGTCCCAATCTTCAGAGGCGGCCCACGTCCCAATCTTCAGAGGCGGCCCACGTCTCAACCTTCAGAGGTGGCCCACGTCCCAACCTTCAGAGACGGCCCACGTCCCAACCTTCAGAGACGGCCCACGTCCCAACCTTCAGAGGCGGCCCATGTCCCAACCTTCAGAGGCGGCCCACGTCCCAACCTTCGGAGGCGGCCCACGTCCCAATCTTCAGAAGCGGCCCACGTCCGAACCTTCAGAGGCGGCCTACATCCGAACCTTCAGAGGCGGCCCACGTCCCAACCTTTAGAGGCGGCCCACGTCCGAATCTTCAGAGGCGGCCCACGTCTCAACCTTCAGAGGCAGCCCACGTCCGAATCTTCAGAGGCGGCCCACATCTCAACCTTCAGAGGCGGCCCACGTCTCAACCTTCAGAGGCGGCCCACATCTCAACCTTCAGAGGCGGCCCACATCTCAACCTTCAGAGGCGGCCCACGTCTCAACCTTCAGAGGCGGCCCACGTCTCAACCTTCAGAGGCGGCCCACGTCCCAACCTTCAGAGGCGGCCCAATTCTGAACTTTCCCACTTCTGAACCTTCCCATGAGGAAAAGATTGGTTGGTAGCGCCAAATCTGTAGTTGTGAGGTGATGGATTGGCGCTAGGGTTTCTGGTAGGTCTTTGGCTACTGGTAGCCGGTGTCTGGGAGCGCGGCCAGTGACTGTGGCCTTGTAGGCGGCACAATCCGCCGCTCCTGTAGAAATGGAGTTTTCCGCGAGCTCCTGGTGACCCTGTCTGTGGGAGCGCTGAGGGTAGGAGTCTCCAGCCCCCCAATAGGAGCCTATCCGGCCCCAGGGGCCAGAGAGCGGATTCTGTGTATCAGATTATATGTGTTTGATAGTAAGACGAGGACTGCAAAACTTCAGGACCGTAAGAACAAGGTCAGCCGTGGTCAGGGGGATACAGGGGAGAAATCGGGGGATACAGAGTCCGGTATACAGGAGGGAAATCGGAGATATACAGAATTTGGTATAAAGAAGAGAGATCAGAGGTATACAGTGTGTTGCGAAAGTTTTCGGCCCCCTAGAACTTTTCAACCTTTTACCACATATGCTTCAAACATAAAGATACCAAATGTAAATTTTTGGTAAAGAATCAACAACAAGTGGGACACAATTGTTAAGATGAACGAAATTTATTGGTTATTTTAAATTTTTGTGGAAATACAAAAACTGAAAAGTGGGGCGTGCAATATTATTCAGCCCCTTTACTTTCAGTGCAGCAAACTCACTCCAGAATTTCATTGTGGATCTCTGAATGATCCAATATTGTCCTAAATGACTAATGATGATAAATATAATCCACCTGTGTGTAATCAAGTCTCCGTATAAATGCACCTGCTCTGTGATAGTCTCAGGGTTCTGTTTGAAGCACAGAGAGCATCATGAAGACCAATGAATACAACAGGCAGGTCCGTGATACTGTTGTGGAGAAGTTTAAAGCTGGATTTGGATACAAAACGATTTCAAAAACTTTAAGCATCCCAAGGAGTACTGTGCAAGCGATCATATTGAAATGGAAGGAATATCATACCACTGCAAATCTACCAAGACCCGGCCGTCCCTCTAAACTTTCATCTCAAGCAAGGAGAAGACTGATCAGAGATGCAGCCAAGAGGCCCATGATCACTCTGGATGACCTGCAGAGATCTACAGCTGAGGTGGGACAGTCTGTCCATAGGACAACAATCAGTCATACACTGCACAAATCTGTCCTTTATGGAAGAGTGGCAAGAAGAAAGCCATTTCTCAAAGATATCCATAAAAAGTGTTGTTTAAAGTTTGCAACAAGCCACCTGGGAGACACACCAAACATGTGGAAGAAGGTGCACTGGTCAGATGAAACCAAAATCCAACTTTTTGGCAACAATGCCAAACGATATGTTTGGCGTAAAGGCAACACAGCTCATCACCCTGAACACACCATCCCCACTGTCAAACATGGTGGTGGCAGCATCATGGTTTGAGCCTGCTTTTCTTCAGCAGGGACAAGGAAGATGGTTAAAATTGATGGGAAGATGGATGGAGCCAAATACAGGACCAATCTTGAAAACCTGTTGGAGTCTGCAAAAGACCTGAGACTGGGACGGAGATTTGTCTTCCAACAAGACAATGATCCCAAACATAAAGCAAAATCTACAATGGAATGGTTCACAGTCACGGGGTCCTTCTCCGATACCACACAATCAACAGAGCGAGGGAAGGGTGAACAATCCCAAGACCTTTATTACAGGCAAAATTAGAAGGTCCATAAACAATCCACCACACTGAGGATACAATAGTCCAGAACAAGGATGCAGTCCAGTAACAGGATAAAATGTCCAGGGAGATGAGATTCCAAAACTCTAGCACCAGAGGATAAAATGGGTCCTTCTCTCTGAAGTGCAGTCTTTACACAATCCTCTTCATACAGGAACTGACTTGACCAGCTCCTGTTCTCCCCACCCCCTTCCTTGTGTCTAGGGGTAGTCAAACAGGTTGGGGCGGTTTCCAGGCCTCCCAGAGGAGAACAAAGGAGCCTTGGGGATTAAAGAACTACAGGGGGTCATCAAGAGACAGATACAGTCAGGCTTAGACATACAAGAAAAACAATGAAAATAAGTGAAATAGAAATATACACAAAATGATATCCACATAGCCTATCACACCATCACAACCTCTCCCCCCCATAATAAGTGAGCACGCCATGAGGTCTACACAGACCTCTGGCCTGCTCACTTTAGTCCACATTGCTCAGTTATTTATAGTTCCTTGTACAGTGGCAGGGGTAGGTCGGCCTGGGGAGCCTATGGTTCTTCTTGTCGAGACAGTCCATCGGCGTTCTGGTGTTGGCTTCCCCGCTTGTATTGGATGGAGAAGCTGTAGGGTTGTAAGGACAAGCTCCACCGCAGCAATCTTCCATTGTCCCCTGATACGCGGTTCAGCCATGTGAGGGGGTTGTGGTCTGTAACAATTGTAAAGTCTCTGCCATACAAGTATGGCTGCAATTTTTTAAGCGCCCATACAATGGCAAGGCACTCCTTTTCAATAGTGGCATAGGCAACTTCCCGATCCAGTAGTTTCTGACTGGCAAAAGCAACAGGATGTTTTTCTCTGGCGGCGTTCACTTGGCTAAGTACTGCCCCAATCCCAAAGGTGGATGCATCTGTCTGCACGAGGAACCTGTGCTTATAATCTGGGGCAGCCAAGACAGGAGCAGTGACAAGGGCGGTCTTTACCGCTGAAAAGGCATCCTCGCATGCAGTCGTCCACGTCACATTCCTAGGCATGTTTTTGCGGGTCAGGTCGGTTAGGGGCTTGGCCAAGGTGCTGAAGTTAGGAACAAATTTGCGATAGTAACCAGCAGTTCCTAAAAATGCAAGTACCTGCTTTTTAGTCTGGGGTCTACACCAGTTGCTAAAGGCTTCCACCTTGGCAGGCTCAGGCCTTAGGGTCCCACCCCCTACTTTATGCTCGAGGTACTGCACCTCAGCCATTCCTATTTGGCACTTATCAGGGCGAATGGTCAGTCCCGCAGTAAGGATACAGTCTAGCACTATGCCCAAGTGTTTAAGATGTTCCTCCCAGGTTATGATAAAAATGGCAATGTCGTCTAAGTAAGCACAGGCAAAGTCCAGATATTGTTGTAACAGTCGATCTACCAGTCTCTGGAAAGTAGCGGGGGCAGTTTTCATCCCAAAGGGCATTCCCAGAAACTCAAAAAGCCCAAATGGAGTAATGAAGGCTGAGCACTCCCGAGCGTCCTCCGTTAGGGGTATCTGCCAGTACCCCTTGCTCAAGTCTAACGTGGTCAAAAATTGGGCACTGGCCAGACGATCCAATAGATCATCAATCCTGGGTATGGGATAAGCATCACTCTTGGTGGCATCATTTAGTCATCTGTAATCAACGCAGAATCGTGTTGTACCATCCTTCTTGGGGACCAGGAGGACAAGAGAGGCCCAAGAACTGTGAGATGGCTGAATAACTCCCAGTTGTTTAATCTCCTCCAGTTCGTTCTTTATCATGCCTTGAACAGCCTCTGGAACCCGGTAGGCAGCCTGCTGGATGGGGCGTTGTCCGGGGGTTTCCACATGGTGGCTGGTGAGAGTAGTCTTCCCCGGCTTTGAGGAGAAAGCAGCAGCCCTCTGCCTTAGTACGGCGACAATATCGTCCTTTTGTATATCCGATAAATGGGATCCCAGGGGCACTTGTTCCAGTGATCCTCCTGCTTGGGCAGCCTGGAGAAGATCGGGTAGATACTCGGCGGTATCACTAGGGGGTGGCAGACAGCTAGAACAGGCAGAGATCGGTCGTGGTAGTCTTTCAGCATGTTAATGTGGACGGTTTTCTGTCGTCGACCACTAGAGTCCAGGGCAATAACATAGTGTCATTTTTCTTGACAACCTGATAAGGGCCTTCCCATACTGCTTGAAGCTTGTTGGCAGGGGAAGCAGTAATCATGAGCACTTGCTGTCCTTCCATAAATTCCCATTTCCTGGCATTACGGTCATACCAGGTTTTTTGTCTGGACTGGGCCAATTGCTGATGTTCTTTAGCGAAGGTAGCTAGCTGAGCGAGACGGTCTCTGAGCTCTAGAACATAGGGAACGATGGGCAATCCGGTATCTGAGATGTCTCCCTCCAAATGTTCTTTCAGAAGAGTGAGAGGCCCACGGACCTTCCGGTTAAACAGTAGTTCGAAGGGAGAGAACCCTGTGGACTCTTGGGGAACCTCCCGATAGGCGAAGAGATGTGGTAGGTTCTTTTCCCAGTCTTTTTCAACGTCAACAAAAGCCCTCAGCATATTTTTTAGGGTTCCATTAAAGCGTTCACATAGTCCGTTGGTCTGCGGGTGGTATGGGGTGGTGCGAATGGCTCGAACACCACAGGTATACCATAGGGACTGGACCTGATCTGACACGAACTGAGTGCCTTGATCCAATAATATTTCACTAGGAGACCCTACCCGGGTAAAGATGGTAACAAGGGCCTCGGCTACCTTTACTGATGTAATACTGGACAGGGCCACAGCTTCAGGATACCTAGTGGCATAGTCCACCACGGTCAGGATATAATTTTTCCCCGACCGGCTGAGTTGGGCCAGAGGACCTATGATGTCGACAGCTACACGTTGAAATGGTTCCTCAATTATGGGCAGGGATTGCAGGGGTACCTTATGTCGAGTTCCTGGATGCCGCATTCGCTGGCACACATCGCAGGTGCGGCAATAATGGGCTACCGACTGCGAGACGCCAGGCCAGTAAAAACTTTGGGTGAGTCTCTTTTCAGTCCTTTTTCTCCCTTGATGCCCAGCCAAGGGGATGTCATGGGCCAGTTGGAGTAGCTGTGCCCTGTACTTCTGAGGGACAATGAGTTGCCTGGTCGTTGGTTCAGGGTTACCCTGGTCACTGCCCTTTGTTACACGATAATACAGTCCGTTTTCTCGAGTGAAGCCATCCCCATTATCTCCCATGTGCCCAGTTTCTGCCTTTCGCCTAAGGGCGGCTAAGGTAGTGTCACCCTCCATTTCTCTCCTAAACTCCTCTCTCTCCCAATGTAGTAGCAGCGAACGTATTGCTTACCGACTCTGATGCGGTTCGTGGTGGTTGCTCCCCGGTGAGGTCCGGATGATGAAGTGCTTGAAGGGCCTGTAGTCGGGTGACTGCTCCCACAAATTGGCACTGTAACTCCCCAATGTCGTTACCAAGGAGGATATCTGCAGAAAGTCCTCCCATAACTCCAATGCAACACAGTTTTTCTCCACAACCATAATCCAAACGCACAGAAGCTCGCTGTATATATTTGCGGGCACCCCCCGCCAGGACAATGGGAATTCCCGGACCCTGGTAAATTGCCTCGGGTTGAACCACACGGGTCAGCGATAGTCAAGAATGCCCCCGTGTCTCTAAATCCTGACACTTTGTATCCATCAATTAAGACATCCTGCAGGTGGCGTTGCCGTTGCTCTGAATAGCTAAAGGACAGAGGCCGGAGTCCGTACACTCCAGGAGGGGTATCTATGGTGCCGTGGTCGGTGGTCCACTCTGGTGGGGGTGGTGATAGCTCTTCCTCAAGCGGGGTGGAGTACACAAGATGCACTGGACGAGGTGGGGCTCCCTCCGAGTCCTGGAGGGACAGCCAGACTGCAAATGTCCAGGTTGCCCACACCCATAACACTTCTCTGTGATACCCCCAGGTCGTGGTCGGAACTGTTGGGGCCCAGGATGGTGAGGCGTGATTGTCATCGGCTTGCGGCTAGCTGGAAGGGCAGATATAATCGGAGAGGGACGGGCCGCGGTTCATAGTCCAGAAGCCTCCTCCATTGCGGCCGAATAGTAAGGGCTTCATCGGCCAGGGCTGCAGCTCTATCCATTATTATTATCTATTGTTATAGCGCCATTTATTCCATGGCGCTTTACATGTAAGGAGGGGTATACATAAAAACAAGTACAATAATCTTAAACAATACAAGTCATAACTGGTACAGGAGGAGAGAGGACCCTGCCCGCGAGGGCTCACAATCTACAAGGGATGGGTGAGAATACAGTAGGCGAGGGTAGAGATGGTCGTGCAGCGGTTTGGTCGATCGGTGGTTACTGCAGGTTGTAGGCTTGTCGGAAGAGGTGGGTCTTCAGGCTCTTTTTGAAGGTTTCAATGGTAGGTGAGAGTCTGACATGTTGTGGTAGAGAGTTCCAGAGTAGGGGTGATGCGCGAGAGAAATCTTGTATGCGATTGTGGGAAGAGGAGATAAGAGGGGAGTAGAGAAGGAGATCTTGTGAGGATCGGAGGTTGCGTGCGGTAAAGTACCGGGAGACGAGGTCACAGTTGTATGGAGGAGACAGGTTGTGGATGGCTTTGTATGTCATTGTTAGGGTTTTGTACTGGAGTCCATGGGAAACGGCGTGCGCTCCCGGACCCATTCCCATACCTCTGCGGGGCACTTGGCAAGAAATTGTTCTATAAGGAACACCTGTATAACATCTTCCACAGTAAAGGCGTTTTCTGCTTTAAACCATCTCCGACATGCCTGGGACATCTTATGTGCATACATCCTAAACTATCCCCCCCGTGGTGCATGGGAGGTCTCGGAACTTGGCCCTATATGAGTCTGGGGTGATAGCATGGTAATCCAGGATAGTCCGCTTTACAATGTTATAATCCCGATTCCGAGGTGCGTCAATGGTTCGTTAAGCCTCCGCCATGCTTCCGTTCAGGAGCCCCACTAACAAACGCATCCAGCTAGAGTGGGGCACCTCCATCACAGCACACTGCTGCTCAAAGTCTTTGAAGAACACCTCCACATCTCCGGAAGCCTCATCAAATGGCTTAAACTCTGTCCGGGTGATCCGTACAGGCTCCCGAATCGTTGGGGTTACACTCCACATTGCGTTATTCCCTCTTTCAAGCTCCATTGCTTCCTGTCTCTGCTGTGCCCGATGGGCAGTCTCCTCCTTGTACTCCTGAGAGACGCCAGAGCCCAGAACCGCCATCTCTTCTTCGTAACTCCCTCTGCTGGTGAAACTGATTTGGATGGGAGAAACCTGTCACCTGAACAGGTGGATTGCGATTGGACATCCGGAATCTCTGAGTGTATATATGGCAGCTGACGCCCTGTAGGGTTGCTGGTGATTTCTCTGCTCTGAGCTCTGGCCTCCAGTTCAGTTCCTGTCTTCTAAAGCTAAGTTTTGCTCTGTTATTGTTCCATGAGATTTTGTCTGATTTGCTTAGTTTTGTGTTCTGCCAGCCCTGACTGGGGCTCTGCTGAATTTGCTTTTTTGTCCCTGATCGGTTAAATCTCTTTTGCTCTGTCTTCAGAATATATCGGAGTGCTGATATAGGGATTTTGAAGTCTAGTGACTTCAGGGCCGTTTTTCCTATCAGACATGTTGGGACATTTTTGGTAGGGTTTTTGCGGATTGCAGCCAGCATCTTTTCTGTCCTTTCCTATCTAGTTAGTTGGGCCCCATCGTTTGCTCTGCCTTTCTTTCTGTCTGTGTTTGTGTTTTCATCGGCAATACATGTTGGGGGCTGTCTATTGCTTTGGGGACTGCTCTGGGGCGGTTTAGATTTTCCCCTTTCTTTAGGCTTATTTATTTCTTCCGCTGTGAAGAGGCGTCTAGGACCACCGTAGGAACGCTCCACGGCTACTGTTAGTTGTTGTGAATAGGATCAGGGGTCTGTAATCCGCTAGCTACCAACCTCTCCGGTTTTCTGAACTTAGCTTGCATTTTTGTTTTTTCCTCCTCCAGTGACTCATTCATAACAGGGATCCCTGTCTCCAGTGCTCGTCCTTCAGACATCTGGAGGGGGGTGGCCGGGTTAGCGCCTACCAGTAGATCGATTAAGACCTCTTTAGTAAGTCCCTGGTAGTTCAGGCCGAGGTCTCTGGCTCTCTCCTGTAAACTGGATACAATCCAATTTCTGTACTCACTCTGTGGGTGGTTCTCCATTGGATTACGCTCTGTTGATCCCACTGCTGCCACCAGTTGTCACAGGGTCCTCCGATACCACACAATCAACAGAGCGAGGGAAGGGTGAACAATCCCAAGACCTTTATTACAGGCAAAATTAGAAGGTCCATAAACAATCCACCACACAGAGGATACAATATTCCAGAACAAGAATGCAGTCCAGGGAGACGAGATTCCAAAACTCTAGCACCAGAGGATAAAATAGGTCCTTCTCTCTGAAGTGCAGTCTTTACACGATCCTCTCCATACAGGAACTGACTTGACCAGCTCCTGTTCTCCCCACCCCCTTCCTTGTGTCCAGGGGTAGTCAAACAGGTTGGGGCAGTTTCCAGGCCTCCCAGAGGAGAACAAAGGAGGCTTGGGGATTAAAGAACTACAGGGGGTCATCAAGAGACAGATACAGTCAGGCTATAGACATACAAGAAAAACACTGAAAATAAGTGAAATAGAAATATACACAAACTGATATCCACATAGCCTATCACATTCACAAATAAACGTATCCAGGTGTTAGAATGGCCAAGTCACAGTCCAGACCTGAATCCAATCGAGAATCTGTGGAAAGAGCTGAAAACTACTGTTCACAAACGATCTCCATCACACCTCACTGAGCTCCAGCTGTTTGCCAAGGAAGAATGGGCAAGAATTTCAGTCTCTCGATGTACAAAACTGATAGAGACATACCCCAAGCGACTCGCAGCTGTAATCGCAGCAAAAGGTGGCGCAACAAAGTATTAAGTTACAGGGGCTGAATAATATTGCACGCCCCACTTTTCAGTTTTTGAATTTCCAAAAAAATTTTAAATAACCAATAAATTCCATTCAACTTCGCAATTGTGTCCCACTTGTTGATTCTAAACCAAAAATTTACATTTGGTATCTTTATGTTTGGAGCATGATATGTGGGAAAAGGTTGAAAAGTTCCAGGGGGCCGAATACTTTCACAAGGCACTGTACATAGTATAGTATACAGGAGTGATCAGCAATATACACACGTTATCAATATTGTTGGTTCCCCTCGTTTAACGACAGAAAAACCCACAATGGTGACAGAAATAACTTGAATCTGACAAAAGTAATAATCAAAAATCTATGAACATGAACAAATGAAAGTCAGACATTGCTTTTCAGCCATGCTTCCACATTATTTGAAAAAATAAAAAACTCATGAAATCTGCCTGGACAGAAATGATGGTTCCCTTAACTTAATATTTTGTTGCACCACCTTTTGAGGCAATCACTGCAATCAAACGATTCCTGTAACTATCAATGAGACTTCTGCGCCTCTCGACAGGTATTTTGGCCCACTCCTCAAGAGCAAACTGCTTCATTTGTCTCATGTTTGAAGGTTGCCTTTTCCAGACGGCATGTTTCAGCTCTTTCCAAAGATGATCAATAGAATTTAGGTCAGGGCTCATAGAAGGCCACTTCAGAATAGTCCAGTGTTTTTGTGACGACTCCTGGAGTGGACCCTCTGGGTCGTGGCACCAACCCTCTCAGGGCGAGCTGACCTAGTGAAGACCACCCCCTATACAGGGAGTGTCAGGGGCAAGCCCCAGGGGGTGAGGTACCACGACTGCTAGCACCAGGCGGCCGGCTCACAGGAGACACGAGTGGGTGAGTGTGTCTGCAGTGTCACGGTCCCCAGGCCCTGTCGCGCACCTCACCGGTCCCCAGGCCCTGCTGCGCACCTCACTGGGCCCCCCGTCGTGCGCGCTCATACTTACCACGCGCTGCAGCCTCGCTCCCTCCAGCCCCGGAGTCCTCCTCTGACCGGCCCGCGGCCGGTGACATCACTACAGGCCTTGCGCAGGCGCCGTGGGCCGCGGCCGGCTCTCTGCTTCTGATCCTATCTCCGGCGGTGCCCTGACCCGGTAGCACCGCCGGACCAATGGGAGCACAGCTGCATCTATATCAGGCCGCCCTCCCCTAGTGGAGGCGCCTGATCGTTGTTGTGCTACAGCATTCTAGGTCCTGTGTCGTCGCTGTGCGTCAGACTGCCACCTTCTGATTTCTTTATGCTTCCTTGCAGTCCTGCCTTCCGTGTCCGTGCCCGCTGTCTAACTCCAGTCCTGCTTCACGTATCTGTGTCCGCTGTCTGACTCCAGTCCTGCCTTCCGGTGTCCGTACCTGCTGTCTAACTCCAGTCCTGCTTCACGTGTCTGTGTCCGCTGTCTGACTCCAGTCCTGCCTTCCAGTGTCCGTACCTGCTGTGTGACTCCAGTCCTGCCTTCCGGTGTCCGTACCTGCTGTGTGACTCCAGTCCTGCCTTCCAGTGTCCGTACCTGCTGTCTAACTCCAGTCCTGCTTCACGTGTCCGCTGTCTGACTCCAGTCCTGCCTTCCGGTGTCCATACCTGCTTCCTGACTCCAGTCCGGTCTCCGTGTCCGTGCCTGCTGTCTGACTCCAGTCCTGCCTAACGGTGGTACCACCTGCTGTCTTGTTCCAGTCTACCCTACTTGTGTCCACTTAGGTTGTCCGACTTCACTCTCGCTCTCCTGTGTTCATCACGACACTCCATTCCGAGCCGCCCCTCTTGGTATCGGCTACCGTGGCATTCGAACCCCTGGACCTGCTCCTAACAGTCCCTGTATAGGGGTCGGGTCCACCTGATTGCTCGTCCGGGGTCCCTTCGGTGCCACGGTCCAGAGGGTCCACTCCGGGAATCCCACCTTGTCTAACGGGGTGCTAACATGCAGGACGTGTAAAGCGTGGACACGGGAACACGTGGTATACAGAGACTTCGTACGTCCGGTGTGAGTGAAGCAGGATGCGTGCATGGAGCACGTCAGAGCACTGAGTCAGGCAGCAGGTGTGCCAGGAGGTGTAACAGAGTACAGGAGCAGGGTGTGTGCCAGAGGGCACAACTGAGCATAAGACAAGGTACAGGGTCCAAGTGTGTGCCAGGAGGCACAACTGAGTATAAGACAGAGCACAGGATCAGAGTGTGTGCCAGGAGGCACAACTAAGTACAAGGCAGAGCACAGGATCAGAGTGTGTGCCAGGAGGCACAACTGAGTATGAGACAGAGTACAGGGTCAGAGCGTGAGCCAGGAGGCACAACCGAGTACAAGGCAGAGGACCCGAATACAGCAGACAGCCAGGCAGGGACACGGCAGACCAAGCCAGGAAGCACAAACAATAATCAGGCACCTCCACTAGGAAGAGGCAGCCTGATATAGCACATGATCACAAGCGCTTCCGGGTCACGTCCTACAGTACCATAGAGAGGACTGACCTGGAGACCGAACTGAGAAAAGCGCGCAAGCGCAGACATAACATGGAGGATACAGGAACCTAGGTACGAGGTGCGCACCCGGCGGGACCCCCAGAGTGACCGCGGCTCCGGAAGAGATGATGTTGGGACCAAGGTCCCGCCCCCAGGTGAGCGCGGCATGACAGTTTTCCTCTTAGCCATTCTTGGGTGTTTTTGTGTGTTTTGGGTCATTATCCTGTTGCAAGACCCATGACCTGCGACTGAGACCAAGCTTTCTGACACTGGGCAGCACATTTCTCTCTAGAGTCCCTTGATAGTCTTGAGATTTCATTGTACCCTGCACAGATTCTAGACACCCTGTGCCAGATGCAGCCCCAAAACATCACAGAGCCTCCTCTATGTTTCATTGTAGGGGCAGTGTTCTTTTCTTGATATGCTTCATTCTTCCGTCTGTGAACATAGAGCTGATGTGCCTTGCCAAAAAAGTTCCATTTTTGTCTCATCTCTCCATAGGACGTTCTCCCAGAAGCTTTGTGGCTTGTCAACATGTTGTTTGGCAAATTTGCAGTCGGCTTTTTTATGATTTTTTTTTAACAATGGTGTCCTCCCTGGTCGTCTCCCATGAAGTCCACTTTGGCTCATACAACGACGGATGGTGGTCAGATGTATACAGAGTCCGGCACACAGGAGACATCAGCCGTGGTCAGATGTATACAGAGTGCGGCACACAGGAGCGATCAGCCGTGGTCAGATGTATACAGAGTCCGGTACACAGGAGAGATCAGCCGTGGTCAGATGTATACATAGTCCGGTACACAGGAGAGATCAGCCGTGGTCAGATGTATACAGAGTCCGGTACACAGGAGAGATCAGCCGTGGTCAGATGTATACAGAGTCCGGTACACAGGAGAGATCAGCCGTGGTCAGATGTATACAGAGTCCGGTACACAGGAGAGATCAGCCGTGGTCAGATGTATACATAGTCCGGTACACAGGAGAGATCAGCCGTGGTCAGATGTATACAGAGTCCGGTACACAGGAGAGATCAGCCGTGGTCAGATGTATACAGAGTCCGGTACACAGGAGAGATCAGCCGTGGTCAGATGTATACATAGTCCGGTACACAGGAGAGATCAGCCGTGGTCAGATGTATACAGAGTGCGGCACACAGGAGAGATCAGCCGTGGTCAGATGTATACAGAGTGCGGCACACAGGAGCGATCAGCCGTGGTCAGATGTATACATAGTCCGGTACACAGGAGAGATCAGCCGTGGTCAGATGTATATATAGTCCAGTACACAGGAGAGATCAGCCGTGGTCAGATGTATACATAGTCCGGTACACAGGAGAGATCAGCCGTGGTCAGATGTATACATAGTCCGGTACACAGGAGAGATCAGCCGTGGTCAGATGTATACATAGTCCAGTACACAGGAGAGATCAGCCGTGGTCAGATGTATACAGAGTCCGGTACACAGGAGAGATCAGCCGTGGTCAGATGTATACAGAGTCCGGTACACAGGAGATATCAGCCGTGGTCAGATGTATACATAGTCCGGTACACAGGAGAGATTTGCCGTGGTCAGATGTATACATAGTCCGGTACACAGTAGAGATCAGCCGTGGTCAGATTTATACAATGTCTGGTACACAGGAGATATCAGCCGTGGTCAGATGTATACAGAGTCCGGTACACAGGAGAGATTTGCCGTGGTCAGATGTATACATAGTCCGGTACACAGTAGAGATCAGCCGTGGTCAGATTTATACAATGTCTGGTACACAGGAGATATCAGCCATGGTCAGATGTATACAGAGTCCGGTACACAGGAGAGATCAGCCGTGGTCAGATGTATACAGAGTCCGGTACACAGGAGAGATCAGCCGTGGTCAGATGTATAGAGAGTCCGGTACACAGGAGATATCAGCCGTGGTCAGATGTATACAGAGTCCGGTACACAGGAGATATCAGCCGTGGTCAGATGTATACAGAGTCCGGTACACAGGAGAGATCAGCCGTGGTCAGATGTATACAGAGTCCGGTACACAGGAGAGATCAGCCGTGGTCAGATGTATACATAGTCCGGTACACAGGAGAGATCAGCCGTGGTCAGATGTATACAGAGTCCGGTACACATGAGAGATCAGCCATGGTCAGATTTATACAGAGTCAGGTACACAGGAGAGATCAGCCGTGGTCAGATGTATACAGAGTCTGGTACACAGGAGACATCAGCCGTGGTCAGATGTATACAGAGTCCGTCACACAGGAGACATCAGCCATGGTCAGATGTATACAGAGTCCGGCACACAGGAGACATCAGCCGTGATCAGATGTATACAGAGTCCGGCACACAGGAGAGATCAGCCGTGGTCAGATTTATACAGAGTCCGGTACACAGGAGATATCAGCCGTGGTCAGATGTATACAGAGTCCGGTACACAGGAGATATCAGCCGTGGTCAGATGTATACAGAGTCCGGTACACAGGAGAGATCAGCCGTGGTCAGATGTATAGAGAGTCCGGTACACAGGAGATATCAGCCGTGGTCAGATGTATACAGAGTCCGGTACACAGGAGAGATCAGCCGTGGTCAGATGTATACAGAGTCCGGTACACAGGAGTGCTCAGCCTTGGTCAGATGTATACAGAGTCTGGTACACAGGAGTGCTCAGCCGTGGTCAGATGTATACATAGTCCGGTACACAGGAGAGATCAGCCGTGGTCAGATGTATACAGAGTCCGGTACACATGAGAGATCAGCCATGGTCAGATTTATACAGAGTCTGGTACACAGGAGACATCAGCCGTGGTCAAATGTATACAGAGTCCGTCACACAGGAGACATCAGCCATGGTCAGATGTATAGAGAGTCCGGTACACAGGAGATATCAGCCGTGGTCAGATGTATACAGAGTCCGGTACACAGGAGAGATCAGCCGTGGTCAGATGTATACAGAGTCCGGTACACAGGAGTGCTCAGCCTTGGTCAGATGTATACAGAGTCTGGTACACAGGAGTGCTCAGCCGTGGTCAGATGTATACATAGTCCGGTACACAGGAGAGATCAGCCGTGGTCAGATGTATACAGAGTCCGGTACACAGGAGAGATCAGCCATGGTCAGATTTATACAGAGTCAGGTACACAGGAGAGATCAGCCGTGGTCAGATGTATACAGAGTCCGGCACACAGGAAAGATCAGCCGTGGTCAGGTGTATACAGAGTCCGGCACACAGGAGAGACCAGCCGTGGTCAGACGCATACAGAGTCCGGCACACAGGAGAGACCAGCCGTGGTCAGATGTATACAGAGTCCGGTACACAGGAGAGACCAGCCGTGGTCAGATGTATACAGAGTCCGGTACACAGGAGAGATCAGCCGTGGTCAGATGTGTACAGAGGCCGGCACACATTAGAGATCAGACTTGGTCAGATGTATACAGAGTCCGGTACACAGGAGAGACCAGCTGTGGTCAGATGTATACAGAGTCCGGTACACAGGAGAGACCAGCTGTGGTCAGATGTATACAGAGTCCGGTACACAGGAGAGATCAGCCATGGTCAGATGTATACAGAGTCCGGCACACATTAGAGATCCGCTGTGGTCAGATGTATAGAGAGTCTGGTACACAGGAGAGATCAGCTGTGGTCACATGTATACAGAGTCCGGTACACAGGAGAGATCAGCCATGGTCAGATGTATACAGAGTCCGGTACACAGGAGAGATCAGCCGTGGTCAGATGTATACAGAGTCCGGTACACAGGAGAGATCAGCCGTGGTCAGATGTATACAGAGTCCGACACACATTAGAGATCAGCCATGGTCAGATGTATACAGAGTCGGGTACACAGGAGATATACAGAGTCTAGTATACAAGAGAAAGATCAGTCGTATAAAAGGGAGAAATCAGCCATATACAGAGACCAGTATACAAAAGAGAAATCAGAAGTATACAGAGTCCGGTACACAGGAGACATCAGCCGTGGTCAGATGTATACAGAGTCCGGTACACAGGAGACATCAGCTGTGGTCAGATGTATACAGAGTCCGGTACACAGGAGAGATCAGCCGTGGTCAGATGTATACAGAGTCCGGCACACAGGAGAGATCAGCCGTGGTCAGATGTATACATAGTCCGGCACACATTAGAGATCAGCCATGGTCAGATGTATACAGAGTCCGATACACAGGAGATATACAGAGTCTAGTATACAAGAGAAAGATCAGTCGTATAAAAGGGAGAAATCAGCCATATACAGAGACCAGTATACAAAAGAGAAATCAGAAGTATACAGAGTCTGGTACACAGGAGAGAAATAATTGTAACCACAGGAAACAGAATCACTGAGAAGCCCCAACAATCCGGCATAGAAATCACAAAGGGGCAACAATTGTTTCTGGGCCACAGAACAGGTGCAGCCATAACTAATCACCAAGAGCAGCAAAAACGCGGCTGGGACAAAGCTAAGACAAGGAAGGCAGCGTACACCACAAGGAGGGCAGCATATACCACATGGAAGTCAGCATACACCACAAGGAAGGCAGCGTACACCACAAGGAAGGCAGCATATACCACATGGAAGGCAGCGTACACCACAAGGAAGGCAGCATATACCACATGGAAGGCAGCGTACACCACAAGGAAGGCAGCGTACACCACAAGGAAGGCAGCATATACCACATGGAAGGCAGCATACACCACAAGGAAGGCAGCGTACACCACAAGGAAGGCAGCATATACCACATGGAAGGCAGCGTACACCACAAGGAAGGCAGCGTACACCACAAGGAAGGCAGCATATACCACATGGAAGGCAGCATATACCACATGGAAGGCAGCATACACCACAAGGAAGGCAGCATATACCACATGGAAGGCAGCATACACCACAAGGAGAGCAGCGTACACCACAAGGAGGGCAGCGTACACCACAAGGAGGGCAGCGTACACCACAAGGAAGGCAGCGTACACCACAAGGAAGGCAGCGTACACCACAAGGAAGGCAGCGTACACCACAAGGAAGGCAGCGTACACCACAAGGAAGGCAGCGTACACCACAAGGAGGGCAGCGTACACCACAAGGAGGGCAGCGTACACCACAAGGAAGGCAGCGTACACCACAAGGAAGGCAGCGTACACCACAAGGAAGGCAGCGTACACCACAAGGAGGGCAGCGTACACCACAAGGAAGGCAGCGTACACCACAAGGAAGGCAGCGTACACCACAAGGAAGGCAGCGTACACCACAAGGAAGGCAGCGTACACCACAAGGAAGGCAGCGTACACCACAAGGAAGGCAGCGTACACCACAAGGAAGGCAGCGTACACCACAAGGAAGGCAGCGCACACCACAAGGAAGGCAGCGCACACCACTGAGGCCGAGGCACAAGACTGGGAGTGCCGGATACTGTAAGATATAACAGAAAGTGGACAGACAAACATGGTGGATCTCATCTGGAAAAAGCTCTGCAAGACTTTAATTTCAGAGAATCCTTTCACTAAAAGACATTAGTGTGGAGCAGCACTGAAAATGTAAGCGCATCACCTGTCTACATGGATCACTCGTAGCTGCCATGATATAATGTTTTTTCTAGGGTCCAGCTGACATCTTTGTAGAGAAAGGTAGCAGCTGCCGAGTGTCCTGACATTACGGCCCCGAGTCATCACGCAGCATTTACCACAATTCTACCATTATTTTTTTTTTTATTTCTATACTTCAGAAGTGAATAACCTTTACAAGATGCCGCACTGTTGATCCATGTGGAATTCAGTTTTCTGCGCACACATAGACTTGAACAAGCGAGTCTCATCTGAAATACGGAGAAGACTGGAGCATGCGGTAAGTTTTTTCACGCCGACATTTCATCATCTGAACAGTCCTGTTGAATAACGTTGATCCGAGCGCATCATACACTATTCCATTTGCAACAGGCTGTTTGTGTTCCCTTTATTTTTTTGAGCAGTATATCTAATATATAAAGCTCAAAGTGTGTATGTATGTATGTATGTATGTGTGTGTATGTATGTATGTATGTATGTGTGTGTATGTATGTATGTATGTGTGTGTGTGTGTGTATGTGTGTGTGTAAGTATGTGTGTATGTATGTATGTGTGTATGTGTATGTATGTGTGTATGTGTATGTATGTATGTGTATGTATGTGTGTGTGTATGTGTGTGTGTGTATGTGTGTATGTATGTATGTGTGTATGTATGTTTGTGTGTATGTATGTGTGTGTGTATGTGTGTGTATGTGTGTGTGTATGTGTATGTATGTGTGTATGTATGTATGTATGTGTGTGTGTGTGTATGTATGTGTGTGTGTATGTGTATGTATGTGTGTATGTATGTATGTCCAGGATAGGCATCCGCACCGTCGCAGCTACAGCCACAAAATTTGGCACTGTCACACGTCTGGACCCCGAGAGCGTCCTACGCTATGTTGTGAGGCGAAATTTTAACCCTGCGCGTTCCAATTCACCAAACAATTTTGCCCCTATCTACATACTGGGGAAAAAGTGTGTGCGCATCAAGCCCCGCCCCTCATTATGATGTCATAATGCCCCTACCTACATATTGGGGAAAAAGTGTGTGCGTGTCAAGCCCCGCCCCTCATTATGATGTCACAATGGTTGCCATGGCGACGCTGATGTCATCATAGATTGCAAGCCCCGCTGCTCATTATGATGTCATAATGGTTGACTATGGGATGGCGGATATGTATGACTGGTATATGGGCACAGGACTATGGGATGGAGGATGTGTGATGGGTATATGGGCACTGGACTGTGGGATGGAGGATATGTATGATGGGTATATGGGCACGGGACTATGGGTTGGAGGATATGTGATGGGTATATGGGCACTGGACTATGGGATGGAGGATATGTGTGATGGGTATATGGGCACGGGACTATGGGTTGGAGGATATGTGATGGGTATATGGGCACTGGACTATGGGATGGAGGATATGTGTGATGGGTATATGGGCACGGGACTATGGGATGGAGGATATGTGTGATGGGTATATGGGCACTGGACTATGGGATGGAGGATATGTATGATGGGTATATGGGCACGGGACTATGGGATGGAGGATGTGTGATGGGTATATGGGCACTGGACTATGGGATGGAGGATGTGTGATGGGTATATGGGCACAGGACTATAGGATGGAGGATGTATGATGGGTATATGGGCACTGGACTATGGGATGGAGGATGTGTGATGGGTATATGGGCACAGGACTATAGGATGGAGGATAATCATTATAATTTGTTATAACTAACCACAGTTAGTTACTCTACCCGGGCAGCGCCGGGCTCTTCAGCTAGTATATATATATGCTATATATGTGCTTGCGGACAAACTGAAGGCTGCTATCAAAGCAACCTGGGCTTCCATAACCCCTCAGCAGTGCCACAGGCTGATCGCCTCCATGCCACGCCGCATTGATGCAGTAATTGATGCAGAAGGAGCCCCGACCAAGTACTGACGGCATTTACTGATCATACATTTCAGTAGGCCAACATTTCGGATTTTACAATCATTTTCCAAGCTGGAGTTATAAAGTATTCTAATTTCCTGAGATAATGACGTTTGGGTTTTCATTGGCTGTAAGCCGTAATCATCAACATTACCAGAAATAAACCCGTGACATAGATCACTCTGTGTGTAATGACTCTGTAGAATAGAGGAGAGTCACTGTCTGTATTGAAGAAATGAAATAAATTCACTTTTAGATGATATTCTAATTTTGTGAGATGCACCTGTATATATCCACCTGAATGCATAGATGTCAGGTGTATACTTCACCAAGGCAGGAGGTGCAATGCCCCACAGTGACAGCATAGAATACCAGGGCTGAGACACATCACCAATGAACAATTATACATTCAGGGGGTACGGAAAGTATTCAGACCCCTTTAAATTTTTCACTCTTTGTTTCATTGCAGCCGTTTGGTAAATTCAAAAAAGTTCATTTTTTTTTCATATTAATGTACACTCTGCACCCCATCCTGACTGAAAAAAAACAGAAAAGTAGAAATTTTTGCAAACCTTTGCTCAGACACTCATATTTAAGTCACATGCTGTCCATTTCCTTGTGATCCTCCTTG
Organism: Dendrobates tinctorius; assembly: GCF_039654945.1. Taxonomy (NCBI): domain Eukaryota; kingdom Metazoa; phylum Chordata; class Amphibia; order Anura; family Dendrobatidae; genus Dendrobates; species Dendrobates tinctorius. The sequence goes on along the minus strand of NW_027361998.1, from coordinate 16,086,476 downwards.
AGATGGTTCTACTCCTTCATTGGAGTCCAGCTGTGTGTAATTACACTGATAGGACTTGATGTGTAAAGGCGCACACCTGTCTATATAAGACCTCACAGCTCACAGTGCATGTCAGACCAAATGGGAATCATGAGGCCAAAGGAACTGGCCAAGGAGCTCAGAGACAGAGTTGTGGCAACGCACAGATCTGGCCAAGGTTACAGAAGAATTTCTGCAGTACTCAAGGTTCCCAAGAGCACAGTGGCCTCCATAATCCTTAAAAGGAAGACATTTGGGACCACCAGAAGTCTTCCTAGACCTGGCCGTACAGCCAAACTGAGCAATCATGGGAGAAGAGCCTTGCTGAGAGGAAAAGCAGAACCCCAAGATCACTGTGGCTGAGCTCCACAGATGCAGTAGGGAGATGGGAGAAAGATCTACAAAGTCAACTATCACTGCAGCCCTCCACCAGTCGGAACTTTATGGCAGAGTGGCCTGACGGAAGCCTCTCCTCAGTGCCAGACATATGAAAGCCCTCATAGATTTTGCTAAAAAACACATGAAGGACTCCCAGACTATGAGAATTAAGATTCTCTGGTCTGATGAGATGAAGATAGAACTTTTTGGTGATAATTAGTGATGAGCGAGTATACTCGTTGCTTGTGTTTTCCCAACCATGCTCGGGTGTCCTCCGATTATTTTGGCGTGCTCGGAGATTTAGTTTTTGTCGAAGAAGCTGCATGATTTACAGCTGCTAGACAACCTGAATACATGTGGGAATTCCCTAACAAACAGGCATTCCTCACATGTATTCAGCCTGTCTAACAGCCACAAATCATGCAGCTGAGACAATGAAAACTAAATCTCCGCACCTGCCAAAATACTCGGACACCCGAGCATGCTCTTGAAAACCGGAGCAGCGAGTATACTCGCTCATCACTAGTGATAATTGTAAGCGGTATGTGTGGAGAAAACCAGGCACTGCTCATCACCTGCCCAATACAATACCAACAGTGAAACATGGTGGTGGCAGCATCATGCTATGGGGGTGTTTTTCAGCTGCAGGGACAGAATGACTAGTTGCAATTGAAGGAAACATGAATGCGGCCAAGTACAGAGATATCCTGGATGAAAACCTCTTCCAGAGACCTCTGGACCTCAGATTTGGCCAAAAGTTCACCTTCCAACAAGACAATGAACCTAAGCACACAGCTAAAATAGCAAAGGAGAGGCTTTAGAACAACTCTGTGACCATTCCTGACCGGCCCAGCCAGAGCCCTGACCTAAACCAAATGGAGCATCTCTGGAGAGACCTGAAAATGGCTGTCCACCAACGTTCACCATCCAACCTGACGGAACTGGAGAGGATCTGCAAGGAAGAAAGGCCGAGGATCCCCAAACCCAGGGGTGAAAAACTTGTGGCATCATTCCCAAGAAGACTCATGGCTGCACTAGCTCAAAAGGTGCATCTACTCAATACTGAGCAAAGGGGCTGAATACTTATGACCATGTGAGATTTCAGTTTTTCTTTTTTAATAAATTTGCAAAAATTTCTACTTTTCTGTTTTTTTTCAGTCAAGATGGGGTGCAGAGTGTACATTAATGAGAAAAAAATGAACTTTATAGAATTTACCAAATGGCTGCAATGAAACAAAGAGTGAAAATGTAAAGGGGTCTGAATACTTTCCGCACCCACTGTGTGTGTGTATATGTATATATATATATATATATATATATATACAGTGGGGAAAAAAAGTATTTAGTCAGTCAGCAATAGTGCAAGTTCCACCACTTAAAAAGATGAGAGGCGTCTGTAATTTACATCATAGGTAGACCTCAACTATGGGAGACAAACTGAGAAAAAAAATCCAGAAAATCACATTGTCTGTTTTTGTTTCATTTTATTTGCATATTATGGTGGAAAATAAGTATGGGTGCATCATGTCTCTACTTCTCTGCGTCTCACGCTTTGCTTCATCAAGTTCTTCACCACCACTTCACCACTACAGCTTTACTACTCATCTCAGCAACATCCAAGTCTCCACTAGTCCACTTTCACTGTCCAGCTGTTATGCTACCAAGTCTCCGCTGCTCTGGTTCCACCGCTCAGCTCTTCTATATTGAGGTCTCCTCTATTCCAGTTCAGCTATATCTGTTCAGCTTCATCTCCGAGATCAATGCATTCCTGACAAGGCCACGATGACCATCAGCATTAGATGTCTCTACTACTCATCCAGACTGGAGGCTTTGTGGATCCACATCACCAGGTGAAACATACCATGGATATAGAATTCACAACCTCATCCGGTCCCAGAGGTACAACCTGTATCTACCTGTCATTATTGCTTGCCCTCTGGTTGTTTTATAAAGGTCTAAGGTCCCCATCCTGAAGAAGCATTCACATTCACTCCCGGAAGGAGATGATGACATGGTGAATATAAGGTGCCCCTGAAGAAGGATTCATCTCATTATACCAACGTGTCTATAAAATCCAGAGGCCGTATATGTCCAACATCATACAGAATCGGACGGGGAGAAACATTATGTAATGCTCCATCGGAGGAGCATTTATTCTATGGGGGAATGCAGAATCTTAGTATATGACATTCTTCTCTCTCACGGACTCTGGCTACTATCACTTCTCCTATGACTACTCCTGTCACTCATCCTTGTGACATGTGGCTGTTTCTTCCCATACATTTCTACATCTTAATGTTCCTGATCATTTTGGTTGTGATCTAGTGATGCCTGAGAGGCTGAAGGTTCCATCACACGAGTCTCCATCGCGCCACCACTTCAGTTTCCATGGTGACCATGCAGGTTCTCAGAAAAGAGAAAGCGTGCTCAGTATTAGGCCAATGGCGGAGATTATATGCGTGACAGAAGGTTTATATCACTCAGCTGCTTCCAGATTACTCAGTCTAATGGGGGTGGGGGGGTTTAATCCTGTCAGTGCCTCCTGGAGTAGTTAGACGGTGTCTACTGGCCACCGAGGACACCCGTCACTCCATGTCCTGGACACGTGATGAATACTACACATGTACCACGTGGTGCTGCACTCCTTGTGATATCACGCGTTGATATGATATGTGGACCGGCAATACGTGTGAATAGAAATAGCCTCCATGGTGATACTGAGGCACAGCGTCCAGTCTCCGTACCACACTGTGCATACGGATGGGTGACCATGTACTAACCGTTGTGTCTGCTGGACTGCACAATATACAAAGAAAGAACCTGGCACTCAACCTAGTAGTAATATATAGGTGATTTATTCAGTCTCTGGACCAGCAGTGGACGCCGCGTCTGCAGCACCGTCTCTTTGCCTGCATCCACTAATGCCTGTTACCCAGACTGAATTTCTCTGATTTTCCGCTCACGGGCTTTCACCCTGATAATACCAAGCTTTTGGTTACTCTTACTCGTTCTATCACCTTTATAAGTATGCAACTGATGAAGGTCTTGTAATCAGACCAAAACGTTTTGTCGTACTATACTGTACCACTGTCTGGGACTGAATAAATCACCTATATATGACTAAGTTGAGTGCCAGGTTCTTTGTATATTGCTATGGTTTGGGAACCTACCTTGGCACCATTCTCTAGCTGTGCACACGTCTTCTCTATGTATAGTGCTGGACTACACAGTCGGATGTGTTGCCAGTTTGCCTCCTCCCCACCCCGCTTCAGTTCATTGACAGGTCTTTTCCTGCGTACTCTTACTGGAGAGACTTGTCAATCAACCGGAGCGGCGCATGTAGCTGGACCGGTCACTTCTTCCACCATAGTCCCCTGCCGGCTTACTAAATTATGTTTTTTTCTGGAACGCCACAGTGCTTCAGAGAAAGACATACCTGGCTCCAATCGCACCGCCATGGTGTAATTTATACGGCCAGTGGATCGGACGTCATGAATCTAGTGACAGGCTCCGTTTCACACTGAATGTCGCCTAACATTGCGCTCAAGGTATTCTAGAACAGAGATGTCAGAGACTTTGTTCCTACAGCGTTAAAGAAGTTGTCCACTACTTTATCATTGATGACCTATCCTTAGGATAGCTTATCAGTGTCTGGTTGGTCAGGGTCCAATCTCCCGGTGCCCCCGCAGATCAGCTGCTCTCGGCGGCCGGCTGGAAATCCGTCTTCTGATAGTGATCGTAGATGGGTACTGCACATCCACCGCCTATTGAATAGGAGACGGATGTATATTACCCGGTTGGAATCTTGATCCTCAATGCCAGCAGGATTGAAGCCTTCTCTGGTCCACCGGGGAGTATCGTCGTTGTATAGTGATGATGGCTCTTGCAGGGACTGAGCGCTAAGAAGCAATCATTATGGTAAATGTGACTATGAGCAATGTTTCCATCCCCTGATTGTGCAAATGATGATGGCCGCACTGTGGAAGTTTTGGCGTTGTAAGGCAGGAGTGAGAAGATGACTTTTGATGGGCAGGCGAGGGCCTTCCTGTCACTTATGGAACCGCTCTTCCTTGGGAGCTTTTTATTTATTCTAGTTGGATGTATCCGATGACAATGGAGATTCTGCTCCACCTGCGGGCTTGTCACAAGGATCAGGTTCTACTGGTGGAAGATACATAAGAAGTTTCCACATGTAATCCAGCAGTCACCACAGGGACAGGACAGCACTGCAGGCAATGTAGACCCTTCACCCTGTACCATACTGACTATTGTGAATGCAAAGGGCGACATCTAGCGGCCACATCCCATGTCTTCACTCCAGGAGAACCATTCATGTCCTTCTTGAAGATCAGATTGTAGACTACATAATTTTAATGAACAATCAAAATCATTGGTAAGAAGGTTTACCGAACGTTGCAAGAAAAGGTAAAGCCTTACAGGGTAGAGTTTATACCAGGCAAGGGTAAGGAGCCATACCTACCGGAGACACTGTGCGAATGTAAATAGGAGACGAGAGGACACTAAATTACCCCAATCAGTGGAGTACATGAAGCCTCAATAGTTGTTATCAGGCTGAAAAGCTGAGTTGTGGGCCGCGCCTTCAAGTGGATGTTTGGTTACGACGTCTGATGTGCGTAGTCAACCCCTTATCCCCTTAGAGACCATGGTAAGTTGGAGTCTCCTGAGAAACATAGAACGTAGATAGCATTTCACATTCTCATAGGGATGGTTCAGTTAGTACCCCTATAGGAGGAGGTGACTAAACATCTGTCATGGGGGAGATCTATCAGCACCTCTCCTATTTGTCCATTTTAGGATATTTGACAAGGGCATCGAATACCTTGGATATAAAAGTCTACACATCCCTTTAAAAAATGTCAAGTTTTTTTTTTAAATGATAAAAATCCTACCAAGAAGAGTAATTTCAGAACTTTTCCCACTTTTAATGTCACGTAAAGCTTTTACTCTGCACCATCAAAAACCCATTGCTCTGTGGGATAACGGCCTTGAGCAGAACGCCCGAATCCAGCTTCTTGCCTACAAGGTATTTTTTTTTTTAAGGGGAAAAAACATGAGGAGGGCAGCAAATAGTGGACGTGGTTGTGGTGCTGCTAGTGGTGATGGTGTAGCTGCTGCAGGGAGAGGACGTGGTCGGTCTTTGCCTGTGTATGGGTAAATACCTGAAAAAAAATGTGTTGGCTACTAGGGATGACCGAGTGTGCTCAGAAGAGGTGTTATCCGAGCACGCTTGTGTCCTAATCGAATATGCAAATAAAGTCTGTGGAGCCTCATTTAAGAGTCTCAAACACGGGACTAGCCAGATCTTGCTCCAGGGAAGGACCCAGCCAAGGAGTGGCTCCTTTCGGAAACCACCATTACCACCATATTAAGTGGCCCTTTAAGTCAATATCCAGCTCTTTACGAGTTTACAGACATGACAAGGGAAATGCCAAGGCCAAGTATCCATCCACAGACAGCTGTTTCAGGGTGTTGCCCCTCATCAGTGTGGAGTAGGATTCTGGCTAGGTGGGAGCAATGCCTAGTAGACCAACATCACGAAACAATCACTGACCTCAGGGAGACCAGTCAAAGAAAACACTCGTATACAGGGATTGCCTTTTTGCTAGGCAATCCATGCATGCGTTCCAGCTGTCGATCAGCCACGAGACAAGCGGACGCAGCGTCTCTACCTTTTTATCTCGAGCACGCCGAAGCTACTCGATTGGGACACAAGCTCGGATAACACCTCATCTGAGCACACTCGGTCATCCCTATTGGCTACCTCCTACTTGGGCCGTTATACCTACATCACAATGTATACCTCATCCTCGGCTTTGACCTCAGCCTCCTGGTTCAAGATCATTGTTTGTTTTGTATTTTATTTTCTGTTATTTCCATTAGTTCCCCTTAAAAATAAAAAATAAAAATAACCCCCCCAAAAAATAAAAATAAAATTAATAAAACCTATGTTGGCTAGCTGCTATTTCGCCTCTTACACGTACATCACCACGTCCACCTCCACTTGGACCTCCACCTCCTGGTTCAAGATTATTTTTTTTCTTTTGTTTTAACTCATTGCCCTATCCCCATTTTTGTAGATGGGTGCAAGAACCTAAGTCCAACCCCCCCACAACAGAACCTCTTTAAGTACTTCCCTATCTACATTTGTTTGCAGGGCAATTGTCCTGCACTTACCGTCATTTTGCATCTGTTCACAGCACCCTAAGCATTAGTACCAACATTTTGCAGAACAAACTTCCAGGCAGCCGCCTCTTGGGGTGAAATTTGAATCAGTGTCTGTGGGAATATTTTGCCCCATGCTCTGTGGGTGAAATTTTTATAACTTTTTGGAGGGACTATTGTTACCCATGCTCGGAGGCTGGAATTTGTCAAAATCTTATTTGGGTGTATTATTCCCCATGCTCTGTGGGGGAAATTTGAATCACCTTCTGATTGCGCCCCATGGTCTGGAGGTGAAGTTTGTAAGCTTCTGTGGGGATTAGTGTTGAGCTTTCCGATACCGCAAGTATCAGGTATCGACCGATATTTGCCGTATCGGAATTCCGATACCGAGTACCGATACTTTTTTCGTATCGGATACCGGAATCGGAAGTCCAAAATGCAATGAGCCACTTTTGTGGCTCTGATTGGCTGCCGAAATGACGTCATCATGATGCGCTGTCTGTGCGCATCATGATGTGCCGTCAGTTCGGGCCTTCGGGGGGGCTGTGCCGACTGTCCAGGGGTCTGTGCCGGCCTGCCGGTGGTCTGTGCAGGCCTGCCGGTGGTCTGTGCAGGCCTGCCGGTGGTCTGTGCCGGCCTGCTGGGGGAGCTGTGCCGGCCTGCCGGTGGGCTGTGCAGGCTCCGGGGGTCTGTGCCGGCCTGCCGGGGAGCTGTGCCAGCCTGCCGGTGGTCTGTGCAAGCTCCGGTGGTCTGTGCCGGCCTGCCGGGGAGCTGTACCGGCCTGCCGGTAGTCTGTGCCGACTGTCCGGGGGTCTGTGTCGGCCTGCCGGTGGTCTGTGCAGGCCTGCCGGTGGTCTGTGCAGGCTCCGGGGGTCTGTGCCGGCCTGCCGGGGGAGCTGTGCCGGCCTGCTGGTGGGCTGTGCAGGCTCCGGGGGTCTGTGCAGGCATCGGCCGATGGGACTACAAGTCCCATCGGGGGATGCCTGCTACCATGACAGTGATTGACACATTAGCCAATGATGGGACAGTAGTAGTCCCATCATCCGGCTAATGTGTTGAAAAAAAAAAAAATTTACATGCTACATACATACAACATGCATACTACATATATACTACATGTAACATACATACTACATATATACTACATGTAACATACATACTACATGCAACATGCATACTACATACATGCTACATGTAACATACATACTACATGCAACATGCATACTACATGCATGCTACATACTACATGCATGCTACATACATACTACATATATACTACATGTAACATACATACTACATGCAACATGCATACTACATACATGCTACATGTAACATACATACTACATGCAACATGCATACTACATACATGCTACATACTACATGCATGCTACATACATACTACATATATACTACATGTAACATACATACTACATGCAACATACATACTACATACATGCTACATACTACATACATGCTACATATATACTACATACATACTACATATATACTACATATTATTACTACCTTCATGCAATTTTTGCAACATATTTTTTTACCTTTTTTTTTTTTTACTTTTTTATTCCAGGATATTTGTTTTGTGTTTTGCTTTTGGTTTTCTCTGTGTAAAGGTCATGTGTTCATATGCAATTACATTTTGCATGCACATTCATTTACTTTTTCTGCTCAGACCCAGTTTCTCATATATACTACATGTAACATACATACTACATGCAACATGCATACTACATACATGCTACATACTACATGCATGCTACATACATGCTACATATAACATACATACTACATGCATGCTACATACATACAACATGCATACTACATATATACTACATGTAACACACATACTACATATATACTACATGTAACATACATACTACATGCAACATGCATACTACATGCATGCTACATACTACATGCATGCTACATACATGCTACATACTACATACATGCTACATACTACATACATCCTACATACATACTACATGCAACATGCATACTACATACATGCTACATACTACATGCATGCTACATACTACATGCTACATACATGCTACATATATATACACTACATACATACTACATATATACTACATGTAACATACATACTACATGCAACATGCATACTACATACATGCTACATACTACATGCATGCTACATACATACTACATATATTCTACATGTAACACACATACTACATACATGCTACATGTAACATACATACTACATGCAACATGCATACTACATGCATGCTACATACTACATGCATGCTACATACATGCTACATACTACATACATGCTACTTACTACATACATCCTACATACATGCAACATGCATACTACATACTACATGCTACATACATGCTACATACATGCTACATATATATACTACATACATACTACATATATACTACATGTAACATACATACTACATGCAACATGCATACTACATGCATGCTACATACTACATGCATGCTACATACATGCTACATACTACATACATGCTACTTACTACATACATCCTACATACATGCAACATGCATGCTACATACTACATGCTACATACATGCTACATACATGCTACATATATATACTACATACATACTACATATATACTACATGTAACATACATACTACATGCAACATGCATACTACATACATGCTACATGCATGCTACATACATACTACATATATACTACATGTAACATACATACTACATGCAACATGCATACTACATACATGCTGCATACTACATACATGCTACATACATACTACATGCATGCAACATACATATATACTACATACAATACATACATATAGACATACAGTACATATAACAGAGTACATACTCACCGTCACTTGTCACTTTGATCCCCGAAGCCATTGTCCCCTTGAGGAATAAATATCAAAATAAAAAAACACCAATATACTTACCCCGATCCGCAGAAGTCGATCTTGCGTGGAGAACAGCAGCATCAGCTGATGCTACCGTTCTCTACCAGCTCCAGGAATACAATGACGGAAGGTAGGTATCCTTCCGCACTGTATTCCTCCACCACTGTAAAAAAAAAGTCCCTAGTCTCACTTTATGCCATTGCTGCGTGGGAATTTCGTATTATGTATGTAGTATGTATGTAGCATGTATGTAGTATGTAGCATGTATGTAGCATGTAGTATATATGTAGTATGTATGTTACATGTAGTATATATAGTATATATGTAGTATGCATGTTGCATGCATGTAGTATATATGTTGTATGTATGTTGCATGCATGTAGTATATATGTATTATGTATGTAGTATGTATGTAGCATGTATGTTACATGTAGTATATATAGTATCTATGTAGTATGCATGTAGTATATATGTTGTATGTTGCATGCATGTAGTATATATGTATTATGTATGTAGTATGTATGTAGCATGTATGTAGCATGTAGTATATATGTAGTATGTATGTTACATGTAGTATTTATAGTATATATGTAGTATGCATGTTGCATGCATGTAGTATATATGTTGTATGTATGTTGCATGCATGTAGTATATATGTATTATGTATGTAGTATGCATGTAGTATGTAGCATGCATGTTGCATGTAGTATGTATGTTACATGTATGTATATATGTAGTATGTATGTAGCATGTATGTAGCATGTAATTTTTTTTTTTTTTTTACATTCAACACATTAGCCGGATGATGGGACTACTACTGTCCCATCATTGGCTAGTGTGTCAATCACTGTCATGGTAGCAGGCATCGCCCGATGGGACTTGTAGTCCCATCGGACGATGCCTGCACAGACCCCCGGAGCCTGCACAGCCCACCGGCAGGCCGGCACAGCCCCCCGGCAGGCCGGCACAGACCACCGGAGCCTGCACAGACCACCGGCAGGCCGGCACAGCCCCCCGGCAGGCCGGCACAGACCACCGGAGCCTGCACAGACCACCGGCAGGCCGGCACAGCCCACCGGCAGGCCGGCACAGCCCCCCCCGGCAGGCCGGCACAGCCCCCCCGGCAGGCCGGCACAGACCACCGGAGCCTGCACAGCCCACCAGCAGGCCGGCACAGCCCCCCGGCAGGCCGGCACAGACCACCGGAGCCTGCACAGACCACCGGCAGGCCGGCACAGCCCCCCGGCAGGCCGGCACAGACCCCCGGCAGGCCGGCACAGCCCCCCCGGAGCCTGCACAGACCACCGGCAGGCCTGCACAGACCCCCCGGCAGGCCGGCACAGCCCCCCGAAAGGCCCGTACAGACCCCAGAGAGGCTGTACAAGGCAAAAATAGGGTTTTTCTTATTCCGATACCGGAAGTCCCATAGACTTGAACGGGACTTCCGGTATCGGAATCGGCGATACCCGATATTTTTTTTTAGATCGGCCGATACCATCCGATACGATACTTTTAAGTATCGGACGGTATCGCTCAACACTAGTGGGGATACTTTCCCCTATGTTCTGTGGGAGACATTTTTAACTGGACTCAGTCTCTGTGGGAGCACCGTTACATTTTTTATGTTGTCCATTTCCTTCCTATTTTACCAAGATTGCTATGGTGAAATAACCCCTTTAAGTCATGTTCCTATCCACATTTGTTTGCAGGGTGCTTGTCCTGCTCTTACCCCAAGTTTGCTTCCTTCTGCAGCCACCTAGCCTTTACTACGACCATTACTACGACCATCATACCACTGACTTAGATCTCAGGACTAGAGATGAGCGACTTTGCCTTTTTTCGGGTCGAGTCGGGTTTCATGAAACCCGACTTTCTCAAAAGTTGGGTCGAATGAAATCGGCCGATTATCGTGAAAAGTCGAAGGCTTTCGACTGAAACACGAAACCCAATTCAAGTCAATGGGGAACCAAGGTCGGCAGTGAGTGGAGGACAGGAAACACACCTACAGTGCCCATTTTAATGCCAAAAACATCAATTCTTATTACTTAAGCTTGTCAACCTTAATTTACTTCATAATAATAGTTAGGCATTGAAAACTGGGGGTTATTTGGCTAAAGTTGTGGGGGGGGATGGGCTGGCTCCAGGTTTTCGTGGGCCCTGGGGCCAAAGAGTGTCACTGGGATCTTTTAACACATGCCACAATTCATGATCCTCTGATACGGCAGAGAAATAGCGGTATAGTGCAATGAAAAATACTTCACTTCTTACATCTCACGACTGATATCCATTTTAACTTCTCCAATAGCTCCAAAAACGGGCAGTATATTACTCCATACAGTATTATGGCCACCGCATAGTGCGCTATACAGAGTAATGAGGCCCATATATTTCTCCATACAGAATCATTGGTCCCATATAATGTTTGAAACCGTATATGATGAGCTCCACATAATGCTACAGTATATGTTGGTCCCCATGGATGAAGCTCCACTGTCTTATGGGCCCAAATAATGCTCCATATACAGTATAATGGGCCCCATTTCTAATGCTCTAGTGTATAATGGGCCCTGTAAATGCTGCTCCAGTGTCTGATGTCCACCTTTGGAATGTTCCAGTGTATGGTGGGCCCCATCTATCATTCTCCAGAGTATAGTGCTCCCCAAAAATTGCTCCCAGCATTGAAAACAATTAAATAAGTCTCCTGGCTAGGGAATCCCTGCACTAGTCTGGACTCCTCTTTGTCCCCATCTTCCATCTCACTGCACTTGGACTGTTTAGGCAGAGGGCGTACAGACGTGATGTCATTGTGCTCTAAGATCAGAATGTCACTGTCAGGACATGCGGAAGACATCATGGCGGTGGAGCAGGGAGAGGTAAGTATTTCAATGTACCAGCATAATCATCTAGCAGTGGCTGGACATCAGTGCACTTGTGTCGCCCCCAGGAGTACGGTCGCCACAGTGGCATTACCTTCCTCCTAGGGAGTGTGATGTCATGCTTGGGAGCAACGAAGGATCTCTTTAGCAGTTAAACCAACACACAACACATTTCCCACTCCAGGCCAGCAGGGAGACCTCTGAACCTGACTGCTGAGGAGCTGCTCTCTGTGGTCAGGAGGAGGTAAGTTAGGGCAGTCTGTGAAGGGAAAGGGAGGTGGAGGATGAGCAGAGTGAAGGCTCACTCCTAGCTGGAGCGCATGGTCGGGATTCCGGTCTCCGAGTTTGTAGGGACACTGACGGTCCTGCAGCAGAAACCGGAGGAAGTAGCAGCTGTAAATGCTCTGTACCCAACTAAGGCTCGGAGGCCCCAGCAGTGACGTGTGGGAGCCAGAAGGAAAAGGCTTTGGCTGCCTGCCATACAAGAAAGTTCCAAAAGAGAGTCAACAGGGGGAACTTCAGTGAACTCAGTACTGCGAGTACCTAAGATAAGCGCGAGAACGGAGGCCACACTACTTATCTACAGAGAGAGAATTCCAAATTTGCTTCCAGGCTGACCAACTCCTCCATCTGTACTCTGGGTCCTGGACGGCACTTACCAAGTACAGGTAAAGGAACTGCACGACTGTGTCTGTCATCCTTCTCCTGCGCTGGCGCACGGCTCTGCTACATCCTGCACTGCACACCATCTACCAACTCTTTCGTCTGCCCTGCGACTACGGCCCTACCTGTGCAGGGCTTCTACATCTTAGCTGCACCACAACATCTGTCCCAGAGAAGCGACACTGCAGCGCGGGTCAATCTGATCAGAAACCACAGGTGGCATCACGTATCATTCACCTATAAACGTTATTCACCCCTTTGCATGGACGCCCAGGGCCACGGAACAGGTCATCACCACCAACGTGACACATCCCTCTGAGACACCGGCCTGGTACCGATTAACCCCACTGCCCTGGCTGGTCACCCACACTCCATGTCAGATTCATCTTGGACTGGGGAATTCACGATTTGACTTGATAACCCAGGCATGGTATGATAGTAAGAGCTACATGGACTAATGTGAAGTGTGGCCTGCTGCATCATTCACTTTTGGTGGGGGTGAAGGACACAAGGAAAGGGGTTCTTCCTGACCAGGAGCCAGCACTTGACGTCTTAGTGCTTACATTTTTTGAAACTTCAGAAGAGGAGGGAATATTTGCTGGAGTCTGTTTCGGCAATGTAAGCCAAAACCAGTTCCTGATGCTCCGGCTTTAAAAGCGGTTAACCTACTCCCAGAAAAGGTAGCCTTCCAGGCGTTCCAGAGCCAGACCATGACGCAGGCTCAACACCTCCTGCCTTAGCTGCTATTGTGCTTTTGCCACTACCAGCAGATGCACCACAACCATCAGCACCAGCTGGCCCCACCACGCCCACGTCCGCGGCCTCTTCCACCAAACTTCAAAATGTTGCAGAACATGAACCCAAAATAACATCAGATATATGGTACTGTATCAGAAGTGTACAGCTCTATTCAGTCAAAGGATGATTGTCAATCTCCCTATATATTCCATCAGTCACACAGAGACGCTCACAGGCTCAGTATGGATTAGACAAGAATATAAAAAGTAGACAAAGTGTACAGTATCATCAGATAGCAGGTATATATAGTATAGTTTAAACATTCTAAATCTCCGTAGATATTTCAAGAGGCAGACACAGACGCTCTCAGGCTCAGTATGGATTACAACACAATATAAAAAGCCGTAAAACGGTAATGGATCTGAAGAGTACAGCTGTACACAGTGTAGGGGTCATTGTTGTCAATCTCAGTATTTATTTCCACAGTGAGAAAATAACTCTCACTTGGTCAGTTTGGATTAGACCAGAATATAACAAGCAGTAAATGGGTAATGTATCACAAGTGTAGAGCTGTAAACAGTGTTGGGGTAATTTTTAAATGTACATATAAATTGCAGGAGTAACCCATAGACACTCACACGCTAGGATGGATCACACCACAATATAACAAGAGGATCCGCAAGAAATAATCACACATGTGGGACAATGTTCCAGGTGTCAATGATACACTTAGAGTGTTGGTTGGAGCAGGACTTCCTGGCAGAAAGGGTACAGTATCACCAGATACCAGGTATATATAGCATAGATTATACATTAACAATGTACATCTATATATCAGGAGTAGTGTTGAGCCACCCCGCTAGTGTTCCAGTTCGTTTTAGTTCATCGTACAGGAGGCAAGTTCGTTGAATGTTTGTCGAACGTTCGACGAACAACGTCAAACACCATTGAAAACATGGCAGGCAAACACAAACGCATACAAACACATAGAAAACAATTACAAAACACCTTAAAAGGTGTCCCAAAGCAGACAAAATGCTCAGAAGACAAAAATAACATGGAAAAGGGCAACTACATTTAGAAAAGAGGTGGAAGAGTAAAAGGAGGAGGAGGAGGAGACACAGATATAGGCTTGTCCTGCCCTTATGAAGTCAAGAAAGGCTGAAATAAAAATGTAAAATACAAAAAAAAAAATAAAAATCTGAAATCGAAGACGATCATATACCGTCGTACTTCCCACCAATAAATTATGCCAACTGCCGATCGGGCGGCGTTATTCCCACGAACCTCCGAACAGCGTCCATGAAGGCAAAGTGTTTGGTTTCCGGGGGCAGTATGGTTGCAAAGCTGAACCTTAAAGGAATGTCCAGAAGGGCACCACCAGGAGTGGAGCCTGTGGCTTAACTGGACTCCACCCGGGAAACCACAACCATGCCAGCTACAGAAAAGATTGACAGATTGCAAGCTTTGTTGATTCTGTGGGTGGTGGTGGATGTCCGTTTTTAGTTGTGCTAGCGATTTGTCAGCTTAATTCCGTTAACGACCGAGACTCCGGCATGCCCCCGCGGTATGCGTCAAGCTTACTAGAGGGACACGCGAGGCTCTGGCACGCGAGATCGAGCAATAACAGGTCTGTCATGCCCTTACATGTCCGGGGATGCATGCGCGCTACACTGAAAGGTCCAGCGTGTGTCGCTTACAGGTGCAGATAACCCACTGAACACCATTAGTGATGGGGATCTGGGATTCCAATTCTTCCCCGCGAACAATGATTTCCCAGTAAGTGCAGGTCAACCAGAATTCCGGAATTCCAGAATTAGGCCTAACCGGCATTCCAGAAAACATGAAAAAAATTAAGTGTCCAAACCACAGGTGCTGTAGGTTGCTTAACAGCTGGGCTCCATGAAGGCAGAGTAGCACGCAGTTCTTACATAAAAAGGCGGCATAGCTTGGTTCACGGGTGGGCTTCTCTGCTGAGTAGCAGACACAGTTACTAGGCCGAAAGTATTCACTGGGCTAAATGGAGTTACAAACTGGTTCTTTCATAAACAGACGGCATAGCTAGGTTCACGTGTGGGCTCCTCTGCTGAGTAGCAGACAGTGCTATAAGGCCCAAAAGGATTTTCTGGACAAGATGCGGTAAAAAATAATTAGAAACATACGGTGTAGCTCCTTGACAGGTGAACTACACCGCTGGCTACCAGACACCGCTACTATGCCATGAAACTGTCTATTAACATTGAAAACCATTATTAATGTGAAAATGAAGTTACGTTTTTGGTGAACGAACCGTTCTCGAACGGAACCTCGAACAGCCGAATTTTAAGCAAAGTGTTCGAGTTCGACGAACGGCTCGAACACCGCCCAAAACAGCTGGAATTTTAACTTGGTGAACAGGTCGACTCGAACACCACTCATCTCTAATCAGGAGGCAGACTCAGACATTCTCAGGTCCAGTATGGATTTGACAAGATTGTAGACAGTTGAGAAAGGGTACAGTATCACCGGATACCAGGTATATATGTAGCATTGTGTACACCTGAAAAACCTATGTCTATATATCAGGAGGCAGATTCAGAGGGTCTCAGGCCCAGTATAGATTGGATGTGATTGTACAAAGTTGATAAAGGGTACAGTATCACCGGATAACATGTATATATGTAGCATAGTTTAAACATTAAAAACTTATGTCTATATATCAGGAGGCAGACTCAGACGGTCTCAGGCCCAGTATGGATTAGATGTGATTGGACAAAGGTGAGAAAGGGCACATTATCACTGGATAGCAGGTATATATAGCATAGTTTAAACATTAAAAATCTGCGTGTATATTTCCGGAGTCCGACAAAGACACTCACAGCCTCAGTATGGATTAGACAAGAATCTAAAAAGTAGAAAAAGGGTAATGTATTCTAAGCATACACCAGTATACGCTGTTGGGGTATTTTTCAATCTTCATATATATTTCAGTCTCAGTAAGACAGTCCAGACTCTCCGCAAGAGGAAACGAGATGGATACAAGTACAGATGGAAAATCGACTGATTGCAGAAATTTTGGAATTACTAATCATGGTAAAAACTCCCGGGAGAATTCTCAGAGGCGATGCTGACCCTCAATTATTTTGTCTGTGGAGACAGCGAAAACAGTTCTTGTGAAGAAAGGTTTGCTGTATCGCAGTACCGTGGAACCCATCACCGTTACTCATCTCCATCAAATTGTGATCACTTTGACAGATGTAGACATTGTCCTCACTGCCTATCATGATCTGTCAGGTAACTTTGGAGTGCAAAAGACAGAATCCACAGGACATAGGCGATTCTATTGGATTGGCATGAGAGGACACATTTAAAAATGGGGGCAGTAATGTCACACGTCTGTGAGTCGGAAAACTGTGAAAGCTGATGATAAACCACCACTGCATCTCATTGTGAGTCGACGTCCATAACAAATGGAAGCCATTAATCATCTGAAGATAGAGCCGAGCAGGACAGGGCATAGCTACGTCTTAACCATCATCTTCTATCAGTTCACCAAATTTGTATTGGCAGTCCCAGTGAAGGATTTAACAGGCCAGACTACACAGCGGTGGAGCAGAGAGAGGCAAGTATTGCAAGTGCTGGGGCCCTGAGCAAGCAGGGGGGGCCCACTCGTGGGCGGCGGTACTGGCACAGGGCCCCTCATAGTACGCCGGTGTGTCTGACGGCGGGTGTGCACCCCCACCATCAGACACTTGATTCTACTATGAGGGACCTTGTGCCAGTGCCGTTGCCAAAGAGTGTGCCCACCCACCTGTACAGGGCAATGACACTCGAATGGGTGCGTGCGCCAGATGGTGACCCCGGCCCTGTGGGGGGAGGCAGCCCAGTTAGGGAGGTGGAAAAATTGGCATATGTTGATGCTGGACATTCAGCAGCTGCAAATGGAGGAATTGGAGAAGTCCGCGGAAGAGGAAGACAAAAGCAAGCCATTTTTCTGGCAACCTACGTGTCATCAGGGGAGGGTGGGACAAAATCCTTTGAAACCCATGCATGGTTCATTTTAATGAAGGTTAGATCATCCACATTTTTGGTCGACAGACGGGTCCTTTTTTCTGTCAGGATTGATCCAGCAGCACTGAAGACTCTTTCAGATAACACACTAGCAGCAGGGCAAGCGAGCTCCTGTAAGGCATATTGTGCCAATTCAGGCCAGGTGTCCAGTTTAGCGGCCCAATAGTCAAAGGGGAATGACCTGTGAAGGAGAACATCGATATGGGAGGAGAAGTAGTTTGTAACCATAGTTGACAACTGCTGTCTCCTGTCACTTTCCATCGATGCAGTATTACCAGTTGTGTGAGCGGTACTTGAAAAATCAGTCCACAACATGGTCATGAAACCCCTGTGTCCAACACCACTTCGGCTGTGTGCACCATGAACACCTCTTCCATGTTGCCCCCTACGGCTCTTTGGAAAAACATCACCGCTGCTGTGTGCTGGGAATGCCTCAAACGGTTTACCAGAGATGCTTGTTTGTTTGCCAATATTAGGTCAAGGTTCT
The DNA here is from genome assembly GCF_039654945.1 of Dendrobates tinctorius. NCBI lineage: Eukaryota > Metazoa > Chordata > Amphibia > Anura > Dendrobatidae > Dendrobates > Dendrobates tinctorius. The sequence goes on along the minus strand of NW_027361998.1, from coordinate 16,068,172 downwards.
CGTGTGGCATGATGTTTTGGAATTTGCCTTTATAGCGTGGATCCAGGATGCTGGCCAGCCAGTAGTCGTCATCGTTCATCATTTTGGCAATGCAGGGGTCCCTTTTTAGGATCTGCAAGGCATAATCTGACATGTGGGCCAATGTTCCCGGTGTCAATGATGGACTGCGAGTGCTGGGTGGAGGAGCACTTTCTGGCAAATCAACAACACTCCAGTCACGCACAAACCCTGTACCTAACCTTGCCACGCCAACATTTTTTCTTACCCCCTGAGAAGCATCCTCCTCCCCAAAACAATCATCCCCATCATCCTCCTCTTCCTCCACCTCGTCCATGAGACTTTCCTGAGCAGACAATGGCTGACTGTCATCAAGGCTTCCCTCCTCCTCTTTTCCTCGGCTGCAGACGCCTGCTCCTTAATGTGCGTCAAAGTTTGCATGAGCAGACGCATAAGTGGGATGCTCATGCTTAGGATGGCGTCGTCTGCGCTTACCAGCCGTGTGCATTCCTCAAAACACTGAAGGACTTTACAGAGGTCTTTCAGCTTCGACCACTGCACACCAGACAACTCCATGTCTGCCTGCAAACTGCCTGCCCCTGTATCCTCCCACAAATGAATTACAGCCTGCCTCTGTTCGCACAGCCTCTGAACCATGTGCAGGGTGAAGTTCCACCTTGTTGCAATGTCGATAATGAGGCGGTGGTTGGGAAGGTGGAGCAATCGCTGCAGCTTCTGCATACAACTGTAGTGTACGGGCGACCGGCGGATGTGTGAGCACAGTCTTCGTACCTTATGGAGCAGGGGTGTTAACTCCGGATAATTATTGAGGAAGCACTGCACCACCAGGTTCAAGGTGTGAGCCAAGCAAGGTATGTGACTAAGTTTTGAAAGGGCTATGGCTGCCACAAAATTCTGGCCGTTATCACTAACTACCTTGCCTGCCTCAAGATGTAGACTGCCCAGCCATGACTCAGTTTGTCGCTGCAAGTAGTCGGCCAGTACCTCCGCGGTGTGTCTGTTGTCGCCCAAACACATCATCTTCAACACAGCCTGCTGACACTTACCACCAGCTGTTCGATAGTGGGACAACTCGTGTGCAACACTGGCAGCTGCGGATGGAGTGCTCGTGCGACTGTGCTCTGTGGAAGAGCTTTCGCTTCTGGAGGAGGAGGAAGAGGAGGGTCGAACACCTACAGCCAACTGTTTCCTATACCGTGGGCTAGGCAGCACTGTCCCACCACCGCTGTCCCCTGTGGACCCTGCATCCACCACATGAACCCAGTGCGCAGTCATGAACACGTAACGGCCCTGGCCATGCGTACTGGACCATGCATCAGTTGTGAGGTGCACCTTTCCACTCACTGATTGCTTAAGTGCATGGACAATGCGGTCTTTCACATGATGGTGGAGGGCTGAGATGGCTTTTCGCGAAAAGAAGTGCCGACTGGGTAGGTCATAGCGTGGTACTGCGTAGGACATGAGCTCGCGGAAAGCTTTGCTTTCAAACAACCGGTAGGGCATCATCTGTAACGAGATTAGTTTGGCAATGTGAGTGTTCAAAGCCAGTGTCCCCGGATGAGAGGATGACTACTTTCTTGTCCTACTCAGAGTCTCTGGTAGGGTGAGCTGGACTTGAGAGCTGCATTGTGACGTCTGCCTGCGGTCTGGGCTGCAGCCGGACAACACCTCGAGAAACACTGATACCCTTTACCCCTATACAGGGATCTGGATTTATAGCAGAGCCCAGGAGGTGCTGTCTGAATAGGAGCAAAGACCAGAGCAGGACGGTCGCCAGAAAGGTGTTCCAACACAGGACACAAAGGTAATGATATCTGAGACTAAACCAGTCAGGCAGAAATGGTATAAGCACGGTAGACAGAAGCAAAGACAGATACCAGGTCGAAGCCAGAGTCATAAACCAGGAGAGTCGCAGAGGTACCGAATCGTTAGACAGAAGCAGAGTCAGAATCCAGGCCGAAGTCAGTGTCAGGAGAGCTTTAAACTAGAACATCATGGGAAGGGAAGCAAAAGACCAGAAAAAGCCAAACACCTGACAAATGCTATTGAGAACTCTGCTATTAGAAGTGGAAAGGAAGAACAAAGACAAAAGAATCTAATTAATAAAAATATTGGAGAAAGAGAAACCAATCACAAACTAAAATGTTTCTATACTAATGCACAAAGCATGGGCAACAAACAAGGAGAATTGGAACTACAAACACAGGAAAAGAAATATGATGTCATTGGAATCACTGAAACTTGGTGGGACAATACACATGATTGGAATACAAGACTAGAAGGATACAAATTATTTGCAAGAAACAGACTTGATAAACGAGGAGGGGGTGTCGCATTGTATGTTAGAAACGCATATATCTGCACAGAGATTGAAGCTTCAGAGACTGGGAGTTCTGTGGAAACTGAGTAAGAATACAAGGACAGAACAATGGAAAGGACACCATTGTAGGCATTTACTACAGGCCGCCTGTGCAAGCAGAAGATATGGATGAACTCTTTATGCATCAAATGGCCAAGTTCTCCAAAAAATATGACATAGTTGTCATGGGAGATTTCAACTATCCAGACATTTGTTGGGAATCTCTCTCAGGCAAAACTAACAGGTCAAGGAAATTCTTATCCTCTCTTGCTGACAACTTTATCTTCCAAAAGGTAAAGGAGAAAACAAGGGGAACTGCTACCTTGGATCTAATCCTTATAAACAGGGAGGAAATGGTTGAGGAGGTAAAAGTGGCTGGGACCCTAGGAGGTAGCGACCATGCTATTTTAGAATTTTGGATAACTAGAGGCGGAAGACCTGTGAAGACTCAGACGTCAAGGTTAGATTTCAGAAAGGCAGATTTTAAGGGATTCAGAAAGAGAATTGGAGGGATCCAATGGCTGGATATCCTTAAAGACAAAAATGTCCAGGAAGGATGGGAAATCTTGAAAAATGAAATTCTCAAAGCACAGTTGTTAACAATTCCGAAAAGAGGGAAGAATAGGAAGCATTTAAGGAAACCAGGATGGATGAACACAGAACTTAAGCACATGCTAAAAAGGAAGAAAAAAATGTTTATAAAATGGAAAGAGGGAGGCATATCTAAAGAAGAATATAATGCTGTCTGCAGAACCTGCAGGGCACAAATCAGATTATCTAAAGCTGAAAATGAATTGAGGCTTGCAAGAGATGTCAAAAGCAATAATAAAGGATTTTGGGGATATGTCAAAAGTAAAAGAAAAGTCAAAGATGCTATAGGATTTTTACAGGATGAAAATGATGAAATGGTAAGACAGGATGTTGAGAAGGCTGAACTTTTAAATTCCTATTTTGCATCTGTTTTCTCTCAGAAAGGAAATGTAACATCAACTGTTATTCATTGTCCTATTAAGGGAATAGAAGAATCCAGGATATCTATAAACAGAAAGATAGTGAGGAAACACTTAGCTAACCTAAATGAATTCAAGTCTCCAGGTCCAGATGAATTACACCCCAGAGTACTGAAGGAGATAGCAGAAGAAATTTTTGAACCCCTCTCCATAATCTTTGAAAATTCTTGGAGAACAGGAGAAGTACCAGAAGACTGGAGAGGAGCAAATGTTGTTCCTATCTTCAAAAAGGGGAAGAAGGTGGACCCAGGCAACTATAGGCCGGTGAGTCTGACTTCTATACCAGGAAAGATCTTTGAACAAATTATTAAACAACATGTATGTCAATACCTGGATAAGAATGAAGTGATTAAACAGAGTCAGCATGGGTTTGTAACTAATAAGTCATGTCAGACTAACTTAATTTCCTTCTATGACGGTATCACTGATTGGGTGGATCAAGGAAATGCTGTAGATATAGTATATCTTGACTTCAGCAAAGCATTTGACAAAGTCTCTCATACAATCCTTATTGAAAAAATGACTAAGTATGGAATGGACAAGGCAACTGTTAGGTGGATTCATAACTGGCTTAGTGATCGGACCCAAAGAGTGGTCGTAAATGGCTGCACATCCAGTTGGAAGAATGTCTCAAGTGGGGTACCACAGGGCTCTGTCCTGGGCCCTGTATTATTCAACATCTTTATCAACGATTTAGATGAAGGAATTGAGGGTAAACTGATTAAATTTGCTGATGACACAAAGCTAGGAGGGATAGCTAATACTAGAGAAGAGAGAGAGAGGATTCAAAAAGATTTAAATAAACTGGAGAAGTGGGCAGCAACTAACAGAATGGTTTTTAACAGGGAGAAATGCAAAGTACTACATCTGGGCAATAAAAATGAAAAAAACATATATAGAATGGCAGGAATAGGGCTAAGTGACAGCACATGTGAAAAAGACTTGGGTATACTAATAGATCACAGACTGAATATGAGTCAACAGTGTGATGCAGCAGCAAAAAAGGCAAATGCAATTCTAGGATGTATTAACAGAAGCATACAGTCTAGATCACGTGAAGTCATTATTTCCCTCTACTCCTCTTTGGTCAGACCTCATCTGGAATATTGTGTCCAGTTTTGGGCACCACATTTTAAAAAAGACATCAACAAACTGGAGCAAGTTCAGAAAAGAGCGACCAGAATGGTGACCGGTCTGCAAACCCTGTCTTATGAGGAAAGGTTGCAGGATTTAGGAATGTTTAGTTTGCAAAAGAGAAGACTGAGAGGAGACTTAATAGCTGTCTACAAATATCTAAAGGGCTGTCACATTGTAGAAGGATCAACTTTATTCTCATTTACACAAGGAAAGACTAGAAGCAATGGGATGAAACTGAATGGGAGGAGACAGATTAGATATTAGAAAAAACTTTTTGACAGTTAGAGTGATCAATGAGTGGAACAGGCTGCCACGAGAAGTGGTGAGTTCTCCTTCAATGGAAGTCTTCAAACAGAGGCTGGACAGACATCTGACTGGGATGATTTAGCGAATCCTGCTTTGAGCAGGGGGTTGGACCAGATGGCCCAGGAGGTCCCTTCCAACTCTACGATTCTATGATTCTATGATTCATAAACCAGGAGAGTCGCAGAGGTACAGAATCGTTAGGCAGAAGAAGAGTCAGAATCCAGGCCGAAGTCAGTGTCATAAACCAGGAGAGTCGCAGAGGTACAGAATCGTTAGGCATTAGAAGGGTCAGAAGTCCAGGCAAAAGTCAGAGTCATAAACCAGGAGAGTCGCAGAGGTACAGAATCGTTAGGCATTAGAAGGGTCAGAAGTCCAGGCTAAAGTCAGAGTCAGTCAACAGTAATTCACACAGTAACACGCAGGGGAACCAAGAATATATCCGGCGGCCTGCAAGAGCAGTCCCAAGGTATTTGAGGGATCAGGTCATCCCTTACAGGCCCGTGGCCTGATGATGTCATCCGGACCGCCCCCAGGACCAGGCTGAATGGTAATGCACCAGCCCCTTCATGACTGACCGAGGAGCGAAGCCTGCGTCCAGCGGACGCCTGCGCAGGACCCTCATGACTATCGCCGCCGCCACCACTCGGGGTTGAAGCACAACGCCTCCCAGAGACCAAGGCAGAGACTGCAGGCCACGGGTCAGACGGTGATAGGACAGTCCGGCGCCTCCTAGTGGTCGAGGCCGGAACAGCAGGCCCTGAGTCTGACGGTGATGTGACAGTACCCCCCCTCTAAGAGGGGCCTCCGGACCCTCAAAACCCGGTTTGTCAGGGTGGAGGAGGTGAAACCTGCTAATCAACCGCTTTGCACGAATGTCACTAGCGGGGACCCAGGACCTCTCCTCTGGGCCGTAGCCCTTCCAATGCACCAAATATTGTACCGAGTTTCTCACTAGACGGGAATCAAATATGCCCTGGACCTCGTACTCCAAGGCGCCCTTGACCAAAACTGGAGGAGGAGGGGACCGGATGGGATGAATTGGGGAGCGGTATACCTTGAGGAGGGACTTATGAAAAACATTAGGAATTTTAAAAGACTGCGGGAGCTTTAACCGAAACGCTACTGGGTTAATTACCTCTAATATTTCATATGGGCCGATGAACCTGGGACCCAGTTTGGCCGACGGTACCTTAAGTTTGATGTTTCTTGTAGAGAGCCAAACCTTGTCACCAACTCCCAGGTGCGGCCCCTGGGATCGTCGTCTATTGGCTGCCGAAGTCTGTCTAATTTGAGCCCCTTTTAAATTAGAGTTTACTTCGGACCAAATAGTCTTTAGACGATGTATATTTTGCTCAACCCCTGGGATTTCCGACATCTTGGCCGAAAATGATCCAAAGCGCGGATGTAGTCCGAGGTTACAGAAGAAGGGGGTGGTTTTGATGGAGTCTTGGTATCTATTATTGAGAGCGAACTCTGCCAATGGCAAATGTTCCACCCAATCTGACTGATGTGCTGAGACATAGCAGCGGAGGTATTGCTCCAGCGTTTGGTTGGCACGCTCAGTTTGACCATTCGTCTCAGGATGGTATGCCGAGGAAAAAGACAACTCAACACCAATACGTCTACAGAACGCCCTCCAGAACTTCGAGACGAACTGGGTACCCCTGTCGGATACGATATTTGCCGGAACGCCGTGCAAACGTACAACGTGAAGAACAAACAACTTACTTAAGGTTTCAGAGTTGGGTAAGCCGGACAGGGGAACAAAGTGAGACTGTTTACTGAACCTGTCCACCACCACCCGAATACAAGTTTTCCCCTCGGAGGGTGGCAGGTCTGTAATGAAGTCCATGGAGATGTGGGTCCATGGACTTTCAGGGGTGGGCAAGGGCTGAAGCCAGCCGGCAGGACTGTTATGGGGGGACTTGGCGCGGGCACAGACTTCACACGCTGAGACGTACTCCTTACAGTCCTTGGCCACCGTTGGCCACCAAAAGTTCCTGGTTACCAGCCTAGTGGTATTATTGAGACCAGGGTGGCCTGCCAGGACGGAGTCGTGAGATTCTTTTAACACTCGTAAGCGAAAGGTAGCTGGGACGAATAATTTTTTGGGGGGCGTAGTGTCAGGAACTTGTTCTGATGACCTACGGATCTCCTCCAGAAGGTCCAGAGATACTGCCGACACGACAATGCCATTAGCCAATATGGGAGCTGGTTCATAGTCCTCGGTGTGTGTGTGACAAAAGCTGCGGGAGAGGGCATCTGCCCTCACATTTTTGGTTCCGGGGCGAAAGGTGATTAAAAAAAAATCGAACCTGGAGAAAAACAAGGCCCACCTGGCCTGCCTAGGGTTTAGTCTTTTAGCCGACTCTAGGTAGGTTAGGTTTTTGTGATCGGTAATAACAGTAACTTTGTGTTTGGCGCCTTCGAGGAAGTGGCGCCATTCCTCGAAGGCCCACTTAATTGCCAATAATTCTCGGTTGCCGATGTCATAGTTTCTCTCCGTGGCAGAGAATTTGCGGGAGAAAAAGGCACATGGACGAAGCTGAGTGAGGGATGCAGAGCCTTGTGAGAGCACTGCTCCCACTCCGACTTCGGAGGCATCTACTTCCACAATAAATGGGTGGTCCAAGTTTGGTTGAATCAACACCGGGTTGGCCACGAAGCACTCTTTTAGTGTGGAAAAAGCCCTGGTTGCCTCAGGATTCCAATTAGTCACGTCCGCCCCTTTCCGGGTAAGGTCCGTGAGTGGCTTGGCAATCTCTGAGAATCCCCTGATGAATTTGCGATAATAATTCGCAAATCCCAAAAATCGCTGGAGTGCTTTCAGCGATTTGGGTTGTACCCAATCCTTAATGGGTTGAATCTTGGCGGGATCCATGCGGAACCCCTTGCCTGAGACCATGTATCCTAAGAACTGCACCTCTTCCGCAAAAAAAACACATTTTTCAAATTTCGCGAACAAAGAGTTTTCACGCAGTCTTTGCAGTACTGAACGGACGTGTTGAGCATGAGTCACAGGGTCAGCAGAATAAATCAAAATGTCGTCCAGGTATACGACGACATACACCCCACAAATATCTCTGAAAATATCATTGACGAAGTGCTGGAATACAGCAGGAGCGTTACTGAGTCCGAAGGGCATTACCAGGTACTCAAAATGGCCAAGGGGTGTATTAAAGGCCGTTTTCCATTCGTCCCCATCTCTTATGCGGACCAGGTTATATGCCCCCTGGAGGTCAAGCTTAGTAAACCAGCGAGCTCCCAGTAACTGATTAAACAGATCAGGAATGAGTGGCAGCGGGTATTGATTTTTTACGGTTATGGCGTTCAGCTCACGGTAGTCAATGCATGGTCTGAGTCCACCATCTTTTTTCTCTACAAAGAAAAACCCAGCTCCTACAGGTGAGGTGGAAGGTCTAATGAAGCCTTTTCGAAGGCTGTCTGCTATGTATTCCTTCATGGCTACACGCTCAGGACCAGAGAGGTTGAATATTCTCCCCTTAGGGAGACGGGCACCAGGGACCAAGTCTATAGGACAATCGTATTCTCTGTGAGGAGGTAGTTTCTCCGACTCCACTATAGAGAAAACATCTTCATAATCCCTAAACGCATATGGAATAGAAGGTGTTTTAATTTTAATTTGGTTCACTGACAGTGACATACAGTTACTCTGACACCGTGGACTCCAGCGCACGATATCACCTATGCGCCAGTCAATAACCGGATTATGTTGGTGTAACCATGGCATGCCTAACACAACTGGATCTGATAAATTGTATATAACAAAAAATGACATTTGTTCGTTATGTAATGTCCCCACTGACATAGAAATTTCGGCAGTAACGAATTCCACGCCTCCCTGGAATATAGATGTACCATTAATCGCAGTAGTCTGAATAGGCGCTTTAAGCCTTGACAGAGGTACACCCAGACTCTTAGCAAATAAAAAATCCATAAGGTTGCCGGCAGCACCACAATCCACAAAAGCCTTCACACACAGACGTTTCTTAGCAAAAGAAAGGGAAACTGGTAACAACAGTTTGGCCGCATTTGCAGGCAATACCTGACCCCCAGCGCTGTCCAGGGGGTGATGATCCAGGAATGTGGATTTCCAACAGCCAGCATTTTCCTTGAAGCTTCCAGGCTGCAGCATGCTTGAGCCTGAGAGTGACCTTCCAGGCTGTGCAATGTAACAGGTGTTTGGGCCAAGAATCAGCTCAATTAGGAGGAAGAGGAAAAAAAAAGGTGAGGAAAACTGCTTTTATATGTGTTAAGTTTAGACACAAAAAGCCATTTTATTTTTTGGGCCGGATATAATGTGACGTCTGCCTGCGGTCTGGACTGCAGCCAGACAACACCCCGAGAAACACTGATACCCTTTACCCCTATACAGGGATCTGGATTTATAGCAGAGCCCAGGAGGCGCTGTCTGAATAGGAGCAATGACCAGAGCAGGACGGTCGCCAGAAAGGTGTTCCAATACAGGACACAGAGGCAATGATATCCGAGACTAAACCAGTCGGCCAGAAATGGTATAAAAACAGTAGACAGTAGCAGAGTCAGATTCCAGGCCGAAGCCAGAGTCATAAACCAGGAGAGTCGCAGAGGTACAGAATCGTTAGGGAGAAGAAGGGTCAGAAGTCCAGGTCGAAGTCAGTGTCATAAACCAGGAGAGTCGCAGAGGTACAGAATCGTTAGGCAGAAGCAGAGTCAGAATCCAGGCCGAAGTCAGAGTCATAAACCAGGAGAGTCGCAGAGGTACAGAATCGTTAGGCAGAAGCAGAGTCAGAATCCAGGCCGAAGTCAGAGTCATAAACCAGGAGAGTCGCAGAGGTACAGAATCGTTAGGCAGAAGAAGGGTCAGAATCCAGGCCGAAGTCAGAGTCATAAACCAGGAGAGTCGCAGAGGTACAGAATCGTTAGGCAGAAGCAGAGTCAGAATCCAGGCCGAAGTCAGAGTCATAAACCAGGAGAGTCGCAGAGGTACAGAATCGTTAGGCAGGAGCAGAGTCAGAATCCAGGCCGAAGTCAGAGTCATAAACCAGGAGAGTCGCAGAGGTACAGAATCGTTAGGCAGAAGCAGAGTCAGAATCCAGGCCGAAGCCAGAGTCATAAACCAGGAGAGTCGCAGAGGTACAGAATCATTAGGCAGAAGAAGGGTCAGAAGTCCAGGCAAAAGTCAGAGTCAGTCAACAGTAATTCACACAGTAACACGCAGGGGAACCAAGAATATATCCGGCGGCCTGCAAGAGCAGTCCCAAGGTATTTGAGGGATCAGGTCATCCCTTACAGGCCCGTGGCCTGATGATGTCATCAGGACCGCCCCCAGGACCAGGCTGGATGGTAATGCACCAGCCCCTTCATGACTGACCGAGGAGCGAAGCCTGCGTCCAGCGGATGCCTGCGCAGGAGCCTCATGACTATCGCCGCCACCACTCGGGGTTGAAGCACAACGCCTCCCAGAGACCAAGGCAGAGACTGCAGGCCACGGGTCAGACGGTGATAGGACAGTCCGGCGCCTCCTAGTGGTCGAGGCCGGAACAGCAGGCCCTGAGTCTGACGGTGATGTGATAGTCTGGCGCCTCCTACTGGCAGAGGCCAGAACAGCAGGCCCTGAGTCTGACGGTGATGTGATAGTCCGGCGCCTCCTACTGGCCGAGGCCAGGACAGCAGGCCCTGAGTCTGGTGGTGCCGTCACATGCATATGGTGGAACTAGCGGTGGACATGGCGGACTGAGAAAAAGTTGGTGATGGAGTTGGTGGTGTTGCTGATGGCCTAGATTCTGTCTTTTGTAGCAATAACGTTGTGATTCCATGACTTCTTTGCCCTTGCGAAGACACCTCAACATTTGCTGCTGGTGGTGTGCTAACCGGTGGGCTTACAGTGGGGGAAGCGATGTAGCGTTGCTGACTACCTTTGTTGTGATCAGTTGCAGATGTGGTACGTGAGGTTTGGTGTTGTGTCCACGCTTGCAAGTGCATGCTGGTTAAATGTCTAAGCATGCAACTGGTATTCAAATTTTTCAGATTTTTCCCTCGGCTAAAGGTCTTTGTGCACTTCTTACAGATAACCTTGGCCTGATCATGAGGATTTTGTTCAAAAAAGTGCCACACTGCACTCTTCCTACTTTGGCAGACATTTTGCGGCCTAGCACGCTGTGATCTTTTGACCCTCTGGACAAGCTGTCCAGCAACTCTTTTGGTTTTTGGAACCTGTCTTTGGAGTGCTCCGGGCCTGCCAGATAACAGCTGTTGCGATGTCGATGTCTGCTGTGGATGCTCCTCATCTGAGCTATTGGAAGCAGCACCCTCTTCCCCCAATGGATGCCAATCTGGGTCAACATCTGGGTCATCCATCACCTCCTCTTCTATGTCATGTGCACCTTCCTCTGTGTCACCGTGTATGGTGGTATAGTGTGCGGGAAGGGGCACCTGAGTCTCATCAGGGTCAGAATCTGGCTCTGTACACTGCGAGGACAATGTAGTGCTCTGAGTGAATGTACCAGCAGAATCATCTAGCAGCTTAGCATTGGGAGAGGTTGCAGCTGCTGCTGATTCAGAATAAGGGAGAGCGTTAGGCAGGGAAGAAGAACCAAAAAACTGCTTCTGCTGTTAGCGATTTCCACTTTGTGTGCAGTGACAGGGGAGGATATATTTTTGTGCATCAGCTCTGTTGGTTATTAGGCTGCCTTATAAGGCTCCCTGATAGCTGCATTGCTGTGTGCACACTGCTGTGCAAATGGCTTTTTTAAAAGCAAAAATACTTTTCTTCCTCTTTTCTGCACAGTTACCAAGCGTTCATTTTTCCACCCTTTTCTGTGCAGCAGTCCTGCTTATTAGGCTGCCTGCGTCCATACTTGGACTGAGAGCATCATTGTCAGCGTCCTCAAATATCTAGTGAGATCCAAATTCTCACCAATCCTATAGACACCCTCCACCTTGTCATACACCATCCAATTTCACTATGAAGATGCCTCTATGACAATAATAGAATACCATCAACAATTCATAAGCCACAATGTCAACCCTGGAAAAGTGAAACAACCGGGCTATAGACCAATGGTATTATAAAAAGATATATTTTTATTTATCAAAAACATAAAAAATATGTATATGGCAAGAGAGATGTACATATCAAAAAGAGGGATATAATACACCCATGAGGTATCTCATAACCATCAACAACACGGATGTATACATTACAATAATTAATTGCTGCTTCAAAACTGTATCTTATAAAAACATCTGCATGAATAAAGTGCAAAAAACACTATATATGAGGTATTCTACAAACGATTCCCATGTGGGGATGTAAACTAATCACTCCAAAAAATGCCATTATAATAACGTGCAAAAATAACCGCTATATATTGGTGCCTGAACTGTAGCAAGACCTAATAGGATGGTGTCTAGATGGCAGCTATATCCTGTGGTAGCGATATAAATATATAAATAGCCGCATAGTTAGGAATATGTGCCCCAAAAGACAACACATGCACACAATCAAGGCATCGTACTAAGGACTGGCGGTATGGCAAAAATCACAGAGCAATAATAATTATTCATGTGGAATGAAGCAATCGTACCATGTGGTTGATGTGGAGTCCCCCGGGCGTCCCTCCGCCCCGACGCACGTTTCACTTTTGCTTCAACGGGAGGCGCAATGACAAGAGGGGAACAACCTGTTTATATAATCCACTCACAAGCTGAAATCAGTTACGATGCTAATGTGCCATAGCGCATGCCCAGTAGCTGCCTCCTAACTTAATGCTAATTTTACCACAAAGCGATGGCGGGCTAGATCGCTAAACCATTGTAGTAAACACCTATCTTCTGCGTTATAGCGCTAATAATAAAATTATATCACGCAGATGATGTTGCCCACAATATATGAATATAACCCCATACATACGTATGTATAAAATAAATAATTAAAGTTAAAGATTCATATTCAGCCCACAATCTATAAATCGTAAATATTAGAGGCCGCTCAACAGGGCATGCTTAATAAAATATAATTCAATTTAAACACCCTCCTGATATAAAGCGGCGCATGCGGGAGTTGAACTTGGTTCCTTATGATCAAAAAGAGAAGTGTTCGTGTGCTCATGTCGGCCGCCACTGGTCATCACCAGATGACCTAAGGTAAACGGAGAGACATAAAAAAGCATCACCCCCTTCTCCAGTGAACCAAGACCCGCGCATGCGCACTCATCAGGAAATTTTCCATATGGAGACCTCTCGAATTTGTTGCCGTAGGTTTACGGTATACTGTGGTTGATAGTCGACCATCATATAAAGCTGTAATGGACAGATCCAAAAACTCAATACTACGTCCATATTTATACGTCAATCTAATGTTTTGGTTGTTTTTGTTTAACTCATTCATTAGACATTTTAATTCCTCAACCGATCCTTCATAAATGAACATAATATCATCTTTAGGTATTAACTTCATATTTTTTAGTTTCAGTTCATTCTTCGTTGTGAATGATTATTCCAGTTGACTATGGAAGAGATGATTGTGGTGCCCTTCTTTTGAAGATCTGAAGAAACATCATCATTTTCCATTTCCTGTTTAATAATCCCTGTCAGTTGTGCCATATATTGTTTAAATAATTCTGTTTGCAATGTAATATTATATGCTCATTCTTATATGTAATACACCCTATGGGACATCTGCTCTATTTCCCTTTACATTGGGTTTTTGGTGTAGTTTGAGAGGTCTCCATATGGAAAATTTCCTGATGAGTGCGCATGCGCGGGTCTTGGTTCACTGGAGAAGGGGGTGATGCTCGTTTATGTCTCTCCGTTTACCTTAGATCATCTGATGATGACCGGTGGCGGCCGACATATGAGCACCCGAACACTTCTCTTTTTGATCTTAAGGAACCAAGTTCAACTCCCGCATGCGCCGCTTTATATCAGGAGGGTGTTTAAATTGAATTATATTTTATTAAGCATGCCCTGTTGAGCGGCCTCTAATATTTACAATTTATAGATTGTGGGCTGAATATGAATCTTTAACTTTAATTATTTATTTTATACATACGTATGTATGGGGTTATATTCATATATTGTGGGCAACATCATCTGCATGATATAATTTTATTATTAGCGCTATAACGCAGAAGATAGGTGTTTACTACAATGGTTTAGCGATCTAGCCCGCCATCGCTTTGTGGTAAAATTACCATTAAGTTAGGAGGCAGCTACTGGGCATGCGCTATGGCACATTAGCATCGTAACTGATTGCAGCTTGTGAGTGGATTATATAAACAGGTTGTTCCCCTCTTGTCATTGCGCCTCCCGTTGAAGCAAAAGCGAAACGCGCGTCGGGGCGGAGGGACGCCCGGGGGACTCCACATCAACCACATGGTACGATTGCTTCATTCCACATGAATAATTATTATTGCTCTGTGATTTTTGCCATACCGCCAGTCCTTAGTACGATGCCTTGATTGTGTGCATGTGTTGTCTTTTGGGGCACATATTCCTAACTATGCGGCTATTTATATCGCTACCACAGGATATAGCTGCCATCTAGACACCATCCTATTAGGTCTTGCCACAGTTCAGGCACCAATATATAGCGGTTATTTTTGCACGTTATTATAATGGCATTTTTTGGAGTGATTAGTTTACATCCCCACATGGGAATCTTTTGTAGAATACCTCATATATAGTGTTTTTTGCACTTTATTCATGCAGATGTTTTTATAAGATACAGTTTTGAAGCAGCAATTAATTATTGTAATGTATACATCCGTGTTGTTGATGGTTATGAGATACCTCATGGGTGTATTATATCCCTCTTTTTGCTATGTACATCTCTCTTGCCATATACATATTTTTTATGTTTTTGATAAATAAAAATATATCTTTTTATAATACCATTGGTCTATAGCCCGGTTGTTTCACTTTTCCAGGGTTGACATTGTGACTTACCATCCAATTTCAGCCTGTTACATTGAGGTGTAATCTCTCCTGGGCCAGATACAATAGTTCAGCGTCCTCAAATCTATAGTGAGATTCAAATTCTCACCAATCCTATAGACACCCTCCACCTTATCATACACCATCCAATTTCAGCCTGTTACATTGAGGTGTAATCTCTACTGGGCCTGAGACAATAGTTCTGCGTCCTCAAATCTATAGTGAGATTCAAAATCTCACCAATCCTATAGACACCCTAAACCTTGTCATACACCATCCAATTTCAGCCTATTACATTGAGGTGTAATGTCTCCTGGTCCTGAGACAATAGTTCAGTGTCTTCAAATCTATAGTGAGATTCAAATTCTCACCAATCCTATAGACACCCTCCACCTTGTCATTCACCATCCAATTTCAGCCTGTTAGATTGAGGTGTAATCTCTCCTGGGCCAGAGACAATAGTTCTGCGTCTTCAAATCTATAGTGAGATTCAAATTCTCACCAATCCTATAGACACCCTCCACCTTGTCATTCACCATCCAATTTCAGCCTGTTACATTGAGGTGTAATGTCTCCTCGGCCTGAGACAATAGTTCAGCGTCCTCAAATCTATAGTGAGATTCAAATTCTCACCAATAGTAGATACACCTTCTACCTTGTTTTACAGTACCATATAGCTGGTGGTATTTTGGGTACATTTTCACAAATATGAGCAAGTATGGTGGAAGAGGCTGTGGAAGTGGGGGGGAGTTGCCAGCTGGTCCCGATGGTGGTGATGTTGCATCTGTTGGTAGTGGCAAAAGCACAATAGCACCTAAGGCAGGAGGTGCTGAGCCTGCGTCATCATCTGGCTCCACAAGGCCTCGAAGGCTCCCTTTTCTGGGAGTAGGTAAACCACTTTTAAAGATGGATCTTCAGGAACAAGTATTGGCTTACATTACTGACACAGCCTCCAGCTCTCTCGCCTCCTCTTCTGAAGTTTCAAAAAATAAAAGCACTGAGTCGTCATTGGAGCCTCCTGGTCAGGAACAACACCTTTCCTTGTGTCCTTCACTCCTACCAAAAGTGAAGGATGTGGCAGACCACACTACCGATTACTCCATGGAGCTCTTTTCACATACCATGCCTGGGTTAGCAAGTCAAATTGTGAATTCCCCAGTCCAAGATGAATCTGACATGGAGTGCACTGATGCACAGCCACTGCTAGATTTTTCTGCTGGTACATTCACTCAGAGCACTACATTGTCCTCACAGTGTACTGAGCCAGAATCTGACCCTGATGAAACTCAGGTGCCCCTTCCCGCACACTATACCTCCTTACACGGTGACACAGAGGAAGGTGCACATGACATAGAAGAGGAGGTGATGGATGACCCAGTTGTTGACCAAGATTGGCATCCACTGGGGGAAGAGGGTGCCGCTGCCAATAGCTCAGAAGAGGAGGAGGAGGATCCGCAGCAGGCAACGACATCGCAACAGCTGTTATCTGGCAGACCCATAGCACTCCAAAAACGTGTTACAAAAAACAGTAGAGTTGCAGGACAGCTTGCCCAGACGGTCAAATTAGCACAGCGTGCAAGGCCTCAAAATGTCTTCCATAGTAGGAAGAGTGCAGTGTGGCACTTTTTTGAACAAAATCCTAATGATCAGGCAAAGGTTATCTGTAAGAAGTGCGCAAAGACCTTTAGCCGAGGGAAAAATCTGAGAAATTTGAATACCAGTTGCATACTTAGGCATTTAACCACCATGCACTTGCAAGCGTGGACGAACTACCAAACCTCACCTACCACATCTGCACCTGCATCGAATGAAGGTAGTCAGCAACGCTACATCGTTTCCCCCTCTGTAAGCCCACCGGTTAGTACACCACCAGCAGCAAATGTCGAAGTGTCGTTGCAAGGGCAAAGCAGTCATGGAATCACAATGTTATTGCTACGAAAGACTGAATCTAGGCCATCAGCAACACCACCAACTCCATCACCATCACCAACCCTCTCTCAGTCCGCCATGTCCACTGCTAGTTCCACCATATGGAGCTCTCAAGTCCAGCTCACCCTACCAGAGACTCTGAGTAGGACAAGAAAGTACTCATCCTCTCATCTGCGTACACTGGCTTTGAACGCCCACATTGCCAAACTAATCTTGTTAGAGATGATGCCCTACCGGTTGGTTGAAAGCAAAGCTTTCCGCGAGCTCATGTCCTACGCAGTACCACGCTATGACCTACCCAGTCGGCACTTCTTTTCACGAAAAGCCAACCCAGCCCTCCACGTGCATGTGAAAGACCGCATTGTCCATGCACTCAAGCAATCAGTGAGTGGAAAGGTGCACCTCACAACTGATGCATGGTCCAGTAGGCATGGCCAGGGCCGTTACGTGTCCATCACTGCGCAATGGGTTAATGTGGTGGATGCAGAGTCCACAGGGGACAGCGGCAGTGGGACAGTGCTGCCTAGCCCACGGTACAGGAAACAGTTGGCTGTAGGCGTTCGACCCTCCTCCTCCAGAAGCGAAAGCTGGTCCACAGAGCGCAGTCGTACGAGCACTCCATCTGCAGCTGCCAGTGTTGCACACGATGTGTCCCCCTATCGAACAGCTAGTGGAAAGCGTCAGCAGGCTGTGTTGAAGATGATGTGTTTGCAGGGGTGGATTAAGGGTAGCCAGGGCCCGGGGCAGTTCAGACTCTGTGGGCCCCCCTCGTCACGTGACGGGGGTCACGAATCGTAGAGCCACACTCTACATAGAGAATAATGGGGCCTCCAGCATCGACCTCCACCCGCAGAGCCACACTCCACATAGAGAATGGAGCCTCCAGCACCGACCTCCACCCGCAGAGCCACACTCCACATAGAGAATAATGGAGCCTCCAGCACCGACCTCCACCCGCACTCCACATAGAGAATAATGGAGCCTCCAGCACTGACCTCCACCCGCAGAGCCGCACTCCACATAGAGAATAATGGAGCCTACAGCACCGACCTCCACCCGCAGAGCCGCACTCCACATAGAGAATAATGGAGCCACCAGCACCGACCTCCATCCGCAGAGCCGCACTCCACATAGAGAATAATGGAGCCTCCAGCACCGACCTCCACCCGCACTCCACATAGAGAATAATGGAGCCTCCAGCACTGACCTCCACCCGCAGAGCCGCACTCCACATAGAGAATAATGGAGCCTCCAGCACCGACCTCCACCCGCAGAGCCACACTCCACATAGAGAATAATGGAGCCTCCAGCACCGACCTCCACCCGCAGAGCCACACTCCACATAGAGAATAATGGAGCCTCCAGCACCGACCTCCACCCACAGAGCCGCACTCCACATAGAGAATAATGGAGCCTCCAGCACCGACCTCCACCCGCAGAGCCGCACTCCACATAGAGAATAATGGAGCCTCCAGCACCGACCTCCACCCACAGAGCCGCACTCCACATAGAGAATAATGGAGCCTCCAGCACCGACCTCCACCCGTAGAGCCGCACTCCACATAGAGAATAATGGAGCCTCCAGCACCGACCTCCACCCGCACTCCACATAGAGAATAATGGGGCCTCCAGCACCGACCTCCACCCGCAGAGCCGCACTCCACATAGAGAATAATGGAGCCTCCAGCACCGACCTCCACCCGCAGAGCCGCACTCCACATAGAGAATAATGGAGCCTCCAGCACCGACCTCCACCCGCAGAGCCGCACTCCACATAGAGAATAATGGAGCCTCCAGCACCGACCTCCACCCGCAGAGCTGCACTCCACATAGAGAATAATGGAGCCTCCGGCACCGACCTCCACCCGCAGAGCCGCACTCCACATAGAGAATAATGGAGCCTCCAGCACCGACCTCCACCCGCAGAGCCGCACTCCACATAGAGAATAATGGAGCCTCCAGCACCGACCTCCACCCGCACTCCACATAGAGAATAATGGAGCCTCCAGCACCGACCTCCACCCGCAGAGCCGCACTCCACATAGAGAATAATGGAGCCTCCGGCACCGACCTCCACCTGCAGAGCCGCACTCCACATAGAGAATAATGGGGCCTCCAGCACCTACCTCCACCTGCAGAGCCGCACTCCACATAGAGAATAATGGGGCCTCCAGCACCGACCTCCACCCGCAGAGCCGCACTCCACATAGAGAATAATGGGGCCTCCAGCACCGACCTCCACCCGCAGAGCCGCACTCCACATAGAGAATAATGGAGCCTCCAGCACCGACCTCCACCCGCAGAGCCGCACTCCACATAGAGAATAATGGAGCCTCCAGCACCGACCTCCACCCGCAGAGCTGCACTCCACATAGAGAATAATGGAGCCTCCGGCACCGACCTCCACCCGCAGAGCCGCACTCCACATAGAGAATAATGGAGCCTCCAGCACCGACCTCCACCCGCAGAGCCGCACTCCACATAGAGAATAATGGAGCCTCCAGCACCGACCTCCACCCGCACTCCACATAGAGAATAATGGAGCCTCCAGCACCGACCTCCACCCGCAGAGCCGCACTCCACATAGAGAATAATGGAGCCTCCGGCACCGACCTCCACCTGCAGAGCCGCACTCCACATAGAGAATAATGGGGCCTCCAGCACCTACCTCCACCTGCAGAGCCGCACTCCACATAGAGAATAATGGGGCCTCCAGCACCGACCTCCACCCGCAGAGCCGCACTCCACATAGAGAATAATGGGGCCTCCAGCACCGACCTCCACCCGCAGAGCCTCACTCCACATAGAGAATAATGGAGCCTCCAGCAACGACCTCCACCCGCAGAGCCGCACTCCACATAGAGAATAATGGGGCCTCCAGCACCGACCTCCACCCGCAGAGCCACACTCCACATAGAGAATAATGGAGCCTCCAGCACCGACCTCCACCCGCAGAGCCACACTCCACATAGAGAATAATGGAGCCTCCAGCACCGACCTCCACCCGCAGAGCCGCACTCCACATAGAGAATAATGGAGCCTCCAGCACCGACCTCCACCCGCAGAGCCACACTCCACATAGAGAATAATGGAGCCTCCAGCACCGACCTCCACCCGCAGAGCCCCACTCCACATAGAGAATAATGGAGCCTCCAGCACCGACCTCCACCCGCAGAGCCGCACTCCACATAGAGAATAATGGAGCCTCCAGCACCGACCTCCACCCGCAGAGCCGCACTCCACATAGAGAATAATGGAGCCTCCAGCACCGACCTCCACCCGCAGAGCCGCACTCCACATAGAGAATAATGGAGCCTCCAGCACCGACCTCCACCCGCAGAGCCGCACTCCACATAGAGAATAATGGAGCCTCCAGCACCGACCTCCACCCGCAGAGCCGCACTCCACATAGAGAATAATGGAGCCTCCAGCACCGACCTCCACCCGCAGAGCCGCACTCCACATAGAGAATAATGGAGCCTCCAGCACCGACCTCCACCCGCAGAGCCGCACTCCACATAGAGAATAATGGAGCCTCCAGCACCGACCTCCACCCGCAGAGCCGCACTCCACATAGAGAATAATGGAGCCTCCAGCACCGACCTCCACCCGCAGAGCCACACTCCACATAGAGAATGGAGCCTCCAGCACCGACCTCCAGCCGCAGAACCTCACTCCACATAGAGGATAATGGAGCCTCCAGCACCGACCTCCACCCGCAGAGCCGCACTCCACATAGAGAATAATGGGGCCTCCAGCACCGACCTCCACCCGCAGAGCCACACTCCACATAGAGAATAATGGAGCCTCCAGCACCGACCTCCACCCGCAGAGCCGCACTCCACATAGAGAATAATGGAGCCTCCAGCACCGACCTCCACCCGCAGAGCCGCACTTCACATAGAGAATAATGGAGCCTCCAGCACCGACCTCCACCCGCAGAGCCGCACTCCACATAGAGAATAATGGGGCCTCCAGCACCGACCTCCACCCGCAGAGCCACACTCCACATAGAGAATAATGGAGCCTCCAGCACCGACCTCCACCCGCAGAGCCGCACTCCACATAGAGAATAATGGAGCCTCCAGCACCGACCTCCACCCGCAGAGCCGCACTCCACATAGAGAATAATGGAGCCTCCAGCACCGACCTCCACCCGCAGAGCCACACTCCACATAGAGAATAATGGAGCCTCCAGCACCGACCTCCACCCGCAGAGCCGCACTCCACATAGAGAATAATGGAGCTTCCAGCACCGACCTCCACCCGCAGAGCCACACTCCACATAGAGAATAATGGAGCCTCCAGCACCGACCTCCACCCGCAGAGCCACACTCCACATAGAGAATAATGGAGCCTCCAGCACCGACCTCCACCCGCAGAGCCGCACTCCACATAGAGAATAATGGGGCCTCCGGCACCGACCTCCACCCGCAGAGCCACACTCCACATAGAGAATAATGGAGCCTCCAGCACCGACCTCCACCCGCAGAGCCACACTCCACATAGAGAATAATGGAGCCTCCAGCACCGACCTCCACCCGTAGAGCCGCACTCCACATAGAGAATAATGGAGCCTCCAGCACCGACCTCCACCCGCACTCCACATAGAGAATAATGGGGCCTCCAGCACCGACCTCCACCCGCAGAGCCGCACTCCACATAGAGAATAATGGAGCCTCCAGCACCGACCTCCACCCGCAGAGCCGCACTCCACATAGAGAATAATGGAGCCTCCAGCACCGACCTCCACCCGCAGAGCCGCACTCCACATAGAGAATAATGGAGCCTCCAGCACCGACCTCCACCCGCAGAGCTGCACTCCACATAGAGAATAATGGAGCCTCCGGCACCGACCTCCACCCGCAGAGCCGCACTCCACATAGAGAATAATGGAGCCTCCAGCACCGACCTCCACCCGCAGAGCCGCACTCCACATAGAGAATAATGGAGCCTCCAGCACCGACCTCCACCCGCACTCCACATAGAGAATAATGGAGCCTCCAGCACCGACCTCCACCCGCAGAGCCGCACTCCACATAGAGAATAATGGAGCCTCCGGCACCGACCTCCACCTGCAGAGCCGCACTCCACATAGAGAATAATGGGGCCTCCAGCACCTACCTCCACCTGCAGAGCCGCACTCCACATAGAGAATAATGGGGCCTCCAGCACCGACCTCCACCCGCAGAGCCGCACTCCACATAGAGAATAATGGGGCCTCCAGCACCGACCTCCACCCGCAGAGCCTCACTCCACATAGAGAATAATGGAGCCTCCAGCAACGACCTCCACCCGCAGAGCCGCACTTCACATAGAGAATAATGGGGCCTCCAGCACCGACCTCCACCCGCAGAGCCACACTCCACATAGAGAATAATGGAGCCTCCAGCACCGACCTCCACCCGCAGAGCCACACTCCACATAGAGAATAATGGAGCCTCCAGCACCGACCTCCACCCGCAGAGCCGCACTCCACATAGAGAATAATGGAGCCTCCAGCACCGACCTCCACCCGCAGAGCCACACTCCACATAGAGAATAATGGAGCCTCCAGCACCGACCTCCACCCGCAGAGCCCCACTCCACATAGAGAATAATGGAGCCTCCAGCACCGACCTCCACCCGCAGAGCCGCACTCCACATAGAGAATAATGGAGCCTCCAGCACCGACCTCCACCCGCAGAGCCGCACTCCACATAGAGAATAATGGAGCCTCCAGCACCGACCTCCACCCGCAGAGCCGCACTCCACATAGAGAATAATGGAGCCTCCAGCACCGACCTCCACCCGCAGAGCCGCACTCCACATAGAGAATAATGGAGCCTCCAGCACCGACCTCCACCCGCAGAGCCGCACTCCACATAGAGAATAATGGAGCCTCCAGCACCGACCTCCACCCGCAGAGCCGCACTCCACATAGAGAATAATGGAGCCTCCAGCACCGACCTCCACCCGCAGAGCCGCACTCCACATAGAGAATAATGGAGCCTCCAGCACCGACCTCCACCCGCAGAGCCGCACTCCACATAGAGAATAATGGAGCCTCCAGCACCGACCTCCACCCGCAGAGCCGCACTCCACATAGAGAATAATGGAGCCTCCAGCACCGACCTCCACCCGCAGAGCCACACTCCACATAGAGAATGGAGCCTCCAGCACCGACCTCCAGCCGCAGAACCTCACTCCACATAGAGGATAATGGAGCCTCCAGCACCGACCTCCACCCGCAGAGCCGCACTCCACATAGAGAATAATGGGGCCTCCAGCACCGACCTCCACCCGCAGAGCCACACTCCACATAGAGAATAATGGAGCCTCCAGCACCGACCTCCACCCGCAGAGCCGCACTCCACATAGAGAATAATGGAGCCTCCAGCACCGACCTCCACCCGCAGAGCCGCACTTCACATAGAGAATAATGGAGCCTCCAGCACCGACCTCCACCCGCAGAGCCGCACTCCACATAGAGAATAATGGGGCCTCCAGCACCGACCTCCACCCGCAGAGCCACACTCCACATAGAGAATAATGGAGCCTCCAGCACCGACCTCCACCCGCAGAGCCGCACTCCACATAGAGAATAATGGAGCCTCCAGCACCGACCTCCACCCGCAGAGCCGCACTCCACATAGAGAATAATGGAGCCTCCAGCACCGACCTCCACCCGCAGAGCCACACTCCACATAGAGAATAATGGAGCCTCCAGCACCGACCTCCACCCGCAGAGCCGCACTCCACATAGAGAATAATGGAGCTTCCAGCACCGACCTCCACCCGCAGAGCCACACTCCACATAGAGAATAATGGAGCCTCCAGCACCGACCTCCACCCGCAGAGCCACACTCCACATAGAGAATAATGGAGCCTCCAGCACCGACCTCCACCCGCAGAGCCGCACTCCACATAGAGAATAATGGGGCCTCCGGCACCGACCTCCACCCGCAGAGCCACACTCCACATAGAGAATAATGGAGCCTCCAGCACCGACCTCCACCCGCAGAGCCACACTCCACATAGAGAATAATGGAGCCTCCAGCACCGACCTCCACCGGCAGAGCCGCACTCCACATAGAGAATAATGGGGCCTCCAGCACCTACCTCCACCCGCAGAGCCGCACTCCACATAGAGAATAATGGGGCCTCCAGCACCTACCTCCACCTGCAGAGCCGCACTCCACATAGAGAATAATGGAGCCTCCAGCACCGACCTCCTCCCGCAGAGCCCCACTCCACATAGAGAATAATGGGGCCTCCAGCACCGACCTCCACCCGCACTCCACATAGAGAATAATGGAGCCTCCAGCACCGACCTCCACCTGCAGAGCCTCACTCCACATAGAGGATAATGGGGCCTCCAGCACCGACCTCCACCCGCAGAGCCGCACTCCACATAGAGAATAATGGGGCCTCCAGCACCGACCTCCACCCGCACTCCACATAGAGAATAATGGAGCCTCCAGCACCGACCTCCACCTGCAGAGCCTCACTCCACATAGAGGATAATGGGGCCTCCAGCACCGACCTCCACCCGCAGAGCCGCACTCCACATAGAGAATAATGGGGCCTCCAGCACCGACCTCCACCCGCAGAGCCGCACTCCACATAGAGAATAATGGGGCCTCCAGCACCGACCTCCACCCGCACTCCACATAGAGAATAATGGAGCCTCCAGCACCGACCTCCACCTGCAGAGCCGCACTCCACATAGAGAATAATGGGGCCTCCAGCACCGACCTCCACCCGCAGAGCCGCACTCCACATAGAGAATAATGGGGCCTCCAGCACCGACCTCCACCCGCAGAGCCGCACTCCACATAGAGAATAATGGGGCCTCCAGCACCGACCTCCACCCGCACTCAACATAGAGAATAATGGAGCCTCCAGCACCGACCTCCACCTGCAGAGCCTCACTCCACATAGAGGATAATGGAGCCTCCGGCACCGACCTCCACCCGCAGAGCCACACTCCACATAGAGAATAATGGGGCCTCCAGCACCGACCTCCACCCGCAGAGCCGCACTCCACATAGAGGATAATGGGGCCTCCAGCACCGACCTCCACCTGCAGAGCCGCACTCCACATAGAGAATAATGGGGCCTCCAGCACCGACCTCCACCCGCAGAGCCGCACTCCACATAGAGAATAATGGGGCCTCCAGCACCCACCTCCACCCGCAGAGCCGCACTCCACATAGAGAATAATGGGGCCTCCAGCACCGACCTCCACCCGCACTCCACATAGAGAATAATGGAGCCTCCAGCACCGACCTCCACCTGCAGAGCCTCACTCCACATAGAGGATAATGGAGCCTCCGGCACCGACCTCCACCCGCAGAGCCACACTCCACATAGAGAATAATGGGGCCTCCAGCACCGACCTCCACCTGCAGAGCCGCACTCCACATAGAGGATAATGGGGCCTCCAGCACCGACCTCCACCCGCAGAGCCACACTCCACATAGAGGATAATGGGGCCTCCAGCACCGACCTCCACCTGCAGAGCCGCACTCCACATAGAGAATAATGGAGCCTCCAGCACCGACCTCCACCCGCAGAGCCACACTCCACATAGAGAATAATGGAGCCTCCAGCACCGACCTCCACCCGCAGAGCCGCACTCCACATAGAGAATAATGGGGCCTCCAGCACCGACCTCCACCCGCAGAGCCACACTCCACATAGAGAATAATGGAGCCTCCAGCACCGACCTCCACCCGTAGAGCCGCACTCCACATAGAGAATAATGGAGCCTCCAGCACCGACCTCCACCCGCACTCCACATAGAGAATAATGGGGCCTCCAGCACCGACCTCCACCCGCAGAGCCGCACTCCACATAGAGAATAATGGAGCCTCCAGCACCGACCTCCACCCGCAGAGCCGCACTCCACATAGAGAATAATGGAGCCTCCAGCACCGACCTCCACCCGCAGAGCCGCACTCCACATAGAGAATAATGGAGCCTCCAGCACCGACCTCCACCCGCAGAGCTGCACTCCACATAGAGAATAATGGAGCCTCCGGCACCGACCTCCACCCGCAGAGCCGCACTCCACATAGAGAATAATGGAGCCTCCAGCACCGACCTCCACCCGCAGAGCCGCACTCCACATAGAGAATAATGGAGCCTCCAGCACCGACCTCCACCCGCAGAGCCGCACTCCACATAGAGAATAATGGAGCCTCCAGCACCGACCTCCACCCGCAGAGCCGCACTCCACATAGAGAATAATGGAGCCTCCAGCACCGACCTCCACCCGCAGAGCCGCACTCCACATAGAGAATAATGGAGCCTCCAGCACCGACCTCCACCCGCAGAGCCGCACTCCACATAGAGAATAATGGAGCCTCCAGCACCGACCTCCACCCGCAGAGCCACACTCCACATAGAGAATGGAGCCTCCAGCACCGACCTCCAGCCGCAGAACCTCACTCCACATAGAGGATAATGGAGCCTCCAGCACCGACCTCCACCCGCAGAGCCGCACTCCACATAGAGAATAATGGGGCCTCCAGCACCGACCTCCACCCGCAGAGCCACACTCCACATAGAGAATAATGGAGCCTCCAGCACCGACCTCCACCCGCAGAGCCGCACTCCACATAGAGAATAATGGAGCCTCCAGCACCGACCTCCACCCGCAGAGCCGCACTTCACATAGAGAATAATGGAGCCTCCAGCACCGACCTCCACCCGCAGAGCCGCACTCCACATAGAGAATAATGGGGCCTCCAGCACCGACCTCCACCCGCAGAGCCACACTCCACATAGAGAATAATGGAGCCTCCAGCACCGACCTCCACCCGCAGAGCCGCACTCCACATAGAGAATAATGGAGCCTCCAGCACCGACCTCCACCCGCAGAGCCGCACTCCACATAGAGAATAATGGAGCCTCCAGCACCGACCTCCACCCGCAGAGCCACACTCCACATAGAGAATAATGGAGCCTCCAGCACCGACCTCCACCCGCAGAGCCGCACTCCACATAGAGAATAATGGAGCTTCCAGCACCGACCTCCACCCGCAGAGCCACACTCCACATAGAGAATAATGGAGCCTCCAGCACCGACCTCCACCCGCAGAGCCACACTCCACATAGAGAATAATGGAGCCTCCAGCACCGACCTCCACCCGCAGAGCCGCACTCCACATAGAGAATAATGGGGCCTCCGGCACCGACCTCCACCCGCAGAGCCACACTCCACATAGAGAATAATGGAGCCTCCAGCACCGACCTCCACCCGCAGAGCCACACTCCACATAGAGAATAATGGAGCCTCCAGCACCGACCTCCACCCGTAGAGCCGCACTCCACATAGAGAATAATGGAGCCTCCAGCACCGACCTCCACCCGCACTCCACATAGAGAATAATGGGGCCTCCAGCACCGACCTCCACCCGCAGAGCCGCACTCCACATAGAGAATAATGGAGCCTCCAGCACCGACCTCCACCCGCAGAGCCGCACTCCACATAGAGAATAATGGAGCCTCCAGCACCGACCTCCACCCGCAGAGCCGCACTCCACATAGAGAATAATGGAGCCTCCAGCACCGACCTCCACCCGCAGAGCTGCACTCCACATAGAGAATAATGGAGCCTCCGGCACCGACCTCCACCCGCAGAGCCGCACTCCACATAGAGAATAATGGAGCCTCCAGCACCGACCTCCACCCGCAGAGCCGCACTCCACATAGAGAATAATGGAGCCTCCAGCACCGACCTCCACCCGCACTCCACATAGAGAATAATGGAGCCTCCAGCACCGACCTCCACCCGCAGAGCCGCACTCCACATAGAGAATAATGGAGCCTCCGGCACCGACCTCCACCTGCAGAGCCGCACTCCACATAGAGAATAATGGGGCCTCCAGCACCTACCTCCACCTGCAGAGCCGCACTCCACATAGAGAATAATGGGGCCTCCAGCACCGACCTCCACCCGCAGAGCCGCACTCCACATAGAGAATAATGGGGCCTCCAGCACCGACCTCCACCCGCAGAGCCTCACTCCACATAGAGAATAATGGAGCCTCCAGCAACGACCTCCACCCGCAGAGCCGCACTTCACATAGAGAATAATGGGGCCTCCAGCACCGACCTCCACCCGCAGAGCCACACTCCACATAGAGAATAATGGAGCCTCCAGCACCGACCTCCACCCGCAGAGCCACACTCCACATAGAGAATAATGGAGCCTCCAGCACCGACCTCCACCCGCAGAGCCGCACTCCACATAGAGAATAATGGAGCCTCCAGCACCGACCTCCACCCGCAGAGCCGCACTCCACATAGAGAATAATGGAGCCTCCAGCACCGACCTCCACCCGCAGAGCCCCACTCCACATAGAGAATAATGGAGCCTCCAGCACCGACCTCCACCCGCAGAGCCGCACTCCACATAGAGAATAATGGAGCCTCCAGCACCGACCTCCACCCGCAGAGCCGCACTCCACATAGAGAATAATGGAGCCTCCAGCACCGACCTCCACCCGCAGAGCCGCACTCCACATAGAGAATAATGGAGCCTCCAGCACCGACCTCCACCCGCAGAGCCGCACTCCACATAGAGAATAATGGAGCCTCCAGCACCGACCTCCACCCGCAGAGCCGCACTCCACATAGAGAATAATGGAGCCTCCAGCACCGACCTCCACCCGCAGAGCCGCACTCCACATAGAGAATAATGGAGCCTCCAGCACCGACCTCCACCCGCAGAGCCGCACTCCACATAGAGAATAATGGAGCCTCCAGCACCGACCTCCACCCGCAGAGCCGCACTCCACATAGAGAATAATGGAGCCTCCAGCACCGACCTCCACCCGCAGAGCCACACTCCACATAGAGAATGGAGCCTCCAGCACCGACCTCCAGCCGCAGAACCTCACTCCACATAGAGGATAATGGAGCCTCCAGCACCGACCTCCACCCGCAGAGCCGCACTCCACATAGAGAATAATGGGGCCTCCAGCACCGACCTCCACCCGCAGAGCCACACTCCACATAGAGAATAATGGAGCCTCCAGCACCGACCTCCACCCGCAGAGCCGCACTCCACATAGAGAATAATGGAGCCTCCAGCACCGACCTCCACCCGCAGAGCCGCACTTCACATAGAGAATAATGGAGCCTCCAGCACCGACCTCCACCCGCAGAGCCGCACTCCACATAGAGAATAATGGGGCCTCCAGCACCGACCTCCACCCGCAGAGCCACACTCCACATAGAGAATAATGGAGCCTCCAGCACCGACCTCCACCCGCAGAGCCGCACTCCACATAGAGAATAATGGAGCCTCCAGCACCGACCTCCACCCGCAGAGCCGCACTCCACATAGAGAATAATGGAGCCTCCAGCACCGACCTCCACCCGCAGAGCCACACTCCACATAGAGAATAATGGAGCCTCCAGCACCGACCTCCACCCGCAGAGCCGCACTCCACATAGAGAATAATGGAGCTTCCAGCACCGACCTCCACCCGCAGAGCCACACTCCACATAGAGAATAATGGAGCCTCCAGCACCGACCTCCACCCGCAGAGCCACACTCCACATAGAGAATAATGGAGCCTCCAGCACCGACCTCCACCCGCAGAGCCGCACTCCACATAGAGAATAATGGGGCCTCCGGCACCGACCTCCACCCGCAGAGCCACACTCCACATAGAGAATAATGGAGCCTCCAGCACCGACCTCCACCCGCAGAGCCACACTCCACATAGAGAATAATGGAGCCTCCAGCACCGACCTCCACCGGCAGAGCCGCACTCCACATAGAGAATAATGGGGCCTCCAGCACCTACCTCCACCCGCAGAGCCGCACTCCACATAGAGAATAATGGGGCCTCCAGCACCTACCTCCACCTGCAGAGCCGCACTCCACATAGAGAATAATGGAGCCTCCAGCACCGACCTCCTCCCGCAGAGCCCCACTCCACATAGAGAATAATGGGGCCTCCAGCACCGACCTCCACCCGCACTCCACATAGAGAATAATGGAGCCTCCAGCACCGACCTCCACCTGCAGAGCCTCACTCCACATAGAGGATAATGGGGCCTCCAGCACCGACCTCCACCCGCAGAGCCGCACTCCACATAGAGAATAATGGGGCCTCCAGCACCGACCTCCACCCGCACTCCACATAGAGAATAATGGAGCCTCCAGCACCGACCTCCACCTGCAGAGCCTCACTCCACATAGAGGATAATGGGGCCTCCAGCACCGACCTCCACCCGCAGAGCCGCACTCCACATAGAGAATAATGGGGCCTCCAGCACCGACCTCCACCCGCAGAGCCGCACTCCACATAGAGAATAATGGGGCCTCCAGCACCGACCTCCACCCGCACTCCACATAGAGAATAATGGAGCCTCCAGCACCGACCTCCACCTGCAGAGCCGCACTCCACATAGAGAATAATGGGGCCTCCAGCACCGACCTCCACCCGCAGAGCCGCACTCCACATAGAGAATAATGGGGCCTCCAGCACCGACCTCCACCCGCAGAGCCGCACTCCACATAGAGAATAATGGGGCCTCCAGCACCGACCTCCACCCGCACTCAACATAGAGAATAATGGAGCCTCCAGCACCGACCTCCACCTGCAGAGCCTCACTCCACATAGAGGATAATGGAGCCTCCGGCACCGACCTCCACCCGCAGAGCCACACTCCACATAGAGAATAATGGGGCCTCCAGCACCGACCTCCACCCGCAGAGCCGCACTCCACATAGAGGATAATGGGGCCTCCAGCACCGACCTCCACCTGCAGAGCCGCACTCCACATAGAGAATAATGGGGCCTCCAGCACCGACCTCCACCCGCAGAGCCGCACTCCACATAGAGAATAATGGGGCCTCCAGCACCCACCTCCACCCGCAGAGCCGCACTCCACATAGAGAATAATGGGGCCTCCAGCACCGACCTCCACCCGCACTCCACATAGAGAATAATGGAGCCTCCAGCACCGACCTCCACCTGCAGAGCCTCACTCCACATAGAGGATAATGGAGCCTCCGGCACCGACCTCCACCCGCAGAGCCACACTCCACATAGAGAATAATGGGGCCTCCAGCACCGACCTCCACCTGCAGAGCCGCACTCCACATAGAGGATAATGGGGCCTCCAGCACCGACCTCCACCCGCAGAGCCACACTCCACATAGAGGATAATGGGGCCTCCAGCACCGACCTCCACCTGCAGAGCCGCACTCCACATAGAGAATAATGGAGCCTCCAGCACCGACCTCCACCCGCAGAGCCACACTCCACATAGAGAATAATGGAGCCTCCAGCACCGACCTCCACCCGCAGAGCCGCACTCCACATAGAGAATAATGGGGCCTCCAGCACCGACCTCCACCCGCAGAGCCACACTCCACATAGAGAATAATGGAGCCTCCAGCACCGACCTCCACCCGCAGAGCCACACTCCACATAGAGAATAATGGAGCCTCCAGCACCGACCTCCACCCGCAGAGCCGCACTCCACATAGAGAATAATGGAGCCTCCAGCACCGACCTCCACCCGCAGAGCCGCACTCCACATAGAGAATAATGGAGCCTCCAGCACCGACCTCCACCCGCAGAGCCACACTCCACATAGAGAATAATGGAGCCTCCAGCACCGACCTCCACCCGCAGAGCGGCACTCCACATAGAGAATAATGGAGCCTCCAGCACCGACCTCCACCCGCAGAGCCCCACTCCACATAGAGAATAATGGGGCCTCCAGCACCGACCTCATAGAATCGTAGAGTTGGAAGGGACCTCCTGGGCCATCTGGTCCAACCCCCTGCTCAAAGCAGGATTCGCTAAATCATCCCAGTCAGATGTCTGTCCAGCCTCTGTTTGAAGACTTCCATTGAAGGAGAACTCACCACTTCTCATGGCAGCCTGTTCCACTCATTGATCACTCTAACTGTCAAAAAGTTTTTTCTAATATCTAATCTGTGTCTCTTCCCATTCAGTTTCATCCCATTGCTTCTAGTCTTTCCTTGTGCAAATGAGAATAAAGTTGATCCTTCTACAATGTGACAGCCCTTTAGGTATTTGTAGACAGCTATTAAGTCTCCTCTCAGTCTTCTCTTTTGCAAACTAAACATTCCCAAATCCTGCAACCTTTCCTCATAAGACAGGGTTTGCAGACCGGTCACCATTCTGGTCGCTCTTTTCTGAACTTGCTCCAGTTTGTTGATGTCTTTTTTAAAATGTGGTGCCCAAAACTGGACACAATATTCCAGATGAGGTCTGACCAAAGAGGAGTAGAGGGAAATAATGACTTCACGTGATCTAGACTGTATGCTTCTGTTAATACATCCTAGAATTGCATTTGCCTTTTTTGCTGCTGCATCACACTGTTGACTCATATTCAGTCTGTGATCTATTAGTATACCCAAGTCTTTTTCACATGTGCTGTCACTTAGCCCTATTCCTCCCATTCTACATATGCTTTTTTCATTTTTATTGCCCAGATGTAGTACTTTGCATTTCTCCCTGTTAAAAACCATTCTGTTAGTTGCTGCCCATTTCTCCAGTTTATTTAAATCTTTTTGAATCCTCTCTCTCTCTTCTCTAGTATTAGCTATCCCTCCTAGCTTTGTGTCATCAGCAAATTTAATCAGTTTACCCTCAATTCCTTCATCTAAATCGTTGATAAAGATGTTGAACAATACAGGGCCCAGGACAGAGCCCTGTGGTACCCCACTTGAGACATTCTTCCAACTGGATGTACAGCCATTTACGACCACTCTTTGGGTCCGATCACTAAGCCAGTTATGAATCCACCTAACAGTTGCCTTGTCCATTCCATACTTAGTCATTTTTTCAATAAGGATTGTATGAGAGACTTTGTCAAATGCTTTGCTGAAGTCAAGATATACTATATCTACAGCATTTCCTTGATCCACCCAATCAGTGATACCGTCATAGAAGGAAATTAAGTTAGTCTGACATGACTTATTAGTTAGAAACCCATGCTGACTCTGTTTAATCACTTCATTCTTATCCAGGTATTGACATACATGTTGTTTAATAATTTGTTCAAAGATCTTTCCTGGTATAGAAGTCAGACTCACCGGCCTATAGTTGCCTGGGTCCACCTTCTTCCCCTTTTTGAAGATAGGAACAACATTTGCTCCTCTCCAGTCTTCTGGCTCTTCTCCTGTTCTCCAAGAATTTTCAAAGATTATGGAGATGGGTTCAAAAATTTCTTCTGCTATCTCCTTCAGTACTCTGGGGTGTAATTCATCTGGACCTGGAGACTTGAATTCATTTAGGTTAGCTAAGTGTTTCCTCACTATCTTTCTGTTTATAGATATCCTGGATTCTTCTATTCCCTTAATAGGACAGTGAATAACAGTTGATGTTGCATTTCCTTTCTGAGAGAAAACAGATGCAAAATAGGAATTTAAAAGTTCAGCCTTCTCAACATCCTGTCTTACCATTTCATCATTTTCATCCTGTAAAAATCCTATAGCATCTTTGACTTTTCTTTTACTTTTGACATATCCCCAAAATCCTTTATTATTGCTTTTGACATCTCTTGCAAGCCTCAGTTCATTTTCAGCTTTAGATAATCTGATTTGTGCCCTGCAGGTTCTGCAGACAGCATTATATTCTTCTTTAGATATGCCTCCCTCTTTCCATTTTATAAACATTTTTTTCTTCCTTTTTAGCATGTGCTTAAGTTCTGTGTTCATCCATCCTGGTTTCCTTAAATGCTTCCTATTCTTCCCTCTTTTCGGAATTGTTAACAACTGTGCTTTGAGAATTTCATTTTTCAAGATTTCCCATCCTTCCTGGACATTTTTGTCTTTAAGGATATCCAGCCATTGGATCCCTCCAATTCTCTTTCTGAATCCCTTAAAATCTGCCTTTCTGAAATCTAACCTTGACGTCTGAGTCTTCACAGGTCTTCCACCTCTAGTAATCCAAAATTCTAAAATAGCATGGTCGCTACCTCCTAGGGTCCCAGCCACTTTTACCTCCTCAACCATTTCCTCCCTGTTTATAAGGATTAGATCCAAGGTAGCAGTTCCCCTTGTTTTCTCCCTTACCTTTTGGAAGATAAAGTTGTCAGCAAGAGAGGATAAGAATTTCCTTGACCTGTTAGTTTTGCCTGAGAGAGATTCCCAACAAATGTCTGGATAGTTGAAATCTCCCATGACAACTATGTCATATTTTTTGGAGAACTTGGCCATCTGATGCATAAAGAGTTCATCTATATATTCGGCTTGCACAGGTGGCCTGTAGTAAATGCCTACAATGGTGTCCTTTCCATTGTTCTGTCCTTGTATTCTTACCCAAACAGTTTCCACAGAACTCCCAGTCTCTGAAGCTTCAATCTCTGTGCAGATATACGCGTTTCTAACATACAATGCGACACCCCCTCCTCGTTTATCAAGTCTGTTTCTTGCAAATAAGTTGTATCCTTCTAGTCTTGTATTCCAATCATGTGTATTGTCCCACCAAGTTTCAGTGATTCCAATGACATCATATTTCTGTTCCTGTGTTAGTAGTTCCAATTCTCCTTGTTTGTTGCCCATGCTTTGTGCATTAGTATAGAAACATTTTAGTTTGTGATTGGTTTCTCTTTCTCCAATATTTTTATTAATTAGATTCTTTCGTCTTTGTTCTTCCTTTCCACTTCTAATAGCAGAGTTCTCAATAGCATTTGTCAGGTGTATGGCTTTTTCTGGTCTTTTGCTTCCCTTCCCATGTTGTTCTAGTTTAAAGCTCTCCTTACAAGTGTAGCAAGGCGACTTCCAAATACATGCTTTCCAGTCTTCGTAAGGTGCACCCCATCTCTAGCAAGTAGTCCATCGTATAAGTAGTTCACTCCGTGATCCAGAAATCCAAATCCTTGCTGACGGCACCATCGACGTAGCCAGTTGTTCACCTGCAGAATCTTATTCCACCTCCTTGTTCCATGGCCATCCACTGGGAGGATGGAAGAGAAGACCACCTGCGCTCCCAGTTCTTTCACTTTCTTGCCTAAGTCTTCAAAGTCTCTGCAGATGATTTCCAGGTCGTTTCTTGCGGTGTCATTTGTCCCCACATGTAGTAGCAGGAAAGGGTAGTCATCTGTAGGTCTGAAGAGTCCTGATATCATGTCAGACACATCTTTAATTTTTTCACCTGGAAGACAGCACATTTCTCTTGTAGTTATATCCGGTCTGCAGATAGCGGCCTCTGTTCCTCTCAGCAGGGAATCCCCCATGACCACCACTCTCCGTTTCTTCTTCACAACATTTTTCTTTCTCCATCCAGGAGGACTCTGAGGGCGTACAAGGTTGCTGTTTGTTGGCAAAGTCTTATCCTGATGTATTTCTTCATCGTTTTCCTGCGTGAGAGCCTGGTACTGGTTTCTGAGCAGTATGGGTGCTGACTGCCTCCTGATCCTCCTGCTTCTCTGGGTCACATGTCTCCATTCCTCTGTTTCTTCAGGTGCACTTCGAATTTCTTCTCTTTCTGTAACATGAAGAGATAATTCTGCTCTGTCCAAGAACTCTTCACCTTCCTTAATGATCTTCAACGTAGCTAACCTCTCTTCGAGATTTTGCAACTTTTCCTCCAACAGGGACACAAGCTTGCATTTGTGGCATGTGAAGTTTGGCTTTTCCACTGGTAAATCTGTGAACATGTAGCAAGAAATGCAGCTCACCAAATGGCTCCTGGCCTCTTCCATCTTGAGATTTCTTAAAAACGATGAAAGATGAGCCAAATTTCGGCGCGCGGTTTTTCCGATTTCCTCTTTTCAGCTGCAACCGCCAAAACCCAGTGATCGTTGAGCTCGCGGAGACTCTTCACTTATCCCAGAAGGCACTGGGAATATGCAAATGATCTCCTCAAGACTCTTCTCCACCCGCAGAGCCGCACTCCACATAGAGAATAATGGAGCCTCCAGCACCGACCTCCACCCGCAGAGCCGCACTCCACATAGAGAATAATGGGGCCTCCAGCACCGACCTCCACCCGCAGAGCCGCACTCCACATAGAGAATAATGGGGCCTCCAGCACCGACCTCCACCCGCAGAGCCGCACTCCACATAGAGAATAATGGAGCCTCCAGCACCGACCTCCACCCGCAGAGCCGCACTCCACATAGAGAATAATGGAGGCTCCGGCACCGACCTCCACCCGCAGAGCCGCACTCCACATAGAGAATAATGGAGCCTCCAGCACCGACCTCCACCCGCAGAGCCTCACTCCACATAGAGAATAATGGAGCCTCCAGCACCGACCTCCACCCGCAGAGCCGCACTCCACATAGAGAATAATGGAACCTCCAGCACCGACCTCCACCCGCAGAGCCGCACTCCACATAGAGAATAATGGAGGCTCCGGCACCGACCTCCACCCGCAGAGCCGCACTCCACATAGAGAATAATGGAGCCTCCAGCACCGACCTCCACCCGCAGAGCCTCACTCCACATAGAGAATAATGGAGCCTCCAGCACCGACCTCCACCCGCAGAGCCACACTCCACATAGAGAATAATGGGGCCTCCAGCACCGACCTCCACCCGCAGAGCCGCACTCCACATAGAGAATAATGGAGCCTCCAGCACCGACCTCCACCCGCAGAGCCACACTCCACATAGAGAATAATGGAGCCTCCAGCACCGACCTCCACCCGCAGAGCCACACTCCACATAGAGAATAATGGAGCCTCCAGCACCGACCTCCACCCGCAGAGCCGCACTCCACATAGAGAATAATGGGGCCTCCAGCACCGACCTCCACCCGCAGAGCCGCACTCCACATAGAGAATAATGGGGCCTCCAGCACCGACCTCCACCCGCAGAGCCACACTCCACGTAGAGAATAATGGAGCCTCCAGCACCGACCTCCACCCGCAGAGCCACACTCCACATAGAGAATAATGGGGCCTCCAGCACCGACCTCCACCCGCAGAGCCCCACTCCACATAGAGAATAATGGAGCCTCCAGCACCGACCTCCACCCGCAGAGCCGCACTCCACATAGAGAATAATGGAGCCTCCAGCACCGACCTCCACCCGCAGAGCCGCACTCCACATAGAGAATAATGGAACCTCCAGCACCGACCTCCACCCGCAGAGCCGCACTCCACATAGAGAATAATGGAGGCTCCGGCACCGACCTCCACCCGCAGAGCCGCACTCCACATAGAGAATAATGGAGCCTCCAGCACCGACCTCCACCCGCAGAGCCTCACTCCACATAGAGAATAATGGAGCCTCCAGCACCGACCTCCACCCGCAGAGCCACACTCCACATAGAGAATAATGGGGCCTCCAGCACCGACCTCCACCCGCAGAGCCGCACTCCACATAGAGAATAATGGAGCCTCCAGCACCGACCTCCACCCGCAGAGCCACACTCCACATAGAGAATAATGGAGCCTCCAGCACCGACCTCCACCCGCAGAGCCACACTCCACATAGAGAATAATGGAGCCTCCAGCACCGACCTCCACCCGCAGAGCCGCACTCCACATAGAGAATAATGGGGCCTCCAGCACCGACCTCCACCCGCAGAGCCGCACTCCACATAGAGAATAATGGGGCCTCCAGCACCGACCTCCACCCGCAGAGCCACACTCCACGTAGAGAATAATGGAGCCTCCAGCACCGACCTCCACCCGCAGAGCCACACTCCACATAGAGAATAATGGGGCCTCCAGCACCGACCTCCACCCGCAGAGCCCCACTCCACATAGAGAATAATGGAGCCTCCAGCACCGACCTCCACCCGCAGAGCCGCACTCCACATAGAGAATAATGGGGCCTCCAGCACCGACCTCCACCCGCAGAGCCGCACTCCACATAGAGAATAATGGGGCCTCCAGCACCGACCTCCACCCGCAGAGCCGCACTCCACATAGAGAATAATGGAGCCTCCAGCACCGACCTCCACCCGCAGAGCCACACTCCACATAGAGAATAATGGAGCCTCCAGCACCGACCTCCACCCGCAGAGCCGCACTCCACATAGAGAATAATGGAGCCTCCAGCACCGACCTCCACCCGCAGAGCCGCACTCCACATAGAGAATAATGGGGCCTCCAGCACCGACCTCCACCCGCAGAGCCGCACTCCACATAGAGAATAATGGGGCCTCCAGCACCGACCTCCACCCGCAGAGCCCCACTCCACATAGAGAATAATGGAGCCTCCAGCACCGACCTCCACCCGCAGAGCCGCACTCCACATAGAGAATAATGGGGCCTCCAGCACCGACCTCCACCCGCAGAGCCGCACTCCACATAGAGAATAATGGGGCCTCCAGCACCGACCTCCACCCGCAGAGCCCCACTCCACATAGAGAATAATGGGGCCTCCAGCACCGACCTCCACCCGCAGAGCCGCACTCCACATAGAGAATAATGGAGCCTCCAGCACCGACCTCCACCCGCAGAGCCACACTCCACATAGAGAATAATGGGGCCTCCAGCACCGACCTCCACCCGCAGAGCCACACTCCACATAGAGAATAATGGAGCCTCCAGCACCGACCTCCACCCGCAGAGCCGCACTCCACATAGAGAATAATGGAGCCTCCAGCACCGACCTCCACCAGCAGAGCCACACTCCACATAGAGAATAATGGGGCCTCCAGCACCGACCTCCACCCGCAGAGCCCCACTCCACATAGAGAATAATGGAGCCTCCAGCACCGACCTCCACCCGCAGAGCCGCACTCCACATAGAGAATAATGGAGCCTCCAGCACCGACCTCCACCCGCAGAGCCACACTCCACATAGAGAATAATGGGGCCTCCAGCACCGACCTCCACCCGCAGAGCCCCACTCCACATAGAGAATAATGGGGCCTCCAGCACCGACCTCCATCCGCAGAGCCCCACTCCACACAGAGAATAATGGAGCCTCCAGCACCGACCTCCACCCGCAGAGCCGCACTCCACATAGAGAATGGAGCCTCCAGCACCGACCTCCACCCGCAGAGCCGCACTCCACATAGAGAATAATGGGGCCTCCAGCACCGACCTCCACCCGCAGAGCCGCACTCCACATAGAGAATAATGGAGCCTCCAGCACCGACCTCCACCCGCAGAGCCACACTCCACATAGAGAATAATGGAGCCTCCAGCACCGACCTCCACCTGCAGAGCCACACTCTACATAGAGAATAATGGGGCCTCCAGCACCGACCTCCACCCGCAGAGCCACACTCCACATAGAGAATAATGGAGCCTCCAGCACCGACCTCCACCCGCAGAGCCACACTCCATATAGAGAATAATGGGGCCTCCAGCACCGACCTCCACCCGCAGAGCCACACTCCACATAGAGAATAATGGAGCCTCCAGCACCGACCTCCACCCGCAGAGCCGCACTCCACATAGAGAATAATGGAGCCTCCAGCACCGACCTCCACCCGCAGAGCCACACTCCACATAGAGAATAATGGAGCCTCCAGCACCGACCTCCACCCGCAGAGCCGCACTGCACATAGAGAATAATGGAGCCTCCAGCACCGACCTCCACCCGCAGAGCCGCACTCCACATAGAGAATAATGGAGCCTCCAGCACTGACCTCCACCCGCAGAGCCACACTCCACATAGAGAATAATGGAGCCTCCAGCACCGACCTCCACCCGCAGAGCCACACTCCACATAGAGAATAATGGAGCCTCCAGCACCGACCTCCACCCGCAGAGCCGCACTCCACATAGAGAATAATGGAGCCTCCAGCACCGACCTCCACCCGCAGAGCCGCACTCCACATAGAGAATAATGGAGCCTCCAGCACCGACCTCCACCCGCAGAGCCGCACTCCACATAGAGAATAATGGAGCCTCCAGCACCGACCTCCACCCGCAGAGCCACACTCCACATAGAGAATAATGGAGCCTCCAGCACCGACCTCCACCTGCAGAGCCACACTCCACATAGAGAATAATGGAGCCTCCAGCACCGACCTCCACCCGCAGAGCCACACTCCACATAGAGAATAATGGGGCCTCCAGCACCGACCTCCACCCGCAGAGCCGCACTCCACATAGAGAATAATGGAGCCTCCAGCACCGACCTCCACCTGCAGAGCCACACTCCACATAGAGAATAATGGAGCCTCCAGCACCGACCTCCACCCGCAGAGCCGCACTCCACATAGAGAATAATGGAGCCTCCAGCACCGACCTCCACCTGCAGAGCCACACTCCACATAGAGAATAATGGAGCCTCCAGCACCGACCTCCACCCGCAGAGCCACACTCCACATAGAGAATAATGGAGCCTCCAGCACCGACCTCCACCTGCAGAGCCACACTCCACATAGAGAATAATGGAGCCTCCAGCACCGACCTCCACCCGCAGAGCCACACTCCACAGAGAATAATGGAGCCTCCAGCACCGACCTCCACCCACAGAGCCACACTCCACATAGAGAATAATGGGGCCTCCAGCAGCGACCTCCACCCGCAGAGCCGCACTCCACATAGAGAATAATGGGGCCTCCAGCACCGACCTCCACCCGCAGAGCCGCACTCCACATAGAGAATAATGGAGCCTCCAGCACCGACCTCCACCCGCAGAGCCACACTCCATATAGAGAATAATGGAGCCTCCAGCACCGACCTCCACCCGCAGAGCCACACTCCACATAGAGAATAATGGAGCCTCCAGCACCGACCTCCACCCGCAGAGCCACACTCCACATAGAGAATAATGGGGCCTCCAGCACCGACCTCCACCTGCAGAGCCGCACTCCACATAGAGAATAATGGAGCCTCCAGCACCGACCTCCACCCGCAGAGCCACACTCCACATAGAGAATAATGGAGCCTCCAGCACCGACCTCCACCCGCAGAGCCGCACTCCACATAGAGAATAATGGGGCCTCCAGCAGCGACCTCCACCCGCAGAGCCGCACTCCACATAGAGAATAATGGAGCCTCCAGCACCGACCTCCACCCGCAGAGCCACACTCCACATAGAGAATAATGGGGCCTCCAGCACCGACCTCCACCCGCAGAGCCACACTCCACATAGAGAATAATGGAGCCTCCAGCACCGACCTCCACCCGCAGAGCCGCACTCCACATAGAGAATAATGGGGCCTCCAGCAGCGACCTCCACCCGCAGAGCCGCACTCCACATAGAGAATAATGGGGCCTCCAGCAGCGACCTCCACCCGCAGAGCCGCACTCCACATAGAGAATAATGGAGCCTCCAGCACCGACCTCCACCCGCACTCCACATAGAGAATAATGGGGCCTCCAGCACCGACCTCCACCCACAGAGCCGCACTCCATATAGAGAATAATGGAGCCTCCAGCACCGACCTCCACCCGCAGAGCCACACTCCACATAGAGAATAATGGAGCCTCCAGCACCGACCTCCACCCGCAGAGCCGCAGTCCACATAGAGAATAATGGAGCCTCCAGCACCGACCTCCACCCGCAGAGCCACACTCCACATAGAGAATAATGGAGCCTCCAGCACCGACCTCCACCCGCACTCCACATAGAGAATAATGGGGCCTCCAGCACCGACCTCCACCCGCAGAGCCACACTCCACATAGAGAATAATGGGGCCTCCAGCACCGACCTCCACCCACAGAGCCGCACTCCACATAGAGAATAATGGGGCCTCCAGCACCGACCTCCACCCGCAGAGCCACACTCCACATAGAGAATAATGGAGCCTCCAGCACCGACCTCCACCCGCAGAGCCGCACTCCACATAGAGAATAATGGGGCC
This sequence comes from Dendrobates tinctorius, assembly GCF_039654945.1. NCBI lineage: Eukaryota > Metazoa > Chordata > Amphibia > Anura > Dendrobatidae > Dendrobates > Dendrobates tinctorius. The sequence goes on along the minus strand of NW_027361998.1, from coordinate 16,026,758 downwards.
TCCAGCACCGACCTCCACCCACAGAGCCGCACTCCATATAGAGAATAATGGAGCCTCCAGCACCGACCTCCACCCGCAGAGCCACACTCCACATAGAGAATAATGGAGCCTCCAGCACCGACCTCCACCCGCAGAGCCGCAGTCCACATAGAGAATAATGGAGCCTCCAGCAGCGACCTCCACCCGCAGAGCCGCAGTCCACATAGAGAATAATGGAGCCTCCAGCACCGACCTCCACCCGCACTCCACATAGAGAATAATGGGGCCTCCAGCACCGACCTCCACCCGCAGAGCCGCACTCCACATAGAGAATAATGGGGCCTCCAGCACCGACCTCCACCCGCAGAGCCACACTCCACATAGAGAATAATGGGGCCTGCAGCAGCGACCTCCACCCGCACTCCACATAGAGAATAATGGAGCCTCCAGCACCGACCTCCACCCGCACTCCAGATAGAGAATAATGGGGCCTCCAGCACCGACCTCCACCCGCAGAGCCGCAGTCCACATAGAGAATAATGGAGCCTCCAGCACCGACCTCCACCCACACTCCACATAGAGAATAATGGGGCCTCCAGCAGCGACCTCCACCCGCAGAGCCGCACTCCACAGAGAATAATGGAGCCTCCAGCACCGACCTCCACCCGCAGAGCCACACTCCACATAGAGAATAATGGAGCCTCCAGCACCGACCTCCACCCGCACTCCACATACATGGCTGCTCTCAGTGCTGTGTGCACAGGACCTGTGATGAGGTCACAGGAGGGGAGGAGACAGGGGTCACATGATCGGGGGCCCTGACACCTTCCCTCCTGTGATCTCATCACAAGCCTTTGCACGCTACCAGCAGTATCAGCGTTCACGCTACTTGTAGATGCTGCTGGTAGCAGAGCACATAATGCCGCCCCCACGGTCACTCACTTTTAGGTGGGGAGAAGATGGAGTGCCATTGCAGCAGCCAGCAGGAATGTGGTGGGGGCCCCCTTAGAAGCTCTTGTGGTGGGGGCCCCGGGGCTGAAGCCCCGCCTGCCCTGCCTATAATCCGGCCCTGCGCGGTGGCGGATTATAATGGGGCAATTTACTGGCCTGGGCTGTGGGCCCCTTAACCCCACTGGGCCCGGGGCAACTGCCCAAATTGACCTCATTATAATCCGCCACTGTGTGTTTGGGCGACAGACACACCGCGGAGGTGCTGGCCAACTACTTGCAGCGACAAACTGAGTCATGGCTGGGCAGTATACATCTTGAGGCAGGCAAGGTAGTTAGTGATAACGGCCGGAATTTTGTGTCAGCCATAGCCCTTTCAAAACTCAGCCACATACCTTGCTTGGCTCACACCTTGAACCTGGTGGTGCAGTGCTTCCTCAAAAATTATCCGGAGTTAATACAAATGGAGATTCAGTGGCGCTTGTGTATGAGTGTAATTCCAGCAGCAAACACTAAGACACCTGTCACAAGGGTGTCAAAGAAATAAGGTAAAATAACTAATAATATTAGTGTGCGCTTGGAACACTCAAAGAAGAGGGAAATCTAAATTGGGTGGTTATAGAAAAAAAAAAACAAAAAAAAAAACCTCTTAGGCTGAGTTCACACGTGGCGTTTTTTTCGCGTTTCCGCGGCGGTTTTAACCGCGCGATTTTGCCGCGAAAAATAAGCATCCCATACATTCCTATGGGATTCCGCAATGCTGTACTAATGCTGCGGTTTTTACTGCGGCGGAATCACTTCGCGGTAAAAAACGCAGCATGCTCATTAATTTGCGGAATCGCGGCGATCCCGCACCCATAGGAATGCATTGTTCCGCTTACCTCCCGCATGTGGCTGTGCACACCATGCGGAAAGTAAGCAGAACAATTGCGGATGGTACCCACGGCCCGGAGGAGAGGAGACTGTCCTCCGGGCTTTGGGTACCATATCCCTTTAAAAAATAGAATTTAAAATAAAAAATATTGTTATTCTCACCCTCCGACGTCCCGCGCAGCCCTCCCCCCTCTCTCCACGCTCCCGTTCCCAGTAGTCCTTTGCGAAAATGCCCGCGATGGCGTCCGTTCTCGCGGGATCGCGAAGTCTCGCGGTCATTCGCGCGACGTCATCGCGGGCATTTTCGCAAAGGATTACTGGGAACGGATGCGCAGGACGTCGGATGGTAAGATTAACACTATTTTTTATTTTTTTTAACATTCTATCTTTTACTATTGATGCCGCATAGGCGGCCTCAGTAGTAAAAAGTTGTTCACACTTGTCAAACACTATGTTTGACGAGTGTGACAACCTGTCAATCAGTTCTCCAAGCAATGCTACAGATCGCTTGGAGAACGCTAGCATTTTGCAAGCTAATTACGCTTGCAAAATGCTAGTTTTTCCGCGGGAAAATCGCGGGAATTTAAAATGCGATTTTCCCGCGGACTGGAATTCCGGAATTCTCGCGGTAATTTCCGCAAGAGTTCCGGTACGTGTGCACTTAGCCTTATAAGTGCTCTTTACGTAGCTGGATAATAGCGAGAAAATAGCAATTAGTAATAGTCAATTGTAAGACCTCAGAAGAAGTGCTTAAGGGAAGAAGAATATATATAGATGCTGGTGGCAATCTTAGTTCCAACCTGAACAATCACAAACTAAAAAGGCATGAGTGAGGGTCATGCCTTTTTAGTTTGTGATTGTTCAGGTTGGAACTTAGATTGCCACCAGCATCTATATATATTCTTCTTCCCTTAAGCACTTCTTCTGAGGTCTTACAATTGACTATTACTAATTGCTATTTTCTCGCTATTATCCAGCTACGTAAAGAGCACTTTAATGAGGTTTTTTTTTTGTTTTTTTGTTTTTCTATAACCACCCAATTTAGATTTCCCTCTTCTTTGAGTGTTCCAAGCGCACACTAATATTATTAATTATCCAGAGTTAACACCCCTGCTCCATAAGGTGCGAAGACTATGCTCGCACATCCGCCGGTCGCCCGTACACTCCATTCGTATGCAGAAGCTGCAGCGATTGCTCCACCTTCCCAAGCACCGCCTAATTATTGACGTTGCAACAAGGTGGAACTCCACCCTGCACATGGTTCAGAGGCTGTGCGAGCAGAGGCAGGCCATAATGCATTTGTGGGAGGATACAGGGGCAGGCAGTTTGCAGGCAGACATGGAGTTGACAGGCGTGCAGTGGTCGAAGCTGAAAGACCTCTGTAAAGTCCTTCAGTGTTTTGAGGAATGCACACTGCTGGTAATTGCAGACAACACCATCATAAGCATGAGCATCCCACTTATGCGTCTGCTCATGCAAACTTTGACGCACATTAAGGAGCAGGCGTCTGCAGCCAAGGAGGAAGAGGAGGAGGGAATCCTTGATGACAGTCAGCCATTGTCTGCTCAGGGAAGTCTGGTGGACGAGGTGGAGGAGTAAGAAGAGGAAGAGGAGGAGGAGGATGATGATGGGGATCATTATTTTGGGGAGCAGGATGCTTCTCAGGGGGCAAGAAAAAAATGTTGGCGTAGCAAGGTCAGGTACAGGGTTTGTGCGTGACTGGAGGGATGTGGATTTGCCAGAAAGTGCTCCTCCACCCAGCACTCGCAGTGCATCATTGACACCGGGAACATTGGCCCACATGTCAGATTATGCCTTGCGGATCCTAAAAAGGGACCCCCGCATTGCCAAAATGATGAACGATGATGACTACTGGTTGGCCAGCATCCTGGATCCACGCTATAAAGGCAAATTACAAAACATCATGCCACAGGAGAACCTTGACCTAATATTGGCTAATAAACAAGCAACTCTGGTAAATCGGTTGCTTGAGGCATTCCCAGCACACAGCAGCGGTGATGGTTCTCACACGAGCCGTACGGGCCGGGGGCAGCTTGGCAGAGGTGTTCGTGGTGCACACAGCAGAAGTGGCGTTGGAGACAGGGGTTTCATGACAATGTTGTGGACTGATTTTTCAAGTACCGCTCACACAACTGGTAATACTGCATCGATGGAAAGTGACAGGAGACAGCAGTTGTCAACTATGGTTACAAACTACTTTTCCTTCCCTATCGATGTTCTCCCACACAGGTCATTCCCCTTTGACTATTGGGCCGCTAAACTGGACACCTGGCCTGAATTGGCCCAATATGCCTTACAGGAGCTCGCTTGCCCAGCTGCAAGTGTGCTATCGGAAAGAGTCTTCAGTGCAGCTGGATCAATCCTGACAGAAAAAAGGACCCGTCTGTCAACCCAAAATGTGGATGATCTAACCTTCATTAAAATGAACCATGCATGGGCTTCAAAGGATTTTGTCCCACCCTCCCCTGCTGACACGTAGGGTGACAGAAAAATGGCTTGCTTTTGTCCTCCTCTTCCGCGGACTTCTCCAATTACTCCATTTGCAGTTGCTGAATGTCCAACATCAACATATGCCAATTTTTCCACCTCCCTAACTGGGCTGCCTCCACCCCACAGGGCCGGGGTCACCACCTGGCGCACGCACCCATGCGAGTGTCATTGCCCTGTACAGGTGGGTGGGCACACTCTTTGGCAACGGCACTGGCACAAGGTCCCTCATTGTAGAATCAAGTGTCTGACGGTGGGGGTGCACACCTGCTGTCAGACACACCGCTGTACTATGAGGGGCCCTGTGCCAGTACCGACGCCCACGAGTGGGCCCCCCCTTGCTTGCTCAGGATCACAGCACTTGCAAAGTTGAAATACTTACCTCTCCCTGCTCCACCGCCGTGACATCTTCCGCGTTTCCTGACAGTGACATTCTGGTCAGAGAGCGCAATGACATCACGCCTGTACGCCCTCTGCCTAAACAGCCAAGTGCAGTGAGATGGAAGATGGGGACGACGAGGAGTGCAGACTAGTACAGGGATTCCCTAGCGAGGAGACTTATTTGTTTTTAATGTTGGGACAGCAATTTTTGGGGAGCACTATACTCTGGAGAATGATAGATGGGGCCCACCATACACTGGAACATTCGAAAGGTGGACATCAGACACTGGAGCAGCATTTACAGGGCCCATTATACACTAGAGCATTAGAAATGGGGCCCATTATGTTTGGAGCATTATTTGGGCCCATAAGACAGTAGAGCTTCATCCATGGGGACCAACATATACTGTAGCATTATGTGGAGCTCATCATATACTGTTTCAAACATTATATGGGACCAATGATTCTGTATGGAGAAATAGATGGGCCTCGTCATGAGATGTAAAAAGTGAGGTATTTTTCATTGTACTATACCGCTATTTCTCTGCCGTATCGGAGCATCATGAGTTGTGGTATGTGTTAAAGGAGCCCATTGACACTCTTTGGCCCTGGGCCCACGAAAATCTAGAGCCAGCCCTCCCCCCCCACAACTTTAGCCAAATAACCCCGTTTTCAATGCCTAACTATTATTATAAAGTAAATTAAGGTTGACAAGCTTAAGTAATAAGAATTGATGTTTTTGGCATTGAAATGGGCACTGTAGGTGTGTTTCCTGTCCTCCTCTCACTGCCGACTTTGCTTCCCCATTGACTTGCATTGGGTTTCATGTTTCAGTCGGCCTTCGACTTTTCACGATAATCGGCCGATTTCGTTCGACCCGACTTTTGAGCGAGTCGGGTTTCATGAAACCCGACTCGACCCGAAAAAAGGCAAAGTCGCTCATCTCTAGTTAATATACTGGATGGGGCGACTGAACGACCTTTTAAGAATGCAATTTCCAATCTTTAGGGCGCTACCCCATATATCCCATTGACTCTGGAGTGTGATTTGTTTGACCTATGGGCTTAATTGTGACACATGGTTAATATTCTCGAATAGGGTGAGTTTACTGAACATGGGGCAGACAGTATCCTTATAGGGTGAGGTGAAAAACATCCTGTAGATGGTACTAACCTAAAATAACTTACCATCCAGGTTCACCAATAAGGGTGGAATTTAATAAAATCTATGGTCTTTATTGGGACATATGGTGCAAACCCCAACTGTCCCTTATGAGACATTAACTACTGTCCATGTTCCATGTGTTACATTGATAGGGATGGAACTTAATGGTCTTTATCAGTACATAGGTGTTATGAATGTGTTCACACGTGAGTAATGGTAGGAAGAATGGACTTCCAAAGAGAGACGCCGTAACTTCTTTCAACTGCTCCCTGTACAGACTCCGAAAGTCCACAACTATACAACTAAAAAACACCTCCTCCAACCTGGCTCCCTAAAAGGCCGTTAAGGAATTACTCTTACCTCCTGAGGAACCAGAGGAGAGGTCGCAACACAAATTGTACAAAAGGAAAGGAGCGCGTGCAAGGAGACGCAAGAATCCAGGGTAAGAAGCTCCACACGATCCCACAGGGTAGACGGGGAAAAGACAGAGAACCAAAAATTAAACTGACTAAATAACAAATCTCCCAGACCTCACAGTCAGACTAGAGGAAAAGCAACTTTGGTTAATCAAGAAATAATCCCCAGTTAAGGAGCTGGATCTCCTAACACCATCTACATAGAAGTGTAGCCAGCTCAGAGTCAGTAGAGATGATGATATAAAGCCCATACTAAAATGTGATAATACAAAACCAAAAGAGAAAATGGAAAACACGTGAAGTGAAGCAAACCGAGAAAAGGAAAGCAAGGACAAAAGAATCACTAGAATATGGACAGAGACGAATTGGGCTGTGCCTCAACAGAGAGGGAAACCAACCACACAGCATAAGGTCACCGGATCGAGTCTCGTAACTGAGCCACAACAGTAGCCCCATTCTATGAGGGTCCACTGGACCACCAGAAGTCACCAGCATCTTAGGTTTCTGATTTAACTCTCTCACCAGGTGATGCGCATGAAGATCCTCTGAATTAGGAGTCACATGGCTGAGTGCCGTGTGATAAAACTATCGCATAGCACTTGGCCCAATGTTATACTATGGGGCACCTCAGATCAGCGATTATTTTCTTATGCCGATTAGATTGGCAGTGAGACTTGACTCACTCGCATCCATACAAGTCTATGGGTGCAAGTGAAACATCGCACTGCACTCAGATATCACCCAAGTGAGTGCGATTTCTGCCAACGTCAGCAGCAGAGGAGATTGGCGAAATTACTTTGTCAGTCTCCTCTGCAACTTTGCTCTGATCCTGTCATGCGAGAGGAACAGAGCACTGACACCAGATCACGATCGCAGCAGAGCAGGAGCCGAGGGTCATTAGCATATCGCATCCGATGCTATACGCTGGTGTGACTCCAGCTTTAATCCAAGAGTTAACTTCAGGACCATAACCCTGCCACTTAACCAGATACTGGAAACTGCTCTATCTCATTCCTATTCAAAATCCACCTCAATTGTGTCTTGAGGACTAGGTGTCCCCTCGTACCTTTTATAAAAGGGAAGAATGAAAAGATATATTGAGTCTGCAAAAACCCTAGTTTATGCACTCATCATCTCCCACCTTGACTACTGCAACCTCCTGCTCTGTGGTCTCCCTTCTAACACTGAAGAACCCCTCCAATCTATTCTAAACTCTGCTGCCCGATTAATCCACCTGTTCCCTCTCTATTCCCCATCCTCTCCCCTCTCTCAATACCTGAACTGGCTCCTCATGGCCTTCCACAACCTGTGTCCTCCATACATCTGTGACCTAGTCTCCCGGTACTTACCTGCACGAAACCTCCGATCCTCACAAGATCTCCTCTTCCCACAATCGCATACAAGATTTCTCCCGCGCATCCCTCTGCTCTGGAACTCTCTACCACAACATATCAGACTCTCGCCTACCGTGGAAACCATCAAAAGGAACAAGAAGACCGACCTCTCCTGACAAGTCTACAACCTGCAGTAACCACCGATCCACCAAACCGCTGCATGACCAGCTCTACCCTCGCCTACTGTATCCTCACCTTCCCCTGTAGACGGTGGGCAGGGTCCTCTCTCCTCCTGGAGCAGTCGTGACTTGTATTGTTTAAGATTACTGTACTTGTATTTTATTATGTATACCCCTCCTCACATGTAAAGCGCCATGGAATAAATGGTGCCATACTAAATAATAATAATATTCCAAGCCACAGGGAGTTGTAGTTTAACGATCACGGGATTCAAAACTTTAATAACCTTGTAAGGACTAAAAAATTTAGGAGCAAACTTCCTGGATACAACCTTTAAATGTAGATTTTTGGAGGATAACCACACAATCTCCCCCCACCCTATAGACTGGGACCTTCCTACGGCTGAGGTTGGCACCTCTTTTGGCCCGGTCACTGGTTCCCAAAAGACACCTTTCAACCTCATTCTAGACTTTAATCGGGAAGAATATCTGTCCTCCTTTGGCACTCAGGATTGTAACCCAGAAAAATCCCGGTAGCCGTAGAGGTATAGTTACTCAGAGAAACCTCAGCAAGGGGCAAAAATTCCACCCAGTCTTCCTGCTTAGATGAAACAAAACACCTTAAGTACTGCTCAACCTCTTGGTTCAGCTTGATACCCAATCTGGAGCAAAAAATGTTGCCAAAAGCTAGCAAAAAAAATTGATCCCCTCTATCGGAAATGTTTTTGGGAATACCATGTAGTTTAACGACATTAGAAATGAATATCATAGCTAAGCTCTTCGCAGTAGGAACCTTTTGAAGTGTGACCAAATTAACCGTTGTGCTAAAACAGTCCACCATCACCTACGCGACAATATTGCCGCCAGAGTTAGGCAAATCAGTGACAAAGTCATGGACAAGTGGGTCCACAGCAGCGAAGGAACCTCATTAGGCAAGAGATAACCCGCTGGGGTCTGACGTGAGGCATTAGCCCTGGCACAGAATCTGCATTTACAGATATACTCATCAACATCCTGTTAGGCATCGGGTTCCGGCCGCTGCACAGCAGGAATCCCGAGCCTTGCATTCGGCAGTCTCTCATTCCTCTCCAGCTGCAGAGGCTGCTCAGCAGACTAGTCGATCCAGGCGCTCTGCTCAGACCAGCTCTGTAGGTTTGGTTGCTGCTGCCACCTCTGGTCCAGCTATAGCAACGCATGCTGGTCAGCAGCGAGCTACTCCAGGGACTAAGTCCTCCTTTTGGTCCACTGAGCATGCCCGTGGGACAATCTCTCATTGGAGATCGGAGGTCACATGCTCAGGTCCTTCTCCAGTTCGGATTGGACCATCAGAAGGGGCAGGAAGGTCCCGGAAGGATGCTGCTATAAAAGGTTTGCATGGCTGCTCGGCCATGCGCTAGTATAGACTGCATTATCAGACTATGAGGTGTGAGTGTCGTATGCATGTATGAATGTCTCTGGTGAGTGACTCATTGGAAACCCCTACCCTTGGTACGCATGTGTTGTGCAGCCTAGCCTGCTAAGCGCCCATGTCTAGGTAGAGGCAGAGACAGGCATCTGTCCACCGGTGGCTCAGCACGCCACGGTCTACGCGCTCGATACTCCATAGTCTGCGTCTATAGTGGCGTCCGTAGGTGTGACGCCGCGCGCTCAGGTCTAGAGGGACTCTGACCCCGTGTCTTTGGGGTAGAGTTCTGTGACCGCTTTCTGTGTGCTCCGTGGCGGCGCTCTGAGACCTAAACAGGCACCGGTATTTATGTTCTGCGGTAGCGCAGCTCTGTGAGTTAAGAGTTCGCTTGTGTTCACATGGGGTGACGTTAACCCACGTGTGACCTTTTCTACACCGCTTTATACTTCCACCATTACTAAGCAGCAGTTTACCACCTCTGCACGGAGGACCACGGGCTGTTAACGCACCTTACTATTATTTTATTATTTGATGCATTCCGCCAGCCCTAACACATCCTTACAAGTATCCTGCCACATGGTAAAAATTCACCGGATCGAGTCCTGAACCCAAGCCAAGACAAATTGTATCACTATAGGATGAAGTGATCAAATTGGGGTGGAATTGAATATTTCCAATTGGGTAGGTTTATGACTGCTATCATTCCCTCAAACAGTTTGAATATTATGCATTAATATGTCAAATCAGGACACTATGCCGGTCGTCCCCTTCCAAATTTTGGGGTCAGCACTGCGGGATCATAAGTTAATGTCCTCTAATTAGCATCCTGAGGGCTCACGTAGACATCTGTGAAACTAACGATGGACCACAATATATTGACTGCTGCAAATCTCCTGACTCGAACACGACAGCACTAGAGTTGAGCGATACCGTCCGATACTTCAAAGTATCGTATCGGATGGTATCGGCCGATCTTTAAAAAAAGTATCGGGTATCGCCGATTCCGATACCGGAAGTCCCATTCAAGTCTATGGGACTTCCGGTATCGGAATAAGAAAAACCCTTTCCTGCCCTTGTACAGCCTCTCTGGGGTCTGTACGGGCCTTTCGGGGGGCTGTGCCGGCCTGCCAGGGGGTCTGTGCAGGCTCCGGTGGTCTGTGCCGGCCTGCCGGTGGTCTGTGCAGGCTCCGGTGGTCTGTGCCGGCCTGCCGGGGGGCTGTGCAGGCTCCGGGGGGCTGTGCCGGCCTGCCGGTGGTCTGTGCAGGCTCCGGGGGTCTGTGCAGGCATCGTCCGATGGGACTACAAGTCCCATCGGGCGATGCCTGCTACCATGACAGTGATTGACACATTAGCAAATGATGGGACAGTAGTAGTCCCATCATCCGGCTAATGTGTTAAATGTAAAAAAAAAAAAAAAAATTACATGCTACATACATACAACATGCATACTACATACATGCTACATTCATACTACATATATACTACATACATACTACATGCAACATACATACGACATATATACTACATACATGCTACATACATACTGCATGCTACATACATACCACATATATACTACATGCATGCTACATACATAACACATATATACTACATGCATGCTACATACATACTACATGCTACATACTACATATATACTACATGCTACATACATACTACATGCTACATACTACATATATACTACATGCTACATACATAACACATATATACTACATGCATGCTACATACATACTACATGCTACATACTACATATATACTACATGCTACATACATACTACATGCTACATACATACTACATATATACTACATGCATGCTACATACATACTACATACATACTACATGCTAGCTACATACATACTACATACATACTACATGCTAGCTACATACATACTACATACATACTACATGCTAGCTACATACATGCTACATACATACTACATGCTAGCTACATACATACTACATGCTACATACTACATATATACTACATGCTACATACATACTACATGCTACATACATACTACATATATACTACATGCATGCTACATACATGCTACATACATACTACATGCTAGCTACATACATACTACATACATACTACATGCATGCTACATGCTACATACATACTACATATATACTACATACATACTACATACATACTACATACCACATACATAACACATATATACTACATGCATGCTACATACATACTACATGCTACATACATACTACATATATACTACATGCATGCTACATACATACCACATACATAACACATATATACTACATGCATGCTACATACATACTACATGCTACATACATACTACATATATACTACATGCATGCTACATACATACCACATACATAACACATATATACTACATGCATGCTACATACATACTACATGCTACATACATACTACATATATACTACATGCATGCTACATACATACTACATACATACTACATGCATGCTACATGCTACATACATACTACATGCTAGCTACATACATACTACATACATACTACATGCATGCTACATGCTACATACATACTACATATATACTACATACTACATACATACCACATACATAACACATATATACTACATGCATGCTACATACATACTACATGCTACATACATACTACATATATACTACATGCATGCTACATACATACCACATACATAACACATATATACTACATGCATGCTACATACATACTACATGCTACATACATACTACATATATACTACATGCATGCTACATACTACATGCTACATACATACTACATATATACTACATACTATATATACTGTGTGGGAAATTCCCACACAGCAATGGCATAAAGTGAGACTAGGGACTTTTTTTTTTAAGTGGCGGAGGAATACAGTGCGGAAGGATACCTACCTTCCGTCATTGGATTCCTGCAGCCCGTAGAGAACGGCAGCATCATCTGATGCTGCCGTTCTCTACCCAAGATCGTCGTGGGACACACTCGTGGACTGCTTCGGATCGTGGGTGAGTATTTTTGTGGTTTGTTATGTTAATATTTATTCCGGAAAAGACAATGGCTTCGGGGAACAATGTGACAAGTATTGGTAAGTATGTTACTCTGTTATATGTACTGTATGTCTATGTATGTATTGTATGAATGTATTGTATGTAGTATGTATGTAGTATATATGTGGTATGTATGTAGTATGTATGTAGCATGCATGTAGTATGTATGTAGTATGTATGTAGCATGTAGTATGTATGTAGTATGTATGTGGCATGTAGTATGTATGTAGCATGTATGTAGTATGTATGTAGTATGTAGCATGTATGTAGTATGTATGTGGTATGTATGTAGCATGTAGTATGTATGTAGCATGCATGTAGTATGTATGTAGCATGCATGTAGTATGTATGTAGTATGTATGTAGTATGTATGTAGCATGTATGTAGTATGTATGTAGTATATATGTAGTATGTATGTAGTATATATGTAGTATGTATGTAGCATGTAGTATGTATGTAGCATGCATGTAGTATGTATGTAGCATGTATGTAGTATGTATGTAGTATATATGTAGTATGTATGTAGCATGTATGTAGCATGCATGTAGTATGTATGTAGTATATATGTAGTATGTATGTAGTATATATGTAGTATGTATGTAGCATGTAGTATGTATGTAGCATGCATGTAGTATGTATGTAGTATGTATGTAGTATGTATGTAGCATGTATGTAGTATGTATGTAGTATATATGTAGTATGTATGTAGTATATATGTAGTATGTATGTAGCATGTAGTATGTATGTAGCATGCATGTAGTATGTATGTAGCATGTATGTAGTATGTATGTAGTATATATGTAGTATGTATGTAGCATGTATGTAGCATGCATGTAGTATGTATGTAGTATATATGTAGTATGTATGTAGTATATATGTAGTATGTATGTAGCATGTAGTATGTATGTAGCATGCATGTAGTATGTATGTAGTATTTTTTTTTTTTTTTTTTTTTTTAACATTTAACACATTAGCCGGATGATGGGACTACTACTGTCCCATCATTGGCTAATGTGTCAATCACTGTCATGGTAGCAGGCATCGCCCGATGGGACTTGTAGTCCCATCGGACGATGCTTGCACAGACCCCCGGACATCAGCACAGCCCCCCGGCAGGCCGGTACAGACCCCCACAGGGTGCACAGACCACCGGCAGGCCGGTACAGACCCCCACAGGGTGCACAGACCACCGGCAGGCCGGCACAGCCCCCCGGCAGGCCGGTACAGACCCCGGGCAGTCCACACAGCCCCCCGGCAGGCCGGCACAGCCCCCCGGCAGGCCGGTACAGACCCCGGGCAGTCCACACAGCCCCCCGGCAGGCCGGCAGAGACCCCCGGAAGGCCCGAAATGACGGCGCATCATGATGCGCACACACCGCGCATCATGATGACGTCAGGCTGTCAATCAACTTTGAACTTCCGATTCCGATGCCGAATTCCGATATTGAAAAAATATCGGAAGTCGGTATCGGAATTCCGATACAGCAAGTATCGGCCGATACCCGATACTTGCGGTATCGGAATGCTCAACACTAGACAGCACATATATGCCAATGAGGCAGTCTACAATCTGTGGTCTTTATCAAAAGAGGTATAGTGGGTTATTTTGATAAAACTGGATCAAAGTTAGAATGAAGATTTCAAGTACATTGACATCTTTTGCAAATTTCAAAGATAAAGTTTTAATTTTTCACCAAAAGCAGACGACCGTGTAACTCGGATGAGTGTTTTTCTATGGGGCTGGGCGCACGTCTGATTGGATGGCATTCACCTATTCAACGTGGAAAAAATCATACAGCTAGAAGTTGGAGAAACTTTTTTACTTCTATCCACCTGAGAAAATTGGGTTAGAGAAAAGTGTGATTAGCATTATCGGACCAACATTCTTGGATGTGCAAGAAATGATCGTCTGCAGCTGCACTTAGGGTGACTACGCAAATCATGAAATTAATTTTTTGAAAATTGTAGCAATAACCACTGTAGTGTCACCACAGTGGTCCCTGTCTCGCACTTCCTCCCCCTGCTGTTGCCCGGAGTCTGCACATGGATCGCAGACCGTCCTAAAGTGTCCCCTGCCAATGGCTGGGAGACGCTTATTAAAGGCACCTCCACCTGTTGTGAGGTGCCTGAGCAACATTTATATTCTGCTTGTTGCATGCTTGCTAGTTCTCAGGTCCCCTAGTTTGTCTCCCAGTACCTGCCTATATAGAAGCCATGCCTGCCTGCACCTACCATGCCCACTTGCATACCAGCCTGCACCTGCAGAGTTCACCTGTATATCAGCCATACCTGTCTGCACCTGTCAGTGCTTGCCTGTACTGTACCAGCTCAGCATTCTCTTTCTAGGCCGTTCCAGCTCAGTGTCCTTGGTGGGTCAGCTACCGTGCATTCGAGATCCTTCCTGGAGTAGCACCTGGTGTCCATCTGGAGCCAAGTCTAACCCCTTATTACTTAATGCACCTCCTCCAGTTGGGAGGTGCCTGAGCAACATACACTGCTAGTTGCATGCTTGCTAGTTCTCATATCCCCTGTTCTATTTTGTCATCCTGGACCTGCCTTTATACCAGCCGTGTTTGCTGTCCCTGCTTGCACCTGCTGGGCCCACCAGTATACCAGTCATGCTAGCCTGCACCGGTACATCAGCCATACCTGCCAGTGCATGCCTGCATACCAGCTGTACTTGCCGTGCCCACCTGTATACCAGCCATGCTTACGTGTATATCAGCTGTACCAGTCTGCACCTTTCATACCCATCAGTATACCAGCCATTACTGTCTGCACTTTCCAGTACCCGCCTGTATACCAGCTGTTTCCAACAGCACCTGCCATTCCTGTCTGTACCAGCTACGCTTTCTGTACCTAGGCCAATCCGGCTCCATGTCCTTGAGGGTCAGATGCCGTGCGTCTGAGGTCCGTACTGGAGTAGCACCTGGTGTCCATCTGGTGCCAAGTCTAACCCCACCAGCAGGGGCGCTATTGAAGAGGCAGGTGTTCACCTAGCTACACACAGCTCCAACTTCTCGGACCGCGATGCAGTGGTTCCACCACTATATCCATTACAACCACTAAGAAAGTCTCCCTTACATCCAGCAGCTGAGCAGCCGTCCTAGTACACCTCACAGCTGTGCGTTTGTCACAGGAAAGCAAGGTTCACACAACAGTAGAAAAGATCAGTCCCGTTGTCATCCAAAAAAGTGGGACGATTACTGACCCAATACGAGAAACTAATTAGGACGTTTGTGCTTCCAATGTGTTCTAACTGGTACAGTGTGACAAACTCTCAGCTGTCAGAAGTATGACACAACTACTGTGACCAATTACCTTCACATAAGTGCACGTGAGGGGAGCTTTGGGACAAGTCCACCAGTGAGATATTGTCATATCGAGGAGGATCACTGGTGTAACTAAAGGGGCCGAGCTTGTGGTCACCACTGGTTAACAAATAAAACGTATGGAAATATCAAGGAACAGGAGACACGGAAAAATGTTTTCAAATGTTTTATTAATCTTTATTTTTCTGGGCACAAAAAAAATAATAATGAGGTGAGGATACAGACTGGACCATCTGCGGCAGGCAGAGAGCCGTCATAGTTCATATACAGCCATGACACAAGCTTCAATTACATAGAGATACAACAGAATGTTGATAGAGGAGGACTCGTTTTTCTAAAACATACCCAATGAAAAAAATTACAAAAAAAACCCCATTCCCATCTGACTTCCTTCAGGTTCTCCTCTCTCCACCTGCGCTTCTGCTTCCATCAACCATTTGGAGTAATGTACATTATTACTGTCAATAAATAGTAAATCTCGAAAACAAAAACAGTGGCTAACACCATTTCTATGACAAAGGTGTCCTCATCGGAGGACTAAAGCAGTGACACAAGGGATAGGACACAGGTTCCTCATCTACCGTTTATATGGGAAAAAGCCTAAAAACAACATCTTGGGTCAGGGCTTATATCTATGGCATATGATCTAATAATACCAACATAGCCGTAATCAAGGACTCTTTGCAACGTCTTTTAGCAAGTTTACCAACAAACATGGCAGGAGAACATCAGCTCAACTACCTAAGATGTACAGATCTAAAAAAAAAAATCATCCAATATCCCTGGTTTGTCTATTGAGTATTACTGAAGAGTGCCAACATGGCAAAAACATGCTCTCCGCTCTACCATGCTTATTGACCCGTCTACCAGCAAATGGCGTGCCAACATAGAGGTCAGGAGACCTACAGCACCATTAAGATTTGTAAAAAACCCAATAACTATCTCTGCTAGGTGATTATCCAAGAGTGATACAATGACGTAAAACCAAGATATTGATTTTTTGCAATGCTCATTGCCAGGAAACCATTCAAGATCTAAAAAACAAAAAAGGTGCCATCTTGGACCTATGGAATGTCACCTTGGCTTAAAACCATGAGCAGGATGCCTTCCACCACAAAAATAACTGGTCGAGAGGAATTCAACTCCACCATCTGTAAAATATCTAAAAGCTGACCAGAAGGACATCCGTGAAAGCCACCTTAGATAGCAATGTTCACACAGTGGAGGTGGACCTGTGCCAAACACCCCTGCCAAATGCTTAGGCAAATGGAGCTGTAGCTTTTATCAATAGTAGACCAGAGATATCGATATACATGGACTCTGACCGCCGGGCACGTAAAAACGAACGTCAACATTCTAAATTCACAAACAACCTGCTCAGCAACACACAAGAAGACAAGAATTACCTCCGGCCTCACTACTACTGCAGCTCCGTTACTCTCATCTCAACCGACCTAAAGCAGATGGTGGAGGAAGCACAAAGACACGCAGGACTCGGAACAGGAGAATTCCGGGAGAGAAGGACTCTCACATTGGGTGAAGGTAGATGAAGACATGGCTTCTGGAGGAATGTGGGGGGTATCAAAGAAAGCAAAAAGACAGAAGGAGGCGTCTATGAAGGAAGATGGAACAGCTGTGGTTATGTAACAGTAAAAGTTATCCTCTACATAGTTTTCATCTTCAGAATACATCATTGTCACAAAGAGTTAAAGCACCAACTAGTTCAATTTCTAGACTAAAACACGGAAAATCTCTCGCTTGCGTTTTTTTTTCTGTATTTAATTCAAGTACAAAGTTAAAATGCCTTTATGTTTTCTTTTTGCTTCCGTAATAATAATAATATAGAAGAGTAAAATAACCGTGCCGTCCTATAGCACTACGAGAACCCCCCGCCCCTCCCCCAATAATAAAAGAAAAAAACAAGTAAAAGGTATAAAGGAAAAGCAAAACAAAAAACAAAACAGTCATTGACCAATAGATTTAATTTAACAATATATATTTCTCATAAAATGTTTAGCACCTTTTTGTTTTTTTTTTAAATCACCATCCACCCTCTGCTTACTTAAGGAATCGAGGCATTTGATTTTTTATTTTTTTAAGGTATTTATATTCTAGTTTTTCCTTTTTTATTATTTATATTTCGTCGAGGGCTGTGCACAACAAAAAGAACAATGACTTATGGAAAAATAAACAAGATTTTCTCATCACCTGTAGAGTCCATTTTTTTGCCGACCTCAAGGCCATGGTTATCTTCAGATGTTAATTTTGTAAATTGAGCAGGTCGCATTTGTGGAGTTGGGTTGGAGGAGTTGTACGGAGCTGTAATATGGCACCTAAAAGTCTATAAAGCCTTGTTGCACCTCAACTAATATTTGTTTGTCGGATTCCTATAGAATCTGACCCCAAAAACAACCTAATATTTGACAGGATCCGGATTGTGGAGGTAGAAGCATTGCTTCTAAGAGAGGATATTCCCGTAAAAGAATATTGTTCCAAGGGTTCCATAAAGTGAAACGTGCTGATGGCTGTCGTACATGACCATAGAACCTTTTTGAGAAGATGTACAAGGCTTCGTGTTACAGAAACTTTGCTCTACTGTTTTTGTCTTCTAAGCCCGTTCAGAAATTCTAAAGAATTCAGAATAAAACTGAGCCCAAAGGAATAAGACAAAGTCTAACAGAGTTGGTACATCACATTTAGCTCGTCTACTTATTGGTGATGTCTACGCTGTATGAATGGGACATGTGGAATACAGACACGAGAAGTCAACTTTTAAACAACCAATCTCGTTGACTATTATGAATGTATTCACTTCCTACCAGATAACTAAAACTTAGAGATCAATGTGTTGGCTATGTCTACACAGACTTGTACTCTCAGTGTTGACGTTTCATCCATAGGCCTCTTTTTTTCTGCTTCCTATAGTTGTAGAGGTGACCCACCACTGAAGATAACATTTCAATGCCCTCACTGAGTCCGTTGTTCTGCTCATTAACACAATGACAAGACCATGTGGAGTTGCTGGTCAAAGCCTAGAGGATCCATCGGGACAAAAGGGGAAGTCTACATTTGGGGCGATGATCCTTTCGTATAGTTGTAGATACCCATTACACCATTTTAACTGATCTCAGCCTTCTGTTCTCCATACTTGAGTGAGAGGTTATGTAGAACATAATGGAAAGCTTAACACGTGAATGGACACAAGGGGTCAAGAGGACATTAGAACATTGGACACATCTCTCAGCAGCTTGAAGCCATAATTATCGGGGGCTGCTCATATAAAGTTGTGTGAAGATATTTTCCCTTGTACAAACGTTCTTTTCCTGTTAATGTTCCATCAACATAAAGTGAAGAAAACAAGGTGTTTTATGTGTGTGCTCTTCGATAATGCCCTGCATTGAAGGGACTCATGTCGCTAATGTGACGGGATCTCTCGTCAGTCGGGTGTGGACATCTTCACATCTGCAGCTAGTTTTGGAATGTCAATTATTAAAGGCCGGAACGTGAAAATTTCTTCAGAAGACATATTAACATGTTGTACAACTTCTCATATTGATGACCAACTTAAACCCAGATTGTGTGTGTAGTAGTAGAAGTAGAGCAATTAGCCACCAAAATTACTGTTTTGAGGCTGTTATAGATACGTTTTATGGATACTATTGGAGTGTTGTTATAATTGTGGAGCTGCCGGCTTAGTCTCCTGAAGTGGCCTCCTATGATTCAGGAGATCTTCACCATTAAGAATCTAATATTGTAGTGTGGTCCACACGGGATGGTTAGAACTTGATGGACGTATTCTGCTGCATTTTACAGAAGCTGCCTGTACGTGTTAATGTCGACAGAGGATGGTGGAGGAACCACCACCAGAAACAAGTCTTGAACTTCTCATACACATACTAAAGATGAAAGTGGGCGATTTTAAGCATAACAAACCTTTGTTAGGTGAAACACATGATAATTTTAGGCCTTCAATGACATATTATCATTCTGAAATGGCAAGTCATCCGTGTTGCAATTTTTTTTATCCAATAGTTTGAGGAAAGATCTTTTGCTGAATGTTCCCAGGAAGACTAAGTCCTTCAACCCGTGAAAATGAAGCAAACAGCCCTAACAATGATGATTAAGCAGGATTGACCTGGCTCAGCTCCCATCTGAGAACATAGGCCTGAGGTTGGCGATTCTTCCATCGCCGGACGATGCTCTATACATATGACCGGTTTAGTCCACCATTGTGACCTCAAAATAGATAACTATCCAGAGCTCTCTAAAAGATTGCTGAATATCAGTCATCACATTAGCCCAGTGGACTTTGTAACGTGTCATTTCCTCAGCACCATCCAGGATCTCCATAATCTTGTGCTTTATATTTTTACATGGCATTTTACTAAAACAGACTGGAATATGGCCAACCTGTTAAGAGCTTAGAGCCTAAGGATTCACCAAGACCCACCTTGAGCACTGGGTGACGGCAGAGTTAACCTATTCGATGTTTCCCGATTCCATGGTGTCGCTCAATAATATAGGAAATGACAATACTTCTCTCAATGACTTCTACCCTTGACTATGGCCAAATCTCGGGAACACAAGTTTTGGGTTGTTTTGTTACTAAAATATTCTTCAGAGTAGAACAGATTCATTTTTTGCTTCGGAGAAGATAAGGCCAATTCGCTGACACACCTCCAACTTTTTTTCAGTCAGTAGGTTCATGCGATTGACAGCGGCCTGCATTCAGGATCCTATTATTAGTATAAGTCAAAACTAGAGGAAACTTATGGCGTACATACAGTAGCACAGTATGAAGAAAAATCACTTTAATAAGAAAAATAGAAATAACGTTGACAAATAATGTTCTTACCCAAATAGAAGAACTGAACAATGTCAGCACTTTTGGCTAATGGCAAACAACAGACTGGAATATGACAGTGGATGCAAGATGTTATCATGAAGCCAAGGCCTAAGACATAACATTTGTGCCAACAGCTCCACATGGTTGATTGGTGGCAAGATCTCAACTGTATGGTCGGCTTGGAGTCTACAGGTCCGAGATGGAGCAAACAGCCCCTGGCTGCTTGATCATTTAAAGCAAAATAACATAACGGTGATAAAATATAGACCAAGTGGAACATAAGATAATGTGAGAACAGGAAACATTACAACACAGCCCTGCCTTCATCAAGTACTAGGACACAAAAAAAAAATAAAAATGTTCACATCATATACAAAGGAGAAGACTGAGGGTCAAAGTCGACCCTTCTTAACACAAAGAGACAAGATGAATGTAAGCAACAGCTATTAGAATGTTCCATCTGGATACATGATATAAAATAGCAGAGGGGTGGTTGTGGACCCCACAACTGTACCACCAACCCCTGCAGTCTAAAACCCTAGAATCCCAGTATGACTGATGTTCATACAACATAGTAACGATTATTTAATAACCCCTATGAGTTGAGGGGTATTAAAGCATCTATATCTTGAAGACCTGGTCTACAAACAGGAATATAAAAACCGGGTATTTTTATTGTTTGATGTTGTGGGATGACTAAAAACATCTTCCTTCCGCTGGAGGTGCATGAGGCTGGTCTTGCCTGAGATGCTCCATTGGAAGCTCAGTATGATTTAGCACTCATTCGGGAGGAAGTTACCTCCCTGTAATACAGTAAATGTATGTAAAAATCTATACAGCAAGCACCAGTGTTGGTCCACGTTTAGGATTTTGCACAATCTCAATAAATGCAAGCAGATTGGAACGTGCCTGAGGGAAGTAGCCGGTTTAGATAGAAAGGTAGAACGACCCCGTTTCCAGATAGTAATGCTGTGATCTGTAGCCTTTGACACAACTTATGCTTCTGTTTCATAGCTCTATAAGTATGAACAGGCCAGAGCACACAGACCTGCATGGTTGGCATATGTGAGGCCATGGCATTGGTTTGGACAGTTCACCAGAAATATTTGAAACCTCCTGACTTTGAGGAAAACATTAAAGCTTGTGCCGGTTTAATGAAAGCATATTGGCAATAAGGCACCGTTCACATCTGTCCGTCTGTACATGGGAGAAGACAATTAGTGCCAATTGGTGGGATCTGCCTATGGATTGGTTAAAAATCTAAATAGCACCGCATCTGAACTGGAACAATCGGGGCCTTTGTTTAACAGCAACAGATTTTATAGTCGCTCCCGACCCCTCACTTTACTGTAGAGAGAGGTCAAATGTGTCCAAAGTGGCTCACACCGATGAGTGATGTGTGTATATTAAATCCAAGGATGAGATAAAAACACAAGGCCGGCGAAACGCTCGGCCATATGATGGTATAAGGCACTCCTTGCCAGTGTGAATGGAATTGTGTAGAATATTAAGATTATGACTTATTTTACCGCCATTTGGACGAGCGGGTGCCAGGGAGTCGTGGAAAAACATTACCCCGGCGATGTCTGTCAGATATTGGTATATTAGGCACATGTCTAGTATAGAAGCACCAGATCACATAGTCAGCACCGTGATTGTATACATGTCCAGGAAGCGCCAAATATCCCCCTGCGGTTCGAGGGCGACAAGGTCTCACTAAGGCACCGTTGGAAGCCGATGTTTTTAATCATCCCGTTTATGGAAAGCACCAAGTGTTGTATACAGTAGTAATAAGTTAGTACCATGAACTCTACCTAATCTCTACAAGTGTGTGCACACAATAAAGGGGTTAATAGATCGGCAGCTCACCACTCAGCGGCAGAGGACCTCCCGAGCACAGGAGCCCCGAGACAGGGCAACGGCAAACTGATCGTCCGGCATCCAGACGGCGCTTCACGAAAAAGTGCAACTTTATGTAGACAATAGTAAGATCCACATGTAGCCCGCGTGTACGGTCTAGCCGACAGGTTTCAGGCCATTTCAATCCCTAATCATTGCGAAGGACTGCAGTCAGAATCATGTCGGCTCAATGTGGATTTTATTACAATTTTTAATAAAATTGGATGTTTTCATGAAGAGCTCCCTGGATGCGGACTGCCTGCTTTTCACAATAAACATCTTACAAAAGTACAAGGATCAACATAGCTGAACAGTTACTGCCCCCCGCTTCAAAGCTAAAAGGTACTGCCCCTGCTTCAAAGCTAAAAGGTACTGCCCCTGCTTAAAATCTAAAAGGTACTGCCCCTGCTTCAAAGCTAAAAGGTACTGCCCCTGCTTCAAAGCTAAAAGGTACTGCCCCTGCTTAAAATCTAAAAGGCACTGCCCCCGCTTAAAATCTAAAAGGCACTGCCCCCCGCTTAAAATCTAAAAGGTACTGCCCCCGCTTAAAATCTAAGAGGTACTGCCCCCGCTTAATCACCGGAAATTGCTGCCTCTGACTAATCGGTGGTTAGAGCCCCTGGTTAATCACTGAAAGTAGCAGTCCTCGATTAATCACCGACAGGCACCAACCCTGGTTAACTCACAAACATCGATTAAGGAGTCTCTGTCCTTGTCTAATCAATGGCAGTCACCTCTGTCACCACCCCTGCTTAAGTACTGACAGCTGCTGCATTTTCAATCAAAGGTACAGCCACTTGATTAAACAATAAAGGTGACTGTGAGCTTAACCTCAGAACATTACTATCTATAGCTCACTACTGACATTTACTTCCAGTGACCGACTTCTGCTTAATCACTGAAAATGTCTGCCTTTGTTTAGTCACTGAAAGCGGCCATCCTTGGTTAATCACTGACAAGTGCAGCTCCTGCATAATTATCCCTTGTTTAATTAATAGCAGTCACCTGTTACCACCCCTAAGCGCTGCCAGTTACTGCCTCCACTTAATCAAAAAAGGTATCACCCCTGCTTAATCATCATGTTCCTGCATCAGCTTAATCAGTGACATTTACTGCCCCTGAACTCAACAGCAGCCTCCTCGTCTAGTTACTGCTCCTACTCAACCACTGACAGCTACTGCTTTTGCTCAATTGACAGCCACTGGCCCTGCTCACCACCGACAGCCCCTGGCCCTGCTCACCACCGTCAGTCACTGCCCCTGCTCACCACCGACAGCCACAGCCCCTGCTCAACCGTCAGCCACTGGCCCTGCTCAACCGTCAGCCAATGGTCCTGCTCATCACCAACAGCTACTGCCCCTGCTCAACCACTGACAGCTACTGCTCCTGCTCAACCGTCAGCCACTGGCCCTGCTCACCGACAGCCACTGCCCCTGCTCAACCGTCAGCCACTGGCCCTGCTCATCACCGAAGCTACTGCCCCTGCTCAACCACCGGCAGCTACTGCCCCTGCTCAACCACCGGCAGCTACTGCCCCTGCTCAACCATCCCCTACTAGGCGGACAGGACACACTTCATCAGGCACAAGCTTACCCGGGCATTTTTTTTTCCTATGAACGCTACTTCTATTCTTTTTCCTCATAAGAGAGGTTTTGAAAAAGACCAGTGGTGGTCGAAACATCACCTCAACCTCTTCGTCCACAAGTCTTATATGTCATTTTTTCAATGCACTTGGTGATGCTTATTTGAAAAGAGAAAAAGTAATAAAAAATACTTATGTTTGCACCACTATCCACGTCTTTGAGGTCAGCTGTTTCGATACTATAGCCTGCTCAACCACCGACAGCCACTGCCCCTGCTCAACCACCGACAGCCACTGCCCCTGCTCAACCACCGACAGCCACTGCCCCTGCTCAACCACCGACAGCTACTGCCCCTGCTCAACCCTCCGCCACGGTCCCTGCTCAACTGTCAGCCACTGGCCCTGCTCATCACCGACAGCTACTGCCCCTGCTCAACTACTGACAGCCACTGCCCAACCCTCCAACACTGCCCCTGCTCAACCAGCGACAGCTACTGCCCCTTCTCAACCCTCCGCCACTGCCCCTGCTCAACCAGCGACAGCTACTGCCCCTTCTCAAACCTCCGACACTGCCCCTGCTCAACCAGCGACAATTACTGCCCCTTCTCAACCACCGACAGCTACTACCCCTTCTCAACCACCGACAGCTACTGCCCCTGCTCAACCCTCCACCACTGTCCCTGCTCAACTGTCAGCCACTGGCCCTGCTCATCACCAACAGCTACTGCCCCTGCTCAACCCTTCGCCACCGACCATGCTCAACCAGCGACAGCTACTGCCCCTTCTCAACCGACAGCTACTGCCCCTGCTCAACCACCGACAGCTACTGCCCCTGCTCAACCACTGACAGCTACTGCCCCTGCTCAACCCTCCGCCACTGCCCCTGCTCAACCAGCGACAGCTACTGCCCCTTCTCAACCACCGACAGCTACTGCCCCTGCTCAACCCTCCGCCACAGCCCCTGCTCAAACACCGACAGCTACTGCCCCTGCTCAACCACCGACAGCTACTGCCCTTGCTCAACCCTCCGCCACTGTCCCTGCCCAACTGTCAGCCACTGGCCCTGCTCATCACCGACAGCTACTGCCCCTGCTCAACTACTGACAGCCACTGCCCAGCCCTCCGCCACTGCCCCTGCTCAACCAGTGACAGCTACTGCCCCTTCTCAACCCTCCGCCACTGCCCCTGCTCAACCAGCGACAGCTACTGCCCCTTCTCAACCACCAACAGCTACTGCCCCTGCTGAACCCTCCGCCACAGCCCCTGCTCAACCACCGACAGCTACTGCCCTTGCTCAACCACCGACAGCTACTACCCCTTCTCAACCACCGACAGCTACTGCCCCTGCTCAACCCTCCGCCACTGTCCCTGCTCAACTGTCAGCCACTGGCCCTGCTCATCACCAACAGCTACTGCCCCTGCTCAACCCTTCGCCACCGACCATGCTCAACCAGCGACAGCTACTGCCCCTTCTCAACCGACAGCTACTGCCCCTGCTCAACCACCGACAGCTACTGCCCCTGCTCAACCACTGACAGCTACTGCCCCTGCTCAACCCTCCGCCACTGCCCCTGCTCAACCAGCGACAGCTACTGCCCCTTCTCAACCACCGACAGCTACTGCCCCTGCTCAACCCTCCGCCACAGCCCCTGCTCAAACACCGACAGCTACTGCCCCTGCTCAACCACCGACAGCTACTGCCCTTGCTCAACCCTCCGCCACTGTCCCTGCCCAACTGTCAGCCACTGGCCCTGCTCATCACCGACAGCTACTGCCCCTGCTCAACCCTCCGCCACTGCCCCTACTCAACCACTGACAGTCACTGGCCCTGCTCAACCACCGACGGCTACTGCCCCTACTCAACCACCGACAGCTTCTGCTCCTGCTCAACCACCGACAGTCACTGGCCCTGCTCAACCACCGACGGCTACAGCCCCTACTCAACCACCGACAGCTTCTGCTCCTGCTCAACCACCGACAGTCACTGCCCCTGCTCAACCACCGACAGCTACTGCCCCTGCTCAACCCTCCGCCACTGCCCCCTACTGCTTAAACACCGACAGTTTCTTCATAATTAACAGCAATTATCACTGTCACAAAAATACTTAAAGCTACAGCGTCTGCCATCGCTGACTGATCTCGCCACCTCTTCATCATTGACAATGACACCATTAGTAGCAACACTTTGTGCCCCACACAAATAATGGTCACCAGATCCAATATGGACCACTGCAGCCAATCACAGGGAAAACTAAGGGCATACAGTAATGCCACTGTATAATATATAGAGCGGCATCAGGTACACAGGATAGAAGTCTTACATCTTTATATAGTCTATATATATATATATATATATATATATATTTTGGGTCCTTTAATCTACAGGTGTTAAGCTCTGCCTATCTGGGCGTGGAGACGGTGAGGCCAGGAGGAGGAAAAGAGAAAGATAGGAGCACCATTTGTGAGAGTCTGCGGCTGTCTCCGGACCTGGCAGCGGTGGCGCACAGGCGGCGGGGCAGGCTCTCCAGCTGTGCACACACTTGTAGAGCGTCAGGTATTACACATACAGTATTAGAGCTGTAAACAGTGATCGAGGTCAGCGCTGTCGGTCGGAGCTGATGCGTTTTCCAGGCCTCTTGCTTGAGGCACCTGAAATACTGTAAAAAAAAAATAAATCTAAAATTCTGTAATTTTTTTCAGCAACATTCTCCTGGTAACATGTAACATTGGGAATGCTGATACATCTACATAGCCTCAATATTCCCAGTCATTACATGAAGAGGTGATCAGACCCAGACAATAGGAGAGAGGTTTGGACAATGTGATGTACGCTGGGCACGGTCGGCCCAGAAGGCGGTAACGGAACAGCACCGGTCAGCAGACGTGGGCGTCAGTGTGTGCTAAGAGGCGTGGAACGTACGTGGCAGCAGACCACGTGCAGCCCCTGCTTGTGCTGCTATGTCCGTGATTTCCCCGGCCACGACATGGAGATCGTGGACCGTTTGCATTGTGTGTACGTATTGACTTATCCTTTTAATCTGCAGCCTAAAAAAAAAAAAAAAATTAAAGCCCAGCTTTCCCCTCCCCCCCCACTGGACCCAGTGGTGGGTGGCTGCCGATCAACTTAAAAGACCCTTAAAACTAAAACCGGAAAACCCGACTCTTAGCACCGGGATAAGAGGGGAGGGGGGGAGAAACTAAAAATCTCTAAAATGGACTAAAAACCTGAAAGTGGCTGCACAAATTCTCGAGACGCCTTCGCTGGGACGACGACGTCTTTAAAGATCCGCAGCCGGCTACTGCACTAAAAACTGGAGAGGGATTAAAAGGATCCCCCCCTCCCCCTACAAAAACATCACGGTAAAAACATAAAAAAAGTAAAATGAGACTTAAAAGGAGAGTGTAACATGGAACAAGAAGTTACATAGAAGTGTCTGCTCAGATCTCAGGCCACCCGCTCGCTCCTCAGTGCTGCAGGCCCCCTCTCCCACAAGCTTTAGTTTCTTCTATCGAACATTTGTCTAAAATGATTCTTTCCTGGGTGGAGCGGAGAGAGAGGAGCCGAGAGACTTTTTTTTTTTTTGGAGGGAGCTGGAAGGTTGGATATCGGCCTCAGGTCCTTTTTTTTTTCTGCCTCAATTACTTAAACGCAGGCAAAAAATTCCTTAAGAGGAGCAAAGAGGTGACGAATAACCGGAACGCTCCAAGATCTTCCGAGAAGCCTTTGCCGGGCCAAACGGCTCATGTTGGAGACATCTGTATAGTGGACTGGGAAGCCGAAAACCCTGGAGCAAAAGACGACACAAATCGGGATTAAAAACCTCTCGGAAAAGTGCTTTGGAGTCCGAAAGGCTACATTACACATAGACAATAGGTGCAAAGGAATCTGCACATCCCATTCCATCGGCACAACAGCGGTCTGTAGCTTCTGCAGCGGGCAGGACTACAGAGTCATGTGTCACGGCAAGGTCGATGGCCAGGCCGGATAATCAGAGTCATTGATGGATTGGGATGTGTCAATACAAAAAAATATAAAAATAATCATGATATAATAAATACAAATATACAGAATAGTTGTGATATAAATAAAAATGATAAAAACTCTTGAAATAAACAAAAAATATTATAAAAATTACACAACAATCTAAAAGATACTGTACAAAAATTTTAGACAGGTGTGGAGAAAAAATACTGCAAAGTAAGAAGCTTCCAAAAATAGGAGGGATGAAAAAAAATATCAAATTCCAAAATGAGGATTTTTTGGCAGCCAATGTAAAATCATTGGAGGATCCCGGAAAATCTGTGGGTATATGCTGCCACCTAGAGGCCGACATCTCAAGAAAAACGTTGCCTCTCGCAGACAGGCTACACCCGGGCCTGCTGACACCACATATAAAGCTGTAGGAGAAGCAAACCAAAGACCCCCCCCAAGGAGGAAATGAAGGCTACAAGAAGTAGATATTAGGGGAGTACCAAAAAATCCCCTTTTCTAGGACACTTCACTGGGGAACACTTGAAACCATGGGACGTCCAAAACCTGTCCCTGGTCTGGGAAAACTAATATTAGTAGGAATAGCAAACCTTACGATTACCACCTGAGAAACCAAACACTGCAGTATCCTTCTGGAAAGACGCCTGCCGATGCAAAGGTAAGGACTGAAAACTAAGTAGTGGCCCTACAGAGTAGAAGACCAGATACCAGGAGGCACACAACCTGGAAGCTTCCAGTGCTTGGGTGACGTGAGCAGTGCCTATCTGGTGGTACCCTGGCCTAGCCCGATGTTTAGCAATGGTAAATCGAAACCAGCAAGAAATGGCGGCCCTAGAGGTAGTCAGACCTCTGGATGGGGCATACCAGGATAACAAACGAGGCATCCGAACATCTGAACAGAGCCGCGAGAGACAAGTAGAGCTGACCCCATCAGATTGTGCAAGAGTCTCTCGGGGAGAGGAGAATGGTTAGGGAGAAAAGATGATGCTGGATGCGAGATAACTTCGTCCTGATGAAGGCAAGAAAGAGGCGAAAGACGTCCTTCAGAGCCTCGCCTGATGGAAGAGCTCAACAACAGGAAAGAAATCATCCTGCATGAAAGCCAGAACGGAGAGATGTCTCTGATTGTCTCGAAAAGAGGGAACTGATGAGCATCCAGGACCAGACTGAGGTCCCACACATATAGGAGGGTCCATTACAGTGACCTCCATTTTGCCTTGCTCTGGCAGAAAATTTGGACCTGACGCTTAGAAGTCAGGTATCGCTGAAACAAGGCAGCAAGGCACAAATCTGACCCCTTGGAGCCAACTCTGGATCAAGACTGGAATACAAAAATTAAAAAGAGAAGAACATAGGAGCGCTGCCGTAAAACTCGCACTACGCAGTAGAAGCCGTCCACATGTAATGGTGAAAAAATGTGATGTGTAAGGTCTTTGTGCCAGGATACTAGTCCGACCTAATCAGGGAAGTTGGAAGCCTTCAGACCTGTGGTGTGAACAGTCGTCAGGTCAAGTAAACGACTGAGAAGACTCTGGTAAAGGTCTATCTGGATGCTCTGGGTGGTACCATGGGGAATCTACAGCGAAGAACAAGAGTTCAGGACCCAACCAGAAGAATTCTGAGCTTACCAGACATTCAGCGTTTTCAGTCTGGATGGAGGCCAGAAGGAACTTTGGCCTGATAGTGAAAGACCAAGATTTCCTTAGAAAGTAGAAAAGCATTTGTTCGTTATTCTGAACCTGTCACCTTCTGAAGAAAACTCTAGTGGAAGAGCTTGGCATCCAGGGAGACCTTTGAGGGGCAAAAAAAATCTCCAAACACCCTGATGGTCCAATCAACACAACCAAAGTCAATAGTCTGGATGCCCTGCCTTAACCCTTATATGAGACGGAGGCAAAAAGATGGAAAGATTGCTAGTATTCTCTAACCCCGCTATCCAGGACTGTAGGAAAAAAAGGACTAGGATAAAGTGGAGATCGAGAACATGAGGGCTGAACCACAGCACTGAATTAGCCGCCTCAAGGGGAAGCTTCATCAGACACTCAATGAGTGTAACGTGGCACTCTACCAAGGAACAAGGCATCCGGCAGGGCAGAAAGGAATCCGCCTAAAATTAAGCCCACTGGCAAGAAGATACGAGGTGCTCAAACCCCAGGGCTTCTGGGCGTCAATCCTGGGATATCTGATCTGAAGCACCATGAACCCAAAACTCCTATGGCTGAAGAAGCTTAAACCAGTATGACCATCCAGCATTCCTCCCCGCAAAGAAACAATAACTAGAGAGTGAGTCACCCCCTGCCTCTAGACGTAGACATGTCCATGCTGCAGGCTGGAATCAACCAAAAGGGTGGAGCAAGGCTACCTGGACTGTTTGAAGTGATGCGCTAAGCTAAAAGGTATCTTCCAGAGGAAAATATTATGGCTCGACCTGGAGAAGCTCAAAAACCAAGAGGTCTCTGCTGATAGGTCTACTCACTCAAGAAAGTGATCAGGGACCTGCCTGGTTCACCTGTGAAACACGCCCTACTGAGGGGGGTCTCAGCTGAACTGACTCACCCAAGATAACGCCAGGGTACCCACAGGTCCGTGTATGCAAAATCACCTACAAAGTGGAATCCAACAGAAGGTCTGACTCGATGGACAGTAGTCCGAGTGCCGACTGGATCTTGTGCGTGATCATCCCTACAAAATGCCTCGCTTGTTGGATTGACTTGCTGAGAAACATGGTCAGAGTACTGTGCGATATGTAAGACTCAGGGTCTGGCTTCACGGCCTCAGCTATGAAAAGACACTTGGTCCGAGAGCTGGTCAGACGAGCTACCTCTGGTTGAGAGGTCTCAGCCCGGTGGTCATACTCGCTCAGGGAGATCAGAGTGTTGACTAGTGTGATACACCCTCAAAGGGGTCTCATGCTGCAGAGAGGACTTGGGGTCTGCTGTGACTCGTCCCGGAGGAGGGCTCAGGGGACTGTCTCTCTCACCGGAAGGATACACACCTCCGAGAAATATCAGTTTGTTGGTCCAAAGTGGTCAGAACATGGTGGTCTGAATCTGCCCCTTTAAAGACGTCTCTACTTGGGGTTCTTCTCACTGAGGGAAAAGGTCACAGTGCATCTAAAATTGCTCAATGTGCAGAGCGCCCAATACCGAGAACTCTTGGCGGGTCTGACTCCCGCAGGGAAGCGGTCAGAGCGCTACGTGGGTCACTTCTGTGGTCAGTTACCAAACCAGCTGTGGAAGGCGGTCAAACCAAGTGTCCGGCCTGTGAGGTCTCGAGCGCGATCTTCTCCGGGTTGTGACATAACGGGAGACGGAGGAGGAAGAAGAGATAGCCGACGCCAGGAAAGAGCGAGGGAGTGCCTGCCATGAGGCAGACCGACAGCCGACCTGGTCCTGGACGGGGACTCTGCTCAGCTGAGGAAGGCCAGTGGAGGGGCAGCAATGTGAGGTGAGGCCACCAGGGAGGCCAGATGGTGGGCTGGGGAGGATGGAGGACTACTAAGGAGCGCAGACAACATCGCCCGGAGTGGCCGAGGGAAAGACACAGCACAACGGACCAAAGCTAGAGACTTCTATAAATGCGCTGAAGACGGCTGATCCTGGAATTCCCGATCCATCTTCTGATCCGTGCACCGCGTTACGCTCTGGGGTCGGCAGGTGTCACAAGGTAAAGGACCGTCCGCCCCAGGTACCTGATCACTGACTGACAGCTACAGGCCGTTGCCTCCATCGCTTCAGAGGGTGAAAGAGTGACTCACAGTGCCGTTACCCAACCGAAAGGAGAAGGAGAGACAAATCAGACCTGAAGCTCGGACCTGTGTCTGCCTCCAACATGACACTGAGCTAAACGGAAAGGCTGGGTGTCAGCAGAATAGGTGTCGCCTGTGGGGAAGAAGAAGACTTTTCTTTTTTTTTTAAGATGTCTTTTTAGTTTCAGCCTCCAGATGGCAGCATATACCACAATTTCTATATACCCCAATGAAGCCTCCAGAAAGAGAAATAAATAGATCCCAACAGTATCTGGTGACCAAGATACTGATGGAGGTGACGGGCGGTCACCAGACACTGATGACGGAGGTGACGGGCGATCACCAGATAATGCAGATACTGATGATGGAGGTGACGGGCGATCACCAGATACTGATGGCGGAGGTGACGGGCGATCACCAGATACTGATGGCGGAGGTGACGGGCGATCACCAGATAATGCAGATACTGATGATGGAGGTGACGGGCGATCACCAGATACTGATGACGGAGGTGACGGGCGATCACCAGATACTGATGATGGAGGTGAAGGGCGGTCACCAAATACTGATGATGGAGGTGACGGGCGGTCACCAGATACTGATGATGGAGGTGACGGGCGGTCACCAGATACTGATAATGGAGGTGAAGGGAGGTCACCAGATACTGATGATGGAGGTGACGGGCGGTCACCAGATACTGATGATGGAGGTGACGGGCGGTCACCAGATACTGATAACGGAGGTGAAGGGAGGTCACCAGATACTGATGACGGAGGTGACGGGCGATCACCAGATACTGATGATGGAGGTGAAGGGCGGTCACCAAATGCTGATGATGGAGGTGACGGGCGGTCACCAGATACTGATGATGGAGGTGACGGGCGGTCACCAGATACTGATAATGGAGGTGAAGGGAGGTCACCAGATACTGATGATGGAGGTGACGGGCGGTCACCACATACTGATGATGGAGGTGACGGGCAGTCACCAGATACTGATGATGGAGGTGACGGGCAGTCACCAGATACTGATGATGGAGGTGACGTGGCAGTCACCAGATACTGATGATGGAGGTGACGGGCAGTCACCAGATACTGATGATGGAGGTGACGGGCAGTCACCAGATACTGATGATGGAGGTGACGGGCAGTCACCAGATACTGATGATGGAGGCGACAGGCGATCACCAGATACTGATGATGGAGGCGACGGGCGGTCACCAGATACTGCAGATACTGATGATGGAGGTGATGGGTGGTCACCAGATACTGATGATGGAGGTGACGAGCGGTCACCAGATACTGATGATGGAGGCGACGGGCGGTCACCAGATACTGATGATGGAGGCGACGGGCGGTCACCAGATACTGATGATGGAGGCGACAGGCGATCACCAGATACTGATGATGGAGGTGACGAGCGGTCACCAGATACTGATGATGGAGGTGACGGGCGGTCACCAGATACTGATGATGGAGGCGACAGGCGATCACCAGATACTGATGATGGAGGTGACGAGCGGTCACCAGATACTGATGATGGAGGTGACGGGCGGTCACCAGATACTGATGATGGAGGCGACAGGCGATCACCAGATACTGATGATGGAGGTGACGAGCGATCACCAGATACTGATGATGGAGGTGACGAGCGGTCACCAGATACTGATGATGGAGGTGACGAGCGGTCACCAGATACTGATGATGGAGGTGACGGGCGGTCACCAGATACTGATGATGGAGGTGACGGGCGATCACCAGATACTGATGATGGAGGTGACGAGCGGTCACCAGATACTGATGATGGAGGTGACGGGCGGTCACCAGATACTGATGATGGAGGTGACGGGTGATCACCAGATACTGATGATGGAGGTGACGAGCGGTCACCAGATACTGATGATGGAGGTGACGGGCGGTCACCAGATACTGATGATGGAGGCGACAGGCGATCACCAGATACTGATGATGGAGGTGACGAGCGATCACCAGATACTGATGATGGAGGTGACGAGCGGTCACCAGATACTGATGATGGAGGTGACGAGCGGTCACCAGATACTGATGATGGAGGCGACAGGCGATCACCAGATACTGATGATGGAGGTGACGAGCGGTCACCAGATACTGATGGGATTTTCATTTTTCTTTGCCTTTTTAATGGATAAAAATAAACAATTATCGCTTCTATCCTGGAAACCTTTTTTCTTTTGAGTCTAAAACTTTTGCACATAACAAAGAAAAAAAAAATCAATATTTTAAAAAATCAGTTCTTGAAATAAAAGTATTAGATAGTGAGAGTGGGCACCCACCGCTCCATCTCCGTGCACCACAGGATGTCCTCCTTCTCGTTCATGAACACCGGAAAGTGCTGGTCCTTCCCCTGCTTGATGGAGTTGGACCTAGTGGTGATGGTTCGGACTTTGCTGAACTGCAGGAAACAGGATGCAGAGGTGAGCGGGACGGCGGACACAGGACCACGAGCCGGGTCCACCCCAGAGACCCCTGGGCTCATGAAATTGAGGCCTAGGAGCCCCCTTCCCTTTAAGAGGCTTGGCATCACCTACACCCTTTAACCCCTTCACCCCCAGTCACCAGGTCAAACTTTACAGTTCTGACCACTGTCCCTTTATGAGGTCAGAACTCGGGAACTGCACCGGATCCCGATGATTCGGAGATCACTCATTCGTGACACATTGCACTTCATGACAGTGGGAAAATGTCTTTGATACGACTTGTGTTTATTTGGGAAAATATCAGAAATTTGGCAAAAATTCAGCAATTTTCAAACATTTAATTTTTATGCCCGTAAATCAGAGAGAGGTCACACAAAATACTCGGTAAGGTGGAGTGAGGCTGTGAACGCAGAGTGTGATGGAACGGCCAATGCTCCGCAGGAGTCGTGTTTAGAGAGCCTCTGAGGGGCCTAAACAATGGTAACCCCCCATTAGTGACCCCATTCTAGAAACTAACCCCCCCAGAAACTTATCCAGACAGAATTTTACAATGTTGATCCGTGAACATGAAGAAAAAATATTTTTTCCCACAAAAAAATGTTTTAGCCCCAGATTTTACATTTTCACACTGGAAAATGGGTAAAAATGGCACCAAAATTTATCCCACAATTTCTACTGAACGTGGCAATACCCCGTATGTGGCAGTACAGTACTGCTTAGCCATACGGAGAGACTCGGGAGGGACGGAGCGCTGTTGGCCTCCTGGAGAGCAGGTTTCCCTAGAACAGTTTGCGGACTCCATATACACAGCCCCTAAGTGCTATAAGAGAAGAATCTCCCCTCATGTGACTGAACTTTGGAAATTATACCCCTGAATCTATCTACATATGATAGTGACGATTTTGATTCCATGGGTGTTTTCCAGAAACAAGCAGTAACAAATGTTGCAGAGTTAAAATTGCAAATCTGCTGTCGTAGTGCCCTGTACGATGTAGTGCCCAGTACGTTGTAGTGACCAGTACGTTGTAGTGACCAGTACGATGTAGTGACCAGTACGATGTAGTGCCCTGTACGATGTAGTGCCCAGTACGATGTAGTGCCCAGTACGATGTAGTGACCAGTACGATGTAGTGACCAGTACGATGTAGTGACCAGTACGATGTAGTGACCAGTACGATGTAGTGACCAGTACGATGTAGTGACCAGTACGATGTAGTGCCCTGTACGATGTAGTGACCAGTACGATGTAGTGCCCAGTACGATGTAGTGCCCAGTACGATGTAGTGCCCAGTACGATGTAGTGCCCAGTACGATGTAGTGCCCAGTACGATGTAGTGCCCAGTACGATGCAGTGCCCAGTACGATGCAGTGCCCAGTACGTTGTAGTGCCCAGTACGTTGTAGTGTCCAGTACGATGTAGTGTCCAGTACGTTGTAGTGCCCAGCTCATGCTTTTGGAGACATGCACCCATAAGTTAGGCGGGCTCTCTCTGCTACAGCAATGTCAAACGTGGATGCTAAATGTGGTTTAGACACTGGGGCTCAGAAGGGGGGGGGGGGCATTTGCGAGAGCAAAATTTGCTGGATTTCTTTTGGTGGGTGAGGAGCCATAGCACTTTTTAGGAGCCTTTGTACTACCAGTAATGTGGAAACCCCCTATATTTCCGTTAACAGACCTGAGTGAGGACTTTTTTTTGTGTATTGAGTTGAACCTTTTATTGGGAACATTTTACATTACGTTTGGGATCACATTTATCCTGCGCTCTACGCTGAGCGCTTATTTTGGGGTTTCCATCTAAATTTCTTAGTGACGTGATTCAGATGAAACCCCCGATGGATCCATTCACTATAATGAGGCAACAGAGTTACTCTGGACTCCGTCTGGCCTCTGTTCAGTGTTGTACAAAACTGTGGGCGATGGCACTTTTATGCAATCCTAAAAAGACAGACACCGCCATATCACAGGTCAATTGACGTCCACAGTGCCTCTATCTGCCACATTATAGAGAATCTTCTGGCAAAGTTCCGTCTGAATCACGTATTTCAGAGATTTATATGAAAACTCCGGTATAAGCGGTCAGTGCAGCGCGCAGGATAAATGTGAGCCAAGCTTTATGGCGTTCTTTGGGAGGAAGAATGAACAAATCAACAGCGGGTGAACAATTTTTTTTTTTTATTTTTTATGCTGTTCTTAGTGCGGTATAAGTGATTAGGCGACTTTATTCTTCGGGTCGGTGCGATTACAGTGATACCAGATTTATAGCGGGTTTTTGTGTTTGGCTGCTGTCACACAATAAAAAACACCATATTTTGAGAGCTATAATTTTTCCATATTTTGACCCACAGCGTCCTGTGAGGGCTTCTTGCTGTTTGCGGGACGAGTTGCCCTTTTTATTGGTATCATTTTCAGACACATGACATTTTTTGATCGCTTACTGTTACTGCGGAACCACGGGTCAGCAAGTGACCATCAGACTGTAGAGAGAGTCAGTGGACAATATTCCGCGCTGTCGACAGAATGGAGACGTATATCCCAGTAGGGTACAGTAAGATGGTGGTTTATTTCAACGCGTTTCGAAGTATATAACTTCTTCAGGAAAAACCACAGGCATGACGAGACAGGAGTATCACAGAATGACTGAACCCTGACACGTAGTCATGTGGTTCAGTTTTTTGGCGCCCACATTCAAACCGTTAACCTATTTGATACTCCTTCCGCGCTGCCGACAGAATGGAGACGTATCTCCCAGTACTATATACGTCTCCATTCTGTCGCCAGCGCGGAATATTGTCCACTAACTCCCTCTACATTCTGTTACTGATTTTTGGGAGGCAGAATGAACAAAAAAACAGCAATTCAGCAACTCTGTTTTTTTTTTTTTTATACCGTTCCGTGTGGGGTAAAATTGGTAAGGCAGTTTTATTCTTCGGGTCAGTACGATTACAGCAATATCGCATTTATTTCGTTTTTTATGTTTTGGTGCTTTTAATTATTTTTGCATCGCTTTATTCTGAGAGCTAGAACTTTTTTATTTTTTCGCTGATGACGCTGTATGGTGGCTCGTTTTTTGTGGGACAAGATGACGTTTTCACCGCTACCGTGGTTATTCACATCCGTCTTTTGAGCGCGTTTTATTCAACTTTTTGTTTGGCGGTATGATGATAAAAAAAACAACAAGGTAAATTATACTTTAACAGTGTTCACTGAAGGGGTTATCTAGTGTGCCAGCTTTAGAGGTCGGGTTGTTCTGGATTCAGCTACACCAAATGTGTAGTTTTTTTTAGTTTTTAGTTTATTTTACTTTTTTTTTTTTTTTTAACAGAAAAACGTGTTTTTTTTAATCATTATTTTGTGGGACTTTCCTGGCTCTGATCGTTGTTATGGCACTGCTCTGCCGTACACCTGGCGGCGCTGCACTGACACGAGCCCCTGAGACCGCGCTCTGCGCATGGTCTAACACACCTGCTAGTCTGGTGACCCGGACATTGTCTGACCGCGGGACACCATGGCAAAGTTCGGGCCCTCACGATGTCACGGGAGCACCGATTGGAGGGGAGAGGGAACCCCCTCTCTTCTAAATGCTGCAGTGGAGATCAATCGCAGCATTTAGGCAGCTAAATTGCCGGCAGCGGTGTGGACATCACTCCTGGCAGTGAGAGACGGGGGTCAGCTATGATGGACGCTGATCACCCAGCGGCCATCGCCTGTGCACACCCCGCTATGAGCGGGCAAGCGCCATGACGTATATATACTGAATTGTTCGGGAAGTTCTTCCCTTCTATGACGTATATATACTGCAAATGTTGGGAAGGGTTTATGAAGTTTCCCTTTGGGCAGCATGAAGGATCGGGATAAACAGAAATGTGCAGGAGTGAGATGACACCACTGGTGGGTGACATCACAGGTTGGTGACCTCACAGCCGCTCCTCCCTGTGATCCTCCCGCTACGGATAAATCCTGTGGATTGTGTGATTCCCTCGGCTACGCTGACATCCGAGCGCTGATGAGCGGCCTCCTAACCTTCGCTATCCTGCCGTGCTCCAGACAGTCCTGTAAGTCCAGGCGGTCATTGATTGTAGACACCAGAGGCCTAAAAACACAGGAAAACACGAGGTCAGTACAGAAATGGCGCCGTCACATGACCTCACACTGTGCGAGAGGAAGACAGGGACACATTATAATAACCCACACTGCCCACAAATGCATTGGCGGCAGGGCCCCCCATACACACTGGCGGCAGAGCCCCCCCCATACGCAATGGCGACAGAGCCCCCCATATGCAATGGCGGCAGGGCTCCCCCGATACGCAATGGCGACAGGGCCCCCCATACGCAATGGCGGCAGGGCTCCTCCATATGCAATGGCGGCAGGGCTCCCCCATATGCAATGGCGGCAGGGCCCCCTGTTGTGAATTCACTTTCTGGCCTACCTCTGGTTACTGGTGAAGGTAGTGGAGATGGTTATATTGACAGAGGGGTCGTGAGTTCTCTTTCTGGGCTCCCTCTGGTGGTTACTGGAGGTAATGGAGCTGATCTAATTAACAGAGGCCTGCCACCTGATAATGAGGAGGATGACTGGAGATCTGGAGTTTCTGATTGGATTTAAGATAGCCGACTCCC
This sequence comes from Dendrobates tinctorius, assembly GCF_039654945.1. Classification (NCBI taxonomy): domain Eukaryota; kingdom Metazoa; phylum Chordata; class Amphibia; order Anura; family Dendrobatidae; genus Dendrobates; species Dendrobates tinctorius. The sequence goes on along the minus strand of NW_027361998.1, from coordinate 15,988,025 downwards.
TCTATCCCTGCTGGTAATTTTTCCTGCCTCCTGAGGTCTTAGTTTCCAGCTCAGTCCCTGCATGCTCAGCTAAGTGTTCTTTTGCTATTGTTCACATTTGATCTGGTTTTGTCTATTTCAGTTTTGTGTGGTCAGCCAGCCCCGGCTGTGGCTATGCTGAATTTCCATCCTTATGTTACTGTTTGTGCCAGTTTGTTTTTGTCCCTTATTAGATTGGCCTCTTTTTGCTCTGCTTTCAGAATATACCAGAGTGCTGATATAGTGGGCGAAGTCTAGTGACTTCAGTATTTTTCTATCAGACGTGTTGGACTTTTTTGCAGGGTTTTTGCGTAATTGCAGACAGTGTCTTTCCTTTCCTCTCCTGTCTAGTCAGTGTGGACCCCATCGTTTGCTCAGCCTATTTTCCTACCTGCGTTTGTGTTTCCATCTTGTCTCACTGACAATATATGTTTGGGGGCTGTCTATTCCTTTGGGGTCTGCTCTGCGGCAGTTTAGATTTCCCCTTTTCTTGCTTTAGGCTTATTTAGTTCTCCGGCTGTGCCGAGGCGTCTAGAGCATCGTAGGCACGCTCCACGGCTACTGCTAGTTGTGTGGATAGGATCAGGGGTCTGCAATTCACTTAGTTACCAACCTCTCTGGCTTTCTGTAGCTTAGCTTGGTCTTGCTTTCCTCCTCGGTGACCCAATCATAACAGCCCCCCATATGCAATGGCGGCAGGGCTCCCCCATACGCACTGGCGGCAGGGCCCCCCCGTACGCACTGGCGGCAGTGCCCCCCCGGTACGCACTGGCGGCAGGGCCCCCCCGTACGCACTGGCGGCAGGGCCCCCCCGTACGCACTGGCGGCAGGGCCCCCCCGTACGCACTGGCGGCAGGGCCCCCAGTACGCACTGGCGGCGGGGCCCCCCCGTACGCACTGGCGGCAGGGCTCCCCCGTACGCACTGGCGGCAGGGCTCCCCCGTACGCACTGGCGGCAGGGCTCCCCCGTACGCACTGGCGGCAGGGCCCCCCCGTACGCACTGGCGGCAGGGGCCCCCCGTACGCACTGGCGGCAGGGCCCCCCGTACGCACTGGCGGCAGGGCCCCCCGTACGCACTGGCGGCAGGGCCCCCCCGTACGCAATGGCGGCAGGGCTCCCCCGTACGCAATGGCGGCAGGGCTCCCCCGTACGCAATGGCGGCAGGGCTCCCCCGTACGCAATGGCGGCAGGGCTCCCCCGTACGCAATGGCGGCAGGGCTCCCCCGTACGCAATGGCGGCAGGGCTCCCCCGTACGCAATGGCGGCAGGGCTCCCCCGTAAAGAAATGGCGGCAGGGCTCCCCCGTAAAGAAATGGCGGCAGGGCTCCCCCGTAAAGAAATGGCGGCAGGGCTCCCCCGTAAAGAAATGGCGGCAGGGCTCCCCCGTACGCAATGGCGGCAGGTCTATGTGATAGGACCCCCACCATGACACCCACCTGTTCATGCCTGGCAGGTTGCCCCAGAAGTACCGGGCCCTGTGCGCTGCAGACACCTCTCTGGCATCGATCATCACCGGGTTTGACTGAAAAGGAAAAAAGAAAAAAGGAGAATGAGTAATCACAGACGGGGGGAAGCTACACCCCAACACTGGAGCACGACAGGACCCCCAAACACCGGCCCCCCACATCTTACCTCTAGAAAGCGGGATATGTCCCTTTTATCGCTGATGCCCATGGCCACCACGTTCTCAAACAGCCAGAAGAACGGCCGATCGTCTCCTTCCTTCGGCCGAGCTTCATGGAGCAGACGGTAAAACTCAAAGAAGAGGCGTCCTGTGCCCTCTGGGGTAAAGCAGGAGAGGCCGTCAGAGGCGGAAGCCTCCATTATACCCATCATAGACAGGAATATATGGGTCAGAGGCGGACCGGTGCATCGTATATAGGGGTCACATCCGGAGCTAGGGGACAGCAACGCGCTGACTGGTCCCTGCACCGACACACTGTAACAAACCATCAGGACAGGAGATCTCCGTGGCTGCTGTCTTCACCGATACATTGTAACAAACCCACATCACACAGACTATGCAGCACGGAAGGAGATTAGAGATGTGCTGCGGCTTCAGATCTCGGCCACTAGGGGTCAGCATCGTTATACCAGTATTACGTTACAGCAGGATATGAGGGGCGTGAATACTTTATACCAGACCCCCGTCCTATGTCCACACACAGACACATACCGAACAGACCTTTCCGTGCTGGGTTCACAATGGAAAGGTCGTTACACGGACTTCCCCCGATCACCAGGTCAAAGGGGCCCCATTCCTGAATCTGTGGACCAATGGGAGAGGAGCATTAGTGGTGGGGCCCCAGGACTCAGCGGCAGCTTGGTGACGGTTTCCACGGGGCCCATGTCTCGCGAGGACTCACATGCTTGCGGGTGATGTTCCTCACGTCACCGACGTACATGATCTTGCCCTGATGTCGCACCATTCCCACCGTGATGGAGTCCTCGCACACCTCGGAGGCAATGTACCGGTCTATCTGGATCCCGAGATCCTTTAGCACCAATAGACCTGGGGATAAGAGATCCGGTGTTAGGTGATCCGGTCATGGGGCTCGGATCCGTTCGATCGCATGAGAACCAGAAGATCACCTGTTGCAATGCCATCAAATAAGGACAGGACTCGGACCGGCTTCCTCTTCTCGGCTGAGATAGGTGGATAAAGCTTTGGTGGCTCCTGGAAGATAGGACAGTGGAGTCACTCAGCGAGCCAACTGCAGGAGGGGTCCACCGGTGGGGTCCGCAGGAGGGGTACGGTGGGGTCCGCAGGAGGGGTACAGTGGGGTCCGCAGGAGGGGTACAGTGGGGTCCGCAGGAGGGGTACGGTGGGGTCCGCAGGTGGGGTACGGTGGGGTCCGCAGGAGGGGTACGGTGGGGTCCGCAGGAGGGGTACGGTGGGGTCCGCAGGAGGGGTCCGCAGGAGGGGTACGGTGGGGTCCGCAGGTGGGGTACGGTGGGGTCCGCAGGAGGGGTACGGTGGGGTCCGCAGGAGGGGTACGGTGGGGTCCGTAGGAGGGGTACGGTGGGGTCCGCAGGTGGGGTACGGTGGGGTCCGCAGGTGGGGTACGGTGGGGTCCGCAGGAGGGGTACAGTGGGGTCCGTAGGAGGGGTCCGCAGGAGGGGTACGGTGGGGTCCGCAGGTGGGGTACGGTGGGGTCCGCAGGTGGGGTACGGTGGGGTCCGCAGGAGGGGTACGGTGGGGTCCGCAGGAGGGGTACGGTGGGGTCCGTAGGAGGGGTCCGCAGGAGGGGTATGGTGGGGTCCGCAGGTGGGGTACGGTGGGGTCCGTAGGAGGGGTCTGGTGGGGTCCGCAGGAGGGGTACGGTGGGGTCCGCAGGAGGGGTACGGTGGGGTCCGTAGGAGGGGTCCGCAGGTGGGGTCCGCAGGAGGGGTATGGTGGGGTCCGCAGGTGGGGTACGGTGGGGTCCGCAGGAGGGGTACGGTGGGGTCCGTAGGAGGGGTCTGCAGGTGGGGTACGGTGGGGTCCGTAGGAGGGGTCTGCAGGTGGGGTACGGTGGGGTCCGCTGGTGGGGTACGGTGGGGTCCGTAGGAGGGGTCCGCTGGTGGGGTCCGCAGGAGGGGTACGGTGGGGTCCGTAGGAGGGGTACGGTGGGGTCCGTAGGAGGGGTCTGCAGGTGGGGTCCGGTGGGGTCCGCAAGAGGGGTACGGTGGGGTCCGCAGGAGGGGTAGGGTGGGGTCCGCAGGAGGGGTAGGGTGGGGTCCGCAGGTGGGGTCCGCAGGAGGGGTACGGTGGGGTCCGTAGGAGGGGTCCGCAGGAGGGGTACGGTGGGGTCCGTAGGAGGGGTCCGCTGGTGGGGTCCGCAGGAGCGGTACGGTGGGGTCTGTAGGAAGGGTCCGCTGGTGGGGTCTGCAGGAGGCGTACGGTGGGGTCTGCAGGAGGGGTACGGTGGGGTCCGCAGGAGGGGTACGGTGGGGTCCGCAGGAGGGGTACGGTGGGGTCCGTAGGAGGGGTCCGCTGGTGGGGTCCGCAGGAGGGGTACGGTGGGGTCCGTAGGAGGGGTCCGCTGGTGGGGTCCGCAGGAGGGGTACGGTGGGGTCCGTAGGAGGGGTCCGCAGGAGGGGTACAGTGGGGTCTGCAGGAGGGGTATGGTGGGGTCCGCTGGAGGGGTACGGTGGGGTCCGCTGGAGGGGTACGGTGGGGTCCGTAGGAGGGGTCCGCAGGTGGGGTCCGCAGGAGGGGTCCGCAGGAGGGGTCCGCAGGAGGGGTCCGCAGGAGGGGTACGGTGGGGTCCACAGGTGGGGTCCGTAGGAGGGGTCCGCAGGTGGGGTACGGTGGGGTCCACAGGTGGGGTCCGCAGGAGGGGTCCGCCGGTGGGAGCTGCAGGGATCAGGGCTCCATACTCACAAATTCTTGGTCATGGTTGTTGGCGAAGAAGAGCTGTAAACGAGTCGGCCAGTCATCTCGTCTTCGAAGCAACCCGTAAATGCCCTTGTGTCCGCACATGTAGCAGTTCCAGGGGTCTTCTTTTATAGCTGCCTGAGCTGCGCCTGGTCCCACCAACAAGTCCACACACTCCACACAGAAGCACCTGGAGGAGATGAAGACAGTGCAAAACTAGACAAAGAGCAAGTACCCACCAGGAGCAGACGCTAGCCACATTCCCACCAGGACCAGACGGTAAACACACAATCCCACCAAGACCAGACGCTAGCCACCTTCCCAACAGGACCAGAGACTAACCACATTCCCGCCAGGAACAGATACTAACCACTTTCCCGCCAGGTCTAGACATGCAGATCAGTTTTGTAGGTTAGCAGAGGCCCATGAGGATGAGCTCCTGGACGTGCTGCTCTCACCTGCAGCAGTTATTGTTGCCGCACATGAGCACCTCCCGTCCTCCGCAGCAGATGGTGCAGTAGGACTGGTATCCGTCGTCGTCATACTGGTATGCACACTCTAAAAAGCAGTTCTGAAAAGGCAGGAAAAGATCGACAGTTACACCAGCACAGTTCCTGCCACACACAGTGCCCGCTCCTCCCAAACTACTGACTGTTCCCTCCTCACCCAGAGACATTCCTGCTCAGTTCTGACAGTTTTCTGTCTTTGCAATATTTCCTCAATGATCTTACCTTGCAGTTTTGGCACATTCCCCCAATAAATAATGGGTGCTCCAGACTAACGATCAGACTGCCGCAAGAGATGCAGATATCTGGAAACAAGCAGAAGCAGCCAATCAGAGGCTGGGATCCCTACATAACAGAGGCCGGGACACGTGGAGGCTGGGATCCCTACATAACAGAGGCCGGGACACGTGGAGGCCGAGATCCCTACATAACAGAGGCCGGGACAGGTGGAGGCCGAGATCCCTACATAACAGAGGCGGGGACATGTGGAGGCCAAGATCCCTACATAACAGAGGCCGGGACATGTGGAGGCCGAGATCCCTACATAACAGAGGCGGGGACATGTGGAGGCCGAGATCCCTACATAACAGAGGCCGGGACAGGTGGAGGCCGAGATCCCTACATAACAGAGGCCGGGACATGTGGAGGCCGAGATCCCTACATAACAGAGGCCGGGACAGGTGGAGGCCGAGATCCCTACATAACAGAGGCCGGGACAGGTGGAGGCCGAGATCCCTACATAACAGAGGCCGGGACAGGTGGAGGCCGAGATCCCTACATAACAGAGGCCGGGACAGGTGGAGGCCGAGATCCCTACATAACAGAGGCCGGGACACGTGGAGGCCGAGATCCCTACATAACAGAGGCCGGGACAGGTGGAGGCCGAGATCCCTACATAACAGAGGCCGGGACATGTGGAGGCCGAGATCCCTACATAACAGAGGCCGGGACAGGTGGAGGCCGAGATCCCTACATAACAGAGGCCGGGACATGTGGAGGCCGAGATCCCTACATAACAGAAGCCGGGCCTTGTGGAGGCCGAGATCCCAACATAACAGAAGCCGGGACATGTGGAAGCCGAGATCCCTACATAACAGAGGCCGGGACATGTGGAGGCCGAGATCCCTACATAACAGAGGCCGGGACATGTGGAGGCCGAGATCCCTACATAACAGAGGCCGGGACATGTGGAGGCCGAGATCCCTACATAACAAAAGCCGGGACATGTGGAGGCCGAGATCCCTACATAACAGAAGCCGGGACATGTGGAGGCCGAGATCCCTACATAACAGAGGCCGGGACACGTGGAGGCCGAGATCCCTACATAACAGAAGCCGGGACACGTGGAGGCCGAGATCCCTACATAACAGAGGCTGGGACACGTGGAGGCCGAGATCCCTACATAACAGAGGCCGGGACAGGTGGAGGCCGAGATCCCTACATAACAGAGGCCGGGACGTGTGGAGGCCGAGATCCCTACATAACAGAAGCCGGGACGTGTGGAGGCCGAGATCCCTACATAACAGAAGCCGGGACGTGTGGAGGCCGAGATCCCTACATAACAGAAGCCGGGACGTGTGGAGGCCGAGATCCCTACATAACAGAAGCCGGGACATGTGGAGGCCGAGATCCCTACATAACAGAGGCCGGGACAGGTGGAGGCCGAGATCCCTACATAACAGAAGCCGGGACATGTGGAGGCCGAGATCCCTACATAACAGAGGCCGGGACATGTGGAGGCCGAGATCCCTACATAACAGAGGCCGGGACATGTGGAGGCCGAGATCCCTACATAACAGAGGCCGGGACACGTGGAGGCCGAGATCCCTACATAACAGAGGCCGGGACACGTGGAGGCCGAGATCCCTACATTACAGAGGCCGGGACACGTGGAGGCCGAGATCCCTTCATAACTGAGGCCGGGACACGTGGAGGCTGAGATCCCTACATAACTGAGGCCGGGACATGTGGAGGCTGAGATCCCTACATAACAGAGGCCGGGACGTGAAGAGTGATGACATTAGTGGGTAAACTACGAGCTGATCACATGACCCCAGGAGATATATTATTGCACTTACCCTCGATGTGGCGACACTTCTGACGCACTTCATACACCAGCCTCTCTGCAAAAACACAAAGCACCGAAGAATCAGGAGAAATGAGCAGACACTGAATCGGCAGGGGGCCGGGACACTGAACCGGCAGGGGGCCGGGACACTGAACCGGCAGGGGGCCGGGACACTGAACCGGCAGGGGGCCGGGACACTGAACCGGCAGGGGGCCGGGACACTGAACCGGCAGGGGGCCGGGACACTGAACCGGCAGGGGGCCGGGACACTGAACCGGCAGGGGGCCGGGACACTGAACCGGCAGGGGGCCGGGACACTGAACCGGCAGGGGGCCGGGACACTGAACCGGCAGGGGGCCGGGACACTGAACCGGCAGGGGGCCGGGACACTGAACCGGCAGGGGGCCGGGACACTGAACCGACACTGGGGCAGACACTGAACCGACAGGTCTGAACATTCAGTCTTCTACTGAGCGATGCTCTTTTATAGCTCTTGGCTTCTGCTGCAGTGCATTGTGGGAGCTGCCCCCAGTCGTACCTCGTGTCCGCTCATCGATGATTTCTTTGACCTTGGGCTTCTCTGTGCTTTTTCGGGGTTTCTTCGCAGGAGGGGGCGGGGCATAAGCAGCGGCTTCGGGTTCCACCCAGATTTCTGTGTAGACCTCTTTGTAGGGGTTGCGTTCCTCTGCAGACATAATGAAAGGGTAAGCAGGATGAACACTAGGGGGTGCACTCCCATCATCCCATCTCCCAGCAGACACCTGCCATCTCTCACCCTCCGGTGGCTCCAGGCCCTTGGGCCCTGATGGCTGGAAGCCGCCCAGCGCCCACTCGATCATCTGCTTGTTCTGAATGTCTATAGACTTGGAGGTGTCGCTCTCGTCATTCTCGGGGCACGATGGGAAAGCCTTCCTGGCCCTTGTGCTGGCCACCTGCAGGGAAACGGGGCGAAACGGGTCGAGGGTGAGACGGAGGAAGTGGTAGCAGGGAGAGCTAAAGGAGGGTCAGACGGGGTCACAAGCAGACGGACGAGTCCTGGGCGTGACCATGTAAAGCAATATGGGTGACAGCGACTGACAGCCCTGAAAGTGTGAGGGGTACAGGCGGGGTCTTATGTTCAGCTGGAGGTGTGGGGGGCACAGGCGGGGTCCTATGTTCAGCTGTAGGTGTGAGGGGCACAGGCAGGGTCCTATGTTCAGCTGAAGGTGTGGGGGCACAGGCGGGGTCTTATGTTCAGCTGAAGGTGTGGGGGCACAGGTGGGGTCCTATGTTCAGCTGTAGGTGTGGGGGCACAGGTGGGGTCCTATGTTCAGCTGTAGGTGTGGGGGCACAGGTGGGGTCCTATGTTCAGCTGTAGGTGTGGGGGCACAGGTGGGGTCCTATGTTCAGCTGTAGGTGTGGGGGGCACAGGCAGGACCCTATGTTTGGCTGGAGGTGTGGGGGGCACAGGCAGGGCCCTATGTTTGGCTGGAGGTGGGGGGGCACAGGCAGGGTCCTATATTCGGCAGGAGGTGAGAGGGGCACAGGCAGGGTCCTATATTCGGCAGGAGGTGTGGGGGGCACAGGCAGGGTCCTGTGTTCGGCTAGAGTTCTGGGGGGCACAGACAGGGTCCTAAGTTCAGCTGGAGGGCACAGGCATGGTCCTATGTTCGGCTGGAAATGTGGGGGCCACAGGCGGGGTCCTATGTTGGCTGGAGGTGTGGGGGGCACAGGCAGGGCCCTATGTTTGGCTGGAGGCATGGGGGGCACAGGCAGGGTCCTATATTCGGCAGGAGGTGTGGGGGGCACAGGCAGGGTCCTATATTCGGCAGGAGGTTTGGGGGGCACAGGCAGGGTCCTGTGTTCGGCTGGAGTTCTGGGGGACATGGAAGGGGCCTAAGTTCAGCTGGAGGGCACAGGCAGGGTGCTATGTTCGGCTGGAGATGTGGGGGCCACAGGCGGGGTCCTATGTTCGGCTGGAGATGTGGGGGGCACAGGCGGGGTCCTATGTTGGCTGGAGGTGTGGGGGCACAGGCGGAGTCTTATTTTCGGCAGGGGGAGTACTGCCGGCCCCTGCTCACCTGCAGCACTTCGTAGATGGCCTTCCTGTACATCGGTTGCTTGCTATACGTTGCTTGGTGGAAGGTGTTGGCGAATGAGCTGAGGGCCATGAGCTTCTCCACGCAGACCTGCCGGAGATTATACCGTTATAGTCATCACTCTGGGTCATCTGCTCAGGGGCGTGTTCAGCTGCTCAGGGGCGGAGTTACAACTTACCACAGAAAACTTGCCATCTCCAAACCACATGACCCAGCGCGTCCCCTCCGCCGCCCGGCTGCGTCCAGTCATCCACCATGACACAATGCGTCCCGGCCACCAGGAGAAGCCTCTGAGCTTACCCCAGACCAGCTCCCCGATGCCGAAGCCTCGCCCGTCCTGCGAGATACAAGAGGGGGCGCTAATCTCCAGTCACACCAACAGCCGGGAAGCCCTACTACTCTCATCATCCCCTGACCTCATACTCCGCATCATCGTCCGCTGATTTGGAGGTGTTGCTATCCACAGCATCGGCCACCACGGGCTCAGGAGTGGTGGCCACGGTGGGGGAGGCAGGGTCTGTGGGCTGCTGGGAGGCCGGCGGGGAACTCTCCTCCTCCTTCTGGGGGTTACTGGACACCGTCTCCTCCATGGCGTTGATCACAGCGACCAGCTGCTGCTTCTTTTCAGCCTGCGGAAAAATGGAAACGGGTTCAGTGAAGGACGACAGTGGAACGGAGGACAATGGTGGAGACCCACCACGGCGGCAGACCGATCCCCAGAGCGAGGAGCCCACCCATAAAATCACCCCAGTAACATCACCGATCCGCACTGAGAGGGGTATGAGAATGAATGGCGGCATCAACATTACAGCAAAGCGCCATGTTATATAATAACCAGTACATTACACTATACAGTGCCATGAATAAGTCTTCATACCCCTGAACTTTTCCACATTTTTCAGGCTACAGCCACAAATCTACACCTATTTCATCTGATACCAACAGAAAGTAACACATTTTTGTGACGTGTAAAGGAAATAATTATTCTATAAATATGAATCTGAGAATTGTGAAGTGCATTAGTATTCAGCCCCCTGTAGTCTGGTGCCCCTGAATAAGATTCTGAGTGACCAATTACCCCCAGAAGTCACATCATTAGTACATTGTGTCCTCCTGGGTGTGATTTATCCTCAGTATGACTACAGCTGTTCTGTGTGAGAGCATTGGGGATCAAACAGCATCATGAAAACCAAGGAGCCCACCAGACAGGTCAGGGATAAAGTTGTGGAGCACAGGAAAGCAGGGTTACGGTATAAAAAATAGTCCAAGTTATGAACATCTCACAAAGCATTAATCAGTCATCCAAGAATGAAAGGAGGGAGAGAATCTGTCCACAGGACGACTATCGCATACTCCATAAATCTGGCCTTTGTGAAAGTGTGACAAGGAGAAAGACATTTTTGAAAGTCATAAGAAATCCCATTTGTAGTTTGTAAAAATCCATGTAGGGGACACAGCGAGCATGTGGAAAAAAGGGCTCTGGTCAGATGAGACAAAAGGAAACTTCTATGTGTGGCGGAGAACTAACACTGCACATCACCCCGAAAACACCATTCCCTCCGTTACACATGGTGGTGGCAGCAGGTGCTGTTGGGAGGCTTTTCTTCAGCAGGGGCAGGGGAGCTTGTCAGAGACGATAGGAAGATGGATGGAGCTAAATACAGGGTAATCCTGGAGGAAAACTTGTTAGAGGCGGAAGACTTGAGAATGAGGCGTAGGTTCACCTTCCAGCAGAACAATGACCCTCAACATCCCGCCAGAGCCACAATGGAGGTTTAGATCAGAGCAGATTCCTGTGTGTGAGCGGCGCAGTCACCGTCCAGACCCAAATCCCAGAGAATCTGTGACCAGACGCGGAAATTACTGATCACAGACGTCTCCATCCAATGTCACTGAGCGAGAGCGAGGGGGCAAAATGTCACCTCTAAATGTGCAAAGCTGGGGAGACAGACCCCAAAAGACTGCAGAGAAAGGTGGAGAGACAGACCCCCAAAAGACTGCAGAGAAAGATGGAAAGACAGATCCCAAAGACTGCAGAGAAAGATGGAAAGACAGATCCCAAAGACTGCAGGGAAAGGTGGAGAGACAGACCCCAAAAGACTGCAGAGAAAGGTGGAGAGACAGACCCCAAAAGACTGCAGAGAAAGGTGGAGAGACAGACCCCAAAAGACTGCAGAGAAAGATGGAAAGACAGATCCCAAAGACTGCAGGGAAAGGTGGAGAGACAGATCCCAAAGACTGCAGAGAAAGCTGGAGAGACAGACCCCAAAAGACTGCAGGGAAAGGTGGGAGAGACAGACCCCAAAAGACTGCAGGGAAAGGTGGGAGAGACAGACCCCAAAAGACTGCAGGGAAAGGTGGGAGAGACAGACCCCAAAAGACTGGAGGGAAAGGTGGGAGAGACAGACCCCAAAAGACTGGAGGGAAAGGTGGGAGAGACAGACCCCAAAAGACTGCAGAGAAAGGTGGAGAGACAGACCCCAAAAGACTGCAGAGAAAGGTGGAGAGACAGACCCCAAAAGACTGCAGAGAAAGGTGGAGAGACAGACCCCAAAAGACTGCAGAGAAAGATGGAAAGACAGATCCCAAAGACTGCAGGGAAAGGTGGAGAGACAGATCCCAAAAGACTGCAGAGAAAGCTGGAGAGACAGACCCCAAAAGACTGCAGAGAAAGCTGGAGAGACAGACCCCAAAAGACTGCAGGGAAAGGTGGGAGAGACAGACCCCAAAAGACTGCAGAGAAAGTTGGAGACACAGACCCCAAAAGACTGCAGAGAAAGGTGGAGAGACAGATCCCAAAAGACTGCAGAAAAAGCTGGAGAGACAGACCCCAAAAGACTGCAGGGAAAGGTGGGAGAGACAGACCCCAAAAGACTGCAGAGAAACATGGAAAGACAGATCCCAAAAGACTGCACGGAAAGGTGGAGAGAGACAGACCCCAAAAGACTGCAGAGAAAGGTGGAGAGAGACAGACCCCAAATGACTGCAGGGAAAGCTGAAGAGACAGACCCCAAAAGACTGCAGGGAAAGGTGGAGACAGACCCCAAAAGACTGCAGGGAAAGGTGGAGAGACAGACCCCAAAAGACTGCAGAGAAAGGTGGAGAGACAGACCCCAAAAGACTGCAGAGAAAGCTGGAGAGACAGACCCCAAAAGACTGCACGGAAAGGTGGAGAGACGGACCCCAAAAGTCTGCAGAGAAAGGTGGAGACGGACCCCAAAAGTCTGCAGCGAAAGGTGGAGACGGACCCCAAAAGACTGCACAGAAAGGTGGAGAGACAGATCACAAAAGACTGCAGAGAAAGGTGGAGAGAGAGATCCCAAAAGACTGCAGAGAAAGGTGGAGAGAGAGATCCCAAAAGACTGCAGAGAAAGGTGGAGAGAGAGATCCCAAAAGACTGCAGGGAAAGCTGAAGCGACAGACCCCAAAAGACTGCAGAGAAAGGTGGAGAGACAGACCCCAAAAGACTGCAGAGAAAGGTGGAGAGAGAGATCCCAAAAGACAGCAGAGAAAGGTGGAGAGAGAGATCCCAAAAGACTGCAGAGAAAGGTGGAGAGAGAGATCCCAAAAGACTGCAGAGAAAGGTGGAGAGACAGACCACAAAAGACTGCAGAGAAAGGTGGAGACAGACCCCAAAAGACTGCAGAGAAAGGTGGAGAGACAGACCCCAAAAGACTGCAGAGAAAGGTGGAGAGACAGACCCCAAAAGACTGCAGAGAAAGGTGGAGAGACAGACCCCAAAAGACTGCAGAGAAAGGTGGAGAGACAGACCCCAAAAGACTGCAGAGAAAGGTGGAGAGACAGACACCAAAAGACTGCAGGGAAAGGTGGAGAGACAGACACCAAAAGACTGCAGGGAAAGGTGGGAGACAGACACCAAAAGACTGCAGGGAAAGGTGGAGAGACAGACCCCAAAAGACTGCAGAGAAAGGTGGAGAGACAGACCCCAAAAGACTGCAGAGAAAGGTGGACAGACCCCAAAAGCCTGCAGAGAAAGGTGGGAGAGACAGACCCCAAAAGACTGCAGAGAAAGGTAGGAGAGAAAGAACCCAAAAGACTGCAGAGAAAGGTGGAGAGACAGACCCCAAAGACTGCAGGGAAAGGTGGAGAGACAGACCCCAAAAGACTGCAGAGAAAGCTGGAGAGACAGACCCCAAAAGACTGCAGGGAAAGGTGCGAGAGACAGACCCCAAAAGACTGCAGAGAAAGGTGGAGAGACAGACCCCAAAAGACTGCAGAGAAAGATGGAAAGACAGATCCCAAAAGACTGCAGGGAAAGGTGGAGAGACAGACCCCAAAAGACTGCAGAGAAAGATGGAAAGACAGATCCCAAAAGACTGCAGAGAAAGGTGGGAGAGACAGACCCCAAAAGACTGCAGAGAAAGGTGGGCGAGACAGACCCCAAAAGACTGCAGAGAAAGGTGGAGAGACAGACCCCAAAAGACTGCAGAGAAAGATGGAAAGACAGATCCCAAAAGACTGCAGGGAAAGGTGGAGAGACAGACCCCAAAAGACTGCAGAGAAAGATGGAAAGACAGACCCCAAAAGACTGCAGAGAAAGGTGGAAAGACAGACCCCAAAAGACTGCAGGGAAAGGTGGGAGAGACAGACCCCAAAAGACTGCAGAGAAAGGTGGAGAGACAGACCCCAAAAGACTGCAGAGAAAGATGGAAAGACAGACCCCAAAAGACTGCAGAGAAAGGTGGAAAGACAGACCCCAAAAGACTGCAGGGAAAGGTGGGAGAGACAGACCCCAAAAGACTGCAGAGAAAGGTGGGAGAGACAGACCCCAAAAGACTGCAGAGAAAGGTGGGAGAGACAGACCCCAAAAGACTGCAGAGAAAGCTGGAGAGACAGACCCCAAAAGACTGCAGAGAAAGGTGGAGACAGACCCCAAAAGACTGCAGGGAAGGGTGGAGAGACAGACCCCAAAAGACTGCAGAGAAAGGTGGACAGACCCCAAAAGCCTGCAGAGAAAGGTGGGAGAGACAGATACCAAAAGACTGCAGAGAAAGGTGGGAGAGACAGACCCCAAAAGACTGCAGAGAAAGGTGGAGAGACAGACCCCAAAAGACTGCAGGGAAGGGTGGAGAGAGAGACCCCAAAAGACTGCAGAGAAAGGTGGAGAGACAGATACCAAAAGACTGCAGAGAAAGCTGGAGACAGACTCCAAAAGACTGCATGGAAAGGTGGAGAGAGACAGACCCCAAAAGACTGCAGGGAAAGGTGGGAGAGACAGACACCAAAAGACTGCAGAGAAAGGTGGGAGAGACAGACCCCAAAAGACTGCAGAGAAAGGTGGAGACAGATCCCAAAAGACTGCAGAGAAAGGTGGAGAGACAGACCCCAAAAGACTGCAGAGAAAGGTGGAGAGACAGGGGTCTCTCCCAGTAGCAACACGGTCCCCCCTAACAGAGGTCCTCGCTGCAGAGACCGGGGGCCCCTGTACAAGAAGTCGCAGCAGTGACCCCACCGGACTGTGCGCTCACAAGACTCACCGCTGTCAGCAGGAGACAAGAACGCTCTCCTTGCGCTCACTGAACCCTCTCCCTGTGCTCAATGAACGCTCTGAACGTCTCAACAGAGGCGTACTAGAGGTCAGAGGATTCCTGAGGCCAAAGAGAGACCTCAGGGACAAAAGAGAGAGACCTCAGAAGAAAGAGAGACCTTAGGGTCAAAAAAGAGAGACCTCAGGGACAAAAGAGAGAGACCTCAGAAGAAAGAGAGACCTTAGGGTCAAAAAAGAGAGACCTCAAGGACAAAAGAGAGACCTCAGGGTCAAAAGCGAGACCACAGGGACAAAAAAGAGACCACAGGGTCAAAAGAGAGAGACTTCAGGGACAAAACAGAGAGAGACCTCTTAGAGATATTGTGGCCAGTGTATGTGAGTGTACAGGAGAGTGGGGTATGGAATAGACAACGTCAATGGTTGAGCGAGAGAGCAGGAGACACAGAAGTGACAGCCCACATGACTTCAGGTGTAACTCCTCACTGCCCCAGATCACCAGGGGTACTGACATTAACTCCTCATCTCCCAAAGTCACCAGGGGTGCTGATATTAACTCCTCATCTCCCAAAGTCACCAGGGGTGCTGATATTAACTCCTCATCTCCCAAAGTCACCAGGGGTGCCGATATTAACTCCTCACTGCCCCAGACCACCAGGGGTGCTGACATTAACTTCTCATCTCCCAAAGTCACCAGGGGTGCCGATATTAACTCCTCACTGCCCCAGATCACCAGGGGTACTGACATTAACTCCTCATCTCACAAAGTCACCAGGGGTGCTGATATTAACTCATCTCCCAAAGTCACCAGGGGTGCTGATATTAACTACTCACTGCCCCAGACCACCAGGGGTGCTGATATTAACTCCTCATCTCCCAAAGTCACCAGGGGTGCCGATATTAACTCCTCACTGCCCCAGACCACCAGGGGTGCTGACATTAACTTCTCATCTTCCAAAGTCACCAGGGGTGCTGATATTAACTCCTCATCTCCCAAAGTCACCAGGGGTGCTGATATTAACTACTCACTGCCCCAGACCACCAGGGGTGCTGATATTAACTCCTTATCTCCCAAAGTCACCAGGAGTGCCAGTATTAACTCCTCACTGCCCCAGACCACCAGGGGCGCTGACATTAACTCCTAATCTCCCAAAATCACCAGGGGTGCTGATGTTAACTCCTCATCTCCCAAAGTCACCAGGGGTGCTGATATTAACTCCTCATCTCCTAAAGTCACCAGGGGTGCTGATATTATCTCATCTCCCAGTCACCAGGGGTGCGGATATTAACTTATCTCCCAAAGTCACCAGGGGTGCTGATATTAACTACTCACTACCCCAGACCACCAGGGGTGCTGATATTAAGTCCTCATCTCCCAAAGTCACCAGGGGTGCTGATGTTAACTCCTCATCTCCCAAAGTCACCAGGGGTGCTGATATTAACTCATCTCCTAAAGTCACCAGGGGTGCTGATATTATCTCATCTCCCAGTCACCAGGGGTGCGGATATTAACTTATCTCCCAAAGTCACCAGGGGTGCGGATATTAACTTATCTCCCAAAGTCACCAGGGGTGCTGATATTAACTACTCACTACCCCAGATCACCAGGGGTGCTGATATTAACTCCTCATCTCCCAAAGTCACCAGGGGTGCTGATATTAACTCCTCATCTCCCAAAGTCACCAGGGGTGCTGACATTAACTCCTCACTGCCCCAGGACATTTCTTTTAGGCAGGGTGGCCTCGTGTAGCTGCAGACAATCACTTTTACTCTCTACCCTTCTGCATTCTGAGCAGACATCACAGACCGCAGTCATCTGCCCGCTCCATCACTGGCAGCAAGTCACACTACACAGCATCCCACCGTCGTCACAGCTCCCCCCAGCGGTGCACTCAGGGATGGCGGCAGCAGATAAGCAGTGTGTGCCCCCCCTGGTGGCCGCAGGCGGGCGGTGCAGGGAGCAGACATGAGGCAGCTCGGCCATAACTCCCTGTAACCAGCGGGGGGTCCGGCTCTTTACAAGGGGCCCCTGTGTACAAGGCAGCAGGGAGCCACACACTGCTGCCCGCCCCGAGCTGCGGCCCATGGTGCGGCTCATACTGCACCTCTGCTGTGGCAGGCGCCATGCTCCTCCTGCCCATGGTCCTCGGTGCGCACAGAGCTGCGGCTGCGGCCAGAAAGAGCCCGAGCTCCGGAGCGGCACTCCTCCTGTAGAGCTGCGGGAAACTTCCAGCCAATCACAGGCCGGGACCCTGCAGCCCCTGACACGAGGCCCGGGGGCCCCCGACCCCCGAGAGGAGGAGGAGGAGGAGGAGGAGGACGGGGGCCCTGATAATATTGGGGGGGGCGTCAGTCGCAGATTTATTTTTTTAATTGTGATTTTTTATTATATCTTCTGGATTATGAAACAGAAAAGCCGAAGCCCCCGACACCGGGAGTCCTGCAGGGGGCGCCATTCATTATTGGCCCCCGCCTGCAGCCACTTTGGGGTCCTTGGGGTGATTTATGGCCGCAGTGTCATCTCCAGGATCCAGCGGCATTTACTACCATCACTGCAGTCACCGCAGCAACCAATGTCTGCCAGGAAACGGGGGGCGCCGCTCCGGGACACCAATCGTGGGGGGCGCCGCTCCGGGACACCAATCGTGGGGGGCGCCGCTCCGAGACACCAATCGTGGGGGGAGCCGCTCCGGGACACCAATCGTAGGGGGCGCCGCTCCGGGACACCAATCGTGGGGGGCGCCGCTCCGGGACACCAATCGTGGGGGGCGCCGCTCCGGGACACCAATCGTGGGGGGCGCCGCTCTGGGACACCAATCGTGGGGGGAGCAGCTCCGGGACACCAATCGTGGGGGGAGCCGCTCCGGGACACCAATCGTGGGGGGCGCCGCTCCGGGACACCAATCGTGGGGGGCGCCGCTCCGGGACACCAATCGTGGGGGGCGCCGCTCCGAGACACCAATCGTGGGGGGCGCCGCTCCGGGACACCAATCGTGGGGGGCGCCGCTCCGGGACACCAATCGTGGGGGGCGCCGCTCCGGGACACCAATCGTGGGGGGCGCCGCTCCGAGACACCAATCGTGGGGGGAGCAGCTCCGGGACACCAATCGTGGGGGGAGCCGCTCCGGGACAGCAATCGTAGGAGGCGCCCCTCTGGGACAGCAATCGTAGGGGGCGCCCCTCCGGGACAGCAATCATAGGGGGCACCACTCTAAGATAATCATTATAGGGGGCGCCGCTCAAGGATACAGTACATACAGCTGTGGCAAAAATTAAGAGACCACTGCCAAATTTTCAGATTGTCTGATTTTTCTCTTTATCCAGCTAAACTGAGCAATCGTGGGAGAAGAGCCTTGGTGAGAGAGGTAAAGAAGAACCCCAAGATCACTGTGGCTGAGCTCCACAGATGCAGTAGGGAGATGAGAGAAAGTTCCACAAAGTCAGCTATCACTGCAGCCCTCCAGCAGTCGGGCCTTTATGGCAGAGTGGCCTGACAGAAGCCTCTCCTCAGTACAAGACATATGAAAGTCCGCATAGAGTTTACTAAAAAACACATGAAGGACTCCCAGACTATGAGAAATAAGATTCTCAGGTCTCATGAGATGAAGGTAGAACTTTTTGGTGATAATTCTAAGCGGTATGTGTGGAGAAAACCAGGCACTGCTCATCACCTGCCCAATACAATCCCAACAGTGAAACATGGTGGAGGCAGCATCATGCTATGGGGGTGTTTTTCAGCTGCAGGGACAGGACGACTGGTTGCAATTGAAGGAAACATGAATGTGGCCAAGTACAGAGATATCCTGGATGAAAACCTCTTCCAGAGACCTCTGGACCTCAGATTTGGCCAAAAGTTGACCTTCCAACAAGACAATGACCCTAAGCACACAGCTAAAATAGCAAAGGAGTGGCTTCAGAAGAACTCTGTGACCATTCCTGACCGGCCCAGCCAGAGCACTGACCTAAACCCAATGGAGCATCTCTGGAGAGACCTGAAAATGGCTGTCCACCAACGTTCACCATCCAACCTGATGGGACTGGAGAGGATCTGCAAGGAAGAATGGCCGAGGATCCCCAAATCCAGGGGTGAGAAACTTGTGGCATCATTCCCAAGAAGACTCATGGCTGTACTAGCTCAAAAGGTGCTTCTACTCAATACTGAGCAAAGGGGCTGAATACTTATGACCATGTGAGATTTCAGTTTTTCTTTTTTTAATAAATTTGCAAAAATTTCTACATTTCTGATATTTTCCATCAGGATGGGGTGCAGTGACATTAATGAGGAGTAATGAACGTTATAGAATTTACCAAATGGCTGCAGTGAAACAGAGTGGAAAATGTAAAGGGGTGTGAATACTTTCCGCACCCCCTGTACATCCATCTTTTCTTGCCGCCCTCATGTAATACAGGATCACAGACATTGCCTTGCTATACGAGGGCGATATCTCTGGAGACGCCTTCACTAGCAGCTGTAACAGGGGGCACATGTGGGTTATTCGGTCTCCATCGCCCTTCTGTCGGCATCATTTCCCGGCGGCTCGCTACCTCCTCTCATTATGAGTCGGCCTTTGATGCGATCACTTTCTTTACAAAAGCTGGAATCATTGGAGCAGATCCGCCTGGTCCTTACGAACTCCCCACAGGGAACCTGTTTCATCGTATGGGCCGGGTGGCGACTACAAGCTTGTGAGAGGATGGCGCCACTCACTTACTGGCGGTATGTCGAGGCGGAAATAGTCCACAAGTCCGAATCTCCCTCCAGCATCATGTCACTACTAGAGAAGGATCACAGAGCGGATCACAGCCCAATGTCAGTCAGCAGCTTCTAAAGTCAGCAGGATATTGTCATGTACTGAAATAGACAAATATTGGTGGGACAGGGATGTAGAGCCGGCACAGTGTGAATGGAAAACAACCGGAACTGTACGACATAAGCATGATCTTATTACACCCAACCACCTAAAGGACACTAAAGTCCAAGTACATAACATAAAGCAAACAAACCTGCATGGTACAATGTAAGTACACCCAGGACACATGTCCGATACACGCCAAGTACAACATGTACAGCCTGCACACTACAACCTAAGTACAACAAGACCTAAGTGCACACTGTGTAGTAATCGCAGGTACGCGGGATGCAGTGACGAGGCGGGAAGCGGATGAACTCGAGATGTAACTTTTACATATATACAGTGCCTACAAGTAGTATTCAACCCCCTGCAGATTTAGCAGGTTTGATAAGATGCAAATAAGTTAGAGCCTTCAAACTTCACACAAGAGCAGGATTTATTAACAGATGCATAAATCTTACAAACCAAAAAGTTATGTTGCTCAGTTAAATTTTAATAAATTTTCAACATACAAGTGTGGGTCAATTATTATTCAACCCCTAGGTTTAATATTTTGTGGAATAACCCTTGTTTGCAATTACAGCTAATAATCGTCTTTTATAAGACCTGATCAGGCCGGCACAGGTCTCTGCAGTTATCTTGGCCCACTCCTCCATGCAGATCTTCTCCAAGTTATCTAGGTTCTTTGGGTGTCTCATGTGGACTTTAATCTTGAGCTCCTTCCACAATTTTTCAATTGGGTTAAGGTCAGGAGACTGACTAGGCCACTCCAACACCTTGATTTTTTGCCTCTTGAACCAGGCCTTGGTTTTCTTGGCTGTGTGCTTTGGGTCGTTGTCTTGTTGGAAGATGAAATGACGACCCATCTTAAGATCCTTGATGGAGGAGAGGAGGTTCTTGGCCAAAATCTCCAGGTAGGCCGTGCTATCCATCTTCCCATGGATGCGGACCAGATGGCCAGGCCCCTTGGCTGAGAAACAGCCCCACAGCATGATGCTGCCACCACCATGCTTGACTGTAGGGATGGTATTCTTGGGGTCGTATGCAGTGCCATCCAGTCTCCAAACGTCACGTGTGTGGTTGGCACCAAAGATCTCGATCTTGGTCTCATCAGACCAGAGAACCTTGAACCAGTCTGTCTCAGAGTCCTCCAAGTGATCATGAGCAAACTGTAGACGAGCCTTGACATGACGCTTTGAAAGTAAAGGTACCTTACGGGCTCGTCTGGAACGGAGACCATTGCGGTGGAGTACGTTACTTATGGTATTGACTGAAACCAATGTCCCCACTGCCATGAGATCTTCCCGGAGCTCCTTCCTTGTTGTCCTTGGGTTAGCCTTGACTCTTCGGACAAGCCTGGCCTCGGCACGGGAGGAAACTTTCAAAGGCTGTCCAGGCCGTGGAAGGCTAACAGTAGTTCCATAAGCCTTCCACTTCCGGATGATGCTCCCAACAGTGGAGACAGGTAGGCCCAACTCCTTGGAAAGGGTTTTGTACCCCTTGCCAGCCTTGTGACCCTCCACGATCTTGTCTCTGATGGCCTTGGAATGCTCCTTTGTCTTTCCCATGTTGACCATGTATGAGTGCTGTTCACAAGTTTGGGGAGGGTCTTAAATAGTCAGAAAAGGCTGGAAAAAGAGATAATTAATCCAAACATGTGAAGCGCATTGTTCTTTGTGCCTGAAATACTTCTTAATACTTTAGGGGAACCAAACAGAATTCTGGTGGTTTGAGGGGTTGAATAATAAATGACCCTCTGAATAAACTTTTCACAATTTAAAAAAAACTAAACAAAGAAATAACATTCTTTTTTGCTGCAGTGCATTTCACACTTCCAGGCTGATCTACAGTCCAAATGTCACAATGCCAAGTTAATTCCGAATGTGTAAACCTGCAAAATCTGCAGGGGGTTGAATACTACTTGTAGGCACTGTATATAGATGCCTATAGGGGCAGCCAAACAAGCTAACAGCAGCAATCCTCGCAGGGATCAAACACAAAATACAATGGCAACACGAACACGACTACCCGGCAAAGACCGGTCACTATAGGGCCGTGGTATGGCCGACTCCGGGTCCTGAGTATTAACTACAACGGGTCCCTTATCCTCTCTGACGTCCGGCAGAGCGATGGTCAATGATACTTCGGCGTTTCAGCCGCTAGGCCCAGCCGACGAGGATCTGGAGGAGACTTCGGGCATTCCTACTCCCCGATGAAGTGAGGGCACAGCAGGCCCCTGAAGAGTTCCTCTGCGTCACACCTCCCGGCGGAAGCGTGACGGCGTTGCCCTGGGACCGGACTGTGTAGGCCGCAGCAACCAGCTGGGGATGAGCAGCGGCAGCCACAGGTGGTGGTAAACAGGCCGGGGCCGCGGGCGGCAGCAGACAAGCCGCGGGTGGCAGCAGACAGGCCGCAGCCGTGGGCTGGAGTCGGGTGGTGGCGGCCACGGGCAGCAGCGGACAGGCCGCACCCACGGGCTGGAGTCGGGCGGCCGGCAGTGGACAGGCCGCACCCGCGGACTGGAGTCGGGCGGCAGCAGACAGGCCACACCCGCGGGCTGGAGCCGGGCGGCCGCGGACACTGGGAGCGCGGTCAGGCAGTCGGTGTCTTCCCACTGGGCGTCTCAGTGCCATCCCCCTTCTGTTAGCGATGAGTCTCCCTTTAACCTCTCCAGCTGCTGCGCTCTTCTCCATGTTCTGGCTCTTGCTCTGGCTCTCTGGTGCCCTCGAGCTTCCTGACTGCTTCTCTGCTGCTCTGGCGTCTGATGTCTCCTGGCTCCCTCCGCCCCTTTTTTATTGGCTCCACCACCAAACATTCAAGAACTGTCTGTCGTCCGTCCCCCAATTCTGTCCCCTGGAAATAGTCCCCCTAGGAACCTTGGTGACAGTCCCCTTGGTTCCGGCCTGGACACACAGCGGGGACTCCTCCTCCTACAACTGCACGGTACAACCTGCACACTACAACCTAGGTACAACAAGACCTGCACTATACGATAAAAGTACAAACTGCACACCTCAATCTAAGGACAACCTACCAGTAAAACCTAGGTATAACCAGCACACTAACATTTAAATACAACCAGCACACTACAACACTACAATCTAAGTGCAACCTGCACACTACCATCTAAGTGCAACCTGCACACTACCATCTAAGTGCAACCTGCACACTACCATCTAAGTGCAACCTGCACACTACCATCTAAGTGCAACCTGCACACTACCATCTAAGTGCAACCTGCACACTACCATCTAAGCATAACCTGCACACTACCATCTAAGCACAAACTGCACACTACCATCTAAGCACAACCTGCACACTACCATCTAAGCATAACCTGCACACTACCATCCAAGTACAACCTGCACACTACCATCTAAGCACAACCAGCACTCTACCATCTAAGCACAACCTGCACACTACCATCTAAGTACAACCTGCACACTACCATCTAAGTGCAACCTGCACACTACCATCTAAGTGCAACCTGCACACTACCATCTAAGCGCAACCTGCACACTACCATCTAAGCACAACCAGCACTCTACCATCTAAGCACAACCTGCACACTACCATCTAAGTACAACCTGCACACTACCATCTAAGCGCAACCTGCACACTACCATCTAAGCACAACCAGCACTCTACCATCTAAGCACAACCTGCACACTACCATCTAAGTACAACCTGCACACTACCATCTAAGTGCAACCTGCACACTACCATCTAAGTGCAACCTGCACACTACCATCTAAGTGCAACCTGCACACTACCATCTAAGTACAACCTGCACACTAAAATCTAAGTACAACCTGCACATTACTTTCTAAGTACTACCAGCACACTTCCATCTAAGTAGAAACTGCACACTACAATCTATGTACAACCTGCACACTACCATCCTAAGCACAACCTGCACACTACCATCTAAGTACAACCTGCACACTACCATCTAAGTACAACCTGCACACTACAATCTAAGTAAAACCTGCACATTACATTCTAAGTACAACCTGCACACTACCATCTAAGTAGAAACTGCACACTACAATCTAAGTACAACCTGCACACTACCATCTAAGTGCAACCTGCACACTACCATCTAAGTACAACCTGCACACTACCATCTAAGTACAACCTGCACACTACAACGTAAGTACAACCTGCACACTACCATCTAAGCAGAAACAGCACACCTCAATCTAAGGACAACCTACCAGTAAAACCTAGGTACAACCAGCACACTAACATTTAAATACAACCAGCACACTACAATCTAAGTGCAACCTGCACACTACCATCTAAGTACAACCTGCACACTACCATCCAAGTACAACCTGCACACTACCATCTAAGCACAACCAGCACACTACCATCTAAGTAGAAACTGCACACTACAATCCAAGTACAACCTGCACACTACAATCCAAGTACAACCTGCACACTACAATCCAAGTACAACCTGCACACTACAATCCAAGTACAACCTGCACACTACAATCCAAGTACAACCTGCACACTACAATCCAAGTACAACCTGCACACTACAATCCAAGTACAACCTGCACACTACAATCCAAGTACAACCTGCACACTACTAATCAAGTACAACCTGCACACTACAATCCAAGTACAAGCTGCACACTACAATCCAAGTACAACCTGCACACTAGAATCCAAGTACAAGCTGCACACTACAATCCAAGTACAAGCTGCACACTACAATCCAAGTACAACCTGCACACTACAATCCAAGTACAACCTGCACACTACAATCCAAGTACAACCTGCACACTACAATCCAAGTACAACCTGCACACTACTAATCAAGTACAAGCTGCACACTACTAATCAAGTACAAGCTGCACACTACCATCTAAGTACAACCAGCACACTACTAATCAAGTACAAGCTGCACACTACCATCTAAGTACAACCAGCACACTACCATCTAAGTACAACCTGCACACTACCATCTAAGTACAACCTGCATAGTAACATTTAAGAACAACCTGCATGGTACAATCCAAGTACAAACTGCACAATAAGTGCTAACTACAACCTAAGTACAACCTACGTGGTAAAACATAACTTAAACCAGCACAGTACAACATAAGTACAACTAGCACAGTACAATCTAAGCACAATCTTGGTACAACCTGCACAAGACAACTCAAATATAACCTGAATGGTACAACCCAACTACAACATGGACTATACACGCAAGACCAACCTGCACAGAAAAGCAAAAATACATCTACAGCAGGACCCAAGCAAAACATACACAGTACAATATAAGTAAACCTGCACGGTACAACATAAGCACAACCTGTAAGGGCAAACCTGCACAGTGAAATCTAAGTACAACATAACTACAATAAATATAGCACAACACAATCCATTACTACGGCAACTTCCCATATAAAGTATCACAGAACAATTTACAGAATACTAAAAAAAAGCAGCAAATACATTGTCATAGATCAGATAGTCACACCGCAGAATCTCGGCCCTTATGTTGAGCCTCGCAGTGTCTAATAATAATAATAATAATAATTTTTATTTTTATATAGCGCTATCATATTCCGCAGCACTTCACAGTTTGCACACATTATCATCACTGTCCCCGATGGGGTTCACAATCTAGATTCTCTCTCAGTATGTCTTTGGAATGTGTGAGGAAACCGGAGAACCCGGAGGAAACCCACGGAAACACGGGGAGAACATACAAACTCAGATGTGTCCTTGGTGGGATTTGAACCCAGGACTCCAGTGCTATCCACTGAGCCACCGTGTTGACAATTTTAAGGGGAGGTCTAAAACCTAATGATGGTGCATAACGAGGGTGTGCATGAGACTCAGGACGACGTCCAAAACTCAGCTGAATCGCATATAGGACCCTATACGTGGCAGCACTGTCGCCCCATCCATCATCAAACACAGCGGAAACATAAACCTCTTACAGGCCAATAAAAAAGACCCCAATCCACAAGCCTAAAGTCAGCACCCTGCACTCTAACACACTGCACCATAACCCCATTATCTAAGCACCATCTGCTTCCTGACATCAGTCCCAAGTAAACGATAATTTACAACGCATCATCCACAGAGGAGTCCTACATAGGACTACCAGAGACCCCGACACACGAGCGCAACAGGGAAACCACACTCACGTATAGAAATCCAACATCATATCATTATGTATAGGATTATAGTAGTTATATTCTTGTACATAGGGGCAGTATTATAGTAGTTATATTCTTGCACATAGGGGCAGTATTATAGTAGTTATATTCTTGTACATAGGAGCAGTATTATAGTAGTTATATTCTTGTACATAGGGGGCAGTGTTATAGTAGTTATATTCTTGTACATAGGGGCAGTATTATAGTAGTTATATTCTTGTACATAGGGGCAGTATTATAGTAGTTATATTCTTGTACATAGGAGCAGTATTATAGTAGTTATATTCTTGTACATAGGGGGCAGTATTATAGTAGTTATATTCTTGTACATAGGGGCAGTATTATAGTAGTTATATTCTTGTACATAGGGGCAGTATTATAGTAGTTATATTCTTGTATATAGGAGCAGTATTATAGTAGTTATATTCTTGTACATAGGGGGCAGTGTTATAGTAGTTATATTCTTGTACATAGGAGCAGTATTATAGTAGTTATATTCTTGTATATAGGAGCAGTATTATAGTAGTTATATTCTTGTACATAGGAGCAGTATTATAGTAGTTATATTCTTGTATATAGGAGCAGTATTATAGTAGTTATATTCTTGTACATAGGGGGCAGTGTTATAGTAGTTATATTCTTGTACATAGGGGCAGTATTATAGTAGTTATATTCCTGTATATAGGGGGCAGTGTTATAGTAGTTATATTCTTGTACATAGGGGGCAGTGTTATAGTAGTTATATTCTTGTACATAGGGGCAGTATTATAATAGTTATATTCTTGTACATAGGAGCAGTATTATAGTAGGTATATTCTTGTACATAGGAGCAGTATTATAGTAGTTATATTCTTGTACATAGGAGCAGTATTATAGTAGTTATATTCTTGTACATAGGGGGCAGTGTTATAGTAGTTATATTCTTGTACATAGGGGCAGTATTATAGTAGTTATATTCTTGTACATAGGGGCTGTATTATAGTAGATATATTCTTGTACATAGGAGCAGTATTATAATAGTTATATTCTTGTACATAGGAGCAGTATTATAGTAGGTATATTCTTGTACATAGGGGCAGTATTATAGTAGTTATATTCTTGTACATAGGGGCAGTATTATAATAGTTATATTCTTGTACATAGGAGCAGTATTATAGTAGGTATATTCTTGTACATAGGGGCAGTATTATAGTAGTTATATTCTTGTACATAGGGGCAGTATTATAGTAATTATATTCTTGTACATAGGAGCAGTATTATAGTAGTTATATTCTTGTACATAGGGGGCAGTATTATAATAGTTATATTCTTGTACATAGGAGCAGTATTATAGTAGTTATATTCTTGTATATAGGAGCAGTATTATAGTAGTTATATTCTTGTACATAGGGGCAGTATTATAGTAGTTATATTCTTGTACATAGGAGCAGTATTATAGTAGTTATATTCTTGTACATAGGGGCAGTATTATAGTAGTTATATTCTTGTACATAGGAGCAGTATTATAGTAGTTATATTCTTGTACATAGGAGCAGTATTATAGTAGTTATATTCTTGTACATAGGCGCAGTATTATAGTAGTTATATTCTTGTACATAGGGGCAGTATTATAGTAGTTATATTCTTGTACATAGGAGCAGTATTATAGTAGTTATATTCTTGTACATAGGCGCAGTATTATAGTAGTTATATTCTTGTATATAGGAGCAGTATTATAGTAGTTATATTCTTGTACATAGGGGCAGTATTATAGTAGTTATATTCTTGTACATAGGAGCAGTATTATAGTAGTTATATTCTTGTACATAGGGGGCAGTATTATAATAGTTATATTCTTGTACATAGGAGCAGTATTATAGTAGGTATATTCTTGTACATAGGGGCAGTATTATAGTAGTTATATTCTTGTACATAGGGGGCAGTATTATAATAGTTATATTTTTGTACATAGGAGCAGTATTATAGTAGGTATATTCTTGTACATAGGGGCAGTATTATAGTAGTTTTATTCTTGTACAAAGGGGGCAGTATTATAATAGTTATATTCTTGTACATAGGAGCAGTATTATAGTAGGTATATTCTTGTACATAGGGGGCAGTATTATAATAGTTATATTCTTGTACATAGGAGCAGTATTATAGTAGGTATATTCTTGTACATAGGGGCAGTATTATAGTAGTTATATTCTTGTACATAGGAGCAGTATTATAGTAGTTATATTCTTGTACATAGGGGCAGTGTTATAGTAGTTATATTCTTGTACATAGGGGAAGTATTATAGTAGTTATATTCTTGTACATAGGGGCAGTATTATAGTAGTTATATTCTTGTACATAGGGGGCAGTATTATAGTAGTTATATTCTTGTACATAGGATCAGTATTATAGTAGTTATATTCTTGTACATAGGGGGCAGTATTATAATAGTTATATTCTTGTACATAGGGGGCAGTATTATAGTAGTCATATTCTAGTACATAGGGGCAGTATTATAGTAGTTATATTCTTGTACATAGGGGGCAGTATTATAGTAGTTATATTCTTGTACATAGGAGCAGTATTATAGTAGTTATATTCTTGTACATAGGGGGCAGTATTATAGTAGTCATATTCTAGTACATAGGGGCAGTATTATAGTAGTTATATTCTTGTACATAGGGGAAGTATTATAGTAGTTATATTCTTGTACATAGGAGCAGTATTATAGTAGTTATATTCTTGTACATAGGGGGCAGTATTATGATAGTTATATTCTTGTACATAGGGGGCAGTATTATAGTAGTCATATTCTAGTACATTGGGGAAGTATTATAGTAGTTATATTCTTGTACATAGGGGAAGTATTATAGTAGTTATATTCTTGTACATAGGGGAAGTATTATAGTAGTCATATTCTAGTACATAGGGGAAGTATTATAGTAGTTATATTCTATGATTCTATCTTCAAACAGAGGCTGGACAGACATCTAACTGGGATGATTTAGCGAATCCTGCTTTGAGCAGGGGGTTGGACCAGATGGCCCAGGAGGTCCCTTCCAACTCTACGATTCTATGATTCTATGATTCTTGTACATAGGGGGAAGTATTATAGTAGTTATATTCTTGTACATAGGGGAAATATTATAGTAGTTATATTCTTGTACATAGGAGCAGTATTATAGTAGTTATATTCTTGTACATAGGGGGCAGTATTATAATAGTTATATTCTTGTACATAGGGGGCAGTATTATAGTAGTCATATTCTAGTACATTGGGGCAGTATTATAGTAGTTATATTCTTGTACATAGGGGCAGTGCTATAGTAGTTATATTCTTGTACATAGGGGCAGTATTATAGTAGTTATATTCTTGTACGTAGGGGCAGTATTATAGTAGTTATATTCTTGTACATAGGGGCAGTGTTATAGTAGTTATATTCTTGTACATAGGGGAAGTATTATAGTAGTTATATTCTTGCACATAGGGGAAGTATTATAGTAGTTATATTCTTGTACACAGGAGCAGTATTATAGTAGTTATATTCTTGCACATAGGGGCCGTATTATAGTATTTATATTCTTGTACATAGGGACAGTATTATAGTAGTTATATTCTTGTACATAGGGGCAGTATTATAGTAGTTATATTCTTGTACATAGGGGCAGTATTATAGTAGTTATATTCTTGTACATAGGGGCAGTATTATAGTAGTTATATTCTTGAACATAGGGGAAGTATTATAGTAGTTATATTCTTGTACATAGGAGCAGTATTATAGTAGTTATATTCTTGTACATAGGGGGCAGTATTATAATAGTTATATTCTTGTACATAGGGGGCAGTATTATAGTAGTCATATTCTAGTACATAGGGGCAGTATTATAGTAGTTATATTCTTGTACATAGGGGCAGTGTTATAGTAGTTATATTCTTGTACATAGGGGCAGTGTTATAGTAGTTATATTCTTGTACGTAGGGGCAGTATTATAGTAGTTATATTCTTGTACACAGGGGCAGTGTTATAGTAGTTATATTCTTGTACATAGGGGAAGTATTATAGTAGTTATATTCTTGCACATAGGGGAAGTATTATAGTAGTTATATTCTTGTACATAGGAGCAGTATTATAGTAGTTATATTCTTGCACATAGGGGCCGTATTATAGTAGTTATATTCTTGTACATAGGGGCAGTATTATAGTAGTTATATTCTTGAACATAGGGGAAGTATTATAGTAGTTATATTCTAGTACATAGGATCAGTATTATAGTAGTTATATTCTTGTACATAGGGGGCAGTGTTATAGTAGTTATATTCTTGTACATAGGGGGCAGTATTATAGTAGTTATATTCTTGTACATAGGGGGCAGTGTTATAGTAGTTATATTCTTGTACATAGGGGCAGTATTATAGTAGTTATATTCTAGTACATAGGAGCAGTATTATAGTAGTTATATTCTTGTACATAGGGGGCAGTGTTATAGTAGTTATATTCTTGTACATAGGGGGCAGTATTATAGTAGTTATATTCTTGTGTATAGGAGCAGTATTATAGTAGTTATATTCTTGTACATAGGGGGCAGTATTATAGTAGTTAAATTCTTGTGTATAGGAGCGGTATTATAGTAGTTATATTCTTGTACATAGGGGGCAGTATTATAGTAGTTACATTCTTGTACATAGTGGGCAGTATTATAGTAGTTATATTCTTGTAAATAGGGAGCAGTAATATAGTAGTTATATTCTTGTACATAGGGGCAGTATTATAGTAGTTATATTCTTGTACATAGTGGGCAGTATTATAGTAGTTATATTCTTGTACATAGGGGGCAGTATTATAGTAGTTATATTCTTGTGTATAGGAGCAGTATTATAGTAGTTGTATTCTTGTACATAGGGGCAGTATTATAGTAGTTATATTCTTGTACATAGTGGGCAGTATTATAGTAGTTATATTCTTGTACATAGGGGCAGAATTATAGTAGTTATATTCTTGTGTATAGGAGCAGTATTATAGTAGTTATATTCTTGTGTATAGGAGCAGTATTATAGTAGTTATATTCTTGTATATAGGGGCAGTATTATAGTAGTTATATTCTTGTACATAGGGGCAGTATTATAGTAGTTATATTCTTGTACATAGGGGCAGTATTATAGTAGTTACATTCTTGTACATAGGGGCAGTATTATAGTAGTTATATTCTTGTACATAGTGGGCAGTATTATAGTAGTTATATTCTTGTACATAGGGGCAGAATTATAGTAGTTATATTCTTGTGTATAGGAGCAGTATTATAGTATTATATTATCTAGTAGTTATCTATGTCATCACTGTACAGGTATACGGGACACCTCTATGTCATCGCTGTACAGGTATACGGGACACCTCTATGTCATCGCTGTACAGGTATACGGGACACCTCTATGTCATCGCTGTACAGATACACGGGACACATCTATGTCATCACTGTACAGGTATACGGGACACCTCTATGTCATCACTGTACAGGTATACGGGACACCTCTATGTCATCACTGTACAGGTATACCGGACACCTCTATGTCATCACTGTACAGGTACACGGGACACCTCTGTCATCCTTGTACATAGGGGCAGTATTATAGTAGTTATATTCTTGTACATAGGGGGCAGTATTATAGTGGCTATGTTCTTGTTCATAGGTGCACTATGATAGTGGTTATGTTCTTGGACATAGGGAGCAGTATTATAGTGGTTATGTTCTTGTATATAGGAGCAGTATTATAGTAGTTATATTCTTGTACATAGGGGGCAGTATTATAGTAGGTATATTCTTGTACATAGGAGCAGTATGATAGTGGTTATGTTCTTGTACATAGGAGCAGTATTATAGTAGTTATATTCTTGTACATAGGAGCAGTATTATAGCAGTTATATTCTTGTACATAGGGGGCAGTATTATAGTAGTTATATTCTGGTATATAGGAGCAGTATTATAGTAGTTATATTCTTGTACATAGGGGGCAGTATTATAGCAGTTATATTCTTGTACATATGTGCAGTATTATAGTAGTTATATTCTTGTACATAGAGGCAGTATTATAGTAGTTATATTCTTGTACATAGGGGGCAGTATTATAGCAGTTATATTCTTGTACATAGGGGGCAGTATTATAGTAGTTATATTCTGGTATATAGGAGCAGTATTATAGTAGTTATATTCTTGTACATAGGGGGCAGTATTATAGCAGTTATATTCTTGTACATAGGAGCAGTATTAGAGTAGTTATATTCTTTTACATAGGGGGCAGTATTATAGCAGTTATATTCTTGTACATAGGGGGCAGTATTATAGTAGTTATATTCTTGTACATAGGTGCAGTATTATAGTAGTTATATTCTTGCACATAGGGGCAGTATTATAGTAGTTATATTCTTGTACATAGGGGCAGTATTATAGTAGTTATATTCTTGTACATAGGGAGCAGTATTATAGTAGTTATATTCTTGTACATAGGAGCAGTATTATAGTAGTTATATTCTTTTACATAGGAGCAGTATTATAGTAGTTATATTCTTGTATATAGGGGCAGTATTATAGTAGTTATATTCTTGTATATAGGGGCAGTATTATAGCAGTTATATTCTTGTACATAGGAGCAGTATTATACTATTTATATTCTTGTACATAGGGAGCAGTATTATAGTAGTTATATTCTTGTACATAGGGGGCAGTATTATAGCAGTTATATTCTTGTACATAGGAACAGTATTATAGTAGTTATATTCTTGTACATAGGGGGCATTATTATAGTAGTTATATTCTTGTACATAGGTGCAGTATTATAGTAGTTATATTCTTGCACATAGGGGCAATATTATAGTAGTTATATTCTTGTACATGGGAGCAGTATTATAGTAGTTACATTCTTGTATATAGGAGCAGTATTATAGTAGTTATATTCTTGTACATAGGAGCAGTATTATACTAGTTATATTCTTGTACATAGGGAGCAGTATTACAGTAGTTATATTCTTGTATATAGGGGCAGTATTATAGCAGTTATATTCTTGTACATAGGGGGCAGTATTATAGTAGTTATATTCTTGTACATTGGGGGCAGTATTATAGTAGTTATATTCTTGTACATAGGAGCAGTATTATAGTAGTTGTATTCTTGTACATAGGGGCAGTATTATAGTAGTTATTTTCTTGTACATAGTGGGCAGTATTATAGTAGTTATATTCTTGTACATAGGGGCAGTATTATAGTAGTTATATTCTTGTGTATAGGAGCAGTATTATAGTAGTTATATTCTTGTGTATAGGAGCAGTATTATAGTAGTTATATTCTTGTATATAGGGGCAGTATTATAGTAGTTATATTCTTGTACATAGGGGCAGTATTATAGTAGTTATATACTTGTACATAGGGGCAGTATTATAGTAGTTACATTCTTGTACATAAGAGGCAGTAACATAGTGGTTATGTTCTTGTACATAGGGGGCTGTATTATAGTAGTTATATTCTTGTACATAGGGGCAGTATTATAGTAGTTATATTCTTGTACATAGGGGCAGTATTATAGTATTTATATTCTTGTACATAGGGGTAGTATTATAGTAATTATATTCTTGTACATAGGGGCAGTATTATAGTAGTTATATTCTTGTACATAAGAGGCAGTATTATAGTAGCTATATTCTTGTACATAGTGGGCAGTATTATAGTAGTTATATTCTTGTACATAGGGGGCAGTATTATAGTAGTTATATTCTTGTACATTGGGGGCAGTATTATAGTAGTTATATTCTTGTACATAGGAGGCAGTATTATAGTAGTTATATTCCTGTACATAGGGGCAGTATTATAGTAGTTATATTCTTGGACATAGTGGGCAGTATTATAGTGGTTATGTTCTTGTTCATAGGGGGCTGTATTATAGTAGTTATATTCTTGTACATAGGGGGCAGTATTATTGTAGTTATATTCTTGTACATAGGGGCAGTATGATAGTGGTTATGTTCTTGGACATAGGGGGCAGTATTATAGTGGTTATGTTCTTGTATATAGGAGCAGTATTATAGTAGTTATATTTTTGTACAGAGGGGGCAGTATTATAGTAGGTATATTCTTGTACATATGAGCAGTATGATAGTGGTTATGTTCTTGTAAATAGGAGCAGTATTATAGTAGTTATATTCTTGTACATAGGGGGCAGTATTATAGTAGTTATATTCTTGTACATAGGGGGCAGTATTATAGTAATTATATTTTTGTACAGAGGGGGCAGTATTATAGTAGGTATATTCTTGTACATATGAGCAGTATGATAGTGGTTATGTTCTTGTAAATAGGAGCAGTATTATAGTAGTTATATTCTTGTACATAGGGGGCAGTATTATAGTAGTTATATTCTTGTACATAGGGGCAGTATTATAGTAGTTATATTCTTGTACATAGGGGGCAGTATTATAGTAGTTATATTCTTCTACATAGGTGCAGTACTATAGTAGTTATATTCTTGTACATAGGGGGCAGTATTATAGTAGTTATATTCTTGTACATAGGGGGCAGTATTATAGTAGTTATATTCTTGTACATAGGGGGCAGTATTATAGTAGTTATATTCTTGTACATAGGGGGCAGTATTATAGTAGTTATATTCTGGTATATAGGAGCAGTATTATAGTAGTTATATTCTTGCACATAGGGGGCAGTATTATAGTATTATATTATCTAGTAGTTATCTATGTCATCACTGTACAGGTATACGGGACACCTCTATGTCATCGCTGTACAGGTATACGGGACACCTCTATGTCATCGCTGTACAGGTATACGGGACACCTCTATGTCATCGCTGTACAGGTACACGGGACACCTCTATGTCATCACTGTACAGGTATACCGGACACCTCTATGTCATCACTGTACAGGTATACGGGACACCTCTATGTCATCACTGTACAGGTATACGGGACACCTCTATGTCATCACTGTACAGGTATACCGGACACCTCTATGTCATCACTGTACAGGTAAACCGGACACCTCTATGTCATCACTGTACAGGTATACGGGACACCTCTATGTCATCACTGTACAGGTAAACCGGACACCTCTATGACATCACTGTACAGGTATACGGGACACCTCTATGTCATCACTGTACAGGTACACGGGACACCTCTATGTCATCACTGTACAGGTACACGGGACACCTCTGTCATCACTGTACAGGTATACGGGACACCTCTATGTCATCACTGTACAGGTATACCGGACACCTCTATGTCATCACTGTACAGGTATACGGGACACCTCTATGTCATCACTGTACAGGTATACGGGACACCTCTGTCATCACTGTACAGGTACACGGGACACCTCTATGTCATCACTGTAAAGGTACACCGGACACCTCTATGTCATCACTGTACAGGTACACGGGACACCTCTATGTCATCACTGTACAGGTATACGGGACACCTCTATGTCATCACTGTACAGGTATACGGGACACCTCTATGTCATCACTGTACAGGTATACGGGACACCTCTATGTCATCA
Organism: Dendrobates tinctorius; assembly: GCF_039654945.1. Lineage (NCBI taxonomy): Eukaryota > Metazoa > Chordata > Amphibia > Anura > Dendrobatidae > Dendrobates > Dendrobates tinctorius. Next base: position 15,952,915 of record NW_027361998.1, on the reverse strand, counting down.
CTGTACAGGTATACGGGACACCTCTATGTCATCACTGTACAGGTATACGGGACACCTCTGTCATCACTGTACAGGTATACCGGACACCTCTATGTAATCACTGCACAGGTATACCGGACACCTCTATGTCATCACTGTACAGGTATACCGGACACCTCTATGTCATCACTGTACAGGTATACGGGACACCTCTATGTCATCACTGTACAGGTATACCGGACACCTCTATGTCATCACTGTACAGGTATACGGGACACCTCTATGTCATCACTGTACAGGTATACGGGACACCTCTGTCATCACTGTACAGGTACACGGGACACCTCTATGTCATCACTGTAAAGGTACACCGGACACCTCTATGTCATCACTGTACAGGTACACGGGACACCTCTATGTCATCACTGTACAGGTATACGGGACACCTCTATGTCATCACTGTACAGGTATACGGGACACCTCTATGTCATCACTGTACAGGTATACGGGACACCTCTATGTCATCACTGTACAGGTATACGGGACACCTCTATGTCATCACTGTACAGGTATACGGGACACCTCTGTCATCACTGTACAGGTATACCGGACACCTCTATGTAATCACTGCACAGGTATACCGGACACCTCTATGTCATCACTGTACAGGTATACCGGACACCTCTATGTCATCACTGTACAGGTATACGGGACACCTCTATGTCATCACTGTACAGGTATACCGGACACCTCTATGACATCACTGTACAGGTATACGGGACACCTCTATGTCATCACTGTACAGGTACACGGGACACCTCTATGTCATCACTGTACAGGTATACGGGACACCTCTATGTCATCACTGCACAGGTATACGGGACACCTCTATGTCATCACTGTACAGGTATACGGGACACCTCTATGTAATCACTGTACAGGTACACGGGACACCTCTATGTCATCACTGTACAGGTATACGGGACACCTCTATGTAATCACTGTACAGGTACACGGGACACCTCTATGTCATCACTGTACAGGTATACCGGACACCTCTATGTCATCGCTGCACAGGTACACGGGACACCTCTATGTAATCTCTGCACAGGTATACGGGACACCTCTATGTCATCACTGCACAGGTATACGGGACACCTCTATGTCATCACTGCACAGGTATACGGGACACCTCTATGTCATCACTGTACAGGTACACGGGACACCTCTATGTCATCACTGTACAGGTACACGGGACACCTCTATGTCATCACTGTACAGGTATACGGGACACCTCTATGTCATCACTGTACAGGTATACGGGACACCTCTATGTCATCACTGCACAGGTATACGGGACACCTCTATGTCATCACTGTACAGGTATACGGGACACCTCTATGTCATCACTGTACAGGTACACGGGACACCTCTATGTCATCACTGTACAGGTATACGGGACACCTCTATGTCATCACTGTACAGGTATACGGGACACCTCTATGTCATCACTGTACAGGTACACGGGACACCTCTATGTCATCACTGTACAGGTATACGGGACACCTCTATGTCATCACTGCACAGGTATACGGGACACCTCTATGTCATCACTGTACAGGTATACGGGACACCTCTATGTAATCACTGTACAGGTACACGGGACACCTCTATGTCATCACTGTACAGGCATACGGGACACCTCTATGTAATCACTGTACAGGTACACGGGACACCTCTATGTCATCACTGTACAGGTATACCGGACACCTCTATGTAATCACTGCACAGGTATACGGGACACCTCTATGTAATCACTGTACAGGTACACGGGACACCTCTATGTCATCACTGCACAGGTATACCGGACACCTCTATGTCATCACTGTACAGGTACACGGGACACCTCTATGTCATCACTGCACAGGTACACGGGATACCTCTATGTCATCACTGTACAGGTATACGGGACACCTCTATGTAATCACTTCACAGGTATACGGGACACCTCTATGTCATCACTGTACAGGTACACGGGACACCTCTATGTCATCACTGTACAGGTATACGGGACACCTCTATGTCATCACTGTACAGGTATAGGGGACACCTCTATGTCATCACTGTACAGGTATAGGGGACACCTCTGTCATCACTGTACAGGTACACGGGACACCTCTATGTCATCATTGTACAGGTACACGGGACACCTCTATGTAATCACTGCACAGGTATACGGGACACCTCTATGTAATCACTGCACAGGTATACGGGACACCTCTATGTAATCACTGCACAGGTATACTGGACACCTCTATGTAATCACTGTACAGGTATACGGGACACCTCTATGTCATCACTGTACAGGTACACGGGACACCTCTATGTCATCACTGTACAGGTATACGGGACACCTCTATGTCATCACTGCACAGGTATACGGGACACCTCTATGTCATCACTGTACAGGTACACCTCTATGTCATCACTGTACAGGTATACGGGACACCTCTATGTCATCACTTCACAGGTATACGGGACACCTCTATGTCATCATTGCACAGGTATACCGGACACCTCTATGTCATCACTGTACAGGTATACGGGACACCTCTATGTCATCACTGTACAGGTATAGGGGACACCTCTATGTCATCACTGTACAGGTATACCGGACACCTCTATGTAATCACTGTACAGGTATACGGGACACCTCTATGTAATCACTGTACAGGTATACGGGACACCTCTATGTCATCACTTCACAGGTATACGGGACACCTCTATGTCATCATTGCACAGGTATACCGGACACCTCTATGTCATCACTGTACAGGTATACGGGACACCTCTATGTCATCACTGTACAGGTATACGGGACACCTCTATGTCATCACTGTACAGGTATACCGGACACCTCTATGTAATCACTGTACAGGTATACGGGACACCTCTATGTAATCACTGTACAGGTATACCGGACACCTCTATGTCATCACTGTACAGGTACACCGGACACCTCTATGTCATCACTGTACAGGTATACGGGACACCTCTATGTCATCATTGTACAGGTACACGGGACACCTCTATGTAATCACTGCACAGGTATACGGGACACCTCTATGTAATCACTGCACAGGTATACGGGACACCTCTATGTAATCACTGCACAGGTATACTGGACACCTCTATGTCATCACTGTACAGGTATACGGGACACCTCTATGTCATCACTGTACAGGTACACGGGACACCTCTATGTCATCACTGTACAGGTATACCGGACACCTCTATGTCATCACTGTACAGGTACACGGGACACCTCTATGTCATCACTGTACAGGTATACCGGACACCTCTATGTCATCACTGTACAGGTACACGGGACACCTCTATGTCATCACTGTACAGGTACACGGGACACCTCTATGTCATCACTGTACAGGTATACGGGACACCTCTATGTCATCACTGTACAGGTACACCGGACACCTCTATGTCATCACTGTACAGGTATACGGGACACCTCTATGTCATCACTGTACAGGTATACGGGACACCTCTATGTCATCACTGTACAGGTATACGGGACACCTCTATGTCATCACTGTACAGGTATACGGGACACCTCTATGTCATCACTGTACAGGTATCCGGGACACCTCTATGTCATCACTGTACAGGTATACGGGACACCTCTATGTCATCACTGTACAGGTATACGGGACACCTCTATGTCATCACTGTACAGGTACACGGGACACCTCTATGTCATCACTGTACAGGTATACGGGACACCTCTATGTCATCACTGTACAGGTACACGGGACACCTCTATGTCATCACTGTACAGGTATACCGGACACCTCTATGTCATCACTGTACAGGTACACGGGACACCTCTATGTCATCACTGTACAGGTATACGGGACACCTCTATGTCATCACTGTACAGGTACACCGGACACCTCTATGTCATCACTGTACAGGTATACGGGACACCTCTATGTCATCACTGTACAGGTATACGGGACACCTCTATGTCATCACTGTACAGGTATACGGGACACCTCTATGTCATCACTGTACAGGTATACGGGACACCTCTATGTCATCACTGTACAGGTATACGGGACACCTCTATGTCATCACTGTACAGGTATACGGGACACCTCTATGTCATCACTGTACAGGTATACGGGACACCTCTATGTCATCACTGTACAGGTATACGGGACACCTCTATGTCATCACTGTACAGGTATACGGGACACCTCTATGTCATCACTGTACAGGTACACAGGACACCTCTATGTCATCACTGTACAGGTATACGGGACACCTCTATGTCATCACTGTACAGGTACACAGGACACCTCTATGTCATCACTGTACAGGTACACGGGACACCTCTATGTCATCACTGTACAGGTATACGGGACACCTCTATGTCATCACTGTACAGGTATACGGGACACCTCTATGTCATCACTGTACAGGTATACGGGACACCTCTATGTCATCACTGTACAGGTATACGGGACACCTCTATGTCATCACTGTACAGGTACACAGGACACCTCTATGTCATCACTGTACAGGTATACGGGACACCTCTATGTCATCACTGTACAGGTATACGGGACACCTCTATGTCATCACTGTACAGGTACACGGGACACCTCTATGTCATCACTGTACAGGTATACGGGACACCTCTATGTCATCACTGTACAGGTATACGGGACACCTCTATGTCATCACTGTACAGGTATACGGGACACCTCTATGTCATCACTGTACAGGTATACCGGACACCTCTATGTCATCACTGTACAGGTATACGGGACACCTCTATGTCATCACTGTACAGGTATACGGGACACCTATGTAATCACTGTACAGGTATACCAGACTAGTGATGAGCGAGTAGCATTGTTGCATGCTCGGCCGTCCTCTGAGTATTTTGGCATGCTCCGAGATTTAGTTTCTGTTGACGCAGCAGCATGATTTGTGGCTACTAGACAGGCTGAATACATGTGGGAATTCCCTAACAAACAGGCTTTCCTCACATGTATTCAGCCTGTCCAGCAGCCGCACATCACACAACATACAATCCTGTCTCCAAACACAGACAGCCCCCTCATGCCCTCTCCTGCTCCCACCTGCTACACTTTCTCTGCTCCTCCTCACTGCTGGCGATATCTCTCCAAATCCTGGTCCTCCTCACCACATTCCCACAGTCATTTCTACCTCCCATCCACGCTCTATGACAACTTTCCGTAATCTCTCTAACCTTATACCCATTCGCCCGGCCCCAGCTTCCCCAGTCCCACTAACAGGAGCTCTGTGGAACGCTCGCTCTGTCTGCAACAATCTTTCCTACATCCATGATCTTTTTAGTACTCACAAACTTTCCTTCCCCGCCACCACCAAAACCTGTCTCACCCCCTCTGACACAGCCTCTCCTGCTGCACTCCCGTATGGTGGATTCCAAGTTTCCCACTCCCCCGATCCAGCAGCAAGCATGGTGGATGAGTTGGTTTTCTCCTGTCAGATAACTGCTCCTTCATCAACATCCCACTACAACCCTCCATTACCCTCCCTTCCTTTCAGGTGCAAACTGTGCACATCTACTCCCCCTCCAACTGGTTGTCATTTACCACTCCTGGACCTGTCCTCTGCCTTTGACACAGTGGACCATTTCCTATTACTACAGACCCTCTCATCTCCTGGTATCACAGACTTGGCCCTATCTTGGATTGCGTCATACCTAACAGACCGGACATTCAGCGTCTCCCACTCGCACACCACCTCCTCACCTCGCCCCCTATCTGTCGGAGTCCCGCAAGGTTCAGTCCTTGGACCCCTGCTCTTCTCCGTTTACACCTTTGGCCTGGGAGAGCTCATAGAATCTTACAGCTTTCAGTATCATCTCTATGCTGATGACACACAGATCTACATCTATGGTCCAGATATCACCTCCCTACTAACCAGAGTCCCTCAATGTCTGTCCACTATTTCATCCTTCTTCTCTGCTACTTTTATAAAACGTAATATGGACAAAACAGAATTCATCATCTTTCCCCATCTCAAGTGACCACCCCAACAGACCTATCCATTAAAGTAAACGGCTGCCCACTCTCCCCAGTCCCACAAGCTCGCTGCCTCGGGGTTATCCTTGACACTGATCTCTCTTTCAAGCCACATATCCAAGCCCTTTCCACTTCCTGCCGACTTCAACTCAAATATTTCACGGATCCGTACATTCCTCAACCAAGAATCTGCAAAAACCCTAGTCCGTGCCCTCATCATCTCCCGCCTTGACTACTGCAACCTCCTGCTCTGTGGCCTCCCCTCTAGCACTGTCGCACCCCTCCAATCTAGTCTAAACTCGGCTGCCCGACTAATCCACCTGTCCCCCCACTATTGCCCGACCTCTCCCCTCTGTCAATCCCTGCACTGGCTCCCCATTACCAAAAGACTCCAGTTCAAAACCCTAACCATGACATACAAAGCCATCCACAACCTGAGTCCTCCCTACATCTGTGACCTCGTCTCCCGGTACTTACCTGCACGCAACCTCCGATCCTCACAAGATCTCCTTCTCTACTCCCCTCTTATCTCCTCTCCCCACAATCGCATACAAGATTTCTCCCGCGCATCCCCCCTACTCTGGAACTCTCTACCACAACATATCAGACTCTCACCTATTGTGGAAACCTTCAAAAGAACTTGAAGACCCACCTCTTCCGACAAACCTATAACCTGCAGTAACCACCGATCCACCAAACCGCTGCACGACCATCTCTACCCTCGCCTACTGTATCCTCACCCATCCCCTGTAGATTGTGAGCCCTCGCGGGCAGGGTCCTCTCTCATCCTGGACCGGTCGTGACTTGTATTGTTTAAGATTATTGTAGTTGTTTTTATTATGTATACCCTCCTCACATGTAAAGCGCCATGGAATAAATGGCGCTATAATAATAAATAATAATAATAGTCACACTCACATCTGGAGTATTAGTCACAGTCACACCTGTAGCTCTTACACACAGTCCTGTGCTGTAACACACTCATATTTGGAGTATTAGTCACAGTCACACCTGTAGCTCTTACACACAGTCCTGTACTGTAACACACTCACATCTGGAGTATTAGTCACAGTCACACCTGTAGCTCTTACACACAGTCCTGTGCTGTAACACACTCACATCTGGAGTATTAGTCACACCTGTAGCTCTTACACACAGTCCTGTGCTGTAACACACTCACATCTGGAGTATTAGTCACAGTCACACCTGTAGCCCTTACACACAGTCCTGTACTGTAACACACTCACATCTGGAGTATTAGTCACAGTCACACCTGTAGCTCTTACACACAGTCCTGTGCTGTAACACACTCACATCTGGAGTATTAGTCACACCTGTAGCTCTTACACACAGTCCTGTGCTGTAACACACTCACATCTGGAGTATTAGTCACAGTCACACCTGTAGCTCTTACACACAGTCCTGTGCTGTAACACACTCACATCTGGAGTATTAGTCACACCTGTAGCTCTTACACACACTCCTGTACTGTAACACACTCACATCTGGAGTATTAGTCACAGTCACGCCTGCAGCTCTTACACACAGTCCTGTGCTGTAACACATTCACATCTGGAGTACTAGTCACACCTGTAGCCCTTACACACAGTCCTGTAGTGAAACACACTCACATCTGCAGCATTAGTCACAGTCACACCTGTAGCTCCTACACACAGTCCTGTACTGCAACACACTCACATCTGGAGTATTAGTCACATTCACACCTGTAGCTCTTACACACAGTCCTGTAGTGAAACACACTCACATCTGGAGTATTAGTCACAGTCACACCTGTAGCTGTTACACACAGTCCTGTGCTGTAACACACTCATATCTGGAGTATTAGTCACAGTCACACCTGTAGCCCTTACACACAGTCCTGTACTGTAACACACTCACATCTGGAGTATTAGTCACAGTCACACCTGTAGCTCTTACACACAGTCCTGTACTGTAACACACTCACATCTGGAGTATTAGTCACAGTCACACCTGTAGCTCTTACACACAGTCCTGTACTGTAACACACTCACATCTGGAGTATTAGTCACAGTCACACCTGTAGCTCTTACACACAGTCCTGTACTGTAACACACTCACATCTGGAGTATTAGTCACACCTGTAGCCCTTACACACAGTCCTGTACTGTAACACACTCACATCTAGAGTATTAGTCACAGTCACACCTGTAGCTCTTACACACAGTCCTGTACTGTAACACACTCACATCTGGAGTATTAGTCACAGTCACACCTGTAGCTCTTACACACAGTCCTGTACTGTAACACACTCACATCTGGAGTATTAGTCACACCTGTAGCCCTTACACACAGTCCTGTACTGTAACACACTCACATCTGGAGCATTAGTCACAGTCACACCTGTAGCTCTTACACACAGTCCTGTGTTGTAACACACTCACATCTGGAGTATTAGTCACAGTCACACCTGTAGCTCCTACACACAGTCCGGTGCTGTAACACACTCACATCTAGAGTATTAGTCACAGTCACGCCTGCAGCTCTTACACACAGTCCTGTGCTGTAACACATTCACATCTGGAGTATTAGTCACAGGCACACCTGTAGCTCTTACACACAGTCCTGTGCTGTAACACACTCACATCTGGAGTATTAGTCACACCTGTAGCTCTTACACACAGTCCTGTACTGTAACACACTCACATCTGGAGTATTAGTCACAGTCACAGCTGTAGCTCCTACACACAGTCCTGTGCGGTAACACACTCACATCTAGAGTATTAGTCACAGTCACACTTGTAGCTCTTACACACAGTCCTGTACTGTAACACATTCACATCTGGAGTATTAGTCACACCTGTAGCCCTTACACACAGTCCTGTACTGTAACACACTCACATCTGGAGTATTAGTCACACCTGTAGCCCTTACACACAGTCGTGTACTGTAACACACACATCTGGAGTATTAGTCACACCTGTAGCTCCTACACACAGTCCTGTACTGTAACACACTTACCTCTGGAGTATTAGTCAGAGTCACACCTGTAGCTCCTACACAGTCCTGTACTGCAACACACTCACATCTGGAGTATTAGTCACATTCACACCTGTAGCTCTTACACACAGTCCTGTAGTGAAACACACTCACATCTGGAGTATTAGTCACAGTCACACCTTAGCTGTTACACACAGTCCTGAGCTGTAACACACTCATATCTGGAGTATTAGTCACAGTCACACCTGTAGCTCTTACACATAGTCCCATACTGTAACACACTCACATCTAGAGTATTAGTCGCAGTCACACCTGTAGCTCTTACACACAGTCTTGTACTGTAACACACTCACATCTGGAGTATTAGTCACAGTCACACCTGTAGCTCTTACACACAGTCCTGTACTGTAACACACTCACATCTGGAGTATTAGTCACAGTCACACCTGTAGCTCTTACACATAGTCCCATACTGTAACACACTCACATCTAGAGTATTAGTCACACCTGTAGCCCTTACACACAGTCCTGTACTGTAACACACTCACATCTGGAGCATTAGTCACAGTCACACCTGTAGCTCTTACACACAGTCCTGTGTTGTAACACACTCACATCTGGAGTATTAGTCACACCTGTAGCTCTTACACACAGTCCTGTGCTGTAACACACTCACATCTGGAGTATTAGTCACACCTGTAGCCCTTACACACAGTCCTGTACTGTAACACACTCACATCTGGAGCATTAGTCACAGTCACACCTGTAGCTCTTACACACAGTCCTGTGTTGTAACACACTCACATCTGGAGTATTAGTCACACCTGTAGCTCTTACACACAGTCCTGTACTGTAACACACTCACATCTGGAGCATTAGTCACAGTCACACCTGTAGCTCTTACACACAGTCCTGTGTTGTAACACACTCACATCTGGAGTATTAGTCACAGTCACACCTGTAGCTCTTACACACAGTCCTGTACTGTAACACACTCACATCTGGAGTATTAGTCACACCTGTAGCCCTTACACACAGTCCTGTACTGTAACACACTCACATCTGGAGCATTAGTCACAGTCACACCTGTAGCTCTTACACACAGTCCTGTGTTGTAACACACTCACATCTGGAGCATTAGTCACAGTCACACCTGTAGCTCCTACACACAGTCCTGTGCTGTAACACACTCACATCTAGAGTATTAGTCACAGTCACGCCTGCAGCTCTTATACACAGTCCTGTGCTGTAACACACTCACATCTAGAGTATTAGTCACAGTCACGCCTGCAGCTCTTACACACAGTCCTATACAGTAACACACTCACATCTGGAGTATTAGTCACACCTGTAGCTCTTACACACAGTCCTGTACTGTAACACACTCACATCTGGAGTATTAGTCACAGTCACACCTGTAGCTCCTACACACAGTCCTGTGCTGTAACACACTCACATCTGGAGTATTAGTCACACCTGTAGCCCTTACACACAGTCCTGTACTGTAAAACACTCACATCTGGAGCATTAGTCACTGTCACACCTGTAACTCTTACACACAGTCCTCTGCTGTAACACACTCACATCTGGAGCATTAGTCACACCTGTAGCCCTTACACAAAGTCCTGTACTGTAACACACTCACATCTGGAGCATTAGTCACAGTCACACCTGTAGCTCTTACACACAGTCCTGTACAGTAACACACTCACATCTGGAGTATTAGTCACACCTGTAGCTCTTAAACACAGTCCTGTACAGTAACACACTCACATCTGGAGTATTAGTCACACCTGTAGCTCTTACACATAGTCCTGTGCTGTAAACACACTCACATCTAGAGTATTAGTCACGCCTGTAGCTCTTACACACAGTCCTGTGCTGTAACACACTCACATCTGGAGTATTAGTCACACCTGTAGCTCTTACACACAGTCCTGTACTGTAACACAGTCACAGCTGGAGTATTAGCCACAGTCACACCTGTAGCTCTTACACACAGTCCTGTGCTGTAACACACTCACATCTGGAGTATGTCACACCTGTAGCTCTTACATACAGTCCTGTACTGTAACACAATCACATCTGGAGTATTAGTCACAGTCACACCTGTAACTCTTACACACAGTCCTGTACTGTAACACACTCACATCTGGAGTATTAGTCACAGTCACACCTGTAGCTCCTACACACAGTCCGGTGCTGTAACACACTCACATCTAGCGTATTAGTCACAGTCACGCCTGTAGCTCTTACACACAGTCCTGTGCTGTAACACACTCACATCTGGTGTATTAGTCACACCTGTAGCTCTTACACACAGTCCTGTACTGTAACACACTCACATCTGGAGTATTAGTCACAGTCACACCTGTAGCTCCTACACACAGTCCTGTGCTGTAACACACTCACATCTAGAGTATTAGTCACAGTCACGCCTGCAGCTCTTACACACAGTCCTGTGCTGTAACACACTCACATCTGGAGTATTAGTCACACCTGTAGCCCTTACACACAGTCCTGTACTGTAACACACTTACCTCTGGAGTATTAGTCAGAGTCACACCTGTAGCTCCTACACACAGTCCTGTACTGCAACACACTCACATCTGGAGTATTAGTCACATTCACACCTGTAGCTATTACACACAGTCCTGTAGTGTAACACACTCACATCTGGAGTATTAGTCACACCTGTAGCTCTTACACACAGTCCTGTACTGTAACACACTTACCTCTGGAGTATTAGTCAGAGTCACACCTGTAGCTCCTACACACAGTCCTGTACTGCAACACACTCACATCTGGAGTATTAGTCACATTCACACCTGTAGCTATTACACACAGTCCTGTAGTGAAACACACTCACATCTGGAGCATTAGTCACAGTCACACCTGTAGCTGTTACACACAGTCCGGTAGTGAAACACAGTCACATCTGGAGTATTAGTCACAGTCACACCTGTAGCTCTTACACACAGTCCTGTACTGTAACACACTCACATCTGGAGTATTAGTCACAGTCACACCTGTAGCTCTTACACATAGTCCTGTACTGTAACACTCACATCTGGAGTATTAGTCACACCTGTAGCCCTTACACACAGTCCTGTACTGTAACACACTCACATCTGGAGCAATAGTCACAGTCACACCTGTAGCTCCTACACACAGTCCTGTGCTGTAAAACACTCACATCTGGAGTATTAGTCACACCTGTAGCTCTTACACACAGTCCTGTACTGTAACACACTCACATCTGGAGTATTAGTCACAGTCACACCTGTAGCTCCTACACACAGTCCTGTGCTATAACACACTCACATCTGGAGTATTAGTCACACCTGTAGCTCCTACACACAGTCCTGTGCTGTAACACATTCACATCTGGAGTATTAGTCACACCTGTAGCCCTTACACACAGTCCTGTACTGTAACACATTCACACCTGGAGTATTAGTCACACCTGTAGCCCTTACACACAGTCCTGTACTGTAACAAACTCACATCTGGAGCATTAGTCACACCTGTAGCCCTTACACACAGTCCTGTACTGTAACAAACTCACATCTGGAGTATTAGTCACAGTCACACCTGTAGCTCTTACACACAGTCCTGTACAGTAACACACTCACATCTGGAGTATTAGTCACGCCTGTAGCTCTTACACACAGTCCTGTGCTGTAACACACTCACATCTGGAGTATTAGTCACACCTGTAGCCCTTACACACAGTCCTGTGCTGTAACACACTCACATCTGGAGTATTAGTCACACCTGTAGCTCTTACACACAGTCCTTTACTGTAACACAGTCACAGCTGGAGTATTAGCCACAGTCACACCTGTATCTCTTACACACAGTCCTGTGCTGTAACACACTCACATCTGGAGTATTAGTCACACCTGTAGCTCTTACTTACAGTCCTGTACTGTAAGACATTCACATCTTGAGTATTGGTCACAGTCACACCTGTAGCTCTTACACATAGTCCCGTACTGTAGCACACTCACATCTGGAGCATTAGTCACAGTCACACCTGTAGCTCTTACACACAGTCCTGTACTGTAACACACTCACATCTGGAGTATTAGTCACAGTCACACCTGTAGCTCTTACACACAGTCCTGTACTGTAACACACTCACATCTGGAGTACTAGTAACACCTGTAGCCCTTACACACAGTCCTGTACTGTAACACACTCACATCTGGAGTATTAGTCACAGTCACACCTGTAGCTCTTACACATAGTCCCGTACTGTAACACACTCACATCTGGAGTATTAGTCACAGTCACACCTGTAGCTCTTACACACAGTCCTGTGCTGTAAGACACTCACATCTGGAGTATTAGTCACAGTCACACCTGTAGCTCTTACACAGTCGTGTGCTGTAACACACTCACATGTGGAGTATTAGTCACAGTCACACCTGTAGCTCTTACACACAGTCCTGTACTGTAACACACTCACATCTGGAGCATTAGTCACAGTCACACCTGTAGCCCTTACTCACAGTCCTGTACTGTAACACACTCACATTTGGAGTATTAGTCACAGTCATGCATGCAGCTCTTACACACAGTCCTGTGCTGTAACACATTCACATCTGGAGTATTAGTCACACCTGTAGCCCTTACACACAGTCCTGTGCTGTAAACACACTCACATCTGGAGTATTAGTCACAGTCACACCTGTAGCCCTTACACACAGTCCTGTGCTGTAACACACTCACATATGGAGTATTTGTCACAGTCACACCTGTAGCTCTTACACACAGTCCTGTGCTGTAACACACTCAAAACTGGAGTATTAGTCACACCTGTAGCTCTTACACACAGTCCTGTGCTGTAAACACACTCACATCTGGAGTATTATTCACAGTCACACCTGTAGCTCTTAAACACAGTCCTGTGCTGTAACACACTAACATCAGGAGTATTAGTCACACCTGTAGCTCTTACACACAGTCCTGTGCTGTAACACACTCACACCTGGAGTATTAGTCACGCCTGTAGCTCTTACAGACAGTCCTGTGCTGTAACACACTCACATCTGGAGTATTATTCACAGTCACACCTGTAGCCCTTACACACAGTCCTGTGCTGTAACACTCACATCTGGAGTAGTAGTCACAGTCACACCTGTAGCTCTTACACACAGTCCTGTGCTGTAACACACTCACATGTGGAGTATTAGTCAGTCACACCTGTAGCTCCTACACACAGTCCTGTACTGTAACACACTTACCTCTGGAGTATTAGTCAGAGTCACACCTGTAGCTCCTACACACAGTCCTGTACTGCAACACACTCACATCTGGAGTATTAGTCACATTCACACCTGTAGCTATTACACACAGTCCTGTAGTGTAACACACTCACATCTGGAGTATTAGTCACATTCACACCTGTAGCTCTTACACACAGTCCTGTAGTGAAACACACTCACATCTGGAGCATTAGTCACAGTCACACCTGTAGCTCTTACACACAGTCCTGTACTGTAACACACTCACATCTGGAGTATTAGTCACACCTGTAGCTCTTACACATAGTCCTGTACTGTAACACTCACATCTGGAGTATTAGTCACACCTGTAGCCCTTACACACAGTCCTGTACTGTAACACACTCATCTGGAGCAATAGTCACAGTCACACCTGTAGCTCCTACACACAGTCCTGTGCTGTAAAACACTCACATCTGGAGTATTAGTCACACCTGTAGCTCTTACACACAGTCCTGTACTGTAACACACTCACATCTGGAGTATTAGTCAAAGTCACACCTGTAGCTCCTACACACAGTCCTGTGCTGTAACACACTCACATCTGGAGTATTAGTCACAGTCACACCTGTAGCTCCTACACACAGTCCTGTGCTGTAACACACTCACATCTAGAGTATTAGTCACAGTCACGCCTGCAGCTCTTACACACAGTCCTGTGCTGTAACACATTCACATCTGGAGTATTAGTCACACCTGTAGCCCTTACACACAGTCCTGTACTGTAACACATTCACACCTGGAGTATTAGTCACACCTGTAGCCCTTACACACAGTCCTGTACTGTAACACACTCACATCTGGAGCATTAGTCACACCTGTAGCCCTTACACACAGTCCTGTACTATAACAAACTCACATCTGGAGTATTAGTCACAGTCACACCTGTAGCTCTTACACACAGTCCTGTACAGTAACACACTCACATCTGGAGTATTAGTCACACCTGTAGCTCTAACACACAGTCCTGTGCTGTAAACACACTCACATCTAGAGTATTAGTCACGCCTGTAGCTCTTACACACAGTCCTGTGCTGTAACACACTCACATCTGGAGTATTAGTCACACCTGTAGCCCTTACACACAGTCCTGTGCTGTAACACACTCACATCTGGAGTATTAGTCACACCTGTAGCCCTTACACACAGTCCTGTACTGTAACACACTCACATCTGGAGTATTAGTCACAGTGACACCTGTAGCTCTTACACATAGTCCCGTACTGTAACACACTCACATCTGTAGTATTAGTCACAGTCACACCTGTAGCTCTTACACACAGTCCCGTACTGTAACACACTCACATCTGGAGTATTAGTCACAGTCACACCTGTAGCTCTTACACACAGTCCTGTGCTGTAAGACACTCACATCTGGAGTATTAGTCACACCTGTAGCCCTTACACACAGTCCTGTGCTGTAAAACACTCACATCTGGAGTATTAGTCACACCTGTAGCTCTTACACACAGTCCTGTGCTGTAACACACTCACATCTGGAGTATTAGTCACACCTGTAGCCCTTACACACAGTCCTGTGCTGTAACACACTCACATCTGGAGTATTAGTCACACTTGTAGCTCTTACACACAGTCCTGTACTGTAACACAGTCACATCTGGAGTATTAGCCACAGTCACACCTGTATCTCTTACACACAGTCCTGTGCTGTAACACACTCACATCTGGAGTATTAGTCACACCTGTAGCTCTTACTTACAGTCCTGTACTGTAAGACACTCACATCTTGAGTATTGGTCACAGTCACACCTGTAGCTCTTACACAGTCCCGTACTGTAGCACACTCACATCTGGAGTATTAGTCACAGTCACACCTGTAGCTCTTACACACAGTCCTGTACTGTAACACACTCACATCTGGAGTATTAGTCACAGTCACACCTGTAGCTCTTACACACAGTCCTGTACTGTAACACACTCACATCTGGAGTACTAGTAACACCTGTAGCCCTTACACACAGTCCTGTACTGTAACACACTCACATCTGGAGTATTAGTCACAGTCACACCTGTAGCTCTTACACATAGTCCCGTACTGTAACACACTCACATCTGGAGTATTAGTCACAGTCACACCTGTAGCTCTTACACACAGTCCTGTGCTGTAAGACACTCACATCTGGAGTATTAGTCACACCTGTATCCCTTACACACAGTCCTGTGCTGTAACACACTCACATCTGGAGTATTAGTCACACCTGTAGCTCTTACACAGTCCTGTGCTGTAACACACTCACATCTGGAGTATTAGTCACACCTGTAGCCCTTACACACAGTCCTGTGCTGTAACACACTCACATCTGGAGTATTAGTCACACCTGTAGCTCTTACACAGTCCTGTGCTGTAACACACTCACATCTGGAGTATTAGTCACACCTGTAGCCCTTACACACAGTCCTGTGCTGTAACACACTCACATCTGGAGTATTAGTCACACCTGTATCTCTTACACACAGTCCTGTGCTGTAACACACTCACATCTGGAGTATTAGTCACACCTGTAGCTCTTACTTACAGTCCTGTACTGTAAGACACTCACATCTTGAGTATTGGTCACAGTCACACCTGTAGCTCTTACACATAGTCCCGTACTGTAGCACACTCACATCTGGAGCATTAGTCACAGTCACACCTGTAGCTCTTACACACAGTCCTGTACTGTAACACACTCACATCTGGAGTATTAGTCACAGTCACACCTGTAGCTCTTACACACAGTCCTGTACTGTAACACACTCACATCTGGAGTACTAGTAACACCTGTAGCCCTTACACACAGTCCTGTACTGTAACACACTCACATCTGGAGTATTAGTCACAGTCACACCTGTAGCTCTTACACATAGTCCCGTACTGTAACACACTCACATCTGGAGTATTAGTCACAGTCACACCTGTAGCTCTTACACACAGTCCCGTACTGTAACACACTCACATCTGGAGTATTAGTCACAGTCACACCTGTAGCTCTTACACACAGTCCTGTACTGTAACACGCTCACATCTGGAGTATTAGTCACAGTCACACCTGTAGCTCTTACACACAGTCCTGTGCTGTAAGACACTCACATCTGGAGTATTAGTCACAGTCACACCTGTAGCTCTTACACAGTCGTGTGCTGTAACACACTCACATGTGGAGTATTAGTCACAGTCACACCTGTAGCTCTTACACAGTCGTGTGCTGTAACACACTCACATGTGGAGTATTAGTCACAGTCACACCTGTAGCTCTTACACACAGTCCTGTACTGTAACACACTCACATCTGGAGCATTAGTCACAGTCACACCTGTAGCCCTTACTCACAGTCCTGTACTGTAACACACTCACATCTGGAGTATTAGTCACAGTCACACCTGTAGCTCCTACACACAGTCCTGTGCTGTAACACACTCACATCTAGAGTATTAGTCACAGTCATGCATGCAGCTCTTACACACAGTCCTGTGCTGTAACACATTCACATCTGGAGTATTAGTCACACCTGTAGCCCTTACACACAGTCCTGTGCTGTAACACACTCACATCTGGAGTATTAGTCACACATGTAGCTCTTACACACAGTCCTGTACAGTAACACACTCACATCTGGAGTATTAGTCACACCTGTAGCTCTTACACACAGTCCTGTACAGTAACACACTCACATCTGGAGTATTAGTCACAGTCACACCTGTAGCCCTTACACACAGTCCTGTGCTGTAACACACTCACATATGGAGTATTTGTCACAGTCACACCTGTAGCTCTTACACACAGTCCTGTGCTGTAACACACTCAAAACTGGAGTATTAGTCACACCTGTAGCTCTTACACACAGTCCTGTGCTGTAAACACACTCACATCTGGAGTATTATTCACAGTCACACCTGTAGCCCTTACACACAGTCCTGTGCTGTAACACACTAACCTCAGGAGTATTAGTCACACCTGTAGCTCTTACACACAGTCCTGTGCTGTAACACACTCACACCTGGAGTATTAGTCACGCCTGTAGCTCTTACAGACAGTCCTGTGCTGTAACACACTCACATCTGGAGTAGTAGTCACAGTCACGCCTGTAGCTCTTACACACAGTCCTGTGCTGTAACACACTCACATGTGGAGTATTAGTCAGTCACACCTGTAGCTCTTACACACAGTCCTGTGCTGTAACACACTCACATCTGGAGTATTAGTCACACCTGTAGCTCTTATACACAGTCCTGTACTGTAACACACTCACATCTGGAGTATTAGTCACAGTCACACCTGTAGCCCTTACACACAGTCCTGTACTGTAACACACTCACATCTGGAGTATTAGTCACACCTGTAGCCCTTACAGTTCTGTACTGTAACACTCACATCTGGAGCATTAGTCACAGTCACACCTGTAACTCTTACACACAGTCCTCTGCTGTAACACACTCACATCTGGAGTATTAGTCACACCTGTAACTCTTACACACAGTCCTGTACAGTAACACACTCACACCTGTAGCTCTTACACACAGTCCTGTACAGTAAGACACTCACATCTGGAGTATTAGTCACAGTCACACCTGTAGCACTTACACACAGTCCTGTGCTGTAAACACACTCACATCTGGAGTATTATTCACAGTCACACCTGTAGCCCTTACACACAGTCCTGTGCTGTAACACACTCACATCTGGAGTATTAGTCACACCTGTAGCTCTTACACACAGTCCTGTGCTGTAACACACTCACATCTGGAGTATTAGTCACGCCTGTAGCTCTTACAGACAGTCCTGTGCTGTAACACACTCACATCTGGAGTATTATTCACAGTCACACCTGTAGCCCTTACACACCGTCCTGTGCTGTAACACACTCACATCTGGAGTATTAGTCACAGTCACACCTGTAGCTCTTACACAGTCCCGTACTGTAACACACTCACATCTAGAGTATTAGTCACAGTCACGCCTGCAGCTCTTACATACAGTCCTGTGCTGTAACACACTCACATCTAGAGTATTAGTCACAGTCACGCCTGCAGCTCTTACACACAGTCCTGTGCTGTAACACACTCACATCTGGAGTATTAGTCACACCTGTAGCTCTTACACACAGTCCTGTACTGTAACACACTCACATCTGGAGTATTAGTCACAGTCACACCTGTAGCTCCTACACACAGTCCTGTGCTGTAACACACTCACATCTAGAGTATTAGTCATAGTCACGCCTGCAGCTCTTACACACAGTCCTGTGCTGTAACACATTCACATCTGGAGTATTAGTCACACCTGTAGCCCTTACACACAGTCCTGTACTGTAACACACTCACATCTGGAGTATTAGTCACACCTGTAGCCCTTACACACAGTCCTGTACTGTAACACACTCACATCTGGAGCATTAGTCACCGTCACACCTGTAACTCTTACACACAGTCCTCTGCTGTAACACACTCACATCTGGAGCATTAGTCACACCTGTAGCCCTTACACAAAGTCCTGTACTGTAACACACTCACATCTGGAGTATTAGTCACAGTCACACGTGTAGCTCTTACACACAGTCCTGTACAGTAACACATTCACATCTGGAGTATTAGTCACACCTGTAGCTCTTACACACATTCTTGTACTGTAACACACTTACATCTGGAGTATTAGTCACACCTGTAGCTCTTACACACAGTCCTGTACTGTAACACAGTCACAGCTGGAGTATTAGCCACAGTCACACCTGTAGCTCTTACACACAGTCCTGTGCTGTAACACACTCACATCTGGAGTATGTCACACCTGTAGCTCTTACATACAGTCCTGTACTGTAACACAATCACATCTGGAGTATTAGTCACAGTCACACCTGTAACTCTTACACACAGTCCTGTACTGTAACACACTCACATCTGGAGTATTAGTCACAGTCACACCTGTAGCTCCTACACACAGTCCGGTGCTGTAACACACTCACATCTAGCGTATTAGTCACAGTCACGCCTGTAGCTCTTACACACAGTCCTGTGCTGTAACACACTCACATCTGGTGTATTATTCACACCTGTAGCTCTTACACACAGTCCTGTACTGTAACACACTCACATCTGGAGTATTAGCCACAGTCACACCTGTAGCTCCTACACACAGTCCTGTGCTGTAACACACTCACATCTAGAGTATTAGTCACAGTCACGCCTGCAGCTCTTACACACAGTCCTGTGCTGTAACACATTCACATCTGGAGTATTAGTCACACCTGTAGCCCTTACACACAGTCCTGTGCTGTAACACACTCACATCTGGAGTATTAGTCACACCTGTAGCCCTTACACACAGTCCTGTACTGTAACACACTTACCTCTGGAGTATTAGTCAGAGTCACACCTGTAGCTCCTACACACAGTCCTGTACTGCAACACACTCACATCTGGAGTATTAGTCACATTCACACCTGTAGCTATTACACACAGTCCTGTAGTGTAACACACTCACATCTGGAGTATTAGTCACACCTGTAGCTCTTACACACAGTCCTGTACTGTAACACACTTACCTCTGGAGTATTAGTCAGAGTCACACCTGTAGCTCCTACACACAGTCCTGTACTGCAACACACTCACATCTGGAGTATTAGTCACATTCACACCTGTAGCTCTTACACACAGTCCTGTAGTGAAACACACTCACATCTGGAGTATTAGTCACAGTCACACCTGTAGCTCTTACACACAGTCCTGTACTGTAACACACTCACATCTGGAGTATTAGTCACAGTCACACCTGTAGCTCTTACACATAGTCCTGTACTGTAACACTCACATCTGGAGTATTAGTCACACCTGTAGCCCTTACACACAGTCCTGTACTGTAACACACTCACATCTAGAGTATTAGTCGCAGTCTCACCTGTAGCTCTTACACACAGTCCTGTACTGTAACACTCACATCTGGAGTATTAGTCACACCTGTAGCCCTTACACACAGTCCTGTGCTGTAACACACTCACATCTGGAGCAATAGTCACAGTCACACCTGTAGCTCCTACACACAGTCCTGTGCTGTAAACACACTCACATCTAGAGTATTAGTCACGCCTGTAGCTCTTACACACAGTCCTGTGCTGTAAAACACTCACATCTGGAGTATTAGTCACACCTGTAGCCCTTACACACAGTCCTGTGCTGTAACACACTCACATCTGGAGTATTAGTCACACCTGTAGCTCTTACACACAGTCCTGTACTGCAACACACTCACATCTGGAGTATTAGTCACAGTCACACCTGTAGCTCCTACACACAGTCCTGTGCTGTAACACACTCACATCTGGAGTATTAGTCACAGTCACACCTGTAGCTCCTACACACAGTCCTGTGCTGTAACACACTCACATCTAGAGTATTAGTCACAGTCACGCCTGCAGCTCTTACACACAGTCCTGTGCTGTAACACATTCACATCTGGAGTATTAGTCACACCTGTAGCCCTTACACACAGTCCTGTACTGTAACACATTCACACCTGGAGTATTAGTCACACCTGTAGCCCTTACACACAGTCCTGTACTGTAACACACTCACATCTGGAGCATTAGTCACACCTGTAGCCCTTACACACAGTCCTGTACTGTAACAAACTCACATCTGGAGTATTAGTCACAGTCACACCTGTAGCTCTTACACACAGTCCTGTACAGTAACACACTCACATCTGGAGTATTAGTCACAACTGTAGCTCTAACACACAGTCCTGTGCTGTAAACACACTCACATCTAGAGTATTAGTCACGCATGTAGCTCTTACACACAGTCCTGTGCTGTAACACACTCACATCTGGAGTATTAGTCACACCTGTAGCCCTTACACACAGTCCTGTGCTGTAACACACTCACATCTGGAGTATTAGTCACACCTGTAGCTCTTACACACAGTCCTGTACTGTAACACAGTCACAGCTGGAGTATTAGCCACAGTCACACCTGTATCTCTTACACACAGTCCTGTGCTGTAACACACTCACATCTGGAGTATTAGTCACACTTGTAGCTCTTACTTACAGTCCTGTACTGTAAGACACTCACATCTTGAGTATTGGTCACAGTCACACCTGTAGCTCTTACACATAGTCCCGTACTGTAACACACTCACATCTGGAGCATTAGTCACAGTCACACCTGTAGCTCTTACACACAGTCCTGTACTGTAACACACTCACATCTGGAGTATTAGTCACAGTCACACCTGTAGCTCTTACACACAGTCCTGTACTGTAACACACTCACATCTGGAGTACTAGTAACACCTGTAGCCCTTACACACAGTCCTGTACTGTAACACACTCACATCTGGAGTATTAGTCACAGTCACACCTGTAGCTCTTACACATAGTCCCGTACTGTAACACACTCACATCTGGAGTATTAGTCACAGTCACACCTGTAGCTCTTACACACAGTCCCGTACTGTAACACACTCACATCTGGAGTATTAGTCACAGTCACACCTGTAGCTCTTACACACAGTCCTGTGCTGTAAGACACTCACATCTGGAGTATTAGTCACAGTCACACCTGTAGCTCTTACACAGTCGTGTGCTGTAACACACTCACATGTGGAGTATTAGTCACAGTCACACCTGTAGCTCTTACACAGTCGTGTGCTGTAACAGACTCACATGTGGAGTATTAGTCACAGTCACACCTGTAGCTCTTACACACAGTCCTGTACTGTAACACACTCACATCTGGAGCATTAGTCACAGTCACACCTGTAGCCCTTACTCACAGTCCTGTACTGTAACACACTCACATCTGGAGTATTAGTCACAGTCACACCTGTAGCTCTTACACACAGTCCTGTGCTGTAACACACTCACATATGGAGTATTAGTCACAGTCACACCTGTAGCTCTTACACACAGTCCTGTACTGTAACACACTCACATCTGGAGCATTAGTCACAGTCACACCTGTAGCCCTTACTCACAGTCCTGTACTGTAACACACTCACATCTGGAGTATTAGTCACAGTCACACCTGTAGCTCCTACACACAGTCCTGTGCTGTAACACACTCACAGCTAGAGTATTAGTCACAGTCATGCATGCAGCTCTTACACACAGTCCTGTGCTGTAACACATTCACATCTGGAGTATTAGTCACACCTGTAGCCCTTACACACAGTCCTGTGCTGTAACACACTCACATCTGGAGTATTAGTCACACATGTAGCTCTTACACACAGTCCTGTACAGTAACACACTCACATCTGGAGTATTAGTCACACCTGTAGCTCTTACACACAGTCCTGTACAGTAACACACTCACATCTGGAGTATTAGTCACAGTCACACCTGTAGCCCTTACACACAGTCCTGTGCTGTAACACACTCACATATGGAGTATTTGTCACACCTGTAGCTCTTACACACAGTCCTGTGCTGTAAACACACTCACATCTGGAGTATTATTCACAGTCACACCTGTAGCCCTTACACACAGTCCTGTGCTGTAACACACTAACATCAGGAGTATTAGTCACACCTGTAGCCCTTACAGTTCTGTACTGTAACACTCACATCTGGAGCATTAGTCACAGTCACACCTGTAACTCTTACACACAGTCCTCTGCTGTAACACACTCACATCTGGAGTATTAGTCACACCTGTAACTCTTACACACAGTCCTGTACAGTAACACACTCACACCTGTAGCTCTTACACACAGTCCTGTACAGTAACACACTCACATCTGCAGTATTAGTCACAGTCACACCTGTAGCACTTACACACAGTCCTGTGCTGTAAACACACTCACATCTGGAGTATTATTCACAGTCACACCTGTAGCCCTTACACACAGTCCTGTGCTGTAACACACTCACATCTGGAGTATTAGTCACACCTGTAGCTCTTACACACAGTCCTGTGCTGTAACACACTCACATCTGGAGTATTAGTCACGCCTGTAGCTCTTACAGACAGTCCTGTGCTGTAACACACTCACATCTGGAGTATTATTCACAGTCACACCTGTAGCCCTTACACACCGTCCTGTGCTGTAACACACTCACATCTGGAGTATTATTCACAGTCACACCTGTAGCTCTTACACACAGTCCTGTGCTGTAACACACTCACATCTGGAGTATTAGTCACAGTCACACCTGTAGCTCTTACACACAGTCCTGTGCTGTAACACACTCACATCTGGAGTATTAGTCACAGTCACACCTGTAGCTCTTACACAGTCCTGTGCTGTAACACACTCACATCTGGAGTATTAGTCACATTCACACCTGTAGCTCTTACACAGTCCTGTACTGTAACACACTCACATCTGGAGTATTAGTCACGCCTGTAGCTCTTACAGACAGTCCTGTGCTGTAACACACTCACATCTGGAGTATTATTCACAGTCACACCTGTAGCCCTTACACACAGTCCTGTGCTGTAACACACTCACATCTGGAGTATTAGTCACACCTGTAGCTCTTATACACAGTCCTGTACTGTAACACACTCACATCTGGAGTATTAGTCACAGTCACACCTGTAGCCCTTACACACAGTCCTGTACTGTAACACACTCACATCTGGAGCATTAGTCACAGTCACACCTGTAACTCTTACACACAGTCCTCTGCTGTAACACACTCACATCTGGAGTATTAGTCACACCTGTAACTCTTACACACAGTCCTGTACAGTAACACACTCACACCTGTAGCTCTTACACACAGTCCTGTACAGTAACACACTCACATCTGTAGTATTAGTCACAGTCACACCTGTAGCACTTACACACAGTCCTGTGCTGTAAACACACTCACATCTGGAGTATTATTCACAATCACACCTGTAGCCCTTACACACAGTCCTGTGCTGTAACACACTCACATCTGGAGTATTAGTCACACCTGTAGCTCTTACACACAGTCCTGTGCTGTAACACACTCACATCTGGAGTATTAGTCACGCCTGTAGCTCTTACAGACAGTCCTGTGCTGTAACACACTCACATCTGGAGTATTATTCACAGTCACACCTGTAGCCCTTACACACCGTCCTGTGCTGTAACACACTCACATCTGGAGTATTATTCACAGTCACACCTGTAGCTCTTACACATAGTCCCGTACTGTAACACACTCACATCTGGAGCATTAGTCACAGTCACACCTGTAGCTCTTACACACAGTCCTGTGCTGTAACACACTCACATCTGGAGTATTAGTCACAGTCACACCTGTAGCTCTTACACACAGTCCTGTGCTGTAACACACTCACATCTGGAGTATTAGTCACAGTCACACCTGTAGCTCTTACACAGTCCTGTGCTGTAACACACTCACATCTGGAGTATTAGTCACATTCACACCTGTAGCTCTTACACACAGTCCTGTACTGTAACACACTCACATCTGGAGCATTAGTCACAGTCACACCTGTAGCTCTTACACACAGTCCTGTACTGTAACACACTCACATCTGGAGCATTAGTCACAGTCACACCTGTAGCCCTTACACACAGTCCCGTACTGTAACACACTCACATCTGGAGTATTAGTCACAGTCACACCTGTAGCTCTTACACACAGTCCTGTACTGTAACATACTCACATCTGGAGCATTAGTCACAGTCACACCTGTAGCCCTTACACACAGTCCCGTACTGTAACACACTAACATCTGGAGTATTAGTCACAGTCACACCTGTAGCCCTTACACACAGTCCCGTACTGTAACACACTCACATCTGGAGTATTAGTCACAGTCACACCTGTAGCTCTTGCACACAGTCCTTTGCTGTAACACACTCACATGTGGAGTATTAGTCACAGTCACACCTGTAGCTCTTACACACAGTCCTGTACTGTAACACACTCACATCTGTAGCATTAGTCACAGTCACACCTGTAGCCCTTACACACAGTCCTGTCACACACTCACATCTGGAGCATTAGTCACAGTCACACCTGTAGCTCTTACACATGGTCCTGTAGTGTAACACACTCACATGTGGAGTATTAGTCACAGTCACACCTGTAGCTCTTACACACAGTCCTGTACTGTAACACTCACATCTGGAGCATTAGTCACAGTCACACCTGTAGCTCTTACACACAGTCCTGTCACACACTCACATCTGGAGCATTAGTCACAGTCACACCTGTAGCTCTTACACATGGTCCTGTAGTGTAACACACTCACATGTGGAGTATTAGTCACAGTCACACCTGTAGCTCTTACACACAGTCCTGTACTGTAACACACTCACATCTGGAGTATTAGTCACAGTCACACCTGTAGCTCTTACACACAGTCCTGTCACACACTCACATCTGGAGCATTAGTCACAGTCACACCTGTAGCTCTTACACACAGTGGTGTCACACACTCACATCTGGAGTATTAGTCACAGTCACACCTGTAGCTCTTACACACAGTCCTGTGCTGTAACACACTCACATCTGGAGCATTAGTCACAGTCACACCTGTAGCCCTTACACACAGTCCTGTACTGTAACACACTCACATCTGGAGCATTAGTCACAGTCACACCTGTAGCTCTTACACACAGTCCTGTACTGTAACACACTCACATCTGGAGTATTAGTCACAGTCACACCTGTAGCTCTTACACACAGTCCTGTACTGTAACACACTCACATCTGGAGCATTAGTCACAGTCACACCTGTAGCTCTTACACACAGTCCTGTACTGTAACACACTCACATCTGGAGCATTAGTCACAGTCACACCTGTAGCTCTTACACACAGTCCTGTGCTGTAACACACTCACATCTGGAGCATTAGTCACAGTCACACCTGTAGCTCTTACACACAGTCCTGTAGTGTAACTCACTCACATCTGGAGCATTAGTCACAGTCACACCTGTAGCTCTTACACACAGTCCTGTACTGTAACACACTCACATCTGGAGCATTAGTCACAGTCACACCTGTAGCTCTTACACACAGTCCTGTGCTGTAACACACTCACATCTGGAGCATTAGTCACAGTCACACCTGTAGCTCTTACACACAGTCCTGTAGTGTAACTCACTCACATCTGGACTGTTACAGTCACATCCACAATTTGATGGTCGCAGGCGTCATGCCGCTGGTATGGTCTTAGTTATGGAGGTCATATGAAGAGGCACATCTGGACCGCTACAGTAACATCCACACGTGAGTCCATCCGGCAGAATGTTGGAGAAATCTTCCCTCTTACAGCCAGAGTCGGTGTTACGGTGTAGGTAGAGGTACAGTCTGACGTCTCCCCTTCAACATGAAGCCAACAAGTCTGCTCCAACAAATCACAAGAAGAGCACCGGGCAACTCCTGGATTGCTGCCCAATATTTGCTGCTGTTTACAAACAGACAGGCGTAAAATGTGACGCCTCGGAGGGGTATCCCTGCAGCGCCTATACGTGCCGCTATATACAGCCGGATCCCGACACACAGCTGACAACACAGGAACCCCATCCACAACACCCTGCCATACAGAAACAAGAGAAGCCGGTAGAACGCCTGCCAGCGCCGCGGGGTCAGTGCAGCACCGCCGTCACACGGAATCCCCTTTCCTGGCACAGACCCGAGAGACGGCGCTCATCCTGGAGGAGGATACAAGCTCCATCCTTCTGCCTCTATCATATTGGCAATCTGTGTCCTCATTCGCTCCAGTCTCCCTGTCTCTTCACTTCCCATAGACATCCCAGCCAGAACCTCAGGAAAAAGGTGAAGGGACATACCCATGAGCCCCGCTGCTGCACGGCAATGAGGAGGCAGTCAGGTGTTCTGTCCTCACGCCCCCCCCCCTTGGCGGACCCCACTCCACCCCCCACCCTCTTCCTGATATTGCAGTTTGAGTGGAAGGAGGGGGGCTGGATGGTTGGGGGCCAAAGGGGGAAAGAACGGAGAATTTTCTTTGTCTAAAACAGAACCTCACGTGTTCACGGTGGCGTTTTGTGGTTGGATGAGGAGGAGGGGGGAGCAGGGGAGAGTGAGCGAGGGAGGAGGAGGGCAGCGCAGGCTGGAATCCAGCACCGTCTGCAGAGCGCAGTGTGCCGGGGACACACAGCAGAGCTATCCCCTCACCTATACGGGGGCCCCAACTGTACAGGAGCTCCCTCAGCTATACGGGGGCCCCAACTGTACAGGAGCTCCCTCAGCTATACGGGGCCCCAACTGTACAGGAGCTCCCTCAGCTATACGGGGGCCCCCAACTGTACAGAGGCTCCACTCACCTATACAGGGCCCCAACTGTACAGGAGCTCCCCTCAGCTATACGGGGGCCCCCAACTGTACAGAGGCTCCACTCACCTATACGGGGCCCCAACTGTACAGGAGCTCCCCTCAGCTATACGGGGGCCCCCCAACTGTACAGGAGCTCCCTCAGCTATACGGGGGCCCCAACTGTACAGGAGCTCCCTCAGCTATACGGGGCCCCAACTGTACAGGAGCTCCCTCAGCTATACGGGGGCCCCCAACTGTACAGAGGCTCCACTCAGCTATACGGGGGCCCCCCAACTGTACAGAGGCTCCACTCACCTATACAGGGCCCCAACTGTACAGGAGCTCCCCTCAGCTATACGGGGGCCCCCAACTGTACAGAGGCTCCACTCACCTATACGGGGCCCCAACTGTACAGGAGCTCCCCTCAGCTATACGGGGGCCCCCAACTGTACAGAGGCTCCACTCACCTATACGGGGCCCCAACTGTACAGGAGCTCCCCTCAGCTATACAGGGGGCCCCCAACTGTACAGAGGCTCCAATCACCTATACAGGGCCCCAACTGCACAGGAGCTCCCCTCAGCTATACGGGGGCCCCCCAACTGTACAGAGGCTCCACTCACCTATACGGGGCCCCAACTGTACAGGAGCTCCCCTCAGCTATACGGGGGCCCCCAACTGTACAGAGGCTCCCCTCACCTATACGGGGGCCCCAACTGTACAGGAGCTCCCCTCAGCTATACAGGGGGCCCCCAACTGTACAGAGGCTCCACTCACCTATACGGGTCCCCAAATTGTACAGAGGCTCCCCTCACCTATACGGGGGCCCCAACTGTACAGGAGCTCCCCTCAGCTATACGGGGGCCCCCAACTGTACAGAGGCTCAACTGTACAGGAGCTCCCCTCAGCTATACGGGGCCCCCAACTATACAGAGGCTCAACTGTACAGGAGCTCCCCTCAGCTATACGGGGGCCCCCAACTGTACAGAGGCTCCACTCAACTATACGGGGGCCCAAAGTGTACAGGAACTCCCCTCAGCTATACAGGGCCCCCAACTATACAGAGGCTCAACTGTACAGGAGCTCCCCTCAGCTATACGGGGACCCCAACTGTACAGAGGCTCAACTGTACAGGAGCTCCCCCCAGCTATACGGGGCCCCCAACTATACAGAGTACAGAGGCTCAACTGTACAGGAGCTCCCCTCAGCTATACGGGGGGCCCCCATTTGTACAGAGGCTCCACTCACCTATACAGGGGCCCCCAACTGTACAGGAGCTCCCCTCAGCTGTGCGGGACCCCCAACTATACAGAGGCTCAACTGTACAGGAGCTCCCCTCAGCTATACGGGGCCCCCAACTATACAGAGGCCCAACTGTACAGAGGCTCCACTCACCTATACGGGGGCCCCAACTGTACAGGAGCTCCCCTCAGCTATACGGGGGCACCCAACTGTACAGAGGCTCAACTCACCTATACGAGGGCCCCAACTGTACAGAAGCTCCCCTCAGCTATACGGGGGCCCCAACTGTACAGGAGCTCCCCTCAGCTATACGGCGGCCCCCAAATGTACAGAGGCTCAACTCACCTATACGGGGGCCCCAACTGTACAGGAGCTCCCCTCAGCTATACGGGGGCCCCAACTGTACAGAGGCTCCACTCACCTATACTGGGCCCTCAACTCTACAGGGGCTCCACTCACGTATACGGGGCCCCAAACTGTAAGGGGCTCCCCTCACCTATACGGGGAACCAAACTGTAAGGGGCTCCCCTCACCTATACGGGGTCCTCCCAATTGTACAGGGGCTCCCCTCATCTATACAGGCCCCCCAATTACACAGGGTTCCCCTGACCTACAAAGGGGACCCCCATTATACAGAGGCACTCCTTGCCTACATATGGCCCCCCCACTATACAGAGCTGTGCTCCTCACTAATTTCCCCCTATAAGGTGCAGAACTCACCCCTTTAGTCTGCGACACCCCAAATTTTACTCATTTATAGGACCCTTGCAATCACCTGTACTGTAGCGCCCCAATATCTGTGCAGCGGCCCGGACCTCTCTACCTGAGCACACATTTATCGGTACTGAGCCCGTGTGACCATCACCAAGAACAGCGCAGTGGTCGCTCATGATCAATACCGCGCTAGTCATACCGGAGACCACACGTGTCCAGACCCCCATAATCACTGTCACCTTTTCTGTCCTGCAGGGGCGCAGTGACCTCACATCTGTATGTTTTGTCTACTCCATTAGGTGCTAGAGATGGAACTACAACTCCCAGCATGCCAATCCGCACACTAACAGACCATAATAACCATGCACGCACAGAGTGAGCACAGCGGCCATTGTGGCCCCTCTATGAGGACGCAGCGCCTCCGCTCCTGGGTGATGTGTCACGTTTGCAGTCAGTGCAGGGTTAATGTATGTACTGGGGAGAGATGAGGAGGATGAGGCCCAGGCTCTTCCCCTCCACCAATCACAGGCTGTTACCAGGCAGAATGTGCAATAATCCAGCACAACTGCAGAACAAGGACCAGCAGCGAGAAGAGCGACAGCAGCGCGCATCGGGGGGCAGCCAACCTACAATGTGCAGCGCGGAGCAGTCACCACACAGGCACTGCCAATCTAAGAAGCATGAAGAGGAAGTCTACTATACAGCAGGTGAAGGAAATCACTGCAATTCTCTTCAACATGAAGAGGCAATCTACTAAACAGCCGATGAAACAAGTCTACGCAGCATGGAGAGGCAATCTACCATATACCCAATGAAGAAAGTCTGCGCAGCACTGAGAGGCAATCTATTGTACAGCAAATGAAGCTAGTCTATGCAGCATAAAGAGGCAGTCTACTGCACAGCAGAGGGAGCAAGTACAGCATTAAGAGGCAGTGTACTGTAAAGCAAAAAGCAAGCCTATGCAGCATGGAGACATAATCTACTGTACAGAAAATGAAGCAAGCCTATGCAGCCTTAGAGGCAATATACTGTACAGCAAATAAACCAGGTCTCAACACCATGGAGAAACCGTCAACTGTAAACTGTAAAGCACATATATCAAATCCGAACAACATGTAAAGGCAGTCTACTGTACAGTGGTAGAAACAAGTCTATGCAGCATTTAGAGGGTATACACAGTGAGGCACAAAAAGTTGTCAGTTCATCATGTTCAGCATATAAAAGAAGTCAATGTGCAGCGATTCACACAAAAATCGGTCACATCAGTGTGGAGAGACAGTCTACTGCACAGCAGACGACACAAGTCTGTGCAGCACTGAAGAGCAAGTTACTTCCCAGCAGACAGTGAGTACTAGAGCGCAGGATGCGCGGGCATGGCGGCCTCAGACAGAAAGCCACAGAGAGCAGCCAGGAAGCACCCGGAAGGCAGGTGGCGATACGGACCCCAGCCCCCCCACAACCAAATACTCTGGTGACCACATTTACTGACAACAAGCGGTCAGCGAGAGAGGTCATGAGGCCCGACATGAATGGCGGAGTCTGGACACGTCGCCCCGCCGAGTGATGCTGACCGATTCCTCCTCTACAATAGAGTTTGAAGTGAGAGGATACCATATCTCCTCTCCTGACATGCCACTAACAAGCCCCCGAAAACTCAAGAACGAGCCCCCGACATCCAAGCGACGAGCCCCCGACAGCAGAGTAATGAACTCCCGACATCCCAGTGACGAGCCCCCAGCACCAGAGTAATGAACTCCCGACATCCCAGTGACGAGCCCCCAGCACCAGAGTAATGAACTCCCGACATCCCAGTGACGAGCCCCCGACATCCCAGTGACGAGCTCTCGACAGCAGAGTAATGAGCTCCCAACATCCCAGTGACGAGCCCCCGACACCAGAGTAATGAACTTCCGACATCCCAGAGTAATGAACTCCCGACATCCCAGTGACGAGCCCCCAGCACCAGAGTAATGAACTCCCGACATCCCAGTGACTAGCCCCCAGCACCAGAGTAATGAACTCCCGACATCCCAGTGACGAGGCCCCTACATCCCAGTGACGAGCTCTCGACAGCAGAGTAATGAGCTCCCAGCATCCCAGTGACGAGCCCCCGACACCAGAGTAATGAACTCCCGACATCCCAGTGACGAGCCCCCGACACCAGAGTAATGAACTCCCGACATCCCAGTGACGAGCCCCCGACACCAGAGTAATGAACTCCCGACATCCCAGTGACGAGCCCCTGACACCAGAGTAATGAACTCCCGACATCCCAGTGACGAGCCCCCGACACCAGAGTAATGAACTCCCGACATCCCAGTGACGAGCCCCTGACACCAGAGTAATGAACTCCCGACATCCCAGCGATGAGCCTCCGACATCAGAGTAACTCCTCTCCTGACATCCCACTAACAAGCCCACGACTTCCCAGTAACAAGCCCCCTACAACAGAGTAACGAGTCCTTGCCATCATAGTAACTTCATCTGACTGCAGCTCCGCATCTGACTGCAGCTCCGCATCTGACTGCAGCTCCGCATCTGACTGCAGCTCCGCATCTGACTGCAGCTCCGCATCTGACTGCAGCTCCGCATCTGACTGCAGCTCCGCATCTGACTGCAGCAGCAGACAACATGGAAGTCTGTGCATCGCTCGCAGAACCACATGCAGCAGATGAAGAGCTACAAATTTTGTAACGTAAAACAAGCTGACACGTCTCCGAGAGTCAGTCTACTGTAAAGCAGGGGAATTTGTGTGACTACTTTCGTGGCTGCACAGAAATAGCGATGACCTACAAGAAAAGGAAGGGCTGGACCGGCAGCGAGAAGCTGGCAGCAGAACACAACCGAGCAAGGTTCTTGTCAGCTGTCTTCTGCAAAGTGGGAGTGAACCGCAAACAAGTCTGTGCAGCAATAAGAGGCAGTCGCACATCCAGTTCATGGATAGTTGCCACATGTAAAGAAGTGATGGCTTCTGAGAGCGCAAGATAAGACGGTAGACAGAGAGCTCAAGATAACTCAGTAGAGACAGCGAGACATAAGTCCGTAAAGAGAGCGCGAGATAAGTCCGTAGAGAGAGAGCGCGAGATAAGTCCGTAGAGAGAGAGCGCGAGATAAGTCCGTAGAGAGAGCGCGAGATAAATCCGTAGAGAGAGAGCGCGCGAGATAAATCCGTAGAGAGAGAGCGCGCGAGATAAATCCGTAGAGAGAGAGCGCGCGAGATAAATCCGTAGAGAGCGCGCGAGATAAATCCGTAGAGAGCGCGCGAGATAAATCCGTAGAGAGCGCGCGAGATAAATCCGTAGAGAGCGCGCGAGATAAATCCGTAGAGAGAGAGCGCGAGATAAATCCGTAGAGAGAGAGCGCGCGAGATAAATCCGTAGAGAGAGAGCGCGCGAGATAAATCCGTAGAGAGAGAGCGCGCGAGATAAATCCGTAGAGAGAGAGCGCGCGAGATAAATCCGTAGAGAGAGAGCGCGCAAGATAAATCCGTAGAGAGAGAGCGCGCAAGATAAATCCGTAGAGAGAGAGAGCGCGAGATAAATCCGTAGAGAGAGAGCGCGAGATAAATCCGTAGAGAGAGAGCGCGAGATAAATCCGTAGAGAGAGAGCGCGAGATAAATCCGTAGAGAGAGAGCGCGAGAGGTCCGTAGAGAGAGAGCGCGAGAGGTCCATAGAGAGAGAGCGCGAGAGGTCCATAGAGAGAGAGCGCGAGAGGTCCATAGAGAGAGAGCGCGAGAGGTCCATAGAGAGAAAGCGCGAGAGGTCCGTAGAGAGAGAGCGCGAGAGGTCCGTAGAGAGAGAGAAGTCCGTGGAAAGAGAGAGAGCGCGAGATAAGTCCATACAGAGAGCACGAGATAAGTCCATAGAGAGAGCACGAGATAAGTCCGTAGAGAGAGCACGAGATAAGTCCGTAGAGAGAGCACGAGATAAGTCCGTAGAGAGAGAGAGCGCAAGTCCGCAGAGAGCGCAAGATAAGTCCATAGAGAGAGCGCAAGATAAGTCCATAGAGAGAGCACAAGATAAGTCCATAGAGAGAGCACAAGATAAGTCCATAGAGAGAGCACAAGATAAGTCCATAGAGAGAGCACAAGATAAGTCCATAGAGAGAGCACAAGATAAGTCCATAGAGAGAGCACAAGATAAGTCCATAGAGAGAGCACAAGATAAGTCCATAGAGAGAGCACAAGATAAGTCCATAGAGAGAGCACAAGATAAGTCCATAGAGAGAGAGCACAAGATAAGTCCATAGAGAGAGAGCACAAGATAAGTCCATAGAGAGAGCGCACAAGATAAGTCCATAGAGAGAGCGCACAAGATAAGTCCATAGAGAGAGCGCACAAGATAAGTCCATAGAGAGAGCGCACAAGATAAGTCCATAGAGAGAGCGCACAAGATAAGTCCATAGAGAGAGCGCAAGATAAGTCCATAGAGAGAGCGCAAGATAAGTCCATAGAGAGAGCACAAGATAAGTCCATAGAGAGAGCACAAGATAAGTCCATAGAGAGAGAGTGCAAGATAAATCCGTAAAGAGAGAGCGCGAGAAGTC
Organism: Dendrobates tinctorius; assembly: GCF_039654945.1. NCBI lineage: Eukaryota > Metazoa > Chordata > Amphibia > Anura > Dendrobatidae > Dendrobates > Dendrobates tinctorius. The sequence goes on along the minus strand of NW_027361998.1, from coordinate 15,917,841 downwards.
CATAGCGAGAAAGAGCGAGAAAAAGTCCTTAGAGAGAAAGAGCGAGATAAGTCCATAGAGAGAGGGCAAGATAAGTCTACAGAGAGAGAGACCGTGAGAAAAGTTTGTAGAGCGAAAGCGCCAGGTAAGTTTGGAAAAAGAATGTTTTTTCTATTCTCAGCCATTCTGGTATCCTTTAGTTTCAATGGGGTTCAGGTTCTGGTGAAAGTTCGGGTAATGTTCTAGTACTAGAACCCAAACTTCCACGCATCCGCCCAGACCTAAACAAGACGAAGGTCTCTTCTCGTATCCTTTGTGCTGCTGGGCGGCCTCCACCGATCACAAGTGTCCTTCTAGCATATCCCACACATGATTATCAGGCTGATCCCGCCCCACAAGACCCACCGTATAACGGAAACACCCCCAACACCAGTCGTATACCGGGAACATCCCCAACACCAGTCGTATACCGGAAAAAACCCCAACACCAGCCGAATACCGAGAATATCCCCAAAACCCACGGTATACCGGGAACACCCCCAACACCCACCGTACACCGGGAACACCCCCAACACCCACCGTACATCGGGAACACCCCCAACACCCACCGTACACCGGGAACACCAGCCGTATACAGGGAACACCCCCGAATCCAGCCGTATACCAGAAAAAACACCAACACCAGTCGTATACCGGGAACACCCCCAACACCAGTCATATACCTGGAACACCCCCAAAACCAGCAGTATACCGGGAACACCCTCAGAATCCACCGTATACCGGGAACACCCCCAAAACCCATCGTACACTGGGAACATCCCCAACACAACCCATATACTGGGAACAGGGAACACCGGGAATACCCCCAATACCCACTACACACTGGGAACATCTCCAACACCAGTTGTATACCGGGAACACACCCAAAACCCACCGTATACCAGGAACACCCCCAAAACCCACCGTACACCGGGAACATCCCCAACACCAGTCATATACCGGGAACACCTCCAACACCAGTCATATACCGGGAACACCCCCCAACACCCACCTTACACCGAGAACACCCCCAACACCAGTTGTATATCGGGAACACACCCAACACCAGCCATATACCGGGAACACGTCCAACACCTGCCATATTCCAGAAATACCCCCAACACCAGCTGTATACCAGGAACAGATCCAACACCAGCCTTATACCAGGAACCCTCAACACCCACCGTATATCGGGAAAACCCCCAACACCAGCCTATACCGGGAACACGTCCAACACCTGCCGTATTCTGGAAACACGCCCAACACCAGCCATATACCGGGAACAGATCCAACACCAGCCATATACCGGGAACAGATCCAACACCAGCCTTATACCGGGAACCCCCAACACCCACCGTATACCAGGAACACCCTGAACACCAGCCGTATACCGGGAAACCCCCCAACACCCACCGTATACCGGGAACATCCCCAACACCAGTCGTATACCGGGAACACCCCCAGCACCAGTCGTATACCGGGAACACCTCCAACAACTTTCATATACCGGGAACACCCCCAACATCCACTATACACCAGGAACACCCCCAACACCAGTCGTATATCGGGAACACCCCCAACATCCACCATACACCGGGAACACCCACCGTACACCCCCAACATCCACCATACACCAGGAACACCCCCAACACCAGTCGTATATCGGGAACAACCCCAACACCCACCATACACCGGGGACACCCCCAACACCCACCGTACACCAGGAACACCCCAAACACAAGTCGTATACTGGGAACACCCCCAACACCAGCCACATACCGGGAACACGTCCAACATCTGCCGTATTCCGGAAACACCCACAATACCAGCCATACACCGGGAAAAGATCCAACACCAGCCTTATACCAGGAACCCCCAACACCCACCATATATCGGGAAAACCCTCAACACTAGCCACATACTTGGAACACGTCCAACACCTGCCGTATTCCGGAAACACCCCCAACACCAGCCATATACCAGGAAAAGATCCACCACCAGCCTTATACCGGGAACCCCCAACAGCAGTCGTATACCGCAAACACCAGCCGTATACCGGGAAAACCCCCAACACCAGCCGTATACCGGGAACACCCCCAACACCCACCGTACACCGGGAACACCCCCAACACCAGTCGTATACCGGGAACACCCCCAACACCAGCCATATACTGACAACACGTCCAACACCTCCAACACCTGCCGTACTACGGAAACTCCCCGAAGACAAGCCATATACCGGGAGCAGATCCAACACCAGCCTTATACAACCCCCAACCTCCACGGTATACCGGGAACACCCCCAACAACAGCCATATACCGAGAACACGCCCAACATCAGCCATATACCGGGAGCACATCCAACACCCACCGTACACCATGAACACCCCCAACACCAGCCATACATCGGGAACAGTCCCAACACCTGCCATATACCGGGAACACCCAAGACCTGCCGTATAAAGGGAACACCCCACAAGACCCACCATATACTGGTGTAACAGGCCAGAATATACCCCATCCCAGACTCTGCCCGGGGTTAAAGTGGCCTAGGCCACATTATACCCCTCTCCAGGGCAGAATATACTCGACTGGGGGTGTAAAATAGCCTGGGCCAGACTATGCCCGGGGTAAAAGTGAAAACCACAGAAAGAGGAAAGAATCCTCCAATATTTGAGAAAAAAACAAAACAGGCAGAGATGCTTACCTGTATAGACAGGCCTCAATACAAATGCACTAACAGGGTGCAGCAGACCCAAGTAAAATGGTAACTGCACAGGTGCAATAATACCTAATGAAACAGCTGCCTACAATCAGGGATTGGCTGTGTGGCACACCAGTGCAAAAAAATAATCCGTATGTGGCAGTGTTCACACAGGGAATGCAGAGCTTCTGGTTCACAGCCTCTTAGTAACACCATATAGGGGGGCTGCCCAGTGCTAACTAGAATGCATCCCGTGTGAACAGAGGCCACAGTGAGCAGAACCATTTGGGCCCAACTGCACCCTGAAAAGATAAAAAGTGCACAAAAAACATATCAATATAAGTAAGGTATATTATTAAGGTAAAAGTGGCCTAGGCCAGAGCATACCCTGGGTACATTCCAGTCTAGGCTAATGTACACTCCTCCAAGCCCGAATACTGGGGTGTTTCTCCTGCTCACCCACCCAAATCACATAATAGCTGTACCGTGTACTGGGACCTTTAGGACAGGGACACACGGCGACTTGGTATACGACTTTTCATTCCTGGCCTTAGACTAACAAGTCCTTGCTACGATATAAACGTTTCAAGGCAAACACTGACAACATGAAAACGACGATGCTTATTTTCAAGATATAGTGCATGTTCTGCTGGTGACTGCGGAATGTGTCAACCAAGCCATGGTGACCTGCTTGAAAATGTTCCATCAGGTTGTCAATGATCGAGTTCACAAACTCTCTTCCCTGGTGGCTAATCAGAGTGTCCATACAGCCAAGGCGGCAAGTAACGGCGTACAAAAAGCCTGCCACTGACTTGGCCTTCTTGTCTGGAAGAGCTGCCGCTTCTGCGCACTTCATTTACATGCGCCGCTCATTATGTCCGCGATTAGGGACAGCTGTATGGGGTATATATAGAGGGATGACTTGTGCACAGCCCCCTGAGGAAGCCCACGCGAAACGCGCGTTGGGGCTGCACGTTTCTGACCTTTCACTGGGACCAATTTGGGTGAGATTTCATTGTGTGCTGGGTGATTCTTTTGGCAACTTCTAGGATGTTTATGGGACCATATTCCTGGTGATATAAATTGAGCTGATAATACCCATACTGATTTTTGTGAATGCCCAGCACCATGATAGTGTCATTACAGGTTTATATATAGATTACATTGTTATGTGTGCTTTATAGTCTCTGAAGCCCTGGTCCACATAATTTTGTGAATGTGTCAGATTAATGGTCATGTGTCCTTCACTTTTGAATTTTGAAAAAAATTTTTGGATTGAATATCTATTGTTATGAAATAAAATTTATATTTTTTTATGGGTAATTGTACTCCTTTTTCTTTTGTTTACATGGTTCTATTTGGAGTATACCATTTTAGTGGTGTATTTTATTGATTTAACCCCTCTTTTCTGGATTTTTTATTCATAGTCTGGGACGGGGTATATTCTGTCCTGTACACCCCATACAAGACCCGCCAGATACTGGGAACACCCCACAAGACCTGCTGTACACCGGGAACACCCCACAAGACCCGCCATGTACCGGGAACACCCCCAACACCAGCCATAGATGTAGAACACCCTCAGTACCTGCCAAATATCGGGAAAACCCCCAACACCTGCCGCATACTGGGAACACCCCACAAGACCTGCAGTATACCGGGAACACCCCAAAAGAGCTGCCGCATACTGGGAACACCTCACAAGACCTGCAGTATACCGGGAACACCCCAAAAGAGCTGCCGCATACTGGGAACACCCCACAAGACCTGCAGTATACCGGGAACACCCCAAAAGAGCTGCCGTATACTGGGAACACCCCACAAGACCTGCAGTATACCGGGAACACCCCAAAAGAGCTGCCGTATACTGGGAACCCCCCACAAGACCCGCCGTATACCGAGAACACCCCCAACACCAGCCATAGATGTAGAACACCCTCAGTACCTGCCAAATATCGGGAAAACCCCCAACACCTGCCGCATACTGGGAACACCCCACAAGACCTGCAGTATACCGGGAACACCCCAAAAGAGCTGCCGCATACTGGGAACACCTCACAAGACCTGCAGTATACCAGGAACACCCCAAAAGAGCTGCCGCATACTGGGAACACCCCACAAGACCTGCAGTATACTGGGAACACCCCAAAAGAGCTGCCGTATACTGGGAACACCCCACAAGACCTGCAGTATACCGGGAACACCCCAAAAGAGCTGCCGTATACTGGGAACACCCCACAAGACCCGCCGTATACCGAGAACACCCCCAACACCAGCCATAGATGTAGAACACCATCAGTACCTGCCAAATATCGGGAAAACCCCCAACACCTGCCGCATACTGGGAACACCCCACAAGACCTGCAGTATACCGGGAACACCCCAAAAGAGCTGCCGCATACTGGGAACACCTCACAAGACCTGCAGTATACCGGGAACACCCCAAAAGAGCTGCCGTATACTGGGAACACCCCACAAGACCTGCAGTATACTGGGAACACCCCAAAAGAGCTGCCGTATACTGGGAACACCCCACAAGACCTGCAGTATACCGGGAACACCCCAAAAGAGCTGCCGTATACTGGGAACACCTCACTAGACCCGCCGTATACCGAGAACACCCCCAACACCAGCCATAGATGTAGAACACCCTCAGTACCTGCCAAATATCGGGAAAACCCCCAACACCTGCCGCATACTGGGAACACCCCACAAGACCTGCAGTATACCGGGAACACCCCAAAAGAGCTGCCGCATACTGGGAACACCTCACAAGACCTGCAGTATACCGGGAACACCCCAAAAGAGCTGCCGTATACTGGGAACACCTCACAAGACCTGCAGTATACCGGGAACACCCCAAAAGAGCTGCCGTATACTGGGAACACCTCACAAGACCTGCCGTATACCGGGAACACCCCAAAAGAGCTGCTGTATACTGGGAACACCTCACAAGACCTGCCGTATACCGGGAACACCCCAAAAGAGCTGCTGTATACTGGGAACACCTCACAAGACCCGCCATATACCGAGAACACCCCCAACACCAGCCATAGATGTAGAACACCATCAGTACCTGCCAAATATCGGGAAAACCCCCAACACCTGCCGCATACTGGGAACACCCCACAAGACCTGCAGTATACCGGGAACACCCCAAAAGAACTGCCGTATTCTGGGAACACCTCACAAGACCTGCCGTATACCGGGAACACCCCAAAAGACCCGCCATATACCGAGAACACCCCCCAACACCAGCCATAGATGTAGAACACCCTCATTACCTGCCAAATATCGGGAAAATCCCCAACACCTGCCGCATACTGGGAACACCCCACAAGACCTGCAGTATACCGGGAACACCCCAAAAGAGCTGCCACATACTGGGAACACCTCACAAGACCTGCCGTATACCGGGAACACCCCAAAAGAGCTGCCGTATACTGGGAACACCTCACAAGACCTGCCGTATACCGGGAACACCCCAAAAGAGCTGCCATATACTGGGAACACCTCACAAGACCCGCCGTATACCGAGAACACCCCCAACACCAGCCATAGATGTAGAACACCCTCAGTACCTGCCAAATATCGGGAAAACCCCCAACACCTGCCGCATACTGGGAACATCCCACAAGACCTGCAGTATACCGGGAACACCCCAAAAGAGCTGCCGCATACTGGGAACACCTCACAAGACCTGCCGTATACCGGGAACACCCCAAAAGACCCGCCATATACCGAGAACACCCCCCAACACCAGCCATAGATGTAGAACACCCTCATTACCTGCCAAATATCGGGAAAATCCCCAACACCTGCCGCATACTGGGAACACCCCACAAGACCTGCAGTATACCGGGAACACCCCAAAAGAGCTGCCGTATACTGGGAACACCTCACAAGACCTGCCGTATACCGGGAACACCCCAAAAGAGCTGCCGTATACTGGGAACACCTCACAAGACCCGCCGTATACCGAGAACACCCCCAACACCAGCCGTATATTGGGAACACCCCACAAGACCCGCCGTATACCAAGAACACCTCCAACACCTGCCGTATATTGGGAACACCCCACAAGACCTGCCGTATACTGGGAACACCTCACAAGACCCGCCGTATACCGAGAACACCCCCAACACCAGCCGTATATTGGGAACACTCCACAAGACCCGCCGTATACCGAGAACACCCCCAACACCAGCCGTATATTGGGAACACCCCACAAGACCCGCCGTATACCAAGAACACCCCCAACACCTGCCGAATATCGAAGAAAGCTCCCAACACCTGCCGTATACCAGGAAAACCCCGAAACACCTGCCACATACTGGGAACACCCCAGAAGAGCTGCCGTATACCAAGAACACTCCACAAGACCCACCGTATACCGGGAACACTCCCAACACAAGCCGCATACCGGGAACACCCCACAAGACCCGCCGTATACCGAGAACACCCCCAACACCAGCCGTATATTGGGAACACTCCACAAGACCCGCCGTATACCGAGAACACCCCCAACACCAGCCGTATATTGGGAACACCCCACAAGACCCGCCGTATACCAAGAACACCCCCAACACCTGCCGAATATCGAAGAAAGCTCCCAACACCTGCCGTATACCAGGAAAACCCCGAAACACCTGCCACATACTGGGAACACCCCACAAGAGCTGCCGTATACCAAGAACACTCCACAAGACCCACCGTATACCGGGAACACTCCCAACACAAGCCGCATACCGGGAACACCCCACAAGACCTGACGTATACCGAGAACACCCCCAATACCTGCCGTATATTGGGAACACTCCACAACTCCCTCCATATACCGGGAACACCCCACAAGACCCGCCGTATACCAAGAACACCCCCAACACCTGCCGTATATTGGGAACACCCCACAAGACCTGCCGTATACCGAGAACACCCCCAACACCAGCCGTATATTGGGAACACCCCACAAGACCCGCCGTACACCGAGAACACCCCCAACACCAGCCGTATATTGGGAACACCCCACAAGACCCGCCGTACACCGAGAACACCCCCAACACCAGCCGTATATTGGGAACACCCCACAAGACCCGCCGTACACCGAGAACACCCCCAACACCTGCCGTATATTGGGAACACCCCACAAGACCCGCCGTACACCGAGAACACCCCCAACACCAGCCGTATATTGGGAACACCCCACAAGACCCGCCGTATACCGAGAACACCCCCAACACCAGCCGTATATTGGGAACACCCCACAAGACCCGCCGTACACCGAGAACACCCCCAACACCAGCCGTATATTGGGAACACCCCACAAGACCCGCCGTATACCAAGAACACCCCCAACACCTGCCGAATATCGAAGAAAGCTCCCAACACCTGCCGTATACCAGGAAAACCCCGAAACACCTGCCACATACTGGGAACACCCCACAAGAGCTGCCGTATACCAAGAACACTCCACAAGACCCACCGTATACCGGGAACACTCCCAACACAAGCCGCATACCGGGAACACCCCACAAGACCTGACGTATACCGAGAACACCCCCAATACCTGCCGTATACTGGGAACACCCCACAACTCCCTCCATATACTGGGAACACCCCACAAGACCCACCGTATACCAGGAACACCCCGAAACTCCCTCTGTATACAGATAACACCCTACAAGACCCGCCGTATACCAAGAACACCCCCAATACCTGCCGTATATTGGGAACACCCCACAAGACCTGCCGTATACCGGGAACACCCCCAACACCTGCCGTATACTGGGAACACCCCACAAGACCCACCGTATATCAGGAACACCCCGCAACTCCCTCTGTATACAGAGAACACCCTACAAGACCCGCCATATACCAAGAACACCCTCAACACCTGCCGTATACTGGGAACACCCCACAACTCCCTCCATATACTGGGAACACCCCACAAGACCCACCGTATACCGGGAACACCCCGCAACTCCCTCCATATACTGGGAACACATACCGGGAACATCCCACAAGACTCGCTGTACACAGGGAACACCCCACAAGACCCGCCGTATACCGGGAACACCCCACAAGACCAGCCGTATACCAGGAACACCCCACAAGACACGCCGTATACCGGGAACACCCCACAAGACCTGCCGTATACCGGGAACACCCCACAAGACCCGCCGTATACCGGGGAACACCCCACAAGACCAGCCGTATACCAGGAACACCCCACAAGACCCGAAAAATACCGGGAACACCCCACAAGACCTGAAAAATACCGGGAACATCCCACAAGACCCTTCGTACACCGGGAACACCCCACAAGACCCACCGTATACCGGGAACACCCCACAAGACCCTTCGTACACCGGGAACACCCCAGGTGCTTTTTGGAGGTGACCCGCTCCTCTAGACCCGGGTTCGGCCCTCGTCTCGGTCGCTCAGTCCTTTACATTTCTGGTTTTTCTTCCTTCAAACAGATCAACTTTAAGAAGTGATTGTTCACTAAACTCCCCCCAGAGAATCATGGAACAATCCAGAGAGCGACCCCCCCCCAGTCCCAGTCTCCTGAAGTCGCAGGCAGGCGAGGGTTAAATGGTATGAATCCCCTCGCTCCCTCCAGATTTATACAGGGGCCCCGAGTGCAGGAAACGACCGCAGCAAAATGTTCTATAAAAAGACACCTTGATTCGGGCAGTGTCGCTGCGCAGCGCCGGTTACCACGGAGACGCCAGTGATGTGTCTGCAGCACAATGATGTGCACTGGAGACTCCCGACCGGGCAAAGAGCGAGAGAGCGCCACGATGTGCAGGGAGACTGCCGCCATCTGCAGAGAGACCGCCGCTACCTGCAGAGAGACTGTCGCCATCTGCAGAGAGACCGCCGCCACCTGCAGAGAGACCGATGCCACCTGCAGAGAGACCGCCTCAATCTGCAGAGACACCGCCGCCACCTGCAGAGACACCGCCACCACCTGCAGAGACCGCCACCACCTGCAGAGACCGCCACCACCTGCAGAGACCGCCACCATCTGCAAAGAGACCGCCACCATCTGCAAAGAGACCGCCACCATCTGCAAAGAGACCGCCACCATCTGCAAAGAGACCGCCACCATCTGCAAAGAGACCGCCACCATCTGCAAAGAGACCGCCACCATCTGCAAAGAGACCGCCACCATCTGCAAAGAGACCGCCACCATCTGCAAAGAGACCGCCACCATCTGCAAAGAGACCGCCACCATCTGCAAAGAGACCGCCACCATCTGCAAAGAGACCACCGCTATCTTCAGAGAGACCACCGCCATCTGCATAGAGACCGCCGCCATCTGCAGAGACAACGCCGCCACCTGCAGACGGACCGCCTCAATCTGCAGAGACCGCCACCACCTGCAGAGAGACCGCCACCACCTGCAGAGTGACCGCCGCCACCTGCAGAGAGACCGCCGCCACCTGCAGAGAGACCGCCGCCACCTGCAGAGAGACCGCCGCCACCTGCAGAGAGACCGCCGCCACCTGCAGAGAGACCGCCGCCACCTGCAGAGAGACCGCCGCCACCTGCAGAGAGACCGCCGCCACCTGCAGAGAGACCGCCGCCACCTGCAGAGAGACCGCCGCCACCTGCAGAGAGACCGCCGCCACCTGCAGAGAGACCGCCGCCACCTGCAGAGACCGCCGCCACCTGCAGAGAGACGCCACCTGCAGAGAGAGACACCACCTGCAGAGAGACACCACCTGCAGAGAGAGACCACCTGCAGAGAGAGACCACCTGCAGAGAGAGACACCACCTGCAGAGAGACCTCCGCGATGTGGAGACCTCCGCGATGTGCAGAGAGACCGCCGCCACCTGAAGAGAGACCTCCAACACCTGAAAAGAGACTGCCGCCACCTGCAGAAGAGAACATAATCTGCAGGAGACCGCCACCTGCAGAAGAGACCGTGATCTGTAGAAGAGATCGGGACCTGAAGATGAGACCTCGCACATTTTAGAAGAGATCACACAGATATCTACAAAGACAGCACACAGCAGAAAAGACTGACGACCGCTACAGTGACAGCGCACAGCACAAAGCAGAGTGTAGTCACAGCAGAAGAGACGGCGCCGACTGTGAAAGAGACAGCGCACACAGCAGAAGAGACTGTAAACATCGAAGAAGAGACGACGCTGACTGTGAAAGAGACAGCGCACACAGCAGAAGAGACTGTAGTCACAGAAGAGACGCCGCCGACTGTGAAATTGACAGCGCACACAGCAGAAGAGACTGTAGTCACAGCAGAAGAGACGCCGCCGACTGTGAAAGAGACAGCGCACACAGCAGAAGAGACTGTAGTCACAGCAGAAGAGACGCCGCCGACTGTGAAAGAGACAGCGCACACAGCAGAAGAGACTGTAAACACTGAAGAGACGACGCTGACTGTGAAAGAGACAGCGCACACAGCAGAAGAGACTGTAGTCACAGCAGAAGAGACGCCGCCGACTGTGAAAGAGACAGCGCACACAGCAGAAGAGACTGTAAACACTGAAGAAGAGACGACGCTGACTGTGAAAGAGACAGCGCACACAGCAGAAGAGACTGTAGTCACAGCAGAAGAGACGCCGCCGACTGTGAAAGAGACAGCGCGCACAGCAGAAGAGACTGTAAACACTGAAGAAGAGACGACGCTGACTGTGAAAGAGAGAGCGCACACAGCAGAAGAGACTGTAAACACTGAAGAAGAGATGACACTGACTGTGAAAGAGACAACTCACACAGCAGAAGAGACTGTAAACACCGAAGATGAGACAACGCTGACTGTGAAAGAGACAGCGCGCACAGCAGAAGAGACTGTAGTCACAGCAGAAGAGACGCCGCCGACTGTGAAAGAGACAGCGCACACAGCAGAAGAGACTGTAAACACTGAAGAAGAGACGACGCTGACTGTGAAAGAGACAGCGCACACAGCAGAAGAGACTGTAGTCACAGCAGAAGAGACGCCGCCGACTGTGAAAGAGACAGCGCGCACAGCAGAAGAGACTGTAAACACTGAAGAGACGACGCTGACTGTGAAAGAGAGAGCGCACACAGCAGAAGAGACTGTAAACACCGAAGAGATGACACTGTGAAAGAGAGAGCGCACACAGCAGAAGAGACTGTAACAACTTATACAAAGGCATCAAAGAGCAAAAAAGACTGCAATGACCTCTACAGAGACAGCAATGATTGTGGAAGAGACCGCTCAGACATCTATAAAGACAGAAGAGACTGCGCCAACCTCTACAGAGACAGAACACACCACAAAAGAGACAACACAGACTGCTACAAAGACCACACTGACTGCAAGATAGTGCTGAAGGCCTGGCTTAGCGCCATTGTGATCTTTGGGCAGCAGATGAGGTGCGGCTGTCAGGCGTGAGGCCTCACAATCTGACATGGTGGCACCCAGGGCAGTAGGGAAGCCCCAGGGGGCCACAATGTGCACCTCCTCACGTGACACTATGTGCTCGCAGGTATCAGCCCGATGACCTCACACAAGTCCGAGTGACCCATCAGCTTATATACAGTCGTGCACCAGCAGAGTGAGGACCGACTCGCCCCAGTGGTCACAGAATAGGGCCACATAGCATCAACAGAGGACCCCCCAGCTAGCACACCAGTGCATTCTGGGAGAGAAGTGCCCCTGCCGGAGGGAGGAGCCGCCTGGGTGGGCGCCGCCCTCACTATGAGCGCTGCTGTGAATCTGTGCCTCCGCCAGGGAGGAGCCTGGGTGGGCGCCGCCCTCACTATGAGCGCTGCTGTGAATCTGTGCCTCCGCCGGGGAGGAGCCTGGGTGCGAGCTGCCCTATGAGCGCTGCTGTGAATCTGTGCCTCCGTCGGGGAGGAGCCTGGGTGGGCGCTGCTGTGAATCTGTGCCTCCGTCGGGGAGGAGCCTGGGTGGGAGCCGCCCTCACTATGAGCGCTGCTGTGAATCTGTGCCTCCGTCGGGGAGGAGCCTGGGTGCGAGCTGCCCTATGAGCGCTGCTGTGAATCTGTGCCTCCGTCGGGGAGGAGCCTGGGTGGGCGCTGCTGTGAATCTGTGCCTCCGTCGGGGAGGAGCCTGGGTGGGCGCCGCTCTCACTGAGTGCTGCTGTGAATGTGTGCCTCCGTGGGGGAGGAGGCTGGGTGGGCGCTGCTGTGAATCTGTGCCTCCGTCGGGGAGGAGCCTGGGTGGGCGCCGCTCTCACTGAGTGCTGCTGTGAATGTGTGCCTCCGTGGGGGAGGAGCCTGGGTAGGTGCCGCCCTCACTGAGTGCTGCTGTGAAGCAATGACGGAAGCTCTGCCTCCACGGGGGAGGAGCCACCTTGGTGGGGGCCACCCTCACTATGAGTGCTGCTGTGAATCTGTGCCTCCATGGGGGAGGAGCCTGGGTAGGTGCCGCCCTCACTATGAGTGCTGCTGTGAAGCAATGACGGAAGCTCTGCCTCCACGGGGGAGGAGCCACCTGGGTGGGGGCCACCCTCACTATGAGTGCTGCTGTGAATCTGTGCCTCCATGGGGGAGGAGCCTGGGTAGGTGCCGCCCTCACTATGAGTGCTGCTGTGAGCAATGACGGAAGCTCTGCCTCCACGGGGGAGGAGCCACCTGGGTGGGGCCGCCCTCACTATGAGTGCTGCTGTGAACCTGTGCCTCCGGGGCGGTTTTCCTACCTCTTTCTTCCAGCGGGCCAGCCACTCATCTCTCTTCCTCTTGCTGATGTAATATGGGTCCCCAGCCTGGAACGGCAGCCGCGGCATCGGCCTCTGACGCAAACTCGACTCTCGGCCCACCTTTCCACGCAGCCGGCGGCGGTAACCCTGCTCAAGAGAAAACACCACCTGAGTTACAGGGCCCATGACAGTCCACCCAGCCTCCCTGCACAACGGCGCCTCCCGCTGTCACTGCTACGCTGAGGAGGATACAGGGGGTCCGGAGAGTATTCAGACCCATTTACATTTTCCACTCTCTGTTTCATTGCAGCCATTTGGTAAATTCAAAAAAGTTGGGAACTTTTTTTCTAATTTACCAAATGGCTGCAATGAAACAGAGAGTGGAAAATTTAAAGGGGTGTGAATACTTTCTGGACCCCCTGTACATCGTAGCAACATTGTTAATACAGTCTTATATCATCAGGTGGGCCGTCACGTGACCATTAGCCTAAACCTACAAGAACAATACGGAAGGTAATGACGCCCCTCACCTCTGACGTGTGGGAGTCGGAGTCCTCGTCTTCTTTCTCTGAAAGGCAAGAACAAAATGAAAAGATGACACACTGTGACGAAACCACCAGAAGCTCCACCATGCTTTACACAGCAGCCCTGCTCCAGTACGATCGGCTGCTCTGTCCCCCATGCTTTACACCAGGCCTGCACAACGTGCAGGCTGTATGTGGAGTATATAGTGCTGCCCGCGGAGCTCCCATGAGACGCCGCTCCCTCCTCGCTCAATTCAAATGTATACCAGTTTGAAAGAAGCAAATACACTGGAAAACTGTGGCGCGAGGACGGGGGCAGAGCGGCGCGGGGACAGGAGACAGAGCGGGGCAAGGACAGGGGGCAGAGCGGCGTGAGGACGGGGTAGAGCGGCGCAGGTACGGGAGACAGCGGCGTGAGGACGGGGTAGAGCGGCGCGAGGATGGGGGACAGAGCGCGGCAAGGATGGGGGGCAGAGCAGCACAAGGACAAAGGCACAGTGGCGTGCGGACGGGGGTCAGAGCGGCGCGAGGACGGGGGCAGAGAGGCGCAGGGACGGGAGACAGAGTGGGGCAAGGACGGGGGCAGAGCGGCGCGGGGACAGGAGGCAGAGCGGGGCAAGGACGGGGGGCAGAGCAGCGCAAGGACAACGCAGCACAGGGACAGGGGCACAGTGGCGTGCGGACGGGGTCAGAGCGGTGCGCGGATGGGGGCAGAGCGGTGCGCGGATGGGGGCAGAGCGGTGCGCGGATGGGGCAGAGCGGTGCGAGGACGGGGGCAGAGCGGCGCAAGGACGGGAGGCAGAGTGGAGCGAGGACGGGGGCAGAGCAGTGCGAGGATGGGGGGCAGAGTGGCGCGAGGACAGGAGGCAGAGCAAAGCAAGGACGGGGGCAGAGTGGCGCTAGGACGGGGGCAGAGCAGAGCAAGGACAGGGGCAGAGCAGCGCTAGGACGGGGGCAGAGCGGAGCAAGGACGGGGGCAGAGCGGTGCGCGGATGGGGCAGAGCAGTGCGAGGACGGGGGCAGAGCGGCGCAAGGACGGGAGGCAGAGTGGAGCGAGGACGGGGGCAGAGCAGTGCGAGGATGGGGGGCAGAGTGGCGCGAGGACAGGAGGCAGAGCAAAGCAAGGACGGGGGCAGAGTGGCGCTAGGACGGGGGCAGAGCAGAGCAAGGACAGGGGCAGAGCAGAGCAAGGACAGGGGCAGAGCGGAGCAAGGACGGGGGCAGAGCGGAGCAAGGACGGGGGCAGAGCGGAGCAAGGACGGGGGCAGAGCGGAGCAAGGACGGGGGCAGAGCGGAGCAAGGACGGGGGCAGAGCGGAGCAAGGACGGGGGCAGAGCGGAGCAAGGACGGGGGCAGAGCAGAGCAAGGACGGGGGCAGAGCAGAGCAAGGACGGGGGCAGAGCAGAGCAAGGACGGGGGCAGAGCAGAGCAAGGACGGGGGCAGTGCGGCACGGGGACGGGGGCAGTGCGGCACGGGGGCAAAGCAGCGCTCGTCTGTGCTAGCCCGATGTGCCTTGGCGTGATGAAGTCAGCATGCTGCCAATGTCATCACGCTGCTGGCGATGGGCCAAAGAGGCAGCGGGGACAGGGGCAGGTAAGCGCTCCAGGACCCGAAGATGATAGGACATTTTAGCGTAATGAGGGACACTATGGAGGCCATTAAGGAGCAACGGGGAACATTATGGGACAATGGGGAACAATATGAGACAACGGGGTCATTATGGGACAACAGGGTCATTATGGGACAAGGGGGTCATTATGGGACAATTAGGGGAATTGTGAATGAGGACTTAGCATGGTGTATGGTTGGGACCTTATGGAGAGGGGTAGTATATGGGGGGATATTTTGTGCAGGAAGCACAATGAGGGGCAATTATTTATTTATTGGCGCAGCATATGGAAGATATTTATATTTATGGGGTAGTATAATGATACTTTTTATTTCAAAGGCCATCATGTTAGAATGTGCTGCTGGAGCAGAGAAAAGAGACGAGGTCTGGGTGTAAAATCCCATTATAGCGCCCATACTACACAAAGACAAAAAGGATGGAAACGGCTTGAACCAGAGAAGATGTCACCCATAAGATACCTGGATGCAAGCATTTATTAGCGACAGACAGTGACTGCGTCTCTTCAGTGCTGTGGTTCCTGTATGTTCCGCAGTCTGATAATGGCTAGTAACAACAACTCCCAGTATCTCCATTGTTAAAGACATACTGAGAATTGTAGGTTCAAGCAATACAATTATATGGGGCTGACCTGACACGGCAATTAATCGCTGTACTAAGTTTGCTGCTGTATACATTCACTGACGGTGGTTCTGGCGCAGCATTCATGTACTGACAGAGGTTCTGGCGCAGTATTCATTTACTGACAGTGGTTCTGGCGCAGTATTCGTTTACTGACTGTGGTTCTGGTGCAGTATTCATTTACTGACTGTGGTTCTGGTGCAGTATTCATTTACTGACTGTGGTTCTGGTGCAGTATTCATTTACTGACTGTGGTTCTGGTGCAGTATTCATTTACTGACTGTGGTTCTGGTGCAGTATTCATTTACTGACTGTGGTTCTGGCGCAGTATTCATTTACTGACTGTGGTTCTGGTGCAGTATTCATTTACTGACTGTGGTTCTGGTGCAGTATTCATTTACTGACTGTGGTTCTGGTGCAGTATTCATTTACTGACTGTGGTTCTGGTGCAGTATTCATTTACTGACTGTGGTTCTGGCGCAGTATTCATTTACTGACTGTGGTTCTGGCGCAGCATTCATGTACTGACAGTGGTTCTGGCGCAGCATTCATGTACTGACTGTGGTTCTGGCGCAGCATTCATTTACTGACTGTGGTTCTGGCGCAGCATTCATTTACTGACTGTGGTTCGGGTGCAGCATTCATTTACTGACTGTGGTTCTGGTGCAGTATTCATTTACTGACTGTGGTTCTGGTGCAGTATTCATTTACTGACTGTGGTTCTGGCGCAGTATTCATTTACTGACTGTGGTTCTGGTGCAGTATTCATTTACTGACTGTGGTTCTGGTGCAGTATTCATTTACTGACTGTGGTTCTGGTGCAGTATTCATTTACTGACTGTGGTTCTGGCGCAGTATTCATTTACTGACTGTGGTTCTGGCGCAGCATTCATGTACTGACAGTGGTTCTGGCGCAGTATTCATTTACTGACTGTGGTTCTGGCGCAGCATTCATGTACTGACAGTGGTTCTGGCGCAGCATTCATGTACTGACTGTGGTTCTGGCGCAGCATTCATGTACTGACGGTGGTTCTGGCGCAGTATTCATTTACTGACTGTGGTTCTGGCGCAGCATTCATGTACTGACAGTGGTTCTGGCGCAGCATTCATGTACTGACTGTGGTTCTGGCGCAGCATTCATGTACTGACGGTGGTTCTGGCGCAGTATTCATTTACTGACTGTGGTTCTGGCGCAGCATTCATTTACTGACTGTGGTTCTGGCGCTGCTTTCATGTACTGACAGTGGTTCTGGCGCAGTATTCATTTACTGACTGTGGTTCTGGCGCAGCATTCATGTACTGACAGTGGTTCTGGCGCAGCATTCATGTACTGACTGTGGTTCTGGCGCAGCATTCATGTACTGACGGTGGTTCTGGCGCAGTATTCATTTACTGACTGTGGTTCTGGCGCAGCATTCATTTACTGACTGTGGTTCTGGCGCTGCTTTCATGTACTGACAGTGGTTCTGGCGCAGTATTCATTTACTGACTGTGGTTCTGGCGCAGCATTCATTTACTGACTGTGGTTCTGGCGCTGCTTTCATGTACTGACAGTGGTTCTGGCGCAGTATTCATTTACTGACTGTGGTTCTGGCGCAGCATTCGTGTACTGACAGTGGTTCTGGCGCAGCATTCATGTACTGACAGTGGTTCTGGCGCTGCTTTCATGTACTGACAGTGGTTCTGGCGCTGCTTTCATGTACGCTGCTTTCATGTACTGACAGTGGTTCTGGCGCTGCTTTCATGTACTGACAGTGGTTCTGGCGCTGCTTTCATGTACTGACAGTGGTTCTGGCGCTGCTTTCATGTACTGACAGTGGTTCTGGCGCAGCATTTGTGTACTGACAGTGGTTCTGGTGCAGCATTCGTGTACTGACAGTGGTTCTGGCACAGCATTCATTTACTGACTGTGGTTCTGGCGCTGCTTTTATGTACTGATGTGTAAATGTACTGTAATGTGTGTGGTTTTAGTTATGTATTCATGTAAATACCACTTTTTATTTTTTTTTCGACACTTGGGATTTGCTCAGTATGGCAATATGGCCAAAATGTTGTGCATCTCTGCTTTTCAATGACAGATGATTAAAGCCAGGACAGAGGATTGTCAGACTACTGATGAGAGGAGCCTCCGTAAGAGGGACAGGCTTTGTCACCTCCCCTTGCGTCACTGAACGGAGCATTTTTTTTTTTACCTAAGAGATGAAAGTCAGGTACAATTGTATCCAGGCAAACAGAGTTCTCAGTGGTCGCGAACCTCCAGGCATGTCATGTATGGGGCGCACTGACCTCTTTCAGAGCTCTCGTCTTGGCTTCTCCTCCCTCGCTTCCTATTGGCTGTGCACTCCTCCATGTCATGAGGGTTGCTGTCATCGCTCAACGAGCAGCGGCCATTCTCCAGCATAGACTCCACGTACATCTCGTCCTCCTCCTCGTCCTCCTCTTCTTGGTGGACCTTCCTGTCCTTAGGGCTGGTCGCAGGGCCAGCTCTCTCCGGTGCGGGCGTCTCTGACGACTCCACTTCTCCGTTGGGCACAGGATCAGGGTGGCTGGTTTTTTGGGACGTGTGGCACTTAGGGACTGAGGCAATGTCTTTGGATGCACTGACTGTTTCCACCTATAAAGAGAAAGAGAGAAAATGAAGGAGGCGAAGATGGAGGCAGAAACACAAGTCCCAGACACCATGGGAGCCATCCAAAATACAGGCTAACACCACTAGAGGGCAGTCGCATTAGATACGAGTATCTCATCCTCCAATCACCTCCAGAGCTGCACTCACTATTCTGCTGTTACACAGTGTCTTATCCTCCAGTCACTTCCAGAGCTGCAGCCACTATTCTGCTGTTACATCGTGAGAGAGAGAGAGAGAATTTATCAGCCGCCAGAACAGAGTTTAGGGTTAAATTTGCGGCTGAGTGAAGTCCTTCGGGCATGCGCAATGACAAATGCGGATCCGGCTGCCCGAAAAAAACGCTGCATGGTCCGTCCGGGCATGTCGGCGGACACCAAAATTTTGGCGGATCCGCAAAAAACGGATCCAACGGATGGCCATCAGTCAAGATCCGCCGGTAATGCAACTCAATGGGAAAAAAAACGGATCCACCAAGCAAAATGGCGGATCCGTTTTTTTGGCAAAATGTCCGATTTTGACTGATGGTCACAAACTGATGTGTGAAACAGGCCTAAGACAACCCTAGCTTACGCTCCCATACCCATCAGGCAACAGCAGGGTCTCCAGGAGACAGCAATGGGCAAAAATCACCAACAATCAAGATTCAGCGGCGGACGGGCAAAGTGCTAAAGTCAGCAGGGAAAATCCAGAGACGCCCCTGGCAAGAGAGGTGGTCAGGGGCACATAGCCAGATCCAGGACACTGACTGCGGCCACAAAAAACCCAGCTACAACACCGAGACAACGAGGCCACAACACCGAGACAACGAGGCCACAACACCGAGACAACGAGGCCACAACACCGAGACAACGAGGCCACAACACCGAGGCCACAACACCGAGGCCACAACACCGAGGCCACAACACCGAGGCCACAACACCGAGGCCACAACACCGAGGCCACAACACCGAGGCCACAACACCGAGGCCACAACACCGAGGCCACAACACCGAGGCCACAACACCGAGGCCACAACACCGAGGCCACAACACCGAGGCCACAACACCGAGGCCACAACACCGAGACAACGAGGCCACAACACCGAGACAACGAGGCCACAACACCGAGACAACGAGGCCACAACACCGAGACAACGAGGCCACAACACCGAGGCAACGAGGCCACAACACCGAGGCAACGAGGCCACAACACCGAGGCCACAACACCGAGGCCACAACACCGAGGCCACAACACCGAGGCCACAACACCGAGGCCACAACACCGAGGCCACAACACCGAGACACCGAGGCCACAACACCGAGACAACGAGGCCACAACACCGAGACAACGAGGCCACAACACCGAGACACCGAGGCCACAACACCGAGACACCGAGGCCACAACACCGAGACACCGAGGCCACAACACCGAGACACCGAGGCCACAACACCGAGACAACGAGGCCACAACACCGAGACAACGAGGCCACAACACCGAGGCCACAACACCAAGACAACGAGGCCACAACACCAAGACAACGAGGCCACAACACCGAGGCCACAACACCGAGACAACGAGGCCACAACACCGAGACAACGAGGCCACAACACCGAGACAACGAGGCCACAACACCGAGACAACGAGGCCACAACACCGAGACAATGAGGCCACAACGCCGAGGCCACAACAACGAGGCCACAACAACGAGGCCACAACAACGAGGCCACAACAACGAGGCCACAACACCGAGACAACGAGGCCACAACACCGAGACAACGAGGCCACAACACCGAGGCCACAACACCGAGACAACGAGGCCACAACACTGAGGCCACAACACCGAGACAACGAGGCCACAACACTGAGGCCACAACACCGAGATTATGAGGCCACACCACCAAGACAACCATGAAACAACACAGAGACGAGGCCACAACACCGAAACAAAGCAGAGACAACACGGCGAGCACCAGCACTGGTGCCAGAAGGGTGCAAGAAAGCCACATATCATAGTAATAGGATAAAATGTCCGAGGTCAATTATGTACAGAGAGACCACCAGACTGTCCACAATTACAGGAATAGCGGCAGATCCTCACACAGGAGATACTACAAAATCAGTCCTATACCGAAAGGGCAGTATTATAGTAGTTATATTCTTCTACATAGGGGCAGTATTATAGTAGTTATATTCTTATACATAGGAGCAATATTATAGTAGTTATATTCTTGTACATAGGAGCAGTATTATAGTAGTTATATTCTTGTACATAGGGGGCAGTATTATAGTAGTTATATTCTTGTACATAGGGGAAGTATTATACTAGTTATAGTCTTGTACATAGTAGCAGTATTATAGTAGTTATATTCTTGTACATAGGGGCAGTATTATAGTAGTTATATTCTTGTACATAGGGGCAGTATTATAGTAGTTATATTCTTCTACATAGGGACAGTATTATAGTAGTTATATTCTTGTACATAGGAGCAGTATTATAGTAGTTATATTCTTGTACATAGGAGGCAGTATTATAGTAGTTATATTCCTGTACATAGGAGCAGTATTATAGTAGTTATATTCTTGTACATAGGAGCAGTATAACAGTAGTTATATTCTTGTACATAGGGGGCAGTATTATAGCAGTTATATTCTTGTACATAGGGGCAGTATTATAGTAGTTATATTCTTGTATATAGGGGCAGTATTATAGTAGTTATATTCTTGTACATAGGGGCAGTATTATAGTAGTTATATTCTTCTACATAGGGACAGTATTATAGTAGTTATATTCTTGTACATAGGGGCAGTATTATAGTAGTTATATTCTTGTACATAGGGGCAGTATTGTAGTAGTGATATTCTTGTACATAGGAGCAGTATTATAGTAGTTATATTCTTGTACATAGGGAGCAGTATTATAGTAGTTATATTCTTGTACA
This sequence comes from Dendrobates tinctorius, assembly GCF_039654945.1. Lineage (NCBI taxonomy): Eukaryota > Metazoa > Chordata > Amphibia > Anura > Dendrobatidae > Dendrobates > Dendrobates tinctorius. The sequence continues at coordinate 15,896,140 of NW_027361998.1, read as the reverse complement.
TAGGAGGCAGTATTATAGTAGTTATATTCTTGTACATAGGAGCATTATTATAGTAGTTATATTCTTGTACATAGGGGCAGTATTATAGTAGTTATATTCTTCTACATAGGGACAGTATTATAGTAGTTATATTCTTCTACATAGGGACAGTATTATAGTAGTTATATTCTTGAACATAGGGGCAGTATTATAGTAGTTATATTGTTCTACATAGGGACAGTATTATAGTAGTTATATTCTTGTACATAGGGGCAGTATTATAGTAATTATATTCTTGTACATAGGAGCAGTATTATAGTAGCTATATTCTTGTACATAGGGGGCAGTATTATAGTAGTTATATTCTTGTACATAGGGGCAGTATTATAGTAGTTATATTCTTCTACATAGGGACAGTATTATAGTAGTTATATTCTTGTACATAGGGGCAGTATTATAGTAGTTATATTATTGTACATAGGGGCAGTATTATAGTAGTTATATTCTTGTACATAGGGGCAGTATTATAGTAGTTATATTCTTGTACATAGGGGCAGTATTATAGTAGTTATATTCTTGTACATAGGAGCAGTATTATAGCAGTTATATTCTTGTACATAGGGGCAGTGTTATAGTAGTTATATTCTTGTACACAGGGGGCAGTATTATAGTAGTTATATTCTTGTACATAGGGGCAATATTATAGCAGTTATATTCTTGTACATAGGGGCAGTGTTACACCAGTTATATTCTTGTACATAGGGGCAGTGTTATAGTAGTTATATTCTTGTACATAGGGGGCAGTATTATAGTAGTTATATTCTTGTACATAGGGGCAGTATTATAGTAGTTATATTCTTGTACATAGGAGCAGTATTATAGTAGTTATATTCTTGTACATAGGAGCAGTGTTATAGCAGTTATATTCTTGTATATAGGGGCAGTGTTATAGTAGTTATATTCTTGTACATAGGGGGCAGTATTATAGTAGTTATATTCTTGTACATAGGGGGCAGTATTATAGTAGTTATATTCTTGTACATAGGGGGCAGTATTATAGTAGTTATATTCTTCTACATAGGGGCAGTATTATAGTAGTTATATTCTTGTACATAGGGGCAGTATTATAGTAGTTATATTCTTGTACATAGGAGCAGTATTATAGCAGTTATATTCTTGTACATAGGGGCAGTGTTATAGTAGTTATATTCTTGTACACAGGGGGCAGTATTATAGTAGTTATATTCTTGTACATAGGGGCAATATTATAGCAGTTATATTCTTGTACATAGGGGCAGTGTTACACCAGTTATATTCTTGTACATAGGGGCAGTGTTATAGTAGTTATATTCTTGTACATAGGGGGCAGTATTATAGTAGTTATATTCTTGTACATAGGGGCAGTATTATAGTAGTTATATTCTTGTACATAGGAGCAGTATTATAGTAGTTATATTCTTGTACATAGGAGCAGTGTTATAGCAGTTATATTCTTGTATATAGGGGCAGTGTTATAGTAGTTATATTCTTGTACATAGGGGGCAGTATTATACTAGTTATATTCTTGTACATAGGGGGCAGTATTATAGTAGTTATATTCTTGTACATAGGGGGCAGTATTATAGTAGTTATATTCTTATACATGGGGCAGTATTATAGCAGTTATATTCTTGTACATAGGGGCAGTGTTATAGTAGTTATATTCTTGTACATAGGGGGCAGTATTATAGTAGTTATATTCTTGTACATAGGGGGCAGTATTATAGTAGTTATATTCTTGTACATAGGGGGCAGTATTATAGTAGTTATATTCTTGTACATAGGGGGCAGTATTATAGTAGTTATATTCTTGTACATAGGGGGCAGTATTATAGTAGTTATATTCTTCTACATAGGGGCAGTATTATAGTAGTTATATTCTTATACATGGGGCAGTATTATAGCAGTTATATTCTTGTACATAGGGGCAGTGTTATAGTAGTTATATTCTTGTACATAGGGGGCAGTATTATAGTAGTTATATTCTTGTACATAGGGGCAGTATTATAGTAGTTATATTCATGTACATAGGGGGCAGTATTATAGTAGTTATATTCTTTTACATAGGGGCAGTGTTATAGCAGTTATATTCTTGTACATAGGGGGCAGTATTATAGTAGTTATATTCTTGTACATAGGAGCAGTATTATAGTAGTTATATTCTTGTACATAGGAGCAGTATAACAGTAGTTATATTCTTGTATATAGGGGCAGTATTATAGTAGTTATATTCTTGTACATAGAAGGCAGTATTATAGCAGTTATATTCTTGTACATAGGGGGCAGTATTATAGTAGTTATATTCTTGTACATAGGGGGCAGTATTATAGTTATATTCTTGTACATAGGAGCAGTATTATAGTAGTTATATTCTTGTACATAGGAGCAGTATAACAGTAGTTATATTCTTGTATATAGGGGCAGTATTATAGTAGTTATATTCTTGTACATAGGGGGCAGTATTATAGTAGTTATATTCTTGTACATAGGGGGCAGTATTATAGTAGTTATATTCTTCTACATAGGGGCAGTATTATAGTAGTTATATTCTTATACATGGGGCAGTATTATAGCAGTTATATTCTTGTACATAGGGGCAGTGTTATAGTAGTTATATTCTTGTACATAGGGGGCAGTATTATAGTAGTTATATTCTTGTACATAGGGGGCAGTATTATAGTAGTTATATTCTTGTACATAGGGGGCAGTATTATAGTAGTTATATTCTTGTACATAGGGGGCAGTATTATAGTAGTTATATTCTTCTACATAGGGGCAGTATTATAGTAGTTATATTCTTATACATGGGGCAGTATTATAGCAGTTATATTCTTGTACATAGGGGCAGTGTTATAGTAGTTATATTCTTGTACATAGGGGGCAGTATTATAGTAGTTATATTCTTGTACATAGGGGCAGTATTATAGTAGTTATATTCATGTACATAGGGGGCAGTATTATAGTAGTTATATTCTTTTACATAGGGGCAGTGTTATAGCAGTTATATTCTTGTACATAGGGGGCAGTATTATAGTAGTTATATTCTTGTACATAGGAGCAGTATTATAGTAGTTATATTCTTGTACATAGGAGCAGTATAACAGTAGTTATATTCTTGTATATAGGGGCAGTATTATAGTAGTTATATTCTTGTACATAGAAGGCAGTATTATAGCAGTTATATTCTTGTACATAGGGGGCAGTATTATAGTAGTTATATTCTTGTACATAGGGGGCAGTATTATAGTTATATTCTTGTACATAGGAGCAGTATTATAGTAGTTATATTCTTGTACATAGGAGCAGTATAACAGTAGTTATATTCTTGTATATAGGGGCAGTATTATAGTAGTTATATTCTTGTACATAGGGGGCAGTATTATAGTAGTTATATTCTTGTACATAGGGGGCAGTATTATAGTAGTTATATTCTTCTACATAGGGGCAGTATTATAGTAGTTATATTCTTATACATGGGGCAGTATTATAGCAGTTATATTCTTGTACATAGGGGCAGTGTTATAGTAGTTATATTCTTGTACATAGGGGGCAGTATTATAGTAGTTATATTCTTGTACATAGGGGGCAGTATTATAGTAGTTATATTCTTGTACATAGGGGGCAGTATTATAGTAGTTATATTCTTGTACATAGGGGGCAGTATTATAGTAGTTATATTCTTCTACATAGGGGCAGTATTATAGTAGTTATATTCTTATACATGGGGCAGTATTATAGCAGTTATATTCTTGTACATAGGGGCAGTGTTATAGTAGTTATATTCTTGTACATAGGGGGCAGTATTATAGTAGTTATATTCTTGTACATAGGGGCAGTATTATAGTAGTTATATTCATGTACATAGGGGGCAGTATTATAGTAGTTATATTCTTTTACATAGGGGCAGTGTTATAGCAGTTATATTCTTGTACATAGGGGGCAGTATTATAGTAGTTATATTCTTGTACATAGGAGCAGTATTATAGTAGTTACATTCTTGTACATAGGAGCAGTATAACAGTAGTTATATTCTTGTATATAGGGGCAGTATTATAGTAGTTATATTCTTGTACATAGAAGGCAGTATTATAGCAGTTATATTCTTGTACATAGGGGGCAGTATTATAGTAGTTATATTCTTGTACATAGGGGGCAGTATTATAGTTATATTCTTGTACATAGGAGCAGTATTATAGTAGTTATATTCTTGTACATAGGAGCAGTATAACAGTAGTTATATTCTTGTATATAGGGGCAGTATTATAGTAGTTATATTCTTGTACATAGGAGCAGTATAACAGTAGTTATATTCTTGTACATAGGGGGCAGTATTATAGTAGTTATATTCTTGTACATAGGGGGCAGTATTATAGTAGTTATATTCTTGTACATAGGGGCAGTGTTATAGCAGTTATATTCTTGTACATAGGGGGCAGTATTATAGTAGTTATATTCTTGTACATAGGGGGCAGTATTATAGTTATATTCTTGTACATAGGAGCAGTATTATAGTAGTTATATTCTTGTACATAGGAGCAGTATAACAGTAGTTATATTCTTGTATATAGGGGCAGTATTATAGTAGTTATATTCTTGTACATAGAAGGCAGTATTATAGCAGTTATATTCTTGTACATAGGGGCAGTGTTATAGCAGTTATATTCTTGTACATAGGGGGCAGTATTATAGTAGTTATATTCTTGTACATAGGGGGCAGTATTATAGTAGTTATATTCTTGTACATAGGGGGCAGTATTATAGTAGTTATATTCTTGTACATAGGGGGCAGTATTATAGTAGTTATATTCTTCTACATAGGGGCAGTATTATAGTAGTTATATTCTTATACATGGGGCAGTATTATAGCAGTTATATTCTTGTACATAGGGGCAGTGTTATAGTAGTTATATTCTTGTACATAGGGGGCAGTATTATAGTAGTTATATTCTTGTACATAGGGGCAGTATTATAGTAGTTATATTCATGTACATAGGGGGCAGTATTATAGTAGTTATATTCTTTTACATAGGGGCAGTGTTATAGCAGTTATATTCTTGTACATAGGGGGCAGTATTATAGTAGTTATATTCTTGTACATAGGAGCAGTATTATAGTAGTTACATTCTTGTACATAGGAGCAGTATAACAGTAGTTATATTCTTGTATATAGGGGCAGTATTATAGTAGTTATATTCTTGTACATAGAAGGCAGTATTATAGCAGTTATATTCTTGTACATAGGGGGCAGTATTATAGTAGTTATATTCTTGTACATAGGGGGCAGTATTATAGTTATATTCTTGTACATAGGAGCAGTATTATAGTAGTTATATTCTTGTACATAGGAGCAGTATAACAGTAGTTATATTCTTGTATATAGGGGCAGTATTATAGTAGTTATATTCTTGTACATAGGAGCAGTATAACAGTAGTTATATTCTTGTACATAGGGGGCAGTATTATAGTAGTTATATTCTTGTACATAGGGGGCAGTATTATAGTAGTTATATTCTTGTACATAGGGGCAGTGTTATAGCAGTTATATTCTTGTACATAGGGGGCAGTATTATAGTAGTTATATTCTTGTACATAGGGGGCAGTATTATAGTTATATTCTTGTACATAGGAGCAGTATTATAGTAGTTATATTCTTGTACATAGGAGCAGTATAACAGTAGTTATATTCTTGTATATAGGGGCAGTATTATAGTAGTTATATTCTTGTACATAGAAGGCAGTATTATAGCAGTTATATTCTTGTACATAGGGGCAGTGTTATAGCAGTTATATTCTTGTACATAGGGGGCAGTATTATAGTAGTTATATTCTTGTACATAGGGGGCAGTATTATAGCAGTTATATTCTTGTACATAGGGCAGTATTATAGTAGTTATATTCTTGTACATAGGAGCAGTATAACAGTAGTTATATTCTTGTATATAGGGGCAGTATTATAGTAGTTATATTCTTGTACATAGGAGCAGTATAACAGTAGTTATATTCTTGTACATAGGGGGCAGTATTATAGTAGTTATATTCTTGTACATAGGGGGCAGTATTATAGTAGTTATATTCTTGTACATAGGGGGCAGTATTATAGTAGTTATATTCTTGTACATAGGGAGCAGTATTATAGTAGTTATATTCTTGTACATAGGGGCAGTATTATAGTAGTTATATACTTGTACATAGAGCACAGTATTATAGTAGTTATATTCTTGTACACAGGACAGTATTATAGTAGTTATATTCTTGTACATAGAGGCAGTATTATAGTAGTTATATTCTTGTATATAGGGGCAGTATTATAGTAGTTATATTCTTGTATATAGGAGCAGTATTAAAGTAGTTATATTCTTGTACATAGAGGGCAGTATTATAGTAGTTATATTCTTGTATATAGGAGCAGTATTATAGTAGTTATATTCTTGCACATAGGGGCAGTATTATAGTAGCTATATTCTTGTACATGGGGATCAGTATTATAGTAGTTATATTCTTGCACATAGTATTATAGTAGTTATATTCTTGTACATAGGGGCAGTATTATAGTAGTTATATTCTTGTACATAGGAGCAGTAATACAGTAGTTATATTCTTGTACATAGGGGGCAGTATTATAGTAGTTATATTCTTGTACATAGGGGGCAGTATTATAGTAGTTATATTCTTGTACATAGTGGGCATTATTATAGTAGTTATATTCTTGTACATAGGGGCAGTATTATAGTAGTTATATTCTTGTACATAGGAGCAGTATTATAGTAGTTATATTCTTGTATAAAGGAGCAGTTTTATAGTAGCTATATTCTTGTACATAGGGGCAGTATTATAGTAGTTATAGTCTTGTACATAGGGGCAGTATTATAGCAGTTATATTCTTGTACATAGTAGCAGTATTATAGTAGTTATATTCTTGTACATAGGGGCAGTATTATAGTAGTTATATTCTTGTACATAGGGGCAGTATTATAGTAGTTATATTCTTCTACATAGGGACAGTATTATAGTAGTTATATTCTTGTACATAGGGGCAGTATTATAGTAGTTACATTCTTGTACATAGGGGCAGTATTATAGTATATTCTTCTACATAGGGACAGTATTATAGTAGTTATATTCTTCTACATAGGGACAGTATTATAGTAGTTATATTCTTGTACATAGGGGCAGTATTATAGTAGTTATATTCTTCTACATAGGGACAGTATTATAGTAGTTATATTCTTGTACATAGGGGCAGTATTATAGTAATTATATTCTTGTACATAGGAGCAGTATTATAGTAGTTATATTCTTGTACATAGGGGGCAGTATTATAGTAGTTATATTCTTGTACATAGGGGCAGTATTATAGTAGTTATATTCCTCTACATAGGGACAGTATTATAGTAGTTATATTCTTGTACATAGGGGCAGTATTATAGTAGTTATATTCTTGTACATAGGGGCAGTATTGTAGTAGTGATATTCTTCTACAAAAGGGACAGTATTATAGTAGTTATATTCTTGTACATAGGGAGCAGTATTATAGCAGTTATATTCTTGTACATAGGGGCAGTATAATAGTAGTTATATTCTTGTACATAGGAGCAGTATTATAGCAGTTATATTCTTGTACATAGGAGCAGTATTATAGCAGTTATATTCTTGTATATAGGGGCAGTGTTATAGTAGTTATATTCTTGTACATAGGGGGCAGTATTATAGTAGTTATATTCTTGTACATAGGGGGCAGTATTATAGTAGTTATATTCTTGTACATAGGGGGCAGTATTATAGTAGTTATATTCTTCTACATAGGGGCAGTATTATAGTAGTTATATTCTTGTACATAGGGGCAGTATTATAGTAGTTATATTCTTGTACATAGGGGGCAGTATTATAGTAGTTATATTCTTCTACATAGGGGCAGTATTATAGTAGTTATATTCTTGTACATAGGGGCAGTATTATAGTAGTTATATTCTTGTACATAGGAGCAGTATTATAGTAGTTATATTCTTGTACATAGGGGGCAGTATTATAGTAGTTACATTCTTGTACATAGGGGCAGTATTATAGTAGTTATATTCTTGTACATAGGGGCAGTATTATAGTAGTTACATTCTTGTACATAGGGGCAGTATTATAGTAGTTATATTCTTGTACATAGGGAGCAGTATTATAGTAGTTATATTCTTGTACATAGTGGCAGTATTATAGTAGTTATATTCTTGTATATAGGGGCAGTATTATAGTAGTTATATTCTTGTACATAGAGGGCAGTATTATAGCAGCTATATTCTTGTACATAGGGGCAGTATTATAGTAGTTATATTCTTGTATATAGGGGCAGTATTATAGTAGTTACATTCTTGTACATAGGGGCAGTATTATAGTAGTTATATTCTTGTACATAGGGGCAGTATTATAGTAGTTACATTCTTGTACATAGGGGCAGTATTATAGTAGTTATATTCTTGTACATAGGGGGCAGTATTATAGTAGTTATATTCTTGTACATAGTGGCAGTATTATAGTAGTTATATTCTTGTATATAGGGGCAGTATTATAGTAGTTATATTCTTGTACATAGAGGGCAGTATTATAGCAGCTATATTCTTGTACATAGGGGCAGTGTTATAGCAGTTATATTCTTGTACATAGGGGGCAGTATTATAGTAGTTATATTATTGTACATAGGGGGCAGTATTATAGTTATATTCTTGTACATAGGAGCAGTATTATAGTAGTTATATTCTTGTACATAGGAGCAGTATAACAGTAGTTATATTCTTGTACATAGGGGGCAGTATTATAGCAGTTATATTCTTGTACATAGGGGCAGTATTATAGTAGTTATATTCTTGTATATAGGGGCAGTATTATAGCAGTTATATTCTTGTACATAGGGGCAGTGTTATAGCAGTTATATTCTTGTACATAGGGGGCAGTATTATAGTAGTTATATTCTTGTACATAGGGGGTAGTATTATAGTAGTTATATTCTTGTACATAGGAGCAGTATTATAGTAGTTATATTCTTGTACATAGGGGCAGTATTATAGTAGTCATATTCTTGTACATAGGGGGCAGTATTATAGTAGTTATTTTCTTGTACATAGGAGCAGTATTATAGTAGTTATATTCTTGTACATAGGGACAGTATTATAGTAGTTATATTCTTGTACATAGGAGCAGTATTACAGTAGTTATATTCTTGTACATAGGAGCATTATTATAGTAGTTATATTCTTGTACATAGGAGCAGTATTATAGTGGTTATATTCTTGTACATAGGGGGCAGTATTATAGTAGTTATATTCTTGTACATAGGAGCAGTATTATAGTAGTTATATTCTTGTACATAGGAGCAGTATTATAGTAGTTATATTCTTGTACATAGGGGCAGTATTATAGTAGTTATATTCTTGTACATAGGAGCAGTATTATAGTAGTTATATTCTTGTACATAGGGGGCAGTATTATAGTAGTTATATTCTTGTACATAGGGGCAATATTATAGTAGTTATATTCTTGTACATAGGAGCAGTATTATAGTAGTTATATTCTTGTACATAGGGGGCAGTATTATAGTAGTTATATTCTTGTACATAGGAGCAGTATTATAGTAGTTATATTCTTGTACATAGGAGCAGTATTATAGTAGTTATATTCTTGTACATAGGGGCAGTATTATAGTAGTTATATTCTTGTACATAGGAGCAGTATTATAGTAGTTATATTCTTGTACATAGGGGCAATATTATAGTAGTTATATTCTTGTACATAGGAGCAGTATTATAGTAGTTATATTCTTGTACATAGGAGCAGTATTATAGTAGTTATATTCTTGTACATAGGGGCAGTATTATAGTAGTTATATTCTTGTACATAGGGGCAGTATTATAGTAGTTATATTCTTGTACATAGGGGCAATATTATAGTAGTTATATTCTTGTACATAGGGGCAGTATTATAGTAGTTATATTCTTGTACATAGGGGGCAGTATTATAGTAGTTATATTCTTGCACATAGGGGCAGTATTATAGTAGTTATATTCTTGTACATAGGGGGCAGTATTATAGTAGATATATTTTTGTACATAGGAGCAGTATTATAGTAGTTATATTCCTGTACATAGAGGAAGTATTATAGTAGTTATATTCCTGTCTGTCGCCTCCATGATCTGTATCTGGTGACTGCCCGTCGCCTTCTTCTCAGATGCCTCCCTGATGGTATTATATGATGGGTCAGTGTCTGCCCGGATTTCTCAGCACTGAAGACACTATTAAAGGGATTGTCCATTACTAGGATAAGCCCTCCTCTATCACCATAGTTCCCCTATGTAAGATAATAACAGCTATACTCACCTCTGGTGTGTCGCCGTTCCAGCGATGGCGGTGCCTCATGCCCTGGGGCTCACGTCACATTGCTATGTGAGCCCTGCAGCTATTTAGCAGCTGCTACCTTCAGACAAATCTGACACCCAGAACAGCGGAGAGCAGGTGAGAGCATGATGCCACCGCTGCTGTCTGCCCTTCTCCAGATGTCAGTTATGTCCGGAGGAGGAATGGGCTTTCATGGCTTGTGTAACATCGCTGGAGCGGCGACCACACTGGAGTACAGGCTGTTATTATTTTACACGGGGAACTATATTGATTAAGAAGGGGCTGGCTGAGGAGTGGACAACCCCTATAATAAGCTTCAACTTCATTTGCTGAAATGCAGCCCACAAGCCGGTAGGACCCTCCACCGTGCTCATTACTGTGCCGCTCTCCAATCTGCGGGAACAATCTGCTGCTATTACTACCTAATATTCCGCTTTTTTCTGCACCTCGGGTTCCTGTGATTTCATATACATTAGAGACACTTGGTCTTGTTGTCACTTTTACAGCAATTTCTCCATGAATACGACTTTTGGCCAAACTTCTCCGAGAAGCAGCTGGGTCCACTGGTCGTTGACACTTCTGAGCTGATGGCACTGCTGAACAGCTTCCAATTTCAAAGTTAAGTAACTCAACGTGTCTCATCTCCTGCACTAATTTTGCACCAATCTGCTGCGTCCCTGCTCTTCATTGCTGCCCATATCTTGGTGTTCATTCAAAAGAGCTTAAAAATCACAGTGAAGCCCCTTAGCTGTGCAATCTTTGCCTAAAAGAGATATTGCTGATGCTGTATAACTACCTTGTGTCTGGTTGCTGTGCTCAGTCTTGCCAAGGTGAATAAACTGTGAAATGAACCTGTCTTCCACAGCCTCACCATTGTAGCAGAGATTGTCTATTCCTCACCCAGTTTTAAACCTTCTGCTCATTTTTTTTCTATTTCAGTTAATAACTGTGTCTCAAGTGACCTATAAAATTGACAACTATTATCATCAATTTGGCAGAATTGGTTTCTTATATACCGGATTATATTTTTTATAACATCCTTGACAGTATGCCACAAAGAAGTGATGAAGGCGACGGGCAGTCACCAAGTATTAACCGGATTTACATTTCTCTTTTGTTCATTGATAAAGAAATAAACAATTAAAATGTAGATTTTTTTTACCGTTTTCAGCGTTTCTTCCACACCTGCCCAAAACTATTGCACAGCATATGTGTAATTATATATACATGTGGACAAAACAGCGCCGGCGGCGGCTGCCGAGCGAGATTAATAGATGGAGGCCAATCCTTAGCACTGACACCTGTAATAATAATCCGCATGAATGATTTATAGGGTGCGCTATAGGGGATTAGTCTGTAACGACGAGCTGGCCTCGTAAAATCTGATGTCACCTTATAGCGGAGCCATTCTTCTGGAATCCTACGCCTCCTCTCGTATATGTACACCTCTTAAAATTAACTCCATCCTCACAGGGGAAAAGCGAGACCCAATCCATCGTAGATATGAACTGATTCTATGGGCTACATAAAGTCCTATTTGATTTATACAAACTGGACCCGCATCCTCCACCAAATGTAAAACTCAAGAAAAAGGCATGAGATGATTTCCGGGGGATTACACGTCCTCACAGCCATGACGGCCACTGGGCTCCAGTCCGGAAAGAATGAATGCAACAATTTGGAACTTCTCAATTCCGCGACGCACCAAGTCGTCTCAGAGAGGTCTTATTTACCGTCATCTCAGTTACAAACGTGATGAATGTCTGCAGATGTCAGGCTCCTCTATGTAAGGATCGTGTGCTGTCATCAGTCATCCCCCACTCCCCTCGCTGTAGGCTAGGCTTTGATGTGAAATCTGGAAGGCGAGATTATTATATACGGCCTGTCATCCCTACAATCAGCGCAGGAGAAGACAAGGGGGGGTAAAGTCAGGACAAGCGTTACCAAATCTGCGCTGGAGACACAGGAGAGAACCACGCGGACTGGGTGGAGAAGACACAGGAGGGGACAATGCAGCCCAGCAATATCCCGCCATTCATATCAGAACAGTCTGGTCAAGAACAAGTGAGGACAAGATTGGGCTGAGAACCTAGAACCTGGCTGCTGGCGGAGACTCCGAAAGGGACGCAATTTTGACCCAACCACTTCAGATGATTACTTCAATGGTTTGAAGACACGTTTCTCTTTGGTGCGTAAGACCAAATGGAGAACACCACAATAGGGAGGAATGCCATAGATTGGGGATCACTAATGACGAGATGGAAAATGAGAGGGACAGGGGTAAGGGACCGTATACGCATCTTAAAAAGGAGAGTAAAAGAATGCCCCCACAAAATGATCTGCCGAGCGTGGATACATACATCAAACTAGTGGAGGATGATCGGAAGAAAACCCCACACGATAAACACCTATAAGGATCCAATCTATGTGATGAAGAACAGCGTGCTTCAGATAAATTGGAAAAAAAATAAACACTTACTTATAAGACCTTCAGATAAAGGGGTAAATCTTGTTCTGTTGGACCAATCCAGGAATCTGTCCATGTGTTTTTCTATAATTACACATGAGGATACATACGAGGCAATCACATGAGATCCCACAGATGACTATACCACAGAAAACCATCTTAGATGAAGCAGAAACAGATCTACTGAGTAAAGCTATCTTCTCCCCCATCTTCCCTACATTACTCCCTACCTAAGATGCACAAGGGCCTATATCCAATCAAGGCCGCCCCATTGTGTCAGGCATTGGGTCACTAAGCCAAAACAGTGGGCTCTATATTGACACCACACCACAGGCCTTGGTCACATCCCTACCATCAAAACCTAAGAGATGCATCCGACCTGCTTAGAAAACTAGAGGGTGTAACTGCTGGTGAAAACTTATTGGCCTCCATTGATGTTGAGCCCCTATACCGTAGCATAAAGCAAGGTCCAGGTATAGGGGCAGTGACACATTTCTTAAAAACAAGGGCGGTGAAATGTTGGAGACATGACACTTTAATTGAGAAACCTCTCCACTTTGCACTTCGTCATAAATACCGTACTTCATATTTAACGGGAAGTACTTCCACCAGATCAGGGGAACTGCAATGAGGAGCCCCTGTGCTCCCACACAAGCTGATCTGTTCCTGGACAGGTGGGAGGAAACAACCGTCTTCGGGGAGTTAGATGCTTCATCGGCCTCTAGGCCAGATACATTGATGACCTCTTCATCTTGTGGTATAGCTCAGAGGCTGAATTTTTGGCATTCGTTTGCAATCTCAATGAAAATCAACTTGGTCTTAGGTTCACTTCTGAACACAACATCAACAGTATTATGTTCTTGGATTTAAACATCAGTAAGGACACGTTTGGTTATCTTAAAATTAACACCACATCCACGAACAACCTTCTGAAATGAGACAGCCACCATCATCTACCCCAGAAACCCGTGGAATGCCAAAGGGACAGTTTCTTCATATCAGGAGAAACTGTTCCAATATGAAGGACATTAAGTCAAAGGCCTAGGACCTGAGGATGAGTATCTAGGAGAGGCAATACCCATCCCAAGTTCTTAGAGCATCCAATTCACATGCCTTAGGACAGGACAGATAAAGGTTATTGCAGGACACGAGATTTAGAAAAGGTGAAGACTACACAAGGATTATCGGCAGATGTGACAATCAGGCTGATAGCATCTACACTACCTTTAAGAGACACTGGGGGATCTTGTTGGCTGATCCTCATCTACAAGGGGTCATACCAAAGTCTCCCAGTATTAGTTACAGAAAAGAGAAATCTATTAAAGACAAGTTGGTACGCAGCCTATAAGGAAAAACACCTGCTAAGGGTGCCTGGATGGATAGAAGGACTTGTGGTTTTCACAGACGTGGAGACTCTTGTATTTGGAAATGGTCCATTCCTTGTAAGTCCACCACCAGCTCCTCATCTGGAATAACTTTTTACATCAGAGACATCCACAATTGAAAATGTCAGAAGTGATGTACAAGGCAACGTGCACCTGCCCAATAGACTACATAGGCAAAACCACACGAGAGTTTAGATGTAGGGTAGAAGAACATCTGGGAGATATACGGCAACACTTTTTATCCGGCCCCTGGGGATCGCAGGTTTATTATGACAGCCGCCGGCCCATTAGTTTCTTCTTGCTCTGCGAGCATGCGCGCGCTATGTTCACTCCTGAATGCTGAGGCGCATGCAATAACATTTTATGTCCGGACATCAGCGCCAGCGTCAGGACGTACTTTGTGGGGGGAGATAACACACAATTTCTACGGGCCCCGAAGGATGGTACAAATATCCAAACGGCCCTTGGCTGAAAAAAAGATTCCCCATCCCGGCCCAAGCTCACCCGGCCCAATGCTAGGACATTGATGTTTACTGCAGGTTCATTCACATGGTTAACGTTATTCCCAGAAGGACTAGTAATCCCTACAGATACAGTGCTGACATTATTGCCTGTGGTCCTCACACATACAGTGGCATGTGAAAGTCTGGGCGCCCCTGTCAAGATAACACAGCGCCTTTGTATTTATATATATATATATATATATATATATATATATTTATATATATATATATATATATACATACATACACACACAGTCATGGCCAAAAGTTTTGAGAATGACACAAATATTATATTTTCACATGATCTGCTGGCCTCTGGTTTTTATGTGTTTGTCAGATGTTTTTATCACATACAGAAATATAATTGCAATCATATTATGAGTAACAAAAGGTTATATTGACAGTTAGAATGGGTTAATGCAGCAAGTCAATATCTGCAGTGTTGACCCTTCTTCTTCAGGACCTCAGCAATTCTCCTGGCATGCTCTCAACCAACTTCTGGATCAAATCCTGACTGATAGCAGTCCATTCTTGCAAAATCAATGCTTTTATTTTGTCTGAATTTGAAGGTTTTTGTTTGTCCACCCGTCTCTTGATGATTGACCACAAGTTCTCAATGGGATCAAGATCTGGGGAGTTTCCAGGCCATGGTCCCAAAATCTCTATGTTTTGTTCCCTGAGCCATTTAGTTATCACCTTTGCTTTATGGCAAGGTGCTCCATCATGTTGAAAAAGGCATTGTTGATCGCCAAACTGCTCTTGGACGGTTGGGAGAAGTTGCTCTTGGAGGACATTCTGGTACCATTCTTTATTCATGGCTGTGTTTTTAGGCAAGACTGAGAGAGAGCCCATTCCCTTGGCTGAGAAGCCACCCCACACATGAATGGTTTCAGGATGCTTGGCAGTTGGCATGAGACAAGACTGGTGGTAGCGCTCACCTGGTCTTCTCCGAATAAGCCGTTTTCCAGATGTCCCAAACAATCGAAAAGGGGATTCATCAGAGAAAATGACTTTACCCCAGTCCTCAGCAGTCCACTCCCTGTACCTCTTGCAGAATATCAGTCTGTCCATGATGTTTTTTCTGGAGAGAAGTGGCTTCTTTGCTGCCCTCCTTGAGACCAGGCCTTGCTCCAAGAGTCTCCGCCTCACAGTGCGTGCAGATGCACTCACACCTTCCTGCTGCCATTCCTGAGCAAGCTCTGCACTGCTGGTAGCCCGATCCCGCAGCTGAAACACTTTTAAGAGACGGTCCTGGCGCTTACTCGTCTTTCTTGGGCGCCCTGGAGCCTTTTTGGTAACAAGGGAACCTCTCTCCTTGAAGTTCTTGATGATGCGATAGATTGTTGACTGAGATGCAATCTTTCGAGCTGCGATACTCTTCCCTGTTAGGCCATTTTTGCGCAGTGCAATGATGACTGCACGTGTTTCTTTAGAGATAACCATGGTTAACAGAAGAGAAACAATGATGCCAAGCACCAGCCTCCTTTTAAAGTGTCCAGTGGTGTCATTCTTACTTAATCATGACAGATTGATCTCCAGCCCTGTCCTCATCAACACCCACACCTGTGTTAATGGAGTAATCACTGAAACGATGTTAGCTGGTCCTTTTAAGGCAGGGCTGCAATGATGTTGAAATGTGTTTTGGGGGATAAAGTTCATTTTCTAGGCAAATATTGACTTTGCAAGTAATTGCTGTTAAGCTGATCACTCTTTATAACATTCTGGAGTATATGCAAATTGCCATTAGAAAAAATGAAGCAGTAGACTTTGTAAAAATTAATATTTGTGTCATTCTCAAAACTTTTGGCCATGACTGTGTGTATATATATATATATATATATATATATATATATATATATATATATATATATATATACACATACATACACACTCACTGGCCACTTTATTAGGTACACCATGCTAGTAAGGGGTTGGACCCCCTTTTGCCTTCAGAACTGCCTCAATTCTTCGTGGCAGAGATTCAACAAGGTGCTGGAAGCATTCCTCAGAGATTTTGGACCATATTGACATGATGGCATCACACAGTTGGCGCAGATTTGTCGGCTGCACATCCCTGATGCGAATCTCCCGTTCCACCACATCCCAAAGATGCTGTATTGGATTGAGATCTGGTGACTGAGGAGGCCATTTGAGTACAGTAAACTCAATGTCATGTTCAAGAAACCAATCTGAGATGATTCGAGCTTTATGACATGGCGCATTATCCTGCTGAAAGTAGCCATCAGATGTTGGGTACATTGTGGTCATAAAGGGATGGACATGGTCAGCAACAATACTCAGGTAGGCTGTGGCGTTGCAACGATGCTCAATTGGTACCAAGGGGCCCAAAGAGTGCCCAGAAAAAATTCCCCACACCATGACACCACCACCACCAGCCTGAACCGTTGATACAAGGCAGGATGGATCCATGCTTTCATGTTGTTTACGCCAAATTCTGACCCTACCATCCCAATGTCGCAGCAGAAATCGAGACTCATCAGACCAGGCAACGTTTTTCCAATCTTCTACTGTCCAATTTCGATGAGCTTGTGCAAATTGTAGCCTCAGTTTCCTGTTCTTAGCTGAGAGGAGTGGTACCCGGTGTGGTCTTCTGCTGCTGTAGCCCATCTGCCTCAAAGTTCGACGCACTGTGCGTTCAGAGATGCTCTTCTGCCTACCTTGGTTGTAACGGGTGGCAATTTGAGTCACTGTTGCCTTTCTATCAGCTCGAACCAGTCTGCCCATTCTCCTCTGACCTCTGGCATCAACATGGCATTTCCGGCCACAGAACTGCCGCTCACTGGATTTTTTTTCTTTTTCGGACCATTCTCTGTAAACCCTAGAGATGGTTGTGCGTGAAAATCCCAGTAGATCAGCAGTTTCTGAAATTCTCAGACCAGCCCTTCTGGCACCAACAATCATGCCACGTTCAAAGGCACTCAAATCACCTTTCTTCCCCATACTGATGCTCGGTTTGAACTGCAGGAGATTGTCTTGACCATGTCTACATGCCTAAATGCACTGAGTTGCCGCCATGTGATTGGCTGATTAGAAATTAAGTCTTAACACACAGTTGGACAGGTGTACCTAATAAAGTGGCCAGTGAGTGTGTATATATATATATATATATATATATATATATATATATATATATATATATATATATATAGTGTTGGGTCCATATATTTTTGGACAGACAACATCTTTCTAATTTTGGTTCTAGACATTACCACAATGAATTTTAAACAAAACAATTCAGATGCAGTTGAAGTTCAGACTTTCAGCTTTCATTTGAGGGTCTCCACATTAACGTTGGATGACGGGTTTAGGAGTTTCGGCTCCTTAACATGGGCCACCCTGTTTTTAAAGGGACCAAAAGTAATTGGACAGTTGACTCCAAGGCTATTTCATGGACAGGTGTGGGCAATCCCTTCGTTATGCCGTTATGTATCTCAAAGTGGGTGGCTTTGAGGTGGAGACTTATGTGTTGATCAGCAGTGATACTGCTGAGGTGCAGCTTTAATGTGTCAGGGAGAAGTCTCCAGGTAACTAGGGAGATAGTGAGGAAACACTTAGCTAACCTAAATGAATTCAAGTCTCCAGGTCCAGATGAATTACACCCCAGAGTACTGAAGGAGATAGCAGAAGAAATTTTTGAACCCCTCTCCATAATCTTTGAAAATTCTTGGAGAACAGGAGAAGTACCAGAAGACTGGAGAAGAGCAAATGTTGTTCCTATCTTCAAAAAGGGGAAGAAGGTGGACCCAGGCAACTATAGGCCGGTGAGTCTGACTTCTATACCAGGAAAGATCTTTGAACAAATTATTAAACAACATGTATGTCAATACCTGGATAAGAATGAAGTGATTAAACAGAGTCAGCATGGGTTTGTAACTAATAAGTCATGTCAGACTAACTTAATTTCCTTCTATGACGGAATCACTGATTGGGTGGATCAGGGAAATGCTGTAGATATAGTATATCTTGACTTCAGCAAAGCATTTGACAAAGTCTCTCATACAATCCTTATTGAAAAAATGACTAAGTATGGAATGGACAAGGCAACTGTTAGGTGGATTCATAACTGGCTTAGTGATCGGACCCAAAGAGTGGTCGTAAATGGCTGCACATCCAGTTGGAAGAATGTCTCAAGTGGGGTACCACAGGGCTCTGTCCTGGGCCCTGTATTGTTCAACATCTTTATCAACGATTTAGATGAAGGAATTGAGGGTAAACTGATTAAATTTGCTGATGACACAAAGCTAGGAGGGATAGCTAATACTAGAGAAGAGAGAGAGAGAGGATTCAAAAAGATTTAAATAAACTGGAGAAGTGGGCAGCAACTAACAGAATGGTTTTTAACAGGGACAAATGCAAAGTACTACATCTGGGCAATAAAAATGAAAAAAGCATATACAGAATGGGAGGAATAGGGCTAAGTGACAGCACATGTGAAAAAGACTTGGGTATACTAATAGATCACAGACTGAATATGAGTCAACAGTGTGATGCAGCAGCAAATAAAGCAAATGCAATTCTAGGATGTATTAACAGAAGCATACAGTCTAGATCACGTGAAGTCATTATTTCCCTCTACTCCTCTTTGGTCAGACCTCATCTGGAATATTGTGTCCAGTTTTGGGCACCACATTTTAAAAAAGACATCAACAAACTGGAGCAAGTTCAGAAAAGAGCGACCAGAATGGTGACCGGTCTGCAAACCCTGTCTTATGAGGAAAGGTTGCAGGATTTGGGAATGTTTAGTTTGCAAAAGAGAAGACTGAGAGGAGACTTAATAGCTGTCTACAAATATCTCAAGGGCTGTCACATTGTAGAAGGATCAACTTTATTCTCATTTGCACAAGGAAAGACTAGAAGCAATGGGATGAAACTGAATGGGAGGAGACACAGATTAGATATTAGAAAAAACTTTTTGACAGTTAGAGTGATCAATGAGTGGAACAGGCTGCCACGAGAAGTGGTGAGTTCTCCTTCAATGGAAGTCTTCAAACAGAGGCTGGACAGACATCTGACTGGGATGATTTAGCGAATCCTGCTTCGAGCAGGGGGTTGGACCAGATGGCCCAGGAGGTCCCTTCCAACTCTACGATTCTATGATTCTATGAGATGGGCGGGCCAGCTATCTACAAATCCACCCAGGGGTGTGTTTATGAGTGTCATAATAAAGTATATGTGTATGAATGCTTGAAGGACCTGTGATGAGGTCATAGCCATGTGATCCGGAGGCGTGGCTACGGACCATATAAGGTAACCAGAGTAGGTCACATGAGGGAGAGCGCATGGATCTGATTGGGCCATGAGGAAGGTCCCGGCAGGGCTATGTGGAGGAAGGTGTGCTACCTTCCTGAAGACCACGTGCTGAGGCTGCTGACCCGGGGAGGCCTGTGTATATTGGCTGTATGTGAGGACGGAAAAGCCTCCTGTGTTTGCTGAGGCTCCAGGACTGAGCCTGAAATCATGGACACTTGTACTTGCTTTTGCCTGAGCTAAAGGCTATTCCTTATGTTACGTGCTGGTGTATGGGTTATGGAGCAATAAACCCTATGAACTTTTAAAGGAACGTGCCTCCTGGTTGTCTCCCTTCGCACCTAAGCGAGTTGAATCCCTACAATATATATATATACACACACTGCTAAAAAAAATAAAGGGAACACTTAAACAACAGAATATAACTCCAAGTAAATGAAACTTCTGTGAAATCAAGCTGTCCACGTAGGAAGCAACACTGATTGCCAATTTCACAGGCTGTTGTGCAAATGGAATAGACAACAGATGGAAATTATTAGCAATTATCAAGACACTCTCAATAAAGGAGTGGTTCTGCAGGTGGGGACCACAGACCACATCTCAGTACCAATGCCTTCTGGCTGATGTTTTGGTCACTTTTGAATGTTGGTTGTGCTTTCACACTCGTGGTAGTATAAGACGGACTCTACAACCCACACAAGTGGCTCAGGTAGTGCAGCTCATCCAGGATGGCACATCAATGCAAGCTGTGGCAAGAAGGTTTGCTGTGTCTGTCAACGTAGTGTCCAGAGGCTGGAGGCGCTACCAGGAGACAGGCCAGTACACCAGGAGACGTGGAGGGGGTTGTAGGAGGGCAACAACAAAGCAGGACCGCTACCTCAGACTTTGCCCTGCAAAATGACCTCCAGCAGGCCACAAATGTGCATGTGTCTGCACAAACGGTTAGAAACCGACTCCATGAGGATGGTCTGAGTGCCTGACGTCCACAGATGGGGGTTGTGCTCACAGCCCAACACCATGCAGGACGCTTGGCATTTGCCACAGAACACCAGGATTGGCAAATTCGCCACTGGTGCCCTGTGATCTTCACAGATGAAAGCAGGTTCACACTGAGCACATGTGACAGAGTCTGGAGATGCTGTGGAGAGCGATCTGCTGCCTGCAACATCTATCAGCATGACTGGTTTGGCAGTAGGTCAGTAATGGTATGGGGGTGGCATTTCTTTGGAGGGCCGCACGGTGTTGGGCTGTGAGCACAACCCCCATCTGTGGACGTCGTGCACTCAGACCATCCTCATGAAGTCGGTTTCTAACAGTTTGTGCAGACACATGCACATTTGTGGCCTGATGGAGGTCATTTTGCAGGGCTCTGGCAGTGCTCCTCCTGTTCCTCCTTGCACATAGTCTGAGGTAGCGGCCCTGCTGCTGGGTTGTTGTCCTGTGGACAGATTCTCCCTTCTGAGCTGCGGATCTATGCAGCTCCTGAGTGACCATTGGCCTCTTGGCCTTCTTCTCTAATCAGTGCTCTCCTTACTTGGGATATAGTCTTAGGTCTTCCCATTTTTGGATGATGGATTGATGCTCCGTGAGATGTTCAGAGCGTGGGCTATTTTTCATAACCTAACCCTCTTCTCCACAACTTTATCCCTGACCTGTCTGGTGAGCTCTTTGGTTTTCATGATGTTGTTTGATCCATGATGCTCTCACACAAACCCCTGAGGCCTTCATAGAACAGCTGTAGTCATACTGAGAAGAAATCACACTCAGGAGGACACACTGTATTAATTATGTGATTTCTTGGGCAACTGGTCACTCAGGACTTTATATAGCAGTATCAGAATAATATAATAAGAAAACCCCGTCTTAGTCCCTTTATACGTCACAAACACGTTAGTTTCTGCTATATCACAAAAAATCCCCGAAAAATCATTTCAATTTATGGCTGTGGAGGGAAAAAATGCGGGAAAAGTTCACAGGATATGCATACTAAGGCATGGTATATACTGTATACACACACTACAGGTAATAAGAAGAACAACTCTCACCAGACTTCTTAATGGCATCTTGCTTGGAGCCGGCATGAGAGGAGCACGTGGCCACAGCGTCCTCTGCTCAACTCATCCACCTCTCACTTTCTATATGTCTTCGTCACTGTACATAACTTTTACTACTTCAGTCAATCTCCACCCTGTAACTTTCCCTTACTCTAAAGACGACAACTTTCCTTTCAAGTGTATAAGCTACAACTTCCTCTACTACAAACCAAAACCTGCATCTGTAAACTACGCACGAGACAGGAATTCCTGCCCAAACACAACTATAAAAGGGGCAAATATATCCAAAATATAACTACTATAATACTGCCCCTATGTACAAGAATATAACTACTATAATACTGCCCCTATGTACAAGAATATAACTACTATAATACTGCCCCTATGTACAAGAATATAACTGCTATAATACTGCTCCCTATGTACAAGAATATAACTACTATAATACTGCTCCCTATGTACAAGAATATAACTACTATAATACTGCTCCCTATGTACAAGAATATAACTACTATAATACTGCCCCTATGTACAAGAATATAACTACTATAATACTGCCCCTATGTACAAGAATATAACTGCTATAATACTGCTCCCTATGTACAAGAATATAACTACTATAATACTACTCCTATGTACAAGAATATAACTACTATAATACTACTCCTATGTACAAGAATATAACTACTATAATACTGCTCCTATATACAAGAATATAACTACTATAATACTGCTCCTATGTGCAAGAATATAACTACTATAATACTGCTCCTATGTGCAAGAATATAACTACTATAATACTGCCCCTATATACAAGAATATAACTATGTTAATACTGCTCCTATCTACAAGAATATAACTACTATAATACTGCCCCTATGTACAAGAATATAACTACTATAATACTGCCCCTATGTACAAGACTATAACTACTATAATACTGCCCCTATGTACAAGACTATAACTACTATAATACTGCCCCTATGTACAAGAATATAACTACTATAATACTGTCCCTATGTACAAGAATATAACGACTATAATACTGCTCCTATGTACAAGAATAAAACTACTATAATACTGCTCCTATGTACAAGACTATAACTACTATAATACTGCCCCTATGTAAAAGAATATAACCACTATAATACTGCCCCCTATGTACAAGAATATAACTACTATAATACTGCCCCCTATGTACAAGAATATTACTATAATACTGCCCCCTATTTACAAGAATATAACTACTATAATACTGCTCCTATGTACAAGAATATAACTACTATAATTCTGCTCCCTATGTACAAGAATATATCAACTATAATACTGCCCCTATGTACAAGAATATAACTACTATATTACTGCTCCTATGTACAAGAATATAACTACTATAATAGTGCCCCATATGTACAAGAATATAACTACTATAATACTGCTCCTATGTACAAGAATATAGCTACTATAATACTGCCCCCTATGTACAAGAATATACCTACTATAACA
The DNA here is from genome assembly GCF_039654945.1 of Dendrobates tinctorius. Classification (NCBI taxonomy): domain Eukaryota; kingdom Metazoa; phylum Chordata; class Amphibia; order Anura; family Dendrobatidae; genus Dendrobates; species Dendrobates tinctorius. The sequence goes on along the minus strand of NW_027361998.1, from coordinate 15,872,568 downwards.
CTGCTCCCTATGTACAAGAATATATCTACTAGAATACTGCCCCTATGTACAAGAATATAACTACTATAATACTGCTCCCTATGTACAAGAATATATCTACTATAATACTGCCCCAATGTACAAGAATATAACTACTATAATAGTGCCCCTATGTACAAGAATATAACTACTATAATACTGCTCCCTATGTACAAGAATATAATTACTATAATACTGCCCCTATGTACAAGAATATACCTACTATAATACTGCCCCTAAGTACAAGAATATACCTACTATAATACTGCTCCCTATGTACAAGAATATAACTACTATAATACTGTCCCTATGTACAAGACTATAACTACTATAATACTGCCCCTATGTACAAGACAATAACTACTATAATACTGCCCCCTATGTAGAGAATATAACTACTATAACACTGCCCCCTATGTACAAGTATATAACTACTATAATACTGCCCCTATGTACAAGAATATGACTACCATAATACTGCCCCCTATGTACAAGAATATTACTACTATAATACTGCCCCTATGTACAAGAATATGACTACTATAATACTGCCCCCTATGTACAAGTATATAACTACTATAATACTGCCCCTATGTACAAGACAATAACTACTATAATACTGCCCCTATGTAGAGAATATAACTACTATAATACTGCCCCCTATGTACAAGTACATACCTACTATAATACTGCCCCCTATGTACAAGAATATAACTACTATAATACAGCCCCTATGTACAAGAATATAACTACTATAATACTGCCCCCTATGTACAAGAATATAACTACTATAATACTGCTATGTACAAGAATATAACTACTATAATACTGCCCCTATATACAGGAATATAACTACTATAATACTGCCCCTATATACAAGAATATATCTACTATAATACTGCCCCTATGTACAAGAATATAACTACTATAATACTGCCACTATATACAAGAATATAACTACTATAATACTGCCCCCTATTTACAAGAATATAACTACTATAATACTGCTCCTATATACAATATAACTACTATAATACTGACCCTATGTACAAGAATATAACTACTATAATACTGCTCCTACAAACAAGAATATAACAACTATAATACTGCTCCTATATACAAGAATATAACTACTATAATACTGCTCCTATGTACAAGAATATAACTACTATAATACTGCTCCTATGAACAAGAATATAACTACTGTAATACTGCTCCTATATACAAGAATATAACTACTATTATACTGCTCCTATATACAAGAATATAACTACTATAATAGTGCTCCTATGTACAATATTATAACTACTATAATACTGCCCCTATGTACAAGACAATAACTACTATAATACTGCCCCTATGTAGAGAATATAACTACTATAATACTGCCCCCTATGTACAAGTACATAACTACTATAATACTGCCCCCTATGTACAAGAATATAACTACTATAATACAGCCCCTATGTACAAGAATATAACTACTATAATACTGCCCCCTATGTTCAAGAATATAACTACTATAATACTGCTATGTACAAGAATATAACTACTATAATACTGCCCCTATATACAGGAATATAACTACTATAATACTGCCCCTATATACAAGAATATAACTACTATAATACTGCCCCTATGTACAAGAATATAACTACTATAATACTGCCACTATATACAAGAATATAACTACTATAATACTGCCCCCTATTTACAAGAATATAACTACTGTAATACTGCTCCTACAAACAAGAATATAACAACTATAATACTGCTCCTATATACAAGAATATAACTACTATAATACTGCTCCTATGTACAAGAATATAACTACTATAATACTGCTCCTATGTACAAGAATATAACTACTGTAATACTGCTCCTATATACAAGAATATAACTACTATTATACTGCTCCTACATACAAGAATATAACTACTATAATAGTGCTCCTATGTACAATAATATAACTACTATAATACTGCCCCCTATTTACAAGAATATAACTACTATAATACTGCTCCTATATACAATATAACTACTATAATACTGACCCTATGTACAAGAATATAACTACTGTAATACTGCTCCTATATACAAGAATATAACAACTATAATACTGCTCCTATATACAAGAATATAACTACTATAATACTGCTCCTATGTACAATAATATAACTACTATAATACTGCTCCTATGTACAAGAATATAACTATAATACTGCCCCTGTGTACAAGAATATTACTATAATACTGCTCCTATATACAAGAATATAACTACTATAATAGTGCTCCTATGTACAATAATATAAATACTATAATACTGCTCCTATGTACAAGAATATAACTACTGTAATACTGCCCCCTATGTACAAGAATATAACTATTATAATACTGCCCATATGTACAAGAATATAACTACTATAATACTGCTCCTATGTGCAAGAATATAACTACTATAATACTGCTCCTATGTACAAGAATATAACTACTATAATACTGCTCCTATGTACAAGAATATAACTACTATAATACTGCTCCTATGTACAAGAATATAACTACTATAATACTGCTCCTATGTACAAGAACATAACTACTATAATACTGCTCCTATGTACAAGAATATAACTACTATAATACAGCCCCTATGTACAAGAATATAACTACTACAATACTGCCCCCTATGTACAAGAATATAACTACTATAATACTGCTATGTACAAGAATATAACTACTATAATACTGCCCCTATATACAAGAATATAACTAGTATAATACTGCCTCCTAGCTGTGAGGTTGTGTGTCTGTGGTTCTCCTCATGTCTGGAGCAAGCCCAGGGAGGGGCCACCCTGGGCGGGGAAGCACCCCAAGCAAGGCCCTGGCTTCCAGGCCTACACTGGGAGGAAACTCCCAACCTTCTCATGTGGATGGAAATCCCAGAGTTGCCTCTGGGGAAATAAACCTCAGAATGGAAGACCCAGCAGCATGGAGAAAGATCCTGTGTTGAAGCTCAGTACGGGAAAGGAACAGGAGAAAGCTTTGTCTGTGTGCAAGGATGTTTCTGTGAAACAGTCGGCCAGTCAAGGCAAACAGTGTCCAGAACCTGGAAGGAAATCCCAGAAGGCATCTTCTGCTGAGAACCTGAGTGCTGGAGGGCAGGTGGCTGCACAGAAGGTGAAGCAGAGTCCATCACCAGCTTCAGGTGTGCAGCTCACTCCAGACAGACAGAGACGGACATCTCTGGAGAAGCAAACACTCCAGGAGAACCTTCAGCTGGGACATGTGGTGACCAGCATGGCGAGCTCTGGACGCACGAGGTTGCAGGCTGGTGGCAGTGGTAAAAGTGTTGCGGATGCTGGAGCCACAAAACCAGCGACATTAAAAACCAACGTGTCAACCCCTAAAGCAAGACCCCAGAAGGAGCCGCCGCGTGCCCCGGAGCTACAGCTGGCAGAGGAGATACCAGGACTGGTCAGGAGGATGGGTGAGTTGCAGCAGCAGAGGAATCTTCTGCAAATGGAAATTGCATTTACAAGTTGAAGGCTGCTAATCCTGGGGATCACTCTGTATATGACCAGAGACTGAATGCACTGGGGGTAGAGCTGGCGACTGTGGTGCGGGACATGGACTGTGTGCTGGCTAGGATGGGGCCCCTGGCAGAGACATATAGGAACCAGCAGCGGTTTAGGTCCTGCGCGCAGGACTCTGCTGGTTCCCGCACAGACATTGTCCCAGGTGGGACCCGGCAGCAGGTACGGCCGGTGCTGCAGCCCGCTAGCTTCTGTTTTAAGGAGGGTCAGATACTGCACCAGCAGCCGCAACTACCTGCGGCAGACCCCAAGCAGGAGCAAGAGGCTCAGATCCCAGCGGTACCACAAGTCCCAGCATGCCCAGCACAACAGCAAGACAGTGGACATGAGACTGCATCTACTGTTGGAGCCCAGGAGAGCACTAATTCTGGGGATATTGATACTGTTCATGTGGGGTTGGGGGCTGAAGGGGGTACAGAGACTGTGGTGGACATTGCGCATCCTGATGACGCTATTGAGATTGATGATGATGATAATAATGTGCAAAATGTCTGTGATTTCCCCCCTTTGGTTTCCAGCACACAAGGTGCAACAGGCCCCTCCGCTGCAGACCCTCGCCCTGTCAGTCAGCCCAGTGTGGCCCCACAGGTCCCTCCCAGTAATGTTTGGAGCCGCGGCGCTCCATCCTTTATCTCCAGCGCCAATTACACTGGGCAGGCTTTCAAAAGGAGGAATGTGGTGCAGTTCAGGCACAGAGGTGCCAAGGAGGATCTGCCAGAGAGGAGGCTGGTAGTCAGGGAGCTTCTGTGCCGCCAGATGGGGTTTGCGCCGGTTAATATCTTGGCGGTCATCAATCTGCCAGACAGACAGGGCTATGATATCAGCTTTAAGCTTATGTCTGATCTGGACAGATTCTGGGCCAATTTCCCCAAGTTCAGGGACGCTGATGGCTGGAATAAGTTCAGCTTCATTCCAATATCTAAGCCGGATACCGCCACGGTTAACATCATCTTTTGGAATGAGGCTGTTCCCCCGCAGGACATTGTGGTGTGGCTCCGGAGGCATTGTGACCTTGTCTCCGACCTCACCAAAAACAGGGATGAGTACGGTATATGGACTGGTGGATGGAAGGTGCTGGTGAAACTGCGCCAGCACAACAATATCACGGCTCACTTACCCAACTCCTTCTTTATCGGGAGGGAGAAGGGAGTTTGCTTCTACCCTGGGCAGCCACGAAAGTGTTTTAAGTGTGGTAAAGTGGGTCACCTGGCAAACACCTGTACCGTGGTAAAGTGCAGCCTGTGCGGGGAAGTCGGCCACTTAGCGGCAGATTGCCAGAACATCAAGTGCAACCTCTGTGGGGAGGTCGGCCACCCTCACAGGGACTGTCCTGATGCCTGGCACAATATATGCAAGCTCCTTCCTGATGAGGAGTTAGTGACAGGGACAGAGGCTCAGGAGGAGGAGGCTTTAATGTCAGGGACAGTACTGACCAGGTCAGAGGTCCACCAGGGGTCCGCTCAGGTAACATCAGAGCAGCTTTGTACAGAGGGGAGCATGGAGGTCGTCCCTCAGGTCCAGCAGCCACATGTAGCCACCACTTCAGTATCACCATCTCTAGCTGAAGAAAGTGGCTGTAATCAGGTAAAAAGGAAAAAAAAGGACAAGGCCTCCCGTAAACCTGAGGAGGAGTATGTCACTAGCCAGGGTGGCAGGAAAAAAGTCCAGAGTTCAGCAGGTGTGATGGTCGTGTCCAATAAGTTTGATGTTTTGTCTGAGTCTGATGGGGACTTGGAGGAAGAGATAAAAAGAATAGAGACTGAGTATGACAGGGACGTAGCGGACCATCCCCCTACAAAACGGAAGCCCGTACCTGCTGACACTGAGATACAGTCTGACATGGAGACCGGTGGTAGTCAGAACATCTGTGACCCAGACTTATGATGGCGGCTTTTACATCTCTGCTCCTCTGTTGTGGTATTGTGATGGCGGATTTCTCATTAAAAATAACATCCAGTAATGTGAACAGCATTAAGGTGAGGAGGACGAGGCACGCTGTCTATGACCATCTCCGATACCTGGACGCAGATGTCCTCTTTCTGCAGGAGACGCGGCTGACGACTCAGGGGCTCATGAGGGAGGCTGAGAGGGAATGGCGGTCTGGTCTCTCTTTTTGGTCACTGGCTGTGGAGTCGTACGCCGGGGTCGCCATTCTGTTTAACACCAGGGATGTGACAGTACATAGGATGACGGAGCTGGTTATGGGAAGGTGTCTGGTCCTGGAAGTCACTGTCCATGGGAGGCGACTCCGGCTTATTAACATCTATGGGCCACAGACGGTGACTGACAGGATACAGTTATTTAATGATGTCAAGCCTTATCTGTTCACCTCTCTTCCAGTGATAATGGTGGGGGACTTTAATGCCATACTGACATCTGGTGACAGCTCCTCAGGTAGAACCGTGACGAGGGATGGTAGGATCTTGAATAACATAGTCCTGCAGGCCGGATTAGGGGACGTCTTTAAACGGGGAGGTCGAAAGCCAAAATTAACCTATTCCTGCTCCAATAGAGGCAGTAGAATAGATCTGGCTTTTGTAAGTCCCATGGAAGTGATTGGTGCCATGAGTGAGAGAGTCGTACCATACTCAGACCATCTTGCCCTATATTTCTGCCTGGGGGCCACTAAGCGAGCTGATGTTGGTAGGGGGTTATGGAGACTCAATTCCAGCCTCCTCCATGATGTCTCTGTCCAGAGTTGTGTCCACTCCCTTTTGCAGGGTCATCTACAGAGAGTGGACTTCTATGACAACATGGCCGACTGGTGGGAGGACGTCAAGGATGATATCAGATACCTCTTGAAGAAACTGTCAGTTAAGAAGGGCAGGAGTAAGTATAGCCAGTACCTAAGGCTGCGCAAAGAATTGGAGTCACTCTATTCGGAGGGCGGGGGTAACCAAGAGAAGATCGACCGGCTGAAATCTGAGATAAGGCAGTATCAGTACAGCAGGTATACCTCCTTGGTTCTTGAACGGGATTATGGGGTCTTAGGGGCACCTGATCCCTTTGAGAATTGCCGGGAGCGGGTGGCCAACAAATCGGTCACAGGTCTCATAGACTCCCAGGGTGTATTGCAGGAATCTCGGGAGGGTATCCTGGGGGTTGTGAAATCTTATTATACTGACTTGTTTCAGAGGAAGGCTTTGGATAAACATAAAATGACTCAATTCTTGGAGGCAACTCCAGCGCCTGATACTAATGATCTGGACTTTTCTCCTTTGACAGCAGAATTAATGGTGGAGGAGGTTAAGGAGGCCATTGATAAGTTACATCTGAAGAAGGCACCAGGTCCGGATGGTATAACAGCAGAATTTTATAAGAAATTCAGAGACCTCCTGGCTCCAATTCTTGTGGATGTTTACAAAAATTGTCTAGAAAATCACCTGATGCCTCCATCCATGAGAGTGTCCTCATTAATTCTGCTGTCTAAAGGTAAGGAGCCGAGCGACATCAAGAACTGGAGGCCAATTGCCCTCTTGAATGTTGACAGGAAGATTCTGGCGAAGATCCTGTTTTCTAGGTTAGTCTGTTTGTCCCCGGCACTGTTGGTAGGCTCTCAGTTTGGCACGGTAAAAGGGCGGAACATCTCTGGAGCGGTCATTTCTATACGGGAGATGTTTGAGAGATGTAAAGCTCTGCGGTGTGGGAGATATGTTGTTAGTCTGGACCAGGCTAAAGCCTTTGACAGGGTTGATCATGATTATCTGTGGGCCACTTTGTCAAAGTACGGTATTCCGGGACAATTTGTGGATTGGCTGAAGACTTTGTACAGAGAGGCGGTGAGCTTTCCTCTGATTAATGGTTGGCAGGGTGGCACTTTTGGAGTTGAGGCGGGGGTGAGACAGGGCTGCCCGCTGAGTCCACTCCTGTATGTTTTTGCCATAGACCCGTTTCTGAGGTCACTGCAGGAGTGTAACTTTTGGGGGGTGCCGGTCCCCCACTGCTTGCCTCTGAAGGTGGTTGCCTACGCGGATGATGTGACGCTGGTGATATCTAATCCTCATGAGGTGCAGATGTTGTCTGCGGCCATCAGAAGTTACTCAGAGGACTCCAGGTCTCTGGTCAACCTTGAGAAGAGTCAAGCTCTGTGGACATTGCAATCTGACCCAGACTTTGATCTGCCGCAGTTTGTTAAGGCCTCCACCCATATTAAGATCTTAGGGGTTAAATTTGGGAGGGAAGATAATGCCAGCCTAAATTGGGAGGAAAAATTGGAGACCAGAAATGCAAAGGTTCAGCGATGGAAGAACTGGAGGCTGACTTACAGAGAAAGGGTTGCTATGTTGAAGACGTACCTGGTCCCCGTCTTCTTGTATGTCTCTGTCGTTTTTCCTTTGCCAGAATCCTTCTCGGCGAGGCTCCTCAGCCTGTTCTTCCAGCTCTTGTGGGGGAACAGGATGAACCTGATAAAGAGGGGAATAACGTACCTACGGCGGAGTGAGGGCGGGCTGGATATGTTAAATCCAAGGGTTTTCTTTGACTCCTTGTTTCTGAAAGTAAATTTTGGGAGCATGGATTCAAACAGTAGCTCCCTGTGGGCGAATAGTATCAGGTATTGGATATTGCCTTTTGCGGAATCTTGGGTGCGAGGCGGCAGTCTCAAGAGGAGGAGATGGACAGGTGACCACCTCCCCCAGTATCTGGAATATGGTCTGAAGTGTGTCAGGAAGTGGGGACTGGAGAAGTCCTACATTGAGAGTAATACGAGGAAAGATCTGTGTGCTCATATATGTAGGACTTTCTTCCACTCTCCACTGGCCCTAAGAGATTGTGCCACCAGGACCCTTCAGGACAGTCTTCGGTTCCTCAACGGGAGGCGACTTCCAGCAAAGTTTTTTGACATTGCTTGGCTGTCGCTACATGGGAAGCTCTTTGTGAGGGGGAACTTAAAATATTTAAGTGTTTCGGATCGGAACTGTCCCCTTGGTTGTCAACAGGAGGAAACCATGGAGCATTTTATTTGTGATTGCTGGGGAAGTAGGGAAATATGGACGGAAGTATCGACCAAGCTGAAAATCCCCAGACTGCTGTCCCTGAATTACCCTGACATTATCTATGGTGTCCCATCCACTGACGGTAACATCGACAGGGGGACAATGTACCTGATCATTACCACCATTAAGTATTACCACTGGCACATGAGAACCCGAGTGTCCCTCCACAGCGAGCCCTTCCATCCCGACACCGCAGCCACAAAGATTCTGTCCGAGCTCAGATGGATGAGAGCGATAGAGATAAAGAAAAGTCAGAGTAATGAGAAACTATGGAGGAATGTGTCTGTGGGATAATAACATGATCGTGTTACTAAAAGTGTTTATTTCATATTCTTCCTTCCACAGGAGTGAACTCTAAGTTACCTTTATTCCTAATGTATTAATTTAGTTCTATAATTATTGTCTGATGCATTCATGAGAATTTGTTTTGTATTAAGGAAGAATTCTGTTTATTTTAATTGTATTTGTTGGTTTTATACAATAAAAATTGCCCCCTATGTACAAGAATATAACTACTATAATACTGCCCACTATGTACAAGAACATAACTACTATAATACTGCCCCTATGTACAAGAATATAACTACTATAATACTGCCCCTATGCACAAGAATATAACTACTATAATACTGCTTCTATATACAAGAATGTAACTACTATAATACTGCTCCTATATACAAAAATGTAACTACTATAATACTGCTCCTATGTACAAGAATATAACTACTATAATACTGCTCCTATATACAAGAATGTAACTACTATAATACTGCTCCTATGTACAAGAATGTAACTACTATAATACTGCTCCTATGTACAAGAATATAACTACTATAATACTGCTCCTATATACAAGAATGTAACTACTATAATACTACTCCTATGTACAAGAATATAACTAGTATAATACTGCCCCTATGTACAAGAATATAACTACTATAACACTGCTCCTATGTACAAGAATATAACTACTATAATACTGCCCCTATGTACAAGAATATAACTAGTATAATACTGCTCCTATGTACAAGAATATAACTACTATAATACTGCTCCTATGTACAACAATATAACTACTATAATACTGCCCCTATGTAAAGGAATATAACTACTATAATACTGCTCCTATATACAAGAATGTAACTACTATAATACTACTCCTATGTACAAGAATATAACTAGTATAATACTGCTCCTATGTACAAGAATATAACTACTATAATACTGCTCCTATGTACAAGAATATAACTACTATAATACTGCTCCTATGTACAAGAATATAACTACTATAATACTGCTCCTATGTACAACAATATAACTACTATAATACTGCTCCTATGTACAAGAATATAACTACTATAATACTGCTCCAATATACAAGAATGTAACTACTATAATACTGCCCCTATGTACAAGAATATAACTAGTATAATACTGCTCCTATGTACAAGAATATAACTACTATAATACTGCTCCTATGTACAACAATATAACTACTATAATACTGCCCCTATGTAAAGGAATATAACTACTATAATACTGCTCCTATATACAAGAATGTAACTACTATAATACTGCCCCTATGTACAAGAATATAACTAGTATAATACTGCTCCTATGTACAAGAATATAACTACTATAATACTGCTCCTATGTACAAGAATATAACTACTATAATACTGCTCCTATGTACAAGAATATAACTAGTATAATACTGCCCCTATGTACAAGAATATAACTACTATAATACTGCTCCTATGTACAAGAATATAACTACTATAATACTGCTCCTATGTACAACAATATAACTACTATAATACTGCTCCTATGTACAAGAATATAACTACTATAATACTGCCCCTATGTACAAGAATATAACTAGTATAATACTGCTCCTATGTATAAGAATATAACTACTATAATACTGCTCCTATGTACAACAATATAACTACTATAATACTGCCCCTATGTACAGGAATATAACTACTATAATACTGCTCCTATATACAGGAATGTAACTAATATAATACTGCCCCTATGTACAAGAATATAACTACTATAATACTGCTCCTATGTACAAGAATATAACTACTATAATACTGCCCCCTATGTACAAGAATATAACTACTATAATACTGCTCCTATGTACAACAATATAACTACTATAAAACTGCTCCTATGTACAAGAATATAACTACTATAATACTGCTCCTATATACAAGAATGTAACTACTATAATACTGCTCCTATGTACAAGAATATAACTAGTATAATACTGCCCCCTATGTACAAGAATATAACTAATATAATACTGCTCCTATGTACAAGAATATAACTACTATAATACTGCTCCTATGTTCAACAATATAACTACTATAATACTGCCCCTGTGTACAGGAATATAACTACTATAATACTGCTCCTATGTACAAGAATATAACTACTATAATACTGCCCCCTATGTACAAGAATATAACTACTTTAATACTGCTCCTATGTACAACAATATAACTACTATAAAACTGCTCCTATGTACAAGAATATAACTACTATAATACTGCTCCTATATACAAGAATGTAACTACTATAATACTGCTCCTATGTACAAGAATATAACTAGTATAATACTGCCCCTATGTACAAGAATATAACTACTATAATACTGCTCCTATGTACAAGAAAATAACTACTATAATACTGCTCCTATGTTCAACAATATAACTACTATAATACTGCCCCTGTGTACAGGAATATAACTACTATAATACTGTTCCTATGTACAACAATATAACTACTATAATACTGCCCCTGTGTACAGGAATATAACTACTATAATACTGTTCCTATGTACAACAATATAACTACTATAATACTGCTCCTATGTTCAACAATATAACTAGTATAATACTGCTCCTATGTACAACAATATAATTACTATAATACTGCCCCTAAGTACAGGAATATAACTACTATAATACTGCTCCTATGTTCAACAATATAACTACTATAATACTGCTCCTATGTACAAGAATATAACTACTATAATACTGCTCCTATGTACAAGAATATAACTACTATAATACTGCTCCTATATACAAGAATGTAACTACTATAATACTGCTCCTATGTACAAGAATGTAACTACTATAATACTGCTCCTATGTACAAGAATATAACTACTATAATACTGCTCCTATATACAAGAATGTAACTACTATAATACTGCTCCTATGTACAAGAATATAATTAGTATAATACTGCCCCTATGTACAAGAATATAACTACTATAACACTGCTCCTATGTACAAGAATAAAACTACTATAATACTGCCCCTATGTACAAGAATATAACTAGTATAATACTGCTCCTATGTACAAGAATATAACTACTATAATACTGCTCCTATGTACAACAATATAACTACTATGATACTGCCCCTATGTACAAGAATATAACTACTATAACACTGCCCCTATGTACAAGAATATAACTACTATAATACTGCCCCTATGTAAAGGAATATAACTACTATAATACTGCTCCTATATACAAGAATGTAACTACTATAATACTGCCCCTATGTACAAGAATATAACTACTATAATACTGCTCCTATGTACAAGAATATAACTACTATAATACTGCTCCTATGTACAAGAATATAACTACTATAATACTGCTCCTATGTACAAGAATATAACTACTATAATACTGCTCCTATGTACAAGAATATAACTACTATAATACTGCTCCTATGTACAAGAATATAACTACTATAATACTGCTCCTATATACAAGAATGTAACTATGTAACTACTATAATACTGCCCCTATGTACAAGAATATAACTAGTATAATACTGCTCCTATGTACAAGAATATAACTACTATAATACTGCTCCTATGTACAACAATATAACTACTATAATACTGCCCCTATGTAAAGGAATATAACTACTATAATACTGCTCCTATATACAAGAATGTAACTACTATAATACTGCCCCTATGTACAAGAATATAACTACTATAATACTGCTCCTATGTACAAGAATATAACTACTATAATACTGCTCATATGTACAAGAATATAACTACTATAATACTGCTCCTATGTACAAGAATATAACTACTATAATACTGCCCCTATGTACAAGAATATAACTAGTATAATACTGCTCCTATGTATAAGAATATAACTACTATAATACTGCTCCTATGTACAACAATATAACTACTATAATACTGCCCCTATGTACAGGAATATAACTACTATAATACTGCTCCTATATACAGGAATGTAACTAATATAATACTGCCCCTATGTACAAGAATATAACTACTATAATACTGCTCCTATGTACAAGAATATAACTACTATAATACTGCCCCCTATGTACAAGAATATAACTACTATAATACTGCTCCTATGTACAACAATATAACTACTATAAAACTGCTCCTATGTACAAGAATATAACTACTATAATACTGCTCCTATATACAAGAATGTAACTACTATAATACTGCTCCTATGTACAAGAATATAACTAGTATAATACTGCCACCTATGTACAAGAATATAACTAGTATAATACTGCTCCTATGTACAAGAATATAACTACTATAATACTGCTCCTATGTTCAACAATATAACTACTATAATACTGCCCCTGTGTACAGGAATATAACTACTATAATACTGCTCCTATTTACAAGAATATAACTACTATAATACTGCCCCCTATGTACAAGAATATAACTACTTTAATACTGCTCCTATGTACAACAATATAACTACTATAAAACTGCTCCTATGTACAAGAATATAACTACTATAATACTGCTCCTATATACAAGAATGTAACTACTATAATACTGCTCCTATGTACAAGAATATAACTAGTATAATACTGCCCCTATGTACAAGAATATAACTACTATAATACTGCTCCTATGTACAAGAATATAACTACTATAATACTGCTCCTATGTTCAACAATATAACTACTATAATACTGCCCCTGTGTACAGGAATATAACTACTATAATACTGTTCCTATGTACAACAATATAACTACTATAATACTGCCCCTATGTTCAACAATATAACTACTATAATACTGCTCCTATGTACAAGAATATAACTACTATAATACTGCTCCTATGTACAACAATATAATTACGATAATACTGCCCCTAAGTACAGGAATATAACTACTATAATACTGCTCTTATGTACAAGAATATAACTAGTATAATACTGCTCCTATGTACAAGAATATAACTACTATAATACTGCTCCTATGTACAACAATATAACTACTATAATACTGCCCATATGTACAGGAATATAACTAGTATAATACTGCTCCTATATACAAGAATATAACTACTATAATACTGCCCCTATGTACAAGAATATAACTAGTATAATACTGCTCCTATGTACAAGAATATAACTACTATAATACTGCTCCTATGTACAAGAATATAACTACTTTAATACTGCCCCCTATGTACTGAATATAACTACTATAATACTGCTCCTATGTACAAGAATATAACTACTATAATACTGCTCCTATGTACAAGAATATAACTGCTATAATACTGCCCGTATGTACAAGAATATAACTACTATAATACCGCCCCCTATGTACTGAATATAACTACTATAATACTGCCCCTATGTACAGGGATATAACTATAATACTGCCCCTATGTACAGGAATATAACTACTATAATACTGCCCCTATGTACAACAATATAACTACTATAATACTGCCCCTATCTACAGGAATATAACTACTATAATACTGCTCCTATGTACAACAATATAACTACTATAATACTGCCCTTATATACAAGAATATAACTACTATAATACTGTTTCTATGTACAAGAATATAACTACTATAATACTCCTCCTATGTACAACAATATAACTACTATAATACTGCTCCTATGTACAAGAATATAACTACTATAATACTGCTCCTATATACAAGAATGTAACTACTATAATACTGCCCCTATGTACAAGAATATAACTAGTATAATACTGCTCCTATGTACAAGAATATAACTACTATAATACTGCTCCTATGTACAACAATATAACTGCTATAATACTGCCCCTATGTAAAGGAATATAACTACTATAATACTGCTCCTATATACAAGAATGTAACTACTATAATACTGCCCCTATGTACAAGAATATAACTACTATAATACTGCTCCTATGTACAAGAATATAACTACTATAATACTGCTCCTATGTACAAGAATATAACTACTATAATACTGCCCCTATGTACAAGAATATAACTACTATAATACTGCTCCTATTTACAAGAATATAACTAGTATAATACTGCCCCTATGTACAAGAATATAACTACTATAATACTGCCCCTATGTACAAGAATATAACTACTATAATACTGCTCCTATGTACAACAATATAACTAGTATAATACTGCCCCTATGTACAAGAATATAACTACTATAATACTGCTCCTATGTACAAGAATATAACTAGTATAATACTGCCCCTATGTACAAGAATATAACTACTATAATACTGCTCCTATGTACAAGAATATAACTACTATAATACTGCTCCTATGTACAACAATATAACTACTATAATACTGCTCCTATGTACAAGAATATAACTACTATAATACTGCCCCTATGTACAAGAATATAACTAGTATAATACTGCTCCTATGTATAAGAATATAACTACTATAATACTGCTCCTATGTACAACAATATAACTACTTTAATACTGACCCTATGTACAGGAATATAACTACTATAATACTGCTCCTATATACAGGAATGTAACTAATATAATACTGCCCCTATGTACAAGAATATAACTACTATAATACTGCTCCTATGTACAAGAATATAACTACTATAATACTGCCCCCTATGTACAAGAATATAACTACTATAATACTGCTCCTATGTACAAGAATATAACTACTATAATACTGCCCCCTATGTACAAGAATATAACTACTATAATACTGCTCCTATGTACAACAATATAACTACTATAAAACTGCTCCTATGTACAAGAATATAACTACTATAATACTGCTCCTATATACAAGAATGTAACTACTATAATACTGCTCCTATGTACAAGAATATAACTAGTATAATACTGCTCCTATGTACAAGAATATAACTAGTATAATACTGCTCCTATGTACAAGAATATAACTACTATAATACTGCTCCTATGTTCAACAATATAACTACTATAATACTGCCCCTGTGTACAGGAATATAACTACTATAATACTGCTCCTATGTACAATAATATAACTACTATAATACTGCTCCTATGTACAAGAATATAACTACTATAATACTGCCCCTATGTACAAGAATATAACTAGTATAATACTGCTCCTATGTATAAGAATATAACTACTATAATACTGCTCCTATGTACAACAATATAACTACTATAATACTGCCCCTATGTACAAGAATATAACTACTATAATACTGCCCCCTATGTACAAGAATATAACTACTATAATACTGCTCCTATGTACAACAATATAACTACTATAAAACTGCTCCTATGTACAAGAATATAACTACTATAATACTGCTCCTATATACAAAAATGTAACTACTATAATACTGCTCCTATGTACAAGAATATAACTAGTATAATACTGCCCCTATGTACAAGAATATAACTAGTATAATACTGCTCCTATGTACAAGAATATAACTACTATAATACTGTTCCTATGTACAACAATATAACTACTATAATACTGCCCTTATACACAAGAATATAACTACTATAATACTGCTCCTATGTACAAGAATATAACTACTATAATACTGCTCCTATGTACAACAATATAATTACTATAATACTGCCCCTAAGTACAGGAATATAACTACTATAATACTGCTCTTATGTACAACAATATAACTAGTATAATACTGCTCCTATGTACAAGAATATAACTACTATAATACTGCTCCTATGTACAACAATATAACTACTATAATACTGCCCATATGTACAGGAATATAACTAGTATAATACTGCTCCTATATACAAGAATATAACTACTATAATACTGCCCCTATGTTCAAGAATATAACTAGTATAATACTGCTCCTATGTACAAGAATATAACTACTATAATACTGCTCCTATGTACAAGAATATAACTACTATAATACTGCCCCCTATGTACTGAATATAACTACTATAATACTGCTCCTATGTACAAGAATATAACTACTATAATACTGCTCCTATGTACAAGAATATAACTACTATAATACTGCTCCTATGTACAAGAATATAACTACTATAATACTGCCCCCTATGTACAAGAATATAACTACTATAATACTGCTCCTATGTACAAGAATATAACTACTATAATACTGCCCCCTATGTACAAGAATATAACTAATATAATACTGCTCCTATGTACAACAATATAACTACTATAAAACTGCTCCTATGTACAAGAATATAACTACTATAATACTGCTCCTATATACAAGAATGTAACTACTATAATACTGCTCCTATGTACAAGAATATAACTAGTATAATACTGCCCCTATGTACAAGAATATAACTAGTATAATACTGCTCCTATGTACAAGAATATAACTACTATAATACTGTTCCTATGTACAACAATATAACTACTATAATACTGCCCTTATATACAAGAATATAACTACTATAATACTGCTCCTATGTACAAGAATATAACTACTATAATACTGCTCCTATGTACAACAATATAATTACTATAATACTGCCCCTAAGTACAGGAATATAACTACTATAATACTGCTCTTATGTACAACAATATAACTAGTATAATACTGCTCCTATGTACAAGAATATAACTACTATAATACTGCTCCTATGTACAACAATATAACTACTATAATACTGCCCATATGTACAAGAATATAACTACTATAATACTGCTCCTATGTTCAAGAATATAACTAGTATAATACTGCTCCTATGTACAAGAATATAACTACTATAATACTGCTCCTATGTACAAGAATATAACTACTATAATACTGCCCCCTATGTACTGAATATAACTACTATAATACTGCTCCTATGTACAAGAATATAACTACTATAATACTGCTCCTATGTACAAGAATATAACTACTATAATACTGCCTGTATGTACAAGAATATAACTACTATAATACCGCCCCCTATTTACTGAATATAACTACTATAATACTGCCCCTATGTACAGGGATATAACTATAATACTGCCCCTATGTACAGGAATATAACTACTATAATACTGCCCCTATGTACAGGAATATAACTACTATAATACTGCCCCTATGTACAACAATATAACTACTATAATACTGCCCCTATCTACAGGAATATAACTACTATAATACTGCTCCTATGTACAACAATAGAACTACTATAATACTGCCCTTATATACAAGAATATAACTACTATAATACTGTTTCTATGTACAAGAATATAACTACTATAATACTCCTCCTATGTACAACAATATAACTACTATAATACTGCCCCTATGTACAGGAATATAACTACTATAATACTGCTCTTATGTACAAGAATATAACTAGTATAATACTGCCCCTATGTACAAGAATATAACTACTATAATACTGCCCCTATGTACAAGAATATAACTAGTATAATACTGCTCCTATGTACAAGAATATAACTACTATAATACTGCTCCTATGTACAAGAATATAACTACTTTAATACTGCCCCCTATGTACTGAATATAACTACTATAATACTGCTCCTATGTACAAGAATATAACTACTATAATACTGCTCCTATGTACAAGAATATAACTACTATAATACTGCCCGTATGTACAAGAATATAACTACTATAATACTGCCCCCTATGTACTGAATATAACTACTATAATACTGCCCCTATGTACAGGGATACAACTATAATACTGCCCCTATGTACAGGAATATAACTACTATAATACTGCCCCTATGTACAACAATATAACTACTATAATACTGCCCCTATCTACAGGAATATAACTACTATAATACTGCTCCTATGTACAACAATATAACTACTATAATACTGCCCTTATATACAAGAATATAACTACTATAATACTGTTTCTATGTACAAGAATATAACTACAATAATACTCCTCCTATGTACAACAATATAACTACTATAATACTGCCCCTATGTACAGGAATATAACTACTATAATACTGCTCCTATATACAAGAATGTAACTACTATAATACTGCCCCTATGTACAAGAATATAACTACTATAATACTGCTCCTATGTACAAGAATATAACTAGTATAATACTGCCCCTATGTACAAGAATATAACTACTATAATACTGCTCCTATGTACAAGAATATAACTACTATAATACTGCTCCTATGTACAACAATATAACTAGTATAATACTGCCCCTATGTACAAGAATATAACTACTATAATACTGCTCCTATGTACAAGAATATAACTAGTATAATACTGCCCCTATGTACAAGAATATAACTAGTATAATACTGCTCCTATGTACAAGAATATAACTACTATAATACTGCTCCTATGTACAAGAATATAACTACTATAATACTGCTCCTATGTACAACAATATAACTACTATAATACTGCTCCTATGTACAAGAATATAACTACTATAATACTGCCCCTATGTACAAGAATATAACTAGTATAATACTGCTCCTATGTATAAGAATATAACTACTATAATACTGCTCCTATGTACAACAATATAACTACTATAATACTGCCCCTATGTACAGGAATATAACTACTATAATACTGCTCCTATATACAGGAATGTAACTAATATAATACTGCCCCTATGTACAAGAATATAACTACTATAATACTGCTCCTATGTACAAGAATATAACTACTATAATACTGCCCCCTATGTACAAGAATATAACTACTATAATACTGCTCCTATGTACAACAATATAACTACTATAAAACTGCTCCTATGTACAAGAATATAACTACTATAATACTGCTCCTATATACAAGAATGTAACTACTAGAATACTGCTCCTATGTACAAGAATATAACTAGTATAATACTTCTCCTATGTACAAGAATATAACTAGTATAATACTGCTCCTATGTACAAGAATATAACTACTATAATACTGCTCCTATGTTCAACAATATAACTACTATAATACTGCCCCTGTGTACAGGAATATAACTACTATAATACTGCTCCTATGTACAAGAATATAACTACTATAATACTGCCCCTATGTACAAGAATATAACTAGTATAATACTGCTCCTATGTATAAGAATATAACTACTATAATACTGCTCCTATGTACAACAATATAACTACTATAATACTGCCCCTATGTACAGGAATATAACTACTATAATACTGCTCCTATATACAGGAATGTAACTACTATAATACTGCCCCTATGTACAAGAATATAACTACTATAATACTGCTCCTATGTACAACAATATAACTACTATAATACTGCCCTTATATACAAGAATATAACTACTATAATACTGCTCCTATGTACAAGAATATAACTACTATAATACTGCTCCTATGTACAACAATATAACTACTATAATACTGCCCATATGTACAGGAATATAACTAGTATAATACTGCTCCTATATACAAGAATATAACTACTATAATACTTCCCCTATGTACAAGAATATAACTAGTATAATACTGCTCCTATGTACAAGAATATAACTACTATAATACTGCTCCTATGTACAAGAATATAACTACTATAATACTGCCCCCTATGTACTGAATATAACTACTATAATACTGCTCCTATGTACAAGAATATAACTACTATAATACTGCTCCTATGTACAAGAATATAACTACTATAATACTGCCCGTATGTACAAGAATATAACTACTATAATACCGCCCCCTATGTACTGAATATAACTACTATAATACTGCCCCTATGTACAGGGATATAACTATAATACTGCCCCTATGTACAGGAATATAACTACTATAATACTGCCCCTATGTACAGGAATATAACTACTATAATACTGCCCCTATGTACAACAATATAACTACTATAATACTGCCCCTATCTACAGGAATATAACTACTATAATACTGCCCTTATATACAAGAATATAACTACTATAATACTGTTTCTATGTACAAGAATATAACTACTATAATACTCCTACTATGTACAACAATATAACTACTATAATACTGCCCCTATATACAGGAATATAACTACTATAATACTGCTCTTATGTACAAGAATATAACTAGTATAATACTGCCCCTATGTACAAGAATATAACTACTATAATACTGCTCCTATGTACAAGAATATAACTACTATAATACTGCCCCCTATGTACAAGAAAATAACTACTATAATACTGCTCCTATGTACAAGAATATAACTACTATAATACTGCTCCTATGTACAAGAATATAACTACTATAATACTGCCCCTATGTACAAGAATATAACTAGTATAATACTGCTCCTATGTACAAGAATATAACTAGTATAATACTGCTATGTACAGGAATATAACTACTATAATACTGCTCCTATGTACAACAATATAACTACTATAATACTGCCCATATGTACAGGAATATAACTAGTATAATACTGCTCCTATATACAAGAATATAACTACTATAATACTGCCCCTATGTACAAGAATATAACTAGTATAATACTGCTCCTATGTACAAGAATATAACTACTATAATACTGCTCCTATGTACAAGAATATAACTACTATAATACTGCCCCCTATGTACTGAATATAACTACTATAATACTGCTCCTATGTACAAGAATATAACTACTATAATACTGCTCTTATGTACAAGAATATAACTACTATAATACTGCCCGTATGTACAAGAATATAACTACTATAATACCGCCCCCTATGTACTGAATATAACTACTATAATACTGCCCCTATGTACAGGGATATAACTATAATACTGCCCCTATGTACAGGAATATAACTACTATAATACTGCCCCTATGTACAGGAATATAACTACTATAATACTGCCCCTATGTACAACAATATAACTACTATAATACTGCCCCTATCTACAGGAATATAACTACTATAATACTGCTCCTATGTACAACAATATAACTACTATAATACTGCCCTTATATACAAGAATATAACTACTATAATACTGTTTCTATGTACAAGAATATAACTACTATAATACTCCTACTATGTACAACAATATAACTACTATAATACTGCCCCTATATACAGGAATATAACTACTATAATACTGCTCTTATGTACAAGAATATAACTAGTATAATACTGCCCCTATGTACAAGAATATAACTACTATAATACTGCTCCTATGTACAAGAATATAACTACTATAATACTGCCCCCTATGTACAAGAAAATAACTACTATAATACTGCTCCTATGTACAAGAATATAACTACTATAATACTGCTCCTATGTACAAGAATATAACTACTATAATACTGCCCCTATGTACAAGAATATAACTAGTATAATACTGCTCCTATGTACAAGAATATAACTAGTATAATACTGCTATGTACAGGAATATAACTACTATAATACTGCTCCTATGTACAACAATATAACTACTATAATACTGCCCCTATGTACAGGAATATAACTACTATAATACTGCCCCTATCTACAAGAATATAACTACTATAATACTGCTCCTATGTACAAGAATATAACTACTATAATACTGCCCCCTATGTACAAGAATATAACTACTATAATACTGCCCCTATGTACAGGAATATAACTACTATAATACTTCTCCCTATGTACAAGAATATTACTATAATACTGCCCCTATGTACAAGAATATAACTACTATAATACTGTTCCTATATACAAGAATATAACTACTATAATACTGCCCCTATCTACAAGAATATAACTACTATAATACTGCTCCTATGTACAAGAATATAACTACTATAATACTGCCCCCTATGTACAAGAATATAACTACTATAATACTGCCCCTATGTACAGGAATATAACTACTATAATACTGCCCCCTATGTACAAGAATATAACTACTATAATACTGCCCCTATGTACAGGAATATAACTACTATAATACTTCTCCCTATGTACAAGAATATTACTATAATACTGCCCCTATGTAGATAATTATAACTAGATGGAGGCCTGATGTTATCACATCGGGAGGGCGGTAATGTCACGAAGGGGGGCAGGCTTTCTCTCCTCCCATGTGCTCACCCATCTATCCACTCTCTCTTTCCCCATGTGCTGACTTCTCCCGTCTGCGCTCTCTTCTTTGACCTGTCTACCCCATGTGCTCTCCTCCTTGTCTGCTGTCTCTCTCTGTCCTGTGCTGTGTTCTTCCCTTATGTGCTGTCCCGTCTGAGCTGTCTCCCCCTGTGCTCTGTCTCTCTCTCCCCTGTGTCTGACCGTGTACGGAGCACACCACAGCTCCTGGGCAGGGGAGGAAGCAAAAGACAATACTGACATTACAGCAGGAGATCGCAGAGGAGACATTTTCTGAAGTAAAATATTATTTAAAAACAGTCAGTGAAATATTTTACCTCACAAAATGAATCCTCTGTGATCCCGTTGTAATATCAGTCTTGTCCTTTGCTTCCTCCTCTGCTCGTCGGTGGGAAAGCCCCTTTAATGTGACCGGCTTCCTCTGCATGTAGATACGTTGCGCAGCATCTGACTCCGGGATCATCCGAATGTTTCAATGCGCCTGAGCGGAATTCGCGCAGGTGCAGTGGTACTGTGCAAGAGGTTGCATGAGTGTGAGTGAGTGTGTACGGCGTATAGTGTGTGTGTGGTGCGACAGTGTTCCGCTGGTGGTACCGCGCAATAGGTTGGTACCAGCAGCAGTTTCCATATTGAGACCTCCATCACTTGGGTGTCCCAATATGGCGGTCGGTGAACTTACTCCGCTGGGAATTCTGGGACACGGTGACATCTTGACAGAACAGGAAATGAAAACATTACAGGGTAAATATATTACAGATGAGGCCGCCTTGTCGGCAGGAGTGTGTAGTCAGTGACAGAACGCTCACAGTGGTGTAGAGAGGTATCGGTGCAGTATAGACTACGGTCACTCTGTGTCCTGCACATATGGCCAACACTCCGATGTGCGGTATACACAGGATGTGACCACACGGGGCAGAGCTGGCCGCGCAGGGAAGTGTGCGCACTGCGGATAAGCAGCCGGTACTGCGCCGCTGTGGTCGAGGGCAGCAGTGTGCATCCTGCTCTGGAGGGAAAGGAAGCAGCAGAGAGAGGACGCGAGACCAACCGCAGCGAGCACCCCACAACACAGCGCAAAGGATCACTACCAGCATCACACCGGAGAGGATCAGATACACGGCTCAGCAGTCAGTATCACACCGGAGAGGATCAGATACACGGCTCAGCAGTCAGCATCACACCGGAGAGGATCAGATACACGGCTCAGCAGTCAGCATCACACCGGAGAGGATACACGGCTCAGCAGTCAGCATCACACCGGAGAGGATCAGATACACGGCTCAGCAGTCAGCATCACACCGGAGAGGATTAGATACACATCTCAGCAGTCAGCATCACACCGGAGAGGATACACGGCTCAGCAGACAGTATCACACCGGAGAGGATCAGATACACGGCTCAGCAGTCAGCATCACACCGGAGAGGATTAGATACACATCTCAGCAGTCAGTATCACACAGGATAGGATTAGATACACAGCTCAGCAGTCAGTATCACACAGGAGAGGATTAGATACACGGCTCAGCAGTCAGTATCACACATGAGAGGATTAGATACACGGCTCAGCAGTCAGCATCACACCGGAGAGGATACACGGCTCAGCAGTCAGTATCACACAGGAGAGGATTAGATACACGGCTCAGCAGTCAGCATCACACCGGAGAGGATTACATACACGGCTCAGCAGTCAGCATCACACAGGAGAGGATTAGATACACGGCTCAGCAGTCAGCATCACACCGGAGAGGATCAGATACACGGCTCAGCAGTCAGCATCACACAGGAGAGGATTAGATACACGGCTCAGCAGTCAGCATCACACCGGAGAGGATTAGATACACGGCTCAGCAGTCAGCATCACACCGGAGAGGATTAGATACACGGCTCTGCAGTCAGCATCACACCGGAGAGGATTAGATACACGGCTCAGCAGTCAGCATCACACCGGAGAGGATTACATACACGGCTCAGCAGTCAGCATCACACAGGAGAGGATTAGATACACGGCTCAGCAATCAGCATCACACCGGAGAGGATCAGATACACGGCTCAGCAGACAGTATCACACAGGATAGGATTAGATACACGGCTCAGCAGTCAGCATCACACAGGAGAGGATTAGATACACGGCTCAGCAGTCAGCATCACACCGGAGAGGATTACATACACGGCTCAGCAGTCAGCATCACACCGGAGAGGATTAGATACACGGCTCAGCAGTCAGCATCACACCGGAGAGGATTAGATACACGGCTCAGCAGTCAGCATCACACCGGAGAGGATTAGATACACGGCTCAGCAGTCAGCATCACACCGGAGAGGATACACGGCTCAGCAGTCAGCATCACACCGGAGAGGATTAGATACACGGCTCAGCAGTCAGTATCACACAGGATAGGATTAGATACACAGCTCAGCAGTCAGTATCACACAGGAGAGGATTAGATACACGGCTCAGCAGTCAGTATCACACAGGAGAGGATTAGATACACGGCTCAGCAGTCAGCATCACACCGGAGAGGATACACGGCTCAGCAGTCAGTATCACACAGGAGAGGATTAGATACACGGCTCAGCAGTCAGCATCACACCGGAGAGGATTACATACACGGCTCAGCAGTCAGCATCACACAGGAGAGGATTAGATACACGGCTCAGCAGTCAGCATCACACCGGAGAGGATCAGATACACGGCTCAGCAGACAGTATCACAGAGGAAAGGATCAGATACACGGCTCAGCAGTCAGCATCACACAGGAGAGGATTAGATACACGGCTCAGCAGTCAGCATCACACCGGAGAGGATTAGATACACGGCTCAGCAGTCAGCATCACACCGGAGAGGATTAGATACACGGCTCAGCAGTCAGCATCACACCGGAGAGGATTACATACACGGCTCAGCAGTCAGCATCACACAGGAGAGGATTAGATACACGGCTCAGCAGTCAGCATCACACCGGAGAGGATCAGATACACGGCTCAGCAGACAGTATCACACAGGATAGGATTAGATACACGGCTCAGCAGTCAGCATCACACCGGAGAGGATTAGATACACGGCTCAGCAGTCAGCATCACACCGGAGAGGATTAGATACACGGCTCAGCAGTCAGCATCACACCGGAGAGGATTAGATACACGGCTCAGCAGTCAGCATCACACCGGAGAGGATTAGATACACGGCTCAGCAGTCAGCATCACACCGGAGAGGATACACGGCTCAGCAGTCAGCATCACACCGGAGAGGATTAGATACACGGCTCAGCAGTCAGTATCACACAGGATAGGATTAGATACACAGCTCAGCAGTCAGTATCACACAGGAGAGGATTAGATACACGGCTCAGCAGTCAGCATCACACCGGAGAGGATTAGATGCACGGCTCAGCAGTCAGTATCACACCGGAGAGGATTAGATACACGGCTCAGCAGTCAGCATCACACCGGAGAGGATACACGGCTCAGCAGTCAGCATCACACAGGATAGGATTAGCTACACGGCTCAGCAGTCAGTATCACACAGGAGAGGATTAGCTACACGGCTCAGCAGTCAGTATCACACAGGAGAGGATTAGCTACACGGCTCAGCAGTCAGTATCACACAGGAGAGGATTAGATACACGGCTCAGCAGTCAGCATCACACAGGAGAGGATTAGCTACACGGCTCAGCAGTCAGTATCACACAGGAGAGGATTAGATACACGGCTCAGCAGTCAGCATCACACCGGAGAGGATTACATACACAGCTCAGCAGTCAGTATCACACAGGATAGGATTAGATACACGGCTCAGCAGTCAGTATCACACAGGATAGGATTAGATACACGGCTCAGCAGTCAGCATCACACCGGAGAGGATTAGATACACTGCTCAGCAGTCAGCATCACATCGGAGAGGATACACGGCTCAGCAGTCAGCATCACACCGGAGAGGATTAGATACACGGCTCAGCAGTCAGTATCACACAGGATAGGATTAGATACACAGCTCAGCAGTCAGTATCACACAGGAGAGGATTAGATACACGGCTCAGCAGTCAGCATCACACATGAGAGGATTAGATACACGGCTCAGCAGTCAGCATCACACCGGAGAGGATTAGATACACGGCTCAGCAGTCAGCATCACACCGGAGAGGATACACGGCTCAGCAGTCAGCATCACACCGGAGAGGATTAGATACACGGCTCAGCAGTCAGTATCACACAGGATAGGATTAGATACACAGCTCAGCAGTCAGTATCACACAGGAGAGGATTAGATACACGGCTCAGCAGTCAGCATCACACCGGAGAGGATTAGATGCACGGCTCAGCAGTCAGTATCACACCGGAGAGGATTAGATACACGGCTCAGCAGTCAGCATCACACCGGAGAGGATACACGGCTCAGCAGTCAGCATCACACAGGATAGGATTAGCTACACGGCTCAGCAGTCAGTATCACACAGGAGAGGATTAGCTACACGGCTCAGCAGTCAGTATCACACAGGAGAGGATTAGCTACACGGCTCAGCAGTCAGTATCACACAGGAGAGGATTAGATACACGGCTCAGCAGTCAGCATCACACAGGAGAGGATTAGCTACACGGCTCAGCAGTCAGTATCACACAGGAGAGGATTAGATACACGGCTCAGCAGTCAGCATCACACCGGAGAGGATTACATACACAGCTCAGCAGTCAGTATCACACAGGATAGGATTAGATACACGGCTCAGCAGTCAGTATCACACAGGATAGGATTAGATACACGGCTCAGCAGTCAGCATCACACCGGAGAGGATTAGATACACTGCTCAGCAGTCAGCATCACATCGGAGAGGATACACGGCTCAGCAGTCAGCATCACACCGGAGAGGATTAGATACACGGCTCAGCAGTCAGTATCACACAGGATAGGATTAGATACACAGCTCAGCAGTCAGTATCACACAGGAGAGGATTAGATACACGGCTCAGCAGTCAGCATCACACATGAGAGGATTAGATACACGGCTCAGCAGTCAGCATCACACCGGAGAGGATTAGATACACGGCTCAGCAGTCAGCATCACACAGGATAGGATTAGCTACACGGCTCAGCAGTCAGTATCACACAGGAGAGGATTAGCTACACGGCTCAGCAGTCAGTATCACACAGGAGAGGATTAGCTACACGGCTCAGCAGTCAGTATCACACAGGAGAGGATTAGATACACGGCTCAGCAGTCAGCATCACACAGGAGAGGATTAGCTACACGGCTCAGCAGTCAGTATCACACAGGAGAGGATTAGATACACGGCTCAGCAGTCAGTATCACACAGGAGAGGATTAGATACACGGCTCAGCAGTCAGTATCACACAGGATAGGATTAGATACACAGCTCAGCAGTCAGTATCACACAGGAGAGGATTAGATACACGGCTCAGCAGTCAGTATCACACATGAGAGGATTAGATACACGGCTCAGCAGTCAGCATCACACCGGAGAGGATTAGATACACGGCTCAGCAGTCAGTATCACACCGGAGAGGATTAGATACACGGCTCAGCAGTCAGTATCACACCGGAGAGGATTAGATACACGGCTCAGCAGTCAGCATCACACAGGATAGGATTAGCTACACGGCTCAGCAGTCAGTATCACACAGGAGAGGATTAGCTACACGGCTCAGCAGTCAGTATCACACAGGAGAGGATTAGCTACACGGCTCAGCAGTCAGTATCACACAGGAGAGGATTAGATACACGGCTCAGCAGTCAGCATCACACAGGAGAGGATTAGCTACACGGCTCAGCAGTCAGTATCACACAGGAGAGGATTAGATACACGGCTCAGCAGTCAGCATCACACCGGAGAGGATTACATGCACAGCTCAGCAGTCAGTATCACACAGGATAGGATTAGATACACGGCTCAGCAGTCAGTATCACACAGGATAGGATTAGATACACGGCTCAGCAGTCAGCATCACACCGGAGAGGATTAGATACACGGCTCAGCAGTCAGCATCACACCGGAGAGGATCAGATACACGGCTCAGCAGTCTGTATCACACAGGATAGGATTAGATACACGGCTCAGCAGTCAGCATCACACCGGAGAGGATTACATACACGGCTCAGCAGTCAGTATCACACAGGATAGGATTAGATACACGGCTCAGCAGTCAGTATCACACAGAGGATAGGATTAGTTACACGGCTCAGCAGTCAGCATCACACAGGATAGGATTAGATACACGACTCAGCAGTCAGCATCACACCGGAGAGGATTAGATACACGGCTCAACAGTCAGTATCACACAGGAGAGGATTAGATACACGGCCCAGCAGTCAGTATCACACCGGAGAGGATTAGATACACGGCTCAGCAAACAGTATCACACAGGAGAGGATTACATACACGGCTCAGCAGTCAGCATCACACCGGAGAGGATTAGATACACTGCTCAGCAGTCAGTATCACACAGGAGAGGATTAGATACACGGCTCAGCAGACAGTATCACACCGGAGAGGATTAGATACACGGCTCAGCAGACAGCGTCACACCGGAGAGGATTAGATACACGGCTCAGCAGTCAGCATCACACTGGAGAGGATTAGATACACGGCTCAGCAGTCAGTATCACACAGGATAGGATTAGATACACGGCTCAGCAGTCAGTATCACACATGAGAGGATTAGATACACAGCTCAGCAGTCAGCATCACACCGGAGAGGATTAGATACACGGCTCAGCAGTCAGTATCACACAGGATAGGATTAGATACACGGCTCAGCAGACAGTATCACACAGGAGAGGATTAGATACACGGCTCAGCAGTCAATATAACACAGGAGAGCATTAGATACATGGCTCAGCAGTCAGTATCACACAGGAGAGGATTAGATACACCGCTCAGCAGTCAGTATCACACAGGAGAGGATTAGATACACGGCTCAGCAGTCAGTATCACACAGGAGAGGATTAGATACACGGCTCAGCAGTCAGTATCACACATGAGAGGATTAGATACACGGCTGAGCAGTCAGTATCACACAGGAGAGGATTAGATACACGGCTCAGCAGGCAGTATCACAGGATCGGATTAGATTCACGGCTCAGCAGGCAGTATCACAGGAGAGGATTAGATACACGGCTCAGCAGTCAGTATCACACAGGAGAGGATTAGATACACGGCTCAGCAGTCAGTATCACACAGGATAGGATTAGATACACAGCTCAGCAGTCAGTATCACACAGGAGAGGATTAGATACACGGCTCAGCAGTCAGTATCACACAGGAGAGGATTAGATACACGGCTCAGCAGTCAGCATCACACAGGAGAGGATTAGCTACACGGCTCAGCAGTCAGTATCACACAGGAGAGGATTAGATACACGGCTCAGCAGTCAGCATCACACCGGAGAGGATTACATACACAGCTCAGCAGTCAGTATCACACAGGATAGGATTAGATACACGGCTCAGCAGTCAGTATCACACAGGATAGGATTAGATACACGGCTCAGCAGTCAGCATCACACCGGAGAGGATTAGATACACTGCTCAGCAGTCAGCATCACATCGGAGAGGATACACGGCTCAGCAGTCAGCATCACACCGGAGAGGATTAGATACACGGCTCAGCAGTCAGTATCACACAGGATAGGATTAGATACACAGCTCAGCAGTCAGTATCACACAGGAGAGGATTAGATACACGGCTCAGCAGTCAGCATCACACATGAGAGGATTAGATACACGGCTCAGCAGTCAGCATCACACCGGAGAGGATTAGATACACGGCTCAGCAGTCAGCATCACACAGGATAGGATTAGCTACACGGCTCAGCAGTCAGTATCACACAGGAGAGGATTAGCTACACGGCTCAGCAGTCAGTATCACACAGGAGAGGATTAGCTACACGGCTCAGCAGTCAGTATCACACAGGAGAGGATTAGATACACGGCTCAGCAGTCAGCATCACACAGGAGAGGATTAGCTACACGGCTCAGCAGTCAGTATCACACAGGAGAGGATTAGATACACGGCTCAGCAGTCAGTATCACACAGGAGAGGATTAGATACACGGCTCAGCAGTCAGTATCACACAGGATAGGATTAGATACACAGCTCAGCAGTCAGTATCACACAGGAGAGGATTAGATACACGGCTCAGCAGTCAGTATCACACATGAGAGGATTAGATACACGGCTCAGCAGTCAGCATCACACCGGAGAGGATTAGATACACGGCTCAGCAGTCAGTATCACACCGGAGAGGATTAGATACACGGCTCAGCAGTCAGTATCACACCGGAGAGGATTAGATACACGGCTCAGCAGTCAGCATCACACAGGATAGGATTAGCTACACGGCTCAGCAGTCAGTATCACACAGGAGAGGATTAGCTACACGGCTCAGCAGTCAGTATCACACAGGAGAGGATTAGCTACACGGCTCAGCAGTCAGTATCACACAGGAGAGGATTAGATACACGGCTCAGCAGTCAGCATCACACAGGAGAGGATTAGCTACACGGCTCAGCAGTCAGTATCACACAGGAGAGGATTAGATACACGGCTCAGCAGTCAGCATCACACCGGAGAGGATTACATACACAGCTCAGCAGTCAGTATCACACAGGATAGGATTAGATACACGGCTCAGCAGTCAGTATCACACAGGATAGGATTAGATACACGGCTCAGCAGTCAGCATCACACCGGAGAGGATTAGATACACGGCTCAGCAGTCAGCATCACACCGGAGAGGATCAGATACACGGCTCAGCAGTCTGTATCACACAGGATAGGATTAGATACACGGCTCAGCAGTCAGCATCACACCGGAGAGGATTACATACACGGCTCAGCAGTCAGTATCACACAGGATAGGATTAGATACACGGCTCAGCAGTCAGTATCACACAGAGGATAGGATTAGTTACACGGCTCAGCAGTCAGCATCACACAGGATAGGATTAGATACACGACTCAGCAGTCAGCATCACACCGGAGAGGATTAGATACACGGCTCAACAGTCAGTATCACACAGGAGAGGATTAGATACACGGCCCAGCAGTCAGTATCACACCGGAGAGGATTAGATACACGGCTCAGCAAACAGTATCACACAGGAGAGGATTACATACACGGCTCAGCAGTCAGCATCACACCGGAGAGGATTAGATACACTGCTCAGCAGTCAGTATCACACAGGAGAGGATTAGATACACGGCTCAGCAGACAGTATCACACCGGAGAGGATTAGATACACGGCTCAGCAGACAGCGTCACACCGGAGAGGATTAGATACACGGCTCAGCAGTCAGCATCACACTGGAGAGGATTAGATACACGGCTCAGCAGTCAGTATCACACAGGATAGGATTAGATACACGGCTCAGCAGTCAGTATCACACATGAGAGGATTAGATACACGGCTCAGCAGTCAATATAACACAGGAGAGCATTAGATACATGGCTCAGCAGTCAGTATCACACAGGAGAGGATTAGATACACCGCTCAGCAGTCAGTATCACACAGGAGAGGATTAGATACACGGCTCAGCAGTCAGTATCACACAGGAGAGGATTAGATACACGGCTCAGCAGTCAGTATCACACATGAGAGGATTAGATACACGGCTGAGCAGTCAGTATCACACAGGAGAGGATTAGATACACGGCTCAGCAGGCAGTATCACAGGATCGGATTAGATTCACGGCTCAGCAGGCAGTATCACAGGAGAGGATTACATACATGGCTCAGCAGTCAGTATCACACAGGATAGGATTAGATAAACTGCTCAGCAGACAGTATCACACAGGAGAGGATTAGATACACGGCTCAGCAGACAGTATGACACAGGATAGGATTAGATACATGGCTCAGCAATCAGTATCACACAGGATAGGATTAGATAAACTGCTCAGCAGACAGTATCACACAGGAGAGGATTAGATACACGGCTCAGCAGTCAGTATCACACAGGATAGGATTAGATACTCGGCTCAGCAGACAGCATCACACCGGAGAGCATTAGATACACGGCTCAGCAGTCAGTATCACACCGGAGAGGATTAGATACACGGCTCAGCAGTCAATATCACACAGAATAGGATTAGATACACGGCTCAGCAGTCAGCATCACACCGGAGAGGATTAGATACACAGCTCAGCAGTCAGCATCACACCGGAGAGGATTAGATACACGGCTCAGCAGTGAGTATCACACAGGATAGGATTAGGTACACGGCTCAGCAGCCAGTATCACACAGGATAGGATTAGATACACGGCTCAGCAGACAGTATCACACAGGAGAGAATTAGATACACGGCTCAGCAGTCAGTATCACACAGGAGAGGATTAGATACACGGCTCAGCAGTCAGTATCACACCGGAGAGGATTAGATACACGGCTCAGCAGTCAGTATCACACCGGAGAGGATTAGATACACGGCTCAGCAGACAGTATCACACAGGAGAGGATTAGATACACGGCTATGCAGACAGTATCACACAGGAGAGGATTAGATACACGGCTCAGCAGTCAGTATCACACAGGATAGGATTAGAAACACGGCTCAGCAGTCAGTATCACAAAGGAGAGGATTAGATACACGGCTCAGCAGTCAGTATCACACAATAGGATTAGATACACGGCTCAGCAGTCAGCATCACACCGGAGAGGATTAGATACACGGCTCAGCAGTCAGTATCACACAGGAGAGGATTAGATACACGGCTCAGCAGTCAGTATCACACAGGATAGGATTAGCTACACGGCTGAGCAGTCTATCACACAGGAGAGGATTAGATACACGGCTCAGCAGTCAGTATCACACAGAATAGGATTAGATACATGGCTCAGCAGTCAGCATCACACCGGAGAGGATTAGATACACGGCTCAGCAGTCAGTATCACACAGGAGAGGATTAGATACACGGCTCAGCAGTCAGTATCACACAGGATAGGATTAGATACACGGCTCAGGAGTCAGTATCACACAGAAGAAGATTAGATACACGGCTCAGCAGTCAGTATCACACAGGAGAGGATTAGATACACAGCTCAGCAGTCAGTATCACACAGGAGAGGATTAGATACACTGCTCAGCAGTCAGTATCACACAGGAAAGGATTAGATACACGGCTCAGCAGTCAGTATCACACAGGAGAGGATTAGATACACGGCTCAGCAGTCAGTATCACACAGGATAAGATTAGATACACGGCTCAGCAGTCAGTATCACACAGGATAAGATTAGATACACGGCTCAGCAGTCAGTATCACACAGGATAGGATTAGATACACGGCTCAGCAGTCAGTATCACACAGGAGAGGATTAGATACACGGCTCAGCAGTCAGTATCACACAGGATAGGATTAGATACACGGCTCAGCAGTCAGTATCACACAGAAGAGGATTAGATACACGGCTCAGCAGTCAGTATCACACAGGAGAGGATTAGATACACGGCTCAGCAGTCAATATAACACAGGATAGGATTATATACACGGCTCAGCAGTCAGTATCACACAGGAGAGGATTAGATACACGGCTCAGCAGACAGTATCACACAGGATAGGATTAGATACACGGCTCAGGAGTCAGTATCACACAGAAGAAGATTAGATACACGGCTCAGCAGTCAGTATCACACAGGAGAGGATTAGATACACAGCTCAGCAGTCAGTATCACACAGGAGAGGATTAGATACACTGCTCAGCAGTCAGTATCACACAGGATAGGATTAGATACACGGCTCAGCAGTCAGTATCACACAGGAGAGGATTAGATACACGGCTCAGCAGTCAGTATCACACAGGATAAGATTAGATACACGGCTCAGCAGTCAGTATCACACAGGATAGGATTAGATACACGGCTCAGCAGTCAGTATCACACAGGATAGGATTAGATACACGGCTCAGCAGTCAGTATCACACAGGATAGGATTAGATACACGGCTCAGCAGTCAGTATCACACAGGAGAGGATTAGATACACGGCTCAGCAGTCAGTATCACACAGGATAGGATTAGATACACGGCTCAGCAGTCAGTATCACACAGAAGAGGATTAGATACACGGCTCAGCAGTCAGTATCACACAGAAGAGGATTAGATACACAGCTCAGCAGTCAATATAACACAGGAGAGCATTAGATACATAGCTCAGCAGTCAGTATCACACAGGAGAGGATTAGATACACGGCTCAGCAGTCAGTATCACACAGGAGAGGATTAGATACACGGCTCAACAGACAGTATCACACAGGATAGGATTAGATACACGGCTCAGCAGTCAGTATCACACAGGAGAGGATTAGATACACGGCTCAGCAGTTAGTATCACACCGGAGATGATTAGATACACGGCTCAGCAGGCAGTATCACACAGGATAGGATTAGATACACGGCTCAGCAGTCAGTATCACACAGGAGAGGATTAGATACACAGCTCAGCAGTCGGTATCACACAGGATAGGATTAGATACACGGCTCAGCAGTCAGTATCACAGGAGAGGATTAGACACACAGCTCAGCAGAAAGTATCACACAGGATAGGATAATACCAGGTAATACAGCACAGGGCACAGGTAATACCAGGTAACACAGCACAGGGCACAGGTAATACCAGGTAACAAAGTACAAGGAACAGTAACATAGCAGAGGGCACAGGTAATATTAGGTAACATGGCTGTAATGTAAGATATGATTTTGCAGAACATTCTAGAATCTTCCATTGCTACTCTACTGACGAGAAAATCCGCCTGTCAGCTGAAAACCCCCCTTATTCACTTACAGCTCTGTGTCGGCATTGGGAATAGGACACCGGACCTTTTCTGCTGCAAGCAGCTGTCTCTCTCTTTCCCCCTCCCTACAAAGTCAGGAAAGGAAGTCTTTTGTTCTCAACCATGCGGCTGAATAAAACTATGAGAGATATTAAAATAAGCCTAGCACGGGCTCCGGTCGCGACAGAAAAATGAAACTGACATTTCTGTGATCTGCGCAGACCCGGCATCCCTACAGTGGCTCTTGCAAAGTTCTAACACCCCCCAAAACTGAGATATGGATTACTCCCAAATGTAGTGTCCTAACTACTGCATGTCTGGTTTTTAATTATTGTATTCCATAAACTTGGACAAATTATACCATCTGCGTGTTTATACAAGCTTTCTTCGTCGAGATATAGTGAGTATAAGTTTTTAGTTAAATTGCAGCTTAGAGAAAAGGGGGGCTGAACCTCCCCAGCCAACCCCTTCTGTAATGTCACACAGCAGAGACCATAAGGCATGCCAGTGTACCAACCAGTCAGTTAAGCTGGAGTTTTCGTGCTGAAAGGACCCACCAGATGTCGGGAGATGTCTGGCTGGCTGGCTGCCTGCTCATCCACATGGTTTGCCTAAGGACAATTGAGCAACTGTAAGTTTTAATTTCTGCTTTTCATCCTTGTTATTTTATATTTGCAATGTACATATCTAATGTCTCAACTTTGTAACATCTTTTTATCTTTGTAATCACTGCCCTCTTTGGGGAATAAATCATAAACCTATTAGTCTGCTTTCATGCTCTAAGAAACGAACACGTGCCTTTAAAATAATTGCCACTTATTTGGGGGTTTGCTATGGACCCTCTTATTTAACTAATTGATTAAGTGAATCGTAGCTGGTGGCGGCGACATGTGATTTGGGCCCCGGGTACTGCTGGCTGTGACGGAAAGGGATTTGATAAGCTAATTGGGTGGCTGTGGCCAGAGCATTGATAATTCCCTCACTGCAGCGTACCGGGTAAACAGACCTCATTGAAGCAGCCGGCCGGTGACCAATTATCCTAGGTGTAGTTCCCTGACTGACCTGAGGATAAGGGGGGCACCGGAGAGCTGCGAGTTCCAAAGTGGAACTGAGAAAGTGGGATATACATAAATCCCCGCAGTTCTTGGAAGGTTGTTAGCAGTGGTGGGGCATCCAAAATAACCCCCTGCGATAAATTGTTAGGGCAAGACTAGCTTGCTGTATTTTTGTTACATGGTGCCAGTGGTGGGATAACTAAGATAAGCCCCCACTGTGCCTGTGATAGCCGTGTCGGCAGTACGTCGCGTCCCTCCGTCCGCTGACATACCGGTGTCAGCGGTGGGATCGTGACATATTGGTGGCAGCGGTGGGATCGTGACAATGGCACAGGGCACAGGTAATACTAGGTAGCACAGGGCACAGGTAATACCAGGTAACATGGCACAAGGCACAGGTAATAAAAGGTAACACGGCACAGGTAATACCATTTAACAACGCACAGGTAATACCAGGTAATACAGCACAAGTAATACCAGGTAACAGCACAGGGTACAGGTGATACCAGGTAACATAGCACAGGCCACAGGTAATACCAGGTAACATAGCACAGGGCACAGGTGATACCAGGTAACACAGCACAGGGCACAGGTGATACCAGGTAACACAGCACAGGACACAGGTAATACCAGGTAACACGGCACAGGGCACAGGTGATACCAGGTAACACCGCACAGGACACAGGTAATACCAGGTAACACAGCACAGGACACAGGTAATACCAGGTAACACAGCACAGGGCACAGGTAATACCAGCTAACACAGCACAGGGCACAGGTAATACCAGGTAACACAGCACAGGTAATACCAGGTAACACAGCACAGGACACAGGTAATACCAGGTAACACGGCACAGGTGATACCAGGTAACACGGCACAGGGCACAGGTAATACCAGGTAACACGGCACAGGGCACAGGTGATACCAGGTAACACGGCACAGGGCACAGGTAATACCAGGTAACACGGCACAGGGCACAGGTGATACCAGGTAACACAGCACAGGGCACAGGTAATACCAGGTAACACAGCACAGGACACAGGTAATACCAGGTAACAAGGCACAGGGCACAGGTAATACCAGGTAACACAGCACAGGGCACAGGTAACAGGGCACAGGTAATACCAGGTAACACAGCACAGGTAATACCAGGTAACACAGCACAGGACACAGGTAATAACAGGTAACACGGCACAGGGCAGAGGTGATACCAGGTAACACAGCACAGGGTACAGGTAATACCAGGTAACACAGCACAGTGCACAGGTAATACCAGGTAACACAGCACAGGTAATACCAGGTAACACAGCACAGGGCACAGGTGATAGCAGGTAACACAGCACAGGTAACAGGGCACAGGTAATACCGGCTAACACAGCACAGGGCACAGGTAATACCAGGTAACACAGCACAGGGCACAGGTAACAGGGCACAGGTAATACCAGCTAACACAGCACAGGGCAAAGGTGATACCAGGTAACACTGCACAGGGCACAGGAAATACCAGGTAACACAGCACAGGGTACAGGTAATACTAGGTAACACGGCACAGGGCACAGGTAATACCAGGTAACACAGCACAGGGCACAGGTAATACCAGGTAACACAGCACAGGGTACAGGTAATATCAGGTAACACAGCAAAGAGCACAGGTAATACCAGGTAACACAGCACAGGGTACAGGTAATATCAGCTAACATAGCACAGGGCACAGGTGATACCAGGTAACACAGCACAGGGCACAGGTAATATCAGGTAATACAGCACAGGGCACAGGTGATACCAGGTAATACAGCACAGGTCACAGGTGATACCAGGTAACACAGCACAGGGCACAGGTTATACGAGGTAATACAGCACAGGTCACAGGTAATACCAGGTAACACAGCACAGGGCACAGGTGATACCAGGTAATACAGCACAGGTCACAGGTAATACCAGGTAACACAGCACAGGGCACAGGTGATACCAGGTAATACAGCACAGGTCACAGGTAATACCAGGTAACACAGCACAGGGCACAGGTAATACCAGGTAACACAGCACAGGGCACAGGTAACAGGGCACAGGTGATACCAGGTAACACAGCACAGGACACAGGTAATACCAGGTAACACAGCACAGGACACAGGTAATGCCAGGTAACACAGCACAGGGTACAGGTAATATCAGGTAATATAGCACAGGGCACAGGTAATACCAGGTAATACAGCACAGGACACAGGTAATACCAGGTAACAGCACAGGGCACAGGTAATACCAGGTAACAGCACAGGGCACAGGTAATACCAGGTAACAGCACAGAGCACAGGTAATACCAGGTAACACAGCACAGGGCACAGGTAATACCAGGTAACACAGCACAGGGCACAGGAAAAACCAGGTAAGGCTGGTTGCACACTTGTGTTGTTAGCGCTACATGCGCAATGCGACCCTATGTTTAGCATGGGTGCACATGGTCTAGCGTTTGTAAGCATTTCTGTGTGCATGCATTTTTTTGCAGTGTGCTCCCAGGGGCGCCGGACACACCCTCTTGCATTTTTTGTGCGCCCAACCTGCCTCAAAAAAATGCATGCGCTCAAAAGCGCACGGAATGCGCAAAAAAAAATCACAATACAGTCTATGGGAACGCTGGCATGTGCATGGACATGCGCATGTCAGCGTTTAAAAACGCATGCATTTTAACAGTTCACATGGCTACACTCTGGTTAAAACGCAAGCACATAAAATAAGCAAACGCATGCAAAACACATAATGCGTTTTTTTGTATGCGTTTGGACAGGTAATACCACGTAACACGGCACAGGTAATACCAGGTAACAGCACAGGGCACAGGTGATACCAGGTAACACAGCACAGGGCACAGGTAATACCAGGTAACACAGCACAGGGCAAAGGTGATACCAAGTAACACAGCACAGGGCACAGGTAATACCAGGTAACACAGCACAGGGCACAGGTGATATCAGCTAACACAGCACAGGAAATACCAGGTAACACAGCACAGGGTACAGGTAATACCAGGTAACAGCACAGGGCACAGGTAATACCAGGTAACACAGCACAGGGCACAGGTGATATCAGCTAACACAGCACAGGAAATACCAGGTAACACAGCACAGGGCAAAGGTGATACCAGGTAACAGCACAGGGCACAGGTAATACCAGGTAACACAGCACAGGGCACAGGTGATACCAGGTAACACAGCACAGGGCACAGGTGATACCAGGTAACACAGCACAGGGCACAGGTGATACCAGGTAACACAGCACAGGGCACAGGTAATACCAGGTAACACAGCACAGGGCACAGGTAATGCCAGGTAACGCAGCACAGGGCACAGGTGATACCAAGTAACACAGCACAGGGCACAGGTAATACCAGGTAACACAGCACAGGGCACAGGAAAAACCAGGTAAGGCTGGTTGCACACTTGTGTTGTTAGCGCTACATGCGCAATGCGACCCTATGTTTAGCATGGGTGCGCATGGTCTAGCGTTTGTAAGTATTTCTGTGTGCATGCATTTTTTTTGCAGTGTGCTCCCAGGGGCGCCGGACACACCCTCTTGCATTTTTTGTGCGCCCAACCTGCCTCAAAAAAATGCATGCGCTCAAAAGCGCACGGAATGCGCAAAAAAAAATCACAATACAGTCTATGGGAACGCTGGCATGTGCATGGACATGCGCATGTCAGCGTTTAAAAACGCATGCATTTTAACAGTTCACATGGCTACACTCTGGTTAAAACGCAAGCACATAAAATAAGCAAACGCATGCAAAACACATAATGCGTTTTTTTGTATGCGTTTGGACAGGTAATACCACGTAACACGGCACAGGTAATACCAGGTAACAGCACAGGGCAAAGGTAATACCAGGTAACACAGCACAGGGCACAGGTGATACCAGGTAACACAGCACAGGGCACAGGTGATACCAGGTAACACAGCACAGGGCACAGGTAATACCAGGTAACAGCACAGGGCAAAGGTAATACCAGGTAACACAGCACAGGGCACAGGTGATACCAGGTAACACAGCACAGGGCACAGGTGATACCAGGTAACACAGCACAGGGCACAGGTGATACCAGGTAACACAGCACAGGGCACAGGTAATGCCAGGTAACGCAGCACAGGGCAAAGGTGATACCAGGTAACACAGCACAGGGCACAGGTAATACCAGGTAACACAGCACAGGGCAAAGGTGATACCAGGTAACACAGCACAGGGCAAAGGTGATACCAGGTAACACAGCACAGGGCACAGGTAATACCAGGTAACACAGCACAGGGCACAGGTGATATCAGCTAACACAGCACAGGGCACAGGTAATACCAGGTAACACAGCACAGGGCAAAGGTGATACCAGGTAACACAGCACAGGGCACAGGTAATACCAGGTAACACAGCACAGGGCACAGGTGATACCAGGTAACACAGCACAGGGCACAGGTGATACCAGGTAACACAGCACAGGGCACAGGTGATACCAGGTAACACAGCACAGGGCACAGGTAATACCAGGTAACACAGCACAGGGCACAGGTAATGCCAGGTAACGCAGCACAGGGCACAGGTGATACCAAGTAACACAGCACAGGGCACAGGTAATACCAGGTAACACAGCACAGGGCAAAGGTGATACCAGGTAACACAGCACAGGGCACAGGTAATACCAGGTAACACAGCACAGGGCAAAGGTGATACCAAGTAACACAGCACAGGGCACAGGTAATACCAGGTAACACAGCACAGGGCACAGGTGATATCAGCTAACACAGCACAGGGCACAGGTAATACCAGGTAACAGCACAGGGCACAGGTAATACCAGGTAACACAGCACAGGGCACAGGTGATACCAGGTAACACAGCACAGGGCACAGGTTATACCAGGTAACACAGCACAGGGTACAGGTAATACCAGGTAACACAGC
Organism: Dendrobates tinctorius; assembly: GCF_039654945.1. Classification (NCBI taxonomy): domain Eukaryota; kingdom Metazoa; phylum Chordata; class Amphibia; order Anura; family Dendrobatidae; genus Dendrobates; species Dendrobates tinctorius. The sequence continues at coordinate 15,830,794 of NW_027361998.1, read as the reverse complement.
ACAGGGCACAGGTAATGCCAGGTAACACAGCACAGGGCACAGGTAATACCAGGTAACACAGCACAGGTAATACCAGGTAACAGGGCACAGGTAATACCAGCTAACACAGCACAGGGCAAAGGTGATTCAGGTAACACAGCACAGGGCACAGGTTATAACAGGTAACACAGCACAGGGCACAGGTTATACCAGGTAACACAGCACAGGGCACAGGTAACACCAGGTAACACAGCACAGGGCACAGGTAACACCAGGTAACACAGCACAGGGCACAGGTAATATCAGGTAACACAGCACAGGGCACAGGTTATACCAGGTAACACAGCACAGGGCACAGGAAACACCAGGTAACACAGCACAGGGCACAGGTAATACCAGGTAACACAGCACAGGGCACAGGTAACACCAGGTAACATACCACAGGGCACAGGTAATACCAGGTAACACAGGACAGAGCACAGGTAATACCAGGTAACACAGCAGAGCACAGGTAATATCAGGTAACAGATCACAGGTAATACAGCACAGGTAATACCAGGTAACACGGCACAGGTTATACCAGGTAACACAGCACAGGGCACAGGAAATACCACGTAACACGGCACAGGTAATACCAGTTAACACAGGACAGAGCACAGGTAATACCAGGTAACATAGCACAGGGCACAGGTAATACCAGGTAACACAGGACAGAGCACAGGTAATACCAGGTAACACGGCAGAGCACAGGTAATACCAGGTAACACAGCACAGGGCACAGGAAATACCAGGTAACACAGCACAGGCAATACCAGGTAACACAGCACAGGGCACAGGTAATACCAGGTAACACAGCACAGGGCACAGGTAACACGAGGTAACACAGCACAGGGCACAGGTAATACCAGGAAACATTGCACAGGTAACACCAGGTAACACAGCACAGGGCACAGGTTATACCAGGTAACATAGCACAGGGCACAGGTAATAACAGGTAACACAGCACAGGGCACAGGTTATACCAGGTAACACAGCACAGGGCACAGGTAATATAACACAGGTAATACCAGGTAACACAGCACAGGGCACAGGAAATACCACGTAACACGGCACAGGTAATACCAGTTAACACAGGACAGAGCACAGGTAATACCAGGTAACATAGCACAGGGCACAGGTAATACCAGGTAACACAGCAAAGAGCACAGGTAATACCAGGTAACACGGCAGAGCACAGGTAATACCAGGTAACACAGCACAGGGCACAGGAAATACCAGGTAACACAGCACAGGCAATACCAGGTAACACAGCACAGGGCACAGGTAATACCAGGTAACACAGCACAGGGCACAGGTAACACGAGGTAACACAGCACAGGGCACAGGTAATACCAGGAAACATTGCACAGGGCACAGGTAACACCAGGTAACACAGCACAGGGCACAGGTTATACCAGGTAACATAGCACAGGGCACAGGTAATAACAGGTAACACAGCACAGGGCACAGGTTATACCAGGTAACACAGCACAGGGCACAGGTAATATAACACAGGTAATACCAGGTAACACAGCAGAGCACAGGTAATACCAGGTAATACAGCACAGGGCACAGGTAATACCAGGTAACACGGCACAGGTTATACCAGGTAACACGGCACAGGGCACAGGAAATACCACGTAACACGGCACAGGTAATACCAGGTAACACAGGACAGAGCACAGGTAATACCAGGTAACACAGCAGAGCACAGGTAATACCAAGTAACAGAGCACAGGTAATGCCAGGTAACACGGCAAGGGGTAATACCAGGTAACACGGCACAGGTAATACCAGGTAATACTGCACAGGTAATACCAGGTAACACAGCACAGGGCACAGGTAATATAACACAGGTAATACCAGGTAACACAGCAAAGAGCACAGGTAATACCAGGTAACACGGCACAGGTAATACCATGAAACACAGCACAGGGCACAGGTAATACCAGGTAACACAGCACAGGGCACAGGTTATACCAGGTAACACGGCACAGGGCACAGGTAACACCAGGTAACACAGCACAGGGCACAGATAATACCAGGTAACACAGCACAGAGCACAGGTAATACCAGGTAACAGCACAGGGCACAGGTAATACCAGGTAACAGCACAGGGAACAGGTAACACCAGGTAACACAGCACAGAGCACAGGTAATACCAGGTAACACAGGACAGAGCACAGGTAATATAACACAGGTAATACCAGGTAACACAGCACAGAGCACAGGTATTACCAGGTAACAGAGCACAGGTAATACCAGGTAACAGAGCACAGGAAATACAAGGTAACACGGCACAGGGCACAGGTAATACCAAGTAACACAGGACAGAGCACAGGTAATATAACACAGGTAATACCAGGTAACATAGCACAGGGCACAGGTTATACCAGGTAACACGGCACAGGTAATGCCAGGTAACACAGAACAGGGCACAGGTAATGCCAGGTAACACAGGACAGAGCACAGGTAATATAACACAGGTAATAACCAGGTAACATAGCACAGGTAATACCAGGTAACACAGCACAGGTAATACGAGGAAACACAGCACAGGGCACAGGTAATACCAGGTAACAGCACAGGGCATAGGTAATACCAGGCAACCGCACAGGGCACAGGTAATACCAGGTAACACAGCACAGGGCACAGGCAATACCAGGTAACAGCACAGGTAATACCAGGTAACACAGCACAGGGCACAGTTAATACCAGGTAACAGCACAGGTAATACCAGGTAACACAGCACAGGGCACAGGTAATACCAGGTAACACAGCACAGGGCACAGGCAATACCAGGTAACACAGCACAGGGCACAGGTAATACCAGGTAACAGCACAGGCAATACCAGGTAACACAGCACAGGGCACAGGTAATACCAGGTAACAGCACAGGTAATACCAGGTAACACAGCACAGGGCAAAGGTAATACCAGGTAACACAGCACAGGGCACAGGTAATACCTGGTAACATAGCACAGGGCAAAGGTAATACCAGGTAACACAGCACAGGGCACAGGTAATACCAGGTAACACAGCACAGGGCACAGGTAATACCTGGTAACATAGCACAGGGCACAGGTAATACCAGGTAACACAGCACAGGGCAAAGGTAATACCAGGTAACACAGCACAGGGCACAGGTAATACCTGGTAACATAGCACAGGGCACAGGTAATACCAGGTAACACAGCACAGGGCACAGGTAATACCAGGTAACATAGCACAGGTAATACCAGGTAACAGGGCACAGGTAATACCAGCTAACACAGCACAGGGCAAAGGTAATACCAGGTAACACAGCACAGGGCACAGGTAATACCTGGTAACATAGCACAGGGCAAAGGTAATACCAGGTAACACAGCACAGGGCACAGGTAACACCAGGTAACACAGCACAGGGCACAGGTAATACCAGGTAACACAGCACAGGGCAAAGGTAATACCAGGTAACACAGCACAGGGCACAGGTAATACCTGGTAACATAGCACAGGGCACAGGTAATACCAGGTAACACAGCACAGGGCACAGGTAATACCAGGTAACATAGCACAGGTAATACCAGGTAACAGGGCACAGGTAATACCAGCTAACACAGCACAGGGCAAAGGTGATACCAGGTAACACAGCACAGGGCACAGGTAAAACCAGGTAACACAGCACAGGTAATACCAGGTAACAGGGCATGGGTAATACCAGCTAACACAGCACAGGGCAAAGGTGATACCAGGTAACACAGAACAGGGCACAGGTAACACCAGGTAACACAGCACAGGGTACAGGTAATATCAGCTAACATAGCACAGGGCACAGGTGATACCAGGTAACACAGCACAGGGCACAGGTGATACCAAGTAACACAGCACAGGGCAAAGGTGATACCAGGTAACACAGCACAGGGCACAGGTAATACCAGGTAACACAGCACAGGACACAGGTAAAACCAGGTAACACAGCACAGGGCACAGGTAATACCAGGTAACACAGCACAGGGCACAGGTAATACCAGGTAACACAGCACAGGGCACAGGTAATACCAGGTAACACAGCACAGGGCACAGGTAATACCAGGTAACACAGCACAGGGCACAGGTAATATCAGGTAATATAGCACAGGACACAGGTAATACCAGGTAATACAGCACAGGGCACAGGTGATACCAGGTAATACAGCACCGGGTACAGGTAATACCAGGTAACACAGCACAGGGCACAGGTAATACCAGGTAACACAGCACAGGACACAGGTAATACCAGGTAATATAGCACAGGACACAGGTAATACCAGGTAATACAGCACAGGGCACAGGTGATACCAGGTAATACAGCACCGGGTACAGGTAATACCAGGTAACACAGCACAGGGCACAGGTAATACCAGGTAACACAGCACAGGGCACAGGAAATATCAGGTAATATAGCACAGGACACAGGTAATACCAGGTAATACAGCACAGGGCACAGGTGATACCAGGTAATACAGCACCGGGTACAGGTAATACCAGGTAACACAGCACAGGGCACAGGTAATATCAGGTAATATAGCACAGGACACAGGTAATACCAGGTAATACAGCACCGGGTACAGGTAATACCAGGTAACACAGCACAGGGCACAGGTAATACCAGGTAATACAGCACAGGGCACAGAAAAAACCAGGTAACACAACATAAGGCACAGGTAATATCAGGTAACACAGGACAGGGTACAGTTAATATCAGGTAAGGCTGGTTTCACACTTGCGTTTTTAGCGCTGCGCATCGTGCGCATACATGCGCAATGCGACCCTATGTTTAGCATGCGTGCGCATGGTCTAGCGATTGTAAGCATTTCTGTGTGCATGCATTTTTTTGCAGTGTGCTCCCAGGCGCGCCGGACACACCCTCTTGCATTTTTTGTGCGTCCAACCTGCCTCAAAAAAACGCATGCGCACAAAAGCGCACGGAATGCGCAAAAAAAAAAACACAATACAGTCTATGGGAACGCTGGCGTGTGCATGGACATGCGCATGTCAGCGTTTAAAAACGCATGCATTTTAACAGTTCACATGGCTACACTCTGGTTAAAGCGCATAAAATAAGCAAACGCATGCAAAACACATAATGCGTTTTTTGTATGCGTTTGGACAGGTAATACCAGGTAACACAGCACAGGTTATACCACGTAACACAGCACAGGTTATACCACGTAACACGGCACAGGGCACAGGTAACAACAGGTAACACAGCACAGGTTATACCACGTAACACGGCACAGGGCACAGGTTATACCAGGTAACATAGCACAGGGCACAGGTTATACCAGGTAACATAGCACAGGGCACAGGTTATACCAGGTAACATAGCACAGGGCACAGGTTATACCAGGTAACACAGCACAGGGCACAGGTTATACCAGGTAACACAGCACAGGGCACAGGTTATACCAGGTAACACAGCACAGGGCACAGGTTATACCAGGTAACACAGCACAGGGCACAGGTTATACCAGGTAATATAGCACAGGGCACAGGTTATACCAGGTAATATAGCACAGGGCACAGGTTATACCAGGTAATATAGCACAGGGCACAGGTTATACCAGGTAACACAGCACAGGGCACAGGTTATACCAGGTAATATAGCACAGGGCACAGGTTATACCAGGTAACACAGCACAGGGCACAGGTTATACCAGGTAACACAGCACAGGGCACAGGTTATACCAGGTAACACAGCACAGGGCACAGGTAATACCAGGTAACACAGCACAGGGCACAGGTAATACCAGGTAACACAGCACAGGGCACAGGTAATACCAGGTAACACAGCACAGGGCACAGGTAATACCAGGTAACACAGCACAGGGCACAGGTGATACCAGGTAACACAGCACAGGGCACAGGTTATACCAGGTAACACAGCACAGGGTACAGGTAATACCAGGTAACACAGCACAGGGCACAGGTAATGCCAGGTAACACAGCACAGGGCACAGGTAATACCAGGTAACACAGCACAGGTAATACCAGGTAACAGGGCACAGGTAATACCAGGTAACACAGCACAGGGTACAGGTAATACCAGGTAACACAGCACAGGGCACAGGTAATACCAGGTAACACAGCACAGGGCACAGGTTATACCAGGTAACACAGCACAGGGCACAGGTTATACCAGGTAATATAGCACAGGGAACAGGTTATACCAGGTAACACAGCACAGGGCACAGGTTATACCAGGTAACACAGCACAGGGCACAGGTTATACCAGGTAATATAGCACAGGGCACAGGTTATACCAGGTAACACAGCACAGGGCACAGGTTATACCAGGTAACAGCACAGGGCACAGGTTATACCAGGTAACACAGCACAGGGCACAGGTTATACCAGGTAACACAGCACAGGGCACAGGTTATACCAGGTAACACAGCACAGGGCACAGGTTATACCAGGTAATATAGCACAGGGCACAGGTTATACCAGGTAACACAGCACAGGTTATACCAGGTAATATAGCACAGGGCACAGGTTATACCAGGTAACAGCACAGGGCACAGGTTATACCAGGTAACACAGCACAGGGCACAGGTAATACCAGGTAACACAGCACAGGGCACAGGTTATACCAGGTAACACAGCACAGGGCACAGGTTATACCAGGTAATATAGCACAGGGCACAGGTTATACCAGGTAACATAGCACAGGGCACAGGTAATACCAGGTAATATAGCACAGGGCACAGGTAATACCAGGTAACACAGCACAGGGCACAGGTAATACCAGGTAACACAGCACAGGGCACAGGTAATACCAGGTAACACAGCACAGGGCACAGGTTATACCAGGTAACAGCACAGGGCACAGGTAATACCAGGTAACACAGCACAGGGCACAGGTTATACCAGGTAACACAGCACAGGGCACAGGTAATACCAGGTAACACAGCACAGGGCACAGGTTATACCAGGTAACAGCACAGGGCACAGGTAATACCAGGTAACACAGCACAGGGCACAGGTTATACCAGGTAACACAGCACAGGGCACAGGTAATACCAGGTAACACAGCACAGGGCACAGGTTATACCAGGTAACACAGCACAGGGCACAGGTTATACCAGGTAATATAGCACAGGGCACAGGTTATACCAGGTAACACAGCACAGGGCACAGGTAATACCAGGTAACACAGCACAGGGTATAGATACTAGCACAGGTAGTACAAAATTATCAAGCCGAGATGCACAGGTAACAAGGAGCACAGCTAGCACCAGCTCACAACACACGAGTACCAGGCTGGACAGAGATCTATCTGAGATGGTTTAGTGACTCCTGCATTGAGCGGGGGGGGGGGGGACCCGATGACCCTGGAGGAGCCATCTAACTACCATTCTAGATTCTAGTACGGTTGCTCAGGTCGCGCCACATCACACAGGTCACACCAACAGAGCAGCTGATATCAGGTAATGAATCCTAAACAAGAGTACCTGCACAGGGGTGCAGGTGAGGTACAGCACAGGGGTGCAGGTGAGGTACAGCACAGGGGTGCAGGTGAGGTACAGCACAGGGGTGCAGGTGAGGTACAGCACAGGGGTGCAGGTGAGGTACAGCACAGGGGTGCAGGTGAGGTACAGCATAGCACAGGGGTGCAGGTGAGGTACAGCATAGCACAGGGGTGCAGGTGAGGTACAGCATAGCACAGGGGTGCAGGTGAGGTACAGCACAGCGGTGCAGGTGAGGCACAGCACAGGGGTGCAGGAGAGGTACAGCACAGGGGTGCAGGTGAGGTACAGCACAGCACAGGGGTGCAGGTGAGGCACAGCACAGCACAGGGGTGCAGGTGAGGCACAGCACAGCACAGGGGTGCAGGTGAGGCACAGCACAGCACAGGGGTGCAGGTGAGGCACAGCACAGCACAGGGGTGCAGGTGAGGCACAGCACAGCACAGGGGTGCAGGTGAGGCACAGCACAGCACAGGGGTGCAGGTGAGGCACAGCACAGAGGTGCAGGTGAGGCACAGCACAGGGGTGCAGGTGAGGCACAGCACAGGGGTGCAGGTGAGGTACAGCACAGGGGTGCAGGTGAGGTACAGCACAGGGGTGCAGGTGAGGTACAGCACAGGGGTGCAGGTGAGGTACAGCACAGGGGTGCAGGTGAGGTACAGCACAGGGGTGCAGGTGAGGAACAGCACAGGGGTGCAGGTGAGGTACAGCACAGGGGTGCAGGTGAGGTACAGCACAGGGGTGCAGGTGAGGTACAGCACAGCACAGGGGTGCAGGTGAGGTAGTGAGGTACAGCACAGGGGTGCAGGTGAGGTACAGCACAGCACAGGGGTGCAGGTGAGGTACAGCACAGCACAGGGGTGCAGGTGAGGTACAGCACAGCACAGTGGTGCAGGTGAGGTACAGCACAGGGGTGCAGGTGAGGTAGAGCATCGCACAGGGGTGCAGGTGAGGTAGAGCACAGCACAGGGGTGAAGGTGAGGTGCAGCACAGAGGTGCAGGGAAAAGGGGTAAAGATGGCGCACAGAACAGTACAGGTGTGCAGGTAGTGCATGGCACAGGAGAGCAGGTGATGGGCAGCATGGCACAGGAGAGCAGGTGATGGGCAGCATGGCACAGGAGAGCAGCAGATCAAGCAAGGCACAGCAGGCCTGGTGACATGTAGCACGTTACGGGGGTGCAGGCGACGCACGGCACTGGAGTTCAAGTAATGACTGGTAATCACACAAGTAACTGTGCGCAGGCAACAAAGGTCACACCAGGTAACCAGGAGTGAATGTGAAGAGCGGCCGTACTGCATAAACCATGAGCACAGCACTGCTGCAGAGTTCATAACCCTTCTACTTGGAACAGAAACTGTGTCACTGCAGCCGCTGCGCGGACATGAGTCAGCAGCGATTAATAATGCAACCACACGGTGCACACAGCACCAGGCCGGACAGAGAAGGAAACTCCGCAACCAAACTAAAAAATACATCCAGATGTAACGACGGTGCGGAAAACACAACACCGCAGCTCAACGGCTCTGACTCTGAACATAAACTAAAAAGCATGAAAAAGCTAAAAAAATAAACAAAAAAAAAAAAAGGTTCCATAGCTCTTCTTATACAAAGAAGGAATCACCTGAACACAGGTAATGACGGAACCCGCACTTCTTACCACTTCATGTTTACGCCTTCTGCCTGGACGCCCGATCTTCTTCATGAACCCCCCAAGATCTTGCCTGTCCTCCTTACTCTTCTGTTCCTTGATATCTTCAGCCTAGAGGAAGAAATAAAAGCATCAACTACGATCCACAGGAGGACACGGAGGAGCAGTAATATAGTAATTATATTCTTGTACATAGGAGTAGTATTATAGTAGTTATATTCTTGTACATAGGAGCAGTATTATAGTAGTTGTATTCTTGTACATAGGGGGCAGTATTATAGTAGTTATATTCTTGTACATAGGAGCAGTATTATAGTAGTTATATTCTTGTACATAGGGGGCAGTATTATAGGTTATATTCTTGTACATAGGAGCAGTATTATAGTAGTTATATTCTTGTACATAGGAGCAGTATTATAGTAGTTATATTCTTGTACATAGGGGCAGTATTATAGTAGTTATATTCTTGTACATAGGGGCAGTATTATAGTAGTTATATTCTTGTACATAGGAGTAGTATTATAGTAGTTATATTCTTGTACATAGGGGCAGTGTTATAGTAGTTATATTCTTGTACATAGGGGGAAGTATTATAGTAGTTATATTCTTGTACATAGGAGTAGTATTATAGTAGTTATATTCTTGTATATAGGAGCAGTATTATAGTAGTTATATTCTTGTACATAGGGGCAGTATTATAGTAGTTATATTCTTGTACATAGGGGAAGTATTATAGTAGTTATATTCTTGTACATAGGAGTAGTATTATAGTAGTTATATTCTTGTATATAGGAGCAGTATTATAGTAGTTATATTCTTGTACATAGGGGCAGTATTATAGTAGTTATATTCTTGTACATAGGAGTAGTATTATAGTAGTTATATTCTTGTATATAGGAGCAGTATTATAGTAGTTATATTCTTGTACATAGGGGCAGTATTATAGTAGTTATATTCTTGTACATAGGAGCAGTATTATAGTAGTTATATTCTTGTACATAGGAGCAGTATTATAGTAGTTATATTCTTGTATATAGGAGCAGTATTATAGTAGTTATATTCTTGTACATAGGGGCAGTATTATAGTAGTTATATTCTTGTACATAGGAGCAGTATTATAGTAGTTATATTCTTGTATATAGGAGCAGTATTATAGTAGTTATATTCTTGTACATAGGGGCAGTATTATAGTAGTTATATTCTTGTACATAGGAGCAGTATTATAGTAGTTATATTCTTGTACATAGGAGCAGTATTATAGTAGTTATATTCTTGTATATAGGAGCAGTATTATAGTAGTTATATTCTTGTACATAGGGGCAGTATTATAGTAGTTATATTCTTGTACATAGGGGGCAGTATTATAGTAGTTATATTCTTGTGTATAGGGGCAGTATTATAGTAGTTAAATTCTTGTACATAGGGGGCAGTATTATAGTAGTTATATTCTTGTACATAGGGGCAATATTATAGTAGTTATATTCTTGTACATAGGGGCAGTATTATAGTAGTTATATTCTTGTACATAGGGGCAGTATTATAGTAGTTATATTCTTGTACATAGGAGCAGTATTATAGTAGTTATATTCTTGTACATAGGGGGCAGTATTATAGTAGTTATATTCTTGTACATAGGGGCAGTATTATAGTAGTTATATTCTTGTACATAGGAGCAGTATTATAGTAGTTATATTCTTGTACATAGGGGGCAGTATTATAGCAGTTATATTCTTGTACATAGGAGCAGTATTATAGTAGTTATATTCTTGTACATAGGAGCAGTATTATAGTAGTTATATTCTTGTACATAGGAGTAGTATTATAGTAGTTATATTCTTGTACATAGGGGCAGTATTATAGTAATTATATTCTTGTACATAGGGGCAGTATTATAGTAGTTATATTCTTGTACATAGGGGGCAGTATTATAGTAGTTATATTCTTGTGTATAGGGGCAGTATTATAGTAGTTAAATTCTTGTACATAGGGGGCAGTATTATAGTAGTTATATTCTTGTACATAGGGGCAGTATTATAGTAGTTATATTCTTGTACATAGGGGGCAGTATTATAGTAGTTATATTCTTGTATATAGGAGCAGTATTATAGTAGTTATATTCTTGTACATAGGAGTAGTATTATAGTAGTTACATTCTTGTATATAGGAGCAGTATTATAGTAGTTATATTCTTGTACATAGGGGGCAGTATTATAGTAGTTACATTCTTGTAAGTAGTTATATTCTTGTATATAGGAGCAGTATTATAGTAGTTATATTCTTGTACATAGGGGCAGTATTATAGTAGTTATATTCTTGTATATAGGAGCAGTATTATAGTAGTTATATTCTTGTATATAGGGGGCAGTATTATAGTAGTTATATTCTTGTATATAGGAGCAGTATTATAGTAGTTATATTCTTGTACATAGGGGCAGTATTATAGTAGTTATATTCTTGTATATAGGGGGCAGTATTATAGTAGTTATATTCTTGTACATAGGAGCAGTATTATAGTAGTTATATTCTTGTATATAGGAGCAGTATTATAGTAGTTATATTCTTGCATATAGGGGGCAGTATTATAGTAGTTATATTCTAGTACATAGGAGCAGTATTATAGTAGTTATATTCTTGTACATAGGAGCAGTATTATAGTAGTTATATTCTTGTACATAGGAGCAGTATTATAGTAGTTATATTCTTGTACATAGGAGCAGTATTATAGTAGTTATATTCTTGTACATAGGGGCAGTATTATAGTAGTTATATTCTTGTACACAGGGGGCAGTATTATAGTAGTTATATTCTTGTACATAGGAGCAGTATTATAGTAGTTATATTCTTGTACATAGGAGCAGTATTATAGTAGTTATATTCTTGTACATAGGGGACGACAGTATTATACTAGTTATATTCTTGTACATAGGGGCAGTATTATAGTAGTTATATTCTTGTACATAGGGGGCAGTATTATAGTAGTTATATTCTTGTACATAGGAGCAGTATTATAGTAGTTATATTCTTGTACATAGGAGCAGTATTATAGTAGTTATATTCTTGTACATAGGAGCAGTATTATAGTAGTTATATTCTTGTACATAGGAGCAGTATTATAGTAGTTATATTCTTGTACATAGGGGCAGTATTATAGTAGTTATATTCTTGTACACAGGGGGCAGTATTATAGTAGTTATATTCTTGTACATAGGAGCAGTATTATAGTAGTTATATTCTTGTACATAGGAGCGGTATTATAGTAGTTATATTCTTGTACATAGGGGACAGTATTATACTAGTTATATTCTTGTACATAGGGGCAGTATTATAGTAGTTATATTCTTGTACATAGGGGGCAGTATTATAGTAGTTATATTCTTGTACATATGGGGAGTATTATAGTTGTTATATTCTTGTACATAGGAGCAGTATTATACTAGTTATATTCTTGTACATAGGAGCAGTATTATAGTAGTTATATTCTTGTACATAGGGGACAGTATTATAGTAGTTATATTCTTGTATATAGGAGCAGTATTATAGTAGTTATATTCTTGTACATAGGGGACAGTATTATACTAGTTATATTATTGTACATAGGGGCAGTATTATAGTAGTTATGTTCTTGTATATAGGAGCAGTATTATAGTAGTTATATTCTTGTACATATGGGGAGTATTAAAGTTGTTATATTCTTGTACATAGTAGCAGTATTATACTAGTTATATTCTTGTACATAGGAGCAGTATTATAGTAGTTATATTCTTGTATATAGGAGCAGTATTATAGTAGTTATATTCTTGTACATAGGAGCAGTATTATAGTAGTTATATTCTTGTACATAGGGAGCAGTATTATAGTAGTTATATTCTTGTACATAGGAGCAGTATTATAGTAGTTATATTCTTGTATATAGGAGCAGTATTATAGTAGTTATATTCTTGTACATAGGAGCAGTATTATAGTAGTTATATTCTTGTACATAGGAGCAGTATTATAGTAGTTATATTCTTGTATATAGGAGCAGTATTATAGTAGTTATATTCTTGTACACAGGGGCAATTTTTATTATAAACCAAACATAAATACAATTATAATAAAACAAAAATCATCCAGTATTACAAAACACAAACCACTTAGGTAATATATACACAGCATTACATAATCAGATCATATTCATAAATAAATTAAAGTGTCCACACCTGGCGATGGAAAAAGAAAGTTAGAGAAAAAACAAAAAAAAACAAACATATTTTTCTAACTGAATTTTACGTTTCTCCATAATGTTATGTTTCTCGGACTCCTTCCAACTTCCAGTGATTTTATCCACCGGAGTTCTGACATAACCTGATTGGCGGCAGCGGTGTGATCGAACAGCTCATTGTGTAGTGACACCCGGGTTCTCATGTGCCAGTGATAGTATTTGATGACACTGATTATAATGTACATCGTCTCTCTGTTGATGTTACTACAGTGGAGGGGACACCATAGATTATGTCGGGATACTTTAGGGTCCGCAGTCTGGGGATTTTTAGATTATCTGACACTTCCTCCCAGATCTTCCTCCCTCCCCAGCAATCACATATAAAGTGCTCCATAGTTTCCTCCTGCTGACAACCAAGGGGACAATTCCGATCAGAGACACACAGATGTTTCAGGTTCCCTCTGACAAAGAGCCGACTATGCAGTGAAAGCCAAGTGACATCAAACAGTTTAGGAGGTAGCCGTTTCCCGTTTAGGAACCTAAGGCTTTCCTGCAGGGTGGTGGTGACACAATCTCTCAGGGCCAGTGGAGAGTAGAAGAAAGTCCTACATACACGAGCTTACAGGTCTCTTCTCGTACTGCTCTCAATGTAAGACTTCTCCAGTCCCCACCTCCTAACACACTTCAGACCATAGTCCAGATACTGGGGGAGGTGGTCACCTGTCCATCTCCTCCTCTTGAGACTGCCGCCTCGCACCCAAGATTCTGCAAAAGGCAATATCCAATACCTGATACTATTTACCCACAGGGAGCTACTGTTTGAGTCCATGTTCCCAAAATTCACCTTTAGAAACAAGGAGTCAAAGAAAACCCTTGGATTCAACATATCCAGCCCACCCTCTCTCCGCCGTAGGTATGTTATTCCCCTCTTTATTAGGTTCAACCTAATCCCCCACAAGAGCTGGAAGAACAGGCTGAGGAGCCTCGCCGAGAAAGATTCTGGCAAAGGGAAAGCGACAGAGACATACAAGAAAACGGGGACCAGGTACGTCTTCAACATTGTGACCCTTTCTCTGTAGGTCAGACTCCAGTTCTTCCATCGCTGAACCTTTGCATTTCCGGTTTCCAATTTCTCCTCCCAATTTAGCATGGCATTATCATCCCTCCCAAATTTAACCCCTAGGATCTTAATATGGGTGGAGGCTTTGGAAAACTGCGGCAGATGAAAGCTGGGCTCAGTATCTAATGTCCACAGAGCTTGGCTCTTTTCAAGGCCTCTGAGTAGCTTCTGATGGACGCAGATAACATCTGCACCTCACGAGGATTGGAGATCACCAGCGTCACATCATCCGCAAAGGCAACAACATTCAGAGGTGGGCAGTGAGGGACCGGCACCCCCTGAAAATCGCACTCCTGCAGTGACCTCAGAAACGGGTCTAGGGCAAAAACATACAGGAGCGGACTCATTGGGCAGCCCTGTCTCACCCCCGCCCCAACTCCAAAAGTGTCACCCTGCCAACCATTAATCAGAGGAAAGCTCACCGCCTCTCTGTACAACGTCTTCAGCCAATCCACAAATTGTCCCGGAATACCGTACTTTGACAAAGTGGCCCACAGATAGTCATGATCAACCCTGTCAAAGGCTTTAGCCTGGTCCAGACTAACAACATATCTCCCACACCGCAGAGCTTTACATCTCTCAAACATCTCTCGTATCGAGATGACTGCTCCAGAGATGTTCCGCCCTTTTACTGTGCCAAACTGAGAACCTGCCAACAGTGCCGGGGACAAACAGACTAATCTAGAAAACAGGATCTTTGCCAGAATCTTCCTGTCCACATTCAAGAGGGCAATCGGCCTCCAGTTCTTGATGTCGCTTGGCTCTTTACCTTTAGACAGCAGAATTAACGAGGACACTCTCATGGATGGAGGCATCAGGTGATTTTCTAGACAATTTCTATACACATCCACGAGAATTGGAGCCAGGAGGTCTCTGAATTTCTTATAAAATTCTGCCGTTATACCATCTGGACCTGGTCCCTTCTTCAGATATAACTTATCAATAGCCTCCTTAACTTCCTCCACCGTTAATTCTGCTGTCAAAGGAGAGAAGTCCAGATCATTAGTATCAGGCACTGGAGTTGCCTCCAAGAATTGAGCCATCTTATCTTTATCCAAAACTTTCCTCTGAAACAAGTCAGCATAGTAAGATCTCACCACCTCCAGGATACCCTCCCGTGAATCCTGCAATACACCCTGGGAGTCGGTGAGACCCGTGACCATTTTTTTGGCCACCCTCTCCCTGCAATTCTCAAAGGGACCAGGGGCCCCTAAGGATCCATAATCCCGTTCAAGAACCAGGGAGGTATACCTGCTATACTGATACTGCTTTATCTCAGATTTCAGCCGGTCGATCTTCACTTTGTCATCCCCGCCCACCGAATACAGTGACTCCAATTCTTTGCGCAGCTTTAGGTACTGGCTGTACTTATTCCTCCCTTTATTAACTGACAGTCTCTTTAAGAGGGATCTGATATCCTCCTTGACGTCCTCCCACCAGTCGGTCATGTTGTCATAGAAGTCAACCCTGTCTAGATGAAGCTGGATAAGGGAGTGAACACGGCTCTGAACATAGGCATCATCCAGGAGACTGGAATTGAGCTTCCACAACCCTCTACCAATGTCCGGACGGTTAGAGGAACCCAAAGAGAAGCACAAGGCGAGGTGATCAGAGTAAGGGACGACCTTCTCACTCAGGGCGCCGACAGCCTCAGTAGGACTGACAAAAGCAAAATCTATCCTACTGCTCCTGTTGGAACATGAATATGTGAATTTTGGCTGTCGCCCACCCTGTGTGAAAACGTCAGTCAGTCCTGCCTGCATTATGACGTTATGTAGGACCTTACCGTCCCTGGTCACTGCCCTGCCTGAGGAACAGTCACCTGATGTCATTATGGCATTAAAATCCCCCGCCATCACCACTGGAAGAGAAGTGAAGAGGTAAGGCTTGACGTCATTAAACAGCTGGATCCTGTCAGTCACTGTCTGTGGCCCATAGATGTTAATAAGCCGGAGTCGCCTCCCATGGATAGTGACTTCCAGGACCAGACATCTTCCCATGACCACCTCCGTCATCCTATGCACAGTCACATCATTGGTGTTAAACAGGACAGCGACCCCGGCGTAAGGCTCCACAGCCAGTGACCAGAAAGAAGGACCAGACCGCCATTCCCTCTCAGCCTCTCTCATAAGCCCCAGAGATGTCAGTCGTGTCTCCTGCAGGAAGATGACATCTGTGTCCAGATATTTGAGATGTTCATACACCACGTGTCTAGTTCTCCTCAGCTTAATGCTATTCACATTGCTCGAGGTCACTGTCAATGAGAACCCCGCCATCACAGCACAATAAAGAAGGAGCAGAGTAACAGCCATCATCATGAGTCAGAGATGTTCTGTCCACCACTGGTGTCCATGTCAGACTCTACCTGAGGGTCCACAGATAAGGGCTTCCGCTTTGTCGGAGGATGGTCCTCTATGTCCCTGTCACACTCAGCATCAACTTTCCTCAACTCTTCCTCATAATCGTCACCATTGGAGTCAGATAAAACTCCATACTTGTTGGACACGACCATCACTCCTGCAGAATTCTGAACCTTCTTACTAGCAGTCTGACCAGTGTCATATTCTGCCTCAGGTTTACGGGAGGAGGGGTTCTTTTTCTTCCTTTTATTATTATTAATGCTCCAGTCCTCAGATACAGACAGATGCTGAAGGGGGGGCTATCTGAGGCTGCTGGACCTGATGGACGACCTCCATGTTCCCCTCTGCACCCTGCTTCTCTGGTGCTGCCTGAGTGGACTCCTGGTGGGCATCTGAGCTGGTCAGCATCTCTCCTGACATTAAATCCTCCTCCTCATGTGTCCCTGCCACCACATCCTCATCCTCCTGAGCCTCTGCCCCTGCCATCACTAACTCATCAGGGAAGACTCTGCAGATGTTGTGCCAGGCGTCTGGACAGTCCCTGTGAGGGTGGCCCATCCTACCACAGAGGTTGCACCTGACGTCCCGGCAGTCTGCAGCGACATGGCCGATTGCCCCACACAGACTGCACTTCACCACAGTACAGGCGTTAGCCAGATGACCTTTCCCACCACATTTGAAGCACTTTCTGTGTTGCCCGGGATAATAACACCTTCCCTTCTCCCTCCCAATGAAGAAGGAGTTGGGTAAGTGGGCAGTGATATTATCATATTGTCGCAGTTTCACCAAGACCCGCCACCCCATTGTCCAGATGCCATCCTCATCTCTGACCTTGGTGAGTCCAGAGACGAGGTCACAGTGTCTCCGGAGCCACACCTCGATGTCCTGTGGAGGAACGGCCTCATTCCAGAAGGTGATATTCACTGTGACAGTGTCCGGCCTGGAGATAGGAACCAACACAAACTTATTCCAGCCCTCAGCATCTCTGAACTTGGGGTAATTGGCCCAGAATCTGTCCAGGTCAGACATGAGCTTGAAGCTGACCTCGTAGCCCTGCCTGTCCTGAAGATTAGACACTGCCAGTATCTCATTTGCCACAAACCC
This sequence comes from Dendrobates tinctorius, assembly GCF_039654945.1. Lineage (NCBI taxonomy): Eukaryota > Metazoa > Chordata > Amphibia > Anura > Dendrobatidae > Dendrobates > Dendrobates tinctorius. Next base: position 15,812,851 of record NW_027361998.1, on the reverse strand, counting down.
CATCTGGCCGCAGAGCAGCTCTCTCACCACATACCTGCGTTGTGGCAGATCCTCCTTGGCACCTATGTATTTAAACCGCACCACATTAATGCGCTTGAATGTCTGGCCGGTATACCTGGCGCTGGAAGTGAAGGATGGGGCGCCGCGGCTCCAGGCATTCCTGGGGGGCACCTGCCGGGTCACACTGGGCTGACTGACTGGGAGAGGGCCTGCAGCAGGGGGGGCTGTCACACCTTGTGGACTGGATGGCAAAGGGGGATAATCACACATATCATGCACATTATCATGAGCAGCATCGTTATTATCAGACAGTGCGACGTCCAATACAGAATATGAAACCCCTCCAACCCCCGACCCCATGGGCACAGTATCACCAGACACAGTCTGTGCTTCAGCCTCAGCAGCACAAACAGTCTCACATACACTGTCCTGCTCCTGTGTGGGGCACTCTGGGACCTGTGGTGCCTCTGCTGCAGTCTGAAGTGTGTGCTCCTGTTCACACTCGGCTGCCTCAGCCTCATCAGCACAAAACAGTCTCACATACACTGTCCTGCTCCTGTGTGGGGCATTCTGGGACCTGTGGTGCCTCTGCTGGAGTCTGCAGTGCATGCTCCTGTTCACACTCAGCTGCCTCAGCCTCATCAGCACAAAACAGTCTCACATACACTGTCCTGCTCCTGTGTGGGGCATTCTGGGACCTGTGGTGCCTCTGCTGGAGTCTGAAGTGCATGCTCCTGTTCACACTGAGCTTCCTGCTGCTGCAGCTGTTTTCCCTCCTGGAAGCAGAAGCGGGCAGCCTGTAACGCTGGCCGTGTCCGCTTTTGGGTGGTCCCGTCCTGAACATCAGGGGTCCTGGCCTCTACAGCACAGTCCTGCTTATAGGAGGCGAACCGCTCGCGGTTCCTGTAGGTCTCTGTCAGGGGCCCCATGCTCTCCAGCACAGACTCAGTGTCCTGCACAACACTCGCCAGCTGTACACCCAGTGTGTTCAGTCTCAGGTCATACGCCTCATTACTGGCAGGATTAGTGGTCTTTAGGCTATAGATGAAGTCTACCTCCATTTGCAGCGCTTTTTTTGCTGCTGTAACTCACCCAGTTTTCGGACAAGTCCCGGTATCTCATCCGCTAGCTGCAGCTCGGGTGCACGCGCCGGCCCCACAGGTTTAGTCTTGACCACGGGTACAGGGGTTTTGAAGACAGTCTTGTGCGGGTCCACCACGGATGGTTTTGTGGCTCCTTGGCTGGATGCAGGCTCCGCAGCAGGTTTATCGCTGCCACCTGACTGTGACCGTGTGCGTCCTGACCGCGCCATACTGCCATGCTGCTGTAGGTTCTCCTGGATTGTCTGCCTTTCCAAAGACGTCCGTCTCTGCCTGGAAGCAGGAGAGGTGATCTGCACAGCTGGGGCCGATCTCACCGGTGCACCTGGCAGGAGCTGCTTACTGACTGGGGAGCTACAAGACTTCACATTCTGCTGGATTCCATCACTCACTGACACATTTCCTTCTTGCTTCTTTGCTGGAACTGGAGAAGGTTTTCCTCCCAAAACTTTAGTCACAGCTTTTTCCTCCTTCACCAAACTGCTGCAGCTTTCACTCGCTGCATTCACTGGTCTCACAGTGGCTTTGGGATTAACATTCCCATTGGTAGAAGCCTGGGAGGCTAGTCCCAGTGTAGGCCGGGAAGCCTGGGCCTTGCCAGGGGAGCTTCCCCGCCCAGGGTGGCCCCTCCCCGGGATTGCTGCAGACATGAGGAGAACCACTGACACACAACCTCACAGCTAGGAGGCAGTATTATAGTAGTTATATTCTTGTACATAGGGGCAGTATTATAGTAGTTATATTCTTGTATATAGGGGCAGTATTATAGTAGTTATATTCTTGTATATAGGGGCAGTATTATAGTAGTTATATTCTTGTATATAGGGGCAGTATTATAGCAGTTATATTCTAGTACCTAGGGGCAGTATTATAGCAGTTATATTCTTGTACATAGGGGCAGTATTATAGTAGTTATATTCTTGTATATAGGGGGCAGTATTATAGTAGTTATATTCTTTTACATAGGGGCAGTATTATAGTAGTTATATTCTTGTACATAGGGGCAGTATTATAGTAGCTACATTCTTGTACATAGGGGCAGTATTATAGTAGTTATATTCTTGTACACAGGGGCAGTATTATAGTAGTTATATTCTTGTACATAGGGGCAGTATTATAGTAGTTATATTCTTGTACATAGGGGCAGTATTATAGTAGTTATATTCTTGTACATAGGGAGCAGTATTATAGTAGTTATATTCTTGTATATAGGGGGCAGTATTATAGTAGTTATATTCTTGTACATAGGGGCAGTATTATAGTAGCTATATTCTTGTACATAGGGAGCAGTATTATAGTAGCTATATTCTTTTACATAGGAGCAGTATTATAGTAGTTATATTCTTGTATATAGGGGGCAGTATTATAGTAGTTATATTCTTGTACATAGGGGCAGTATTATAGTAGTTATATTCTTGTACATAGGAGCAGTATTATAGTAGTTATATTCTTGTACATAGGAGCAGTATTATAGTAGTTATATTCTTGTACATAGGAGCAGTATTATAGTATATTCTTGTACATAGGAGCAGTATTATAGTAGTTATATTCTTGTATATAGCAGTATTATAGTAGCTATATTCTTGTACATAGGGGCAGTATTATAGTAGCTATATTCTTGTACATAGGGAGCAGCATTATAGTAGTTATATTCTTGTATATTGGAGCAGTATTATAGTAGTTATATTCTTGTACATAGGGGCAGTATTATAGTAGTTATATTCTTGTACATAGGGGGCAGTATTATAGTAGTTATATTCTTGTACATAGGGGCAGTATTATAGTAGTTATATTCTTGTGCATAGGGGCAGTGTGATGGTGTAATATGTTATGTGGATGTCATTTTTTGTATATTCCTATTTTTAACAATTCCAGTTATTTTCATAGTGTTTTTCTTATTACATTGTAAGCCTACAGCCTCACTGTATCTGTCTCTTGATGACCCCCTGTAGGGCATTAATCCCTAAGGCCTTTTGTTCTCCTCTGGGAGGTAACTTGTTTGACTACCCCTGGACAAGGAAGGGGGTGGGGGGGGGGAAGAACGGCAGCTGGACAAGTCAGTTCCGGTAGAGACAAGATGGTGAAAAGGCTGCATTTCAGAGAGAAGGACCCATTTTTATCCCACTGCTGCCACCAGTTGTCACGTGGTCCTTCTCTTTTATCACACAATCAACAGAGCCCACGAAGAGTGAACAATTCCAAGACCTTTATTCAGGCAAAAATACGAAAAGACTGCTCCCACAAATTGGCACTGTAACTCCCCAATGTCGTTCCCAAGGAGGATATCTGCAGGAAGTCCTCCCATAACTCCAATCCAACACAGTTTTTCTCCACAACTATAATCCAAACGCACAGAAGCTCGCTGTATATATTTGCGGGCTCCGCCCGCCAGGACAATGGGTATTCCCGGACCCTGGTAAATTCCCTCGAGTCGAACCACACGGTGGTCAGCGATAGTCAAGAATGCCCCCGTGTCTCTAAATCCTGACACTTTGTATCCATCAATAAAGACATCCTGCAGGTGGCGTTGCCGTTGCTCTGAGTAGCTTAAGGACAGAGGCCGGAGTCCGTACACGCCAGGAGAAGTATCTATGGTGCCGTGGTCGGTGGTCCACTCTGGTGGGGGTGGTGGTAGCTCTTCTTCAGGTGTGGTGGAATGTACAAGATGCACTGGACGAGGTGGGGCTGCGTGGTGCTCCCCCCGAATCCTGGAGGGACAGCCAGACTGCAAATGTCCAGGTTGCCCACACCCATAACACCTCCTCTCTGTGATACCCCCAGGTCGTGGTCGGAACTGTTGGGGCCTAGGATTGTGAGGCGTGATTGTCATCGGCTTGCGACTAGGTGGAAGGGCAGATATAATTGGAGGGGGACGTCTCAGATACCGGAATGCCCATCGTTCCCTATGTTCTAGAGCTCAGAGACCGTCTCGCCCAGTTAGCTACCTTCGCTAAAGAACATCAGCGAATGGCCCAGTCCAGACAAAAAACCTGGTATGACCGTAATGCCAGGAAGCGGGAATTTATGGAAGGACAGCAAGTGCTCATTACTGCTTCCCCTGCCAACAAGCTTCAAGCAGTGTGGGAAGGCCCTTATCAGGTTGTCAAGAAAATTAATGACACTATGTTATTGCCCTGGACTCTAGTGGTCGACGACAGAAAACCGTCCACATTAACATGCTGAAAGACTACCACGACCGATCTCTGCCTGTTCTAGCTGTCTGCCACCCCCCTAGTGATACCGCCGACGACGAGTATCTCCCAGATCTCCTCCAGGTTGCCCAAGCAGGAGGATCACTGGAACAAGTGCCCCTGGGCTCCCATTTATCGGATATACAAAAGGACTATATTGTCGCCGTACTAAGGCCGAGGGCTGCTGCTTTCTCCTCAAAGCCGGGGAAGACTACTCTCACCAGCCACCATGTGGAAACCCCCAGACAACGCCCCATCCAGCAGGCTGCCTACCGGGTTCCAGAGGCTGTTCAAGGCATAATAAAGAACGAACTGGAGGAGATGAAACAACTGGGAGTTATTCAGCCATCTCACAGTTCTTGGGCCTCTCCTGTCGTCCTGGTCCCCAAGAAGGATGGTACAACACGATTCTGCGTTGATTACAGACGACTAAATGATGCCACCAAGAGTGATGCTTATCCCATGCCCAGGATTGATGATCTATTGGATCGTCTGGCCAGTGCCCAATTTGTGACCACGTTAGACTTGAGCAAGGGGTACTGGCAGACACCCCTAACGGAGGACGCTCTGGAGCGCTCAGCCATCATTACCATTACTCCATTTGGGCTTTATGAGTTCCTGGGAATGCCCTTTGGGATGAAAACTGCCCCCGCTACTTTCCAGAGACTGGTGGATCGACTGTTACAACAATGTCAGGACTTTGCCTGTGCTTACTTAGACGACATCACCATTTTTAGCACAACCTGGGAGGAACATCTTAAACACTTGGGCATAGTGCTGGACTGTATCCTTACTGCAGGACTGACCATTCGCCCTGATAAGTGCCAAATAGGAATGGCTGAGGTGCAGTACCTCGGGCATAGAGTAGGGGGTGGGACACTAAGGCCAGAGCCTGCCAAGATGGAAGCCATTAGCAACTGATGTAGACCCCAGACTAAAAAGCAGGTACTTGCGTTTTTAGGAACTGCTGGTTACTATCACAAATTTGTTTCTAACTTCAGCACCTTGGCCAAGCCCATAACCGACCTGACCCGCAAGAACATGCCTAGGAATGTGACGTGGACGACGGCATGCGAGGATGCCTTTTCAGCGTTAAAGACTGCCCTCGTCACTGCTCCTGTCTTGGCTGCCCCGGATTATAAACGCAGGTTCCTCGTGCAGACAGATGCATCCACCTTTGGGATTGGGGCAGTACTTAGCCAAGTGAACGCCGCCGGAGAAGAACATCCTGTTGCTTTTGCCAGTCGGAAACTACTGGATCGGGAAGTTGCCTATGCCACTATTGAAAAGGAGTGCTTTGCCATCGTATGGGCGCTAAAAAAATTGCAGCCCTACTTGTATGGCAGAGACTTTACGATTGTTACAGACCACAACCCCCTCACATGGCTGAACCGCGTATCAGGGGACAATGGAAGATTGCTGCGGTGGAGCTTGTCCTTACAACCCTACAGCTTCTCCATCCAATACAAGCGAGGAAGCCAACACCAGAACGCCGATGGACTGTCTCGACAAGAAGAACCATAGGCTCCCCAGGCCGACCTACCCCTGCCACTGTACAAGGAACTATAAATAACTGAGCAATGTGGACTAAAGTGAGCAGGCCAGAGGTCTGTGTAGACCTCATGGCGTGCTCACTTATTATGGGGGAGGGGGGGGGAGGTTGTGATGGTGTAATATGTTATGTGGATGTCATTTTTTGTATATTCCTATTTTTAACAATTCCAGTTATTTTCATAGTGTTTTTCTTATTACATTGTAAGTCTACAGCCTCACTGTATCTGTCTCTTGATGACCCCCTGTAGTGCATTAATCCCTAAGGCCCTTCGTTCTCCTCTGGGAGGTAACTTGTTTGACTACCCCTGGACAAGGAAGGGGGTGGGGGGGAGAACGGCAGCTGGACAAGTGAGTTCCGGTAGAGACAAGATGGTGAAAAGGCTGCATTTCAGAGACAAGGATCCATTTTTATCCTCTGGTGCTAGAGTTTTGGATTCTCGTTTCCCTGGACATTTTATCCTGATACTGGACTGCATTCTTATTCTGGACTATCTTATCCTTTGTGTGGTGGACTGAATATGGACCTTTTCGTATTTTTGCCTGAATAAAGGTCTTGGAATTGTTAACTCTTCGCTGGCTCTGTTGATTGTGTGATACCAGAGAAGGACCCCGTGACAGGCAGTATTATAGTAGTTATATTCTTGTGCAGTCGCATCTCCGTTACTTTGAGTTATTCAGTAAGGTGTCCATCCTGCAGCCTCGCTTGCTCAGTCTTCTTCCCCATGTGTTTGGCAAGCAGGGTGTTTCACACTCGTGCAAACTCACTTCCAGCCATCATCCATGTCTGGCCTCCACCTTCACACATTTCCCATTTCCAGGGAGGCCTCTCTGTTCTCTCACACTCCGCTTCGACTTTTGGCTCTTCACCAGAAAAATCTCTGCGGCACTGTGGAGTCAAATCAGGTAACAGAAGCCTCAGAGAGGCCAAAGGAAACCAGCGTGCAGCTTGTAAAACATCCAGCTCCAAGAGCAGCGCTCATGTATCAGGAAGAGAAGCGCCAGCTGTAATACGTACTGTGTACAGAAAAGCATGCAGAGACTAACAGAAGAGTGCAGAGAATGCAGAGGACAGAAGCAGCAACTCCAGAGAAAAGAAGCTTCACCACCCAATAGTGCACGCGTGCATGGAGACAGAATCATAGAGAAACCAGGAGAGGACAGAAGGAACAGACACCGAACCATAGAGAAACCGGGAGAGGACGGAAGGAACAGACACCGAACCATAGAGAAACCGGGAGAGGACAGAAGGAACAGAGACAGAACCAAAGAGAAACCGGGAGAGGACAGAAGAAACAGACACCGAACCATAGAGAAACCGGGAGAGGACAGAAGAAACAGACACCGAACCATAGAGAAACCGGAAGAGGACAGAAGGAAGGGACACCGAACCATAGAGAATCAAGGAGAGGACAGAAGGAACAGACACCGAACCATAGAGAATCAAGGAGAGGACAGAAGGAACAGACACCGAACCATAGAGAAACCGGGAGAGGACAGAAGGAACAGACACCGAACAATAGAGAAACCAGGAGAGAACAGAAGGAACAGACACCGTACCATAGAGAAACCGGGAGAGGACAGAAGGAACAGACACCGAACCATAGAGAAACCAGGAGTGGACAGAAGGAACAGACACCGTACCATAGAGAAACCGGGAGAGGACAGAAGGAACAGACACCGAACCATAGAGAAACCAGGAGTGGACAGAAGGAACAGACACCGTACCATAGAGAAACCGGGAGAGGACAGAAGGAACAGACACCGAACCATAGAGAAACCAGGAGAGAACAGAAGGAACAGACACCGAACCATAGAGAAACCAGGAGTGGACAGAAGGAACAGACACCGTACCATAGAGAAACCGGGAGAGGACAGAAGGAACAGACACCGAACCATAGAGAAACCAGGAGTGGACAGAAGGAACAGACACCGTACCATAGAGAAACCGGGAGAGGACAGAAGGAACAGACACCGAACCATAGAGAAACCAGGAGAGAACAGAAGGAACAGACACCGAACCATAGAGAAACCAGGAGAGGACAGAAGGAACAGACACCGTACCGTAGAGAAACCAGGAGAGGACAGAAGGAACAGACACCGAACCATAGAGAAACCGGGAGAGGACAGAAGGAACAGACACCGAACCATAGAGAATCAAGGAGAGGACAGAAGGAACAGACACCGAACCATAGAGAAACCAGGAGAGGACAGAAGGAACAGACACCGTACCATAGAGAAACCGGGAGAGGACAGAAGGAACAGACACCGAACCATAGAGAAACCGGGAGAGGACAGAAGGAACAGACACCGAACCATAGAGAATCAAGGAGAGGACAGAAGGAACAGACACCGAACCATAGAGAATCAAGGAGAGGACAGAAGGAACAGACACCGTACCATAGAGAAACCGGGAGAGGACAGAAGGAACAGACACCGTACCATAGAGAAACCGGGAGAGGACAGAAGGAACAGACAACGAACCATAGAGAAACCGGGAGAGGACAGAAGGGACAGATACCGAACCATAGAGAAACCGGGAGAGGACAGAAGGAACAGACACCGTACCATAGAGAAACCGGGAGAGGACAGAAGGAACAGACAACGAACCATAGAGAAACCGGGAGAGGACAGAAGGAACAGACACCGAACCATAGAGAATCAAGGAGAGGACAGAAGGAACAGACACCGAACCATAGAGAAACCAGGAGAGGACAGAAGGAACAGACACCGTACCATAGAGAAACCGGGAGAGGACAGAAGGAACAGACAACGAACCATAGAGAAACCGGGAGAGGACAGAAGGGACAGATACCGAACCATAGAGAAACCGGGAGAGGACAGAAGGGACAGATACCGAACCATAGAGAAACCGGGAGAGGACAGAAGGAACAGACACCGTACCATAGAGAAACCGGGAGAGGACAGAAGGAACAGACACCGAACCATAGAGAAACCGGGAGAGGACAGAAGGAACAGACACCGAACCATAGAGAATCAAGGAGAGGACAGAAGGAACAGACACCGAACCATAGAGAAACCAGGAGAGGACAGAAGGAACAGACACCGTACCATAGAGAAACCGGGAGAGGACAGAAGGAACAGACAACGAACCATAGAGAAACCGGGAGAGGACAGAAGGGACAGATACCGAACCATAGAGAAACCGGGAGAGGACAGAAGGAACAGACACCGTACCATAGAGAAACCGGGAGAGGACAGAAGGAACAGACACCGAACCATAGAGAAACCGGGAGAGGACAGAAGGAACAGACACTAAACAATAGAGAAACCAGGAGAGGACCAAAGGAACAGACACCAAACCATAGAGAATCAAGGAGAGGACAGAAGGAACAGACACCGAACCATAGAGAAACCAGGAGAGGACAGAAGGAACAGACACTGTACCATAGAGAAACCGGGAGAGGACAGAAGGAACAGACACCGAACCATAGAGAAACCGGGAGAGGACAGAAGGAACAGACACCGAACCATAGAGAATCAAGGAGAGGACAGAAGGAACAGACACCGAACCATAGAGAAACCAGGAGAGGACAGAAGGAACAGACACCGTACCATAGAGAAACCGGGAAAGGACAGAAGGAACAGACACCGAACCATAGAGAAACCGGGAGAGGACAGAAGGGACAGATACCGAACCATAGAGAAACCGGGAGAGGACAGAAGGGACAGATACCGAACCATAGAGAAACCGGGAGAGGACAGAAGGAACAGACACTGTACCATAGAGAAACCGGGAGAGGACAGAAGGAACAGACACCGAACCATAGAGAAACCGGGAGAGGACAGAAGGAACAGACACCGAACAATAGAGAAACCAGGAGAGGACCAAAGGAACAGACACCGAACCATAGAGAATCAAGGAGAGGACAGAAGGAACAGACACCGAACCATAGAGAAACCAGGAGAGGACAGAAGGGACAGACACAGAACCATAAAGAAACCAGGAGAGGACAGAAGGGACAGATACCGAACCATAGAGAAACCAGGAGAGGACAGAAGGAACAGACACCGAACAATAGAGAAACCAGGAGAGGACCAAAGGAACAGACACCGAACCATAGAGAATCAAGGAGAGGACAGAAGGAACAGACACTGAACCATAGAGAAACCAGGAGAGGACAGAAGGAACAGACACCGAACCATAGAGAAACCGGGAGAGGACAGAAGGAACAGACACTGAACCATAGAGCATCAAGGAAAGGACAGAAGGAACAGACACCGAACCAAAGAGAAACCGGGAGAGGATGGAAGGAACAGACACCGAACCATAGAGAAACCAGGAGAGGACAGAAGGAACAGACACCGAACCATAGAGAAACCAGGAGAGGACAGAAGGGACAGACACAGAACCATAAAGAAACCAGGAGAGGACAGAAGGGACAGATACCGAACCATAGAGAAACCAGGAGAGGACAGAAGGAACAGACACCAAACCATAGAGAAACCAGGAGAGGAGAGAAGGAACAGACACCGAACCATAGAGAAACCAGGAGAGGACAGAAGGGACAGACACCGAACCATAGAGAAACCAGGAGAGGACAGAAGGGACAGACACAGAACCATAGAGAAACCAGGAGAGGAGAGAAGGAACAGACAACGAACCATAGAGAAACCAGGAGAGGACCGAAGGAACAGACAACGAACCATAGAGAAACCAGAATAAAAATGAAAGGAACAGAGACAGAAACATAGAGCGTAGACAGATGAGGGAACACAGAGGATGGTGTGCAGGCCAAGGACAGTAATAAGAGGAGCTCACACTAGGTTATTTTTCCCCCACTTAGAAGACCCCGTACACTGACGAGTGATTCTTGCTGTGAGTCTGTAAGACGGGCCGGCGGTATAAAATAACTGTGGACTAAGGTGACCCGCTCGGTGCACAGGCCGCCTTTATTCTCCAGCTTATAGCAGCATTGGCTGGTGACGTGTAGATATCTGGATAATGGAAAACACATGTGATGGTTAATGGAGCGGGGGTACGGCAGTGGTGAGCCCCGCGGTGAGTCTGGCAGCGGTGTCACACATCTGGCCGTCTCCTCCACCCACCACCTCCTACACTTGTAGGGCTTGGAGAAAGCCTGATGCCACAAATTAAGACGCCATTAATAGGAGAGCACAAGTGAGCGGAGTCTGTGTCGCCCTCATACTGAGCACAGGAGCATGGCTTCCATATACAGTTACAGTTAGGTCCATATATATTTGGACAGAGACAACATTTTTCTAATTTTGGTTCTAGACATTACCACAATGAATTTTAAACAAAACAGTTCAGATGCAGTTGAAGTTCAGACTTTCAGCTTTCATTTGAGGGTATCCACATTAACATTGGATGACGGGTTTAGGAGTTTTGGCTCCTTAACATGTGCCACCCTGTTTTTAAAGGGACCAAAAGTAATTGGACAATTGACTCCAAGGATATTTCATGGACAGGTGTGGGCAATCCCTTCCTTATGTCATTCTCAATTAAGCAGATAAAAGGCCTGGAGTTGATCTGAGGTGTAGTGCTTGCATTTGGAAGGTTTTGCTGTGAAGGAAACATGCGGTCAAAGGAGCTCTTGATGCAGGTGAAACAAGCCATCCTTATGCTGCAAAAACAGAAAAAACCCATTCGAGAAATTGCTACAACATTAGGAGTGGCAAAATCTACAGTTTGGTACATCCTGAGAAAGAAAGCAAGCACTGGTGAACTCATCAATGCAAATAGACCTGGACGCCCACGGTACCTTGTACCTGGTAGAAGCAGGTTCTGACCTAGAACCCATGTCCAGAGCTGGAGATACGGCGTGCAAGAAGGACTGCGCCATTTTCTAAACATAGTGCTCCCCTCTTAAGATCTGCACCATTCCAGTGACAACAGGTATAGTAACTTTCTTTGGTTTATCCCTTTTAGTTTTATGTGACTGTTGTGAGGTAGCGCTGTCATTCAAGTAGGGGATACTCGCTTAGCCGCCACAAAACCAGATCCGGCACGGGTTTTCCACAAAACAATCATAGTCCCTTTGGTTTATTCAGCATCATAAATCAGCACAGCAACAGAAAACAGCATATAGTTAGCATAGCGTCCATTACAGAGTTTCCTTCTGTTATCCTGTAGTCATATAAGTTATGCACTGTTCAATGCGCAGGCTTCCTAGCCCCAAGTTATCTCACCCTGTCAGGGTTTCCTCAGGCTGCTTCACCATGCTGCACACGTTCATTCCCTCCAGGGAACTAACATGCACACGTCGCCATTACTCACAGCCACTTCACAGGCTGTTAGCCAGGAAGCCCCATCTCAGCGGGACCTTCCACACTGGACCAACCGGGTCCCAGCATTCACCACATGTGACCTATCCTGGCCACCTTATAAGGACCGTAGCCACACCCACCGGGCCACATGGCTATGACCTCATCACAGGTCCTTGAACCATTCACACATTTTTATCACAACGTTCTCAAACACACCCCCTGGGTGGGTTTGTAGGTAACTGGGTCCGCCCGTCTCCCCAGCTACCTGGAGACTTCTCCCTGACACATTAAAACAACACCTCAGCAATATCATTGCTGATCAACACACACACACATAAGTCTCCATCTCAAGGCCACCCACCTTGAGATACATAACAGTCCTTCAGGATTCTGCCACTCATCCTCTCTCTTGGGACATCAACACAGCACCCCCTAGCGGACACAGTGGTCACTACACCACACTGTATATACTGTATTGACTCGTCCCCTTTGTAACAGCTCTTGTACATTTTTATAAGCACTTCCTAATTGTTGGATTAATTGTATAAAATCTAATAGCTTTGTTCTTCTTGCTCTATAAAACCGCACCCTTGAAGGATTGTGAGGCTCAACGTTACCAGTACCAAGCGATCAGTCGTGCCCAGCTCTAGAGAGGTGGCCCAAAGCTAGAGAGGCGACCCAGCACGTGCCCAGCTCTAGAGAGGTGGATCAACGCTAGAGACGGCCCAGCACATGCCCAGCTCTTGAGAGGTGGCCCAATGCTAGAGAGGCGGCATGGCATGTGCCCAACTCTAGAAAGGTGGACCAATGGTAGAAAGGCGGCCTAGCACATGAGCAGCTCTAGAGGTGTGGCCCAAAGCTAGAGAGGCGGCCCAGCACATGCACAGCTCTAGAGAGGTGGCCCAATGCTAGAGAGGCGGCCCAGCACCTGTGCAGCTCTAGAGAGGTAGCCAAAAGCTAGAGAAGCGGCCCAGCACATGCACAGCTCTAGACAGGTGGACTAACGCTAGAGAGGCGGCCCGGTATGTGCCCAGCTCTAGAGAGGTGGCCCAATGCAAGAGAGGCGAGGCGGCCCAGCATATGCCCATCTCTAGAGAGGTGGAGCAACACTAAAGAGGCGGCCCAGCACATGCGCAGCTCTAGAGAGGTGGCCCAATGCTAGAGAGGCAGCCTGGCATGTGCCGAGCTCTAGAGAGGTGGAGCAACACTAGAGAGGAGGCCCAGCACATGCTCAGCTCTAGAGAGGTGGCCCAAAGCTAGAGAGGCGGCCCAGCACATGCGCAGCTCTAGACAGGTGGACCAATGCTAGAGAAGCGGCCCAGCACATGCGCAGCTCTAGAGAGGTGGTCCAATGCTAGAGAGGCAGCCTGGCATGTGCCGAGCTCTAGAGAGGTGGAGCAACACTAGAGAGGCGGCCCAGCACATGTTCAGCTCTAGAGAGGTAGCCCAAAGCTAGAGAGGCGGCCCAGCACATGCCCAGCTCTAGACAGGTGGACCAACACTAGAGAGGCGGCCCGGCACATTTCCAGCTCTAGAGAGGTGGCCCAACGCTAGAGAGGCGGCCCAGCATATGCGCAGCTCTAGAGAGGTGGCTCAATGCTAGAGAGGCAGCCTGGCATGTGCCCAGCTCTAGAGAGGCGGACCAATGCTAGAGAGGCGGCCCAGCACATGCCCAGCTCTAGAGAGGTGGCCCATCGCTAGAGAGGCAGCCTGGCCTGTGTCTAGCTCTTGAAATGCGACCCGACATGTTCCCAGCTCTAGAGAGGTGGCCCATCGCTAGAGAGGCAGCCTGGCCTGTGTCCAGCTCTTGAAATGCGACCCGACATGTTCCCAGCTCTAGAGAGGTGGCCTGGCGCATGCCCACATCTAGAGAGGTGGCCTGGCGCATGCCCACATCTAGAGAGGTGGCCTGGCCTGTGTCCAGCTCTAGAGACGCGACCCGACGCATCACAACAATGTTGGTGACGAAACTATATGTAATGCCTGGTGACAGGTTAGGTTCTCTGCTTGGAGACACCACTATAATATCCTGTCATTTGCACTAGAAGAATAAGTACAGTTTTTTCCATTAACATAATGGACAACCAAGGAACCCCATTATACTTAGTAGGGTCCGCCAAAGAACTGATCCGTTTCTTGAAGGAATTTTATAAAAATATACGCTAATTGCTAGTGTGAAGCCGGCCTTAAATAGGAGTACAGGTAAACTGAAAGAACTAAATTAATATTTCTTACTAAACAATACAGCCCAAAAGATAATAAATCTATTCAGCACCATTGCATGATCCAGATTTCACCGCAGACACAGTATGATGGGTTAGTGAATCCAGCATTAAGCAGGGGGTTGGACACGATGACCCTGGAGGTCCCTTCCAACTCTTACATTCTAGTATTCTATGACTTGCCTGTATACTTTACTAACACGAACACTGAGAAAAGAAACAGTTCATAACCATCACCAGACATCACCAAGACCTCATAATCATCACCAGACATCACTGAGGCCTGCTAACAATCACCAGACAACACCAAGATCTCCTAATAATCACCTTGACCTCCTAACCATCACCTGACAACACCGTATCCTCATAACTATTACGAGTAATTACTGTGACCTCATAAACATGACCAGTTATCAGCGTGATCACATAGCCATCAGCCGACATGACTGTGCCCCCATAACCATCACCGATACCTCCTATTCAATCAACCGACATCAATGAGACCTCCTAACCATCACCCAACATCACCAAGACCCTATAACCATAGCTCGACATCACCTTGACCTCATAACCATCACCCGACATCATTGTGACCTACTAACCATCACCCGATATCACCATGACCCTATAACTATCACCCGACATCACCATGACCTCATAACCGTCATCACCAAGACCCCATCACTCTATATCACCATGAGATCACCATAAGATCCCATATCCTTCACCCAACATCACCATTATCCCATAACCAGTCATTACTGTGACCTCATAAACATCACCCAACATCACCATGACGTCATAACCGTCAGGCATCACCAAGACCCCATAACCATCAACCGACATCATTGACCATCACCCTACATTACCATGAGATTCCATAACCGTCACCCAACATCAGCATGATACCATAACCAGTCATTACCGTGACCTCATACATCACAGAGACTCCATAACCATCACCCAACATCACCGTGACCTCATAACCGTCAGGCATCACCAAGACCCCATAACCATCAACCGACATCATTAACCATCACCCTACATTACCATGAGATTCCATAACCGTCACCCAACATCAGCATGATACCATAACCAGTCATTACCGTGACCTCATACATCACAGAGACTCCATAACCATCACCCAACATCACTATGAACTCATAACCATCACCCAACACAACCATGACCTCATAACCTTCAGCCATCACGTGACCCCATAACCGTCACTCTATATCACTATGAGATCCCATAACCAAAACCATTATCCCATAACCAGTCATTACCGTGACCTCATAAACATCACCATGACCTCATAAGTCAGGCATCACCAAGAACCAATAACCGTCAGCCGAAATCATTGACCCCATAACCATCACTCTACGTCACCATGAGATTCCATAACCGTCACCCAACATCACCATTATCCCATAACCAGTCATTACAGTGACCTCATAACATCAGCCAATATCACAGTGACCACATAACCATCAGATGTCACTGTGCCCCCATAGCCATCACTCAACTTCATTGAGACCTCCTAACCATCAGACAACACCGAGAACTCCTAACGATGGGCGAGTAGCATCATTGCTCGGGTCTCCCCGAGCATCCTCGGGTGATCTCTGAGTATTTTGGCATGCTCGGAGATTACGTTTTCGTCGTCTCAGCTGCATGATTTCTGACTTGCAGACAGGCTGAATACATGTGGGAATTCCCTAACTAACAGGCATTACTCACATGCATTCAAGCTGTCTAGTAGTCGCAAATCATGCTGCTGCGTCAACAGAAACTAAACCTCCGAGCATGCCAAAATACCCAGAGGACACTCGAGCATGCTCGGGGAGACCCGAGCAACGACTATACTCGCTCATCACTACTCCTAACCATCAACCAACATCATAGAGCCCTCCGAACCATCACCCGACATTACCGAGACCCCATAAGCATCACCCGTCATCACCGTGATTTCATAACTGTCACCCAAAATCACCATGATCTCATAACCATCAAAAAACATCACACTGACCCAATAACCATCAGCAGACATCACCGTCTGGGCCTCATCATTCCTAGACACATGGTGAGCTGAATTCGGGACCATCTATATGAGGGTTACCTATTCGTTTCTGATCAAAAAACGTTCCCTAAGTAGCTCATTAATTTTACGTGTTTGCGGTAACGGGGTTCATGTACTCACTAGTTGTAGTATATGCATTTGTTTGTATATTGGCCGCAGCGTATCAGTGCATCTACATATTATAATACTAGAGGCGTACCCCCTTCTGATCTCGTACCGTCACTAAACAGGACTGTGATCTTATATCCTTTGCTAGACGTGATCACGACTTCAAAGGGTTGTAATTATATCTGGTCCTTTAGTCATAGTCATGTCTGCCGTGATGGTTCTGGGGTCACCGTGTTGTCTGCTGATGGTTCTGGAGTCATAGTTTGCCTGCTGATGGTTCTGGGACCACAATGTTGTCTGCTGATGGTTCTGGGGTCACAGTGTTGTCTGCTGATGGTTCCGGGGTCACAGTGCTGCATGCTGATGGTTCCGGGGTCACAGTGCTGCCTGCTGATGGTTCCGGGGCCACAGTGCTGCCTGCTGATGGTTCCGGGGCCACAGTGCTGCCTGCTGATGGTTCCGGGGCCACAGTGCTGCCTGCTGATGGTTCCGGGGCCACAGTGCTGCCTGCTGATGGTTCCGGGGCCACAGTGCTGCCTGCTGATGGTTCCGGGGCCACAGTGCTGCCTGCTGATGGTTCCGGGGCCACAGTGCTGCCTGCTGATGGTTCCGGGGCCACAGTGCTGCCTGCTGATGGTTCCGGGGCCACAGTGCTGCCTGCTGATGGTTCCGGGGCCACAGTGCTGCCTGCTGATGGTTCCGGGGCCACAGTGCTGCCTGCTGATGGTTCCGGGGCCACAGTGCTGCCTGCTGATGGTTCCGGGGCCACAGTGCTGCCTGCTGATGGTTCCGGGGCCACAGTGCTGCCTGCTGATGGTTCCGGGGCCACAGTGCTGCCTGCTGATGGTTCCGGGGCCACAGTGTTGCCTGCTGATGGTTCCGGGGCCACAGTGTTGCCTGCTGATGGTTCCGGGGCCACAGTGTTGCCTGCTGATGGTTCCGGGGCCACAGTGTTGCCTGCTGATGGTTCCGGGGCCACAGTGTTGCCTGCTGATGGTTCCGGGGCCACAGTGTTGCCTGCTGATGGTTCCGGGGCCACAGTGTTGCCTGCTGATGGTTCCGGGGCCACAGTGTTGCCTGCTGATGGTTCCGGGGCCACAGTGTTGCCTGCTGATGGTTCCGGGGCCACAGTGTTGCCTGCTGATGGTTCCGGGGCCACAGTGTTGCCTGCTGATGGTTCCGGGGCCACAGTGTTGCCTGCTGATGGTTCCGGGGCCACAGTGTTGCCTGCTGATGGTTCCGGGGCCACAGTGTTGCCTGCTGATGGTTCCGGGGCCACAGTGTTGCCTGCTGATGGTTCCGGGGCCACAGTGTTGCCTGCTGATGGTTCCGGGGCCACAGTGTTGCCTGCTGATGGTTCCGGGGCCACAGTGTTGCCTGCTGATGGTTCCGGGGCCACAGTGTTGCCTGCTGATGGTTCCGGGGCCACAGTGTTGCCTGCTGATGGTTCCGGGGCCACAGTGTTGCCTGCTGATGGTTCCGGGGCCACAGTGTTGCCTGCTGATGGTTCCGGGGCCACAGTGTTGCCTGCTGATGGTTCCGGGGCCACAGTGTTGCCTGCTGATGGTTCCGGGGCCACAGTGTTGCCTGCTGATGGTTCCGGGGCCACAGTGTTGCCTGCTGATGGTTCCGGGGCCACAGTGTTGCCTGCTGATGGTTCCGGGGCCACAGTGTTGCCTGCTGATGGTTCCGGGGCCACAGTGTTGCCTGCTGATGGTTCCGGGGCCACAGTGTTGCCTGCTGATGGTTCCGGGGCCACAGTGTTGCCTGCTGATGGTTCCGGGGCCACAGTGTTGCCTGCTGATGGTTCCGGGGCCACAGTGTTGCCTGCTGATGGTTCCGGGGCCACAGTGTTGCCTGCTGATGGTTCCGGGGCCACAGTGTTGCCTGCTGATGGTTCCGGGGCCACAGTGTTGCCTGCTGATGGTTCCGGGGCCACAGTGTTGCCTGCTGATGGTTCCGGGGCCACAGTGTTGCCTGCTGATGGTTCCGGGGCCACAGTGTTGCCTGCTGATGGTTCCGGGGCCACAGTGTTGCCTGCTGATGGTTCCGGGGCCACAGTGTTGCCTGCTGATGGTTCCGGGGCCACAGTGTTGCCTGCTGATGGTTCCGGGGCCACAGTGTTGCCTGCTGATGGTTCCGGGGCCACAGTGTTGCCTGCTGATGGTTCCGGGGCCACAGTGTTGCCTGCTGATGGTTCCGGGGCCACAGTGTTGCCTGCTGATGGTTCCGGGGCCACAGTGTTGCCTGCTGATGGTTCCGGGGCCACAGTGTTGCCTGCTGATGGTTCCGGGGCCACAGTGTTGCCTGCTGATGGTTCCGGGGCCACAGTGTTGCCTGCTGATGGTTCCGGGGCCACAGTGTTGCCTGCTGATGGTTCCGGGGCCACAGTGTTGCCTGCTGATGGTTCCGGGGCCACAGTGTTGCCTGCTGATGGTTCCGGGGCCACAGTGTTGCCTGCTGATGGTTCCGGGGCCACAGTGTTGCCTGCTGATGGTTCCGGGGCCACAGTGTTGCCTGCTGATGGTTCCGGGGCCACAGTGTTGCCTGCTGATGGTTCCGGGGCCACAGTGTTGCCTGCTGATGGTTCCGGGGCCACAGTGTTGCCTGCTGATGGTTCCGGGGCCACAGTGTTGCCTGCTGATGGTTCCGGGGCCACAGTGTTGCCTGCTGATGGTTCCGGGGCCACAGTGTTGCCTGCTGATGGTTCCGGGGCCACAGTGTTGCCTGCTGATGGTTCCGGGGCCACAGTGTTGCCTGCTGATGGTTCCGGGGCCACAGTGTTGCCTGCTGATGGTTCCGGGGCCACAGTGTTGCCTGCTGATGGTTCCGGGGCCACAGTGTTGCCTGCTGATGGTTCCGGGGCCACAGTGATGCCTGCTGATGGTTCCGGGGCCACAGTGATGCCTGCTGATGGTTCCGGGGCCACAGTGTTGCCTGCTGATGGTTCCGGGGCCACAGTGTTGCCTGCTGATGGTTCCGGGGCCACAGTGTTGCCTGCTGATGGTTCCGGGGCCACAGTGTTGCCTGCTGATGGTTCCGGGGCCACAGTGTTGCCTGCTGATGGTTCCGGGGCCACAGTGTTGCCTGCTGATGGTTCCGGGGCCACAGTGTTGCCTGCTGATGGTTCTGGGGCCACAGTGTTGCCTGCTGATGGTTCTGGGGCCACAGTGTTGCCTGCTGATGGTTCTGGGGCCACAGTGTTGCCTGCTGATGGTTCTGGGGCCACAGTGTTGCCTGCTGATGGTTCTGGGGCCACAGTGTTGCCTGCTGATGGTTCTGGGGCCACAGTGTTGCCTGCTGATGGTTCTGGGGCCACAGTGTTGCCTGCTGATGGTTCTGGGGCCACAGTGTTGCCTGCTGATGGTTCTGGGGCCACAGTGTTGCCTGCTGATGGTTCTGGGGCCACAGTGTTGCCTGCTGATGGTTCTGGGGCCACAGTGTTGCCTGCTGATGGTTCTGGGGCCACAGTGTTGCCTGCTGATGGTTCTGGGGCCACAGTGTTGCCTGCTGATGGTTCTGGGGCCACAGTGTTGCCTGCTGATGGTTCTGGGGCCACAGTGTTGCCTGCTGATGGTTCTGGGGCCACAGTGTTGCCTGCTGATGGTTCTGGGGCCACAGTGTTGCCTGCTGATGGTTCTGGGGCCACAGTGTTGCCTGCTGATGGTTCTGGGGTCACAGTGTTGCCTGCTGATGGTTCTGGGACCACAGTGTTGTCTGTTGATGGTTCTGGGGCCACAGTGTTGTCTGCTGATGGTTCTGGGGCCACAGTGTTGCCTGCTGATGGTTCTGGGGCCACAGTGTTGCCTGCTGATGGTTCTGGGGCCACAGTGTTGCCTGCTGATGGTTCTGGGGCCACAGTGTTGCCTGCTGATGGTTCTGGGGCCACAGTGTTGCCTGCTGATGGTTCTCGGGCCACAGTGTTGTCTGTTGATGGTTCTGGGGCCACAGTGTTGCCTGCTGATGGTTCTGGGACCACAGGGTTGCCTGCTGATGGTTCTGGGGTCACAGTGTTGCATGCTGATGGTTCTGGGGCCACAGTGTTGTCTGCTGATGGTTCTGGGGCCACAGTGTTGCCTGCTGATGGTCCTGGGGTCACAGTGTTGCCTGCTGATGGTCCTGGGGTCACAGTGTTGCATGCTGATGGTTCTGGGACCACACTGTTGTCTGCTGATAGTTCTGGGGCCATAGTGTTGTCTGCTGATAGTTCTGGGGCCACAGTGTTGCATGCTGATAGTTCTGGGGTCACAGTGTTGCATGCTGATGGTTCTGGGGTCACAGTGTTGCCTCTGGGGTCACAGTGTTGCATGCTAATGGATCTGAGACCACACTGTTGTCTACTGATGGTCCTGGGGTCACAGTGTTGTCTGCTGATGGTTCTGGGGTCAGTGTTGTGTGCTGATGGTCCTGTGGTCACAGTGTTGTCTGCTGATGCCTATGAGATTATGTTGACATCTGGTGATGGATATGGGGTCACCTTAACGTTTGGTGATGGCTATTGGGTCACAGTGATGTTTGGTGATGGTTATGAGGCCATAGTGTAGACTAAATGCTTGATCACTTGTCTGTTCGGCCTCTGTGTTCCTCTGTTCCTGTAACAATTGGTCTTCCACTCCTCCCATAAGACAGGTAATTCATCTGATTCTTTTTAAAGGGGACCAGTCAGGACATTTTGCCAGCCGGTGGGGGGGGGGCGAGGCTACCAGCCGGTGGGGGGGGGGCGAGGCTACCAGCCGGTGGGGGGGGCGAGGCTGTCGGCCGATGGGGGGGAAGCGAGGCTGCCGGCCGATGGGGGGGAAGCGAGGCTGCCGGCCGATGGGGGGGAAGCGAGGCTGCCGGCCGATGGGGGGGGAGCGAGGCTGCCGGCCGATGGGGGAAGCGAGGCTGCCGGCCGATGGGGGGAAGCGAGGCTGCCGGCCGATGGGGGAAGCGAGGCTGCCGGCCGATGGGGGGGGCGAGGCTGCCGGCCGATGGGGGGAAGCGAGGCTGCCGGCCGATGGGGGGGGCGAGGCTGCCGGCCGATGGGGGGGGCGAGGCTGCCGGCCGATGGGGGGAAGCGAGGCTGCCGGCCGATGGGGGAAGCGAGGCTGCTGGCCGGTAGAGGACACGAGACTACCAGCGATATCTAGCACCACCCACATTCCGGGCAGCCAGGAACTTACAAAGAAGATAACTACAGAGTATTTTTTTCCTTCTTTACTGGGGCGTTCAGCGTTACCGCCATGTTAGCGATGCCCCTTACACGACCTGTATGGCATTGGGGGCAGAGTAGTATCCAGGTAGGCACACAGGTGGGTTATAGATCTGCGTTGTCGCTTTCTGAGCACTGCGCGACCCCTCGTCCTCACCTGTCATGTACGGGCCCCTCATTATCCGCAGCTGCTTTGTCACAGGGAAAATCCAAAGTTCGTTTTGACGCCCGGAGGGAATAAGAAGATAACGATTCCAGCCAAGAGTCAGACAGAAAGGTGTCTGCACCGCGTATGGGAGGCGACTCCAGGGTGAAGCAGCACTAGAGGCGGAGGATGGGCGTATGTATTAATACACAGCCATGGTCGCAAGTGTTGGCACCCGTGAAACTGTACCAGTAAATGAAGTATTTCTCCCACAACATTATCACAATTCCCCGTGTTTTGTTATACACAGGTTTATTTCCTTGAGAACTGAGAAAAGGCAAATTGGACAAAATTTCATACAAAACCCCAAAAATGATCCGGACAATATTGTCCACTCTCAACTTTTAATATTTGGTCACCCCCATTGGAATAAATAACTGGAATCCATCGCTTCCTACAACCATCCACAAGCTTCTTGCTCCTCTCAGCCGGGATCTTGGACTTTTCTTACAATCTGCTCCCGGTCTCATATTTCCTCTATTCCCGACAGTGATTGTAAGATCTCTCCACAGGTGATCACTGGGATTTAGATCCGGACGCATTGCTGCCACTTCAGAACTCTCCAGCGCTTTGTTTCCATCCATTTTTTGAAGTGTGTTTTGGGTCATTTTCCTGCTGGGAGACCCATGACCTAGGACACCAACCCAGATTTCTGACACTGGGCATTACATGCCACCCAAAATCATTTGGTAATCTTCAGATTTCATGATAACTTGCACACAGTCAAGGCCCCTAGGGTCAGAGGCAGCAAAACAACCCCAAAAGGTCTTTGAACCTCCATCATATCTGACTGTAGGTACTGTGTTTTATTCTTTGTAGTCCTCAGTCCATTGTCAGTAAACAGTAGAATGATGTGCTTCACCAAAAAGCTCTATCTTGGTCTCTTCTGTCCACAAGACACTTTCCAAGAAGGATTTATGTTACTCACGTAAATTTTGGCAAACAGCAGTCTAGCTTTTTTATGTCTGTGTCAGCAGTGGGGTCCTCCTGTGTCTCCTGCCACAGGGTTTCATTTCATTCACGTGGACAGATAGCTGGCGCTGACACTGATTTCCCCAGAGCCTACAAGACAGCTTGAATTTCTTTGGACCTTGATTGGGGTTATCCACCATGCGGACTATCCTGCATTACAACCTTTCATCAATGTTTCCATGACGTCCACTTTCAGGGAGATTAGTTACAGTGCCATGAGTTGTAAACTTCTTGACTATGTTGCACACCGAGGACAAAGGAACATCAAGATCTCAGGAGATGGACTTGTAACATTGAGATTGCTGATACTGTGATTGTTGATACTGTTCAACAATTGTGGTTCTCCAGTCCTCAGACAGTTCTCTTCTCCTCTTTCTGTTCTCCATGGTTAGTGTGGCACACACAGACACACAATACAAAGATTGAATCAACTCCGCTTTTTATCTGGTGTGATTTTCACATTGCCCACACCTGTTACTTGCCACAGGTGAGTGTGAACAAGCATCACATGCTTGAAACAAAGTTGTTTACTCACATTTTTGAAATGGTGCCAACAATTTTGTGCAGCGCCTTTTTTTTCTCTGGTTTTTTTTTGTGTTGCTACAATACACACAAAGCAAATAAACATGTATATAACAAAACATGCGGAATTGTGACAATTTACTGGGAGAAATACTTCATTTTCAACAACTATTTCAAGGGTGATATCATAAATGGCGTGGCGTTGTTCAGATTTAGGGCTGAGCACCTTAATGTGACAGGGATGTATGACAGCTTTGTGATTCCACCGCTGGGACCCCCATCATCCCTTGATGACAGAAGCAAAGGTCTCACACGTGCAGCTTCACTATAGCCCCTTTTGTCAGCAACAATTAAAGAGAAACTGTCCATAAGATCAACGGCCCACACCGCACACATAGGGACATACAGGTCTTTGAGGTGTAAATCCATCTACACCTTTATCATTTCTAGCTGTTGCTGCATTTCTAAGTAATCAGTGACTTCATTCCTATGAGCTGTTAAGTGCTCTAAGAGTGAAAGAGCACTTCCCGAGCTTCTGCCTCCCGAGGTTGTTTCTTGCACCTAGCACCAGCCTCTTCAGCTTGATTGATGGCTAGCTTTCTTTTTGACGTTAGGCAAAAAAAAAAAAAAAAAACAGTCACTGGGGGAGAAACAAACTCATTAGACGAAGGCTCGGGAAGTGCTCTGTCACTCCCAGAGCACTTAACACACATTGAAAATAAAGCCAATTACTCAGTAATGCAGCAACAGATTGAAATGTAAATCCATTGACACCTTAATATCTTCTCAGATCTGCATGCCCATATGTGCGGCTTAGGTGGCTGAGTTGACTGACGGTTTCACGTTCAAGAGACTTTAAGAATAAGCTCCTGTATGTACATGTAGAATAACACTATTTCTGGCCATTTTGTGACTTGTATTCTGCATTCACTGGTTTTCCACTTTGAAGGCTCCCTCTCTAATTTCCAGTTACCTCTGAGCTAGTGGGAGGAGACGAGCTGCTATGAGTATGAAGAATACTATTCAGCAGTACTGAGCAGTGTAGTTGTGAATCCAGCTCTGCTATGAGATAAAAGCTCACTAGAAAGCATCAGTATGAAGAATATTATTCAGTGGTACTGAGAAGTGTACTTGTGGATCCAGCTCTATGGTAAGTTAAAAGCTCACTAGAAAGCACCAATATGGAGAATATTCTTCAGTGGTACTGAGCAGTGTAGATGTGTATCCAGCGCTGTGGTGAGATAATACTGAAAAGAAATTATCGGCATGGAGAACACTCTACAGCAGTACTGAAAAACATAATGGTGTCTCGCTGTAAGGTAAGATAACATTTGAGATAAAGAAGAAGTCTGGTGGACATTATACAGGAGTACGAAGTGACGTTGTGATGTTAGCATTGGAGTGAGATAAAGCACATACTAGAAACTTCAGAATCATGGAGGACATTATACAGCAGTACATAGCTGAGTAGCTGTGAACCCAGTTCTGAGTGAGATAAAAGAATTACTATGAAGTAGCAGCACAGATAACTTTGTACAGCAGCATATCTGTGAATCTAGCTCTGAGAAGACAAAACACTAGCTCCAGCAGCATGGAGGACATTATAAAGCAGTAGTAAACTGTAAATCCTTGAATTGTGCTCCGTGGTGAGATAAACACTTACCAGAAAGTATTAAAATTGAGAAAATGTATACAGTACTGAGCAGAGCATTTGTTATTCCAGCTCTGGAATGAGATAAACACTTACTAAAAAACATCAGCATAGAGAATATTATGCAGCAGATGTTATTCCTCCTTGGAGGAGGTGAACTAAAACACGAGTAAGTGTCACCAAGAGAGCTTTATACAGTAGTACTAAGTCCAGCACTAGAGTGAGGTAAAACACTCACTAGAAAGCACTGTCTGTGTGTCTCTGCATCTCTCACTCTGCTTCTCCGCCTTTCCTTCCGTTGACTTAAATAGGCAGCTGTGATCTGATCAGTGACCTGGCTATCTGTAATTTCAAGTAGGATTTTAGCATTTTTTTTCCTGCTTGACCGATGAATTCAGGAGATGGAGGCGGAAAAGAAATGGCTCATAAAAGGAGATAGAGGTAAATTGGATAAGGATGGCGCCCAAGCCCTTGAGCTCCAGGGATATGCCATGCCTGATGTGACTAGAAAGGTAGCAGTGTTACGGGAGTATTGCGCAAGAGGACACGGGCCGCCCCGCCCAAGAGGACACGGGCCGCCCCGCCCAAGAAGAGCAGAACATGAAATCTGCACAATACAACACGTCACTAACCTTGTGTGACTGGACAGCGTCGGTGTCTGGCTCGGAGTTGCTGGTGTTGAGAATAGTACCATTGGACAGCATCATTGGGAATGGTTTCCTGTAAATCCTGGGAGGGTGACACGGAGGAGTCCACAGGATGACACAGTAAAAATCCACAACAAGTAAAAAAAAAAAAAAACAAAGTCAAGGATTCAATTCATCAAAAAAGTAAAATGAGAGCACCAAGTGGAGATTTGTCAGTGAGTTACGCCCGTGTGCCTGCGCGTTCCATCTGGCGGTCTGTGCCTCACGTCCCTGCAGATCTTCCGCCTTTGTCCTACATGGAAGCAGAAAAAACAAAGTATCAGAAAGTCGCCGTCACCTGAACCAACACCAGATCCTTCACCTCCTATATACCAGTGTATGGATCAGGTTACAGCATCAATGAATATCAGCTCCGGGGAAAACCACCAAAGCGTCTGGACGAACGCCACAAAGTCACCGCAGTCGCTGCACTAAGAGGAGAGATCAGATACACTGTGTCCTCACATCATACCACGAACCCGGCGGTGACCGGCATACTCCACAGGATCACTGCCACCCGGTGACCGGCATACTCCACAGGATCACTGCCGCCCGGTGACCGGTATACTCCACAGGATCACTGCCGCCCGGTGACCGGCATACTCCGCAGGATCACTGCCGCCCGGTGACCGGCATACTCCGCAGGATCACTGCCGCCCGGTGACCGGCATACTCCGCAGGATCACTGCCACCCGGTGACCGGCATACTCCACAGGATCACTGCCGCCCGGTGACCGGTATACTCCGCAGGATCACTGCCGCCCGGTGACCGGCATACTCCGCAGGATCACTGCCGTCCGGTGACCGGTATACTCCGCAGGATCACTGCCGCCCGGTGACCGGTATACTCCGCAGGATCACTGCCGCCCGGTGACCGGTATACTCCGCAGGATCACTGTCACCTGGTGACCAGTATACTCCGCAGGATCATACTGGGAACAGGAGATAGTAATACAGAGGAGTACAGGGGTACAGAGGAGTGTATGGGGGGGGGGGACAGGAGATAGTAACCCAGAGGAGTATACAGGGAACAGGAGATAGTAATACAGAGGAGTATACGGGGAACAGGAGATAGTAATACAGAGGAGTATACGGGGAACAGGAGATAGTAATACAGAGGAGTGTATGGGGAACAGGAGATAGTAATACAGAGGAGTATACAGGGAACAGGAGATAGTAACACAGAGGAGTATATGGGGAACAGGAGATAGTAACAGGAGTATACGGGGAACAGGAGATAGTAATACAGAGGAGTATACAGGGAACAGGAGATAGTAATACAGAGGAGTATACAGGGAACAGGAGATAGTAACAGAGGAGTATACGGGGAACAGGAGATAGTAACACAGAGGAGTATATGGGGAACAGGAGATAGTAATACAGAGGAGTATATGGGGAACAGGAGATAGTAATACAGAGGAGTATACAGGGAACAGGAGATAGTAACACAGAGGAGTATATGGGGAACAGGAGATAGTAATACAGGAGTATACAGGGAACAGGAGATAGTAACACAGAGGAGTATACGGGGAACAGGAGATAGTAACAGAGTAGTATATGGGGAACAGGAGATAGTAATACAGAGGAGTATACAGGGAACAGGAGATAGTAACACAGAGGAGTATATGGGGAACAGGAGATAGTAATACAGGAGTATACAGGGAACAGGAGATAGTAACACAGAGGAGTATATGGGGAACAGGAGATAGTAACAGAGGAGTATACGGGGAACAGGAGATAGTAATACAGAGGAGTATACAGGGAACAGGAGATAGTAACACAGGAGTATACGGGGAACAGGAGATAGTAATACAGAGGAGTATACAGGGAACAGGAGATAGTAACAGAGGAGTATACGGGGAACAGGAGATAGTAACACAGAGGAGTATATGGGGAACAGGAGATAGTAATACAGAGGAGTATACGGGGAACAGGAGATAGTAATACAGAGGAGTATACAGGGAACAGGAGATAGTAACACAGAGGAGTATATGGGGAACAGGAGATAGAAATACAGGAGTATACAGGGAACAGGAGATAGTAACGGAGGAGTATACGGGGAACAGGAGATAGTAACACAGAGGAGTATATGGGGAACAGGAGATCGTAACAGAGGAGTATACGGGAAACAGGAGATAGTAATACAGAGGCGTATACAGGGAACAGGAGATAGTAACAGAGGAGTATACGGGGAACAGGAGATAGTAACACAGAGGAGTATATGGGGAACAGGAGATAGTAATACAGAGGAGTATACGGGGAACAGGAGATAGTAATACAGAGGAGTATATGGGGAACAGGAGATAGTAATACAGAGGAGTATATGGGGAACAGGAGATAGTAATACAGAGGAGTATATGGGGAACAGGAGATAGTAATACAGAGGAGTATACAGGGAACAGGAGATAGTAACACAGAGGAGTATATGGGGAACAGGAGATAGTAATACAGGAGTATACAGGGAACAGGAGATAGTAACAGAGGAGTATACGGGGAACAGGAGATAGTAACACAAGAGGAGTATATGGGGAACAGGAGATAGTAACACAGAGGAGTATACGGGGAACAGGAGATAGTAATACAGAGGAGTATATGGGGAACAGGAGATAGTAACAGAGGAGTATACGGGGAACAGGAGATAGTAATACAGAGGAGTATACGGGGAACAGGAGATAGTAATACAGAGGAGTATATGGGGAACAGGAGATAGTAACACAGAGGAGTATACGGGGAACAGGAGATCGTAACAGAGGAGTATACGGGGAACAGGAGATAGTAATACAGAGGAGTGTATGGGGAACAGGAGATAGTAATACAGAGGAGTGTATGGGGAACAGGAGATAGTAACACAGAGGAGTATACGGGGAACAGGAGATCGTAACAGAGGAGTATACGGGGAACAGGAGATAGTAACAGAGGAGTATACAGGGAACAGGAGATAGTAATACAGAGGAGTGTATGGGGAACAGGAGATAGTAATACAGAGGAGTGTATGGGGAACAGGAGATAGTAACACAGAGGTGTATACGGGGAACAGGAGATAGTAACACAGAGGAGTATACGGGGAACAGGAGATAGTAACAGAGGAGTATACAGGGAACAGGAGATAGTAACAGAGGAATATACGGGGGTGCAGGAGACGGCAGCATACGGGGGTGCAGTGTATACTCAGCTCAGAGATCCTGTGCACACCTCGTCCTCTGTCTGCTCCCTGGTTGTTCTCAGCTCGCCGAGTCTCCCTTATATAAGCCCCCATATCCAGGATGGACGATGAGGCGCCATCCTACTCTCCCTCACGATGCCGACCTGCAGACACCGGTGGGCAGCAGGTGGCGTACTGAGGCATCGCCAGCTCATCGCCTCCTCCTACCTCCATTCTGCAAATCTATTTACTTCATTTAACAATGTGAACGATGCGTCCCAAGCACGACCATTTCAAAGATGTCACCTGCAGTCCTATGTAAACACCACAGATAACAGTGACAACTCTAAGTACAGATAATGTAGTAGATGTCACCTGCAGTCCTATGTAACACCACAGATAACAGTGATAACTCTGAGTACAGATAATGTAGTAGATGCCACCTGCAGTCCTATGTAAACACCACAGATAACAGTGATAACTCTGAGTACAGATAATGTAGAGGTCACCTGCAGTCCTATGTAACACCACAGATAACAGTGATAACTCTCTGGGTACAGATAATGTAGCAGATGTCACCTGCAGTCCTATGTAACTGCACAGTCTTTGTGATGAAATGCTGTCTGATTGCAGTCACCACTAGGGGGAGTTCTGCAGCTTCTGAGAAGTGATCACACAGCTCTGGAGCCCCCTCTAGTGGAGGGATGACATGACTGCAGTGATCTCTGTCACTGTCCTGTGCACAGAAGCTGGTGATGTCAGGGAGCACCCAGCTCCGCCATTAACCCCTCACCCTCCAGCTAGTGAGCCCCCGGATGTGTCCTGTGTATCTAATCCTATCACTTGCGATACAACTTGCTGGCGTACCTCATCTCATCTTGTGCTGCACCGTCCAGTGTAGCTCAGTCTGACATGTGCAACGCCATCTGGTGTATCTCAGCCTGTGTTATGTGATACCAGCTGGTGCATCTCCGCCTGTGTTATGTGATACCAGCTGGTGTATCTCAGCCTGTGTTATGTGATACCAGCTGGTGCATCTCCGCCTGTGTTATGTGATACCAGCTGGTGCATCTCAGCCTGTGTTATGTGATACCAGCTGGTGCATCTCCGCCTGTGTTATGTGATACCAGCTGGTGCATCTCAGCCTGTGTTATGTGATACCAGCTGGTGCATCTCCGCCTGTGTTACGTGATACCAGCTGGTGTATCTCAGCCTGTGTTACGTGATACCAGCTGGTGTATCTCAGCCTGTGTTACGTGATACCAGCTGGTGCATCTCCGCCTGTGTTATGTGATACCAGCTGGTGTATCTCAGCCTGTGTTATGTGATACCAGCTGGTGCATCTCCGCCTGTGTTATGTGATACCAGCTGGTGCATCTCCGCCTGTGTTATGTGATACCAGCTGGTGCATCTCCGCCTGTGTTATGTGATACCAGCTGGTGCATCTCCGCCTGTGTTATGTGATACCAGCTGGTGCATCTCCGCCTGTGTTATGTGATACCAGCTGGTGCATCTCCGCCTGTGTTATGTGATACCAGCTGGTGCATCTCCGCCTGTGTTATGTGATACCAGCTGGTGCATCTCCGCCTGTGTTATGTGATACCAGCTGGTGCATCTCCGCCTGTGTTATGTGATACCAGCTGGTGCATCTCCGCCTGTGTTATGTGATACCAGCTGGTGCATCTCCGCCTGTGTTATGTGATACCAGCTGGTGCATCTCCGCCTGTGTTATGTGATACCAGCTGGTGCATCTCCGCCTGTGTTATGTGATACCAGCTGGTGCATCTCCGCCTGTGTTATGTGATACCAGCTGGTGCATCTCCGCCTGTGTTATGTGATACCAGCTGGTGCATCTCAGCCTGTGTTATGTGATACCAGCTGGTGCATCTCAGCCTGTGTTATGTGATACCAGCTGGTGCATCTCCGCCTGTGTTATGTGATACCAGCTGGTGCATCTCCGCCTGTGTTATGTGATACCAGCTGGTGCATCTCCGCCTGTGTTATGTGATACCAGCTGGTGCATCTCCGCCTGTGTTATGTGATACCAGCTGGTGCATCTCAGCCTGTGTTATGTGATACCAGCTGGTGCATCTCCGCCTGTGTTATGTGATACCAGCTGGTGCATCTCCGCCTGTGTTATGTGATACCAGCTGGTGCATCTCAGCCTGCGTTATGTGATACCAGCTGGTGCATCTCAGCCTGTGTTATGTGATACCAGCTGGTGTATCTCAGCCTGTTATGTGATACCAGCTGGTGCATCTCAGCCTGTGTTATGTGATACCAGCTGGTGTATCTCAGCCAGCGAAACCTTTCGTTCCGGCACCCTCAGGTGATGCGGCTTGCTCAGGAATGTGCGGCCTCGGACACCTCACCCACCTTAGGTTGGGCCCCGGCGTCCCCTCCTGAGGTGAGGAATGCAGGTGTGAGTTGCAGCCACGAGGGGTTAATAGCCACACTGCACCGAACCCTGCACCGAGATAAAGGAGGAATGTCGCCTCACACGGCAGCATAATAGCATATAGATATAATGCAGCAGGTGTCAGGGCCGCAGGACACACAACGCGGCACGGAGACGCAGGACAAGTGTCGGGGTCGCAGGAAGGGTAGCCGGGGACGCAGGAAGGGTAGCCGGGGACGCAGGAAGGGTAGCCGGGGACGCAGGAAGGGTAGCCGGGGACGCAGGAAGGGTAGCCGGGGACGCAGGAAGGGTAGCCGGGGACGCAGGAAGGGTAGCCGGGGACGCAGGAAGGGTAGCCGGGGACGCAGGACGGGGCGCGGGGACGCAGGACAAGTGTCGGGGACGCAGGACGGGGCGCGGGGACGCAGGAAAGGTACCGGGGACGCAGGAAGGGGTGCGGGGACGCAGGAAGGGGCGCGGGGACGCAGGAAGGGGCGCGGGGACGCAGGAAGGGGCGCGGGGACGCAGGAAGGGGCGCGGGGACGCAGGAAGGGGCGCGGGGACGCAGGAAGGGGCGCGGGGACGCAGGATGGGGCACGGGGACGCAGGATAGGGCGCGGGGACGCAGGATGGGGCGCGGGGACGCAGGAAGGGTAGCGGGGACGCAGGAAGGGGCGCGGGGATGCAGGATGGGGCGCAGGGACGCAGGAAAGGTACCGGGGACGCAGGAAGGGGAGCGGGGATGCAGGAAGGGGAGCGGGGACGCAGGAAGGGGAGCGGGGACGCAGGAAGGGGCGCGGGGACGCAGGAAGGGGCGCGGGGACGCAGGAAGGGTACCGGGGACGCAGGAAGGGGCGCGGGGATGCAGGACAGGGCGCGGGGACGCAGGAAGGGTACCGGGGACGCAGGAAGGGGCGCCGGGACGCAGGATGGGGCGCGGGGACGCAGGATGGGGCGCGGGGACGCAGGAAAGGTACCGGGGACGCAGGAAAGGTACCGGGGACGCAGGAAGGGGCGCGGGGACGCAGGAAGGGGCGCGGGGACGCAGGAAGGGTACCGGGGACGCAGGAAGGGTACCGGGGACGCAGGAAGGGTACCGGGGACGCAGGATGGGGCGCGGGGACGCAGGATGGGGCGCGCCAGCTCCACAACACAGACGGCGGAGAGAGCGCCAGCTCCACAACACAGAGTACGGAGGGAGCGCCAGCTCCTCAACACAGACGGCGGAGGGAGCGCCAGCTCCACAACACAGACGGCGGAGGGAGCGCCAGCTCCACAGACGGCGGAGAGAGCGCCAGCTCCACAACAGACGGCGGAGGGAGCGCCAGCTCCACAGACGGCGGAGATAGCGCCAGCTCCACAACACAGACGGCGGAGGGAGCGCCAGCTCCACAACACAGACGGCGGAGGGAGCGCCAGCTCCACAGACGGCGGAGAGAGCGCCAGCTCCACAA
Source organism: Dendrobates tinctorius (assembly GCF_039654945.1). Lineage (NCBI taxonomy): Eukaryota > Metazoa > Chordata > Amphibia > Anura > Dendrobatidae > Dendrobates > Dendrobates tinctorius. The sequence continues at coordinate 15,780,126 of NW_027361998.1, read as the reverse complement.
CAAAGACGGCGGAGGGAGCGCCAGCTCTACAGACGGCGGAGGGAGCGCCAGCTCCACAGCACAGACGGCGGAGGGAGCGCCAGCTCCACAGCACAGACGGCGGAGGGAGCGCCAGCTCCACAACACAGACGGCGGAGGGAGCGCCAGCTCCACAACACAGACGGCGGAGAGAGCGCCAGCTCCACAACACAGACGGCGGAGGGAGCGCCAGCTCCACAACACAGACGGCGGAGGGAGCGCCAGCTCCACAACACAGACGGCGGAGGGAGCGCCAGCTCCACAACACAGACGGCGGAGGGAGCGCCAGCTCCACAACACAGACGGCGGAGGGAGCGCCAGCTCCACAACACAGACGGCGGAGGGAGCGCCAGCTCCACAACACAGACGGCGGAGGGAGCGCCAGCTCCACAACACAGACGGCGGAGGGAGCGCCAGCTCCACAACACAGACGGCGGAGGGAGCGCCAGCTCCACAACACAGACGGCGGAGGGAGCGCCAGCTCCACAACACAGACGGCGGAGGGAGCGCCAGCTCCACAACACAGACGGCGGAGGGAGCGCCAGCTCCACAACACAGACGGCGGAGGGAGCGCCAGCTCCACAACACAGACGGCGGAGGGAGCGCCAGCTCCACAACACAGACGGCGGAGGGAGCGCCAGCTCCACAACACAGACGGCGGAGGGAGCGCCAGCTCCACAACACAGACGGCGGAGGGAGCGCCAGCTCCACAACACAGACGGCGGAGGGAGCGCCAGCTCCACAACACAGACGGCGGAGGGAGCGCCAGCTCCACAACACAGACGGCGGAGGGAGCGCCAGCTCCACAACACAGACGGCGGAGGGAGCGCCAGCTCCACAACACAGACGGCGGAGGGAGCGCCAGCTCCACAACACAGACGGCGGAGGGAGCGCCAGCTCCACAACACAGACGGCGGAGGGAGCGCCAGCTCCACAACACAGACGGCGGAGGGAGCGCCAGCTCCACAACACAGACGGCGGAGGGAGCGCCAGCTCCACAACACAGACGGCGGAGGGAGCGCCAGCTCCACAACACAGACGGCGGAGGGAGCGCCAGCTCCACAACACAGACGGCGGAGGGAGCGCCAGCTCCACAACACAGACGGCGGAGGGAGCGCCAGCTCCACAACACAGACGGCGGAGGGAGCGCCAGCTCCACAACACAGACGGCGGAGGGAGCGCCAGCTCCACAACACAGACGGCGGAGGGAGCGCCAGCTCCTCAACACAGACGGCGGAGGGAGCGCCAGCTCCACAACACAGACGACGGAGGGAGCGCCAGCTCCACAGACGACGGAGGGAGCGCCAGCTCCACAGACGACGGAGGGAGCGCCAGCTCCACAGACGACGGAGGGAGCGCCAGCTCCACAGACGACGGAGGGAGCGCCAGCTCCACAGACGACGGAGGGAGCGCCAGCTCCACAGACGACGGAGGGAGCGCCAGCTCCACAGACGACGGAGGGAGCGCCAGCTCCACAGACGACGGAGGGAGCGCCAGCTCCACAGACGACGGAGGGAGCGCCAGCTCCACAGACGACGGAGGGAGCGCCAGCTCCACAGACGACGGAGGGAGCGCCAGCTCCACAGACGACGGAGGGAGCGCCAGCTCCACAACACAGACGGGGCCAATATCCACTTACAGGGCCAATAAATCCCAGGAGAAGCGTCCTTCATGCTGTGCATCCTCCTTTCTGTCGCGCGCAGTTATACACCACATACCATAGATATGAATGATAGAAACCTCTTCTTTACTTTATGATACTAGAACCCCCACCACGCAGCAGCTGCCAAGGCAAACAGGACCATGGGGGGGCATTAAAAGAGGTCTGGATACACATGAGGAGAGCATTATACTGCCTCTGTACAAATTCCTGGTTAGACCGCACATGGAGGACTGTGTACAGTTTTGGGCACCGGTGCTAAGGAAGGATATAATGGAACTAGAGCGGGTACAAAGGAGGGCAACAAAATTAATAAAGGGGATGCGGGAACTACAATACCCAGAGATTAGCAAAATTAGGATTATTTAGTCTAGAAAAAAGACGACTGAGGGGCGATCTAATAACCATGTATAAGTATATAAGGGGACAATACAAATTTCTCTCCGAGGATCTGTTTATACCAAGGAAGGTGACGGTCACAAGGGGGCATTCTCTGCGTCTGGAGGAGAGAAGGTTTCTCCACCAACACAGAAGAGGATTCTTTACTGTTAGGGCAGTGAGAATCTGGAATTCCCTGCCTGAGGAGGTGGTGATGGCGAACTCAGTCGGGGGTTCAAGAGAGGCCTGGATGTCTTCCTGGAGCGTAACAATATTGTATCTTACAGTTACTGTTAGGTTCTTTAGAAGGACGGAGATCTGGGGATTTATTCTGATGGAATATAGGCTGAACTGGATGGACACATGGCTTTCTTCGGCCTTGCTATGTTACTAGGTTAGTTGCACGCCGCTCCCTCAGTTTGGATCCACACACACACAGCGTAGGCCTCCCGTATCAGGCGGATGACCACACTGAGGAGGCAGGGACGGGGAGTCAGGGTCCGGCCAGGCCCTGCTCACACGGCGGGCGACACAGGCCTCGGACCACGCATTAACCCTCTGTGAGCTGCCCATGCAAGGGTTAAATCTCCTCTTTCTCACAGCCAGAGTACAAAGCTGTGTCTGATTACAGCAGAGAACTCAGGGGGTAAATGAGGACGAAGAGAAGACGGATGAGATTATCTGCAGATTACATCCCTGTCCCCCATATAGAGGCAGCGGCGCACACCCTGCCTCCTCCTCCACCGCCACCAATGTGCTGCCTGCTCCTGCGATACCCCCTTGGGGCAACATAAACAGGAGACGTCAGCGGCCTCCCGGCACCACGAGACGATTCATATCAATCCCAAACATGTACGAAACACGTATGTGCAGCCACCAACGTGTCCACAAAATGTATGAGCCCCGACAGACGTGTACATGTCTCCGACAGAGGTGTATATCATCAGACGTGTAGATGTGTCAGCAGACATGTATGATTAGACATGAATCACCAGAGCTACAGGTGCGGGTGACGAATCTACCATGATTTCAGCTCTGCAGGTCACTATTTTGCTACTTTGGATGTAAAATAAAACAACTGCGAAACAATGGAAGTGGAGCCTGTCATGTTAAATTAAAGGGGTTGAGCAAAAATATTTGGAGAAACGTTCAGGAATTGCAGCCATTTTCCTACAAATCCTCCTCATTTCAGGGGCTCAGAAGTAATTGGACAAATATACTTTACCATAAATAAAATGTCCACGTTTACCCCTTTGTAGAGAATCCTTTGCAGCAATGACGGCCTGAAGTCTAGAGGCCATGGCCGTCACCATCGCTGGTGTCCTCCTGTTTGAGGCTTTTCAGCAATGATGGCCTGAAGTCTGGGAGGCCATGGCCTTCACCATGGCTTGTCTTCTACTGTGTGAGGTTTTGCACCAATGACAGCCTGAAGTCTGGAGGCCATGGCCGTCACCATCATTGGTGTCCTCCTGTGTGAGGTTTTACAGTAATCATGGCCTGAAGTCTGGAGGCCATGGACATCACCATCACTAGTTTGCTCCTGTGTGAGGCTTTACAGTAATTACGGCCTGAAGTCTGGAGGCCATGGATGTCACCATCGCTGGTGTGCTCCTGTGTGAGGCTTTATAGTAATCATGGCCTGAAGTCTGGAGGCCATGGACGTCACCATCGCTGGTTTGCTCCTGTGTGAGGCTTTACAGTAATTACGGCCTGAAGTCTAGAGGCCATGGCCTTCACCATCGCTTGTCTTCTACTGTGTGAGGTTTTGCACCAATGACAGCCTGAAGTCTGGAGGCCATGGCCGTCACCATCATTGGTGTCCTCCTGTGTGAGGTTTTACAGTAATCATGGCCTGAAGTCTGGAGGCCATGGACGTCACCATCGCTGGTTTGCTCCTGTGTGAGGCTTTACAGTAATTACGGCTTGAAGTCTGGAGGCCATGGACGTCACCATCGCTGGTTTGCTCCTGTGTGAGGCTTTACAGTAATTACGGGCTGAGGTCTAGAGGCCATGGCCTTCACCATCGCTTGTCTTCTACTGTGTGAGGTTTTGCACCAATGACAGCCTGAAGTCTGGAGGCCATGGCCGTCACCATCATTGGTGTCCTCCTGTGTGAGGTTTTACAGTAATCATGGCCTGAAGTCTGGAGGCCATGGACGTCACCATCGCTGGTTTGCTCCTGTGTGAGGCTTTACAGTAATTACGGCCTGAAGTCTGGAGGCCATGAACGTCACCATCGCTGGTTTGCTCCTGTGTGAGGCTTTACAGTAATCACGGCCTGAAGTCTGGAGGCCATGGCCTTCACCATCGCTGGTTTGCTCCTGTGTGAGGCTTTACAGTAATTACGGCATGAAGTCTGGAGGCCATGGGCGTCACCATCGCTGGTTTGCTCCTGTGTGTGGCTTTGTAGCAATGATGGCCAGAAGTCTGGAGGTCACGACTGTCATCATCGCTATTCTCAGGTGTGAGGCTTTACCACCTTTCTTCCAGTGACTTCAGTTCTCACTTGTTTTTGGATCTTTCTGCCATCAGTTTTGTCTTCAGCCAGTGAAATGCGGTCCCATAGGCTTAGATCTGGGGATGACTCGGCCATTGCAGAATACTCCACTTCTTTGCTTTCGACGGATGTTTTGGGTCATTGTCCGTCTGTCCTGCGAAGCGTTGTCCATCAACCTTGATGCGTTTCGATGGATCCAAGCAGAAAGTATCACCCTGTACACACAGGATTTAACTGGCCACTTCTGTATTGCGTCACATCATCAATAACCACTAGAGACCGGATGACATTGGAGGCCATACAAGCCCGCACCATCACACCACCTCCACCATGTGTCACACTGAATGTGCCGAGGATCAGTAGCCGCACCAAGCCTTCTCCAGACTTTCCTCTTCTCATCATTTTGGTACAGGTTGATCTTCGTTTTGCTTTTCCAGAACTGGACGGCATCTTAAGATGTTTTTGGCAAAGTCTAATCAGGCCTTTCTCTTTTCCCGCTGATTAATAGTTTGCACCTTGTGGTGACCACTCTGGATTTGCTCTCATGAAGTCTTCTCTTTATGGTGGACACGGACTTCCTAGAGTATTACTAGATGTGTATCACCAGACGTGTGTGTGTATTACTAGATGTGTGTCACCAGACGTGTGTGTGTATTACTAGATGTGTGTCACCAGACGTGTGTATTACTAGATGTGTATCACCAGACGTGTGTGTATTACTAGATGTGTGTCACCAGACGTGTGTGTATTACTAGATGTGTGTCACTAGACGTGTGTATTACTAGATGTGTGTCACCAGACGTGTGTATTACTAGATGTGTGTCACCAGACGTGTGTGTATTACTAGATGTGTATCACCAGACGTGTGTGTGTATTACTAGATGTGTATCACCAGACGTGTGTGTGTATTACTAGATGTGTGTCACTAGACGTGTGCGTGTATTACTAGATGTGTATCACCAGACGTGTGTATTACTAGATGTGTATCACCTGACGTGTGTATTACTAGATGTGTGTCACCAGACGTGTGCGTGTATTACTAGATGTGTGTCACCAGACGTGTGTATTACTAGATGTGTATCACCAGACGTGTGTGTGTATTACTAGATGTGTGTCACCAGACGTGTGTATTACTAGATGTGTATCACCAGACGTGTGTATTACTAGATGTGTATCACCAGACGTGTGCGTGTATTACTAGATGTGTGTCACCAGACGTGTGTGTGTATTACTAGATGTGTGTCACCAGACGTGTGTATTACTAGATGTGTATCACCAGACGTGTGTGTGTATTACTAGATGTGTGTCACCAGACGTGTGTATTACTAGATGTGTCACCAGACGTGTGTATTACTAGATGTGTATCACCAGACGTGTGTATTACTAGATGTGTGTCACCAGACGTGTGTATTACTAGATGTGTATCACCAGACGTGTGTGTGTATTACTAGATGTGTGTCACTAGACGTGTGCGTGTATTACTAGATGTGTATCACCAGACGTGTGTATTACTAGATGTGTATCACCAGACGTGTGTATTACTAGATGTGTGTCACCAGACGTGTGCGTGTATTACTAGATGTGTGTCACCAGACGTGTGTATTACTAGATGTGTATCACCAGACGTGTGTGTGTATTACTAGATGTGTGTCACCAGACGTGTGTATTACTAGATGTGTATCACCAGACGTGTGTATTACTAGATGTGTATCACCAGACGTGTGCGTGTATTACTAGATGTGTGTCACCAGACGTGTGTGTGTATTACTAGATGTGTGTCACCAGACGTGTGTATTACTAGATGTGTATCACCAGACGTGTGTGTGTATTACTAGATGTGTGTCACCAGACGTGTGTATTACTAGATGTGTATCACCAGACGTGTGTATTACTAGATGTGTATCACCAGACGTGTGCGTGTATTACTAGATGTGTGTCACCAGACGTGTGCGTGTATTACTAGATGTGTGTCACCAGACGTGTGCGTGTATTACTAGATGTGTGTCACCAGACGTGTGTGCGTATTACTAGATGTGTGTCACCTGACGTGTGCGTGTATTACTAGATGTGTGTCACCAGACGTGTGTATTACTAGATGTGTATCACCAGACGTGTGTATTACTAGATGTGTATCACCAGACGTGTGTATTACTAGATGTGTGTCACCAGACGTGTGTATGTATTACTAGATGTGTATCACCAGACGTGCGTATTACTAGATGTGTGTCACCAGACGTGTGTGTATTACTAGATGTGTATCACCAGACGTGTGTATTACTACATGTGTATCACCAGACGTGTGTGTGTATTACTAGATGTGTATCACCAGACGTGCGTATTACTAGATGTGTATCACCAGACGTGCGTCACCAGACGTGTGTGTGCATTACTAGATGTGTATCACCAGACGTGTGTGTGTATTACTAGATGTGTGTCACCAGACATGTGTGTGTATTACTAGATGTGTATCACCAGACGTGTGTGTGTATTACTAGATGTGTGTCACCAGACATGTGTGTGTATTACTAGATGTGTATCACCAGACGTGTGTGTGTATTACTAAATGTGTATCACCAGACGTGCGTATTACTAGATGTGTATCACCAGACGTGTGTGGGTATTACTAGATGTGTGTCACCAGACGTGTGTGTGTATTACTACATGTGTGTCACCAGACGTGTGTGTGTATTACTAGATGTGTATCACCAGACGTGTGTGGGTATTACTAGATGTGTATCACCAGACGTGTGTGTGTATTACTAAATGTGTATCACCAGACGTGCGTATTACTAGATGTGTATCACCAGACGTGTGTGGGTATTACTAGATGTGTGTCACCAGACGTGTGTGTGTATTACTAGATGTGTATCACCAGACGTGTGTGGGTATTACTAGATGTGTGTCACCAGACGTGTGTGTATTACTAGATGTGTATCACCAGACGTGTGTGTGTGTGTGTATTACTAGATGTGTATCACCAGACGTGCGTATTACTAGATGTGTATCACCAGACGTGTGTCACCAGACGTGTGTGTGTATTACTAGATGTGTATCACCAGACGTGTGTGTGCATTACTAGATGTGTATCACCAGACGTGTGTGTGTATTACTAAATGTGTATCACCAGACGTGCGTATTACTAGATGTGTATCACCAGACGTGTGTGGGTATTACTAGATGTGTGTCACCAGACGTGTGTGTGTATTACTACATGTGTGTCACCAGACGTGTGTGTGTATTACTAGATGTGTATCACCAGACGTGTGTGGGTATTACTAGATGTGTGTCACCAGACGTGTGTGTATTACTAGATGTGTATCACCAGACGTGTGTGTGTGTGTATTACTAGATGTGTATCACCAGACGTGCGTATTACTAGATGTGTATCACCAGACGTGTGTCACCAGACGTGTGTGTGTATTACTAGATGTGTATCACCAGACGTGTGTGCGTATTACTAGATGTGTGTCACCAGACGTGTGTGCGTATTACTAGATGTGTGTCACCAGACGTGTGTGTATTACTACATGTGTGTCACCAGACGTGTGTGTATTACTACGTGTGTCACCAGACGTGTGTGCGTATTATTAGATGTGTGTCACCAGACGTGTGTGTATTACTAGATGTGTATCACCAGACGTGTGTGCGTATTACTAGATGTGTGTCACCAGACGTGTGTGCGTATTACTAGATGTGTGTCACCAGACGTGTGTGCGTATTACTAGATGTGTGTCACCAGACGTGTGTGCGTATTACTAGATGTGTGTCACCAGACGTGTGTGCGTATTACTAGATGTGTGTCACCAGACGTGTGTGTATTACTACGTGTGTCACCAGACGTGTGTGTATTACTACATGTGTGTCACCAGACGTGTGTGCGTATTATTAGATGTGTGTCACCAGACGTGTGTGCGTATTACTAGATGTGTGTCACCAGACGTGTGTGCGTATTACTAGATGTGTGTCACCAGACGTGTGTGCGTATTACTAGATGTGTGTCACCAGACGTGTGTGCGTATTACTAGATGTGTGTCACCAGACGTGTGTGCGTATTACTAGATGTGTGTCACCAGACGTGTGTGTATTACTACATGTGTGTCACCAGACGTGTGTGTATTACTACATGTGTGTCACCAGACGTGTGTGCGTATTATTAGATGTGTGTCACCAGACGCGTGTGCGTATTACTAGATGTGTGTCACCAGACGTGTGTGCGTATTACTAGATGTGTGTCACCAGACGTGTGTGCGTATTACTAGATGTGTGTCACCAGACGTGTGTGTATTACTACATGTGTGTCACCAGACGTGTGTGCGTATTATTAGATGTGTGTCACCAGACGTGTGTGTATTACTAGATGTGTATCACCAGACGTGTGTGCGTATTACTAGATGTGTGTCACCAGACGTGTGTGCGTATTACTAGATGTGTGTCACCAGACGTGTGTGCGTATTACTAGATGTGTGTCACCAGACGTGTGTGCGTATTACTAGATGTGTGTCACCAGACGTGTGTGCGTATTACTAGATGTGTGTCACCAGACGTGTGTGCGTATTACTAGATGTGTGTCACCAGACGTGTGTGCGTATTACTAGATGTGTGTCACCAGACGTGTGTGCGTATTACTAGATGTGTGTCACCAGACGTGTGTGCGTATTACTAGATGTGTGTCACCAGACGTGTGTGCGTATTACTAGATGTGTGTCACCAGACGTGTGTGCGTATTACTAGATGTGTATCACCAGACGTGTGTGCGTATTACTAGATGTGTGTCACCAAACGTGTGTATTACTAGATGTGTGTCACCAGACGTGTGTGCGTATTACTAGATGTGTGTCACCAAACGTGTGCGTATTACTAGATGTGTGTCACCAGACGTGTGTGCGTATTACTAGATGTGTGTCACCAAACGTGTGTATTACTAGATGTGTGTCACCAGACGTGTGTGCGTATTACTAGATGTGTGTCACCAGACGTGTGTGCGTATTACTAGATGTGTATCACCAGACGTGTGTGCGTATTACTAGATGTGTGTCACCAGACGTGTGTATTACTAGATGTGTATCACCAGACGTGTGTGCGTATTACTAGATGTGTATCAACAGACACGGAGGTGAGAGTTATTACACATGTAAGGCGGGCCGGGCGACGGGAGGACGGGGGTGCGGGCCGGGCGACGGGAGGACGGGGGTGCGGGCCGGGCGACGGGAGGACGGGGGTGCCGGCCGGGCGACGGGAGGACGGGGGTGCCGGCCGGGCGACGGGAGGACGGGGGTGCCGGCCGGGCGACGGGAGGACGGGGGTGCCGGCCGGGCGACGGGAGGACGGGGGTGCCGGCCGGGCGACGGGAGGACGGGGGTGCCGGCCGGGGGACGGGAGGACGGGGGTGCCGGCCGGGGGACGGGAGGACGGGGGTGCCGGCCGGGGGACGGGAGGACGGGGGTGCCGGCCGGGGGACGGGAGGACGGGGGTGCCGGCCGGGGGACGGGAGGACGGGGGTGCCGGCCGGGGGACGGGAGGACGGGGGTGCCGGGAGGACAGGGGTGCCGGCCGGGTGACGGGAGGACAGGGGTGCCGGCCGGGTGACGGGAGGACAGGGGTGACGGGAGGACAGGGGTGACGGCCGGACGGGGGTGCCGGCGGGGTGACGGGAGGACAGGGGTGACGGCCGGGTGACGGGAGGACGGGGGTGCCGGCCGGGTGACGGGAGGACGGGGGTGACGGGAGGACAGGGGTGCCGGCCGGGTGACGGGAGGACGGGGGTGACGGGAGGACGGGGGTGACGGGAGGACGGGGGTGACGGGAGGACGGGGGTGACGGGAGGACGGGGGTGACGGGAGGACAGGGGTGACGGGAGGACAGGGGTGACGGGAGGACGGGGATGCCGGCCGGGTGACGGGAGGACGGGGGTGCCGGCCGGGTGACGGGAGGACGGGGGTGCCGGCCGGGTGACGGGAGGACGGGGGTGCCGGCCGGGTGACGGGAGGACGGGGGTGCCGGCCGGGTGACGGGAGGACGGGGGTGCCGGCCGGGTGACGGGAGGACAGGGGTGACGGCCGGGTGACGGGAGGACGGGGGTGCCGGCCGGGTGACGGGAGGACAGGGGTGACGGGAGGACGGGGGTGCCGGCCGGGTGACGGGAGGACGGGGGTACAGGGGTGACGGGAGGACGGGGGTACAGGGGTGACGGGAGGACAGGGGTGACGGGAGGACAGGGGTGACGGGAGGACAGGGGTGCCGGCCGGGTGACGGGAGGACAGGGGTGCCGGCCGGGTGACGGGAGGACAGGGGTGACGGGAGGACAGGGGTGACGGCCGGGTGACGGGAGGACGGGGGTGCCGGCGGGGTGACGGGAGGACAGGGGTGACGGCCGGGTGACGGGAGGACGGGGGTGCCAGCCGGGTGACGGGAGGACGGGGGTGACGGGAGGACAGGGGTGCCGGCCGGGTGACGGGAGGACGGGGGTGACGGGAGGACGGGGGTGACGGGAGGACGGGGGTGACGGGAGGACGGGGGTGACGGGAGGACGGGGGTGACGGGAGGACGGGGGTGACGGGAGGACAGGGGTGACGGGAGGACAGGGGTGACGGGAGGACAGGGGTGCCGGCCGGGTGACGGGAGGACGGGGGTACAGGGGTGACGGGAGGACGGGGGTACAGGGGTGACGGGAGGACAGGGGTGACGGGAGGACAGGGGTGACGGGAGGACAGGGGTGACGGGAGGACAGGGGTGCCGGCCGGGTGACGGGAGGACAGGGGTGCCGGCCGGGTGACGGGAGGACAGGGGTGCCGGCCGGGTGACGGGAGGACAGGGGTGACGGGAGGACAGGGGTGACGGCCGGGTGACGGGAGGACGGGGGTGCCGGCGGGGTGACGGGAGGACAGGGGTGACGGCCGGGTGACGGGAGGACGGGGGTGCCGGCCGGGTGACGGGAGGACGGGGGTGACGGGAGGACAGGGGTGCCGGCCGGGTGACGGGAGGACGGGGGTGACGGGAGGACGGGGGTGACGGGAGGACAGGGGTGACGGGAGGACAGGGGTGACGGGAGGACAGGGGTGACGGGAGGACGGGGATGCCGGCCGGGTGACGGGAGGACGGGGGTGCCGGCCGGGTGACGGGAGGACGGGGGTGCCGGCCGGGTGACGGGAGGACAGGGGTGCCGGCCGGGTGACGGGAGGACAGGGGTGCCGGCCGGGTGACGGGAGGACAGGGGTGACGGCCGGGTGACGGGAGGACAGGGGTGACGGGAGGACGGGGGTGCCGGCCGGGTGACGGGAGGACAGGGGTGACGGGAGGACGGGAGGACGGGGGTACAGGGGTGACGGGAGGACGGGAGGACGGGAGGACGGGGGTACAGGGGTGACGGGAGGACGGGAGGACGGGGGTACAGGGGTGACGGGAGGACGGGGGTGCCGGCCGGGTGACGGGAGGACGGGGGTGACGGGAGGACGGGGGTGCCGGCCGGGTGACGGGAGGACGGGGGTGCCGGCCGGGTGACGGGAGGACGGGGGTGCCGGCCGGGTGACGGGAGGACGGGGGTGCCGGCCGGGTGACGGGAGGACGGGGGTGCCGGCCGGGTGACGGGAGGACGGGGGTGCCGGCCGGGTGACGGGAGGACAGGGGTGCCGGCCGCCGCTCACCCCCCGTGACCTCCCCGCAGGCTACAGGTGTGCTCGGCAGAGCCGGGGCCGGCAGCCCGGGGCGCAGTGTCGGTGTGCCGCCTCCTCCCACATCCTGTGTCGGCGGCCGGGCCTGCGCTCAAGGGCAGCGCTGGCAGAGGACGGGCGGCTGCAGCACCGGGCGGGCAGGGCGGTCTTCGTGCAGGGGCGCACGGCGGCGGCGGAGATGCCCCGGTGTAATGTCGGGGTACAGCGCGGTGCTCACCAGGCCGGGTCGGTGTCCGCGGATGGGGGGTCCTGTCCTCCTCCTCCTGCCTGTGTCCCCCTCACTCCTCGTCTGTGTCCCCCCCGGGCTCTGCTGCCGCCGCCGCCGCCGCCTCCTCCTCCTCCCCGATCAGTGCGGCAGCCGGGAGAGCACGCCGCCGGGTCCTAGAGCCCGCCGTCTGTGTGCGCGGTATACCGAGCCGTGCACGTGTGATACACAGAGGGGCGCTCACATACAGTCAGATCACACACTGGAATAACGGAGCTCCAGAAGATCTGTCACCGCTGCCAACAATCGTCACGACAGTCACACAATCGACTGACGATTGATGGACGACACAACCACAACTATTGCTACCCGGCTGGTTATTGGGCACAGCCTTTTCCACCCTTCATCATCATCCGTCCCGGGAGAATCCAACTCATGGTCACTAGCCCTGCTGTCATAGGGCCGGCGCCGTCCGTACAGCGCCTGCACCTCCAGCGCTGATCACGGGTCGGTCTATGTCAGAACGTGCTTATACCAGGTTCCAGCCATTGCCACCAGCCTCCCCCGGTGACCTCAAGTGGGGTCGGCAAATGAGAGGTGGGCTCAGGTACCAAAAGTGATGAGATCCCCGATCTTAAGGATCTCTGCCCCCCTGAAGGTCCCAGGCGAGAGATAATAACTTCTCATTTCCTATCACTATTTTAGCTTTCCATACATATCACACAATATTCATGTCTGGCCCCACAGTCTCCACATCGGCCATGGGACTCTCGTGGCCTTGAATTCAGGAAGAGCCTAATTACAAAGACACAGAAAAGTGTCACCACAAAAGCCGGTTGTTTCATATTCGTACTGACCACAAATGTTACACACCTGTCCCGTGTCTGTTCTCTGCTCCCTGCGCCCCTGTCCGCTAAACTCTCTGGTGCTCCACGTCAGATTTTGCAAGCAGCCCTGCGTGCTCCCTTGTGTTCATCTACCAATGCCTATATAAGAGCTACCAGGAGACACACTGGTGTCTGGAAATTAAGACAAATTTAGTTTGTGCACATGTCCCAGTCATGTAGTTACCTGTTCCCGGTCCTCCAGGACCTCTCCTACCTGTTCCCAGTCCTCAAAGACCTCTGCTACCTGTTCCTGGTCCTCCTGGACCTCTCCTGCTTGTTCCTGGTCTTCCAGGACCTTTCCTACCTGTTCCCGTTCCTCAAGAACCTCTGGTACTTGTTCCCAGTCCACCAGGACCTCTCCTACCTGTTACCGGTCGTCCAGTATCTCTCCTACCTGTTCCCGCTCCTCCAGGACCTCTCCTACCTGTTCCCGGTCTTCCAGGACCTTTCCTACCTGTTCCTGGTCCACCAGGACCTCTCCTACCTGTTCCTGGTCCACCAGGACCTCTCCTACCTGTTCCCGGTCCACCAGGACCTCTCCTACCTGTTCCCGGTCCTCCAGGACCTCTCCTTCCTGTCCCCGGTCTACCAGGACCTCTCCTACCTGTCGACGGTCTTCCAGGACCTCTCCTACCTGTTCCCGGTCCACCAGGACCACTCCTACCTGTTCCTGGTCCACCAGGACCTCTCCTACCTCTTCCCGATCTTGCAGGACCTCTCCTACCTGTTCCCGGTCTTCCATGACCTCTCCTACCTGTACCCGGTCTTCCAGGACTTCTCATACCTGTTTCCTGTCTTCCAGGACCTCTCCTACCTTTTCCTGGTCCTCCAGGACCTTTACTTCCTGTTCCCGGTCTTCCAGGATCTCTCTTTCCTGTTCCCGGTCTTCCACGACCTCTCCTAGCTGTTCCCGGTCTTCCAGGACCTCTCTTACCTGTTCCCGATCTTCCAGGACCTCTCTTATCTGTTCCCAGTCTTCCAGGACCTCTCCTACCTGTTGCCGGTCTTCCAGGACCTCGTCTCCCTGTTCCCGGTCTTGCAGGACCTCTCCTACCTTTTCCCGGTCTTGCAGGATCTCTCCTACCTGTTCCCGGGCCTCCAGGATCTCTCCTACCTGTTCCCGGTCCTCCAGGACCTCTCCTACCTGTTCCCGGTCTTCCAGGACCTCTGCTACCTGTTCCTGTTCTTCCAAGACCTCTGCTACCTGTTCTTGGTCTTCCAGGACCTCTCCTACGTGTTCCCAGTTTTCCAGGACCTCTGCTACCTGCGTGCGGTTTCCTGGATGTCTTTGGTGTGCATGCAGCTTCCGGTATCTCTGTTTCCTGTTCCCGGTGTTCCAGGACCTGTGCTACATGTCTTCCTCCAGCTTCTAGGATGTCTCTTGTCCATGTGTAGTCTACCTGAAGCTTACAGTACCTCTGCTACCTGTCTGTGATCTTCCTCACATCTCCGGTCTGCTTGCGGCTTCCAGTACCTCTGTTATTGGTTTGCTGTCTCCAGGACATCTGCTACCTGTCTCCCGCATGCCTCACCTGCCTGCTGTACCGACGCCTGTGCTTCCACCTGAACTTTGGGCTTCGAGGATCCACCTCACCCAGTGAGTATAACAAGATCACAGGAAGTGATCGCTTCACGTCCCTCTGCTTCCTATTGCCTTGATGCAAAATTCAGTGACACCATGCACCTATACTCGACATGAGGGTGAAATGTCTGCTCTGAAGAGATGGTCTAAGAGACTGGTGCGCCGGCCATCTTCTAAGGCCATCTCCCCGGCAGGACTGCCCATCAGCGTTGCCATATTCACTAACGTTCTTGTGCTGAATGGTAAAATCACACTGTCGTAGTGCCACGCTCCACCGCAGTAGTTTACCATTGTCACCGGCCACGCGATGCAGCCAGCTGAGAGGGTTTTGGTCGATCACTATGGTCGAGTTGCGTCTCTATAGATAAGTCTGCAGCTTCCAAAGGGCACACACTATGGCGAGATGCTCCTTCTCCACAGTGTCTCCTGCCACTTCCTGGAGCAAGAGCTTGTGGCTGAGGAACATCACCAGATGCTCTTCCCCCTCCCCGTTTACCTGGCTGAACACGACACCAAGGCCAAACTCCCCCGGCGTTGGTCTGGACAGCAAATCACCAGGTGAAGTCCAGGGCTTGGAGAATTGGGGAACTGCCAAAGGCAGCTTTCACTCATAGTCAATCATCCAGAGAGGTCCTTCATAGGTTTTGCAAGGGCACTATAGTTGGATACAAACTTCCTACAGTACCCTGCTGTCCCCAAAAAGGACATCACCTGCTTCTTGGTCGTTGAGTTAGTTCAGAAAAGAATAGCAACTTCCAGGGCTCTGGCTTCAGGGTTCCACCACCCACTTCGTAACAGAGGTATTGCGCCTCTGTCATACCTATCTGGAACTTTCCCGCCTTAAAAGTCAAACCAACGCCCTGGACTCACCTGAGCACCTGCAACAGGTGCTTCAGGTGGGACTGAAGATGGCAATGTCTTCCAAGTATGTGAGCTCAAACCCATCTAGTCCCTGGAACACTTGGTTAACCAATTTCTGGAAGTGATATTTTCTACGCATTGGGGCTGTGATGGCATTTAGCCTCCTGTAGTCCATACAGAACCGAGCCATCTGGTGCTTTTTGAGAACCATGACTACAGGCGAGGCTCACATGCTTTTGGATTACCCTCAGGCATATAATTTAGTCTATCTCCCTCTTGATGTCCTTTTGTACCTCTAAAAAGACACGGTATGCAGGTTGGTGGACTGGGGGTGACTCCCTGTATCTACCGGTGCGTAGCTGCACCTTCCTTGGTACACTAGTGAAGGTGGTCAGGTGGTGCTGGAATACCTCCCACAGCTGGGTCCTCTGGTTCGTGGATAACTGTGGGTTGAATTCCGTGTCCTCAATAGACCCTTCATCCAGAGTTGCGGCAGCAAATTCACCAGAATTTGATTCTCGCCTTCGTCGGGGAGGCCACACACAGAAAGGGCACAGGCGTCACTGTCATGATGAGCTTCCATCATGTTGATACGGAAGACCAGCCTCTTCCCGGCGTGGTCAATCGTGACAACGTAATTTATGTAATTGAGGCTCTGATACACAAAGTAAGGGCCTTCTCAGGCAGCCTTGCAGCTTGTTCTGGGTCCTTGGGACAAGGACCCACACCTTCTGAAAAACTTTGTATACCCGCTTTCAGGCGTTCAGGTCATATCACAACTTCTGGCTGATCTGGGCCTGCACCATATTGCCACGCACTAGCTGCATCATTGACTGCATTTTGCCATGGAGCAGTATAACATCCTCAATGACTGACCATGCAGGGGTGACGAGCTCTTCACAGGATTCCCTTACCAGACCAACGGGCCCCTGGTCTCGGCTGCCATACAGGAGCTTGAAGGGGGAGAATACTGTTGAGGCCTGTGGTACCTCTCTGTAAGCAAAGAGCAGGTGTGGGAGGTATCGCTCCCAGTCGTGTCCATGGCCTCAACCAGCATCTTAAGAATCTTCTTAAGGGCACCATTGAATCGTTCACACGTACCATTAGTCTGTGGGTGGTACGAACTTGATACCAGATGCTACACCTGAATTTTCTTACAGATGAACCGCATTAAACGGGACACAAACTGAGTCCCCTGATCTGTAATCATCTCCCTGGGAAATCTACTAGAGAGAATGTGACCAAAACGGAATCTGCCACCTTATCGGCCCTAAATGGAGGACAGAGCCACTGCCTCCGGGTACCGGGTAGTATAGTCTACCACAATAAGGACGAAATCTTTTTAAGAGCTGGTAGGGATGGCCGGCAGCCAAACGATATCTACAACAGTCCCCTGGAAAGGCTCTTAGATCAAAGGCGTCAAGGCAGCCTTGGAGACAGGCCCAGACTTCCCCACCTTGGACAAATGATACAAGAGTGGCAGTAGGTGGCCACATCTGTTCCCATTTTGGGCCAATAGACGTGATAGGACAACCAGGCCTTCGTCCATCCAGTGGGATCACATTGGCAATCTGCAGCAACTTCTCCCTAAACCAATAGGGTACAACCAGCTGTCTTTCGCTCAGCCACCAATGTTGGGGGTTACAGGAAACAGTCTTCCTGTGTAACCTCCCCTGGTGTCACAAAACCCTCTCCTCGTCGGACTCTGAGGTGGGCTTCTCCGGTAGGTCCCTCAATGTCTTTAAACTGACATATGCCTTCAGTTCCGTCTGGAACTCCTGGTTTGAGGCTGCAAGAAGTGACATTAAGGCCCCAACCTCACTAGACCACTCTGGATGAAGAGGGTTCAGAAGGAGGCACGCTACTTACACTTTTGGTACTCTGACTGCAAGTGAAAGCGGTTATTTAGGCTGTCTCCCCAAGGATATCAACACTTTCCCACCATCCTGACAGGGTATGGATAACGGATTTCCATCCTCCTGTAATCCGTCAGGATCAGTGCGAATCATGGGACAGCTACCACCGGTCATGTCACAGCCAATCGTGAAACTGACCAGCTGAATGTGACCACCATCCCAATCGCTCTCGTGCCTGTCCCTATTGCCGCTAGCTCTGACTCTCACTTGGGCGACCAATTGTTGTAGATCAGAACCCAATAAAACATTTGTGGGGAGGTTCTCTGACACGCCAACTTGCTTCAACACTCTAGGAAAGCCATGGCCACCTTCATAGGTCAGTGAACATCCGCAGTCTTGGTGACAGTCAGGGTCTTCCTAGGGATAAGGTCTTTGGGGGATACAAATTCATGGTTTGTTTGGCATCAGTGTTCTTAAATCCCACAGTGCGGGCAAACACTGCCTCTGATCGGCGGTAAGATTATTATCGCCAGAGAGATGACAGCGTGAGCCCACAGCTGTGAAGGGTGGTAAAAAGTTTACTGCTGGTCACTGAGGCGTTAACTGATGTAACTACTAGTCCCATCGGCCTACGCCTGCTGTCGCTGAAAACAGCCAGAGCAGGCGCCGCTGATGGGGAGTATCCATCAGCTGGCGCCTGCGCTATAGATAAGTGTAAAAATGACTTGGGGGTCTTTCTATTTTTGATAACCAGTGCAGGCAAAATGACAGCTGCGGGCTGCAACCCTTAGCTGTCAGCTTTATCATGGCTGGTTATCAAGAATAGAGGGGTCCCCACGCCATTTTTTTTAAAAATTATTAAAAAAAAAAAAAACGTAGTGGGGTCCTTCCATTTTTTGACAACCTGCCAAGCTAAAGCAGAAAGCTGGAGGCTGGTAGTCTTAGACTAGTAAGGGGCCATGGATATTGGTCCCCCCAGCCCAAAAATAGCTGCCTGCAGCCCCTATCAGATGCGCTGATTCTGGCGCTTTGCCCGGCTCTTCCCACTTGCTCTGTGGTGGTGTTAAGTAGGGGAATAGCTGTGGGATTGATTGTTAGCTGTTTATGGCCGCTGACATCGAGCCCACAAGTTAGTAATAAATAGGCATCTTTAAGACACCCCCATTACTAACCCCATGATAAGTTTTGAAGTAAACACACAGGATGAATAAAGTCCTTTATTGGAAATAAATAACACACAGACTGTCTGTGTGAGAGACACACGTGAGTGAAAGCAGTGCCCACTGCAACTGTGGTTTGGCTGGACGGGAGAAGCCTGCCAGTTGGTAGTTAGGTTGTCCATTGTTTAGTTAGTGCCGGACAGGCAAGGATTTGTTTTATGTTTTATTTCCTTTTGCATTGCTTTCACCGTTAATAAACCTGACCCAGGGTCAGTTACACCCAAATCCCAGCTCTGCGCCTGAGTTTCATGCTGAATGCACGTGACCTTTGACCCCAGCAAAGGCGACCCCGGAGTGTTTTATCACATTGTGGTGGAGAATGCGGGGATCACGTTGCAAGCATGAGCATGGAGGACGTGGTGAAAGCGCTGGTACAGTCCACCGCCGTCCAGCAAGAAGCTAATCGGGTGATGATGGCCCTGCTGAAGGAGTTGGTGGACATGACAGTTGCCGATCGTTCGCTTCTCCAGCAGGTGGCGCAGCGCTTGGCAAGCTTACCTGAGCTTAACCTGGAAGCCGAGTCGCGAGTGATTCACGTGAGTCGGTACTGGCAGAAGGTGACGACCGAAGATGACGTCGAGGCATACCTGACCACGTTTGAACGGACGGCGGTGCGAGAAAAATGGCCGAAGGCACGATGGGCTGGCCTGATTGCCCCGTTTCTTTCCGGTGAGGCCCAAAAGGCTTATTATGACTTAGAGCCTGAAGCCGCGCAGGACTTTGGCAAATTGAAAGCCGAGATCTTGGCCCGGCTGGGAGTGACGACCGCTGTCCGTGCACAGAGAGTGCATCAATGGACTTATCAGCCGGATAAACCACCGCGGTCCCAGATGTTCGACCTGATCCACGTGACGAAGAAGTGGCTACAACCCGAGGTGTTGACAGCGCCAGAGATAATCCAGAGAGTCGTCATGGACAAGTACCTGAGAGCTCTACCGCCAGCCCTGAGGAAGTGGGTAAGCCATGGAAATCCTACGACGGCAGATCAACTGGTGGATCTGGTTGAACATTACTCCGTGGCGGAAGGACTCCGAGACGACGCTACCCAACCTCGTTCTTCATCATCTCCACGTGGAACCGGTAAGACTGTTCCAGGGAGTAGGGGAGATGGAAAAATCCCTAAGACAGTGGGGGAGGAAAACGGGACTGCCCGCACTGCGAGGCCGAGAGTAACGAACTATGGTCTAAGCAAGGGGCCCGTTAGGTGTTTCCGCTGCCAAGAGATGGGACATATTGCTGCGAACTGTCCGGTCACTACTGAACCCATGCAGTGAGACGTCACAGACTCTAAAAACCGCATGTCTATGGTTGCACGGGTAGTGAGTGTGAATGCCGGTCAAAAGGATGCGGAAAAACACTTGTGTGATTTAACTGTTGATGGCAAAAATGTGGTGGCATTGTTAGACTCGGGAAGTGTGGTGACTCTGGTGAAGGCCAGTCTGGTGTCAGCCCCGACTGGACCATCAGACAAATTTTCTGTAACGTGTGTGCATGGAGACACCTGTTCGTACCTCACCACGGTCATATGCATTACTACTTCCTATGGGTCTGTGCAACATAAAGTGGGACTCGTCCCGGCGTTATTGCATGATGTTATCCTGGGCCGGGATTTTCCCCACTTCTGGCAATTGTGGGAGAATCAGTTGATGCCCTCGGGTAATAGTGTACATGATTCTTCTCCCAGGGCACGTGTGGGTCCCGAACTCCTGGAAGAGGTCTCCCCGGAAGACTCTGGGGAAGAGTCTGCGGGAAATGACCTGCAGTTCCCGTTTTCAGTCATGGCGGGTGATACGGAGGAGACCGGGGAAGAGGAGGAGGCCGACAGCCGTCCACCTCCCGTTTGCCGGATTTAGAAGTTCAGAAAGATGACTTCCAAAGTGAGCAAATAAAGGATCCTACCCTTTCTCAGGCTAGGACAAATGTAAAAGTGATAAATGGGGTACCCGTAGAACCTGGCTCTAGGCTGGCATATCCTTACATGGTTCTGGAGAATGATTTACTCTATCAGATAGAGAAAAAGGGGGAAGATACGGTGCAACTATTAGTCGTGCCAAAACCCTATCGGCGGCAGGTGCTGGACCTGGCCCACCGCCATGTGATGGGAGGTCACCTGGGAGTCCAGAAAACCACCGAAAGGATATTACACTGTTTTGTTTGGCCAGGCATGCATCACGATATTCGTGTATATTGTGAGTCTTGTCCTGACTGCCAAGCCTCTGCACCTAAGCCCCGGTTCTGTAGCCCTTTGGTACCCCTACCTATTATTGAAGTCCCATTTGAGAAGATTGGGATGGATTTAGTTGGGCCCCTTCCACGGTCTGCACGTGGACACCAACATATCCTGGTCATCTTGGATTATGCCACTCGTTACCCGGAGGCCATCCCTTTGCGTAACACGGCCACCAAGACGATTGCCAAGGAACTGGTGCATGTGTTTAGTCGGGTCGGTATACCAAAACAGCACCGACCAGGGGACCAACTTTATGTCCAGGGTAATGAAGGAGCTCTGCCGATTGTTACAAATCGAACCGTTACGCACATCCGTGTATCACCCTCAAACAGACGGGTTGGTCGAACGGTTCAATAAAACTCTGAAGCAGATGCTGAGAAAGGTGATAGACAAGGATGGGAAGAACTGGGACTATTTACTTCCGTATTTGCTTTTTGCCATCAGGGAAGTACCCCAGTCTTCCACGGGATTCTCGCCTTTCGAGTTATTGTACGCTCGACGTCCTCGCGGACTGTTAGACGTTGCAAAAGAAACCTGGGAGGGTCAGGTCACTCCGTTTAAAACAGTGATAGATCATGTCACACAAATGCAGGACCGTATTGCGGCTGTTATGCCTATCGTCAAAGAACACATGATACAGGCTCAAGGAGCCCAAAAAAGAATCTATGATAGGGGCGCCAAGATCTGTACGTTTGCACCCGGAGATAGGGTGTTGATCCTGGTCCCCACGGTGGACAGTAAGTTCCTGGCAAAGTGGCAGGGCCCCTTTGAGATTAAGGAAAGAGTTGGTGAAGTAAACTACAAAGTATACCAGGCAGGTAAACGGAAACCTGAACAGATTTATCATGTAAATCTGATAAAACCCTGGAAAGATCGGTCTGCCTTGTCAGCGGAGCTGGCCCGTCCCGTGTGCTCACATACCGTACCGGAGGTACGGGTGGCAGAGACTCTCTCGGAGGGGCAAAAGACTGAGGTCAGGCAGTTTCTACTTCACAACCAAAAGTTTTTCTCAGAAAAACCCGGGCAGACTACGCTAATGAAACATGACATTGTAACGGAACCTGGTGTCACAGTTCACGTAAAGCCCTACCGAATCCCGGAAGCGCGCCGTGAAGCCGTTTCCCGAGAAGTGAAGGCAATGTTAGAGTTAGGAGTCATTGAGGAATCGCACAGTGCTTGGTCCAGCCCGATTGTGCTAATTCCTAAACCGGACTGCACCATCCGGTTCTGCAATGACTTCAGGAAACTGAATGCGGTCTCAAAATTTGATGCCTACCCTATGCCCCGGGTCGACGAGTTAATAGATCGGTTAGGAAAAGCCCGGTATATAACGACCCTAGACCTAACAAAGGGATATTGGCAGATCCCTCTGGCGGAGGCTGCCAGAGAAAAGACGGCATTTGCTACCCCAGAAGGTCTATTTCAGTATGTGTATATGCCGTTTGGACTGCACGGGCCACCGGCGACCTTCCAGAGACTGATGGATCGAGTCCTGAGGCCACATAGGCGGTACGCTTCGGCCTATTTGGATGACATTGTCATTTACAGCTTGGACTGGGAGACTCATCTCCAGAAAGTACAAGCTGTGAATGACGACCTGTGGGAGGCAGGTCTAACCGCGAACCCCAAGAAATGTCACATCGGGCTAGAAGAAGCCCGGTATTTGGGGTATGTAATTGGGAGGGGTGTTGTTAAACCCCAGGTTGATAAGATTCAGGCAGTTCAGGACTGGCCGCAACCTGTCAACAAGAAGCAGGTACAAGCCTTCCTGGGGATCGCCGGCTATTATCGCCGGTTCATACCCAATTTTGCAGCCATCGCTACCCCCCTGACGGATCTTACAAAAGGGAAAGACTCCGTCATGATTAAATGGAGTTTAGCGGCTGAAGAAGCCTTCCATAGCCTAAAACGGGCACTTTGCTCTCAGCCCGTACTGGTGACTCCGGACTTCCGCAGCGAGTTTGTGGTACAAACGGATGCCTCTGATACCGGTATCGGGGCCGTACTGTCACAAGTGAGGGACGGAGTGGAACACCCAGTCCTCTATCTCAGCAGGAAGCTGAATAAACACGAGCAAAGGTATGCAGTCGTAGAAAAAGAGTGCCTCGCCATTAAGTGGGCTCTCGAGGCCCTCAAATATTACCTGGTGGGCCGAAAGTTCAGGCTGATCACTGACCATGCCCCTCTCAAGTGGATGCACTTGAACAAGGAACGGAATAGCCGGGTGACCCGGTGGTTCCTTGCCCTGCAGGCCTACACTTTTACGGTGGAGCACCGCCCAGGAGTACAGATGGGAAACGCAGATGCCCTGTCCCGAGTGCACTGTTTGGCGGGTGTCATTGCTCGACCGGAGTGGTCTGAGCAGAGGGGGGGGGATATGTGAGAATCATGTGGGAATAGTGGATGAGGGCAGGTATATCTCGCCCAGATTCCTTTCCTATGTGGCCTAGTCTGGTCAGTATCGCACCTGCTTACTAATGGATAATGGGAGGTGGATATGAAAGGATGCCAGGTAGTTGTGTGAGTGTCTCAGCCTGGGAACACAGAGAGCCTGTCTGTGTGAGAGACACATGTGAGTGAGAGCAGTGCCCACTGCAACTGTGGTTTGGCTGGACGGGAGAAGCCCGCCAGTTGGTAGTTAGGTTGTCCATTGTTTAGTTAGTGCCGGACAGGCAAGGATTTGTTTTATGTTTTATTTCCTTTTGCATTGCTTTCACCGTTAATAAACCTGACCCGGGTCAGTTACACCCGAATCCCAGCTCTGCGCCTGAGTTTCATGCTGAATGCACGTGACCTTTGACCCCAGCAAAGGCGATCCCGGAGTGTTTTATCACAGCCCATACTACCGCCAGGCACTCCTTCTCGATGGCCGCATAGCTTACTTCACGGGGCAGTAGTTTCCGACTCAGGTAAGCTACCGGGTGTTCTTAGCCGTCCGGCCCGACTTGGCTCAGTACTGCCCCCTATCCAAACATAGAAGTGTCTGTGTGAACAAGGAAACGTTTAGTTGGATCGGGTGCGGTCAATACAGGGGTATTGGTGAGGGCGTCCTTTAGTTGGCGGAAGGCTTCCTCTCACTCTGGGGTCCAGGTTACCTGGCGGGGGAGGTTCTTATGGGTCAGATCAGTGAGGGGCTTGGCTACGCTGCTGTAATTGGGAACGAATTTCCTGTAATACCCCGCTGTCCCTAGAAACGCCATGAACTGAGTTTTAGTGTGTGGGGTGGGCCATTTGACTATGGCCTCAATCTTGGCTGGTTCTGGTCGCTGTTTCCCACTTCCCACCCAATGCCCTAAATACTGAACCTCTGCTTTGCCCACGTGACACTTGTTTGGGTTCAGGGTGATTCCGGCCTGGTGGATCCTGTCCAATACTGTCTCTAGGTGATTTAGATGCTCTTCCCATGTCGCACTGTAGATGGCGATGTCGTCCAGGTAGGCACAAGCATAGTCCTGGAGACCATCCAGAAGATGGTCAGCCAGCATTTGGAAGGTCGCCGGGGCATTCTTCATCCCGAATGGCATAACTCGAAACTGGAATAAGCCGAACGGGGTGACAAATGCTGACTTGGGAATAGCGTCAGGACTAAGGGGAATCTTCCAGTAGCCTTTGCATAGATCGATGGTGGTCAAATACTTTGCCCCCGCCAGCCGGTCTAACAACTCATCCACACGCGGCATGGGAAGGGGTTTTGTCGCAGGGGGGTCTGATCCTGGGTCTGAACCTTGTGTTGTGCCAGGCGAGTGTACCCTGGTCTCCCCGAAAACATCCTCTGTCGCTGCCTCAACAACTCCTCCGCTTCCGCCTGCTGTCTCTCCCGGGGGCCTAGGTCTTCACCCAAGTGTACCTGGTCCCATGTTTTAGACTGAGTCCTTTCCCCTAAGACATCTGGCAAGGGAAGTCCGGCTAAATCCTCTGCTTCAGGTGCACAGATGGCCACTACCTCTTCAGGGCGCTCCCGGTAGAGCTTCAGCATATTCACGTGGAACATGCTGATAACCCTGGGGTCGTCACAATCGGCGACATTATAGGTTGTGTCGGCTATTTTCCCCACTACCTGGTAGGGCCCCTGCCATGCAGCTTGGAACTTGTTCTGCTTAGTGGGCTCTAACACCAGGACCTTTTGTCCTATTTCCAAGGTGCGCTCTCTGGCCCTCCGATCGTACCATACGCGCTGGCGCCAGTGGGTCGCCTGCATGTTCGCACGTACAGCCTGCGTCAGCTCCTGTAGGCGGTCCCGGAATTCCAGCACATAGAGTACAATAGGTACCCCTTCTATGAGGCCCTCCCCTTCCCAGTGTTCTAGCACTAAGTCTAGGGGTCCCCTTACCCGTCTCCCGTATACCAGCTCGAACGGGGAGAACCCCGTGGATTCTTGAGGCACCTCCCGATAGGCAAACAGGAGGTGTGGCAAGAATTTCTCCCAGTCCCTGTAGGTCCTGGTAAAAGTCCCAATGAGCTGTTTTAATGTCCCATTAAAGCGTTCACACAACCCATTGATTTGCGGGTGGTACGGGGCGCTTCTAATGGACTTTACGCCACACAGCTTCCACAGTTGGTTGGTCACCTCTGCTGTAAACTGGGTAACCTGGTCCGAGATAATCTCCCGGGGAAATCCAACCCGTGAGAAAACCTGGAGCAGGGCGGCCGCCACCATCTCTGCCAGTATGTTAGGTAACGCAACCGCCTCTGTATACCGTGTGGCATAATCTACCACTGTCAATATATACCTTTTCCCTGACGGACTGGGTTTGGCTAACGGCCCTATCAGATCGACCGCTACTCGGCTAAATGGTTCCTCCACAATGGGGAGGGGGCGTAATTTGGCCTTGCATCGATCCCCTCTCTTGCCAATGCGCTGGCAACTGTCACAGGTCTGGCAGTACTGACGAACATCATAGGTTACCCCTGGCCAAAAGAAGTTTTGTGTCAGACGATGCCTGGTGCGACTGATGCCGAAGTTCCCGGCGAAGGGTATATCATGAGAGATTCGCAGTAACTCCTGCCTATACTTCTTGGGAACTACCAGCTGTCGTTTTATAGTGGGGCTCGTCCCTGTGTGGTGCTGCTCTGTGATCCGGTAGAGGAGTCCCTGCTTCCATACAAACTGTTCCCCTTCCAGTACCCCTCTCCCCTCCTGTGCCTTCCCACGATATCCCTCTAATGAAGGATCCTCAAGTAACTCCCACTTAAATTCATCTGGGGTGGCCCAAGAAATGTGTCTGGCTATGGGAATACGTGTAGGGCTGGGATGTCTTACCTGGGCCTCCTCTGAGTGTGATTCCGCCTCCGCAGCTCGAGCTTGTCTCCGGGTGGTCACAGGATATCTCTCAGCCAAAGGGGCAACCGAGAATGCAGAAAACATGGGCCCCAAGTCGTTTCCCAGCAAGACGTCTACAGGCAAATCCTCCATCAAGCCGACCTCAACAAGGCCATCCCCGACTCCCCAGTTCAGGTGAATCCTGGCAGTGGGCAGTCGATGTATAGCTCCCCCTGCTACACGGACTGCCACTGTCCGGTCCGTCTTCTCTTGGTCCCGGACGAGATGAGGCTTCACAAGGGTCAAAGTTGCCCCGGAATCTCTTAGTCCCTGCATACATTTCCCATTAACCCACACGACCTGTTGATGCTGTTGTCGATTATCTGCCCTGGCTGCCTGCACGGGGTCTACTTCATGCAGCACTTCCTCCATCTCTTCCACCCCTTGGTTAGTCGTAGCCCCAATGCCAGGTCAGCTTCACCTTGGTAGCAGTGTACAGCAGTCCGGCTGAAGGTAGCTGTTCCCGCCTTTGGCCACTGGATATGTTGAGTCCGGTTGGGACATTGTCTTTGCAGGTGGCCCAGCTGACGGCAGGTGTGGCATCGCGCCCCAGGGGGACAGTGGTAGACCGGGTTTCTAGCTGGTCCCCCTACAATCTTCGGTGGTTTGGGGCCCTCCAGGTCCATGGGCGGGCCCCAAGTAACCATCTTTGATCCGGACAACTGAGGCCTCCTGGCATCATGATGTTCATCGGCCAGACGAGCGGCTTCCTCCAGAGTCGTTGGCCGCCTGTCCCGAAGCCATTCCTGTGTCTCGGGGGTTAGTCCATTAAAGAATCGTTGTAACAAGAAGAGCTGGAGGACGTCCTCCTTAGTGGTTACTTGGCTCCCTTGTACCCACTGTAGCAGTGACCGCCGTAATTTACAGGCCCATTCAGCGTGGGTATCGGTTACGCATTTTATAAGTCCATGGAACTTTTGGCGGTATGCCTCTGGTGTCAGCGCATACCGGGCCAAGATCACTTCTTTGATCCGCTCATAGTCCATACAGTCCTCATCAGGTACCGTGTGATAGGCGTCCGCTGCCCGGCCTGTCAGCTTGCTGGCCAGAATCTGAACCCGTTCCCCCGGCTTTACTTGATGAAGGGCACACTGTCTCTCAAAGTCCTGCAGAAAGCCATCAATGTCTTCCTCTGCCTCCCCCAACTGTCGGAAGGCATTATATTGGATCTTTTTGTGGCTTACTGTTGAAGGTACCTGGTCGAAGGCCAGAGCTCCCCCTGCTCGCTGACTCTCCTCTCTCCGCTCTGCCATCTCCATCTTGGCCAGCTCCACTTTGGTCCGCTCTGCCATCTCTATCTTGGCTAGCTCTATCCTTGTCCGCTCGGCCATCTTTTCCTTCAGATCAGTACGCACATCAGCCATCACCTCTCGTATGATCTCTACTGCAGGGTTCGGGCCATAGAACGCCAGTCTGTTCTTTACCTCCCTCTGGAATTCAGTCTCCTCCACGTTCACATTGGGGGGCGCTGTACTGTCGTGTTCCATGATGGCTGCTATCAAATCCGCTTTTGTTTTATTGCTGGCGATCAACCCTCGGGCTTCCACCAGATCTTTTAATGTAGTCCTCTTTAACTTCTGGTAGTTGTTTTCCATTCATTCCTTTCCTCCTGTAGAAGGGGTATCATATCCCGCTGGCTGCCAACAGTGTAACGGGATCTTGCTATCTCGGGTACCTCTTTCAGTACCACCCCGTGTTTCTGGAGGTCCACTCTGCTTTGGGTGGAGTCTGAATGAAGGACACTGGCTGGAATTCCTTGGTTACATGGGCGCATATAAAAGATTACTGCTTCTCCACGTATTTCCAGTCTGGCAACACTTTACTCACAGGACACAGAATATATCACACAGATACAGAGGGCAGGCCAATAGAAAAGCGGCAGGCCAGACATACATTACAATAGCCGCAGGTGACCGGAGCCTGCCAATGTTTACTGTGGGAATTACAAAGGTGGGGGGGGGCGGCTGGGCGCAGCCTGTGGGCTGATACATTAGGGACACGCATCTCCCACGGAACTTATTATACATGAAAATAGGGGGGGGAAGCCAGCACTGCTTAAGGTTAGAACGCATAAATTGAAGTGCATATGCACATAATATCCAGCTGTATTCAAAAATGAGATATTTGGCAAAAAAATTGATCAATTCAATTGAGCCACCCCGCCGCGCCAAGGCAATCTCATGTGGAGGGTTATTATAAATGTAGAGTAGGACCCCCCACATGAGATTGCCTTGGCGCGGCGGGGTGGCTCAATTGAATTGATCAATTTTTTTGCCAAATATCTCATTTTTGAATACAGTTGGATATTATGTGCATATGCATTTCAATTTATGCGTTCTAACCTTAAGCAGTGCTGGCTTCCCCCCCTTTTTTCAACTTATTATACATACATATAACTGCACAACATATTCTGGGTGCTGAGTGGTTCCGTAACACGTAACAGGGGGTATCAGCTACAGGTACAGTATTGTCCCAGATATAATTAAACACTGTGTCCTATGACTCTCATCCTCAAAACTCTGCACAGAATCCTTGCTGGGCCGTGCAAGTTTTTATTGACCGGAATTATTGCTCAAACCAGATCACGAATGCTCCATATCCCACCGCTGCCACCAAATTGTCAGGGACCGACACTACCGATCCCACTGATGCCACCAATGTCAGGATCGTCACACAATGTACTGATTGATGGACGAGGCAATGACTACTATTGTTACTAGGCCAGTTATTGGGCACTTTATGTCCCAGCACTGGTTCTAGGTAAGAACCTGTTTTTATCAGATACCAGCAACTTCTAGCTACCTCCCCTAGTGAAGTCAGAAAAAAGAAGAGATCCCTGGCCTTAAGGATATCTGCCCCCCTGAAGGTCCCAGGCAGAAGATATTAACGCCATATTTTTTTTCTCAATTTTTGCTTTCTACACATACAGTATGAGACATGACATATACAACTTTACCCAGGTGGCCAATAAACATTTTGGCCAGAGCAATGCAAGCTAATGCATTGTGTTGGGGCTGTGCCACGATGCCTGAAAATATGTCTCCCATATCTGTACAACCTACATCTGTCATTAAAAACCTAGTATTCATATATTTTAACGTGGCCCCACAGAATCTGGGACATTGGCCATGTTGTTTTGAAGTCAGGAAGAGCCTAATGATGAAGGGACAGAAAAGTGTAATCACAGTCTCGAAAAATATTTAACAAGAGACAAACTCAAAAGGGGACTCACAGTTTCTCATATAACTCTGCTAAAAATTCAAACTTTATTACGAAGATTACAAACAATTACCAAAATAATACATTGCATCATACCTTAAAGAAATGATCAGTGATCATCACCACTGGGAGGTGCCTATCCCTACACTGGCTGATGTCTCCCTACCTGACAGCGGAGGTTGGAGCCCTAGGACCGGCGCAATTGGCCCCCCCGCTCCACGACGGCTCGCCCTGCTACCCCTATAGAGCTCTATAGTGGCAGGGGTGTGATAAGGAGTTAAAGCAGGTAGGTGAGAAAGAAGAGAGGTGTATAATCTTCATCTTCTTGGCTTAAGTTTAGATAATCAAATTTCTTCTTTCTTCTTGTGATGACCTAGAATAGACTAGATTGACTATTCTTTACAAAAAGAAGACTATTCTGCTCGATGTTCTTATCTCTACTCACTATCTAGTCTAGTTCTCGCATGATAAATATACACATTAACCCCCCCCTTTGGAATACTTATACCCCCATACTTATGTTTACACTGTATATGGAGAGAGAGTCACCTGGGTAAATAATTGGAAACAATATGGTGGGCACGCAGACGTTAAAGAAATGGTCCACTACTTGGCCAACTCCTTCTCATACTTCACTCTTGGCACCCATAGAATAAAGAAAGCCTCTACTCATCTCCTGTGCCAACGGTGTTCCAACGGTGTCAGCACTCGCGGTCCTAGGACTCTCGTGTGGCAGTGTGACATGTGACCCTGGCGCCCAGTCACTGTCTCCGCCTTCGTATGAGTTGAACATGAAGAGGTCAGGTTTGCGGCTGCACTCTAGTAGTGGAGAACCCCTTTAAGGATAATTATCCACTCTACATGGTAGAAACCAGAATATACCGGTATATCACATGAGCAAAATAGCACTGATGTTATGCTGTAGGACTGAGGGGAACCGGAAGTGAACCCGCAGGACCGCGACGACGAACCTCCTTGAGGCGAGCTGGCCAAGTGGACCACCCCCTATACAGGGAGCGTCTGGGGCAAGCCTCAGAGAGACTATAGCCGCGGAAGCTGATACCCGGGGACACAGTAGGGAGAGACCAGGGATAGCCACAAGGGTTACGCTAGGCAGGTACGGGTCCAGGTAGACAGAGGTAGGCCCTGCGGCGGCAGGCTGGAGACCGGAGGCGAAGCAGACACTAGGGAAAAAACAGAGGGAGCAATCACAAGAGGACACTGGGACCCAGAGAAAGCAGGACAGAGCGCTAGGCTGGAGAAGTGCAGAGCAGAGTGGACCTGAATAAGCAGAGCTAGGCACAATGGATAGTCAGGCACCGGGCAGGAGGCGAGACTGCCAGATATAGGGCTGCAGGCAGCGCTTCCGGGTCAGGAGGGGCCAGGAGGTGGAGCAGTGGAAACAGAATAATAGCGCGCAGTGCGCAGGCGCACCCGACGGGCACGGAAGGCCGGCAGCGGCGGTGGAGGAGAGGACGCAGGACGATGCGTGCGCCCGCCGGGAGCGCGCCGGGAGAGGCGAGCGAGCCGGCGCTCGGGAGGCGGGGCAGAGGACGCGGCCACGAGCGGCACAGCGGGAGCAGCGAGGAGCGTGGCAGCGGGTGATGTAACAGTACCCCCCTCTTTACGCCCCCTCTTTTTGAGACTGGCAAGGAACCTGGCTAGAATGCGGGGGGGCCTGGATGTTTTGCCGGGGTTCCCAAGACCTCTCCTCGGGACCAAAACCTTTCCAATCAACTAAGAAGAGGGTCTTCCCTCTACATCTCTTTACGGCCAGGATGTCCTGGACCTCAAAGACATCCTGGCCAGAGACTGGCTGGGGAGAGTGACCAACAGAGGCATGAAACTGGTTAAAAATGACAGGTTTCAGGAGGGACACGTGAAAAGAATTAGGGATTCGCAGCGAGGCGGGGAGTTTTAGTTTGTAGGCAACGTTATTAATGCGGGCCATGACCTCAAAAGGCCCGATATACCGAGGACCTAGCTTATATGAGGGGACTTTGAGGCGAACAAACTTGGAGGACAGCCACACTTTATCTCCGGGATGGTACAACGGAGAATCCAGACGCCTTTTGTCTGCGTGTCTCTTCATTCTATCCTGCGCTAGCTCGAGTGCAGACTTGGTTTCCTGCCAGACCCTGGAGAACTTCTCGGTCAGAAGGTCGGCTGCCGGCACACCCGAGGCAGGGGGTACCGGCAGAGGTACACTGGGATGTTGCCCGTAGACGATGAAGAAAGGAGACTTAGACGAAGACTCATTGATGTGGTTGTTGTAGGCAAATTCGGCCCACGGGAGCAGGTGGGACCAGTCGTTGTGGTGGGCGTTGGAGAAGTGGCGAAGATAGGTTATCAAAATTTGGTTTGTGCGCTCAGCCTGACCATTAGTTTGGGGATGGTAGGCTGAGGAGAAGTCCAAAGTGACATCCATGCATTTACACAGGGCTCGCCAGAAGTGTGAGGTGAACTGAACTCCTCTATCCGAAACAATATGTTGAGGAAAACCGTGAATCCGGAAGACATGGGAAATGAAAATTCTCGCCAGTTCAGGAGCGGAGGGCAACCCAGGCAGGGAGATGAAATGTGCCATTTTGGAAAATCGATCTACAACCACGAGGATGACTGTGTGACCCGAAGACCGAGGTAGATCGGTAATAAAATCCAACGCAATGTGCTGCCAGGGAGCCGAAGGAACCGGGAGCGGGTGGAGAAGACCAGCGGGTAGGTGCCGGGGAACCTTATTCTTGGCACAAGACGGACAAGAGGCGACAAAACTTCGGATATCTTGAGCAAGAGAGGGCCACCAATAATAACGAGAGATGAAGGAGAGGGTTTTCTTGAGACCACTGTGACCAGCTAGTTTGGAGGCATGACCCCACTGTAAGACTCGCCTCCTATTGTTCTCTTGAACAAACGTCTTACCCGGAGGCAATGAAGTCAGGTTTACAGGAGCAACCACCATGACCTTGCTAGGATCCACGATGTGCGAAGGCTCTTCCTCACAGTCGGTAACCAAAAAGGATCTGGATAGGGCATCTGCCTTGAGGTTCTTATCGCCGGGGCGAAAATGGAGTTCGAAATCGAACCGAGCGAAGAACAGAGACCACCTGGCTTGACGGGGATTGAGTCTTTGCGCCGTCCGGATGTACGCCAGGTTCTTGTGGTCAGTGTAGATCCTGACGGGGTGGACCGCTCCCTCGAGGAGGTACCGCCATTCCTCCAAGGCCAACTTGATGGCGAGCAGTTCTCTATCACCAATGGTATAGTTTCTCTCCGGGGTGGAGAACGATTTTGAAAAGAAGCCACAGGTGACCAGTCGTCCAGAGGGTGCAGTCTGGGAAAGTACTGCACCGGCTCCGATGGCAGAGGCATCTACCTCCAGGGTGAAGGGTTTGTTGGCCTCTGGGCGATGGAGTACGGGAGCCGTTGCAAAAGCTTGTTTCAGGGAGCGGAATGCGTCTTCGGCCTCAGGTGACCAGAAGTGGGGATTAGCCCCCTTACGGATCAGAGCGGAGATAGGGCTGGTCAGGGAGGAAAAGTGTGGAATAAACTGCCGGTAATAATTGGCGAACCCCAGGAATCGTTGGATGGCCTTCACTCCCTGGGGACGCGGCCAGTTTAGTACGGCCGACAATTTACCCGGATCCATCCGTAGACCAGTATTAGAAATGATGTAGCCCAAAAACGGTAGAGAAGACTGTTCAAAGGCGCATTTTTCAAGTTTGGCATAGAGACGATGCTCCCTCAGGCGCGACAAGACTTGACGGACGTCCTTTCTGTGAGTAGACAGGTCCGAGGAAAATACCAGAATATCATCCAGGTACACCACCACACAAGAATAGAGAAGGTCTCGGAAAACATCATTGACAAATTCTTGAAAGACGGCGGGTGCGTTGCATAAACCAAAAGGCATAACCAGATATTCATAGTGGCCATCGCGAGTGTTGAAAGCCGTTTTCCACTCATCTCCGGGACGGATGCGGATTAGGTTGTAGGCTCCCCGCAAATCCAATTTGGTAAAGATTTGCGCCCCTCGGAGACGATCAAAAAGCTCCGGGATGAGAGGAAGCGGATATTTGTTTTTAATTGTAATATCGTTGAGTCCCCGATAGTCAATGCAGGGACGAAGGGTTCCGTCCTTCTTCTTGACGAAGAAAAAACCCGCACCCGCGGGCGAGGAAGACGGGCGAATGAAGCCTTTGGCCAAGTTTTCTTGAACATATTCGGACATGGCTTGGGTCTCTGATGGCGACAGAGGATATATCCGACCTCGGGGAGGAGTAGAGTCGGGAACGAGATCGATGGGACAGTCGTAGGAACGGTGAGGGGGCAGAGTCTCTGCCTCTTTCTTACTGAAGACATCCGCATAGGCCCAATAGGCCGAAGGTAAATCTGGGGATACCGATGCAGGCCGAGAGGAGCTTCTTGGCTGGACGGAAAGCAAACACCCTCTGTGACAGAACTGTCCCCACCGTACGACGTCACCAGACCGCCAGTCCAAGGTTGGCTCGTGTTTCCTTAGCCAAGGAAGACCCAACAGGATAGTGTGTGATAGGGTCGGCAGCACATAGAAGGCAATCTTCTCTAGATGCAAGGCTCCGATCTGAAGGTCCAATTCTTCGGTGACCTGTGTAACGGACACCCGCAGGGGTTGACCGTCAACCGACGCAATCTGCCGAGGAGTCTCCAGGGATCTGACCGGAATACGAAGCCTCCTGACTGCCTCAAGCTGAATAAAATTTCCAGCCGCACCTGAATCTATGTAAGCCCACTCGGAGAAACGTTTGGAACCTAGGTGCAAGAGAACAGAAAGAGTCAAGGGTAGAGAGGAGTCATTGGTACCTAGGGAGGCCTCTCTTACCTGTCCTAGGCGGAGGCGTTTCCCGGACGCACAGGGCAGGAACGCAAGAAGTGTGATGCACTCCCACAATACAGACAAAGACCCTGAGAGAACCTCTCCTGTCGGCGTTGCTCCACTGGCTTGAGGCGATCTACTTGCATGGGTTCAGGTGCGGGAGATGCTGACGCCAGAGCAGGGCGAGAACGAGGTGGGCTGCGGGCAGCGGTTGGAACACGAGGAAATCTCCTATCCCTGGCGGCCTCTCGAGAACGCTCCTGGAAGCGCAAGTCGATACGGATAGCCAGGGAAATTAGATCCTCCAACGAGGTTGGAGTGTCCCGTCCAGCTAATTCGTCTTTAATTCGACCTGAGAGGCCCCACCAAAAAGCTCCTACCAAGGCCTCATTGTTCCATCCAACCTCGGAGGCCAGGGTACGGAAGCGAATGGCGTATTGGCCCACGGAGAGCGTACCCTGTTGCAGGTTAAAAAGTGACTCGGTAGCAGAGGCTACGCGACCCGGCTCGTCGAACACCTTGCGAAAAGAGTCGAGGAAGGTGGAGAGTTGGGAGACCAAGGGGTCATCACGCTCCCAAAGGGGGTTTACCCAGGCTAAAGCCTCACCCTCCAAATGGGACATGACAAAGGCCTCCTTGGCTCTGTCGGTGGGGTACTGTTGAGGCAATAGCTCGAAATGGAGCTGACACTGATTTAAAAAACCCCTGCACGACTTAGAATCGCCACTATAACGCGGGGGTTTTGCCAAACGGGGCGGCGGATGGGATACCGCCGCCTGGGCTGGGGTCGAGGCCACTGATTGCAGGGCAAGGAGATGATTGTCTATGGAAGCCATATAATTCAATATATGGGCCTGGGTATCTCGCTGCTGAGCCAGCTCCTGTTGGAGACTGCCCAGCTGGGAGGCAGTCCCAGGATCAGAGGCCTGTAGAGATGACAAGCGGGACTCCATGGACTTAAGAAAAGACATTATCCTAGCCTGATTCTCCCTTAGGAATAGGAGCTCTTTTTGGGTTGGGGTCGGGGCACCAGCGGGGTCCATGGCCTGACTATACTGTTATGCTGTAGGACTGAGGGGAACCGGAAGTGAACCCGCAGGACCGCGACGACGAACCTCCTTGAGGCGAGCTGGCCAAGTGGACCACCCCCTATACAGGGAGCGTCTGGGGCAAGCCTCAGAGAGACTATCGCCGCGGAAGCTGATACCCGGGGACACAGTAGGGAGAGACCAGGGATAGCCACAAGGGTTACGCTAGGCAGGTACGGGTCCAGGTAGACAGAGGTAGGCCCTGCGGCGGCAGGCTGGAGACCGGAGGCGAAGCAGACACTAGGGAAAAAACAGAGGGAGCAATCACAAGAGGACACTGGGACCCAGAGAAAGCAGGACAGAGAGCTACGCTGGAGAAGTGCAGAGCAGAGTGGACCTGAATAAGCAGAGCTAGGCACAATGGATAGTCAGGCACCGGGCAGGAGGCGAGACTGCCAGATATAGGGCTGCAGGCATCGCTTCCGGGTCAGGAGGGGCCAGGAGGTGGAGCAGTTGAAACAGAATACTAGCGCGCAGTGCGCAGGCGCACCCGACGGGCACGGAAGGCCGGCAGCGGCGGTGGAGGAGAGGACGCAGGACGATGCGTGCGCCCTCCGGGAGCGCGCCGGGAGAGGCGAGCGAGCCGGCGCTCGGGAGGCGGGGCAAAGGACGTGGCCACGAGCGGCACAGCGGGAGCAGCGAGGAGCGTGGCAGCGGGTGATGTAACAACTGAAATATTTGCAGGTGAAGTACACGTGACTTATTGATATTGGTGCAGCAAAACAATCTGTACATGGAAACAGGCCAACGTTTCGGTCAGGGTGACCTTTATCGGGGCCTACAAAGGCATAAAAATAACAATACATCAAAATCAAAAGTAAATTCAGGAGCTTCTGATTATGGCTTACAGCCAATGAAAACCCAAAAGTCATTATCTGAAATAACTTTAATTTATCACTTGTATATACAATACATAAAAAATATAAAATGCTGCTAAAAAAAAATTAAACCAAAAAAAGGGAAAGAAAATAAAAAAGGGGAAAAAAAGAACAAATAGAAGTATCGTGATAGAAGAAGCCAGAAAAAATGCCCGAATAAAGGAGAAATCATTTAGAGTGTAATAAATTTCATAAAGAAAAGAAAAAAAGGGAAACGATGGGGTGTGACAGAAGCCCAAAAAATTATAACTGATGACTGCCACCGTCATCAGCGCTTGGGGCTTGATCACTGCTGTTGACCATTGTTTTAGATTTCAATTTTAATACATAACTTAGAGCAGTCCCCGAAATAAGGTCAGATACTATTACAGATGTCCTAAAAGCACATTCAGACCCAATTATGGCCCTGAAATCAAACCTGGATGCCAGAGACTGAGGTAGTAAGCTACTGAACGCCAGAAAGTGCTGTAGCAACTACTGGGCACCAGAGAGTGAGGTAGCTACTGGGCACCAGTGAGTGAGGTATTAAGCTACTGGACACCAGAGAATGAGGTAGCAAGCCTCTGAAGGCCAGAGAGTGAGGTAGAAAGCTACTGGATGCCAGATAGGAAGGTAGCAACAACTGAACACCAGAAAGGGAGGTAGCTAGCTACTGGAAGACATAGAGTGAGGTAGCAGCTACTGGACATGACAGAGTGTGGTAGCAAGCTACTGGTGAGTGATAAATCAAACTACTGGATGCCAAACAGTGAGTGTCATGGGGTTAACGCAACAAAGAGAGGCGCGAAGTCCGCAGCGTCTGTTTGCTCCTACTCCTGCGCTGAAAAGAATCACTTCACCTTCTTTTTAGATGGTGTTAATTTTTTTTGGCAGAACAGGGGTTAATTGGTCATGTTGGGATCTCTGGGAGTCTGAACTCTGAGCTGAGCACAGTTAGCCACTCCTATCCCCTATATAATCTGGGTCCTGACTGAAACACATGTCAGAACTACCTTATGCTGCAAAGCTTGGAGGAGAAGTGTTTACATGAAAAAGAGTTTGGTGGATTTATGTGTGATTGTTGCTTGGGCTTGTAAGTGTGATAATTCCCTTTCCTCCATTTACTTTGTTTGTTTTTTCCCATCCTCCACTCCCCGGTGCATTCCTCTGTTATATGTGAGTGAATATTTGTATGCCTGGAATTTTCCGTTTTTCCTTGTTCATTGAGTTGGTGTACTGTGGTGCATGGCAGCTCCGCTCTTCTCTGGGTGTGGGAAGGGTACAGACGGAGGGAGGATACAAAAATTACCAAATTGCCAAATGGCAAATAGACCCTAACTAAAGATCCTTAGACAATAAAATCTAACTTTTAATGATTAATTATAATAATGATAATAATAATGAAAAATTGTGGTCATTAAAAATACACAATCCTTATTGATGTCCTGATTTGATGTATTGGTGGTATACATCAACATCAAGCAGTGTGATTGCATACTGCTGGGGGCTATTACTACAGTGGTAGATATTGGGAAGTATTTATTAGTGTGTAGATTTAATAATGATAGATGGTCTCACTTGAGGAGAGGTATTGTTTAATTCCTCCCTTTATGCATGTTATAGTAATTTGCGCCTTTGTAGGATACATATTTTTAGTACTTCCCCATGTGAAACTTATCATTAGCTTTCAGGACAGCAATTATTATTATATTTTAACCTTTGTGGCCGCGGACCATTCTCATGGCATTTTGCAATGGTGTGGACTTTCATCTAAAAGCAACCTGCTGCCCACTTGACATGTTTCGCCATTGCTGGCTTCTTCAGGGAGATGAGGCTGCAAATGAGCAGCTTTTGCAGCCTCATTTCCCTGAAGAAGCCAGCAACTTACTCTGGAAAACTGTTGTTCGGCGCAAAGGGGGAGTGTGTTTTTAATGTGGTAAAAAGGGCCATTTTGTGGGCACGCGTCCTTCCCGAACTCACAGTAAAACAACCACAGGAAAATTAAGAGGCTCAAGTTGCAGGGAATTTAGCAACCCGGATGTACTCATCACCTCCGTGGGTAGGACATCATTTTTTTCTGCCACCTGAGATTCCCCTGGGTGAAATTAAGGGGGACGTGTGTGCCTTTCTGGACAGTGGGGTGGGGTTTAACTTGATTGACTCTAGGTTCATCCAGGTCCAAGGCCTCATCCCTCATACACTTTCCAGACCCATACCCATAATCACCATTGACTCCGCACCCTTTGAGACTGTGGTATTTTACTCGTCATCCGAGGTTTACATCATCAGGTGGGGGCCATGCACTCTAAAATAATTAACTGTTATGTGCTAGAGGGACTGCCCTCACCTGTGGTTCTTTGACTTCCTTGGTTCACTCTGCAGAACCCTGTGGTAGATTGGCAGACTCAGGAGCTGGTAATGTGGAGTGAGTATTGTCAAGGACACTGGTTGGGCACCCGGCTTACTAGGGTGGATACCCAGTCTGTGCCTAAATACCTCTCTGACTTTGGGGATGTGTTCTCGAAACGGGAGCCAAGAACTTCCTCCCCATTGTCCTTATGACAGCGCTGTTAATCTTGTCCCTGGGGCCAAGCTGCCTAAGAGCAGACTATATAATATCTCTGGTCCAGAGAGGCAGGCCATGAAGGACTATATCGTGGAAAGTCTGGCTTAAGGTCATATCAGACCATCCTCACCCCCCCATTACTACTGGGTTTTACTTTGTTAAGAAGAAAGATGGGGGGGTTACGCCCTTGTCTAGATTTCCGCAAACTCAATCTGATCTCGGTCCGGAATCCGTATCTGCTCCCTCTCATCCCGGACCTTTTTAATCATATTGTAGGAGCAAAATGGTTTTCAAAACTGGATCTCAGGGGGCTATAATCTCATTTGTATTAAAGAGGTGGGTGAGTGGAAAGCAGCTTTCAATACACCTGAGGGACACTGTCATGCTCGCCATGTCTGTCATGTCCGCCATGTCTGTTTTGCCTCATGACCCCTGGAGCGGTGTACACGCGCATCTCATGTCTGCTATCCTGCATGTTCCCTAGAGCAGTGTGCACACTCACCTCATGACTGTTGAGCTGCGGGATGCCTGCGTTTCTGCTCTGCCTTCTGTGATCGTCTCGTCATGTCTAGAGTCCCTGATCATGTGTCCTTCATATATTCCAGCAGTGGCTGGTTCTGCATTCATCTCTGCATGTCTGGAACTCTGATCGTGTGACCTGCCTAGGTTTCAGCACTGGTTCTGCTATCATCTCTGCATGTCTGGAATTCTGATCATGTGACCTGCCTAGGTTTCAGCACTGGTTCTGCAATCATCCCTGCATGTCTGGAATCCTGATCATGTGACTGCTCCCTGTGATCCTGGAGGATCTGAACTGGAAGTTCTTCCCTGGTCCTGACCCGGAAGAGGAGATGCTATGCCCTATTTCAGACCGCCCCTTCCTATGCTCAGGGCCTGAGTATGTGTTGCTTCCCTGCATGGCTGCTTGGTCTGCTCCCTCTATTCTGTGCCCTTGCACTTTGCTCTGTCGTACGTCTCTGCACACGCTCCGTGCTCGTATTCCGTCTCTTGTCTCGTGCTTTGTCTTGTGTTGTCCTTCGTGATTTGTTTGTCCTCGCTATGGTTCCATGTTATGTTATGTTCTGTACCCTGTCCCTGACGTGTCTCTCTACACGTGCAGGCCTCCGCTCTGTACCCTGTCCCTGATGTGTCTCTCTACACGTGCAGGCCTCCGCTCTGTACCCTGCCCCTGACGTGTCTCTCTACATGTGCAGGCCTCCACTCTGTACCCTGTCCCTGGCGTGCCTCTCTACACGTGCAGGCCTCCATTCTGTACCCTGTCCCTGACTTGTCTCTCTACACGTGCAGGCCTCCGCTCTGTACCCTGTCCCTGACGTGTCTCTCTACACGTGCAGGCCTCCGCTCCGTACCCTGTCCCTGACGTGTCTCTCTACACGTGCAGGCCTCCGTTCTGTACCCTGTCCCTGACGTGTCTCTCTACACGTGCAGGCCTACGCTCTGTACTCTGTCTAGTCCCAAGGCTCTCCCTTGGCCCAGCTCTGGGCTTCGGCCTACGCTCCACTGCTAGACTCTGTCCCTGTCCCTGGTGTGTCTCTCCACACACGCAGACCTCGTCTTGTACTTTGCCCCTAGCATGCCCTCTGCATGCGCAGGACTCTGCCTCTTACCCTATGCCTTGTCTCTGATGTTTCGTGCGCCCTTGCACTTTTCGTACTAGGCTTTGCCGTGCTGTTTCGCACGTGTCTCTGTCCTGTACCTTTGCCTAGCCCTGCATTGTGGCTCCGTGCCCTCGTGCACGTGCCTGGTCGTCCTGTGCCTGCCTGTTGTGCCTCAGCCGTGCTGCCTCTCGTCGTGCTCGCCTGTGTGCCTCAGCCGTGCCCGCCGTCCAGTGCTATAGTGGTTACCGGCTGTGTGAGCCGCAGCTGTGCCGCCTCTAAGTCATGCCCACCTGCTTATGCCACCGTCGGTACCGCCTGCCGGTGCCCCAGCCGTGGTTTCCGTGCTCCCTTGCACGCACGCTGGTTTTCGCACTGTGCCTTTTCGTGCTACTCTTGCACAAAGTCTTTTGCTTACTTTGCTCTGCTCTGAACCCTGTCTTGCCTGCTGGATTCCGTAACCTGCCGACCACTGCCAGAGGTCTGGACCTAGATGACTGCGGCCTGATGTCCGGAGCTGATTTCCGCAGTCTGATTCCTGGACCCTGTCGGTCGATGCCAGCACCCCGGATTCCGATGCCACTGTACCCTATCTTGGTCCCTGGCGTGTCCTCTGCACGCGCAGGCCTCCGTCCTGTATCTCTCCCTGGCGTGTCTCTTCGCACGCGTAGGCCACCGTCCCTGTACCTGTCACTGGCATGCCCTTTGGCATGCGCAGGCCTCCGTCCTGTGAACCTGACCCGGGCGTGTTCGTTGACACGCATCCTGTTTCTAACTTTGTCTTGTCTCCTTGCATGGAACCCTGGTTTGCTTACCGGATGTCCGGAGCCTGCCGATCACCTTCAGAGCTACAGAACCTGATGTCCCGGTTGATCGTTGCCTGCTGTCCGGAGTCCGATTTCCTCGTGCCTCTGTCTACCATCTGTACGTACCATGCTTTGGACCTCGGCGTGCTCTTGCACGCACCTTGCTCTATGTACTCTGTGTGTTCACGTTTTGCACCTATTATACCCTGAAGTGTTCCTCATGCCTTGGACCTCGGCGTGCCCTTGCACGCATCTTG
Source organism: Dendrobates tinctorius (assembly GCF_039654945.1). Taxonomy (NCBI): domain Eukaryota; kingdom Metazoa; phylum Chordata; class Amphibia; order Anura; family Dendrobatidae; genus Dendrobates; species Dendrobates tinctorius. The sequence goes on along the minus strand of NW_027361998.1, from coordinate 15,738,484 downwards.
CTTTATGTACTTTGGGTGTTCACATTTTGCACCTGTTGTACCCAGAAGTGTTCCTTAATGAAGTTTCCTTGAACTAACGTCTTGTCTCGCCTTGTCTTGTTTCCCTGAGCCGGCCGTCTGATCCAGCTGCTGTGGTGGCTCACCCCCTTGGTCTTGCCCCTGACACTCCCTGTATAGGGGGTGGATTCTCACTAGGTCAGCTCGCCCTAGGTGGGTGGGTGCCACGGCCCAGAGGGTCCACTCATTCATTCAAGAAAAACGACTCAGCTTAAGCTGACGCTCGTCACAGACACTATAAGAACCTCGAGATGCCATTTGGGTTGATGAACGTGCCCGCCGTATTTCAGCACCTAATAAATGATATCTTTAGTCACTTGGTAGGCTGATTTGTGGTCATCTACCTGGATGTCATGTTAATTTATTCACCTGACCTTGAGTCACACCAGTCCGGGTAGTTCTGGATTGGGATCATCCTGAGGATTTGAGGCTGTTACAAAGGTTCTTAAGTTTCTCCAAATATTACTGTAAGTTTATCAAAAACTTTTTGGTAGTAGCCAAACCTCTAATGGATATGACCAGGAAAGGGACACAGTTTTGCATGTGGTCCTGTCCGGCCAGAGAGACATTCGATACCTTGACGAGGTGTTTTATATCTGCACCGATTCTTATACAGCCTGACATCTCTCAGCCTGTTATCGTTGAGGTTGAGGCATCTGAGGTGGGAGTTTGGGCTGTATTTTCACAAGGTGCGTCTCCTGGTAATTTGGTGTACATGTGCATGTTTTTTTTAAGAAACTCATCTGCAGAAAAAAATTATGACATTGGTAATAGGGAATTCTTGGCAATCAAGTGGGCTTTTGAAGAGTGGCGTCATTTTTTGGCGGGAGCAGTTAATTCGGTTATGGTGATCACAGATCATAAAAATCTTGCATATTTAGAATCTGCAAAACATCTAACACCTCGACAGGCAAGATGGGCATTGTTCTTCACCAGTTTTAACCTTTTTAATCACTTATAGGCCGGGGAACAAAATCTTTAAGGCAGATGCCTTGTCCCGTTGTTTTTCTGGGGGAGGAAATAATTGTAAACTGGTACCTATTCTACAAAAAGGGGTGGTTATAGTCACGGCTGTGGAGTCGGTAAGCCAAACCTGCGACTCCGACTCCTCAATTTCCCTTCCTCCGACTCCACGACTCCGACTCCAACATATATTGCTTATATTTAAGTGAAAAATTTATTCTAGTACAATGTGAACATCAGACATTTAATCATTTCTATGATCCAATAATTAAGACATTTACGAGGGGCGATCCAAAAGTAACGATAATCGGTTATTTCTATTGCACACAGAAATTAAAATAAAATGTTTTCTTCTGTCTTAGGTACCCACTAGTCCAGGAAAAAAAAAATCACTTAAATAGGCCACGATTCCCGGGAGCTACATTCATTTGAATATGAACTGCCAAGGAGTGAACATCAAAATGGAAAAAAACGAGCTCAGAGCTGTCATCAAATACCTCTGCTTGAAAAAAATGTCTACCAAAGACATACACAGCGACTTGGTGGAGACATTGGGGGACTCTTCTCCTCCATATTCCACAGTTGCACGCTTGGCCAAGGAATTTAAGCTGGGAAGAACATCGACGGAACATGAACATCGCGAAGGACGCCCATCCACGTCCCTCAATGAAGAAAGCGTGAAAAAAGTTGAAGAAGTTGTGTTGGCAGATCGAAGAGTGACTATCAGGCATGTAGCTGAGGTCACAGGGATCTCATATGGCAGTATTCAAAGAATCCTTGCAAAAGAATTGCATATGAGAAAGGTCTCCGCGCGTTGGGTGCCAAAAATGTTAACCGACGATCAAAAGAAGAAACGAGTTGACATTTCAATAGCAAATCTCGAAAAGTTCCAAGCAGACAAGGAGAATTTTTTGTCACGTTTTTTGACCATGGATGAGACCTGGATCCACCACTTTGATCCCGAAACTAAACAACAATCGATGACATGGAAACGAGCCGCGAAACGACGCCAAAGAAATTCAAAGTGTCAAGCTCAGCAGGGAAGGTTATGGCGTCCGTTTTTTTGGGACGCTGAAGGAATTATTATGGTGGACTATTTGGAGAAGGGAGCCACTATTACGGGCTCCTACTACACAGAACAAATAAGAAGATTGCGGGAGGCTATCAAGGAGAAAAGGCGCGGCAAACTGCGGGCTGGAGTGCTGTTTCACCAAGATAACGCACCGGCTCACAAAGGTGCAGTTGCCATGGCTACCATTCAAGAAGCGGGCTTTGAACTGGTGGAACACCCCCCCTATTCGCCAGATCTAGCCCCCAATGACTTCTTTCTCTTTCCTCGGCTCAAGGAACACCTCCGGGGCAAGAAATTTGATGACAATAGCGACGTGATAACCGCTGTTGGGGAATTTTTTGAGGATCAAGAATTTTTTTCGAAGGGAATTTTAAGTTTAGAAAAGAGATGGGCTAAATGTATAGACTTGTTAGGAGACTATGTAGAAAAATAAATTTTTTTTTTACTATATTCATTGTGGTTATTATTGATTATCATTACTTTTGGATCGCTCCTCGTAGATAGAACATAATATTTATTGGAATACAACTTTAGAACTCAAAAAACTAATAAATGGTAAATATGTCAATATGTAATACACTATGTAATATCGATTATATATATATATACACAGTATATTATTATTATTTATTATAGCGTATATATATATATATATATAACACTATGTAATAAACTATAAGTGGCAAAAAACAGTTTTCAACAAAAACCTACTAAATAACATTTGTGCAGTCTATGAATTTGTCCTAAGAAATAGAATTGCCTCCATCAGATCCTCCTTCATAGATGACCTCACATCTGACCTAATAATTTTAAGGCTGGAGAACAATCTCTCTACAGTAACTTGGGTTGGAGGCAAAGCCGTAACCACATGGGCAACATCTCTAACAATTTCCGGGTATAAAGGAATTGCCTCCTGCACAGTCAGTTTTGATGAACGGTTGAATTTTTCTTTTTCTTTGAGAGCAAGTGAAACATTTTGCTGAAATCTGGTCAATCTGCTGCTATAGGAGACGGAGTGAAATCTTTTTCCTTGCAGCAACGCTTTGCCTGCTCCATATCATCCAAATACTTGTCAAAGTCAAACTCCTCATCTGATGAGGATGAAGATATGGCAGCAGTAGCACGGTCAGGACCCAAGTCCTCTTGCGCCTGGCAGTCCTCCTGTAGGCCACTCATCCTAACTGCTACCTCAGTCAGAGCTTCTTTTCCTTTAGTAAGCTGTTGATCATCAAGCAGTATACGATGACTCGGGTCCACATAAACAGCTGCCAGAAAAATTTTATTTTCCAATAGCTGTGTCTCTCTCCGTTTCATTGAAGCAGCAATGCCATCTGCGCTTAAATCTCCTCTTTGGGACAGTCAAAATAGCAAGTTCTTCCACTCCCTTATGAAAATGCCAGGAGTTAAATCCTCAGCTTGTAATTTTTTAGTCACGGTAAATAGGTGATTAAGCAATTCCTTCAATTCAGCCACCTGTGTCCATTGACCTTCATTTAGGGTTACCTGAGGGTTCGCCATATCTATAAGAAACGGTTTTAGCCAGGATCAAAACTAGGGGGGGCAGAACCTCATAATGTTCCGCAGAATCTCATACTGCACACCTCAGCTGCTGCAGAACCTTATACTGCACACCCCTACACTTGAAAATAAAGCCTGCACCTTAAGATGTGGTGAATGCAGTCTATTTATTCAAACTATCAATTGATGTTGATGTGTTACTGAAGATGAGCAATGCCTGTCCTGGGCGTCCTTTTGGGCAGCTATGAGGTGTACCTGACTGGTGCTAAAAAAAAAAGGAGTGTTAGTCTGTGTGCTACCCGGCTTTCATTCTTTTTGGTACAGATATGATATGGAGACAGATATGGATAAATGGATATATAGATAGAGCAGATTTCTAATCTGCTTTTGCTATTGAAAACATTATCTATGAGCTCAAAAACCTTTCAGGTGATGCGGTTTTTTAAAAAGCTGATCTGGTTTTGCACCTGAAAAATGTATCCTCAAAAAACGCAGCAAAAATGCTGTGTGTGAATGTAGCCTTAGATCAGGAATAGAACAGCCATTTATAGGACATTTCATAACTTTCCCAAATTCCTATGAAAAAATATTCAGCACATCCTGCATTGAACTACTGTACCCAATTTATTATATATTTTAGGAGTCGGAGTCGGACCATTTTATACCGACTCCGACTCCACCAAAATGAGCTCCGACTCCGACTCCACAGCCCTGGTTATAGTGTCTATTTGCTATGATCTTGAATAATAGGTTGCTGACTCTCAGAGGGACGCCCCTGCTGCCTGTCCATTAGGGAAACTGTACCTGTAAATCTTCGCCTAATACTCCTTAGTGAACGTCACGATTCGGTCTTGGCCAGACATCCTGTTAATAAAGTCACCAGTGATCTTCTTACGTGGCATTTTTGGTGGCCATGGGTTCATCAAGATGTCCGGGAGTATGCAGCCGCCTGCAGTGTCTGTGCGCATTCTAAAACCTCTCATACTCGTCCGTCGGGGGCTCTCCAACCATTGGCAATACTCAGTAGACCTTGGACTCACTTGTCGGACTATTTTACCACGGATCTACCAATGTGTCAGCGGGGAATGATGGTAGGGGTAGATAGATTTTGTAAAATTTCTCATTTTATCGCTTTACCAGCTTTACCGAACGACAAGCCCTTGGCACAAATTTTCATCAGGGAAATTGTAAAATTACATGGGATCCTGACTGATATTGTTTTTGATCGGGGAGTACAGTTTGCTTCCAAGTTTTGGTGTGTGGTTTGCACCTGTCTGGGGATCCATCTCTTTTGCATTTCACCTGCAGTCTAATGGGCAGGTTGAATGGGTTAACCAGAATCTAGAGACTTAGATGTTTTTTGTCTGAGAATCAGGAGGACTGGGTTACCTACTTACTGCTGGCTGAATTCGCAGCAAATAATCATTGTCATGAGTCTACTGGTAAGTCAATGTTTTTCGGGAAGTATGAGTTTCATCCTCAGTTTAGCTCATTTAATAAGAATCGTTCTTCTGGATCCACCTGAAGAAGAACGTTTTTCATCATCTATTATGTCCGTATGGCAGGGAGTTACTAATAATTTGAGGAAGATGGGGTCCAAATATGAGTTTAGCTGATCGGAGATGTTTGGTGGGTCCGGACCTGTGTGTTGGTGACTTAGTGTGGTTGTCCTTTAGGAACATTAAGTTGAAGGTTCCATCATGGAAACTGGGTCCCAGGTTTATCGGTCCTTATAAGTTCGTAGCCATCATCAATCCTGTAGCATTCCGCTTTGCTTTGCCACCTACCTTTAGGATTCATAATGTATTTCATCGATCTCTCCTAAAAAAAATACATAGCATCTTTGGGACCATCACCGTTACCGCCATCTCCAGTCACTGTGGATGGAAACTTAGAATTTCAGATAATGAAAATTATGGATTCTTGTTTAGTTCGTCGGTCGCTTCAGTATCTGGTACATTGGAGGGGATAAGGTCCTGAGGTGAGGATGTGGGTACCAGCATCTGAAGTTCATGTGGCCAGACTAGTCCTGGCTTTCACGTGGCACACCCCAATAGGCCTGGTCTTGAGGTTCCTCATAGGGGAGGGTACTGTCACAGGGTTACCGCAACAGAGCGGAGCCAGAAGACTGGAGTGTCTGATTGCTCCTACTCCTGCGCTGAAAAGAAACACTTCACTTTCTTTCTAAATGGTGTTAATTTCTTTTGGCAGAACAGGGGTTAATCGGCCATGTTGGGAGCTCTGGGAGTCCGGGCTCTCAGCTGAGCTCAGTTACCCACTCCTATCTCTATATATAAATCTGAATGTGTATGTGTATCACCAACCAATCACGAAGCAGCAGAGCGGGGCTGAGGACGGATACAGCAGGACAGTGCATGAGGAGCAGGGCTGTGGAGGAAGACAGTCTTCAGGACAGGGGCCGAATAGTGCTGGCACCCTACCAACCCTGTCCCGGCTCAGTCGGCGCTCCCCGTCGCCACCTGCGCTATCCCCCCTCTCCCCTGCAGATTCCTGGCCTATATTTAGTCCCCGGCTTCTACTGCGGCCTACTACAGCGCTAGGCCACGCCCCCACAGGCCGCCCAATCACACGCGCTGCAGCTCCGCTCTAGCTCCGCCCACTCTGTCATGCTCCGCCCACTCTGGCCGCCTGCACTGGGCCACGCCCCAGCAGGCTGCCAAATCACATGTGCTGCAGCTCCGCTCAAGCTCCGCCCACTCCGGCCGGACTAACAATCTGCACACCTCTCTCTCCTGGTCCCAGTGTCAACGTGTGTGGTGCATGGAGAGCGGGGATGTGGAGGAAGGAAGACAGCGGAGCTGTAGAGGGAGAGAGCAGGAGAGGAGGGCTGTGAAGGAAGAGAACGGGGCTGTGGACAGAAAGAGCGGGAGAGAGAGCAGGGCTGTGAAGGAAGAGAACGGGGCTGTGGACAGAGAGAGCAGGAGAGAGAGCAGGGCTGTGAAGGAAGAGAACGGGGCTGTGGACAGAGAGAGCGGGAGAGCAGGGCTGTGAAGGAAGAGAACGGGGCTGTGGACAGAGAGAGCGAGAGAGCAGGGCTGTGAAGGAAGAGAACGGGGCTGTGGACAGAGAGAGCGGGAGAGCAGGGCTGTGAAGGAAGAGAACGAGGCTGTGGACAGAGAGAGCGGGAGAGCAGGGCTGTGAAGGAAGAGAACGGGGCTGTGGACAGAGAGAGCGGGAGAGCAGGGCTGTGAAGGAAGAGAACGGGGCTGTGGACAGAGAGAGCGAGAGAGCAGGGCTGTGAAGGAAGAGAACGGGGCTGTGGACAGAGAGAGCGGGAGAGCAGGGCTGTGAAGGAAGAGAACGGGGCTGTGGACAGAGAGAGCGGGAGAGCAGGGCTGTGAAGGAAGAGAACGAGGCTGTGGACAGAGAGAGCAGGGCAGTGAAGGAAGAGAACGGGGCTGTGGACAGAGAGAGCGGGAGAGCAGGGCTGTGAAGGAAGAGAACGGGGCTGTGGACAGAGAGAGCGGGAGAGCAGGGCTGTGAAGGAAGAGAACGGGGCTGTGGACAGAGAGAGCGGGAGAGCAGGGCTGTGAAGGAAGAGAACGGGGCTGTGGACAGAGAGAGCGGGAGAGCAGGACTGTGAAGGAAGAGAACGAGGCTGTGGACAGAGAGAGTGGGAGAGCAGGGCTGTGAAGGAAGAGAACGGGGCTGTGGACAGAGAGAGCGGGAGATCAGGGCTGTGAAGGAAGAGAACGAGGCTGTGGACAGAGAGAGCAGGGCAGTGAAGGAAGAGAACGGGGCTGTGGACAGAGAGAGCGGGAGAGCAGGGCTGTGAAGGAAGAGAACGGGGCTGTGGACAGAGAGAGCGGGAGAGCAGGGCTGTGAAGGAAGAGAACGGGGCTGTGGACAGAGAGAGCGGGGCAGTGAAGGAAGAGAACGGGGCTGTGGACAGAGAGAGCGGGAGAGCAGGGCTGTGAAGGAAGAGAACGGGGCTGTGGACAGAGAGAGCGGGAGAGCAGGGCTGTGAAGGAAGAGAACAGGGCTGTGGACAGAGAGAGCGGGAGAGCAGTGCTGTGAAGGAAGAGAACGGGGCTGTGGACAGAGAGAGCGGGAGAGCAGGGCTGTGAAGGAATAGAATGGGGCTGTGGACAGAGAGAGCGGGAGAGCAGGGCTGTGAAGGAAGAGAACGTGGCTGTGGACAGAGAGCGGGAGAGCAGGGCTGTGAAGGAAGAGAACGGGGCTGTGGACAGAGAGAGCGGGAGAGCAGGGCTGTGAAGGAAGAGAACGGGGCTGTGGACAGAGAGCGGGAGAGCAGGGCTGTGAAGGAAGAGAACGGGGCTGTGGACAGAGAGAGCGGGAGAGCAGGACTGTGAAGGAAGAGAACGAGGCTGTGGACAGAGAGCGGGAGAGCAGGGCTGTGAAGGAAGAGAACGGGGCTGTGGACAGAGAGAGCGGGAGAGCAGGACTGTGAAGGAAGAGAACGAGGCTGTGGACAGAGAGAGTGGGAGAGCAGGGCTGTGAAGGAATAGAACGGGGCTGTGGACAGAGAGAGCAGGAGAGCAGGGCTGTGAAGGAAGAGAACGGGGCTGTGGACAGAGAGAGCGCGAGGGCAGGGCTGTGAAGGAAGAGAATGGGGCTGTGGACAGAGAGAGCGAGAGAGCAGGGCTGTGAAGGAAGAGAACGAGGCTGTGGACAGAGAGAGCGGGAGAGCAGGGCTGTGAAGGAATAGAACGGGGCTGTGGACAGAGAGAGCGGGAGAGCAGGGCTGTGAAGGAAGAGAATGGGGCTGTGGACAGAGAGAGCAGGAGGGCAGGGCTGTGAAGGAAGAGAACGAGGCTGTGGACAGAGAGAGCAGGGCAGTGAAGGAAGAGAACGGGGCTGTGGACAGAGAGAGCGGGAGAGCAGGGCTGTGAAGGAAGAGAACGGGGCTGTGGACAGAGAGAGCGGGAGAGCAGGGCTGTGAAGGAAGAGAACGGGGCTGTGGACAGAGAGAGCGGGAGAGCAGGGCTGTGAAGGAAGAGAACGGGGCTGTGGACAGAGAGAGCGGGAGGGCAGGGCTGTGAAGGAAGAGAACGGGGCTGTGGACAGAGAGAGCGGGAGGGCAGGGCTGTGAAGGAAGAGAACGGGGCTGTGGACAGAGAGAGCGGGAGGGCAGGGCTGTGAAGGAAGAGAACGGGGCTGTGGACAGAGAGAGCGGGAGGGCAGGGCTGTGAAGGAAGAGAATGGGGCTGTGGACAGAGAGAGCGGGAGAGCAGGGCTGTGAAGGAAGAGAACGGGGCTGTAGACAGAGAGAGCGGGAGAGCAGGGCTGTGAAGGAAGAGAACGGGGCTGTGGACAGAGAGAGCGGGAGAGGAGGGCTGTGAAGGAAGAGAACGGGGCTGTGGACAGAGAGAGCGAGAGAGCAGGGCTGTGAAGGAAGAGAACGGGGCTGTGGACAGAGACAGCGGGAGAGCAGGGCTGTGAAGGAAGAGAACGAGGCTGTGGACAGAGAGAGCAGGGCAGTGAAGGAAGAGAACGGGGCTGTGGACAGAGAGAGCGGGAGAGCAGGGCTGTGAAGGAAGAGAACAGGGCTGTGGACAGAGAGAGCGGGAGAGCAGGGCTGTGAAGGAAGAGAACGGGGCTGTGGACAGAGAGAGCGGGAGGGCAGGGCTGTGAAGGAAGAGAACGGGGCTGTGGACAGAGAGCGGGAGAGCAGGGCTGTGAAGGAAGAGAACGGGGCTGTGGACAGAGAGAGCGGGAGAGCAGGGCTGTGAAGGAAGAGAATGGGGCTGTGGACAGAGAGAGCGGGAGAGCAGGGCTGTGAAGGAAGAGAACGGGGCTGTGGACAGAGAGAGCGGGAGAGCAGGGCTGTGAAGGAAGAGAATGAGGCTGTGGACAGAGAGAGCAGGGCAGTGAAGGAAGAGAACGGGGCTGTGGACAGAGAGAGCGGGAGAGCAGGGCTGTGAAGGAAGAGAACGGGGCTGTGGACAGAGAGAGCGGGAGAGCAGGGCTGTGAAGGAAGAGAACGGGGCTGTGGACAGAGAGAGCGGGAGAGCAGGGCTGTGAAGGAAGAGAACGAGGCAGTGGACAGAGAGAGCGGGAGAGCAGGGCTGTGAAGGAAGAGAACGGGGCTGTGGACAGAGAGAGCGGGAGAGCAGGGCTGTGAAGGAAGAGAAAGGGGCTGTGGACAGAGAGAGCAGGAGGGCAGGGCTGTGAAGGAAGAGAACGAGGCTGTGGACAGAGAGAGCGGGAGGGCAGGGCTGTGAAGGAAGAGAACGGGGCTGTGGACAGAGAGAGCGGGAGGGCAGGGCTGTGAAGGAAGAGAATGGGGCTGTGGACAGAGAGAGCGGTAGAGCAGGGCTGTGAAGGAAGAGAACGGGGCTGTGGACAGAGAGAGCGGGAGAGCAGGGCTGTGAAGGAAAAGAACGGGGCTGTGGACAGAGAGAGCGGGAGAGCAGGGCTGTGAAGGAATAGAACGGGGCTGTGTACAGAGAGAGCGGGAGAGCAGGGCTGTGAAGGAAGAGAATGGAGCTGTGGACAGAGAGAGCGGGAGAGCAGGGCTGTGAAGGAAGAGAACGGGGCTGTGGACAGAGAGCGGGAGAGCAGGGCTGTGAAGGAAGAGAACGGGGCTGTGGACAGAGAGAGCGGGAGAGCAGGGCTGTGAAGGAAGAGAACGGGGCTTTGGACAGAGAGCGGGAGAGCAGGGCTGTGAAGGAAGAGAACGGGGCTGTGGACAGAGAGAGCGGGAGAGCAGGGCTGTGAAGGAAGAGAACGAGGCTGTGGACAGAGAGAGCGGGAGAGCAGGGCTGTGAAGGAATAGAACGGGGCTGTGGACAGAGAGAGCGGGAGAGCAGGGCTGTGAAGGAAGAGAACGGGGCTGTGGACAGAGAGCGGGAGAGCAGGGCTGTGAAGGAAGAGAACGGGGCTGTGGACAGAGAGAGCGGGAGAGCAGGGCTGTGAAGGAAGAGAACGGGGCTGTGGACAGAGAGCAGGAGAGCAGGGCTGTGAAGGAAGAGAACGGGGCTGTGGACAGATAGAGCGGGAGAGCAGGGCTGTGAAGGAAGAGAACGGGGCTGTGGACAGAGAGCGGGAGAGCAGGGCTGTGAAGGAAGAGAACGGGGCTGTGGACAGAGAGAGCGGGAGGGCAGGGCTGTGAAGGAAGAGAATGGGGCTGTGGACAGAGAGCGGGAGAGCAGGGCTGTGAAGGAAGAGAACGGGGCTGTGGACAGAGAGAGCGGGAGAGCAGGGCTGTGAAGGAAGAGAACGAGGCTGTGGACAGAGAGAGCGGGAGAGCAGGGCTGTGAAGGAATAGAACGGGGCTGTGGACAGAGAGAGCAGGAGAGCAGGGCTGTGAAGGAAGAGAATGGAGCTGTGGACAGAGAGAGCGGGAGAGCAGGGCTGTGAAGGAAGAGAACGGGGCTGTGGACAGAGAGAGCGGGAGAGCAGGGCTGTGAAGGAAGAGAATGGAGCTGTGGACAGAGAGAGCGGGAGAGCAGGGCTGTGAAGGAAGAGAACGGGGCTGTGGACAGAGAGAGCGGGAGAGCAGGGCTGTGAAGGAAAAGAACGGGGCTGTGGACAGAGAGAGCGGGAGAGCAGGGCTGTGAAGGAAGAGAATGGGGCTGTGGACAGAGAGAGCGGGAGAGCAGGGCTGTGAAGGAAGAGAACGGGGCTGTGGACAGAGAGCGGGAGAGCAGGGCTGTGAAGGAATAGAACGGGGCTGTAGACAGAGAGAGCGGGAGAGCAGGGCTGTGAAGGAAGAGAATGGGGCTGTGGACAGAGAGAGCGGGAGAGCAGGGCTGTGAAGGAAGAGAACGGGGCTGTGGACAGAGAGAGCGGGAGAGCAGGGCTGTGAAGGAAGAGAACGGCTGTGGACAGAGAGAGCGGGAGAGCAGGGCTGTGAAGGAAGAGAACGGGGCTGTGGACAGAGAGAGCGGGAGAGCAGGGCTGTGAAGGAAGAGAACGGCTGTGGACAGAGAGAGCGGGAGAGCAGGGCTGTGAAGGAAGAGAACAGGGCTGTGGACAGAGAGCGGGAGAGCAGGGCTGTGAAGGAAGAGACCGGGGCTGTGGACAGAGAGAGCGGGAGAGCAGGACTGTGAAGGAAGAGAACGGGGCTGTGGACAGAGAGCGGGAGAGCAGGGCTGTGAAGAAAGAGAACGAGGCTGTGGACAGAGAGAGCGGGAGAGCAGGGCCGTGAAGGAAGAGAACGGGGCTGTGGACAGGGAGAGCAGGGCTGTGAAGGAAGAGACCGGGGCTGTGGACAGAGAGAGCGGGAGAGCAGGGCTGTGAAGGAAGAGAAAGGGGCTGTGGACAGAGAGAGCGGGAGAGCAGGACTGTGAAGGAAGAGAACGGGGCTGTGGACAAGGAGAGCAGGGCTGTGAAGGAAGAGACCGGGGCTGTGGAGGGAGAGAGCGGGAGAGCAGGGCTGTGGAAGAAGAGAGCGGGGCTGTGGAGGGATATCGGGACACGGATGTAGAGTGCGGCTGCGGAGGGATAGAATGGGATGGCGGGTGGAGAGCGGGGCTGCAGAAGGAGAGAGCGTGATGGCGGGTGGAGAGCGGAGCTGTTAAGGAAGACAGCGGGACCCACAGTTAAGTACTATGCCCGAGCAACGCCGGGCTCTTCAGCTAGTCCCCTATATAATTTGGGTCCTGACTGAAACACATCGTCAGAGCTACCTTATGCTGCATAGCTTGGAGGAAAGTTGTTTGGTGGTTATATGAAAAAGAGTTTGGTGGATTTATCTGTGACTATTGCGTGGGTTTGTAAGTGTGATAATTCCCTTTACTTCCCTCATTTTAGTTTTTCCTCATCCTCCACTCCCCGATGCATTTCTTAGTTATATGTGAGCGAATATTTGTATGCCTGGTGTTTTCAGTTACCCCATGTTCGTGTTGTCTTCTTCGACTGGTTGGTGTACTGCTGTAGACTGTGGCTCCTCAATTCCCTGGGTGTGGGAATAGTACAGACGGAGAGCGGATACAGGAGATAAGGCAAGGGTGGAGGCCCCGGCATCTTCACCTTCAGAAGAATCCTGGGGAATAGGGCGAGCTAGGGCACCTCCTAGTGTTAGGGACAGGGTAGGAGCCCCTGGTCCCGGGTCACCCGACAGCTGAGTCGTGAAAGTGAGGTAGCAAGATACTGGATGCCAGAGAGTGAGGTAGCAAGCTACTGGACACCAGAGAGGAAGGTAGCAAGCTACTGGACACCAGTAAGTGAGTTAGCAAGCTTCTGGACGCCAAAGAGTGAGGTAGCAGCTACTGAATGCCAGTGAGTGAAGTAGCAAGCTACAGGACATCAGTGAGTGAGGTAGAAAGCTGCTAGACGCCAGGGAGTGAGGTAGCAAGCTACAAAATGCCAGAAAGTGAGGTAGCAAGCTACTGGATGCCAGAGTGTGAGGTAGCAAGTTCCTGGATGGCAGAGAGTAAGGTAGCAGATACTCACCATCAGACAGTGAGGTAGCAAGCTACTGAATGACAAAAAGTGAGTTATCAAGTTACTGGATGTCAGAGTGAGATAGCAAGCTGCTGAATGTCAGAAAGTGAGGTAGCAAGCTAATGGACATCAGAGACTGAGGTAGCAAGCTACTGGACACCAGAGAGTGGGGCAGCAAGCTACTGGACACCAGAGAGTGGGGCAGCAAGCTACTGGACACCAGAGAGTGGGGCAGCAAGCTATTGGACACCAGAGAGTGGGGCAGCAAGCTACTGGACACCAGAGAGTGGGGCAGCAAGCTACTGGATGCCAGAAAGTGAGGTAGCAAGCTATTGGATGCCAGAGAGTGAGGCAGCAAGCTACTGGACACCAGAGAGTGGGGCAGCAAGCTACTGGACACCAGAGAGTGGGGCAGCAAGCTACTGGACACCAGAGAGTGGGGCAGCAAGCTGCTGGACACCAGAGAGTGGGGCAGCAAGCTACTGGATGCCAGAAAGTGAGATAACAAGCTTTTGGACGCCAGAGAGTGGGGCAGCAAGCTACTGGACACCAGAGAGTGGGGCAGCAAGCTACTGGACACCAGAGAGTGGGGCAGCAAGCTACTGGATGCCAGAAAGTGAGGTAGCAAGCTATTGGATGCCAGAGAGTGAGGCAGCAAGCTACTGGACACCAGAGAGTGGGGCAGCAAGCTACTGGACACCAGAGAGTGGGGCAGCAAGCTACTGGACACCAGAGAGTGGGGCAGCAAGCTACTGGACACCAGAGAGTGGGGCAGCAAGCTACTGGACACCAGAGAGTGGGGCAGCAAGCTGCTGGATGCCAGAGAGTGGGGCAGCAAGCTACTGGATGCCAGAAAGTGAGATAACAAGCTTTTGGACGCCAGAGAGTGAGGTAGCAAGCTACTAAACAGTGAGGTAGGAAGCTACTGGACACAAGAGAGTGAGGCAGCAAGCTACCGTGTGCCAGTGAGTGATGTAGCAGAAACTGGACTCCAGGGAGAGGGTTCAGCAGTAATAAAAGGGGCTGTGGCTGCCTGACAAAGACGTCATGTGCAAGTAGCCTTAAGCTATGTTCACACGTTGCATTTTTGCTGCTTAGAGAAAGCAGGCTTTGCTTGGCTTTTGCTGCACTTTTTATTGCTGCGTTTTTGTCAGGGTGCATTTGCCTCTTGTGCATGCTGATACAGTCTAGGGCATAAAAAAATAATCTGTTTCAACTTCGTCAGTTTTTGGGGCATTTTTCGCAGCGTTTTTGCACTACTCATTTCTTTCAATGGGTGAAAAACGCTGAAAGAAGTGACATGCTACATTCGGTATCAAACACACAACAAAACCTGATACCTGCATTTTTTGCAGTGGTTTTTTTTTGCAGCGGTTTTTGCGCCACTCATTGCTTTCAATAGGTGAAAAACGCAGCTCTTTGACAAAACAGTCAGGAAAAAGCGAAGGTGTGCACATCAGATTTCTGCAATCTCATAAACTTTCCATTTACTGTTGAAACGCAGCTGAAAATTTCCATAAAAAAAAAGTACTGCAAAAACCCAACATGTGAACATGGCCTTAGCCTGCCATGTGCGATATCGGGAGTCTTTCTCTGTATAATGCAGCTTGTTTCAGCTTTGCTATATGGAGGGAAGTGTCTGATAACGAGGTGTCACCGAGGCAGCGAGACACGTTTCTCCTAAACTGGGTGATAATGTGCTAAACCAAAGCACGCTAATGACGGAAATCAGCGCCGACGTCCCGCACTTGTTCTTTTGAACTTTTGCTGTGAATTAATGATGGAGAGGAGGAACATTGAACCTCGGCTAATAGAAAGTCTCCAGCAAACCCTCCGACAACCCTCTAGGAAATCTGAGAAAACTGATAGTATTGTAGCTCCTACAGGGTTGTCATCCAGATGCGTCACTTACATGATGTGAGACCTCAGAGCTCATCATCTATGACTGCTGACAACCAGGCTGCATGTCGTGAGCACGGAGTTGTCAGCCGTCGGTGATGACACCACTGATATTCGGTAATTTCTGATACTCCGCATGGTAAACCATATATATACGGAATCTTGTAGAGCAGAATGTATCTGAACATACGGCGGTACGGCTCTACTACACAGGGTTAATAGACCTCCAGGCCTCTCCCCCACCCATGTTCCCAGGCTCTGCAGACACCTTGGCCAGCAGATCATTAACCCAACTGCTCTTGACTTTTGGCCAAGACTCCTGGTCTGAGGGGGAAGGGAAGGATCCGGCTTCCTGTGAGAAGTTGATTTTCAGGCAGAGAGTGGATTATAATCCCTGGAGTCACCTGAACAGAGGCCCTGATATAACAGTGTCCTAAAGGTGAGGGAGCAGCCATGGTGGCCCTGCATGTGGTCCACAGTGGGGGCAGATGACGGTACGAGATTGACGCTTACACCTTAATATTACTGCAAACTTCTGCACCTATTTGCCCCCCACGGCTCTTGGTCACATATGGAAGCCACACCAAGAAATAACGAACCTAAACTTAGCTCGGCGAAGTCCGCACCATAAATCTGCAGCAATGAATGCAAGAAAATCAGAGCCAACAGGTGCCACATTACATACATACACTTCTACAGGTGTAAGCAGAAGGACCAGGCTGGGGGTACCATTCTTGTGCCAGGTCCGGAACTGTTGGGGCTGTCTCCTCTGTTGTCAGGGGGAAAGCTTAAGGCACCGGACCGAACTTTGCACTCAGCAGCAGTGGGCGTGGTTAGCGAGCAGACTTGGCGGGAACAGACAGCGCGCGGCAGGGAGAGGTAGGTGCTCCGTCCCTGCAGCACCAGAGCAGCGCAGGCCCGTGTCTGAGAATCCCCACGGCCACCCTCAGAGACTGTGGACAGAGACTTGGACTGCCCCCCCGCTGACACGCCCAAACCAGGGTGCCGGACAGTGTGGTCCTGCTCGTGCTGCTTCAGAGAAAGACCGGATACGTGACCGTGAAACGAGCCCTAACTCACCGGTCCATATCTGCCAAGCCACGGTGGGTCTGAACTGTGATGCGGCCCACACTTTCCCTGCGACCACAATCCTCTGATTCAGAACCCTGCATAGGGTATCAGAGACGAACGGTCGCCGTCCAGACTCCACCGGATCCACGTTTACCTCAGGACTCCACCGTCTCTCACTGCATCTCGCTACCTGCTCACACAGGTGCCATATTACATACATACAGTTCTGCCTTCTTCCACATATGACGCTGTGTGGATTCCAGCATACGCCTGTATGGGTGCTTAAGTCTATATTTATTGGGATGATATGGGCAACAATGGGAGATGATAACAGATGGCATAGTAGAACACAGTAGTAGATGATATCAGAGGTTGTTGTACACAGTTATGGATGATTCAGGTAAAAACTATAAGAAACAGATAATGCAGCATGTCAGTACTGGCAGATAATATACAATACACAAATACTGGCAGGTAATCACAGCAATACAGGGTACTATCACAACAGTACCAATGATACAGGATGCTGTTATATCGGTAGCATGCATTATATAGAAGCTGAGCAATACAACATACACAGCAGTAAAAGAGAAAGATATCTAAAACAGCTAATGGCTGCTAGCATTCATTGACCAGAGGACGAATATAACTATCATGCAGTGTACTAGCATTACAGGAGCTGAAAATGCATTGCAAACATCATGAGACATGCATTATGGCCAGCCAACACAGATGCATAACATATATTCAGCTATGCATTAAACCTTACCGGAATCGGCTTGTTATAAGCAGTGGTTTTGCAAAGAGCTGAGCACACGTGAGCTACTCAAAAGTCCGATAGAAATGGTTAGTGGTTACATGCTGCAAACCCGGGAAGGAAGAAGGGCGGTTCTGAACAGTTAACCATTTGGGGAAACAGAAGATTCCAAACACATGAATAAAAAAGAGAAGGGCAACTATGACACCTAATGGCCATAGTTGGAACAGCACTTAAAAATATCTTGCTGCACAGAATGGGCAGAACACATACCCTTCTACAGGTGCCGCATTACATACATACACTTCTAAAGGTGCCACATTACATACATACACTTCTACCGGTGCCACATTACATACATACACTTCTACCGGTGCCACATTACATACATACACTTCTACAGGTTCCACATTACATACATACACTCCTACAGGTACCACATTACATACATACACTACTACAAGTGCCACATTACATACATACACTTCTACAGGTGCCACATTACATGCATACACTTCTACAGGTGCCACATTACATACATACACTTCTACAGGTGCCACATTACATACATACACTTCTACAGGTGCCACATTACATACATACACTTCTACAGGTGCCACATTACATACATACACTTCTACAGGTGCCACATTACATACATACACTTCTACAGGTGCCACATTACATACATACACTTCTACAAATGCCACATTACATACACACACTTCTACAGGTGCCACATTACATACATACACTTCTACAAATGCCACATTACATACACACACTTCTACAGGTGCCACATTACATACATATACTACTACAGGTGCTACATTACATACATACACTTCTACAGGTGCCACATTACATATATACACTTCTACAGGTGCCACATTACATACATATACTACTACAGGTGCTACATTACATACATACACTTCTACAGGTGCCACATTACATACATACACTTCTACAGGTGCCACATTACATACATATACTACTACAGGTGCTACATTACATACATACACATCTACAGGTGCCACATTACATACATATACTACTACAGGTGCCACATTACATACATACACTTCTACAGGTGCCACATTACATACATATACTACTACAGGTGCTACATTACATACATACACTTCTACAGGTGCCACATTACATACATACACTTCTACAGGTGCCACATTACATATATACACTTCTACAGGTGCCACATTACATACATATACTACTACAGGTGCTACATTACATACATACACTTCTACAGGTGCCACATTACATACATACACTTCTACAGGTGCCACATTACATATATACACTTCTACAGGTGCCACATTACATACATATACTACTACAGGTGCTACATTACATACATACACTTCGACAGGTGCCACATTACATATATACACTTCTACAGGTGCCACATTACATACATATACTACTACAGGTGCTACATTACATACATACACTTCTACAGGTGCCGCATTACATACATACACTTCTACAGGTGCCACATTACATACATACACTTCTACAGGTGCCACATTACATACATACACTTCTACAGGTGCCACATTACATACATACACTTCTACAGGTGCCACATTACATACATACACTTCTACAAGTGCCACATTACATACATACACTTCTACAGGTGCCACATTACATACATACACTTCTACAAGTGCCACATTACATACATACACTTCTACAAGTGCCACATTACATACATACACTTCTACAGATGTCATATTACATACATACACCTCTACAGGTGTCACATTACATACATACACTTCTACAGACATCTGACTGGGATGATTTAGCGAATCCTGCTTTGAGCAGGGGGTTGGACCAGATGGCCCAGGAGGTCCCTTCCAACTCTACGATTCTAGGATTCTACAGGTGCCACATTACATACATATGGGTCGCCCTCCCAGGGCTGTGGGGTACTCGGTACCGGGCCCGATGAGCTTCACTGGGAGATGTCACGGCAGCTGGGACCTGGCCCGTGGCCCTGGGCGCCCAATGTATAAAGGGGAGGTTGTTGCAGTGTGCTTATTGTGAAGAAAGTTTATAAGTGATTCGTGACGTCACCTGTGGTGTTCGGCAATGAAGATGTTAAGCCGACGCTGCAGACAGATCCTCTGGGACAGATGGTGTGTTGCAGCAATGATGTCATAGCCCTCCACAGACAGGGCATGGCTGTAGTCCCAGAGCAGAGTAGGTGAAGTGACACGTAGATGGTGTAGTGTCTGGCGCAAGGGATGTAGCAGTGCTGGGCAGGTAGGGGAAGGAATAATTGGAGGACACCAGGGCATGTAGTTCCAAAGATTTACTCACAGTCTGTTGTACAAACAGGTGCCGGCCTCCGTGCCTTGTCCTCCGGGTCAGGGACTCAGTCAACCTCCAGGCCAGATGGAATACTCCTTTCCAACACTCCACCAACATGTCTTTCTGAACGTCTCCTCTTATAGTGCCTTTAACTGAAGTACTCCTAGTACTGAGTTACACTGGAGTTCCTCCTGTCCGATGTTCTTATGAACTCTACTTGTACGGCAGACAGCTGTAGCCTGCTTCGGGGACTCCTTGCTACTAAGTCCCGGCTCACTATCCAGTTGCTGTTGTGCCCCCAAGTCTTGTGTGGGAATAAAGTGGTCACTACTTCTATTCCTCCAGTGTCTGCTGCAGGACCATTAGTATCCGTACAACCTCGGGGACCGGGCCCCGGCCTTGCGCTTAGAACTTCTAGGAAGGGTTCTCCTCTAACCCACGTTCTGTGTTCTCTTTAACTCCTCACATTCCGTACTAATCTTTCTTTCTATGGAGAATCAGGCTTTCAGTCTATGTTGCTCTCTCTTCCTCTCCTGTGCCAGCAGACCCAGGTCACTGGGATCTGCTGCAGCACTTCCATCCTTCTATCCCTCTCTCCGGGGATCTTCTTCTCTCCAACTCTCTAACCAACTGACTTCTCAATCCTCAACTCTTCCCGCTCTATGTAATATAAACTAACTCCACCCACCTCCCAGCATGTTTCGTATTCCAAGCAGGGCGCTACCAATGGGTGCTTTGCTACACTCCAAGCAGGGAGCCGCCGAAGGTGCTTTGCTACACTACTTTGTGGTGTGGGGTGCAGGTGTTGGAGTTCTACAGGTGCCACAATACATACATACAATTCTACAGGTGCCACATTGCATACATACAATTCAACAGGTGCCACATTACATACATATACTTCTACAGGTGCCACATTACATACATACACTTCTACAGGTGCCACATTACATACATACCCTTCTACAGGTGCCACATTACATACATATACTACTACAGGTGCCACATTGCATACATACAATGCTACAGGTGCCACATTACATACATATACTTCTACAGGTGCCACATTACATACATACACTTCTACAGGTGCCACATTACATACATACACTTCTACAGGTGCCATAATACATACATACGCTTCTACAGATGTCACATTACATACATACAGTTCTACAGGTGTCACATTACATACATACAGTTCTTCAGGTGTCACATTACATACATACACTTCTACAGGTGTCACATTACATACATACACTTCTACAGGTGCCACATTACATACACACACTTCTACAGGTGCCACATTACATACATACGCTTCTACAGATGTCACATTACATACATACAGTTCTACAGGTGTCACATTACATACATACACTTCTACAGGTGTCACATTACATACATACAGTTCTACAGGTGTCACATTACATACATACACTTCTACAGGTGTCACATTACATACATACACTTCTACAGGTGCCATATTACATACACACACTTCTAGAGTTGCTATATTACATACATATGCTTCTAAAGGTGCCACATTACATACATACACTTCTACAGGTGCCATATTACATACATACACTTCTACAGATGCCACATTACATACACTTCTACAGGTGCCACATTACATACATACAGTTCGACTGGTGCCACATTACATACATACACTTCTACAGGTGCCACATTACATACATACACTTCTACAGGTGCCATATTACATACATACAGTTCTACAGATGACACATTACATACATACACTTCTACAGATGCCATATTACAAACATACACTTCTACAGATGCCACATTACAAACATACACTTCTACAGGTGCGTCATTACATACATACAGTTCTACAGGTGCCACATTACATACATACACTACTACAGATGCCATATTACATACATACACTTCTACAGGTGCCACATTACATACATACGCTTCTACAGATGTCACATTACATACATACAGTTCTACAGGTGTCACATTACATACATACACTTCTACAGGTGTCACATTACATACATACAGCTCTACAGGTGTCACATTACATACATACACTTCTACAGGTGCCATATTACATACACACACTTCTAGAGATGCTATATTACATACATATGCTTCTAAAGGTGCCACATTACATACATACACTTCTACAGGTGCCATATTACATACATACACTTCTACAGATGCCAAATTACATACACTTCTACAGGTGCCACATTACATACATACAGTTCGACTGGTGCCACATTACATACATACACTTCTACAGGTGCCACATTACATACATACACTTCTACAGGTGCCATTTTGCATACATACAGTTCTACAGATGACACATTACATACATACACTTCTACAGATGCCATATTACAAACATACACTTCTACAGATGCCACATTACAAACATACACTTCTACAGGTGCGTCATTACATACATACAGTTCTACAGGTGCCACATTACATACATACACTACTACAGATGCCATATTACATATATACACTTCTACAGATGCCACATTACATACATACACTTCTACAGGTGCGTCTACATACACTTCTAGAGGTGCCATATTGCATACATACACTTCTACAGGTGTCATATTACATACATACACTTCTACAGGTGCCACATTACATACATTTCTACAGGTGCCACATTACATACATACACTTCTACAGGTGCCACATTACATACATACACTTCTACAGGTGCCATATTACATACATACACTTCTACAGGTGCCACATTACATACATACAGTTCTACAGGTGTCACATTATATACATACACTTCTACAGGTGCCACATTACATACATACACTTCCACAGGTGCCACATTACATGCATACACTTCTACAGGTGCCATATTACATACATTCACTTCTACAGGTGCCATATTACATACATACACTTCTACAGGTGCCATATTACATACACACACTTCTACAGAAGCCACATTACATACATACGCTTCTACAGGTGCCATATTACATACATACACTTCTACAGGTGCCACATTACATACATACACTTCTACAAATGCCACATTACATTCATACACTTCTACAAGTGCCACATTACAGACATACACTTCTACAGCTGCGACATTACATACACACACTTCTACAGGTGCCATAATACATACATACGCTTCTACAGGTGCCACATTACATACACACACTTCGACAGGTGCCATATTACATACATACACTTCTAAAGGTGCCATATTAAATATATACACTTCTACAGGTGCCACATTACATACATACACTTCTACAGATGTCACATTACATACTAACAGTTCTACAGGTGCCACATTACATACTAATAGTTCTACAGGTGTCACATTACATACATACAGTTCTACAGGTGCCATATTACATACACACACTTCTACACGTGCCATATTACAAACATGCGCTTCTACAGGTACCACATTACATACATATACTGCTACAGGTGCCACATTACATACATACACTTCTACAGGTGTCACATTACATACATACCCTTCTACAGGTACCACATTACATACATATACTACTACAGGTGCCACATTACATACATACACTTCTACAGGTGCCACATTACATACATACACTTCTACAGGTGCCACATTACATACATACAGTTCTACAGGTGTCACATTACATACATACACTTCTACAGGTGCCACATTACATACATACAGTTCTACAGGTGTCACATTACATACATACCTTTCTACAGATGCCACATTATATACATACACTTCTACAGGTGCCATATTACTTGCACCCACTTGTACACGTGCCATATTACATACATACGCTTCTACAGGTGCCACATTACATACATACCCTTCTACAGGTACCACATTACATACATATACTACTACAGGTGTCACATTACATACATACACCTCTTCAGGTGCCACATTACATACATACACTTCTATAGGTGCCATATTACATACATACACTTCTACAGGTGTCACATTACATTCATACACATCTACAGGTGCCACATTACATACATACACTTCTACAGGTGCCACATTACATACATATACTACTACAGGTGCCACATTACATACATACACTTCTACAGGTGCCACATTACATACATACACTTCTACAGGTGCCACATTACAAACACACACTTCTACAGATGCCACATTACATACATATAGTTGTACAGGTGCCACATTACATACATACACTTCTACAGGTGCCACATTACATACATACCCTTCTACAGGTACCACATTACATACATATACTACTACAGGTGTCACATTACATACAAACACCTCTTCAGGTGCCACATTACATACATACACTTCTACAGGTGCAACATTACATACATACACTTCTACAGGTGCCACATTACATACATACACTTCTACAGGTGCCATATTACATACATACACTTCTACAGGTGTCACATTACATACATACACCTCTACAGGTGCCACATTACATACATACACTTCTACAGGTGCCACATTACATACATACACTTCTACAGGTTCCACATTACATACATACACTTCTACAGATGCCACATTGCATACATACACCTCTACAGGTGCCACATTACATACATACACTTCTACAGGTGCCATATTACAAACACACACTTCTACAGATGCCACATTACATACATATAGTTGTACAGGTGCCACATTACATACATACACTTTTACAGGTAACACATTACATACATACACTTCTACAGGTGCCATATTACATACATACACTTCTACAGGTGCCACATTACATACATACACTTCTACAGATGTCAAATTACAAAACATACCCTTCTACAGGTACCACATTACATACATATACTACTACAGGTGCCACATTACATACATACACTTCTACAGGTGCCACATTACATACATACACTTCTACAGGTGCCACATTACATACATACAGTTCTACAGGTGTCACATTACCTACATACACTTCTACAGGTGCCACATTACATACATACAGTTCTACAGGTGTCACATTACATACATACCTTTCTACAGATGCCACATTACATACATACACTTCTACAGGTGCCATATTACTTGCACCCACTTGTACACGTGCCATATTACATACATACACTTCTACAGGTGCCACATTACATACATACCCTTCTACAGGTACCACATTACATACATATACTACTACAGGTGTCACATTACATACATACACCTCTTCAGGTGCCACATTACATACATACACTTCTATAGGTGCCATATTACATACATACACTTCTACAGGTGTCACATTACATTCATATACTTCTACAGGTGCCACATTACATACATACACTTCTACAGGTGCAACATTTCATACATATACTACTACAGGTGCCACATTACATACATACACTTCTACAGGTGCCACATTACATACATACACTTCTACAGGTGCCACATTACAAACACACACTTCTACAGATGCCACATTACATACATATACTACTACAGGTGTCACATTACATACATACACCTCTTCAGGTGCCACATTACATACATACACTTCTACAGGTGCAACATTACATACATACACTTCTACAGGTGCCACATTACATACATACACTTCTACAGGTGCCATATTATATACATACACTTCTACAGGTGTCACATTACATACATACACTTCTACAGGTGTCACATTACATAAATACATTTCTACAGGTGCCACATTACATACATACACTTCTACAGGTGCCACATTACATACATACACTTCTACAGATGCCACATTGCATACATACACCTCTACAGGTGCCACATTACATACATGCACTTCTACAGGTGCCATATTACAAACACACACTTCTACAGATGCCACATTACATACATATAGTTGTACAGGTGCCACATTACATACATACACTTTTACAGGTAACACATTACATACATACACTTCTACAGGTGCCATATTACATACATACACTTCTACAGGTGCCACATTACATACATACACTTCTACAGGTGCCATATTACATACATACACTTCTACAGGTGCCATATTACATACACACACTTCTACAGATGCTACATTACATACATACACGTCTACAGGTGCCATATTACATACATACACTTCTACAGGTGCCACATTACATACATACACTTCTACAGGTGTCACATTACATAGATACACTTCTACAGGTGCCATATTACATACACACACTTCTACAGATGCCACATTACATACATACACTTCTACAGGTGCCATATTACATACATACACTTCTACAGGTGCCACATTACATACATACACTTCTACAGGTGTCACATTACATACATACACTTCTACAGGTGCCACATTACATATATACACTTCAACAGGTGTCACATTACATACATACGCTTCTACAGATGTCACATTACATACTAATAGTTCTACAGGTGTCACATTACATACATACAGTTCTGCAGGTGCCATATTACATACACACACTTCTACACGTGCCATATTACATACATACGCTTCTACAGGTACCACATTACATACATATACTGCTACAGGTGCCACATTACATACATACACTTCTACAGGTGCCACATTACATACATACACTTCTACAGGTGCCACATTACATACATACACTTCTACAGGTGCCACATTACATACATACGCTTCTACAGATGTCACATTACATACTAATCGTTCTACAGGTGTCACATTACATACATACAGTTCTACAGGTGCCATATTACATACACACACTTCTACACGTGCCATACTACATACATACGCTTCTACAGGTACCACATTACATACACATACTACTACAGGTGCCACATTACATACATACACTTCTACAGGTGCCACATTACATACATACACTTCTACAGGTGCCACATTACATACATACACTTCTACAGGTGCCACATTACATACATACAGTTCTACAGGTGTCACATTACATACATACACTTCTACAGGTGCCACATTACATACATACAGTTCTACAGGTGTCACATTACATACATACCTTTCTACAGATGCCACATTACATACATACACTTCTACAGGTGCCATATTACATGCACCCACTTGTACACGTGCCATATTACATAGAAACGCTTCTACAGGTGCCACATTACATACATACCCTTCTACAGGTACCACATTACATACATATACTACTACAGGTGTCACATTACATACATACACCTCTACAGGTGCCACATTACATACATACACTTCTACAGGTGCCATATTACATACATACACTTCTACAGGTGTCACATTACATTCATACACTTCTACAGGTGCCACATTACATACATACACTTCTACAGGTGCCACATTACATACATATACTACTACAGGTGCCACATTACATACATACACTTCTACAGGTGCAACATTACATACATACACTTCTACAGGTGCCACATTACATACATACACTTCTACAGGTGCCATATTACATACATACACTTCTACAGGTGTCACATTACATACATACACCTCTACAGGTGCCACATTACATACATACACTTCTACAGGTGACACATTACATACATACACTTCTACAGGTGCCACATTACATACATACACTTCTACAGATGCCACATTGCATACATACACCTCTACAGGTGCCACATTACATACATACACTTCTACAGGTGCCATATTACATACACACACTTCTACAGATGCCACATTACATACATATACTACTACAGGTGCCACATTACATACATATATTTCTACAGTTGCCACGTTACATACATACACTTCTACAAGTGCCACATTACATACATACACTTCTACAGGTAACACATTACATACATACACTTCTACAGGTGCCATATTACATACATACACTTCTACAGGTGCTACATTACATACAAACACTTCTACAGGTGCTATATTAAATACTTACACTTCTACAGGTGCCATATTACATACACACACTTCTACAGATGCCACATTACATACATACACGTCTACAGGTGCCATATTACATACATACACTTCTACAGCTGCCACATTACATACATACACTTCTACATGTGCCACATTACATACATACACTTCTACAGGTGTCACATTTCATACATACACTACTACAGGTGCCCCATTACATACATACACTTCTACAGGTGCCACATTACATACATACACTTCTACAGGTGCCATATTACATACATACACTTCTACAGGTGTCATATTACATACACACACTTCTACAGATGCCACTTTACATACATACGCTTCTACAGATGTCACATTACATATATACAGTTCAACAGGTGTCACATTACATACAAACACTTCTACAGGTGTCACATTACATACATACACTTCTACAGGTGCCATATTACATACACACACTTCTACAGGTGCCATATTACATACATATGCTTCTACAGGTGCCACATTACATACATACCCTTCTACAGGTACCACATTACATACAAACACTTCTACAGGTGCCATATTACATACATACACTTCTAAAGGTGCCACATTACATACATACACTTCTACAGGTGCCACATTACATACATACCCTTCTACAGGTACCACATTACATACATACACTTCTACAGGTGCCATATTACATACATACACTTCTGAAGGTGCCACATTACATACATACACTTCTACAGGTGCCATATTACATACACACACTTCTACAGGTGCCATAATACATACATACGCTTCTACAGGTGCCACATTACATACACACACCTCTACAGGTGCCACATTACATACATACACTTCTACAGGTGCCATATTACATACATACACTTCTACAGGTGCCATATTACATACATACACTTCTACAAATGCCACATTACATACATACACTTCTACAGGTGCCACATTACAGACATACACTTCTACAGCTGCCACATTACATACCTACACTTCTACAGGTGCCATATTACATACATACACTTCTACAAATGCCACATTACATACATACTCTTCTACAGGTGCCACATTACAGACATACACTTCTACAGCTGCCACATTACATGCACACACTTCTACAGGTGCCATAAAACATATATACGCTTCTACAGGTGCCACATTACATACACACACTTCTACAGGTGCCACATTACATACATACACTTCTACAGGTGCCATATTACATACATACACTTCTAAAGGTGCCATTTTACATATATACACTTCTACAGGTGCCACATTACATACATACGCGTCTACAGTTGTCACATTACATACTAACAGTTCTACAGGTGCCACATTACATACATACGCTTCTACAGATGTCACATTACATACTAATAGTTCTACAGGTGTCACATTACATACATACAGTTCTAAAGGTGCCACATTACATACATACACTTCTACAGGTGCCATATTACATACATACACTTCTACAGGTGCCATATTACATACACACACTTCTACAGATGCCACATTACATACATACGCTTCTACAGATGTCACATTACATACATACAGTTCAACAGGTGTCACATTACATACATACACTTCTCCAGGTGTCACATTACATACATACACTTCTACAGGTGCCATATTACATACACACACTTCTACAGGTGCCACATTACATACATACCCTTCTACAAGTACCACATTACATACATACTCTTCTACAGGTGCCATATTACATACATACACTTCTAGAGGTGCCATATTACATACACACACTTCGACAGGTGCCACATTACATACATACCCTTCTACAGGTACCACATTACATACATACACTTCTACAGGTGCCATATTACATACATACACTTCTACAGGTGTCACATTACATACATACACCTCTACAGGTGCCACATTACATACATACACTTCTGCAGGTGCCACATTACATACATACACTTCTACAGGTGCCACATTACATACATACGCTTCTACCGATGTCACATTACATACTAATAGTTCTACAGGTGTCACATTACATACATACAGTTCTACAGGTGCCATATTACATACACACACTTCTACACGTGCCATATTACATAAATACACCTCTACAGGTACCACATTACATACATACCCTTCTACAGGTACCACATTACATACATATACTACTACAGGTGCCACATTACATTCATACACTTCTACAGGTACCACATTACATACATATACTACTACAGGTGCCACATTACATACATACACTTCTACAGGTGCCACATTACATACATACCCTTCTACAGGTACCACATTACATACATATACTACTACAGGTGCCACATTACATACATACACTTCTACAGGTGCCACATTACATACATACACTTCTACAGGTGCCACATTACATACATACACTTCTACAGGTGCACATTACATACATACACTTCTACAGGTGCCACATTACATACATACAGTTCTACAGGTGTCACATTACATACAAACAATTCTACAGGTGCCACATTACATAAATACAGTTCTACAGGTGTCACATTACATACATACCTTTCTATAGATGCCACATTACATACATACACTTCTACAGGTGCCATATTACATACACCCACTTCTACACGTGCCATATTACATACATACGCTTCTACAGGTGCCACATTACATACATACCCTTCTACAGGTACCACATTACATACATACACTTCTACAGATGCCACATTACATACATACACTTCTACAGGTGCGTCATTACATACATACACTTCTACAGGTGCCACATTACATACATACACTTCTACAGATGCCACATTACATACATAAAATCATAAAAATCATAAAATCGTAGAGTTGGAAGGGACCTCCTGGGCTATCTGGTCCAACCCCCTGCTCAAAGCAGGATTCGCTAAATCATCCCAGTCAGATGTCTGTCCAGCCTCTGTTTGAAGACTTCCATTGAAGGAGAACTCACAACTTCTCGTGGCAGCCTGTTCCACTCATTGATCACTCTAACTGTCAAAAAGTTTTTTCTAATATCTAATCTGTGTCTCCTCCCATTCAGTTTCATCCCATTGCTTCTAGTCTTTCCTTGTGCAAATGAGAATAAAGTTGATCCTTCTACAATGTGACAGCCCTTTAGATATTTGTAGACAGCTATTAAGTCTCCTCTCAGTCTTCTCTTTTGCAAACTAAACATTCCCAAATCCTGCAACCTTTCCTCATAAGACAGGGTTTGCAGACCGGTCACCATTCTGGTCGCTCTTTTCTGAACTTGCTCCAGTTTGTTGATGTCTTTTTTAAAATGTGGTGCCCAAAACTGGACACAATATTCCAGATGAGGTCTGACCAAAGAGGAGTAGAGGGAAATAATGACTTCACGTGATCTAGACTGTATGCTTCTGTTAATACATCCTAGAATTGCATTTGCCTTTTTTGCTGCTGCATCACACTGTTGACTCATATTCAGTCTGTGATCTATTAGTATACCAAAGTCTTTTTCACATGTGCTGTCACTTAGCCCTATTCCTCCCATTCTATATATGCTTTTTTCATTTTTATTGCCCAGATGTAGTACTTTGCATTTCTCCCTGTTAAAAACCATTCTGTTAGTTGCTGCCCACTTCTCCAGTTTATTTAAATCTTTTTGAATCCTCTCTCTCTTCTCTAGTATTAGCTATCCCTCCTAGCTTTGTGTCATCAGCAAATTTAATCAGTTTACCCTCAATTCCTTCATCTAAATCGTTGATAAAGATGTTGAACAATACAGGGCCCAGGACAGAGCCCTGTGGTACCCCACTTGAGACATTCTTCCAACTGGATGTGCAGCCATTTACGACCACTCTTTGGGTCCGATCACTAAGCCAGTTATGAATCCACCTAACAGTTGCCTTGTCCATTCCATACTTAGTCATTTTTTCAATAAGGATTGTATGAGAGACTTTTGTCAAATGCTTTGCTGAAGTCAAGATATACTATATCTACAGCATTTCCTTGATCCACCCAATCAGTGATACCGTCATAGAAGGAAATTAAGTTAGTCTGACATGACTTATTAGTTACAAACCCATGCTGACTCTGTTTAATAACTTCATTCTTATCCAGGTATTGACATACATGTTGTTTAATAATTTGTTCAAAGATCTTTCCTGGTATAGAAGTCAGACTCACCGGCCTATAGTTGCCTGGGTTCACCTTCTTCCCCTTTTTGAAGATAGGAACAACATTTGCTCTTCTCCAGTCTTCTGGCACTTCTCCTGTTCTCCAAGAATTTTCAAAGATTATGGAGAGGGGTTCAAAAATTTCTTCTGCTATCTCCTTCAGTACTCTGGGGTGTAATTCATCTGGACCTGGAGACTTGAATTCATTTAGGTTAGCTAAGTGTTTCCTCACTATCTTTCTGTTTATAGATATCCTGGATTCTTCTATTCCCTTAATAGGACAGTGAATAACAGTTGGTGTTACATTTCCTTTCTGAGAGAAAACAGATGCAAAATAGAAATTTAAAAGTTCAGCCTTCTCAACATCCTGTCTTACCATTTCATCATTTTCATCCTGTAAAAATCCTATAGCATCTTTGACTTTTCTTTTACTTTTGACATATCCCCAAAATCCTTTATTATTGCTTTTGACATCTCTTGCAAGCCTCAATTCATTTTCAGCTTTAGCTAATCTGATTTGTGCCCTGCAGGTTCTGCAGACAGCATTATATTCTTCTTTAGATATGCCTCCCTCTTTCCATTTTATAAACATTTTTTTCTTCCTTTTTAGCATGTGCTTAAGTTCTGTGTTCACCCATCCTGGTTTCCTTAAATGCTTCCTATTTTTCCCTCTTTTCGGAATTGTTAACAACTGTGCTTTGAGAATTTCATTTTTCAAGATTTCCCATCCTTCCTGGACATTTTTGTCTTTAAGGATATCCAGCCATTGGATCCCTCCAATTATCTTTCTGAATCCCTTAAAATCTGCCTTTCTGAAATCTAACCTTGACGTCTGAGTCTTCACAGGTCTTCCTCCTCTAGTTATCCAAAATTCTAAAATAGCATGGTCGCTACCTCCTAGGGTCCCAGCCACTTTTACCTCCTCCACCATTTCCTCCCTGTTTATAAGGATTAGATCCAAGGTAGCAGTTCCCCTTGTTTTCTCCCCTACCTTTTGGAAGATAAAGTTGTCAGCAAGAGAGGATAAGAATTTCCTTGACCTGTTAGTTTTGCCTGAGAGAGATTCCCAACAAATGTCTGGATAGTTGAAATCTCCCATGACAACTATGTCATATTTTTTGGAGAACTTGGCCATTTGATGCATAAAGAGTTCATCCATATCTTCAGCTTGCACAGGCGGCCTGTAGTAAATGCCTACAATGGTGTCCTTTCCATTGTTCTGTCCTTGTATTCTTACCCAAACAGTTTCCACAGAACTCCCAGTCTCTGAAGCTTCAATCTCTGTGCAGATATACGCGTTTCGAACATACAATGCAACACCCCCTCCTCGTTTATCAAGTCTGTTTCTTGCAAATAAGTTGTATCCTTCTAGTCTTATATTCCAATCATGTGTATTGTCCCACCAAGTTTCAGTGATTCCAATGACATCATATTTCTTTTCCTGTGTTAGTAGTTCCAATTCTCCTTGTTTGTTGCCCATGCTTTGTGCATTAGTATAGAAACATTTTAGTTTGTGATTGGTTTCTCTTTCTCCAATATTTTTATTAATTAGATTCTTTCGTCTTTGTTCTTCCTTTCCACTTCTAATAGCAGAGTTCTCAATAGCATTTGTCAGGTGTATGGCTTTTTCTGGTCTTTTGCTTCCCTTCCCATGTTGTTCTAGTTTAAAGCTCTCCTTACAAGTGTAGCAAGGCGACTTCCAAATACATGCTTTCCAGTCTTCGTAAGGTGCACCCCATCTCTAGCAAGTAGTCCATCGTATAAGTAGTTCACTCCGTGATCCAGAAATCCAAATCGTTGCTGACGGCACCATCGACGTAGCCAGTTGTTCACCTGCAGAATCTTATTCCACCTCCTTGTTCCATGGCCATCCACTGGGAGGATGGAAGAGAAGACCACCTGCGCTCCCAGTTCTTTCACTTTCTTGCCTAAGTCTTCAAAGTCTCTGCACATGGTTTCCAGGTCGTTTCTTGCGGTGTCATTTGTCCCCACATGTAGTAGCAGGAATGGGTAGTCATCTGTAGGTCTGAAGAGTCCTGATATCCTGTCAGACACATCTTTAATTTTTGCACCTGGAAGACAGCACATTTCTCTTGAAGTTATATCCGGTCTGCAGATAGCGGCCTCTGTTCCTCTCAGCAGGGAATCCCCCATGACCACCACTCTCCGTTTCTTCTTCACAACATTTTTCTTTCTCCGTCCAGGAGGACTCTGAGGGCGTACAAGGTTGCTGTTTGTTGGCAAAGTCTTATCCTGATGTATTTCTTCATCGTTTTCCTGCGTGAGAGCCTGGTACTGGTTCCTGAGCAGTATGGGTGCTGACTGCCTCCTGATCCTCCTGCTTCTCTGGGTCACATGTCTCCATTCCTCTGTTTCTTCAGGTGCACTTCGAATTTCTTCTCTTTCTGTAACATGAAGAGATAATTCTGCTCTGTCCAAGAACTCTTCACCTTCCTTAATGATCTTCAATGTAGCTAACCTCTCTTCGAGATTTTGCAACTTTTCCTCCAACAGGGACACAAGCTTGCATTTGTGGCATGTGAAGTTTGGCTTTTCCACAGGTGAATCTGTGAACATGTAGCAAGAAATGCAGCTCACCAAATGGCTCCTGGCCTCTTCCATCTTGAGATTTCTTAAAAACGATGAAAGATGAGCCTATCGGCGCGCGGTTTTTCCGATTTCCTCTTTTCAGCTGCAACGGCCAAAACCCAGTGATCATTGAGCTCGCGGAGACTCTTCACTTATCCCAGAAGGCACTGGAAATATGCAAATGATCTCCTCAAGACTCTTCTACAGATGCCACATTACATACATACACTTCTACAGATTCCACATTACATACATACACTTCTACAGGTGCCACGTTACAGACATATACTTCTTCAGATGCCACATTACATACATATACTTCTACAGGTGCCACATCACATACATACACTTCTACAGGTAACACATTACATACATACACTTCTACAGGTGCCATATTACATACATACACTTCTACAGGTGTCACATTACATACATACACCTCTACAGGTGCCACATTACATACATACACTTCTACAGGTGCCACATTACATACATACACTTCTACAGGAGCCACATTACATACATACACTTCTACAGGTGCCACGTTACAGACATATACTTCTTCAGATGCCACATTACATACATAAACTTCTACAGGTGCCACATCACATACATACACTTCTACAGGTAACACATTACATACATACACTTCTACAGGTGCCATATTACATACATACACTTCTACAGGTGTCACATTACATACATACACCTCTACAGGTGCCACATTACATACATACACTTCTACAGGTGCCACATTACATACATACACTTCTACAGGAGCCACATTACATACATACACTTCTACAGGTGCCACATTTCATACATACACTTCTACAGGTGCCACATTTCATACATACACTTCTACAGGTGCCATATTACATACATACACTTCTACAGATGCCACACTACATACATACACTTCTACAGGTGCCACATTTCATACATACACTTCTACAGGTGCCACATTTCATACATACACTTCTACAGGTGCCATATTACATACATACACTTCTACAGATGCCACATTACATACATACACTTCTACAGGTGCCACATTACATACATATACTTCTACAGGTGCCACATTACATACATACACCTCTACAGGTGCCACATTACATACATACACTTCTACAGGTGCCACATTACATACATACACTTCTACAGGTGCCACATTACATACATACACTTCTACAGGTGCCACATTTCATACATACACTTCTACAGGTGCCATATTACATACATACACTTCTACAGATGCCACACTACATACATACACTTCTACAGGTGCCATATTACATACACACACTTCTACAGATGCCACATTACATACATACACTTCTACATGTAACCCATTACATACATACACTTCTACAGGTGCCACATTTCATACATACACTTCTACAGGTGCCATATTACATACATACACTTCTACAGATGCCACACTACATACATACACTTCTACAGGTGCCATATTACATACACACACTTCTACAGGTGCCACATTACATACATACATTTCTACAGGTGCCATATTACATACATACACTTCTACAGGTGTCACATTACATACATACACTTCTACAGGTGCCATATTACATACACACACTTCTACAGATGCCACATTACATACATACACTTCTACATGTAACCCATTACATACATACACTTCTACAGGTGCCATATTACATACATACACTTCTACAGATGCCACACTACATACATACACTTCTACAGGTGCCATATTACATACATACACTTCTACAGATGCCACATTACATACATACACTTCTACATGTAACCCATTACATACATACACTTCTACAGGTGCCATATTACATACACACACTTCTACAGATGCCACATTACATACATACACTTCTACATGTAACCCATTACATACATACACTTCTACAGGTGCCATATTACATACATACACTTCTACAGATGCCACACTACATACATACACTTCTACAGATGCAACATTACATACATACACTTCTACATGTGCCATATTACATACATACACTTCTACAGGTGCCATATTACATACACACACTTCTACAGATGCCACATTACATACATACACTTCTACATGTAACCCATTACATACATACACTTCTACAGGTGCCATATTACATACATACACTTCTACAGATGCCACACTACATACATACACTTCTACAGATGCAACATTACATACATACACTTCTACATGTAACCCATTACATACATACACTTCTACAGGTGCCATATTACATACATACACTTCTACAGGTGTCACATTACATACATACACCTCTACAGTTGCCACATTACATACATACACTTCTACAGGTGCCACATTTCATACATACACTTCTACAGATGCCACATTGCATACATACACCTCTACAGGTGCCACATTACATACATACACTTCTTCAAGTGCCACATTACATACATACACTTCTACAGGTGCCACATTACATACAGACACTTCTACAGATGCCACATTGCATACACACACTTCTACAGGTGTCACATTACATACATACACTTCTACAGGTGCCATATTACATACCTACCCTTCTACAGGTGCCATATTACATACGTACACTTCTACAGGTGCCACATTACATACACACACTTCTACAGGTGCAACATTACATACATACCCTTCTACAGGTGCCATTTTACATACATACACTTCTACAGGTGCCACATTACATACATGCACTTCTACAGGTGCCATATTACATACATACACTTCTACAGGTGCCATATTACATACATACACTTCTACAGGTGCCACATTACATACACACACTTCTACAGGTGCCACATTACATACATACACTTCTACAGGTGCCACATTACATACATACACTTCTACAGGTGCCACATTACATACATACACTTCTAAAGGTGCCATATTACATACTCACACTTCTACAGGTGCCACATTACATACACACACTTCTACAGGTGCCACATTACATACATACACTTCTGCAGGTGCCTTATTACATACATACACTTCTACAGGTGCCATATTACATACACACACTTCTACAGGTGCCACATTACATACATACATGTCTACAGGTGCCACATTACATACATACACTTCTACAGGTGCCATATTACATACACACACTTCTACAGGTGCCACATTACATACACACACTTCTACAGGTGCCACATTACATACACACACTTCTACAGGTGCCACATTACATACATACACTTCTACAGATGCCATATTACATACATACACTTCTACAGGTGCCACATTACACACACACACTTCTACAGGTGCCACATTACATACATACACTTCTACAGGTGCCATATTACATACATACACTACAGGTCCCACATTACATACACACACTTCTACAGGTGCCACATTACATACATACACTTCTACAGGTGCCATATTACATACATATATTTCTACAGGTGCCACATTACATACATACACTTCTACAAGTGCCACATTACATACATACACTTCTACATGTGCCATATTACATACATACACTTCTACAGGTGCCATATTACATACACACACTTCTACAGGTGCCACATTACATACATATATTTCTACAGGTGCCACATTACATACATACACTTCTACAGGTGCCACATTACATAATACACTTCTACATGTGCCATATTACATACATACACTTCTACAGGTGCCATATTACATACATACACTTCTACAGGTGCCATATTACATACACACACTTCTACAGGTGCCACATTACATACATACACTTCTACGGGTGCCATATTACATACATATATTTCTACAGGTGCCATATTACATACATACACTTCTACAGGTGCCATATTACATACATATATTTCTACAGGTGCCA
This sequence comes from Dendrobates tinctorius, assembly GCF_039654945.1. Lineage (NCBI taxonomy): Eukaryota > Metazoa > Chordata > Amphibia > Anura > Dendrobatidae > Dendrobates > Dendrobates tinctorius. The sequence goes on along the minus strand of NW_027361998.1, from coordinate 15,700,919 downwards.
CATTACATACATACACTTCTACAGGTGCCATATTACATACATATATTTCTACAGGTGCCACATTACATACATCCACTTCTACAGGTGCCACATTACATACATACACTTCTACATGTGCCACATTACATACATACACTTCTACAGGTGCCATATTACATACACACACTTCTACAGGTGCCACATTACATACATATATTTCTACAGGTGCCACATTACATACATACACTTCTACAGGTGCCACATTACATACATACACTTCTACATGTGCCATATTACATACATACACTTCTACAGGTGCCATATTACATACATACACTTCTACAGGTGCCATATTACATACACACACTTCTACAGGTGCCACATTACATACATACACTTCTACGGGTGCCATATTACATACATATATTTCTACAGGTGCCATATTACATACATACACTTCTACAGGTGCCATATTACATACATATATTTCTACAGGTGCCACATTACATACATACACTTCTACAGGTGCCATATTACATACATATATTTCTACAGGTGCCACATTACATACATACACTTCTACAGGTGCCACATTACATACATACACTTCTACAGGTGCCATATTACATACATACACTTCTACAGGTGCCATATTACATACACACACTTCTACAGGTGCCACATTACATACATATATTTCTACAGGTGCCACATTACATACATACACTTCCACAGGTGCCACATTACATACATACACTTCTACAGGTGCCACATTACAAATATTTCTACAGGTGCCACATTACATACATACACTTCTACAGGTGCCACATTACATAATACACTTCTACATGTGCCTTATTACATACATACACTTCTACAGGTGCCATATTACATACATACACTTCTACAGGTGCCATATTACATACATACACTTCTACAGGTGCCATATTAAATACATACACTTCTACAGGTGCCATATTACATACACACACTTCTACAGGTGCCACATTACATACATATATTTCTACAGGTGCCACATTACATACATACACTTCCACAGGTGCCACATTACATACATACACTTCTACAGGTGCCACATTACATACATATATTTCTACAGGTGCCATATTACATACACACACTTCTACAGGTGCCACATTACATACATACACTTCTACAGGTGCCACATTACATACATACACTTCTACAGGTGCCACATTACATACATATATTTCTACAGGTGCCATATTACATACACACACTTCTACAGGTGCCACATTACATACATACACTTCCACAGGTGCCACATTACATACATACACTTCTACAGGTGCCATATTACATACATACACTTCTACAGGTGCCACATTACATACATACACTTCTACAGGTGCCACATTACACACGTACACTTCTACAGGTGCCACATTACACACATACACTTCTACAGGTGCCACATTACATACATATACTTCTACAGGTGCCACATTACACACATACACTTCTACAGATGCCACATTACATACATACAATTCTACAGGTGCCACATTTCATACATACAATTCTACAGGTGCGAGGAACAAACACTTGTATTTAGAGTGTGAGGGTCTTGCACAGTATGAGGCTGCTGGGCTTATGTTATGGTTGATAGTTGTACAGTTTGTGCCTTGAGCAGGTGCTGCTTGTACAATGTATTGTGATACTTTGATAAAGCTTCTGCGAAACGCGCGTTGGGCTGTGCGGGAGGCTCTGTTGGTGTATATGATGGGTAAGTGATGGACGCTCTGTGGTGCAGTGATCTTCTGTTACCTCCTGAATTCCTGCATTTGTGGCACAGATTTGTTTTCTGTTATGCAGCATTTATGTCCCGGATTTACACCATTATTATTGTTAGGGATTTTCTTTGCATTGTGACTGTATTATATTTCATTAACACGGTTATTACGTCTCCTGCGCTGATTATATATATTAGGGAATGGGTACCATGAATAGATTGCAGCGCATGCTTATTATTATCATCGTCTCTATGTAATAATCGGTGTCATTTGTGAATTATCATGTTATTGTCATTGATTATTGCTTCTATCGGATTATTTCTAATTATTATTATTAATTACGCGTCCCCTTCTCTCGTTACGGGAATCCTTCTAACTGGACCTTTATAATTATTTCTATTGTTTGATTATTTATTACGCACTTTTTCTATGATACCTTTGGGAGTTTATGACTCCGTAGTTCTGGGGTTTTTTCTTACTACTAATGTGTTTGAGTTTCCACTATTTTTATCCAGTATTTTTGTTATTGGGGGGGATTATGCTCTTTATGCAATGTCCCAATCGTGAGGGTCCGCAGCACACAATGACCCCTGGAGGGTGAGATGTATAACTGTGGGATACACGGATGTACACCGCCCTATAGACGTCAACGCCGTTCCCTAACATAAGCTCCATGTTGGGATGATCCGGACCCCTCATTTGTGCCGGGACAGGTTGGGGGGTCTTCTACAGATGTGGAGGAATGTGCGTGGTTATTGCCGGCTGTCAGGCTGTTATTGTTAGGGGGCCACATATTGTGTATGTTATGTGTGATGTTCTGCAGCTGCCGGGGGTCCGGATTCTGGTGCACACGGGGTGGGGGGGGAGAGGGAAATCCCCTTTACATTTGGAGCGTTACAGGATGGGTGACCAGAGGGGCATGTGGTCATGACACTGGGGCCCACTAGGAGGTGATGTCACAGCACTGATGACATCATAAAACACCACACCCAGAGGTGGCAGCGCTGTCATGGAGCGACACCGGACTGCCATGTAGATTTCCTCTGGCCATTTATGTGCCATTACATGTCATGAGTATATATTGCGTGCCCTCCGTATCCAGTATTATTTCCAGGTAGCCTTATTCCCTTAAAGAAACAGTGCACCTTTTCATCAGTGTCAAAAAATGGGCGACATTGTACATATTATGCAATTTATTATATCATATTGCTACTCTCCTGTGTAATCTATGGGAATAGCGATGACATCATATACCAAGGTCCGAGCTACTGATTCTATACCAGATCCTTTGTAATCATCCTGAATGAATTAAATGTGTACTGAGTTGCTGGAGACATGTTTGGGTTAAAGGGCAGCATGGGGTCAGGATGATTATGCCCCCTGCTGCATCCAGAGGACTGAAATTATGGCACAGAAAGCAGAGCAGACAGGAAGACGGAGGAGTGCACTGCAGCAGCAGAGAAGCTACCGGAATCCGAACACATGGGCCATGCACACAGTGAACAAGTCTGTAGGACAGTGTTCACACCACCCAAAGACTGAAACACAGAAAAGCACGGTAAAACAAACGTATAAAATACTCTGCTGTAAAGAAGTAACAGTAAACAGCAAGTGCTAGTAAAAAGATGATAACAAAACAGATTCCTTTTTGCAAACAATGTATACTAAGCCGCTCTACCAAACGTCAAGGTAACCCCGTATCAGAGCAGTCCCTAACCGATGTATTTAAAAACCTGGTCATGTGTATAGTGCCTATATGAACAGGATTCAGAGAGGTAATGTCCGATGTGGACACGCTGAGGAAGATGGCTTATATGTACATGGCCCACAAGGGAGGGGTGGAAAACCTCCCTAATCTTGCAAAAACAAGAAACCAATTAATATACATATTATATATATACATATGCAAAGAATATATCAACCAAATACCGTTTTTAATCATCTTTTTACTAGCACTTGCTGTTTACTGTTACTACTTTACAACAGAGTATTTTTACACGTTTGTTTTACCGTGCTTTTCTGTGTTCCAGTCTTTTGGTGCTGTGAACACTGTCCTACAGACTTGTTCACTGTGTGCGTGGCCCATGTGTTTGTATTTTTTAGATTGTGGTCCCCATCGGGGACAGTGATGATAATGTCTGTAAAGCGCTTTGAAATATGTTAACGCTATATAAAAATAAAGATTATTATTATTTAATTGGTTTCTTGTTTTTGCAAGATTAGGGAGGTTTTCCACCCCTTCATTGTGGGCCACGCACATAAAAGCCGTCCTATGCAGCGAGTCCACATCGGACATTACCTCTCTGAATCCTGTTCATATAGGCACTATACACATGACCAGGTTTTTAAATACATCAGTTAGGACTGCTCTGATACAGGTTACCTTGACGTTTGGTAGAGCGGCTTAGTATACATTTTTTGCAAAAAACGTATCACCCAAATACCCTGTTTATTTATCATCTTTTTACTAGCACTTGCGGTTTATTGTTACTTCTTTATAACAGAGTATTTTATACAACATTTGTTTTACCGTGCTTTTCAATGTTTCACCATAGCTAGCTGGCAGTGGGGGTGAGAAACACTCAGTTTTAGGATGCGCTACCCTAGTCTTTAATGAGAGCCACACATCAGAGTCTCTAGCCTGAGCTGCAGTTGTAGTTTACCATGTGTGCAGGATATTGTCCCGCCTGGATGGGAGCACCAGCATTGCTGAGAGAGGATCAGGTCTTCCAGCACAGAGAGGACATAGAGAGGTTTATCTCTAAGTAAGTCAGATGTTTGTCTCTTTATTTCTGTGCAGGAAGTGGTGGCTGGGCTTTCACTTTGCAAGAAATGGAGGCAGGTCTTTGTATCTTAAAAGGCAGTGAGGGCAAGTCTTTATCTCTCACAGGAAGTGGGGGCGGGTCTTTATCTCTCACAGGAAGTGGGGGCGGGTCTTTATCTCTCACAGGAAGTGGGGGCGGGTCTTTTAATCTCCACAGGAAGTGGGGGCAAGTCTTTATCTCTCACAGGAAGTGGGGGCGGGTCTTTGAATCTCCACAGGAAGTGGGGGCAAGTCTTTATCTCTCACAGGAAGTGGGGCGGGTCTTTGTCTCTCCACAGGAAGTGGGGGCAAGTCTTTATCTCTCACAGGAAGTGGGGGCAAGTCTTTATCTCTCACAGGAAGTGGGGGCAAGTCTTTATCTCTCACAGGAAGTGGGGGCGGGTCTTTGAATCTCCACAGGAAGTGGGGGCAAGTCTTTATCTCTCACAGGAAGTGGGGCGGGTCTTTGTCTCTCCACAGGAAGTGGGGGCAAGTCTTTATCTCTCATAGGAAGTGGGGGCGGGTCTTTGTCTCTCCACAGGAAGTGGGGGCAAGTCTTTATCTCTCACAGGAAGTGGGGCGGGTCTTTGTCTCTCCACAGGAAGTGGGGGCAAGTCTTTATCTCTCACAGGAAGTGGGGGCGGGTCTTTGAATCTCCACAGGAAGTGGGGGCAAGTCTTTATCTCTCACAGGAAGTGGGGGCGGGTCTTTGTCTCTCCACAGGAAGTGGGGGCAAGTCTTTATCTCTCACAGGAAGTGGGGCGGGTCTTTGAATCTCCACAGGAAGTGGGGGCAAGTCTTTATCTCTCACAGGAAGTGGGGGCGGGTCTTTGTCTCTCCACAGGAAGTGGGGGCAAGTCTTTATCTCTCACAGGAAGTGGGGGCGGGTCTTTGTCTCTCCACAGGAAGTGGGGGCAAGTCTTTATCTCTCACAGGAAGTGGGGGCGGGTCTTTGAATCTCCACAGGAAGTGGGGGCAAGTCTTTATCTCTCACAGGAAGTGGGGCGGGTCTTTGTCTCTCCACAGGAAGTGGGGGCAAGTCTTTCTCTCATAGGAAGTGGGGGCGGGTCTTTGGCATTTTACAGGAAGTGGGGGCAAGTCTTTGTCTCTCTAGAGGAAGTGGGGGCAAGTCTATCTCTCCACAGGAAGTGGGTGAGGGTCTTTGCCTCTACAGTAATTAGGGGGTGTCTTTCCTTTGTACAGAAAGTGGGGGAGGGTCTTTGTCTTTCTACAGGAAGTGGAGGCTAGTCTTTATCTCTCTACAGGAAGTGAGGGCAAGTCTTTATCTCTCCACAGGAATTGGTGTGGTATTTTGTCTCTCTATAGGTAATGGGGGTGGTTATTTGTCTCTCTACAGGAAGAATGGGCAAGTCTGTCACAGGAAGTGGGGTTGGGTCTTTGTCTCTCACAGGAAGTGGGGTTGGGTCTTTGCCTCTACAGGAATTAGGGGGTGTCTGTCTTTGTACAGAATCTGGGGGCGAGTCTGTGTCTTTCTACAGGAAGTGGAGGCTGGTCTTAATCTCTTCACAGGAATTGGGGTGTTTTTTTGTTTCTCTACAGGTAATGGGGGTGGGTATTTGTCTCTCTACAGGAAGTATGGGCAAGTCTGTCTCTCTACAGGAAGTGGGGTTGGGTCTTTGTCTCTCTACAGGAAGTGGGGTTGGGTCTTTGCCTCTCTACAGGAAGTGGGGGAGAGTCTTTGTCTCTCACAGGAAGTGGGGCAGGTCTTTGTCTCTCTACAGGTAGTGGGGGCAAGTCTCTATCTCTCACAGGAAGTGGGGGCGGGTCTTTGTCATTTTACAGGAAGTGGGGGCAGGTCTTTGTCTCTGTAGAGGTAGTGGGGGCAAGTCTTTATCTCTCATAGGAAGTGGGGGCGGGTCTTTGGCATTTTACAGGAAGCGGGGGCAAGTCTTTGTCTCTCTCTAGAGGAAGTGGGGACAAGTCTATCTCTCCACAGGAAGTGGGGTGGGTCTTTGTCTCTTTACAGGAAGGGGGGCAAGTCTTTCTCTCACAGGAAGTGGGGGCGGGTCTTTGGCTCTCTACAGGAAGTGGGTGAGGGTCTTTGCCTCTACAGGAATTAGGGGGTGTCTTTCCTTTGTACAGAAAGTGGGGGAGGGTCTTTGTCTTTCTACAGGAAGTGGAGGCTAGTCTTTATCTCTCTACAGGAAGTGAGGGCAAGTCTTTATCTCTCCATAGGAATTGGTGTGTTTTTTTGTCTCTCTACAGGTAATGGGGGTGGTTATTTGTCTCTCTACAGGAAGAATGGGCAAGTCTGTCACAGGAAGTGGGGTTGGGTCTTTGTCTCTCACAGAAAGTGGGGTTGGGTCTTTGTCTCTCACAGGAAGTGGGGTGGGTCTTTGTCTCTCACAGGAAGTGGGGGTGGGTCTTTGTCTCTCACAGGAAATGGGGGGCGGGTCTTTGCCTCTACAGGAATTAGGGGGTGTCTTTGTCTCTCTACAGGAAGTGGAGGTGGGTCTTTGTGTTTCTATAAGTGGAGGCGGGTGTTTGTCTCCCACAGGAAATGGGGGCGTCTTTGTCTCTCTAAGGATGTTGCGGCGGGTCTTTGTCTACAGGAAGTGGGGGTGGGTCCTTAATTCTGTAAGTGAAAAGTAGTGGGAGGTGTTTTACTTTTCTATATGGAGTGTCGTGGAACTTTGTTTCTTTACATATGATGGGATGAGTGTTTTTTCTCTGTACAGGAAATGAGGAAGGGTCTTTGTTACCGTACATGTGTGGAATTATCTTTTTTTCTGTACATGGAGTAGGGTGGATCTTTATTTCTCTAGAAAACCTAAGGACAGATCTTACTCTCTCTCCAGGGATTGAGGGATCTATACATGAAGTGGGGGAATGTCTTTGTTTTTCCACATAAAGTGAGGGTGGGTCCTGGATGTACATATGAATAACAGAGTAGTGAGGTAAAGACAGGTCCAGCACCTATAGTGCAGGCAGACATCTGATGATGAAAAATCTTCTACTAAAAAGGTGATATAGTGAATTATAGAGCACGAGAATGAGAAGAGTTCCTGGATATTTTTGACTGATATTGTCTCTAAAACAGTTTTAAGGGCACCAGAATAATGATTTTACTCTAGTTTGGGGTAAAATGTGGCAATACACTTTAGCTAGACCTGGATTGATGGTTGAACAACAGTTGAACAAACAATGGTCTGGTGAACACTCGTTGCACATTTTAGTCTATACTGACCACTACACTTGTACAAACTGGTCCTACATGTTCAGTGACATGGGAGATGGCCGAACAATGTTTCTCTCATCACTCTGAGAACATTCTTCCTCAGAAAGTTCTTTAGTGCATTAGCAGCTGTCAGACGAAACTTTAAACCCGCCTGACTCCATTCCAACCGAAGTGGTCGTTTGTTGGGTGAAGATTAACAGAGAGGTCAATTTTGCTCTCCAATGGAACACATTAATCGTCAGATAGGAGTCTGCCATTTTCCAAATTGTCATCATATAGTCGCTTATTGACAAACAATTCTATACTCATTAGTCCAAGAATGGATTTCATTAGAGAACAATCTAAGAACACGAAAGCTCACCATTATTATGGCTCATCTGGTGAGGAAGATTTACTAGACTGCAGGTCTGGATGAATGGCATAGACCAGAGGGGTTAGTACGGCAAGAGTCAACGAAGTTGGTCTAGCTGGACGGCACAAAGAACAGCAGAACTGGATGTGCTGTTCAGCACCTATAATAACAGCAGTATATGATAATAGATGACAAGTGGAACAGCAAAGAACAGTGGAGCTGTATACATCCTGAATGGGCACTTTGGAACAGTAGATCCGAGTATATAGACAGGCAGTGTGATGAGTACACAGACAGGCACCTTCTTACAGCTGAACTGTGCAGGCACCTTGGAACAGCAGAGCCAAGTTTACAAATAGGCACTACCTGAATACTCAGGTGGCATGCTGCTAATTTGCCTTAATCCTTCGCATGCCTTGGTTACTTATTCTATGCCATGGAAATGAGTCCTGGGAGAACCCATCCGAAAATACAACCAAACACCAGTTCGGAGGGCCACAACTTCAAATGAATTACCACATTTTATACCCTCATTGGTCCTTAAATTTGGAGATGATCCACTATACAGAAGAATCCGACGTTAAATTGAAAGCGGTGTCACCCCTTGTGGCTGAGAGTCCACTGCAATAAGTAAACTAGGGTTAAAAATGTTAGTTATGAAAGTCCTAAAGTCGCTCAGCTGGATTACTGATGGCCATGGCCTTTACACAGGCTCGGACAGTAAATCCCCCAGTGGGCTCCTCTGTAGGACTCCTTGGCATAGTACATTCAATGCACTATATAAAGGCTGGACACCTGCCATAGTATGAACATGTACTATCGAAACCTCCATAACCGCCACCTCTGCGATCACTGGAGGTCCACAGTGCTGACCTCCATAACCGCCACCTCTGCGATCACTGGAGGTTCATAGTGATGACCTCCATAACCGCCACCTCTGCGACCACTGGAGGTCCATAGTGATGACCTCCATAACCGCCACCTCTGCGATCACTGGATGTCCATAGTAATGACCTCCATAATCGCCACCTCTGCGATCACTGGAGGTCCATAGTGATAACCTCCATAACGTCACCTCTGCGATCACTAGAGGTCCATAGTGATGACCTCCATAATCGCCACCTCTGATATCACTGGAGGTCCATAGTGATGACCTCCATAACCGCCACCTCTGCGATCACTGGAGGTCCATAGTGATGACCTCCATAACCATCACCTCTGCGATCACTCGAAGACCATAGTGATGATCTCCATAATCGCCACCTCTGCGATCACTGGAGGTCCATAGTGATAACCTCCATAACGTCACCTCTGCGATCACTAGAGGTCCATAGTGATGACCTCCATAATCACCACCTCTGCTATCACTGGAGGTCCATAGTTATGACCTCCATAATCACCACCTCTACGATCACTGGAGGTCCATAGTGATGACCTCCATAACCATCACCTCTGCGATCACTCGAAGACCATAGTGATGATCTCCATAACCGCCACCTCTGCGATCACTGGAGGACTATAGTGATGACCTCCATAACCTTCACCTCTGCGATCACTGGATGTCCATAGTGATGACTTCCATAATTGCCACCTCTGAGATCCTCACTTATCAGGTGGATGGGTGTCCACCAATTCAACCTCGTGGCTTCCTCCATATACTGTACGTCAGTGGAGATATATATCTGTAAGCACGGCGCATGCAAATTTCCATTTATGTTGGTGGAAAATCGCACACAAGGGTCAGGTAATATTTGCATGTAGCTGTAGAGCGGCCCCCAGAAGCCATGTTTCAGGTTGAGCCTCGACACCCTAGACCAACCCTGCTTGTACACTGTATGGATTTCTAGGAGGTCATCACTATGGACCTCCAGTGATCGAATCTTCCAGTAATTCCTCTTTATTTCTTGACATGGAGAACATATTCCTAAAAGCAAACCACGGAGAATTCTGTCCAAGCCTAGAGACAATGAGGGATCATGAGAGGGATCACATTACCGCTCGGCTTTGTCTTAGGTCTTTTGACAAGAAACGACCGGCGTTTGGAGAAGTTGACATTCCAGGCCCACGCCCTGCGCCCCAGACAATTGGGTCTGTAAACAAAGTCCTTGTTCTTCTGGAATACAGACCCTGACAGTCATTAATTCAGAATAAACACAGGTATGTACCGCAATCCCCTGTCATATTAACTCATTGTTTGCCAGGGGCTCCTCAGCCCCAGGACCTGTCCTGTTCATCTCTAGACTTGTCTGAAGTATCAGTGGAGGTCTGGGTGGGTCACTGAAAGACACATCATGAGCCGGTGAGATGTAGATATGGAGAAAAAGAGGTGGTATATAGGGAAAAAAAGATCGTATATCCACCTGTCCGGAAAAGCGATGATGAGACACCAGAGCATGTACAGTCAGATGAGGCTGGCCATAGACCATAAATAGGGATAAGGGGGAGAAATTTCTGAGGAACATAGTTTCCAAAATGGGGCGACTTCTTCTGGATTTCTTTGGCACTGAAACCCCAGGGGCTCTCCGAATACCCGAAAACCACTGGGTTTTGAGTCAAGAAACCGACTAGAGCCGCATAAAGGATATTTCTACACTGCAGAATTGGGGATGTTCACGCGGAGCTGCGTTTCTCTATTTTTAGGATTTTAGGATTGAATATTTACCTCCACTTTGCCTGAAGAGGTCTCAGACGTCCTTAATGATGCTTTATAGATGGGGTGATTAATGGCGTATTTCTAAGATAGTGGCCCCTCAGAACGGAATTAATCAGAAAAAATTTTGCTAAACGTAAAAGCCTTCAACGCCCTAAAAAAATAATAAGACGTTTATAAAATGCTGCGGATGTAAAGTAGACGTCAGCTGTTGTCAGAGCAGGAAAATTGTAAGCCTTTAAGGGCTTGTTTGATGAAAAACAACTTTGTTGGTGTAAGGAGGTGGCGAAGAACCCCATTGCCTCCCCTCTCTCCTATGTGCTGGTCGCGTGCACGTTATGTGGTGCCCGGATGGTGTACCGATGTGTTAATGTTTCATTGTAAAATGTCCATGTGTACTGTTGCTGTATGTGAAGTTCCCTTTAAGTATTTGTGTATTGTCATGTGTTCACTATGTTAACTGCTGTGTGTATGTAGGTTAGGGACAGCAAAGGCACGAAACAATCACTGACCTCAGGGAGACCAGTCAAAGAAAACACTTCAGCAGCCGGCAAAGGCGCTCAATCAGTGAAATCCTAGGTGCATTGCTCCCTGGGAAATACGAATATGCAAATAAAGAATCATAGAATCATAGAATCGTAGAGTTGGAAGGGACCTCCTGGGCCATCTGGTCCAACCCCCTGCTCAAAGCAGGATTCGTTAAATCATCCCAGTCAGATGTCTGTCCAGCCTCTGTTTGAAGACTTCCATTGAAGGAGAACTCACCACTTCTCGTGGCAGCCTGTTCCACTCCACTAAAGTCTGTGGAGCCTCATTTAAGAGTCTCAAACACGGGACTAGCCAGATCTTGCTCCAGGGAAGGACCCAGCCAAGGAGTGGCTCCTTTCGGAAACCACCATTACCACCATATTAAGTGGCCCTTTAAGTCAATATCCAGCTCTTTACGAGTTTACAGATATGACAAGGGAAATGCCAAGGCCAAGTATCCATCCACAGACAGCTATTTCCGGATGTTGCCCCTCATCAGTGTGGAGTAGGATTCTGGCTAGGTGGGAGCAATGCATAGTAGACCAACATCACGAAACAATCAGAATCCTACTCCACACGTAAAGAGCTGGATATTGACTTAAAGGACCACTTAATATGGATTTCACTGATTGAGCGCATTTGCCGGCTGCCGCACTGTTTTCTTTGACTGGTCTCCCTGAGGTCAGTGATTGTTTCGTGATGTTGGTCTGTGGATAGTCCTAATTTTTTTGGGTAGAGTATTCCAGATGGTTGGCGCAGCACGGGAGAAGTCTTGGAGTTGGGAGTGGGAGGTGCAGATTAGTGCAGAGGTTAGTCGAAAGTCGTTTGCAGAGAGCAGCGGTCGGTTAGGCCGATAGACAGCTCTTAGGAGCCTTGAGTACTGCAGAAATTCTTCTGTAACCTTGGCCAGATCTGTGCCTTGCCACAATTCTGTCTCTGAGCTCCTTGGCCAGTTCCTTTGGCCTCATGATTCCCATTTGGTCTGACATGCACTGTGAGCTGTGAGGTCTTATATAGACAGGTGTGCGCCTCTACAAATCAAGTCCTATCAGTGTAATTACACACAGCTGGACTCCAATGAAGGAGTAGAACCATCTCAAGGAGGATCACAAGGAAATGGACAGCATGGGACTTACATATGAGTGACTGAGGAAAGGGGCAGAATACTTATGACCATGTGAGATTTCAGTTTTTCTTTTTTAATAAATTTGCAAAAAAATTCTTTTCACTTTTCAGTTTTTTCACTCATGGGTGCAGAGTGTACATTAATGAGAAAAAATGTACTTTTTTGAATTTACCAAATGGCTGCAATGAAACAAAGAGTGAAAAATTTAAAGGGGTCTGAATACTTTCCGTACCCACTGTAAGTAAATGTATTTATTGGAAAAAATATATTTTTTTTGTTTATTTAGGGATTTAAAAAAAAAATTTTTTTTACACTTTGTTATCTTTTTACATTGTCCCAGTATGGGACATTACTATTTTACATCACATTGCTGATCTGACACTGACACATCATGTTGTTCTGATAGAAGCAAGCAGGGAGCCCCCTCACTGTGTGATGCTTCTCTATGCCACTGTTACTACTGTGGGGTGCTAGCACTGATCGTGGGTGTTGTTCCGGGGTGTCAGAACCCAATCGCCGCGGCACTCATCATGAGGCCGCGCGATCGGTGTGTAAGGGGGTGAGACAGAATTACCTCCTTGCTTCCCTTCCTCTAATTGTTCTCAGTGTGCTGATGCTTACGTGTGATAATGTTGGGAATGTCTGTTAATATTTGTGGTACTGCTACACAGTAATATGTATGTGTAGGAGGGGCTGCCGGGTGGTAAGACAGGAGCTTTTAGGAAGTTACTTCAGATAGGGCCAGTGTGCCCGAAGTGTCCACATTGGCTATAGGCCCAGACGGCTCAGCAGCAACGCAACGTTATCCACGGCCACTGGGCATCATTGCAGTGGGCCAGTACAGGGGAAGAAGGATGTGGCGACTCATAGCCTGGGCGGACGCCATTAGGGCAGGAGTCAGTTGGAGTGAGGAACTGAAGGAAGTTGGAGCTTCGACGGGAATGATAAAGACAGGCCGGACGCTTTAACAGACGCAACCAAACTGGGTGGCTGATGATTTCGAAACTGGGGCGAAACAGGCAGAAGGAATTGTCAACATGGCAAGGTTAGGCCAGGAAGGATTTGGGGGAGCAGCCTAAGACGGTCCGGTCCGGGTGTGCACCACACAAAAGCATCAGAAAAGCAGTGAGGAAACAAGTGAATTCCATGATGTGCCAACTGTGGATGTAATGTGTGACGTATTAAGTAAAGACAATGCTCAAGTTATCCTGGACTGTGTCTCCATTACTGGGGGTCACCTGGAAGAGGGACTGATGCCGCCTGGGAAGTGCCCAGGGGGACCTGAAAGGGGAGACGCAGGTACGATGAGAAGTGGAATACAGTTTTCTGTGAGGGAAGGTTGGGACACAGATGCTTCAGTGTCTCTGTTCACAACTACATTCCTGGCCTCCCATTACAGATGCGCCATACTAGTACTGCTCTTTGCGGGAACGCATCTCCTGCAGAGCAGTACTAGTATGGCTCATGTCGGGAAGGGGTTAAGAGCGAGGAGTCCTGGGGGTGATGATCCGGCCTCAAATCCCTGATCTCACACCGTCCCATCTGTCCGGGATCACATGGAGAGACAGAAGAATCCATACAAGCCTTATTCACAGATCTGGGGTCAGTGATACAAGATGTTTGGCACAACCTCCTGCCGAGATTCTCCATAACCCGTGTACAAGTGACGAGAAGTGATGGAGGTGACGGGCGGTTACCAGATACTAATGATGGAGGCAACAGGTGGTCACCAGATATTAATCATAAAGGCGACAGGCGGACACCAGATACTGATCATGAAGGCGATGGACAGTCACCAGATACTGATCATGAAGGCGACGGGCGGTCACCAGATGCTGATGATGGAGGCAACAGGTGGTCACCAGATACTAATGATGGAGGCAACAGGTGGTCACCAGATATTAATCATAAAGGCGACAGGCGGACACCAGATACTGATGAGATTTACATTTATCTTTTCATTTTAGACATTGACACATATTATCTGATAACTCTTCCTCTATTTTATAAACATTGTTGTTCTGCAGCGTTTCTCCCACCTGCCTATGACTTTTGCACAGTCCTGTATATATAAATTCTATGAATGTTATCAGTAGATATGAATGTGCATTGTGTCCTCATAATCTCCGGTCTTCTCCTCGCTCCAACTTCCCACGTAGGGAATCTATAACGCTCTCAGCAGCTATTACCATGCATTTCCTCCTGGATCCCTGTGCTGCTTAGAACAATGGCTATTAAGACGTCGGTTTCCTGCGCGTTGCCTGGTATAACCTCCCGCCGGCCACTCCTCCGCCAGCCGTCATGTCATCTCAGTCCACTATTGACTCCGGTCACACAGACGCTGTAATGGAGACGGATCCTGCACGGCGCTGATAAATAATACAGCAGAGCCCCCGATACTGCGCAGACAGCGAGTGTTTGATCATTGGAAGGATTCCATTCTTACAGATCTATTGCGCTGGTCACCGGGGGGGGGGGCAGTGGGTCCCAGATTACAGGGGGTGCGGAAACTATTCAGACCCTTTTTTACATTTTTCACTCTTTGTTTCATTGCAGCCATTTGGTAAATTCTATAATGTTCATTTCTTTCTCATTATTGTGCACTCTGCACCCCATCTGGACTGAATAAAAAACAGAAATGTAGACATTTTTGCAAATTTATTAAAAAAGAAAAACTGAAATCTCACATGGTCATAAGTATTCAGCCCCTCGGCTCAGACACTCATATGTAAGTCCCATGCCGTCCATTTCATGTGATCCTCCTCGAGATGGCGACTCATCAAAAAGATTTAAAAGAAAATGAGTTATATATAACGGCACCTAAACAAAAACTAATTTCGTAGGGGCCGGTGTATTAGGGACAGGATGGTCCATAGCCCCTACCAAAGAGCGAGACAGGAGGGGACATGGCTAGACAGAAGGATTTGCGGAACCTCCTCCGTCAGGAACAATGGATCTGACAGGCGCAGCTCTTTTACTTTCATTTCTCCCTTCTCACCAGATTTTCAGGAAACCCCCTCCCTCTAGATAGTCTCCTGGCTCTAGCTGCTGTGTGAAACCTGATACCACAGTTGGTCTGCAGAGCTTCAGGAAGGAAGATATAGCTGTGCTGGCTTCTCAGGCTCATTGGTCCCGAACACATCACACTCTATAAGGTTGGTATGTAATGTTTTTAGTCATTACTATTGTTTATTTAGCTTGTTTTATGAATGGATAGAGAAAGGTTTGTGGATATTTCATATAAATAAGGCAGATTTTCTTACAAATGAAAGTGTACTTCTCAGGAGTTTTGAAATTTGTGTATATCAAAGTTATTACTTTTATGTTGAGTAAATGGGTTTGTTTTGCACCTGATAATGTGTAGTCTCTTTTATTACATCCCTATGAAGATCTCTGATCACTTTTAGATCACTGAAATTGAGAAAATTAGATATTCTAGGCATTTTTCTAGCCTGCGCTTGACAGGCACATTGTTCCATTACGAGTTAGTGAGAATATTGTTCCTGACGGAGGGTTAGATTTTGTAAATGTGTAACGCCAGGAAAAAGCTTTATAAGGGCAGCCAACGGTAAAAAGTTTTTTTGCTAGGAATTTGCGAACTGTAGGACTGTCGGAGTGGTATATATGGCAACTTGTATCTGTCCGAAGAACACCAAAACCAAAAGGGAGGTCAAGAAAAGAATAAGTGAGCATATGGGCGACGTAAGAAATGAAAGAGATACGAGAAAAGCATGGGGGAAATGGAGAGGTTCTCGCCTTCTGTGTTCTGGAGGTTGTAGAACCTAATGGAAGACAAGGGGATTGGGGTAGACTCATCTTACAGGAGACACGCTGGATTCCTAGGGGCCTGAACGATCGCCTCACGTATGGCTGTTTTATTTGAGGATAACCCGACATTTATCTGTATATCGAGTCTCGTGCCTCATTTTTTAAAGCGTACAGAAAAGCCTTTGACCTTTCATAGATCCATGAGATGATCCATGGGAATCTATGGGCCTCTTTTATCTGGTCCCTAATAAGTAACTTGTATTATATGCGGCACGGTGGCTCAGTGATTAGCCTTGCAGCACTGGGGTCCTGGGTTCGAATCCCACCAAGGACAACATCTGCAAGTAGTTTGTATGTTCTCCCCGTCTTTGCGTGGGTTTCCTCCTACATTCTAACGACATACTGATAGGGAATTTAGATTGTGAATCTAGTCCCACTAATATTTATGTAGGAGTGTGGTTGGAGAATAATGGATATCATGTTAGTAATCATAGGATGCCACTTAAATGAAGAGGGGGGGTAACCCTATTGTTATAACACCTTTAAAGAATACATCTTTCTATATATATAAAAAAATTGTCTTATGCTATGGCCAAAAAAGACAATTATAATTAAACTGGTGAGGTCTTTTTAGGACAAGAATTTGGGGGATGATATTATATTTTTTGATTAAAAGAAATGTATAATAACTTCTACGAATAATAATAAGTGCATCCCGTGTGTAACGCTCTGTGGAAAGGGCAAGACGGGGGTGAATTTGCAGTAGAATAATATGGCGCTTCCCCTATGTATTTGCTATAACTGATATGTACGTTCCCACCATGACAGTGAGTTCTGGGGTAACAGACATTTACCTGGTGATCGCACTCTACGTAGATAAGTATTTCTGCAGAGCGATAGGCTGCGTTTAAGCGCGGAGTGTTTGATTTTCCCTCACCACGTTAGTGGAGGGATATGGCCGCTGTTTTCGGGATTTGAGGCCGCTGTGTTCGGAGAGTAGCCACAAACAGTCATTGGTGACGACTGATCGGGAGGTACGTGCTCGTGCCCTGATTGGTCATGGACATGCGCTGAATGATTAGGGGGCGTGTACCCGCGGCATAACATGGGCGTGTAATTACCGGCCATTATGGCGCGCCATTGGTGACATCACAGACATGCGCGCTGTGAGGTTGGGACGTGTGCCCGCGACGGCATGCGCAGAGCGATATGGTGGTGTGTACTGGCAGAGTAATACCGGTGCGATGGGCCCTCAGTCTATAATGAGCGGCAACGGGAAATAGAATGGACTGAAGAGCAATACCTCTAGTGTCTGCAACTTTGAGCAAGCGCAATACCGTCCGTGGAGACATTTAGGAGATAATGTTACTCTGGAAGCCTCGATGCATGGTGTGGGAACTATAAAAACCATCAGTAACCACACTCCTATTGATACCTGCAACCAGGCGCCACATCTGAGGCTCCAAGACAGTATCAGGGGGTTATCATGAGCCTCCTGAGGAACGCCCATGTTAGGAGGGAAAGGCATCGAGATGAGGCGATGTGAAGCTTTCATCAGCATTAAGCTAAGTTTCAAGTTATATTTTGGCCGATCTAAAATTTGGGCATTGTGCAATCTGAGGGCATGCGGCAATTACTGGGTTAATACCTACATATGTCTATGGGGGTGAATATGTTTTTCGAACATGTTATGCTATAATAGGTACCCCCAAGAGTAATAATCCAGTCACTCATTTAGATTGATGTTATGGGATATAGCCTTGACAAGAGATATTCTTATGTCACTTATGTTCTTCTCCTTACGGGTTTGGGAGCCTTCATATACATGCTAGCCCTCTAGTAGCTGCCTGGGAGACTTAGGAGGTTACTGGTCAACAGTCCATTTAGTCCCTATACATTTAGTACCCTCGAGTCTCCGGGTTGTGAGACTAATTTGTTTATATGGAAGTGAATAGGGTCAATAAGGGATAGCCAACGCGGAGCGGGGGCACCAATATAAATTAGGGCGAAAAAGCTCCGCTGGTAGGTCGGGACTTCAATAAATAGGGAATCCGGTTAGGAAACTTCCCTCCTCCTGCTCTCCTCACAAAATGATGTTTTTTCTTGATACTGGTTGTACCCTCTTTATATAGATCTTGGTGGTGTGTGACAATCGAAGTCTATTTGAATTGTTATGTATTTATTGGACTGTGTAAAATTGACCAGGTAGTTTTCTTTGCTTGGCTGGTCATTTTGTACTCATCCTGAGAAGTAGTATTAGCAGGGTGAGTAGGGATAGGCATCGTGGAGCGGGGGCGCCAACCTCCACTGTCAGGTAGGGGCCAGTATAGCGCCTATTAGGGACATTTAGGCCACGCCCCCTGTCCTGCCTTGTTCTCCAATACGCTAACTGGTTTGGAGTCTTTTTTGATCAGCACTAACTTGGTTTGTGTTTGTTGTATCTTTTGTTTTTTTTAATAATAAAGTATATACCTCCTTGAGATGGTTCTACTCCTTCATTGGAGTCCAGCTGTGTGTAATTAAACTGATAGGACTTGATTTGTAAAGGCGCACACCTGTCTATATAAGAGCTCACAGCTCACAGTGCATGTCACACCAAATGAGAATCATGAGGCCAAAGGAACTGGCCAAGGAGCTCAGAGACAGAATTGTGGCAAGGCACAGATCTGGCCAATGTTACAAAAGAATCTCTGCAGTACTCAAGGTTCCTAAGAGCACAGTGGCCTCCATAATCCTTAAATGGAAGAAGTCTTCCTAGACCTGGCCGCCCAGACATTGGACTGAAACCTGATCTTCTATGAGAGAGATTAGTACGGAACGAAGGAGTAAAAGGGAACAGAGAGGACGTGGGTTAGGAGAGAACCCTGCCTAGAAGTTCTAAGCGCAAGGCCGGGGCCCGGTCCCCGAGGTTGTATGGATACTGAAGGTCCTGCAGCAGACATCGGTGGAGTAGTGGGCTGTAAATGCACTACTCCCATCTAAGACTTGGGGGCACAACAGCAACTTGGATAGTGAGTCGGGACTCAGGAGAGAGGAGTCCCCGAAGCAGGCTACAGCTGTCTGCCTTACAAGTAGAGTTCTTGGGAACATCTGTCAGGAGGAACTCCAGTGTAACTCAGTACTAGGAGATCTTCACACTTAAAGGCGCTATAAGAGGAGACATTCGGAAAGGCACATGTTGGCGGAGCGTTGGAAGGGAGCATTCCATCTGATCTGGAGGTTGACTGAGTCCCTGACCCGGAGGACACGGCATGGAGGCGGGCACCTGTGTGTACTACAGACTGTGAGTAAAGCTTTGGAACTACATGCCCTGGTGTCCTCCAATTATTCCTGAGCCAACACACTCAGTACTGCTACAGCTGGTTACCAGCTTCTACACCGCCTGTACCTCTCCTGTGCCCCTACATCTACACTGCCCTGGGGCTACAGCTCCACCTGTGGGGAGCTTCACCATCTTGGCTGCAACACACCACCAGCCCCGGAGGATCTGCATGCAGCGTCGGCCCAACATCCCACTTGCCGAACACCACAGGTGGCGTCACGATCTATTCCATTAACTACAAACCACCATTCAATCTCCCCTGATTACTTGGGCGCCCAGGGCCACGGACCGGGTCACTGCTGCTGTGACACATCCCCCTGACACCGGCCCGGTACCGAGTACCCCCCGGCCCTGGGAGGGTGACCCATAGGTATAAATGGGTCTTAGAAACCTAGAGACAGAGGGTGGAATTAAATGGGTATGATTGGAACAGAGTGTGAATGAGAGTGACTGGGAGACAAAGGGAGTGCATGAGGACGAAAAGATGGAGGGATTACACGAGAGGGACTAGGAGACGGAGGGAGTACACGAGAGGGACTAGGAAGGCAGACAATATCACAGGAGAGGATTAGATACACGGCTCAGCAGTCAGCATCACACTGGATGGGATTAGATACACGGCTCAGCAGTCAGTATCACACAGGATAGGATCAGATACACAGCTCAGCAGTCAGTATCACACAGGATAGGATTAGATACACGGCTCAGCAGTCAGTATCACACAGGATAGGATTAGATACACGGCTCAGCAGACAGTATCACACAGGAGAGGATTAGATACACGGCTCAGCAGTCAGTATCACACAGGATAGGATTAGATACACGGTTCTGTGTTCTCTGACAATATCTCGTCCTCAGTGATGGGATTATTTAGATCTTTTCTGTTGGGATTCTGCCTCCATCCGGATGTGATCTTGTTATGATCCAGTCTTTATCTGATCCAGCAGGGTCTGTTTCTTCTCTAGGAGTCTGTTGGATCGGGATCTGGTGGGTTCCCGTCTGCAGCTCTGTGAGGTTTTCCGGTTGCTTACAGTGGGTGATAGATGATCCCCCAGGATTTATGGGGCTCGGGGGAGGGGAGGCCCCCTCATAGAGCTGATGGAGATAAATCTGCAGCTTGGAGGTCAGAGGTCGCCACCATTGGAGGTTTTATCTATAAACTACATGAATGGGAAACCAGTGAACTTTCTGCCAGTGACCCCAGTAAGATCAGTGCCGACATCATGGCTGAGGCCTCAGTCACATCCCTATAGTGTGAGCTGTGGGTGCTGAGGACGATGGAAGACTATTCAGAACTGAGAGTCCTCAGTGGTTGATACTAGAGTTGAGCGAAATGGGTCGAAAAATTTCAAAAGTCGCCGACTTTTGGCAAAGTCGGGTTTCATGAAACGAAACCCGACCCTAGGATGAGGTCGGCCACGAGGTCGGCGACTTACGCGCCAAAGTCGCGTTTCAAAAGTTTGTTTTGCGCTCTTTTTCAGCCAATCAGGATCCACGGACACTGTGGGCAACGTGATGACATAGGCAGGGGTCACCACCATCTTTCAGAAGCAAGTGATTGGCTTGCTTTGGTTGGCGTCACAGGGGGTATAAAAGGGCGTGCACGCCGACCGCCATCTTACTTCTGCCGATCTCAGTATAGGGAGAGGTTGCTGCTGATTCTGTAGGGAGAGCGTTAGGCAGGGAAGAAGAAAAAAAAAACTGCTTCTGCTGCTAGCGACTGTGCCTGTACAACACACCAGTCACTGTGTGTCCAGTGCAAGGGGAGGCTATATAGTGGTGTATCAGTGGTGTTGGTTGTTGGGCTGCCTTCTAAGGCTTCCTGACATTCCTGCATTGCTGTTTACCCACTGCTCCGCAAACTGCTTTTTTAAAAGCAATCCCAATTTTTTTTTTTTTGTCCTGCTGAGAAGAAAAAAAAACTGCTTCTGCTGCTAGCAATTTGGCCTGCACAACACACCAGTCACTGTGTGTGCAGTGCAAGGGGAGGCTATATTGTGGTGTATCAGTGGTGTTGGTTGTTGGGCTGCCTTTTAAGGCTTCCTGACAGGCTGGCATTGCTGTTTACCCACTGCTCTGCAAACTGCTTTTTTAAAAGCAATCCAATCTCCCTTATCCTCTAGTCACTTTTGTCACAGCTGTGCCATCGAGCCTGTGACATAGCGCTCAGATATCAGTGGGCCTCACACAATCCAAAAGTGTCCAGTGTCCAAAAGTGTGTGCAGAGATTCAAAATCTCCCTTATCCTCTAGTCACTTTGGTCACAGCTGTGCCATCGAGCCTGTCACATAGCGCTCAGATATTCATTGGGCCTCACACAATCCAAAAGTGTCCAGTGTCCAAAAGTGTGTGCAGAGATTCAAAATCTCCCTTATCCTCTAGTCACTTTGGTCACAGCTGTGCCATCGAGCCTGTCACATAGCGCTCAGATATTCATTGGGCCTCACACAATCCAAAAGTGTCCAGTGTCCACAAGTGTCTGCAGAAATTCAAAACTCCCCTGTCCTATAGACACCTTGTACCTTGTTTTACATTACTATATAGTTTGTTGGATTTTGTCTACATTTCTACCAAAAATGAGGAAGGCTGGTGGAAGAGGCCGTGGAATTGGGCGGGGGTTGGCAGCTGGTAATGATGGTGTTGGTGGTGGATCTGATGGTAGTGGCAAGAGCAAAATAGGACTGAATGCAGGAGGTGTTGAGCCTGCGTCATCGTCTGGCTACATAAGGCCTCGAACGCTTAGTTTTCTAGGAGTTGGCAAACCGCTTTTAAAGCCAGAGCATCAGGAAAAAGTTTTGTATTACATTGCTGACTCAGCCTCCAGCTCTATCGGCTCCTCTTCTTCAGTTGTAAAAAGTAAAAGCACTGAGTCGTCATTGGAGGCTCATGTTCATGAACCACACCTTTCCTTGTGTCCTTCACCCCAACCAAGATTGAAGGATGACGCAGGCCATACTACTGATTACTCCATGGAGCTGTTTTCACATACCATGCCTGGATTATCAAGTGAAATGGTGAATTACCCAGGCCAAGATGAATCTGACATGGAGTGCACTGATGCACAGCCGCTGATGGATGATTCTGCTGGTACATTCACTCAGAGCACTACATTGTCCTCGCAGTGTACAGAGCCAGATTCTGACCCTGATGAGACTCAGGTGCCCCTTCCCGCACACTATACCACCATACACGGTGACACAGAGGAAGGTGCACATGACATAGAAGAGGAGGTGATGGATGACCCAGTTGTTGACCCAGATTGGCATCCATTGGGGGAAGAGGGTGCTGCTTCCAATAGCTCAGATGAGGAGCATCCACAGCAGACATCGACATCGCAACAGCTGTTATCTGGCAGGCCCGGAGCACTCCAAAGACAGGTTCCAAACATCAAAAGAGTTGCTGGACAGCTTGTCCAGCGGGTCAAAAGATCACAGCGTGCTAGGCCGCAAAATGTCTGCCAAAGTAGGAAGAGTGCAGTGTGGCACTTTTTTGAACAAAATCCTCATGATCAGGCCAAGGTTATCTGTAAGAAGTGCGCAAAGACCTTTAGCCGAGGGAAAAATCTGAAAAATTTGAATACCAGTTGCATGCTTAGACATTTAACCAGCATGCACTTGCAAACGTGGACACAACTCCAAACCTCAAGTGCCACATGTGCAACTGATCACAACGAAGGTAGTCAGCAACGCTACATTGTTTCCCCCACTGTAAGCCCACCGGTTAGCACAGCAGCAAATGTTGAGGTGTCGTTGCAAGGCCACAGCAGTCAGGGAATCCCACTGTTATATCAACGAAAGACTGATTCTAGGCCATCAGAAAGAACACCAACTCCATCACCATCATCAACCCTCTCTCAGTCCGCCCTGTCCACCGCTACTTCCACCATATGCAGCTCTCAAGTCCAGCTCACCCTCCCAGACACTATGAGTAGGTCAAGAAAGTACTCAGTCTCTCATCCGCGTACACTGGGTTTGAACGCCCACATTGCCAAACTAATCTCGTTTGAGATGATGCCCTTTCGGTTGGTGGAAAGCACAGCTTTCTGCGAACTCATGGCCTATGCAGTACCAAGCTATGACCTACCCAGTCGCCACTTCTTCTCTCGCAAAGCCATCCCAGCCCTCCACCATCATGTGAAAGACCGCATTGTCCATGCACTCAAGCAGTCAGTGAGCGGAAAGGTGCACCTCACAACTGATGCATGGTCCAGTCGGCATGGCCAGGGCCGTTACGTGTCCATCACTGCGCACTGGGTTAATGTGGTGGATGCAGGGTCCACAGGGGACAGCGGTGGTGGGACAGTGCTGCCTAGCCCACGGTATAGGAAACAGTTGGCTGTAGGCGTTCGACCCTCCTCCTCCTCCTCCAGAAGCGAAAGCTCATCCACAGAGCGCAGTCGTACGAGCACTCCATCTGCAGCTGCCACTGTTGCACACGATGTGTCCCCCTATCGAGCAGCTAGTGGAAAGCGTCAGCAGGCTGTGTTGCAGATGATGTGTTTGGGCAACAGACACACCGCCGAGGTGATGGCCGAGTACTTGAAGCAACAAACTGAGTCATGGCTGGGCAGTGTACATCTTGAGGCAGGCAAGGTAGTTAGTGATAACGGCCGTAATTTTGTGGCAGCCATAGCCCTTTCAAAACTCAGCCATATACCTTGCTTGGCTCACACCTTGAACCTGGTGGTGCAGTGCTTCCTCAAAAATTATCCGGAGTTAACAGCCCTGCTCCAGAAGGTGCGAAGACTGTGCGCGCACATCCGCCGGTCGCCTGTACACTCCGTTCGTATGCAGAAGCTGCAGCGATTGCTCCACCTTCCCAACCACCGCCTCATTATCGACATTGCAACAAGGTGGAACTCCACCCTGCACATGGTGGAGCGGCTGTGCGAGCAGAGGCAGGCCATAATGCATTTGTGGGAGGATACACGGCCAGGCACTTTGAGAGCAGACATGGAGTTGACAGGTGTGCAGTGGTCGAAGCTGAAAGACCTCTGTAAAGTCCTTCAGTGTTTTGAGGAATGCACACGGCTGGTAAGCGCAGACGACGCCATCCTAAGCATGAGCATCCCACTTATACGTCTGCTCATGCAAACTTTGACGCACCTTAAGGAGCAGGCGTCTGCAGCCAATGTTGATGAGGAGGAAGAGGAGGAGGGAATCCTTGATGACATTCAGCCATTGTCTGCTCAGGGACCTCTCCTGGACGAGGTGGAGGAAAAAGAGGAGGATGATGGGGATGATTACTTAGGGGAGGAGGATGCATCTCGTGGGGCAAGTGAAAATGTTGGCGTGGCAAGGTCTGGTACAGGGTTTGTGCGTGACTGGAGGGATGTGGATTTGCCAGAAAGTGCTCCTCCACCCAGCACTCGCAGTGCATCATTGACACCGGGAACATTGGCCCACATGTCAGATTATGCCTTGCAGATCCTAAAAAGGGACCCACGCATTGCCAAAATGATGAACGATGACGACTACTGGTTGGCCAGCATCCTGGATCCACGCTATAAAGGCAAATTACAAAACATCATGCCACAGGAGAACCTTGACCTAATATTGGCTAATAAACAAGCAACTCTGGTAAATCGGTTGCTTGAGGCATTCCCAGCACACAGCAGCGGTGATGGTTCTCACACGAGCCGTACGGGCCGGGGGCAGCTTGGCAGAGGTGTTCGTGGTGCACACAGCAGAAGTGGCGTTGGAGACAGGGGTTTCATGACAATGTTGTGGACTGATTTTTCAAGTACCGCTCACACAACTGGTAATACTGCATCGATGGAAAGTGACAGGAGACAGCAGTTGTCAACTATGGTTACAAACTACTTTTCCTCCCATATCGATGTTCTCCCACACAGGTCATTCCCCTTTGACTATTGGGCCGCTAAACTGGACACCTGGCCTGAATTGGCCCAATATGCCTTACAGGAGCTCGCTTGCCCAGCTGCAAGTGTGCTATCGGAAAGAGTCTTCAGTGCAGCTGGATCAATGCTGACAGAAAAAAGGACCCGTCTGTCAACCCAAAATGTGGATGATCTAACCTTCATTAAAATGAACCACGCATGGGTTTCCAAGGATTTTGTCCCACCTTCCTCTGATGACACATAGGGTGACAGAAAAATGGCTTGCTTTGGTCCACCTCTTCCTGGGACTTGACCTATTTCACCTTTTGCATCAGCTGAATGTCCAACATCAACATATGCCACTTTCTAAAACTCCCTAACTGTGCTGCCTCCCCCCCCATGGCCGGGGTCACCACCTAGCGCACGACACCGTGCGAGTGCCGTTGCCCTGGACAGGTGGGTAGGCCGACTCTTGGGCGCGGGCACTGGTACAGGGTCCTTCATAGTGCAATCAAGTGTCTCTGACGGTGGTGGTGCACACCCGCCTTCAGACACACCGCCGTACTATGAGGGGCCCAGTGCCAGTACCGACGCCCACGAGTGGGCCCCCCTTGCTTGGGCAGGGCCCCAGCATTTGCAATCTTTACCTCTCCCTGCTCCTCCGCTGTGTAGTCTGGGCCGTCAAATCCATACTGCGCCTGACACCGTCTGAGCCTGCCTCCTGATGTATAGACATATATTTTGAATGTGTACGCTATCCATACATGTTATCCGGGGAAACGGTACCCTTTCTAACCTTTGTGCAATCACGTGCAATCCATACTGGGCCTAACACCGTCTGAGCCTGCCTCCTGAGACATATATTTTGAATGTGTACGCTATCCATACATGTTATCCGGGGAAACGGTACCCTTTCTAACCTTTGTGCAATCACGTGCAATCCATACTGGGCCTAACACCGTCTGAGCCTGCCTCCTGATGTATAGACATATATTTTGAATGTGTACGCTATCCATACATGTTATCTGGGGATACGGTACCCTTTCTCACCTTTGTGCAATCACGTGTAATCCATACTGGGCGTGAGAACGGCTGGCGAGCTGTTAAGCAAGCTACAGCACCTGTGGTTTGCACACGTAAGTTTTTCATTTTTTCAGGAATGACGGTTAGGCCTAATTCCGGAACTGCGGTTGACCTGCACTTACTGGGAAATCATCGTTCGCGGGTAATAATTGTAATCAGTGATCCCCATCTCTAACGTTGTTCAGCGGGTTATCTGCACCTGTAAGCGACAAACGCTGGCCTTTTCAGTGTAGCGCACATGCAGCCACGGACATGTAAGGGCATGACACACCAGTTATTGGCCAATCTCATGTGCCAGAGCCTCACGTGTCCCTCTAGTAAGCCGGACTCGGACCGCGGGGCATGACGGAGTCTCTTTCGTTAACGGAATTAAGCTTGCAATGTGTGCATCTGTTCTGTAGCTGGCATGGTTGAGGTTTCCCAGGTGGAGTCGAATTTAACCGTAGGCTCCACTCCTGGTGGTGCCCTTCTGGACATTCCTTTAAGGTTCAGCTTTGCAACCATACTGCCCACGTAAAACAAACACTTTGCCTTCATGAACGCTGTTTGGAGGGTCATGACTCGTGGGAATAACGCCGCCCAATCAGTTAACCTGCTAGAGAGATCCTTCGTTGCTCCCAAGCATGACATCACACTCCCTAGGAAGATGGTAATGCCACTGTGGCGACCGTACTCCTGGGGGCGACACAAGTGCACTGATGCCCAGCCACTGCTCGATGAATCTGCTGGTACATTGACCCAGACCACTACATTCCCCTCGCACGCTACACGGCCTGAATCTGACCCTGATAAAACTCAGGTTACCCTTCCCATATACAGTTCCATCTTACACGGTGACAAAGAGGAAGCTGCAGATGAAAGTGCAGGTTCGGCCCACCCGCCATCAGACACACCACCGTACTATCAGGGGCCCTGTGCCAGTGCCGTCGCCAACGAGTGGGCCCCCCCTGCTTGCTCAGGATCACAGCACTTGCAAAGTTGAAATACTGTGCAGTGAGATGGAAGATGGGGACGACGAGGAATCCAGACAAGTACAGGGATTCCCTAGCGAGGAGACTTATTTGATTGTTTTCAATGTTGGGACAGCAATTTTTGGGGAGCACTATACTCTGGAGAATGATAGATGGGGCCCACCATACACTGGAACATTCCAAAGGTGGACATCAGACACTGGAGCAGCATTTACAGGGCCCATTATACACTAGAGCATTAGAAATGGGGCCCATTATGTTTGGAGCATTATTTGGGCCCATAAGACAGTGGAGCTTCTTCCATGGGGACCAACATATACTGTAGCATTATGTGGAGCTCATCATATACTGTTTCAAACATTATATGGGACCAATGATTCTGTATGGAGAAATAGATGGGCCTCGTCATGAGATGTAAAAAGTGAAGAATTTTTAATTGTACTATACCGCTATTTCTCTGCCGTATCGGAGCATGATGAGTTGTGGTATGTGTTAAAGGGGCGCTCTTTCGCCCAGGGCACATGAAAACCTGGAGCCAGCCCTCCCCCCCACAACTGTAGCCAAATAACCCCCATTTTTCAGTGCGTAACTAGTATTATGAAGTTAATTAAGGTTGACAAGCTTAAGTAAGAAGAATTGATGCTTTTGGCATTCAAATGGGCACTGTAGGTGTGTTTCCTGTCCTCCTCTCACTGCCGACTTTTATTCCCCATTGACTTACATTGGGTTTCGTGTTTCGGGACGACCCCGACTTTTCCCTATAATCGGACGATCTTGCTCGACCCGACTTTTGGAAAAGTCGGGTTTCACAAAACGAAACGCGACCCTAAAAAACCAAAAGTCGCTCAACTCTAGTTGATACCTTTTAATGGCTAACTGAAAAGATGGTAACACATTGCAGCTTTCGAGACTACTCAGGTCAGGCATTGACTAATACAACATCTGAAGAATCACATATTTATACACAACACAGCACAGAAATAACACAATAGATGAGACAAGTGACGTGAAGCAGAATTGTCATTATGGGAGAGGGAGAAACATAAATATTGGAATAGTTCATAGATAAGGAGTGAAAGTTTTATTGTCTTCTGATTGGGGTCTAGTTCTGTGTTGTGTAATGACCCCAGAAGGTCTTAGGAGTAAATTCCTTAATTGATGTTAAAACACATAAATACATACGACACATTCATTCCATCACTGAGTGTGTCAAGGGTCATCATTAGTTAGTACTCCCAGACTCTTCTGTCTCTGAGATGTGAAGTTACCTTTCAATACCAGTAATTTCATATCTATGGTGCTGTGACCGGGGATACAGTTATGTTTTGCCACAGGTAGATCCATTCTTTTTTCTCTTATTGTGTGACGATGAGCATTCATCCTTGTTCTAAGCTTTTGCCCTGTCTCCCCCACATACAGACCCCCAGTTGGACATTTAGTACAAATAATTAAGTACACATTAGATGTGATGCAGCTGAAAGTACCTGGGATCTTGTAGTCCTGATGTGAGTTGGGGATCTTTATCTTGTCCGTGGTCATTATAAATGGACAGGTTTTACATTTTTTCTGGTTGCCAGGAAAGGTTCCTGCAGCTGTTGGAGAGGACAGGGACCTTCTGACAATGGGGCTTCTTAGATTTGGGGGCTGCCTAAAACATAGTAGTGGGGGGTCTGGAAATATGGATTGTAATCGGGCATCTTTTTGCAGTAAAGGTTGTAATTTCCGTGCAGCTCCCCTTAGCACCTCCAGATTTGGATTGTAGGTGACCACTAGAGGCACTCGGTTATTTTCTTCTTTAGCTTTGTAATGTAGCAGGTGATTCCTTGATATTCTGGTGACCCTTGTAATTTGGTTTTCAGTTGTTCTTGGATGGTAGCCCTGATTCAAAAAGGTCTTTTTGAGGCGACCAAGGTGTTTGTCTCTATCCATGGGGTTGGAACATATAGGATTGTATCTGATGGCTTGGCTATAGATAATAGAGTTCTTTATGTGTTTTGGATGGAAACTGTCCCATTTAAGGTATGTTGGACGGTCGATTTGCTTCTGATACAGGGATGTCTGTATTTTATTGTTTTTTAGCTTAATGATGGTGTCTAAAAAGTTTATTTCAGTGCTGGAGTAGTTGAGTGTTAAGTTGATGGTGGGATGAAATTGATTAAACTGTTCGTGGAACGTCTTTAGCTGTCGCTCAGACTCCGTCCAGATGATTAAAATATCATCAATGTAGCGGTAATAGGCCAGAGGCCTGATGGGGCATGAGGACAAAAAGTCACTTTCAAGCTTGGCCATGAAAAGATTTGCATATTGTGGAGCCATTTTACTTCCCGTAGCTGTGCCAGTCTGCTGTAAATAGATCTTATTATCAAATTCCAAGTAATTGTGGGTGAGGATAAATTTTGTGAGTTTCACCACAGAATTCGCATCATTCCCGATGTTTTCCATGAAGACTTTGCAGGCATTTAATCCATCCTGGTGTGGGATATTAGAGTACAAAAATTCCACATCCATGGTGGCCAGGATGGTTCCTTCTGGTAGAGGACCTATTGCTGCTAGTTTATTCAATAGGTCAGTTGTGTCCTGAATGTAGCTGGGGTGTATCCTTTACCAGGGGTTTAACAGGGGGAGCTGCACGGAAATTACAACCTTTACTACAAAAAGATGCCTGATTACAATCTATATTTCTAGACCCCCCCACTGCTGTGTTTTAGGCAGCCCCCAAATCTAAGAAGCCCCATTGTCAGAAGCTCCCTGTCCTCTCAAACAGCTGCAGGAACCTTTCCTTGCAACCAGAAAAAATGTAAAACCTGTCCATTTATAATGACCACGGACAAGATAAAGATCCCCAACTCACATCAGGACTACAAGACCCCGGGTACTTTCAGCTGCATCACATCTAATGGGGTGTACTTAATTATTTGTACTAAATGTCCAACTGGGGGTCTGTATGTGGGGAGACAGGGTAAAGGCTTAGAACAAGGATGAATGCTCATCGTCACACAATAAGAAAAAAAAGAATGGATCTACCTGTGGCCAAACATTTTTGTATGCCTGATCACAACACCATGGATATGAAATTACTGGTATTGAAAGGTAACCACATCTCAGAGAGACAGAAGAGTCTGTGAGTACAAACCCATGACAACCCTTGACACTCTCAGTGCAGGAATGAATGTGTCGGATGGATTTATGTCTTTTTACATCAATTAAGGAATTTGCTCTTCAGACCTTGTGGAGGCATCACAACAAAGAACTAGACCCCAATCAGAGGACAATAAAACATTCACACTCCTTATCTCTGAACTAGTCCAATGTTTATCCCTCTCCCATAATGATAGTTCTACTTCACGTCACTTGTCTTATCTATTGCATTATTTCTGTGCTGTGTTGTGTATAAATGGGATTCTTCAGATGTTGTATTAGTCTAGCCTGATGAAGAGACCTGAGTAGTCTCGAAAGCTGCAGTGTGTTACCATCTTTTCAGTTAGCCATTAAAAGGTATCAACCACTGAGGACTCTCAATTCTGAATATTATTCTATCTACTGGCTAACACGGTACAAAGATATACATCTTTCCTATATCAAGAGGACGATGGAGGAACTCGTCCTGAAGGGTCGGTGTGGAGACCCCACCATCCTCGTGGACTGTAAGCTCCTGTGATCGGCGTCCTCGCTCCTCCAGTTACTGTCGCTATTGTCTGATCACGTCACCCCCATAATGTAAAGTGCTGGCACCATAGAAATATCATTATTAATCTGTAAGATTGGGGTCTGCGGCACCAAATCCGCTGTAACATGGCGGGGGTGGTCGCCGTGGGTGAGGTTCTCCTCTCTTGTGCCACGGAACATTACATGAAGGTGGGATCCTGTCTGGGTGTGTGGACTTACGCTGTGGGGGCTGCAGGTAACCAATGTTGCTGGTTTACCAGGACTGATGTGTCACACATCAATGAGGAAGAACACCGGTCACAAATAGGAGGGTTATATACAGTGGGTATGGAAAGTATTCAGACCCCTTTAAATTTTTCAGTTTGTTTCATTGCAGCCATTTGGTGAATTCAAAAAAGTTCATATTTTTTTTCTCATTAATGTACACTCTGCACCCATCCTGACTGGAAAAAAACAGAAATGTAGATGTTTTGGCAAATTTATTAAATAAGAAAAACTGAAATATCACATGGTCATAAGTATTCAGACATGTAAGTCACATGCTGTCCATTTCCTTGTGATTCTCCTTGAGATGGTTCTACTCCTTCATTGGAGTCCAGCTGTGTGTAATTAAACCGATAGGACTTGATTTCTAAAGGCGCACACCTGTCTATATAAGACCTCACAGCTCACAGTGCATGTCACACCAAATGAGAATCATGAGGTCAAAGGAACTGGCCAAGGAGCTCAGAGACAGAGTTGTGGCAAGGCACAGATCTGGCCAAGGTTACAAAAGAATTTCTGAAGTACTCAAGGTTCCTAAGAGCACAGTGGCCTCCATAATCCTTAAATGGAAGACGTTTGGGACCACCAGAAGTCTTCCTAGACCTGGCCGTCCAGCCAAACTGAGCAATCGTGGGAGAAGAGCCTTGGTGAGAGAGGTAAAGAAGAACCCCATGATCACTGTGGCTGAGCTCCACAGATGCAGTAGGGAGATGGGAGGAAGTTCTACAAAGTCAACTATCACTGCAGCCCTCCACGAGTCGGGCCTTTATGGCAGAGTGGCCTGACGGAAGCCTCTCCTCAGTGCCAGACATATGAAAGCCCGCATAGAGTTTGCTAAAAAACACATGAAGGACTCCCAGAGTATAAGAAATAAGATTCTCTGGTCTGATGAGATGAAGATAGAACTTTTTGGTGATAATTCTAAGCGGTATGTGTGGCGAAAACCAGGCACTGCTGATCACCTGCCCAATACAATCCCAACAGTGAAACATGGTGGTAGTAGCATCATGCTATGGGGGTGTTTTTCAACTGCAGGTTCACCTTCCAACAAGACTATGACCCTAAGCACACAGCTAAAATAACAAAGGAGTGGCTTCAGAACAACTATGTGACCATTCTAGACTGGCCCAGCCAGAGCCCTGACCTAAACCCAATTGAGCATCTCTGGAGAGACCTGAAAATGGCTGTCCACCAACGTTCACCAGCCAACGTGACGGGACTGGAGAGGATCTGCAAGGAAGAATGGCCGAGGATCCCCAAATCCAGGGGTGAAAAACTCGTGGCATCATTCCCAAGAAGACTCATGGCTGTACTAGCTCAAAAGGTGATTCTACTCAATACTGAGCAAAGGGGCTGAAGACTTATGACCGGGTGATGTTTCAGTTTTTCTTTATTAATTAATTTCCAAAAATTTCTACATTTCTGTTTTTCAGACAAGATGGGGTGCAGCATGTACATTAATAAGAAAAAAATGAACTTTTTTTTTGAATTTACCAAATGGCTGCAATGAAACAAAGAGTGAAAAATGTAAAGGGGTCTGAATACTTTCCTTACCCACTCTACAGGAGACAGCAGGTACACAGACATTTTCTACACAAAAGAGCTGTAGTCACTATTCTGCTGTTAAATCATGTCTTGTCCTCCAGTCCCCTCCAGAGCTGCGGTCACTATTCTGCTGTTACATCAGAAAAACCAAATTACCCTGATCAATGGATAATACAGGTGCAGGTGTCAGCACTCAATTAGTCAATTAAAATGCCTTTATTAAAATGGCAAATGGTAGTCTCATAGCAAAAGAATGCCATCATTTAGGACATACGTAAATCAATCCTTTATACAAAAATCATAGCATATATATGCACGTATTATAAAAGATGGCGGACAAAAAAAAGGTAGTAAAAAATTATATATTAATAACATACAACCCCCCTGACGAAGGAATACACTTCCGAAACGCGCGTCGGGGTATATGCTACAGTAGGACCAGCAGTATTTTTTAAAGTTATAGACCCCTATGATTCATTCTGCAAATTAATTTTTTTGATGATAATTGTGTGTATTCACTGTATAGGCATATTCTTTAGCCTTTGGCTCTAGATATAGCCTATATAAAGAATCTCTCTTATTGGTTTTAGTTTTCTTGTGGTCAAATAGTGGGGCCATTTCTATAGAACATAATTTTTAAAATATTTCTTGTATGTCCTAAATGACGGCATTCTTTTGCTACGAGACTACTGTTTGCCATTTTAATAAAAGAATTTTAATTGACTAATTGAGTGCTGCCCCTGTATTGTCTGTTTATCGGGGTACTTTGGTTTTTCTGTCGTTTGAGTGGTTTCACTCTTCCTCTACTAAGCACTGGTGTCTCTTTTTGTATTTTTGTAAATGCTGCCTATATTTTCTGGTGAAAACTTATAAATTTACTAGTTTTGTTCTCCTTGCTCTATGACCGAACCGACACGTACTCCACGCCAAATTCCACTACCTGTGGGTTGGTTCCTGACCCGATATAGAATTTAGTATCAAACGAGGAACTGGTAGCAGCATAGCATCCTGGTGGTATTGAGAACCCTGGCAGTGATGGATCGGAGGTTTATGTGTGTATTCCCTGCCTGGGACTGGTGATGTACATACCGCCCTCACTGCAGAATGCCCGATAGCCAGTATGCGACAAGGTAGCTGATCCTTATATATTATTTTTTATTTTCTGGTACTGTGTATATTGGTTAACTTGCTGTTACATCAGGTCTTGTCCTCCAGAGCTGCACTCACTATTCTGCTGTTACACAGCGTCTTATCGTCCAGTCACCTCCAGAGCTGCAGTCGCTACAGTATTCTGCTGTTACATCCTGTCTTTTCCTCCAGTCACCTCCAGAGCTGCAGTCACTATTCTGCTGTTACACCGTGTCTTATCCTCCGGTCACCTCCAGAGCTGCAGTCACTATTCTGCTGTTGCATCATGTCTTATCCTCCGGTCACCTCCAGAGCTGCAGTCACTATTCTGCTGTTACATCGTGTCTTATCCTCCGGTCACCTCCAGAGCTGCAGTCACTATTCTGCTGTTACAGAGCTCCCGCCTGGCACCAATGTGACAGGTACTGATAGGTGCGGGGTAACCGCAGCTTGTGCCGCTTCCGGTGATATCTGTGTGCGCGGGAGACACAAATAACCGGGGCTGTGCTCATCGCTGACTAACAAGCTGTCACATCCACGCTGCTGCCGATCGCTGGCGGCCAGAACATCGTGTGCGGCGGCGGCTGCTGGGGCCTATTTATAGGTCTGTTAAGCCATTCTGTAAAATTTGCATAAAACTCCAGAAAACTGGGTCAGAACTTGTATAAACTTTCCATGTTTTTCTTCCTGGTGAATGTAGAAAGGAAAGAAGCTCAGAGAAGGTTCGGTAACCACCATGACGGAGCAGTCAGAAGGCAGGCACTGCAGACACAGAATCACATATAACATACATAGTAACATAGTTTTGAAGGCTGAAGGAAGACCTTATGTCCATCTAGTTCAGCCTATTTTTAGTGCAGCTGTTCTGCATTGTTGATCCTGGGGAAGGCAAAAAACCCACAGAGTAGAAGCCAATTTTCTCCATAGGGAAAAAAATTCCTTCCTCTAAGCTGGGTCAACCATCTACCTATAATATTCTGTTATTCATAACCTTCTAACCCCACATCATCAGACGACCTGTCAATCACAGCGCAGCACTGCCGCCGGCTGCAGCACATTTCACCGGTCACCATCGGTCCTCCTGTCTGTTATGGCATGTCCTCCTGCATCTCTCCATAGGACATATCGGCTTATTTAAGGTTACCTAGATTTCCGCAGTCCAGATATACGCCATGGCACCCTGGTGCTGACGCCAGGTTTTGTTTGACATCTCCCACTCTGGGATCAACGTTAGAGGATCAGCTCATCCACAGTAGCATGAACTGGGACCAGGGGCGGGCTGGGCTGGGTGGCAGAGAGGCATTTGCCCCCCAGGCTGGGACAGTGCAACCCAATGCATGTGCAACCCAGTGTATACCGGAAATACCCCACGAGTCCCACTGTATACTGGGAACACATGCCGTACACCAGGAACACCCCCACAAGACCCGTCGTATACCGGGAACACCCCATGAATCCCACTATATACCAGGAACACCCCATGAGTCCCGCCGTACACCGGGAACATCCCACAACATCCACCGTACACCGGAAACACCCCACAACACCCACCGCATACTGGGCACACCCCATGAGTCCTGCCGTATACTGGGAACATCCCACAAAATTCTCCGTATACAGGGAACACCCAAGACCTGCCGTATACTTGGAACACCCC
Source organism: Dendrobates tinctorius (assembly GCF_039654945.1). Lineage (NCBI taxonomy): Eukaryota > Metazoa > Chordata > Amphibia > Anura > Dendrobatidae > Dendrobates > Dendrobates tinctorius. The sequence goes on along the minus strand of NW_027361998.1, from coordinate 15,665,264 downwards.
ACAAGACCCTCAGTATACCGGGAACACCCCACAAGATCCGCCATGTACTGGGAACAACCCACAAGACCCGCCGTACATCGGGAACATCACACAAGACCACCCGTATAGCGGGAACACCCCACAACATCCACAGTATACCGGGAACATCCCACAAAACCCACCGTATATCGGGAACATCCCGCAAGACCCGCCGTATACCGGGAGCACCCCACACGACCCACCGTATACCGAGAACACCCAACAATACCCGCCATGTTCTGGGAACACCCCACAATACCCGCTGTCACGGGGTCCTTCTCTGGTATCACACAATCAACAGAGCAAGCGAAGAGTGAACAATTCCAAGACCTTTATTCAGGCAAAATTACGAAAAGGTCCATATTCAGTCCACCACACAAAGGATAATGTCCAGGGAAACGAGATTCCAAAACACTCTAGCACCAGAGGATAAAAATGGGTCCTTCTCTCTGAAATGCAGCCTTTTCACCATCTTGTCTCTACCGGAACTGACTTGTCCAGCTGCCGTTCTTCCCCCCCACCCCCTTCCTTGTCCAGGGGTAGTCAAACAAGTTACCTCCCAGAGGAGAACAAAAGGCCTTAGGGATTAATGCACTACAGGGGGTCATCAAGAGACAGATACAGTGAGGCTGTAGGCTTACAATGTAATAAGAAAAACACTATGAAAATAACTGGAATTGTTAAAAATAGGAATATACAAAAAATGACATCCACATAACATATCACACCATCACAACCTCTCCCCCCCATAATAAGTGAGCACGCCATGAGGTCTACACAGACCTCTGGCCTGCTCACTTTAGTCCACATTGCTCAGTTATTTATAATTCCTTGTACAGTGGCAGGGGTAGGTCGGCCTGGGGAGCCTATGGTTCTTCTTGTCGAGACAGTCCATCGGCGTTCTAGTGTTGGCTTCCTCGCTTGTATTGGATGGAGAAGCGGTAGGGTTGTGAGGAAAACCTCCACCGCAGCAATCTTCCATTGTCCCCTGATACGCGATTCAGCCATGTGAGGGGGTTGTGGTCTGTAACAATTGTAAAGTCTCTGCCATACAAGTAGGGCTGCAATTTTTTTAGCGCCCATACGATGGTAAGGCACTCCTTTTCAATAGTGGCATAGGCAACTTTCCGATCCAGTAGTTTCCGACGGGCAAAAGCAACAGGATGTTCTTTTCCGGCGACGTTCACTTGGCTAAGTACTGCCCCAATCCCAAAGGTGGATGCATCTGTCTGCACGAGGAACCTGCGTTTATAATCTGGGGCAGCCAAGACAGGAGCAGTGACGAGGGCAGTCTTTAACGCTGAAAAGGCATCCTCGCATGCACCCGTCCATGTCACATTCCTAGGCAAGTTCTTGCGGGTCAGGTCGGTTAGGGGCTTGGCCAAGGTGCTGAAGTTAGAAACAAATTTGCGATAGTAACCAGCAGTTCCTAAAAACGCAAGTACCTGCTTTTTAGTCTGGGGTCTATACCAGTTGCTAATGGCTTCCACCTTGGCAGGCTCAGGCCTTAGTGTCCCACCCCCTACTCTATGCCCGAGGTACTGCACCTCAGCCATCCCTATTTGGCACTTATCAGGGTGAATGGTCAGTCCTGCAGTAAGGATACAGTCCAGCACTATGCCCAAGTGTTTAAGATATTCCTCCTAGGTTGTGCTAAAAATGGCGATGTCGTCTAAGTAAGCACAGGCAAAATCCTGACATTGTTGTAACAGTCGATCCACAAGTCTCTGGAAAGTAGCGGGGGCAGTTTTCATCCCAAAGGGCATTCCCAGGAACTCATAAAGCCCAAATGGAGTAATGAAGGCTGAGCGCTCCCGAGCGTCCTCCGTTAGGGGTATCTGCCAGTACCCCTTACTCAAGTCTAACGTGGTCACAAATTGGGCACTGGCCAGACGATCCAATAGATCATCAATCCTGGGCATGGGATAAGCATCACTCTTGGTGGCATCATTTAGTCATCTGTAATCAACGCAGAATCGTGTTGTACCATCCTTCTTGGGGACCAGGACGACAGGAGAGGCCCAAGAACTGTGAGATGGCTGAATAACTCCCAGTTGTTTCATCTCCTCCAGTTCGTTCTTTATCATGCCTTGAACAGCCTCTGGAACCCGGTAGGCAGCCTGCTGGATGGGGCGTTGTCCGGGGGTTTCCACATGGTGACTGGTGAGAGTAGTCTTCCCCGGCTTTGAGGAGAAAGCAGCAGCCCTCGGCCTTAGTACGGCGACAATATCGTCCTTTTGTATATCCGATAAATGGGATCCCAGGGGCACTTGTTCCAGTGATCCTCCCGCTTGGGCAACCTGGAGGAGATCTGGGAGATACTCGTCGTCGGCGGTATCACTAGGGGGGTGGCAGACAGCTAGAACAGGCAGAGATCGGTCGTGGTAGTCTTTCAGCATGTTAATGTGGATGGTTTTCTGTCGTCGACCACTAGAGTCCAGAGCAATAACATAGTTAGTGTCATTAATTTTCTTGACAACCTGATAAGGGCCTTCCCATACTGCTTGAAGCTTGTTGGCAGGGGAAGCAGTAATCATGAGCACTTGCTGTCCTTCCATAAATTCCCGGTTCCTGGCATTACGGTCATACCAGGTTTTTTGTCTGGACTGGGCCATTCGCTGATGTTCTTTAGCGAAGGTAGCTAACTGGGCGAGACGGTCTCTGAGCTCTAGAACATAGGGAACGATGGGCATTCCGGTATCTGAGATGTCTCCCTCCAAATGTTCTTTCAGAAGAGAGGCCCACGGACCTTCCGGCTAAACAGTAGTTCGAAGGGAGAGAACCCTGTGGACTCTTGGAGAACCTCCCGATAGGCGAAGAGGAGATGTGGCAGATACTTTTCCCAGTCTTTTTCAACGTCAACAAAAGCCCTCAGCATATCTTTTAGGGTTCCATTAAAGTGTTCACATAGTCCGTTGGTCTGCGGGTGGTATGGGGTGGTGCGAATGGATCGAACACAACAGGTATGCCATAGGGACTGGACCAGATCTGACATGAACTGAGTGCCTTGATCCTACAATATTTTACTAGGAAACCCTACCCGGGTAAAGATGGTAACAAGGGCCTCGGCTACCTTTACTGCTGTAATACTGGACAGGGCCACAGCTTCAGGATACCTAGTGGCATAATCCACCATGGTCAGGATATATTTTTTCCCTGACCTGCTGGGGTGGGCCAGAGGACCTATGATGTCGACGGCTACACGTTGAAATGGTTCCTCAATTATGGGCAGGGATTGCAGGGGTACCTTATGTCGAGCTCCTGGATGCCGCATTCGCTGGCACACATCACAGGTGCGGCAATAACGGGCTACCGACTGCGAGACGCCCGGCCAGTAAAAACTTTGGGTGAGTTCTCTTTTCAGTCCTTTTTCTCCCTTGATGCCCAGCCAAGGGGATGTCATGGGCCAGTTGAAGTAGCTGTGCCCTGTACTTCTGAGGGACAATGAGTTGCCTGGTCGTTGCGTCAGGGTTGCCCTGGTCACTGCCCTTTGTTACATGATAATACAGTCCGTTTTCTCGAGTGAAGCCATCCCCATTATCTCCCATGTGCCCAGTTTCTGCCTTTCGCCTAAGGGCTGCTAAGGTAGTGTCACCCTCTATTTCTCTCCTAAACTCCTCTCTGTCCCAAGACTCTTCCAATGTAGTAGCAGCGAAAATATTGCTTACCGACTCTGATGCGGTTCGTGGTGGTTGCTCCCCGGTGGGGTCCGGATGACATAGTGCTTAAAGGGCCTGTAGTCGGGTGACTGCTCCCACAAATTGGCACTGTAACTCCCCAATGTCATTCCCAAGGAGGATATCTGCAGAAAGTCCTCCCATAACTCCAATCCAACACAGTTTTTCTCCACAACCATAATCCAAACGCACAGAAGCTCGCTGTATATATTTGCGGGCACCGCCCGCCAGGACAATGGGAGTTCCCAGACCCTGGTAAAATGCCTCGGGTCGAACCACACGGGGGTCAGCGATAGTCAAGAATGCCCCCGTGTCTCTAAATCCTGACACTTTGTATCCATCAATAAAGACATCCTGCAGGTGGCGTTGCCGTTGCTCTGAGTAGCTAAAGGACAGAGGCCGGAGTCCGTACACTCCAGGAGGGGTATCTATTGTGCCGTGATCGGTGGTCCACTCTGGTGGGGGTGGTGGTAGCTCTTCCTCAGGTGTGGTGGAATGTACAAGATGCACTGGATGAGGTGGGGCTGCGTGGGGCTCCCTCCGAATCCTGGAGTTACAGCCAGACTGCAAATGTCCAGGTTGCCCACACCCATAACACCTCCTCTCTGTGATACCCCCAGGTCGTGGTCGGAACTGTTGGAGCCTAGGATTGTGAGGCGTGATTGTCATCGACTTGCGACTAGGTGGAAGGGCAGATATAATTGGAGGGGGACGGGGTGCGGGAGCAGGCCGTGGTTCATTGTCCAGAAGCCTCCTCCATTGCGGCCGGATAGTAAGGGCTTCATCGGCCAGGGCTGCAGCTCTATCCACGGTACATGGCATGCGCTCCCGGACCCATTCCCGTACCTCTGCAGGGCACTTGGCAAGAAATTGTTCTATAAGGAACGCCTGTATAACATCTTCCACAGTAAAGGCGTTTTCTGCTTCCAGCCATCTCCGACATGCCTCGGACATCTTATGTGCATACATCCTAAACGATCCCCCCGTGGTGCATGGGAGGTCTCGGAACTTGGCCCTATATGAGTCTGGGGTGATAGCATGGTAATCCAGGATAGTCCGCTTTACAATGTTATAATCCCGATTACGCAGTGCATCAATGGTTCGGTAAGCCTCCGCCAAGCTTCCGTTCAGGAGCCCCACTAACAAACGCATCCAGTTAGAGTGGGGCACCTCCATCACAGCACACTGCTGCTCAAAGTCTTTGAAGAACCCCTCCACATCTCCAGAAGCCTCATCAAATGGCTTAAACTCTGTCCGGGTGATCCGTACAGGCTCCCGGATTGTTGGGGTTACACTCCACATTGCGCTACTCCCTTTTTCAAGCTCCATTGCTTCCTGTCTCCGCTGTGCCCGGCGGGCAGCCTCCTCCTTGTACTCCTGAGAGACGCCGGGGCCCAGAACCGCCATCTCTTCTTCATACCACACCAACCACTGGCTTTTCTGGATGGGGATCCCTGTCTCCAGTGCTAGTCCTTCAGACATCTGGGAGGAGGTGGCTGGGCTAGCGCCCACCAGTAGATCGATTAAGGCCTCTTTAGTCAGTCCCTGGTAGTTCAGGCCCAGGTCTCTGGCTCTCTCCAGTAAACTGCATACAGTCCAATTTCTGTACTCACTCTGTGGGTGGTTCTCCATTGGGTGACGCTCTGTTGATCCCACTGCTGCCACCAGTTGTCACGGGGTCCTTCTCTGGTATCACACAATCAACAGAGCAAGCGAAGAGTGAACAATTCCAAGACCTTTATTCAGGCAAAAATATGAAAAGGTCCATATTCAGTCCACCACACAAAGGATAAGATAATCCAGAATAAGAATGCAGTCCAGTATCAGGATAAAATGTCCAGGGAAACGAGATTCCAAAACACTAGCACCAGAGGATAAAAATGGGTCCTTCTCTCTGAAATGCAGCCTTTTCACCATCTTGTCTCTACCGGAACTGACTTGTCCAGCTGCCGTTCTTCCCCCCACCCCCTTCCTTGTCCAGGGGTAGTCAAACAAGTTACCTCCCAGAGGAGAACAAAAGGCCTTAGGGATTAATGCATTACAGGGGATCATCAAGAGACAGATACAGTGAGGCTGTAGACTTACAATGTAATAAGAAAAACACTATGAAAATAACTGGAATTGTTAAAAATAGGAATATACAAAAAATGACATCCACATAGCATATCACACCTGCCATGTATCGGGAACAACCCACAAGACCCGCCGTATACCGGGAGCACCCCACAAGACCCGCTGTATACCGGGAACACCCCACAATACCCGCCATGTATCGGAAACAACCCACAAGACCCGCCGTACATCGGGAACATCACACAAGGCCACCCGTATAGCGGGAACACCCCACAACATCCACAGTATACCAGTAACATCCCACAAAACCCACCGTATATCGGGAACATCCCACAAGACCCGCCGTGTAGTGGGAACACCCCACAAGACCCGCCACGTACCGGGAACATCCCACAAGACCTGCCGTATACCGGGAACACCCCACAAGACCCGCCATGTACCGGGAACATCCCACAAGACCCGCCGTATACCGGGAACATCCCACAAGACCCGCCATATACTGGGAACACCCCACAAGATCTGCCTTATACCGGGAACACCCCACAAGACCCGCTGTATGCCGGGAACACCCCACAAGACACGCCGTTTACCGGGAACACCCCACAAGACCCGCTGTACCGGGAACATCCCACAAGACCCGCCATACATCAGGAACATCACACAAGACCACTCGTATAGCGGGAACACCCCACAACATCTACCGTATACCGGAAACATCCCACAAAACCCACCGTATACCGGGAACATCCCACAAGACCCGCCGTATACCAGGAACACCCCACAAGACCCGCCGTATACCAGGAACACCCCACAAAACCCACCGTATACCGGGAACATCCCACAAAACCCACCATATACCGGGAACATCCCACAAGACCTGCCGTATACCAGGAACACCCCACAGACTTTACAGCTTTAATAACACATTCAGAAGTAACTTTTCCTAGAAAACGTCTTATGTCCTCATATCTGGGGATCTCGTCTCGTCATCTGTCCGGACATTGAACCCGCTCAGGCTTTTTCTACATCTGTATCAGGAGTGCAGTCACTGGGGCACAGGGCAAAACATCCCCGACTGTTTCTCGCATTTCTGCTTCTATTACTGATCTGTAAATCCAAACTGATGATCTGTGGTACAGAAGGCAGAAACTCTACCAGTGAGCCACGAGCTGCACTCATATCTATCAAAGAGGTTTCTCTGCCCAAAAACTGGAATAGCGTTTCTCCTGAGAAGAATATTGCACTGATAAACGAATAGATCACCATTATATTATCGCTTAATAATGCTGAAAAGTATGTCAGATTTCTTTCCATGAAATTACTAAAAAAATAAAGTGTGAAAATAATAACAAAAATCATAAAACACCTTTGAAATAAACAACACAAAATGGTAACAATGCGGTAATAATGGTATCTCAGCAGTCATTGGGGATTGGTAAATGGCGTCAATAACAATGGCATAATTGCTTTTTATTCTGTATTTATCTCATAGTAAAAGTGAATATTCATGTAATACTTATATGTGATGGCAAAATTGCGCCTCAAAAAAAAGCCCTGACATAAAGCAAAATTTATGTAAAAATTAAAAGGATGTGGCTGTTGAATAAGGTGAAAGAATATCCTGCTCATCTGAACAAGGGCATCACCCTCCCTTCAACACAAAAAATAGTATTCGCCCCCCCCTTGGCTTTTTACCTATTTTGTTACATTCCAACCTGTGTGACCTCACAGTATTTAATCTTAATAATTTCAGTAGGCAGGAGACATAGGCTATTGTATTTATGTTGACTTTTGAATTTGTCTTTCTTTGGTTGGTTAAGAAGCACAGGATATTGTTCATAGGAGCATGGATGTTGACATTTGAGTTGCTGTGTGTTGAAACTTATTGCTGTTATCTCTGCAAGATACAAGACAGGGGCACGGAGTCATTGAACAATCGATGTTTGAGAATATGTTGATTGATCATTGTATGGAACTCTGTGGCTTGTTGCCTTGCAAAACAGAGGATGAACCATGTAAAATGATTAAATGCTCAAACAATGCGAGTTAATTTCATCACACCTTCCTCGACCTCTGGATGATGGCTTGTAGGACAACAGTTGTGAACTACATAAAGGGGGTATGCCGCTCTAAGAAGAAATCCAAAGAACCAGAGACTCTTTACAAAACCACAGCTAGGAACACTCTACAGGACAGCACCCAAGACATCATAACTCCATCACGAGGGACACAGATTTAACATTCTACAGGATACCAACTTAGGAGACCACAGAGCCAGCTGAAAGAATACAGATCATCTGCTCCACTGACCATCACTGAACCCATGGATATGTTTGGGGTAGTCAGGATTTGGACACACCGGTCACCTGAGCCCCATGGATACGTTTGAGAAAGCCCAGGATTGGGACCCACCAGTCACCTGGCTCCATGAAGATGTTTGTAGAAGCCATAATGTGACCCTCTGGTGACATGGCCTCATACCTCAATCGTCTGTCAGCTTCCTACGCTTGATGTTATCTCCTCTCTCTGTGTGTGCCACAGGTGGGGTAGTCAGCCCTGGAAGCTCTTAAATCACATCTGCTCTTATCCCGGCGAGTCAGCTGAAGGGTGAGACTCTGTGATGTGCACCATCTTGGATATTTTGCTGGGACTGTTCTATGTGTTATTCAGCTGTTCATGGATTAGTAAAGTATTGGAGGCGTTGGTTTGCTCCTATCACCCAAATGTATATTTCAGGTTATCCCTCAAGTACCCTCACTTGTCTTCCCTTCTTTTGAGGTCCATGCTGTCAGACTCTACATCCCCTTCTCCATGCGAGTGGTGGTGGTGTATTGTCCTCCGGGCCCCTCCCATCAGTTTATGGATCACTTTGCCACCTGGCTTCCACACTCTCTCTCTCTCTCCTGTGACATCCCTACCCTCATCATGGGAGACTTCAACACTCCCATTGCCCTTCCCCTCTCAACATCTGCTTCTCACCTTTAATCTCTAACCTCCTCTTTCGGCCTCTTGCAGCTTACTAACTCCCCCACGCATGAAGACGGAAACTCCCTCGACTTGGTCTTCTCCTGGCTTTGCTCAGTGGATGATTTCACAAACTCCCCTCTCCCGCTCTCTGACCACAATCTTCTTTCATTCTCTATCAAGAACTGCCAGGCCGCTCAAGTCACCCCCACTGTCCAGACTTATAGAAACATACAGGCCATTAACACCCAGAAACTTATGAAGAACTTGCAGTCTTCATTGGCCCCCATCTCCTCCCTCTCATGTCCGGATTCTGCACTGAAGCATTACAATAAAACACTTCAAAGTGCCCTGGATGAAACTGCTCCTCCTATACATAGAACAACTAGGCACAGACGGCAGTAACACTGGCACACCCTGCAAACACGTTTCCTGCAGCGGTGCTCCAGGTGTGCCGAACGTCTGTGGAGAAAATTCAACCTACCCGAAGATTTCATCCATTATAAGTTTATGCTTAAAACATACAACACTGCCCTTCACCTCTCCAAACAAACCTATTTCAACACCCTCATCACCTCACTGTCCAATAACCCGAAACGTCTCTTTGACACTTTTCATTTCCTACTTAACCCAAGAGTACAGGCCCCAACCACGGAGCTCCGAGCTGACGATCTGGCCAATTATTTCAAAGAAAAAATTGACCAGATCCAACAGGAAATTATCTCCCAATCACCTCATACCATGCACTGTCCTCCCTCCCCCACTGCATCTAGCTCCCTCTCTGATTTTGAACCAGTCACAGAAGAAGTAAGCAGGCTCCTTGCATCTTCTCGCCCTACCACTTGCACCAGTGTCCCCATCCCATCACATCTCCTCCAGTCCCTTTCCCCTGCTGTCACCACTCACCTAACAAAAATACTCACCCTCTCTCTCTCTTCTGGTATCTTTCCCTCCTCATTTAAGCATGCCATCATACATCCACTACTTAAAAAACCATCCCTCAACCAAAACTGTGCCGCTAACTATAGACCTGTCTCTAATCTTCCCTTCATCTCTAAACTCCTGGAATGCCTGGTCCACTCCTGTCTGATCCACTATCTCTCAGATAACTCTCTCCTCGGCCCGCTCCAATCCGGTTTCCGCTCTCTACACTCTACTGAAACTGCCCTCACTAAAGTCTCTAATGATCTGCTAACAGCTAAATCTAATGGTCATTACTCCATGCTAATTCTCTTGGATCTCTCTGCAGCATTCGACACTGTGGATCATCAGCTCCTCCTCACTATGCTCCGTTCCATTGGCCTCAAGGACACCGTTCTCTCCTGGTTCTCCTCCTATCTCTCTGACCGCTCCTTTACTGTATCTTTTGCCGGTTCCTCCTCCTCTCACCTTCCCCTTACTGTTGGGGTTCCTCAAGGATCGGTTCTAGGCCCCCTCCTCTTCTCCTTGTACACTGCCCCTATTGGTCAAACAATCAGTAGATTTGGTTTCCAGTACCATCTCTATGCTGACGACACCCAATTATACGCTTCTTCTCCTGACATCACGCCAGCCTTTTTGGAAAACACCAGTGATTGTCTAAACGCTGTGTCTAATATCATGTCCTCACTATATCTGAAACTGAACCTGTCAAAGACTGAACTCCTGGTGTTTCCTCCCGCTACTAATGTACCTATACCCGACATTGCCGTTTCCGTGTGTGGTTCCACCATTACTCCCCAGCAACATGCCCGCTGTCTTGGGGTCATACTTGATTCAGAGCTTTCATTCACCCCCCACATTTGATCACTGGCTCACTCTTGTTATCTGCACCTCAAAAACATTTCTAGAATTCGACCTTTTCTTACTTTTGACTCTGCAAAAACTCTTACTGTTTCTCTTATTCATTCTCGTCTCGACTATTGTAACTCTCTACTAATCGGTCTCCCTCTTACCAAACTCTCCCCTCTCTAATCCATCCTGAATGCAGCAGCCAGGATCATATTCCTCACCAATCGTTATACTGATGCCTCTACCTTGTGCCAGTCATTACACTGGCTACCCATCCACTCCAGAATTCAGTATAAACTTATTACCCTCACCCACAAAGCCCTCCATGGCTCAGCACCACCCTACATCTCCTCCCTCGTCTCAGCCTACCACCCTATGTGGGCGCTATAGAAATAAAATTATTATTATTACTACGCTGTGTTACCCTCACTGTTGTGAGTTCATTTTCCCCTTCACTATTGAGGTCTGATGAACTCCCTCTTCTGGTGAAGGAAGGTAGTGAGGCTGATTACCAAGCACCTGGGTATGATGATGATGACTGGGTGACGGGAATTGCTGACTGGATATAAGGCAGCCGACGCCCTTCTGCCTTGCTGGTGATCTCTCTGAGGGATTCTAGGAGACCAGTCTGATGCCTGCTCCTCAAAAGCTAAGTTTTCTGCACTGCTTTTTGCATTTGTGTTTTGTTTTGCCTTGTTTTTCTGAATTTCTGCCATTCCCTGCTGGGGTGAGTTGAATTCCTTTTTGCTCTGTCTTCAGAAAATACCTGAGTGCTGATATAGTCTTTTTGAAGCCTAGCGTCTTCAGGGCCTTTTTCCCTCTCAGCCTGTTGGCCCTTGTTTTGATAGGGTTTTGGCGGATTGCAGACAGCAGCTTTCTTTTCCTGTCCTATTTAGTTAGCTTGGGCCCCATCATTTGCTCAGCCTATCTTTGAGTGTTTTTTCATCTTGCTTCACCGTCATATGTTGGGGGCTTCCTATTGCTTTGGGGTCTGCTCTGGGGCAGTTTAGATTTCCCTTTCTGTCTTTAGGCTATGTAGTTCTCCGGCTGTGATCGAGGGGTCTAGGGCACCGTAGGAACCCCCCATGGCTACTACTAGTTGTTGTTGATAGGTTCAGGGGTCTGCAATCCGATAGCTGCCAACTTCTCTGGTTTTCTGGACTTAGCTAGTATTTCTGTTTTTGCCTCCTACGGTGACTCATTCATAACACCTCACCCTGTGTTGTCTGAGTAGTATTATACCCACGGTAAAAGTACAGCGGGCATTTGGTGGGATGAGCCCTGGTCCATGCTGTCTCGCACCAGGGGATTAGAGTTCCTCCTGACACTCTGTGTCTCCACAACCTGTGTATAAATATTTTTGTAATCTGATTTGTGTGTGATGCATCAGCACTAAATAGTCTAAGTTGGTTAAGTGAGAATAATATAGGTATACATTACAATTATGGGAGCAAATAACTAAAAATTGGCATGTGCATATGTATTCATCCCTTTTGCTATGAAGCTCCTAAAATATTCTGGTGCTAGCAATTCCCGTCATAAGCCCCATGCTTGGTGACAGAACGTTCACAGTGTGCATCTAAATGTCACATGTCTGTCAGTATATACACTTTACCCATTCTGAAAGGCCACAGAGGTTGCAACACCATTAACAAGAGGCACCACTAAGCAAAAGCAACAGCGAAGCCCAAAGAGATCATCAAACAACACCACGAAGACCAAGGCGATCTCCAAACAACACCATGAAGACCAAGGAGATCTCTAAACAACACCATGAAGACCAAGGAGATCTCCAAACACCACCACGAAGAACAAGGAGATCTCCAAACACCACCACGAAGACCAAGGAGATCTCCAAACACCACCACGAACACCAAGGAGATCTCCAAACACCACCATGAAGACCAAGGTGATCTCCAAACACCACCATGAAGACCTATCTCGATTCATTTTTGGATTTGTGGCAGCTCTAGTTTCTGTTATAATTTAAATGTTACTTTGCTCCTTTTGTGCCAGCAAGGGTTAATGTCAGTTTCCTTGCTGTTAGCTACTTTGTTGCTGGTTAGCTAAATGGGAGGGATGGTGACTACTCCCACCATCCTTTAAATAGTCACATGATGCAGCAGCTGACTGTTGGTAATAGAGTTATTCTATGAAGACCAGCCTGGAGTTTACAACTCTCTGGTATCAGTGCTGCATCTGCTGCTTCTGTGTAGTTTGGTGTTGTTAGTTCGGTGTTGTGAGTTCATTCTCCCCTTCACTTTTGATGTCTGATGAACTCCCTCTGCTGGTGAAGAGAGGTAGTGAAATTGATTGGGATGGGAAGAACCTGTCATTTGAACAGGCGGAGTGTGATTGGACATCTGGAATTTCTGAGTGGATATAAGGCAGCCGACGCCCTGCAGGGCTGCTGGTGATCCTTTCTGCTCTGAGCTCTTGCATCCAGCTTAGTTCCTGTCTACTAAAAGCTAAGTTTTGCCCTGCTATTATTCCATGAGATTTTGTCTGGTTTCCTTAGTGTTTGTATTTAGCCAGTCCTGGTTGGGACTGGCTGAATTCTATTTTTGTCTCTGATCAGTTGATCTCTTTGCTCTGCTTTCAGAATATACCTGAGTGCTGATATAGTGATTTTGAAGTCTAGCGACTTCAGGGCCTTTTTCCCTATCAGACGGTTGGGACATTTTTGTAGGGTTTTTTGCGTGATTGCAGCCAGCATCTTTTCTGTCCTTTCCTATCTAGTTAGTTGGACCCCATCGTTTGCTCAGCCTGTCTTTCTGTCTGTGTTTGTGTTTTCATCTGTTTTTCACTGACAATACATGTTGGGGGCTGTCTACTGCTTTGGGGTCTGCTCTGGGGCAGTTTAGATTTCCCCCTTTCCTTCTTTAGGCTTATGTAGTTCTCCGGCTGTGACGAGGGGTCTAGGGCACCGTAGGAACCCCCCACGGCTACTGTTAGTTGTGGTGTATAGGATCAGGGGTCTGCAATCCGATAGCTACCAACCTCTCCGGTTTTCTGGACTTAGCTTGTATTTTTGTTTTCTCCTCCTCCAGTGACTCATTCATAACAGTTTGGGTTCCAGGTTCCATATCCTCTACTGTGTGGAGCTAGGCAGCAGAGGCTGGAGCTAAGTATCATTTTCTCTTTCCTTGTGTGTCACATGCTCGTCATTTCCCATCTGTATTACCATCTGCAGCGGTGATGCTAGCGTCCTTGCCGGCCAGTGCACTAGCCAGGGTATAGTGACGTGACAGCTAGGGACTAGGCACGTGATGGTGACGGGGGGAAGGACCCTCATAGGGCGTTAGAGGAGCTTAGGGATAGGCACAGGTTGTGGTTAGGAGTTGCCCTATCCTTCCCTTCCTACTGTTAGGGCCTTCCTCTCTCTTTTTCCATCCCGTTGTTTAAGTTGTGACGTCCGCCGGACTAACCCATGCTGAGAGTGACAAGACCGAGGAGATCTCCAAACAAGTCAGGGACAAAGTTGTTGGGAAGTACAAGTCAGGGTTGAGTTATAAAAAAATTCTAGCAATCTATGATGATCCCCCAGAGCACCATCAAATCCATTATCATCAAATGGAAAGAACATGGTACCACAACAAACATGACAAGTGACGGCGCCCACCAAAATTCTCAGCCAGGGCAAGGAGGGCATTAATCAAAGAGGCAGCACAGAGACCAACCCTGAAGGAGCTGCACAGAGTTCCCAAGTAGAGACTAAAGTATCTGTCGATATGACCACAATAAGCCATAGACTTCATAGAGGTGGCCTTTATGGAAGAGTGGGCAGAAGAAACTACCTTCACACATAAATTATAAGGCTCGGTTTGAGTTTGCTAAAAGACATGTGGAAGACTCCACAGATGTATGGAGAAATTTGTGGCGGTTAGATGTGCCAAAATTGAACTTTTTGACCACAAAGGTAAACAATATGTCCGGTGCGAAACTAACACATCTCATCACCCCCCTTCCCTAAGAACATCATCCCCACAGAGAAACATGATGGTGGCAGCATCATGTTGTGGGGATGTTTTTCGGCAGCAGCAGGGAGAGGGAAAATGATCTGAGGCGAAGGGAAGATCGATAGTGTGAAATACAGGGATATTCTTTAGCAAAACCTGTTTCAGTCTGTCAGTGATATGAGACAGTGACGGAGGTTCACCTTCCAACAAGACAATGACCCAAAGCATATTGCTAAAGCGACAATCGAGTGATTTAAGAGGAAATGTGTAAATGTTCTGGAGTGGCCAATTCACAGCCTAGACCTTAATCCAATGGAGAATCTGTGGTCAGATGTGAAGGTCGCTGTTCACGAGAGGAAACATCTAACGTGAAGCAGCTGGAGCCATTTTGCCTTGAGGAGTGGGCGAGATGTGGAAATCTCAGAGACTTATCCAAAGTGACTGCAGCTGGAATTGCTGCAAAAGGAGGCTCTACAGAGTACTGACTTTAGGGGGGTGAATAGTTATGCACATTGAAGTTTTCAGTTATTTTGTCCTATTTGTTGTTTGATTCACAATAAAAAGAAAACCAAATGTTCACAGCTGTTGGCATGTTCTTTACATGACCTGATGGAAACCCTAAAAAAAACTGTGACATTCCAGGTTGTCAGGTAGCAAAACACAAAAAAATACCAAGGAATGGAATACTTTCACGAGCCACTTTATATGCATTTGAATATACTGTATATATATTTCACGTATGTGTGCATGTATGTGTACAGTATATACATGTGTGTAATGTATGTATTTCATATGAGTTTGTTGCTTATGTGAAAGTGACGAGGGTCCTACATAGGAACCCTTTGCTGTCAGTGTTGGCCCCTGGGTAATCAGGCTGCGTGGAGAGAGGAGCCTGAGCCCAGATTTCCCGCTCTGCATTGCGCACATTCGCAGGCTGTATGGGGCCTGTGTGACGATGCCCTCAGTGCTGCTATATGACTTGGGATTTCCTCCAGGGGCCGGAAGCTTCACCCCCAGTCTTCACAGACGAGTCCTATGATGATTGTGTGTGTGGGGGGGGGGCAGATACTTTTTTTTCTGCTGTATAATCTGAATTTCAGTTATAAACTCAATCATTTTATTGCTAGAGGAATGTGATCAAATCCACATTCCCCGACAAGCCTGGTCCTGGGTGAAGCCAGGAATCATAGCGGAACTGTACGCCCCCTGGTGTCAGGTGTGGGAAAGTGTACGCAGAGTTGTGTGAGGTCAGTTGCTACAGAACTACAAGCCCCATCAGGCCCACTTGGAGAGATGCCAAACCTTGCATTATACGGGGGGAAGCTGCAGACTTCTGGCGACCATTAGTTGGCTGCAGTGACAGTATACAGACGAGCACGTAGAATACAGGAGGCTCATGGAGCCGTTCATGCTCCTTGGAGGACAGTGCGTTACTGCGGTCCTCTGATCAGTTCTGCTTTCTTGTTTAGCAAACATCCCAACCCCTGTCCACAACAGATGAAGCACCTATAAATCCCCTGCCTGAATGCGTAGGACTCCCTGTAGTGCACACATACTTCCATGATATGGTCCTTTGCATGGTGGATCCCTCACAGATCCCGTTACTTCTCTGACTTTATTTTACGAGGAAACGGAATCCGGGGAGAGATCAGCATGACAGCTGTGAGGAGCCGCTCTGAACGTGTCATGTCAAAGATGAAGCTTAAGGAAGCTGCTGAGAATGCAGACTCCACAGCTGTGCCAAAGACCCTGACCACCCGGTGACAGACATGGACCTGGAGAGTTCCCAGGAAGGGCGGCGAGTTTAGACTGAGACTGTAAGACCCAAACATACCAAGATTCCATGGTGGTGGTGTGAAGTATAACTGTCCCCAGAGAAATAATGAAGAGCCTCAGGTAGACTGAGGGTGGTGGACCGAAGAATCTTCGGGTAGATTTAGGGAAGTGATCACAGGAACCTCGGGCAGTCTGAGCGTGATGATCCCATCTCAGAAACCTCCGGATGGACATAGGGATGAAAATGATGAAATGGTAAGAAAGGATGTTGAGAAGGCCGAACTTTTAAATTCCTATTTTGCATCTGTTTTCTCCAGAAAGAAAATGTAACATCAACTGATTTTCACTGTCCTATTAAGGGAATAGAAGAATCCAGGATATCTATAAACAGAAAGATAGTGAGGAAACACCGAGCTAACATAAAGGAATTCAAGTCTCCAGGTCCAGATGAATTACACCCCAGAGTACTGAAGGAGATAGCAGAAGAAATTTTTTAACCACTCTCCATAATCTTTGAAAATTCTTGGAGAACAGGAGAAGTCCCAGAAGACTGGAGAAGAGCAAATGTTGTTCCTATCTTCAAAAAGGGAAAGAAGGTGGACCCAGGGAACTATTGGCCGGTGAGTCTGACTTCTATACCAGGAAAGATCTTTGAACAAATTATTAAACAACATGTATGTAAGTATCTGGATAAGAATGAAGTGATTAAACAGAGTCAGAAGCATGGGTTTGTAACTAATAAGTCATGTCAGACTAACTTAATTTCCTTCTATGACAGAAGTGCATGTAAATGGGTGCTCATCCAGTTGGAAGAATGTCTCAAGTGGGGTACCACAAGGCTCTGTCCTGGGCCCTGTATTGTTCAACATCTTTATCAATGATTTTGATGAAGGAATTGAGGGTAAACTGATTAAATTTGCTGATGACACAAAGCTAGGAGGGATAGCTAATACTAGAGGAGAGAGAGGATTCAAAAAGATATAAATAAACTGGAGCAGTGGGCAGCAACTAACAGAATAGTTTTTAACAGGGAAAAATGCAAAGTACTACATCTGGGCAATAAAAAAGCATATACAGAATGGGAGGAATAGGGCTAAGCAACAGCACATGTGAAAAAGACTTGGGTATACTAATAGATCACAGACTGAATATGAGTCAACAGTGTGATGCAGCAGCAAAAAAGGCAAATGCAATTCTGGGATGTATAAACAGAAGCATACAGTCTAGATCACGTGAAGTCATTATTGCCCTCTACTCCTCTTTGGTCAGACCTCATCTGGAATAATGGTGTCCAGGTTTGGGCACCAAATTTTAAGAAAGACATCTGTTCTGTCTCCGACATGAATAATGACTCTTAACTGTTTATTTCCATTACATAAATTCAGTTATAATGCTCAGTTTGCCATACAGTTTAATGTTTATTGTTCCCTTAGCTCCATCTAGTGGCCAAAAGATATAACTCTAGTGTTATTCTGTACCTTAGTTTCATTTTCATTCTTGATTTCCCTCCAATTCCCAGTGCACCCTGGGTAAGTTGCAAGGCATCATGGTCCAAGACTGCCCCCTTTCTCTGTCCAGTCGGCCATTTCTGCCAAACCTGCTTCATGTGGACATCACATTTCTCCACCTCCCCTTGTGTCAGCGTCGTCGGTACGTAATCGCCCTATTTCATCTAATTCTGTCCTAGATCACCCTCCTTAGTCAGCTCCCCTGGTTAGCTGTTAGCGCAGGTAGTCTGTATATTATATATGTATTTTTATGTATCCATACTGATTTATTGCATTGTACGGTGAAACTACAAATAAGACATACATCTATATACCATCGCGTTCAATAAACACAGATTCAACCTACAGTCTTCTTGTTGGACCCCCGGTATAGCGGTTTAGCTACCCGTATAAGCTATATGAACCCCGTGCATTTAGCTGACGGAATAGTGAAACAACGGCTGTCCAGCTAGTAGGAATACAGAGAGAACAACCTTCCATTCTGCAGAGGTCAGTTACACAGCGCAATCCAGCTAGTGCTATTCAGGAAAAAGACACCCCTTCATCCATTCTGCAGGAACTAGTGATGCTGCAGAAATCCATCTAGTGAGATTCAAGTCACCGGCTACACAGAGACTTACACAACTACAGCAATTTCTGCTCAGCCAAGCATCCGTCTAAGACACCATGTCCCACAAATCACACAGGACAAAATCAGCTACATCTGTCTCCTCAAAGACTGTATCTATCAGCAGCGCGGTCGCCATTGCCCGCGCAAACGCTGAAGCCGCCAAAATGCGAGCAAGCTTTGTTGCAGAAGAGATGGAACTTAAATTAGAGAAAGCACGCTTAGAAGATCGAGAGAAAGTCACGCATAGAAAGCGAGAAGTCACGCTTAGAAAGAGATGAGCAAGAGAGAAAGACGCAGTTAGAGAAGGCACGTGTGGATGCCGCCTTAGAGAGCCTAGCAGTAAAAAGAGAGGCTGCTGCAGCACTGGCAGAGGCAGAAGCACTGGAAGCCGCACACAACCCTGAGCTGCAGTCGCAGCAGTACGTCAAGTCTGAAGTTGCCGCTGCAAGATTCACCACAACGCACATCTCAATATGTTAATGAACTTCCTGATCCAAACTATAACCAAGATCACGACACATCAGTGAAACTGTCATGCTCGCCATGTCCGCCATGTCTGTTTTGCCTCATGACCCCTGGAGCGGTGTGCACGCGCATCTCATGTCTGCTATCCTGCATGTTCCCTAGAGCAGTGTGCACACTCACCTCATGACTGTTGAGCTGCGGGATGCCTGCGTTTCTGCTCTGCCTTCTGTGATCGTCTCATCATGTCTAGAACCCCTGATCATGTGTCCTTCCTATGTTCCAGCAGTGGCTGGTTCTGCATTCATCTCTGCATGTCTGGAACTCTGATCATGTGACCTGCCTAGGTTTCAGCACGGGTTCTGCTATCATCTCTGCATGTCTGGAATTCTGATCATGTGACCTGCCTAGGTTTCAGCACTGGTTCTGCAATCATCCCTGCATGTCTGGAATCCTGATCATGTGACTGCTCCCTGTGATCCTGGAGGATCTCAACTGGAAGTTCTCCACTGGTCCTGACCCGGAAGTGGAGGTGCTATGCCCTATATCAGACCACCCCTTCCTATGTTCAGGTCCTGAGTATTGTGTTGCTTCCCTGCATGGCTGCTTGGTCTGCTGGGTCGCTCCCTCTATCGTGCGTCTCTGCACATGCTCCGTGCTTGTACTCCGTCTCGTGTCACGTGCCTTGTCTAGTGTTTGTACTTCGTGCCATGTTTTCTCTGCTCTGCTTTGCCTTGTAGTCCTCCCTTGCTCCGATTTCGTTCTGTGCTCCAGTCTAGTTTCCGTTCCTTGTTCCGTACCTTGCCTTGCTCTGTCTTGTTCCTCCCTATAGTCTCTGTCTTTGCTTGTTCTGCCTCGCTCTCTCTCCTATGGTGCTCTGTAGTGCTCCCTGGCACACGCACCATTCCTCCTCTCTTACTTTTGGTGCTCTTTTCCATGTCTAGTCCCAAGGCTCTGCCTTGGCCCGACTCTGGGCTTCGGCCTACTCTCCGCTGCTAGACTCTTTCCTATTGTGCTCTCTTGCACATTTCTAGGCTAATCCCAAGGCTCTGCCTTGGCCCGGCTCTGGGCTTCAGCCTACGCTCCGCTGCTAGCTCTGTTCTTGCTCTGACCTGATTCCATGTTTCTGCCTATGCTTCCGTTCCTTGTTCCGTACTCTGCCTAAGCTCTATGTTGTTTCTCGTCTCACCTTGCCTTATTGCTTCGTGTGCTCTTTGCATGCGCCTGGCCTTCCTAGCCTCCTGTTTGGGCCTCAGCCGTACCCGCCCTAGCCGTGTCCGCCTGCTTGTGCCTCAGCCGTGCTCATCGGTCAGTGATAACTGTGTCGCCTGCCATGCCTCAGCCGGGTTCGCTGGAGTCTTGCCCATCTGTCAGTGCCGCAGCCCGATCAGCTAGCCAGTGCCCCAGCCGTGCTCTCTGTGCTCCCTTTCACCTCACACTGTTTCTGCACTGTGCTCTACGTGCTCTCTATAGCATGCGCAGGCCTCGCCTGCCCATGGCATACCTCCCCGTGCTTCTGTACAAGTGCGCGCAGGCTTTGCCATGTCCCCTGTCGTGCCCTCTTGCACGCACAGGCCCTAACCCTGTCCTTTAACCCTGACCCTGGCGTGCCTCTCTGCATGCGCAGGACTCTGCCTCGCCTGACCCTGGCGTGCCTCTCTGCACACGCAGGATTCTGCCTTGCCTGACCCTGGCGTGCCTCTCTGCACGCGCAGGACTCTGCTTCGCCTGACCCTGACGTGCCTCTCTGCACGCGCAGGACTCTGCCTCGCCTGACCCTGGCGTGCTTCTCTGCACGCGCAGGATTCTGCCTCGCCTGACACTGGCGTGCCTCTCTGCACGCGCAGAACTCTGCCTCGCCTGACCCTGGCGTGCTTCTCTGCACGCGCAGGACTCTGTCTTGCCTGACCCCGGCATGTCCCTCTGCACGCGCAGGCCTCCTCCCTCGAGTCTGACCATGGCGTGTTCTGGTCTCCTTGCATGGAACCCTGGTTTGCCTGCCGGATGCTCGGAACCTGCCGCTCGCTGCTAGAGATCGTAAGCCTGATGAATGCGGCCTGATGCCCTGATCATGTCGATCGTTGCCAGATGTCCGGAGTCCGATGCCAGCGTGCCTTTGCCTACCATCTTGCATGTACCTTGTCTTGGACCTTGGCGTGTCTCCTTGCACGCACTCTGCCTTGGACTCTGGCGTGTCTCCTAGCACGCACCTTGTCTTGGACTCTAGCGTGTCCTAGCACGCATCCTTCCTAGGAACTCTGGTGTGATCCCTAACACGTACCCTGCCCTGAACCCTGGTATGTTTTCTGCATGTGTTATGTCTGGAACATTTGGCGTGCCCTTGCACGCATCTTGCCGTGTCTCACCGTTTGTGCCCTGCACCTGATTCCCTGTTTATGCCTTGCACCTGAATAAAGTGTGTAACCACGTTTGCTGTAGAAACCGTGACTTTGCTTTATGTTTCGTATCCTGCCCGTCCTGTTGCCTGACACTCAAGAGTGTCTCCCTGAGCCGGCTGTCTGGTCCAGCTGCTGTGGTGGCTCACCCCCTTGGTCTTGCCCCTGACACTCCCTGTATAGGGGGTGGATTCTCACTAGGTCAGCTTGCCCTAGGTGGGTGGGTGCCACGGCCCAGAGGGTCCACTCTAAAAAGGAAAACGACTCAGCGTAAGCTGACGCTCGTCATAGAAACGAGTGAGAGTCATCATGAGGCTCAGCTCCAGGAAAACGTGAAGCAAAGCAACTCTGCTGTCTTCCTTGCCCCTCACCAGGTAACGAACGTGAATCACCTTGTTGACAC
This sequence comes from Dendrobates tinctorius, assembly GCF_039654945.1. Taxonomy (NCBI): domain Eukaryota; kingdom Metazoa; phylum Chordata; class Amphibia; order Anura; family Dendrobatidae; genus Dendrobates; species Dendrobates tinctorius. The sequence goes on along the minus strand of NW_027361998.1, from coordinate 15,643,648 downwards.
ACCGCATGTCAGACCGAAACAATATACCGGCTGGCGCCACCCTGAGGATACTAACAGGTATGAACGCACCTCACATAACTATCAGGGTGACACATCACCAGTATACTCTGCTGACAACTGGTTCACATCAGAACTTGCTAGGATCTTCACATGACGTGATCTAGTTGCCAAGGGACTCATGAAATTCACTGACCACGCTGAAGGTTACAGAGCTTGGAAAGCTTCCTTCCAAAATGTTACCAGAGACTTGGGGCTAAAAAATAGGGAAGAGATAGACCTCTTAGTCAAATACCTGGGAGAAAAGTCAGTCAAACACGCAGTAAGGATCAGAGACATTAATATAAACCACCCTATTATAGGCCTTAAAGAGATCTGGAAGAGGCTAGATGAGTGTTACGGCTCTGCAGAGGTAATTGAGAGAGCCTTGTTCAAAAGAATCGATGACTTTCCTAAAATATCTAACAAAGGTCTCCCAAAACTTGAGAGCTAGGTGACCTGCTACAAGAGGTCCTAGTTGCCAAATGTGATGGTGACCTACCGGGCCTTGCATACCTCGACACAGCCAAAGGTGTTAACCCTATAGTCCAAAAGTTGCACCACCATCTACAGGAGAGGTGGTTTACACGTGGCTCCACGTACAAATACAAACACAGTGTTTCATTCCCTCCCTTCTCCGTTTTTGTAGACTTTATACACGAACAAGAGGCAATCAGAAATGATCCCAGCTTTGACTTTACGTCATATGCCGCACCACCACCAGCTGCAATTCCAGGCAGAACATCTGTGGCAGTGCACAAGACTAATGTTTCTTCTCCAAGTTCCAATTACAGGTCTGCTGGCTGCTCCCAATCAGAGACAACGGTACGAGAACCTGACAAGCAGTGCCCGCTTCATCAGAAGCCTCATCCTCTCCTGAAATGCAGAGCCTTCAGAGGAAAATCTATGCCGGATCGCAGAAGCTTCCTGAAAGAGAACGGTATCTGCTACAAGTGCTGCTCATCCACCACTCATCTCGCCAAGGATTGTAAGGTCAGTGTAAAATGCACAGAATGTGGTACCACAGATCATAATACTGCCCTACACCCTGGCCCAGCTCCATGGTGTGCGCAAAATACGCCAGCTGACAGTGAGCATGGTGGGGAGGAAAAGAGCACCGATGCAGCTACGCCAGAGATCATTTCACAATGTACTGAAGTATGTAAAGGGACAATACACAGTAGGTCTTGTTCAAAAATATGCCTCATCAGAGTGTACCCAAAGCACCATAGAGACAAAGCTGAGAGACTGTATGCTATCTTGGATGATCAAAGTAATCGATCCCTGGCCAGATCAACATTCTTTGACCTATTCAACATTAAAGGACCAAGCACTCCTTACTCATTAAAGACATGTGCAGGTACTGTGTCAACAACGGGCGAGAAAGCCACTGACTACCAAATTGAGTCCTTAGACGGACTATTCTGTCTGCCACTACCTACAATCATCGAGTGTAATCAGATCCCAGACAACAGGTCTGAAATCCCTACACCAGATGAGGCAATCCATCATGCTCACTTAAAACGCATAGCACACCTCATACCGGAACTCGACCCTCTGACACAGATAATACTGCTGTTGGGAAGAGACATCCTACAGGTTCATAAAGTGAGAAGTCATATCAATGGACTCAACAATGCTCCCTATGCCCAAAAGCTAGACCTAGGATGGGTCATAATAGGAAACGTATGCTTGGGACACATGCACACCCCATCTTCTGTGACAAGCATGCTAACAAATACACTGGAGAAAGGGCGCCCATCTCTGTTTCAACCTTGCAACAACGAGTTCCATGTCAAGGAACTACCACACAGCATCCAACTACCAATAGACTTTACTCATGACAGCGATATGGTGTAAGGAAGCTATGAGGATCAGCTGGGGTGCACAGTCTTCCAAAGGACTAAGCAAGACAACCCAAGTAGCAATGTCGGTAGAGGATAAGCTGTTCTTGGAGGTAATGGACAAAGGGCTCGTAAAAGATGAGACCAACAGCTGGGTCGCACCTCTTCCCTCCAGAACCCACAGACCACGTCTACCAAACAACAGAGATCAGGCATTCAAACGTTTCTCCTCTCTCAAACACAATCTGCAAAAGAAGCCAGAGATGAGAGATCACTTCTCCTTCATGTCAAAGATATTTGAGAACTGCCATGCAGAACTAGCTCCCACTCTCAAAGACTCTGAAGAATGCTGGTTCCTACCCATGTTTGGAGTATACCACCCTAAGAAACCGGGCCAGATTAGAGTGGTGTTCGACTCCAGTGCTAAGTTTGATGATGTCTCCCTGAATGATGTTCTACTGACAGGACTAGATCTCAATAACAAACTACTGGGAGTACTTATGCGCTTTCGTAAGGATTCCATCGCCTTCATCGCTGACATCCAGCAAATGTTCCACTGTTTCCTTGTGAGAGAGAGAGACAGGAACTTCCTAAGATTCTTCTGGTACAGAGACAATGATCCTACTAAAGAAGTCACAGAGTATCGCATGAGAATGCACATCTTTGGCAATAGCCCTTCTCCTGCAGTCGCCATCTATGGACTCAAAAGGTCAGCTCTAGAAGGAGAAGCAGAATATGGGTCAGATGTCAGACAATTCATAGAGAAAGACTTTTATGTTGATGACTGTCTGAAAGCCATGCCTTCAAATGAGACTGCCATCAGTCTTCTCAGGAGAGCTCAGAAGATGCTTGCTTGCTCTAACCTCAGGCTTCACAAAACAGCCTAAAACAGCCAAGAACTCATGAAAGCATTCCCTTCATAAGACTTGCGTAACGGTCTCAGAGACTTGGACCTAGGGTCAGACCCTACACCAATGCAATGCAGCCTCGGGCTTCTCTGGAATCTACAGTCAGACACTTTTACCTTTCAGGTCAGCCAGGAAGAAAAGCCTTTCACACGCAGAGGTGTCCTGTCTACTATCAACAGCCTGTACGATCCCTTAGGTTTTGCAGCTCCCGTTACTATCCAAGGCAAAGCCATACTAAGAAACTTAACCAAGGAGTCTTCTGATTGGGATGCACCTCTGCCACCTGATAAGAAAACCCAGTGGGAAGCATGGAAGAACTCTTTAGCAGCTCACTCCAACCTCAATGTGCCAAGGCCATACACCCCTGTGCCGTCTACAGAGATACAGAGCCAAAGACTGTATGTATTTGCAGATGCTTCTGTCAAAGCAATTGCTGCTGTTGCTTATCTTAAAACTGTGGACTCCAAATGTCAAAGCCACATTGGATTCGTCATGGGGAAAGCCAAACTTGCTCCACAACCAGATCACACCATACCAAGGTTAGAACTTTGTGCTGCAGTCTTAGCCGTCGAGTTAGCAGAGTTCATCACATCCGAGATGGATATCGACCTGACACAAGCCAAATTCTACTCAGACAGCAAGGTAGTCCTGGGATACATCCACAATGAAACCAGGTGATTCTACGTTTATGTCAACAACAGAGTGCTACGAATTAGGAGATGAGTTCATCCAAAACAGTGACATTATGTCCCCACAGACCAAAACCCTGCAGATCATGCAACTAGAGCAGTTGACGCAAGTCAACTAGAGAGCACAACATGGCTCTCAGGACCAAAACTATTGTACACTGAGGAACGTTGTCCAGACACCTTTGAACTGATAGGAGAGGACTCAGATGCTGAAATCCGCCCTCTTGTGTCCACACTTCAAAGAATGGATTCTAATATTCAGCTTGGATCCCACAGATTTGACAAATTTTCAAGTTGGAAGTCACTTAATCGAGCCATTACCTGCTTGACTCATATAGCTCGCTCGTTCAAGACCACCAGAGCTTGTGACACAGAAAAATGTAAAGGTTGGCATCTTTGTAAAAACACCTATGTTACCTCCGACTTGGAATCTTCCAGAAACCACATCATCTTTAAAGTTCAGAGAGAAACCTACTCTGTGGAAATCCAATGTCTCATTAACAAAACTTCAATGCCTGCGAGCAGCTCATTGAGGAAACTCGACCCATTCATCGACAACAACGGCCTGCTGAGTAGGAGGTCGCCTCAAAGAAGCTGAAATAGAGTTTGAGGAGAAATTCCCTCTTATCATTCCTGGAAAATATCATGTTGCTTACCTAATCGTGCAACACTACCACAATCTGGTCAAACACCAAGGAAGACTATTCACAGAAGGAGCCATCAGAACTGCTGGCCTGTGGATTATCAGTGCAAAGAAACTCATCTGTAGTGTCATCTACAAATGTATTACCTGCCGTAAGCTTCGTGGTTCCACTCAAACACAAAAGATGGCTGACCTAACAGCAGATAGACTCAGCCCAGACCCTCCTTTTACCAACGTTGGTCTCGATGTGTTTGGACCTTGGTCAGTTGTTACTCATCATACGAGAGGCGGACAAGCCAATAGTAAACGTTGGGCCGTCATGTTTACCTGTCAGTCAGAGCCGTCCACATAGAGCTCATTGAGTCACTTGACTCCTCAAGCTTCGTCAACGCTTTGAGACATTTCATTGCCATCCGTGGTCCTATCAAGCATATACGTTCAGACAGAGGTACCAACTTCATTGGTGCAGCAGAGGAATTGGGCATACCTTCAAATTTAGACCATAAGACTCTCGATAAGTACCTCAGTGACCAAAGTTGCACCTGGTCATTCAACCCACCTCACTCCTCACACATGGGTGGATCTTGGGAACGAATGATTGGTCTAGTACGAAGAATTCTTGACTCTACTCTTCTTCAGGAAGGAGCAGCGAGACTTACCCACGAAAGTCTAACCACCTTCATGGCAGAAGCCCAGGCTATAATCAACACAAGGCCCTTGGTTCCAGTTCCTAATGACCCTGAGGAGCCCTTGTTACTGACTCCAGCTACTCTTCTAACCCAGAAAACAGGACTATCCAGTGTACCTCCAGGAGGATTCGACGCTAAGGACCTCTACAAGCGCCAATGGAGGCAGGTACAAAGTCTTGCCAATACAGGTGGTGCAAACAATATTTGTCTACCTTGCAGCCACGGACAAAGTGGCAATCTACTAGGCCTAATCTTCGAATTGGTGACCTCGTCCTTGTTAAAGACTGCCAGGCCCATCAGAACCAGTGGCCACTTGGACTAGTGACTACTACATTTCCGAGTAAAGATGGCCATGTCCGCAAAGTCGAACTGAGGATGGCCAAAGGAGATGGACCCAAGACATTCTCCAGACCAGTGACTGAGCTGGTGTTATTGTTGTCTTCAGAGGATAAGAATGGTGGCATCTGTTCAATGCCAGACGGGGAGTGTTGTCTCCGACACAAATAATGACTCTTAACTGTTTATTTCCATTACATAAATTCAGTTATAATGCTCAGTTTGCCATACAGTTTAATGTTTATTGTTCCCTTAGCTCCATCTAGTGGCCAAAAGATATAACTCTAGTGTTATTCTGTACCTTAGTTTCATTTTCATTCTTGATTTCCCTCCAATTCCCAATGCACCCTGGGTAAGTTGCAAGGCATCATGGTCCAAGACTGCCCCCTTTCTCTGTCCAGTCGGCCATTTCTGCCAAACCTGCTTCATGTGGACATCTCATTTCTCCACCTCCCCTTGTGTCAGCGTCGTCGGTACGTAATCGCCCTATTTCATCTAATTCTGTCCTAGATCACCCTCCTTAGTCAGCTCCCCTGGTTAGCTGTTAGCGCAGGTAGTCTGTATATATGTATTTTATGTATCCGTACTGATTCATTGCATTGTATGTCTTATTTGTAGTTTCACCGTACATCTATATACCATCGCGTTCAATAAACAGATTCAGCCTACAGTCTTCTTGTTGGACCCCCGGTATAGCGGTTTAGCTACCCGTATAAGCTATATGAACCCCGTGCATTTAGCAGAGGACGGAATAACATCAACAAACTGGAGCAAGTTCAGAGGAGAGCGACCAGAATGGTGACTGGTCTGCAAACCATGTCCTGAAGAACGGTTACAGGATTTGGGAATGTTTAGCTTGCAAAAAAGACTGAGAGCAGACTTAACAGCTATTAGTGTTGAGCGATACCATCCGATACCCTAAAATATCGGATCGGATGGTATCGGCCCGATACGAAAAAAGTATCGGGTATCGCCGATTCCGAAAGTCCCATTCAAGTCTATGGGACTTCCGGTATCGGAATAAGAAAAACCCTTTTCTGTCCTTGTACAGTCTCTTGGGGGGGTGTACGGACCTTCCGGGGGTCTGTGCCGACTGCCCGGGGGTCTGTGCGGACTGCCGGTGGTCTGTACCAACTGTCCGGGTGTCTGTGCAGGCTGCGGGGGGCTGTGCCGGCCTGCCAGTGGTCGGTACCGACTGCCCGGGGGTCTGTGCCGGCCTGCCGGTGGTCTGTACTGACTGCCCGGGGGTCTGTGCCGGCCTGCCGGTGGTCTGCGCCAACTGTCCGGGGATCTGAGCAGACTGCGGGGGTCTGTGCAGGATCGTCCGATGGAACTAGAAGTCCCATCGGGCGATGCCTGCTACCATGACGGTGATTGACACATTAGCCAATGATGGGACAGTAGAAGTCCCATCATCCGGCTAATGTGTTGAATGTACAAAAAAAAAAAAAATACATACTACATACATGCAACATATATGATACATGCATGCAACATACAGTCATATGTTAAAGTTTGGGCACCCCTATTAATGTTAACCTTTTTTCTTTATAACAATTTTGGTTTTTGCAACAACTATTTCAGTTTCATATATCTAATAACTGATGGACTCAGTTATATTTCTGGATTCAAATGAGGTTTATTGTACTAACAGAAAATGCGCAATCTGCATTTAAACAAAATTTGACTGGTGCAAAAGTATGGGCACCCTTATCATTTTCTTGATTTGAACACTCCTAACTATTTTTACTGACTTCCTGAAGCACTAAATTGGTTTTGTAACCTCATTGAGCTTTGAACTTCATAGCCAGGTGTATCAAATCATGAGAAAAGGTATTTAAGGTGGCCACTTGCAAGTATTTCTCCTATTTGCTTCTCTTATGAAGAGTGGCATCATGGGCTCCTCAAAACAACTCTCAAATGATCTGAAAACAAAGATTATTCAACATAGCTTTTCAGGGGAAGGATACAAAAAGTTGTCTCAGAGATTTAACCTGTCAGTTTCCACTGTGAGGAACATAGTAAGGAAATGGAAGAACACAGGTACAGTTCTTGTTAAGCCCAGAAGTGGCAGGCCAAGAAAAATATCAGAAAGGCAGAGAAGAAGAATGGTGAGAACAGTCAAGGACAATCCACAGACCACCTCCAAAGACCTGCAGCATCATCTCGCTGCAGATGGTGTCACTGTGCATCGGTCAACAATACAGCGCACTTTGCACAAGGAGAAGCTGTATGGGAGAGTGATGCGAAAGAAGCCGTTTCTGCAAGCACGCCACAAGCAGAGTCGCCTGAGGTCTGCAAAAGCACATTTGGACAAGCCAGTTACATTTTGGAAGAAGGTCCTGTGGACTGATGAGACAAAGATTGAGTTGTTTGGTCATACAAAAAGGCGTTATGTATGGAGGCTAAAAAACACAGCATTCCAAGAAAAACACTTGCTACCCACAGTAAAATTTGGTGGAGGTTCCATCATGCTTTGGGGCTGTGTGGCCAATGCCGGCACCTGGAATCTTGTTAAAGTTGAGGGTCGCATGGATTCAACTCAGTATCAGCAGATTCTTAACAATAATGTGCAAGAATCAGTGACGAAGTTGAAGTTACGCAGGGGATGGATATTTCAGCAAGACAATGATCCAAAACACCGCTCCAAATCTACTCAGGCATTCATGCAGAGGAGCAATTACAATGTTCTGGAATGGCCATCCCAGTCCCCAGACCTGAATATCATTGAACATCTGTGGGATGATTTGAAGCGGGCTGTCCATGCTCGGCGACCATCAAACTTAACTGAACTGGAACTGTTTTGTAAACAGGAATGGTCACAAATACCTTCATCCAGGATCCAGGAACTTATTAATAGCTACAGGAAGTGACTAGAGGCTGTTATTTTTGCAAAAGGAGGATCTACGAAATATTAATGTCACTTTTATGTTGAGGTGCCCATACTTTTGCACCGGTCAAATTTTGTTTAAATGCAGATTGCACAATTTCTGTTAGTACAATAAATCTCATTTGAATCCAGAAATATAACTGAGTCCATCAGTTATTAGATATATGAAACTGAAATAGCTGTTGCAAAAACTGAAATTGTTATAAAGAAAAAAGGTTAACATTAATTGGGGTGCCCAAACTTTAACATATGACTGTATATACATACTGCATATATACCACATGCATCCAACATGCATACTACATATATACCACATATACCGGTGGTCTGTGCCGACTGTCCGGGGGTCTGTGCCGACTGCCCGGGGGTCTGTACCGGCCTGCCGGGGGGCTGTGCCGGCCTGCCGGGGGGCTGTGCTGGCCTGCCGGTGGTACCGACTGTCCGGGGGTCTGAGCGGACTGCCGGGGGTCTGTACCAGCCTGCCGGGGGGCTGTGCTGGCCTGCCGGTGGTCTGTCCGACTGTCCGGGGGTCTGAGCGGACTGCCGGGGGTCTGTACCGGCCTGCCGGGGGGCTGTGTCGACTGTCCGGGGGGCTGTGCGGACTGCCGGGGGTCTGTACCGGCTTGCCGGGGGGCTGTGCCTACTGTCCGGGAGTCTGTGCAGGCTGCGGGGGTCTGTGCAGGCATCGTCCGATGTCCCATCGGGCGATGCCTGCTACCATGACGGTGATTGACACATTAGCCAATGATGGGACAGTAGTAGTCCCATCATCCGGCTAATATGTTGAATGTAAAAAAAAAAAATACATACTACATATATACTACATGCATGCAACATACATACTACATATATACTACATGCAACATACATACTACATATATACTACATGCATGCAACATACATATATACTACAGGCCGGTACAGACCCCCGGACAGTCGGTATAGACCACCGGCAGGCCGGCACAGCCGCCCCGGCAGGCCGGTACAGACCCCCGCAGCCTGCACAGACCCCCGGACAGTCGGTACAGACCACCGGCAGGCCGGCACAGCCCCCAGCAGCCTGCACAGACCCCCGGCAGGCCGGTACAGACCCCCGGGCAGTCGGCACAGACCCCGGTATATGTGGTATATATGTAGTATGCATGTTGCATGCATGTAGTATATATGTTGCATGTATGCAGTACGTATGTAGCATGCAGTATGTATGTAGTATGTTTTTTTTTTTCTTACATTCAACACATCGGCCGGATGATGGGACTACTACTGTCCCATCATTGGCTAATGTGTCAATCACCATCATGGTAGCAGGCATCGCCCGATGGGACTTGTAGTCCCATCGGACGATGCCTGCACAGACCCCCGGACAGTCGGCACAGCCCCCCGGCAGGCCGGTACAGACCCCCGGCAGGCCGGTACAGACCCCCGGCAGTCCGCACAGACCCCCGGGCAGTCGGCACAGACCCCCGGCAGGCTGGCACAGCCCCCCGGCAGGCCGGTACAGACCCCCGCAGTCGGTACAGACCACCGGCAGGCCAGCACAGCCCCCCGGCAGGCCGGTACAGACCCCCGGCAGTCCGCTCAGCCCCCCGGACAGTCGGTACAGACCACCGGCAGGCCGGCACAGCCCCCCAGACAGTCGGTACAGACCCCCGGCAGTCCGCTCAGACCCCCGGACAGTCAGTACAGACCACCGGCAGGCCGGCACAGCCCCCCGGAAGGCCGGTACAGACCCCCGGGCAGTCGTCACAGACCACCGGAAGGCCGGTACGGACCCCCGGGCAGTCGGCACAGACCCCCGGCAGGCCGGTACAGAACCCCGGGCAGTCGGCATAGACCCCCCCGGAAGGCCCGAACTGACGGCGCATCATGACGCGCACAGACCGCGCATCATGATGACGTCATTTCGGCAGCCAATCAGAGTCACAGCAGTGGCTCTTTGCATTATGGGAACTTCCGATTCCGATATTGAAAAAATATCGGTACTCGCTATCGGAATTCCGATACAGCGAATATCGGCCGATACCCGATATTTGCAGTATCGGAATGCTCAACACTACTGTCTATAAATATCTCAAGGGCTGTCACAGTGTAGAGGGATCATCTTTATTCTCATTTTCACAAGGAAAGACTAGAAGCAATGGGGTGGAACTGAATGGGAGGAAACACAGATTAGATATTAGAAAAAACTTTTTGACAGGGTGCCACGAGATTTGGTGAGTTCTTCCATGGAAGTCTTCAAACAGAGGCTGGACAGACATCTCTCTGGGATGATTTAGTGAATCATGCTTTGAGCAGGGGGTTGGACCAGATGACCCAGGAGGTCCCTTCCAACTCTAACATTCTATGATTTTAGGGTGGTGATCCCAGGAACCTTGGGTAGACTGAGGGTGGGATAACAGAAACCTCCAGCTGGACAGAGGGTGGTGATCCCAGGAACCTTGGGTAGTCTGAGGGTGGTTATCCCAGAAACCTTGGGTAGACTGCGGATGGGGAATCCTATCTCAGAAACCTCTGAGTGGACAGATGGTGGTGATCCCAAGAATCTAGAGGTAGACTGAGTGTGGTGATCAAGGGAACCTCGGGTAGATTGAGGGTGGAGGTCCCAGGAACCTCAGGTAGACTGTGGGTGGTAATCCCAGGAACCTAGGATAGTCTGAGGGTGGTGATCCCAGGAACCTTGGGTAGACTAAGGGTGGGGATAACAGGAACCTCAGGTAGACTGAGGACGGTGATCACACCTCAGAAACCTCCGGTTGATAAGAGGGTGGTGATTCCAGGAGTCTCTAGGTAGAATGAGGGTGGTGATCCCAGGAACCTTGGGTAGACTGTTTTTGGGGGGTAACAGAAGCCTCCAGATGGACAGAGGGTGGTGATCCTAGGAAACTAGAGTAGTCTGAGGGTGGTGATCCCAGGAACCTAGAGTAGACTGAGGGTGGGGATAACAGGAACCTCAGGTATACTGAGGGTGGTGATCCCAGGAACCTCGGGTAGACTGAGGGTGGTGATCCCAGGAATCTTGGGTAGACCGAGGATCGTGATCTTATCTCAGGAACCTCTGAATGGACAGATGGTGGTGATCCCAGGAATCTAGAGGTAGACTGAGGGTGGCAATCAAGGGAACCTCGGGTAGATTGAGTGTGGAGGTCCCAGGAACCTCAGGTAGACTGTGGGTGGTAATCCCAGAAACCTAGAGTAGTCTGAGGGTGGTGATCCCACCTCAGAAACTTCCGGTTGATAAGAGGGTGGTGATCCCAGGAATCTCCAGGTAGACACAGGGTGGTGTTCCCAGAAACCTCGGGAAGACTGAGGTCGGTGATCCCAGGAATATTGGGTAGAATGAGGGTTGTGATCCAAGTAACCTCAGGTAAACTGCCAGGAAACTCATGTAGAATGAGGGTGGTGATCCCAGGAACCTCTGAATGGACTGAGTGTTCTGACCCCATTCCAGGAATCTCAGGCAGACTGAAAGTGGTGATCCAAGATTGAGGCTAGTGATTCCAGGAACCTTCCAAACGGCGCTCAAACAGTCATAGAATGTGTGACAAACTTAGTATATAATCTGTCCTCACAGAGAAAAAAGGGGGGGGGGTTCAAGGGAAAATATACAAATAATGTTGCTCTTAGAGCCCCAATGTGAGGGATATATATTAATGTCACCGGAGACACATAGTGGAAGTTTTTCGTATACATACACTTTATAATATTTCACAGCAGATGGTGGCTGTTATCCAAAGAGGCTGTTCGAAACTAAAATATTCTTGGGTCAAGCGTCAGTGGACCAGTATATATTTTAATGAATCCAGGAACCCAGGCAGACTGAGGGTGGTGATCCTACGATCCTAGAAACCTCTGAATAGAATAAGAGTGGTAAATCCCAGAGCCTTCAGATAGACTGAGGTTGGTGACCCCATCTCAAAATCTCCGGATGTACAGAGGATGGTGATCCCAGGATCCTCTGGATAGAATGATGGCGGTGATCCCAAGAACCTCTGGGTAGACTTATCTTTATCTGGAGTCTAGGTACTGGATTCCTTCCCTTAAAACTCTAGTTGTAATATAAAAGAAAGTAGAACCATACCCATCTATGAAGCACTGGCACTTTGACATAACAATCATTACCAGATTTCTATGGCTGGTTGTTTCAGATGCTTTCCGCTGTCTTTGCAGAATAATCAATAGGTGAGTTTCCTAGATTCCATTTTTTTTCGATCACATGATATACTATTTAGGGGGCGTAAAGGCTCACTGTTCCTGATGATCTTCATTTTCTTCTACTCCACCTGTACACTTATGTCCCTTAACCTTGGCCAATCCAAGTCTTGTCTACATCATGTTACTTGAATAAACAGTCCCAAGATCACTACAGTTCAAACCTCCATGTGTTGGTCCTTGGTGAGGACCAGCGGTTAGTTAGATATTGTGTTTTGGTCACTGCCAGTCACTAGTTACAGTGGATATTGAAAGTCTACACATCTGTCACAGGGATACTGTGACAGAGAGGGGCCAGAAGATGACAGTCTGTTTTCATGAACTCCTGCAGTGGTTATAAATATGTCACCATCTTATTAAACAATGAATTTTTTTCCTTGCTGGCAATGCAAGGGTTAATCTGTTCAGTTGAATCTCCTGGAGCTTTCCTACCTGGATTGTCTCAGCTGCTCAGTGTTGGCCACTCCCTGTTATATATACTCGCCTCTGGCAGTTCATACTACCTGGTCTGGAGTTGGAGGTGTAGTTTGTGGTTGGAGTTGGTGTTTGGAGACTGTTGATTGGATTTTTGTTTGTATGCACATCCTCATCCTCTGCTATTTGGTTTCTCCTTCTTTTAACTCCCCTGTGCTTCACTCTGTCTGGTGAGTGGATTTTGTATGACTGTTATTTTCATTTATACCTGTTCATCTTCCCTTGTTTGCCCGATTAGGGTAATCCTATACACTGTGGCCTCCCACCTCCCTCCGTGGGGAGAGACGGTACAAATAAGGGTTGATATAGGAGCATAGTAAACCATGTGAACCCAGCCCGTATTGTGCCAAACCTTTATAAAGTCTGACAAAAGCATGAAACATGTTATGTTTGAGGAGACCAAAGTGAATTTTTTTGGTCATAATGTTAAAAGGTACAAAGCCAACACTGCACATCACTAGATGATCACCATCCCTACAGTTAGGTATTATGGGGGAAACATTGTGCCTTGGGGCTGCTTAATGGCACCTGCATCTGGGGCTTTAGTCAAGGTAGTGGGAATTATAGACAGGACTAAATATCAGTCAATTGAGGCCCCTTTCAGCAGACCTAAGAGATCTCCAAATCACCAAGAGAGCGGCTTCTCCAGAAGATGAAAGTCTGGAATAGCCGAGCACAGACCTGAACCCAAGAGTCAATCTGTGGTTACTTGAAGAGGGCGCTGTACACTGGAGACCCCCCTGCATTCTGACAGATGTAGAGCTGCTGCAAGGAGGAGTGGCAAAGATCGCCAATTCTAGATGTACCGCACTGATAGACTCCGACCCCAAGACAATGAACACTGCCAGAAATTCACAATGGATTCACCAAAGTTTTAGTGTAGGGAGTGCAGGTTTATGCAACCACATTATTTTACTTGAAAAGACTTCAGTTTATTGCAATGGATTTCTAGAGATTATGGATGACATTAAAGGGGGAAAAAGTTATGAAAATCCGGATTACATCTGGTAATGCTCTTTTAATGAGTCCACGACAGCACCAACTGGAGGTATCGGATCCGCCCCATTGGAACAGGAAACCCTACAGAAAGATAAAAGGGGGCGGTCCGCCTTTCCTCCTCAGTTTTGTATTTCAGAGTACCAGGAGGACCGCCAAGAGTTAGGCAATATTCTTGCATTTCTAGATTTTATTTCTTCATATTAGGAGATACACTTTAATATGTGGTGTATTTATTGCTATTGATATCTTTATAGGGAGGGAAGTGAGCAGGTGCTGTCGTGGGCTCATTAAAAGAGCATTACCGGTAAGTAATCCGGCTTTTTACCCTTCGCCACGACAGCACCCACTGGAGAGATTCTAGAGACCATCACCTGGGTGGGACCACAGTGCCAAGGACAGTCCTGCCAAAGCTTAGGTCAGAAGTTGATGAAAGGTCAAGTCTATAGTGATTATAGAAGGTAGAAGAGGATGACCAAATTGTCGCCTTACATATGGCTTTGATTGGAACGTCTCCCCTCTCGGCCCCAAGAGGATGCCATTGCTCTGGTAGTATGCGCTCTAATGTTCTCCGGAGGGTCTTCACTTCTCGCGGAGTAGGCTAAACGAATGGCATGCCTGATCCACTGGGATAAGGTGCTCTTCGTGACGCCATACCCTTTTTTACAGCCCTGAAAAGATATGAATAGAGCCCTGCACTGCCTCCAGCTCCTGGACCTCTCAATGTATTTTAGGACAGTTCTTCTAACATTCGAAGTGTGGAATTTCTGCTCCTCAGGAGTGGAGGGATCTCTAAAGAAGGTCGGGAGGAATATCTCTTGAGATCTATGGAATTTTGTTGACACCTTAGGCAGGTATGAGGGATCTGGCTTTAATATTAACCTATCCTGGTATATCTGAAAAAAGGGTGGGTCTATGGATAGAGCTTGGATGTCGCTCACTCTCCTAGCAGACATTAGTGCTACTAAGAGGGCCGTCTTGAGTGACAAATATTTTAGAGATATTGTGTCTATTGGTTCGAAGGGAGCTTCCGTTATGGCGTCTAAGACCAAATTTAGGTCCCATGGAGGGATTGTAGATATGTGAACCGGAGTCGTTCGTTCCCATGCTGTAATAAATCGTGATTCCCTGCTATATTGTGGCCATGCAGTGCCCCTAATGCGGACACTTGGACTTTTAGCGTGTTTACTGCCAGACCTAAATCTTTCCCTTTTTGTAGAAATTCCAGGATAGGAACTATCGGGATTTCTGTGGTATGAGGGGTTGTATGGAACTGCAGAAATTGTTTCCTATTTTTGTATAAATCTGAGTAGTGGACTGCTTCCTGCTTTGTAGGAGAGTAGTAATTAGTGTTTCGGAAAACCCCCTTGATCTCAGTAGCTGCCTTTCAAATTCCACTCCGTCAAGTGTAAGCTGTCCACTTGGGGGTGGAAAAAAGGGCCTTGGGAGAGTAGGTTGTGAATCGAAGGGAGAACCCAAGGATCTGACACCGACATGGTTCGTAGCCATGAGAACCACGGTCTCTTGGGCCAGAATGGTGCTATCAAAATTACCTTTGCCTTGTCCTCTCTGATCTTCCGAATGACCTGGGGCAGAAGGATTATCGGAGGAAAGGCATATGCCAGGTTGAATTTCCATGAAGCCTGGAGGGCGTCCAGTATGTCTGGATGATCTGACGGGGACAGGGAGGCAAATGTTTCTATTTGTCTGTTCTCTTTCGTGGCAAAGAGGTCCACCTGAGGTTGTCCCCATAGAGCTGCTATGTCCTTGAAAATTTGGTGATTGATGCGCCACTCCCCTTGCCGAAGTGTGTGTCGGCTTAAGAAGTCTGCCTCTTGATTGTTTTTCCCCTTGATATGGAGGGCAGAAAAGGACAACAAAACCATTTTCGGCTAAGTTTGATTTTTGCCGCAGAAGACATCAGAGTCTCTGATCGAGTATCTCCCTGTCTGTTTAAATAGGCCACTGTAGTGGTGTTGTCTGATAGGATCCTGACGTGCTTCTGCTGGAGCTGTGGAAGAAAATGATGTACAGCATAATATACCGCCGTCAGTTCCTTTAAATTAGATGAGTAGCCCAGTTCATCCCTATTCCACCTTTCCTGACAGAAGCTATTCTCCATATGGGCTCCCCAGCCGTGGGGGCTAGCGTCGGTGGTTAAGATATGGGATGGTGATATTA
Source organism: Dendrobates tinctorius (assembly GCF_039654945.1). NCBI lineage: Eukaryota > Metazoa > Chordata > Amphibia > Anura > Dendrobatidae > Dendrobates > Dendrobates tinctorius. The sequence goes on along the minus strand of NW_027361998.1, from coordinate 15,627,753 downwards.
CCCATGGGACTCCCGTGGACAGATGATTACTATCTAGCCACCATTCTAGAGAAGTCAAGACTTCCAAAAACTTCCTGGGATAGGGTTATCTTGTTCTCGAGGTGACCGTCGTATCACCTGCCCTCCTGGAGGATTTGATATTGCAGTGTGCGGAAGTGATATTGGGCCCACTGAACTGCCGGGGCGCAAGAAGTGAGCAACCCCAATAGGGACAATGCCTCTCTGAGACATTCGGGGTCTATCTATTGCTGCCTCACCTTTATCTTTTATGAGAGCAATTTTTACCTGAGGGAGCAGACATCTTTGGGTTGTAGAGTCTAACTGGAACCCTAAGAACATCTGAAGGGAGTGTGGAACAAGTCTGGACTTCTGGAAGTTGATGATCCAGCCTAGATCCTGCAAAGATGAGACCGTATCAGCCACCCGTTTAGTACATTGGGTGATCGAGTTCCCGATAACTAAGAAGTCATCAAGGTACAGCACGATTAGGGTGTCCTTCTGACGAAGATAGGCCATCACCTCTAACATCACTTTGGTGAAGATTCTCGGTGCTGTAGAGAGACCGAAGGGCATGGCCATATACTGAAAGTGATGGATCTTGCCTTCGAATACCACTGCGACCCTTAGGTACCTTTGGTATCTATTATGAATAGGAAGATGGTAGCAAGCATCCTTTAAGTCAATTCCCGCCATTACACAGTTTGGAAAAAGAAGTTTAATGGTGGATCTGATTGATTCCATTTTAAACTTATAATTTTTTATAAACGTATTAAGCTTCCTCAAGTTTATGATTATCCTAAACGTACCATCTGGTTTGGAAACTAAAAATAAAGCTGAAGACTTTGCCTCATTTTTCAAGCAGAAGATTGATAACATCAAAGACAGTTTTGGTCAACAACCCCCACAGCCCTTCCTCCCGACTTCCCAGCCCTCCACCTCCAAAACCAACTACTCCACCATTACAGAAGATTGACTAAGTTATCCACACTATCCAGGGGAAAACATGATCATCCCTCAATTTCGGATGACGATGATGATGACGTGAGGAATCAGAGATTATCCCCTGTTCTTCCTCTGATTCTGAGCTGAGGGTCACTTGTTTTTTGCTCCTAGTTTCTGAGGGAGTACTGGCACGGGTAACAGCCTGTAGTTCCTCTCTAATTATGGTCCGTATGTCCTTTGATGACACTGCGGTGCCCTGTCTAGTCTCTCTGGTACATTGCTTACAGAGCTTTTTGGGGTAGGAGTCAGGGAGAGGCTGAGCGCATAAAGCGCATTCTTTGTGTTTAGATTTCTCTTTTTTCTTCGCCTGGAAGAGGGGGAGACATGGCAAAAGACAAGAGGGGGAAGTCAGCTTAATAGGCAGAGTATATATATTGCACACTCACCCAGTGAAGCTTATAGTACCGGATCAGATGGCTGAGACCCCGTCCTGGATCTTGATTCTCCCGCCTCACTCCTGCGAGCGGCGTCCGTGGATCCCTTGGCGAGGTCCCTGGAGGAGCTGCCCCCAGCAGAGTCCCCTGCCGGAGTGTGCAATTCACCTGGAGACGACATGGCTCACCGCCGCTTACCTCGCGGTGCTTCTTTAAATAGTTTTCCCTCTCCTCTCTTTTTTTTTTCCTAGCCAGAAGTCGTTCCTCCCCGCCGGGTTCCTCGCGCCTGCGCACTTGCGCTGCCTCAGCCATCGTTCCCCGGAAGTTCACCCATTACTTCCGGGGCTTGGAGCATTTGCACCGGCCGACTCCCGCGCCACCGCTCTGTCTGCGGCCCGCCTCTCACTGCTGCCTGGATTCTTCTCCCTTTTTTTTTTCTTCGCGCCACTGACGGACTTACCCCAGCGGCGGCCTTCAGAGTTCGGCGTCCACCCGGCATGCTCCCAGGTGAGACCAGGCGGCCCTCCCCGGACATCACCCTATCCGTCAGACGAGGGGGAGCCGTCTAATGGAACCTCCCCCGACGCTGCCTCTGGACCGCAGCTCCTGCCGTTCTCACGGATACTGCACAGGCAGCGTGCACTGGCCCAGGTATGTCTTCCTGTAGGATAATCCTGGAGTTCCCTGGGAATAGGAAACCAAAAACTGCGGAAAGGTGGACCGCCCCCTTTTATCTTTCTGTAGGGTTTCCTGATCCAATGGGGCGGATCTGATACCTCCAGTGGGTGCTGTCGTGGCGAAGGGTAAAATTATTCTTCTTGGTAGGATTTTTTTTACATGATGAACACTTGATATTATAACAAGGGCATGCAGACTTTTTTATCCACTGTATTTAGGCAATTAGGCTTAGACCTGCCTCCTTTTAGGGTCACTATATGTTGGAGTACCAGGAAGATAACGGTCTGCAGTTAGGGGTGTAAAATCTTGACTCTATCCATGTGCCAAACTTAGACTAGGGAGCATACGTGATCAGACAATGGGGGCGGCAATAGTCATCATCATTAGCAACCGTCCCACCAAACCACTGAGTGTAAGCAAAGGTGACCCTCCGGGTTGGGGTCTGGTTTTGGTTGCGATGCCTCTATTCATCAATAACCAGTGAGTTCCTGTCTTCAGGAACTGTATCATGATCTTCACTGGAAGGGAGCCAGAAGCAGCGTCTCAGATGTGTCACTTCCCAGATCTGTTACCTACTTGGAACAGCAGTAGAGGTATTGCGGGGAACAGAGTTTGCCAGCTGGAGTGCAGAGGACAGTAGATTTATTCCTTGTTCATGCCCTTTGGCCTCATAAGAGCTCACCATCTTATAAACAGGATCATGGGGTGCATTAAAAGAGGTCTGGATACACATGATGAGAGCATTATACTGCCTCTGTACAAATCTCTGGTTTGACCGCACATGGAGTACTGTGTACAGTTTTGGGCACCGGTGCTCAGGAAGGATATAATGGAACTAGAGCGAGTACAAAGGAGGGCAACAAAATTAATAAAGGGGATGGGGGAACTACAATACCCAGAGAGATTAGCAAAATTACGATTTAGTCTAGAAAAAAGACGACTGAGGGGCGATCTAATAACCATGTATAAGTATATAAGGGGACAATACAAATATCTCTCTGAGGATCTGTTTATACCAAGGAAGGTGACGGTCACAAGGGGGCATTCTCTGCATCTGGAGGAGAGAAGGTTTTTCCACCAACATAGAAGAGGATTCTTTACTGTTAGGGCAGTGAGAATCTGGAATTCCCTGCCTGAGGAGGTGGTGATGGCAAACTCAGTCGAGGGGTTCAAGAGAGGCCTGGATGTCTTCCTGGAGCGTAACAATATTGTATCTTACAGTTATTGTTAGGTTCTTTAGAAGGACGTATATCTGGGGATTTATTCTGACGGAATAACTGGCTTAGTGATCGGACCCAAAGAGTGGTTGTAAATGGCTGCACATCCAGTTGAAAGAATGTCTCAAGTGGGGTACCACAGGGCTCTGTCCTGGGCCCTGTATTGTTCAACATCTTTATCAACGATTTAGATGAAGGAATTGAGGGTAAACTGATAAAATTTGCTGATGACACAAAGCTAGGAGGGATAGCTAATACTAGAGAAGAGAGAGAGAGGATTCAAAAAGATTTAAATAAACTGGAGAAGTGGGCAGCAACTAACAGAATGGTTTTTAACAGTGAGAAATGCAAAGTACTACATCTGGGCAATAAAAATGAAAAATGCATATACAGAATGGGAGGAATAGGGCTAAGCAACAGCACATGTGAAAAAGACTTGGGTATACTAATAGATCACAGACTGAATATGAGTCAACAGTGTGATGCAGCAGCAAAAAAGGCAAATGCAATTCTAGGATGTATTAACATAAGCATACAGTCTAGATCACGTGAAGTCATTATTTCCCTCTACTCCTCTTTGGTCAGACCTCATCTGGAATATTGTGTCCAGTTTTGGGCACCACATTTTAAAAAAGACATCAACAAACTGGAGCAAGTTCAGAAAAGAGCGACCAGAATGGTGACCGGTCTGCAAACCCTGTCTTATGAGGAAAGGTTGCAGGATTTGGGATTGTTTAGTTTGCAAAAGAGAAGACTGAGAGGAGACTTAATAGCTGTCTACAAATATCTAAAGGGCTGTCACATTGTAGAAGGATCAACTTTATTCTCATTTGCACAAGGAAAGAAACAATGGGATGAAACTGAATGGGAGGAGACAGATTAGATATTAGAAAAAACTTTTTGACAGTTAGAGTGATCAATGAGTGGAACAGGCTGCCACGAGAAGTGGTGAGATCTCCTTCAATGGAAGTCTTCAAACAGAGGCTGGACAGACATCTGACTGGGATGATTTAGCGAATCCTGCTTTGAGCAGGGGGTTGGACCAGATGGCCCAGGAGGTCCCTTCCAACTCTACGATTCTATAAGCTGAACTGGATGGAAAAATGGCTTTTTTCGGCCTTGCTATTACCCTGGAGAGCAGAGTGGGGTCATTCATGGATCCAGTCGTGAAGTGTCATCACAGAGGAGGGCTTCACGTGCCTAACAGGGTAGAGGACACACCAACATTCGTCTTCTAATTTTCAGAGTCGTTATCACTTGTCATCGTCGGATTCAAAAGAGGAGACATCCGAGCCAAAGACACCGATCAGTTTCAGCATCGTGCGTCCACCAGGCTAGAGGCATTAACTCCTCCTGCCATGTGTCCACGAGACTGCTTATTGTAGGTAACATTAGGCCCCAACCAATCATATTACACGCAGGTGACCGGTGGCAGTCACTGCGCTGCTGACTGGTGCTCAACATTGGTGCAGTGGATGACAATGCAGCTTTGGCAGTAACAGGAGCAGAGTATGAGAACGCAGCTCCAGGTGTGACTGGAGAAGAGCATGAGTACACAGATCTGGTTGTGAGTAGAGTATGAGAACGCAGCTCAAGATGTGAGTGGAGTAGAGTATGAGAACACAGCTCTGGCTGTGAATGGAATAGAGAATGCAGCTCTGGATGTGAGTGGAGCAGAAGATGAGTACACAGCTCTGGATGTGAGTGAATCAGAGGATGAGTACACGGCTCTGGCTGTGAGTAGAGTATAAGAATGCAGCTCTGGATGTGAGTGGAACAGAGGATGAGTACTCAGCTCTGGATGAGAGTGGAACAGAGGATGAGAACGCAGCTCTAGATGTGAGTGGAGCACATGAGAATGCAGCTCTGGATGTGAGTGGAGCAGAGGATTTCCAGTCTTTCCCTGTATCACTGTAACTGCAGGGTAATCCTGTGGGAAAGTCCTTGGTGCTGCGGGGCCCGGTGCCAGGACAGCAGACTTGCTGGCACAGACCTCCTTCACAGGGGGGTAGTGTTACAGCGTAGGGTGCGGAGGAGCGCCAGAGTCTGTAAGACAAGCTGCTGTGCCATCACAAAGACGTGCTCTGCAGCTGTGAGACGGCATGGGAAAGGCTCTGCCAGGGATCAGGGGGGTCCTGTGACCTCCAGCTCCACCGCCAAACCTCACGGTACAGAAATCTCCGTGTAACACAGAGAGGCACCAATCATTGTCATTACACTCCTGCTCCAGTCACAGCCAGAGCTGTGTAACAGCCATCAGCAGCTGCTGTTGGACTATCAGCGCGGTACTGGCAGATTAAGCCGTCCACTGTCAACCGTCTAGATGAGAGGCCATGTGCTCCATGGGAATGCAGCTCTGGTTGTGACTGGAGGAAACAGACATCTCTGCATGGCGGATTAATACAAGAGGCGGCGAGGATTCTGCAGTCTACACTAAAGGCTGCTCCACCTGCACATAAACACCTCTATGGCCACCGGAGGTCGGAGCTGAATATCTCCCAAGGTGTCAGGGGTGTGCGCAATCCTACATAGCCGACTACCTGCCAAGAGTGATGTCATCAGACAAATGACATGACATCACTTGTCCTCCATGATATTTTAAACGATGACCTCATACTTCATGCTCTTGGCTGATGACATCACATGATTGCAGCCAATATATACCTGACACAGGAATAATTTATGATATCACCAGAAAATACATCACGACTCCGCTACTGTGCGGCGACATCACAGCACACGTGTGACGACACAGCATTTTATCTTAATTAACCAGATATCTATTTTCAGTAAGCCAGGATGAATAGACTTATCTATATGTTGACTTTTGAGTTTGTGTGTTTGTTCTTTGGTTGGTGACAGACTTTAGTTCGTGTAAGCCTGTAATATTGACTTTTAAGTTGACGTTTGTTGTAACATATTGTGCTGTTATCCTGGATGACTAGAGACGCAGGATAATTGAACAATGTTTGTGGATCTGTTGATTATACATTGTCCAGGCCAGCTAGCTTGTTGACTTGCAAAACAGAGAAGGAAAAGCTATGCAAATACAGTGGTGACCAAACGTTTTTACATTTTTTTAAAAGTATGATTACTTTTGTCTGGTTGCTCATTTTCCTGGAGATGAATTGAAAGTGCATTAAGTTGTCATCATAGAAATCCTTAATTTCAACTAAAATGCTTTAGAATATTAGTATGACCATTTCATTAAATAAAACTGACATCCAAAAGTTTGCATCTACTACTTATTGATCACAACATTGAAAGTAATTCATTGTTACAGTGCCATAACTTAGTATTTTGTAGCAGAACCTCTTGCATTAATTTCTGCACCCCACCGACGGAGCATTGAAGCCTCTAGATTATAAAACATCCTGAGGGATCTTGCTCAATTCCATTTGCAAATCTTCAAACAATTCATCTTTATTGCTCTGGGTACGGTCTCCAGCTTCTATTTGCTAACCAATTTTTTTACTAAATTGGACGCCTGCTTAGGATCATTGTCTTGCTGGAATTTCTAGCCCCTGCCTACTTTGGTTTTACCATGTGGCAGCATGACATTCTCCAGTATATCCTTTTACATGGTAGCATTCATATTCCCATCAATTCTATGCAGAGGGCCAATGGCAGATGCAGAAAAGCAGACCCAAACCAAGACATTGACTCCCACCATGTTTCACTGTAGGTGTTTTGTACCTTACATCATTACATTTTCCAATTGGGTGGTATATTTAGTGCTTGCCATCACTACCAAACAGATTGGTCTAAGGTGTTTGTGGTCAGATGAATCCAAGTTCAATCTGTCTCTTTCCATTGGCTGTGTTCTTTGGCAAACTCAAGTCAGACCTTCCGTTTCTTGACTGTTTTTCTTTTACTCACTTTGACCCCATATTCTTCATTCATTTTGTGTGAAATCTGTACAGCACGTTTATGGACATCGGATACTGACTTTTTCTTCATAATGTGATCACCTTTGGAGGAAGCTTTCCGAGGTTGTTCACTTCTAGATTTGTCAGCTGTTCCATAACCTTCTTCTTCCTTTATTACACGTGACCCTTGACTCTGAGAGCAGTTGAATTCCACAGTCCCCTCTTTTTTAAAACAAAAGGAATCTTGTGGATGTTAACCGAAAGGTGAATAAAATTCCAATCCAGACGTAGTAAATGAAAGATGGTGATTTAGTCTACGTGTTTCGAAGTATTCAATTACTTCTTCATTAGGAAATTACCATATGTATAGTCTCCTCTTTTTGGCTTTTGCCTGACTTCACTCTCAGGATAAGCAGCTTCCTGACATCTGCTGATAAAGTCAAGTTTATCTTTGCCATGTTTTAACCGATAAAACGGGCAAACAAAAATATAAATTTTAGATAAAATTCGACTACCCATGACAAAATATGCAAAACATTTGGCCCAGCAAATGCTGTAAACTAACACATAAAGGGATAAAACAATGTCAAACACAATTTACATCCTTATAGCTGATAAGCATTTGATTCCGGTTTACTAAAATCACCAGGAAAATGGCATCACAACAACCAGACAGAAGTAGTCACACTTTTCTTTTTTTTTTTTTTTTTTTTAAAAAAAGCAAGACTTTTGGTCTCTACTGTACATTAAATACTCAAACAATGCAAGTTAATCTCATCACCCCTTCTCCTTTACCTGTGAATGATGGCTTGAAGAACAGTTGTGAACTATAAAAAATGGGATATGCCTCTGTAACAGACATCCAAAGATCCAGAGACTCCACAAAACCACATCCAGGAACGCTCTTTTGGACAGCAGCCATATCATGGCTCCATCACGAGGGACACAGATTTGACATTCTACCTGATATCAGCTTAGGGGACCATGGCCCCAGCTGGAAGAATACAGATCTGCTCCATAGACCATCACTGAACCATTGATACGTTTGGGGTAGTCAAGATTTGGACCCAACGGTCACCTGGCTTCAAGGAGATGTTCGGAGAAGTCAGGTTGTGACCCTCCAGTCAACTGGCCTTGTACCTGAATGGACTGCCATCTTCCTAAGCTTGTTGTTACTTTATCTCTGTGCGTGCCACAGGTGGGGTAGTAGGCCCTGGAAGCCCTGAAGTCACAGCTGCTCTTATCCTGGTGAGTCAGCGAAAGGGTGAGACTCTGTAATTTTGCACCATCTTGTGTATTTTCTGGGACTATCCTACGTGTTATTTGCCTGTTTTGTGGTTCAATAAATTATGGCCACACTGTTTTACCTTCACCCTGTGTTGTCTGAGTAGTATTACGCCCACGGTAAAAGGAGAGCGGGCGTTCGGTGGAATGAGCCCTGGGGTCCATGCGGTCTTGAGTGAGCGGACTAGAGCACCCGCTGACCATCGCGTCTCCACAGCACGTCTTGTGACTGGTTCCAATTGGTGACATCATATATACAAGACTGTGTGCCGGATGGATGATGGGAGTTATGAGCCCAAAGACGGACAGACACATTTATTATCTGTAAACATTGGAACATGAGATGTACCGCCTCTGTGCGGAGCTATGTACCGCCTCTCTGCGGAGCGCGCATCAAATGACAGGAACCTCCGCTCGTGCTTGCTCCACACGTGGAACACGCGATGGCTGGGGTCGGTGTCCAGTGCTGGGGGAGCTGCAGCCGTGTGCAGTCACAGTGTCTCAGCCTCTTCACGCATCACCAGCAGACACACGCACACTCGCTCTGCTGCCCGTGCCTGACGTGATGGTGCCTGGCTCCGTGCACGCATGTTGTATGTACAGCCGAGCATGCAGCATCTGGGCTCCACTGTCACGTCTCCGCTGACTGTGGAAACGCGACTTTCTGTTTTCATAAAGTACATGGCTAAAGGGGGCGCCCTGTGCCTGCAACAGGGAGAGAGCTGCAGTTACTGCGCCATCCAGGGTGGGACCTCGCTGCGGGGGCGACACTTACTTCAATCACCTCGATCTTCTGTGATGGTCACTTATCCTTGAGCCAAAAACACAGAATCAGAAGAAATGACTTACAATGAGGTCCGCAGCACATGACAGGGGGCCGCTGAGGCTGACGAACGGGAGAGGGGGCTGCTGAGGCCGATGCATGGGAGAGGGGGCCGCTCAGACTGGCGGACGGGAGAGGGGGGGACGCTGAAGCCGACGAACGGGAGAGGGGGCTGAGCCCGAAAGACGGGAGTGGGGCCGCTGAGGCCGACATATGGGAGAGGGGGGCCGCTGAAGCCAACGGACGGGAGAGGGGGCTGCTGAGGCCGATGCACGGGAGAGAGGGGTGGGCGCTGAGGCCGACGAATGGGAGAGGGGGCCGCTGAGCCCGACAGACGGGACAGGGGGCCGCTGAGCCCGACAGACGGGACAGGGGGCCGCTGAGCCCGACAGACGGGACAGGGGGCCGCTGAGCCCGACAGACGGGACAGGGGGCCGCTGAGCCCGACAGACGGGACAGGGGGCCGCTGAGCCCGACAGACGGCAGAGGGGGTTGCTGCACATGTCAGACATAGAAGGGAGTGCTCCACATGCAGGAGGGGGGATGGACCCTCATGTTGTGGCCCCGTCACACAGACCCCCGTTACCTCTGTCCTTCCCATTCTCCATCTTCTCCTCTTCGTCATCAGCTCCATCTTCAGCTATAAGGGAGGGAGGCACTTATGTGTACACTCACGGGCACTCGAGAACACCGGGGGTACACTACGGACATGTACAGTAGGGGCAGATCCCTCTGGGGAGACGTCCACTCACCTGAGTGCAGCTCCTTCACCAGGGAAGACATTGTGTTTGTGATGGAGTCAGCTGCCACCAGCAGATCACTGCGCAGATTTCTCCTGGTACCTGAGAAGCGGCGTCACTTGTCAGCAGTGCGGCTACAGATCAATGGTAGTGGCCACGAGCGGCCGGCTGCACGCAGCCCCCTCTATTGGGCTAATTCCCATCATATATGGCCACTCACCGTGTGCAAACGCTTCCTGTACATCTCCCAGCCCGGCTATGGAGTCCTGAGGTCCGTGAGTCGGGGTGGAGCTGGCTGACGTGGAGCGCACTGGCATAGGCATGGAGCGGTTGGCACCATGACTTGGAGGAGAACGAGGAGAGCCGGCCGCTTGTGCCTACAACACAGAAGAAGCCGTGACATATGGATGCTACAAAGTGGTGTGCCGAGAAAGAGCTACGGGGTAAGGAACCAACACTAGAGGAGCGAGTCCGCGAGACCTCCGGGACTATGTGACAGTAAGGACGGACACAAAGTCACCTGTCAGGACTAGGGGTGCGGTGGCCCACAGACTACAAGAACGCCATCACTTGATCTGCGTGATACAGACAGACGGCGGGAACAGCAAACAGATCTGTAATAATGACAGCACGAGCCGACAATAACAAACACACAGATGGCGAGGAAAATACGGGAAGGCTTCCCAGCAAACTGCGGAGAAAAACAGGCGGAGAATCCAGGAGTCAGACCGTAGGATGAGAAAGGCGTCTAAGGAGGGAAAGAAGGATGATCAGGGGGTCCTCCACTGTATGGTATAAAGAGGGAAGGATGACCGGGGAGGTCCTCCACTGTATGGTATTACGAGGGGAAGAAGGATGACCGGGGAGGTCCTCCACTGTATGGTATAAAGAGGGGAAGAAGGAAGACTGGGGGGGGGTCCTCCACTGTATGGTATAAAGAGGGAAGGATGACCGGGGAGGTCCTCCACTGTATGGTATAAAGAGGGGAAGAAGGAAGACTGGGGGGATCTCCACTGTATGGTATAAAGAGGGGAAGAAGGAAGACTGGGGGGTCCTCCACTGTATGGTATAAAGAGGGGAAGAAGGAAGACTGGGGGGATCTCCACTGTATGGTATAAAGAGGGGAAGAAGGAAGACTGGGGGGTCCTCCACTGTATGGTATAAAGAGGGGAAGAAGGAAGTCTGGGGGGTTCTCCACTGTATGGTATAAAGAGGGGAAGAAGGAAGACTGGGGGGTCCTCCACTGTATGGTATAAAGAGGGAAGGATGACCGGTGAGTCCTCCACTGAAAGGTATAAGGAAGGAAGGATGACCGGGGAGTCCTTTACTGTATGGTTTTATGAGGGAAGGAAGGATGATCGGGGGGGGGGGTCCTCTACTGTATGGTTTAAAGAGGGGAAGAAGGAAGACTGGGGGGTCCTCCACTGTATGGTATAAAGAGGGAAGGAAAGATGACTGGGGAGGTCCTCCACTGTATGGTATGAGAGAAGAAAGGATGACCAGGGGGTCCTCCACTGTATGGTATAAGGAGGGTAGGAAGAATGACGGGGGGTCCTCTACTGTATTGTATAAGGAGGGGAAGAAGGAAGACCGGGGAGGTCCTCCACTGTATGGTATAAGGAAGGAAGGATGACCGGGGAGTCCTTCACTGTATGGTTTTATGAGGGAAGGAAGGATGACCGGGGGGGTTCTCTACTGTATGGTATAAAGAGGGGAAGAAGGAAGACTGGGGGGTCCTCCACTGTATGGTATAAAGAGGGAAGGAAAGATGACTGGGGAGGTCCTCCACTGTATGGTATGAGAGAAGAAAGGATGACCAGGGGGTCCTCCACTGTATGGTATAAGGAGGGTAGGAAGAATGACGGGGGGTCCTCCACTGTATTGTATAAGGAGGGGAAGAAGGAAGACCGGGGAGGTCCTCCACTGTATGGTATAAGGAAGGAAGGATGACCGGGGAGTCCTTCACTGTATGGTTTTATGAGGGAAGGAAGGATGACCGGGGGGGGGTTCTCTACTGTATGGTATAAAGAGGGGAAGAAGGAAGACTGGGGGGTCCTCCACTGTATGGTATAAAGAGGGAAGGAAAGATGACTGGGGAGGTCCTCCACTGTATGGTATGAGAGAAGAAAGGATGACCAGGGGGTCCTCCACTGTATGGTATAAGGAGGGTAGGAAGAATGACGGGGGGTCCTCCACTGTATTGTATAAGGAGGGGAAGAAGGAAGACCGGGGAGGTCCTCCACTGTATGGTATAAGGAGGGAAGGAAGGATGACTGGTGAGTCCTCCACTGAAAGGTATAAGGAAGGAAGGATGACCGGGGAGTCCTTCACTGTATGGTTTTATGAGGGAAGGAAGGATGACCGGGGGGGGGGTCCTCTACTGTATGGTATAAAAAGGGAAGGAAGGATGACTGGGACATCCTCCACTGTACCTTATAAGGAGGGAAGGAAGGATAACTGAGGAGTCCTCCACTGAACAGTATAAGGAGGAAAGAAAGGATGACCGGGGCGCCCTCCACTGTACGGTATAAGGAGGGAAGGAAGGATGACCAGTGAGTCCTCCACTGTATGGTAGAAGGACGGAAGGAAGGATGACCGGAGTGTCCTCCACTGTATGGTATAAGGAGAGAAGGAAGGATGATCGAGGAGTCCACTGTAGCAGTGTGTCCCTCCCCCGGTCTGTGTCCCTGGACTGCAATGTAATCAGACATGAGTCAACAACCAGAGGGGGAGTCAGTCTTTGTTCTCCTCAGCATAGGACTTATCCAATACAAGCGTGTAGTGTCTGGAAACTTCTTAAGTTAGCCACATAGTCAAACATAGGTGGGAGCCCTCCCCCATGGAGGGGTGGATCCCAGGACACAGAACAATAAACACATGTTTGGCCCAGGCAGTTGGGTGTTGACGGGCCAGGGGCTAGGATCTTATGCTGAGGAGAGACCCTAGTGCCCGTGTGTGGAGAGTTGAAAGCTGCCTCGTGGAATGGTGTTCTGTCCCTCATCTGTTGGATCCATTGTCATCTCAGGATTATTTTGTCTTTTCCCTGGCACCCCCGAAACTGTTTCCCTCTTGGTGTGGACTCATTGTGGACTCTAAGAGACGCTATTGATAATTTATGTTCTATGCTCCCTGTCTCAATAAATCTCGTTGGATTGATCTTTGGCCTGGTGTCCCTTCCAGCTCAGCTGCACACACCGTCACATCCTCCACTGTATGGTATAAGGAGGGAAGGAAGGATGACCGGGACATCCTCCACTGTACGGTATAAGGAGGGTAGGAAGGATGACCGGTGAGTCCTCCACTGAACGGTGTAAGGAGGGCAGGAAGGATGACCGGGGGTCTTCCACTGAATGGTATAAGGAGGGCAGGAAGGATGATCGGGACATCCTCCACTGTACGGTATAAGGAGGGAAGGAAGGATGACCGGGACATCCTCCACTGTACGATATAAGGAGGGTAGGAAGGATGACCAGTGAGTCCTCCACTGATCGGTATAAGGAGGGAAGGAAAGATGACCGGGGCATCTTCCACAGTATGGTATAAGGGGGGAAGGAAGGATGACCGAAGAGTCCTCCACTGTATGGGATGAGTAGAGAAGGAAGGATGATCGGGGAGTCCTCCACTCTATGGTTTGAGGCTGACGGGGGGAGTCCTCCTCTCTATGGTATGAGGGGGAAGGGGGAGTCCTCCTCTCTATGGTATGAGGATGAACGGGGAGTCCTCCTCTCTATGGTATTTGGATGATCGGGGAGTCCTCCTCTCTATGGTATTTGGATGATCGGGGAGTCCTACTATCTATCGTATAATGATGATCGGGGAGTCCTCCTCTCTATGGTATGAGGATGATCGGGGAGTCCTCCTCTCTATGGTATGAGGATGATCGGGGAGTCCTCCTCTCTATGGTATTTGGATGATCGGGGAGTCCTCTCTATGGTGTGAGGATGATCGGGGGAGTCCTCCTCTCTATGGTATGAGGATGATGGGGGAGTCCTCCTCTCTATGGAATGAGGATGAAGGGGGAGTCCTCCTCTCTATGGTATGAGGATGATCGGGGAGTCCTCCTCTCTATGGTATGAGGATGATCGGGGAGTCCTCCTCTCTATGGTATTTCGATGATCGGGGGAGTCCTCCTCTCTACGGTATGAGGATGATGGGGGAGTCCTCCTCTCTATGGTATGAGGATGACGGGGGAGTCCTCCTCTCTATGGTATGAGGATGAAGGGGGAGTCCTCCTCTCTATGGTATGAGGATGAACGGGGAGTCCTCCACTCTATGGTATGAGGATGATCGGGGAGTCCTCCTCTCTATGGTATTTGGATGATCGGGGGAGTCATTCTCTATGGTATAATGATGATCGGGGAGTCCTCCTCTCTATGGTATTTGGATGATCGGGGAGTCCTCCTCTCTATGGCATTTGGATGATCGGGGAGTCCTCCTCTCTATGGTATGAGGATGATCGGGGAGTCCTCCTCTCTATGGTATGAGGATGATCAGGGGAGTCCTCCTCTCTATGGTATGAGGATGATCGGGGAGCCCTGCTCTCTATGGTATGAGGATGAAGGGGGAGTCCTCCTCTCTATGGAATTTGGATGATCGGGGAGTCCTCCTCTCTATGGTATTTGGACGATCGGGGGAGTCCTCCTCTCTCTGGTATTTGGATGATCGGGGAATCCTCTGTTATGATTGAGTCACCGTAGGAGGCAGACACAAAAATAGAAGCTACGTCCAGAAAACCAGAGAAGTTGGCAACTTCAGATTGCAGACCCCTGAACCTATCAACACAACTAGTAGTAGCCGTGGGGGGTTCCTACGATGCCCTAGACCCCTCGATCACAGCCGGAGAGCTAAATAGCCTAAAGACAGAAAAGGAAATCTAAACTGCCCCAGAGCAGACCCCAAAGTAAAAGGCAGCCCCCAACATATAATGACGGTGAAGCAAGATGAAAAAACACTCACACAGATAGAAAGATAGGCTGAGCAAACGACGGGGCCCAAGCTAACTAAACAGAACAGGAAAGAAAGGTTGTTGTCTGCAATCTGCCAAAACCCTATCAAAGACATAAGCCAACAAGCTGATATGGAAAAAGACCCTGAAGCAGCTAGGCTTCAAAAACTAAATCAGCACTCAGGTATTTTCAGAAGACAGAGCTAAAGGAATTCAGCACACCCCAGCAGGGAATGGCAGAAATCCAGAAAAACAAAGCAAAACAAAGTCAAAGCACAAATGCAAAAAGCCGAGCAGAAAACTTAGCTTTAGAAGAGCAGGAATTCAGACTGGTCTCCAAGGATCCCACAGAGAAATCACCGGCAGGGCAGAAGGGCGTCGGCAGCCCTACATCCAGTCAGTAACTCCACTCAGCCAGTCATCATCATCAGGCTCAGGTGTTTGATAATCAGGCTCACTACCTTTCTTTACCAGAAGAGGGAGTTCCTCGGGCCTCAGAAGTGAAGGGGAAAATGAACTCACAACAATCCTCCTCTCTATTGTATTTTCTATGATCGGGGAATCCTCCTCTCTATGGTATTTTCTATGATCGGGGAGTCCCCCTCTCTATGGTATTTGGATGATCGGGGAGTCCTCCTCTCTATGGTATAATGATGATCGGGGAGTCCTCCTCTCTATGGTATTTGGATGATCGGGGAGTCCTCCTCTCTATGGTATTTGGATGATCGGGGAATCCTCCTCTCTATGGTATGAGGATGATCGGGGGAGTCCTCCTCTCTATGGTATAATGATGATCGGGGAGTCCTCCTCTCTATGGTATAATGATGATCAGGGAGTCCTCCTCTCTATGGTATTTGGATGATCGGGGGAGTCCTCCTCTCTATGGTATAATGATGATCGGGGAGTCCTCCTCTCTATGGTATAATGATCAGGGCGTCCTCCACTCTCTGGCATCTCATTATATAATATTACGACTGTAGACGTCTGCTCCTCTTTATTACAGCCGCCTCCACAATGGACGCTTGTAATTGTGTCGTACTTTAGGATGAGATCACATGTGAGGAGCGCAACCTAGTGGCCCTGTAAAGACCTGCAGATGTCGGATGTTTCACGGCATTATTCTCTCTGCAGGTCCCTGGATCACCGGCCGGACATTCATCATCACCTCCACAGTTACAGCTGTTGGTGGCCCGTCCTGCCGGGGGGGGGGGGGGGGGGGTGCCGCGTTCACGCTCCCCTCAGCAGCACTCGGAGCCTTGTCTTCTCTGGTAACATTTAGAAATTCCGATTGTGTTTCTTATATTGAGGAATAAAGCCTGAAATGGGCCCTAAAGTCTGCTCTCCAATCATTGGAGTGGAGCCTGCAGTGTAAAGCATGGAGGGTTCTGCTCCTTTGTCATGGCTGAGCTATATACATAGACTAGAGGAAATGGTGAGCAGATTGGGGGGCAGGACTGGAGTAGGACGGAGGCGCTTCTATATATGAACCCCGATATATTCACTGCCTTAGACTATTCCTATAATCCGGCACCCAGTGCTCTGGAAATCCCACTAATCCCTCTCTTGGAGACCCCCACTCCCAGCCCCTGAAGAGATAAAGCAGGACATATGTAGCATTTTTCCAATTCTGCAGATGCAGCCTGCAGTGTAAAGTATGGACGTTCTCTTTCTGGTTGCTCTGGCTACGTCTATGTATCCGTGTATATAAATGGGAGAGACCATTTCCATGGAGACAGATACCTTTCTCTGGCCATAGCCAAGAGCACCAGAGAGGAAGCCTCCATGCTTTACACTGCAGGCTGTACTGACAAGACGTGAAAATGGTGCAAAATCCGGAGTGTTGAGAAGTAGGGATGCAAGATCAGGACTGGTTCTCTCTGCCATATTAGCCGACAGCCCCCAGACTGCACCCACAAACATGGCAGAGGAAGGAAAGAGCAGCCCCCCCGTCAGCCGTGCCCCTCATTAGCAGTGCCAAGCAGCGCCAGTGCCATATTAAAGTAGATTAGGAGAAATGCTCTAGTCACATCCAGAGCTGCATTCGTACGTCTGCTGCCTGATGTAAACCTGTAATGCACAGCACGCTTCTGACTGCAACTCCCACAATGCACCACATCGGAGGAAGCTTTGGATGTGACCAGAGTAGGATATAAAACATGCTGGGGCCGCGGCAGCTGCGGGGTGTCAGTGCAGTCACATGCAGAGCACAGATGGCGGCAGCACTGGCGCGGGGGTCATGCGGTCACTTACTGCCTGCTTCTGCTCCTCCTCCTGCGGCGACAAAGAAGAAACAGAATCAGTGTCACAGAGGCGGGAACACGGGCGAAACCAGATCACGTCACCGCCGAGGCCTGCGGGGTACAACAATGGGGGAGCAGGTCACAGGACAAGAGAATAAGGGGATCTGGTGTGGAGCAGATCACCTAACCTCATAATGATGGGATCGGGTGTGCAGCAGATCACAGGAGAGGAGAATAAGGGGATCTGGTGTGGAGCAGATCACACAACCTCAAAATGATGGGATCAGGTGTGCGGCAGATCACAGGACAGGAGAATAAAGAGATCTGGTATGGAGCAGATCACACAACCTCATAATGATGGGATTGGGTGTGAAGCAGATCACAGGGCAGGAGAATAAGGGGATCTGGTGTGGAGCAGATCACACAACCTCAAAATGATGGGATCAGGTGTGCGGCAGATCACAGGACAGGAGAATAAAGAGATCTGGTATGGAGCAGATCACACAACCTCATAATGATGGGATCGGGTGTGCAACAGATCACAGGAGAGGAGAATAAGGGGATCTGGTGTGGAGCAGATCACACAACATCAAAATGATGGGATCAGGTGTGCGGCAGATCACAGGAGAGGAGAATAAAGGGATCTGGGTGTGTAGCCGATGCGGGATGTACATAACGAGAGGAGGAGCAGATCGCACGAGGCAGGATGTACATAACGAGAGAAGGAGGAGCAGATTGCACGAGGCGGGATGTACATAACGAGAGAAGGAGGAGCAGATCGCACGAGGCGGGATGTACATAACGAGAGAAGGAGGAGCAGATCACACGAGGCGGGATGTACATAACGAGAGGAGGAGCAGATCGCACGATGCGGGATGTACATAACGAGAGAAGGAGGAGCAGATCACACGATGCGGGATGTACATAACGAGAGGAGGAGGAGCAGATCACACGAGGCGGGATGTACATAACGAGAGGAGGAGCAGATCGCACGAGGCGGGATGTACATAACGAGAGGAGGAGCAGATCGCACGATGCGGGATGTACATAACGAGAGAAGGAGGAGCAGATCACACGATGCGGGATGTACATAACGAGAGGAGGAGGAGCAGATCACACGAGGCGGGATGTACATAACGAGAGGAGGAGCAGATCGCACGAGGCGGGATGTACATAACGAGAGGAGGAGCAGATCGCACGATGCGGGATGTACATAACGAGAGAAGGAGGAGCAGATCACACGATGCGGGATGTACATAACGAGAGGAGGAGGAGCAGATCACACGAGGCGGGATGTACATAACGAAAGAAGGAGGAGCAGATCGCACGAGGCGGGATGTACATAACAAGAGGAGGAGCAGATCGCACGATGCGGGATGTACATAACGAGAGAAGGAGGAGCAGATCACACGATGCGGGATGCACATAACGAGAGGAGGAGGAGATCGCACGATGCGGGATGTACATAACGAGAGAAGGAGGAGCAGATCGCACGAGGCGGGATGTACATAACAAGAGAAGGAGCAGATCGCACGATGCGGGATGTACATAACGAGAGAAGGAGCAGATCACACGATGCGGGATGTACATAACGAGGAAAGGAGGAGCAGATCACACGATGCGGGATGTACATAACGAGAGAAGGAGGAGCAGATCGCACGATGAGGGATGTACATAACGAGAGAAGGAGCAGATCACACGATGCGGGATGCACATAACGAGAGAAGGAGCAGATCACACGATGCGGGATGTACATAACGAGAGAAGGAGGAGCAGATCGCACGAGGCGGGATGTACATAACAAGAGGAGGAGCAGATCGCACGATGCGGGATGTACATAACGAGAGAAGGAGCAGATCACACGATGCGGGATGTACATAACGAGAGGAGGAGGAGCAGATCACACGAGGCGGGATGTACATAACGAGAGAAGGAGGAGCAGATCACACGAGGCGGGATGTACATAACAAGAGGAGGAGCAGATCGCACGATGCGGGATGTACATAACGAGAGAAGGAGCAGATCACACGATGCGGGATGCACATAACGAGAGGAGGAGGAGATCGCACGATGCGGGGTGTACATAACGAGAGAAGGAGGAGCAGATCGCACGAGGCGGGATGTACATAACCAGAGGAGGAGCAGATCGCACGATGCGGGATGTACATAACGAGAGAAGGAGCAGATCACACGATGCGGGATGTACATAACGAGAGAAGGAGGAGCAGATCGCACGAGGCGGGATGTACATAACAAGAGGAGGAGCAGATCGCACGATGCGGGATGTACATAACGAGAGAAGGAGCAGATCACACGATGCGGGATGTACATAACGAGAGGAGGAGGAGCAGATCGCACGATGCGGGATGTACATAACGAGAGAAGGAGGAGCAGATCACACGATGCGGGATGTACATAACGAGAGAAGGAGGAGCAGATCGCACGATGCGGGATGTACATAACAAGAGGAGGAGGAGCAGATCACACGATGCGGGATGTACATAACGAGAGGAGGAGCAGATCACACGATGCGGGATGTACATAACGAGAGAAGGAGCAGATCACACGATGCGGGATGTACATAACGAGAGGAGGAGGAGCAGATCGCACGATGCGGGATGTACATAACGAGAGGAGGAGGAGCAGATCGCACGATGCGGGATGTACATAACAAGAGGAGGAGGAGCAGATCGCACGATGCGGGATGTACATAACGAGAGGAGGAGGAGCAGATCACACGATGCGGGATGTACATAACGAGAGAAGGAGGAGCAGATCGCACGATGCGGGATGTACATAACAAGAGGAGGAGGAGCAGATCACACGATGCGGGATGTACATAACGAGAGGAGGAGCAGATCACACGATGCGGGATGTACATAACGAGAGAAGGAGCAGATCACACGATGCGGGATGTACATAACGAGAGGAGGAGGAGCAGATCACACGATGCGGGATGTACATAACGAGAGAAGGAGGAGCAGATCGCACGATGCGGGATGTACATAACGAGAGAAGGAGTAGCAGATCGCACGATGCGGGATGTACATAACAAGAGGAGGAGGAGCAGATCGCACGATGCGGGATGTACATAACGAGAGGAGGAGGAGCAGATCACACGATGCGGGATGTACATAACGAGAGAAGGAGGAGCAGATCGCACGATGCGGGATGTACATAACAAGAGGAGGAGGAGCAGATCACACGATGCGGGATGTACATAACGAGAGGAGGAGCAGATCACACGATGCGGGATGTACATAACGAGAGAAGGAGCAGATCACACGATGCGGGATGTACATAACGAGAGGAGGAGGAGCAGATCACACGATGCGGGATGTACATAACAAGAGGAGGCGCAGATCACACGAGGCGGGATGTACATAACGAGAGGAGGAGCAGATCGCACGATGCGGGATGTACATAACGAGAGAAGGAGGAGCAGATCACACGATGCGGGATGTACATAACGAGAGGAGGAGGAGCAGATCACATGAGGCGGGATGTACATAACGAGAGGAGGAGCAGATCGCACGAGGCGGGATGTACATAACGAGAGGAGGAGCAGATCGCACGATGCGGGATGTACATAACGAGAGAAGGAGGAGCAGATCACACGATGCGGGATGTACATAACGAGAGGAGGAGCAGATCACACGAGGCGGGATGTACATAACGAGAGAAGGAGGAGCAGATCGCACGAGGCGGGATGTACATAACAAGAGGAGGAGCAGATTGCACGATGCGGGATGTACATAACGAGAGAAGGAGGAGCAGATCACACGATGCGGGATGCACATAACGAGAGGAGGAGGAGATCGCACGATGCGGGATGTACATAACGAGAGAAGGAGGAGCAGATCGCACGAGGCGGGATGTACATAACAAGAGGAGGAGCAGATCGCACGATGCGGGATGTACATAACGAGAGAAGGAGCAGATCACACGATGCGGGATGTACATAACGAGAAAAGGAGGAGCAGATCACACGATGCGGGATGTACATAACGAGAGAAGGAGGAGCAGATCGCACGATGAGGGATGTACATAACGAGAGAAGGAGCAGATCACACGATGCGGGATGCACATAACGAGAGAAGGAGCAGATCACACGATGCGGGATGTACATAACGAGAGAAGGAGGAGCAGATCGCACGAGGCGGGATGTACATAACAAGAGGAGGAGCAGATCGCACGATGCGGGATGTACATAACGAGAGAAGGAGCAGATCACACGATGCGGGATGTACATAACGAGAGGAGGAGGAGCAGATCACACGAGGCGGGATGTACATAACGAGAGGAGGAGCAGATCGCACGAGGCGGGATGTACATAACAAGAGGAGGAGCAGATCGCACGATGCGGGATGTACATAACGAGAGAAGGAGCAGATCACACGATGCGGGATGCACATAACGAGAGGAGGAGGAGATCGCACGATGCGGGATGTACATAACGAGAGAAGGAGGAGCAGATCGCACGAGGCGGGATGTACATAACCAGAGGAGGAGCAGATCGCACGATGCGGGATGTACATAACGAGAGAAGGAGCAGATCACACGATGCGGGATGTACATAACGAGAGAAGGAGGAGCAGATCGCACGAGGCGGGATGTACATAACAAGAGGAGGAGCAGATCGCACGATGCGGGATGTACATAACGAGAGAAGGAGCAGATCACACGATGCGGGATGTACATAACGAGAGGAGGAGGAGCAGATCGCACGATGCGGGATGTACATAACGAGAGAAGGAGGAGCAGATCACACGATGCGGGATGTACATAACGAGAGAAGGAGGAGCAGATCGCACGATGCGGGATGTACATAACAAGAGGAGGAGGAGCAGATCACACGATGCGGGATGTACATAACGAGAGGAGGAGCAGATCACACGATGCGGGATGTACATAACGAGAGAAGGAGCAGATCACACGATGCGGGATGTACATAACGAGAGGAGGAGGAGCAGATCGCACGATGCGGGATGTACATAACGAGAGGAGGAGGAGCAGATCGCACGATGCGGGATGTACATAACAAGAGGAGGAGGAGCAGATCGCACGATGCGGGATGTACATAACGAGAGGAGGAGGAGCAGATCACACGATGCGGGATGTACATAACGAGAGAAGGAGGAGCAGATCGCACGATGCGGGATGTACATAACAAGAGGAGGAGGAGCAGATCACACGATGCGGGATGTACATAACGAGAGGAGGAGCAGATCACACGATGCGGGATGTACATAACGAGAGAAGGAGCAGATCACACGATGCGGGATGTACATAACGAGAGGAGGAGGAGCAGATCACACGATGCGGGATGTACATAACGAGAGAAGGAGGAGCAGATCGCACGATGCGGGATGTACATAACGAGAGAAGGAGGAGCAGATCGCACGATGCGGGATGTACATAACAAGAGGAGGAGGAGCAGATCGCACGATGCGGGATGTACATAACGAGAGGAGGAGGAGCAGATCACACGATGCGGGATGTACATAACGAGAGAAGGAGGAGCAGATCGCACGATGCGGGATGTACATAACAAGAGGAGGAGGAGCAGATCACACGATGCGGGATGTACATAACGAGAGGAGGAGCAGATCACACGATGCGGGATGTACATAACGAGAGAAGGAGCAGATCACACGATGCGGGATGTACATAACGAGAGGAGGAGGAGCAGATCACACGATGCGGGATGTACATAACAAGAGGAGGCGCAGATCACACGATGCGGGATGTACATAACGAGAGGAGGAGCAGATCACACGATGCGGGATGTACATAACGAGAGGAGGAGCAGATCACACGATGCGGGATGTACATAACGAGAGAAGGAGCAGATCACACGATGCGGGATGTACATAACGAGAGGAGAAGCAGATCGCACGATGCGGGATGTACATAACAAGAGGAGGCGCAGATCACACGATGCGGGATGTACATAACGAGAGGAGGAGCAGATCACACGATGCGGGATGTACATAACGAGAGGAGGAGGAGCAGATCGCACGATGCGGGATGTACATAACGAGAGGAGGAGGAGCAGATCGCACGATGCGGGATGTACATAACGAGAGGAGGAGCAGACCGCACGATGCGGGATGTACATAACGAGAGGAGGAGCAGATCACACGATGCGGGATGTACATAACGAGAGGAGGAGCAGATCGCACGATGCGGGATGTACATAACGAGAGGAGGAGCAGATCACACGATGCGGGATGTACATAACGAGAGAAGGAGGAGCAGATCGCACGATGCGGGATGTACATAACGAGAGGAGGAGCAGACCGCACGATGCGGGATGTACATAACGAGAGGAGGAGCAGATCGCACGATGCGGGATGTACATAACAAGAGGAGGAGGCGCAGATCGCACGATGCGGGATGTACATAACGAGAGGAGGAGCAGATCACACGAGGCGGGATGTACATAACGAGAGGAGGAGGAGTAGATCGCACGATGCGGGATGTACATAACGAGAGGAGGAGGAGTAGATCGCACGATGCGGGATGTGCATAACGAGAGGAGGAGGAGCAGATCGCACGATGCGGGATGTACATAACGAGAGGAGGAGCAGATCGCACGATGCGGGATGTACATAACAAGAGGAGGAGGCGCAGATCGCACGATGCGGGATGTACATAACGAGAGGAGGAGCAGATCACACGAGGCGGGATGTACATAACGAGAGGAGGAGGAGTAGATCGCACGATGCGGGAGGAGGGGGAGTAGATTGCACTCATATGGGATCAGAGGAGTCAGCACCATATCTTATCTGATGTGGGACTCCGGGAGCAGTGTATGACGGAGGTAGGGATCCAGCGCATACTACAGAGGGTACATAATCCCAGCCGCAAATGCACTATGTCATATCTAGTTGGAACAGACATGATGTGTATCCGCCTCAGGGTCCCCATTAATGCCCCCATTATAAACGAGATCCAGGATAAATCCGCTGCAGGACATTCTTGTACCATATACATGTAATCTGGACCATGATGCACTGCAGTCGGGGGCTCTTGCGGCCAGTTTATCATTTTGCAGATATATAAGACAGTTTGAGCCAATATACACTCACTGGCCACTTTATTAGGTACACCTGTCCAACTGTGTGTTAAGACTTAATTTCTAATCAGCCAATCACATGGCGGCAACTCAGTGCATTTAGGCATGTAGACATGGTCAAGACAATCTCCTGCAGTTCAAACCGAGCATCAGTATGGGGAAGAAAGGTGATTTGAGTGCCTTTGAACGTGGCATGATTGTTGGTGCCAGAAGGGCTGGTCTGAGAATTTCAGAAACTGCTGATCTACTGGGATTTTCACGCACAACCATCTCTAGGGTTTACAGAGAATGGTCCGAAAAAGAAAAAAAATCCAGTGAGCGGCAGTTCTGTGGCCGGAAATGCCTTGTTGATGCCAGAGGTCAGAGGAGAATGGGCAGACTGGTTCGAGCTGATAGAAAGGCAACAGTGACTCAAATTGCCACCCGTTACAACCAAGGTAGGCAGAAGAGCATCTCTGAACGCACAGTGCGTCGAACTTTGAGGCAGATGGGCTACAGCAGCAGAAGACCACACTGGGTACCACTCCTCTCAGCTAAGAACAGGAAACTGAGGCTACAATTTGCACAAGCTCATCGAAATTGGAAAGTAGAAGATTGGAAAAACGTTGCCTGGTCTGATGAGTCTCGATTTCTGCTGCGACATTCGGATGGTAGGGTCAGAATTTGGCGTAAACAACATGAAAGCATGGATCCATCCTGCCTTGTATCAACGGTTCAGGCTGGTGGTGGTGGTGTCATGGTGTGGGGAATTTTTTCTGGGCACTCTTTGGGCCCCTTGGTACCAATTGAGCATCGTTGCAACGCCACAGCCTACCTGAGTATTGTTGCTGACCATGTCCATCCCTTTATGACCACAATGTACCCAACATCTGATGGCTACTTTCAGCAGGATAATGCGCCATGTCATAAAGCTCGAATCATCTCAGATTGGTTTCTTGAACATGACAATGAGTTTACTGTACTCAAATGGCCTCCTCAGTCACCAGATCTCAATCCAATAGAGCATCTTTGGGATGTGGTGGAACGGGAGATTCGCATCAGGGATGTGCAGCCGACAAATCTGCGCCAACTGTGTGATGCCATCATGTCAATATGGTCCAAAATCTCTGAGGAATGCTTCCAGCACCTTGTTGAATCTCTGCCACGAAGAATTGAGGCAGTTCTGAAGGCAAAAGGGGGTCCAACCCCTTACTAGCATGGTGTACCTAATAAAGTGGCCAGTGAGTGTACATCACAGGTGCGAGTCCTCAGCCCCCGACGGTCACATTGGAGGCCCCCAGTGCTGCCTGCGGCCCGTCTCTATCACTGTATCCCATGGATTCCCTCATTTATCAGGGTCCTAGTGAACCTTGGTCTCATCTTAAACACCCGGCTGATCCCGCCCCTGAGCTGTGATGTCATCACCGCTGCCTGTCATGTGACGTGACATTCGGGATGTGGGGGGTCCTTACCTTCAGCAGCTTCATTAGCCCCTCCAGCTGCACCATGAGCTCCCGCCGGCTCTCCTGCAGAGCGGACATTCTCTGCTCCAGCTCATCCTTCCTCTGCCTGCGGACAGGACGGACACGTTAGTGCTGGAGACGGACCCTGCTGAGGTTGTGACATGACAGGAATTAATAGATCATCGGGCCACAGATATCAGCCCCCGAGGTCATGCTCAGTCTGTGCTGGCAGATAAATGGTTAATAAGAGGCTAATAGACACATAATGGGTTAATGCAAGTCCCGCCATGGATGAAAAGGGGCATGGCTACAAATAAATGGTGCGGCAGGTTCGGGGCTCACAGCCGGCAGGTGACAGCGCCCCTCTCCCACTCACCGGAGCAGCCTCAGCTCGGCCAGCAGGGTGGGGTTCTGCTGCGCCTTCTCGGGGGTGGGCTGTGACGCCTGCTCGTGCTCCAGACGCAACCGCTGAATCTCCTGCAGGATCTCCCTGTAATGAGACGTCCATTACTCAGCAAAGCCGCCGTCCACACGCGGATTGTAAGGTCACATCCCCATAATCCTCCTCCAGGCGGTGTCTATTACTATGTTCGGGAACCAGAAGGCTCAGGATGAACAGAGCTACAAAGAATATATAGGAATCTGTTAAGGAGTCCCAGTTTATAAACTTGCTCATTATGCGGCACTGTCCCCCCTCCCTGGGCGGATCCTGCTGCATCCTGCTACCTCCCCATGGCAGCACCCGCATTTTGACTGCTCCCGAACTCAGGATGCTCCGCCTGCTCTTTCCCTAGGGCCACCCCCTGCCTGGATTCTGCCCCGCCTGCTCCCCCTCTGGGGCTGACCCTGTCTGCAGTCTCCTCCCTCCCTGGGGCTATCCCTGCCTGCTCCCCACCTCCAGGGCTGCCCCTGCCCGCAGACAGCTCCCTCACTGGGGCTATCCCCGCCTGCAGCCTGCTCCCTCCTAGGGGCCGCCCCGCCTGCAGTCTCCTCCCTCACTGGGGCTATCCCTGCCTGCTCCCCACCTCCAGGGCTGCCCCTGCCCTCAGTCTGCTCCCTCCCTGGGGCTATCGCTGTCTGCTCCCCCTCCGGGACAGTCTCTGCCGCAGACAGTTCCCTCACTACCCCTGCCCGCAGTCTGCTCCCTCCCTGGGGCTGCCCCAACTGCCCCCTTCCGGGGCCGTCCTTGCCTGAAGTCTGCTACCTCCCTAGAGCCGGTTCCTACCTTCTCCCTCCCCATGCCTCACTCACCTGTCCTACACTCACTCCTGCGCCATTGTCACCTGTTCTACGCTCACCCCCCATGCCCCACTCACCTGTTCCCTGCTCACCCCCTGTGCCACTCTCGCCTGTTCTACGCTCACCCCCCCGTATCACTCTCGCCTGTTCTACGCTCACCCCCCCCGTGTCACTCTCACCTGCTCACCCCCCCACGCGGCTCTCGCCTGTTTCCTGCTCACCCCCCATGCGGCTCTCACCTGTTCTGCGCTCACCCCCCCATGCGGCTCTCACCTGTTCTACGCTCACCCCCCCATGCGGCTCTCACCTGTTCTACGCTCACCCCCCCATGCGGCTCTCACCTGTTCTACGCTCACCCCCCCATGCGGCTCTCACCTGTTCTACGCTCACCCCCCATGCCCCACTCACCTGTTCTACGCTCACCCCCCCATGCGGCTCTCACCTGTTCTACGCTCACCCCCCCATGCAGCTCTCACCTGTTCTACGCTCACCCCCCCATGCGGCTCTCACCTGTTCCCTGCTCACCCCCCATGCCCCACTCACCTGTTCCCTGCTCACCCCCTGTGCCACTCTCGCCTGTTCTACGCTCACCCCCCCGTATCACTCTCGCCTGTTCTACGCTCACCCCCCCGTGTCATTCTCACCTGCTCACCCCCCCACGCGGCTCTCGCCTGTTCCCTGCTCACCCCCCATGCGGCCCTCACCTGTTCTACGCTCACCCCCCCATGCGGCTCTCACCTGTTCTACGCTCACCCCCCATGCGGCTCTCACCTGTTCTACGCTCACCCCCCCATGCGGCTCTCACCTGTTCTACGCTCACCCCCCCATGCGGCTCTCACCTGTTCTACGCTCACCCCCCATGCCCCACTCACCTGTTCTACGCTCACCCCCCCATGCGGCTCTCACCTGTTCTACGCTCACCCCCCCATGCGGCTCTCACCTGTTCTACGCTCACCCCCCCATGCAGCTCTCACCTGTTCTACGCTCACCCCCCCATGCAGCTCTCACCTGTTCCCTGCTCACCCCCCCATGCCCCACTCACCTGTTCCCTGCTCACCCCCTGTGCCACTCTCGCCTGTTCTACGCTCACCCCCCCGTATCACTCTCGCCTGTTCTACGCTCACCCCCCCCGTGTCACTCTCACCTGCTCACCCCCCCACGCGGCTCTCGCCTGTTCCCTGCTCACCCCCCATGCGGCTCTCACCTGTTCTACGCTCACCCCCCCATGCGGCTCTCACCTGTTCTACGCTCACCCCCCCATGCGGCTCTCACCTGTTCTACGCTCACCCCCCCATGCGGCTCTCACCTGTTCTACGCTCACCCCCCCATGCGGCTCTCACCTGTTCTACGCTCACCCCCCATGCCCCACTCACCTGTTCCCTGCTCACCCCCCTGTGTCACTCTCACCTGCTCACCCCCCCACGCGGCTCTCGCCTGTTCCCTGCTCACCCCCCCACGCGGCTCTCGCCTGTTCCCTGCTCACCCCCCCGTGTCACTCTCGCCTGTTCCCTGCTCACCCCCCCATGCGGCTCTCACCTGTTCTTGTTCTCCAGCTCGGCAATCAGTTGCCGCTGCTGTTTGTTGGCATCGAAGTTAAAGCTGGGCTCAGTGGGGGGTCGCGGCTGTGGAGGAGATGATAACATGGCTGATCCTCTAGTCACTTCCAGAGCTGCAGGTACAAATCTATTCAGTTTCATTCTTAAAGAGAACCAGTCAGGTCAGACAGCGCTGTTATGCTGCAGATATGGGGTTAATCTGCAGGTTGATAGCATTATAATGCTGTTGAGCCGCAGTACTGAACGTGCGGCTTCTGGGAGAAAATGATCTTTATTCCATCGGACGCTGGCTGTCAGTCACTATACAGCTGTAAGCACGCTTTGGCGCTATGAGTGACAGCCGTCTCTGCACAGATGTGCTGCACTGCGAGCTGTCAATCATAGTGCCAGGGCGTATGAGCTGTCAATCATAGTGCCAGGGCGTATGAGCCGTCAATCATAGTGCCAGGGCGTATGAGCCGTCAATCACAGTGCCAGGGCGTATGAGCCGTCAATCACAGTGCCAGGGTGTATGAGCCGTCAATCATAGTGCCAGGGCGTATGAGCCGTCAATCATAGTGCCAGGGCGTATGAGACGTCAATCACAGTGCCAGGGCGTATGAGCTGTCAATCATAGTGCCAGGGTGTATGAGCCGTCAATCATAGTGCCAGGATGTATGAGCCGTCAATCATAGTGCCAGGGCGTATGAGCCGTCAATCACAGTGCCAGGGCGTATGAGCCGTCAATCACAGTGCCAGGGCGTATGAGCCGTCAATCATAGTGCCAGGGCGTATGAGCCGTCAATCATAGTGCCAGGGCGTATGAGCCGTCAATCATAGTGCCAGGGCGTATGAGCCGTCACTCACAGTGCCAGGGTGTATGAGCCGTCAATCATAGTGCCAGGGAGTATGAGCTGTCAATCACAGTGCCAGGGCGTATGAGCTGTCAATCATAGTGCCAGGGCGTATGAGCCGTCAATCACAGTGCCAGGGCGTATGAGCCGTCAATCATAGTGTTCATAGTGCCAGGGCGTATGAGCCGTCAATCATAGTGCCAGGGCGTATGAGCCGTCAATCATAGTGCCAGGGCGTATGAGCCGTCATAGTGCCAGGGCGTATGAGCAGTCAATCATAGTGCCAGGGCGTATGAGCCGTCAATCACAGTGCCAGGGCGTATGAGCCGTCAATCACAGTGCCAGGGCGTATGAGCCGTCAATCACAGTGCCAGGGCGTATGAGCCGTCAATCACAGTGCCAGGGCGTATGAGCCGTCAATCACAGTGCCAGGGCGTATGAGCCGTCAATCACAGTGCCAGGGCGTATGAGCCGTCAATCACAGTGCCAGGGCGTATGAGCCGTCAATCACAGTGCCAGGGCGTATGAGCCGTCAATCACAGTGCCAGGGCGTATGAGCCGTCAATCACAGTGCCAGGGCGTATGAGCCGTCAATCACAGTGCCAGGGCGTATGAGCCGTCAATCACAGTGCCAGGGCGTCTGAGCCGTCAATCACAGTGCCAGGGCGTCTGAGCCGTCAATCACAGTGCCAGGGCGTATGAGCCGTCAATCACAGTGCCAGGGCGTATGAGCCGTCAATCACAGTGCCAGGGCGTATGAGCCGTCAATCACAGTGCCAGGGCGTATGAGCCGTCAATCACAGTGCCAGGGCGTATGAGCCGTCAATCACAGTGCCAGGGCGTATGAGCCGTCAATCACAGTGCCAGGGCGTATGAGCCGTCAATCTTAGTGCCAGGGCGTATGAGCCGTCAATCATAGTGCCAGGGCGTATGAGCCGTCAATCATAGTGCCAGGGCGTATGAGCCGTCAATCATAGTGCCAGGGCGTATGAGCCGTCAATCATAGTGCCAGGGCGTATGAGCCGTCAATCATAGTGCCAGGGCGTATGAGCCGTCAATCATAGTGCCAGGGCGTATGAGCCGTCAATCATAGTGCCAGGGCGTATGAGCCGTCAATCATAGTGCCAGGGCGTATGAGCCGTCAATCATAGTGCCAGGGCGTATGAGCCGTCAATCATAGTGCCAGGGCGTATGAGCCGTCAATCATAGTGCCAGGGCGTATGAGCCGTCAATCATAGTGCCAGGGCGTATGAGCCGTCAATCATAGTGCCAGGGCGTATGAGCCGTCATAGTGCCAGGGCGTATGAGCTGTCATAGTGCCAGGGCGTATGAGCCGTCAATCATAGTGCCAGGGCTTATGAGCCGTCAATCATAGTGCCAGGGCGTATGAGCCGTCAATCATAGTGCCAGGGCGTATGAGCCGTCAATCATAGTGCCAGGGCTTATGAGCCGTCAATCATAGTGCCAGGGCGTATGAGCCGTCAATCATAGTGCCAGGGCGTATGAGCCGTCAATCATAGTGCCAGGGCGTATGAGCCGTCAATCATAGTGCCAGGGCGTATGAGCCGTCAATCATAGTGCCAGGGCGTATGAGCCGTCAATCATAGTGCCAGGGCGTATGAGCCGTCAATCATAGTGCCAGGGCGTATGAGCCGTCAATCATAGTGCCAGGGCGTATGAGCCGTCAATCATAGTGCCAGGGCGTATGAGCCGTCAATCACAGTGCCAGGGCGTATGAGCCGTCAATCATAGTGCCAGGGTGTATGAGCTGTCAATCATAGTGCCAGGGCGTATGAGCTGTCAATCACAGTGCCAGGGTGTATGAGCCGTCAATCATAGTGCCAGGGCGTATGAGCCAGGGCGCATGAGCCGTCAATCATAGTGCCAGGGCGTATGAGCCGTCACTCATAGTGCCAGGGCGTATGAGCCGTCAATCATAGTGCCAGGGCGTATGAGCCGTCAATCATAGTGCCAGGGCGTATGAGCCGTCAATCATAGTGCCAGGGCGTATGAGCCGTCAATCATAGTGCCAGGGCGTATGAGCCGTCAATCATAGTGCCAGGGCGTATGAGCCAGGGCGCATGAGCCGTCAATCATAGTGCCAGGGCGTATGAACCGTCACTCATAGTGCCAGGGCGTATGAGCCGTCACTCATAGTGCCAGGGCGTATGAGCCTTCAATCATAGTGCCAGGGCGTATGAGCCGTCAATCATAGTGCCAGGGCGTATGAGCCGTCAATCATAGTGCCAGGGCGTATGAGCCGTCAATCATAGTGCCAGGGCGTATGAGCCGTCAATCATAGTGCCAGGCCGTATGAGCCGTCAATCATAGTGCCAGGCCGTATGAGCCGTAAATCATAGTGCCAGGGCGTATGAGCCGTCAATCATAGTGCCAGGGCGTATGAGCCGTCAATCATAGTGCCAGGGCGTATGAGCCGTCAATCATAGTGCCAGGGCGTATGAGCCGTCAATCATAGTGCCAGGGCGTATGAGCCGTCAATCACAGTGCCAGGGCGTATGAGCCGTCAATCACAGTGCCAGGGCGTATGAGCCGTCAATCACAGTGCCAGGGCGTATGAGCCGTCAATCACAGTGCCAGGGCGTATGAGCCGTCAATCACAGTGCCAGGGCGTATGAGCCGTCAATCATAGTGCCAGGGCGTATGAGCCGTCAATCATAGTGCCAGGGCGTATGAGCCGTCAATCATAGTGCCAGGGCGTATGAGCCGTCAATCATAGTGCCAGGGCGTATGAGCCGTCAATCATAGTGCCAGGGCTTATGAGCCGTCAATCATAGTGCCAGGGTGTATGAGCCGTCAATCATAGTGCCAGGGCTTATGAGCCGTCAATCATAGTGCCAGGGCGTATGAGCCGTCAATCATAGTGCCAGGGCGTATGAGCCGTCAATCATAGTGCCAGGGCGTATGAGCCGTCAATCATAGTGCCAGGGCGTATGAGCCGTCAATCATAGTGCCAGGGCGTATGAGCCGTCAATCATAGTGCCAGGGCGTATGAGCCGTCAATCATAGTGCCAGGGCGTATGAGCCGTCAATCATAGTGCCAGGGCGTATGAGCCGTCAATCATAGTGCCAGGGCGTATGAGCCGTCAATCATAGTGCCAGGGCGTATGAGCCGTCAATCATAGTGCCAGGGCGTATGAGCTGTCAATCACAGTGCCAGGGCGTATGAGCCGTCAATCACAGTGCCAGGGCGTATGAGCCGTCAATCATAGTGCCAGGGCGTATGAGCTGTCAATCATAGTGCCAGGGCGTATGAGCTGTCAATCACAGTGCCAGGGTGTATGAGCCGTCAATCTTAGTGCCAGGGCGTATGAGCCAGGGCGCATGAGCCGTCAATCATAGTGCCAGGGCGTATGAGCCGTCACTCATAGTGCCAGGGCGTATGAGCCGTCAATCATAGTGCCAGGGCGTATGAGCCGTCAATCATAGTGCCAGGGCGTATGAGCCGTCAATCATAGTGCCAGGGCGTATGAGCCGTCAATCATAGTGCCAGGGCGTATGAGCCGTCAATCATAGTGCCAGGCCGTATGAGCCGTCAATCATAGTGCCAGGCCGTATGAGCCGTCAATCATAGTGCCAGGGCGTATGAGCCGTCAATCATAGTGCCAGGGCGTATGAGCCGTCACTCATAGTGCCAGGGCGTATGAGCCGTCACTCATAGTGCCAGGGCGTATGAGCCGTCACTCATAGTGCCAGGGCGTATGAGCCGTCACTCATAGTGCCAGGGCGTATGAGCCGTCAATCATGGTGCCAGGGCGTATGAGCCGTCACTCATAGTGCCAGGGCGTATGAGCCGTCACTCATAGTGCCAGGGCGCATGAGCCTTCAATCATAGTGCCAGGGCGTATGAGCCGTCAATCATAGTGCCAGGGCGTATGAGCCGTCAATCATAGTGCCAGGGCGTATGAGCCGTCAATCATAGTGCCAGGGCGTATGAGCCGTCAATCATAGTGCCAGGGCGTATGAGCTGTCAATCATAGTGCCAGGGCGTATGAGTCGTCAATCATAGTGCCAGGGCGTATGAGTCGTCAATCATAGTGCCAGGGCGTATGAGTCGTCAATCATAGTGCCAGGGCGTATGAGTCGTCAATCATAGTGCCAGGGCGTATGAGCCGTCTATCATAGTGCCAGGGCGTATGAGCCGTCAATCATAGTGCCAGGGCGTATGAGCCGTCAATCATAGTGCCAGGGCGTATGAGCCGTCACTCATAGTGCCAGGGCGTATGAGCCGTCAATCATAGTGCCAGGGCGTATGAGCCGTCAATCATAGTGCCAGGCCGTATGAGCCGTCAATCATAGTGCCAGGGCGTATGAGCCGTCAATCATAGTGCCAGGGCGTATGAGCCGTCAATCATAGTGCCAGGGCGTATGAGCCGTCAATCATAGTGCCAGGGCGTATGAGCCGTCAATCATAGTGCCAGGGCGTATGAGCCGTCAATCATAGTGCCAGGGCGTATGAGCCGTCAATCATAGTGCCAGGGCGTATGAGCCGTCAATCATAGTGCCAGGGCGTATGAGCCGTCAATCATAGTGCCAGGGCGTATGAGCCGTCAATCATAGTGCCAGGGCGTATGAGCCGTCAATCATAGTGCCAGGGCGTATGAGCCGTCAATCATAGTGCCAGGGCGTATGAGCCGTCAATCATAGTGCCAGGGCGTATGAGCCGTCAATCATAGTGCCAGGCCGTATGAGCCGTCAATCATAGTGCCAGGCCGTATGAGCCGTCAATCATAGTGCCAGGCCGTATGAGCCGTCAATCATAGTGCCAGGGCGTATGAGCCGTCAATCATAGTGCCAGGGCGTATGAGCCGTCAATCATAGTGCCAGGGCGTATGAGCCGTCAATCATAGTGCCAGGGCGTATGAGCCGTCAATCATAGTGCCAGGGCGTATGAGCCGTCAATCATAGTGCCAGGGCGTATGAGCCGTCAATCATAGTGCCAGGGCGTATGAGCTGTCAATCATAGTGCCAGGGCGTATGAGTCGTCAATCATAGTGCCAGGGCGTATGAGTCGTCAATCATAGTGCCAGGGCGTATGAGTCGTCAATCATAGTGCCAGGGCGTATGAGCCGTCAATCATAGTGCCAGGGCGTATGAGCTGTCAATCATAGTGCCAGGGTGTATGAGCCGTCACTCATAGTGCCAGGGCGTATGAGCCGTCAATCATAGTGCCAGGGCGTATGAGCCGTCAATCATAGTGCCAGGGCGTATGAGCTGTCAATCATAGTGCCAGGGTGTATGAGCCGTCAATCACAGTGCCAGGGTGTATGAGCTGTCAATCATAGTGCCAGGGTGTATGAGCTGTCAATCATAGTGCCAGGGTGTATGAGTCGTCAATCATAGTGCCAGGGTGTATGAGCTGTCAATCATAGTGCCAGGGCGTATGAGCTGTCAATCATAGTGCCAGGGTGTATGAGTCGTCAATCATAGTGCCAGGGTGTATGAGCTGTCACTCATAGTGCCAGGGTGTATGAGCCGTCAATCATAGTGCCAGGGCGTATGAGCTGTCAATCATAGTGCCAGGGTGTATGAGTCGTCAATCATAGTGCCAGGGTGTATGAGCTGTCAATCATAGTGCCAGGGTGTATGAGCTGTCAATCATAGTGCCAGGGTGTATGAGCTGTCAATCATAGTGCCAGGGCGTATGAGCTGTCAATCATAGTGCCAGGGCGTATGAGCTGTCAATCATAGTGCAGGGTGTACTTACTGCCCTACAGAGGGAGCGGGGTGCTGTATGTGGACACTGCAGTCGCACTGTGCACCGCCCCTTGACTGACAGCCGGCGGCTCCCGGGAGGAATTAAGATCATTTTTTCCCTTAACCCTATATCTGCAGGTTAATAGCGTTTTCCAACCTGACTGGTTCCAGATGATCATCAAGCTGATTAGAATGTAAATTTTAATAAAAAAATAAATTAAATCCTCTAAAAGGATAAATATATGGCGGTAATCAGAGCGTCGTCCCCCCGCGAAGATCACATCCTAAAATCTCTGATCTGACTGGTGACGAGCTCGGAGGGCTGGCTGACCCCCACAGTGGGGTAATACAACAATCAGTGGCGCTGAACCTAAACCCATCACTGACCCCGAAGGTTTCGCATTGTACAAGATTTAGAACAGACTCCCCCATGTTTCACCCAAATAGCAGTTTCACCAAGAGCTCGGTGCCCAACTCCCTGATGAAGCAAGTACTTGGGCGAAACATAGGGCGGACGGCTTTTAAGTTGCTCTAATTACTGACACATTTTGGTCTTGTTACATAAGTTAAGTTCTAAGAGATTTTGTAATTAGGGAAATTCTCTTCTTTCTGCGACTGGTATTGGTTTTGAGTTAGGAGTGCAGCTTTGGATGTGACTGGAGCAGAAGACATGACGATAATATGAGTAGAAAAGAGGACGCAGCACGGAGGAACTTTGCATTTGACGCAGCTCTGGATGTGGCTGGAGTATAAGGTCACTACACATGGAGACGGCACACTGCGATGGTCAGTTACTCACGGAGTTCCCGGCCTCGGCGGCGAGTCTGGCGGCGTATCGAGCGATGAGACGATGCTCCTCGTCTAGCCGGCCGGGACTGTCCAACACACTGCGGATGGAAACACAATCACTCCTATCATCCTCAGCAGCTGACAGTCTTGTATTCCAGGGGTCACTCCCATCATCCCTCACAATGACCAGTCCATATCACAGTGTAGGGGAAACCTCAGAAGGCACCAAGACCCCACAGAGGAGCCATCTGGGGTCATACACCGGCAGAGAGGTGGGAGGACTTGTGGGGGCACCACCACCCACGTGCCCGGGTGAGGATGGAGACCGGCGTCAAGGGAGCACATCATACCCTGCCATGACGAGGTGCCATTATACACTGTGACGCACCCGCAGCTCTGTACCGTCTTTCGTCACAGTCTCCTCATGTATTTGTTTCTAGGAGGTGCAGACATCTGTGAATACAACAGGCTCTCCTTCCCCCGGGGGTCAGACTGGTACTGCTGCCCAAGACAACCAGTGTACGGGGGTAATTACTAATCCTCCAGTCACAGCTAGAGCTGCGTCTAGAATTCTGCATGGCCAAATGAGCGCGGTACAAGCTGCATCTCCCACGATGCAACGCAGCAGACCGTGGCCAGCAGCAGAATGGTGAGTGCAGCTCCGGATGTGACTGGAGCAGACCTGATGTGGTACATTTGGTGAAACAATGAGGGTGCGAACAGACATGCAAAAATAAATGTGACTGATAACATGATGGGTAAGACATGGCGCCAGCGATGGGGAGGCCCCGCCCTGTGACGAGGGTTATACTAAGAATGACCGGTCACTGGCCCTTTAAATATTGCTTGATGATCCGGAGACTCGTGGCTGAGGATCAGCGGCCGGGCGCCACCTATCACTAACCGTGTGCCGCTGCGGAGCCGGGCCACATAGTCCGCTATCAGGGCATGCTCGTCCGGTAGGCGGCTGCCAGTGTCCATGATGATGTGCTGTGACCTGGGGGACAACATTAGAAGGATGAGTGAGATGAGGGCCCCCGGGGGCCACGTGACAGCGGATAACACAATGGCATGCAATGTGGAAAGACCTGAGTGTACAATGACCCCATGACATTACCCCCTGCTCATCTGCACCACCGGCCACCATGTACAATCCAGACCCCAGGGGCGCCCTGACCCGTGGGTGGCTGAGACTCACCCCATCACGGAGGACCCCACACATGGATGTCACTAACACCCGGACATTACTGCACTACCCCTCCCACAATGCAGCGCTGCACAGGCGGCTCCATAGAGGAGAGCACAGGCGCCCATCCTGAGAGCTAACAGAAAAGCCGCAGAGAAGAGCTTCTATGATGTGAGCTTCCATCACTGCGGGCGGCACCAGCACTGCAAAAATGGCAGCTACATAGGAGGGGCAGGGGCTATATCACAAAGTATTGAGATGAAATTTTGTTTCTGACCAAATACTTATTTTCCACCATAATATGCAAATAAAATGAAACAAAAACAGACAATGTGATTTTCTGGATTTTTTTTTCTCAGTTTGTCTCCCATAGTTGAGGTCTACCTATGATGTAAATTACAGACGCCTCTCATCTTTTTCAGTGGTGGAACTTGCACTATTGCTGACTGACTAAATACTTTTTTGCCCCACTGTATATACACACACTCCTACGTACATTGGCGCCCCCATCTCCCACCCACAGACGGTGGTGACTCCTGGATGCTTTTTCTTACCTCTTAGTTGGCGTCGGGGCTCCGGATGAGATGTGCGTGACCATAGCGTCATTCATGTTGGATAGAGGGTGAGCCGGGCTGAACAAGCCAGAAAAAAAAAGGGGAAATGTAAAAAAATAACAGAAACTGAAAATCCAGTATATCACAGCGCCATCAAATGAGACATGATGAGGTCACCAAATCAGGGGAGGAGCTTAGAAATCACATGACTCAGAAAGGCAAGGGGGCGGAGTCTGATAAACATCTGTGCAGAACATGGAGATAAGGTCAGCTCTGCCTCCGGCCCACACACACACTAAGGTCAGCTCTGCCTCCGGCCCACACACCCACTAAGGTCAGCCCTGCCTCCGGCCCACAGACACTAAGGTCAGGCCCACCTCCGGTCCACACACACTAAGGTCAGCCCTGCCTCCGGCCCACACACACAAAGGTCAGCCCTGCCTCCGGCCCACACACACTAAGGTCAGGCCCACCTCCGGTCCACACACACTAAGGTCAGCCCTGCCTCCGGCCCACACACACACTAAGGTCAGCCCTGCCTCCGGCCCACAGACACTAAGGTCAGGCCCACCTCCGGTCCACACACACTAAGGTCAGCCCTGCCTCTGGCCCACACACACACTAAGGTCAGCCCTGCCTCCGGCCCACAGACACTAAGGTCAGGCCCACCTCCGGTCCACACACACTAAGGTCAGGCCCACCATCGGCCCACACACACTAAGGTCAGCCCTGCCTCCGGTCCACACACACTAAGGTCAGCCCCACCTCAGGCCCACATACACTAAGATCAGTCCTGCCTCCGGCCCACACACACTAAGGTCAGCCCTGCTTCCGGTCCACACACACTAAGGTCAGCCCCACCTCAGGCCCACATACACTAAGATCAGCCCCGCCTCGGCCCACACACACACTAAGGTCAGCCCTGCCTCCGGCCCACACACACTAAGGTCAGCTCTGCTTCCGGCTCACACACACCAAGGTCAGCCCCACCTCGGCCTACACACACTAAGGTCAGCCCCGCCTCGGCCCACACACACACTAAGGTCAGCCGCGCCTCGGCCCACACACACACACACTAAGGTCAGCCCCGCCTCGGCCTACACACACTAAGGTCAGCCCCGCCTCGGCCTATACACACTAAGGTCAGCCCCGCCTTGGCCTACACACACTAAGGTCAGCCCCTCCACGGCCTACACACACTAAGGTCAGCCCCGCCACGGCCTACACACACTAAGGTCAGCCCCGCCACGGCCTACACACACTAAGGTCAGCCCCGCCACAGCCTACACACACTAAGGTCAGCCCCGCCACAGCCTACACACACTAAGGTCAGCCCCGCCACGGCCCACATACACTAAGGTCAGCCCCGCCTCGGCCTACACACACTAAGGTCAGCCCCGCCACGGCCTACACACACTAAGGTCAGCCCTGCCACGGCCCACATACACTAAGGCAGCCCCGCCTCGGCCTACATACACTAAGGTCAGCCCCGCCACAGCCTACACACACTAAGGTCAGCCCCGCCTCGGCCCACACACACACTAAGGTCAGCCCCGCCTCGGCCTACACACAGTAAGGTCAGCCCCGCCTATGCCTACACACAGTAAGGTCAGCCCCGCCTCGGCCTACACACAGTAAGGTCAGCCCTGCCTCGGCCTACACACACTAAGGTCAGCCCCGCCTCGGCCTACACACAGTAAGGTCAGCCCCGCCTCGGCCTACACACAGTAAGGTCAGCCCTGCCTCGGCCTACACACACTAAGGTCAGCCCTGCCTCCAGCCCACATACACTAAGGTCAGCCGCGCCACGGCCCACATACACTAAGGTCAGCCCCGCCTCGGCCTACACACACTAAGGTCAGCCCCGCCACGGCCTACACACACTAAGGTCAGCCCCGCCACGGCCCACATACACTAAGGCAGCCCCGCCTCGGCCTACACACACTAAGGTCAGCCCCGCCACAGCCTACACACACTAAGGTCAGCCCCGCCTCGGCCCACACACACACTAAGGTCAGCCCCGCCTCGGCCTACACACAGTAAGGTCAGCCCCGCCTAGGCCTACACACAGTAAGGTCAGCCCCGCCTCGGCCTACACACAGTAAGGTCAGCCCTGCCTCGGCCTACACACAGTAAGGTCAGCCCCGCCTCGGCCTACACACAGTAAGGTCAGCCCCGCCTCGGCCTACACACAGTAAGGTCAGCCCTGCCTCGGCCTACACACACTAAGGTCAGCCCTGCCTCCAGCCCACATACACTAAGGTCAGCCGCGCCACGGCCCACATACACTAAGGTCAGCCCCGCCACGTCCTACACACACTAAGGTCAGCCCCGCCACAGCCTACACACACTAAGGTCAGCCCTGCCTCGGCCTACACATAGTAAGGTCAGCCCTGCCTCGGCCTACACACACTAAGGTCAGCCCCGCCACGGCCCACATACACTAAGGTCAGCCCTGCCTCGGCCTACACACACTAAGGTCAGCCCCGCCACGGCCTACACACACTAAGGTCAGCCCCGCCACGGCCCACATACACTAAGGCAGCCCCGCCTCGGCCTACATACACTAAGGTCAGCCCCGCCACGGCCTACACACACTAAGGTCAGCCCCGCCTCGGCCCACACACACACTAAGGTCAGCCCCGCCTCGGCCTACACACAGTAAGGTCAGCCCCGCCTAGGCCTACACACAGTAAGGTCAGCCCCGCCTCGGCCTACACACAGTAAGGTCAGCCCTGCCTCGGCCTACACACAGTAAGGTCAGCCCCGCCTCGGCCTACACACAGTAAGGTCAGCCCTGCCTCGGCCTACACACACTAAGGTCAGCCCTGCCTCCAGCCCACATACACTAAGGTCAGCCGCGCCACGGCCCACATACACTAAGGTCAGCCCCGCCACGGCCTACACACACTAAGGTCAGCCCCGCCACGGCCTACACACACTAAGGTCAGCCCTGCCTCGGCCTACACATAGTAAGGTCAGCCCTGCCTCGGCCTACACACACTAAGGTCAGCCCCGCCACGGCCCACATACACTAAGGTCAGCCCCGCCTCGGCCTACACACACTAAGGTCAGCCCCGCCTCGGCCTACACACACTAAGGTCAGCCCCGCCACGGCCTACATACACTAAGGTCAGCCCCACCTCCAGCCCACACACACTAAGGTCAGCCCCGCCTCGGCCTACACACACTAAGGTCAGCCCCGCCTCGGCCTACACACACTAAGGCAGCCCCGCCTCGGCCTACACACACTAAGGTCAGCCCTGCCTCCAGCCCACATACACTAAGGTCAGCCCCACCTCCGGCCCACACATAGTAAGGTCAGCCCCGAGGACGGTGGTCTCCGGATTAACCCCTTGTATCCTGCACCCAGCGACAGCAGAAGTCAATACATACAAGTCAAATCTGGACAGAACTCAATGCAGAGGATACGAGAGGGCAAACCTCGCCCCGCCACACGATGGTGGGGGACACAGGCGGTCCCCTCCATGCAGCCGACAGGGCACATCACATCACCAATACACACAGGGTTAATGACAGGAGACACACACAGGGTTAATGATAATGCGGCGCACGTAGGGTTAATGATAATGCGGCGCAGGACCTTGGAACTCACATATGTGATCCGGGGGCACTGACCTGTCAGATGTGAGGACTCGCCGCTCCCTGCTCTCAGCATCCTACAGCACAGCGAGCGGCGTCTCTACAGAAACCACAGGTCATGTGACCACGGGGGCTCCATCAGGAGAGGAGAGAAAGCCAGCATCGCTGACAGGAGGAGCTGAGACCACCTGTATACAAAGTGCCGAGACCACCTACACACACACAGAGCCGAGACCACCTACACACACACAGAGCCGAGACCACCTACACACACAGAGCCGAGACCACCTACACACACACAGAGCCGAGACCACCTACACACACACAGAGCCGAGACCACCTGTACACAGAGAGCCAAGACCACCTACACACACAGAGCCGAGACCACCTACACACACACAGAGCCGAGACCACCTACACACACACAGAGCCGAGACCACCTGTACACAGAGAGCCAAGACCACCTACACATACAGAGCCGAGACCACCTACACACACACAGAGCCGAGACCACCTACACACACACAGAGCCGAGACCACCTGTACACAGAGAGCCAAGACCACCTACACACACAGAGCCGAGACCACCTACACACACACAGCCGAGACCACCTACACACACACAGAGCCGAGACCACCTACACACACAGAGCCGAGACCACCTACACACACACAGAGCCGAGACCACCTACACACACACAGAGCCGAGACCACCTGTACACAGAGAGCCAAGACCACCTAAAAACACAGAGCCGAGACCACCTACACACACACAGAGCCGAGACCACCTACACACACACAGAGCCGAGACCACCTGTACACAGAGAGCCAAGACCACCTACACACAGAGCCGAGACCACCTACACACACACAGAGCCGAGACCACCTACACACACACAGAGCCCAGACCACCTACACACACACAGAGCCGAGACCACCTACACACACACAGAGCCGAGACCACCTAGACACACAGAGCCGAGATCACCTAAACACAGAGACGAGACCACCTAGACACACAGAGACGAGACCACCTAGACACACAGAGACGAGACCACCTAGACACACAGAGACGAGACCACCTGTACACAGAGAGCCGAGACCACGTACACACACACAGAGCCGAGACCACCTAGACACACAGAGCCGAGATCACCTAAACAGAGACGAGACCACCTAGACACACAGAGACGAGACCACCTAGACACACAGAGACGAGACCACCTAAACACAGAGACGAGACCACCTAGACACACAGAGACGAGACCACCTAGACACACAGAGACGAGACCACCTGTACACAGAGAGCCGAGACCACCTACACACACACAGAGCCGAGACCACCTATGCAGTGACCCAAGACCACCTATATAGAGAGCAAAGACCACCTGTACACAGAGAGACGAGACAATCTATATACAGAGACCACTTATATACAGGGTCGAGACCACCTATATACAGAGCCGAGACCACCTACACACAGAGCCGAGACCACCTACACACACAGAGCTAAGACCACCTATGCAGTGACCCAAGGCCACCTATATACAGAGAGCCAAGACCTGCTGTATACACAGAGCTGAGACCATCTATATACAGAGAGCCGAGACCACCTGTATACAGAGAGCCAAGACCACCTATATAGAGTCGAGACCACCTATATAGAGTGCCGAGACCACCTCTGTTCATAGAGCCAAGACCACTTGCACACACAGAGCAAAGACCACCTGTATAAATATACTGTATATACAGAGAGCCGAGACCACCAGTAAAAAGAGAGCCGAGATCACCTATATACAGAGAGTCGAGACCACTTATATACAGAGAGCCAAGGCCACCTACATAGAGTGCCGAGGCCACTTATATACAGAGAACCAAGACCACGTGTATAGAGAGCCAAGACTACCTATATACAGAGAGCCGAGACCACCTGTATACAGAGAGCCGAGACCACCTGTATAGAGAGCCGAGCCCACCTGTATACAGAGAGCCGAGACCACCTATATACAGAGAGCCAAGAGCACCTGTATAGAGAGCTGAGACCACCTGTATACAGAGAGCCGAGACCACCTAAATACAGAGAGCCAAGACCACCTATATACAGAGAGCCGAGACCTCCTGTATACAGAGAGCCGAAACCACCTGTATACAGAGAGCCAAGAGCACCTGTATAGAGAGCCGAGACCACCTATATACAGAGAGCCGAGACCACCTAAATACAGAGCCGAGACCACCTATATACAGAGAGCCGAGACCACCTGTATACAGAGAGCCAAGAGCACCTGTATAGAGAGCCCGAGACCACCTATATACAGAGAGCCGAGACCACCTGTATACAGAGAGCCAAGAGCACCTGTATAGAGAGCCGAGACCACCTATATACAGAGAGCCGAGACCACCTAAATACAGAGAGCCGAGACCACCTATATACAGAGAGCCGAGACCACCTGTATACAGAGAGCCAAGAGCACCTGTATAGAGCCCGAGACCACCTATATACAGAGAGCCGAGACCACCTAAATACAGAAAGCCGAGACCACCTATATACAGAGAGCCGAGACCACCTGTATACAGAGAGCCGAGACCACCTGTATAGAGAGCCGAGCCCACCTGTATACAGAGAGCCGAGACCACCTATATACAGAGAGCCAAGAGCATCTGTATAGAGAGCCGAGCCCACCTGTATACAGAGAGCCGAGACCACCTGTATACAGAGAGCCGAGACCACCTATATACAGAGAGCCAAGACCACCTGTATAGAGAGCCGAGCCCACCTGTATACAGAGAGCCAAGACCACCTGTATAGAGAGCCGAGCCCACCTGTATACAGAGAGCCGAGACCACCTATATACAGAGAGCCAAGAGCACCTGTATAGAGAGCCGAGCCCACCT
This sequence comes from Dendrobates tinctorius, assembly GCF_039654945.1. Taxonomy (NCBI): domain Eukaryota; kingdom Metazoa; phylum Chordata; class Amphibia; order Anura; family Dendrobatidae; genus Dendrobates; species Dendrobates tinctorius. The sequence continues at coordinate 15,583,691 of NW_027361998.1, read as the reverse complement.
GTATACAGAGAGCCGAGACCACCTGTATACAGAGAGCCGAGCCCACCTGTATACAGAGAGCCGAGACCACCTGTATACAGAGAGCCAAGACCACCTGTATACAGAGAGCCAAGACCACCTGTATAGAGAGCCGAGCCCACCTGTATACAGAGAGCCGAGACCACCTGTATACAGAGAGCCAAGACCACCTGTATACAGAGAGCCAAGACCACCTGTATAGAGAGAGCCAAGACCACCTGTATAGAGAGCCGAGCCCACCTGTATACAGAGAGCCGAGACCACCTATATACAGAGAGCCGAGACCACCTGTATACAGAGAGCCAAGACCACCTGTATAGAGAGCCGAGCCCACCTGTATACAGAGAGCCGAGACCACCTGTATACAGAGAGCCAAGAGCACCTATATACAGAGAGCCGAGACCACCTATATACAGAGAGCCGAGACCACCTATATACAGAGAGCCGAGGCCACCTATATACAGAGAGCCGAGACCACCTATATACAGAGAGCCGAGACCACCTGTATACAGAGAGCCGAGACCACCTGTATAGAGAGCCGAGCCCACCTGTATACAGAGAGCCAAGACCACCTGTATAGAGAGCCGAGACCACCTGTATACAGAGAGCCGAGACCACCTATATACAGAGAGCCGAGACCACCTATACACAGAGAGCCGAGACCACCTGTATAGAGAGCCCGAGACCACCTGTAGAGAGCCGAGACCACCTATATACAGAGAGCCGAGACCACCTATACACAGAGAGCCGAGACCACCTGTATAGAGCCCGAGACCACCTGTATACAGAGAGCCGAGACCACCTGTATACAGAGAGCCGAGACCACCTATATACAGAGAGCAGAGACCACCTATACACAGAGAGCCGAGACCACCTGTATAGAGAGCCGAGCCCACCTGTATAGAGAGCCAAGACCACCTGTACAGAGAGCCGAGACCACCTGTATAGAGAGCCGAGACCACCTATATACAGAGAGCCGAGACCACCTATACACAGAGAGCCGAGACCACCTGTATAGAGCCCGAGACCATCTGTATACAGAGAGCCGAGACCACCTATATACAGAGAGCCGAGACCACCTATACACAGAGAGCCGAGACCACCTGTATAGAGCCCGAGACCACCTGTATAGAGCCCGAGACCACCTGTATACAGAGAGCCGAGACCACCTGTATACAGAGAGCCGAGACCACCTATATACAGAGAGCAGAGACCACCTATACACAGAGAGCCGAGACCACCTGTATAGAGAGCTGAGCCCACCTGTATAGAGAGCCAAGATCACCTGTATAGAGAGCCGAGACCACCTGTATAGAGAGCCGAGACCACCTATATACAGAGAGCCGAGACCACCTATACACAGAGAGCCGAGACCACCTGTATAGAGCCCGAGACCATCTGTATACAGAGAGCCGAGACCACCTATATACAGAGAGCCGAGACCACCTATACACAGAGAGCCGAGACCACCTGTATACAGAGAGCCAAGACCATTTTGTATGCAGAGAGCGGAGATCACCTTGATGCAGACATCTGAGACCACCTATACACACAGAGCCTAGACCACCTTCATACACAGAACTGAGACCACCTATACAGTGACCCAAGACCACCTATATACAAAGAGCCAAGATCACCTATACAGAGAGCCGAGACCACCTATATACAGAGAGCCAAGATCACCTATACAGAGAGCCGAGACCACCTGTACAGACAGTTGAGATCACCTATATACACAGAACCGAGACCATCTGTATACCGACAGTCAAGATCACCGGGAGCAGAGACAGTGGCATGTAAAATTGGGCATCCCTGCTCAAAATTACTGTTAATGTGAATTTGTGAATAGTTAAGCAAGTTGAAGACGAAATGATCTCTAAAAGGTCTAAAGTTACAGACGACACATTTCCTGTGTATTTTAGGCAAAAATATATATATATTTTCATCTCTTACATCTTCAAAAATTACAAAAAGTAAAATGGGCCGATGCACAAGTTTGGAGAGTTGGCACCCTTGGAGATTTTTGTGCTCAGATAACTTTGACCAAGGAATCAGCCCTTATTTAGCCTGTTAGGGTTATGGATTTGTTCACTGTCCTCGTTAGGAAAGGTCAGGTGATGCAAATTTCCCAGATTTATAAAAGTTGCCCTCTCCTCAGTTTCAAATGTAATTATGAAATGCAGTTAACAGGAACAGCGGGGTTAAGATAAAGTCTGGAAGACTAAGCAAAATCTCATTGAGAGCTGCTCGTAGGATTGAGAGAGGCAAATCAGAACCCACGCTTGACTGCAAAAGACCTTCAGAAAGATTTAGCAGACTCTGAAGTTGTGGTGCACTGTTCTACGGTTCAGAGACACCTGCATAAATATGGCCTTCATGGAAGAGTCATCAGAAGAAAACCTCTCCTGCAACTTCACCATAAAATTCAGCGTCAGCCATCTAAACAAGCCTGATGCATTTTGGAGACAAGTCCTGTAGACCCATTAGGTTAAAATAGAACTCTTTGGCCACAATGATCAAAGATATGTGTCGAGAAAAAAAGGCACAGAATTTTAGGAAAAGAACATCTAGGCAATCATTAAAAGGTGTTGTCCACTACTAGGGCAGCCTCTTCTTGATCAAAATATTTGGTATCCATAAAATAATAAAGCTTACACTCACCTCCGGTGTCGACACTAGCGGTCCCGGGGTTCACGTGCGGTTGTTGTGACGTCAGCGCCCAATCGTCCTCACCTTGGAACAAATCGAACATGAGGGCTGCAGTGATCTCAGACTTCCTCTTTCTGCTGAATTCGAATGGAAGTGGAGACAGTAATGCCAGGGCTGATTAGGCGCCGACATCACGTGTCACAACAGCAGCACAGGAGCCCCAAGAGATGGAGTGCCAACACCGCGGGAACGCCACCGGCACGGGAGGCGAGTATAAGCTTTATTATTTTATGGGGACAAGCGAGGGGTATAAGAAGACTTTGTCCAAGTAGTGGACAACTTCTTTAATTATGGGGGTGGATAAATCATGCTTTACAGCTGTGTTGCAGCCAATGGCACGGGGAACATTTCACTGGTAGAGGAAACAATGGATTCAATGAAATTTCAAGAAATTCTTGAAGCAAACATAATACCGCCTGTAAAAGAGCTGAAGGTGAAAAGAGGATGAGGAAGAGGATGGCTTCTACAAATGAATAATGGTCCTAAACACACGTCAAAATCCTCAAAAGGCGCAAGCTGAAGGTTTTACAAAGGCCCTCACAGTCTCCTGATCTGAACATCATTGAAAATCTGTGGCTAGACCTCAAAATAGCAGAGGATGGAAGACGACCCAGGAATCTTACAGAACCGGAGGAATTCTCCAAGGAAGAATGGAGGGAAATCCCTCAAACAAGAACTGAAAGGCTCTTGTCTGGCTACAAAAAGTGTTTACAAGCTGTGAGTTTCAAAAGGGGGTGCTACTAGATATTAAGTGTGGAGACATGGAGTCAGTGGTTGCGCTCGCCCGCTGGCCCAGCTGTCTTTAAAAAGACCACATGGACCAGGGCTCACACCACCGAACACTCGCTCTTTCTCCCTGTGGACAGAACACTACTCAGACAACACAGGGAGAGGCGAACACAGTGTGGAAATAATTTATTGAACCACACACAATAACACAAAGGACAGTAAAATACCCAAGATGGTGCAATTTACAGAGTCTCACCCTTCAGCTGAATCGCTGGGATCAGCGCTGCTTCTAGTGTCGGCTACTGCTACCTCGCTTTTGGCAGGCCCCCACAGAGAGGAGGTAACGACAAGCTTAGGAAGCTAACCGAAAGCAGTGAGGTATGTGGCCACCTGATTGTCCCAATGTGGATCCTTCAAGACGTGTCTGAGAATTCAGTGATGGTCAATGGAGCAGATCTATATTCTTCCGGCTGGGGCTGAGGTCCCCTAAGCTGATATCCTGTAGTCTCATTTGGAACACAGGCAAAGTCTCCTTATACAGTTCACACTTGTCCTTCAAGCCATCATTCATAGGATAAGGGGCAAGTGTGATGAGGTTAACTAGCTTTGTTTGATAATTTATAGTTTATCCTTCAATGTTTGCAAGTCAACAACTGCATGGCCTGGTACAATGTGTAATCAACATATCAGCAACCGTCATTGTTCAGTAACCCTGCATCTCTGTTTTGCAAAGATAACAGAAGATAAACTGTAGGAGATGATATAAGAGGTAAATAAAAACCATTCGTCCATTTACAAATATCAATTTAACCTACAAGAATAGTCAGTACTTCAGAAAACAGTCTAGGATTGTGGGCCTATGTAATTAATGTCTGGCATAATTAAGAAGAAATGCTGTGTCGTCACACTAACCATGAAGGGTGCTCAAACTTTTGCATGGGCCTATTTTCCTTTTCGTATTTGTTAAAATGTAAAAGATGAAAGTATATATTTTTTTGCCTAAAATACAAATGTCACCTTTAACTTTAAGCGAGATAATTTCATCTTCAACTTGCTTAACTGTTCACAATAACAGTAATTTTGTCCAGGGGTACCCAAACTTTTACATGCCACTGTATATACAGAGCGCTGAGACCACCTATATACACAGAAAGCCGAGACTACATATATACACAGAGCCGAGACCACCTATATATACCTACCTAATACCACCTATACATAGAGAGCCGAGACCACCTGTTCATAGCCAGCCGAGACCACCTACAGAGAGCAGAGGCTCGGCGCTATCACACACGCACATTATTACACAGCATTATATCGATTATACCTCCACACTTTGAATTAACCCCATGAACACTGGAAGCAGCGAGTGCTGTGTGGCCGGTCAGCTATCTCTTCTTCCTCCTCCTCCGGAGGTCTCGCCCCGTCTCACCTTTCCGTCTTAGTGTTTCTCACACAGTCGGAGTGCCGCCCCGAGTCAAAGTCTATCTGCTCAGGTAATATTTTACAGACACCGTCCTCCTTATTCCAGCACATGATGACGGTTCAGTGTATGTGCGGTTCACTGGTGACAGGAGAGGATCTGGTGCAGTGTGTAAGTGCTATACTACCCTGCCTGACCCCACAATCCCAGGCACTCCCAATTCTGCCACTGGCAGCACTAAACCCCCATAATGCTCCCTGCAGTGTTAACACTGTGCGGAAACATTTTTTCTACAATGGATTATTGGGGGTTAGACTGGGATCTGCTGTATATAGGTGCGTATAAGGCAGTGTTCTGGGGGTAACGTAGGGGGTCTATATTTACAGAAGAATCTGCTAGATTGTCCATAAATATGTCAAGGGCAGAAAAGCCCGTCCTCCGATGGTCCACGTAGGAGGCACGAGACGGCCATACTAAATATGTGTGAGAGTAACTAACAACAGACTGACGAGAGTCACAAATCTGATGGGTCGTGAATAACCTACTATCTATAGATAGAAGGCAGATGGATTGATGAACCCACTCTTCACAGGAGGACCCCCATCATTAACATGTACACATAGAACTGGATGCAAAGTCGTGGAAACAGAGGCTCCATACAAGAATGAGAGGGGTTCTGGTGTCTGAGATTTTTGGAAAGGTCTTTATGTCAAAGGATGTAAATCGAGAAATTAACCGAAAAAGATATCAGACCCTAAAGATAAAAATATCAGAAAGAGAGAGGAATCTGCTTCCTCCACTCCACATATCTTAAGGCTCCACATCCTAGGCTCATTACAGCGCCCCATCTTAGGCTCATTACAGCACCCCATCCTATGCCCATTACAGCGCCCCATCCTATGCCCATTACAGCGCCCCATCCTATGCCCATTACAGCGCCCCATCCTATGCCCATTACAGCGCCCCATCCTAGGCTCATTACAGCGCCCCATCCTAGGCTCATTACAGCGCCCCATACTATGCCCATTACAGCGCCCCATCCTATGCCCATTACAGCGCCCCATCCTAGGCTCATTACAGCGCCCCATCCTATGCTCATTACTGCGCCCCATCCTATGCCCATTACAGCGCCCCATCCTAGGCTCATTTCAGCGCCCCATCCTATGCCCATTACAGTGCCCCATCCTATGCCCATTACAGCGCCCCATCCTAGGCTCATTACAGCGCCCCATACTATGCCCATTACAGCGCCCCATCCTATGCCCATTACAGCACCCCATCCAAGGCTCATTACAGCACCCCATCCTATGCTCATTACTGCGCCCCATCCTATGCCCATTACAGCGCCCCATCCTAGGCTCATTACAGCGCCCCATCCTATGCCCATTACAGCGCCCCATCCTATGCCCATTACAGCGCCCCATCCTAGGCTCATTACAGCGCCCCATCCTATGCTCATTACTGCGCCCCACCCTATGCCCATTACAGCGCCCCATCCTAGGCTCATTACAGCGCCCCATCCTATGCCCATTACAGCGCCCCATCCTATGCCCATTACAGCGCCCCATCCTAGGTTCATTACAGCGCCCCATACTATGCCCATTACAGCGCCCCATCCTATGCCCATTACAGCGCCCCATCCTAGGCTCATTACAGCAGCCCATCCTATGCTCATTACTGCGCCCCATCCTATGCCCATTACAGCGCCCCATCCTAGGCTCATTACAGCGCCCCATCCTATGCCCATTACAACTCCCCATCCTAGGCTCATTACAACGCCCCATCCTAGGCTCATTACAGCGCCCCATCCTAGGCTCATTACAGCGCCCCATCCTAGGTTCATTACAGCGCCCCATCCTAGGCTCATTACAGCGCCCCATCCTATGCCCATTACAGCGCCCCATCCTATGCCCATTACAGCGCCCCATCCTAAGCCCATTACAGCGCCCCATCCTAGGCCCATTACAGCGCCCCATCCTAGGCCCATTACAGCGCCCCATCCTATGCCCATTACAGCGCCCCATCCTATGCCCATTACAGCGCCCCATCCTAAGCCCATTACAGCGCCCCATCCTATGCCCATTACAGCGCCCCATCCTATGCCCATTACAGCGCCCCATCCTAGGCCCATTACAGCTCCCCATCCTAGGCCCATTACAGCGCCCCATCCTAGGCTCATTACAGCGCCCATCCTATGCTCATTACAGCGCCCCATCCTATGCCCATTACAGCACCCCATCCTAGGCTCATTACAGCGCCCCATCCTATGCCCATTACAACGCCCCATCCTAGGCTCATTACAGCGCCCCATCCTAGGCTCATTACAGCGCCCCATCCTATGCCCATTACAGTGCCCATCAGTGGGGAAACGGGGGGATCGGCGGGTGCACAAGTCCGCTAACTGGAACCACATGGACCAGGGATTGTCCCACCGAATGCCCGCTCTCCCGTTAACGTGGGCATAACGCTACTCAGACAACACAGGGTGAGGGTAAAATGACCTTTTCCCTATGCATACTAATGTCCTCTTCCTATGCCCATTACAGCCCCCATCCCATGCCCATTAAGGCCCCATCCCATGCCCGTTATGGCACCCATCCCATGCCCTTTAAGGCGCCCATCCCATGACCATTAAGGCACCCATCCCATGCCCACTACGGCGCTTATCCCATGCCCATTATGGCTCCCATCTTATGCCCATAACAGTGCCCATCCTATGCCTCCGAGACCAAATATTATAGATGATACTGATGATGATGACACTTTGGAGGGCACTTTCAGACTTTTTGAGTATTTCTTACCCACACGGACCCCTCCAGTTGGGCAGGTGCTAGATATCAGGTAAGTGCTGTTTTATTTTGACCCCATAGATGAGGGATGATGACCCGGAGCCACTGCTCCAGAAAGTGAGGAGAAGCAGCAATCTGTTATTAGGAGCTGGGATGTGATTGAGGCTCGTTAGGAGACGCAGATTGTGATGTACAATGTCTGCAAGATATGTTTTCTGTTGCAATGTGCTAACAAATCCTCCATTTTCTTTGAGAAGCTGCCTGCCAGTGTCTCAGTTACATTGCACTGCAGCAACTTCCCTTCCCCCGAGTGCCATAAACCAATTTCCTGTCACCCCATTTGGCTTCTCTCAGCCTCAGCTGAAAGAGGGAAAAAAAGTGAGGGAAAGGAAAACTCTTTGTTTGAAATAAAGATTACAAGTAACCCTTTAAGAGCCTGCCCTGCGAAAACCGTACCAAGTAGAGATATGAAAATCATATTTTTGTAACCTGAACGGTCCCAGCTTCGATACCGCGTATCTTTCGAAGTTCTACCCTGTCCAGAACATGAGATAGGATTTGCGCCCAAATGGACGGTCATATCGCATAGATGTTTGATGTTTTCTTGATAGGCTCATTACGCTGGGAAACATGATACCACTGATGAGTCCATACCAGCTTCTCCCATAAAGTTATAGCTAATCTAAGTTTTGTAGCCAAAACATAACTTGGATAAGAGAGGTGGGATCAACCCAGAATGCACCTCTCCGTGATGTCACATAGGAAAGTCTATAAGGCATTCCCTGGCAGAACCAGCTCAGAACAGCTCAAGTCGTCGTGCTAGAAAGACCCGCAGATGAGCGGAGAAGTGCAGCTCCGCCTCCACCCCCCTTAAAAAGCCACATGGGATGCCAACTGACCACATGTGAGTGTGACTTTCTACCATTTTAATCCTTTTATTTTATACCTGTACTATACCTATTTTATGTCTCAATTTTATAGCAACTTTTATCTGTAATCACTGTCCTCTTTCGGAAAATAAATGAAATAATTATTTAGATCTGTCTCCATGCTCTAAGAATCGAACTATACGCCTTTCATAGATAATCGCTACTAATTCAAGGGGTTTGCCACGGACCCTCTTAATTTAACACTGTGAATTAAGTAACCGTGACTGGTGGCAGCGCGTTGTGCACGGCTATTGCGGCTTGCTGGCAGTCCAGAAGGGTCTTATATTGCTGAATAAGGGTCTGCGGCCACAGCATTGATAATTCCCTTACTGCAGAAGCCTAATTGCCGGTTCACAACAGGCAGCCCGTCCAGCGACCAATTATCCTAGGTGCAGTTCCCTGACTGACCTGAGGGTAAGGGGGGCGCCGGAGAGCTGCGAGTTCCAAAGTGGAACTGAGAAAGTGGGATATACATAAATCCCCGCAGTACTTGGAAGGTTGATAGCAGTGGTGGGGCATCCAAAATAAAACCACCCCTGCGGCAAATTGTAGAGCGAGAGTAGCTTGCTGGATATTTTGGTCACATGGTGCCAGTGGTGGGATAACTAAGATAAGCCCCAACCGTGCCTGTGATAGCCGTGTGCCGGCAGTGTGTCTCGTCCCTCCGTCCGCTGATACACCCGTGTCAGTGGTGGGACTGTGACATAGTGGTGACACAGGGTCCGCTGTCCGTCGCATATTGGTGGCAGCGGGACCCCCCGTTAGTCGCCCGTATTTGGACGAACGGCCGTGGGCTGTTTGTCACATATTGGTGGCAGAGCGGTGGGATAATCCTAGAGCATTAGTGATTTGGTTTGAGCAATCATTCCTCTCACTAAAAACCTGCACGGTTCCTGATGGAATCCTGCATCATAGGTTTTGGAGAACAGACTAGGTGGTTACTAGTTCTGAGACATTTGTGTGTACGTACAAGTATTCCCTCCCATTTCTTCGTTTTTCTTTTCTATCTTTTATTTGGCAACCATGGCTACATGGGGAGAATCTTATTATAAGCAGCTTAATAAGGACATCCTGAGGTCCCTGTGCACGTCAAAGCAGATTGATGTCGCCGACAAGACCAAAGCCCAGTTGGTCGCGGCTCTAGTGCAATGGGAAGAGAGCCAGGGCGCAGAAGGCAGCACCCGTGCCGATGGTGCAGCCGCAGGGGTCCAGATGGTGCAGACCGCCAGCCGGGAAGTCCTGGACCCCTATCTGCAATTGGCTCTACAGCAACTCCCTGCCGAAGACCATGTTGGACGTCTGCAGCTGATCCAGCAAGCTCAGGAGAGAGCTGAGCGCCAAAGAGAGGCTGAGAGAGCCGAGCGCCAGGCACAGAGGGCCCATGAACTGGAGGTACTCCAGCGGGGTGGGAATGCCCCCACAGCCCGAAGCCGTGAGCCCAGCAGCGTCCAAACTCCTAAACCCCGGCCAGAGCATTTTCCCGTGATGGAAAAGGATGGGGACTTGGACACGTTTCTGCGAGCCTTTGAGAAAGCCTGCAGACAGTACCAGCTGCCTAGAGACCAATGGGCAAGGTATTTGACCCCAGGGCTAAAAGGCAAAGCCCTGGAGGCATTTGCTTCTCTTCCGCCAGAAGCCGATGATGACTATGACGCCATAAAGCAGGCGCTGATCGCCAAATACCGACTGACACCTGAGGTATACCGAAAGAAGTTCCGGCACCTCCAACGTGGCCCACACGATAGCTACGGTGATGTGGTGCAAGGACTCAGGACCCACTTTGACCAGTGGATCCATGGACTGTCCGTTGAAACCTTTGAGCAGCTACGGGACCTGATGATCAAAGACCAGTTCCTGCATCTCTGCCCAGCTGAGGTCCGACAGTTCATCCTGGACCGCGAACCAACGAACGCGGACAAAGCGGCGCAGATTGCCGACAACTACGAGGCCAACCGGAAGCCAGAGACGCGGAGGCCAGTCACCACCAGCTGGAGAGGGGGTAAGCCTGCACCCAACCCCAATGCCCCAGCTAGCCGTCCCTCCGGAGGCCCTGTCCCTGTTGCCAACAACAGGCCGGCTACTGACAGTCGCCTGTGTCACCACTGCAAGCGGCCTGGTCACTTCTCTTACACCTGTCCGGATAGGCCGAAGAACCCCCCAGCCAAGGCCCCCGGGCCCAACGCCTCTGTTCTTTTGGTGGGAGGTGTGGTTGGGAGGGCTGACGACAACGTTCAACCTGTTCAGGTGGGGGCCCGTCTTGCTACAGGCCTCAAGGACACAGGGGCTGAACGAACCCTCATCCGTCCTGGACTGGCGGCCCCTGAAGAGTTTGTTGAGGGGAAAACCCTGACTGTCATCGGGATTGGAGGCACCCGTTGTCCCTTGCCAGTGGCACGAGTTTTCCTGGACTGGGGTGCCGGGAGCGGGTTGAGGGAGGTGGGAGTGTCTGAAAACCTGCCCACTGATGTTTTATTGGGGACTGACTTGGGGAGGATGGTTGCATACTATGTCCCTGACACCCTTCCCCAAACTGATAATAAGGGTAACGTTAACCCTGATGATGTTGATGATGGGAAACTGAATGTGTTACCTGCTAATGCCTTGATGAGTAATGATGTAACTAACAACCATTCTTTCCCCAGGTATGATGCTGATGCTGATGTGAATGTACCAAAGCAAACTGATAACCATTCTTCTCCTAGGAAGGATGATGATGATGTTGATGTATCTGTGCCGACTGAACCCGTTAACCCTTTCTTTGAAGCGGTAGATGTGTCCACAGGTACAGAAGTGCTCAGTCCCGTCACTCTGCGGAGTGAGACGGCTGAGGAACCCCTGGCAGGAGTAAGCAACGGTGCTCAAGGAAATGGGGAGGTGCATGGGGACCATGAGGAAGGTAATGCCATGCAGCTGACCAGTGCCACCGAGGAAGGTAACTGGCCCATAAGTAGCCCTGCTCCTGAAGTGTTGGGGGTGGATGGGGAGGTAGAGCCCAAGCCAGCACCGGCTGGTGGGTCTGTAGAAATCCCCAGGGAGACAGCATACATAGCAGCTGTCACACGCAGTCAGAGTGCCCAGATCGCAGGTAACGCACTGTCTTCTGGACCCTCTGCTGCTACAGGAGAGACTGAACCAGAGGTGAACCCAGAGCCGGTTCCAGAGGGTCCCAGTAAAGGAGGTACCCTGACGTCACTTCTGGCAGCCTCCAGCATGGAGTTCCAGGCTGCTCTGCACTCAGATGCGAGCCTGGAGAAATTGAGAGGTCTCGCCGAGACGCCCACCTCCAAGCCTGATAAGGAGAGGGTGTTCTGGGAACGAGGAAGGTTGTACCGGGAGACAGTACCCGGAGATCCTAAAAAGGAGTGGTTGAGGGAAAGACAGCTGGTCGTCCCCTATCAGTTCAGAACTGAGTTGTTGCGGATTGCCCATGAGATTCCACTCGCTGGACACTTGGGGATCAGCAAAACAAAGGCACGGCTGTCTCAACACTTCTATTGGCCCAAGATGGGGACAGATGTAACACACTACTGCCGCACCTGCGCCACCTGTCAAAAAGTGGGTAAGGCGGGGCCTGCTCTTAAGGCTCCCCTTATTCCTTTGCCGGTGATAGAGGAGCCTTTCCAGAGAATCGCGGTGGACATTGTAGGACCGCTGTCCGTCCCCAGCAGCTCCGGAAAGCGATACATTCTCACCGTGGTAGACTACGCTACCCGGTACCCAGAGGCAGTAGCTCTGTCTTCAACCAGGGCAGATAAGGTGGCTGACGCACTGGTGACCATCTTTTCAAGGGTAGGATTTCCCAGGGAGATGCTTGCCGATCAAGGGCCCCAATTCATGTCTCGCCTAATGGAGGCTCTCTGTGAGAAAATGCAGGTGACGCAGCTGGTATCGAGTCCGTATCACCCACAGACTAATGGTTTGTGTGAACGTTTCAACGGTACCCTCAAACAGATGCTCCGCATACTGGTTGAGACCCAAGGGCGCGACTGGGAGTGGTACCTCCCACACCTGCTGTTCGCTTACAGAGAAGTTCCGCAGGCCTCGACCAGGTTCTCCCCCTTCGAGCTCCTGTATGGCAGGCGAGTCCGGGGACCCCTTGGGTTGATAAGAGAATCCTGGGAAGATGAGCCAAACCCCACAGAAGTGTCCATCGTGGATTATGTCATGCGCTTCCGTGACAAGATGCAGACCTTGACGCAGTTGGTGCATGACAACATGACGCAGGCTCAGGCTGACCAGAAGCGCTGGTACGACCAGAACGCCCGGGAGCGGACCTACCAGGTGGGTCAAAAGGTGTGGGCGCTGGTCCCTGTACCAACGGATAAACTTCAGGCAGCCTGGGAAGGCCCATACGTCGTCCACCAACAGCTCAACCCGGTCACCTACGTGGTCACGCTTGACCATGCTCGGGGTAGGCGCAAGGCCTTTCACGTCAACATGCTGAAGGCGCACTACGAACGTGAAGCTTGCGTCCACCGGTCTGCAATCTGCCAGAGGATGGGGAGGAAGATCCCCTCCTGGACATGCTGGCCCAGGCCAAGGCCAATGGGTCCATTGAGGACATGGAGATAAGTGGTTCGCTCACCGTGTCCCAGCGGTTGCAGTTGATGGCCACCCTGGAACTCTTCCGGCCCGTGTTCACCAACCAACCGGGGAGGACGGAGTTAGCGGTTCATGAGGTGGACACCGGGAATCACGCCCCATTACGGCGAACACCTTATCGGATCTCTGAAACGGTGCAACAACTCATGCGCCAAGAGATCGATGAGATGTTAAGGCTGGGGGTGATTCGACGGTCAAAAAGCGCGTGGGCTTCACCTGTAGTCCTCGTGCCTAAAAAGGATCGAACCACCAGGTTCTGCGTGGACTACAGGGGGCTCAACGCCATCACAACCTCTGATGCCCACCCGATGCCGCGCATCGAGGATCTGCTCGAGCGGTTGACAAACGCCAACTACATATCCATCATGGATTTGAGTCGGAGATACTGGCAGATTCCCCTGAGCCCTGAGGCGCAGGAGAAATCTGCCTTTATCACCCCCTTTGGACTGTACGAGTCCACGGTCATGCCCTTCGGCATGAAGAATGCCCCTGCCACTTTCCAGCGGATGGTCAGCCACCTGCTTCGGGGACTGGAGGAGTACGCGGTGGCGTACTTAGACGATATTGCCGTCTTCAGTTCCACCTGGGAGGAACATCTTCAGCACCTCCAGGAGGTGCTCAAGCGTCTTCACCAGGCAGGCCTGACCATCAAGCCGGGGAAGTGCCAGAAAGGCATGCGCAAGGTCCACTACCTGGGGCACCGGGTAGGCGGGGGTTCCATGAGTCCGGAGCCAGAAAAAGTGGACGCAATCGTGTCCTGGCCCACCCCCAGGACCAAGAAACAGGTGAAGTCCTTCTTGGGCACTGCAGGGTACTATAGGCGGTTCGTACAGGACTATAGCGCCCTTGCCAAACCCTTGACTGACCTCACCAAGCAGAGGCTACCCCAAACAGTCAACTGGACAGATGACTGTGAGGCGGCTTTCCAAGCTTTGAAAGCAGCCCTGTGCAACTCTCCAGTGTTGAGAGCAGTCGACAGCAGTCGCCCGTTTCTGGTACAGACCGACGCCAGCGAGTTTGGCCTCGGTGCTGTGCTTAGCCAGGTCGATTCGGGGGACCAAGAGCACCCCGTGTTGTATCTGAGCCGGAAACTTTTGCCAAGGGAAGTGGCATACTCGACCATCGAGAAGGAGTGTCTGGCCATGGTGTGGGCACTGCAGCGTTTGCAGCCCTACCTGTACGGGCGCGCCTTCACGGTGGTAACTGACCACAACCCTATGAGCTGGTTGCACACAGTGTCCGGAACCAATGGAAGGTTGCTCCGCTGGAGCCTTGCCCTTCAACAATACGATTTTACTGTAAAACACAGGAAGGGCAGTGAAAACGGCAATGCCGATGGGTTGTCCCGCCGGGGCGAACCCGCTGAGGTGCGCATGGCCGATTACCGAGAGGTAATGCCTCCTTAGCGCCCTCTTAAGGGGGGAGGTGTGATGTACAATGTCTGCAAGATATGTTTTCTGTTGCAATGTGCTAACAAATCCTCCATTTTCTTTGAGAAGCTGCCCGCCAGTGTCTCAGTTACATTGCACTGCAGCAACTTCCCTTCCCCCCGAGTGCCATAAACCAATTTCCTGTCACCCCATTTGGCTTCTCTCAGCCTCAGCTGAAAGAGGGAAAAAAAGTGCGGGAAAGGAAAACTCTTTGTTTGAAATAAAGATTAGAAGTAACCCTTTAAGAGCCTGCCCTGCGAAAACCGTACCAAGTAGAGATATGAAAATCATATTTTTGTAACCTGAACGGTCCCAGCTTCGATACCGCGTATCTTTCAAAGTTCTACCCTGTCCAGAACATGAGATAGGATTTGCGCCCAAATGGACGGTCATATCGCATAGATGTTTGATGTTTTCTTGATAGGCTCATTACGCTGGGAAACATGATACCACTGATGAGTCCATACAAGCTTCTCCCATAAAGTTATAGCTAATCTAAGTTTTGTAGCCAAAACATAACTTGGATAAGAGAGGTGGGATCAACCCAGAATGCACCTCTCCGTGATGTCACATAGGAAAGTCTATAAGGCATTCCCTGGCAGAACCAGCTCAGAACAGCTCAAGTCGTCGTGCTAGAAAGACCCGCAGATGAGCGGAGAAGTGCAGCTCCGCCTCCACCCCCCTTAAAAAGCCACATGGGATGCCAACTGACCACATGTGAGTGTGACTTTCTACCATTTTAATCCTTTTATTTTATACCTGTACTATACCTATTTTATGTCTCAATTTTATAGCAACTTTTATCTGTAATCACTGTCCTCTTTCGGAAAATAAATGAAATAATTATTTAGATCTGTCTCCATGCTCTAAGAATCGAACTATACGCCTTTGATAGATAATCGCTACTAATTCAAGGGGTTTGCCACGGACCCTCTTAATTTAACACTGTGAATTAAGTAACCGTGACTGGTGGCAGCGCGTTGTGCACGGCTATTGCGGCTTGCTGGCAGTCCAGAAGGGTCTTATATTGCTGAATAAGGGTCTGCGGCCACAGCATTGATAATTCCCTTACTGCAGAAGCCTAATTGCCGGTTCACAACAGGCAGCCCGTCCAGCGACCAATTATCCTAGGTGCAGTTCCCTGACTGACCTGAGGGTAAGGGGGCGCCGGAGAGCTGCGAGTTCCAAAGTGGAACTGAGAAAGTGGGATATACATAAATCCCCGCAGTACTTGGAAGGTTGATAGCAGTGGTGGGGCATCCAAAATAAAACCACCCCCGCGGCAAATTGTAGAGCGAGAGTAGCTTGCTGGATATTTTGGTCATATGGTGCCAGTGGTGGGATAACTAAGATAAGCCCCAACCGTGCCTGTGATAGCCGTGTGCCGGCAGTGTGTCTCGTCCCTCCGTCCGCTGATACACCCGTGTCAGTGGTGGGACTGTGACATAGTGGTGACACAGGGTCCGCTGTCCGTCGCATATTGGTGGCAGCGGGACCCCCCGTTAGTCGCCCGTATTTGGACGAACGGCCGTGGGCTGTTCGTCACACAGATGCTCTGTGCTAATTACACATAATGAGTGATGACGCTGATCATAGAGCAGGTGGATAATGGCAGCGCCGGTCATTATAAGCCGTCCATTATATCTGCTCCCGCCATCCCAGACCAGCCATGATAGTAATCCACTGCCTGACTTCCTCATATAGGGCTTTCTGCACTGTGGCCACTTCTTGCAGTGATTTTGTTGTTTGGGCCCTGGACACAGCTGGAAACGACACATCCTGTGATATAATTACAACATAATATAAAGGTCGGAGTCTCTGGACCTGGGGAGGAGGGGGGGCGTCATCTATCAGTGCGAGGGTCACACGGTATAGAGATCGGACAGATCCTGAGTTTGCAGCACAGATCAGCATGCAGTCACCATCTATAGGGGAAAGACCCTGGCACAGAGCCCCCCAGTCAGAGCCAGCGTCCTGTACTCACACGATGTGGGAGAGGTCCAGTGGTTTTTCGGGGTGCTCTGGGAACACCGGATGTGGCATTTCTCTCGTTGGGACGCAACCAAGAGATTTACTGATCGCGTGACTTAACTTCTTCGCTGGCGACTTCTGTAGACATAAAAACCACAAAGGAAACGTCACAACATGCGAGTACTACTACCCCCACCAGACACTACCTCACCTGCCACTTATATCAGCTGTCACTGGGGCGAGGGACAGGGAACCCCACCAGTGAGAGGATCGAGGGACAGGGAACCCCACCAGTGAGAGGATCGAGGGACAGGGAACCCCACCGGAGAGAGGGGCGAGGGACGGGGACCCCACCGGAGAGAGTGGCGAGGGACAGGGAACCCCACCAGTGAGAGGATCTTGGGACAGGGAACCCCACCAGTGAGAGGATCGAGGGACAGGGAACCCCACCGGAGAGAGGGGCGAGGGACAGGGAACCCCACCAGTGAGAGGATCGAGGGACAGGGGACCCCACCAGAGAGAGTGGCGAGGGACAGGGGACCCCATCAGAGAGAGGAGGAAGGATGGTTGATCACAGAGATCAGGACACTGGGGTAAAAGTTCTTGCACATGGCGACCTACTGGACCCCTGCGCGTTTTCCAGTGCAGACACTGTGTGCAGCAGATAGTGTTTTGCTGCTGCTCGCTCCCCGCCTGCATTGTGACCCTGACATAGGGAGCCGATCGCATAGTGAATAGGAGGAGGAGGAACGCTGCCAGACACATGAAGAGAGCACAGAAAGCACAGTGAGGAGAGTGAGAACACCCCGCTGATCAGATGTGTGCAGAGAGCGCCACCCGCTGGTGACAGGCGTGCAGGAGAAGTGACAGCAGCCGTCACTCTGCAGAAATATCTGACTAATTCACGTGGTCCTGGAGGGACTTCTGACCGTACTCACCCCGCGTCCTGCAGAGCATCTCACCCACTACTCCTGCACCACGCTGTACTCCGCAGGCAGAACATTAACCCCTTCATAAACTGGTGATTTTTCCATTTTGTGCTTTTATTTCCTCCATAACCTTGTTATTTTTCCTCCACCGCGCTGAACGAGGACTTTATTTTTGTGGATCGAGTTATAAATGTGAACAACGGTAAATAACTTATCGAATACCGGAAAAATCCACAACTCAGCCGGTGATTTTTGGCATTAATTGTGGGGTAAAAAGGATTCTCCAGGTCAAAGATTACGGCGGGTCTTGTGGAGTGTTCCCGGTATACGGCGGGTCTTGTGGGGTGTTCCCGGTGTACGGCAGGTCTTGTGGGGTGTTCCTGGTATATGGCGGGTCTTGTGGGATGTTCCTGGTATATGGAAGGTCTTGTGGGGTGTTCCTGGTATACGGCGGGTCTTGTGGGGTGTTCCTAGTATGTGGCGGGTCTTGTGGGATGTTCCTGGTATACGGCGGGTCTTGTGGGATGTTCCTGGTATACGGCGGGTCTTGTGGGGTGTTCCTGGTATACGGCGGGTCTTGTGGAGTGTTCCCGGTATACGGCGGGTCTTGTGGGATGTTCCTGGTATATGGCGGGTCTTGTGGAGTGTTCCCGGTATACGGCGGGTCTTGTGGAGTGTTCCCGGTATACGGCGGGTCTTGTGGGATGTTCCTGGTATACGGCGGGTCTTGTGGGGTGTTCCCGGTATGTGGCGGGTCTTGTGGGATGTTCCCGGTATACGGCGGGTCTTGTGGGATGTTCCTGGTATACGGCGGGTCTTGTGGGGTGTTCCCGGTATACGGCGGGTCTTGTGGAGTGTTCCCGGTATACGGCGGGTCTTGTGGAGTGTTCCTGGTATATGGAAGGTCTTGTGGGATGTTCCTGGTATACGGCGGGTCTTGTGGGGTGTTCCTAGTATGTGGCGGGTCTTGTGGGATGTTCCTGGTATACGGCGGGTCTTGTGGGATGTTCCTGGTATACGGCGGGTCTTGTGGAGTGTTCCCGGTATACGGCGGGTCTTGTGGAGTGTTCCCGGTATACGGCGGGTCTTGTGGAGTGTTCCCGGTATACGGCGGGTCTTGTGGGATGTTCCTGGTATACGGCGGGTCTTGTGGGGTGTTCCCGGTATGTGGCGGGTCTTGTGGGATGTTCCCGGTATACGGCGGGTCTTGTGGGATGTTCCTGGTATACGGCGGGTCTTGTGGGGTGTTCCCGGTATACGGCGGGTCTTGTGGAGTGTTCCCGGTATACGGCGGGTCTTGTGGAGTGTTCCTGGTATACGGCGGGTCTTGTGGAGTGTTCCTGGTATACGGCGGGTCTTGTGGAGTGTTCCTGGTATACGGCGGGTCTTGTGGGGTGTTCCCGGTATACGGCGGGTCTTGTGGAGTGTTCCCGGTATACGGCGGGTCTTGTGGAGTGTTCCTGGTATACGGCGGGTCTTGTGGAGTGTTCCTGGTATACGGCGGGTCTTGTGGAGTGTTCCTGGTATACGGCGGGTCTTGTGGGGTGTTCCTGGTATACGGCGGGTCTTGTGGGGTGTTCCCGGTATATGGCGGGTCTTGTGGGGTGTTCCCGGTATATGGCAGGTCTTGTGGGGTGTTCCTGGTATACGGCGGGTCTTGAATGGGAGCTCCCAGTATACGGCAGTTCCTGTGGGGGGCTCCCCATATACGGCAGGTCCTGTGGGGGGGCTCCCCGTATATGGCAGGTCCTGTGGGGGGCTCCCGGTATATGTTAAGTCCTGTGGGGGGGCTCCCCGTATACATCAGGTCCTGTGAGGGTCTCCTGGTAAATGGAAGGTCCAGTGGGGGGCTCCCCGTATACGGCAGGTCCTGTGGGGGGCTCCCCATATACGGCAGGTCCTGTGGGGGGCTCCCCATATACGGCAGGTCCTGTGGGGGGCTCCTGGTATATGGCAGGTCCTGTGGGGGGCTCCCGGTACATGTTAAGTCCTGTGGGGGGGGCTCTCCGTATACATCAAGTCCTGTGGGGGGCTCCCCGTATACGGCAGGCCCTGTGGGTGGCTCCCGGTAAATGGCAAGTCCTGTGGGGGCTTCCCGGTATATGTTAAGTCCTGTGGGGGGGCTCCCCGTATACATCAGGTCCTGTGAGGGGCTCCCGGTAAACGGCAGGTCCTGTGGGGGGCTCCACGTATATGGCAGGTCCTGTGGGGGGCCCCTGGTATATGTCAGGTCCTGTGAGGGGACTCCCCGTATACATCAGGTCCTGTGATGGGCTCCCGGTAAATGGTAGGTCCTGTGGGGGGCTCCCCGTATACGGCAGGTCCTGTGGGGGGCTCCCGGTATATGTTAAGTCCTGTGGGGGGGCTCCCCGTATACATCAGGTCCTGTGAGGGGCTCCCGGTAAACGGCAGGTCCTGTGGGGGGCTCCCCGTATACATCAGGCCCTGTGAGGGGCTCCCGGTAAACGGCAGGTCCTGTGGGGGGCTCCCCGTATACATCAGGTCCTGTGAGGGGCTCCCGGTAAACGGCAGGTCCTGTGGAGGGCTTCCCGTATATGGCAGGTCCTGTGGGGGGCTCCCGGTATATGTCAGGTCCTGTGAGGGGGCTCCCCGTATACATCAGGTCCTGTGAGGGGCTCCCGGTAAACGGCAGGTCCTGTGGGGGGCTCCCCGTATACATCAGGTCCTGTGAGGGGCTCCCGGTAAACGGCAGGTCCGGTGGGGGGCTCCCCGTATACATCAGGCCCTGTGAGGGGCTCCCGGTAAACGGCAGGTCCTGTGGGGGGCTCCCCGTATACATCAGGTCCTGTGAGGGGCTCCCGGTAAACGGCAGGTCCTGTGGAGGGCTTCCCGTATATGGCAGGTCCTGTGGAGGGCTTTCCGTATATGGCAGGTCCTGTGGGGGGCTCCCGGTATATGTCAGGTCCTGTGGGGGGCTCCCCGTATACATCAGGTCCTGTGAGGAGCTCCCGGTAAACAGCAGGTCCTGTGGGGGGCTCCCCGTATACATCAGGTCCTGTGAGGGGCTCCCGGTAAACGGCAGGTCCTGTGGAGGGCTTCCCGTATATGGCAGGTCCTGTGGGGGGCTCCCGGTATATGTCAGGTCCTGTGAGGGGGCTCCTCGTATACATCAGGTCCTGTGAGGGGCTCCCGGTAAACGGCAGGTCCTGTGGGGGGCTCCCCGTATACGGCAGGTCCCGTGGGGGGCTCCCGGTATATGTTAAGTCCTGTGGGGGGGCTCCCTGTATACATTAGGTCCTGTGAGGGGCTCCCGGTAAACGGCAGGTCCTGTAGGGGGCTCCCCGTATACGGCAGGTCCTGTGAGGGGCTCCCGGTATATGTTAAGTCCTGTGGGGGGGCTCCCTGTATACATCAGGTCCTGTGAGGGGCTCCTGGTAAACGGCAGGTCCTGTGGGGGGATCCCCGTACACGGCAGGCCCTGTAGGGGGCTCCCGGTAAATGGCAGGTCCTGTGGGGGCTTCCCGGTATACGGTGTTGTGGGGGGCTTTGCTCCATCACACCAGTTCAGCAGGAACAGGACTTTCTTACACGTCGCATTCAGTTGCTATTTTCTTCTTCTCTTTTTGTCTTCAGGGAGTTGTAACAATCAGATACATTGTAACAAATCTGCAGCTGTGAGAAGAATCAGCGCAGCCTGGAGTCCAGGACCGGAGAAAGCGGATGACGGAGCCGGTGGGGCAGGGTGGGCCGGGGAGGAAGCCTGGAAATGCCCCGCAGACCCCACTAATATTGCATGCTAGATAACCCCTTTCTGCAGACACCAGGAAGGGGCCACACATTGGGGGCCCCAGAGTGACATGTGGCCCCCAGCAGTGCAGAGAGGACGACTCACCCAGGACGAGTGCTCCTTCATCTGGTGCTGGTTGCTGTGCGGCCCGCTGGCGTGGCCCTTCCAGAAGCAGCTCTGGCACAGCTGGTAATGGTGGCACTGCTGGCAGCGATAGCGGAAGCCCATCATACTCTCACAGCGGCAGTACGAGCACTCCACCGGATGGAAGACTGCGGGCAGGAGAGACGGGGTTAACGGGGGCGGAGCCAGACAGAGCGAGGGTTCGCCGCGCAGCATGAGGGCCGGAGTGAGGATCCGCCAAACACCAGCCGGCGCAGAGAGGGCAGAGCCAGGAAACGCAGAGGGGGCAGAGCCTGGGGCCTCAGAGGGGGCAGAGCCAGGAAATGCAGGCTACGCACATGGGGGCAGAGCCAGGAGCCTCAGAGGGGGCAGAGCCAGGGGTCGCAGAGGGGGCAGAAAGAGGGCTGTAGAGGGGGAAGAGGCAGGGGCCGCAGGCTACGCAGCAGGGGCAGAGCCGGGAACCACAGGATACACAGAGGGGGAAAATCCGGGGAACACAGAGGGTGCAGAGTCGGGGGTCACAGAGGGGGCAGAGCCAGCAGCCACAGAGGGGGGCAGAGCCAGCGGCCACAGAGGGGGGCAGAGCCTGAGGCAACAGAGGCAGGCAGAGCCTGGGGCCACAGGAGGCAGAGATGAGGGCTGCAGAAGAGGCAGAGCTGGGGGCCGCAGAGGAAGCAGAGTCGGGAACCACAGGATACACAGAGGGGGCAGAGCCGAAAACCGCAGGCTAAGCAGAGAGGACAGAAACAGGGGCTGCAGGCTACGCAAAGAGGCAGAGTCAGGGCCGCAGAATACGCAGAGGGGGCAGAGCCGGGAACTGCAGGCTACTGAGAGGAGGCAGAGGCGGGGGCTGCAGAGGGGTCAGAGCCGAGAACCACAGGTTGCACAGAGGGGGCAGAGTTGGGTACTGCAGAGGGGGCAGAGCGGGCAAAGCCAGGGGCTGCAGAGGGGGGAGAGGTGGGTGCCTCACAGAGGGCTGAGCTGGGATCCGCAGGATCCGCAGAGAGGGCAGAGCCAGGGGCTGCAGGCTACGCAAAAGGGCAGAGTTGGGGCCGCAGGATACGCAGAGGTGGCAGAGCCGGGGGCCGCAGAGGTGGCAGAGCCGGGGGGCCGCAGAGGTGGCAGAGCCGGGGGGCCGCAGAGGAAGCAGAGTCGGGAACCACAGGATACACAGAGGGGGCAGAGCCGAAAACCGCAGGCTAAGCAGAGAGGACAGAAACAGGGGCTGCAGGCTACACAAAGAGGCAGAGTCAGGGCCGCAGAATACGCAGAGGGGGCAGAGCCGGGAACTGCAGGCTACTGAGAGGAGGCAGAGGCGGGGGCTGCAGAGGGGTCAGAGCCGAGAACCACAGGTTGCACAGAGAGGGCAGAGTTGGGTACTGCAGAGGGGGCAGAGCGGGCAAAGCCAGGGGCTGCAGAGGGGGGAGAGGTGGGTGCCTCACAGAGGGCTGAGCTGGGATCCGCAGGATCCGCAGAGAGGGCAGAGCCAGGGGCTGCAGGCTACGCAAAAGGGCAGAGTTGGGGCCGCAGGATACGCAGAGGTGGCAGAGCCGGGGGCCGCAGAGGTGGCAGAGCCGGGGGGCCGCAGAGGGCGGAGAGGCAGGGGCTGCAGAGGGGGGAGAGGTGGGGGCCTCACAGGGGGCAGAGAGCAGGGAACCGCAGACTTCGCTGAGGCAGAGCCAGTGGCCACAGGATACGTAGAAAGAGCAGAGCTGGGGGTCGCAGGCTATGCTGAAGAGGGGGCCGCAGCCATACAAGTACTTGCTTCAGTACTTCCAGCAGCACAGAGTATTCACTGGTCTCACTCACCGTTCTCTACATGGGCCAGCCGATGCATCAGAGGTAACCAGACGAGGCACTGAGGAGGGGGGTCGGCCATGACGGTGTCTAAGAACATGTTCAGGGCGATGATCTTCTGCAACACACAAGAGCAATTCACTGACTGACAGCAGCAGAAACACTCAGACATAAACGCAGCGCCGCCATACACACTGCAGCCTCCGTATACACACCGCAACCTCCGTATACACACCGCAGCCTCCGTATACACACCGCAGCCTCCGTATACACACCGCAACCTCCGTATACACACCGCAACCTCCGTGTACACACCGCAGCCTCCGTGTACACACCGCAGCCTCCGTGTACACACCGCAGCCTCCGTGTACACACCGCAGCCTCCGTGTACACACCGCAGCCTCCGTGTACACACCGCAGCCTCCGTGTACACACCGCAGCCTCCGTGTACACACCGCAGCCTCCGTGTACACACCGCAGCCTCCGTGTACACACCGCAGCCTCCGTGTACACACCGCAACCTCCGTGTACACACCGCAACCTCCGTGTACACACCGCAACCTCCGTGTACACACCGCAACCTCCGTGTACACACCGCAACCTCCGTGTACACACCGCAGCCTCCGTGTACACACCGCAGCCTCCGTGTACACACCGCAACCTCCGTGTACACACCGCAACCTCCGTGTACACACCGCAACCTCCGTGTACACACCGCAACCTCCGTGTACACACCGCAACCTCCGTGTACACACCGCAACCTCCGTATACACACCGCAACCTCCGAATACACACCGCAACCTCCGTATACACACCGCAACCTCCGTATACACACCGCAACCTCCGTATACACACCGCAGCCTCCGTATACACACCGCAGCCTCCGTATACACACTGCAACCTCCGTATACACACCTCACACTCATATACGCACAGCATTTTATCTTAATTACCCAGATGTCTATTTTCCGTAATCCAGGAGGCATAGACTCTTAACTATATGTTGACGCTCTTGTATTTGTTTGTTGGTCAAGAACCATACACTGCTGTCACAGGAGTCTTAAACGCTGATTTTCTATATTTTTGAATGGCTGATGTTTGCCTCTTATATCAGCTCCTACAGCTTATTGTCTGCTATCATTCCAATACAATAATACAGGGTCATTGAGCAATGGACGTTTGCTTAATACGTTGAATAACCATTGTGTGGGTCCTGTGGCTCGTCGACTTGCAAAACAGAGGAGTAAAAACTATGCAGATTGATTAAATAGTCAAACAATGTGAGTTAATCTCATCACATCTTCCTCTTGACCTCTGGATCCTGGCTTGAAGGACAACAGTTGTGAGCCACATAAGTGGGATAGGCCTCAATAACAGATCAGCTAAGAGATCCAAAGAACCAGAAACTCTTTACAAAACCGCAGCCAGGAACACTCTACAGGACAGCAGCCAGGACATCATGGCTCCATCATGAGGGACATAGATTTGACATTCTACAGGATGCCAGCTTAGGGGACCACGGCCCCAGTTGGAAGAATATAGATCTGCTCCATTGACCATCACTGAATCCTCAGAGACGTCTTGAAGAACCCAGGTTGGGACAATCGGGTCTCCTGGCCACATACCTCACTGCTTTTGGTTAGCTTCTGGCGAGTCAGCAGAGGGGTAAGACTCTAATGTGCACCATCTTGGGAAGTATTGCCACACTGTGTGACCCTTACCCTGTGTTGTCTGAGTAGTATTACACACACGATAAAAGGAAAGTAGGAATTCTGTACCATGTGCCCTGCTCCATGGGGCTTAAGCTAGCTGTTTAGAGCACCCGCTGACCCCTGTGTCTTCACATTATGTTTGCAGCGGTGGGATACTACATAGCCCGAAGAATCCAGGAGAGCTGCACGGGACTGGTGTTCGTACACACCGTTAAAGAGGTCCACAACCAAAAAGGCATACAGACAGACCCAGAAGACCATAGGTGAGGCATACATAGCAGGTTTCGGACGCTACCATGTCCTCCAATAGCACTAGCTTGGCCTTGGGAGGAGGACCGGAGGGGACATACAACCGCAACAAGAAAAGGCGGCTACAGGAGTTGTGCCAGCTTTGACAGATCGAATACAGGGCCAACGACACTGAGCCAAATTTGATACAGGAATTGGTCCGTTGGAATGCCCAGAACATCATGGAGGACAATGAAAACTCAGCTGAAGTGAACCCAGAGGAATTAAACTGCATGCCAAATCCAGGATCCAGTGGTAGTCTGGAATCAAATACCCAATCACCAGCAGCCCGAATCCAGGAATTGTTGATTGCATTGGGACCCGGAGCCTCAAGTGAGGAAAGGGCTTGTGTTATTGAATCAGTTTCGGGAGTTCCAGTACCCCTACCACCAACGCCGGACCCTATCTCCATGATGGCCCATCACCAAGGAAATCATCTTCGCTACAGAGATGTGCCAGTGTTTAATGAGTCCAACACAGAGGCTGATCAACCTCTGCAAAGCTTTGATGCACCCGATGCCAACAACTGATTGGGCCAAATTCTCGAGGACTAGTTTGACTAGTCGGGCACGGGATGACGTTCAGTCTCTTGGGCCTCAGGACTGTCTGGACTATTATATTACTAAGAACATCCTGTTGTCCCTTTTTACCATCACCCCCGAAAGATATCGCACCAAGTTCCAGATATTGTCTCTCCATGGGGTCTCCTATGTAGAATTTGGCAGTTAACTCCAATGACACTGCAACTGCTGGCTCGATGGTCGGGCTGCCCACTCCAATGATGCTTATGGAGAAAATGGCCCCCAAAATTCAAGAGTGGGTAGCCAACAAGAAGCCCAAAACCCCAGAAGAAGCAGCCAGATTGGCAGATGAGTTTACAGCTAATCGCCCTCACTGGAGACCTATATGCCCAACGATCCCAGGAGACCCTTCAACCAAAGATTTAAGCAGCTACCAGCCATTCGAGGACTATCCCACTACCCAGCAGAAACCCCACTAGGACAAAGGTTTACAAACAGGACCCATGATTAGCCTAACCAAGGGCGCTGTTACATGTGAGGGCACCATGGACACATGGCCGAAGATTGTCTACAGGGCCCGGGCCCCATGCCTGGAGCCCATATGCCGGTCCACTTAGTCAACGCCTACCAATATGAGCCATCAGGGTCTGAGTGGGCACTACCACGGGATACACCAGCAGAGGATGAAGTGATATACCCTGTTCACACTATATGGCAGCTTGTCCACCCTACACCATCCAACCTCCACAGCCACCTCCAGCCAGTCAAGCTCAGTGATATCAAGGCCCAGGGACCTCGGAACACTGGGTCTTCCATCACCCTAGAAAGCCCATATATTGTCCCACGAGAACACCATTTACCAGGCAGCCAAGTGGCCTTCTCCAGGTCTGGGGTTCAGCGCTCGGGGAATGAGCACATTTACATGGGCAATTTACCGGCCAATGTACGGGAGGAGTTGTTCCATCAGTACGGGAGGATCTGTACCATCGAGCTGAAGAATCATGGGGGAGGTGGTGCCACACCATTCGCCTTCATTAGCTTCCAGGATCCGCAAGAGGCGGAGAATGCCGTGAGTGGAAGCAATGGATATGAGTTTGGTTCGCGTCGATTACGTGTGGAGTTTCCCAGGTCAAGAAGTTAAACATGGGGAGGTTTTGGAGGACTCCGCTGGAGGAACAGATCACCTTCTCGGCTAACTGAATACAGAGTCTTCGTCTCAGAGCTTCCCCAGTTCAGGAAGTTGGCAGGATCTAAAAGATCATATGAGAGAAGCTGGAAATGTCTGCTATGCTGATGTGCACAGGGATGGAACCAGGATTGGGGAGTTTGTTCACAAGGACGACATGGAATATGCTTTGAGGAAACCGGATGATACAAAGTTTCTTCTTATGAAGGTGAAACCTCTTACACTCGTGTCTGTGCTTAAAGACATGCTAACAGATTGTCCCCGAGAAGTGAAGAAGAATGATTGGAAGCCTATCGCGTCTGGCTAATTAAGATGGGGGAAGTATGTGGCGACATCGCATTTAATCTGAAATAACCAGACATATTATTTCAGTAGGCCCAGGGAAAGAGGCTATTTTTCATATAAGACTTAATGTTGACTCTTATTGTCAATTGAATTAATGTGTGTGGACTGGCAGCTGATTAGCTAATGTATCTGTCTGGGTATTGTACTCCTAGTATTGTTCTACTATCCTTGGGAAACATAGGCACAGGATAATTGAACAATGTTTGCTAACATGTTGATGACCTATTGGTTCTCTGAAAATATGAAGTACAATCTATGCATGTTGTTTGAACACTCCAGTAGGGAGAGGTGGCCTCCTTCCCCCTTCCCCCAAGTCTATGCAAAAATGCCTGAAAGGAGGATCCGCCTGTATTTAGAGAGACTTTACATTACAGTAGCCATGGCATCATAGCTTCCACTGAAGAAACACAAAGAACCCTCAACGATGTTTGGAGAAGCCAGGTTGTGGTCAAGCACATCACTGGACTGTCAGCTTACTAGCTTGTTGTTACCTCCTCTCTGTACGTGCCACAGGTGGGGTAGTCGGCCCTGAAATCTCTGAAGTCATAGATGCCATTATCCTGGCAAGTCAGAAGGGTGAAACTCTGTAATGTGCACCATCTTGGGTATTTTGCTGGGACTGTTTTATGTGTTGCTTGTTTTGTGGTTCAGCTCCCCTGCACAGCTCCGGTCCCAGCACAGCTCCAGCCCCAGCACCACTGCACAACTCCAGCCCTCCCTTCACCGCTACGGGGACCCCTCTGCACAGATCCAGCCTTCCCTGTACAGATCCGGCCTCAGCACTGCTGCACAGCTCTAGCCTGCGCACTCCTGCACAGCGCTGTCCCCAGCACCCCTGCACAGCTCCAGCACCACTGCACAGATCTGGCCCCAGCACTGCTGAACAGCTCCAGCCTGCGCACACCTGCACAGCTCCGGCCCCAGCACCACTGCACAGCGCCGGCCCCAGCACCCCTGCACAGCGCCGGCCCCAGCACCCCTGCACAGCCCCAGCATGCACACTCCTGAACAGCTCCGGCCCCAGCACCACTGCACAGCTCCAGCCTGCACTGTTATGATTGGGTCACCGAGGAGGAAAGCAAGCTCAAGCTAAGCCACAGAAAACCAGAGAGGTTGG
Organism: Dendrobates tinctorius; assembly: GCF_039654945.1. Lineage (NCBI taxonomy): Eukaryota > Metazoa > Chordata > Amphibia > Anura > Dendrobatidae > Dendrobates > Dendrobates tinctorius. The sequence continues at coordinate 15,555,325 of NW_027361998.1, read as the reverse complement.
TAACTAAGCAGATTGCAGACCCCTGATCCTATCCACACAACTAGCAGTAGCCGTGGAGCGTACCTACGATGATTCTAGATGCCTCGGCACAGCCGGAGAACTAACTAAGCCTAAAGCAAGAAAGGGGAAATCTAAACTGCCTCGGAGCAGACCCCAAAGCAATAGATAGCCCCCAAACATATATTGTCGGTGAGACAAGATGAAAACACAAACACAGGTAGAAAAATAGACTGAGCAAACGATGGGGCCCACACTGACTAGACAGGAAAGACACTGTCTGCAATCACGCAAGAAAAAACCCTGCAAAAAATGCCCAACACGTCTGATAGAAAAATACTAAAGTCACTACACTTCGCCCACTATATCAGCACTCTGCTATATTCTGAAAGCAGAGCAAAAAGAGGCCAATCTAATAAGGGACAAAAACAAACTGGCACAAGCAGTAACATATGGATAGAGATTCAGCACAGCCCCAGCCGGAGCTGGCTGACCCACACAAAACTGAAATAGACAAAACCAGATCAAATGTGAACAATAGCAAAAGAACACTTAGCTGAGCATGCAGGGACTGAGCTGGAAACTAAGACCTCAGGAGGCAGGAAAAAACCACCAGCAGGGATAGAGGGAGTCGGCTGTCTTAAATCCAGTCAGAAACTTCCAATGTCCAATTGTCCTCCTCATTATCAGGTGGCAGGCCTTTGTTAATTAGATCAGCTCCATTACCTCCTGTAACCATCAGAGGGAGCCCGGAAAGAGAACTCGCGACCCCTCTGTCAATATAACCATCTCCACTACCTTCACCAGTAACCAGAGGTAGGCCAGAAAGTGAATTCACAACACTGCACACTCCTGCACAGTGCCGGCCCCAGCACCACTGCACAGCTCCAGCCTGCACACTCATGCACAGCGCCGGCCCCAGCACCACTGCACAGCTCCAGCCTGCGCACTCCTGCACAGCCCTGGCCCCCCTGCAATCCTGCACAGCTCCGGCCCCTGCAATCCTGCACAGCTCCGGCCCCTCACAGCACCGGCCCCAGCACCATTGCACAGCTCCAGCCTGCGCACTCTTGCACAGCACCGACCCCCCTGCAATCCTGCACAGCTCCGGCCCCTGCAATCCTGCACAGCTCCGACCCCTCACAGCACCGGCCCCAGCCTGCGCACTCTTGCACAGCGCCGACCCCCCTGCAATCCTGCACAGCTCCAGCCCCTGCACAGCTCCGGCCCCTGCAATCCTGCACAGCTCCAGCCTCCTGCACAGCTCCAACCCCAGCAATCCTGCACAGCTCCAGCCCCCTGCACAGCTCCAACCCCAGCAATCCTGCACAGCTCCAGCCCCCTGCATAGCTCCAACCCCAGCAATCCTGCACAGCTCCGGCCCCCTGCACAGCTCCAACCCCAGCAATCCTGCACAGCTCCAGCCCCCTGCAAAGTTCCAACCCCAGCAATCCTGCACAGCTCCAGCCCCCTGCATAGCTCCAACCCCAGCAATCCTGCACAGCTCCGGCCCCCTGCACAGCTCCAACCCCAGCAATCCTGCACAGCTCCAGCCCCCTGCAAAGCTCCAACCCCAGCAATCCTGCACAGCTCCAACCCCAGCAATCCTGCACAGCTCCGGCCCCTTGCAGTCAGGGCTCCTTACCTGCGGAGAGAAGCAGGACCGCGCTGAGTGCTCTGTGTAACCGAAGGACGGACCCTCGAACAGGGTGGTCGGGAGCTTTAGCACTTCCCTCAGGAACTGGTCGAACTTGGCAAAGACCATGAAGCCGCTGGAGTCGGACACTTGGGAGAAGATGTCTGAGGACACAAGAAAGGAAGAGGCGGGGTCATGTGCAAGCTCCTCCCACAGTGGTAGGTTAGTACGCCCCCATCTGGGTCACCGGGTGTCAGTAAGGCGTCCAATTATCTGCTGCCTCCTCCTCCAATCACAGCTAAAGCTTGACTGTTCCCCATTTACATCACGTCTTGTACTCCAGTCACAGCCAAAGCTGCAGTCACAATGGTGGCGCCCCCAGCTGGCCCAGTGGTGATCTGCGGGCATTAATCACAACCTGAATGACTGGAGAAGGCATGATGCCACTCAGGATCTGCATGAGGGGAAGGAAGGATTTGGTGCAGCTTTGGCTGTGACTGGAGCAGACGTGCTCTTTTAGGATTAGTATCATAGAATCATAGAATCGTAGAGTTGGAAGGGACCTCCTGGGCCATCTGGTCCAACCCCCTGCTCAGTATCAGTGGGATTAGATCTGATGTTGGGTTAGAGGGCAGAGCCTTGCATCTTTGGCTGTGACTGGAGCACAGAACAGACAGATGGGGGAATGTTAACTGTATCTAGACATTATCTAAGGTGGTGGCAATGCCTTAAGTGCAGCTTTGGATGTGAGTGGAGTAGAATCAGATCACAAGTAGTAGCTCCCAACCCGGACTAACCGCTGTGGACCACCGGGATGCCCCCTAGAGGTAGAAAATGGACAACATTGAGAGCCTCTTAGAGGAGGTGATGCACGCCCCAAAGGGATCCCCGGAGTGCAGCCCCCACAGGGGCGGGACCCCCAGACTGCATTGCTGCACTAGGAGATGGTATATGCGACGTGACGCTGCAAGACTGTCGCCTTAAAGGGACGGGGTGTAAGCCCCCAGGGCTGTCAGCAACGCCCCCCAGAGTTCTCAGCACGACACCGGCAAAGCATTCACCCCGAGTACAGGACGGCTCTGCCACATATGTGCACCTGACCGTCAGACTGCGTCCAGGCACAAGACGGCGGGCGACGGACGGTGAGATTATCAGTCATTTACCACTGATCTACTAGAGACAAGTCTGTAGGTGTACGATGCCGGATTATCAGTGTCTGCACCTGTATGATGCCGGATTATCAGTGTCTGTAGGTGTACGATGCCGGATTATCAGTGTCTGCACCTGTATGATGCCGGATTATCAGTGTCTGAACATGCACGATGCCGGATTATCAGTGTCTGTATGTGTATGAGGCCGGATTATCAGTGTCTGTACCTGTATGATGCCGGATTATCAGTGTCTGTACCTGTATGATGCCAGATTATCAGTGTCTGCACCTGTATGAGGCCGGATTATCAGTGTCTGTACCTGTATGATTCCAGATTATCAGTGTCTGTACCTGTATGATGCCGGATTATCAGTGTCTGTACCTGTATGATTGCAGATTATCCGTGTCTGCACCTGTATGATGCCGGATTATCAGTGTCTGCACCTGTATGATGCCGGATTATCAGTGTCTGCACCTGTATGATGCCGGATTATCAGTGTCTGTACCTGTATGATGCCGGATTATCAGTGTCTGTACCTGTATGAGGCCGGATTATCAGTGTCTGCACCTGTATGAGGCCGGATTATCAGTGTCTGTACCTGTATGATGCCGGATTATCAGTGTCTGTACCTGTATGATTCCGGATTATCAGTGTCTGTACCTGTATGATTCCGGATTATCAGTGTCTGTACCTGTATGATTCCGGATTATCAGTGTCTGCACCTGTATGAGGCCGGATTATCAGTGTCTGTACCTGTATGATGCCGGATTATCAGTGTCTGCACCTGTATGATGCCGGATTATCAGTGTCTGCACCTGTATAATGCCGGATTATCAGTGTCTGCACCTGTATGATGCCGGATTATCAGTGTCTGTACCTGTATGAGGCTGGATTATCAGTGTCTGTACCTGTATGATGCCGGATTATCAGTGCCTGCACCTGTATGATGCCGGATTATCAGTCTGTACCTGTACGATGCCGGATTATCAGTGTCTGTATGTGTATGATGCCAAATTATCAGTGTATGTACCTGTACGATGCCGAATTATCAGTGTCTGTACCTGTAAGATGCCGCCGGATTATCAGTGTCTGTACCTGTATGATGCCGGATTATCAGTGTCTGCACCTGTATGATGCCGGATTATCAGTGTCTGTACCTGTATGATGCCGGATTATCAGTGTCTGTACCTGTATGATGCCGGATTATCAGTGTCTGTACCTGTATGATGCCGGATTATCAGTGTCTGTACCTGTATGATGCCGGATTATCAGTGTCTGTACCTGTATGATGCCGGATTATCAGTGTCTGTACCTGTATGATGCCGGATTATCAGTGTCTGTACCTGTATGATGCCGGATTATCAGTGTCTGTACCTGTATGATGCCGGATTATCAGTGTCTGTAACTGTATGATGTCGGATTATCAGTGTCTGTACCTGTATGATGTCGGATTATCAGTGTCTGTATGTGTATGAGTCTGGATTATCAGTGTCTGTACCTGTATGATGCCGGATTATCAGTGTCTGTACCTGTATGATACCGGATTATCAGTGTCTGTACCTGTATGATGTCGGATTATCAGTGTCTGTATGTGTATGAGTCTGGATTATCAGTGTCTGCACCTGTATGATGCCGGATTATCAGTGTCTGCACCTGTATGATGCCAGATTATCAGTGTCTGTACCTGTATGATGCCGGATTATCAGTGTCTGTACCTGTATGAGGCTGGATTATCAGTGTCTGTACCTGTATGATGCCAGATTATCAGTGTCTGTACCTGTATGATGCCAGATTATCAGTGTCTGTACCTGTATGATGTCGGATTATCAGTGTCTGTACCTGTATGATGCCGGATTATCAATGTCTGTACCTGTATGATGTCGGATTATCAGTGTCTGTACCTGTATGATGTCGGATTATCAGTGTCTGTACCTGTATGATGTCGGATTATCAGTGTCTGTATGTGTATGAGTCTGGATTAGCAGTGTCTGCACCTGTATGATGCCGGATTATCAGTGTCTGCACCTGTATGATGCCAGATTATCAGTGTCTGTACCTGTATGATGCCGGATTATCAGTGTCTGTACCTGTATGAGGCTGGATTATCAGTGTCTGTACATGTATGATGCCAGATTATCAGTGTCTGTACCTGTATGATGCCAGATTATCAGTGTCTGCACCTGTATGATGGCGGATTATCAGTGTCTGTACCTGTATGATGGCGGATTATCTGTGTCTGTACCTGTATGATGCCTGTGTAACAGGCTAGATTAACCCCCCCCCCGCCCAGAATATACCCAGGATTAAAGTGGCCTAGGCCAGATTATACCCCTCTGGGTCAGAATATGCCCCCAGCTGCTGTAGATCAGATTTTTCACGAGTTTGAGAACCATCAAAAATGGGGCCCCAGGCAGCACACGGGGGGCAGAGACAGCGAACAGGGTCCCAGGCAGCACACAGGGGGGCAGAGACAGCGCACGGGGCCCCGGTCGGCGCACGGGGGCAGAGACAGCACGCAAGGGGGGAGGGAAGAGACAGCGCGCAAGGGGGGAGAGAAGAGACAGCGCGCAGGGTCCCTGTGCGTTGTCCTTGCCCACCTGTGCACTGTCTGGGAACCCCTGTGTGATGTCTGGGACCCCGTTCTTGAGTATATCGCTCAATCCTGTGCGCTGTCTGGGGCCCTGTGTGCTGCCTGGGACCCCGTTCTCTGTCTGTTCCCCCTGCATGCTGCCTGGGGCCCCCGTGTTCTGCCTGGGGCCCCAGTGTTCTGCCTGGGACCTGGGACCCCGTTCTCTGTCTGTGCCCCCTGCATGCTGCCTGGGGCCCCCGTGTTCTGCCTGGGGCCCCAGTGTTCTGCCTGGGACCTGGGACCCCGTTCTCTGTCTGTGCCCCCTGCATGCTGCCTGGGGCCCCCGTGTTCTGCCTGGGGCCCCAGTGTTCTGCCTGGGACCTCGTTTGCTGTCTGTGCCCCCTGCATGCTGCCTGGGGCCCCCCCGTGTTCTGCCTGGGACCCCGTTCGCTGTCTGTGCCCCCTGCATGCTGCCTGGGGCCCCCGTGTTCTGCCTGGGACCTGGGACCCCGTTCTCTGTCTGTGCCCCCTGCATGCTGCCTAGGGCCCCCGTGTTCTGCCTGGGACCCCGTTCGCTGTCTGTGCCCCCTGCATGCTGCCTGGGGCCCCCCCCCCCGTGTTCTGCCTGGGACCCCGTTCGCTGTCTGTGCCCCCTGCATGCTGCCTGGGGCCCCCGTTCGCTGTCTGTGCCCCCTGCGTGCTGCCTGGGGCCCCAGTGTTCTGCCTGGGACCTCGTTTGCTGTCTGTGCCCCCTGCATGCTGCCTGGGGCCCCCGTGTTCTGCCTGGGACCCCGTTCGCTGTCTGTGCCCCCTGCGTGCTGCCTGGGGCCCCCGTGTTCTGCCTGGGACCTCGTTTGCTGTCTGTGCCCCCTGCATGCTGCCTGGGGCCCCCGTGTTCTGCCTGGGGCCCCCGTGTTCTGCCTGGGGCCCCAGTGTTCTGCCTGGGACCTCGTTTGCTGTCTGTGCCCCCTGCATGCTGCCTGGGGCCCCCCGTGTTCTGCCTGGGACCCCGTTCGCTGTCTGTGCCCCCTGCATGCTGCCTGGGGCCCCCGTGTTCTGCCTGGGACCTCGTTTGCTGTCTGTGCCCCCTGCATGCTGCCTGGGGCCCCCGTGTTCTGCCTGGGACCTCGTTTGCTGTCTGTGCCCCCTGCATGCTGCCTGGGGCCCCCGTGTTCTGCCTGGGACCTCGTTTGCTGTCTGTGCCCCCTGCATGCTGCCTGGGGCCCTCGTGTTCTGCCTGGGACCCCGTTCGCTGTCTGTGCCCCCTGCATGCTGCCTGGGGCCCCCATGTTCTGCCTGGGACCTCGTTTGCTGTCTGTGCCCCCTGCATGCTGCCTGGGGCCCCCGTGTTCTGCCTGGGACCTCGTTTGCTGTCTGTGCCCCCTGCATGCTGCCTGGGGCCCCCGTGTTCTGCCTGGGACCTCGTTTGCTGTCTGTGCCCCCTGCATGCTGCCTGGGGACCCCGTGTTCTGCCTGGGACCCCGTTCGCTGTCTGTGCCCCCTGTGTGCTGCAAGGGACCCCGTTTGCTGTCTGTGCCCCCTGCATGCTGCCTAGGGCCCCCCCGTGTTCTGCCTGGGACCCCGTTCGCTGTCTGTGCCCCCTGCGTGCTGCCTGGGGCCCCCGTGTTCTGCCTGGGACCTCGTTTGCTGTCTGTGCCCCCTGCAAGCTGCCTGGGGCCCCCGTGTTCTGCCTGGGGCCCCAGTGTTCTGCCTGGGACCTCGTTTGCTGTCTGTGCCCCCTGCATGCTGCCTGGGGCCCCCGTGTTCTGCCTGGGACCCCGTTCGCTGTCTGTGCCCCCTGCATGCTGCCTGGGGCCCCCGTGTTCTGCCTGGGACCCCGTTCGCTGTCTGTTCCCCCTGCATGCTGCCTGGGGCCCCCGTGTTCTGCCTGGGACCCCGTTCGCTGTCTGTGCCCCCTGCATGCTGCCTGGGGCCCCCGTGTTCTGCCTGGGACCCCGTTCGCTGTCTGTGCCCCCTGCATGCTGCCTGGGCCCCCTGTGTTCTGCCTGGGACCCCGTTCGCTGTCTGTTCCCCCTGCATGCTGCCTGGGGCCCCCGTGTTCTGCCTGGGGCCCCAGTGTTCTGCCTGGGACCTCGTTTGCTGTCTGTGCCCCCTGCATGCTGCCTGGGGCCCCCGTGTTCTGCCTGGGACCCTGTTCGCTGTCTGTTCCCCCTGCATGCTGCCTGGGGCCCCCGTGTTCTGCCTGGGACCCCGTTCGCTGTCTGTGCCCCCTGCATGCTGCCTGGGGCCCCCGTGTTCTGCCTGGGACCCCGTTCGCTGTCTGTGCCCCCTGCGTGCTGCCTGGGGCCCCCGTGTTCTGCCTGGGACCTCGTTTGCTGTCTGTGCCCCCTGCATGCTGCCTGGGGCCCCCGTGTTCTGCCTGGGACCCCGTTCGCTGTCTGTGCCCCCTGCGTGCTGCCTGGGGCCCCCGTGTTCTGCCTGGGACCCCGTTCGCTGTCTGTGCCCCCTGCATGCTGCCTGGGGCCCCCGTGTTCTGCCTGGGGCCCCCGTGTTCTGCCTGGGACCCCGTTCGCTGTCTGTGCCCCCTGCATGCTGCCTGGGGCCCCCGCGTTCTGCCTGGGACCCCGTTCGCTGTCTGTGCCCCCTGCGTGCTGCCTGGGGCCCCCGCGTTCTGCCTGGGACCCCGTTCGCTGTCTGTGCCCCCTGCATGCTGCCTGGGACCCCGTTTTTGATGGTTCTCAAAAGCGTGAAAAATCTGATCTACAACAGCTGGGGTAAATTCAGACCCGGAGGGGTATAATCTGGCCTAGGCCACTTTAACCCCGGGTGTATTCTGGGCGGGGGTTTAATCTGGCCTGTTACACCGGATATCAGTGTCTGGCACCTGGTTGATGCCGGATTATCAATGTCTGCACCTGTATGATGCCGGATTATCTGTCTGTATGTGTATGAGCCCGGATTATCAGTGTCTGCACCTGTATGATGCCGGATTATCAGTGTCTGTATGTGTATGAGCCCGGATTATCAGTGTCTGCACCTGTATGATGCCGGATTATCAGTGTCTGTGCCTGTATGATGCCGGATTATCAGTGTCTGGCACTTGTTTGATGCCGGATTATCAGTGTCTGCACCTGAATAATGCCGGATTATCAGCGCCTGCATCTCTATATTTCGAGATTATTGGTGTCTCCATCTCTATATTGCTGGATTATCAGTGTATACAGTCATGGTCACAAGTGATTATTATCACAATGCCCCGTGTTTCCTTATACTCAGGTTTATTTCCTTTGTGTTTATTGGAACAGCACAATAAAAAAAATAAGGGAAGAAAAAAGGTGAATTGGCAAAATTTCACACAAAACTCCAGAAACGATCCGGACAGAATTGTTGGCACCCTCCTTAATATTTGGTCACCCCCTTTGGAATAAATAACTGGAATCCATCGCTTCCTATTACCATCCACAAGCTTCTTGCTCCTCTCAGCCGGGATCTCGGACGTCTCTTCTTACAATCTGCTCCCGGTCTCGTATTTCGCCTTCTCCCAGCAGCGATTGTAACATCTCTCCACAGGGGATCACTGGGGTTTAGATCCGGACTCATTGCTGCCTCTCCAGCGCTTGGTTTCCATCCATTTCTGGGGGATTCTTGACGTGTGTTTGGGGTCATTGTCCTGCTGGAAGACCCTAGGACGCAAAGTCAGCTTTCTGACACTGGACTGTTATGATAGGTCACCAAGGAGGATACCCGGAAAATAAGCTAAGCAACCAGAACACTAGAAAGGTTGGTAACTGAGCGGATTGCAGACCCCTAAACCTAACACAATTAGAATTAGCCGTGGGACGTACCTACGATGCCCTGGACGCCTCGGCACAGCCGGAGGACTAACTAAGCCTAAAGCCAGAAAGGGGAAATCTAAACTGCCCCGGAGCAGACCCCAAAGGAATAGACAGCCCCCAAACATATATTGTCGGTGAGACAAGATGAGGCACAAACACAGGCAGGAAATAGGCTGAGTAAACGATGGGGCCCAAACTGACAAGATAGGACAGAAAAGGCACTGTCTGCAATCACACAAAAAACCCTAAGAAAAATCCAACAAGTCTGATATGCAAAAATACTGAGGCCACACGACCTCTCCCCCCACTAAATCAGCATTCTGGTGTGAACTGGAAGCAAAGCAAAAGATACTGACATAACAGGGGATTAGCAATACTGAACAAACTGACATGAGCTGTGACATATGGAGCGGGGTCCAGCACAGGTCCCCGCAGGGAACAATGCTGAACCCACACCAGCAAAGCAGAAAGAAGAGAAAGGCAAAAACTGGATCAAATGCAAAAAGATTCCAGCAAACAAATAACTTATCTGAATGATGCAGAACCAAACAGGGGGCAAGCGGACTTCAAAAATGCACAGGAAGAAAACCAAATCACCAGCAGCAACTGAGGGAAGCTTGCTCACTTAAGTCTTCCCAGTCTGTAACACCTGACTTTCACTCATCGTCTTCAGGTGATGGACTTCTGTCAACCCGACCAGCTCCACTACCCTCAGCCACCACCAGAGGGAGCCCTGACTCAGAAGTCAGGTTAAGAGTGTTCACAACACTGGACTCTACATTGTGACAGGCACACAGTCAAGGCATCCAGTGCCAGAGGCAGGAAGATAACTCAAAAATATTTGTGACCCTCCATCATATCTGACTGTAAGTATTGTGTTTTTTTCCTTTCTAAACCTCATTCCGTTTTCAGGAATCAGTAGAATGATGTGCTTCACCAAAAAGCTCTATCTTGGTCTCATATGTCCACAAGACGCTTTCACAGAAGTATTTTGTCTTACCCATGTACATTTTGGCAAACTGCAGTCAAGCCTTTTTACTCTCTCTGTGTCAGCTGTGGGGTCCTCCGGGGTCTCCTGCCATAGTGTTTCATCTCATTCACATGTGGACGGATAATTCGTGCTGACACTGAGGCACCCTGAGCTTGAATTTCTTTGCACCTTGATTGGGGCTTAGCTACCATCCTGCGTTACAACCTTTCTTCAATTTTTCTCTGCCGTCTACGTCGAGGGAGATTAGCTACAGCGCCATGGACTGAAAACTTCTTGGTTATGTTGCTCACTATGGGCAAAGGGACATCAAGATCTCAGGAGATGGACTTGTAACCTTGAGATTGTTGATATTGTTCAACAATTGTGGTTCTCCAGTCCTCAGACAGTTCTCGTCTCCTCTTTCTGTTCTCCATGCTTAGTGTGGCACACACAGACACACAATACAAAGATTGAGTAGGCTTCTACCTTTTAATCTGAATTCAGGTGTGATTTTCATATTGCTCACACCTGTTATTTGCCACAGGTGAGTGTGAACGAGCATCAAAGGCTGGAAACAAAGTTGTTTACCCAAAATTGTGAAAAGCTGCCAACAATTTTGTCCGACCCATTTTTGGGGTTTTGTTAGAAATCATGTCCAATTTGTCTTTTTTTTCCCCCTCAGTGTCTTTATGTTGATTCAAAACACACAAAGGAAAAAAATCTGAATATAACAAAACACGGGGAACTGTAATAATGTTCTGGTAGATATACTTCATTCTTAAGAACAATTGCAAGGGTGCCAACACTTTCGTCCAAAACTGTATATTACTGGATTATCAGTGTCTGTATCTCTATATTTCTGGAATATCAGTGTCTGTATCTCTATATTTCCGGATAATCAGTGTCTGTATCTCTATATTTCCGGATTATCAGTGTCTGTATCTCTTTATTACCGGATTATCAGTGTCTGTATCTCTATATTTCCGAATTATCAGTGTCTGTATCTCTATATTTCTGGATTACCAGTGTCTGTATCTCTATATTTCCGGATTATCAGTGTCTGTATCTCTATATTTCCGGATTATCAGTGTCTATATCTCTATATTTCCGGATTATCAGTGTCTGTATCTCTATATTTCTGGATTACCAGTGTCTGTATCTCTATATTTCCGGATTATCAGTGTCTGTATCTCTATATTACCGGATTATCAGTGTCTGTATCTCTATATTTCCGGATTATCAGTGTCTATCTCTAAATTACTGGATTATCAGTGTCTGTGTCTCTATATTTCCGGATTATCAGTGTCTGTATCTCTATATTTCCGGATTATCAGTGTCTGTATCTCTATATTTCAGGACAATCAGTGTCTGTATCTCTATATTTCTGGATTATCAGTGTCTGTATCTCTATATTTCCGGATTATCAGTGTCTGTATCTCTATATTTCAGGATTATCAGTGTCTGTATCTTTATATTTCCGGATTATCAGTGTCTGTATCTCTATATTTCCGGATTATCAGTGTCTGTATCTCTATATTTCCGGATTATCAGTGTCTGTATCTCTATATTTCCGGATTATCAGTGTCTGTATCTCTATATTTCCGGATTATCAGTGTCTGTATCTCTATATTTCCGGATTATCAGTGTCTGTATCTCTATATTTCCGGATTATCAGTGTCTGTATCTCTATATTTCCGGATTATCAGTGTCTGTATCTCTATATTTCCGGATTATCAGTGTCTGTATCTCTATATTTCCGGATTATCAGTGTCTGTAAATCTAGATTTCCGGATTATCAGTGTCTGTATCTCTATATTTCCGGATTATCAGTGTCTGTATCTCTAGATTTCCGGATTATCAGTGTCTGTATCTCTATATCACCAGATTATCAGTGTTTGTATCTCTATATTTCCGGATTATCAGTATCTCTATATTTCCGGATTATCAGTGTCTGTATCTCTATATTACCGGATTATCAGTGTCTGTATCTCTATATTTCCGGATTATCAGTGTCTATCTCTATATTACCGGATTATCAGTGTCTGTATCTCTATATTTCCGGATTATCAGTGTCTGTATCGCTATATTTCCGGATTATCCGTGTCTGTATCTCTATAATTCCAGATTATCCGTGTGTGTATCTCTATATCACCGGATTATCAGTGTCTGTATCTCTATATTTCCGGATTATCAGTGTCTGCATCTCTATATTTCAGGATTATCAGTGTCTGCATCTCTATATTTCAGGATTATCAGTGTCTGTATCTCTATATTACCGGATTATCAGTGTCTGTATCTCTATATTTCCGTTTTATCAGTGTCTGTATCTCTATATCACCAGATTATCAGTGTCTGTATCTCTATATTTCCGGATTATCAGTGTCTGTATCTCTATATTTCCGGATTATCAGTGTCTGTATCTCTATATTTCCGGATTATCAGTGTCTGTATCTCTATATTTCCGGATTATCAGTGTCTGTATCTCTATATTTCCGGATTATCAGTGTCTGCATCTCTATATTTCCGGATTATCAGTGTCTGTATCTCTATATTTCCGGATTATCAGTGTCTGTATCTCTATATGTCCGGATTATCAGTGTCTGTATCTCTATATCACCAGATTATCAGTGTCTGTATCTCTATATTTCCGGATTATCAGTGTCTGTATCTCTATATTTCCGGATTATCAGTGTCTGTATCTCTATATTTCCGGATTATCAGTGTCTGTATCTCTATATTTCAGGATTATCAGTGTCTGCATCTCTATATTTCCGGATTATCAGTGTCTGTATCTCTATATTACCGGATTATCAGTGTCTGTATCTCTATATTTCCGGATTATCAGTGTCTGTATCTCTATATTACCGAATTATTAGTGTCTGTATCTCTATATTTCCGGATTATCAGTGTCTGTATCTCTATATTACCGGATTATCAGTGTCTGTATCTCTATATTTCCGGATTATCAGTATCTCTATATTTCCGGATTATCAGTGTCTGTATCTCTATATTACCGGATTATCAGTGTCTGTATCTCTATATTTCCGGATTATCAGTGTCTGTATCTCTATATTACCGGATTATCAGTGTCTGTATCTCTATATTTCCGGATTATCAGTGTCTGTATCTCTATATTTCTGGATTATCAGTGTCTGTATCTCTATATTTCTGGATTATCAGTGTCTGTATCTCTATATTACCGGATTATCAGTGTCTGTATCTATATTTCTGGATTATCAGTGTCTGTATCTCTATATTTCAGGATTATCAGTGTCTGCATCTCTATATTTCCGGATTATCAGTGTCTGTATCTCTATATTTCCGGATTATCAGTGTCTGTATCTCTATATTTCCGGATTATCAGTGTCTGTATCTCTATATTTCAGGATTATCAGTGTCTGCATCTCTATATTTCCGGATTATCAGTGTCTGTATCTCTATATTACCGGATTATCAGTGTCTGTATCTCTATATTTCCGTTTTATCAGTGTCTGTATCTCTATATTTCCGGATTATCAGTGTCTGTATCTCTATATTTCCGGATTATCAGTGTCTGTATCTCTATATTTCCGGATTATCAGTGTCTGTATCTCTATATCACCAGATTATCAGTGTCTGTATCTCTATATTTCCGGATTATCAGTGTCTGTATCTCTATATTTCCGGATTATCAGTGTCTGTATCTCTATATTTCCGGATTATCAGTGTCTGTATCTCTATATTTCTGGATTATCAGTGTCTGTATCTCTATATTTCTGGATTATCAGTGTCTGTATCTCTATATTTCTGGATTATCAGTGTCTGTATCTCTATATTACGGGATTATCAGTGTCTGTATCTATATTTCTGGATTATCAGTGTCTGTATCTCTATATTTCAGGATTATCAGTGTCTGCATCTCTATATTTCCGGATTATCAGTGTCTGTATCTCTATATTTCCGGATTATCAGTGTCTATCTCTATATTACCGGATTATCAGTGTCTGTATCTCTATATTTCAGGATTATCAGTGTCTGCATCTCTATATTTCCGGATTATCAGTGTCTATCTCTATATTACCGGATTATCAGTGTCTGTATCTCTATATTACCGGATTATCAGTGTCTGTATCTCTATATTTCCGGATTATCAGTGTCTGTATCTCTATATTTCTGGATTATCAGTGTCTGTATCTCTATATTTCTGGATTATCAGTGTCTGTATCTCTATATTTCTGGATTATCAGTGTCTGTATCTCTATATTTCCGGATTATCAGTGTCTGTATCTCTATATTTCTGGATTATCAGTGTCTGTATCTCTATATTTCTGGATTATCAGTGTCTGTATCTCTATATTACCGGATTATCAGTGTCTGTATCTCTATATTACCGGATTATCAGTGTCTGTATCTCTATATTTCTGGATTATCAGTGTCTGTATCTCTATATTTCCGGATTATCAGTGTCTGTATCTCTATATTACCGGATTATCAGTGTCTGTATCTCTATATTTCCGGATTATCAGTGTCTGTATCTCTATATGTCCGGATTATCAGTGTCTGCATCTCTATATTTCCGGATTATCAGTGTCTGCATCTCTATATTTCAGGATTATCAGTGTCTGCATCTCTATATTTCCGGATTATCAGTGTCTGTATCTCTATATTTCCGGATTATCAGTGTCTATCTCTATATTACCGGATTATCAGTGTCTGTATCTCTATATTTCCGGATTATCAGTGTCTATCTCTATATTACCGGATTATCAGTGTCTGTATCTCTATATTTCAGGATTATCAGTGTCTGCATCTCTATATTTCCGGATTATCAGTGTCTATCTCTATATTACCGGATTATCAGTGTCTGTATCTCTATATTTCAGGATTATCAGTGTCTGCATCTCTATATTTCCGGATTATCAGTGTCTGTATCTCTATATTTCAGGATTATCAGTGTCTGTATCTCTATATTACCGGATTATCAGTGTCTGTATCTCTATATTTCAGGATTATCAGTGTCTGCATCTCTATATTTCCGGATTATCAGTGTCTGTATCTCTATATTACCGGATTATCAGTGTCTGCATCTCTATATTTCCGGATTATCAGTGTCTATCTCTATATTACCGGATTATCAGTGTCTGCATCTCTATATTTCCGGATTATCAGTGTCTGTATCTCTATATTTCAGGATTATCAGTGTCTGCATCTCTATATTTCCGGATTATCAGTGTCTGTATCTCTATATTACCGGATTATCAGTGTCTGTATCTCTATATTTCCGTTTTATCAGTGTCTGTATCTCTATATTTCCGGATTATCAGTGTCTGTATCTCTATATTTTCGGATTATCAGTGTCTGTATCTCTATATTACCGGATTATCAGTGTCTGTATCTCTATATTTCAGGATTATCAGTGTCTGCATCTCTATATTTCCGGATTATCAGTGTCTGTATCTCTATATTACCGGATTATCAGTGTCTGTATCGCTATATTTCCGTTTTATCAGTGTCTGTATCTCTATATTTCCGGATTATCAGTGTCTGTATCTCTATATTTCCGGATTATCAGTGTCTGTATCTCTATATTTCCGGATTATCAGTGTCTGTATCTCTATATCACCAGATTATCAGTGTCTGTATCTCTATATTTCCGGATTATCAGTATCTCTATATTTCCGGATTATCAGTGTCTGTATCTCTATATTTCCGGATTATCAGTGTCTGTATCTCTATATTACCGGATTATCAGTGTCTGTGTCTCTATATTTCCGGATTATCAGTGTCTGTATCTCTATATTTCCGGATTATCAGTGTCTGTATCTCTATATTTCCGTTTTATCAGTGTCTGTGTCTCTATATTTCCGGATTATCAGTGTCTGTATCTCTATATTTCCGGATTATCAGTGTCTGTATCTCTATATTTCCGGATTATCAGTGTCTGTATCTCTATATTTCCGGATTATCAGTGTCTGTATCTCTATATTACCGGATTATCAGTGTCTGTGTCTCTATATTTCCGTTTTATCAGTGTCTGTATCTCTATATTTCCGGATTATCAGTGTCTGTATCTCTATATTTCCGGATTATCAGTGTCTGTATCTCTATATTTCCGGATTATCAGTGTCTGTATCTCTATATCACCAGATTATCAGTGTCTGTATCTCTATATTTCCGGATTATCAGTATCTCTATATTTCCGGATTATCAGTGTCTGTATCTCTATATTTCCGGATTATCAGTATCTCTATATTTCCGGATTATCAGTGTCTGTATCTCTATATTACCGAATTATTAGTGTCTGTATCTCTATATTTCCGGATTAGGCCTGTTTCACACTTCCGTTTTTTCAAATCCGTCAAAATCCGTTGTTTTCCGTAAAAAAACGGATCCGCCATTTTTTGCAGGATCCGTTTTTTTTGTCCCATAGACTTCCATTACGGTTACCGCGGATCCGTCAAAAAAACGGAAACGGATCCGTTTGGCGGACACAAAAACGGAAGTGTGAAACAGGCCTTATCAGTATCTCTATATTTCCGGATTATCAGTGTCTGTATCTCTATATTTCCAGATTATCAGTGTCTGTATCTCTATATTTCCGGATTATCAGTGTCTGTATCTCTATATTTCCGGATTATCAGTGTCTGTATCTCTATATTACCAGTTTATCAGTGTCTGTATCTCTATATTTCCGGATTATCAGTGTCTGTATCTCTATATTTACGGATTATCAGTGTCTGTATCTCTATATTTACGGATTATCAGTGTCTGTATCTCTATATTTCCGGATTATCAGTGTCTGTATCTCTATATTTCCGGATTATCAGTGTCTGTATCTCTATATTTCCGGATTATCAGTGTCTGTATCTCTATATTTCCGAATTATCAGTGTCTGTATCTCTATATTTCAGGATTATCAGTGTGTGCATCTCTATATTTCCGGATTATCAGTGTCTGTATCTCTATATTTCCGGATTATCAGTGTCAGTATCTCTATATTTCCGGATTATCAGTGTCTGTATCTCTATATTACCGGATTATCAGTGTCTGTATCTCTATATTTCCGGATTATCAGTGTCTGTATCTCTATATTTCCGGATTATCAGTGTCTGTATCTCTATATTTCCGGATTATCAGTGTCTGCATCTCTATATTTCCGGATTATCAGTGTCTGTATCTCTATATTTCCGAATTATCAGTGTCTGTATCTCTATATTACCGGATTATCAGTGTCTGTATCTCTATATTACCGGATTATCAGTGTCTATCTCTATATTTCCGGATTATCAGTGTCTGTATCTCTATATTTCCGGATTATCAGTGTCTGCATCTCTATATTTCCGAATTATCAGTGTCTGTATCTCTATATTTCCGGATTATCAGTGTCTGTATCTCTATATTTCCGTTTTATCAGTGTCTGCATCTCTATATTTCCGGATTATCAGTGTCTGTATCTCTATATTTCCGTTTTATCAGTGTCTGCATCTCTATATTTCCGGATTATCAGTGTCTGCATCTCTATATTTCCGGATTATCAGTGTCTGTATCTCTATATTTCCGGATTATCAGTGTCTGTATCTCTATATTACCGGATTATCAGTGTCTGTATCTCTATATTTCAGGATTATCAGTGTCTGCATCTCTATATTTCCGGATTATCAGTGTCTGTATCTCTATATTACCGGATTATCAGTGTCTGCATCTCTATATTTCCGGATTATCAGTGTCTATCTCTATATTACCGGATTATCAGTGTCTGCATCTCTATATTTCCGGATTATCAGTGTCTGTATCTCTATATTTCAGGATTATCAGTGTCTGCATCTCTATATTTCCGGATTATCAGTGTCTGTATCTCTATATTACCGGATTATCAGTGTCTGTATCTCTATATTTCCGTTTTATCAGTGTCTGTATCTCTATATTTCCGGATTATCAGTGTCTGTATCTCTATATTTCCGGATTATCAGTGTCTGTATCTCTATATTTCCGGATTATCAGTGTCTGTATCTCTATATCACCAGATTATCAGTGTCTGTATCTCTATATTTCCGGATTATCAGTATCTCTATATTTCCGGATTATCAGTGTCTGTATCTCTATATTTCCGGATTATCAGTGTCTGTATCTCTATATTTCCGAATTATCAGTGTCTCTATCTCTATATTTCCGGATTATCAGTGTCAGTATCTCTATATTTCCGGATTATCAGTGTCTGTATCTCTATATTACCGGATTATCAGTGTCTGTATCTCTATATTTCCGGATTATCAGTGTCTGCATCTCTATATTACCGGATTATCAGTGTCTGTATCTCTTTATCTCCGGATTATCAGTGTCTGTATCTCTATATGTCCGGATGATCAGTGTCTGCATCTCTATATTTCCGGATTATCAGTGTCTGTATCTATATATTTCTGGATTATCAGTGTCTGTATCTCTATATTACCGGATTATCAGTGTCTGTATCTCTATATTTCCGGATTATCAGTGTCTGTATCTCTATATTTCTGGATTATCAGTGTCTGTATCTCTATATTTCCGGATTATCAGTGTCTGTATCTCTATATTACCGGATTATCAGTGTCTGCATCTCTATATTTCCGGATTATCAGTGTCTGTATCTCTATATGTCCGGATTATCAGTGTCTGCATCTCTATATTTCCGGATTATCAGTGTCTGCATCTCTATATTTCAGGATTATCAGTGTCTGCATCTCTATATTTCAGGATTATCAGTGTCTGCATCTCTATATTACCGGATTATCAGTGTCTGTATCTCTATATTTCCGTTTTATCAGTGTCTGTATCTCTATATCACCAGATTATCAGTGTCTGTATCTCTATATTTCCGGATTATCAGTGTCTGTATCTCTATATTTCCGGATTATCAGTGTCTGTATCTCTATATTTCCGGATTATCAGTGTCTGCATCTCTATATTTCCGGATTATCAGTGTCTGTATCTCTATATTTCCGGATTATCAGTGTCTGTATCTCTATATGTCCGGATTATCAGTGTCTGTATCTCTATATCACCAGATTATCAGTGTCTGTATCTCTATATTTCCGGATTATCAGTGTCTGTATCTCTATATTTCCGGATTATCAGTGTCTGTATCTCTATATTTCCGGATTATCAGTGTCTGTATCTCTATATTTCAGGATTATCAGTGTCTGCATCTCTATATTTCCGGATTATCAGTGTCTGTATCTCTATATTACCGGATTATCAGTGTCTGTATCTCTATATTTCCGGATTATCAGTGTCTGTATCTCTATATTACCGAATTATTAGTGTCTGTATCTCTATATTTCCGGATTATCAGTGTCTGTATCTCTATATTACCGGATTATCAGTGTCTGTATCTCTATATTTCCGGATTATCAGTATCTCTATATTTCCGGATTATCAGTGTCTGTATCTCTATATTACCGGATTATCAGTGTCTGTATCTCTATATTTCCGGATTATCAGTGTCTGTATCTCTATATTTCCGGATTATCAGTGTCTGTATCTCTATATTTCCGGATTATCAGTGTCTGTATCTCTATATCACCAGATTATCAGTGTCTGTATCTCTATATTTCCGGATTATCAGTGTCTGTATCTCTATATTTCCGGATTATCAGTGTCTGTATCTCTATATTACCGAATTATTAGTGTCTGTATCTCTATATTTCCGGATTATCAGTGTCTGTATCTCTATATTACCGGATTATCAGTGTCTGTATCTCTATATTTCCGGATTATCAGTATCTGTATCTCTATATTTCCGGATTATCAGTGTCTGTATCTCTATATTTCCGGATTATCAGTGTCTGTATCTCTATATTTCTGGATTATCAGTGTCTGTATCTCTATATTTCTGGATTATCAGTGTCTGTATCTCTATATTACCGGATTATCAGTGTCTGTATCTATATTTCTGGATTATCAGTGTCTGTATCTCTATATTTCCGGATTATCAGTGTCTGCATCTCTATATTTCAGGATTATCAGTGTCTGCATCTCTATATTTCCGGATTATCAGTGTCTGTATCTCTATATGTCCGGATTATCAGTGTCTGCATCTCTATATTACCGGATTATCAGTGTCTGTATCTCTATATTTCCGGATTATCAGTGTCTGTATCTCTATATTTCAGGATTATCTGTGTCTGCATCTCTATATTTCCGGATTATCAGTGTCTATCTCTATATTACCGGATTATCAGTGTCTGTATCTCTATATTTCAGGATTATCAGTGTCTGTATCTCTATATTTCCGGATTATCAGTGTCTGTATCTCTATATTTCCGAATTATCAGTGTCTGTATCTCTATATTTCAGGATTATCAGTGTTTGCATCTCTATATTTCAGGATTATCAGTGTCTGTATCTCTATATTTCCGGATTATCAGTGTCTGTATCTCTATATTTCAGGATTATCAGTGTCTGCATCTCTATATTTCCGGATTATCAGTGTCTGTATCTCTATATTACCGGATTATCAGTGTCTGCATCTCTATATTTCCGGATTATCAGTGTCTGTATCTCTATATTTCAGGATTATCAGTGTCTGCATCTCTATATTTCCGGATTATCAGTGTCTGTATCTCTATATTACCGGATTATCAGTGTCTGTATCTCTATATTTCCGTTTTATCAGTGTCTGTATCTCTATATTTCCGGATTATCAGTGTCTGTATCTCTATATTTCCGGATTATCAGTGTCTGTATCTCTATATTTCCGGATTATCAGTGTCTGTGTCTCTATATTTCCGGATTATCAGTGTCTGTATCTCTATATTACCGGATTATCAGTGTCTGTGTCTCTATATTTCCGTTTTATCAGTGTCTGTGTCTCTATATTTCCGGATTATCAGTGTCTGTGTCTCTATATTTCCGGATTATCAGTGTCTGTATCTCTATATTTCCGGATTATCAGTGTCTGTATCTCTATATTTCCGGATTATCAGTGTCTGTATCTCTATATTACCGGATTATCAGTGTCTGTGTCTCTATATTTCCGTTTTATCAGTGTCTGTGTCTCTATATTTCCGGATTATCAGTGTCTGTATCTCTATATTTCCGGATTATCAGTGTCTGTATCTCTATATTTCCGGATTATCAGTGTCTGTATCTCTATATTTCCGGATTATCAGTGTCTGTATCTCTATATTACCGGATTATCAGTGTCTGTGTCTCTATATTTCCGGATTATCAGTGTCTGTATCTCTATATTTCCGGATTATCAGTGTCTGTATCTCTATATTTCCGTTTTATCAGTGTCTGTGTCTCTATATTTCCGGATTATCAGTGTCTGTATCTCTATATTTCCGGATTATCAGTGTCTGTATCTCTATATTTCCGGATTATCAGTGTCTGTATCTCTATATTTCCGGATTATCAGTGTCTGTATCTCTATATTACCGGATTATCAGTGTCTGTGTCTCTATATTTCCGTTTTATCAGTGTCTGTATCTCTATATTTCCGGATTATCAGTGTCTGTATCTCTATATTTCCGGATTATCAGTGTCTGTATCTCTATATTTCCGGATTATCAGTGTCTGTATCTCTATATCACCAGATTATCAGTGTCTGTATCTCTATATTTCCGGATTATCAGTATCTCTATATTTCCGGATTATCAGTGTCTGTATCTCTATATTTCCGGATTATCAGTATCTCTATATTTCCGGATTATCAGTGTCTGTATCTCTATATTACCGAATTATTAGTGTCTGTATCTCTATATTTCCGGATTATCAGTGTCTGTATCTCTATATTACCGAATTATTAGTGTCTGTATCTCTATATTTCCGGATTAGGCCTGTTTCACACTTCCGTTTTTTCAAATCCGTCAAAATCCGTTGTTTTCCGTAAAAAAACGGATCCGCCATTTTTTGCAGGATCCGTTTTTTTTGTCCCATAGACTTCCATTACGGTTACCGCGGATCCGTCAAAAAAACGGAAACGGATCCGTTTGGCGGACACAAAAACGGAAGTGTGAAACAGGCCTTATCAGTATCTCTATATTTCCGGATTATCAGTGTCTGTATCTCTATATTTCCAGATTATCAGTGTCTGTATCTCTATATTTCCGGATTATCAGTGTCTGTATCTCTATATTTCCGGATTATCAGTGTCTGTATCTCTATATTTACGGATTATCAGTGTCTGTATCTCTATATTTCCAGATTATCAGTGTCTGTATCTCTATATTTCCGGATTATCAGTGTCTGTATCTCTATATTTCCGGATTATCAGTGTCTGTATCTCTATATTTCCGAATTATCAGTGTCTGTATCTCTATATTTCCGGATTATCAGTGTCTGTATCTCTATATTTCCGGATTATCAGTGTCTGTATCTCTATATTTCCGGATTATCAGTGTCAGTATCTCTATATTTCCGGATTATCAGTGTCTGTATCTCTATATTACCGGATTATCAGTGTCTGTATCTCTATATTTCCGGATTATCAGTGTCTGTATCTCTATATTTCCGGATTATCAGTGTCTGTATCTCTATATTTCCGGATTATCAGTGTCTGCATCTCTATATTTCCGGATTATCAGTGTCTGTATCTCTATATTTCCGGATTATCAGTGTCTGTATCTCTATATTTCCGGATTATCAGTGTCTGTATCTCTATATTTCCGGATTATCAGTGTCTGCATCTCTATATTTCCGGATTATCAGTGTCTGTATCTCTATATTTCCGGATTATCAGTGTCTGTATCTCTATATTTCCGGATTATCAGTGTCTGTATCTCTATATTTCCGGATTATCAGTGTCTGTATCTCTATATTTCCGGATTATCAGTGTCTGTATCTCTATATTTCCGGATTATCAGTGTCTGCATCTCTATATTTCCGGATTATCAGTGTCTGTATCTCTATATTTCCGGATTATCAGTGTCTGTATCTCTATATTTCCGGATTATCTGTATCTCTATATTTCCAGATTATCAGTGTCAGTATCTCTATATTTCCGGATTATCAGTGTCAGTATCTCTATATTTCCGGATTATCAGTGTCTGTATCTCTATATTACCGGATTATCTGTATCTCTATATTTCCAGATTATCAGTGTCAGTATCTCTATATTTCCGGATTATCAGTGTCTGTATCTCTATATTTCCGGATTATCAGTGTCTGTATCTCTATATTTCCGGATTATCAGTGTCTGTATCTCTATATTTCCGGATTATCAGTGTCAGTATCTCTATATTTCCGGATTATCAGTGTCTGTATCTCTATATTACCGGATTATCAGTGTCTGTATCTCTATATTTCCGGATTATCAGTGTCTGTATCTCTATATTTCCGGATTATCAGTGTCTGTATCTCTATATTTCCGGATTATCAGTGTCTGTATCTCTATATTTCCGGATTATCAGTGTCTGCATCTCTATATTTCCGGATTATCAGTGTCTGCATCTCTATATTTCCGGATTATCAGTGTCTGTATCTCTATATTTCCGGATTATCAGTGTCTGTATCTCTATATTTCCGGATTATCAGTGTCTGCATCTCTATATTTCCGGATTATCAGTGTCTGTATCTCTATATTTCCGGATTATCAGTGTCTGTATCTCTATATTTCCGGATTATCTGTATCTCTATATTTCCAGATTATCAGTCTACTGTATATAATGCCAGATTATCGGGAAGTGTCGGTCTTTATACGATTATTCTCCTGATCTCTGGGATCGTGGGTCTCCCGGGCGCGGGGCCCCTGACGTCGGGGGTTCTCCCGTGTTACGTGGTTACGGAGTAGTGAGGGTGAGGTTAGTAGCGGGTTATCAGCGACTCTATGCACCAACCTGGCGGCGCTGCGTCCAGCAGAGGGCGCTCTGGAGTCTAATGGGAGATAAAATAGTAGGTGAGAGGTCAGCGACACTACACAGGGGGGAGGGGAACTGCAAGTCCCAGGAGGTGCTGGCTGGAGACTCTCACCCATCAAGATGAGATCAACAGTGACTGTGGCTGCAAGGACATGCTTGGACTTGTAGTCCGACAGATCTCAGCCCCGGTCGGATTGTGGCTCCTACATGAGACATATCGGCAGCGCCTCCTCCTGGACTCATCATGTACTGATCATGAGTTACTCCGTGTCTACTCCAGTCCCTGCCAGAGCTGCACGTTCACAGCCAAAGCTGCTTGTACATGATGCATTATGCTCCAGTCATTCACAGCTGCGTTTACAATTCTGCAAGAGCTGCGCTCTGTGACTACAAATACCTTCTACTCCATTCACAGCTAGAGCTGCAGCTATAATTCTACTATCAAGTCTTTGACTCCACACAAAGTCAGAGCTGCACTTCTGCAATCACGACTCCTACTCTAGTCACTACCAGAGCTGCACTTACCATTCTGCTCCCATATGGTGCATTATTCTCTAGTCATAATCAGAACACTCTGCACACGTACATTTTATCCCATTCACCGGCAAAGCTGCACCTACAATTTTGCTGTTATAATATGTAGATCATGCATAATGCTCCAGCTGCATCCAGAGCTGCACTCCCAGTTCTGCCAGTGTCCTCACAGCTTTCTGGTATCCGTCACCCCCTACTTTATCCAGAACTTTCCCTACTTACGCTGCATTGTGGGATATAAAGCGTTCAGTGCCATGAGACTGAGGCTGCAGAACTGCGGGTGCAGCTCTGGCTGTGACTGGAGTAGAGGCCCGGATGTAGATCAGGATCAGCACAATCAGAGGAGGTGGCGGAGAGTAGCGGTCCTGGAACTGCCGGTAGTCATACCCTGTGCTGCCACCAGAGGGCACCTGTGAGTGGACACCACTACATAGGGGGGCACTGTACGCTCCCGCGCACTCACATCTCAACTTGTCCAGGATCTTCCCGCCACACATGGTCGCCAGGATCGCCTTCACCGAGAAAACCGTCAGCTTCCCGTGTCCTTCACTGCAACAGAGCACAAGACCGTCACCGGGCGTGATGGATCCCACAGAGTCAGATAACAGATCACAGCCACCCCCACCCGATCACGTTCCCCCACCCTCCGGGCTCACAGCACCTCCCATGCACCCCCTCCTGGGGGCCTCCCTGTGTCTAACCCCTTTAGATACTGCAGTTGTCATTTGGCATTTAAGGGGTTAACCTGTGAAGATCGGCGTGACTGTGAATCTGACACTCACACACGTACGCGGCGGATCGATCGCTGGACATTTCGGACCATCATGGGACCCGGTGACTGACCTGTCATAGGCAGCGATCATGAAGTTGAGCAGAAGGCTGATCGACTGATCGACGCTGATCTGGTGGGTGGAGGGGAGCCGCTTGTTCAGCTGGTAGTAGATGGAGGAGATGATGGTCTCCAGCCGCGACACGTTCATCTCCGCCATGTGATCCAGCGTGTTCAGACCGTTGTCCCGGAACGCCTCAATCATGTTCCAGATATCAACCAGGTGAACTGCGAGATGGGGAGGAGCGACAGGTGAGCGAGAAGGCGGGGGAGGATGGAGCGAGCGTGCACATGACAGATCAGCGAGGAGGCGGGGAGAGGATGGAGCGAGCGTGCACATGACAGATCAGCGAGGAGGCGGGGAGAGGATGGAGCGAGCGTGCACGTGACAGGTCAGCGAGGAGGCGGGGAGAGGATGGAGCGAGCGTGCACTGTACAGGAGAGCAAGAAGGTGGGGGGAGGATGGAGCGAGCGTGCACACGACAGGTCAGCGAGGAGGCGGGGAGGATGGAGTGAGAATGCACAGTACAGGAGAGCGAGGAGGCGGAGGAGGATGGAGTGAGCGTGCACAGTACAGGTGAGCGAGAAGGCGGGGGAGGATGGAGCGAGTATACACAGTACAGGAGAGCGAGGAGGTGGGGGGGATGGAGTGAGCGTGCACAGTACAGAGCGAGGAGGCAGAGGAGGATGGAGGGAGCGTGCACACGACAGGTGAGCGAGGAGGCGGGGGGAGGATGGAGCGAGAGTGCACAGTACAGGAGAGCAAGGAGGCGGGGGAGGATGGAGCGAGCGTGCACAGTACAGGAGGGTGAGGAGGCGGTGGAGGATGGAGCGAGCGTGCACATGATAGATCAGCGAGGAGGCGGGGAGAGGATGGAGCGAGCGTGCACGTGACAGGTCAGCGAGGAGGCGGGGGGAGGATGAAGCGAGAGTGCACAGTACAGGAGAGCAAGGAGGCGGGGGAGGATGGAGTGAGCGTGCACAGTACAGGTGAGCGAGAAGGCGGGGGAGGATGGAGCGAGCGTGCACATGACAGATCAGCGAGGAGGCGGGGAGAGGATGGAGCGAGCGTGCACAGTACAGAGCGAGGAGGCAGAGGAGGATGGAGCGAGCATGCACAGTACAGGAGGGTGAGGAGGCGGTGGAGGATGGAGCGAGTATACACAGTACAGGAGAGCGAGGAGGTGGGGGGGATGGAGTGAGCGTGCACAGTACAGAGCGAGGAGGCAGAGGAGGATGGAGTGAGCGTGCACAGTACAGGAGAGCGAGGAGGCGAGGGAGGATGGAGCGAGCGTGCACAGTACAGGAGAGAAAGGAGGTGGGGGAGGATGGAGGGAGCATGCACAGTACAGGTGAGCGAGGAGGCGGGGGAGGATGGAGAGAGCCGCATGCGAAAAGTGAGCGTGGATGGAGCAAGCGTGCACAGTACAGGAGATCGAGAAGGCGGGGGAGGATGGAGCGAGTGTGCACGATACAGGAGAGCGAGAAGGCGGGAGGATGGAGTGAGCATGCACGCGACAGGTCAGCGAGGAGGCGGGGGAGAATGGAACGAGCGTGCACAGTACAGGAGAGTCAGAAGGCGGGGGAGGATAAAACGAGTGTGCACAGTACAGGAGAGTGAGAAGGCGAGGGAGGATGGAGCAAGTGTGCACAGTACAGGAGAGCGAGGAGGTGGGGGGGAGGATGGCGCGAATGTGCACAGTACAGGAGAGCGAGGAGGTGGGGGGGATGAAGCTAGTGTGCCACAGTACAGGAGAGCGAGGAGGCGGGTGAGGATGGAGCGAGTGTGCACAGTACAGGATAGCGAGGAGATGGGGGGATGATGGAGTTAGTGTGCACAGAGTACAGGAGAGCGAGTGTGCACGTGACAGGTCAGCGAGGAGGCAGGGGAGGATGGAGCGAGTGTACACGCGACAGGTCAGCGGGGAGGCGGGGGAGGATGGAACGAGCGTGCACGGTACAGGAGAGCGAGGAGGCAGGGGAGGATGGAGCAAGAATGCAAAGTGCAGTAGAGCGAGGAGGTGGAGGAGGATGGAGCAAGCGTGCACAGTAGAAGTGAGCGAGACGGCGGGGGAGCATGGAGTGAGAGCACACGTGACAGGTGAGCGAGGAGGCAGGGAAGGATGGAGCGAGCGCGCACATGACAGGTGAGCGAGGAGACGGAGGGAGGATGGACTGAGCACACACGCGACAGGTGAGCGAAAATGTGGGCAAGGATGGAGCGAGTGTGCGTGCAACAAATGAGCGAGGAGGCAGGATGGAGCGAGCGCACATGTCATAGGTAAGCAAGGGGGCAGGGAGAGGGTGGTGCACGCGACAGATGAGAGAGGAAAAAGGGGAGTGCGTGACAAGTGAGCGAGGAAAGGGGGAGAGCATGACAAGTGAGCGAGGAAAGGGGGAGAGCGTGACAAGTGAGCGAGGAAAGGGGGAGAGCGCGACTAGTGAGTGATGAAAGGGAGAGAGTGCGACTAGTGAGCGAGGAAAGGGGGGGAGGGTGACAAGTGAGGAGGAAAGGGGGTAGAGGGCGACAGGTGAGAAGGAAACGGGGAGAGCGTGACAGGTGAGCAGGTAAGGGGGAGAGCGCGACAAGTGAGCTAGGAAAAAGGGGAAAGCGCGACAAGTTAGCGAGGAAAGGGAGAGAGCGCGATGAGTGAAGAAAGGGGGAGAGCGTGACAAGTGAGCGAAGAAAGGGGGGAGAGCGCGACAAGTGAGAGAAAAAAGGGGGAGCTCGACAAATGAGTGTGGAAAGGGGGGAGAGCGCGACAGGTGAGCGGGGAAAGGGAGAGCGTGACAAGTGAGCGAAGAAAAAGGGGAAAGCGCGACAAGTGAGCGAGGAAAGGGAGGGAGTGCGACAAGTGAGCGAGGAAAGGGGGAGAGCGCGACAAGTGAGCGAGGAAAGGGAGTGAGTGCGACAAGTGAGCGAGGAAAGGGGGAGAGCGCAAAAAGTGAGCGAAGAGAGGGGGGAGAGTATGACAAGTGAGCGAGGAAAGAGCGTGACAAGTGAGCAAGGAAAGGGGGAGAGTGCGACAGGTGAGGAGGAAAGGGAGGTATGTGCGACAGGTGAGAAGGAAAGGGGGGAGAGCGCGACAGGAGAGGAGAAAAGGGGGGAGAGTGTGACTGGTGAGGAGGAAAGGGGGGAGAGCGCGACAGGTGAGGAGGAAAGGGAGGTATGTGCGACAGGTGAGAAGGAAAGGGGGGAGAGCGCGACAGGAGAGGAGGAAAGGGGGGAGAGCGCGACAGGAGAGGAGGAAAGGGGGGAGAGTGTGACTGGTGAGGAGGAAAGGGGGGAGAGCGCGACAGGTGAGGAGGAAAGGGAGGTATGTGCGACAGGTGAGAAGGAAAGGGGGGAGAGCGCGACAGGAGAGGAGGAAAGGGGGGAGAGAGCGACAGGAGAGGAGGAAAGGGGGGAGAGTGTGACTGGTGAGGAGGAAAGGGGGGAGAGCGCGACAGGTGAGAAGGAAAGGGGGGAGAGCGCAACAGGAGAGGAGGAAAGGGAGGTATATGCGACAGGTGAGAAGGAAAGGGGGGAGAGTGTGACTGGTGAGGAGGAAAGGGGGGAGAGCGCGACAGGAGAGGAGGAAAGGGGGGAGAGCGCGACAGGAGAGGAGGAAAGGGGGGAGAGTGTGACTGGTGAGGAGGAAAGGGGGGAGAGCGCGACAGGTGAGGAGGAAAGGGAGGTATGTGCGACAGGTGAGAAGGAAAGGGGGGAGAGCGCGACAGGAGAGGAGGAAAGGGGGGAGAGAGCGACAGGAGAGGAGGAAAGGGGGGAGAGTGTGACTGGTGAGGAGGAAAGGGGGGAGAGCGCGACAGGTGAGAAGGAAAGGGGGGAGAGCGCAACAGGAGAGGAGGAAAGGGAGGTATATGCGACAGGTGAGAAGGAAAGGGGGGAGAGTGTGACTGGTGAGGAGGAAAGGGGGGAGAGCGCGACAGGTGAGGAGGAAAGGGGGGAGAGCGCGACAGGAGAGGAGGAAAGGGGGGAGAGTGTGACTGGTGAGGAGGAAAGGGGGGAGAGCGCGACAGGTGAGGAGGAAAGGAAGGTATGTGCGACAGGTGAGGAGGAAAGGGGGGAGAGCGCGACAGGAGAGGAGGAAAGGGGGGAGTGCGACAGGAGAGGAGGAAAGGGAGGTATGTGCGACAGGTGAGGAGGAAAGGGGGGGGAGCGCGACAGGAGAGGAGGAAAGGGGGGAGTGCGACAGGAGAGGAGGAAAGGGGGGAGTGCGACAGGAGAGGAGGAAAGGGAGGTATGTGCGACAGGAGAGGAGGAAAGGGGGGGGAGCGCGACAGGAGAGGAGGAAAGGGGGGAGTGCGACAGGTGAAAAGGGAAGGGGGGAGAGCGCAACATGTGAGCGTGAAAAGGGGGAAGAGTGCGACATTTGAAGAGGAAAGGGGAAGAGCACTACAGGTGAGGAGAGGGGCGAGAGTGCGACATTTGAGGTGGAACGGGTGTGACAGGTGAGAAGGGGAGAGCACGACAAGAAAGGAGGAAAGGGGGAGAGCGAGTGAATTAAGGTTGGAGCGTGTGCAACAAATGAACAAGGAAACGGGGGGGGGGGGTTGAAGTGAAACACGTCAGTAAGAAAAGGGGGCTGGAAGGCAGGGTCAGAGCGCGCTTGACAAGAGAGCGAGACCTAACTTCTCACAGCCGGAGGTTTGTGACAGTTGTGTCCAGATCTCCCTCCTGTGCTGATGGTTTGCTACACTGTATCAGTGCAGAGTTCAGGCTCTTCAGCTCAGAGAATTTTCTAAATTG
Source organism: Dendrobates tinctorius (assembly GCF_039654945.1). Lineage (NCBI taxonomy): Eukaryota > Metazoa > Chordata > Amphibia > Anura > Dendrobatidae > Dendrobates > Dendrobates tinctorius. The sequence continues at coordinate 15,525,278 of NW_027361998.1, read as the reverse complement.
GATAAAACTGTAACAAACCCTCAGCTGTAAGAAATACTAGGTCAGGAAAGGTTATCAACCTCTGCTTGCTGTCAATGAATATGAACACAGATTGCAGAGAGAATGGAGCAGAATTAGGCAGGTACAGGCCACGCTTGGCGCCTCGGGGTTACTGATACTCACGGTTACACCTCTTCTGCACAAATCGCAACTTGCACGCCGTCCGGTAGGTGGATAGGCGAATCACGTCAAAGTTCTGCGCCCCTAGGAAAGAACAGGGCAGATGTCAGCGACAGGAGTGGCCTCTGCGGGGCAGAGGACAGGACAGGACGAGACAGGACCGGCCTCCAGGGGGCAGAGAACTGGATAAAATGAGACAGGTCCGGCCTCCTGGGGGCAGAGTACAGGACAGGACCGGCCTCCAGGGGGCACAGTACAGGACAGGATGAGACAGGACCGGCCTCCTGGGGGCAGAGTGCAGGACAGGACCGGCCTCCAGGGGGCAGAGTACAGGACAGGATGAGACAGGATTGGCCTCCAGGGGGCATAGTACAGGACAGGATGAGACAGGACCGGCCTCCAGGGAGCAGAGTACAGGACAGCACCGGCCTCCAGGGGGCAGAGTTCAGGATAAAACGAGACAGGACCGGCCTCCAGGGGGCAGAGGACAGGACAGCACCGGCCTCCAGGGGGCAGAGTACAGGACAAGACCGAACTCCAGGGGGCTGAGTACAGGCTGAGATGAGACAGAAATGGTGGTCTCCAGATGTGGCGCCTGCACTTACTCATCTCCATGAACAGCTGGCGCTTCTCTGCCATCGTCCTCCTGCGTCTTCCACTCTCCTCAATCATCCTGCGGAGTAATCAGAGTCACAAGTTAGACAGTAGCACTGCAGATTATACAGTGTATACACATCACAAAGGCTGTGGATATCAGATCAAAACCTCCCCCCTCCATCAGTGCAATAAACTCCCCCTTATTCATACACAACAGTCACATCACACACTCCTGATCCCTCCCGTGATGACATCACACACTCCTGATATCTCCTCTAATGACATCACACTTCTGATTCCTCCCTTGATGACATCACACACTCCTGATATCTCCTCTAATGACACCACACTCCTGATCCCTCCCGTGATGACATCACACATTCCTGATCCCTCCCGTGATGACATCACACACTCCTGATCCCTCCCGTGATGACATCACACACTCCTGATATCTCCTCTAATGACATCACACTTCTGATTCCTCCCTTGATGACATCACACACTCCTGATATCTCCTCTAATGACATCACACATTCCTGATCCCTCCCGTGATGACATCACACACTCCTGATCCCTCCCGTGATGACATCACACACTCCTGATCCCTCCCGTGATGACATCACACACTCCTGATCCCTCCCGTGATGACATCACACACTCCTGATCCCTCCCGTGATGACATCACACACTCCTGATCCCTCCCGTGATGACATCACACACTCCTGATCCCTCCCGTGATGACATCACACACTCATGATCCCTCCCGTGATGACATCACACACTCATGATCCCTCCCGTGATGACATCACACACTCCTGATCCCTCCCGTGATGACATCACACACTCCTGATCCCTCCCGTGATGACATCACACACTCCTGATATCTCCTCTAATAACATCACACACTCCTGTTATCTCATCTAATAACATCACACACTTCTGATCCCTCCCGTGATGACATCACACACTCCTGATATCTCCTCTAATAACATCACACACTTCTGATCCCTCCCGTGATGACATCACACACTCCTGATATCTCCTCTAATAACATCACACACTTCTGATCCCTCCTGTGATGACATCACACACTCCTGATATCTCCTCTAATAACATCACACACTCCTGATCCCTCCCGTGATGACATCACACACTCCTGATCCCTCCCGTGATGACATCACACACTCCTGATATCTCCTCTAATAACATCACACACTCCTGTTATCTCATCTAATAACATCACACACTTCTGATCCCTCCCGTGATGACATCACACACTCCTGATATCTCCTCTAATAACATCACACACTTCTGATCCCTCCCGTGATGACATCACACACTCCTGATCCCTCCCGTGATGACATCACACACTCCTGATATCTCCTCTAATAACATCACACACTCCTGTTATCTCATCTAATAACATCACACACTTCTGATCCCTCCCGTGATGACATCACACACTCCTGATATCTCCTCTAATAACATCACACACTTCTGATCCCTCCCGTGATGACATCACACACTCCTGATATCTCCTCTAATAACATCACACACTTCTGATCCCTCCCGTGATGACATCACACACTCCTGATATCTCCTCTAATAACATCACACACTCATGATCTTCTCCGATAACATCACAAACCTGAGATGTCACTCCAGCCCTGATCATCTGGAATTCATAGAGCTGTGCAGTATGTATGATACTGCACCGTGCGCTCACAAGCCCATGTAGGTGCGTGTCTACATTCGTTACCAGCCCTGAACTGTCCCAGTACTCTAACAGGACACCAGTAGCTCTGCTAGTGGAAGGAGGGTGTAATGGAAAATGAGCTCTTTTTCCACTAGTGTTTATCCAGTGATGATGGCCGGCTCAGCCCATTATGTGTCCTGACAACCATCACACTCAACCGTGGGCGCACAGGCTCTACACCGCTCTCTGCGACATATGGAAAACTAGATAGATAAATAGACAGACCGGGATCACCACCGAGAAAAAAAATATGAAACAAGTGACATCACAGCGAGAGACAGACCCCATCCCTGCACCAGTGACACAGTCACAGAGAGAGACCCCATCCCTACACCAGTGACAGTCACAGAGAGAGAGACCCATCCCTCCACAAGTGACACAGTCACAGAGACACCATCCCTGCACCAGAGACACAGTCACAGAGAGACCCCATCCCTGCACCAGTAACAGTCACAGAGAGAGACCCCATTCCTACACCAGTGACACAGTCAGAGAGAGAGAGACCCCATTCCTCCACAAGTGACACAGTCACAGAGACCCCCATCCCTGCACCAGTAACACAGTCACAGAGAGAGACCCCCATTCCGGCACCAGTAACAGTCACAGAGAGAGATCCCATCCCTACACCAGTGACACAGTCACAGAGAGAGAGACCCCATTCCTCCACAAGCGACACAGTCACAAAGAGAGACCCCATCCCTGCACCAGTGATACAGTCACAGAGAAAGACCCCATCACTGCACGAGTGACAGTCACAGAGAGACCCCATCCCTGCACCAGTGACACAGTCACAGAGAGAGACCCCATCCCTGCACCAGTGACACAGTCACAGAGAGAGACCCCATCCCTGCACCAGTGACAGTCACAGAGAGAGACCCCATCCCGGCACCAGTGACACAGTCACAGAGAGAGACCCCATCCCTGCACCAGTGACACAGTCACAGAGAGAGACCCCATCCCTGCACCAGTGACACAGTCACAGAGAGAGACCCCATCCCTGCACCAGTGACACAATCACAGAGAGACCCCATCTCTGCACCAGTGACAGTCACAGAGAAAGACCCCATCCCTGCACCAGTGACACAGAGAGAGACCCCATCCCTGCACCAGTGACACAGTCAGAGAGAGACCCCATACCTGCACCAGTGACACAGTCACAGAGACCGCATCCCTGCACCAGTGACACAGTCACAGAGAAAGACCCCATCCCTGCACCAGTGACACAGTCACAGAGAGAGACCCCATCCCTGCACCAGTGACAGTCACAGAGAGAGACCCCATCCCTGCACCAGTGACACATTCACAGAGAGAGACCCCATCCCGGCACCAGTGACACAGTCACAGAGAGAGACCCCATCCCTGCACCAGTGACACAGTCACAGAGAGACCCAATCCCTGCACCAGTGACACAGTCACAGAGAGAGACCCCATCTCTGCACCAGTGACACAGTCACAGAGAGAGACCCCATCCCTGCACCAGTGACACAGAGAGAGACCCCATCCCTGCACCAGTGACACAGTCAGAGAGAGACCCCATACCTGCACCAGTGACACAGTCACAGAGAAAGACCCCATCCCTGCACCAGTGACACAGTCACAGAGAAAGACCCCATCCCTGCACCAGTGACACAGTCACATAGAGAGATCTCAACCCTGCACCAGTGACAGTCAAGGAGAGAGACCCCATCCCTAAACCAGTGACAGTCAAGGAGAGAGACCCCATCCCTGCACCAGTAACAGTCACAGAGAGAGACCCCATCCCTGCACCTGTGACAGTCAAAGAGAGAGACCCCATCCCTGCACCAGTGACACAGTCACAGAGAAAGACCCCATCACTGCACGAGTGACAGTCACAGAGAAAGACCCCAACCGTGAACCAGTGACACAGTCACAGAGAGAGACCCCATCCCGGCACCAGTGACACAGTCACAGAGAGAGACCCCATCCCTGCACCAGTGACACAGTCACAGAGAGACCCAATCCCTGCACCAGTGACACAGTCACAGAGAGAGACCCCATCTCTGCACCAGTGACACAGTCACAGAGAGAGACCCCATCCCTGCACCAGTGACACAGAGAGAGACCCCATCCCTGCACCAGTGACACAGTCAGAGAGAGACCCCATACCTGCACCAGTGACACAGTCACAGAGAAAGACCCCATCCCTGCACCAGGGACACAGTCACAGAGAAAGACCCCATCCCTGCACCAGTGACACAGTCACAGAGAGAGATCTCAACCCTGCACCAGTGACAGTCAAGGAGAGAGACCCCATCCCTAAACCAGTGACAGTCAAGGAGAGAGACCCCATCCCTGCACCAGTAACAGTCACAGAGAGAGACCCCATCCCTGCACCCGTGACAGTCAAAGAGAGAGACCCCATCCCTGCACCAGTGACACAGTCACAGAGAAAGACCCCATCACTGCACGAGTGACAGTCACAGAGAAAGACCCCAACCGTGAACCAGTGACACAGTCACAAAAAGCATCTCCTACACCTGCTCCATGACTAACATGAACTCACTACAACATAATGAAACGTCGACATATGTAAGTGGAGAGTAACTTTTATTACTAAACCTCGATATCATGTCAGTCACTGCGACGTACAACAAATGTACTAATTACACCGCAATTACACAGCCTACCGATACAAAGACAGATGAGGAACATAACCCACCTAATAAAAAGGCAGAGACATTGCCATCTAAAAGAAAGATTTCTACTATAACCTTGAAAGTACAATATAACCATTATGCTACCTCCCCCCTTATGTACAAGAATAAAACTACTATAATACTGCTCCTATGTACAAGAATAAAACTACTATAATACTGCCCCTATGTACAAGAATATAACTACTATAATACTGCTCCTATGTACCGGAATATAACTACTATAATACTGCTCCTATGTACAAGAATATAACTACTATAATACTGCTCCTATGTACAAGAATATAACTACTATAATACTGCTCCTATGTACAAGAATAAAACTACTATAATACTGCCCCTATGTACAAGAATATAACTACTATAATACTGCTCCTATGTACCGGAATATAACTACTATAATACTGCTCCTATGTACCGGAATATAACTACTATAATACTGCTCCTATGTACAAGAATATAACTACTATAACACTGCCCCTATGTACAAGAATATAACTACTATAATACTGCCCCTATGTACAAGAATATAACTACTATAATACTGCTCCTATGTACAAGAATATAACTACTATAATACTGTCCTATGTACAAGAATATAACTACTATAATACTGCCCCCTATGTACAAGAATATAACTACTATAATACTGCTCCTATGTACAAGAATATAACTACTATAATACTGCTCCCTATATACAAATATATAACTACTATAATACTACCCCTATGTACAAGAATGTAACTACTATAATACTGCTCCTATATACAAGAATATAACTACTATAATACTGCCCCTATGTACAAGAATATAACTACTATAATACTGCGCCTATGTACAAGAATATAACTACTATAATACTGCCCCTATGTACAAGAATATAACTACTATAATACTGCCCCTATGTACAAGAATATAACTACTATAATACTGCTCCTATGTACAAGAATATAACTACTATAATACTGCCCCCTATGTACAAGAATATAACTACTATAATACTGCCCCCTATGTACAAGAATATAACTACTATAATACTGCCCCTATGTACAAGAATATAACTACTATAATACTGCCCCTATATACAAGAATATAACTACTATAATACTGCTCCTATGTACAAGAATATATCTACTATAATACTGCCCCTATGTACAAGAATATAACTACTATAATACTGCTCCCTATGTACAAGAATATAACTACTATAATACTGCCCCTATGTACAAGAATATAATTACTATAATACTGACCCTACGTACAGGAATATAACTACTATAATACTGCCCCCTATGTACAAGAATATAACTACTATAATACTGCCCCTATGTACAAGAATATATCTACTATAATACTGCCCCTATGTACAAGAATATAACTACTATAATACTGCCCCCTATGTACAAGAATATAACTACTATAATACTGCCCCCTATGTACAAGAATATAATTACTATAATACTGCCCCTACGTACAGGAATATAACTACTATAATACTGCCCCCTATGTACAAGAATATAACTACTATAATACTGCCCCCTATGTACAAGAATATAACTACTATAATACTGCCCCCTATGTACAAGAATATAACTACTATAATACTGCTCCTATGTACAAGAATATAACTACTATAATACTGCCCCCTATGTACAAGAATATAACTACTATAATACTGCCCCCTATGTACAAGAATATAACTACTATAATACTGCCCCCTATGTACAAGAATATAACTACTATAACACTGCCCCTATGTACAAGAATATAACTACTATAATACTGCCCCCTATGTACAAGAATATAATTACTATAATACTGCCTCTATGTACAAGAAAATAACTACTATAATACTGCCCCTATGTACAAGAATATAACTACTATAATACTGCTCCTATGTACAAGAATATAACTACTATAATACTGCCCCTATATACAAGAATATAACTACTATAATACTGCTCCTATGTACAAGAATATATCTACTATAATACTGCCCCTATGTACAAGAATATAACTACTATAATACTGCCCCCTATGTACAAGAATATAACTACTATAATACTGCCCCCTATGTACAAGAATATAACTACTATAATACTGCCCCTATGTACAAGAATATAACTACTATAATACTGCCCCTATATACAAGAATATAACTACTATAATACTGCTCCTATGTACAAGAATATATCTACTATAATACTGCCCCTATGTACAAGAATATAACTACTATAATACTGCTCCCTATGTACAAGAATATAACTACTATAATACTGCCCCCTATGTACAAGAATATAACTACTATAATACTGCCCCCTATGTACAAGAATATAACTACTATAATACTGCCCCTATGTACAAGAATATAACTACTATAATACTGCCCCTATATACAAGAATATAACTACTATAATACTGCTCCTATGTACAAGAATATATCTACTATAATACTGCCCCTATGTACAAGAATATAACTACTATAATACTGCTCCCTATGTACAAGAATATAACTACTATAATACTGCTCCCTATGTACAAGAATATAACTACTATAATACTGCCCCCTATGTACAAGAATATAATTACTATAATACTGCCCCTACGTACAGGAATATAACTACTATAATACTGCCCCCTATGTACAAGAATATAACTACTATAATACTGCCCCCTATGTACAAGAATATAACTACTATAATACTGCCCCCTATGTACAAGAATATAACTACTATAATACTTCTCCCTATGTACAAGAATATAACTACTATAATACTGCTCCAATGCACAAGAATATAACTACTATAATACTGCCCCTATGTACAAGAATATAACTACTATAATACTGCCCCCTATGTACAAGAATATAACTACTATAACACTGCCCCTATGTACAAGAATATAACTACTATAATACTGCTCCTATGTACAAGAATATAACTACTATAATACTGCCCCCTATGTACAAGAATATAACTACTATAATACTGCCCCCTATGTACAAGAATATAACTACTATAATACTGCTCCTATGTACAAGAATATAACTACTATAATACTGCCCCTATGTACAAGAATATAACTACTATAATACTGCCCCCTATGTACAAGAATATAACTACTATAATACTGCTCCTATGTACAAGAATATAACTACTATAATACTGCCCCTATGTACAAGAATATAACTACTATAATACTGCTCCTATGTACAAGAATATAACTACTATAATACTGCCCCCTATGTACAAGAATACAACTACTATAATACTGCCCCCTGTGTACAAGAATACAACTACTATAATACTGCTCCTATGTACAAGAATATAACTACTATAATACTGCCCCCTATGTACAAGAATATAACTACTATAATACTGCTCCTATGTACAAGAATATAACTACTATAATACTGCCCCTATGTACAAGAATATAACTACTATAATACTGCTCCTATGTACAAGAATATAACTACTATAATACTGCCCCCTATGTACAAGAATATAACTACTATAATACTGCCCCCCTGTGTACAAGAATATAACTACTATAATACTGCTCCTATGTACAAGAATATAACTACTATAATACTGCCCCCTATGTACAAGAATATAACTACTATAATACTGCCCCTATGTACAAGAATATAACTACTATAATACTGCCCCTATATACAAGAATATAACTACTATAATACTGCTCCTATGTACAAGAATATATCTACTATAATACTGCCCCTATGTACAAGAATATAACTACTATAATACTGCTCCCTATGTACAAGAATATAACTACTATAATACTGCCCCCTATGTACAAGAATATAATTACTATAATACTGCCCCTACGTACAGGAATATAACTACTATAATACTGCCCCCTATGTACAAGAATATAACTACTATAATACTGCTCCCTATGTACAAGAATATAACTACTATAATACTGCCCCCTATGTACAAGAATATAATTACTATAATACTGCCCCTACGTACAGGAATATAACTACTATAATACTGCCCCCTATGTACAAGAATATAACTACTATAATACTGCCCCCTATGTACAAGAATATAACTACTATAATACTGCCCCCTATGTACAAGAATATAACTACTATAATACTTCTCCCTATGTACAAGAATATAACTACTATAATACTGCTCCAATGCACAAGAATATAACTACTATAATACTGCCCCTATGTACAAGAATATAACTACTATAATACTGCCCCCTATGTACAAGAATATAACTACTATAACACTGCCCCTATGTACAAGAATATAACTACTATAATACTGCTCCTATGTACAAGAATATAACTACTATAATACTGCCCCCTATGTACAAGAATATAACTACTATAATACTGCCCCCTATGTACAAGAATATAACTACTATAATACTGCTCCTATGTACAAGAATATAACTACTATAATACTGCCCCTATGTACAAGAATATAACTACTATAATACTGCCCCCTATGTACAAGAATATAACTACTATAATACTGCTCCTATGTACAAGAATATAACTACTATAATACTGCCCCTATGTACAAGAATATAACTACTATAATACTGCTCCTATGTACAAGAATATAACTACTATAATACTGCCCCCTATGTACAAGAATACAACTACTATAATACTGCCCCCTGTGTACAAGAATACAACTACTATAATACTGCTCCTATGTACAAGAATATAACTACTATAATACTGCCCCCTATGTACAAGAATATAACTACTATAATACTGCTCCTATGTACAAGAATATAACTACTATAATACTGCCCCTATGTACAAGAATATAACTACTATAATACTGCTCCTATGTACAAGAATATAACTACTATAATACTGCCCCCTATGTACAAGAATATAACTACTATAATACTGCCCCCTGTGTACAAGAATATAACTACTATAATACTGCTCCTATGTACAAGAATATAACTACTATAATACTGCCCCCTATGTACAAGAATATAACTACTATAATACTGCCCCTATGTACAAGAATATAACTACTATAATACTGCCCCTATATACAAGAATATAACTACTATAATACTGCTCCTATGTACAAGAATATATCTACTATAATACTGCCCCTATGTACAAGAATATAACTACTATAATACTGCTCCCTATGTACAAGAATATAACTACTATAATACTGCCCCCTATGTACAAGAATATAATTACTATAATACTGCCCCTACGTACAGGAATATAACTACTATAATACTGCCCCCTATGTACAAGAATATAACTACTATAATACTGCCCCCTATGTACAAGAATATAACTACTATAATACTGCCCCCTATGTACAAGAATATAACTACTATAATACTTCTCCCTATGTACAAGAATATAACTACTATAATACTGCTCCTATGCACAAGAATATAACTACTATAATACTGCCCCTATGTACAAGAATATAACTACTATAATACTGCCCCCTATGTACAAGAATATAACTACTATAACACTGCCCCTATGTACAAGAATCTAACTACTATAATACTGCTCCTATGTACAAGAATATAACTACTATAATACTGCCCCCTATGTACAAGAATATAACTACTATAATACTGCCCCCTATGTACAAGAATATAACTACTATAATACTGCTCCTATGTACAAGAATATAACTACTATAATACTGCCCCTATGTACAAGAATATAACTACTATAATACTGCCCCCTATGTACAAGAATATAACTACTATAATACTGCTCCTATGTACAAGAATATAACTACTATAATACTGCCCCTATGTACAAGAATATAACTACTATAATACTGCTCCTATGTACAAGAATATAACTACTATAATACTGCCCCCTATGTACAAGAATATAACTACTATAATACTGCCCCCTGTGTACAAGAATACAACTACTATAATACTGCTCCTATGTACAAGAATATATCTACTATAATACTGCTCCTATGTACAAGAATATAACTACTATAATACTGCTCCTATGTACAAGAATATAACTACTATAATACTACTCCTATGTACAAGAATATAACTACTATAATACTGCCCCCTATGTACAAGAATATATCTACTATAATACTGCCCCTATGTACAAGAATATAACTACTATAATACTGCTCCTATGTACCAGAATATAACTACTATAATACTGCCTCCTAGCTGTGAGGTTGTGTGTCTGTGGTTCTCCTCATATCTGGAGCAAGCCCAGGGAGGGGCCACCCTGGGCGGGGAAGCTCCCCAAGCAAGGCCCTGGCTTCCAGGCCTACGCTGGGAGTAAACTCCCAACCTTCTCATGTGGATGGAAATCCCAGAGTTGCCTCTGCAGGAAATAAACCTCAGAATGGAAGTTCCAGCAGCACGGAGAAAGATCCTGTGTTGAAGTTCAGCACAGGAAAGAAACAGGAGAAAGTTTTGTCTGTGTGCAAGGATGTTTCTGTTAAACAGTCGGCCAGTCAAGGCAAACAGTGTCCAGAACCTGGAAGGAAATCCCAGAAGGCATCTTCTGCTGAGAACCTGAGTGCTGGAGGGCAGGTGGCTGCACAGAAGGTGAGGCAGAGTCCATCATCAGCCTCAGGTGTGCAGCTCACTCCAGGCAGACAGAGACGGACATCTCTGGAGAAGCAAACACTCCAGGAGAACCTTCAGCTGGGACATGTGGTGACCAGCATGGCGAGCTCTGGACGCACGAGGTTGCAGGCTGGTGGCAGCGGTAAAAGTGTTGCGGAGGCTGGAGCCACAAAACCAGCGATATTAAAAACTAACATGTCAACCCCTAAAGCAAGACCCCAGAAGGAGCCGCCGCGTGCCCCGGAGCTACAGCTGGCAGAGGAGATACCAGGACTGGTCAGGAGGATGGGTGAGTTGCAGCAGCAGAGGAATCTTCTGCAAATGGAAATTGCATTTACAAGTTGAAGGCTGCTAATCCTGGGGATCACTCTGTATATGACCAGAGACTGAATGCACTGGGGTAGAGCTGGCGACTGTGGTGCGGGACATAGACCGTGTGCTGGCGAGGATGGGGCCCCTGGCAAAGACATATAGGAACCAGGAGCGGTTTAGGTCCTGCGCGCAGGACTCTGCTGGTTCCCGCACAGACATTGTCCCAGGTGGGACCCGGCAGCAGGTACGGCCGGTGCTGCAGCCCGCTAGCTTCTGTTTTAAGGAGGGTCAGATACTGCACCAGCAGCCGCAACTACCTGCGGCAGACCCCAAGCAGGAGCAAGAGGCTCAGATCCCAGCGGTACCACAAGTCCCAGCATGCCCAGCACAACAGCAAGACAGTGGACATGAGACTGCATCTACTGTTGGAGCCCAGGAGAGCACTAATTCTGGGGATATTGATACTGTTCATGTGGGGTTGGGGGCTGAAGGGGGTACGGAGACTGTGGTGGACATTGCGCATCCTGATGACGCTATTGAGATTGATGATAATAATGTGCAAAATGTCTGTGATTTCCCCCTTTGGTTTCCAGCACACAAGGTGCAACAGGCCCCTCCGCTGCAGACCCTCGCCCTGTCAGTCAGCCCAGTGTGGCCCCACAGGTCCCTCCCAGTAATGTTTGGAGCCGCGGCGCTCCATCCTTTACCTCCAGCGCCAATTACACCGGGCAGGCTTTCAAAAGGAGGAATGTGGTGCGGTTCAGGCACAGAGGTGCCAAGGAGGACCTGCCGGACAGGAGGCTGGTAGTCAGGGAGCTTCTGTGCCACCAGATGGGGTTTGCGCCGGTTAATATCTTGGCGGTCATCAATCTGCCAGACAGACAGGGCTATGATATCAGCTTTAAGCTTATGTCTGATCTGGACAGATTCTGGGCCAATTTCCCCAAGTTCAGGGACGCTGATGGCTGGAATAAGTTCAGCTTCATTCCAATATCTAAGCCGGATACCGCCACGGTTAATATCATCTTTTGGAATGAGGCTGTTCCCCCGCAGGACATCGTGGTGTGGCTCCGGAGGCATTGTGACCTTGTCTCCGACCTCACCAAAAACAGGGATGAGGACGGTATATGGACCGGTGGATGGAAGGTGCTGGTGAAATTGCGCCAGCACAACAATATCACGGCTCACTTACCCAACTGCTTCTTTATCGGGAGGGAGAAGGGGGTTTGCTTCTACCCTGGGCAGCCACGAAAGTGTTTTAAGTGTGGTAAAGTGGGTCACCTGGCAAACACCTGTACCGTGGTAAAGTGCAGCCTGTGCGGGGAAGTCGGCCACTTAGCGGCAGATTGCCAGAACATCAAGTGCAATCTCTGTGGGGAGATCGGCCACCCTCACAGGGACTGTCCTGATGCCTGGCACAATATATGCAAGCTCCTTCCTGATGAGGAGTTAGTGACAGGGACAGAGGCTCAGGAGGAGGAGGCTTTAATGTCAGGGACAGTACTGACCAGGTCAGAGGTCCACCAGGGGTCCGCTCAGGTAACATCAGAGAAGCTTTACACAGAGGGGAGCATGGAGGTCGTCCCTCAGGTCCAGCAGCCACATGTAGCCACCACTTCAGTATCACCATCTCTAGCTGAAGAAAGTGGCTGTAATCAGGTAAAAAGGAAAAAAAAGGACAAGGCCTCCCGTAAACCTGAGGAGGAGTATGTCACTAGCCAGGGTGGCAGGAAAAAAGTCCAGAGTTCGGCAGGTGTGATGGTCGTGTCCAATAAGTTTGATGTTTTGTCTGAGTCTGATGGGGACTTGGAGGAAGAGATAAAAAGAATAGAGACTGAGTATGACAGGGACGTAGCGGACGATCCCCCTACAAAACGGAAGCCTGTACCTGCTGACACTGAGATACAGTCTGACATGGAGACCGGTGGTAGTCAGAACATCTGTGACCCAGACTTATGATGACGGCCTTTACATCTCTGTTCCTCTGTTGTGGTATTGTGATGGCGGATTTCTCATTAAAAGTAACATCCAGTAATGTGAACAGCATTAAGGTGAGGAGGACGAGGCACGCTGTCTATGACCATCTCCGATACCTGGACGCAGATGTCATCTTTCTGCAGGAGACGCGGCTGACGACTCAGGGGCTCATGAGGGAGGCTGAGAGGGAATGGCGGTCTGGTCCCTCTTTTTGGTCACTGGCTGTGGAGCCGTACGCCGGGGTCGCCATTCTGTTTAACACCAGGGATGTGACAGTACATAGGATGACGGAGGTGGTTATGGGAAGGTGTCTGGTCCTGGAAGTCACTGTCCATGGGAGGCGTCTCCGGCTTATTAACATCTATGGGCCACAGATGGTGACTGACAGGATACAGTTATTTAATGATGTCAAGCCTTATCTGTTCACCTCTCTTCCAGTGATAATGGCAGGGGACTTTAATGCCATACTGACATCAGGTGACAGCTCCTCAGGTAGAACCGTGACGAGGGATGGTAGGATCTTGAATAACATAGTCCTGCAGGCCGGATTAGGTGACGTCTTTAAACGGGGAGGACGAAAGCCAAAATTAACCTATTCCTGCTCCAATAGAGGTAGTAGAATAGATCTGGCTTTTGTAAGTCCCATGGAAGTCATTGGTGCCATGAGTGAGAGAGTCGTCCCATACTCAGACCATCTTGCCCTATATTTCTGCCTAGGGGCCACTAAGCGAGCTGATGTTGGTAGGGGGTTATGGAGACTCAATTCTAGCCTCCTCCATGATGTCTCTGTCCAGAGTTGTGTCCACTCCCTTTTGCAGGGTCATCTACAGAGAGTGGACTTCTATGACAACATGGCCGACTGGTGGGAGGACGTCAAGGATGATATCAGATACCTCTTGAAGAGACTGTCAGTTAAGAAGGGCAGGAGTAAGTACAGCCAGTACCTAAGGCTGCGCAAAGAATTGGAGTCACTGTATTCGGAGGGCGGGGGTAACAAAGAGAAGATCGACCGGCTGAAATCTGAGATAAGGCAGTATCAGTACAGCAGGTATACCTCCTTGGTTCTTGAACGGGATTATGGGGTCTTAGGGGCACCTGATCCCTTTGAGAATTGCCGGGAGCGGGTGGCCAATAAATTGGTCACAGGTCTCATTGACTCCCAGGGTGTATTGCAGGAATCTCGGGAGGGTATCCTGGGGGTTGTGAAATCTTATTATACTGACTTGTTTCAGAGGAAGTCTTTGGATAAACATAAAATGACTCAATTCTTGGAGGCAACTCCAACGCCTGATATTAATGATCTGGACTTTTCTCCTTTGACAGCAGAATTAACGGTGGAGGAGGTTAAGGAGGCCATTGATAAGTTACATCTGAAGAAGGCACCAGGTCCGGATGGTATAACAGCAGAATTTTATAAGAAATTCAGAGACCTCCTGGCTCCAATTCTTGTGGATGTTTACAAAAATTGTCTAGAAAATCACCTGATGCCCCCATCCATGAGAGTGTCCTCATTAATTCTGCTGTCTAAAGGTAAGGAGCCGAGCGACATCAAGAACTGGAGGCCAATTGCCCTCTTGAATGTTGACAGGAAGAGTCTGGCAAAGATCCTGTTTTCTAGGTTAGTCTGTTTGTCCCCGGCACTGTTGGTAGGCTCTCAGTTTGGCACGGTAAAAGGGCGGAACATCTCTGGAGCAGTCATCTCAATACGGGAGATGTTTGAGAGATGTAAAGCTCTGCGGTGTGGGAGATATGTTGTCAGTCTGGACCAGGCTAAAGCCTTTGACAGAGTTGATCATGATTATCTGTGGGCCACTTTGTCAAAGTACGGTATTCCAGGACAATTTGTGGATTGGCTGAAGATTTTGTACAGAAAGGCGGTGAGCTTTCCTCTGATTAATGGTTGGCAGGGTGGCACTTTTGGAGTTGAGGCGGGGGTGAGACAGGGCTGCCCGCTGAGTCCACTCCTGTATGTTTTTGCCATAGACCCGTTTTTGAGGTCACTGCAGGAGTGTAACTTTTGGGGGGTGCCGGTCCCCCACTGCTTGCCTCTGAAGGTGGTTGCCTACGCGGATGATGTGACGCTGGTGATATCTAATCCTCATGAGGTGCAGATGTTGTCTGCGGCCATCAGAAGTTACTCAGGGGCCTCCGGGTCTCTGGTCAACCTTGAGAAGAGTCAAGCTCTGTGGACATTGCAATCTGACCCAGACTTTGATCTGCCGCAGTTTGTTAAGGCCTCCACCCATATTAAGATCTTGGGGGTTAAATTTGGGAGGGAAGATAATGCCAGCCTAAATTGGGAGGAAAAATTGGAGACCGGAAATGCAAAGGTTCAGCGATGGAAGAACTGGAGGCTGACTTACAGAGAAAGGGTTGCTATGTTGAAGACTTACCTGGTCCCCGTCTTCTTGTATGTCTCTGTCGTTTTTCCTTTGCCAGAATCCTTCTCGGCGAGGCTCTTCAGCCTGTTCTTCCAGCTCTTGTGGGGGAACAGGATGAACCTGATAAAGAGGGGAATAACGTACCTACAGCGGAGTGAGGGCGGGCTGGATATGTTAAATCCAAGGGTTTTCTTTGACTCCTTGTTTCTGAAAGTAAATTTTGGGAGCATGGATTCAAACAGTAGCTCCCTGTGGGCGAATAGTATCAGGTATTGGATATTGCCTTTTGCGGAATCTTGGGTGCGAGGCGGTAGTCTCAAGAGGAGGAGATGGACAGGTGACCACCTCCCCCAGTATCTGGAATATGGTCTGAAGTGTGTCAGGAAGTGGGGACTGGAGAAGTCTTACATTGAGAGCAGTACGAGAAGAGACCTGTGTGCTCATATATGTAGGACTTTCTTCCACTCTCCACTGGCCCTAAGGGATTGTGCCACCAAGACTCTTCAGGACAGTCTCCGATTCCTCAACGGGAGGCGACTTCCAGCAAAGTTTTTTGACATTGCTTGGCTGTCGCTACATGGGAAGCTCTTTGTGAGGGGGAACTTAAAATATTTAAGTGTTTCGGATCGGAACTGTCCCCTTGGTTGTCAGCAAGAGGAAACCATGGAGCATTTTATTTGTGATTGCTGGGGAAGTAGGGAAATATGGACGGAAGTATCGACCAAGCTGAAAATCCCCAGACTGCTGTCCCTGAATTACCCTGACATTATCTATGGAGTCCCATCCACTGACGGTAACATCGACAGGGGGACAATGTACCTGATCATTACCACCATTAAGTATTACCACTGCCACATGAGAACCCGAGTGTCCCTCCACAGCGAGCCCTTCCATCCCGACACCGCAGCCACAAAGATACTGTCCGAGCTCAGATGGATAAGAGCGATAGAGATAAAGAAAAGTCAGAGTAATGAGAAACTATGGAGGAATGTGTCTGTGGGATAATAACATGATCGTGTCACTAAAAGTGTTTATTTCATATTCTTCCATCCACAGGAGAGAACTCTAAGTTACCTTTATTCCTAATGTATTAATTTAGTTCTATAATTATTGTCTGATGCATTCATGAGAATTTGTGTTTTGTATTAAGGAAGAATTCTGTTTATTTTAATTGTATTTGTGGGTTTTATACAATAAAAATTGCCCCCTATGTACAAGAATATAACTACTATAATACTGCCCCTATGTACAAGAATATAACTACTATAATACTGCTCCTATGTACAAGAATATAACTACTATAATACTGCTCCTATGTACAAGAATATAATTACTATAATACTGCTCCTATGTACAAGATTATAACTACTGTAATACTGCTCCTATGTACAAGAATATAACTACTATAATACTGCTCATATGTACAAGAATATAACTACTATAATACTGCTCCTATGTACAAGAATATAATTACTATAATACTGCTCCTATGTACAAGATTATAACTACTGTAATACTGCTCCTATGTACAAGAATATAACTACTATAATACTGCTCATATGTACAAGAATATAACTACTATAATACTGCTCCTATGTACAAGAATATAACTACTATAATACTGCTCATATGTACAAGAATATAACTACTATAATACTGCCCCCTATGTACAAGAATATAACTACTATAATACTGCTCCTATGTACAAGAATATATCTACTATAATACTGCCCCCTATGTACAAGAATATAATTACTATAATACTGCCCCCTATGTACAAGAATATAATTACTATAATACTGCCCCCTATGTACAAGAATATAACTACTATAATACTGCTCCTATGTACAAGAATATAACTACTATTATACTGCCCCCTATGTACAAGAATATAACTACTATAATACTGCCCCTATGTACAAGAATATAACTACTATAATACTGCTCCCTATGTACAAGAATACAACTACTATAATACTGCCCCCTATGTACAAGAATATAACTACTATAATACTGCTCCTATGTATAAGAATATAACTACTATAATACTGCCCCCTATGTACAAGAATATAACTACTATTAGGCTGAGTTCACACGTGGCGTTTTTTTCGCGTTTCCGCGGCAGTTTTAACCGCGCGATTTTGCCGCGAAAACGCGAAAAATAAGCATCCCATGCATTCCTAAGGGATTCCGCAATGCTGTGCTAATGCTGCGGTTTTTACCGCGGCGGAATCGCTTCGCGGTAAAAACCGCAGCATGCTCATTATTTTGCGGAATCGCGGCGATCCCGCACCCATAGGAATGCATTGTTCCGCTTACCTCCCGCATGTGGCTGTGCACACCATGCGGAAAGTAAGCAGAACAATTGCGGATGGTACCCATGGTCCGGAGGAGAGGAGATTGTCCTCCGGGCTTTGGGTACCATATCCCTGTAAAAAATAGAATTTAAAATAAAAAAATATTGTTATTCTCACCCTCCGACGTCCCGCGCAGCCTTCCCCCCTCTCTCCACGCTCCCGTTCCCAGTAGTCCTTTGCGAAAATGCCCGCGATGGCGTCCGATCTCGCGGGATCGCGAAGTCTCGCGGTAATTCGCGCGACGTCATCGCGAATTACCGCGAGACGTCGCGATCCCGCGAGAACTGACGTCATCGCGGGCATTTTCGCAAAGGATTACTGGGAACGGGAGCGTGGAGAGAGGGGGGAAGGCTGCGCGGGACGTCGGAGGGTAAGAATAACAGTATTTTTTATTTTTTTTACATTCTATCTTTTACTACTGATGCTGCATAGGCGGCCTCAGTAGTAAAAAGTTGGTCACACTCGTCAAACACTATGTTTGACGAGTGTGACCAACCTGTCAATCAGTTCTCCAAGCGATGCTACAGATCGCTTGGAGAACGCTAGCATTCTGCAAGCTAATTACGCTTGCAAAATGCTAGTTTTTCCGCGGGAAAATCGGGGGAATTTAAAATGCGATTTTCCCGCGGACTGGAATTCCGGAATTCTCGCGGTAATTTCCGCGAGAGTTCCGGTACGTGTGCACATAGCCTAATACTGCCCCTATGTACAAGAATATAACTACTATAATACTGCCCCCTATGTACAAGAATATAACTACTATAATACTGCCCCCTATGTACAAGAATATAACTACTATAATACTGCCCCCTATGTACAAGAATATAACTACTATAATACTGCCCCCTATGTACAAGAATATAACTACTATAATATTGCCCCTATGTACAAGAATATAACTACTATAATACTGCCCCTATGTACAAGAATATAACTACTATAACACTGCCCCTATGTACAAGAATATAACTACTATAATACTGCCCCTATGTACAAGAATATAACTACTATAATACTGCTACTATGTACAAGAATATAACTACTATAACACTGCCCCCTATGTACAAGAATATAACTACTATAATACTGCCCCTATGTACAAGAATATAACTACTATAATACTGCTACTATGTACAAGAATATAACTACTATAATATTGCCCCTATGTACAAGAATATAACTACTATAATACTGCCCCCTATGTACAAGAATATAACTACTATAATACTGCCCCTATGTACAAGAATATAACTACTATAATACTGCTACTATGTACAAGAATATAACTACTATAATATTGCCCCTATGTACAAGAATATAACTACTATAACACTGCCCCCTATGTACAAGAATATAACTACTATAATACTGCCCCTATGTACAAGAATATAACTACTATAATGCTGCCCCATATGTACAAGAATATAACTACTATAATATTGCCCCTATGTACAAGAACATAACTACTATAATACTGCCCCCTATGTACAAGAATATAACTACTATAACACTGCCCCTATGTACAAGAATATAACTACTTTAATACTGCTACTATGTACAAGAATATAACTACTATAACACTGCCCCCTATGTACAAGAATATAACTACTATAATACTGCCCCTATGTACAAGAATATAACTACTATAATACTGCTACTATGTACAAGAATATAACTACTATAACACTGCCCCCTATGTACAAGAATATAACTACTATAATACTGCCCCTATGTACAAGAATATAACTACTATAATACTGCTCCTATATACAGGAATATAACTACTATAATACTGCTACTATGTACAAGAATATAACTACTATAACACTGCCCCCTATGTACAAGAATATAACTACTATAATACTGCCCCTATGTACAAGAACATAACTACTATAATACTGCCCCCTATGTACAAGAATATAACTACTATAACACTGCCCCTATGTACAAGAATATAACTACTATAATACTGCTACTATGTACAAGAATATAACTACTATAACACTGCCCCCTATGTACAAGAATATAACTACTATAATACTGCCCCTATGTACAAGAATATAACTACTATAATACTGCTACTATGTACAAGAATATAACTACTATAATACTGCCCCCTATGTACAAGAATATAACTACTATAACACTGCCCCCTATGTACAAGAATATAACTACTATAATACTGCCCCTATGTACAAGAATATAACTACTATAATACTGCTACTATGTACAAGAATATAACTACTATAACACTGCCCCCTATGTACAAGAATATAACTACTATAATACTGCCCCTATGTACAAGAATATAACTACTATAATACTGCTCCTATATACAGGAATATAACTACTATAATACTGCCCCCTATGTACAAGAATATAACTACTATAATACTGCCCCTATGTACAAGAATATAACTACTATAATACTGCCCCTATGTACAAGAATATAACTACTATAATGCTGCTCCTATGTACAAGAATATAACTACTATAATACTGCCCCTATGTACAAGAATATAACTACTATAATACTGCTCCTATGTACAAGAATATAACTACTATAATACTGCTCCTATATACAAGAATATAACTATTATAATACTGCTATAATACTGCCTCTATGTACAAGAATATAACTACTATAATACTGCTCCTATGTACAAGAATATAACTACTATAATACTGCTCCTATGTACAAGAATATAACTACTATAATACTGCTCCTATATACAAGAATATAACTATTATAATACTGTTATAATACTGCTCCTATGTACAAGAATATAACTACTATAATACTGCCTCTATGTACAAGAATATAACTACTATAATACTGCTCCTATGTACAAGAATATAACTACTATAATACTGCTCCTATGTACAAGAATATAACTACTATAATACTGCCTCTATGTACAAGAATATAACTACTATAATACTGCCCCTATGTACAAGAATATAACTACTATAATACTGCCCCTATGTACAAGAATATAACTACTATAATACTGCTCCTATATACAAGAATATAACTGTTATAATACTGCCCCCTCTGTACAAGAATATAACTGCTATAATACTGCTCCTATGTACAAGAATATAACTACTATAATACTGCCTCTATGTACAAGAATATAACTACTATAATACTGCTCCTATGTACAAGAATATAACTACTATAATACTGCTCCTATATACAAGAATATAACTACTATAATACTGCCCCCTATGTACAGGAATATAACTACTATAATACTGCCTCTATGTATAAGAATATAACTACTATAATACTGCTCCCTATGTACAAGAATATAACTACTATAATACTGCTCCTATGTACAAGAATATAACTACTATAATACTGCCTCTATGTACAAGAATATAACTACTATAATACTGCCCCTATGTACAAGAATATAACTACTATAATACTGCTCCTATGTACAAGAACATAACTACTATAATACTGCCCCTAAGTACAAGAATATAACTACTATAATACTGCCCCTATGTACAAGAATATAACTACTATAATGCTGCTCCTATGTACAAGAATATAACTACTATAATACTGCCCCTATGTACAAGAATATAACTACTATAATACTGCCCCTATGTACAAGAATATAACTACTATAATGCTGCTCCTATGTACAAGAATATAACTACTATAATACTGCCTCTATGTACAAGAATATAACTACTATAATACTGCCCCTATGTACAAGAATATAACTACTATAATACTGCTCCTATGTACAAGAACATAACTACTATAATACTGCCCCTATGTACAAGAATATAACTACTATAATACTGCCCCTATGTACAAGAATATAACTACTATAATGCTGCTCCTATGTACAAGAATATAACTACTATAATACTGCCCCTATGTACAAGAATATAACTACTATAATGCTGCTCCTATGTACAAGAATATAACTACTATAATACTGCCCCTATGTACAAGAATATAACTACTATAATACTGCCCCTATGTACAAGAATATAACTACTATAATACTGCCCCTATGTACAAGAATATAACTATTATAATACTGCCCCTATGTACAAGAATAAAACTACTATAATGCTGCTCCTATGTACAAGAATATAACTACTATAATACTGCTCCTATGTACAAGAATATAACTACTATAATACTGCCCCTATGTACAAGAATATAACTACTATAATGCTGCTCCTATGTACAAGAATATAACTACTATAATACTGCCCCTATGTACAAGAATATAACTACTATAATACTGCCCCTATGTACAAGAATATAACTACTATAATGCTGCTCCTATGTACAAGAATATAACTACTATAATACTGCTCCTATGTACAAGAATATAACTACTATAATACTGCTCCTATATACAAGAATATAACTATTATAATACTGCTATAATACTGCCTCTATGTACAAGAATATAACTACTATAATACTGCTCCTATGTACAAGAATATAACTACTATAATACTGCTCCTATGTACAAGAATATAACTACTATAATACTGCTCCTATATACAAGAATATAACTATTATAATACTGTTATAATACTGCTCCTATGTACAAGAATATAACTACTATAATACTGCCTCTATGTACAAGAATATAACTACTATAATACTGCTCCTATGTACAAGAATATAACTACTATAATACTGCTCCTATGTACAAGAATATAACTACTATAATACTGCCTCTATGTACAAGAATATAACTACTATAATACTGCCCCTATGTACAAGAATACAACTACTATAATACTGCCCCTATGTACAAGAATATAACTACTATAATACTGCTCCTATATACAAGAATATAACTGTTATAATACTGCCCCCTCTGTACAAGAATATAACTGCTATAATACTGCTCCTATGTACAAGAATATAACTACTATAATACTGCCTCTATGTACAAGAATATAACTACTATAATACTGCTCCTATGTACAAGAATATAACTACTATAATACTGCTCCTATATACAAGAATATAACTACTATAATACTGCCCCCTATGTACAGGAATATAACTACTATAATACTGCCTCTATGTACAAGAATATAACTACTATTATACTGCTCCCTATGTACAAGAATATAACTACTATAATACTGCTCCTATGTACAAGAATATAACTACTATAATACTGCCTCTATGTACAAGAATATAACTACTATAATACTGCCCCTATGTACAAGAATATAACTACTATAATACTGCCCCCTATGTACAAGAATATAACTACTATAATACTGCCCCTATGTACAAGAATATAACTACTATAATACTGCCCCCTATGTACAAGAATATAACTACTATAATACTGCTCCTATATACAAGAATATAACTGTTATAATACTGCCCCCTCTGTACAAGAATATAACTGCTATAATACTGCTCCTATGTACAAGAATATAACTACTATAATACTGCTCCTATGTACAAGAATATAACTACTATAATACTGCTCCTATATACAAGAATATAA
This sequence comes from Dendrobates tinctorius, assembly GCF_039654945.1. Classification (NCBI taxonomy): domain Eukaryota; kingdom Metazoa; phylum Chordata; class Amphibia; order Anura; family Dendrobatidae; genus Dendrobates; species Dendrobates tinctorius. The sequence continues at coordinate 15,500,951 of NW_027361998.1, read as the reverse complement.
CTACTATAATACTGCCCCCTATGTACAGGAATATAACTACTATAATACTGCCTCTATGTACAAGAATATAACTACTATTATACTGCTCCCTATGTACAAGAATATAACTACTATAATACTGCTCCTATGTACAAGAATATAACTACTATAATACTGCCTCTATGTACAAGAATATAACTACTATAATACTGCCCCTATGTACAAGAATATAACTACTATAATACTGCCCCCTATGTACAAGAATATAACTACTATAATACTGCCCCTATGTACAAGAATATAACTACTATAATACTGCCCCCTATGTACAAGAATATAACTACTATAATACTGCCTCTATGTACAAGAATATAACTACTATAATACTGCTCCTATGTACAAGAATATAACTAGTATAATATTGCCCCCTATGTACAAGAATATAACTACTATAATACTGCCCCTATGTACAAGAATATAACTACTATAATACTGCCCCCTATGTACAAGAATATAACTACTATAATACTGCCCCTATGTACAAGAATATAACTACTATAATACTGCCCCCTATGTACAAGAATATAACTACTATAATACTGCTCCTATATACAAGAATATAACTGTTATAATACTGCCCCCTCTGTACAAGAATATAACTGCTATAACACTGCCTCTATGTACAAGAATATAACTACTATAATACTGCTCCTATGTACAAGAATATAACTACTATAATACTGCTCCTATATACAAGAATATAACTACTATAATACTGCCCCCTATGTACAGGAATATAACTACTATAATACTGCCTCTATGTACAAGAATATAACTACTATTATACTGCTCCCTATGTACAAGAATATAACTACTATAATACTGCTCCTATGTACAAGAATATAACTACTATAATACTGCCTCTATGTACAAGAATATAACTACTATAATACTGCCCCTATGTACAAGAATATAACTACTATAATACTGCCCCCTATGTACAAGAATATAACTACTATAATACTGCCCCTATGTACAAGAATATAACTACTATAATACTGCCCCCTATGTACAAGAATATAACTACTATAATACTGCCTCTATGTACAAGAATATAACTACTATAATACTGCTCCTATGTACAAGAATATAACTAGTATAATATTGCCCCCTATGTACAAGAATATAACTACTATAATACTGCCCCTATGTACAAGAATATAACTACTATAATACTGCCCCCTATGTACAAGAATATAACTACTATAATACTGCTCCTATATACAAGAATATAACTACTATAATACTGCTCCTATGTACAAGAATATAACTACAATAATACTGCCCCCTATGTACAGTCGTGGCCAAAAGTTTAGAGAATGACACAAATATTATATTTTCACATGATCTGCTGGCCTCTGGTTTTTATGTGTGTTTGTCAGATGTTTTTATCACATACAGAAATATAATTGCAATCATATTATGAGTAACAAAAGGTTATATTGACAGTTAGAATGGGTTAATGCAGCAAGTCAGTATTTGCAGTGTTGACCCTTCTTCTTCAGGACCTCAGCAATTCTCCTGGCATGCTCTCAATCAACTTCTGGATCAAATCCTGACTGATCGCAGTCCATTCTTGCAAAATCAATGCTTTTATTTTGTCTGAATTTGAAGGTTTTTGTTTGTCCACCCGTCTCTTGATGATTGACCACAAGTTCTCAATGGGATTAATATCTGGGGAGTTTCCAGGCCATGATCCCAAAATCTCTGTTTTGTTCCCTGAGCCATTTAGTTATCACCTTTGCTTTATGGCAAGGTGCTCCATCATGTTGAAAAAGGCATTGTTGGGTGCCAAACTGCTCTTGGACGGTTGGGAGAAGTTGCTCTTGGAGGACATTCTGGTACCATTCTTTATTCATGGCTGTGTTTTTAGGCAAGACTGAGAGAGAGCCCATTCCCTTGGCTGAGAAGCCACCCCACACATGAATGGTTTCAGGATGCTTGACAGTTGGCATGAGACAAGACTGGTGGTAGCGCTCACCTGGTCTTCTCCGAATAAACCGTTTTCCAGATGTCCCAAACAATCGAAAAGGGGATTCATCAGAGAAAATGACTTTACCCCAGTCCTCAGCAGTCCACTCCCTGTACCTCTTGCAGAATATCAGTCTGTCCATGATGTTTTTCCTGAAGAGAAGTGGCTTCTTTGCTGCCCTCCTTGAGTCCACGCCTTGCTCCAAGAGTCTCCGCCTCACAGTGCGTGCAGATGCACTCACACCTGCCTGCTGCCATTCCTGAGCAAGCTCTGCACTGCTGGTGGCTGATCCTGCAGCTGAAACACTTTTAAGAGACGGTCCTGGCGCTTGCTGGTCTTTCTTGGGCGCCCTGGAGCCTTTTTGGTAACAAGGGAACCTCTCTCCTTGAAGTTCTTGATGATGCGATAGATTGTTGACTGAGGTGCAATCTTTCTAGCTGCGATACTCTTCCCTGTTAGGCCATTTTTGTGCAGTGCAATGATGACTGCACGTGTTTCTTTAGAGATAACCATGGTTAACAGAAGAGAAACAATGATGCCAAGCACCAGCCTCCTTTTAAAGTGTCCAGTGGTGTCATTCTTACTTAATCATCACAGATTGATCTCCAGCCCTGTCCTCATCAACACCCACACCTGTGTTAATAGAGCACTCACTGAAACGATGTTAGCTGGTCCTTTTTAGGCAGGGCTGCAATGATGTTGAAATGTGTTTTGGGGGATAAAGGTAATTTTCTAGGCAAATATTGACTTTGCAAGTAATTGCTGTTAAGCTGATCACTCTTTAGAACATTCTGGAGTATATGCAAATTGCCATTAGAAAAAATGAAGCAGTAGACTTTGTAAAAATTAATATTTGTGTCATTCTCTAAACTTTTGGCCATGACTGTACAAGATTATAACTACTATAATACTGCTCCTATGTACAAGAATATAACTACTATAATACTGCCCCTATGTACAAGAATATAACTACTATAATACTGCCCCTATGTACAAGAATATAACTACTATAATACTGCCCCCTATGTACAAGAATATAACTACTATAATACTGTTCCCTATGTACAAGAATATAACTACTATAATACTGCTCCTATGTACAAGAATATAACTACTATAATACTGCTCCTATGTACAAGAATATAACTACTATAATACTGCCCCCTATGTACAAGAATATAACTACTATAATACTGTCCCTATGTACAAGAATATAACTACTATAATACTGCCCCTATGTACAAGAATATAACTACTATAATACTGCCCCTATGTACAAGAATATAACTACTGTAATACTGCCCCCTATGTACAAGAATATAACTACGATAATACTGCTTGGTTCTGTAGTGTTGGGTACATGATAGCAAAGCAGGGGGATATGAGGCCACACAGGTAAATGGTGACTGCAGCTCTGGCAGTGACTGGTGCACAGACCATGTTGTACTGGTGTTGCTGGGAGCTGTGGGATGAGATGTTTCCTTTTTTGCGCTGTCATTTCCTCCTGGTAATTACATTAGTTACTAGAGGAAGTAACATTCGCAGTGCGTTGGGGGTGGGGGGGGGGTCACTGTCACCTTCACTGCGGATGCCCCCTGTCCTTAGCCCACCACCAAATCAGACAGTCCACGACATGACAACATGGCACCATAGCGCCCACTTCTCCTTATCGTCCCTACATTTCCTGCACACCGACTCCGCGACCAAGTCCCTGGACGGATGGAGAGCTCTCCTTTCTCATCCCTGGATATCCCGTGTTTTGTGCCCATTACATGTAGTAATTATACCGACGGGAAGAGTGCGGTTGATGTCCTTCTTCAGTATCACCATCTCGTCACATCTGACAACTTTTCATGAAAAGTGTGAACCCCTGCCAACACCGCTCCTCCACGTTACACTACATACATCAGATATCCACTATTTATACAGCACAGGAATTGCAGCTCTTTAATATGAAGATGCCTCTCTCTAAACGGTCCAAAGTCATTGGACAATTATCTCAGAAGCTCTTTAATGGGCTGCATGAGCTTTTCCCCTCGTTAACACTATCAGTTAAGCAGGTAAAAGGTCTGTAGCTGATTACAGGTGTGGCATTTGCATTTGGAATCTGCTGCTGTGAACCCACAACAAGGGGTCAGAGGAGCTCTCAAAGGAAGACAATCAGATCATAACTAGGTAGAAAGAAAGAAGAAATCCATCAGAGAGAGAGATCAGAAATGTAAGGAATGGTCAAAAGAACTGTCTGGAATGTTCTGCAAAAAAAAAAAAAGCTGGTGAGCTGGGACCTCAAAAGACCTGGATGTCCCCAGAGACAACAGTGGTGGATGATCAAAGAATCCATTGGATGGTGAAGAAAAAACCCCTTCACAACATCCACTAAGGTGAACACTACTCACCAGGAAATCCGTGTCTCAGTATCCAAGTCTACCCTAATGAGAAGAAGTCATGAGAGCAAATACAGAGGGGTCACCATAAGGTGCAAACCATTAATCAGCCGGAAAATAGAAAGCCCAGATTAGACTTTATCCAAAAAACATCTTAGAGCGGCTCCTGATCATCGGCACATCCTATGTAACACATGGTGGAGGCGGTGTGATGGCAGAGGAGGTGTGATGGCGCGGGCATGCATGGTTTCCAATGGCAGTGGGTCACTAATGGTTATTGATGATGTGACTGAAGACCGAAGCAGCCGGATGAATCCTGTGTGTACATGGCCATACTTTGTGCTCAGTTTCACCCAAATGCAGCAATGTTGATTGGCTGGAGCTTTACAGGACAGATGGACAATGACCCAGTGATGAATTTTGGAGTCTGCTGCGATCGGATAGTTATGGGAGATATATTTTTAGTTTTGTAGCCAAGAGAATAACACTATTCACTCACATGACCATAAGGCCTATAGAATCCCTCCAACTCCAACTAATATCGGGACGATGGATGATGCTGTTCTTGCTATGTTTCATCTCTATAGAAAGGTAAAATTGCGATAAGAAATATGAAGAAAATATCAACCACCTGGGACCTCCAGAGGTGAACATATCCTGAAAGCTGTGGATCTCCTAAAATTCTGAAAAATCCAGCACAACCCACAATCATACCCCATATGAGCTCACCAAGGGGAGGTATGACGGCGTACCTTTGATCTAATCTAAGGCAGAATTTGGGTGTCTGTCATGGTTCATTCTGGATGACTATCCGCTGTGAGAGTGTTCCACTTGCCTAATCGGAGTGCTTCCATCCATAAAGGTAAGAGCTAATCCTGCAACATCAGATTTAGTAATTCTCTTTTGTTATCCTCTTATTTTATGTAATTGTATGTCATAGAACACATTAAAATCCATTAAGCCACTCTAAGGAGACGAGGGCATTCACCCCCCTCCTCTCTCACACAGAATTTCCAGTAGAAAAAAAAGAGCTTACATTCTAAATCTCCATGAGGTAGAATTACACTGTTTCTTCTGTTAATCCTGTTTATTTTATGTAATGTTATATACTGTATTGTTTAGTCCTCTTTGTACAATCTTTTGTATGTTTTTATAAACACTGCCTTTTGTTTTTGGATTAAAAATAAAATGTAATAGTTCTGTTCATTTTGTTCTGTAAACCGCGCACCTGAAGCCATATGCTACCAGAACCAGGTGTCCAGTCGACCTGTATAAACGACTGGTGGTGACAATGAGTAGTTGTTGGGTTTATTGTGGAGTTAGCAGTGACTGTACTGGGGTATATACCGTATTTTTCAGATTATAAGACACACTTTTATAATACCCAAAATTAGGAGGGAAGTGGGGGTGCATCTTATAAAATTAACACTGTTCTTACCAGCTGCGGGCCCGGAGCTGGGGGTGGTGCGGTGGTTGTTTGGCGGCGAGCAGTGGTGGCATATGATGGCCGCCATTCTTCTTCCGGGGTCAGGCTTCTCACTCGGCGCAGATGGAGGAAAGCCGAGATCTCCATCCCCAACTGCCTCTACACGATGTCTCCAAGAAAATGGCCGCGGATGTGGCGCAGGTGGAGATCTCGGCACCAAGATCTCGGGAGATGAGAGCTCAGCGCCAAGATCTCCATCTGCGCATGCGCCATTTTCCCCAGAGTCTGCCGCATAGAAAACAGTGTGAGGGCTGTGACATTTCACAAAATGTCCCTGCACCACCGAACACCCGCAGCGCCACTCTTGCCTCCTCCAGGTGCGACCCTGCTCTACTGTGGCTTGCACCACCGAACACCCCTTTCTCCTGTGGTCCGCAGCATCGCCCCACTCCTGCCTCCGCCAGCAGCAACCCTGGGACCCCTCTTCACCGGCGCCACCACCCCTTGTAAGCAATAAGATGCCTGGATTGTAAGAAGCACCACCATTTTATTTAAAACAAAGATATTTTTCTTCTTTTTCTCCTCAAAATTTGGGGTGCGTCTTACAATCCAATGCGTCTTATAAACCGCAAAATACGGTATTTATCCCAGATAATTATTGCAATTTCACAAGATGTGGAGACACGGAGGGGTCAGCGGGGGGGTCACAGCGGGAGCCCTAGTCTGCTAGCCAAGACCGCATGGACCAAGGATTGTTCCACACAATGACTTCTCTCCTATTGTTAGGCATTGGGTTCCGGCCGCTGCACAGCAGGAATCCCGAGCCTTGCATTCAGCAGTCTCTCATTCCTCTCCGGCCACAGAGGAGGCTGCTCAGCAGACTAGTCGATCCAGGCGCTCTGCTCAGACCAGCTCTGTAAGTTTGGTTGCTGCGGCCACCTCTGGTCTAGCTATAGCAACGCATGCTGGTCAGCAGCGAGCTACTCCAAGGACTAAGTCTTCCTTTCGGTACACTGAGCATGCCCGTGGGACAATCTCTCATTGGAGATCGGAGGTCACATGCTCAGGTCCTCCTCCAGCTTGGATTGGACCATCAGGAAGGTCCCGGAAGGACGCTGCTATAAAAGAGTCGCATGGCCGCACGGCCATGCGCTAGTACAGACAAAGATTAGACCATGTGGAGTGAGTGTTGTATGCATGTATGAATGTCTCTGGTGAATGACTCATTGGAAACCCCTACCCTTGGTAAGCATGTGTTGTGCAGCCTAGCCTGTCAAGCACCCATGTCTAGGTAGAGGCAGAGACGGAGACTAGAATCTGTGTCCACCGGTGGCTCTACACGCCATGGTGCACGTGCTCGACACTCCTCCCTGGTCGGCGTCTATAGTGGTGTTCGCAGGTGCGACGCCACGTGATCTTAAGGTCATGAGGGATTCTGACCCCGCGTCCTTGGGGCAGAGTTTTATGACCACATTCTGAGCGCTCCCTTGCCGAGCTCTGTGAGTGCTAACAGACTCCGGCATTTAAGTTTCGCAGTACTGCGGCTCTGTGATGTAACAGAGTCCGCTCCTGTTCACACCGGTTGACGTTAACCCGCGTGTGACCTTTTATATACTGCTATATACATCCGCCATTACTAAGCAACAGTTTACCACCTCTGCACGGTGGACCCCGGGCTGCGAACACACCTTACTATCATATTATTTGGTGCGTTCCGCCTGCCCGTAACACCTATAGCCGTGGGTATAAAGCTACTTAGACAAAACAGGGTGAGGGTAAACAGTGTGGCAATGCTTTATTGAACCACAAAACAGGCAGATAGCATGTAGACCAGTCCCAGCAAAATACCCAAGATCGTGCAAATTACAGAGTCTCACCCTTCTGCTGAGTCGCCGGGATAAGAGCAAATGTGACTTCAGGCCTTCTAGGTGCAACTACCACCACTTGAGACACGCACACAGAGAGGAGTATAACAGGGTGTCCCTCCCACGGCTTGTGTGCGTGGACTGCAATGTAATCAGGCCTGAGTCAACAACCAGTTGGGGAGTCAGTCTTTGTTCTCCTCAGCATAGGACTTAGCTGGTACAAGTGTGCAGATTCTGGAAACTTCTTAAGTTAGCCACATAATCAAAGGTAGGTGGGAGCCCTCCCCCATGTAGGGGTGGATGCCAGGACACAGAACAATAGACACATATTTGGCCCAGGCAGTTGGGTGTTGACGGGCCAGGGGCTAGGATCTTATGCTGAGGCAAGATCTTAGTGCCCGTGTGTGGAGGGTTAAAAGCTGCCACGTGGAATGGTGTTATGTCCCTCAACTGTTTGATCTATTGAACTCATCCCAGGATAATTTTGTCTTTTCCCTGGCGTCGGATTACCGGGTGGCGCCCCCGGAACAGATTCCCTCTTGGTGTGGACTCATTGTGGACTCTAAGAGACACTATCGATATTTTATCTTCTATGCTCCCTGTCTGAATAAATCCTGTGTCCCTCATGATGGAGCCATGATGTCTTAGCTGCTGTCTTATAGAGAGTCTCTGGTTCTTTAGAGGTTTGGATCTCTGTCTCATGTTACAGAGGTATATACCCTTTTTGATAGTTAGCTTCTCCAGTATTCACAGGTAAAGGGGAAGAATGGTGATAAGACCAACTCGCTGTTTGATTATGTAATCTATGCACCTAGTTTTTCCTCCTCTATTTTGCAAGTCCACAAACTAGCTGCCCTGGACAATGTGTAATCAACATATCAGCAAATATCATTGTTCTTTGACCCTGTATCATTAGTCATCCAGGATAAGAGCACAATATTTTACAACAAATTGTCAACTTACAAGTCAACATTACAGGCTTACATGAACAAAAGTTTCTTTTCTTGACCAACCAGAAAAAAACACAAATTCAAAAGTCACCACATAGATAACAGTCTATTCTTCCTGCCTTGCTGAAAATAGACATCCGGCTAATTAAGATAAAATACTGTGTCATCACACACGTTTTGTTACTCACATATTTATTTTCTTTGTGCGTATTGGAACACAAAAAAAAAAAAACGGAGAAAAAAAATTACAAATTGGACATAATTTCAAACAAATCCCCAAAAATGGTCTGGAGAAAATTGTTGCCACACTCAGGTTGCACCCCAAATAACTGCAATCCATCGCTTCCTATAACCATCCACAAGCTTCTTACACCTCTCAGCCTGAATTTTGGAGCACTCTTCTTACAAACTGCTCCAGGTCTCTTATATTTCGGGTTCTCCCAAGAGCAATTTTTAGATCTCTCCACAGGAGATCAATGGGATTTAGATCCAGACTCATTGCTGCCACTTCAGAACTCTCCAGCGCTTTGTTTGCACCCATGTCTGGAAGTATGTTTGGGGTCATTGTCCTGCTGGAAAACCCATGGCCTAGGACACAAACCCAGTTTTCTGACCGCGGGTACTACATTGCCACCAAAAATCCTTTGATAATCTTCATTTTTCATAATGTCTTGCACACAGTCAAGGCACCCAGTGCCAGAGGCAGCAACACAGCCCGAAAACATCTTTGACCCTCCACCATATCTGACTGTAGGTACCAGGGCTGTGGAGTCGGTAAGCCAAACCTCCGATTCCGACTCCTCAATTTCCATAACACCGACTCCACCAAAATGGGCTCCAACTTTGACTCCACAGCACTGGTAGGTAGGTACTGTGTTCTTATTAAACCTCATCTAGAATGATGTGCTTTACCAAAAAGCTCTATCTTGGTCGCATTTGTCCACAAGACGCTTTCCCAAAATGATTTTGGCTGACGTACATTTTGGCAAACTGCAGTCTAGCTTTTTTTTATCTCTGTGTCAGCAGTGGGGTCTTCCGGGGTCTCCTGCCATAGCATTTCAAGAGTAAGAGTACTTATTCCCTCATTGCCGTTTTAAAAAAGCGATCGAAAATAAGGCTGTAGCGCCCCCCAGAGTCATGAAATCTCCTGGGTCTCGGCTACACGATGAACATGATCAGGGACGGATTTTCCAGTACACCAATCACAAAAAAATATGCTGGCTGTTTCAATCAATTCTGTCTTCGGACATGATATACACATCAGAAGAGAGAGAACTAATGCCCACGAGATCCCTGGTATCTCCTGTTCCATTTCCTGGCCCGGTGTCCTCTTCCTGGGAAAAAAAATGGCGGAAGCATGCGTAGTGCGCCCGCCGAGATCTGCCGGCCATTATCCGGTAACAATAGGAAGTTTTTTCAATTGGTTCCTTTTGATCACTGTGATAGACCCTCTAAATCAAATCCCCTTCTGTATAGTTAGGTAAAAATAAAAAAAAAAATTACACACAGCACACACAATATACACACAAAGCACACACCATATACACACACAGCACACACTATATACACACAGCTCTACACTATATACACACCACACACTATATACACACATCACACACACTATATACACACAGCACACACTATATACACACAGCACACACACCATATACACACAGCACACACTATATACACACAGCACACACACCATATACACACAGCACACACTATATACACACAGCACACACTATATACACACACAGCACACACTATATACACACACAGCACACACTATATACACACAGTACACACAATATACACACAAAGCACACACCATATACACACAGCACACACTATATACACACAGCACACACTATATACACACACAGTACACACTATATACACAGTACACACAATATACACACAAAGCACACACCATATACACACAGCACACACCATATACACAGCACACACTATATACACACAGCACACACTATATACACACACAGCACACACTATATACACACAAAGCACACACCATATACACACAGCACACACTATATACACACAAAGCACACACCATATACACACAGCACACACTATATACACACAAAGCACACACCATATACACACACAGTACACACTATATACACACACAGCACACACTATATACACACAGCTCTACACTATATACACACCACACACACTATATACACACAGCACACACACCATATACACACACAGCACACACCATATACACACAGCACACACTATATACACACAGCACACACTATATACACACAGCACACACTATATACACACAGCACACACTATATACACACACTATATACACACACAGCACACACTATATACACACAGTACACACAATATACACACAAAGCACACACCATATACACACAGCACACACTATATACACACAGCACACACTATATACACACAGTACACACTATATACACACAGTACACACAATATACACACAAAGCACACACCATATACACACAGCACACACCATATACACACAGCACACACCATATACACACAGCACACACTATATACACACACAGTACACACTATACACACAGTACACACAATATACACACACAGCACACACCATATACACACAGCACACACCATATACACACACAGTACACACTATACACACACAGCACACACTATATACACACAGCTCTACACTATATACACACCACACACTATATACACACATCACACACACTATATACACACACAGCACACACTATATACACACAGCACACACACCATATACACACACAGCACACACTATATACACACAGCACACACTATATACACACAGCACACACTATATACACACAGCACACACCATATACACACAGCACACACCATATACACACACAGTACACACTATACACACAATATACACACAAAGCACACACCATATACACACAGCACACACCATATACACACAGCACACACCATATACACACACAGTACACACCATATACACACACAGCACACACTATATACACACAGCTCTACACTATATACACACCACACACTATATACACACATCACACACACTATATACACACAGCACACACACTATATACACACAGCACACACACCATATACACACACAGCACACACTATATACACGCAGCACACACTATATACACGCAGCACACACTATATACACGCAGCACACACTATATACACGCAGCAAACACTATATACACGCAGCACACACCATATACACACACAGCACACACCATATACACACACAGCACACACTATATACACACAGCACACACTATATACACACAGCACACACTATATACACACAGCACACACTATATACACACAGCACACACTATATACACACAGCACACACCATATACACACAGCACACACCATATACACACAGCACACACTATATACACACACAGTACACACTATACACACAGTACACACTATACACACAGTACACACTATATACACACAAAGCACACACCATATACACACAGCACACACCATATACACACACAGTACACACTATACACAGTACACACAAAGCACACACCATATACACGCAGCACACACTATATACACACAGCACACACCATATACACACAGCACACACTATATACACACAGCACACACCATATACACACACAGTACACACTATACACACAGTACACACTATATACACACAAAGCACACACCATATACACACAGCACACACCATACACACAGTACACACAATATACACACAAAGCACACACCATATACACGCAGCACACACCATACACACACACAGTACACACTATACACACAGTACACACTATATACACACATCACACACAATATACACACAAAGCACACACCATATACACACAGCACACACCATATACACACACAGTACACACTATATACACACAGTACACACTATATACACACAAAGCACACACTATATACACACAGCACACACCATATACACACACAGTACACACTATATACACACAAAGCACACACTATATACACACAGCACACACCATATACACACAGCACACACCATATACACACACAGTACACACTATATACACACACAGCACACACTATATACACACAGCTCTACACTATATACACACCACACACTATATACACACATCACACACACTATATACACACAGCACACACACCATATACACACACAGCACACACTATATACACACACAGCACACACTATATACACACAGCACACACTATATACACACAGCACACACTATATACACACAGCACACACCATATACACACAGCACACACCATATACACACACAGTACACACTATATACACACAAAGCACACACCATATACACACAGCACACACCATATACACACACAGTACACACTATACACACAGTACACACAATATACACACAAAGCACACACCATATACACGCAGCACACACCATATACACACACAGTACACACTATATACACACATCACACTATATACACACAGCACACACTATATACACACAGCACACACTATATACACACAGCACACACTATATACACACAGCACACACTATATACACACAGCACACACTATATACACACAGCACACACCATATACACACAGCACACACCATATACACACACAGTACACACTATATACACACAAAGCACACACCATATACACACAGCACACACCATATACACACACAGTACACACTATACACACAGTACACACAATATACACACAAAGCACACACCATATACACGCAGCACACACCATATACACACACAGTACACACTATATACACACATCACACTATATACACACATCACACACACTATATACACACAGCACACACCATATACACACAGCACACACCATATACACACACAGCACACACTATATACACACAGCACACACTATATACACACACAGCACACACTATATACACACAGCACACACTATATACACACAGCACACACTATATGCACACACTATATACACACAGCACACACTATACACACACAGCACACACCATATACACACACAGCACACACTATATACACACACAGCACACACTATATACACACAGCACACACCATATACACACAGCACACACCATATACACACAGCACACACTATATACACACAGCACACACCATATACACACAGCACACACCATATACACACAGCACACACCATATACACACACAGCACACACCATATACACACACAGCACACACTATATACACACCACACACTATATACACACAGCACACACTATATACACACAGCACACACTATATACACACACAGCATACACTATATACACACACAGCACACACTATATACACACCACACACTATATACACACAGCACACACCACAAACACACAAAGCACACACTATACACACACAGCACACACTATATACACAGTACACACTATATACACGCAGCATATACTATATACACACCACACACTATATACACACAGCACACACCATATACACACAGCACACACCATATACACACAAAGCACACACTATATACACGCAGCATACACTATATACACACAGCACACACTATATACACACAGCACACACAGCACACACTATACACACACAGCACACACTATACACACACAGCACACACTATACACACACAGCACACACTATACACACACAGCACACACTATATACACATCACACACAGCACACACTATATACACAGCACACACTATATACACACACAGCACACACTATACACACACAGCACACACTATATACACACACAGCACACACTATATACACACACAGCACACACTACATACACACACAGCACACACTATATACAAACACAGCACACACTATATACACACAGCAAACACTATATACACACAGCACACACTATATACACACCACACACTATATACACACACAGCACACACTATATACACACCACACACTATATACACACACAGCACACACTATATACACACCACACTATATACACACAGCACACACTATATACACACACAGCATACACTATACACACACAGCACACACTATATACACATCACACACAGCACACACTATATACACACAGCACACACCATATACACACACAGCACACACTATACACTATATACACACACAGCACACACTATATACACACAGCACACACTATATACACACAGCACACACTATACACACACAGCACACACCATATACACACACAGCACACACTATATACACACCACACACTATATACACACATCACACTCTATATACACACAGCACACACCACATACACACAAAGCACACACTATACTCACACAGCACACACTATATACACAGTACACACTATATACACGCAGCATACACTATATACACACCACACACTATATACACACAGCACACACCATATACACACAGCACACACCATATACACACAAAGCACACACTATACACACACTATATACACACACAGCACACACTATATACACACCACACACTATATACACACATCACACTCTATATACACACAGCACACACCACATACACACAAAGCACACACTATACACACACAGCACACACTATATACACAGTACACACTATATACACGCAGCATACACTATATACACACCACACACTATATACACACAGCACACACTATATACACGCAGCATACACTATATACACACAGCACACACTATATACACACAGCACACACCATATACACACACAGCACACACTATACACACACAGCACACACTATACACACAGCACACACTATATACACACAGCACACACTATATACACACATAGCACACACTATATACACACACAGCACACACTATATACACACACAGCACACACTATATACACACACAGCACACACCATATACACACACAGCACACACCATATACACAGCACACACTATATACACACACAGCACACACTATATACACACCACACACTATATACACACACAGCATACACTATATACACACACAGCACACACTATATACACACCACACACTATATACACACATCACACACCATATACACACATCACACACCATATACACACAAAGCATACACTATATATACAGTACACACTATATACACGCAGCATACACTATATACACACACAGCACACACTATATACACACTATATACACACAGCACACACCATATACACACAGCACACACTATATACACACACAGCACACACCATATACACACAGCACACACCATATACACACAGCACACACCATATACACACAGCTCTACACTATATACACACCACACACTATATACACACATCACACACACTATATACACACACAGCACACACTATATACACACTATATACACACAGCACACACCATATACACACAGCACACACTATATACACACTATATACACACACTATATAGACACTATATACACACAGCACACACTATATACACACTATATACACACAGCACACACCATATACACACAGCACACACTATATACACACACAGCACACACTATATACACACAGCACACACTATATACACACAGCACACACTATATACACACAGCTCTACACTATATACACACCACACACTATATACACACATCACACACACTATATACACACACAGCACACACTATATACACACAGCACACACTATATACACACAGCACACACTATATACACACAGCACACACCATATACACACAGCACACACCACATACACACAGCTCTACACTATATACACACCACACACTATATACACACATCACACACACTATATACACACACAGCACACACTATATACACACAGCACACACCATATACACACAGCACACACTATATACACACTATATACACACACTATATACACACAGCACACACTATATACACACTATATACACACAGCACACACCATATACACACAGCACACTATATACACACACAGCACACACTATATACACACAGCACACACTATATACACACAGCACACACTATATACACACAGCACACACTATATACACACAGCTCTACACTATATACACACCACACACTATATACACACATCACACACTATATACACACAGCACACACTATATACACACAGCTCTACACTATATACACAGCACACACTATATACACACACAGCACACACTATATACACACAGCACACACTATATACACACAGCACACACCATATACACACAGCACACACCATATACACACAGCACACACCATATACACACAGCACACACTATATACACACAGCACACACCATATACACACAGCACACACCATATACACACAGCACACACCATATACACACAGCACACACCATATACACACAGCACACACCATATACACACAGCACACACCATATACACACAGCACACACTATATACACACAGCACACACTATATACACACACTATATACACACTATATACACACAGCACACACTATATACACACAGCACACACCATATACACACACAGCACACACCATATACACACAGCACACACCATATACACACAGCACACACTATATACACACAGCACACACTATATACACACAGCACACACTATATACACACACAGCACACACTATATACACACACTATATACACACTATATACACACAGCACACACTATATACACACAGCACACACCATATACACACACAGCACACACCATATACACACACAGCACACACTATATACACACAGCACACACTATATACACACACAGCACACACTATATACACACACTATATACACACTATATACACACAGCACACACTATATACACACTATATACACACTATATACACACAGCTCTACACTATATACACAGCACACACTATATACACACACAGCACACACTATATATACACACACAGCACACACTATATACACACAGCACACACTATATATACACAGCACACACTATATACACACAGCACACACTATATACACACAGCACACACTATATACACACAGCACACACTATATACACACTATATACACACAGCTCTACACTATATACACAGCACACACTATATACACACACAGCACACACTATATATACACACAGCACACACTATATACACACAGCACACACTATATACACACAGCACACACTATATACACACAGCACACACTATATACACACAGCACACACTATATACACACACAGTACACACTATATACACACACAGCACACACTATATACACACAGCACACACTATATACACACT
Source organism: Dendrobates tinctorius (assembly GCF_039654945.1). NCBI lineage: Eukaryota > Metazoa > Chordata > Amphibia > Anura > Dendrobatidae > Dendrobates > Dendrobates tinctorius. The sequence continues at coordinate 15,483,002 of NW_027361998.1, read as the reverse complement.
ATATACACACAGCTCTACACTATATACACAGCACACACTATATACACACACAGCACACACTATATATACACACAGCACACACTATATACACACAGCACACACTATATATACACACAGCACACACTATATACACACAGCACACACTATATACACAGCACACACTATATACACACAGCACACACTATATACACACACAGCACACACTATATACACACACTATATACACACTATATACACACAGCACACACTATATACACACTATATACACACAGCACACACTATATACACACTATATACACACAGCACACACTATACACATCAGGTATACACTATATATATACCGCACACATCACACACCCCCGTCCACACTGCGCCGCTCCGCGGTCTCCGCCGTGTCCTGCAGGTGAGGGCTCTGTATGGACTGTACCAATAACCACTGCTGGGGGGGCACACGCCGGGATAGAGGAGGATGATGGGGGGGGGGGGGGGGAGTCCACACATAACGGGATGTACCACTGCGCAGACAGGATGGGGGCGGGCGCACACGCAGTGTGTGATGGAGGGGCTCAGCTCTGCACTCAGCCTTTCTCACCTTTCTCCGTTCCTGTTCCCCGGTGCGCGCTCTCAACCGTTCAGCACCGTCCGGGGGCGCGCTCCCTCTTCCTGCCAACCCCGGAGGCGCGCTCCGTCTGCTCGTCCTTGTAAACCCCGCCCACAAGCTTTGCCAGTACGTTCTGCGTTAGCGCGGCAGCCGCCATCTTTGGTATTGGCAGCCGGTGCCAGGTTGTGAGATGCTGCGGCTTGTTATGTGTCAGCTCGTCAGTCAGTGTCAGTAGTAAAGCGCTACTGCTGCTTGTTACGGCTGCTTTGCGCTGTCCACTAAGAGTAGCCCTGCCCCCGAGTAGTCCAGCACATGAGTAGCCCTGCCCCTGAGTAGCCCTGCCCCCGAGTAGTGCAGCCCCTGAGTATCCCTGCCCCCGAGTAGTCCAGCCCTGAGAATCCCTGCCCCCGAGTAGTCCAGCCCTGAGTATCCCTGTCCCCGAGTAGTGCAGCCCTGAGTATCCCTGTCCCCGAGTAGTCCAGCCCTGAGTATCCCTGTCCCCGAGTAGTCCAGCCCTGAGTATCCCTGTCCCCGAGTAGTCCAGCCCTGAGTATCCCTGTCCCCGAGTAGTCCAGCCCTGAGTATCCCTGTCCCCGAGTAGTCCAGCCCTGAGTAGCCCTGTCCCCGAGTAGTCCAGCCCTGAGTAGCCCTGCCCCCGAGTAGTGCAGCCCCTGAGTAGCCCTGCCCCGAGTAGTCCAGCCCTGAGTATCCCTGCCCCCGAGTAGTCCAGCCCTGAGTATCCCTGCCCCCGAGTAGTCCAGCCCATGAGTAGTCCTGCCCCCGAGTAGTCCAGCCCTGAGTAGTCCTGCCCCCGAGTAGTCCAGCCCTGAGTAGCCCTGCCCCCGAGTAGTCCAGCCCTGAGTAGCCCTGCCCCCGAGTAGTCCAGCCCTGAGTAGTCCTGCCCCCGAGTAGTCCAGCCCATGAGTAGCCCTGCCCCCGAGTAGTCCAGCCCTGAGTAGCCCTGCCCCCGAGTAGTGCAGCCCCTGAGTAGCCCTGCCCCCGAGTAGTGCAGCTCCTGAGTATCCCTGCCCCCGAGTAGTCCAGCCCTGAGTATCCCTGCCCCCGAGTAGTCCAGCCCATGAGTAGCCCTGCCCCCGAGTAGTCCAGCCCTGAGTAGTCCTGCCCCCGAGTAGTCCAGCCCATGAGTAGCCCTGCCCCCGAGTAGTCCAGCCCTGAGTAGCCCTGCCCCCGAGTAGTGCAGCTCCTGAGTATCCCTGCCCCCGAGTAGTCCAGCCCTGAGTATCCCTGCCCCCGAGTAGTCCAGCCCATGAGTAGCCCTGCCCCCGAGTAGTCCAGCCCTGAGTAGTCCTGCCCCCGAGTAGTCCAGCCCCTGAGTAGCCCTGCCCCCGAGTAGTCCAGTCCCTGAGTAGCCCTGCCCCCAAGTAGTCCAGCCAGATTAGCCCTGCCCCCGAGTAGTCCAGCCCATGAGTAGCCCCGCCCCCACTCACTTTTCCATTCTTCATCTCTACAGAGGGGGCGCTGTTCTCCGCTGTCGTCCCGTCTCTTGCTCAGCGTATCAGTGCGGTATGAGCGGCCCGGTGAGTCTCCGCTCGGTGCCATGACACCGACACTAAACCTGTTTCCTTATTTTTTCATTTTAGTGCTGCAGAAAGCCTTCTGCACTGTAATGCCTTTTTTGCCGCCGTTTCCCGAGTCCTCGTGTTGTTTCCGTTCTTGGGGCGCTCACAGTTCGGGTCATTTTAGGCTTTGTGAGGTCGGACGCCGTCCGCAGACGCTGAATGTGATTATCATTATTTCGGGAACAGGAGGCTGACACGGACACTTCTAGACGTTGTTTTTCATTTTCCCTGGATGCCGCTCCTCACTCTGCAGCCTGAGCGGTGACACCAGAGGAAGGCAGAGATGGAGGCTGTGCTGGATGAGGAGACGGGGGATTACACATGGGGACAGTCTTTTAAAATTTTTCTTATGTTATTGGGACTGGAGGGTCAAACAGTGGGTGTTATGATGAGTCACCGAAGGAGGAAAAAACAAAATACTAGCTAAGTCCAGAAAAACCAGAGAGGTTGGCAGCTATCGGATTGCAGACCCCTGAACCTATCCACAACGACTAGCAGTAGCCGTGGGGGGTTCCTACGGTGCCCTAGACCCCTCGATCACAGCCAGAGAACTACATAGCCTAAAGACAGAAAGGGGAAAAACTAAACTGCCTCAGAGCAGATCCCAAAGCAATAGGCAGCCCCCAACATATAATGACGGTGAAGCAAGATGAAAACACTAACACAGATAGAAAGATAGGTTGAGCAAATGATGGGGCCCAAGCTAACTAAATAGGACAGGATAGAAAAGCTGCTGTCTGCAATCTGCAATAACCCTATCCAAAATGTGCCAACCGACTGATAGGAGAAACAGGCCCTGAAGTCGCTAGGCTTCAAAAGACTATATCAGCACTCAGGTATATTCTGAAGACAGAGCAAAAGATCAACAGATCAGAGACAAAAATGGAATTCAGCTCACCCCCGGCCGGGGATGGCAGAACTCCCAAAAAACAAGGCAAAACAAAAACAAAACTGAAGTGTACAAAGCAGAGCAGAAAAACTTAGCTTTGAGACGCAGGAATCAGACTGGTCTCCAAGAATCCAGCAGGATCACCTGCAAGGCAGAAGGGCGTCGGCTGCCTTATATCCAGTCCTCAATTCCAGCCACCCAGTCATCATCTAGCTGCCCAGGTGTTTGGTAATCAGCCTCACTACCTTCCTTCACCAGAGGAGGGAGTTCATCAGACCTCAACGGTGAAGGGAAAAATGAACTCACAACAGTACCTCCCCCTTGAGGAGTGGTCACCGAACCCTCATCCATGCCACCAGGGCGATCCGGGTGAGCCCGATGAAAGGCATGCACCAATCTTTCGGCATGAATGTCAGAGGCAGAGACCCAGGAATTATCCTCCTGACCATAACCCTTCCACTTAACCAATTACTGGAGTCTCCGTCTAGCCAGACGGGAATCCAGTATTTTCTCTACCTCATATTCCATGTTACCTTCAACCAATACAGGGTCTGGAGGTGCCACCACAGGAACTACTGGTTTAACAAACCTCTTCAACAAGGACTTATGAAACACATTATGAATTTTAAATGTGACAGGAAGAGCCAAACGGAAAGAGACCGGATTAATAATCTCCAAAATCTTGTAAGGTCCAATAAATCTAGGCTTAAACTTAGGAGAAGCTACCTTCATAGCGATATTTTTTTATGACAACCAAACCATATCACCCACCTTAAACTGGGGACCAACGGTCCTACGCCGGTTGGAAAACCGCTGGGCCTTTTCCTGGGAGAGAGACAACTCATCCACCACTTGGTCCCAGATCTGGTGCATTCTCTCCACCACAGTGTCAACACCTGGGCAGGCAGAAGGCTCCACCTGCCCTGAAGAAAATCGAGGGTGAAACCCAAAGTTACAAAAAAAAGGTGACATCAAAGTGGCAGAACTAGCTCTATTATTTAAAGCAAATTCGGCCAAGGGCAAAAATGAAACCCAATCATCCTGATCGGCAGAAATAAAACATCTCAAATACGACTCCAAAGTCTGGTTTGTTCTCTCCGTCTGCCCATTGGTCTGAGGGTGAAACGCAGAGGAGAAGGACAACTGAATTCCCAGCTTGGAACAGAAAGTCCTCCAAAATCTAGACACAAACTGAACTCCTCTGTCAGATACAATGTTCTCAGGAATCCCGTGCAAGCGAACCACCTGTTGCAAAAACAAGGGCACCAACTCTGAGGAAGATGTCAACTTAGGGAGTGGTACAAGATGGACCATCTTAGAGAATCTATCACAAATCACCCAAATAACAGTCATTCTCTGAGAGACAGGCATATCAGAGATAAAAATCCATTGAAATATGGGTCCATTGCCTCCTGGGCACCGGCAAAGGCATAAACAAGCCACTAGAGCGGGAACAAGGTTTAGACCGGGAGCAAGTCCCACAGGACTGCACAAAATTCCTGACATCATGAGACAAGGCAGGCCACCAAAAAGACCGACTCACCAAATCTCTAGTACCAAAAATACCTGGATGACCAGCCAATGCAGAGCAATGAACTTCAGACATCACTCTCTTCCTCCACTGGTCAGGAACATACAACTTTCCACTGGGACAACGCTCAAATCGGGCGAGATGGCAGAAAGAACTACTCCCTCGCCTAAGATGGTAGCAGGCTTAGTCACAACAGGAGAATCAGCAAGGAAACTCCTAGAGAGGGCGTCTGCCTTGACATTCTTAGTGCCCGGAAGAAAAGAAACCACAAAATCAAAACGTGTGAAAAACAAGGCCCACCTAGCTTGTCTAGGATTCAAGCGCTTGGCCGACTCCAGGTAAATCAAATTCTTGTGGTCAGTAAGGACCACGACTTGGTGTTTGGCTCCCTCCAACCAATGTCTCCACTCCTCAAATGCCCATTTCATGGCCAACAGTTCCCGATTCCCCACATCATAGTTACGTTCGGATGGGGAGAACTTTTGGGAAAAGAAAGCACAAGGATTCATTTTAGATGTCACAGGATCTTTTTGGGACAACACCGCTCCTGCACCAATCTCAGAAGCGTCCACCTCCACCAGAAACGGGAGTGAGACATCAGGTTGCCGCAAAACCGGAGCAGAAGTGATTCTTCGCTTCAGCTCCTGAAAGGAAAAAACAGCCTCCGGAGACCAATTCAGCACATCAGCACCCTTCCTAGTCAAATCAGTCAATGGCTTGGCAATACCAGAAAAATTAGCTATAAATTTCCGATAAAAATTAGCAAAACCCAAAAACTTCTGGAGGGCCTTCAAAGAGGTGGGCTGAACCCAATCATAAATGGCCTGTACCTTGGCAGGGTCCATTTCAATAGTTGACGGAGACAAAATAAATCCCAAAAATGAAATCCTCTGTACCCCAAAAAGGCATTTCGATCCCTTGACATACAGGGAATTCTCCCTCAAGATCCGGAACACAGTCCGAACATGTTCCACATGAGAATCCCAATTCTTGGAGAAGATCAAAATATCATCCAGATAGATAATCAAAAATTTATCCACAAAATCTCGGAATATATCGTTCATGAAGCACTGGAAGACAGAAGGGGCATTAGTGAGCCCAAAAGGCATCACCAGGTACTCAAAATGTCCCTCCGGAGTATTAAACGCCGTCTTCCATTCATCCCCATGCTTAATGCGGATAAGATTATACGCCCCCCTGAGGTCAAGCTTGGTAAACCAGCAAGCACCTTTAACTCTGGAGAATAGATCAGAAATCAGAGGTAACGGATACTGATATTTAACAGTAATTTTGTTGAGGGCACGATAGTCAATACAAGGCCTTAATGAACCATCCTTTTTAGCCAGAAAAAACCCCCCAGCACCTAAGGGTGAAGAGGATGGTCTAATATGACCCTTCTCCAATGCCTCCTTAATATAGGATCGCATAGCCTCGTGCTCGGGTACAGATAAATTGAAAAGCCGACCCTTGGGGAATTTACACCCCGGGTTCAGTTCAATAGCACAGTCATAACTCCTATGAGGAGGCAAAGACGCAGACTCATTCTCACTAAATACATCATAAAAGTCAGCCAAATAGTCAGGAACATCATGCGACTGAGGAGAGGTGGAGAAAACAGGAGCATCACTAAGGGCACACCGACAACCCCAACTCACCACAGACACAGATTTCCAATCCAGAACAGGATTATGGATTTGCAACCAGGGAAACCCCAGAACAATGGTATCATGCAAATTATGCAACACCAAAAATCTGCAATTTTCTTGATGGTCTGGGGCGACCCGCATTACCACCTGGGTCCAAAACTGAGGTTTACTCTTTGCCAAAGGAGTAGCATCAATACCCCTCAAAGGGATAGGCGTCCGCAGAGGTGTCATAGGAAATCCACAACGTTTAGCAAAATCCAAGTCCATCAGGTTCAGAGCTGCTCCCGAATCCACAAAAGCCTTGGCGGAAAATGTGGACAGGGAGCAGATCAGAGTAATTGCTAGAAGAAACTTAGGTTGAACACCACCCACAGAAAACATGTGTGCACAACGTTTCTCTCGTTTTGGGCAGACAGAAATAATATGCGAGGCATCTCCACAAAAAAAACACAGCTTATTACGCCTTCTGAACTCCTGACGTTGCGCCCTAGACAAAACTCTATCACATTGCATAGGTTCAGACATTTGTTCAACAGGTGGCAAGATCTCTCGTGTAGTTTTGCGTTCACGTAAACACCGATCCACCTGAATGGCTAATGACATAGAATCGTCAAGACCAGAGGGAACAGGAAATCCCACCATAGTATCTTTTACAGTTTCTGACAAACCCTTCCGAAAGAGGGCTGCCAAGGCACAATCATTCCAGGTAGTAAGTACTGCCCACTTTCGGAATTTTTGACAGTACAACTCTGCCGAATCCTGACCCTGGCTTAATGCCAACAGGGTCTTTTCAGCCTGATCAATAGCATTAGATTCATCATACAACAACCCCAAGGCTTGAAAAAATGCGTTCACATTAGTCAGAATAGGATCATCAGGTTTCAAAGAAAACGCCCAATCCTGGGGATCGCCGCGCAGCCAAGAGATGACAATTTTAACCTGCTGCGCGGAGTTCCCCGACGAGTTAGGCTTCAAGGCAAAAAATAATTTACAATTATTCTTGAAATTCAAGAATTTAGATCGATCCCCAAAAACACATCAGGAGTAGGGATCTTTGGTTCAGCAGCATGTGAATGAGCAAGATAGGCGGAAATTCCCCGCACTTCAGCAGCGAGCTGCTCCACACGATCAGACAATTGCTTCATCTCTATTGAGAGAAAAATTCCCCCTACGGCCTCAGAGATATAGAGGAAAGAATATGCACACAAAAAAAAAATTCTGACACACTTTTTTTTTTCTTTTTTTTTTTTTTTCTTTTTTTACAATTCTCTCCTGCTATTGAGTACCCTAGGATCTGCGGTATGGCTGGTGATTCTGTTATGATGAGTCACCGAAGGAGGAAAAAACAAAATACTAGCTAAGTCCAGAAAACTGGAGAGGTTGGTAGCTATCGGATTGCAGACCCCTGAACCTATCCACAACAACTAGCAGTAGCCGTGGGGGGTTCCTACGGTGCCCTAGACCCCTCGATCACAGCCGGAGAACTACATAGCCTAAAGACAGAAAGGGGAAAAACTAAACTGCCCCAGAGCAGACCCCAAAGCAATAGGAAGCCCCCAACATATAATGACGGTGAAGCAAGATGCAAGCACTAACACAGATAGAAAGATAGACTGAGCAAATGATGGGGCCCAAGCTAACTAAATAGGACAGGATAGGAAAGCCGCTGTCTGCCATCCGCAAAAACACTATCCAAAATGTGCCAACCGACTGATATGGAAAACAGGCCCTGAAGTCGCTAGGCTTCAAAAGACTATATCAGCACTCAGGTATATTCAGAAGACAGAGCAAAAGATCAACAGATCAGAGACAAAAATGGAATTCAGCTCACCCCCGGCCGGGGATGGCAGAACTCCCAAAAAACAAGGCAAAACAAAAACAAAACTGAAGTGTACAAAGCAGAGCAGAAAAACTTAGCTTTGAGACGCAGGAATCAGACTGATCTCCAAGAATCCAGCAGGATCACCAGCAAGGCAGAAGGGCGTCGGCTGCCTTATATCCAGTCCTCAATTCCAGCCAACGAGTCATCATCTAGCTGCCCAGGTGTTTGGTAATCAGCCTCACTACCTTCCTTCACCAGAGGAGGGAGTTCATCAGACCTCAACGGTGAAGGGAAAAATGAACTCACAACAAGTGGGGCATCATACTGTATGGGGGGCATCATTCTGTATGGGGGGCATCATTCTGTATGGGGGGCATCACACTGTATGGGGGCATCATTCTTTATGGGGGGCACCATACTGTATGGGGGGCATCACACTGTATGGGGGCATCATTCTGTATGGGTGGCATCATTCTGTATGGGGGCACCATACTGTATGGGGGGGCATCATTCTGTATGGGGGCACCATACTGTATGGGGGGCATCATTCTGTATAGGGGCACCATACTGTATGGGGGGGCATCATTCTGTATGGGGGGCATCATACTGTATGGGGGCATCACACTGTATGAGGGGCATCACACTGTATGGGAGCCATCACACTGTATGGGGGCATCATTCTCTATGGGGGGCACCATACTGTATGGGGGGCATCACACTGTATGGGGGCAACATTCTGTATGGGGGGCATCACACTGTATGGGGGCATCACACTGTATGGGGGCATCATATTGTATGGGGGGCACCATACTGTATGGGGGGCATCGATCTGTATGGGGGCATCATACTGTATGGGGGGCATCACACTGTATGGGGGCATCATTCTGTATGGGGGCACCATACTGTATAGGGGGCATCATACTGTATGGGGGGCATCATTCTGTATGGGGGCATCACACTGTATGGGGGCATCATTCTGTATGGGGGCATCATTCTGTATGGGTGCATCATTCTGTATGGGGGGCATCACACTGTATGGGGGCATCATTCTGTATGGGGGCATCACACTGTATGGGGGTATCACTCTGTATGGGGGCATCACACTGTATGGGGGCATCATTCTGTATGGGGGCATCATTCTGAATGAGGGTACCATACTGCATGGGGGCATCATTCTGTATGGAGGGCATCATTCTGTATGGGGTCATCACACTGTATGGGGGGCATCACAATGTATGGGGGCATCATTCTGTATGGGGGTATCATACTGTATGGAGGGCATCATTCTGTATGGGGTCATCATACTGTATGGGGGCATCATACCGTATGGGGGGCATCATACTGTATGGGGGCATCATTCTGTATGGGGGCACCATACTGTATGGAGGGCATCACACTGTATGGGGGCATCATTCTGTATGGGGAGCATCATACTGTATGGGGGCATCATTATATATGGGGGGCATGATTCTGTATGGGGGCATCACACTGTATGGGGGCATCATTCTGTATGGGGGCATCATTCTGTATGGGGGGCACCTTACTGTATGGGGGAATCACACTTTATGGGGGGCATCATTCTGTATGCGGGCATCATTCTGAATGGGGGCACCATACTGTATGGGGGGCATCATTCTGTATGGGGGCATCATTCTGTATGGGGGGCATCACATTGTATGGGGGCATCATTCTGTATGGGGGCATCACACGGTATGGGGGTATTACTCTGCATGGGGGCATCATACTGTATGGGGGGCATCATACTGTATGGGGGCACTATACTGTATGGGGGGCATCACACTGTATGGGGGCATCATTCTGTATGGGGGCATCACACTGTATGGGGGCATCATTCTGTATGGCGGCATCACACTGTATTGGGGGCATTATTCTGTATGGGGGCACCATACTGTATGGGGGCATCATTCTGTATGGGGGCATCATTCTGCATGGGGTCATCACACTGTATGGGGGGCATCACACTGTTTGGGGGGCATCACACTGTATGGGGGCATCATTCTGTATGGGGGCACCATACTGTATGGGGGGCATTACACTGTATAGAATCATAGAATCATAGAATCATAGAATCGTAGAGTTGGAAGGGACCTCCTGGGCCATCTGGTCCAACCCCCTGCTCAAAGCAGGATTCGCTAAATCATCCCAGTCAGATGTCTGTCCAGCCTCTGTTTGAAGACATCCATTGAAGGAGAACTCACCACTTCTCGTGGCAGCTTGTTCCACTCATTGATCACTCTAACTGTCAAAAAGTTTTTTCTAATATCTAATCTGTGTCTCCTCCCATTCAGTTTCATCCCATTGCTTCTAGTCTTTCCTTGTGCAAATGAGAATAAAGATGATCCTTCTACAATGTGACAGCCCTTGAGATATTTGTAGACAGCTATTAAGTCTCCTCTCAGTCTTCTCTTTTGCAAACTAATGATGCCCCCAATGTATGGGGGCATCATTCTGTATGGGGGCATCATTCTGAATGGGGGCACCATACTGCATGGGGGCCATCATTCTGTATGGGGGCACCATACTGTATGGGGGCATCACAATGTATGGGGGGCACCACACTGTATGGGGGCATCACACTGTATTGGGGGCATTATTCTGTATGGGGGCACCATACTGTATGGGGGCATCATTCTGTATGGGGGCATCATTCTGCATGGGGTCATCACACTGTATGGGGGGCATCACACTGTATGGGGGCATCATTCTGTATGGGGGTCATCATACAGTATGGGGGCATCATACTGTATGAGGTTATCATTCTGTATGGTGGGCATCATACTGTATGGGGGCATCATACTGTATGGGGGCACCATACTGTATGGGGGGCATCATACTGTATGGGGGCACTATACTGTATGGGGGGCATCACACTGTATGGGGGCATCATTCTGTATGGGGGCATCACACTGTATGGGGGCATCATTCTGTATGGGGGCATCACACTGTATTGGGGGCATAATTCTGTATGGGGGCACCATACTGTATGGGGGCATCATTCTGTATGGGGGCATCATTCTGCATGGGGTCATCACACTGTATGGGGGGCATCACACTGTATGGGTGCATCATTCTGTATGGGGGTCATCATACTGTATGGGGTCATCATACTGTATGGGGTTATCATTCTGTATGGGGGGCATCATACTGTATGGGGGCACCATACTGTATGGGGGGCATCATACTGTATGGGGGCACTATACTGTATGGGGGGCATCACACTGTATGGGGGCATCATTCTGTATGGGGAGCATCATACTGTATGGGGGGCATCATACTGCATGGGGGGCATCATTGTGTATGGGGGCACCATACTGTATGATGTCTGTATGGGGGCATCACACTGTATTGGGGGCACCATACTGTATGGGGGCATCACACTGTATGGGGGCATCATTCTGTATGGGGGCATCATTCTGCATGGGGTCATCACACTGTATGGGGGTCATCATACTGTATGGGGGCATCATACTGTATGGGAGCATCATTCTGTATTGGGGGCATCATACTGTATGGGGGGCATCATACTGTATCGGGGCACCATACTGTATGGGGGGCATTATACTGTATAAGGGCACCATAGTGTATGGGCGGCATCACACTGTATGGGGGCATCATTCTGTATGGGGAGCATCATACTGTATGGGGGCATCATTCTGTATGGGGGGCATCATACTGTATGGGGGGCATCATACTGCATGGGGGGCATCATTCTGTATGGGGGCACCATACTGTATGGGGGGCATCACACTATATGAGGGGCACCACACTGTATGGGGGCATCATTCTGTATGGGGGCATCACACTGTATTGGGGGCATCATTCTGTATGGAAGGCATCATTCTGTATGGGGGGCATCATACTGTATGGGGGGCATCACACTGTATGGGGGCATCACACTGTATGGGGGCATCATTCTGTATGGGGGCACCATACTGTATGGGGGACATCACACTGTATGGGGGCATCATTCTGAATGGGGGTACCATACTGTATGGGGGGCATTATTCTGTATGGGGGCACCATACTGTATGGGGGCATCATTCTGTATGGGGTCATCATACTGTATGGGGGGCATCACACTGTATGGGGGCATCCTTCTGTATGGGGTCATCATACTGTATGGGGGGCATCATACTGTGTGGGGGCATCATTCTGTATCGGGGGCATCATACCGTATGGGGGGCATCACACCGTATGGAGGCCATCACACTGTATGGGGTCATCACACTGTATTGGGGCATCATTCTGTATGGGGAGCATCATATTGTATGGGGGCATCATTCTGTATGGGGGGCATCATACTGTATGGGGGGCATCATTCTGTATGGGGGCACCATACTGTATGGGGGCATCACTGTATGGGGGCATCATTCTGTAAGGGGGCACCATACTGTATGGGGGGCATCACACTGTATGGGGGCATAACACTGTATGGGGCATCATTCTGTATGGGGGCATCATACTGTATGGAGGGCATCACTCTGTATGGGGGGCATCACACTATATGGGGGGCATCACACTGTATGGGGGCATCCTTCTGTATGGGGGCATCATTCTGTATGGGGGGCATCATTCTGTATGGGGGGAATCATTCTGTATGGGGGGCATCATACTGTATGTGGGGCATCATACTGTAAGGGGGGCATCATACTGTATGGGGGGCATCATTCTGTATGGGGGGGCATCATGCTGTATGGGGGCATCATTCTGAATGGGGGGCATCATACTGTATGGAGGGCACCATTCTGTATGGGGGGCACCATACTGTATGGGGGGCATCACTCTGTATAGGGAGCATCACACTGTATGGGGGACATCACACTGTATGGGGGCATCACACTGTATGGGGGCATCATTCTGTATGGGGGCATCATACTGTATGGAGGGCATCACTCTGTATGGGGGGGCATCACACTGTATGGCGGGCATCACACTGTATGGGGGCATCACACTGTATGGGGGCATCATACTGTATGGGGGCATCACTCTGTATGGGGTCATCACACTGTATGGGGGGCATCACACTGTATGGGGGGCATCCTTCTGTATGGGGGCATCATTCTGTATGGGGGGCATCATTCTGTATGGGGTCATCATGCTATATGGGGACATCATACTGTATGGAGGCATCATTCTGTATGGGGGCATCATACTGTATGGGGGGCATCACACTGTATGGGGGCATCACACTGTATGGGGGCATCATTCTGTATGGGGGCATCATACTGTATGGGGTTATCATTCTGTATGGTGGGCATCATACTGTATGGGGGCATCATACTGTATGGGGGCACCATACTGTATGGGGGGCATCATACTGTATGGGGGCACTATACTGTATGGGGGGGCATCACACTGTATGGGGGCATCATTCTGTATGGGGGCATCACACTGTATGGGGGCATCATTCTGTATGGGGGCATCACACTGTATTGGGGGCATTATTCTGTATGGGGGCACCATACTGTATGGGGGCATCATTCTGTATGGGGGCATCATTCTGCATGGGGTCATCACACTGTATGGGGGGCATCACACTGTATGGGGGCATCATTCTGTATGGGGGTCATCATACTGTATGGGGGCATCATACTGTATGGGGTTATCATTCTGTATGGGAGGCATCATACTGTATGGGGGCACCATACTGTATGGGGGGCATCATACTGCATGGGGGCACTATACTGTATGGGGGGCATCACACTGTATGGGGGCATCATTCTGTATGGGGAGCATTATACTGTATGGGGGGCACTATACTGTATGGGGGCATCATTCTGTATGGGGGGCATCATACTGTATGGGGGGCATCATACTGCATGGGGGGCATCATTGTGTATGGGGGCACCATACTGTATGATGTCTGTATGGGGGCATCACACTGTATTGGGGGCACCATACTGTATGGGGGCATCACACAGTATGGGGGCATCATTCTGTATGGGGGCATCATTCTGCATGGGGTCATCACACTGTATGGGGGTCATCACACTGTATCGTGGCATCATACTGTATGGGGGCATCATACTGTATGGGAGCATCATTCTGTATGGGGGGCATCATTCTGTATGGGGGGCATCATACTGTATCGGGGCACCATACTGTATGGGGGGCATTATACTGTATAAGGGCACCATAGTGTATGGGGGGCATCACACTGTATGGGGGCATCATTCTGTATGGGGAGCATCATACTGTATGGGGGCATCATACTGTATGGGGGCATCATACTGCATGGGGGGCATCATTCTGTATGGGGGCACCATACTGTATGGGGGGCATCATTCTGTATGGGGGCACCATACTGTATGGGGGGCATCACACTATATGGGGGGCACCACACTGTATGGGGGCATCATTCTGTATGGGGGCATCACACTGTATTGGGGGCATCATTCTGTATGGGAGGCATCATTCTGTATGGGGGGCATCATACTGTATGGGGGGCATCACACTGTATGGGGGCATCACACTGTATGGGGGCATCATTCTGTATGGGGGCACCATTCTGTATGGGGGACATCACACTGTATGGGGGCATCATTCTGAATGGGGGTACCATACTGTATGTGGGGCATTATTCTGTATGGGGGCACCATACTGTATGGGGGCATCATTCTGTATGGGGTCATCATACTGTATGGGGGCATCACACTGTATGGGGGCATCCTTCTGTATGGGGGCATCATAATGTATTGGGGGCATCATACTGTGTGGGGGCATCATTCTGTATCGGGGGCATCATTCTGTATGGGGAGCATCATACTGTATGGGGGTATCATTCTGTATGGGGGGCATCATACTGTATGGGGGGCATCATACTGCATGGGGGCCATCATTCTGTATGGGGGCACCATACTGTATGGGGGCATCACTGTATGGGGCATCATTCTGTAAGGGGGCACCATACTGTATGGGGGGCATCACACTGTATGGGGGCATCACACTGTATGGGGCATCATTCTGTATGGGGGCATCATACTGTATGGAGGGCATCACTCTGTATGGGGGGCATCACACTATATGGGGGGCATCACACTGTATGGGGGCATCCTTCTGTATGGGGGCATCAAACTGTAAGGGGGGCATCATTCTGTATGGGGGGCATCATACTGTATGTGGGGCATCATACTGTAAGTGGGGCATCATACTGTATGGGGGGCATCATTCTGTATGGGGGGCATCATTCTGTATGGGGGAGCATCATGCTGTATGGGGGCATCATTCTGAATGGGGGGCACCATTCTGTATGGAGGGCACCATTCTGTATGGGGGGCACCATACTGTATGGGGGGAATCACTCTGTATGGGGAGCATCACACTGTATGGGGGTCATCACACTGTATGGGGGCATCACACTGTATGGGGGCATCATTCTGTATGGGGGCATCATACTGTATGGAGGGTATCACTCTGTAGGGGGGGCATCTTCCAAAAGGTAGGGGAGAAAACAAGGGGAACTGCTACCTTGGATCTAATCCTTATAAACAGGGAGGAAATGGTTGAGGAGGTAAAAGTGGCTGGAACCCTAGGAGGTAGCGACCATGCTATTTTAGAATTTTGGATAACTAGAGGCGGAAGACCTGTGAAGACTCAGACGTCAAGGTTAGATTTCAGAAAGGCAGATTTTAAGGGATTCAGAAAGATAATTGGAGGGATCCAATGGCTGGATATCCTTAAAGACAAAAATGTCCAGGAAGGATGGGAAATCTTGAAAAATGAAATTCTCAAAGCACAGTTGTTAACAATTCCGAAAAGAGGGAAGAATAGGAAGCATTTAAGGAAACCAGGATGGATGAACACAGAACTTAAGCACATGCTAAAAAGGAAGAAAAAAATGTTTATAAAATGGAAAGAGGGACGCATATCTAAAGAAGAATATAATGCTGTCTGCAGAACCTGCAGGGCACAAATCAGATTATCTAAAGCTGAAAATGAATTGAGGCTTGCAAGAGATGTCAAAAGCAATAATAAAGGATTTTGGGGATATGTCAAAAGTAAAAGAAAAGTCAAAGATGCTATAGGATTTTTACAGGATGAAAATGATGAAATGGTAAGACAGGATGTTGAGAAGGCTGAACTTTTAAATTCCTATTTTGCATCTGTTTTCTCTCAGAAAGGAAATGTAACATCAACTGTTATTCACTGTCCTATTAAGGGAATAGAAGAATCCAGGATATCTATAAACAGAAAGATAGTGAGGAAACACTTAGCTAACCTAAATGAATTCAAGTCTCCAGGTCCAGATGAATTACACCCCAGAGTACTGAAGGAGATAGCAGAAGAAATTTTTGAACCCCTCTCCATAATCTTTGAAAATTCTTGGAGAACAGGAGAAGTGCCAGAAGACTGGAGAGGAGCAAATATTGTTCCTATCTTCAAAAAGGGGAAGAAGGTGGACCCAGGCAACTATAGGCCGGTGAGTCTGACTTCTATACCAGGAAAGATCTTTGAACAAATTATTAAACAACATGTATGTCAATACCTGGATAACAATGAAGTTATTAAACAGAGTCAGCATGGGTTTGTAAATAATAAGTCATGTCAGACTAACTTAATTTCCTTCTATGACGGAATCACTGATTGGGTGGATCAAGGAAATGCTGTAGATATAGTATATCTTGACTTCAGCAAAGCATTTGACAAAGTCTCTCATACAATCCTTATTGAAAAAATGACTAAGTATGGAATGGACAAGGCAACTGTTAGGTGGATTCATAACTGGCTTAGTGATCGGACCCAAAGAGTGGTCGTAAATAGCTGCACATCCAGTTGGAAGAATGTCTCAAGTGGGGTACCACAGGGCTCTGTCCTGGGCCCTGTATTGTTCAACATCTTTATCAACGATTTAGATGAAGGAATTGAGGGTAAACTGATTAAATTTGCTGATGACACAAATCTAGGAGGGATAGCTAATACTAGAGAAGAGAGAGAGAGGATTCAAAAAGATTTAAATAAACTGGAGAAGTGGGCAGCAACTAACAGAATGGTTTTTAACAGGGACAAATGCAAAGTACTACATCTGGGCAATAAAAATGAAAAAAGCATATATAGAATGGGAGGAATAGGGCTAAGTGACAGCACATGTGAAAAAGACTTGGGTATACTAATAGATCACAGACTGAATATTAGTCAACAGTGTGATGCAGCAGCAAAAAAGGCAAATGCAATTCTAGGATGTATTAACAGAAGCATACAGTCTAGATCACGTGAAGTCATTATTTCCCTCTACTCCTCTTTGGTCAGACCTCATCTGGAATATTGTGTCCAGTTTTGGGCACCACATTTTAAAAAAGACATCAACAAACTGGAGCAAGTTCAGAAAAGAGCGACCAGAATGGTGACCGGTCTGCAAACCCTGTCTTATGAGGAAAGGTTGCATGATTTGGGATTGTTTAGTTTGCAAAAGAGAAGACTGAGAGGAGACTTAATAGCTGTCTACAAATATCTAAAGGGCTGTCACATTGTAGAAGGATCAACTTTATTCTCATTTGCACAAGGAAAGACTAGAAGCAATGGGATGAAACTGAATGGGAGGAGACACAGATTAGATATTAGAAAAAACTTTTTGACAGTTAGAGTGATCAATGAGTGGAACAGGCTGCCACGAGAAGTGGTGAGTTCTCCTTCAATGGAAGTCTTCAAACAGAGGCTGGACAGACATCTGACTGGGATGATTTAGCGAATCCTGCTTTGAGCAGGGGGTTGGACCAGATGGCCCAGGAGGTCCCTTCCAACTCTACGATTCTATGATTCTATGTATGGGGGGCATCACACTGTATGGGGGCATCACACTGTATGGGGGCATCATACTGTATGGGGGCATCACTCTGTATGGGGTCATCACACTGTATCGGGGGCATCACACTGTATGGGGGGCATCCTTCTGTATGGGGGCATCATTCTGTATGGGGGGCATCATTCTGTATGGGGTCATCATACTATATGGGGACATCATACTGTATGGAGGCATCATTCTGTATGGGGGCATCATACTGTATGGGGGGCATCACACTGTATGGGGGCATCACACTGTATGGGGGCATCATTCTGTATGGGGGCATCATACTGTATGGGGGCATCACACTGTATGGGGGGCATCACACTGTATGGGGCATCCTTCTGTATGGGGGCATCATACTGTATGGGGGGCATCATTCTGTATGGGGTCATCATATTGTATGAGGGGCATCACACTGTATGGGGGCATCATTCTGTATGGGGTGCACCATACTGTATGGGGGGCATCATTCTGTATGGGGGGCACCATACTGTATGGGGGGCATCACACTGTATGAGGGCATCATTCTGTATGGGGGCATCATACTGTTTGGAGGGCATCATTCTGTATGGGGGGCATCATTCTGTATGGGGGTACCATACTGTATGGGGGGCATCATTCTTTATGGGGGCACCATACTGTATGGGGGGCATCATTCTGTATGGGGGCATCATACCGTATGGGGGGCATCATTCTGTATGGGGGCATCATACTGTATGGGGGGCACCATACTGTATGGGGGGCATCATTCTGTATGGGGGGCATCATTCTGTATGGGGGCATCATACTGTATGGGGGCACCATACTGTATGGGGGCATCATTCTGTATGGGGGCATCATACTGTATTGGGGGCATCATTCTGTATGGGGGCACCATACTGTATGGGAGCCATCATTCTCTATGGGGGGCATCATACTGTATGGGGGCATCATTCTGTATGGGTGGCATCATTCTTTATGGGGGCACCATACTGTATGGGGGGCATCATTCTGTATGGGGGAATCATACTGTATGGGGGGCATCATTCTGTATAGGGGCACCATTCTGTATGGGGGCATCATTCTGCATGGGGGCATCATACTGTATGGGGGCATCATTCTGTATGGGGGCATCATAGTGTATGGGGGCATCATTCTATATGGGGGCATCATACTGTATAGGGGCATCATACTGTATGGGGGCATCTAACTGTATGGGGGGCATCATTCTGTATGGGAGCATCATACTGTATGAGGGGCATCATACTGTATGGTGGGCATCATTCTGTATGGGGGCATCATACTGTATGGGGGGCATCATTCTGTATGGGGGCACCATACTGTATAGGGGACATCAATCTGTATGGGCGACATCATTCTGTATGGGGGCATCATACTGTATGGGGGCATCATACTGTATGGGGGGCATCATAATGTATAGGGGCATCATACTGTATGGGGGGCACCATACTGTATGGGGGGCATCATACTGTATGGGGGGCATCATACTGTATGGGGGCATCTTACTGTATGGGGGCACCATACTGTATGGGGGCATCATACTGTATGGGGGGCATCATGCTGTATGGGGGGCATCATGCTTTATGGGAGGCACCATGCTGTATGGGGGGCATCATACTCTTTGGGGGCATCATGCTGTATGGGGGGCACCATGCTGTATGGGGGCATCATGCTGTATGGGGGTACCATGCTGTATGGGGGCATCATGCTCTATGAGGGCATCATGCTGTATGGGGGGCACCATGCTGTATGGGGGGCATCATACTGTATGGGGGCATCATACTGTATGGGGGGCATCATGCTGTATGGGGGGCATCATGCTTTATGGGAGGCATCATGCTGTATGGGGGGCATCATACTCTTTGGGGGCATCATGCTCTATGGGGGGGCACCATGCTGTATGGGGGTACCATGCTGTATGGGGGCATCATGCTTTATGAGGGCATCATGCTGTATTGGGGTCATCATACTGTATGGGTTCATCATACTGTATGGGGGGCACCATAATGAATGGGGGGCATCATGCTGTATGGGGGGCACCAGTCTGAATGGGGGGCATCATGATGTATGGAGGCTCCATGCTGTATGGAGGCACCATGCTCTTTGGGGGGCATCATACTGTATGGGGGGATCATGCTGTATGGGGGCACCATGCTGTATGGGGGCACATACTCTATGGGGGGCATCATACTGTATGGGGGGATCATGCTGTATGGGGGCATCATGCTGTATGGGGGCATCATGCTGTATGGGGGCACCATACTGTATGTGGGGCATAATACTGTATGGGGGGCATCATGCTGTATGGGGGCATCATGCTGTATGGAAGACATCATACTGTATGGGGGCATCATTCTGTGTGGGGGGCATCATGCTGTATGGGGGCATCATACTGTATGGGGGGCATCATGCTGTGTGGGTGCATCATACTGTATGGGGGCATCATGCTGTATGGGGCGCATCATACTATATGGGGGGCCTCATAATGTATGGGGGGGCATCATACTGTATGGAGGCTCTGGTACACACTATACTGTACAGGAGGCCTCATACTGTATGGGGGCTTTGAGACACATCATACTGTATGGGGGGCTGTTGTAACCTTAATGTGTGGGGTATTGTACTGTTTGGGGTCTGTGTGGGATGTCATACTTTTTGGGGGCTGTAGTGACATCCTAGTGTATGGGGGTCTGTGGTAACCATCATACTGTATGGGGTTCTGGGGGGTCATCATATAGTTTGGGGGCAGTGTGGGGACATCGTTCTCTGTGGGGTCGTTATTTTGGGATCATACTGTACGTGGGCCATGGAAGGGGTATTTTAGTGGGTGAGATCACTAGGGGGCTTCAATATGGGCAAAATTCTTCTCTGTGTCTTAATAATGTGAAAGGTCTGTGCCTCTGTGACATGATTGTGTGTGCCATGATTTCTACGCACACCCCTGCTTAAGGCCATTATTACATGGAGGCACAAAGTGGGGGGGGACAATTATTATTATAAGGAATGCACTTTGCGGTTATATAATTATAAGCAGGTGCGGGGCTTTACTATTAGGCTCTGTCTGCACTGGCACACCTCTTCTTTCTCCTTCACCTGCTTCACTAAAGCACCTACTGTATGTCCTCTCCATTCCTTCTTCTGCACTGGCGTCTTTCTGCTCTTGCTGTGCTGGCACACCTCTGCGCCTCCTGCTCTTACTGTGCTGCACACCTATGCTTCTTCTCCTCTTGCTGTGTTGGCACACCTCTGCTTGTTCTCTTACTGTGCTAGCACACCTCTGCTTGTTCTCTTACTGTGCTGGCACACCTCTGCTTGTTCTCCTCTTACTGTGCTGCACACCTCTGCTTGTTCTCCTCTTACTGTGCTGCACATCTCTGCTTGTTCTCTTACTGAGCTGCACACCTCTGCTTGTTCTTCTCTTACTGTGCTGGCACACCTCTGCTTGTTCTCCTCTTACTGTGCTGGCACACCTCTGCTTGTTCTCCTCTTACTGTGCTGCACACCTCTGTTTGTTCTCTTACTGTGCTGGCACACCTCTGCTTGTTCTCCTCTTACTGTGCTGCACACCTCTGCTTGTTCTCCTCTTACTGTGCTGCACACCTCTGCTTGTTCTCCTCTTACTGTGCTGCACACCTCTGCTCCTTCACCTCTTACTGTGCTGGCACACCTCTGCTTCTTCTCCTCTTACTGTGCTGCACACCTCTGCTCCTTCACCTCTTACTGTGCTGGCACACCTCTGCTTGTTCTCCTCTTACTGTGCTGCACACCTCTGCTCCTTCTCCTCTTACTGTTCTGCGCACCTCTACTTCTTCTGCTCTTGCTGTGCTGGCACACCTCTGCTTGTTCTTCTCTTACTGTGATGCAGACCTCTGCTTCTTCTCCTCTTACTGTGCTGGCACACCTCTGCTTGTTCTTCTCTTACTGTGATGCAGACCTCTGCTTCTTCTCCTCTTACTGTGCTGGCACACCTCTGCTCCTGTCCTGCACACCTCTGCTTCTTCTGCTCTTGCTGTGCTGGCACACCTCTGCTTGTTCTCCTCTTACTGTGCTGCACACCTCTGCTTGTTCTCCTCTTACTGTGCTGCACACCTCTGCTTGTTCTCTTACTGTGATGCAGACCTCTGCTCCTTCTCCTCTTACTGTGCTGGCACACCTCTGTTTCTTCTCCTCTTACTGTGATGCAGACTGTAACGTCCACACCGTATAAGGAATTCAAGAGAAAACATTTTAACTGTAGTTTATTCTTCTCCTTCTTCCTCCAGCATGCAGCATAACATTTCTCTCCTCAGGCTAAACTGAAACTGAAACTCTCCCAACCCACTTCCTGTTTATAATCTTGCAGTCACAAAATTTCCTTTCTTAAAGAGACAGGTAAAATCATTATACATTACACAGACCTCAGCTTCTTCTCTTCTTTCTGTTCTGGCACAGATCTGCTTGTACTTCTCTTACTGTGATGCACACCTGCTTCTTCTGCTCTTGCTGTGCTGGCACAGCTCTGATTCTCCTCTTACTGTGCTGCACACCTCTGCTTCTTCTCCTCTTACTGTGATGCATCTCCTCTTACTGTGATGCACACTTCTGCTTCTTTTGCTCCTGCTGTGCTGGCACACCTCTGCTTCTTCTCCTGCTGTGCTGGCACACCTCTGCTTCTTCTCCTCTTGCTGTGCTGCAGACCTCTGCTTCTTCTGCTCTTACTGTGATGCATACCTCTGCTTCTTCTCCTCTTACTGTGATGCAGACATCTGCTTCTTCTCCTCTTACTGTGCTTGCACACCTCTGCTTCTTCTGCTCTTGCTGTGCTGGCACAGCTCTGCTTCTTCTCCTCTTACTGTGCTGCACACCTCTGCTTCTTCTCCTCTTGCTGTGCTGGCACACCTCTGCTCCTTCTTCTCTTACTGTACTGCACACCTCTGCTTGTTCTCTTACTGTGATGCACACCTCTGCTTCTTCTCCTCTTACTGTGCTGCACACCTCTGCTTGTTCTCCTCTTACTGTGCTGCACACCTCTGCTTGTTCTCCTCTTACTGTGATGCACACTTCTGCTTCTTTTGCTCCTGCTGTGCTGGCACACCTCTGCTTCTTCTGCTGCTGTGCTGGCACACCTCTGCTTCTTCTCCTCTTGCTGTGCTGCAGACCTCTGCTTCTTCTGCTCTTACTGTGATGCATACCTCTGCTTCTTCTCCTCTTACTGTGATGCAGACCTGCTTCTTCTCCTCTTACTGTGCTTGCACACCTCTGCTTCTTCTGCTCTTGCTTTCCTGGCACAGCTCTGCTTCTTCTCCTCTTACTGTGCTGCACACCTCTGATTCTTCTCCTCTTGCTGTGCTGGCACACCTCTGCTCCTTCTCTTACTGTGCTGCACACCTCTGCTTGTTCTCTTACTGTGATGCACACCTCTGCTTCTTCTCCTCTTACTGTGCTGCACACCTCTGCTTCTTCTCCTCTTACTGTGCTGCACACCTCTGCTTGTTCTCCTCTTACTGTGATGCACACCTCTACTTCTTCTGCTCTTACTATGCTGACATACCTCTGCTTCTCCTCTTACTGTGTTGGCACACCTCTGCTTCTTCTCTTAATGTGCTGGCACACCTCTGCTTCTTCTGATCTTACTGTGCTGATGACACATCTCTGCTTCTTTTCCTCTTGCTGTGCTGGCACACCTCTGCTTCTTCTGATCTTACTGTGCAGGCACTCCTCTGCTTCTTCTTCTCTTGCTGTGCTGGCACACCTCTGCTTCTTCTCCTCTTACTGTGCTGCACACACCTCTGCTTCTTCTCCTCTTACTGTGCTGACACATCTCTGCTTCTTCTCCTCTTACTGTGCTGACACACCTCTGCTTCCTCTGATCTTACTGTGCTGGCACACCTCTGCTTCTTCTCCTCTTACAGTGTTGGCACACCCCTGCTTCTTCTGATCTTACTGTGCAGGCACACCTCTGCTTCTTCTCCTCTTACTGTGCTGGCACACCTCTGCTTCTTCTCCTCTTACTGTGATGCACACCTCTGCTTCTTCTGATCTTACTGTGCAGGCACACCTCTGCTTCTTCTCCTCTTACTGTGCTGCACACCTCTGCTTCTTTTCCTCTTGCTGTGCTGGCACACCTCTGCTCCTTCTGCTCTTACTGTGCTGCACACCTCTGCTTGTTCTCTTACTGTGATGCACACCTCTGCATCTTCTCCTATTACTGTGATGCAGACCTCTGCTTCTTCTCCTCTTACTGTGCTGGCACATCTCTGCTTCTCCTCTTACTGTGCTGCACACCTCTGCTTCTCCTCCTGCTGCACTGGCATACCTCTGCTCTTTCTGCTCTTACTGTGCTGCACACCTCTGCTTGTTCTCTTGCTGTGATGCACACCTCTGTTTCTTCTCCTCTTACTGTGCTGCACACCTCTGTTTGTTCTCTTACTGTGATGCACACCTCTGCTTCTTCTCCTCTTACTGTGCTGGCACACCTCTGCTTCTCTTACTGTGCTGGCACATCTCTGCTTCTTCTGATCTTACTGTGCTGGCACACCTCTGCTTATTTACCTCTTGCTGTGCTGCACACCTCTGCTTCTTCTGATCTTACTGTGCAGGCACACCTCTGCTTCTTCTCCTCTTACAGTGTTGGCACACCCCTGCTTCTTCTGATCTTACTGTGCAGGCACACCTCTGCTTCTTCTCCTCTTACTGTGCTGGCACACCTCTGCTTCTTCTCCTCTTACAGTGCTGGCACACCTCTGCTTCTTCTGATCTTACTGTGCAGGCACACCTCTGCTTCTTCTCCTCTTACTGTGCTGCACACCTCTGCTTCTTTTCCTCTTGCTGTGCTGGCACACCTCTGCTCCTTCTGCTCTTACTGTGCTGCACACCTCTGCTTGTTCTCTTACTGTGATGCACACCTCTGCATCTTCTCCTATTACTGTGATGCAGACCTCTGCTTCTTCTCCTCTTACTGTGCTGGCACATCTCTGCTTCTCCTCTTACTGTGCTGCACACCTCTGCTTCTCCTCCTGCTGCACTGGCATACCTCTGCTCTTTCTGCTCTTACTGTGCTGCACACCTCTGCTTGTTCTCTTGCTGTGATGCACACCTCTGTTTCTTCTCCTCTTACTGTGCTGCACACCTCTGTTTGTTCTCTTACTGTGATGCACACCTCTGCTTCTTCTCCTCTTACTGTGCTGGCACACCTCTGCTTCTCTTACTGTGCTGGCACATCTCTGCTTCTTCTGATCTTACTGTGCTGGCACACCTCTGCTTATTTACCTCTTGCTGTGCTGCACACCTCTGCTTCTTCTGATCTTACTGTGCAGGCACACCTCTGCTTCTTCTCCTCTTACAGTGTTGGCACACCCCTGCTTCTTCTGATCTTACTGTGCAGGCACACCTCTGCTTCTTCTCCTCTTACTGTGCTGGCACACCTCTGCTTCTTCTCCTCTTACAGTG
The DNA here is from genome assembly GCF_039654945.1 of Dendrobates tinctorius. NCBI lineage: Eukaryota > Metazoa > Chordata > Amphibia > Anura > Dendrobatidae > Dendrobates > Dendrobates tinctorius. The sequence goes on along the minus strand of NW_027361998.1, from coordinate 15,457,703 downwards.
CTGGCACACCTCTGCTTCTTCTGATCTTACTGTGCAGGCACACCTCTGCTTCTTCTCCTCTTACTGTGCTGCACACCTCTGCTTCTTTTCCTCTTGCTGTGCTGGCACACCTCTGCTCCTTCTGCTCTTACTGTGCTGCACACCTCTGCTTGTTCTCTTACTGTGATGCACACCTCTGCATCTTCTCCTATTACTGTGATGCAGACCTCTGCTTCTTCTCCTCTTACTGTGCTGGCACATCTCTGCTTCTCCTCTTACTGTGCTGCACACCTCTGCTTCTCCTCCTGCTGCACTGGCATACCTCTGCTCTTTCTGCTCTTACTGTGCTGCACACCTCTGCTTGTTCTCTTGCTGTGATGCACACCTCTGTTTCTTCTCCTCTTACTGTGCTGCACACCTCTGTTTGTTCTCTTACTGTGATGCACACCTCTGCTTCTTCTCCTCTTACTGTGCTGGCACACCTCTGCTTCTCTTACTGTGCTGGCACATCTCTGCTTCTTCTGATCTTACTGTGCTGGCACACCTCTGCTTATTTACCTCTTGCTGTGCTGCACACCTCTGCTTCTTCTGATCTTACTGTGCAGGCACACCTCTGCTTCTTCTCCTCTTGCTGTGCTAGCACACCTCTCCTTCTTCTCCTCTTTGCTGCACACCTCTGCTTCTTCTCCTCTTACTGTACTGCACACCTCTGCTTCTTCTCCTCTTACTGTGCTGACACATCTCTGCTTCTTCTGCTCTTACTGTGCTGCCACACCTCTGCTTCTTCTGCTCTTACTGTGCTGGCACACCTCTGCTTCTTCTGATCTTATTGTGCAGGCACACCTCAGCTTCTCCTCTTACTGTTCTGGCACACCTCTGCTCCTTCTGCTCTTATTGTGCTGCACACCTTGTTTCTTCTCCTCTTACTGTGCTGCACACCACTGTTTCTGCTGTTACTATGCTGATACACCTCTGCTCCTTCTGCTCTTGCTATGCTGCACACCTCTGCTCCTTCAGCTCTTACTGTGCTGGCACACCTCTGTTTCTTCTGTTCTTGCTGTTCTGGCACACCTCTGTTTGTTCTGCTGTTGCTGATCTGGCACACCTCTGCTTCTTCTGTTCTTGCTGTTCTGGCACACCTCTGCTTCTTCTGCTGTTGCTGATCTGGCACTCCTTTGCTTCTTCTGTTCTTGCTGTTCTGGCACACCTATGCTTTTTCTGCTGTTGCTGATCTGGCACACCTCTGCTTTTTCTGCTCTTGTTGATCTGGCACACCTCTGCTTTTCTCCTCTTGTTGTGCTGACACACCACACCTCTCCCTCTTTGCTTGTTTTTTTGAGGCACTTCTGCCTCTTTTTCTGACACTTGCTGTTTCAGCACATCTTTTTCTGCACCTGTTGCACTGGAACACTTCTGCCTCTGCCTTTTTTCCTGGTTCAACTCTGCCTCTTCTGCTGCATCGGTGCACCATTGCTTTTCCTGCTGCACTTGTGCACCTCTGCTTCTTCTCCTGCTGCAGCAGCTCACCTCTGCCTCTTCTCCTGCTGCACCGACTCACCTCTGCCTCTTCTACTGCTGCACCGGCTCACCTCTGCTTCTTCTACTGCTGCATCGGCTCACTTCTGCCTCTTCTCCTGCTCTAGTGGCTCACCACTGCCTCTTCTCCTGCTGCACTGGCTCACCTCTGCCTCTTCTGCTGCTGCCCCGGCTCACCTCTGCCTCTTCTACTGCTGCCCCGGCTCACCTCTGCCTCTTCTACTGCTGCCCTGGCTCACCTCTGCCTCTTCTACTGCTACAGCGGCTCACCTCTGCCTCTTCTACTGCTGCAGTGGCTCACCTCTGCCTCTTCTACTGCTGCATCTGCTCACCTCTGCCCCTTCTACTGCTGCACAGGCTCACATCTGCCTCTTCTCCTGCAGCATCAGCTCACATCTGCCTCTTCTACTGCTGCACAGGCTCACCACCGCCTCTTCTCCCGCTGCAGAAATTACTAAAACCCTATGCACCTCCTGCTGCACAGGCTCACATCTGCCTGAATCCTGAGAGGATTCAAAAAGATTTAAATAAACTGGAGAAGTGGGCAGCAACTAACAGAATGGTTTTTAACAGGGAGAAATGCAAAGCACTACATCTGGGCAATAAAAATGAAAAAAGCATATATAAAATGGGAGGAATAGGGCTAAGTGACAGCACATGTGAAAAAGACTTGGGTATACTAATAGATCACAGACTGAATATGAGTCAACAGTGTGATGCAGCAGCAAAAAAGGCAAATGCAATTCTAGGATGTATTAACAGAAGCATACAGTCTAGATCACGTGAAGTCATTATTGCCCTCTACTCCTCTTTGGTCAGACCTCATCTGGAATATTGTGTCCAGTTTTGGGCACCACATTTTAAAAAAGACATCAACAAACTGGAGCAAGTTCAGAAAAGAGCGACCAGAATGGTGACCGGTCTGCAAACCCTGTCTTATGAGGAAAGGTTGCAGGATTTGGGAATGTTTAGTTTGCAAAAGAGAAGACTGAGAGGACACTTAATAGCTGTCTACAAATATCTAAAGGGCTGTCACATTGTAGAAGGATCAACTTTATTCTCATTTGCACAAGGAAAGACTAGAAGCAATGGGATGAAACTGAATGGGAGGAGACACAGATTAGATATTAGAAAAAACTTTTTGAGAGTTAGAGTGATCAATGAGTGGAACAGGCTGCCACGAGAAGTGGTGAGTTCTCCTTCAATGGAAGTCTTCAAACAGAGGCTGGACAGACATCTGACTGGGATGATTTAGCGAATCCTGCTTTGAGCAGGGGGTTGGACCAGATGGCCCAGGAGGTCCCTTCCAACTCTACGATTCTATGATTCTCTTCTCCTGCTGCTCCTGTTCATGTCTGCCTCTTCTCTTGCTGCCCAGGCTCACCTCTCAGGAGAAGGAAAAGCGATCCAGCTTCTAAAACATATTCATTTATTTTTCACAGCGTTTAAACATAATATGTAGGCATACTCCTTATGCGCAGGTGGATGAGCTTTCAGGCACAAACAGCCTCTGCCTCTTCTCCAGCTGGACCGGCTCATCTCTACCTCTTCTCCTGCTGAACGGGCTCACCTCTGCCTCTTCTTCTGTTGGACCAGCTCACCTCTGCCTCTTCTCCTGCTTCACTGGTTCACCTCTGCCTCTTCTCCTGCTGGACCGGCTCCTCTCTACCTCTTCTCCTGCTGGACCAGCTCACCTCTGCCTCTTCTCCTGCTGGACCAGCTCACCTTTGCCTCTTCTTCTGCTTCACTGGTTCACCTCTGCCTCTTCTCCTGCTGAACTGGCTCACCTCTGCCTCTTCTCCTGCTGCACCGGTTCACCTCTGCCTCTTCTCCTGCTGCACTGGGTCACCTCTGCCTTTTCTCCTTCCTCGGCACTGTACAGCACTGGTGACGCACTTTTTGGGCATTGGCAGAGTCTTCAGACTGAAAACCCAGTTTCCAGTAAGCTGATTATCTGCTTGTTTCATTGACAGGAGGAACAGGATAAGCAGGTGACCTCTTCCTGCCTCTTCTCCTGCTGGACCGGCTCACCTCTGCCTCTTCTCCTGCTGCACTGGCTCACCTCTGCGTCTTCTCCTGCTGGACCGGCTCACCTCTGCCTCTTCTCCTGCTGCACCACTCACCTCTGCCTCTTCTCCTGCTGCATCGGCTCACCTCTGCCTCTTCTCCAGCTGGACCGGATCACCTCTGCCTCTTCTCCTGCTTCACTGGTTCACCTCTGCCTCTTCTCCTGCTGGACCGGCTCACCTCTATCTCTTCTCCTGCTGAACGGGCTCACCTCGGCCTCTTCTTCTGCTGGACCAGCACACCTCTGCCTCTTCTCCTGCTGCACCCGTTCCACCTCTGCCTCTTCTCCTGCTTCACTGGTTCACCTCTGCCTCTTCTCCGGCTGAACCGGCTCACCTCTGCCTCTTCTCCTGCTGCACCGGTTCACCTCTGCCTCTTCTCCTGCTGCACCGGCTCACCTCTGCCTTTTCTCCTTCCTCGGCACTGTACAGCACTGGTGACGCACTTTTTGGGCATTGGCAGAGTCTTCAGACTGAAGACCCAGTCTCCAGTAAGCTGATTATCTGCTTGTTTCATTGACAGGAGGAACAGGATAAGCAGGTGACCCTCTTCATGCATGGGGGCTCTAGGCATGTGCCCAGTTTGCCCCCTCTAACGGCAGTTTTGTGCAGTGGGTGCAGCACCATTATAACATTACTTTTTCCATTCAATGCTGCCTGTAAACTACACCCAGGTCATCACCGACGCAGTAATATCTGGGCGTAGGGCAGCGCAGACCATCACAGAGGTGACAGGTTCCTGTCTTGTGTCCCTTGTCAGCGCCTTTATTACCTATGGTGCAGACATCTCCGCACTTGCGCTGAGTACAGACATTGAAGATCCATAAAGTACATGCATCCCGGGACTCGCACAGATGAGCTGTCAGATTACTGCTGAGTTCACCCCTCAGCTGCTGGATCAGCACCTCTCGTTATAGCTGATCTGTAAGAAGCGCCTCATGTTGTCCTGGATAATCTGCAAGTCCTGGAGAAGAGGAGGGAAGTGGCTGTAGAGATAGAATAATAGGGGAGAAAAAGAGGAAAGCGGCTGCAGAGGAAGAATACTGGGGAGAAGAGGAAAGAGGCTGCAGAGGGAGAATAATGGAGGAGAAGAGAAGGAAAGCAGCTGCAGAGGAAGAATAATGGAGGAGAATAGGAGGAAAGTGGCTGCAGAGGAAAAATAATGGGGCAGAAGAGGAGGAAAGAGGCTGCAGAGGAAGAAAGTGGCTGAAGATGGAAAAATAATGTGGAGAAAAGGAGGAAAGCGGCTGCAGACAGGAGAATAACAAAGAAAAGGAGGAAAGTGGCTGCAGACAGGAGAGAACTGGAAAAAAGGAGGAAAGCGGCTGCAGACAGGAGAGCAATGGAGAAAAGGAGGAAAGTGGCTGCAGACAGGAGAGTAACTGGAAAAAAGGAGGAAAGCAGCTGCAGACAGGAGAATAACGGAGAAAAAAAGGAAAGTGGCTGCAGACAGGAGAGAACTGAAAAAAAGGAGGAAAGCGGCTGCAGACAGGAGAGTAATGGAGAAAAGGAGGAAAGTGGCTGCAGACAGGAGAGTAACTGGAAAAAAGGAGGAAAGCGGCTGCAGACAGGAGAATAACGGAGAAAAGAAGGAAAGCGGCTGCAGATAGGAGAGAACTGGAAAAAAGGAGGAAAGCGGATGCAGACAGGAGAGTAATGGAGAAAAGGAGGAAAGTGGCTGCAGACAGGAGAATGATGGAGAAAAGGAGGGAAGCGGCTGCAGACAGGAGAATAACTTGGGGAAAAAAAATGAGGAAAGCGGCTGCAGACAGGAGAATAACAGAGAAAAGGAGGAAAGCGGCTGCAGACAGGAGAATAATGGATAAAAGTAGGGAAGTGGCTGCAGACAGGAGAGTAATGGATAAAAGGAGGGAAGTGGCTGCAGACAGGAGAATAATGGAGAAAAGGAGGGAAGCGGCTGCAGAAAGGAGGATAATGGAGAAAAAGAGGAAAGCGGCTGCAGACAGGAGAATAACTTGGGAAAAAGGAGGAACGCAGCTGCAGACAGGACAGTAATGAAGAAAAGGAGGAAAGTGGCTGCAGACAGGAGAGTAATGGAGAAAAGGAATGAAGCAGCTGCAGACAGAATAATGGAGAAAAGGAGGGAAGCAGCTGCAGACAGGAGAATAACTTGGGGAAAAAAATGAGGAAAGCGGCTGCAGACAGGAGAATAACAGAGAAAAGGAGGAAAGCGGCTGCAGACAGGAGAATAATGGATAAAAGTAGGAAAGTGGCTGCAGACAGGAGAGTAATGGAGAAAAGGAGGGAAGTGGCTGCAGACAGGAGAATAAGGGAGAAAAGGAGGGAAGCGGCTGCAGAAAGGAGGATAATGGAGAAAAAGAGGAAAGCGGCTGCAGACAGGAGAATAACTTGGGAAAAAGGAGGAACGCGGCTGCAGACAGGACAGTAATGGAGAAAAGGAGGAAAGTGGCTGCAGACAGGAGAGTAATGGAGAAAAGGAATGAAGCAGCTGCAGACAGGAGAATAATGGAGAAAAGGAGGGAAGCGGCTGCAGAAAGGAGAATAACGGCGAAAAGGAGGAAAGCGGCTGCAGACAGGAGAATAATGGTGAAAAGGAGGAAAGCGGCTGCAGACAGGAGAATTTCTTGGGAAAAAGAAGGAAAGCGGCTGCAGACAGGCGAGAAATGAAGAAAAGAAGGAAAGCGGTTGCAGACAGGAGAATAATGGAGAAAAGGAGGAAAGAGGCTGCAGAAGAAGAATAATGGGTGTGAAAAGAAGAATAACAAAGGAAATAAAAGGTAATCAGCTGCAGAGGAAAAATAACGGAAGAAAAGCAGGAAAGAAAAGGATGAAAGTGGCTGAAGATGGAAGAATAATGTGGAGTAAAGGAGGAAAGCGGCTGCAGACAGGATAATAACAGAGAAAAGGAGGAAAGTGGCTGCAGACAGGAGAATAACGAAGAAAAGGAGGAAAGTGGCTGCAGACAGGAGAATAAGAGAGAAAAGAAGGAAAGCGGCTGCAGACAGGAGAATAAGAGAGAAAAGAAGGAAAGCGGCTGCAGACAGGAGAGAACTGGAAAAAAGGAGGAAAGCGGCTGCAGACAGGAGAGTAATGGAGAAAAGGAAGAAAGCGGCTGCAGACAGAAGAGTAACTGGAAAAAAGGAGGAAAGTGTCTGCAGACAGGAGAATAATGGAGAAAAGGAGGAAAGCGGCTGCAGACAGGAGAGTAATGGAGAAAAGGAGGGAAGCGGCTGCAGACAGGAGAGTAACTGGAAAAAAGGAGGAAAGCGGCTGCAGACAGGAGAATAGCGAAGAAAAGGAGGAAAGCGGCTGCAGAGAGGAGAATAACGGAGAAAATGAGGAAAGCGGATGCAGACAGGAGAATAACTTGGGGAAAAAAAGGAGGAAAGCGGCTGCAGACAGGAGAGTAATGGAGAAGAGGAAAACAGCTGCAGACGAGAATAATGGAGAAAAGGAGGAAAGTATCTGCAGACAGGAGAGTAATGGAGAAAAGGAGGAAAACGGCTGCAGACTGGAGAGTAACTGGAAAAAAGGAGGAAAGCGTCTGCAGACTGGAGAATAACAGCAAAAGGGAGGAAAGTGGCTGCAGACAGGAGAATAACTTGGGAAAAAGGAGGAAAGCGGCTGCAGACAGGAGAGAAATTAAGAAAAGAAGGAAAGCGGCTGCAGACAGGAGAATAATGGAGAAAATTAGGGAAGCGGCTGCAGACAGGAGAATAATGGAGAAATGGAGGAAAGAGGCTGCAGACAGGAGAGTAATGGAGAAAAGGAAGAAAGCGGCTGCAGACAGGAGAATAATGGAGAAAAGGAGGAAAGTGGCTGCAGACAGGAGAATAATGGAGAAAAGGAGGAAAGCGGCTGCAGACAGGAGAGTAATGGAGAAAAGGAGGGAAGCAGCTGCAGACAGGAGAGTAACTGGAAAAAAGGAGGAAAGCGTCTGCAGACTGGAGAATAACAGCAAAAAGGAGGAAAGTGGCTGCAGACAGGAGAATAACTTGGGGAAAAAGGAGGAAAGCGGCTGCAGACAGGAGAGAAATTAAGAAAAGAAGGAAAGCGGCTGCAGACAGGAGAATAATGGAGAAAAGGAGGGAAGAGGCTGCAGACAGGAGAATAATGGAGAAAAGGAGGAAAGTATCTGCAGACAGGAGAGTAATGGAGAAAAGGAGGAAAACGGCTGCAGACTGGAGAGTAACTGGAAAAAAGGAGGAAAGCGGCTGCAGACTGGAGAATAACAGCGAAAAGGAGGAAAGTGGCTGCAGACAGGAGGATAACTTGGGAAAAAGGAGGAAAGCGGCTGCAGACAGGAGAGAAATGAAGAAAAGAAGGAAAGCGGCTGCAGACAGGAGAGAAATGAAGAAAAGAAGGAAAGTGGCTGCAGACAGGAGAATAATGGAGAAAAGGAGGAAAGAGGCTGCAGACAGGAGAGAAATGAAGAAAAGAAGGAAAGCGGCTGCAGACAGGAGAATAATGGAGAAAAGGAGGGAAGCGGCTGCAGACAGGAGAATAACAGAGAAAAGGAGGAAAGCGGCTGCAGACAGGAGAGAAATGAAGAAAAGAAGGAATACGGCTGCAGACAGGAGAATAATGGAGAAAAGGAGGGAAGCGGCTGCAGACAGGAGAATAACAGAGAAAAGGAGGGAAGTGGCTGCAGACAGGAGAATAACGGAGAAAAGGAGGAAAGCGGCTGCGGACAGGAGAGAAATGAAGAAAAGAAGGAAAGCGGATGCAGACAGGAGAATAATGGAGAAAAGGAGGGAAGCGGATGCAGACAGGAGAATAATGGAGAAAAGGAGGGAAGCGGCTGCAGACAGGAGAATAATGGAGAAAAGGAGGGAAGCGGGTGCAGACAGGAGAATAATGGAGAAAAGGATGAAAACAGCTATAGATGGGAGAATAAACGGAGAGAAATGGGGAAAATGGCTTCAAATGGGAGAGAAAAGGAGAGAAGCAACTTCAGAAGAATAAAGGGGAGAAAAAGAGGGAAGCGGCTGCAAATGGCACAATAACTCTGGAGAAAAGCAAAAAAGCGGCTGCAGATGATGGAATAACGGGGAGATGAAGGGGAAGCAGCTGCTGAGGAAGAAAAAATGGAAGAAAAAGTTAATTAGGCTGCAGAAGGGAGAATAATAACGAGAGAAAAGCAGGAAAACGGCTGCAGATGGAGTATTAACTCGAGAGAATCGACTGTATTAGGAATAATGGGGGGAAAAAAGGAGAAAAGTAATTGCAGACAGGAGAATAACGAGGGAGAAGAGGAAAAAGCGGCTGTAGACGGAGGAGTAACGGTGATGGCTGTGTGTTGGCCGGCTCCTCCGGTACAGCACCTCTGGTGGCCATTGTGCGCTCTGCACTGTGACTGACCTCAGGAGCACACAGCCGAGGATCGATCCTCCGAAATTATCCAGGGGGGAAATCATCGACCTGAAAATGAAATCACTGACTGCAGCGGTCACTGCGCTGTCATAGCAACACACAGCTGCAAATAATGTACAATAAATAGAATGAAGGACATACACATCCAACTGTGTGTGAGAGCATATCACACATTATAGGCTGAGATACAGCCGAGAGTATCACTCATCATAGGCTGAGATACAGCCAAGAGTATCACACTTCATAGGCTGAGATACAGCAGGGAGTATCACACATCATAGGCTGAGATATAGCAGGGAGTATCACACATCATAGGCTGAGATACAGCAGGGAGTATCACACATCATAGGCTGAGATACAGCAGGGAGTATCACACATCATAGGCTGAGATACAGCAGACAGTATCATACCTCAGGTTTAGATACAGCAGACAGTATCATACAGTACATCAGAAGGTATGACTAACCACTGTTATTAAATGTACTACATTTTTTTCTCCTTCCTCCACACTTACTCTCACCATGCTGACATATGCTCTAATGGTTTTGGTTCCATTACTCCTCACTCTCCTTCGCTATCTGCATACCCCAGCACCCTCTAACCAAGTAATAATCTCTTCTTCCCTCTTACCTCCCCAACTGACCTCCTCTGCTGACCTGCTCCTCAACCTCAGATCCTAATAAAACAAGCTGCCCACTCTCCTCCCACCTGCTCTCCCTCTCTCTGCGCCTCCTCACTGCTGGTGACATATCTCCCAATCCTGGACCCCCACAGCTCATACCTCCAATTACTACCCCTTCCTACCGCTCCCAACCCAATACAAACACCCAAAATCTTGCCCATTTCAAATCAATGCCCTTGATGCCTACCACCCTGCTACCTCTCTCTGGATCACTCTGGAATGCCCACTCCATCTGCAATAAACTCCATGTGATTCACGACCTCTTTACCTCTCGTAATCTTTCCTTCCTGGGCCTCACCTAAACATGGCTGATACCCTCCGACACAGCCTCCCCTGCTGCGCTATATTATGGCAGCCTCCACTTCACCCACACTCCTCGCCCTGGCAACAGACATGGTGGAGGAGTGGGCCTTCTCCCTTCCAACTACACCTTTATCCTAATCCCACTTCTTCCCTCCCTTACCCTCCCCTCTTTTGAAGTCTACTCTGTCCGCATCTACTCCCCCTCCAATCTCCAAATGGACGCCATATACTGACCTCTGGGCCCGACCACTGCCTTTATTGACCAGTTCTCCACCTGGCTTCTTCACTTTCTCGCTGCTGACATTCCCACCATCATCATGGGTGACTTCAACATCCCCATTGGCACCCATCAGTCAGCAGCCTCAAAACTCCTTTTTATCACTTCATCTTTTGGAATTACTCAATGGTCCTCCTCAGCCACCCACACAGACATACATTACACTTGTTCTTCACCTGTCTCTGCTCTCTATCTCACTTCACCACCTCCCCTCTCCTTCTATCTGACCACCATCTACTCACTTTCTCATCCCTGTCCTCCTCTCCTGTCACCCATGTCCAGCAACATGCACACCCCTGCAGAAACCTCGCACACTCTCTGACTCTATTCTACCACTATCCTCCATATCTTCACTCCACGACACAGACACTGCCACTAGTTTCTACAATGCCACTCTTGTATCAGCCATTGACTCGGTCGCCCTTGTCATGCATAACAGAGTGCGACGAATCAATAGACAACCCTGGCACAATAACATCACTAAAAAGCTTCGGCAAGCATCCAGAATTGCAGAACGGTGTTGGACGAAAACGCACTCGCAAGACGACATCACCTCATTCAAACAAGCAACACTTGCATTCAAATCATCTCTCACCTCTGGTAAAGAGGCCTACTTTACAACTCTTGTATCTTCCATATCTCGCATCCCAACCCTAAAAAGTTGTTCAATACTTTTAACTCCCTCCACTGCTGACCACTGCCCCCTCCGACTGCCCTAATCTCTGCCGAGGACTTTGCCACGCACTTCAAAAATAAGATAGACCAAACAAGGCAAGTTTTTGTTGTCTGACCTCCACAGCTAATTTGTATACCAGACCAATGCTCTAACCCCATACCTACCCTCTCCAAAATCACTGGAGAGCTTGCTCATCTCCTCTCCAAATCACACCTCACCACTTGTGCACTTGATCCCATCCCAGCTCACCTCCTCCCCAACCTCACCACTACTCTTATCCCATTCCTAACCCACCTCTTCAACCTATCACTAACGTCCGGTACCTTCCCTTCTGCTGTCAAACATGCCACAATCACACCTATCATCAAGAAGCCATCCCTTGACCCGAGCGCTATTTCCAGCTATCGCCCCATATCTTTGCTCCCATTTGCTTCAAAACTCTTTGAGCAGCATGTCCACGCTGAACTTTCCTCTCACTTTGCATCTAACTAGCTCTTCGACAACCTACAGTCTGGCTTCCGCCCCATCACTCCACTGAGCCAGCCCTGAACAAACTTACCAACGACCTACTTACAGCCAAAGCTAACGGACAATACTCTATACTCCTCCTTCTAGACCTGTCCTCTGCCTTCAACACAATTAACCACTGCCTTCTACTACAGATCCTTTCGTCCTTTGGCATCAAAGACCTCGCCCTATCCTGGATCGCCTCATACCTTACCAACCGCACATGTCGCGTATCCCACTCCCACACTACCTCCTCATCTCGCCATCTCTCTGTTGGTGTCCCTCAAGGCTTTGTCCTAGGATCCTTTCTCTTCTCCATCTATACCCTTGGCCTGGGATAACTCATAAAGTCCCATGACTTCCAGTACCATCTATATGCTGATGAAACTCATATCTACCTCTCTGGCCCAGATGTCACCTCTTTGCTGTCCAGAATCCCAGTTTATCTATCAACCATATCCTCCTCCTTCTCCTCTTACTTCCTCAAGCTCAATGTGGACAAATCTGAACTAATTATCTTTCCTCCATCTTGCATATCTTCCCTACCTGATCTATCACAATAAATGAATTAACTCTTTCCCCTGTCCCGGAAATCCGCTGCCTCGGAGTAATCCTTGACTCTGCCCTGTCCTTCAAACTGCACATCCAAGCTCTCGCCACCTCCTGTCGCCTCCAGCTCAAAAACATTTCCAGAATCCATCCTTTCCTCAGTGCTCACTCTACCAAATGCTTGAGCATGCCTTAATCATCTCCCACCTCAACTACTGCAACATCATCCTCTGTGGCCTACCTTCTAACACTCTCGCATCCCTCCAGTCCGTCCTTAACTCTGCTGCATGACTAATTAATCTCTTTCCTCGCTACACTCTGGCGTCCCCTCATTGCAAATCCCTTCACTGGCTCCCATTTTCCCAGCGTATCCAGTTTAAACTACTAACACTGACCTACAAAGCCATCCATAACCTTTCTCCTGTGGGGGTGCACGCATCACAGAAGCAAAGCGTCACAAAGATAAGCGTCGGGATACAGCAGTTATTACATGGCACAGAACTAAAATCCATCTTCTCTCTTCATACAGGTAAAAATTCCCTCTGCTTGCTGTCTTCTGCAACATATTCAAATGGTGCAACTTCCCACCTCTGATTGCTGTCTCATCTGCTGCAATAGACTCTAATGGTAAAAATTCCCACCTCTGCTTGCTGTCTGCTATGTCATCTGCTGCTTTACCATCTAGAAACATATTTTAATGTGTCTGCTAATTCATTGTTATAAATCATTTGATGCATTGTACTTAAAACTCACTGTTCCATAACCATGACTGGGATCAGTGTAGATCTTATCTGGTGGAGGGGTTAAAATAGATGTTGCCAGGCTGAATGTCTTTGATCATCCAAAAAAAAAAAAAAACCCTGGTGTGCTGACCCCAGCTGCCAAATTATCCTCAACCAGTTCCCACAATCCATCTCTTTTGACCCTGCAGTCTGGACTATAAATTTAGAACCATCCTTAGGGGTGCACGCATGTGGGGGTGCACGCATCACAGAAGCAAAGCGTCACGAAGATAAGCGTCGTGATACAGCAGTTATTACATGGCAGTTAGTCAGGGCAGGAGTCAGGTAACCCACACTCTGCTCTCCCTTTTATCCATGTGCCTTATTCCTATCCTCCTATGTTCTCTTGCAATCCACTTTCACCGACCAATCCCCCCTCCATCACAACTCATATACATCAGCTCCTCTCTCTTTCCTTCTCCATTGTACAGCTCTCATGCACTTCTCACCTTCTTAAAAAACCTCAGCCCATCTTGCCCAAACACACTGCACAAAAAATCTTCATGCAATTCCAAAAACTACTTGCTCTTTATCTTCCTGCTCCTACTGATTTCATGGGACATCTCCCCCAACCCCGGTTCACCATCCCCCAACCTCAACCCCTACTCTACCTCACATCGAAACCTTAATAATCTTACTAATATTATTTGCACTCCTTCATCTCCTTCTTTCAATTGTGCCCTTTGGAATCCACGGTTTGTATGCAACAAGCTTCCTTTCCTACACAATTACTTTCTGAAAAACTCTCTGAATCTGTTGGCCCTCACGGAAACCTGGATTCAGGATTCTGATACTGTCTCTCCTGCTGCCATTTCCCATGGTGGCTTACAATTCTCCCATTCCCCGAGACCGACAAACAGACCTGGTGGTGGAGTCGGCATACTCCTGTCCCCACTATGCACTTTCCAGGTCATCCCCCCAGTTCCATCACTCTCATTCCCTTCTTTTGAAGTCCACACCATCAGGCTCTTTTGTCCCCTCTCCCTCAGAGTAGCGGTCATATACCGGCCCCTAGGCTCACCCACCCACTTCCTGGACCATTTCTCTGCCTGGCTGCCGCACTTCTTGTCCTCAGAACTACCAACCCTTATCCTGGGAGACTTCCACATCTGCATCCCAGCTTCTATCACTAACCACCTCTCTAGGCCTCTCTCAGCTCTCAACCTCTGAAACACACAAAGACGGTAACACCCTGGACCTGGTTTTCGCCCGGCTCTGCTCAATCTCCTACCTAGATAACTCACCGCTTCCCCTCTCTGACCACAACATTCTCTCCTTTACACTCACAAATCCTCGCTCACCCCAGCACCCTCCTGCCTACCATTCAGTCAGAAATCTACAAGCCATTAACCCTCATACACTTTCAGACTCCCTACACTCATCACTGTCCCCAATCTCTTCTTTGTCCTGTCCTGATCTGGCTGTACATCACTACAATGACACTCTTAGAAGCACCCATGACCAAGTAGCTCCCCTCACCCTCAGAACCTCCAAACACAGAGTGAAACAGCCCTGGCTCACATCGCAAACCCGATTTCTCCAGCGATGCTCCAGGAGTGCTGAACGCTTATGGAGGAAAACACGCACACCAGAAGACTTCATACACTTCAAATTTATGTTAAGGACATATAACTCTGCCCTTCACCTCGCCAAACAGACCTACTTCAACACCCTGATCTCCTCACTATCCAACAACCCCAAGAAACTTTTTGACACCTTTCACTCCCTCCTCAGGCCAAAAGCACAAGCCCCTATCACAGACATTTGCGCTGATGACCTTGCCTCCCACTTTATAGAGAAAATAGACAATATCCATCAGGAAATCCGCTCCCAATCACCAAATTCAGTGACTCCCATCCCTCCCTGCATTTCCCCTGGCTCACTCTCCACATTCGATCCCATCACAGAAGAAGAAGTCTCCAGGCTCCTCTCCTCTTCTCGTCCGACTACATGCACAACCGACCCCATTCCCTCACATCTCCTCCAGTCTCTCTCTCCAGTCGTCACAACTCACCTAACTACAATCTTTAATCTCTCCCTCTCCTCGGGCATTTTCCCATCCTCCTTCAAACACTCTATCATTACTCCATTACTAAAGAAACCCGCTCTCGACCCCATCCTGCACAAACAACTACAGACCAGTCTCCAATCCCCCCTTCATCTCTAAACTCTTGGAGCGCCTGATATACTCCCGCCTTACCCGTTACCTCTCCACTCACTCCCTCCTAGACCCTTCACAGTCCGGTTTCCGCCCCCTACATTCGACAGAAACTGCACTCATCAAAGTGACCAATGACCTTCTGACAGCAAAACGTAATGGTGACCACTCTCTGCTCATTCTTCTCGACCTTTCTGCAGCTTTCGACTCTGTTGACCATCCTCTCCTACTCTCTAGGCTCCAGTCACTAGGCATTAAGGACACTGCTCTTTCCTGGTTCTCCTCCTATCTTTACGACCGCTCCTTCAGTGTTCTGTTTTCTGGCTCCACTTCATCTCCTCTTCCTCTCGCTGTTGGGGTACCTCAGGGCTCAGTCCTTGGCCCCCTTCTGGCCTAACCGACCGCTGCGCTCTGCAAATGACTTTCGACTAACCTCTGCCCTAATCCGTACCTCCCACTCCCGACTCCAAGACTTCTCCCGTGCTGCGCCAATTCTCTGGAATGCTCTACCCCAAGATATTAGGACCATCCACAATTTGCATAGTTTTAGGCGCTCGCTCAAAACACATTTGTTCAGAGCGGCCTATCACATTCACTTTGAAGTCATGTTATGTTTGTGTGTGTGTAGCCCATTCACTATCTCCATCTAACCCCCACCCCCTGAAGATGGCTGGACCATCATTGTAAATACATCATTGTAAATACAAACCTGTACTCTGTATCTCCCCCACCTCATTGTAGATTGTAAGCTCCCACGAGCAGGGTCATCTTATTTCGCTTTAATTATTGTATTGTTAACGTTGTTACTTATGACTGTTGTGTTTGAAACTGTTCAACTGTAAAGCGCTGCGGAATATGTTGGCGCTATATAAATAAAGATTATTATTATTATTTATTATATATTTCTAAACTAATCTCCCAATATCTTCCCTCACATAATCTCCGATCCTCCCAAGAACTCCTTCTCTCCTCCACGCTTATTCGCTCCTCAACCGATCACCTCCAAGATTTCTCCTCAATATCCCCCATTCTCTGGAATTCCATGCCCCAACATGTCCGGTTATCCACTACATTTGAATCCTTCAGATGGAACCTGAAAACCCATCTCTTCAAAAAATCTTACAACCTGTAACGACCACACGGCCATCTCAACACCATTGGAGCTACTGCAACCCCCGACCTACTGTCTCCTTCCCCACCATCCTGTAGAATGTAAGCCCGCAAGGGCAGGGTCCTCTTCCTTCCATACCACTCTGTCATTGTTAGTTTGTTTACTGTAAGTGATATTTATATTTTGATGTAACCCTGTCTCATGTACAGCACAATGGAATTAATGGTGCTATATATATAAATAATAATAATAATCATAGGTTTACATACAGCAGACAGTATCACACTTGATAGGCTGAGATGCAAAACACAGTATCCCACATGATAGGCTAAGATGCAGCAGACAGTATCGCAAATGATAGTGTAGCACGTGAGCCGACCGGGGGTGGTCACTTTTTCACTGCGAACAGACTGGATACAGAAACTGGTGTACGTTCAACAGGTCTTCTTTATTGGCCATCCTCCCGACGACCACAGCAACACAACAGCAATACGACAGCTTCCGTACACACAGGTCCGGGTACCTTGCACCTTCTCCTCTCTCTCAAAGTGACGTCCCTCGCGGTTCTATCGCTGTGGCTGCCCTAGGACTACCACCACAGCGCTTCGCCTGTCCGAGTCCGTCCGTTTGGTACCCCCAGGCTTCCTCTGTCCTGTCAGGGCCACCCCCCTGACTGTCTCTCCTTCCAGTCCCTTCTGGAGCTCTTCCTTCTTCAGTCTCTTCCTACGCTGAACTCCTCCTCCTGGACTGGCTCCCCTGGACTCACCTCTCTCTCTCTTTTATTCCCCTCCCTCGGAATTCCCCTCTCGAGTCCCCGTAACCCCACCCATCATGACTCTGTGGTTTCTTAAGCATTAGCTGCTGTTAAGTCCTTTTCTTGCCTTCTCTTGTCTCCCTCTAGTGGCCAATCTTCAGTACTGCACCGTCTCCTTTTCCTGCTGTTCTTTGTCTCCCCCTAGTGGCCAAAACCCAGTACTTCACCATCTTTCAATATTTCTAGCTGTCTCCCCACATGTATATACAAATTCACTTCCAAGATGTTTACTGCACATTTTACATTCACTGTTCCTCTTCAGACAGGTCCATAGGTCAGTCCACTTCCCTACAATAGGATGAAATACAGCAAACACTATGTGCCATGATAGAGTCAGATACAGCAGACAGTATGTGCCATGATAAAACATACCAAAACAAAACCAAAACGGATTTTTCTGGGAAATATGTTAAGGTACATCCTTTCCAGGTTAGTGACTTGTGTATAAGGCAAAATAAGTCACCCCAGACCAAAAAGTTCCTCCCCAACTTGGACTATGTTCAGATGCAGCGTTTTTCAAGCGTTTTTCAACTTTAACATTGCTTTCAACTAAAACAAATGCATTCACTGGGAAATGTCATTGTAACATTTACCAACCCTAGCTGGCCATGTGGTGTGTGACACATCATCAGACACATCTTGTTTCATTTATGAAGGAGGGACTCTTAAAGTCACACAGCCTATTTTTACAGAGACATCAGGCAGCATTAATCTGCTTAAAGGGCCATTATTAAACAGTGGGTCTCCTAAACTGTTATTGTTTATGCACTGAGTGGATGGGCTGCCAAGAATTACGACGCACCCCAATATCCCTTTCACGAGATGTCCAGGCGGGCTTCCAGAAAAAATGTTGCATTGAATGCATGGCCTGGCCTGCCCCAAAGTTACAAGCACCCCAATAAGCTTTTGAAGCCACGGGAAAATCCAGGAAAATCCACTTTACATAATTCATTTTATACTCCCATTCTGTTTTCTTATGGATTGACTGCAAGGCCTGCCCTGCTACCAAGTCATATGCACACCAATAACGCCAATCCCCCCTTTGAAGAAACAGGGAGGAGCGCCTCTTAACAAAAAATGTCCCATAAAAAGGGAGCGGTTCTCCTAGTCTTGGAATGCCCATACACTTTGTGTATGGGCTGGCAAACATTTCCCCTGTGGGGTAGACCTCAAGCTTTATCAGAACCAGTCTCTTACGCACAGGCTAACAATCCACCCTTGTTAATAATGCAACACTGGCTGTAGCTGCACGGAAGATGTAAACCCTTTTGATCTACTGGCGGTGGATGATCAGACGTGGAGGAAGGCCTGATTACAAAAATAGGCCCAATTTCTAGGACCGAGTCTCCTAGACCTGGAATGCCCATACACTTTGTGAATGGGCTGGCAAACATTTCCCCTGTGGGCGTGTACATATTGGTATTTTGGTGATGGGCATCATAACACCCTTGCCAAAACACAGAGTGGCCGGATCATGACTGAATACATTCACCCTGGTGTTGAAGTGGTGATGGACAGTGAGGATGAGGAGAAGGAGGAGGAGGACACCAAATAGCCAAAACCAGGAAGCGTATATTCATGTTTGGTTGTGAAGAGGAGCATGGGAATACACCTCCCCAAAAAACACTACATTGGAGTTTATGCTTCGCTGTCATCATTTGGTGGTGTTGCGAAGTCAGACCCAATCCATCCCTTGTTCATTTTTTATAAGAGTCAGCCTGTCTGCATTTTCCGTAGAAAAGCGAATGCGCTTATCTGTGATAATGCCACCAGCAGCACTAAAAACCCGCTCTGACAAAACGCTAGCGGCAGGGCAGGCCAGAACCTCCAAGGCGTAGAGAGCCAGTTCATGACACGTGTCCAGCTTGGATACCCAATAATTAAAAGGCACAGAGGAATCACGGAGGACATAGGTACGGTCAGCAAGGTACTCCCTCAGTATCTTAGAGAAGATTGCATTCCTTGTGAGATTACCCCGCGCCTCAGTGCCAGGGCGATGGGAGGGTCTTAGAAAACTGTCCCAGAACTTTGCCAGTGTTCCCCTGCCTCTGCTGGAGTGGACTTGTGTTTCTCTCACCTGTCCTCATTGATTGGCCAATGAACTGTGATCTCTACCGCCAGCGTTTTGAGATGGAAATTTTTTCAATAATTCACCAACAATGGCCCTATGGTATTGCACAATTTTGGTACACCTGTCTGCCTCTGGAACAAGAGAATGAAAGTTATCCTTGTACCGTGGGTCTAATAGTGTCACTAGCCAGTAATGACTGGTACCCAATATTTTGACAATACGAGGGTCACGGGAAAGGCAGCGCAACATAAAGTCAGCCATGCATGCCAGACTGGTAACAGGCAAGACTTCCGTGTCCTCACCAACAGGACGACTGACCATGCTGTCCTCCTCCTCCTCCCTGTCCTCAGGCCATCCACACTGAACAGACGGCATGACAGTTGTGGTTGTAGTTCCGTCTATAATGCATGAAAGTAGCTCCTGTTCTTACTCCTCCTCCTGTTCCTTATTGTCAACTAATCCACGTTGGGATGACAAGAGGCCGGGCTGTGTGTAATCACCCTGTATGGTTCCTTGATCCATGTCCTCACGCTCCGCCTGCAATGCCGCCTCTTTCATTGTGAGCAGAGAGCTTTTAAGAATGCAGATGAGCGGGATGGTGATGCTAATTATGGCGTCATCGCCGCTCACTATCTTGGTGGACTCCTCAAAGTTTTGGAGGATGGTACATATGTCTGTCATCCATGTCCAGTCCTGAGGTCTTATGTGTGGAGTCAAACCAGATAAACAACAGCCTTGTTGAAGCTGGTAGTCCACAACTGCCCTCTTCTGCTCACAAATCCTTTCTAACATATGTAGTGTAGAGTTCCAATGCGTGGGGACATCACACACCAGTCGGTGAGCCGGAATCTACAATCGCTGCTGAAGCACGGCAAGGGCAGCTGAAGCTGTAGCTGTCTTTATAAAATGTGCACACAGGCGGCGTACTTTAACCAGCAGACCCGGCAGCTCCGGATAGGTTTTTAGAAAACGTTGAGCAATGAGGTTAAAGACATGGGCGTGGTATGGTACGGTGTGAGTACGTGGCATGGTACGTGTGTGAGCTCACCTCGCCTCAGAGCCGCCACCAGGTTCCTGCCTTTGTCACACACAACCATGCCTGGCTGTAGGTTCAGCGGTGTCAGCCACACATCTGCCTGCTCTTTCAGAGCTGTCAACAACTCTTCAGTATTGTGCGGTTTGTCACCTAAGCAAATTAGCTTCAGCACAGCCTGTTGCCGCTTTGCTTTGGTAGTGCTGCAGTGCTTCCAGTTTATGACTGCTGTGCTCATTTCTGACATGGAGGCTGAAGAGGAGGAGGAGGAGATGCAGGAGCTGTACACAGTGGGGGCAACCCTTATTGACGTAGGGCCCGCAATCCTTGGGGTCGGGAGGACGTGTTCCATCCCAAGGTCTGACTGGGTCCCGGCTTCCACTATGTTAACCCAGTGTGCCATCAGTGAGATGTACCGTCCCTGGCCACAAGCACTTGTCACGTGTCCGTGGTTAGGTGGACTTTCCCAGTAACTGCATTGTTGAGGGCACAGGTAATGTTGTGGGACACGTGCTTGTGTAATGCCGGGACGGCACAGCAGGAGAAATAGTGGCGGCTGGGGACAGAGTACCTTGGGACGGCTGCCGCCATCAGGTTGCGGAAAGCTTCCGTCTCCACGAACCAAAAACGCAACATTTTCACCACAAGCAGGCAAGAAATCTGAGAATTAAGTACTCTGGCCTGTGGGGTGATGGCTGCGTATTTCCACTTACGTTGCAATGACTGGGGTATGGACAACTGAAGGCTGCGCTGGGACAAGGACGTGGACGTGCTTGATGATGGTAGTATTTGACTGTGAGCAACGGCAGGTGCAGGGCAGGAGGCATCTTCGCATGCACCGTGGACAGGGGATTGGCTTGCATGCACAACAGTGGAAGAAGCAGTGGTGTCACCCGCAGACACTGTTCCTGGAGCCTGGGGTTGGGCCACAAAGTCGGGTGCTTTGCTGCCATGTGCATGATCATGCTTGTGGTGGTGAGGCTGGTAGTTTTGCTACCTCTGCTGATGCTGGCATGACATCAGGGACGGCGTTAGGGGCAGGCAGACCAGGTAGCTGCCTAGGGCCCCCGGTCCCCCAGGGCCGACTCCCCTGGCACATAACGCAGCCACTATGGGGCCCCTGTGAGGCAGGGGGGCCCGCCTGCCCCCAGCGCCGACTCCCCCGCCGCCGCATTGAACTATACCAGCGTCATAGACGCCGGTACAATTCACAGCAATGATAGAGGAGAGAGCGTCAGCTGACGCTCCCTCTCCCATCATCCCCCGCTCTGCCTGTGACACAGACACACAGCGGGTGCGTGATGACGTCATCGCGCTCTCACTGTGTGCCAGGCAGAGCGGGAGACAGGAGCTGGGAGCAGCGCAGGCACAAGGAGAAGGTGAGGAGAGTGTTTGTTTTTTTTTTAAACAGTGTGAGTACTGTCTGGGGCCATTCTCGGGGGAGGGGGGCTGTATACCATGGTGGGCTGTATACCGTGCTGCTGGGATGTATACCACGGTGGGCTGTATACCACGCTGGGCTGTATACCGTGCTGCTGGGCTGTATACCACGGTGGGCTGTATACCATGCTGGGCTATATACCACGCTGGGCTGTATACTACGCTGGGCTGTATACCACGGTGGGCTGTATACCATGCTGGGCTGTATACCATGGTGGGCTGTATACCGTGCTGGACTGTATACCATGGTGGGCTGTATACCGTGCTGGGCTGTGTACCATGCTGGGCTGTATACCTTTCTGGGCAGTATACCATGCTGGGCTGTATACCGTGCTGGGCTGTATACCATGGTGGGCTGTATACCATGCTGGGCTATATACCATGGTGGGCTGTATATCATGGTGGGCTGTATACCATGGTGGGCTATATACCACGCTGGGCTGTATACTACGCTGGGCTGTATACCACGGTGGGCTGTATACCATGCTGGGCTGTATACCATGGTGGGCTGTATACCGTGCTGGGCTGTATACCATGGTGGGCTGTATACCATGCTGGGCTATATACCATGGTGGGCTGTATATCATGGTGGGCTGTATACCATGGTGGGCTGTATACCGTGCTGGGCTGTATACCATGTTGGGCTGTATACCATGCTGGGCTGGGCTGTATACCATGCTGGGATGGGCTGTATAGCATGGTGGGCTGTATACTACGCTGGGCTGTATACCATGGTGGGCTGTATACCATGCTGGGCTGGGCTGTATACCATGGTGGGCTGTATACCATGTGGTACTGTGCTTTATACCATGTGGTACTGTGCTATATACCATGGTGGGCTGTGCTATATACCATGTGGGTCTGTGCTATATACCATGTGGAGATGTGCTATTTACCATGGTACTGTGCTATATACCATGTGGGGCTGTGCTGTATACCATGTGGGGCTGTGCTATATACCATGTGGGACTGTGCTATATACCATGTGGGGCTATGCTATATACCATGTGGGGCTGTGCTATGTACCATGTGGGGCTGGGCTATATACTATGCGGCTGTGTTATATACCATGGGGGGTACATTTTACATTATATTCTATGGGGGAGGCTGTGTTATATAATATGGGGAGCTACATTATATTCTATGAGGAGGTGGGCTGTATTATATTCTAGTTGGGGCTACATTATATTCTATGGGGCTGTATTATATTTATTATATTCTATGGGGGGTGATTGCATCATACTCTATGAGGGGGCTACATTATACTATATGAGGAGACTACATTGTATTCTATGGGGGCTGCGTTATATTCTATGGGGGGCTAGATTATATTTTATGGGGGCTTCATTATACTATGAGGTGGCTACATTATACGATATGATGAAGGCTACATTCTATTCTATGGAGGGGCTACATTATACTATATAAGGGGCTGCATTATACTCTATGAGGGGGCTGTATTATATTCTATGGGGGGTTACATTATATTCTGTGCAGTGGTTGCTTTATTCTCTAAGGGGTGGCTGCATTATACTATAAGAGAAGGGCTGCATTATATTCTATTGGGGGTTACATTATATTGTATGGCGGGGCTGCATTATACTCTGTGAGGTGACTGCATTATGCTCTATGGGGTGGCTGCATTATACTATATGTGGGATGCATTATACTGTATCGAGGACTATGGGGAATACATTATATGAAGAACTATGGGGTGCATTATACTATGGGAAGTGAATTGTTCTACATGGATGACTATGGTGGTGCATTATACTATATGGAGAGCTATGAGGAGTGTATTATACTATATGGAGGTCTGAGCAGTGTATTTTAATATTTGGAGGGCTATGAGGAGTGTATTATAATATATGGAGGACTATGGGGAGTGTATTATACTGTATGGAGGACTGGGGAGTGTATTATACCATATGGAGGACTATGGGGCACATAATATTATATAGAGGACTATGGGGTGTTGTGATGGTGTGATAGGCTATGTGGATATCATTTTGTGTATATTTCTATTTTACTTGTTTTCATAGTGTTTTTCTTGTATGTCTATAGCCTGACTGTATCTGTCTCTTGATGACCCCCTGTAGTTCTTTAATCCCCAAGGCTCCTTTGTTCTCTGGGAGGCCTGGAAACCGCCCCAATCTGTTTTACTACCCCGGGACACAAGGAAGGGGGTGGGGAGGACATGAGCTGCTCAAGTCAGTTCCTGTGTGGCGAGTATCGTATAAAGACTGCACTTCAGAGAGAAGGACCCATTTTATCCTCTGGTGCTAGAGATTTGGAATCTCGTCTCCCTGGACATTTTATCCTGTTACTGGACCAGTGGCGGATTAAGTGGCCTATGGGCCCGGGGCTGTTCATAAAACCTGGGCCCCTGTACCCCCCTTCCCAGGAAAACATTTTCTGTCCACATTTTGTGGCTCTTATCACAAAAACACTGCATATGCTGATATTTAGGGGCGGTGAATGGCCTGCTCGGATGCGGGGTCTGGAAAGGAATAAAATGGCCGCGCTTGGGAGGGGGTACCGCCGGCCTGGCCGGCTACTGGTTAGGGATGTTAATGATTAATCACACAGTCACCTGCCTCCATGCTCTGCCAGGTCTGCCTCTCCCCAGCCTCCCTGGCTGCTCCCTCCAATGCATTATGCGGCTGCCTCCATGCTCTGCCTCTCCCCAGCCTCCCTGGCTGCTCCCTCCAATGCATTATGCGGCTGCCTCCATGCTCTGCCTCTCTCCCCAGCCTCCCTCCAATGCATTATGTGGCTGCCTCCATGCTCTGCCTCTCTCCCCAGCCTCCCTCCAATGCATTATGTGGCTGCCTCCATGCTCTGCCTCTCTCCCCAGCCTCCCTCCAATGCATTATGCGGCTGCCTCCATGCTCTGCTTCTCCCCAGCCTCCCTCCAATGCATTATGTGGCTGCCTCCATGCTCTGCCTCTCTCCCCAGCCTCCCTCCAATGCATTATGTGGCTGCCTCCATGCTCTGCCTCTCTCCCCAGCCTCCCTCCAATGCATTATGTGGCTGCCTCCATGCTCTGCCTCTCTCCCCAGCCTCCCTCCAATGCATTATGCGGCTGCCTCCATGCTCTGCTTCTCCCCAACCTCCCTCCAATGCATTATGTGGCTGCCTCCATGCTCTGCCTCTCTCCCCAGCCTCCCTCCAATGCATTATGTGGCTGCCTCCATGCTCTGCCTCTCTCCCCAGCCTCCCTCCAATGCATTATGTGGCTGCCTCCATGCTCTGCCTCTCTCCCCAGCCTCCCTCCAATGCATTATGTGGCTGCCTCCATGCTCTGCCTCTCTCCCCAGCCTCCCTCCAATGCATTATGTGGCTGCCTCCATGCTCTGCCTCTCTCCCCAGCCTCCCTCCAATGCATTATGTGGCTGCCTCCATGCTCTGCCTCTCTCCCCAGCCTCCCTCCAATGCATTATGTGGCTGCCTCCATGCTCTGCCTCTCTCCCCAGCCTCCCTCCAATGCATTATGTGGCTGCCTCCATGCTCTGCCTCTCTCCCCAGCCTCCCTCCAATGCATTATGTGGCTGCCTCCATGCTCTGCCTCTCTCCCCAGCCTCCCTCCAATGCATTATGTGGCTGCCTCCATGCTCTGCCTCTCTCCCCAGCCTCCCTCCAATGCATTATGTGGCTGCCTCCATGCTCTGCCTCTCCCCAGCCTCCCTGGCTGCTCCCTCCAATTTGGAGGCAGCCGCATAAATTGCATAATGCATTGGATTGGAGCGGAGGGAGCAGCCAGGGAGGGAGGCTGGGGAGAGGCAGAGCATCCTCCAGTCCTCCCAAATGGTGACGCCGACGGTGAGTGTGTCAGTGACCCACCTGCCCGGCTGCGCTAGCCGCTGCCAAAATCTCCTGGGCTGAGCGAGTCCTCCTCACTGTGCACTGCCAGTCGGCGCCGCTGCCTCCACGCTTCTCAGTCCCGGCCGGGCCGCCCACAGCACACAGAGAGAGGAGGAACTTCTGCTCTGCCTCCTGCCGTGCTGCGCCACCCCCACACACGTGCTGCCTGGGACTGCCCGCCGCCCCCCTTCCAAGTTCCTACGCCACTGGGCGGCGGCGGGCGGCTGAGCGGCTCACACAGTGACAGACTGACAGATCATATGCGATGCCGACCGACCGATTGGCCCCTGCCCTGGGCCCCCTAAAAACCTTGGGCCCGGGGCGACCGCCCCATCCGCCCCTATTAAGATCCGCCATTGTACTGGACTACATTCTTGTTCTGGTCTATTGTATCCTCAGTGTGGTGGATTGTTTATGGACCTTCTAATTTTGCCTGTAGTAAAGGTCTTGGGATTGTTCACCCTTCCCTCGCTCTGTTGATTGTGTGGTATCGGAGAAGGACCCTGTGACAACTGGTGGCAGCAGTGGGATCAACAGAGCGTAACCCAATGGAGAACCACCCACAGAGTGAGTGCAGAAAGTGGACTGTATTCAGTTTACAGGAGAGAGCCAAAGACCTGGGCCTGAACTACCAGGGACTTACTAAAGAGGCCTTAATCGATCTACTGGTGGGCGCTAGCCCGGCCACCTCCTCCCTGATGTCTGAAGGACGAGCACTGGAGACAGGGATCCCCATCCAGAAAAGCCAGTGGTTGGTGTGGTATGAAGAAGAGATGGCGGTTCTGGGCCCCGGCGTCTCTCAGGAGTACAAGGAGGAGGCTGCCCACCGGGCACAGCGGAGACAGGAAGCAATGGAGCTTGAAAGAGGGAGTAATGCAATGTGGAGTGTAACCCCAACGATCCGGGAGCCTGTACGGATCACCCGGACAGAGTTTGAGCCATTTAATGAGGCTTACGGAGATGTGGAGGGGTTCTTCAAAGACTTTGAGCAGCAGTGTGCTGTGATGGAGGTGCCCCACTCTAACTGGATGCGTTTGTTAGTGGGGCTCCTGAACGGAAGCATGGCGGAGGCTTACTGAACCATTGACGCACCTCGGAATCGGGATTATAACATTGTAAAGCAGACTATCCTGGATTACCATGCTATCACCCCAGACTCATATAGGGCCAAGTTCCGAGACCTCCCATGCACCACGGGGGGATTGTTTTGGATGTATGCACATATGATGTCCCAGGCATGTCGGAGATGGCTGGAAGCAGCAAACGCCTTTACTGTGGAAGATGTTATACAGATGTTCCTTATAGAGCAATTTCTTGCCAAGTGCCCCGCAGAGGTACGGGAATGGGTCCGGGAGCGCACGCCGTGTACCGTGGATATAGCTGCAGCCCTGGCCGATGAAGCCCTTACTATCTGGCCGCAAAGGAGGAGGCTTCTGGACAATGAACCACGGCCTGCTCCCGCGCCCCGCCCCCCCTAGTCGCAAGCCATTGACAATCACACCTCACAATCCCAGGCCCCAACAGTTCCGACCACGACCTGGGGGTATCACAGGGAGGAAGTGTTATGGGTGTGGGCAACCTGGACATTTGCAGTCTGGCTGTCGCTCCAGGATTCGGAGGGAGCTCCACGCAGCCCCACCTCGTCCAGTGCATCTTGTACACTCCACCACACCTGAGGAAGAGCTACCACCACCCCCACTAGAGTGGACCACCGACCACGGCACCATAGATACCCCTCCTAGAGTGTACGGACTCCGGCCTCTGTCCTTTAGCTACTCAGAGCAACGGCAACGCCACCTGCAGGATGTCTTTATTGATGGATACAAAGTGTCAGGATTTAGAGACACGGGGGCATTCTTGACTATCGCTGACCCCCTTGTGGTTCGACCTGAGGCAATTTACCAGGGTCCGGGAATTCCCATTGTCCTGGCAGGCGGTGCCCGCAAATATATACAGCGAGCTTCTGTGCGTTTGGATTATGGTTGTGGAGAAAAACTGTGTTGGATTGGAGTTATGGGAGGACTTCCTGCAGATATCCTCCTTGGTAACGACATTGGGAAGTTACAGTGCCAATTTGTGGGAGCAGTCACCCGACTACAGGCCCTTCAAGCACTACATCATCCGGACCTCACTGGGGAGCAACTACCACGAACCGCATCAGAGTCGGTAAGCAATACGTTCGCTGCTACTACATTGGGAGAGTCTTGGGACAGAGAGGAGTTTAGGAGAGAAATAGAGGGTGACACTACCTTAGCAGCCCTTAGGCGAAAGGCAGAAACTGGGCACATGGGAGATAATGGGGATTGCTTCACTCGAGAAAACGGACTGTATTATCATGTAACAAAGGGCAGTGACCAGGGAAACCCTGACGCAACGACTAGGCGACTCATTGTCCCTCTGAAGTATAGGGCACAGCTACTCCAACTGGCCTATGACATCCCCTTGGCTTGGGCATCAAGGGAGAAAAAGGACTGAAAAGAGACTCATCAAAAGTTTTTACTGGCCTGGCGTCTCGCTGTCGGTAGCCCATTATTGCCGCACCTGCGATGTGTGCCAGCGAATGCGGCATCCAGGAGCTCGACATAAGGTACCCCTGCAATCCCTGCCCATAATTGAGGAACCATTTCAACGTGTAGCTGTCGACATCATAGGTCCGCTGGCCCACCCCAGCCGGTCGGGGGAAAAATATATCCTGACCGTGGTGGACTATGCCACTAGGTATCCTGAAGCTATGGCCCTGTACAGTATTACAGCAGTAAAGGTAGCCGAGGCCCTTGTTACCATCTTTACCCGGGTAGGGTTTCCTAGTGAAATATTATCGGATCAAGGCACTCAGTTCATGTCAGATCTGGTCCAGTCCCTATGGCATACCTGTGGTGTTCGAGCCATTCGCACCACCCCATACCACAGACCAACGGACTATGTGAACACTTTAATGGAACCCTAAAAAATATGCTGAGGGCTTTTGTTGACGTTGAAAAAGACTGGGAAAAGTACCTGCCACATCTCTTCGCCTATCGGGAGGTTCCCCAAGAGTCCACAAGTCCACAGGGTTCTCTCCCATCGAACTACTGTTTAGCTGGAAGGTCCGTGGGCCTCTCACTCTTCTGAAAGAACATTTGGAGGGAGACATCTCAGATACCGGAATGCCCATCGTTCCCTATGTTCTAGAGCTCAGAGACCGTCTCACCCAGCTAGCTACCTTCGCTAAAGAACATCAGCGAATGGGCCAGTCCAGACAAAAAACCTGGTATGACCGTAATGCCAGGAACTGGGAATTTATGGAAGGACAGCAAGTGCTCATGATTACTGCTTCCCCTGCCAACAAGCGTCAAGCAGTGTGGGAAGGCCCTTATCAGGTTGTCAAGAAAATTAATGACACTATGTTATTGCCCTGGACTCTAGTGGTCAACGACAGAAAACCGACCACATTAACATGCTGAAAGACTACCACGACCGATCTCTGCCTGTTCTAGCTGTCTGCCACCCCCTAGCGATACCGCCGATAACGAGTATCTCCCCGATCTCCACCAGGTTACCCAAGCGAGAGAATCACTGGAACAATTGCCCCTGGGCTCCCATTTATCGGATATACAAAAGGACGATATTGTCGCCGTACTAAGGCCGAGGGCTGCTGCTTTCTCCTCAAAGCCGGGGAAGACTACTCTCACCAGCCACCATGTGGAAACCCCCAGACAACGCTCCATCCAGCAGGCTGCCTACCGGGTTCCAGAGGCTGTTCAAGGCATAATAAAGAACGAACTGGAGGAGATGAAACAACTGGGAGTTATTCAGCCATCTCACAGTTCTTGGGCCTCTCCTGTCGTCCTGTCCCCAAGAAGGATGGTACAACACGATTCTGCGTTGATTACAGACGACTAAATGATGCCACCAAGAGTGATGCTTATCCCATGCCCAGGATTGATGATCTATTGGATCGTCTGGCCAGTGCCCAATTTGTGACCACGTTAGACTTGAGCAAGGGCTACTGGCAGATACCCCTAACGGAGGACGCTCGGGAGCGCTCGGCCTTCATTACTCCATTTGAGCTTTTTGAGTTCCTGGGAATGCCCTTTGGGATGAAAACTGCCCCCGCTACTTTCCAGAGACTGGTAGATCGACTGTTACAAAAATGTCAGGACTTTGCCTGTGCTTACTTAGACGACATTGCCATTTTTAGCACAACCTGAGAGGAACATCTTAAACACTTGGGCATAGTGCTAGACTGTATCCTTACTGCAGGACTGACCATTCGCCCTGATAAATGCCAAATAGGGATGGCTGAGGTGCAGTACCTCGGGCATAGAATAGGGGGAGGGACCCTAAGGCCTGAGCCTGCCAAGGTGGAAGCCATTAGCAACTGGTGTAGACCCTAGACTAAAAAGCAGGTACTTGCATTTTTAGGAACTGCTGGTTACTATCGCAAATTCGTTTCTAACTTCAGCACCTTGGCCAAGCCCCTATCCAGCCTGACCCGCAAGAACATGCCTAGAAATGTGACGTGGATGACTGCATGTGAGGGTGCCTTTTCAGTGTTAAAGACCGCCCTCGTCACTGCTCCTGTCTTGGCTGCCCCGGATTATAAGCGCAGGTTCCTCGTGCAGACAGATGCATCCACCTTTGGGATTGGGGAAGTACTTAGCCAAGTGAACGCCGCCGGAGAAGGACATCCAGTTGCTTTTGCCAGTCGGAAACTACTGGTTCGGGAAGTTGCCTATGCCACTATTGAAAAGGAGTGCCTTGCCATCGTATGGGCGCTAAAAAAATTGCAGCCATACTTGTATGGCAGAGACTTTACAATTGTTACAGACCACAACCCCCTCACATGGCTGAACCGTGTATCAGGGGACAATGGAAGATTGCTGCGGTGGAGCTTGTCCTTACAACCGTACAGCTTCTCCATCCAATACAAGTGGGGAAGCCAACACCAGAACGCCGATGGTCTGTCTCGACAAGAAGAACCATAGGCTCCCCAGGTCGACCTACCCCTGCCACTGTACAAGGAACTATAAATGGTTGAGCAATGTGGACTAAAGTGAGCAGGCCAGAGGTCTGTGTAGACCTCATAGCGTGCTCACTTATTATGGGGGGGGAGGTTGTGATGGTGTGATAGGCTATGTGGATATCATTTTATGTATATTTCTATTTCACTTATTTTCATAGTGTTTTTCTTGTATGTCTATAGCCTGACTGTATCTGTCTCTTGATGACCCCCTGTAGTTCTTTAATCCCCAAGGCTCCTTTGTTCTCCTCTGGGAGGCCTGGAAACCGCCCCAACCTGTTTTACTACCCCGGGACACAAGGAAGGGGGTGGCGAGGACAAGAGCTGGTCAAGCCAGTTCCTGTGTGGCGAGGATCATGTAAAGACTGCACATCAGAGAGAAGGACCCATTTTATCCTCTGGTGCTAGAGTTTTGGAATCTCGTCTCCCTGGACATTTTATCCTGTTACTTGACTACATTCTTGTTCTGGACTATTGTATCCTCAGTGTGGTGGATTGTTTATGGACCTTCTAATTTTGCCTGTAATAAAGGTCTTGGGATTGTTCACCCTTCCCTCGCTTTGTTGATTGTGTGGTATCAGAGAAGGACCCCGTGACAGGTGTAAACTGTAGATGTGGCGGCTGATAACATGATACTAAAAACACTTGAGACATGCACAAGAATGAACAGATCAGTAAGAAACTGTTCACACCACCCAAAGTTTGAAACACAAAGAAAAAACACAATATGACAAACATGCAAAAATAATCTGCTATAAATAATACATAACAGTAGACAGCCAGTGCTCTTGTGGGACATGCACAAGAGCCATTTTGCCCAGCGTGCCCATACTTGGCAGCGCCTTTCTGAATCCTGCTCATGTAGGCATTGTTCACATGATCAGGTTTTAAATACATTAGATAGGACTGCTCTGGGAAGGGTTACTGTGACGTGGTGGAGTGGCTTCGTATATATTTTTTGCAAAAAACATATCAACTAAATACCCTGTTCTTGTTATCATTTTTTTACTAGCACTGGCTGTCTACTGTTATGTATTTTTTACAGCAGAGTATTTTTGCATGTTTGTCATATTGTGTTTTTTCTGTGTGTTTTGATAACATGATACAGTATGGTGATCTGTTAGTGATCCATTAGCGATTGTTCTGTCCCCATCATTCATTCTCAGACGGTGTAAAGAGGCCGGGAAACAAATGTTGAACGACTTCAGTATTGTCGATCACACTCATTTAGCGGCCTGAACTCAGCGCATCTAATTACAGCCGAAATGCTTCTGTGTGATGTGCAATATGTTAGTATTTGGGGCCCCATTTTAAACTTTGCCTAGGGCCCCACTTTGCCTAAAATCGGCCCTGCATGACAGGTGTTGCAAAAGGTCTGCTTGGGGTTATCAGCAGAGTCTTTAAAAAGTAACCAGACTCAGGAAGACCTAACAGTTGGACTGACAACTTCCGTCAAGTTGGTGTTTTGGGGAACGGTTGCACCCCTTCTGTCTGCAACCACCACACTGCTTCTTCCTGCCTGAAGTGGTGCCACACCTCCCTCCCCCTGTGTGCTGCTGTCCTCGCTCTGCATGTCCTCCTGCCAGGTTGAATCTGTTACTACATCATCCACCACCTCATCTTCCACTTCCGCACCCGGGTCCTCCTCCTGACTTTCCAGCAATTGTGTCTCATCATCGTTGACCTCTTGTGACTGTGGCTGCTCAAATATTTGTGCATCACTACATGGAATCTCATCTTGCCCCGCTTCAAGTGGACCGGGCGAGAGGCATGAATCTCCAAATGGAGAACTGAACAGCTCTTTGGAGTGTCCGAGTGTGGAATCGGATGTCTGTGGGCACTTGGCATGGTGGGAGGAAGGAGGATCAGGGTAAGGAATAGGCAGGCCCGAATCACGGCAACTGTGACTTGACCGTGTGGAAGACAGGGTGCTGGTGGTGGTGGATACGGAGCTGGAAGCATTTTTCACTATCCAACTTACAACCTTTTCACACTGCTCAGGCTTCAATAGTGCTGTCTTGCCGCGGCCCCCTAGGACTTCGGACTCTGAGGTCCAGCGAGAAGGTGATGTTTTTGGTGGGCCACTTTCATCTTGCCCACGGCCTGGGCCTGCACCATCACCATCACATCCACTTCCCCGTCCCTTGCCATGCACCTTGCCCATTGTAAATGGAGTAGAATATTAGACACGTTCACTACAAATGGCTGATTTGGGAGGCAACTTGTATGTGATGCGTGTGCTGGAAAAACACACTTTTACCTTTCTGGACTGTAGATAAAAATGTTTTTGCCCTTATCAGATGTAATAATTACGTTAAGAGACTGCAAATAAAATACAATGTTTTGGCCTAAAATGGCCAAACTTTGAGCACGCACAGATATCAGCTGGCACGGCGATACCACTACGACAAATGTGTGCTTTGTTTGTTTTTTTTAAATTTTGCGCTAACTAGTGCTGTATATCAGTACTGTGACACATCAGTTTATGATTCTAATTTTTGTGCTATATATACATTTATGGCTTGTGCAATGTTTTGGGTCAATACTCTGGCATTGTGAGTTCTTCATCCATTATGGTGACTAGGTGGTGGGCAGTCCTCTTTCTGTTTTGGGGATGTATCTATACAGTGCCACTTTTAATATATCTATCATCACTCCTTATATACATATACTGGCAGTGGCCCCTGCTTATACACGCGTGTGTGCTCTGCCTCTGTGGCCCCTCCTGGCTTTCGGCGTCTCTGTGCGGTGACTGCCAATGTGCCTCCCACCGTGTGACGCCGACGCCAGGTGGACGGAGACGTCACTTCTGGTCATGTGAGGCCGCCCTCGGACCGGCGGCAATGGCGGCATTTCACATAAATACAGCACAAGGGACTGGTTGTGTGCTCCCCCTGACGAAGGCTAGACCGAAACGGTTGGGGTGAGCACCAGGAGCTGCGCACTCTGCACAATACATCTGGGTAATTAATATTGATTCTCTAAGCTTTACAATAGAGGCCGGTGATGTAGTCCACTCTTTAATATGCTGTGGGATCTTGCTTTTTTTTTACAATTGGATGTATTATGAGCTTATTTTGAAACATACTCTAATAGCCATTTATTTATGGGGCCTTACTGATTAATAATGTGTATTATGAGATATACTGCTTACTGGTTAGGTTACTCATGTGGGGTGTGTTCCCCTCTTGTAGCAGCATTTTTGCACAACTGTTCTGTTATTCTGCTTAACCCCTTGTTCATTATCTACCTGTGTCAATTTTACATTTTTTTTTACAATAAAGATTGCATGTTTTTATCTTTATTTGGACTTGTACATCTATGTTTCCTTTGGTTACTGGTTAGTCATCACAAGCCTGGAGAACCCCTTTAATGCTCCTAACAAATAAATAACAACATGAGAATTATCAGTATCACAAATAACAGTGGGAAAAAAAGGATCTCTCCGGCACACCAACGACGTAAGTGAAAAAAAATCTCTTTATTCAGGCATGGTGCCAAATAAAACCAGGGGAGTGGATTAAAAACACCTGAGACGTTTCTGGCGCGGCAATGCGCCCTTAGTCATAGGCTATCAAGGAGACAAGAAGTCCTACCACAATTAAGCAGCAGACAACACAAAGAGAACCATAGATTTGAAAATAAAAGATGTACTTTTATGGATAAATACTTAAAAATATAGGTACAAGACAATATTTGCTGAGAATAACCAGTAGAGGGCCCCAAACCATAGACCTACACTAAAAAAAATCCCAGGAGAGGAAATTATTTGCTGGTAGAAAGATATACATCTTTTTAGTGACCAAATACATGCCCCCGGAAGAAGCTAGAGGGCGAAACGCGCGTCGGGGCGAGGAGGACACCACCGGACCACCCAAACTTTCTTACTATTGAATCTAGGTAATTATTTTGATAAGATGTGGCTTTACTTTTATGCATAGGACTACCATCTTCACTCTAAGCATTAAGGCTTTTTTTCTCCTTCTTTTGATTCCTCTGGGAAATTGTACGGCTTGCCTTTAGACTTGTAAATATATCTGGTTGGACCTGTCTGCATTTATAAGTATTGCCCTTTTCTTTACATAAAAAATATATGGATCATGTATTTGATCACTAAAAAGATGTACCTATATTTTTAAGTATTTATCAATAAAAGTTT
Organism: Dendrobates tinctorius; assembly: GCF_039654945.1. Lineage (NCBI taxonomy): Eukaryota > Metazoa > Chordata > Amphibia > Anura > Dendrobatidae > Dendrobates > Dendrobates tinctorius. The sequence goes on along the minus strand of NW_027361998.1, from coordinate 15,423,338 downwards.
ATCTTCGTGTTGTCTGCTGCTTAACTGTGGTAGGACTTCTTGTGGTTGATACTGTTTTGAAGTGCCATTTCTCTCGTCTTTAGGACTAACGATTTTTCTGAGTAATATCAATGAGACAATCCATCATTGTCCACGAGCACTGTCCAATCACAAAGCATTAAGGAGATGAGATTGTCCACGCACCATGTGTGCGGCACACTGACGGGAAACGGTAATTATATCGCAAGAAGAAAAAGAAAGAAAAGAATAAAGAGAGAAAAGAGACACCGAAGAACACAAATCAACCCAAAATTAAATACATAGAAAACAAATCGCTCCTGAAGTTCATTCCCTTGGGGTATTTTGTGTCCAGTTTCACTATCCAGAAAGCTTCTCGAATGGTGAGAAATTTAGGCCGATTGCCACCACGTTCAGGGCAGGAAACCTTCTGAAGACCAAAAATGTGTTAAGTCTCTTTCGTGAACATTGACAAAATGTCTGTTCCGGAATAGGAGCCGGTCAGGTTGCTAATGCTGGAAACATGTTCTGCTGTGCACTTCTTCAGTCTGCGGATGGGGCAGCCGATATAAAGTACATTACAAGAAATACATTTGATGCAGGACACGACGTATTGTGTCACAATTTATAAAGGCTGTGATAATGTGATTAATGATAGGGGATGTACAGGGTGAGCAATTTATATGGGTGCACCTAAATAAAATGGGAATGGTTGGTGATATCAACTTCCTGATGGTGGCACATTAGTATATGGGAGGGGGGTAAACTTTTCAAGATGGGTGGTGACCATGGCGGCCATTTTGAAGTCGGCCATTTTGGATCCAAACTTTATAAATGGCCCACCCAGGTGTATCCAAATAAATGGCCAACCCTGTATTAAGTGATTTGGTCTGATCAGGTGCATATGTACATATGCCACACCTGCCATTGGCACATTTGTGGAAACCTCGGACAAATAGCCAACTGTTGGTTTGGCGGGGGCTTTGAAGGATGCTCAGAGAAAGGGAGTTGCCCAAGGTGAGACCCCTTTTGGCCGCACATGTGCATCCATCGGCTATAATGTTGCGTAAAATATCGCCTTGGATGTTGGCATCTTGGCAATAATATAATGAAGGTAATATTGATATTGGTACTTATCATTGTGCAGCAGCTCCAGAAAATATATTCTCTGCTATAGTTTTTTCTCTCCCTATAATATACATCATTGCAGATAGATTTTATTATTCTGTATTAATTCATCTGCCATGCCCGCCCCGTCATACAGGCATTGTTTTACATTTTTTTTTATCTTGATTGCTTTATTCTGTGCCCACTCACACTTCATCTTCATATTAAATGGTGCAAATTTCTTTTAGCAGTGAAGGGGTTAATCTGCTCTGTTGGAAGCTTTCCTACATTAAGGCTCTCAGCTGTGCACTGTTAGCCACTCCCATCTCCTATATAATCTGGGCCCTGGCTAGCACTCATTGTCAGAGTTAGCTTATGCTGTATGGCTGGAGGTTGTTGGTTGTTATTGGAGAAGGCGTTTGGTGGATTTATCTGTGACTGTTGCTAGGTTTTGAGTGTGTGATAATTCCCTTTCTTCTCCTACTTTGGTTTTACCCCATCCTCCACTCCCCACTGCTTTCCTCTGTTGTTTATGTGAGCATATTTGTATGATTGGTATTTTCCTTTATCCCTGTTTGCATTGCCCTGTTAGTGCGGTTAGTATACTATAGTACACTACTACTCCCCTCTTCCCTGGGTGGAGGAGAGGTACAGGCTGAGGGCGGATTCAGGAGCTAAGGCGAGGTACGTGGCCCCGGTGTCTTCACCATCAGAGGTAATCCAGGTAACAGAGCTAGATATGGTGTCACTAGCATTAGGAAAGGAGCCCATGGTCCCGGGACACCTGATAACAGAGTTGTGACAGTAACGTTTTACCTCACACAACATATAACATGTCAAACTGAATATTTAGTATATTTTGCTACCCGTCCCTGCAATTTGATATATATAGGGATCACCAAAAGGAAGCTCAAAGTCCGAATTCGAGAACTTGATATAACAAATGCTAAAAAGCGGATGACGTGACCCAACTAAAGCCTTTGCTGCGTCACTTTAAAATGAAACATGATGGTGACGCCGGTCTGTTGTGAGCTTCAGGTGTCGACACGATCCTCACCGACAACAGACGGGGCGACTGGGAGTAGAGTCTATAACAACTGGAGACAAGAGGGATCTGGTGATTGAATACTATGCGCCCATGTGGCCTCAGTGAAGCTCTCAGCTTCTCCCTTTTCCTATGAAGTGGGTGGTAGGGTTTATTTTTCTCCTCACTTTTTTAATATGTTTTTTTTAATATTTTTAATTAGTTTTTAACTTTTTTTTGCAGGATTATCTGAAGCGGTTGTGGGATCGATTATGTAGAAAACTTCCAAATCCTTCTCCGTGAAAATGACATTCTGGATCCTTTTTATGGTCTGTGTATTTTCATCATCCTTCCATTCCATGAGGAAATTCAGATCCCTTCGGGAACCATGCGAGGATAGTATAAATGTTGGGGGAGTTTTTTGTTGTGTTTTGTTTTTCCTTCTTCGTTTAGGTGATGCCGAAGATATTTCGAAATAATCATCATAATCATAAGTGAGAATGGGAGGTAAGGGTATAGCAGCTATACCTATGTCCTTCATGGATCGCTCATTGGATCCATAAGATACTCACTATGGATAAAGATTAAAAAAAACCTCCCGGATGGCGTGTGACGCCGAGACCTGGACCACATGTGTGTGCCCACAGCTTCCGGGGTCTCATAGGGAGGTATGTGCTCTGAACCGACACTTCCTCCACCATACAATATTGGGGGATGGATGGTGGGTAGGACGGACCAGAATGGCGTGTGACTCCATGACTCTGCTCCTCCGCTGGTTGGGAATCACAATCACAAGATTTTTACCTACTGAAATTCTCACATGCTGAATTAAGTGATCCTGATAAGGTGCATGATTGGTTACTTACCCATATACTGTAAGTATGGTGCACCACTAATCCACCCCAACCCTTCTGAAGAAGCCAATTGGCGAAACAAGCATTAAGGGGACCAGTGGTAATTATATTTTTCTCTATAATCCATATGTGTCTGATATTTAGATTTTTTTAGTTCATCTGGTGTTTGTAGTAGGTTTTGTGGTATTTGTTTCTTGATCTTTTAAATATCCATTTAATTATCCTTTCTGTATAATGTATTTTCAATCCAAGGAATTATATCCAGTGCCCTATAGAAATCAGTTCCTCTACCGGCTCATAGGAATGTATCACACACCACTGTTAGCACTTTACATCATTACATACTGTACTGTCATCAACTGGGATTTACTTGTGGACTGGACAGAAATGTACAGTAGGCTATATATGTACGCTATGTTCTGTCATTAGCACTTTACGCTATTCTTTACATAGACCTCTATATTTCTGTTATTTTATGGATAGGTCTCTGCTGCCATCACTATTTGTCATTTTCTGTTTTTGACTACAATTTATTGATTTTACACTGATGGATAAGTGACGTCTGCTTCATTCTTTGTCCATCAGGTGGTGACAGTGTCCTGTGTAGATGATAACTCATTCCTATGGGGCGATCACACTGGAGCTTATCTGGAGCTGAGTTTCCTCATGAAATACTGAAACTTCTGATACCAGACCGATATTGGGGATTAATGACAAATTGTATATGTGACTAATTACCACTATATTCTCTGTACAAGTTTTTATCCTCTTTATTTTAATTTGTATTTTATCCATTTTTTTTTTAGTTCAATTTACTTCTTTTACAGTTTGATCTTTGGCAGTTGTATACATGACCCTGAGCTCCCAGCAGTGAGTAATTCCCCACAGTTCTTACAAGGATCAATGGTGGCGTCAATGCTGAGTCACAGGAGCTTCTCCCTAAACTAGAATATCATCAAAAAGTGAATTTATTTCAGTTCTTCAATATAAAAAGTGACTCTCCTCTATTCTGTAGAGTCAGTACACACAAAGTGATCTATGTCACGGGTTTATTTCTGGTGTAGGTCCACTGTGTTTTATCAAGACCAAAGTCAGCACAGTCGTCTACCAGGACATCTTAGAGCTCTTCATGCTTCCCTCTGCCGACAAGCTTTATGGAGATGGAAATGTCATTCTCCAGCAGGACTTGGCCCCTGTCCACAGTGTCAAAAGTACCAATACCTGGTGTACACACAACAGTATCACTGTGCTTGATGGGCAGCAAACTCGCCTGACCTTAACCCCATAGAGAATCTATGGAGTATTGTCAAGAGGAAGATGAGAGACACCAGACCCCACAATGCAGACGAGCTGAAGGTTGCTATCAAAGCAACCTGGGCTTCCATAACCCCTCAGCAGTGCCACAGGCTGATCGCCTCCATGCCACGCCACATTGATGCAGTAATTGATGCAAAAGGAGCCCGACCAAATATTGAGTGCATTTACTGATCATACATTTCAGTGGACAACATATCGGATTTTACAATCATTTTTTCAAGCTGGTGTTATAAAGTATTCTAATTTACTGAGATAATGACTTTTGGGTTTTTTATTATTATTATTATTATTATTTATTTATATAGCGCCATTAATTCCATGGTGCTGTACATGAGAAGGGGGGTTACATACAAAGTTATAGATATCGTTAACAGTAAACAAGTATCCACAACAAATTTAAAATGACAGACTGGTGCAGAGGGGAGAGGACCCTGTCCTTGCGGACTTACATTGTACGGGATAGCGGGGAAAAGACAGAAGGTCGGGGGTGCAGCAGCTGTGGTGGTGATGAGGCGGCAGAATGGTTATTGCAGGCTGTAAGCTTTCCTGAAAAGATGGGTTTTCAGGTTCCGTTTGAAGGATCCGAGGGTGGTGGATAATCGGACGTGTTGAGGCATGGCATTCCAGAGTATGGGGGATATTCGGGAGAAATCTTGGAGGCGGTTGTGTGAGGAATGAATAAGTGTGGAGGAGAGTAGGAGGTCTTGAGAGGATCGGAGATTACGTGAGGGAAGATGTTGGGAGATTAGTTCAGAGATATAGGGTGGGGACAGATTGTGGATGGCTTTGAAGGTCAGTGTTAGTAGTTTGGACTGGATTCGTTGGTGAATTGGGAGCCAGTGGAGGGATTTGCAGAGGGGAGAGACAGGGGAGTAGCGAGGAGAGAGGTGGATTAGTCGGGAAGCAGAATTAAGGACAGACTGGAGTGGTGCAAGAGAGTTAGCAGGGAGGCCACAGAGGAGAGTGTTGCAGTAGTCAAGGCGGGAGATGATGAGGGCATGTACAAGAGTTTTAGTAGATTGAGGACTGAGGAAGGGACGGATTCTGGAAATATTTTTGAGTTGGAGGCGACAGGAGGTGGCAAGAGATTGGACATGCGGATTGAAGGACAGGGCAGAGTCGAGAGTTACTCCGAGGCAGCGGATTTCAGGTGCAGGAGAGAGCATGATGTAGATCGGGTAGGGAAGATACGTGAGATGGAGGAAAGATAATGAGTTCAGTTGTCTACGTTGAGTTTTAGGAAGCGAGAGAAGGAGGATATGGCTGATAGACACTCCGGGATTCTGAACAGCAGAGAGGTGACATCTGGGCCAGAGAGGTAGATCTGAGTATCATCGGCATACAGGTGGTACTGGAAGCCATGGGACTTTATGAGCTGTCCTAGGCCAAGAGTATAGATAGAAAAAAGTAGGGGCCCCAGGACAGAGCCTTGGGGGACTCCAACAGAGAGGGGGCGGGATGAGGAGGTAGTGTAGGAGTGGGAAACACTGAATGTGCGGTCAGAAAGGTATGAGGAAATCCAGGACAGGGCAAGGTCTTTTATGCCAAGGGAAGAAAGAATCTGTAGCAGTAGGCAGTGGTCAACTGTATCAAAGGCAGAGGACAGGTCAAGAAGGAGGAGGATGGAGAACTGTCAGTTAGCTTTAGCTGTAAATAAGTCATTAGTAATTTTGGTCAGGGCAGTTTCAGTGGAGTGGTGAGGGCGGAAGCCAGATTGCAGGATGTCAAGGAGGGAATTAGATGAGAGGTGGGAGGAAAGTTGAGCATGGACATGCTGTTCAAGGAGTTTGGAAGCAAACGGGAGCAGTGATATGGGGCGATGGCTGTGCAGAGCAGTTGGGTCAAGGTTTTATTTTTTGAGGATGGGTGTTATGGTGGCATGTTTGAAGGCAGAGGGAAAGGTACCAGAAGTTAGGGATAGGTTGAAGGGATGGGTTAGGGCTGGAAAGATCATGTTAGTGAGGTTGGGGAGCAGGTGGGAAGGGATGGGGTCAAGTGCACAGGTGGTGAGGCGTGATTTGGAAAGGAGATGAGTAAGCTCTCCCTCAGTGATGTTGGAGAGGGAGGTTATTAGGGAAGGGCAGAGGTCTGGTATGTGGAGTGGTTGGGGTGGTGGAGCTGTAAGAGTTTGCCTTGCTTGGTCAATCTTGTTCTTGAAGTAGGTGGCAAAGTCCTCAGCAGAGATGAGGGGAGTTGGAGGTGGCAGTGGTGGGCGGAGGAGAGAGTTGAATGTGCTGAACAGTTGTTTAGGTTTGTGGGATAGTGAAGATACAAGGTTTGTGAAATAGGTATGTTTAGCAGAGGTGAGGGCTGATTTAAAGGCAAGTGTAGCTTGTTTGAAAGCAGTGAAGTCGTCTGGCAGGCGTGTTTTCTTCCAACGCCGCTCCGCGACCCTGGATGCTTGTCAAAGTTTTTTGGTGAGTTTGTTGTGCCAGGGTTGCCTATTGGATTGTCGCACTTTGCCGTGCATGAGAGGGGCGACTTCATTGGCTGTAAGCCATTATCATCAACATTACCAGAAATAAACACGTTAAATAGATCACATGGACATGGACTTTTCAAAAGCTTTTGATACGGTTGTTACAGAACCCCCCCAGCACACGGAATAGGAGATGTATGCCCTTAATGCAGCAACCGACCGGCTGCGACCCCCTGGGCAGAGGTAAACAAGATATCCCATTTCTGATCTCCTGCTAAATTTGTAAATCCCACGGCTATTGTAATGTATGTCTGGCGTCTTAATTGTAGCCTGTTATCTACTGGCACGACACACATTGATTGTCCTGTCCTCTGTATGTATATATATTCTGAGACCGATGAGTAAAATGTTGTCATACTGGAAATACATGGAGTAGCAGTGTCTTTTATATGTTCCCATGTTACAAAGCCTTTTGAGCCAGCACCCTTCATTCAGAAGCGAGGAAAAGCAGAGTGGACCTCCTGAAGCACGGGGTGGTAATGTAAGAGGTATTACAGCCCAGAAGACCCCGTTACACTGGTGGCAGACAGCGGGATATGATACCCCGTCTATAGAAGTAAAGGACTGAATGGAAAACAACTACCAGAAGTTAAAGAGGAATACATTAAAAGACCTGGTGGAAGCTCGAGGATTAATCGCCAGCAACAAAACAAAAGTGGATTTGATAGCAGCCATCATGGAACACGACAGTGCAGCGCCCCCCAATGTGAACGTGGAAGAGACAGAATTCCAGTGGGAGGTAAAGAGCAGACTGGCGTTCTATCGCCCAAACCCTGCAGTAGAGATCGTACGAGAGGTTATGGCTGATGTGCGTACTGATCTGAAGGAAAAGATGGCAGAGTGGACCAGGATAGAGCTAGCCAAGATGGAGATGGCAGAGCGGACCAAAGTAGAGCTAGCCAAGATAGAGCTAGCCAAGATGGAGAAGGCAGAGCGAAGAGAGGAGAGTCAGTGAGCAGGGGGAGCTCTGGCCTCCACCCAGGTACCGTCAGCAGTAAGCCACAAAAAAACCCAGTATAATGCCTTCCGACAGTTGGGGGAGGCAGAGGAAGACATTGATGGCTTTCTGCAGGACTTTGAGCGGCAGTGTGCCCATCATCAAGTGAAGCCGGAGGATTGTGTTCAGGTTCTGGCCAGCAAGCTGACAGGCCGGGCAGCAGACGCCTATCGCACGGTACCTGATGAGAATTGTATGGACTATGAGCGGGTCAAAGAAGTGATCTTGGCCCGGTATGCGCTGACACAAGAGGCATACCGCCAAAAGTTCTGCGGACTTATAAAACAGGTAACAGAGACCCACGCTGAATGGGCCTGTAAACTACGGCGGTCACTGCTACAGTGGGTACAAGGGAGCCAAGCAACCACTAAGGAGGACGTCCTCCAGCTCTTCTTGTTAGAGCGATTCTTTACTGGACTAAATCCCGAGACACAAGAATGGCTTTGGGACAGACGGCCAATGACTCTTGAGGAGGCTGCTCATCTGGCCGTTGAACATTATGATGCCAGGAGGTCTCAGTTGTCAGGATCAAAGACTGTCACTATGGGCCCTCTCATGGGTCTGGAGGCCCCTAAACCACAGAAGATTGTCGGGGGACCAGCTAAAACCCCGGCTTACCAGAGTCCCCCTGGGGTGCGATGCCACACCTGCCATCAGCTGGGCCACATGCAAAGACAATATCCCAACCGGACTGAACGTACCCAGTGACCAAAGGCGGGAACGGCTACCATCAACCAGACCGCTGTACACTACTACTAGGGTGAAGCAGACCCGGCACTGGGGGCTATGACTAATCCGGAGATGAAAGAGTTGGAGGAAGTGCTGCATGAAGTAGACCCCGTGCAGGCAGCCCGGGCAGATAATCGACAACAGCATCGACAGGCGTTGTGGGTTAATGGGAAATGTATGCAGGGACTAAGAGATTCCGGAGCAACTTTGACCCTTGTGAAGCCTCATCTCGTCCGTGACCAAGAGAAGACGGATCGGACAGTGGCCGTCCATGTAGCAGGGGGAGCCATACATGAACTGCCCACTGCCAGGATTCACCTGAACTGGGGAGTCGGGGTTTGCCTTGTTGAGGTCGGCCTGATGGAAGATTTGCCTGCAGACGTCTTGCTGGGAAATGACTTGGTGCCCATGTTGTCTGCATTCTCGGTCGCCCCTCTGGCTGAGACCTATCTTGTGACCACCCGGAGACAAGCTCGAGCTGCGGAGGCGGAATCACACTCAGAGGAGGCCCAGGTAAGACATCCCAGCCCTGCACGTATCCCCATAGCCAGACACATTTCTTGGGCCACCCCAGCTGAGTTTCAAAGGGAGGAACTTGAGGATCCCTCATTACGGGGGTATTGTGGGAAGGCACAGGAGGGGAGAGGAGTACTGGAAGGGGAACAGTTTATATGGCATCAGGGACTCCTCTACCGGGTTACAGAGCAGCGCCACACAGGGACGAGCCCCACTATAAAACGACAGCTGGTAGTTCCCAAGAAGTATAGGCAGGAGCTACTGCGAATCTCTCATGATATACCCTTGGCTGGGCACCTCGGCGTCTGTCGCACCAGGCATCGTCTGACACAAAACTTCTTTTGGCCGGGGGTAACCTATGATATTCGTCAGTACTGCCAAACCTGTGACAGTTGCCAGCGCATTGGCAAGAGGGGAGATCACTACAAGGCCAAACTACACCCCCTCCCCATTGTGGAGGAGCCATTTAACCGAGTAGCGGTCGATCTGATAGGGCCGTTAGCCAAACCCAGTCCGTCAGGAAAAAGGTATATAATGACAGTGGTAGATTATGCCACACAGTGTCCAGAGGCGGTTGCATTACCTAACATACTGGCAGAGACAGTGGCGGCCGCCCTGCTCCAGGTGTTCTCACGGGTTGGATTTCCCCGGGAGGTTATTTCAGACCAGGGTACCCAGTTTACAGCAGAGGTCACCAACCAACTGTGGAAGCTGTGCGGCGTAAAGTCCATTAGAAGCGCCCCGTACCACCCACAAACCAATGGGTTGTGTGAACGTTTTAACGGAACATTAAAACAACTCATTGGGACTTTTACCAGGACCTACAGGGACTGGGAGAAATTCTTGCCACACCTCCTGTTTGCCTATCGGGAGGTGCCCCAAGAATCCATGGGGTTCTCCTCGTTCAAACTGTTACACGGGAGGCGGGTAAGGGGACCCCTAGAATTAGTGCGAGAACACTGGGAAGGGGAGGGAACCATAGAAGGGATACCTATTGTGCCCTATGTGCTTGAATTCTGGGACCGCCTACAGGAGCTGAGTCAGGCTGTACGTGGGAACATGCAGGCGGCCCAACACGGCGCCAGCGCGTATGGTACAATTGGAGGGCCAGAGAACGCACCTTTGAGATAGGACAGAAGGTCCTGGTGTTAGAACCAACTAGGCAAAACAAGTTCAAAGCTGCATGGCATGGGCCCTACCAGGTAGTGGGGAAAATAGCCAACACCACCTACAATGTCGCCGATTGTGACGACCCCAGGGTTATCCGCATGTTGCACGTGAATATGCTGAAGCCCTACCGGGAGCGCCCTGAAGAGGTTGTGGCCATCTGTGCACCCGAAGTAGAGGATTTAGCAGGACTCCCCTTGCCTGATGTCTTAGGGGAGAGGACCAGGTACACTTGGTAGAAAACCTAGGGCCCCGGGAGAGACAGCAGGCGGAGGCGTTGTTGAGGCAGCAACAGAGGATGTTTTCAGAGAGACCGGGGTACACCCGCCTGGCACAACACAAGGTTGAGACCCAGGATCAGACCCCCCTGAGACAACGCCCCTTCCTCGTCCCTGAGTCTGTACGAGAAGGGATGCGACAAGAGATACAAGAGATGTTGCGTTAGGGGTCATTGAACAGTCAGATAGTCCCTGGGCATCCCCCGTAGTGTTAGTGCCCAAGAAGGATGGGACTACCTGGTTTTGTGTAGACTATCGCAAGCTAAATGAGAAAACGGTGACGGATGCATATCCCATGCCGTGAGTGGATGAGTTGTTAGACCGGTTGGCGGGGCGAAGTATTTGACCACATCGATCTATATGCAAAGGCTTTCGGCAGATCCCCCTAAGTCCTGACGCTATTCCCAAGTCTGCATTTGTGACCCCATTCGGCTTATTCCAGTTTTGAGTTATGCCATTCGGGATGAAGAATGCCCCTGCGACCTTCCAGAGGCTGGCTGACCGGCTTCTGGATGGTCTCCAGGACTATGCTTGTGCCTACCTGGATGAAATCGCCATCTACAGCGTGACATGGGATGAGCATCTAAATCACCTAGAGACCATATTGGACAAGATCCACAAGGCCGGAATCACCTTGAACCCCAACAAGTGTCACGTGGGCAAAGCAGAGGTTCAGTATTTAGGACATTGGGTGGGAAGTGGGAAACAGTGACCAGAACCAGCCAAGATTGAGGCCATAGCCAAATGGCCCACCCCACGCCCTAATACCCAGGTCATGGCGTTTCTAGGGACAGCAGGGTATTATAGGAAATTTGTCCCCAATTACAGCAGGGTAGCCAAGCCCCTCACTGATCTGACCCGTAAGAACCTCCCCCACCAGGTAACCTGGACCCTCGAGTGTGAGGAAGCCTTCCGCCAGCTAGAGGACGCCCTCACAAATACCCCGGTATTGGCCGCACCCGATCCAACTAAATGTTTCCTTGTTCACACAGACGCTTCTATGTTTGGATTGGGGCAGTGCTGAGCCAAGTCAGGCCGGACAGCCGAGAACACCCGGTAGCTTACCTGAGTTGGAAACTATTGCCCCGCGAAGTAAGTTATGTGGCCATCGAGAAGGAGTGCCTGGCAGTAGTATGGGCACTCAAGAAGTTACAACCATATTTGTATGGACGACAGTTTTCCCTCCTAACGGACCATAATCCCCTAGTGTGGCTTAATCGGGTCTCTGGAGACAACGCCAGATTACTTCGGTGGAGTTTAGCCCTACAACCTCTGGACTTCACCATCCACCACAGACCCGGCAAACAAAATGGTAATGCCGATGGACTAAGTCGACAAATGGAACTTGTACTAACCCCATAGACTTCGGTCATCCCCAAGCCGATCCGTTAAGGATCAGACTGTGTATGCCGATCGCGTTGCTGAAAAGGGGGAGCCGTGTTACAGAACCCCCCCAGCACACCGAATAGGAGATGTATACCCTTAATGCAGCAACAGACCGCCTGTGACCCCCTGGGCAGAGGTAAACAAGATATCCCGCTTCTGATCTCCCCCTACCTTTGTAAATCCCACGGCTATTGTAATGTATGTCTGGCGTCTTAATTGGAGCCTGTTATCTACTGGCACCACACACATTGATTGTCCTGCCCTCTGTATGTATATATATTCTGAGACCGATGAGTAAAATGTTGTCATACTGGAAATACATGGAGTAACAGTGTCTTTTATATATTCCCATGTTACAATGCCTTTCGAGCCAGTACCCTTCATTCAGAAGCGAGGAAAAGCAGAATGGACCTCCTGAAGCACGGGGTGGTAATGTAAGAGGTATTACAGCCCAGAAGACCCCGTTACAACGGTGCAACACAAAAGGTTGATACAAAAAATGAGAACAATGGGGATAGGGGAAAATATGTGTAGGTGGGTTAAGAGCTGGCTCAGGGATAAGAAACAAAGGGTGGTTATTAATGGAGCACTCTCGGACTGGGTCACGGTTAGCAGTGGGGTACCACAGGGGTCAGTTTTGGGCCTGCTTCTTTTTAACATTTATTAATGACCTTGTAGGGGGCAAAGAGAGCAGAATTTCAATATGTGTAGATGACACTAAACTCTGCAGGGTAATCAATACAGAGGAGGACAATTTTATATTACAGGAGGATTTATGTAAACTAGAAGCTTGGGCTGATAAATGGCAAATGAGCTTTAATGGGGATAAATGTAAGGTCAGGCACTTGGGTAGAATGAACAAGATGTATAATTATGTGCTTAATTGTAAAACACTGGGCAAAACTGTCACTGAAAAAGACCTGGGTGTATGGGTGGACGACAAACTCCCATTTAGTGGCCAGTGTCAGGCAGCTGCTGCAAAGGCAAATAAAATAATGGGATGCATTAAAAGAGGCCTAGATGCTGATGAGGAGAACATAATTTTACCTCTATATAAGTCACTAGTGCGACCGCACTTAGAATACTGTGTACAGTTCTGGTCTCCGGTGTATAAGAAAGACATAGCTGAACTGGAGCGGGTGCAGAGAAGAGCGACCAAGGTTATTAGGGAACTAGGGGGTCTGCAATACCAAGACAGGTTATTACACTTGGGGTTATTTAGTTTGGAGAATCGACGGCTTAGGGGTGATCTTATTACAATGTATAAATATATGCGGGGACAATACAAAGACCTTTCTAATGATCTTTTTACTCTTAGACCTGTGACGGGGACAAGGGGGCATCCTCTACGTCTGGAGGAAAGAAGGTTTAAGCATACTCACAGACGTGGATTCTTTACTGTATGAGCAGTGAGACTATGGAACTCTCTGCCATATGATGTTGTAATGAGTGATTCCCTACTAAAATTTAAGAAGGGACTGGATGCCTTTCTTGAAAAGTATAATATTACAGGGTATATACACTAGTTTCCTTAATATTGCGTTGATCCAGGGAGCTAGTCTGATTGCTGTATGTGGAGTCGGGAAGGAATTTTTTTCCCCAATGTGAAGCTTACTGTTTGTCACATGGGTTTTTTTTGTCTTCCTCTGGATCAACATGTTAGGGCAAGTTAGGACAGGATATAGGTTGAACTAGATGGACTTAAAGTCTCCCTTCAACCTTAATAACTATGTCACTCTGTGTGTAATGACTCTATAGAATAGAGGAGAGTCACTATTTGTATTGAAGAACGGAAATAAATTCACTTTCTGATGATATTCTAATTTTGTGAGCTGCACCTGTAATATCACATCCAGAAAAAGTCATTGTCAGACCCCGGGGATACAATATGCATTGTAGATCTGCCCAAGTATCTGTGGCGTCTCCTCTGAAGATCTCACAGGTTCCATTTGTGAGACCTTTCTGGACTTTATCCCTTTTATTTTTGGGCTGTTTTTGCCTTGTGTGTCTGTCTTTTTATTATTTTACATTTTTGTATCCTTTTTAGTAATGCTTCTTATTTTTCACATATTTAGTCTAACATTTAATGTGTTTTTCATCGCTGCTTTAAATGCTGAAGAGGGAATGTATAGACTGGTTTCTGTCATCTTCTCTACGCCCGAGTGCGGGACGTGAGCTTATCTGGTGCTTTGGAAAGTTGGATGTGTGTGTGTTCTAGTGCGTCACCCAAGGCAGATGTCTCTATGGGCTCACACAATGGGGAGTGGTGGTAGCAGGGGAGGGGGTGTGGTGTGGATGCTGCCCTGCCTGTGGGGGTCCCAAAGCTCATTGTCAGCCCATAGGTGAGTGGATGTGCTGTCCTCTTAATGGACAGCGAGCAGAGATCTGAAAAGACCTTGTAAAAAAACATATAGGCAAGTTGCATTAAACTCACATGCATTAGCTGGAATTGGAATTTCCCTTAAAAAAAAAAAACTCCAAGCTTCATATTTCAACACCTCTTCATAAGCTGGTCATACATTGCACAACACCTGTTTGCCTCTTTATTGCAGGTTGCTGCTTCTCAGTCTCCTCTATAGCAGCGACATGGGGGACAACGACTCCAGGACAGAGGGGTCCGGTCTGCGGACAGATGATTCCTCAGGAAGTTTGGAATCTTTGCACAACAGAGAAGAACATTGGGAAAACAACTGGAGAGATCCAAGGAAGGTGAGTGACAGAGGGTGAAATCCAGAGGCCCCATGTAGATTGATATTATATGGTCACTGGGGGACAGCTGGCATTGTATAGTCATGTATCATGCAGGAGGGTGGCAGTGGGCCCATTGCCAAAACCAAATGTCGGAGTCTTCCTTCCCTCTGCACGGTCACAATATGGCAGGGTGCGGTCAGATTTATTGCTGTGTCACAGTGCACATAGGCCGTGCTACTTCATGTGCTTTGTCCTCTATAGCAACATTACTCTCAGTGGGGGAAACGAAATAATAATCTTGTAGATATGAGACCTTTAATGGCTGCAAAAATAAAATAAGTGAAGTTACGTAGCGGCGCTGCAGATTATCGAGGTGTCTTCATTAGGCGCCAGATGTACTAAAGTATCTGAAGAAACACAAATATATTCACAACGAGCACAGAAATAACTGTACATGTAAGAAAATAAACATTGGGATAGGGAATTCTTCATTAGCTCAGATAAGTGGTGGGAAAGGTTTATTGTCCCAATACCCATGTAAGATCAGAGACTTGATGCCCTCAGGGGATCGGTATCCTGCCTATGCAGTGGGATCTGCGTCCCATCTGTGTGGTGGGATCTGCGTCCCGTCTGTGCGGTGGGATCTGCGTCCTGTCTGTGCGGTGGGATCTGCTTCCTGTCTGTGCTGTGGGATCTGCGTCCCGTCTGTGTGGTGGGATCTGGGTCCCGTCTGTGCGGTGGGATCTGCGTCCCGTCTGTGCGGTGGGATCTGCGTCCCGTCTGTGCGGTGGGATCTGCGTCCCTTCTGTGCGGTGGGATCTGCGTCCCGTCTGTGCGGTGGGATCTGCGTCCCGTCTGTGCGGTGGGATCTGCGTCTCGTCTGTGCGGTGGGATCTGCGCCCCGTCTGTGCGGTGGGATCTGCGTCCCGTCTGTGCGGTGGGATCTGCGTCCCGTCTGTGCGGTGGGATCTGCGTCCCGTCTGTGCGGTGGGATCTGCGTCCCGTCTGTGTGGTGGAATCTGCGTCTCGTCTGTGCGGTGGGAACTGCGTCTCGTCTGTGCGGTGGGATCTGCGTCCCGTGTGTGCGGTGGGATCTGCGTCCTGTCTGTGCGGTGAGATCTGCGTCCTGTCTGTGCGGTGGGATCTGCGTCTCATCTGTGCTGTGGGATCTGTGTCCTGTCTGTGCGGAAGTGTCACGATAAGTAACACGACCCAACGGGGGTTGGTCAGCGGATGGCGCAACACACACACAAGATGGAAATGGGGAGAGGAATGTCCTACTGATAGGGAAATGGGGGATGAGCTCAAACCTGAGCCTGTCCCTGTGTGAGCAGGTGCGTGGAATGCAGTGATGGGCAGGAGGCAGAGCAAGGGTTAACATGTTTATTAACAGGGGAATGCTCCACGCAGTGAGGTAAAGGGTCAACCAGGGGGTTAAACAGTTGAAACAGCAAAAGATACTGTGAGGTGAAGAAATAATGGTTCAGAAAACTTCAGTTCCTGTGTAGCAATAGTGTCAGGATTTCTTGAAACTGTAACTCCTGCTGTGAAGTCAATAGTGCTGGCGGTGTCTTTTCCAACATGGTCCTGTGGGCAACAATATCCTGTCTTCTGGCGACAGTGGTTGGTCTCCGGTACCTTCCACTGGGCCTAATCCATATACTGCAGTGGCTGACAAGGGAACGGGCCACAGTCCTGTACGAGCCCAACGTGGCTCTGCAAATATACACTGGTGCAGTCAGGGCACAAGTGTCAGTCCCGTATGTGGTCCCTCTTATGTGGTACGTGTGCAGTACTCACAGACACTTAGTGTGTGGCGCCTTTCTCTCTGTAGTCACTAGGCACACTGCACCTTCTCTCTGTAGTCACCGGCACACTGCACCTTCTCTCTGTAGTCACTAGGCACACTGCACCTTCTCTCTGTAGTCACTAGGCACACTGCACCTTCTCTCTGTAGTCACCGGCACACAGCACCTTCTCTCTGTAGTCACTAGGCACACTGCACCTTCTCTCTGTAGTCACCGGCACACTGCACCTTCTCTCTGTAGTCACCGGCACACTGCACCTTCTCTCTGTAGTCACCGGCACACTGCACCTTCTCTCTGTAGTCACCGGCACACTGCACCTTCTCTCTGTAGTCACCGGCACACTGCACCTTCTCTCTGTAGTCACTAGGCACACTGCACCTTCTCTCTGTAGTCACCGGCACACTGCACCTTCTCTCTGTAGTCACCGGCACACTGCACCTTCTCTCTGTAGTCACTAGGCACACTGCACCTTCTCTCTGTAGTCACTAGGCACACTGCACCTTCTCTCTGTAGTCACCGGCACACTGCACCTTCTCTCTGTAGTCACCGGCACACTGCACCTTCTCTCTGTAGTCACCGGCACACTGCACCTTCTCTCTGTAGTCACTAGGCACACTGCACCTTCTCTCTGTAGTCACTAGGCACACTGCACCTTCTCTCTGTAGTCACCGGCACACTGCACCTTCTCTCTGTAGTCACTAGGCACACTGCACCTTCTCTCTGTAGTCACTAGGCACACTGCACCTTCTCTCTGTAGTCACCGGCACACTGCACCTTCTCTCTGTAGTCACCAGCACACTGCACCTTCTCTCTGTAGTCACCGGCACACTGCACCTTCTCTCTGTAGTCACCGGCACACTGCACCTTCTCTCTGTAGTCACTAGGCACACTGCACCTTCTCTCTGTAGTCACCGGCACACTGCACCTTCTCTCTGTAGTCACCGGCACACTGCACCTTCTCTCTGTAGTCACTAGGCACACTGCACCTTCTCTCTGTAGTCACCGGCACACTGCACCTTCTCTCTGTAGTCACCGGCACACTGCACCTTCTCTCTGTAGTCACCGGCACACTGCACCTTCTCTCTGTAGTCACCGGCACACTGCACCTTCTCTCTGTAGTCACCGGCACACTGCACCTTCTCTCTGTAGTCACTAGGCACACTGCACCTTCTCTCTGTAGTCACCGGCACACTGCACCTTCTCTCTGTAGTCACTAGGCACACTGCACCTTCTCTCTGTAGTCACCGGCACACTGCACCTTCTCTCTGTAGTCACTAGGCACACTGCACCTTCTCTCTGTAGTCACTAGGCACACTGCACCTTCTCTCTGTAGTCACCGGCACACTGCACCTTCTCTTTGTAGTCACTAGGCACACTGCACCTTCTCTCTGTAGTCACCGGCACACTGCACCTTCTCTCTGTAGTCACTAGGCACACTGCACCTTCTCTCTGTAGTCACTAGGCACACTGCACCTTCTCTCTGTAGTCACTAGGCACACTGCACCTTCTCTCTGTAGTCACTAGGCACACTGCACCTTCTCTCTGTAGTCACCGGCACACTGCACCTTCTCTCTGTAGTCACCGGCACACTGCACCTTCTCTTTGTAGTCACTAGGCACACTGCACCTTCTCTCTGTAGTCACTAGGCACACTGCACCTTCTCTCTGTAGTCACCGGCACACTGCACCTTCTCTCTGTAGTCACTAGGCACACTGCACCTTCTCTCTGTAGTCACCGGCACACTGCACCTTCTCTCTGTAGTCACCGGCACACTGCACCTTCTCTCTGTAGTCACTAGGCACACTGCACCTTCTCTCTGTAGTCACCGGCACACTGCACCTTCTCTCTGTAGTCACTAGGCACACTGCACCTTCTCTCTGTAGTCACCGGCACACTGCACCTTCTCTCTGTAGTCACCGGCACACTGCACCTTCTCTCTGTAGTCACCGGCACACTGCACCTTCTCTCTGTAGTCACCGGCACACTGCACCTTCTCTCTGTAGTCACCGGCACACTGCACCTTCTCTCTGTAGTCACTAGGCACACTGCACCTTCTCTCTGTAGTCACCGGCACACTGCACCTTCTCTCTGTAGTCACTAGGCACACTGCACCTTCTCTCTGTAGTCACTAGGCACACTGCACCTTCTCTCTGTAGTCACCGGCACACTGCACCTTCTCTCTGTAGTCACTAGGCACACTGCACCTTCTCTCTGTAGTCACCGGCACACTGCACCTTCTCTCTGTAGTCACTAGGCACACTGCACCTTCTCTCTGTAGTCACTAGGCACACTGCACCTTCTCTCTGTAGTCACCGGCACACTGCACCTTCTCTCTGTAGTCACTAGGCACACTGCACCTTCTCTCTGTAGTCACTAGGCACACTGCATCTTCTCTCTGTAGTCACCGGCACACTGCACCTTCTCTCTGTAGTCACTAGGCACATTGCACCTTCTCTCTGTAGTCACTAGGCACACTGCACCTTCTCTCTGTAGTCACTAGGCACACTGCACCTTCTCTCTGTAGTCACCGGCACACTGCACCTTCTCTCTGTAGTCACCGGCACACTGCACCTTCTCTCTGTAGTCACTAGGCACACTGCACCTTCTCTCTGTAGTCACTAGGCACACTGCACCTTCTCTCTGTAGTCACTAGGCACACTGCACCTTCTCTCTGTAGTCACCGGAACACTGCACCTTCTCTCTGTAGTCACTAGGCACACTGCACCTTCTCTCTGTAGTCACCGGCACACTGCACCTTCTCTCTGTAGTCACCGGCACACTGCACCTTCTCTCTGTAGTCACTAGGCACACTGCACCTTCTCTCTGTAGTCACTAGGCACACTGCACCTTCTCTCTGTAGTCACTCGGCACACTGCACCTTCTCTCTGTAGTCACCGACACACTGCACCTTCTCTCTGTAGTCACTAGGCACATTGCACCTTCTCTCTGTAGTCACCGGCACACTGCACCTTCTCTCTGTAGTCACCGGCACACTGCACCTTCTCTCTGTAGTCACTAGGCACACTGCACCTTCTCTCTGTAGTCACTAGGCACACTGCACCTTCTCTCTGTAGTCACTAGGCACACTGCACCTTCTCTCTGTAGTCACCGGCACACTGCACCTTCTCTCTGTAGTCACCGGCACACTGCACCTTCTCTCTGTAGTCACTAGGCACACTGCACCTTCTCTCTGTAGTCACTAGGCACACTGCACCTTCTCTCTGTAGTCACCGGAACACTGCACCTTCTCTCTGTAGTCACTAGGCACACTGCACCTTCTCTCTGTAGTCACCGGCACACTGCACCTTCTCTCTGTAGTCACTAGGCACACTGCACCTTCTCTCTGTAGTCACCGGCACACTGCACCTTCTCTCTGTAGTCACTAGGCACACTGCACCATCTCTCTGTAGTCACTAGGCACACTGCACCTTCTCTCTGTAGTCACCGGCACACTGCACCTTCTCTCTGTAGTCACTAGGCACATTGCACCTTCTCTCTGTAGTCACCGGCACACTGCACCTTCTCTCTGTAGTCACCGGCACACTGCACCTTCTCTCTGTAGTCACTAGGCACACTGCACCTTCTCTCTGTAGTCACTAGGCACACTGCACCTTCTCTCTGTAGTCACTAGGCACACTGCACCTTCTCTCTGTAGTCACTAGGCACACTGCACCTTCTCTCTGTAGTCACTAGGCACACTGCACCTTCTCTCTGTAGTCACTAGGCACACTGCACCTTCTCTCTGTAGTCACCGGCACACTGCACCTTCTCTCTGTAGTCACCGGCACACTGCACCTTCTCTCTGTAGTCACTAGGCACACTGCACCTTTTCTCTGTAGTCACTAGGCACACTGCACCTTCTCTCTGTAGTCACTAGGCACACTGAACCTTCTCTCTGTTGTCACCGGCACACTGCACCTTCTCTCTGTAGTCACTAGGCACACTGCACCTTCTCTCTGTAGTCACTAGGCACACTGCACCTTCTCTCTGTAGTCACCGGCACACTGCACCTTCTCTCTGTAGTCACTAGGCACACTGCACCTTCTCTCTGTAGTCACTAGGCACACTGCACCTTCTCTCTGTAGTCACCGGCACACTGCACCTTCTCTCTGTAGTCACTGGCACACTGCACCTTCTCTCTGTAGTCACTAGGCACACTGCACCTTCTCTCTGTAGTCACTAGGCACACTGCACCTTCTCTCTGTAGTCACCGGCACACTGCACCTTCTCTCTGTAGTCACCGGCACACTGCACCTTCTCTCTGTAGTCACCGGCACACTGCACCTTCTCTCTGTAGTCACTAGGCACACTGCACCTTCTCTCTGTAGTCACTAGGCACACTGCACCTTCTCTCTGTAGTCACCGGCACACTGTACCTTCTCTCTGTAGTCACTAGGCACACTGCACCTTCTCTCTGTAGTCACTAGGCACACTGCACCTTCTCTCTGTAGTCACCGGCACACTGCACCTTCTCTCTGTAGTCACTAGGCACACTGCACCTTCTCTCTGTAGTCACTAGGCACACTGCACCTTCTCTCTGTAGTCACTAGGCACACTGAACCTTCTCTCTGTAGTCACTGGCACACTGCACCTTCTCTCTGTAGTCACTAGGCACACTGCACCTTCTCTCTGTAGTCACTAGGCACACTGCACCTTCTCTCTGTAGTCACTAGGCACACTGCACCTTCTCTCTGTATTCACCGGAACACTGCACCTTCTCTCTGTAGTCACTAGGCACACTGCACCTTCTCTCTGTAGTCACCGGCACACTGCACCTTCTCTCTGTAGTCACTAGGCACACTGCACCTTCTCTCTGTAGTCACCGGCACACTGCACCTTCTCTCTGTAGTCACCGGCACACTGCACCTTCTCTCTGTAGTCACTAGGCACACTGCACCTTCTCTCTGTAGTCACTAGGCACACTGCACCTTCTCTCTGTAGTCACTAGGCACACTGCACCTTCTCTCTGTAGTCACCGGCACACTGCACCTTCTCTCTGTAGTCACCGGCACACTGCACCTTCTCTCTGTAGTCACCGGCACACTGCACCTTCTCTCTGTAGTCACCGGCACACTGCACCTTCTCTCTGTAGTCACCGGCACACTGCACCTTCTCTCTGTAGTCACTAGGCACACTGCACCTTCTCTCTGTAGTCACCGGCACACTGCACCTTCTCTCTGTAGTCACCGGCACACTGCACCTTCTCTCTGTAGTCACCGGCACACTGCACCTTCTCTCTGTAGTCACCGGCACACTGCATCTTCTCTCTGTAGTCACCGGCACACTGCACCTTCTCTCTGTAGTCACCGGCACACTGCACCTTCTCTCTGTAGTCACCGGCACACTGCACCTTCTCTCTGTAGTCACCGGCACACTGCACCTTCTCTCTGTAGTCACCGGCACACTGCACCTTCTCTCTGTAGTCACTAGGCACACTGCACCTTCTCTCTGTAGTCACCGGCACACTGCACCTTCTCTCTGTAGTCACCGGCACACTGCACCTTCTCTCTGTAGTCACCGGCACACTGCACCTTCTCTCTGTAGTCACCGGCACACTGCATCTTCTCTCTGTAGTCACCGGCACACTGCACCTTCTCTCTGTAGTCACCGGCACACTGCACCTTCTCTCTGTAGTCACCGGCACACTGCACCTTCTCTCTGTAGTCACCGGCACACTGCACCTTCCTCTCCGGTACTCACTGTTGGCGGCGGTAGTTGGCGAACACTGGCCTGCACTCTGCTGGTGCTCCCGGTACGGATCACTCCTCTGCCCGGCTGCAGCTGCTTCTCCTGCTGCTGGACACTCGGCTCTCCTCAGCGCAGCGGTCCCTCTGCAGACGTCGGGGGACCCTGTCGGTGCGGCCTGTTACGGCGTCGGTGCTCTGTGTGGGGGAAGAGGGAAGCAGAGCGTGCTGCTCACTGCCCTGCAAACTGCTTTGCATTCGCGCCAAACTGCCCTGCTTCACGCACTTTTCTTTTTTATCCCCCCCCCCCCGCTGTTGTGCGCGTTTTACCTCCGTCTCTCCCTGCCTTACAGGGTCAAGAGGTTGGTGCGGCTCACTCAGGAACATGGAAAGGTCTGCCTCCCTAAAGCGTCCCCCAGGGAACAGGAGATGCAGCCTTTTTAGTTCCAGACCGGGCATGCAGGTATCCACGGTCTGGTCGTCCACCCTTAAACCTGCACTACCCTAACAGCCTAAGTGGGTCCTTCCCCCCACTGCCGTGAGGAACCTCATCACTCGCTGTCACCTCACACTGCCCTGGCTAGTGCACTGGCCGGCGAGGGACGCTAGCCTCACCACTGCAGATAGTACCACACAGGGACAGTGACAAACACGAAAGGGACGAGAAAAAAACACCACATGTAGCTTCCAGACTCTGCTGCCAAGCGCCACACCACAAATGACACAGAAGCCGGACTCCAAACTCCAGAAACAGCACACACCAGACAGCTGCCACTGCAAGGCTGGCCTCCATAGAGAAACTCTACCACCAACAGTCAGCTGATGCATCAGGTGACTGTTTAAAGGATGGTGGGAGTGGTCACCACCTGCATCAGCTGACCTAGCAACTCTGCAGTTACAACAGATTGACAGCAAGGGAAAACTGACAATAGCCCTCGCTGGACCTGAAAGGCAAAAAGCTACATTTAAAACAGAGTAGAACCAGAGCTGCCACGAATCCAAAACTGGATCGTGACAGGTGGGATCTGTGTCCCATCTGTGCAGCGGGATCTGCGTCCCGTCTGTGCAGCGGGATCTGCGTCCCGTCTGTGCGATGGGATCTGCATCCTGTCTGTGCGGTGGGATCTGTGTCCTGTCTGTGCGGTGGGATCTGTATCCCGTCTGTGCGGTGGGATCTGTGTCCCATCTGTGTGGTGGGATCTGTGTCCCATCTGTGCGGTGGGATCTGTGTCCCGTCTGTGCGGTGGGATCTGTATCCCGTCTGTGCGGTGGGATCTGTGTCCCGTCTGTGCGGTGGGATCTGTGTCCCGTCTGTGCGGTGGGATCTGTGTCCCATCTGTGCGGTGGGATCTGGGTCCGGTCTGTGCGGTGGGATCTGCATCCCGTCTGTGCGGTGGGATCTGTATCCCGTCTGTGCGGTGGTATCTGCGTCCTGTCTGTGCGGTGGGATCTGTATCCCGTCTGTGCGGTGGGATCTGTATCCCGTCTGTGCGGTGGTATCTGCGTCCTGTCTGTGCGGTGGGATCTGTGTCCCGTCTGTGCGGTGGGATCTGCGTCCTGTCTGTGCGGTGGGATCTGTATCCCGTCTGTGCGGTGGGATCTGTATCCCGTCTGTGTGGTGGGATCTGTGTCCCGTCTGTGCGGTGGGATCTGTGTCCCGTCTGTGCAGTGGGATCTGTATCCTGTCTGTGTGGTGGGATCTGTATCCTTTCTGTGCAGTGGGATCTGTATGCTGTCTGTGCGGTGTGATCTGTATGACGTCTGCGCGATAGGATCTGTGTCCCGTCTCTGAGATGGGATGTGTATCCCCTCTGTGCGGTGGAATCTATGTCCCTTCTGTAAGGTGGGATCTGCGTCCCGTCTGTAAGGTGGGATCTGTGTCCTGTTTGTGCGGTGGGATCTGTGTAATGTCTGTGTGGTGGGATCTGTGTCCCGTCTGTGTGGTGGGATCTGTGTCCCGTCTGTGTGGTGGGATCTGCTTCCCGTCTATATGGTGGGATCTATGTCCCGTCTGTGCGGTGGGATCTGCTTCCCGTCTGTATGGTGGGATCTGCTTCCCGTCTATATGGTGGGATCTGTGTCCCGTCTGTGTGGTGGGATCTGTGTCCCGTCTGTGTGGTGGGATCTGCTTCCCGTCTATATGGTGGGATCTATGTCCCGTCTGTGCGGTGGGATCTGCTTCCCGTCTGTATGGTGGGATCTATGTCCCGTCTGTGTGGTGGGATCTGTGCCCTGTCTGTGTGGTGGCATCTGTGTCCCGTCTGTGTGGTGGGAGCTGCTTTCCGTCTATATGGTGGGATCTATGTCCCGTCTGTGTGGTGGGATCTGTGCCCTGTCTGTGTGGTGGGATCTGTGTCCCGTCTGTGCGGTGGGATCTGCTTCCCGTCTGTATGGTGGGATCTATGTCCCGTCTGTGTGGTGGGATCTGTGTCCTGTCTGTGTGGTGGGATCTGTGTCCCGTCTGTGCGGTCAGATCAGAATCCCTTCTGTGTGGTGGGATCGGTGTCCCATCTCTGAGGTGGGACCTGCATCCCGTTTGTGTGGTGGGATCTGTATCTAGTCTGTATGATATACAAGGTGAAAGTCAAAGGCAAAAATAAGACTGTGATAATATTAGAGATACATTATATTAAGTTATAACAAGAGTGTGATAAATGTAATATTAATGATAAATTTACAAAACTTCTTTTTTTGTTTCTTCCAGCCTGGCAGACGACGATTAAAGTCTATATCTATGTCGGATATTGATGTTGAATACCACCCGTCTGACAATATGCAGGTGATGAGAAATACTGATGAAATCTCATCTGTTACTATGATTGTGGACCTGTTTAACCTATGACTACTGTCATATCCACAAGTGAGAGATTGCTAACCCTTCCAGACCCCTCTACTTTCACCAGACCTCTCTGACATCCAGGATTGTCTGTATCCTCCAGATAACTTCCATCTTCAAAATCTTCTGGGTGGTCTAGATTTCTCCTCAAGAACCTTGAATCCTTTCCAGACTCCTTGGTCCACTTTAAACACTGTCCTCACAATACTTATGGGGGAGCAGAGAGGGAAACATTACACAGTATGGGGGCACCAGAGGGGAAAATTATACTGTACTCCTTTTTATGTTACACTATACACTATACACTATATACAGAGCTCCTGTGTATAATGTCACTGGTGATCACTGTATTACCTGTACACTGACACTATATACAGAGGAGCTCATGTGTATAATGCCACCAGTGGTCACTGTATTACCTGTACACTATATACTATATACAGAGCTCCTGTGTATAATGTCACTAGTGATCACTGTATTACCTGTACACTGACACTATATACAGAGCTCCTGTGTATAATGTCACTGGTGATCACTGTATTACCTGTACACTGTACACTATATACAGAGCTCCTGTGTATAATGTCACTGGTGATCACTGTATTACCTGTACACTGACACTATATACAGAGGAGCTCATGTGTATAATGCCACCAGTGGTCACTGTATTACCTGTACACAGACACTATATACAGAGTTCCTGTGTATAATGTCACTGGTGATCACTGTATTACCTGTACACTGACACTTTATACAGAGTTCCTGTGTATAATGTCACTGGTGGTCACTGTATTACCTGTACACTATACAGAGCTCCTGTGTATAATGTCATTGGTGATTACTGTATTACCTGTACACTGACACTATATACAGAGCTCCTGTGTATAATGTCACTAGTGATTACTGTATTACCTGTACACAGACACTATATACAGAGCTCCTGTGTATAATGTCATTGGTGATTACTGTATTACCTGTACACTGACACTATATACAGAGCTCCTGTGTATAATGTCACTGGTGATTACTGTATTATCTGTACACTATATACTACCGTATATACTTGTGTATAAGCCGACCCGTGTATAAGCCGACCCCCTTAATTTTGCCACAAAAAGCTGGGAAACCTTATTGACTCGTGTATAAGCCTAGGGTGGGAAATGCAGCAGCTACTGGTAAATTTCAAAAATAAAAATAGTAAAACTAACTGAGACATCAGTACGTTAAATGTTTTTGAATAGCCATATTGAATCAGGAGCCCCATATAATGCTCCATACAGTTCATGATGGCCTCATAAGATTCTCTATACAAAATACACCCCATATAATGCTGCACAAAGGTTAATAATGGCCCCATAAGATGCTCCATAGAATAATATGCCCCATATGCTGCTCCATAAAGGTTATGGCCCCATAAGATGTTCCATAGAATATCCCCATATGCTGCCCCATAAGATGCTCCATTGAATATGCCCCCATATGCTGCCCCCATAAGATGCTCCATAGAATATGCCCCCATATGCTGCCCCCTTAAGATGCTCCATTAAATATGCCCCCATATGTTGCCCCATAAGATGCTCCATTGAATATGCCCCCATATGCTGCCCCCATAAGATGCTCCATTGAATATGCCACCATTTGCTGCCCCCATAAGATGCTCCATTGAATATACCCCCTTATGCTGTCCCCATAAGATGCTCCATTGAATATACTCCCATACGCTGCCCCCATAAGATGCTCCATAGATTATACCCCCAAATGCTGCCCCCATAAGATGCTCTATTGAATATGCCCCCATATGCTGCCCCCATAAGATGCCCTATAGATTATGCCCCCATATATTGCTGCTGCCGCTACTGCAGATCTCGTCGCTGGGGGCCAGGTGCCGATGTGCTGAGCAGGTGGAGACACCGGCGCACTATGGGGGACAGGTGCAGGGGTCACCGCTGGCTCAGGACCCGGCACCTGAGATATTCACCTGTCCTGGTTCCAACGCTGCTCGCCGCTGTCTGCCCGTCGGGTCCCTCTGTCAGTGACATCAGGCAGCAGGGGGCGCGCACTGACTACGTCAACGTGCCCTCTGCTGCCTGAACGTCACTGACAGAGGGACCCGGTGGGCAGACAGCGATGAGCAGCGTTGGAACCGGGACAGGTGAATATAGAATATACTTACCTCCCCCTGGCGCGTCTCTGCAGTCCCGTTCTCCCATGGTCTCCCTTCTTTCCTTCAGTGGTCACGTGGTACTGCTCATTAAACTCATGAATATGCGCATATTCGTGACTTTAACGAGCGGTACCAAGTGACCGCTGTAGGAAGGAAAGGAGACCGTGGGACAAGCAGGGGGGGGCTGCAGAGACACGGCGTATATGACTCGCGTATAAGCCGAGAGGGGGATTTTCAGCCCCAAAAAATGGGCTGAAAATCTCAGCTTATACATGAGTATATACGGTATATACAGAGCTGCTGTGTATAATGTCACTGATGATCACTATATTACCTGTCCCCTATTTACAGAGCTCATGGGGTATGAATACATTTTCATGGCACTGTATGAGGTCTGGTGATGGGGTGGCAGTTTTTATCCCTTGTATGTGGTATTATTAGATTATGT
This sequence comes from Dendrobates tinctorius, assembly GCF_039654945.1. NCBI lineage: Eukaryota > Metazoa > Chordata > Amphibia > Anura > Dendrobatidae > Dendrobates > Dendrobates tinctorius. The sequence continues at coordinate 15,395,856 of NW_027361998.1, read as the reverse complement.
TGTGTATGGAGATAACTTGTTCTTTCCGCTATCAATAAAAAGAATATTTCTATTAACCCCTTTCTGACGTCTGATGTAATGTTCCGTCCATGTGACCGTGGCCTGTTTGACCATGGACGGAATATTACATCATATCTTTAATGCGACACTGCAACCGAAGTTGAAGTGACGCATTATAATTCCAGCGCCATCTTATCTCTGGGTAGATGGTGCCGTCATCCTGGGGGTGTCGCCGCCTACCCGCACTCACGATTCTGACCAGCCAATCGCAGCATTTCTCATTGTTTCAGCCAATCAGATTGAAACACTGAGGTTGCAGCCTGGGATCGACCACCGATCCTAGGCTGGTGCCTGGCAATGCCAGGCATCGCCGAAAACTAAGCTGATTGGCACGATCGACAAAAGCCTGTGACACCACAATCCCTGCTGAACAAAGCAGACAGAAGAAAGAAGAGAGACAACAAGGGTAAGTGTTTTGACCTCTGCCCAATCTCTTCATCCACCCCAATCCCCCTCTTCCCCCCTTGCCTTCTCCCCCCTTCCTCCTCTTTTTACCCCCTCCACCCCCCTATGCACCACCTTTGTGACACAGTTCACTCATCAGAGCTTGTGCCTACTGTTTCCCACTTTTCTTTATCACCCTCCTTTTGTGCCACCCCCTTGTGCACATCCAGCAGCCGCTGAACTTTGATAAGTGACGCAGTTCACTCATCAGAGGTTGTGTCTGCTGTTTTAGACACATTTCTTCTTCGCCACCTCCATGCGCACATCCAGCAGCCACCGAACTTTGATAAGTGACACTGTTCTCTCATCAGAGCTTGTGCCTGCTGTTTTATACTTTTCTTTTCATAGACATTTTTTTCTCCCTGGTTGTGCTTTTTTCTTTTAGCTTTTTCTTTTCAGACAAAATTTACACAAAGCACTATCCCCCCCACACACAAACAGTTAAAAATAAAGTACTGACACAATCACCACATTCATAAAAAAATGTTGTCCCCTTCATCCCAACAATGCTATTCAGTGGAGGAGGCATATGCTTTTTTTGCCTCAGACACTGATTGCGAGGGAGATGATCCCACATTTCTTTATTTCTCAGATTCGTTGTCCTCATCTTCTTCCTCTTCCTCCTCTTCATCTTCCTCCTCAGGTCTTGCTGAACTACCAAGCAGATGTCCCAGGGCAGAAGATGAAGCAGCACCCACAATTCTAGAAGATGAACCAGCGCACCCCATTACGGACCCTGTATGGACCTAGCCCCCCAAAAATTACGAGCCACCAATTCCTGATTTTGTGGCAGAATCAGGAATCAAGTTTGACACCACGGCCTCACAGAACTAGACTTTTTCAAAGTCTTTTTCTCTGAGGATTTTGTTAACCTCATGGTGGGCCAAACTAATTTATATGTTCGTCAATTTTTGGCACAAAGCCCCGGTTCATCATTTTCTAACTGGTCTTCTGTAGACGCAGTTGAAATGATGCAGTTTTGGGACCTGGTCCTTCACATGGGTATCCTGAAGAAGCCGGAAATTCGGCAATATTGGAGTGTTGATGTTCTATACAACACTCTAGTGCTCCAAATGGTCAAGGCCCGGACGCGTTTTGAGGCCATCCACAAATTCCTGCATTATACCGATAATGCACAGTGTCCCCCACAAGATGACCCCCAACTTTGACCGGCTGTTCAAAGTTCGGCCGGTCATCGAACACTTCAATAAAAAGTTTGCTGAAGTTTATGTGCCCCAAAGGGACATCTGCGTGGATGACTCCTTAATTCATTTTAAGGGGAGGCTCAAATTCCGTCAGTACCTGCCCAGTAAGAGGGCCAGGTACGGAATAAAACTCTACAAACTGTGTGAGAGTACCTCAGGGTACACCTACAGGCAGAGTCGTAGCTAGGGTTTTGTTTCGGGGGTGGCGAAATTTCTGGGTGGGCCCCCAACCAGGTAACCTTGATTACAACTCGGTGACGCACAATAATAGTGGAGGAGAACCTCAGCAGAGGACCGCGCTGTTGCTGAATATAATTTCTAAATAAAGACCAATATTGATATTACCGCCATATAGTGAGTGGTAGATACCCGTCCTACACAACATACCGTATAAGAGATCACAGCACAGTTACAGATGGCAACTTACAGCTGACGTTCTTTCTGATGGAATCGTTCACTTTTCCATCTGGCCCAGACCAACATGACAACTTCTTCCAGCCAGGACTCGTCTGCAGAGATTACAACAAAAATATTCATTTCATGTCTCATATTTTCAGCACTGTCACCAATGGGACTACTCCCTACCTGCACAAACTCCTTACCCTGCTGATACCCCAATGCTGAGCTGCTGCTGCTGCTGTATGTGTCCCTTTAACTGTACCTGCTGTGTGGTTCTCTGTGTCCTCTAAATTCTAAAGCAACTCTCGAAAACAGTGCCCATATTTTGTCCCCTAGAAAGTAATAGCGCCGTTTGTGCCCCTTTGACAGTCACAGTTACCTGAGTTCCCTATAACAATAAGTACCCACTTTACAGTTAATAATGTCATGAGTCTCCCCCCCTGTACAACTCCCCTATACACAGTATGATGCTCCCCTATACACAGTATGATGCTCTCTTATACACAGTCTAATCCCCCCTCACTGTATATACACTGACCGCTTAGTATTCCCCAAATTGTTTGATAGCTCCAACACAGTAATCTCCACACTGTATGATGGCCCGCTAGATAGCCTCCATATAGTATAATGTGCCAGACAAGTTCACTATAGTCCTCAATATAGTATAATGCACTCCCCATAGGCAGACCCTATAGAATAATGCAGCCCTTTATATAATGCACCCCATAGGCAGGCTCATAAAAAATAAATCCAAAACTCACCTTTCCTCCTGGTTTCTTCCCTGCTGCGAGCTCCCGCACATCTCCGGACTGTAGGCTCCGAGTAGTGACGTCATTGCGACCCCCTGTCAGTGTTGGCGTTAGTGACATCAGAAGCTGATGAGAGGGGGATGATGGGTGAGGGAGCGTAATGCTCCTTCTCTCATCAATATAGTCAGCTGAAATGGCATCCAGCCAACACAGTTGATTTTGCAATGACAGGTGGGGGCCCACTGCGCCTGCTCACGAGCCCCATAGCGGCCGGGTGGCAGATCAGGGAGATCAATTCTGCCTGATCTGCCGCAGAATGTAACACTATCGGCGTGCTGTGGGTGGGTCCCCTCAGAGTGCTGGTCCCGGGTGACCTCCATCCCCCCTGTAGCTCACCACATTGTAGGATTCACGATAAGTCACCTGCATTACTGATACTAATAACACTAGTAACATGTCCATGCCACTAACAATCGCTGCATAGAAAAACACGATTCCACAGCTATTTGTCATCAAGCACTAACTGCTGCTGTGGCACTACAAGTGCCAGACGTAACTTCCCAGTAGGAGCACTCTGGGAGCAGCAAACACTAGTTAGGGTGTGCGCACACGTTGCGGATTCTGCTGCGGATCCGCAGTGGATTTGGTCCTGCGGATCTGCAGCAGTTTCTGCTGCGTTGTACAGTACAGTCTATGAGAAATGAAGAACACAGGGCACACGCTGCGGATTTTCTGCAGATTTAAATCTGCAGCATGTCAATTCTTTGTGCGGAATCCGCAGCGTTTTGACACCTGCTCCATTACAGGAATCCGCAGGTGTAAAAACGCAGGTGAAATCCGCACAAAATCCGCAGGTAGAACGCCGGTCATTTAACCTGCGGATTTACCTGTGGATTTGGCCAAATCCGAGCTGAAAAATCCGCAGAGTAATCCACAACGTGTGCACATCCCCTAATCCTCCAGGACTCGCTGTCAGCCTGGTAACGGGTAGGTTAATAATTACACGCCAGCACAAACAGCGAGATAAGGTGATCGATACACTGGTTTAACCCTCCCTCTGCCTGTCAGGGAGGATGCGCCGCTCTCTCTGCACAGCTCAATGCCTGCAGCCAGCAGTGCGATCTCTAGTTTGCACTTTTCCTGGTTTTCTCTCAGTCCCAAAGTGCAGTAAATTCCCAGGCCAAGACAAAGCATCGCCATATAGCGCATCAGTGACCGCTGCAAAGTGCCTGAAAACTATGTAACACGTAATGAGAGCGTCATGTAATGAATATTACACCCCAATAGCAGTAAGTTGTATGTATATATCCAAAGCAACAGATTAGACACTTCAAATAGTAATTAACATAGATACTCATCAATTCCCATGCTGTGTGCAGTGTCCACCTGTCCTGGAGCAGCACGCTCCTCAGCTTTCAGGCTCCTCTCAGTCAGAAGCAATCAAGTGCAGAGCAGACAGTGAACTCAGCTCACAGGCGGAGCCCCCTGCGTCCAGGCTGCTGCTGGAGATGATGACTTCTCTGCAGCAGGGAGCTTTCAAGGAGAGCGCGCTCAGCCAGGATTGGGTGAGTGACCTCCCTTCCCCCTCTCCTCCACAGACTGCAGAACAGCGGTCACATGACTCACTCCCTGCTGCAGCATGTAATTGTATTGGCACGATCTGCACGCCGATATACTTACATAGCATAGCTCGGGTGGGCCCCATCAGAGCGCGGGGCCCTGGGCCACCGCCCCCTCTGCCCCCCTCAGTAGCTACGCTACTGCCTACAGGTTTAGAGTTTACGAAGGAAATGACACCAGGATTGAAACCCCTAACTGTCCTCCTGTCCTGGGAGTGAGTGGGAAAATTGTGTGGGATTTTGTGCAACCAATGCTGGATAAAGTTTATCACCTCTGTGATGTTGTCACATCTCCTGTTGTTTGTGGGCTGTTGCCCTTGTTTGCATTCTTTGCCTAGTAACAGTGATGTAGGGGAGAGGAGGAGTCGGGGGCAGGGACGTGGAGAGGAAGGAGGAAGTAAGGAATAAAGAAAAGCGCGGCCTAGCAGCCAAGCACCAGCACATCAGTGTACGTCTCTGAATTCTTTATCGCCGACATCACGACACTACAACTGGCGACGAGGAAGCGTTCATTTATCAGCCACAGGTATTTCAGTCCCACAAACAGTCTACAAGGCTATCAGCACTCACTATGGCTTGTCTACCCGCATTTCCCGCTTTTGATGTGCATCAGTCCCAAGCAAACCTGGCAGTATCTTGGGATAAATGGCTAAAGCGATTCAAGATATTTCTGCAAGCCATGAATGTCTCTGATGATACCCGGAAAAAAGCCATGAACCTCTACACCAATAACTTTTATACCAGCATCCCACTCTACAAATCCTTCTCTGCGCGAGGTACCGCAGCCTGCGGTACTGACCGCAAAAATCAGAGAGGCCTCCCGAAAACGCTACTTGGGCAGACGCTCAGAAGGGGAGACAGCAGAGCCCAATGTAGTGGCAACATGCTGGTGGTCAAGTACAATGACAAGAGGGATGTCTTTTTCTTGACCACCATACATGGTCATGGCAGCACCCTCAGCACTGTCCGAGGTACCTCTACACCGGTCAGCAAACCGGACTGTGTACTGGGTGTAAGGCAGCGCTGAGTGTATTGGGGGACACCTACTTGGCAGCGCATTCACGTCTCTCAGGAACACTTTCCGTTAAACAGTCTAGGTGGTTTATTGAACGGCATAAACCATATACGGCAACACAAAGAAAACAGTCTTGTATCAGATAGATCAGTGTTCACATTAGAGCTCCGCTCTCTCAGTTCTGAGGTCACACAGGCTGGGCCATGTCCAGTAACAGGCTCTATAGCCTCAACACAGTTATTTCCCCCTGTCTGGGGTTACCTCTGAGGAGCTCCTGCTCCAGACGCCGGCTCTTGGTTATTCTTTTCTCCCGGGGAAGCGGCTGCACTGGGCTCACCGATCCGGACAGTGCCTTATTCACTAGGCCGCCCCACGGTTCCAGAACCACAGCCGGGCAGGGGCTTCCCCAAACGCAGGCCGTCACAGACTCTGCTCACACACGTGGCCGGTCCGGATGCTGTTTAGGGATCCGACCCTACTCCTTGGGTCTCCCAACACACCAGCCTCACCAGGTCCAGGGCCTCAGCGGGTGCTATTCAGGACGTCCGTCCCCTCCTGAGACCATCCAACACTCACGCCTCACCGGGTGCTATTCAGGGATCCGTCCCTACTCCCAGGGACTCCCAACACACCGGCCTCACCAGGTCCAAGGTCGCAGAAGGTGCTATTCAGGAAGGCAGCACACCTTCCAACACCTAGACCCTCCAGGACCTTCCACCCTGAACCATCCAGGTACACACTCTCTCCCCATGTGACCAACCTCAGGTACATTATGGTCCGTAGCCACACCCACAGGTCATCACATTGCTATGACCTCATTGCAGGTCCTTTCAGACACCCAACCATACACACACATATAGTTTGGGCATTCAGACACATGCCCCTGGGTGGATTTGTAGGTGACTGGCTCCGCCCCTCTCACCAAGCCACCTGAAAGCATTCCCTGATACACTGCAGCAAACCCTCAGCAGTACCACTGCTAATCAACACATATGTAAGTCGCAAAAAAGATGGCGAGTGTGTTACATAAGGGGAATATGAAGCTCAACAAAAGGATGATTCATAGGCAATAATGATGTATAACAAAATAATTTTATTAGAAAACAATTAAAAACATATACCAAGATATGGGGAAAGAAGGGGGTGGGCTAGAGGCTCACCGCCATGATCATGAATCGACATGCGTGTCCAGTCAACAGACAGTACAATATAAGGGGGATGATGTGTCTGCTATAAAATATCTAATCAATAACATGTCATAATGACATAGACAATTAAGGAAAAAATTCTTTAACAGATAAGACCCTCATCTACACCTAATGATAATAATAGCACCTGTGTACCCTGGATAATCATATAACAGAAAAATTTTTTTTTTTCCAATGGTGAAATTACCTCCAAGGGATAGCACAGAAGTACCGCTGTCAGCTGGGGGCTGCACGTCTGCCCCGACGCGCGTTTCGGTCTCCTTCCTCAGGGGGCCTCAGCAGTACCACTGCTAATCAACACATGTTCCAGCTTCCATCCCAGGGCCACCCACCCTGGGATACCTAACGGTCATTTACCATCTATCTCCATAACCACAATGGATATGCCTGTGTGCATGACCCATACAGCGCCCCCTAGCTGTCACAGCAGTCACTGCATCACATGAGGTACAACAAAAGGCCAAGATGTGGTACAAAAAGCTGGCCGTGCACATCGTACAAATGGCAATGCTCAACGCTTTCCTGCTGTCACGATGTGCAGGCCAGACCACTACGTCGTACCTTCAGTTCCAGGAGGTAGAGGTTAAGGCCCTGATATTTGGCACTCAGGAAGGAGTGGGCCCCAGTACTTCCGGAACTGAAGGTGCTCATATCGTTCCAGGTCAGCATTTCCCGGGGGGAGGTCTCGCAAACTGGAAAAAAATGTAAGTCGCAAAAAAGATGGCGAGTGTGTTACATAAGGGGAATATGCAAGGACACCATTTATCAATGCGACACCTGCCCCAACAAACCTGGCCTGTGTATGAAAGATTGCTTCAAATTGTACCGCACCTCAATACACTACTAATTTACTTAAAATTTACATAACAGGGAACAGTAGATTAGTTCCAAAAAGGGGGCACTTGTTGGGCATTGCCACTGTTTAGACACATCTAGATAAGTTCTTTGGGGGTCTAGTTTCCAAAATGGGGCCACTTGTGGGGGGTTTCTACTGCTTAGGCACATCAAGGGCTCTGCAAACTGAACATGACACCCGCAGACCATTCCATCAAAGTCTGCATTCCTAAACGTCACTACTTCCCTTCCAAGCCCCGACGTGTGCCGAAACAGTGGTTCCCCCCCTCATATGGGGTGCCAGCATACTCAGGACAAACTAGACAACAACTTTTGTGATCCAATTTATCCTCTTACCCTTGGGAAAATAAAAAATTGGGGCTAAAAAATCATTTCTGTGGAAAACCAAAATGTTTTGTTTTTTTTTCACTGCCGGGCATTATAAACTTTAGTGAAACACTTGGGGGTTCAAAGTTCTCTCCACATATCTAGATAATTTCCTTAGGGGGTCTAGTTTCCAAAATGGGGTCACTTGCAGGGGGTTTCCACTGTTTAGGCACATCAGGGGCTCTCCAAACACGACATGGCGTCCAATCTCAATTCCAGCCAATTTTGATTTGAAAAAGTCAAACGGCGCACCTTCCTTTCCGAGTTCTGCCATGCACGAGTGGTTCCCCCCACATATGGGGTATCAGTGTCCTCAGGATAAATTGGACAGCAACTTTTGTTGTCCAATTCCTCCTGTTACCCTTGGGAAAATAAAAAATTGGGGGCTTAAAAATCATTTTTGTGGGAAAAAAAGTTTTTTTTTATTTCACGGCTGGGCATTATAAGCTTTAGTGAAACACTTGGAGGTTCAAGGTTCTCACCATACATCTAGAGAAGTTCAACTGTTAAGGCACATCAGGGGCTCTGCAAACACGACATGACGCCCACAGACCATTCCATCAAAGTCTGCATTCCAAAACATCACTACTTCCCTTCTGAGCCCTGACGTGTGCTCAAACAGTAGTTCCCCCTTATATGGGGTACCAGCGTACTCACGACAACTTTTGGGGTCCAATTTCTCCTGGTACCCTTGGGAATATAAAAAATTTGGGGCTAAAAAATATTTTTTGTGGAAAAATAAATGTTTTTTTTTCACGGCCAGGCATTATAAACTTTAGTGAAACACTTGGGGGTTCAAAGTTCTCACCACACATCTAGATAAGTTCCTTACGGGGTCTAGTTTCCAAAATGGTGTCACTTGTGGGGGGTTTCCACTGTTTAGGCACATCAGCAGCTCTCCAAACGCGACATGGTGTCCTATCTCAATACCAGCCAATTTTGGCTTGAAAAAGTCAAACGGCGCTCCTTCCCTTTCGAGCTCTGCTATGCGCCCTAACAGTGGTTTCCCCCCACATATGGGGTATCAGCGTACTCAGGACAAATCGGACAACAACTTTTGGGGAACAATTTCTCCTGTTACCCTTGGGAAAATAAAAAATTGGGGACTAAAAGATCATGCTTGTGGAAAAAATTATTTTTTATTTTCACAGCTCTGCATTATAAACTTCTGTGAAGCACTTGGGGGTTCAAAGTGCTCACTACACATCTAGATTAGCTGCTTGGAGGTCTAGTTTCCAAAATGGGGTCACTTGTGGGGGTTTTCCACTGTTTAGGCACATCAGGGGCTCTCCGAACACGACATGGCGCTCAATTTTAATTCCAGTCAATTTTAGTTTGAAAACGTGAAATGGTGCTCCTTCCCTTCCGAGCCCTGCCATGTACCTAAACAGTGGTTTTCCCCTACATACCGGATATCGACGTACTCAGGAGAAATTGGACAACAACTTTATCTGTCCATTTTCTCCTTTTATCCTTGTGAAAATAAAAAAATTGTCTCTAAAAGTTCATTTTTGTGACTAAACAGTTAAATGTTCATTTTTTCCTTCCACGTTGCTTCTGCTCCTGTGAAGCCCCTGAAGGGTTAATAAACTTCTTGAATGTGGTTTTGAGCACCTTGAGGGGTGCAGTTCTTAGAATGGTGTCAGTTTAAGTATTTTCTATCATATAGACCCCTCAGAGTGACTTCAAATGTGAAGTGGTCCCTAAAAAAATGTAAATTTTGTTGTAAAAATGAGAAATCGCTGGTCAACTTTTAACCCTTATAACTTCCCAATAACAAAAAAAAAATTATTTCCAAAATTGTGCAAATGTAAAGTAGACATGTGGGAAATGTTATTTATTAACTATTTTGTGTACCATATCTCTCTGTTTTAAGGGCATAAAAATTCAAAGTTTGAAAATTGCAAAATTTTCCATATTTTTGCCAAATTTCCATTTTTTTCACAAATAAACACAAGTCATATAGAAGAAATTTTACCACTAATATGAAGGACAATATGTCACGAGAAAATAATCTCAGAATCACCAGGATCCGTTATAGCGTTCCAGAGTTATTACCTCATAAAGGGACAGTGGTCAGAATTGTAAAAATTGGCCCGGTCATTAACGTGCAAACCACCCTTGGGGGTAAAGTAAAGGGGTTAAAGAATAAAGACTTGAAGGTTTAACCCCTCCCTGCCTTGTGATTATTGCACAGTGGCAGAGATGCACTTGAAAAGGATTTTCGGTGAAAACAAGATATTATCTATTGATAGGATTTTTGGGGTTTGTCTGCTGGACTCATGTTGACTGACAAGATGGGCCAGTTTTGTCTCCATTAGGATGGATTGTCGTGTTCGACCACCGCTCTATTCAATTCCTTTCTTTCCAATTGGGCGCTGCGCTCAGCTTTATCTGGCAGCTCCATGGAGGATTAATGGATCAGTGGTCAGACATCCAACCTACCATTTTATTTTGAAATAGAGATAAAAATTTCCTGTTCTGCAGATCGGTGCGGGTCCCAGTTGTCGGACGCCAACAATCAATAAGTTACCACCTATTCTGAGGATCCTGCGGATTCCTTATAATTTGTTTTATCTGAAGAGCCCTTTTAATGCAAACCACGGTGATTGTACATCCCAGTTATGGGGGCGCACAGTAGATGTGTAGGAGCCGCCTGTGTTTTACAGTCTACTCTCCACTATAATGGGAATAACACCTAGGAGATATCTGCATGTAGACACCTCAGTCCAACACTTCTACATAGAACTTTATGAGCACCAACTGTCATTTCCTCTCTCAGTAATGGAAAAATCGGTGTTCACTAAATACAAATGTTACCTGGGAAGTGAGAATTTCAAGAATAAAAATTCAGCCCAGGAGGAGAAAGAAGCGGATTTCTCTGATAAAATATATTGCAAGGCTTCCCTACTATTGATTTATGGAAAAAAAATGTAAAATCACGGGCACTCTTTAATAATTAATTGAAAAATCTGTGATAACGAATGTAAGAGGAGGTATATAAGTAATAATACAAGTAATAATACAGTTGTGATCATTTTATACATGAGGGTAAATATATCAACACTTATGTTTTTTTCCTTACAGGAGAGTAGAGACAGAAAGTTTATATCTGTGTCTGATCTGGAGGAAAAGTCCCATGTAGGAGCCAACATGCAGGTAACGAGAGCTGATTACTGATGGGGTCTCTGCTGTTATTGTCATTGTGTAACGTGGTATTAGAGAAGAGCGAAGAGTGTGACCTCTGTCCTCCTACAGACTCCCCTGTCCTCTACAGTCACCTCTGTCCTCCTAGAGACTCCTCTGTCCTCTACAGTCACCTCTGTCCTCCTAGAGACTCCTCTGTCCTCTACAGTCACCTCTGTCCTCCTAGAGACTCCTCTGTCCTCTACAGTCACCTCTGTCCTTCTAGAGACTCCTCTGTCCTCTACAGTCACCTCTGTCCTCCTAGAGACTCCTCTGTCCTCTACAGTCACCTCTGTCCTCCTAGAGACTCCTCTGTCCTCTACAGTCACCTCTGTCCTTCTAGAGACTCCTCTGTCCTCTACAGTCACCTCTGTCCTCCTAGAGACTCCTCTGTCCTCTACAGTCACCTCTGTCCTCCTAGAGACTCCCCTGTCCTCTACAGTCACCTCTGTCCTCCTAGAGACTCCTCTGTCCTCTACAGTCACTTCTGTCCTCCTAGAGACTCCCCTGTCCTCTACAGTCACCTCCGTCCACCTACAGACTCCCCTGTCTACAGTCACCTCTGTCCTCCTAGAGACTCCCCTGTATACAGTCACCTCTGTCCTCCTAGAGACTCCTCTGTCCTCTACAGTCACCTCTGTCCTCCTAGAGACTCCCCTGTCTACAGTCACCTCTGCCCTCCTAGAGACTCCCCTGTCCTCTACAGTCACCTCTGTCCTCCTAGAGACTCCTCTGTCCTCTACAGTCACTTCTGTCCTCCTAGAGACTCCCCTGTCCTCTACAGTCACCTCTGTCCTCCTAGAGACTCCTCTGTCCTCTACAGTCACTTCTGTCCTCCTAGAGACTCCCCTGTCCTCTACAGTCACCTCCGTCCACCTACAGACTCCCCTGTCCTCTACAGTCACCTCTGTCCTCCTAGAGACTCCCCTGTCTACAGTCACCTCTGTCCTCCTAGAGACTCCTCTGTCCTCTACAGTCACCTCTGTCCTCCTAGAGACTCCCCTGTCTACAGTCACCTCTGCCCTCCTAGAGACTCCCCTGTCCTCTACAGTCACCTCTGTCCTCCTAGAGACTCCTCTGTCCTCTACAGTCACTTCTGTCCTCCTAGAGACTCCCCTGTCCTCTACAGTCACCTCTGCCCTCCTAGAGACTCCCCTGTCCTCTACAGTCACCTCTGTCCTCCTAGAGACTCCTCTGTCCTCTACAGTCACTTCTGTCCTCCTAGAGACTCCCCTGTCCTCTACAGTCACCTCCGTCCACCTACAGACTCCCCTGTCCTCTACAGTCACCTCTGTCCTCCTAGAGACTCCTCTGTCCTCTACAGTCACCTCTGTCCTCCTAGAGACTCCTCTGTCCTCTACAGTCACCTCTGTCCTCCTAGAGACTCCTCTGTCCTCTACAGTCACCTCTGTCCTTCTAGAGACTCCTCTGTCCTCTACAGTCACCTCTGTCCTCCTAGAGACTCCTCTGTCCTCTACAGTCACCTCTGTCCTCCTAGAGACTCCTCTGTCCTCTACAGTCACCTCTGTCCTTCTAGAGACTCCTCTGTCCTCTACAGTCACCTCTGTCCTCCTAGAGACTCCTCTGTCCTCTACAGTCACCTCTGTCCTCCTAGAGACTCCCCTGTCCTCTACAGTCACCTCTGTCCTCCTAGAGACTCCTCTGTCCTCTACAGTCACCTCTGTCCTCCTAGAGACTCCTCTGTCCTCTACAGTCACTTCTGTCCTCCTAGAGACTCCCCTGTCCTCTACAGTCACCTCCGTCCACCTACAGACTCCCCTGTCCTCTACAGTCACCTCTGTACTCCTAGAGACTCCCCTGTCTACAGTCACCCCTGTCCTCCTAGAGACTCCTCTGTCCTCTACAGTCACCTCTGTCCTCCTAGAGACTCCCCTGTCTACAGTCACCTCTGCCCTCCTAGAGACTCCCCTGTCCTCTACAGTCACCTCTGTCCTCCTAGAGACTCCTCTGTGTCTCCTAGAGACTCCCCTGTCCTCTACAGTCACCTCTGCCCTCCTAGAGACTCCCCTGTCCTCTACAGTCACCTCTGTCCTCCTAGAGACTCCTCTGTCCTCTACAGTCACTTCTGTCCTCCTAGAGACTCCCCTGTCCTCTACAGTCACCTCCGTCCACCTACAGACTCCCCTGTCCTCTACAGTCACCTCTGTCCTCCTAGAGACTCCTCTGTCCTCTACAGTCACCTCTGTCCTCCTAGAGACTCCCCTGTCTACAGTCACCTCCGTCCACCTACAGACTCCCCTGTCCTCTACAGTCACCTCTGTCCTCCTAGAGACTCCCCTGTCCTCTACAGTCACCTCTGTCCTCCTAGAGACTCCTCTGTCCTCTACAGTCACCTCTGTCCTCCTAGAGACTCCCCTGTCCTCTACAGTCACCTCTGTCCTCCTAGAGACTCCCCTGTCCTCTACAGTCACCTCTGTCCTCCTAGAGACTCCCCTGTCCTCTACAGTCACCTCTGTCCTCCTAGAGACTCCCCTGTCCTCTACAGTCACCTCTGTCCTCCTAGAGACTCCTTTGTCCTCTACAGTCACTTCTGTCCTCCTAGAGACTCCCCTGTCCTCTACAGTCACCTCCGTCCACCTACAGACTCCCCTGTCCTCTACAGTCACCTCTGTCCTCCTAGAGACTCCTCTGTCCTCTACAGTCACTTCTGTCCTCCTAGAGACTCCCCTGTCCTCTACAGTCACCTCTGTCCTCCTAGAGACTCCCCTGTCCTCTACAGTCACCTCTGTCCTCCTAGAGACTCCTTTGTCCTCTACAGTCACTTCTGTCCTCCTAGAGACTCCCCTGTCCTCTACAGTCACCTCCGTCCACCTACAGACTCCCCTGTCCTCTACAGTCACTTCTGTCCTCCTAGAGACTCCTTTGTCCTCTACAGTCACTTCTGTCCTCCTAGAGACTCCCCTGTCCTCTACAGTCACCTCCGTCCACCTACAGACTCCCCTGTCCTCTACAGTCACCTCTGTCCTCCTAGAGACTCCCCTGTCCTCTACAGTCACCTCCGTCCACCTACAGACTCCCCTGTCCTCTACAGTCACCTCTGTCCTCCTAGAGACTCCTCTGTCCTCTACAGTCACCTCTGTCCTCCTAGAGACTCCCCTGTCTACAGTCACCTCTGTCCTCCTAGAGACTCCTCTGTCCTCTACAGTAACCTCTGTCCTCCTAGAGACTCCCCTGTCCTCTACAGTCACTTCTGTCCTCCTAGAGACTCCCCTGTCCTCTACAGTCACCTCCGTCCACCTAGAGACTCCCCTGTCCTCTACAGTCACCTCTGTCCTCCTAGAGACTCCTCTGTCCTCTACAGTCACCTCTGTCCTCCTAGAGACTCCCCTGTCTACAGTCACCTCTGTCCTCCTAGAGACTCCTCTGTCCTCTACAGTAACCTCTGTCCTCCTAGAGACTCCCCTGTCCTCTACAGTCACTTCTGTCCTCCTAGAGACTCCCCTGTCCTCTACAGTCACCTCCGTCCACCTAGAGACTCCCCTGTCCTCTACAGTCACCTCTGTCCTCCTAGAGACTCCTCTGTCCTCTACAGTCACCTCTGTCCTCCTAGAGACTCCCCTGTCTACAGTCACCTCTGTCCTCCTAGAGACTCCTCTGTCCTCTACAGTCACCTCTGTCCTCCTAGAGACTCCCCTGTCCTCTACAGTCACCTCTGTCCTCCTAGAGACTCCCCTGTCCTCTACAGTCACCTCTGTCCTAGAGACTCCCCTGTCCTCTACAGTCACCTCTGTCCTCCTAGAGACTCCTTTGTCCTCTACAGTCACTTCTGTCCTCCTAGAGACTCCCCTGTCCTCTACAGTCACCTCCGTCCACCTACAGACTCCCCTGTCCTCTACAGTCACCTCTGTCCTCCTAGAGACTCCTCTGTCCTCTACAGTCACTTCTGTCCTCCTAGAGACTCCCCTGTCCTCTACAGTCACCTCTGTCCTCCTAGAGACTCCCCTGTCTACAGTCACCTCTGTCCTCCTAGAGACTCCTCTGTCCTCTACAGTCACCTCTGTCCTCCTAGAGACTCCCCTGTCCTCTACAGTCACCTCTGTCCTCCTAGAGACTCCCCTGTCCTCTACAGTCACCTCTGTCCTAGAGACTCCCCTGTCCTCTACAGTCACCTCTGTCCTCCTAGAGACTCCTTTGTCCTCTACAGTCACTTCTGTCCTCCTAGAGACTCCCCTGTCCTCTACAGTCACCTCCGTCCACCTACAGACTCCCCTGTCCTCTACAGTCACCTCTGTCCTCCTAGAGACTCCTCTGTCCTCTACAGTCACTTCTGTCCTCCTAGAGACTCCCCTGTCCTCTACAGTCACCTCTGTCCTCCTAGAGACTCCCCTGTCCTCTACAGTCACCTCTGTCCTCCTAGAGACTCCTTTGTCCTCTACAGTCACTTCTGTCCTCCTAGAGATTCCCCTGTCCTCTACAGTCACCTCCGTCCACCTACAGACTCCCCTGTCCTCTACAGTCACCTCTATCCTCCTAGAGACTCCCCTGTCCTCTACAGTCACCTCTGTCCTCCTAGAGACTCCTCTGTCCTCTACAGTCACTTCTGTCCTCCTAGAGACTCCCCTGTCCTCTACAGTCACCTCTGCCCTCCTAGAAACTCCCTTGTCCTCTACAGTCACTTCTGTCCTCCTAGAGACTCCCCTGTCCTCTACAGTCACCTCTGTCCTCCTAGAGACTCTTCTGTCCTCTACAGTCACTTCTGTCCTCCTAGACTCCCCTGGCCTCTACAGTCACCTCTGCCCTCCTAGAGACTCCCCTGTCCTCTACAGTCACCTCTGTCCTCCAAAAGACTCCCCTGTCTACAATCACCTCTGTCCTCCTAGAGACTCCTCTCCTAGAGACTCCTCTATTCTCCTCCTCCATACTCCTCTGTCCTCTCCTTACTTCTCTTTCCTCTCCAGACTCCTCTGCCTTCCTCCTCTATTCTCTAGATTACTCTGTCCTCTCCAGACTCCTCTATCCTCCTCCTTCATACTCCTTTGTTTTCCTCCTCCAAACTCTTCTGTCTTCCTCTCCACTCATCTGTCCCCTTCTTCCAGACTCCTCTGTCTTCCTCCTGCAGACTACTCTGTCTTCCTCCTGCAGACTCCTCTGTCTTCCTCCTCCAGACTCCTCTGTCCTCCTCCTGTGGCACTAGCGGTGGATACCACGTTCCTCCAGGCCACACAGCGCCACCACCCACCAACGACCGCTTTCCACACACTACCAAAGCTGTCACCTTCCAATAGCTGATATAAATATATTAATCTCATGTGTGAGATTGACCTTTCCAGGGATTCCACTTTATAATACACATATACTGAGGATATTATACTGATGTCCATCCTTCTAATTTTCTGCCCAGATCTCCAGATCTTTTGTGGACATTTTGGCCCATATTTTTCTTATGAGTGGTGCTTCATTCAAATATTCAATGATTCTTTGAACATGAGCAGTCTTGTGTACTGATGAAGGCTTATTGTCATAGCCGAAACATCTAATACTTGTGACTGCAAATAAAATCCTTCACATATCGCAAAAGTTGAGTGCCAAAAATTTTTTCAATTAAATCACATTTACCGGCCACATGTTTGTAATTTCAGTAGTGATGAGAGTCCGCCTAATTTACAGGTGTGTGTCTCCAGAAGAACGGGCTGGGCGTAATGTACTGATCACTACAGTGTACTGGTCACTACAACGTACTGGTCACTACAACGGCAGTTTGCAACTTTCACTCATCAACATTCATTGCTGCTTGGTTCTGGAAAACACCTATGGAGTCAAAATCGTCATTACACCTGTAGATAAATTCCCAAAGGGGTATAATTTCCAAAATGGGGTCACTTGAGGGGGGATTATGCATTTTTAGCACTTAGAGGCTCTTTATATGGAATCCGAAAACTAGTCTAGGAAAATCTGTGCTCCAGGAGGCAAATAGCGCTCCGTTCCTCCCGAGTCTGTCCGTATGGCAAAGCAGTACTGTACAGCCACATATGGGGTATGTCTACATTCAGCAGAAAATGTGGGACACATTCTGGTGCCATTTTTACCCATTTCCCAGTGTGAAAATGTAAAACATGGGCCGAACACACAATCTTGGTGGTAAAAATGTAAATTATTTTTTCTTCACTGCCCAATGGCATAAAATTCTGTGACACACCTGTGGTGTCAATATGATCACTGCACCCCTAGATGAATTCATTGAGAGGTTTATTTTGTAAAATGGGGTCACTTATGGGGGATTCTGCTATTCTGGCACCTCAGGGGCTCTGCCAATGTAACATGGCACCCTCAAACAAGTGCAGCAAAATCTGCACTGTAATATGGCGCTGCTTCCCTTCTAAACTTTGCACTGTGCCTCAAAAGTAGTTTTGGATGACATATGGGGTATCGGCATATTCAGGAGAAATTGCAGAACAAATTGTGTGGAGCAATTTCTCTTGTTACCCTTATGAAAATGCTACATTTAGAGCTAAAAAAGATTTAACTGAGAAAAATTTGATTTTTTTATTTTCACGGCTTAACGTTATAAAGTTCTGTGAAGCACCTGTGGGTTCAAGGTGCTCAATACACATCTAGATAAGTTCTCTAAGGAGTCCAGTTTCCAAAATGGGGTCACTTCTGGGGGGTTTCCTCTGTTTAGGCAAATCAGGGGCTCTCCAAACGCAACATGGTGCCCGCTAATTATTCCAGCAAATTTTACATTCATAAGGTGAAATGGCGCTCCTTTCCTTCCGAGCCCAAACAGTAGATTCTCCCCACATATGTGGTATCGGCATGCTCAGGAGAAATTGCACAATAAAATGTATGGTCCATTTTCTCCTGTTACCCTTGTGAAAGTTAAAAATAAAAAATATGGTAGGTCTAAAGGAAAATTTTCCACATTCTAAAAATTCCTGTGAAGCACCTAAAGAGTTAATAAACTTCTTGAATGTGGTTTCGAGTACATTGAGGGCTGCAGTTTTTTAGACTGGTGTCACTTTGGGGTATTTTCTGTCAGATAGGCCCCTAAAAGTGACTTCAAATGTGAGGTGGTCCGTAAAGAAAAATGGTTTTGTAAATTTTGAAGGAAAAATGAGAAATCGCTGATCAACTGTTAACCCTTATAACTTTCTAACAAAAAAAAATATGTTTCAAAAATTTGTGCTGGTGTAATTTTTTTTTGCGATATGACTCTCTGATTTAAGGGTATGAGAATTAAACGTTTGAAAATTGCGAAATTTTCAGCAAATTTTCATTTTTTTCACAAATAAGCACAAGTCATATCAAAGAAATTTTACCACTAACATGAAGGGCAATATGTCACGAGAAAACAATGTCAGAATTAATGGGATGCATTGAAGCTCCAGAGTTATTACCTCATAAAGGGACAGTGGTCAGAATTGTAAAAATTGGCCCGGTCAGGAAGTTGAAAGCAGGCTTCGGGGAGAAGGGGTTACTGGCCAATGTGAACATGCGTTTATATGTTGTACACTGACGCATGCCTGCAGCTTTGTTTTCTATAGCTGTGTAGTTTTGTTCTTTCTTTTTTTTTTTTTAACAAGGGGGTCCTGCAATGTAGAGGGTCCACTCCATCTCATATCACCTTCATGCAGTTTGTAGCCTCCTCAGTCTTCTCTTCACTTTTCTTGCAGAATTATGTCCCCTGTCCTCCTGTCTATAGAAGCACGGGGAGTACCGACCCCAGTCTAGCGGAGTCCGGCGTTGGGGCAGAAGGCTCGTGCTGGCCAACCCCCAGTGAAAGTTTGCAAAATTTTAATTACTCAGAAGAAAGGATCAGTAACTGTGAAAACCCATCGATGGTGAGTGCCTTGGAAATGAATCTAAACGCACCCTGGGCCCTGAAGTAAATGATGTTACTGTGTCCCGAGGAATTGCTGTTATTATATCGGCCCGATCAGTAACGATATTTACACAGCGGAAAAGAAATAAAATGCAAACATGATGTGTTTTCGTGGCAGAAATCCAGAGAGTCTTGCTGCAGATTTGTGGCGAGAGTTGCTGCGGATCTGCAGGCGGTTTAGCCCCTTTGTTACTTATTGTCACCTGTCTTGTTCTGCATCATCCACCATTGCGCCTCTTTCCTCATTGCAGCCTGCAGTCTCCTCCAGCTTCTCAACACTTTTCTTGAAGAATTTTCTTCCCCGTCGCCATCTCGATGGAAACAACAAGGGTGGCATCGAGTCCATTCTGATGGAGCTAGGCTTTGCGACAGAAGGTTCAAGTACAGTAACCCACAGTGACACTATTTGTAACACAGAAGAACAGAACGATAGCTCTGAAAGTCCAAGTAAGGTGAGTGACAGAGGGTGAAATCTGGGATCGGAGTCGTCAGCTAATACTGAGAACACAGGGAGAGAGTCATTGACTGTACAGAATATATTATTACCACAATGACTCTTGGGATCGCAATCTATTGGGTTAGATGGGTGTGAAGACACGGGGTCAGCGGGTGCTCTAGTCTGCTGGCTTGAGACCGCATGGACAAGGGATCATCCCACCGAATGCCCGCTCTCCTTTTACCATGGGTGTAATGCTACTCAGATAACACATTGTGATGGTAAAACAGTGTGGCAATGCAAAGTAGGCAAATAACACATAGAACAGTCCCAGCAAAATGGTGCAAATTACAAAGTCTCACCCCTCCGCTGACATGTCGGGATTAAAACCAGTTGCGACTACCCCACCTGAGGCATTCACAGAGAGTAAGCAACGACAAGCTTAAGAAGCTGACAGTCCATTGAGGTACAAGGCCAGGTGACTGATGGGTCCCAATCCTGACTACCCCAAACTTATCCATGAGTTCAGTGATGGTCAGTGGAGTAGATCTGTATTCTTCCAGCTGGGGCTGTGGTCCCCTAAGCTGGCATCCTGTAAAATGTCAAATCTATGTCCCTTGTGGTGGAGCCATGATGTCCTGGCTGCTGTCCTGTAGAGTATTCCTGGCTGTGGTTTTGTAAAGAGTTTCTGGTTCTTTGGATCTCTTAGCTGATCTGTTATAGAGGCCTATCCCACTTATGTGGCTCACAACTATTGTCCTTCAAGCCAGGATCCAGAGGTCAAGAGGAAGATGTGATGAGATTAACTCACATTGTTTGACTATTTAATCAATCTGCATAGTTTTTATCCCTCTAAATGTGATGGATATATGGTATATCCCTTAATTGATAGTGAGTCTTTATGAGATGGGGTGATAAGTAGCGCCCAATTTTGTCAAAACATAGACATAGGGAAGAGTAGGAAATTAGTCATCATGTATTATTTGAAGTCTAACTGGCAAGTGCTGGGCCTCATGCCCCAATTTTGATATCTTCCCCCCAAGGGTAACTGGCACTCTGGCAAAGTTATGTTAAAAACACACTCAGTGGCTAAAAAATAAACTAATTTCTGTGAAAACTCACAGCCTTTTATGATAAATGATCAGTGCATTCTGGCACAATCAGATCACATACAGACTCGGCACAAAAGTAGACATTGTAGGAAGGGAACAAATCCCAGAACCAAAATATTTCAGACCTCAGACCCTATAATTAAGACCCCAGTATAGACTACAAAATAAATTTGGACCTTGGGAGGGTCAGGGTTGAGATCTGCCACATGACCCTTAGACATCAGGGGAAACAGTTCTCCTCAATGTGTACTATGGTTCTTCTCTGGCCCTTCCTCAGGCGCCCGAAATAGGAGCTCAGCTGCAGTACTGATGTCTCCTGTGTACTGAACTCTGTATACCTCTGATTTCTCTTTTGTATACTGGTCTCTGTGTATGGCTGATTTCTCTCCTTTCTCCTGTATACCAGAATCTGTATATCTTTGATCTATTCCCTGTGTAACGTCCTACTTAGTGCCACGTCCTCCAGGTGAGGGATCCAGCCAATTTCCAGGCAGATAGAGAACACCTTTCCAGAACTCCCTGTGAGTATATGACTTCCCTGGCCGTCTCACAGTGCTGATTTCCACTTTCTTTCCCTTCCAGCACCTCACAGTCAGTGTCCCAGGCCAGCTTCCGCGGATCCTGTCGGATAACGTGACCCAAAGCGTTTCCTTGATCCTTTTTGGCTGCCTTTCCAGAGAAGATAACTGTGGTAGTTGGCTGTGGCCCCTAAAGTTGCCACAGCTGTCGGCTTTCTAGCTGAGCCCTGTTGTACACTTTCACTAGGCTAAGGGGCCGAGACCCTTCTGCGACCTGGATTTTCCCCCACCTGACGTCCGTCAGGGTGGAACGAGCCCCACGGGGAGCACTCTCCACCCAAGCCTCTGGGAGAACCCCTTTCCCCTTCAGGGAGCTTCCTTCAGTCCTTCTGTCCGTGCCAGTACTTCTTCCAGCAGCCACTTCTGACAGGGAGCTGCTGCAGACGTCCTCTCACTTCCTGAGACTGTTCTCACTTCCCTCTAGCTCCACCCACCTTCTAACACTTTTTCCTAGCCAGCAGGGATTAGGAGCACCTGCTGCCCTAGTGTATGATGGATGCAGTGTTGTGTCAGAGCCAGGTCAGGTGTCTCCATCTTACCTGAAAGGTGGGATACCACACCTCTGGCTGAGGTGCAGTACCTCTGTAGCGACTGGACCCTCAGGGGCATCACAGAAGCTTGCTGAAAGCCTTGCAGAGAAGGTAAAACAGGTAATAAACCAATTTGGACTCCCTCATTTTTCTTTAAGAGTAAGGGTCTAAATTCCTGGCTATCCATCGATCATCCTTTTGATTGATGGCAACAATATGTCTGCCATTGCACAAGCATTACAGCATACAGCTTTCCATGGTGACCAGCACAACAGAGGCCCAGTTGGTTCATTGTCATCACATCGCTGCGACGGTTGTCATGGACATTGTGATAGTTGTCATTTCCACTGTGACACTAAGCCTCATCCCCTGCCTGTGGTAAAGGTATATGCCTGTCCATATCCACAAGCTGCTCCTCTTCCCATTCCTTCAAATTCTAGAGCATGTAACATAGACCTTAAAGGTCCCCAACAGACAAGGGTGGCATTAAACATGTGCAAAATGTACAAGTGTAAGCGGGAACCATCATAGCATATATATATATATATATATATATATATATATATATATATAATCATAGAATGGTAGAGTTGGAAGGGACCTCCTGGGCCATCTGGTCCAACCCCCTGCGCAAAAGCAGGATTTGCTAAATCATCCCAGACAGATGTCTGTCCAGCCTTTGTTTGAAGACTTCCATTGAAGGAGAACTCACCACCTCTCGTGGCCGCCTGTTCCACTCATTGATCACTCTAACTGTCAAAGTTTTTTCTAATATCTAATCTGTGTCTCCTCCCATTCAGTTTCATCCCATTGCTCCTAGTCTTTGCTTGTGCAAATGAGAATAAAGATGATCCTTCTACAATGTGACAGCCCTTGAGATATTTGTAGAGTTATTAAGTCTCCTCTCAGTCTTCTCTTCTGCAAGCTAAACATTCCCAAATTCTGCAACCTTTCCTCATAAGACAGGGTTTGCAGACCGGTCACCATTCTGGTCGCTCTTTTCTGAACTTGCTCCAGTTTGTTGATGTCTTTTTTAAAATGTGGCGCCCAAAACTGGACACAATATTCCAGATGAGGTCTGACCAAAGAGGAGTAGAGGGCAATAATGACTTCACGTGATCTAGACTGTATGCTTCTGTTAATACATCCTAGAATTGCATTTGCCTTTTTTGCTGCTGCATCACACTGTTGACTCATATTCAGTCTGTGATCTATTAGTATACCCAAGTCTTTTTCACATGTGCTGTCACTTAGCCCTATTCCTCCCATTCTGTATATGCTTTTTTCATTTTTATTGCCCAGATGTAGTACTTTGCATTTTTCCCTGTTAAAAACCATTCTGTTAGTTGCTGCCCACTGCTCCAGTTTATTTATATCTTTTTGAATCCTCTTTTTTCTATAGTATTAGCTATCCCTCCTAGCTTTGTGTCATATATATAATCACCTTAATGCATATCAATTGAATCATACAAAAAGAGAAAAGGGATATATGCACAAACTAAAGGATCACCAAATATTAACACATTTTTATTAGAGAGCAAAAAAGAATCTTTAAAAACACTTAAAAAGTGTCCAGACAAATGGACTACAAAAGTTGAGCCACATTATAAAGTGCAATAATCATAGTCCCACGCATATCGACACCTAATGTGTCTTCTTCAAGGTAAGTTAACCTCTGGGCAGTGAGCTCATCTATAAATGCTAATGATAATCAAATTAATAATCATTAAATTCATACCAGCTGGTCAGCAGTAAGACGGGAGAGTACGGTCCCATGCTCGGTGTCCCATATACTGCACATGCGTGTGACGTAATATCCGGATGGAAGATACACACTAAACATGTAGAGATGGTTCATTGCGCATGCGCCACACAAATTACAGGCAGAGGTGAGCATCGGCCAATGAAAATAAAGCCCCACATTCACTGTACTGCGCAGGTTCGTGAAGTAATATACTGGAAGTCTAATTCACATGTAGAGACGATTTATTGCACGTGCGCCAATATGTAATAATGCAACTTCACATGTGCTAAGGTCCCCCGGATAAGCAAAGACATATAAAGCATAAGACGGAACCTGAATAAAGCGCATGCGCTCGAGCACATATAGGGTGACAGACCATTAGAGTCCTGCTGACAATCGGCTTGTTGGTCTCTTTCTGTAGATGCCACAAATGGAACAATTGTGTCTGGAGGAGCCTGCAGAGTCAGAAGACAAAGAGAAGAAGGAATCGGTAAGAGACGCTACATTCATGATTACCCCATCCTCCTTCATTATGATGAGATGCCCTGGTATCAATGAGTCTATTGCCCTCGCCCCACCATATACCCTGCACTCTACACCCTACACTACATCCCCACACTCTGTAATCCATTCCATAGAGATCACATCTGTGAGTTAGTGACCGGTGTCACATGTAGGGGTCGCTGTGTGTTCCCCTCAGGATGCGCACGAAGGTGTACTGAGGCCATGAGAGTGCATTGCAGTCACAGGCGTAGCTGTGGTTGTAATGCAAAATAAAAGTGAGTATAGGTCTTGACATGCTGGTTGTTCAAGGCAGATATAGGGAAAACTGTTGTGAGTTCATTTTCTGGTCCACCAATTGTGAGTTCTCCTTCCAAACTCCCTCTGGTGGTAACAGGAGGTAGTGAGGCTGATTTAATCAGTAGACATCTGCCACCTGATAATGAGGATGACGATTGGACCTCAGGAATCTTAGACTGGATTTAAGACATACGACGCCCTAGTCTGGTGCTGGTGATTGCTTCTGGCTTTTCAGGTTTTGGTTTTCAGCTCTGTTCCAGTCTTCTCAAGCTATGTTTTTCTGCTAATGTTCACACTTGATTTTGTTGGTCTATTCAGTTTTTTGTGTGTTCAGCCAGCCCCGGCTGGGGCTGTGCTGAATTTCCACTCTTATTTTTCTGTATTTGCCAATTTGCTTTTTAGTCCCTTATTAGATTGGCCTCTTTTTGCTCTGTCTCAGAATATTACAGACTGCTGATATAGTGGGAGAAGTCTAGTGACTTCAGGGTTAATTTCGCTATCAGAAGTGTTGGACATTATTTTTGTAGGGTTTTTGGCAGATTGCAGACAGTGTCTTTCTTTCCTATCCTTTATAGTTAGTTTGGGCCCCATCGTTTGCTCAGCCTATTTTCCTGCCTGTGTTTGTGTTTTCATCTTGTTTCACCGTCAATACATGTGTGGGGGCTGTCTATTCCTTTGGGGTCTGCTCTGGGGCAGTTATTTTTCCCCTTTTCTTGCTTTAGGTTTATTTAGTCCTCCGGCAGTGACGAGGCGTCTAGATTCATCGTAGGCATGCTCCACTGCTACTGTTAGTTGTGTGGTTAGGATCAGGGACCTGCAATCTGCATAGTTACCAACCTCTCTGGTTTTCTGGGACTTAGCTTTTTGTTGTCCTCCTCGGTTACCCATTCATAGCAGAAAACCTGCTCTGGGCTTTTGCGTTTTGAAACAGACTACAGGATGTTAGTGGTGCAGTCCGTTTCATTCCCAGCCCGGATTGTCCATGTGGCCTGTGCCCACAGATTCCTGTTAAAAGTCCTGCAGTAAAGGGTTTGGGTGTGTCAGGGTCAGTGTCAGTCTGGTGTTTGCAAGAGTGCAGAGCAGAAGGCTCTGCAGAGCTCCACCTGTGTGAGGTAATGCAGGCAAGCAGAGCCAAACAGCAAAGGGAGATGAAAGGCCTGTTACCCACAGTGTACAGGGCAGTGCAGTTGCCCACGGTAAGGGGTCTCAGAGGTGGACTGTTTTGTGCCCGATGGTAAACCGGAGGAGGACTGGCGTGTTTAGTGACTGTAATCTTGAGGATATGTGCCCGGCTGCAAACCGGAGGTGGACTGTCTTGTTCCCAGGTGCGATCCAGAGGTGGACTGTCCTGTTTCGCAGCTGCGATTCGGAAGATATTGTGTTCTGTGTTTTGCTGTGAGTAAGCATTAATGAGACTTTTGTTTGGAACTTTGCTGTGTCACTGCCTCATCACTTCTCAGTGTGGATACCGCTACACTACGCGTTGTATTCTGCACTCTACACCCTACACTACATCCCCGCACTCTGTACTCCATTCCATTATATCGAGACTACATCGTATTCGCACTCTCTACCCTGGAACTACACTCTGCTGTCTATATTTGGAGCTCAATACTCCTCTACTGTATACCCTGCACTCTCCAAAGGCACAGTGCATGAGGGGTAAGATAGATGACTTCAGCCATCGGAAAGCAGCAGTCAGATTAAAAGCAGAGAACATGGAGCAGCTAACATCTACAGTGGGTACGGAAAGTATTCAGACCCCTTTAAATTTTTCACTCTTTGTTTCATTGCAGCCATTTGAAAAGTTCAAAAAAGTTTATTTTTTTTCTCATTAATGTACACTCTGCTCCCCATCTTGACTGAAAACAGGTCAAGGAAATTCTTATCCTCTCTTGCTGACAACTTTATCTTCCAAAAGGTAAGGGAGAAAACAAGGGGAACTGCTACCTTGGATCTGATCCTTATAAACAGGGAGGAAATGGTTGAGGAGGTAAAAGTGGCTGGGACCCTAGGAGGTAGCGACCATGCTATTTTAGAGTTTTGGATAACTAGAGGCAGAAGACCTGTGAAGACTCAGACGTCAAGGTTAGATTTCAGAAAGGCAGATTTTAAGGGATTCAGAAAGAGAATTGGAGGGATCCAATGGCTGGATATCCTTAAAGACAAAAATGTCCAGGAAGGATGGGAAATCTTGAAAAATGAAATTCTCAAAGCACAGTTGTTAACAATTCCGAAAAGAGGGAAGAATAGGAAGCATTTAAGGAAACCAGGATGGATGAACACAGAACTTAAGCACATGCTAAAAAGGAAGAAAAAAATGTTTATAAAATGGAAAGAGGGAGGCATATCTAAAGAAGAATATAATGCTGTCTGCAGAACCTGCAGGGCACAAATCAGATTACCTAAAGCTGAAAATGAATTGAGGCTTGCAAGAGATGTCAAAAGCAATAATAAAGGATTTTGGGGATATGTCAAAAGTAAAAGAAAAGTCAAAGATGCTATAGGATTTTTACAGGATGAAAATGATGAAATGGTAAGACAGGATGTTGAGAAGGCTGAACTTTTAAATTCTTATTTTGCATCTGTTTTCTCTCAGAAAGGAAATGTAACATCAACTGTTATTCACTGTCCTATTAAGGGAATAGAAGAATCCAGGATATCTATAAACAGAAAGATAGTGAGGAAACACTTAGCTAACCTAAATGAATTCAAGTCTCCAGGTCCAGATGAATTATACCCCAGAGTACTGAAGGAGATAGCAGAAGAAATTTTTGAACCCCTCTCCATAATCTTTGAAAATTCTTGGAGAACAGGAGAAGTGCCGGAAGACTGGAGAAGAGCAAATGTTGTTCTTATCTTCAAAAAGGGGAAGAAGGTGGACCCAGGCAACTATAGGCCGGTGAGTCTGACTTCTATACCAGGAAAGATCTTTGAACAAATTATTAAACAACATGTATGTCAATACCTGGATAAGAATGAAGTGATTAAACAGAGTCAGCATGGGTTTGTAACTAATAAGTCATGTCAGACTAACTTAATTTCCTTCTATGACGGTATCACTGATTGGGTGGATCAAGGAAATGCTGTAGATATAGTATATCTTGACTTCAGCAAAGCATTTGACAAAGTCTCTCATACAATCCTTATTGAAAAAATGACTAAGTATGGAATGGACAAGGCAACTGTTAGGTGGATTCATAACTGGCTTAGTGATCGGACCCAAAGAGTGGTCGTAAATGGCTGCACATCCAGTTGGAAGAATGTCTCAAGTGGGGTACCACAGGGCTCTGTCCTGGGCCCTGTATTGTTCAACATCCTTATCAACGATTTAGATGAAGGAATTGAAGGTAAACTGATTAAATTTGCTGATGACACACAAAGCTAGGAGGGATAGCTAATACTAGAGAAGAGAGAGAGAGGATTCAAAAAGATTTAAATAAACTGGAGAAGTGGGCAGCAACTAACAGAATGGTTTTTAACAGGGAGAAATGCAAAGTACTACATCTGGGCAATAAAATTGAAAAAAGCATATATAGAATGGGAGGAATAGGGCTAAGTGACAGCACATGTGAAAAAGACTTGGGTATACTAATAGATCACAGACTGAATATGAGTCAACAGTGTGATGCAGCAGCAAAAAAGGCAAATGCAATTCTAGGATGTATTAACAGAAGCATACAGTCTAGATCACGTGAAGTCATTATTTCCCTCTACTCCTCTTTGGTCAGACCTCATCTGGAATATTGTGTCCAGTTTTGGGCACCGCATTTTAAAAAAGACATCAACAAACTGGAGCAAGTTCAGAAAAGAGCGACCAGAATGGTGACCGGTCTGAAAACCCTGTCTTATGAGGAAAGGTTGCAGGATTTGGGAATGTTTAGTTTGCAAAAGAGAAGACTGAGAGGAGACTTAATAGCTGTCTACAAATATCTAAAGGGCTGTCACATTGTAGAAGGATCAACTTTATTCTCATTTGCACAAGGAAAGACTAGAAGCAATGGGATGAAACTGAATGGGAGGAGACACAGATTAGATATTAGAAAAAACTTTTTGACAGTTAGAGTGATCAATGAGTGGAACAGGCTGCCACGAGAAGTGGTGAGTTCTCCTTCAATGGAAGTCTTCAAACAGAGGCTGGACAGACATCTGACTGGGATGATTTAGCGAATCCTGCTTTGAGCAGGGGGTTGGACCAGATGGCCCAGGAGGTCCCTTCCAACTCTACGATTCTATGATTCTATGAAAAAAAACAGAAATGTATAAATTTTTGAAAATTTATTAAAAAAGAAAATCTGAAATGTCACATGGTCATAAGTATTCAGACCCTTTGCTCAGACACTCATATTTAAGTCACATGCGGTCCATTTCCTTGTGATCCTCCTTGAGATGGTTCTACTCCTTCATTGGAGTCCAGCTGTGTGTAATTAAACTGATAGGACTTGATTTGTAAAGGCGCACACCTGTCTATATAAGACCTCACAGCTCACAGTGCATATCAGACCAAATGAGAATCATGAGGTCAAAGGAACTGGCCAAGGAGCTCAGAGACAGAATTGTGGCAAGGCACAGATCTGGCCAATGTTACAAAAGAATTTCTGCAGTACTCAAGGTTCCTAAGAGCACAGTGGCCTCCATAATCCTTAAATGAATGAAGTTTGGAACCACCAGAAGTCTTCCTAGACCTGGCCGTCCAGCCAAACTGAGTGAGCAATCATGGGAGAAGAGCCTTGGTGAGAGAGGTAAAGAAGAACCCCATGATCATTGTGGCTGAGCTCCAGAGATGCAGTAGGGAGATGGGAGAAGGTCCCACAAAGTCAACTATCACTGCAGCCCTCCACCAGTCAGGCCTTTATGGCAGAGTGGCCCAACGGAAGCCTCTCCTCAGTGCCAGACATATGAAAGCCCGCATAGAGTTTGCTAAAAAACACATGAAGGACTCCCAGACTATGAGAAATAAGATTCTCTGGTCTGATGAGACGAAGATAGAATTATCACCAAAAAGTTCTAAGTGGTAAGTGTGGAGAAAACCAGGCACTGCTCATCATCTGCCCAATACAATCTCCACAGTGAAACATGGTGGTGGCAGCATCATGCTATGGGGGTGTTTTTCAGCTGCAGGGACAGGACGACTGGTTACAATTGAAGGAAACATGAACGCGGCCAAGTACAGAGATATCCTGGATGAAAACCTCTTCCAGAGTGCTCTGGACCTCAGACTTGGCCGAAGGTTCACCTTCCAACAAGACAATGACCCTAAGCACACAGCTAAAATAACAAAGGAGTGGCTTCAGAACAACTCTGTGACCATTCTTGACTGGCCCAGCCAGAGCCCTGACCTAAACCCAATGGAGCATCTCTGGAGAGACCTGAAAATGGCTGTCCACCAACGTTCACCATCCAACCTGACGGAACTGGAGAGGATCTGCAAGGAAGAATGACAGAGGATCCCCAAATGCAGGGGTGAAAAACTTGTGGCATCATTCCCAAGAAGACTCATGGCTGTGCTTGCTCAAAAGGTGCATCTACTCAATACTGGGCAAAGGGTCTGAATACTTATGACCATGTGATATCTCAGTTTTTCTTTTTCAATAAATTTGCAAAAATTTCTACATTTCTGTTTTTTTCAGTCAAGATGGGGTGCAGAATGTACAATAATGAGAAAAAAATGAACTTTTTTGAATTTACCAAATGGCTGCAATGAAACAGAGTGAAAAATGTTAAGGGGTGTTATGGGTAGCAAGAGTACCGGGGGATCCCTAGGGCAAGCTGGCCAGGTGGTGCCGACCCCTATACAGGGACCGTTAGGAGCTGGCCCGAAGGCGTCGAATACCGTGACAGCTGGTACCAAGAGGGGCGGCTCAGGAACGGGAAAGACAGACAAGGCCAAGGGTCAGGAGAGACCGGAGTCAGGAGAGACCGGAGTCAGGAGTGACCGGAGTCAGGAGTGACCGGAGTCAGGAGTGACCGGAGTCAGGAGCGACAGGAGTCAGGAGCGACAGGAGTCAGGAGCGACAGGAGTCAGGAGCGACAGGAGTCAGGAGTGACTGGAGTCAGAAGTGACCAGACGGGGCCAGAGTACCGTAAGAAAGGCACACGATAATCAGGCGCCTCCATAAGGAAGGAGCCGCCTGATATACCCTGTGCAGGAGCTTGATTGGTGCTCGCCCCACAGGGGTGGTGCAGAAGGGGTTAAGAGGAGATAAGAGCGCACGCCTGCGGCCTAAGGCACATACCTGAAGCAGGACAGGAAAAGGAACCCACATGCTGAATCCCTCGGGCTGCAGGATGGGAGGCTGAAGGTGTATAGCACGGTGGCCAGAGCGGTAAGCGGGGATTCGGGGAGGGGCCCTGGGAGCAGCAGCAGGAAGGACGGGACCCGGTGAGATAGGTGGCGCCGGTCCCGACCTGACAGGTGGCGCCGGTGGCTGGGGAACAACGGGAGGCGCAGGTCAGAACTGATTGACGATGACCGTCAATCAGGAGCGAGACATGGAAGGCGTTATGGACCCGGAGTGAAGCAGGCAGCCTCAATCTATAGGCCGTATTGTTGATGCGTCCAAGAATCTCGAAGGGGCCGATGTATCGGGGACCCAGCTTATAAGAAGGGATTTTCAAGCGGATGTGCTTGGTTGACAGCCAGACTTTGTCACCTGGATGGTATGGTGGGAGATCCCTCCGTCTCTTGTCGGCATGTCTTTTCATCTGGGCCGTGGCCTGTACCAGAGCCTCTTTGGTCTTCCTCCAGATCTGGGAAAACTCTTGGAAGAGGGCATCGGCGGCGGGTACGCCGGAGGATGAAGATACTGGAAGAGGCACACCTGGATTCTGACCGGAGACCACAAAAAATGGAGACTTGGTGGTGGATTCATTGGAGTGATTGTTATGGGCGAACTCTGCCCATGGAAGGAGGTCGACCCAATTGTCGTGGTGGGCGTTTGGGAAGTTCCGCAGGTAGGAGGTCAAGACTTGGTTGACCCATTCGACCTGCCCGTTGGTCTGTGGATGATAAGCTGAAGAGAAATCCAAGGATATGCCTAAGAATTTACAGAGTGCTCTCCAGAAGCGGGAGGTAAACTGTACCCCGCGGTCAGACACGATTCGCTGAGGAAGCCCGTGTAATCTGAAAATTTGTTGAATGAAGATTTTAGCCAATTCGGAGGCCGTGGGCAAGCCGGGTAACGGGACAAAATGGGCCATTTTGGAAAACCGATCGACTACCACCAGAACAGTCGTGCATCCAGAAAAGCGGGGCAAGTCGGTAACAAAATCCATGGTGATGTGTTGCCAAGGATCTTCAGGAACAGGCAACGGCTGAAGGAGGCCGGGGGACAAGCTTCTAGGTACCTTGTTCCTGGCACAAATTGAGCAGGAGGCCACGAAGTTTAACACTTCTTGGCATAGAGAAGGCCTCCAGTAATAACGGGAAACCAATGCAAGGGTCCTCTTGATGCCAACATGTCTAGCGATCTTGGAGGAGTGGCCCCAGCTTAGTACTTCTGCCCTTTTGTCTGGCTGGATGAGGGTCTTACCCGGTGGCACGGAATGAAGATTCGCGGGAGCTACCGTGATGAGTCGGGCAGGATCAATAACATGCGACGGAGCCTCTTCCACTTCGGGTGACTGCAGGGACCGGGAGAGAGCATCTGCCTTGGTATTTTTGTCACTGGGTCGGAAGTGGAGCTCAAAGTCGAAGCGAGAGAAAAACAATGACCACCTGGCTTGTCTGGAGTTGAGTCTTTGAGCCGACTGGAGGTAGGCCAAGTTTTTGTGGTCGGTGAATATGGTGAAGGGATGGACTGCCCCTTCCAGGAGATAACGCCACTCCTCTAGCGCCATCTTTATGGCCAGCAGCTCTCAATCCCCAATCGTGTAGTTACATTCTGCGGGTGAAAAAGACTTGGAGAAGAACCCGCACGGAGCCAAGCTCCCGGTGGACGTCTTTTGGGAAAGAATAGCCCCAGCCCCAGTGAAAGATGCGTCTACCTCCAAGACGAAGGGCTTGCCGACCTCTGGCCGATGCAAAACCGGGGCCGTGGCAAAGGCCTGATTCAAGGCGAGGAATGCGTCTTCAGCCTCCGAGGACCAGATGTTTGGTCTTGCTCCCTTCCGGGTAAGGGCAGCGATAGGCTTGGTTAAAGCAGAGAAGTGCGGGATGAATTGCCTATAGTAATTTGCGAAGCCCAAGAATCATTGAATGGACTTCACTCCGACAGGTCGTGGCCATTTGAGCACCGTGGACAATTTTTCTGGGTCCATTCGCAACCCAGAGTCCGTGATGATATACCCCAAGAAGTATAGGGAGGTCTGCTCGAACGGGCATTTTTCCAACTTGGCATAAAGTTGATTCTCCCGCAGGTGTTGCAAGACCAGGCGAACACTCCTGCTGTGAGAGGAAAGGTCTGGTGAAAAGATGAGGATGTCATCTAAATACACCACGAGGTACGAGTATAGAAGGTCCCGGAAGACATCGTTAACAAATTTTTGGAAGATCGCTGGGGCATTACCAAGACCAAAGGGCATGATCAAATATTCATAATGGCCATCCCGCGTGTTGAAGGCGGTCTTTCACTCATCTCTGGCACGTATTCTGACCAAATTGTAGGCCCCCCGTAGATCCAGTTTGGTAAAGATCCGGGCACCACGCAGGCGGTCAAACAGTTCGGGGATAAGTGGTAGAGGATACCTATTCTTGACCGTGATGTTATTTAAGCCTCGATAGTCAATGCAAGGTCGAAGGGATCCATCCTTCTTACGAGCAAAGAAAAACCTGGCCCCAGCTGGAGAAGACGACTTCCGGATAAAGCCCCTGGCCAAATTTTCCTGGATGTACTCTGTCATGGCTGAGGTCTCTGCAGTGTCACGTCTCCGTCAGATTTGGGGCCTGCTGTTCCGGTCGCAGCCACTAGGAGGCGCCGGACCGCCACTTCGCCGTCAGACTCGGGGACGGCTGTTCCTGCCTCGGCCACTGGGAGGCGCCGTGGTTCTATTACGTCGCCGTCAGACTCAGGGCCTATGATCCCAGCTTTAGCCACTAGGAGGCGCCGGTCTGTCACGTCACCGTTGGATTCAAGGCCTGCTGTTCCGGTCACGGCCACTAGGAGGCGCCAGACCGCCACTTCACTGTCAGATTCGGGGACGGCTGTTCCTGCCTCGGCCACTGGGAGGCGCCGTGGTCCGCCCGTGAGTTATGGTGGTGACAGAGAAGTGGCTCCTGCGCAGGCATCTGGTGGGCGCAGGCTCCGCCCCTCTGTCAGTCATCAGGGGGTTACTGCAACTCCATCTGGCCTGGTCTTGGGGGCGGCCCTAATGACATCACCAGTCCAGGAACCTGTGAGGGATGACCTGATCCCTCAAATACCTTGGGACTGGTCTTGCAAGCCGCCGGATATATTCTTGGTTCCCCTGTGTGTTACTTAGTGATTGATTTCTGTTTGACTCTGACCTCAGCCTGGATTTCTGACCCCTCTTTTGCCTGACGATTCTGTACTTCTGCTACTCTCCTGTTTTGTGACCTTGGCCTGGATATTCTGACTCTGCTACTTCCTAACGATTCTGTACCTCTGCCGCCCTCCTGGTTTTTGACTCTGACCTTGGCCTGAAATTGACTCTGCTATTGCCTGCCGTTTTTGTACTTCACTCTGACGACCGTCCTGCTCTGGCCGCTGCTCCTATTCAGACAGTACCTCCTGGGCTCTGTTGTAAATCCAGATCCCTGTATAGGGGTAAAGGGTATCAGTGTTTCTCGGGGTGTTGCCTGGCTGCAGCCCAGAACCGCAGACGGACGTTACATTATATCCGGCCATAAAATTAACTGCTTCTTGTGTATATACCCAACATATACAAAAGCAGTCTCCCTGAACTTTTTTTTTCCTTCTTCTGACTGAGCTGATTTTTGGCCTGAACACCTGTTGCAGTGCACAGCCTGGAAGATCTCTCTCATTTTCTTGGACAACTATGCGGCAGTCTGGAGTCTTCAGGGAGAGAGCTGCACCTCAGAGATCCATGCTCCTGGCACGTCGACCTCTGGGCAACTACTCTGGCTATGGTTGCCCAGAGGTTCAGGTATTGCCCGCAGATGCGGCTAAAGTTTTATTACCCATTTCAGTTTCATGTGGTCAGAAATCGCTGTGTTTAAACGCGTATGTGGATAGTGGTTCTGAAGGAAATTTTATGGATTCCTTGACTGCTAGGAATTTGGGTGTAACTCTACTAAAACTTAATGCCCCTATTAAAACCACGGCTATTAATGGCACGTCCATTATTCAGGAGGGGGTTAAGTTTGTTACTGCCAAGGTTGCCATGTCTGTGGGAGCCTTACACACTGAGCTGGTGTCATTTTTTGTGATGGACAATTTAACCTCTGCAGTTATTCTGGGTATGCCATGGCTACGCCAGCACAATCCTGTCATCGACTGGCACTTGGGTGACGTTGTACGCTGGAGCCCACAGTGTCAGAAAAATTGCATATCCTTGGCAGTAAACCAAGTTAAGGTTAAAACCCCCCGCATACCGTTTGCTTTCAGAGATTTTGAGGATGTCTTTTCTATTGTAGAATCTGAAAAGCTACCCCCTCACAGAGAGTATGATTGCCCTATTGATCTGATTCCGGATGCCCGTCTCCCTAAGGGAAGAATATTTAATCTCTCTGGCCCAGAGCGTCAGGCCATGAATGACTATATTGCAGATAGCCTAAGAAAAGGGTTTATCAGACCGTCCATTTCTCCAGTTGGGGCTGGGTTCTTCTTTGTGGAGAAGAAAGATGGTGGTCTCAGACCCTGCATTGATTATCGGGAGTTGAATGCAATCACTATAAAAAACCAGTATCCGCTTCCACTCATCCCTGATCTTTTTAATCAGCTAACAGGAGCCCGTTGGTTTACTAAACTTGACCTCCGGGGGGCATACAATCTAGTCCGCATAAGAGACGGGGATGAGTGGAAAACGGCCTTCAATACACCCCTTGGCCATTTTGAGTACCTGGTTATGCCGTTCGGACTCAGCAACGCACCTGCCGTATTTCAGCACTTTGTTAACGATATTTTTAGAGACATTTGTGGGGTGTATGTCGTGGTGTATTTAGATGACATTCTGATTTACTCTGCTGACCCAGTGACACACTCTCAACACGTCTGTTCTGTGCTACAAAGACTACGTGAACACTCCTTGTTTGCTAAACTGGAGAAATGTGTATTTTTTGCTGAGGAGGTACAGTTTTTAGGATACATGGTTTCAGGTAAAGGCTTCCGCATGGATCCTGCCAAGGTCCAGCCTATTAAGGCTTGGGTGCAACCAAAATCGCTGAAAGCGCTGCAGCGATTTTTGGGGTTCGCTAATTATTACCGCAAGTTTATTAGAGGTTTCTCAGAGATTGCCAAGCCACTCACGGATCTGACCCGGAAAGGGGCGGACGTGGCCAACTGGAATCCTGAGGCAATTCAGGCGTTTTCTACGTTAAAAGAGAGTTTTGTGGCCAACCCAGTTTTGGTTCAGCCGGATCTGGACCGTCCATTTATTGTGGAGGTGGATGCCTCTGAAATCGGAGTGGGAGCAGTGCTATCACAAGGCACTACATCCCTCACTCAGCTTCGTCCATGTGCGTTTTTTTTCCCGCAAATTCTCTCCCACGGAGAAAAACTATGATATTGGGAATCGGGAACTATTGGCAATTAAATGGGCCTTCGAGGAATGGCGTCACTTCCTCGAGGGCGCCAAACACAAGATCACGGTAATTACCGATCATAAGAATCTGACATACCTAGAATCAGCAAAAAGGTTAAATCCTAGACAAGCAAGGTGGGCATTGTTTTTCTCTAGGTTTAATTTTATAATCACCTTCCGCCCTGGTACAAAAAATGTGAGGGCCGATGCCCTCTCTCGCAGTTTCTGCCCCTCACAAGCCGAGGACTGTGAACCAGTTCCGATATTGGCCACTGGGATCATTGTCTCCGCAGTGTCATTGGACCTTCTGGAGGAGATCCGTAAATCCCCAGAACAAGCCCCTGACACTACGCCACCCAACAAATTGTTCGTTCCACCTGCGTTTCGCCTACAAGTGCTTAGAGAATCACATGACTCTGTCTTGGCAGGCCATCCTGGTCTCAATAATACCGCCAGATTGATAACTAGGAATTTTTGGTGGCCGACGGTGGTTAAGGACTGCAAAGAATATGTCTTAGCATGTGAGGTCTGTGCCCGCGCCAAGTCCTCCCATACTCGCCCTGCCGGCTGGCTCCAGTCCTTGCCCACCCCCGAGAGTCCATGGACCCACATCTCCATGGACTTCATTACGGACCTACCGTCCTCAGATGGAAAGACGTGTATCTGGGTGGTGGTGGACAGGTTCAGTAAACAATGTCATTTTGTCCCCCTGTCGGGGTTACCTAACTCGGAAACGTTGAGTAAACTGTTTATTGTACATGTGGTACGTTTACACGGTGCCCCGGTCAATATTGTGTCTGACAGGGGTACCCAATTCGTGTCAAAGTTCTGGAGGGCGTTCTGTAAACGCATTGGTATTGAGCTATCTTTTTCCTCGGCTTACCACCCTGAAACCAATGGGCAAACCGAACGTGTCAACCAGGCTCTGGAGCAATACCTTCGTTGCTACATCTCAGAACACCAGTCCGATTGGGCAGAACATCTGCCACTAGCCGAGTTTGCCCTAAACAATCAGTATCAGGACTCCATTAAGTCTACCCCCTTTTTCTGCAACCACGGGCTGCATCCGCGCTTTGGCTCATTCTCGGCCAGAATGTCGGAGCTTCCTGGGGTAGAGAAAAATATACATCGTTTAAAAACCATTTGGTCTGAGGTAAACTCTAACTTGAAAGGGGCCCGGGTTAGACAGACCTCGGCAGCGAACAAACGGCGATCCAAAGGACCGCACCTGGGAGTCGGAGACAAGGTTTGGCTCTCCACCAAAAACATCAAGCTTAAAGTACCGTCTGCCAAACTGGGTCCCAGATTTATTGGTCCATACGAGATTATAGAGGTGATTAACCCGGTGGCCTTCCGTTTAAAACTCCCTCAGTCTTTCAAATTACCCAATGTCTTCCACAAGTCTCTCCTCAAGTTGTATCGCTCCCCAATTCACCCTGTCCCGTCCCCTCCTCCTCCCGTTTCGGTCGGAGGGTCCTTGGAGTATGAAGTCCAGGGTGTCCTTGACTCCCGCCTTGTAAGAGGGTCCGTACAGTATCTGGTACACTGGAGGGGCTACGGCCCGGAGGAGAGGTCCTGGGTCCCTGCGCGGGACATCCATGCAAAAGCACTAATTAGAAGGTTTCACCTCCTCCACCCTGACAAACCAGGTTTTGAGGGTCCGGAGGCCCCTCTTGGAAGGGGGGGTACTGTCACGTCTCCGTCAGATTTGGGGCCTGCTGTTCCGGTCGCAGCCACTAGGAGGCGCCGGACCGCCACTTCGCCGTCAGACTCGGGGACGGCTGTTCCTGCCTCGGCCACTGGGAGGCGCCGTGGTTCTATTACGTCGCCGTCAGACTCAGGGCCTATGATCCCAGCTTTAGCCACTAGGAGGCGCCGGTCTGTCACGTCACCGTTGGATTCAAGGCCTGCTGTTCCGGTCACGGCCACTAGGAGGCGCCAGACCGCCACTTCACTGTCAGATTCGGGGACGGCTGTTCCTGCCTCGGCCACTGGGAGGCGCCGTGGTCCGCCCGTGAGTTATGGTGGTGACAGAGAAGTGGCTCCTGCGCAGGCATCTGGTGGGCGCAGGCTCCGCCCCTCTGTCAGTCATCAGGGGGTTACTGCAACTCCATCTGGCCTGGTCTTGGGGGCGGCCCTAATGACATCACCAGTCCAGGAACCTGTGAGGGATGACCTGATCCCTCAAATACCTTGGGACTGGTCTTGCAAGCCGCCGGATATATTCTTGGTTCCCCTGTGTGTTACTTAGTGATTGATTTCTGTTTGACTCTGACCTCAGCCTGGATTTCTGACCCCTCTTTTGCCTGACGATTCTGTACTTCTGCTACTCTCCTGTTTTGTGACCTTGGCCTGGATATTCTGACTCTGCTACTTCCTAACGATTCTGTACCTCTGCCGCCCTCCTGGTTTTTGACTCTGACCTTGGCCTGAAATTGACTCTGCTATTGCCTGCCGTTTTTGTACTTCACTCTGACGACCGTCCTGCTCTGGCCGCTGCTCCTATTCAGACAGTACCTCCTGGGCTCTGTTGTAAATCCAGATCCCTGTATAGGGGTAAAGGGTATCAGTGTTTCTCGGGGTGTTGCCTGGCTGCAGCCCAGAACCGCAGACGGACGTTACATGCAGGTGACAACGGGTATATTCTTCCCCTGGGAGGAGTAGCTCCAGGAACTAGCTCGATTGGGCAATTGTAGGCCCGATGCGGAGGAAGGATCTCAGCCTCCTTCTTGTTGAAGACATCTGCAAACGAATGGTAGGCCACGGGAAGCCCCGTAAGGTCCGCGGGCACTTGGTGCAGAGTGGTATGGGTAACAGGCAGCAGACAATGTTCTTGGCAAGAGTGACCCCAGCGAAGGACTTCCCCGGAGCGCCAAGCAAGGACTGGCCTGTGCGACCTGAGCCAGGGCAGGCCAAGGAGCAGAGCGTGAGACAAATTAGGCAAAACATAAAACCAATTCTCTCCCGGTGGAGAGCTCCGATCTGCATCTCCAGCTTGAGAGTGACCGTGGTGACGGGAACAGGTAATGGCTTGCCATCCACCGAGTTGATCACACGCAGTTCTTCAAGGGTGACGACAGGAATTCGAAACTTGTCCACCTCTTCCATCCGAATGAAGTTGCCCGCCGCACCCGAGTCCACATACGCCTCCACAGATCTACGCTCCCGACCTAAGAGAATTAAAGCTGAGATAGTAAGGGGTAGAGAGGGAACAGAGTCACCTAGGAAGGCCTCTCTTACCTGGCCTAGGTGGAGGAGTTTCCCGGCCTCTCAGGACAGAAACGCAGGAAGTGGCTGGTTCCACCACAATAGAGGCATAAACCTTGCTCTAACCTTTCCCTGCGCTGCAGCTCCGATAGCTTAATGCTATCCACCTGCATGGGCTCCGGGGCAGAACTACTGGCAGGTTTGAACGAACGAGGGCTGGGGGCAGGGTTGAACCTAGAAGGGCCTCTCTCCCTGACAGTCTCACGGGAGCATTCCTGGAACCGCAAGTCAATACGAGTAGCCAGGGATATAAGGTCCTCTAGAGAGGTGGGGTTGTCCCGACCAGCAAGCTCGTCCTTGATTTTCCCCGAAAGCCCCCTCTAAAAGGCCCCTACCAACACCTCATTATTCCACCCCAGCTCTGAGGCCAGGGTCTGGAAGCGGATAGCGTACTGTCCCACGGTAAGAGTTCCCTGTCGGAGATTGAAAAGGGACTCCATGGTGGAGGCCAAATGCCCGGGCTCGTCAAAGACCTGGCGGAAAGTATCCAAGAAGTCATGTAGGCGGGATACCACTGGATCATCCCGCTCCCACAGGGGGTTCACCCATGCCAAGGCCTCCCCCTCGAGAAGGGACACGATAAATGCCACCTTAGCTCTATCAGACAGGTATTGCTGGGGCAGCAGCTCAAAATGTAGGTGGCACTGGTTAAGAAACCCCCGGCATAATTTCGGATCCCCGCCATACCTTGGAGGTTTCCCCAAATGTGGCAGTGGGTGAGGTGCAGGGCAGTGGCGGATCTTAATAGGGGCGGATGGGGCAGTCGCCCCGGGCCCAAGGTTTTTTGGGGGGCCCAGGGCAGGGGCCAATCCGGTCGGCAGCTGTGTGAGCCGCCGCCGCCCAGTGGCGTAGGAAGGGGGTTGCGGGGGGGGTGCGGGGGGGCGGGCCGCCCCAGGCGGCACGTGTGTGGGGGCGGCGCAGCACGGCAGGAGCAGAAATTCCTCCTCTATGTGCTGTGGGACTCGGGAGAGAAGCGTCGAGGCGGCCGGCCGAGGCACGGTGAGGAGAGAAGAGGACTGAGTATTAGCAGGAGATTTTGGCAGCGGCTAGCGCAGGTGGGTCACAGGTCACTCACCATTTGGGAGGAGGATGCTCTCTGCCTCTCCCCAGCCTCCCTCCATGCTCAGTCAGCTGCTGAGCTCTCCCTGCGGGCGGCTTCCTTCCTCAGTGTCACACAGAGTCACTCACACTCACACACATAGCAGCCAGGCAGTCGCAGGCAGCCTGTGTAAGGCTGTGTGCACACACTGCGGATTTTGCTGCGGTTCCGCAGCGGTTTTTGACATGTCAATTCTTTCTGCGGATTCTCCTGCGGTTTGCCATCTCCTCTATTGAGGAGATGAAAAACCGCAGGGCAAAACCGCAGAGCAATCCGCAGGTAAAACCGCAGGTATTTTGACCTGCGGTTTCACCTGCGGATTTTACAAAATCCGCGCGGATGAATCCGCACCTAATCCGCTGCGTGTGCACACAGCCTAAGTGTAACTTATATGTTAACACAAAAAAATGGAGTGAAAGTCCAAAATATTTTAGAAACGTAAGAAATTTATTTGAGGAACAACCCCGTTATCCCGTGCTAAAGTGCTTACCCATCATGTGCTCCAGGACAAGTGCAGCGCCGCCACCAGTGCAAGTGCAGCGTGGCGGCGCTGCACTTGTCCTGGAGGCTGGAGCACATGATGGGTAAGCACTTTAGCACGGGATAACGGGGTTGTTCCTCAGGGTGCGCACCTGGGTTCTTCCCTACACTTTGTGTCCCGGTTTTATGGCCCATCATTACAAGAAGCACTTGGCTCCTTTTCACTTACTATTATATGGACAGGACAATTAGCAGCTGATATTACCCGATTCCTTCATTGTAGATGTTGTTTATAATTGTCAGTACGATTTTTATGTATAATAAATTTCTTACGTTTCTAAAATATTTTGGACTTTCACTCCATTTTTTTGTATTAACATGTTATGTGGGAGTGTCCATTATCGATCCCCTTTGAGTCATAATTTTACAAATGGTGACTCGCCTGGGGTACATTACGAATTGTTCCATTTGGTATTGTTTTATATATATATAAGTGTAACTTATACTGCGGCCAGGGGCAGAGGAGTTGAGCCTGCACATTACTGTCTGTGCTGCGTGGGAGCACTGTCGCAGGCAGTGTGTCAGAAATCAATGTCTGTCTGTGACTGTGTGATTAATCATTAACATCCCTAACCTGTAGCCGGCCAGGCCGGTACCCCCTCCCAAGCGCGGCCATTTTATTCCTTTCCAGACCCCGCATCCGAGCAGGCCATTCACCGCCCGGGGGGGCGCCAAATTCGGGAACAGCCGATTTAATATTATTTATATTGTTTGACCATACAATACAATTTCTTGTGAGAAAAAAGTAATTTTTCTTTGTTTTTATGGTCTAATAAATGTTACAATTTGTATACCTAAAAATCAGCATATGCAGTGTTTTTGTGAGAAGAGCCACAAAATTTTGACAGAAAATGTTTTCCTGGGAAGTGGGGTACAGGGGCCCAGGTTTTATGAACAGCCCCGGGCCCATAGTCCACTTAATCCGCCACTGGTGCAGGGTCACGGGGCGGGGCAGAGGCCGCTGCGGACGACTGCAGGGACTGCAAGCGGTCATCAACAGACGCCATGTAATTAAGGATATGGGACTGTGTATCACGCTGCTGCGCAAGCTCCTGCTGGAGTCCCGCCAGCAGAGGGGCGCTCCCTGGATCGGGGGTTTGAATGGCGGATAACCGAGTGTCCATGGACTTCATAAAAGTCATAATCCAGGTCTGGTTCTCCCGCAAAAAGAGTAGTTCCTTTTGGGTGGCTGCCGAGGCACCAGCGGGGTCCATGGCCTGTTTATACTGTTATGGGTAGCAAGAGTGGACCCTCTGGGTCACGGTACCGAGATCCCTGGGGCCAGCTGGCCAGGTGGTGCCGACCCCTATACAGGGACCGTTAGGAGAAGGCCCGAAGGAGTCGAATACCGTGACAGCTGGTACCAAGAGGGGCGGCTCAGGAACGGGAAAGACAGACAAGGCCAAGGGGCAGGAGCGACCGGAGTCAGGAGGGACAGGAGTCAGGAGGGACAGGAGTCAGGAGGGACTGGAGTCAGGAGGGACTGGAGTCAGGAGGGACTGGAGTCAGGAGGGACTGGAGTCAGGAGGGACTGGAGTCAGGAGGGACTGGAGTCAGGAGGGACTGGAGTCAGGAGGGACTGGAGTCAGGAGGGACTGGAGTCAGGAGGGACTGGAGTCAGGAGCGACTGGAGGCAGAGGTGACCGGAGTCAGGAGCGACTGGAGTCAGGAGTGCCTGGAATCAGAGGTGACCGGAGTCAGGAGCGACTAGAGACAGGAGTGACCAGACGGGGCCAGAGTACCGTAAGAAAGGCACACAATAATCAGGCGCCTCCATAAGGGAGCAGCCGCCTGATATACCCTGTGCAGGAGCTTGATTGGTGCTTGCTACACAGGGGTGGTGCAGAATGGGTTAAGAGGAGAGAAGGGAGCGCGCCCGCGGCCTAAGGTGCATACCTGAAGCAGGAGCAGGACAGGAAAAGGAACCCACGTGCTGAAACCCCCGGGCTGCAGGACGGGAGGCTGAAGGTGTAGCGCGGCGGCCAGAGCGGTAAGCGGGGATTCGGGGAGGGACCCTGGGAGCAGCAGCAGGAAGGACGGGACCCGGTGAGATAGGTGGCGCCGGTCCCGACCTGACAGACGGCGCCGGTAATGGCGGCGCCGGCGTGACATGGGGTCTGAATACTTTCCATACCCACTGTATCTCTATCCAGACTGGACGCATAAAAGCAAGTCGGGGAATACTTTGCATTTCATCTCTGTCTGCAGAGGGAGCTCAGAAATCACAGGATACAAGAGCAGAAATCATAGGGCTCCAGAGCAGAAATCATAGGGCTCCAAAGCAAAACAGAAAACACATGGACCAGTGTTTATTGTACAAAATGTTATCACAATAAGTAATTATTACAAAGGCTGGAGCTTCAAATCCCATCTCTGTTCAGACCTAGCATTCACCTGTAGCCACCATTAGGGGAAACGCGCTGCAAATGGATTTATAGTCCTAATTTTCACACACTACTCAGTACTGTATACTCCACACTGCACTCTCTGACCTACACTCCTCACTCTACAGTCTCTCCTCACTCGACAGTCTACCTCACGCATACCTTTCATCATATACATGAGTCTAAAAAACTGGAGTGCGCCTCCTCCGGTATACCTACTATTTCTCAGTAATAAAGACATTGGAATGGACAAGTACAAACCATGGCACTCACCATCAGTGCTTTTGGTATGACTCTAATATTCCTGATTTTCTGAGCACCACTTCACAAGTGTAACTCAACTGCTGTATATCTGTGATCGGGTGATCGCCTGAATACTTCCGGGAGGCCTGTTGCTGCCTGATAGTAGTGTCGGTGAGCTTTACCTCATCTATCAACACTACAGATCTGGCAAAAATTAAGAGACCACTGCACAGTTTTATAAAAATCAGCTTCTCTACATGTCTGACAGCCATTCCGCATACTGGTGGTGCTTTGGTTGCCTTTGCCCTGGCCTCTGCTCAGCTTCGTATGGCAGATGCTACAGATGACAACATTTGGTTCAGAAGGACTATCGGAAAAAAAATTCCAAACAGCTTCTGAAAGCACCCTTGCCTTTACTTGGGGCACAGAGGGATTGCTCTTGGCAACAGTTGACACACTTCGCTGTTGTGAGTTCATTTTCCCCTTCATTACTGAGGCCCGAGGAACTCCCTCTTCTGGTAAAGAAAGGTAGTGAGCCTGATTGTCAAACACCTGAGGCTGATGATTGTGACTGGCTGAGTGGAG
Source organism: Dendrobates tinctorius (assembly GCF_039654945.1). Taxonomy (NCBI): domain Eukaryota; kingdom Metazoa; phylum Chordata; class Amphibia; order Anura; family Dendrobatidae; genus Dendrobates; species Dendrobates tinctorius. The sequence goes on along the minus strand of NW_027361998.1, from coordinate 15,351,930 downwards.
TTACGGACTGGATATAATGCTGCCGACGCCCTTCTGCCCTGCGGGTGATTTCTCTGTGGGATCCTTGGAGACCAGTCTGCATTCCTGCTCCTCCAAAGCTAAGTTTGCTGCTCGGCCTTTTGCTTTTGTGCTTGGACTTTGTTTTTGCTTTGTTTTTCTGGATTTCTGCCATTCCCTCCTTGTCTCGTGATGTCAGGAATTTTGTGCAGTCCTGTGGGACGTGCTCCCGGTCTAAATCGTGTTCTCGCTCTAGTGGGTTGTTGATGCCTTTGCCTGTCCCCAAGAGGCCATGGACCCATATTTCAATGGATTTCATCTCTGATATGCCTGTCTCTCAGAGGATGACTGTTATTTGGGTGATTTGTGATAGGTTCTCTAAGATGGTTCATCTTGTATCACTCCCTAAGTTGCCGTCTTCCTCTGAGTTGGTGCCCCTGTTTTTACAACAGGTGGTTCGTTTGCACGGGATTCCTGAGAACATTGTATCTGACAGAGGAGTGCAGTTTGTGTCTAGATTTTGGAGAACTTTCTGTTCCAGGCTGGGAATTCAGTTGTCCTTCTCCTCTGCTTTTCACCCTCAGACCAATGGGCAGACAGAGAGAACAAACCAGACCTTGGAGTCATATTTGAGATGTTTTATTTCTGCTGATCAGGATGATTGGGTTTCATTTTTGCCCTTGGCCGAATTTGCTTTGAATAATAGAGCTAGTTCTGCCACTTTGATGTCACCTTTTTTTTGTAACTTTGTTTTTCATCCTCGATTTTCTTCAGGGCAGGTGGAGCCCTCTGCCTGCCCAGGTGTTGACACTGTGGTGGAGAGAATGCACCAGATCTGGGACCAAGTGGTGGATAAGTTATCTCTCTCCCAGGAGAAGGCCCAGCGGTTTTCCAACCGACATAGGACCATTGGTCCCCAGTTTAAGGTTGGTGATATGGTGTGGTTATCATCAAAAAATATTGCTATGAAGGTGGCTTCTCCTAAGTTTAAGCCTAGATTTATTGGACCTTACAAGATTGTGGAGATAATTAATCCGGTCTCTTTTCGTTTGGCTCTTCCTGTCACATTTAAAATCCATAATGTGTTCCATAAATCTTTGTTGAAGAGGTTTGTTGAACCTGCTGTTCCGGGGGTGGCACCTCCAGACCCTGTATTGGTTGAAGGTAACATGGAGTATGAGGTAGAGAAAGTACTGGATTCCCGTCTGGCTAGACGGAGACTCCAGTATTTGGTTAAGTGGAAGGGTTATGGTCAGGAAGATAGTTCCTGGGTCTCCGCCTCTGATATTCATGCCAAACGATTGGTGCGTGCCTTTCATCGGCTCACCCTGATCGCCCTGGTGGCATAGTTGAGGGTTCGGTGACCCCTCCTCAAGGGGAGGTACTGTTGTGAGTTCATTTTCCCCTTCATTACTGAGGCCCGAGGAACTCCCTCTTCTGGTAAAGAAAGGTAGTGAGCCTGATTGTCAAACACCTGAGGCTGATGATTGTGACTGGCTGAGTGGAGTTACGGACTTTATATAATGCTGCCGACGCCCTTCTGCCCTGCGGGTGATTTCTCTGTGGGATCCTTGGAGACCAGTCTGAATTCCTGCTCCTCCAAAGCTAAGTTTGCTGCTCGGCCTTTTGGTTTTGTGCTTGGACTTTGTTTTTGCTTTGTTTTTCTGGATTTCTGCCATTCCCTGCTAGGATGTGCTGAATTCATTTAGCTCTGTCTTCTGAAAATACCTGAGTGCTGATTCAGTTTTTGAAGCCTAGCTGCTTCAGGGCCTTTTTCATATCAGCTGTTGGCTTATGTCTTTGATAGGGTTTTGGCAGATTGCAGACAGCAGCCTTCCAGTCCTTTCCTATCTAGGTAGTTTTGGGGCCCCATCTTTGCTCAGTCTATCTTTCTGTCTGTGTTAGTATTTTCATCTTGCTTCACCGTCATTATATGTTGGGGGCTGCCTATTGCTTTGGGGTCTGCTCTGGGGCAGTTTAGATTTCCCCTTTCTTTCTTTAGGCCTATGTATTTCTCCGGCTGTGATCGAGGGGTCTAGGGCATCGTAGGAACCCCCCACGGCTACTGCTAGTTGTGTTGATAGGTTCAGGGGTCTGCAATCTGGTAGTTGCCAACTTCTCTGGTTTTCTGGACTTAGCTTGTATTTCTGCTTTTGCCTCCTACGGTGACTCATTCATAACACTTCGCACTCTGCTCAAACCAGTAGCCCTTGGTGCCTTTGTTGGTGCTACGTATCCACCTTCATCCTCTGTGCTGATGTGCTGGCTATGCGTGCCATTGGTCCAGGTCAGATCGGTGGTCTCATCATCGACCACCTCGTCGTCCATGTCATCCTCCTTCCGTGTTGATATTGGCGGCTGGCCAGATGGCAACTATGTTTTATCACCATCAGCCTCAATCTCTTCACCCGGTATATCACATGGATGAAAGTGGCTTTCTTCTGGCCCTGGGGTTTCAAATATTTGGCCATCATCAACAGACGATACCCCCTCACGTTCCTCCTCAATGTCGCTCGGTGAGAGGCCAGAGGCAACAAAAGAAAATGGACCAAACAGATCCTCGTAGTGACTAAGGTTGGGGTCAAATGTTTCGTGTGACTCCTGACCGGCTGATGAACTAGGAACAGGTAGAGAATAGGATGACCCAGCGTTATCTGTATGGAAAGTAGACTGTTTTGTCATGGACGATTGGGTGCTGCTAGAACATTTTGTTGAGGCCTTATCAGCCATCCAAGATAGTATCTGCTCTTGTTCTTCTAGCTTCCAGGCCCGTTTATGTTCCAGACCGGGAAATTTTGCCAGGAACCTAGATGCATCAACCTTCTTCGATCTCCCAGAGTCTGTGCCTTGTTGGGCACCAATGACCCCACGTCCCTGTCCCTTCGCAACAGCCTTTTTAGGAATTTTGGATTTTTCTGCCAGAGTTGCAGACGTTCAGATGCAGATATTGGGGAACAAGGAGCAGTTAGTGCTTTGTGGAAGGTAGCACTACAGCCTAGTACTGCTTTGTGTTTTACAAACCGCATCGCAGCAGCAGAAAAAAACTGCCCTGAGGTTTAAGGTGAGATTACGCACCCCAGTCACCACACAAGACAGCGGTGCTGCCACTAAAAATCTGCCCTGAGGTTTAAGGCAAGAATATGCACCCCCAGACACCACACAAGACAGCGGTGCTGCCACTAAAAAACTGCCCTGAGGTTTAAGGCAAGAATATGCACCCCCAGGCACCACACAAGACATCGGTGCTGGCTGCGCGTCACTTGTGCAGTACCGTGCGTGCTATTCGCTGTGAACACAGCACCGCAACAGCACAAAAAAAACTGCCCTGCAGGGGTAAATGTGACCTCAAAAAAGCTGGGAAAATGGTCACTACTCAGTCCCTGACCTTATACTTTCAGCTCTGAGGATTTCTGGATGATATGCACAAAAAAACACAACTCTCCCTATCAGCTGCTCACACTCTCTCTACACTAGCTGTGTTCTGCATGCAGTGTGCAGAAAAAGGCGGTGGCAGGGCTTAGATAGAGCCAGGATCATAGCCTATGATGACGCTGGGCGGCCAGCCAATCATAGTAATACTGCCCACAACCAAGAAGGCTGCGGCATTACTGTGATTGGCAACTGCTGGGCGGGAGATCCGAATAGTGCGAGGAGTGTAGTGAAATACTCGCTATGTTCTGATTACCGCGAGTACCGCATTACTCGCCGAGTACCGAATACACATGATTTTGCTCGCTCATCCCTAACTGTTATAGTAAAAAAAAAACACAATCCTCACCTCTCCTCGTGCCCGCGCTGCTCCTGGCTGGCTCCTGTCTCAGCGGCTGCACTGCCCGGCACACAGTGAGTGCGCGATGACGTCATCGCGCACCCGCAGTGTCAGAGGCAGAGCGGGGAATAATGGGAGAAGGAGCGCCAGCTGACCCTCTTTTCTCCATCATTGTTTTGAACTGTACTGGCAGTGCGGCGGGGGAGTCGGCGCTGGCGGTAGGCGGGCCCCCTGCCTCACGGGCCCCATAGGGGCTGCGTGATGTGCCGCTAGCTAGGGGGTTCTGGGGGAGTGGAGGCCCTATGCAGCTGCCTGGTCTGCCTGCCCCTAACGCCGGCCCTGCCCATACTTGGTCATTTTTTTTCAATAAGGATAGTATGAGATACTTTATCAAATGCTTTGCTGAAGTTGAGATATACTATATCTACTGCATTTCCATGATCCACCCAGTCAGTTAATAATTACTGTATTCTCAGCCAAATACTTACACAATATGTTTGATCACTTCATCTTTTTCATCCTGTAAAAATCCTATAGCATCTTTGACTTTTCTTTTGCTTTTGACATACCCTCAAAATCCTTTTTTACTGCTTTTGGTCTTCTTTGCAAGCCTCACTTCATTACTGGCTTTAGCTCTTCTAACTATTGCCCTGCTTTCCCTGCAGTTAGCATTGTATTTTTCTTTAGATATGCTCCCCTCTTTCCATTTGATATATATATCTTATTTCCTTTTTAGCAAATTATTAAGTTCTATGTTCATCCACCCTAGTATCTTTAAGGCTTCCAATTCTTCCTTCTTTTTGGTATTATTACTGAATGTGCCATGAAAATGTAATTTGGAAAAATCTCCCATCCTTCTTGGACATTTCTGTCCTTTAGAACATCCAGACATTGGACCTTTCCTACCTTCTTTCTGAGTCCATTAAAATCTGCCTTTCTAAAGTCCAAACTTAAAGTCTGAGTCCTCGCTCGTCTTCCTCCTGTTGTATTGCAAAAGTTGAGGATATTATGATCGCTGCCTCCTAAATTCCCGGACACCTTTACCTGCTCAACCATTTCCTCCCCAATGGTAAAAATTAGGTCCAAGATTGCAGATCCTCTTATTCTCTCGTCTACCTTTTGAAAGATAAAGTTGTGAGTGAAAGAAGATAAGAATTTCCTGGACCCATTACTTATGCCTGAGAGAGATTCCCAATAAATATCTGTATCGTTAAAATCTCCCATGATCAATAAGTCGTACTTTTTTGAGAACAGAGGCATTTGATGTAAAAAGAGTTCATCCATATCTTCAGTCTGCCCAGGTGACCTATTGTAAACACTTAATATATTGTTATTTCTGTTCTTCTCTCCTTGTGTTCTTACCCAGTTTCTGAAGAGTTACCAGTCTCTGAAGCTTGGATCTCTGTCGAGATATACACTTTCCTAACATACAATGCAACACCTCCTCCCTTCTTGTTAATCCTGTTTCTAATAAATAATGGACAAAAGAAAGAAAGGGTAAAAAACCCAAGGAGTGTGTTAGCCATAAATTACATCTTTATATCAATTTTAATATGATGTAACAAAAGGCATGCCAACAGAGGACGCAGATATCAAAAAACAATGTATAACACAATACTAGATTGCTGTATAGAGATGTGCTTATTTAGTAAGAGACAGTGTACTGTAGGTAAGCTACTCCTAAAGTCAATCAAAAGCACTTTAACCCCTTCACCCCCAAGGGTGGTTTGCACGTTCATGACCGGGCCAATTTTTACAATTCTGACTACTGTACCTTTATGAGGTCATAACTCTGGAACGCTTCCATTGATCCCGGTGATTCTGACATTGTTTTCTCGTGACATATTGTACTTCATGTTAGTGGTAAAATTTCATTCAAATAACTTGCGTTTATTTGTGAAAAAAAATGGAAATTTGGCAGAAATTTTGAAAATTTCGCAATTTTCCAATTTTTATGCCCTTAAATCACAGAGATACGGCACACAAAAAACTTGATAACTAACATTTCCCACATGTTTACTTTACATCAGCACAATTTTGGAACCAAAATTTTTTTTTTGTTAGGAAGTTATAAGGGTTAAAAGTTGACCAGCGATTTCTCATTTTTACAACACCATTTTATTTTTAGGACCACATCACATTTGAAGCCACTTTGAGGGGTCTATATGATAGAAAATACCCAAAATTGACACCATTCTAAAAACTGAACCCCTTAAGGTGCTCAAAACCACATTCAAGAAGTTTATTAACCCATTAGGTGCGTCACAGGAATTTTTTTGAATATTTAAAAAGAAATGAACATCTAACTTTTTTCACAAAAAAATACTTCAGGTTCAATTTTTTTTATTTTACCAAGGGTAACAGGAGAAATTGGACTGCAAAAGTTATTGTGCAATTTGTCCTGAGTACGCTGATACCTGATTTGTGGGGGGGAACGACTGTTTCGGCGCATGGCAGAGCTCAGAATGGAAGGAGCGCCGTTTGACTTTTTCAATGCAAAATTGGCTGGAATTCAGATCGGACGCCATGTCACGTTTGGAGAGTCCCTGATGTACATAAACAGTGGAAAACCCCTACAAGTGACCCCATTTTGGAAACTAGACCCCCCAAGGAACTTATCTAGATATGTGGTGAGAATTTTGAACCCACAAGGGCTTTACAGAAGTTTATAACGTACAGCGGTACAATTAAAAAATCATATTTTTTCCACAAAAATGATCTTTTCACCCTCAATTCTTATTTTTCCAAGGGTAACAGGACCCTAAAAGTTATTGTGCAATTTGTCCTGAGTACGCTGATACCCCACATGTGGGGGTAAACCACTATTTGGGCACATGGCAGAGCTCGGAAGGGAAGCAGCGCCATTTGACGTTTTTGGCTGGAATTGAGATCGGACACTATGTCGCGTTTGGAAAACCCCTGATGTACCAAAACAGTGGAAATCCCCCACAAATGACACCATTTTGGAAACTAGACCCCCTAAGGAACTTATCTAGATGTGTGGTGAGAACTTTGAACCCCCATGGGCTTCACAGAAGTTTATAACATAAAGCCATACAATTAAAAAATCATATTTTTTCCACAAAAATGATCTTTTCACCCTCAATTCTTATTTTTCCAAGGGTAACAGGACCGTAAAAGTTATTGTGCAATTTGTTCTGAGTACGCTGATACCCCACATGTGGGGGTAAACCACTATTTGGGCGCATGGCAGAGCTCGGAAGGGAAGCAGCACCATTTGACGTTTTTGGCTGGAATTGAGATCGGACACCATGTCGCGTTTGGAAAACTCCTGATGTACCAAAACAGTGGAAACCCCCCACAAATGACACCATTTTGGAAACTAGACCCCCTAAGGAACTTATCTAGATGTGTGGTGAGCACTTTGACCCCCCCAGTGCTTCACAGAAGTTTATAATGCCCGGGCGTGAAAATAAATAATTCGTATTTTTTCACAAACATGATCTTTTAGTCACCATTTTTTTATTTTCCCAAGGGTACCAGGAGAAATTGGACCCCAAAAGTTGTTGTCCAATTTGTCCTGAGTATGCTGATACCCCATATGTGGGAGAAAACTACTGTATGGGCATACGTCGGGGCTCGGAAGGGAAGTAGTGACGTTTTGGAATGCAGACTTTGATGGAATGGTCTGCGGGTGTCATGTTGCCTTTGGAGAGCCCCTAATGTACCTAAACAGTGGAAACCCCCCACAAATGACACCATTTTGTAAACTAGACCCCCCAAGGAACTTATCTAGATGTGTGGTGAGCACTTTGAACCCCCCAGTGCTTCACAGAAGTTTATAACGCCCGGGCGTGAAAATAAAAAATTCGTATTTTTTCCACAAACATGATCTTTTAGTCACCATTTTTTTATTTTCCCAAGGGTACCAGGAGAAATTGGACCCCAAAAGTTGTTGTCCAATTTGTCCTGAGTATGCTGATACCCCATATGTGGGAGAAAACTACTGTATGGGCACACGTCGGGGCTCGGAAGGGAAGTAGTGACGTTTTGGAATGCAGACTTTGATGGAATGGTCTGCGGGTGTCATGTTGCCTTTGGAGAGCCCCTAATGTACCTAAACAGTGGAAACCCCCCACAAATGACCCCATTTTGAAAACTAGACCCACTAAGGAACTTATCTAGATGTGAGGTGAGCACTTTGAACCCCCAAGGGCTTCACTGAAGTTTATAATGCCAGGGCATGAAAATAAAAAAATCGTATTTTTTCCAGAAACATGATCAATTAGTCCCCAATTTTTTCATTTTCCCAAGGGTAACAGGAGAAATTGGACCCCCAAAAGTTGTTGTCCAATTTGGCCTGAGTACGCTGACACCCCATATGTGGGAGAAAACTACTGTATGGACTCAGAAGGGAAGCAGTGACGTTTTGGAATGCAGACTTTGATGGAATGGTCTGCGGGTGTCATGTGCGTTTGGAGAGCCCCTGATGTACCTAAACTATTGAAACTCCCCACAAGTGACCCCATTTTGGACACTAGACCCCCCACGGAACTTATCTAGATGTGTGGTGAGCACTTTGAACCCCCAAGTGCTTCACAGAAGTTTATAACACTCGGACGTGAAAATAAAAAAATCATTTTTTTCCACAAAAATGATATTTTTGCCCCCAATTTTTTATTTTCCTAAGGGTAACAGGAGAAATTGGACCCCAAAAATTGTTTTGCAATTTGTCCTGAGTAGGCTGATACCCTACATGTGGGGGTAAAACACTGTTTGGGCGCATGGCAGAGCTTGGAAGGGAAGGAGCACCATTTGACTTTTTCAACTCAGAATTGGCTGGAATTGAGATCAGACGCCATGTTGCATTTGGAGAGCCCCTGATGTGCCCAAACAGTGGAAACCCCCAATTATAACTCCAACCCGAACCCCAACACACCCCTAACCCTAATCTGAGCCCTAACCCTAGCCCTAACCCTAGCCCTAACCCTAAGGCTGTGTGCACACGCTGCGGATTTTGCTGCGGTTCCGCAGCGGTTTTGGCTGCTGCGGACCCCAGTACCATGATTCCCTATGGGAATCAAAAACCGCAGTGCAGACGGTGCGGAATTTTCCGCGCGGATTATCTGCGGTTTTCAATGTCAATTCTTTCTGCGGATTCTCCTGCGGTTTGCCATCTCCTCTATTGAGGAGATGAAAAACCGCAGGACAAAACCGCAGAGCAATCCGCAGGTAAAACCGCAGGATTTTACAAAATCCGCGCGGATGAATCCGCACCTAATCCGCAGCGTGTGCACACAGCCTTATCCTAACGGGAAAATGGAGATAAATACTTTTTTTTTAGTTTTATTATTTTTCCCTAACTAAGGGGGTGATAACGGGGGGTTTGATTTACTATTTATGGCGGTTTTTATGTTTGGCAGCTGTCACACGCTAAAAGACGCTTTTTATTGTAAAATAGTTTCTGCATCACCACATTTTGAGAGCTATAATTTTTCCGTATTTTGACCCACTGCGTCATGTGAGGTCTTATTTTTTGCGGGACGAGTTGACGTTTTTATTGGTACCATTTTCGGGCACGTGACATTTTTTGATCGCTTTTTATTCCTATTTTTGGGACGCAGAATGAACAAAAACCAGCATTTCATGAATTTCTTTTGGGGGGGTGCGTTTACACCGTTCCGCGTGCGGTAAAATTGATAAAGCGGTTTTATTCTTCGGGTCAGTACGGTTACAGCGATACCTCATTTAGGTTGTTTTTTTATGTTTTTGTCGGTTTTATGCAATGAAAACTATTTTATATAAAAAATAATTATTTTTGCATCGCTTTATTCTGTGAGCTATAACTTTTTTATTTTTTCGCTGATGATGCTGTGTGGCGGCTCGTTTTTTCCGGGACAAGATGACGTTTTCAGCGGTACCATGGATATTTATATGCGTCTTTTTGATCGCGCGTTATTACACTTTTTGTTTGGCGGTATGATAATAAATCATTATTTTTTGCTTCGTTTTTTATTTTTATTTTTTAAGGGGTTCGCTAAAAGGGTTAACTAATGGGACAGTTTTATAGGGCGGGTCATTACGGACGCGGCGATACCTAATATGTGTACTTTTATTGTTTTTTTTTTATTATTTCCAAAAAATGGATTTATTGAGGGAATATTTTTTTTTTTTTTCTAATTTATTTGGCGATTTTTTTAAATTTATTTTTACATTTTTTTTTAATTTTTTTTTTACTTTATTACATAGTCCCAGGTGGGACATCACTGTCCTGTGACAGATCGCTGATCTGTCACATCACAGATCACTGTGACAGATCTGTACATCTGCACATTGCGCTGCCGTGGGGGGCTCAGGGAAGCACGGAGGGAGCCCCCTCCCTGCCGATGCTTCCCTTTAACTCCCGGTACACCGCGATCATGTTTATCGCGGTGTGCAAGGGGTTAACGTGTCGGGGGCGGTCCGTGACCGCCCCTGACACATAGTGCCGGGTGTCAGCTGTGATAATCAGCTGACACCCGGCCGCGATCAGCGGCGCTCACCACGTGGGCGCCGCTGATCGCGGTAGACATACTATCCCGTCCACGGTCATACGGGCCCGGGTACCGTGGACGGGATAGTACGTCGGATGTCAGGAAGGGGTTAAAAGTTAAATAGGTAAATAAACTTACAAGTAAGTCAGTGAGGTTGATCCCTGCCACCCCAACGCACGTTTCGTGGCAACTTCTTCAGTAGGCACAACCATCCAGGTAAAATAGCAATTACAGTTTAAAAGAGTTTAAAAGAAACCTGATGCATTTCTGATGCAGTAGAAGCGCCCTTAGTCATAGGATGTATTGAACAGGAAATAAAGACTAGCATATAAAGGAAAATAATCCAATCACAAACGAGTGTGGCTAATTGCATTTGAAATGCACAAGTTGGGGGGAGCACTGACGGCATGCTGGTGCAAACAATTATTCCCAGAATAATAAATATAGAACTGGTCATTCCTATAATTTATCCCATTGGGATTTTTCATGTCTAAACGTAAGATCCAATACATTTGGGCGCTATAACTGCACCAGCAAGCGACAGAGTAATTTTAAACACTTTTTCTTTTAAACTGTTCTAATAAACATTGCCATTTTTGCAGGGATAATTTTGTCGGAACCAATCCCTTTTCTCTCTAAGCACTGTATACACTGCACTCTGTATGTAAGGTGCGCCGGCGGTAGTCATGGTCGAGGGGCTGCCTCACATCACCCTGGCTCCTTACAAGTAAAACATGTCCCAGTCTATATGTGCAATGTATATGTGGTGCAGAACACTTACGTTTTGGTGTCAGGCCTCTGCTGTCCCTAAAATTCTGGTTCCAGGAACAGCCACACATGTATTATGGGACACTTGCTTTTTATCTGCCAGTTAGTTCAGCCAGCACTATCCCTTCGCTTACTGGCTCCTTCTGCCACAAGATCTTCCATTCATCTCCTCAGCATTCTCGAGACCCGCCCTGTGTTCCTCACATGTTCCTTCATTCCGTTTCCACATGTTGGAAGGGAATAAGGCACACTTGTCAGTGCCTAGTTTGGGCCATAGGTCCGGAACATTACAGGAATCTCCGCTGGAAGTTGCCAGAACAATACATTCTTATCGTGCCTCCAGCTCTCTGGCCTTGAACTCTCCTTTTACTCGCACTAACACTATCTTTATCTACATGATCAGAAAGTGCTCCTTTTTTGTATGACAACTTCACCTTCCATGCTGGGCTGATCCCAAACATATTCACTGTATCCAAACCTTGTTCATTATATCCTGTCACTAATATGGCCACTACTGCATATTTCCCTATACAAATCCTTAAGTCCTATACCTAACTCTGTACATTTCCTATACACTACACATTGCTGAAATTGTACAATAATTACATTACAATAACTACATTAATTAGCACCTATAACATTCTATAGAGTTTCACATTTTACAACACAGATAAAAATACAATAAAATCACATCATAAGACTTATTTTACAAATGCTCCTGTAACACCCTTGCATGTATATGGTTTTCTATGCTCAGCACTTCATACCCACATTACATACTTTTCTCTCTATACTGTACTGCCGCTCAGGTCTGCCACCAGGAATTTCAGGGCCCTATACTGGCATCATTTTTGGCTCCCCATGAGACTCAGCGCAGGCTCCTCCCAAGATCCGCCTGCATTGAAGCTCTGACTCCACCCCTCAAACAATTCACAGTCCTACAGCCCACTCTTGGAGAAACTCCACTTCTACACCATGTCCATACCAATTACACATTAATAGTTTCCATTGAACACCAGATCATATACATAGCCAGCAGTTTTTCTTTTAGCCAAAAGATTTTTTTAAGACACCACAACACGGTAGGCTGTTTTGGTCAGGCCCTCCTCTACTCTGACTTAGTAAACATTTCTTAAAGTACCCAATACTCTTTGTAGATCTATTTTTCTTTATTTTTCTTTAAGGGCATGTGTCACATACATTTAGGAAAATGACCAATAATTCTCTGTATGTAGTGTCAGTGTACAGGTAAAACAGTGACTCACCAGTGACATTATACACAGGAGCTCTGTGTAAAGTGAAAGTGTACAAGTAATACAGTGATCACCAGTGACATTATACATAGGAGCTCTGTATATAGTGTCAGAGCTCTGTATATAGTGTCAGTGTACAGGTAATACAGTGATCACCAGTGACATTATACACAGGAACTCTGCATATAGTGTATAGTGAGAAACGAGAAATACACAGGAGCTCTGTATATAGTGTCAGTGTACAGATAATACAGTGATCACCAGTGACATTATACACAGGAACTCTGCATATAGTGTATAGTGTACAGGTAATATAGTGATCACCAGTGACATTATACACAGGAGCTCTATATATAGTGTATAGTGTACAGGTAATACAGTGATCACCAGTGACATTATACACAGGAGCTCTGTATATAGTGTCAGTGTACAGGTAATACAGTGATCACCAGTGACATTATACACAGGAGCTCTGTATATAATGTCAGTGTACAGGTAATATAGTGATCACCAGTGACATTATACACAGGGGCTCTATATTTAGTGTATAGTGTACAGGTAATACAGTGATCAACAGTGACATTATACACAAGAGCTCTGTATATAGTGTATACTGTACAGGTAATACAGTGATCACCAGTGACATTATACACAGGAGCTCTGTATATAGTGTATAGTGTACAGGTAATACAGTGATCACCAGTGACATTATATACAGGAGCTCTGTATATAGTGTCAGTGTACAGGTAACACAGTGATCACCAGTGACATTATACAGAGGAGCTCTGTATATAGTGTCAGTGTGCAGGTGATACAGGGATCACCAGAGACATTATACACAGGAGCTCTGCATATAGTGTATAGTGTACAGGTAATAAAGTGATCACTAGTGACATTATACACAGGAGCTCTGTATATATTGTCAGTGTACAGGTAATACAGTGATCACCAGTGACATTATACACAGGAGCTCTGTATATAGTGTAAGTGTACAGGTAATACAGTGATCACCAGTGACATTATACACAGGAGCTCTGTATATAGTGTATAGGTTATACAGTGATCACCAGTGACTGTACAGGTAATACAGTGATCACCAGTGACATTATACACAGGAGCTCTGTATATAGTGTATAGGTTATACAGTGATCACCAGTGACATTATATACAGGTGCTCTGTATATAGTGTACAGGTAATACAGTGATCACCAGTGACATTATACACAGGAACTCTGTATATAGTGTCAGTCTGTCAGTGTACAGGTAATACAGTAATCACGGGTGACATTATACACAGGAGCTCTGTATATAGTGTCAGTGTACAGGTAATACAGTGATCACCAGTGAATTTATACACAGGAGCTCTGTATATAGTGTCAGTGTACAGGTAACACAGTGATCACCAGTGACATTATACACAGGAACTCTGCATATAGTGTATAGTGTACAGGTAATACAGTGATCACCAGTGACATTATACACAGGAGCTCTATATATAGTGTACAGGTAATACAGTGATCAACAGTGACATTATACACAAGAGCTCTGTATATAGTGTATAGTGTACAGGTAATACAGTGATCACCAGTGACATTATACGCAGGAGCTCTGTATATAGTGTATAGTGTACAGGTAATACAGTGATCACCAGTGACATTATACACAGGAGCTCTGTATATAGTGTCAGTGTACAGGTAATACAGTGATCACCAGTGACATTATACAGAGGAGCTCTGTATATAGTGTCAGTGTGCAGGTAATACAGGGATCACCAGTGACATTATACACAGGAGCTCTGCATATAGTGTATAGTGTACAGGTAATAAAGTGATCACTAGTGACATTATACACAGGAGCTCTGTATATATTGTCAGTGTACAGGTAATACAGTGATCACCAGTGACATTATACACAGGAGCTCTGTATATAGTGTAAGTGTACAGGTAATACAGTGATCACCAGTGACATTATACACAGGAGCTCTGTATATAGTGTATAGGTTATACAGTGATCACCAGTGACTGTACAGGTAATACAGTGATCACCAGTGACATTATACACAGGAGCTCTGTATATAGTGTATAGGTTATACAGTGATCACCAGTGACATTATACACAGGAGCTCTGTATATAGTGTATAGGTTATACAGTGATTACCGGTGACATTATATACAGGTGCTCTGTATATAGTGTACAGGTAATACAGTGATCATCAGTGACATTATACACAGGAGCTCTGTATATAGTGTCCATCTGTCAGTGTACAGGTAATACAGTAATCACGGGTGACATTATACACAGGAGCTCTGTATATAGTGTCAGTGTACAGGTAATACAGTGATCACCAGTGAATTTATACACTGGAGCACTGTATATAGTGTCAGTGTATAGGTAATACAGTGATCACCAGTGACATTATACACAGGAGCTCTGTATATAGTGTATAATGTACAGGTAATACAGTAATCACCAGTGACATTATACACAGGAGCTCTGTATATAATGTATAGCGTACAGGTAATACCATGATCACTGGTGACATTATACACAGGAGCTCTGTATATAGTGTATAGTGTACAGGTAATGCAGTGATCACTAGTGACATTATATATAGGAGCTTTGTATATAGGGTCAGTGTACAGGTAATACAGTGATCACTGGTGACATTATAAACAGTAGCTCTGTATATAATGGACAGGAAATCCAGCGATCACCAGAAACATTATTCACATGAGCTCTGTATATAGAGTCAGTGTATAAATAATACAGTGATCACCAGTGACATTATACACAGCAGCTCTGTATATAGTGTCACTGTACAGGTAATACAGTGATCACCAGTGACATTATACACAGGAGCTCTGTATATAGTGTGAGTGTACAGGTAATACAGAGATCACCAGTGACATTATACACTGGAGCTCTATATATAGTGTCAGGGTACAGGTATTACAGTGATCACTAGAGACATACACAGGAGTACTGCATATATTGTATACTGTACAGGTAATACAATGAACACCAGTGACATTACACACAGAAGCTCTGTATATAGTGTCAGTGTACAGGTAATACAGTAATCACCAGTGACATTATACACAGGAGCTCTGTATATAGTGTCAGTGTACAGGTAATATAGTGATCACCAGTGACATTATACACAGGAGCTCTGTATATAGTGTTAGTGTACAAGTAATACAATGATCACCAGTGACATTATACACAAGATTTCTGTATATAGTATATAGTGTAAAGGTAATGCAGGGACCACTAGTGACATTATACACAAGAGGTCTGTAAATAATGTATAGTGTACAGGTAATACAGGGATCACCAGAGACATTATACACAGGACCTTTGTATATAGTATACAGTTTATAGTGTCAGTGCACAGATAATACAGTGATCAACAGTGACATTATGCTCAGGAGCTCCAGAACCTATGTATATAGTATACAGTGTGTAGTGTCAGTGTACATGTAATACACTGACTCAACAGTGACATTTTTGCTTTTTCTTCTGCATCCAGCTCAGACCGTCATCACTTCTTCCAGCCAGGATTTGTCTCTGCTGCCACCTAATGGCCTTTTCTGTATAGCAGCCTGTAATTCATCAATTCTCATGAGCATGCCTTTCACTTCTGGTTCAGGGGTCTTCTTCATCCTGGCATTCATTTCATTTTAGTTTCACTTGCTGTTGTGAGAGTACATGCTTGAACCGAGCTTAGGAAGGCATCAGTCTTTCGACCACTCTTGCTGCTCACACTTGCAGCCATACTTGGTGCTACGTCTTGTTGTACCTTGTCTACACCTGCATCTCCGGAGAAAGTACTGTATAACCTATACGCTGTATATCCAGACTTCCCAAAATAAACAAGTCTGGATGGCACTATCTCTGGTATGCATAATCTCTCTGGACACTGACCAGCATTGGTACTGTCTGCTCTGCATTGAGGAAACGGAAGGTAGGAATCTCACAGCCCATATTAATCAACCACACCTCCATTCGCCTCATGCAGGGACAGAACACTGTTGTGAGTTCATTTTCCCCTTTACCACTGAGGCCCGATGAACTCCCTCTTCTAGTAAAGAAAGATAGTGAGCCTGATTATCAAGCATCTGGGTCTAATGATGATGATTGGCTGAGTGGAGTTTCTGACTGGATATAAGGCTGTCCACGCCCTTCTGCTCTGCGGGTGATTTCTCTGTGGGATCCTTGGATACCAGTCTGAATTGCTGCTCTCCAAAAGCTAAGTTTTCCGCTCTGCCGTTTGCTTTTGTACGTTGTCTTTGTTTTGCTGGATTTCTGTCATTCCCTGCTGGGGTGAGCTGAATTCCTTTAGCTCTGTCTTCAGAAAATACCTGAGTGCTGATATAGTTTTTGAAGCCTAGCTGCTTCAGGGCCTTTTTCCATATCAGCCTGTTGGCTTATGTCTTTTTAGGGTTTTTTGCAGATTGCAGACAGCAGCTGTCCTATCCTGTCCTATTTTTAGTTAGCTTGGGCCCCATTGTTTGCTCAGCCTATCTTTCTATCTGTGTGTGTGTTTTTTGATCTTGCTTCACCGTCATTATATGTTGGGGGCTGCCTTTTACTTTGGGGTCTGCTCTGGGGCAGTTTAGATTTCCTTTTCTGTCTTTAGGCTATTTAGTTTCTCCGGCTGTGATCGAGGGGTCTAGGGCACCGTAGGAACCCCCCACGGCTACTGCTAGTTGTGTTGTTAGGTTCAGGGGTCTGCAATCTGATAGTTGCCAACTTCTCCGGTTTTCTGGACTTAGCTGCTATTTTTGTGTCTACCTCCTACGGTGACTCATTCATAACAGAATCACCCGCCGAACCGCAGATCCTAGGGTACTCAATAGCAGGAAAGAATTGTAAAAAAAAAAAAAAAAAGAAAAAAAAAAAAAAAGGGTGTGTATATTTTTTCCTCTATATCTCTGAGGCCGTAGGGGGATTTTTTTTTTCTCTCAATGGAGATAAAGCAATTGTCTGATCATGTGATCGCTGCGGAAGTGCGGGGAATTTCCGCCTACCTTGCTCATTCACATACTGCTGAACCAAAGATTCCCACACATGATGTATTTTTTGGGGATCAGTCTAAATTTTTGAATTTCAAAAATAATTGTAAATTATTTTTTGCCTTGAAGCCTAACTCGTCAGGGAGCTCCGCGCAGCAGGTTAAAATTGTCATCTCTTTGCTGCGTGGCGATCCCCAGGATTGGGCGTTTTCTTTGAAACCTGATGATCCTATTCTGACTAATGTGAACGCATTTTTTCAAGCCTTGGGGTTGTTGTATGACGAACCTAATGCCATTGATCAGGCTGAAAAGACCCTGCTGGCATTGAACCAGGGTCAAGATTCTGCAGAATTGTACTGTCAAAAATTCCGAAAGTGGGCGGTACTTACTACCTGGAATGATAATGCCTTGGCTGCTCTCTTTCGGAAGGGGTTGTCAGAAGCCGTAAAGGATACTATGGTGGGATTTCCTGTTCCCTCTGGTCTTGACGATTCTATGTCATTAGCCATTCAGATTGATCGGCGTTTGCGCGAACGCAAAACTGCACGAGTAGTGTTGCCACTTGTTGAACAAATGTCTGAACCTATGCAGTGTGATAGAGTTTTGTCCAGAGAGCAGCGTCAGGAGTTCAGAAGGCGTAATAAGTTGTGTTTTTTCTGTGGAGATGCCTCGCATATTATTTCTGTCTGTCCTAAACGAGAGAAACGCTTTGCACACACGTTTTCTGTTGGTGGTGTTCAACCTAAGTTTCTTCTGGCTATTACTCTGATCTGCTCCCTGTCCACATTTTCCGCCAAGGCTTTTGTGGATTCGGGAGCAGCTCTAAACCTAATGGACTTGGATTTTGCTAAACGTTGTGGATTTCCGATGACACCTCTGCAGATGCCTATTCCTTTGAGGGGGATTGATGCTACTCCTTTGGCAAAAAATAAACCTCAGTTTTGGACCCAGGTGGTAATGCGGGTCGCCCCAGACCATCAAGAAAATTGCAGATTTTTGGTGTTGCATAATCTGCATGATACCATTGTTCTGGGGTTTCCCTGGTTGCAAATTCATAATCCAGTTTTGGATTGGAAATCTGTGTCTGTGGTAAGTTGGGGTTGTCGGTGTGCCTTTAGTGAGGCTCCGGTGTTTTCCACCTCTCCTCAGTCGCATGATGTTCCTGATTATTTGGCGGACTTTTATGATGTATTTAGTGAGAATGAGTCTGCGTCTCTGCCTCCTCATAGAAGTTATGACTGTGCAATTGAACTGAGCCCGTGGTGTAAATTCCGCAAGGGTCGGCTCTTCAATTTATCTGTACCCGAGCACGAGGCTATGCGATCCTATATTAAGGAGGCGTTGGAGAAGGGTCATATTAGACCATCCTCGTCACCCTTAGGTGCCGGTTTATTTTTTGTAGCCAAAAAAGATGGATCATTAAGACCTTGTATTGATTATCGTGCCCTCAACAAAATTACTGTTAAATATCAGTATCCGTTACCCCTGATTTCGGATCTATTCTCTAGAGTTAAAGGTGCTTGCTGGTTTACCAAGCTTGACCTCAGGGGGGCGTATAATCTTATTCGCATTAAGCATGGGGATGAATGGAAGACGGCGTTTAATACTCCGGAGGGACATTTTGAGTACCTGGTGATGCCTTTTGGGCTCACTAATGCCCCTTCTGTCTTCCAGTGCTTCATGAACGATATTTTCTGAGATTTTGTCGATAAATTTTTGATTATCTATCTGGATGATATTTTGATCTTCTCCAAGGATTGGGATTCTCATGTGGAACATATTCGGACTGTGTTCCGGATCTTGAGGGAGAATTCCCTGTATGTCAAAGGATCTAAATGCCTTTTTGGGGTACAGAGGATTTCTTTTTTGGGATTTATTTTGTCTCCGTCAACTATTGAAATGGACCCGGCCAAGGTACAGGCCATTCACGATTGGGTTCAGCCCACTTCTTTGAAGGCCCTTCAGAAGTTTTTGGGTTTTGCTAACTTTTATCGGAAATTTATAGCAAAATTTTCTAGTATTGCCAAGCCATTGACTGATTTGACTAAGAAGGGTGCTGATGTGTTAAATTGGTCTCCAGAGGCTGTTTCTTCCTTTCAGGAGCTGAAGCGAAGATTCACCTCCGCCCCGGTTTTGCGGCAACCTGATGTCTCACTTCCGTTCCAGGTAGAGGTGGATGCTTCTGAGATTGGTGCAGGAGCTGTTTTGTCCCAAAAGGATCCTGTAACATCTAAAATGAATCCCTGTGCTTTCTTTTCCCGAAAGTTCTCTCCATCTGAACGTAACTATGATGTGGGGAATCGGGAACTGTTGGCCATGAAATGGGCATTTGAGGAGTGGAGACATTGGTTGGAGGGAGCTAAGCATCAAGTCGTGGTCCTCACTGACCACAAGAAATTGATTTACCTAGAGTCGGCTAAGCGCTTGAACCCTAGACAGGCTAGGTGGGCCTTGTTTTTTACACGTTTTGATTTTATGGTTTCTTTTCTTCCTGGAACTAAGAATGTCAAGGCAGACGCCCTCTCTAGGAGCTTCTTTGCTGATTCTCCTGTGGTGACCAAACCTGCTACCATCTTAGGCGAAGGGGTAGTTCTTTCTGCCATCTCGCCCGATTTGAGACGCGCTCTGGAAGAGTTCCAGGAGGACAAACCTGTGCGTTGTCCCAGTGGGAAGTTGTATGTTCCTGACCAGTGGAAGAGGAGAGTGATGTCTGAAGTTCATTGCTCTGCTTTGGCTGGTCATCCAGGTATTTTTGGTACTAGAGATTTGGTGAGTCGGTCTTTTTGGTGGCCCTCCTTGTCTCATGATGTCAGGAATTTTGTGCAGTCCTGTGGGACTTGCTCCCGGTCTAAATCGTGTTCTCGCTCTAGTGGGTTGTTGATGCCTTTGCCTGTCCCCAAGAGGCCATGGACCCATATTTCAATGGATTTTATCTCTGATATGCCTGTCTCTCAGAGAATGACTGTTATTTGGGTGATTTGTGATAGATTCTCTAAGATGGTCCATCTTGTATCACTCCCTAAGTTGCAGTCTTCCTCTGAGTTGGTACCCCTGTTTTTGCAACAGGTGGTTCGTTTGCACGGGATTCCTGAGAACATTGTATCTGACAGAGGAGTTCAGTTTGTGTCTAGATTTTGGAGAACTTTCTGTTCCAAGCTGGGAATTCAGTTGTCCTTCTCCTCTGCTTTTCACCCTCAGACCAATGGGCAGACAGAGAGAACAAACCAGACCTTGGAGTCATATTTGAGATGTTTTATTTCCGCTGATCAGGATGATTGGGTTTCATTTTTGCCCTTGGCCGAATTTGCTTTAAATAATAGAGCTAGTTCTGCCACTTTGATGTAACCTTTTTTTTGTAACTTTGGGTTTCATCCTCAATTTTCTTCAGGGCAGGTGGAGCCCTCTGCCTGCCCAGGTGTTGACACTGTGATGGAGAGAATGCACCAGATCTGGGACCAAGTGGTGGATAAGTTATCTCTCTCCCAGGAAAAGGCCCAGCGGTTTTCCAACCGACATAGGACCATTGGTCCCCAGTTTAAGGTTGGTGATATGGTGTGGTTATCATCAAAACATATTGCTATGAAGGTGGCTTCTCCTAAGTTTAAGCCTAGATTTATTGGACCTTACAAGATTTTGGAGATTATTAATCCGGTCTCTTTTCGTTTGGCTCTTCCTGTCACATTTAAAATCCATAATGTGTTCCATAAGTCTTTGTTGAAGAGGTTTGTTGAACCTGTTGTTCCTGGGGTGGCACCTCCAGACCCTGTATTGGTTGAAGGTAACATGGAATATGAGGTAGAGAAAGTACTGGATTCCCGTCTGGCTAGACGGAGACTCCAGTATTTGGTTAAGTGGAAGGGTTATGGTCAGGAGGATAATTCCTGGGTCTCTGCCTCTGATATTCATGCCAAAAGATTGGTGCGTGCCTTTCATCGGGCTCACCCTGATCGCCCTGGTGGCGTGGTTGAGGGTTCGGTGACCCCTCCTCAAGGTGGAGGTACTGTTGTGAGTTCATTTTCCCCTTTACCACTGAGGCCCGATGAACTCCCTCTTCTAGTAAAGAAAGATAGTGAGCCTGATTATCAAGCATCTGGGTCTAATGATGATGATTGGCTGAGTGGAGTTTCTGACTGGATATAAGGCTGTCCACGCCCTTCTGCTCTGCGGGTGATTTCTCTGTGGGATCCTTGGATACCAGTCTGAATTCCTGCTCTCCAAAAGCTAAGTTTTCTGCTCTGCCGTTTGCATTTGTACGTTGTCTTTGTTTTGCTGGATTTCTGTCATTCCCTGCTGGGGTGAGCTGAATTCCTTTAGCTCTGTCTCCAGAAAATACCTGAGTGCTGATATAGTTTTTGAAGCCTAGCTGCTTCAGGGCCTTTTTCCATATCAGCCTGTTGGCTTATGTCTTTTTAGGGTTTTTTGCAGATTGCAGACAGCAGCTGTCCTATCCTGTCCTATTTTTAGTTAGCTTGGGCCCCATTGTTTGCTCAGCCTATCTTTCTATCTGTGTGTGTGTTTTTTGATCTTGCTTCACCGTCATTATATGTTGGGGGCTGCCTTTTACTTTGGGGTCTGCTCTGGGGCAGTTTAGATTTCCTTTTCTGTCTTTAGGCTATTTAGTTTCTCCGGCTGTGATCGAGGTGTCTAGGGCACCGTAGGAACCCCCCACGGCTACTGCTAGTTGTGTTGTTAGGTTCAGGGGTCTGCAATCTGATAGTTGCCAACTTCTCCGGTTTTCTGGACTTAGCTGCTATTTTTGTGTCTACCTCCTATGGTGACTCATTCATAACAGAACACCCTCTCCCCACCTCATGATTTGCAGTCCCCCTCCCTTCATCATTTGCAGTCCTCTCCCCCCTCCCTTCATCGTTTCTGATCCCCTTCCCCCTCACCCATTTAATTCATTTTATAAAGAAAAAAAATCATTTTTCACACTTTCTTCACTGACGATCCCTTGCAGCACATTTTTGGTGTCCTAGCAATGGCCAGTGGCGCACTTACATGCCGGCAAGTATGTGATGATGTGATCGCGTATGCAAAGTCACCTGACCAGGTGTCCAGAGGGTGGAGCGAGCTGCAGCTGTGCAGCTGTTCAGGTTTGATGGCTGTGGAGCTCCGGGAAGCTCCCAGAGCCGAAGCGCACAGCACTGTATTGCCACCTCGGACCCGGTGAGGAGAAGCACAAGAGGGGGGTTTCACAGACCCACCGCTGACACCGTTATGTCATGGACGGAGGGATGCGACGAAGTGCCGACACATGGCTATCACAGGCACAGTGGGGGCTTAACTTAGTTATCCCACCGCTGGCACCATGTGATAAAAAAACAGCAAGCTAGTCTTGCCCTAACAATTTATCGCAGAGGGGTTATTTTGGTTGTCCCACCACTGCCCACAATACTTCACAAAACTTTTCCGTTCCACTTTGGAACTCGCAGCTCTCCAGCGCCCCCCTTACCCTCTGGTCAGTCAGGGAACTACACCAGGGATAATTGGTCACCGGCCAGCTGCTTCAATGAGGTCTGGCCACCCGGCACGCTGCAGTGAGGGAATTATAAATGCTCTGGCCGCAGCCAACCAAATTAGCTTATAAAGTCCCTTTCCGTCACAGCCAGCAGTACCTGGGGCCCAGATCACATTTCGCTGCCACCAGCTACGATTCACTTAATCAATGAGTTAATTAAGAGGGTCCATAGCAAACCCCCAAATTAGTAGCAATTATCCTAAAGGCACGTGTTCGATTTTAGAGCATGAAGACAGACTAATAAAGTTATAATTTATTCCCTAAAAGGAGGGGGCAGTGATTACACAGATAAAAGATGTAACAAAGTTGAGACAGTAGGTATGTAAAATGCAAATCTTCTAATATATAAAGCTCAAAGTGTGTATGTATGTGTGTATGTATGTATGTGTGTATGTATGTGTGTATGTGTGTGTGTATGTCCGGGATAGGCATCCGTACCGTCGCAGCTACAGGCACAAAATTTGGCACAGTCACACGTCTGGACCCCGAGAGCATCCTAGGCTATGTTGTGAGGCGAAATTTTAACCCCGCGCGTTCCAATTTACCAAACAATTTTGCCCCTATTTACATACTGGGGAAAAAGTGTGTGCACGTCAAGCCCCGCCCCTCATTATGATGTCATAATGCCCCTATTTGCATAATGTGGAAACAGTGTATGCGTATCAAGCCCCGCCCCTCATTATGATGTCATAATGGTTGACTATGGGATGGAGGATATGTGATGGGTATATGGGCACTGGACTATGGGATGGAGGATATGTGTGATGGGTATATGGGCACTGGACTATGGGATGGAGGATATGTGTGATGGGTATATGGGCACTGGACTATGGGATGGAGGATATGTGATGGGTATATGGGCACTGGACTATGGGATGGAGGATATGTGTGATGGGTATATGGGCACTGGACTATGGGATGGAGGATATGTATGATGGGTATATGGGCATGGGACTATGGGATGGAGGATATGTTTGACGGGTATATGGGCACGGGACTATGGGATGGCGGATATGTATATGGGTACGGGACTATGGGATGGAGGATATGTATGATGGGTATATGGGCATGAGACTATGGGATGGAGGATGGAGGATGTGTGATGGGTATATGGGCACTCGACTATGGGATGGCGGATATGTATGATGGGTATATGGGCACTGGACTATGGGATGGAGGATATGTGTGATGGGTATATGGGCACTGGACTATGGGATGGAGGATATGTGATGGGTATATGGGCACTGGACTATGGGATGGAGGATATGTGTGATGGGTATATGGGCACTGGACTATGGGATGGAGGATATGTATGATGGGTATATGGGCATGGGACTATGGGATGGAGGATATGTTTGACGGGTATATGGGCACGGGACTATGGGATGGCGGATATGTATATGGGTACGGGACTATGGGATGGAGGATATGTATGATGGGTATATGGGCATGAGACTATGGGATGGAGGATGGAGGATGTGTGATGGGTATATGGGCACTCGACTATGGGATGGCGGATATGTATGATGGGTATATGGGCACGGGACTATGGGATGGAGGATATGTATGATGGGTATATGGGCACTCGACTATGGGATGGAGGATATGTATGATGGGTATATGGACACGGGCCTATGGGATCGTGGATATGTATGATGGGTATATGGGCACAGGACTATGGGATGGAGGATATATATGATGGGTATATGGGCATGGACTATGGGATGGAGGATATGTATGATGGGTATATGGGCACGGGCCTATGGGATCGTGGATATGTATGATGGGTATATGGGCACGGGACTTTGGGATGGAGGATAATTATAATTTGTTATAACTAACCACAGTTAGTTACTATGCCCGGGCAGCGCCGGGCTCTTCAGCTAGTATAAAATAAATGGGATTAACATAAGGATTAACACTTACAGTTGCTTAATGGTCTTTAGGCTACCACGTGGGAAGGAGGCGGAGCCACATGCCCCCTGCATCTGGGGTTCTTTCAGCACGGACTCTGCAGCTCGACTGACTAGTTTTTGCAAGGGAAGGCCTTATAGCTTCGTGTCAGTGACATCACAAAAGGGACGGTCTGGGGATGTTACTCCCCCTGCTCTAGTAGAACAATTCTGACTACAAAACTTATTATAACTGTATCTCGCTGAGGGTACCTCGTATAAACATGCACATGGTATTCTTTTTAGCCTGTGGAGGCCAATAATTAAAAACCAAACATGCAGTGGTTGTGTCACACCGTTTAGGAGTAATCCAGTTCTCGGTTTCTACTGGGGCTAGAACTTAGCAAGGACCACCATAGTGAAGCCGGCTCGGAGTACGTTACCATATGCCAGGTTTATATTTGTAGCACCGAGTACCATCGCATTATTTCAGTATCCAGCCGCATGGCATTAAACAAAAGGAATCCTTTTCCTGGCTGTGCAGGGAGGGGAGAGAGAGAGGGCTGCTGGCACAGGAAATGTGTGGTGTAGGATTACCAACAGGCAGAGAAGACACACACAGGTACTAAGGGGGGGAGAAGGGGGGTTGCAGGAGCTGAAAGGCAGGGTCTCATCTGCAATGTAACAATGGGAGATTCTGGAATGTTCTAGCAAAGCAGTATCTTATCATTACAGGGGGGTAGGACTGAGTCTGGGGCCCCCCATTTCCTTCTGCTCACCGGGTGCCATACAGCAGTAAGGGCAGTAATGCCCCAATGGCCGCATGGCTTGCACTCTCTATTTTCTGTTCTCTTATCTCTGCACCTCAGACTTCACTATTTGTCTCTTTCCTTAGACTCTACGAGAGGAACAGTTGCTCCTGGACAGAAGTGGAGTCACAAAAGTGAAAGAAGTGAAGAGGCAGCAGACATCAGTAAGTGACGCGACGTCCATGATGAGCCCGTCCTCCTCCATTATGATGAGACATTGTAGATCTGTAACATGTCAGATTGCGAGGATCGACACAACCACCAACTTTGCAGAGTCCCAGATGTGTGGGCAGAGCATTCTACTCTGGTGTCAGCCAGGTCAGAGGAGAGGCTGAGGGTAATGTGATTCAGAGGACTGAGTGACAGGAATTGTAGAAACTCGCATGCCCCCTTCATATCCAATATCTCTTATAACGCTCCAGCACTGATAGAACCCCCAGACATTACACCATATGTGACTGACATCAGCCCCTCTCATAACGCTCCAGCACTGATAGAACCCCCAGACATTACACCATATGTGACTAATATCAGCCTCTTATAATGATCCAGTACTGCTAGAACCCCCAGACATTACACCATATGTGACTAATATCAGCCTCTTATAACGCTCCAGCACTGATAGAACCCCCCGACATTACACCATATGTGACTGACATCAGCCCCTCTCATAATGCTCCAGTGATGATATATTCCTTCTCATGATGTGTCGGTGACGTCTTTCTCTTCCAGAACTCTCGCTGTGGTAGATCAGTGCGGACCTCGCTGTGGCTCATTGTTGGCTTATCTGTGACTTTGTTAGCCATGTCTGTCATCATAGCGGTATTGTCAGGTGAATGTCATCATAATTTTGCAGCCCTTTCTTCGCAGATTTCTCTCTACGGCTGGAGTCACACACAACAATTAAAAAAACGGTCCCATTTTAATGGTCCGAAATCGCACAAAGGTATCTTAACCACTGATCAGTTTTTGATGCGATTTTTCTTCATCGTTGCGATTTTAATTGCATGTAAGGATCCGTTTGACATCCGTCTGGCGAGATTTTCTCGCAGGGTAGCAAAATGGACATATAATGGAGCCCAATGGCAGGTTTCCCCACACAAACGAATTAATAGATCTAGACACATATATATATATATATATATATTTTATGCATGTCATAGAGACACATTTATACATATATTTCTAATTCATACAGTTCTTAATTGCAGAATAGCCGCAGAAACATTAGCCGGCTTTTGTATAATCTTTCTTCTGCCCGACATGAAATGACACATGGTTTACATATAAAAAAAAAACATGAAATGAAATGGTTAACTATATGTCTATCACTATTAATTATAAGAGGGTTTGTGGGTAAAATTTTGGAATTGTAGGGGTTCATTTAAAGGGTTAATTCGTTGTATTAAATTGCAGGGACTCCTGCTGACGTCACTGAGGCTGCAGGGAGTCCCCGCAATTTAATACAACGAATTAACCCCTTAAATGAACCCCTACAGCTCCAAAATTTTACCCATAAACCCTCATATAATAAATAGTGATAGACATAAAAAAAAACATGAAATGAAATGGTTAATTATATGTAAACCATGTGTCATTTCATGTCGGGCAGGAGAATGTTGTACAAAAGCCGGCAAATGTTTCTGCGGCTATTCTGCTCTCATGAACTGTATGAATTAGAAATATATATATAAATGTGTCTCTATGACATGTATAAAATATATATATATATATATATATATATATATATATATATATATATATATATATATATGTATTTAATGTGTCTAGATCTATTAATTTGCTTCTTTATTTAACCGGTCACTGTGATTTTACTGTATTTGAAAAAAAAAATTGCCGGCTTTTGATGCGATTTTACCGCAACTCACACATCGGGTCCGTTTGCAATCCAATTTTTTCTCGCCCCCATAGACTTGCATTGTTGAATCCGATCCGAAAATCGGTGACAATCGCAGCATGCTGCGATTGTCTCGGCCCAAGAATCGGATCCGATCAAAAATCGGATGATGAAAGCAGCACCATAGAATAACATTGGGACGAATGCAATGCGATTTTTTTATCGCATTGCATTCGTCCGATTTAATCACCAGTGTGACCCCGGACTAAGACAAAATTACTGAACAGGAAAGTATAATATCTTCCTCCATCAGCCCTGACCATGTGCTGTATCACTGTGTGGTGGTTATGTGGAGCTGTATCACTGTGTGGTGGTTATGTGGAGCTGTATCACTGTGTGATGGTTATGTGGAGCTGTATCAGTGTGTGGTGGTTATGTGGAGCTGTATCAGTGTGTGATGGTTATGTGGAGCTGTATCACTGTGTGGTGGTTATGTGGAGCTGTATCACTGTGTGGTGGTTATGTGGAGCTGTATCAGTGTGTGATGGTTATGTGGAGCTGTATCACTGTGAGGTGGTTATGTGGAGCTGTATCAGTGTGTGATGGTTATGTGGAGCTGTATCACTGTGTGGTGGTTATGTGGAGCTGTATCACTGTGTGGTGGTTATGTGGAGCTGTATCACTGTGTGGTGGTTATGTGGAGCTGTATCAGTGTGTGGTGGTTATGTGGAGCTGTATCACTGTGTGGTGGTTATGTGGAGCTGTATCAGTGTGTGGTGGTTATGTGGAGCTGTATCACTGTGTGGTCGTTATGTGGAGCTGTATCAGTGTGTGATGGTTATGTGGAGCTGTATCAGTGTGTGATGGTTATGTGGAGCTGTATCACTGTGTGGTGGTTATGTGGAGCTGTATCACTGTGTGATGGTTATGTGGAGCTGTATCACTGTGTTATGTGGAGCTGTATCACTGTGTGGTGGTTATGTGGAGCTGTATCACTGTGTGATGGTTATGTGGAGCTGTATCACTGTGTGATGGTTATGTGGAGCTGTATCACTGTGTGGTGGTTATGTGGAGCTGTATCACTGTGTGGTGGTTATGTGGAGCTGTATCACTGTGTGATGGTTATGTGGAGCTGTATCACTGTGTGATGGTTATGTGGAGCTGTATCACTGTGTTATGTGGAGCTGTATCACTGTGTAGTGGTTATGTGGAGCTGTATCAGTGTGTAGTGGTTATGTGGAGCTGTATCACTGTGTGGTGGTTATGTGGAGCTGTATCACTGTGTGGTGGTTATGTGGAGCTGTATCACTGTGTGGTGGTTATGTGGAGCTGTATCACTGTGTGATGGTTATGTGGAGCTGTATCACTGTGTTATGTGGAGCTGTATCACTGTGTGGTGGTTATGTGGAGCTGTATCAGTGTGTGATGGTTATGTGGAGCTGTATCAGTGTGTGATGGTTATGTGGAGCTGTATCACTGTGTGATGGTTATGTGGAGCTGTATCACTGTGTTATGTGGAGCTGTATCACTGTGTGGTGGTTATGTGGAGCTGTATCACTGTGTGATGGTTATGTGGAGCTGTATCACTGTGTGATGGTTATGTGGAGCTGTATCACTGTGTGGTGGTTATGTGGAGCTGTATCACTGTGTGATGGTTATGTGGAGCTGTATCACTGTGTGATGGTTATGTGGAGCTGTATCACTGTGTGATGGTTATGTGGAGCTGTATCACTGTGTTATGTGGAGCTGTATCACTGTGTAGTGGTTATGTGGAGCTGTATCAGTGTGTAGTGGTTATGTGGAGCTGTATCACTGTGTGGTGGTTATGTGGAGCTGTATCACTGTGTGGTGGTTATGTGGAGCTGTATCACTGTGTGGTGGTTATGTGGAGCTGTATCACTGTGTGATGGTTATGTGGAGCTGTATCACTGTGTTATGTGGAGCTGTATCACTGTGTGGTGGTTATGTGGAGCTGTATCAGTGTGTGATGGTTATGTGGAGCTGTATCACTGTGTGGTGGTTATGTGGAGCTGTATCACTGTGTGATGGTTATGTGGAGCTGTATCACTGTGTGATGGTTATGTGGAGCTGTATCACTGTGTGATGGTTATGTGGAGCTGCATCACTGTGTTATGTGGAGCTGTATCACTGTGTAGTGGTTATGTGGAGCTGTATCAGTGTGTGGTGGTTATGTGGAGCTGTATCACTCTGTGATGGTTATGTGGAGCTGTATCAGTGTGTGATGGTTATGTGGAGCTGTATCAGTGTGTGATGGTTATGTGGAGCTGTATCACTGTGTGGTGGTTATGTGGAGCTGTATCACTGTGTGGTGGTTATGTGGAGCTGTATCACTGTGGTGATTATGTGGAGCTGTATCAGTGTGTGATGGTTATGTGGAGCTGTATCAGTGTGTGGTGGTTATGTGGAGCTGTATCAGTGTGTGGTGGTTATGTGGAGCTGTATCAGTGTGTGGTGGTTATGTGGAGCTGTATCAGTGTGTGATGGTTATGTGGAGCTGTATCAGTGTGTGGTGGTTATGTGGAGCTGTATCAGTGTGTGGTGGTTATGTGGAGCTGTATCAGTGTGTGGTGGTTATGTGGAGCTGTATCAGTGTGTGATGGTTATGTGGAGCTGTATCAGTGTGTGGTGGTTATGTGGAGCTGTATCAGTGTGTGGTGGTTATGTGGAGCTGTATCAGTGTGTGGTGGTTATGTGGAGCTGTATCAGTGTGTGGTGGTTATGTGGAGCTGTATCAGTGTGTGGTGGTTATGTGGAGCTGTATCAGTGTGTGGTGGTTATGTGGAGCTGTATCAGTGTGTGGTGGTTATGTGGAGCTGTATCACTGTGTGATGGTAATGTGGAACTGTATCACTGTGTGATGGTAATGTGGAGCTGTATCACTGTGTGATGGTTATGTGGAGCTGTATCAGTGTGTGGTGGTTATGTGGAGCTGTATCACTGTGTGGTGGTTATGTGGAGCTTTATCAGTGTGTGGTGGTTATGTGGAGCTGTATCACTGTGTGGTGGTTATGTGGAGCTTTATCAGTGTGTGGTGGTTATGTGGAGCTGTATCACTGTGTGATGGTTATGTGGAGCTGTATCACTGTGTGGTGGTTATGTGGAGCTGTATCACTGTGTGGTGGTTATGTGGAGCTGTATCACTGTGTGGTGGTTATGTGGAGCTGTATCAGTGTGTGGTGGTTATGTGGAGCTGTATCACTGTGTGGTGGTTATGTGGAGCTGTATCACTGTGTGGGGGTTATGTGGAGCTGTATCACTGTGTGGTGGTTATGTGGAGCTGTATCACTGTGTGGTGGTTATGTGGAGCTGTATCACTGTGTGGTGGTTATGTGGAGCTGTATCACTGTGTTATGTGGAGCTGTATCACTGTGTGGTGGTTATGTGGAGCTGTATCAGTGTGTGGTGATTATGTGGAGCTGTATCACTGTGTGGTGGTTATGTGGAGCTGTATCACTGTGTGGTGGTTATGTGGAGCTGTATCAGTGTGTGATGGTTATGTGGAGCTGTATCACTGTGTGGTGGTTATGTGGAGCTGTATCAGTGTGTGGTGATTATGTGGAGCTGTATCACAGTGTGGTGGTTATGTGGAGCTGTATCAGTGTGTGGTGATTATGTGGAGCTGTATCACTGTGTGGTGGTTATGTGGAGCTGTATCACTGTGTGATGGTAATGTGGAGCTGTATCAGTGTGTGATGGTTATGTGGAGCTGTATCACTGTGTGGCGGTTATGTGGAGCTGTATCAGTGTGTGATGGTTATGTGGAGCTGTATCACTGTGTGATGGTTATGTGGAGCTGTAGCAGTGTGTGGTGGTTATGTGGAGCTGTATCACTGTGTGATGGTTATGTGGAGCTGTATCACTGTGTGATGGTTATGTGGAGCTGTATCAGTGTGTGGTGGTTATGTGGAGCTGTATCAC
Source organism: Dendrobates tinctorius (assembly GCF_039654945.1). Classification (NCBI taxonomy): domain Eukaryota; kingdom Metazoa; phylum Chordata; class Amphibia; order Anura; family Dendrobatidae; genus Dendrobates; species Dendrobates tinctorius. Next base: position 15,320,615 of record NW_027361998.1, on the reverse strand, counting down.
TGTGTGGTGGTTATGTGGAGCTGTATCAGTGTGTGATGGTTATGTGGAGCTGTATCACTGTGTGGTGGTTATGTGGAGCTGTATCAGTGTGTGATGGTTATGTGGAGCTGTATCACTGTGTGGTGGTTATGTGGAGCTGTATCAGTGTGTGGTGGTTATGTGGAGCTGTATCACTGTGTGGTGGTTATGTGGAGCTGTATCAGTGTGTGATGGTTATGTGGAGCTGTATCACTGTGTGGTGGTTATGTGGAGCTGTATCACTGTGTGGTGGTTATGTGGAGCTGTATCACTGTGTGGTGGTTATGTGGAGCTGTATCACTGTGTGGTGGTTATGTGGAGCTGTATCACTGTGTGTTGGTTATGTGGAGCTGTATCACTGTGTGATGGTAATGTGGAGCTGTATCAGTGTGTGATGGTAATGTGGAGCTGTATCACTGTGTGATGGTTATGTGGAGCTGTATCAGTGTGTGGTGGTTATGTGGAGATGTATCACTGTGTGGTGGTTATGTGGAGCTGTATCAGTGTGTGGTGGTTATGTGGAGCTGTATCAGTGTGTGGTAGTTATGTGGAGCTGTATCACTGTGTGATGGTTATGTGGAGCTGTATCACTGTGTGGTGGTTATGTGGAGCTGTGTCACTGTGTGATGGTAATGTGGAGCTGTATCACTGTGTGGTGGTTATGTGGAGCTGTATCACTGTGTGATGGTTATGTGGAGCTGTATCAGTGTGTGGTGGTTATGTGGAGCTGTATCACTGTGTGGTGGTTATGTGGAGCTGTATCACTGTGTTATGTGGAGCTGTATCACTGTGTGGTGGTTATGTGGAGCTGTATCACTGTGTGATGGTAATGTGGAGCTGTATCACTGTGTGGTGGTTATGTGGAGCTGTATCACTGTGTGATGGTTATGCGGAGCTGTATCAGTGTGTGGTGATTATGTGGAGCTGTATCACTGTGTGGTGGTTATGTGGAGCTGTATCACTGTGTGGTGGTTATGTGGAGCTGTATCACTGTGTGATTGTTATGTGGAGCTGTATCACTGTGTGGTGGTTATGTGGAGCTGTATCACTGTGTGGTGGTTATGTGGAGCTGTATCACTGTGTGGTGGTTATGTGGAGCTGTATCACTGTGTGGTGGTTATGTGGAGCTGTATCAGTGTGTGGTGGTTATGTGGAGCTGTATCAGTGTGTGGTGGTTATGTGGAGCTGTATCACTGTGTGGTGGTTATGTGGAGCTGTATCACTGTGTGTTGGTTATGTGGAGCTATATCAGTGTGTGATGGTTATGTGGAGCTGTATCACTGTGTGGGGGTTATGTGGAGATGTATCACTGTATGGTGGTTATGTGGAGCTGTATCACTGTGTTATGTGGAGCTGTATCACTGTGTGGTGGTTATGTGGAGCTGTATCAGTGTGTGGTGGTTATGTGGAGCTGTATCACTGTGTGGGGGTTATGTGGAGATGTATCACTGTGTGGTGGTTATGTGGAGCTGTATCACTGTGTTATGTGGAGCTGTATCACTGTGTTGTGGTTATGTGGAGCTGTATCAGTGTGTGATGGTTATGTGGAGCTATATCAGTGTGTGATGGTTATGTGGAGCTGTATCACTGTGTGGTGGTTATGTGGAGCTGTATCACTGTGTGGTGGTTATGTGGAGCTGTATCACTGTGTGGTGGTTATGTGGAGCTGTATCACTGTGTTATGTGGAGCTGTATCACTGTGTGGTGGTTATGTGGAGCTGTATCAGTGTGTGGTGATTATGTGGAGCTGTATCACTGTGTGGTGGTTATGTGGAGCTGTATCACTGTGTGGTGGTTATGTGGAGCTGTATCAGTGTGTGATGGTTATGTGGAGCTGTATCACTGTGTGGTGGTTATGTGGAGCTGTATCAGTGTGTGGTGATTATGTGGAGCTGTATCACAGTGTGGTGGTTATGTGGAGCTGTATCAGTGTGTGGTGATTATGTGGAGCTGTATCACTGTGTGGTGGTTATGTGGAGCTGTATCACTGTGTGATGGTAATGTGGAGCTGTATCAGTGTGTGATGGTTATGTGGAGCTGTATCACTGTGTGGCGGTTATGTGGAGCTGTATCAGTGTGTGATGGTTATGTGGAGCTGTATCACTGTGTGATGGTTATGTGGAGCTGTAGCAGTGTGTGGTGGTTATGTGGAGCTGTATCACTGTGTGATGGTTATGTGGAGCTGTATCACTGTGTGATGGTTATGTGGAGCTGTATCAGTGTGTGGTGGTTATGTGGAGCTGTATCACTGTGTGGTGGTTATGTGGAGCTGTATCAGTGTGTGATGGTTATGTGGAGCTGTATCACTGTGTGGTGGTTATGTGGAGCTGTATCAGTGTGTGATGGTTATGTGGAGCTGTATCACTGTGTGGTGGTTATGTGGAGCTGTATCAGTGTGTGGTGGTTATGTGGAGCTGTATCACTGTGTGGTGGTTATGTGGAGCTGTATCAGTGTGTGATGGTTATGTGGAGCTGTATCACTGTGTGGTGGTTATGTGGAGCTTTATCACTGTGTGGTGGTTATGTGGAGCTGTATCACTGTGTGGTGGTTATGTGGAGCTGTATCACTGTGTGGTGGTTATGTGGAGCTGTATCAGTGTGTGATGGTTATGTGGAGCTGTATCACTGTGTGTTGGTTATGTGGAGCTGTATCAGTGTGTGGTGGTTATGTGGAGATGTATCACTGTGGTGGTTATGTGGAGCTGTATCAGTGTGTGGTGGTTATGTGGAGCTGTATCAGTGTGTGGTGGTTATGTGGAGCTGTATCACTGTGTGATGGTTATGTGGAGCTGTATCACTGTGTGGTGGTTATGTGGAGCTGTGTCACTGTGTGATGGTAATGTGGAGCTGTATCACTGTGTGGTGGTTATGTGGAGCTGTATCACTGTGTGATGGTTATGTGGAGCTGTATCAGTGTGTGGTGGTTATGTGGAGCTGTATCACTGTGTGGTGGTTATGTGGAGCTGTATCACTGTGTTATGTGGAGCTGTATCACTGTGTGGTGGTTATGTGGAGCTGTATCACTGTGTGATGGTAATGTGGAGCTGTATCACTGTGTGGTGGTTATGTGGAGCTGTATCACTGTGTGATGGTTATGCGGAGCTGTATCAGTGTGTGGTGATTATGTGGAGCTGTATCACTGTGTGGTGGTTATGTGGAGCTGTATCACTGTGTGGTGGTTATGTGGAGCTGTATCACTGTGTGATTGTTATGTGGAGCTGTATCACTGTGTGGTGGTTATGTGGAGCTGTATCACTGTGTGGTGGTTATGTGGAGCTGTATCACTGTGTGGTGGTTATGTGGAGCTGTATCACTGTGTGGTGGTTATGTGGAGCTGTATCAGTGTGTGGTGGTTATGTGGAGCTGTATCAGTGTGTGGTGGTTATGTGGAGCTGTATCACTGTGTGGTGGTTATGTGGAGCTGTATCACTGTGTGTTGGTTATGTGGAGCTATATCAGTGTGTGATGGTTATGTGGAGCTGTATCACTGTGTGGGGGTTATGTGGAGATGTATCACTGTATGGTGGTTATGTGGAGCTGTATCACTGTGTTATGTGGAGCTGTATCACTGTGTGGTGGTTATGTGGAGCTGTATCAGTGTGTGGTGGTTATGTGGAGCTGTATCACTGTGTGGGGGTTATGTGGAGATGTATCACTGTGTGGTGGTTATGTGGAGCTGTATCACTGTGTTATGTGGAGCTGTATCACTGTGTTGTGGTTATGTGGAGCTGTATCAGTGTGTGATGGTTATGTGGAGCTATATCAGTGTGTGATGGTTATGTGGAGCTGTATCACTGTGTGGGGGTTATGTGGAGATGTATCACTGTGTGGTGGTTATTTGGAGCTGTATCACTGTGTTATGTGGAGCTGTATCACTGTGTGGTGGTTATGTGGAGCTGTATCAGTGTGTGATGGTTATGTGGAGCTGTATCAGTGTGTGGTGGTTATGTGGAGCTGTATCAGTGTGTGATGGCTATGTGGAGCTGTATCACTGTGTGGTGGTTATGTGGAGCTGTATCACTGTGTGGTGGTTATGTGGAGCTGTATCACTGTGTGATGGTTATGTGGAGCTGTATCACTGTGTGGTGGTTATGTGGAGCTGTATCACTGTGTGGTGGTTATGTGGACCTGTATCAGTGTGTGATGGTTATGTGGAGCTGTATCACTGTGTGGTGGTTATGTGGAGCTGTATCAGTGTTTGGTGGTTATGTGGAGCTGTATCACTGTGTGGTGGTTATGTGGAGCTGTATCACTGTGTGGTGGTTATGTGGAGCTGTATCACTGTGTGTTGGTTATGTGGAGCTGTATCACTGTGTGGTGGTTATGTGGAGCTGTATCACTGTGTGGTGGTTATGTGGAGCTGTATCAGTGTGTGGTGGTTATGTGGAGCTGTATCACTGTGTGGTGGTTATGTGGAGCTGTATCACTGTGTGTTGGTTATGTGGAGCTGTATCACTGTGTGGTGGTTATGTGGAGCTGTATCAGTGTGTGGTGATTATGTGGAGCTGTATCACTGTGTGTTGGTTATGTGGAGCTGTATCACTGTGTGGTGGTTATGTGGAGCTGTATCAGTGTGTGATGGTTATGTGGAGCTGTATCACTGTGTGGTGGTTATGTGGAGCTGTATCAGTGTGTGATGGTTATGTGGAGCTGTATCACTGTGTGGTGGTTATGTGGAGCTGTATCACTGTGTGATGGTTATGTGGAGCTGTATCACTGTGTGGCGGTTATGTGGAGCTGTATCACTGTGTGGTGGTTATGTGGAGCTGTATCAGTGTGTGGTGGTTATGTGGAGCTGTATCACTGTGTGGTGGTTATGTGGAGCTGTATCACTGTGTGATGGTTATGTGGAGCTGTATCACTGTGTGGTGGTTATGTGGAGCTGTATCACTGTGATGGTAATGTGGAGCTGTATCAGTGTGTGATGGTTATGTGGAGCTGTATCACTGTGTGATGGTTATGTGGAGCTGTATCACTGTGTGGTGGTTATGTGGAGCTGTATCACTGTGTGGTGGTTATGTGGAGCTGTATCACTGTGTGATGGTTATGTGGAGATGTATCACTGTGTGGTGGTTATGTGGAGCTGTATCAGTGTGTGATGGTTATGTGGAGCTGTATCACTGTGTGATGGTTATGTGGAGCTGTATCAGTGTGCGGTGGTTATGTGGAGCTGTATCACTGTGTGGTGGTTATGTGGAGCTGTATCACTGTGTGGTGGTTATGTGGAGCTGTATCAGTGTGTGGTGGTTATGTGGAGCTGTATCACTGTGTGGTGGTTATGTGGAGCTGTATCACTGTGTGTTGGTTATGTGGAGCTGTATCACTGTGTGATGGTAATGTGGAGCTGTATCAGTGTGTGATGGTTATGTGGAGCTGTATCACTGTGTGATGGTAATGTGGAGCTGTATCAGTGTGTGATGGTTATGTGGAGCTGTATCACTGTGTGGGGGTTATGTGGAGATGTATCACTGTGTGGTGGTTATGTGGAGCTGTATCACTGTGTGGTGGTTATGTGGAGCTGTATCACTGTGTGGTGGTTATGTGGAGCTGTATCAGTGTGTGGTGGTTATGTGGAGCTGTATCACTGTGTGGTGGTTATGTGGAGCTGTATCACTGTGTGGTGGTTATGTGGAGCTGTATCACTGTGTGATGGTTATGTGGAGCTGTATCAGTGTGTGGTGGTTATGTGTAGCTGTATCAGTGTGTGGTGGTTATGTGGAGCTGTATCACTGTGTTATGTGGAGCTGTATCACTGTGTGGTGGTTATGTGGAGCTGTATCACTGTGTGGTGGTTATGTGGAGCTGTATCACTGTGTGATGGTTATGTGGAGCTGTATCACTGTGTGGTGGTTATGTGGAGCTGTATCACTGTGTGGTGGTTATGTGGAGCTGTATCAGTGTGTGGTGGTTATGTGGAGCTGTATCACTGTGTGGTGGTTATGTGGAGCTGTATCAGTGTGTGGTGGTTATGTGGAGCTGTATCAGTGTGTGGTGGTTATGTGGAGCTGTATCACTGTGTGGTGGTTATGTGGAGCTGTATCACTGTGTGGTGGTTATGTGGAGCTGTATCAGTGTGTGGTGGTTATGTGGAGCTGTATCAGTGTGTGGTGGTTATGTGGAGCTGTATCAGTGTGTGATGGTTATGTGGAGCTGTATCAGTGTGTGGTGGTTATGTGGAGCTGTATCACTGTGTGATGGTTGTGTGGAGCTGTATCAGTGTGTGGTGGTTATGTGGAGCTGTATCACTGTGTTATGTGGAGCTGTATCACTGTGTGGTGGTTATGTGGAGCTGTATCACTGTGTGGTGGTTATGTGGAGCTGTATCAGTGTGTGGTGGTTATGTGGAGCTGTATCAGTGTGTGATGGTTATGTGGAGCTGTATCAGTGTGTGGTGGTTATGTGGAGCTGTATCAGTGTGTGATGGCTATGTGGAGCTGTATCACTGTGTGGTGGTTATGTGGAGCTGTATCACTGTGTGATGGTTATGTGGAGCTGTATCAGTGTGTTATGTGGAGCTGTATCAGTGTGTGGTGGTTATGTGGAGATGTATCACTGTGTGATGGTTATGTGGAGCTGTATCAGTGTGTGGTGGTTATGTGGAGCTGTATCACTGTGTGATGGTTATGTGGAGCTGTATCACTGTGTGATGGTTATGTGGAGCTGTATCACTGTGTTATGTGGAGCTGTATCAGTGTGTGGTGGTTATGTGGAGCTGTATCAGTGTGTGGTGGTTATGTGGAGATGTATCACTGTGTGATGGTTATGTGGAGCTGTATCAGTGTGTGGTGGTTATGTGGAGCTGTATCACTGTGTGATGGTTATGTGGAGCTGTATCACTGTGTGGTGGTTATGTGGAGCTGTATCACTGTGTTATGTGGAGCTGTATCACTGTGTGGTGGTTATGTGGAGCTGTATCACTGTGTGGTGGTTATGTGGAGCTGTATCACTTTGTGGTGGTTATGTGGAGCTGTATCAGTGTGTGGTGGTTATGTGGAGCTGTATCACTGTGTGATGGTTATGTGGAGCTGTATCACTGTGTTATGTGGAGCTGTATCACTGTGTGGTGGTTATGTGGAGCTGTATCACTTTGTGGTGGTTATGTGGAGCTGTATCACTTTGTGGTGGTTATGTGGAGCTGTATCAGTGTGTGGTGGTTATGTGGAGCTGTATCACTGTGTGGTGGTTATGTGGAGCTGTATCACTTTGTGGTGGTTATGTGGAGCTGTATCAGTGTGTGATGGTTATGTGGAGCTGTATCACTGTGTGATGGTTATGTGGAGCTGTATCACTGTGTTATGTGGAGCTGTATCACTGTGTGATGGATATGTGGAGCTGTATCACTGTGTGGTGGTTATGTGGAGCTGTATCACTGTGTGATGGTTATGTGGAGCTGTATCACTGTGTGATGGTTATGTGGAGCTGTATCAGTGTGTGGTGGTTATGTGGAGCTGTATCACTGTGTGGTGGTTATGTGGAGCTGTATCACTGTGTGATGGTTATGTGGAGCTGTATCAGTGTGTGATGGTTATGTGGAGCTGTATCACTGTGTGGTGGTTATGTGGAGCTGTATCAGTGTGTGATGGTTATGTGGAGCTGTATCAGTGTGTGATGGTTATGTGGAGCTGTATCACTGTGTGGTGGTTATGTGGAGCTGTATCACTGTGTGATGGTTATGTGGAGCTGTATCACTGTGTGATGGTTATGTGGAGCTGTATCACTGTGTGATGGTTATGTGGAGCTGTATCACTGTGTGGTGGTTATGTGGAGCTGTATCAGTGTGTGATGGTTATGTGGAGCTGTATCACTGTGTGGTGGTTATGTGGAGCTGTATCACTGTGGTGGTTATGTGGAGCTGTATCACTGTGGTGGTTGTGTGGAGCTGTATCACTGTGTGATGGTTATGTGGAGCTGTATCAGTGTGTGATGGTTATGTGGAGCTGTATCAGTGTGTGGTGGTTATGTGGAGCTGTATCACTGTGTGGTGGTTATGTGGAGCTGTATCACTGTGTGATGGTTATGTGGAGCTGTATCACTGTGTGGTGGTTGTGTGGAGCTGTATCACTGTGTGGTGGTTGTGTGGAGCTGTATCACTGTGTGGTGGTTATGTGGAGCTGTATCACTGTGTGGTGGTTATGTGGAGCTGTATCACTGTGTGGTGGTTATGTGGAGCTGTATCACTGTGTGGGGGTTATGTGGAGCTGTATCACTGTGTGGTGGTTGTGTGGAGCTGTATCACTGTGTGGTGGTTGTGTGGAGCTGTATCACTGTGTGGTGGTTGTGTGGAGCTGTATCACTGTGTGGTGGTTATGTGGAGCTGTATCACTGTGTGGGGGTTATGTGGAGCTGTATCAGTGTGTGGTGGTTATGTGGAGCTGTATCACTGTGTGGTGGTTATGTGGAGCTGTATCACTGTGTGGTGGTTGTGTGGAGCTGTATCACTGTGTGATGGTTATGTGGAGCTGTATCACTGTGTGGTGGTTGTGTGGAGCTGTATCACTGTGTGGTGGTTATGTGGAGCTGTATCACTGTGTGGTGGTTATGTGCAGCTGTATCACTGTGTGGGGGTTATGTGGAGCTGTATCACTGTGTGGTGGTTGTGTGGAGCTGTATCACTGTGTGGTGGTTATGTGGAGCTGTATCACTGTGTGGTGGTTATGTGGAGCTGTATCACTGTGTGGGGGTTATGTGGAGCTGTATCACTGTGTGGTGGTTATGTGGAGCTGTATCACTGTGTGGTGGTTATGTGGAGCTGTATCACTGTGTGATGGTTGTGTGGAGCTGTATCACTGTGTGATGGTTATGTGGAGCTGTATCAGTGTGTGGTGGTTATGTGGAGCTGTATCACTGTGTGGTGGTTATGTGGAGCTGTATCACTGTGTGGTGGTTATGTGGAGCTGTATCACTGTGTGGTGGTTATGTGGAGCTGTATCACTGTGTGGTGGTTATGTGGAGCTGTATCACTGTGTGGTGGTTATGTGGAGCTGTATCACTGTGTGGTGGTTATGTGGAGCTGTATCACTGTGTGGTGGTTATGTGGAGCTGTATCACTGTGTGGTGGTTATGTGGAGCTGTATCACTGTGTGGTGGTTATGTGGAGCTGTATCACTGTGTGGTGGTTGTGTGGAGCTGTATCACTGTGTGATGGTTATGTGGAGCTGTATCAGTGTGTGATGGTTATGTGGAGCTGTATCAGTGTGTGGTGGTTATGTGGAGCTGTATCACTGTGTGGTGGTTATGTGGAGCTGTATCACTGTGTGGTGGTTGTGTGGAGCTGTATCACTGTGTGATGGTTATGTGGAGCTGTATCACTGTGTGGTGGTTGTGTGGAGCTGTATCACTGTGTGGTGGTTATGTGGAGCTGTATCACTGTGTGGGGGTTATGTGGAGCTGTATCACTGTGTGGTGGTTATGTGGAGCTGTATCACTGTGTGGTGGTTGTGTGGAGCTGTATCACTGTGTGGTGGTTATGTGGAGCTGTATCACTGTGTGGTGGTTGTGTGGAGCTGTATCACTGTGTGGTGGTAATGTGGAGCTCTGTTAATGTTTGGCGATTATGTGGCATTAAATCGCACCATATACACAGTAGTATGGCAGCATCATTCCTGGGAATTCCAGCAAATGTTTTGTCACTAGTCTTTATCCATAGATGATAATTGGACATACTTGGCCTATAATTTCCTCAGGCCTTAGGGAACAACATGTAGTAACAATTAGGCCTTCCTAGATTGACAGAGATATTATAATTAACCCCTTGGACATAGTTGGCCAGAACAAATTTAGTGAAAGGCACCAAAAGCTTAGCAACTTTAAAGGTGTCCCGAGCTGCGTCGACCTACACCTTTATGTCTCCTGTCCTTTTTATTCACTAGGCTTTTCTCATTTGCAGTCTTATTATCCCGAGGGAGACCCCCATGTCAAGAATCATGGATTTGGGTTGGAGATCGCTGTTATTACTTCTCAAATACCACAAATACTTGGAATGCGAGCCGGGACTTCTGCACCAAACATCGCTCCACACTGGCTGTGCTCATGGACCAGAAGATAAAGGTGACTTCAACTCCATCTCCCTCCTCCCTCACCCTGTTCTTACCCTCACACAATAAAGGGGACACATACTGTAAAGAAGAAAAATTGAGATGATACATGCCTCACAATGCCATAAAAATGAAAAACATAGGTAAAAGACTAAATAGTCATGACAATACTCAGTACTTCGATTTGCACGCTTAGAAACGTGCTGACGAGCAGCTTTTCCTAATTTAGTTAATGTTTAGTCATAAACTGTGGGAGAGTGGACTGACCTATGGACCTGTCTGATGCAGAAAGAAAATGTAAAAGATGATGCGTTCTGTGCTTTATTCTGATTTGCTGATTTGGATATATATGTGTGGAATAACAGCTGGAGTTATTAAAGGGTGATGTAGTACCGGGTTTTGGCCACAAGATGGAGACAGAGAGTAGTGAGAAAAGGACTCAATAACAGCTTTAGGCTAGGGAAACCGCAGAGTCAAGGTGGGCGGAGTCACGGGACTGGGAAGGGGATTTCCAGAAGTAGGAGATAAAAGGAAGGAGAGTCCCAGGGGCAGGCAGACACCCAGGAGGAGAGAAGAGCTCAGGAGAGGACGGGGGAAGGACGAGCTCAGTAAAGACAGAAGAAAGAGACGGAGACTCGGAGAGGGGGGTGGCCCTGAGAGGGCAGCTGCAGGTCAGGAAGGCACTGACTAACGGAGACTTGGGGTACCGAATGGCTGGTCACTGAAGGAGCAGTAAGTGTTGCAGTGGTCAGACTTAGCCAGGGGGAAGCGCTGTGGCCATGGGCCTAATGGCAGCCACGGTGAAGGAACCCGAAGGGTCTTTGCCAACATAGTAACATAGTTATTAAGGTTGAAGGGAGACTTTAAGTCCATCTAGTTCAACCCATATCCTATCCTAACTTGCCCTAACATGTTGATCCAGAGGAAGGCAAAAAAAACTCATGTGGCAAACAGTAAGCTTCATATTGGGGAAAAAAATTCCTTCCCGACTCCACATACGGCAATCAGACTAGCTCCCTGGAGCAGGAGGGAGGTGACGGGTACCCGGGCCTAGGGGCAGAAGCTGTCGTGTTTGCTGTGGCTGTCAAGAGGACACCCCAATAAAGTTTGGACCTGGTTGAACAAGCTTCTGTGTCTGTTGTCAGTCCGTCTCGCGGCCGAAAGGGACCACCCCCCAGTCGGCACACGTACTACAAAACTATAGACCCTGATTCATTGGAAGAAGCAGGAAGAAGATCTAGTTGTCACATAACAGACTAAGTGTGATAATCGTATATAGGTAGTCATGTGATAACCGCCGGAATCGGCAAGCAGAGCTGAATCCTGTGGGTGAGTATATTACATGTTATTAGGATTTGGCTACAGTGCTTAATTTTATAATCAATGTCCCTAATATACATTTAGTAATCCTGTCAGACAGAACAATACTTTATATAATGTGAGGGTTGGACTCACTCAGTGGCTTTCAGAGATAGACACAGGAACGCTTCTTAGGTAAGTCACCCGCTGGTTTAACAGCATAAACCATAGCAGGGTTTAACAAAATAAACATGGCCTCTCTGGCATAACGGGAAAGCAAAAGATAAAGTATAGCAAAGTCCTTAGATCTGAGGGGCTCACTCTCCCAGACCACAATATATCTTCAGCTCCAGGAAGGTCTCCATGTCTGGAAACCTTCCTCTCCAAACACACAACATAGAGAAAAAAACAGTGGCTATGTGAGCGGCAGCCAGGACCATAGTCATGGCCCACATAGATGTCTGCTCCAGCGCACCCTGGCCACCCACACCACATACGCACAGTTCCACTGACCCACTTGCCTGGTTCTCAAGGTCCACTCTGAGCCACAGAGCAACTTCTTACTTTGATTTGGAATATAAAGAAACAGAGTCCAAATCCAAGTTTAAACGTAGAACTTTACTTGTTTTCTTTCGCAGCACGTCCATATCAGTTACAGCATACACATTAAGTTCCACACAGTCCACATCCTCCACTTTCCCTGTACTCTTCCCTAGGCCCTTCAGTAAGTTCCCAGGTCATACCATCTCATACGGTACCACAGCATCCTCCCTGTTCACCTTCACTACATTCAGGAGTACCCTTCTCTGGTTCGCCCTAGACATGAGGGCATCTGCCCAGGTAATAAGCACGCACAATCCGTTGAGATAAAGCCTCACCATGAAACGCGCGTCAGGGGTACGTCGACCATCCAGGTACAGTATCTGCCCAGCAGCAGCAACTCTTAACTCTTTCCTCTCCCATTCCCTCTTTGGTTTACCTTATACTATACTGTTTGTAAGCAGCTTCTGGGCTTCTATGACTGCACTATGCCTTTTCCATTAGCCTGCTTGCTTACTGCATTTTACTCAGGATTTAGTGTTCATACCTATTAGGGATTGAGGATCTGTTTTATTGCTGTATGCCATTATTCTTGTAGGCAATTTAAATATAATCTCATTTTTGATACACTTTATTTATACTTTGTATTTCATATTTTTTGAATAGTGTATATATACTTTTGCCACTTTATGATTATGGCTCCTGCAGGCCTTTTATGTAAAGCTTTTCGGATAAAGTCTTTTGTCACTTGTACATTTTTTTGGGAATTATTTTCCCTGGAAGCCTTTCTCTTAAAGCTCCATATATGGACTATTATATTAGTATTTATATATATATTTTCTTTATGAAGTTCATTGTACCTGGTTTATAGGCCTTTGTCTTTTTGCATTATCTGCTCCCACATGTATTGCATTGCACTTCAATGCTTTTTAATTGATTTATAATAAAACTCTATTGTTTTTATGGCATATGGTTTCCACGTCCTTCTTTCTGTATGATTTATGAATTAATTGGAAATGCCGTTTCTATTAGGCAATATATAGCATTGTGATACAGGTAATAAGCTGCCACATTTTCATAGAATCATAGAATCGTAGAGTTGGAAGGGACCTCCTGGGCCATCTGGTCCAACCCCCTGCTCAAAGCAGGATTCGCTAAATCATCCCAGTCGCTCTTTTCTGAACTTGCTCCAGTTTGTTGATGTCTTTTTTAAAATGTGGTGCCCAAAACTGGACACAATATTCCAGATGAGGTCTGACCAAAGAGGAGTAGAGGGAAATAATGACTTCACGTGATCTAGACTGTATGCTTCTGTTAATACATCCTAGAATTGCATTTGCCTTTTTTGCTGCTGCATCACACTGTTGACTCATATTCAGTCTGTGATCTATTAGTATACCCAAGTCTTTTTCACATGTGCTGTCATTTAGCCCTATTCCTGCCATTCTATATATACTTTTTTCATTTTTATTGCCCAGATGTAGTACTTTGCATTTCTCCCTGTTAAAAACCATTCTGTTAGTTGCTGCCCACTTCTCCAGTTTATTTATATATTTTTGAATCCTCTCTCTCTCTTCTCTAGTATTAGCTATCCCTCCTAGCTTTGTGTCATCTGCAAATTTAATCAGTTTACCCTCAATTCCTTCATCTAAATCGTTGATAAAGATGTTGAACAATACAGGGCCCAGGACAGAGCCCTGTGGTACCCCACTTGAGACATTCTTCCAACTGGATGTGCAGCCATTTACGACCACTCTTTGGGTCCGATCACTAAGCCAGCTATGAATCCACCTAACAGTTGCCTTGTCCATTCCATACTTAGTCATTTTTTCAATAAGGCTTGTATGAGAGACTTTGTCAAATGCTTTGCTGAAGTCAAGATATACTATATCTACAGCATTTCCTTGATCCACCCAATCAGTGATTCCGTCATAGAAGGAAATTAAGTTAGTCTGACATGACTTATTAGTTACAAACCCATGCTGACTCTGTTTAATCACTTCATTCTTATCCAGGTACTGACATACATGTTGTTTAATAATTTGTTCAAAGATCTTTCCTGGTATAGAAGTCAGACTCACCGGCCTATAGTTGCCTGGGTCCACCTTCTTCCCCTTTTTGAAGATAGGAACAACATTTGCTCTTCTCCAGTCTTCTGGCACTTCTCCTGTTCTCCAAGAATTTTCAAAGATTATGGAGAGGGGTTCAAAAATTTCTTCTGCTATCTCCTTCAGTACTCTGGGGTGTAATTCATCTGGACCTGGAGACTTGAATTCATTTAGGTTAGCTAAGTGTTTTCTCACTATCTTTCTGTTTATAGATATCCTGGATTCTTCTATTCCCTTAATAGGACAGTGAAGAACAGTTGATGTTACATTTCATTTTAGAGCGACCTGCGTCCCTGTACTGCTGTGACCTCTGGTGTAGCTTCTGTTTCCACCACTGCTGGCACTGCTATTACTGCTGCTGTTCTGGCCCACTGGCCCTGGATGGCTGGGCTCTATCTTGTAAACGTTGCGGGGTCACTGGCTGTCCCGGGCTCTAAAGCCCTACAGGACTGTCTGGGCTCCCTGGCCCTTCTGCCTATCTTCAGGAAGTACTCCTGGCTTACCCACAGCAGACCCCTTCTATGTTAACTATTTATTATACGGAACTCCTATCTCTATTCTACTATGCCCCCCTCTAGTGACTAATCCTATAACTGCACTTTCCTTATCTACACAACACATAAATATATGTACATACACATAGCAGCATAGTTAATTATATATACAATTAGATGAGCAAGATAATAACAACATGAGAAAAGGGAGTTGAGCATCACACGGTCCTGGTATACCCCTTACAGCTGCACATTTAACTGCTAATACTGAACTTCTCCTTCAACTCCAAACCAGGTAGTGGTAACTATCACTGGCAATGAAGAAAGCCAGGAGGTAGGTTCTTAAACCTGCAATGAGTAACAAAGTCAGATTAGCTCTTACAATAAAGACAGAGAACGCCAGGAATCCAACTAAGCAGGTTAACCTCTGCAGCAACAGAGCAATGAAAGTCAGATCTGTAAATAGGAAGGTGAAGCCTTTCTAACTACTGCAGGTGTGTGTCACTGGCTTCTGCAATTGTCTGACCCCACTCTGATGTGGTACTGCCATGACATGGTACATATATTCATCACCGGAGCTGTTAGGGAAACCACTTTTCAGTTCAGTCATGAAATTTGCAGTTCTCTGGCACCCCCTTTACCCTAAGGTCAGTCAGAGTAACTGCACCTAGGCTAAGTAGTCACTGGAGAAGCTGCCCTACCGCATGCGGGGTATCCGGGCACTCTACAGTGAGGGCGGTATATATATCACCAGTTCCAGGCTGGGAATGCATATAGAATGCAATGCTACCACCAGCAGTTTCCTCGTTGGATATAAGCCCGGTCCATTACAAAGCCAAAATCAGGTCAGAACCCAACCCTGGGTAGTGTGAATTTGCGTGGAGTACATGTCGTATCGTTCATCGAGCAAGAAGTATGAAGCTACCAAATTTATAAGTTTAAAAACCTGAAGATAAAAAGCGGACGGCACCGCTGTTACCGTGTAACTTCAGATGATGTGCGGCCTGCCGAAGTCCAACAGCTGGGAATCTCGGGTGTCAGACCTGGAAACAGTCAATGCTGGGAATCCATGCAAAGAAGAAAGGTCGCACTCGTCGAGATTAAAGTTTCACTGATTTATTGACATATCACGTACATGTCAAGTCGGGGGAGTGACATAAGGAGTGCGGGAAAGGCTGACAACGGCCGTTTCGCGCTACTCGAGCGCTTCAACGGGTCAAACAGTGGAGGGAAGTGCCGGGTTCATATGAAAATCACTCCGTACCTCCTCCCTCCACAGCTGCTGTCTAAGTGACATTAGTGAATTAAAACATGCTGAGATGCATTACAACATACAAAAGCATAAATACAACTTGCTACACAAGCCAGAAAAATGATTAAATCGAGAGACAATTAATTACAAAACATTTTCATGTATTAAAGGCTACTATTATTTTCATATATCGAAAAATATTGTTTTTTTCTATTCTTATGGAAAACATCTACAGTCATATATATCCAGAGACCAAACTGTCTCACTATCATTGTACTTACAGGAAAAAGAAAAAAAAAAAAAAAAAAAAAAAGAAAGTTTAACCCCTTCACTACCAAGGGTGGTTTGCACGTTAACTACCGGGCCAATTTTTACAATTCTGACCACTGTCCCTTTATGAGGTCATAACTCTGGAACGCTTCCATGGATCCCGGTGATTCTGACATTGTTTTCTCGTGACATATTGTACTTCATGTTAGTGGTAAAATTGCATTCAAATAACTTGCGTTTATTTGTGAAAAAAACGGAAATTTGGCGAAAATTTTGAAAATTTCGCAATTTTCCAACTTTGAATTTTTATGCCCTTAAATCACAGCGATACGGCACACAAAAAACTTAATACATAACATTTCCCACATGTTTACTTTACATGAGCACAATTTTGGAACCAAAATTTTTTTTTGTTAGGAAGTTATAAGGGTTAAAAATTGACCAGTGATTTCTCATTTTTGCAACACCATTTTATTTTTAGGGACCACTTCACATTTGAAGCCACTTTGAGGGGTCTATATGATAGAAAATACCCAAAAGTGACACCATTCTAAAAAATGCACCCCTTAAGGTGCTTAAAACCACATTCAAGAAGTTTATTAACCCTTTAGGTGCGTCACAGGAATTTTTTGAATATTAAAAAAAAAATGAACATTTAACTTTTTTTCACAAAAAAAATACTTCAGGTTCAATTTTCTTTATTTTACCAAGGGTAACAGGAGAAATTGGACTGCAAAAGTTATTGTGCAATTTGTCCTGAGTACGCTGATACCTGATATGTGGGGGGGAACCACTGTTTCGGCGCATGGCAGACCTCAGTAGGGAAGGAGCGCCGTTTGACTTTTTCAATGCAAAATTGGCTGGAATTCAGATCGGACGCCATGCCGGGTTTGGAGAGCCCCTGATGTACCTAAACAGTGGAAACCCCCCAAGTGACCCCATTTTGGAAACTAGACCCCCCAAGGAACTTATCTAGATATGTGGTGAGAACTTTGAACCCACAAGGGCTTCACAGAAGTTTATAACGTACAGCGGTACAATTAAAAAATCATATTTTTTCCACAAAAATGATCTTTTCACCCCCAATTTTTATTTTTCCAAGGGTAACAGGACCCTAAAAGTTATTGTGCAATTTGTCCTGAGTACACTAATACCCCATATGTGGGTGTAAATGACTATTTGGGCGCATAGCAGAGCTCGGAAGGGAAGCAGCGCCATTTGACGTTTTTGGCTAGAATTGAGATCGGACACCATGTCGCGATTGGAAAACCCCTGATGTACCAAAACACTAGAAACCCCCCACAAACGACACCATTTTGGAAACTAGACCCCCCAAGGAACTTATCTAGATGTGTGGTGAGCACTTTGAACCCCCCAGTGCTTCACTGAAGTTTATAACGTACAGCAGTACAATTAAAAAAATCATATTTTTTCCACAAAAATGATCTTTTCACCCTCAATTCTTATTTTTCCAAAAGTAACAGGACCCTAAAAGATATTGTGCAATTTATCCTGAGTACGCTGATACCCCACATGTGGGGGTAAACCACTATTTGGGCGCATGGCAGAGCTCGGAAGGGAAGCAGCGCCATTTGACGTTTTTGGCTGGAATTGAGATCGGACACCATGTCGCGTTAGGAAAGCCCCTGATGTACCAAAACAGTAGAAACCCCCCACAAATGACACCGTTTTGGAAACTAGACCCCCCAAGGAACTTATCTAGATGTGTGGTGAGCACTTTGAACCCCCCAGTGCTTCACTGAAGTTTATAACGTCCGGGCGTGAAAATAAAAAAATCGTATTTTTTCCACAAACATCATCTTTTAGTCCTCATTTTTTTATTTTCCCAAGGGTAACAGGAAAAATTGGACACCAAAAGTTGTTGTCCAATTTGTCCTGAGTACGCTGACACCCCATATGTGGGAGAAAACTACTGTATGGACACACGTCAGGGCTCGGAAGGGAAGTAGTGACGTTTTGGAATGCAGACTTTGATGGAATGGTCTGTGGGTGTCATGTTGCCTTTGGAGAGCCCCTAATGTACCTAAACAGTAAAAACCCCACACAAATGATCCCATTTTGGAAACTAGACCCCCTGAGGAACTTATCTAGATGTGTGGTGAGCACTTTGAACCCCCAAGGGCTTCACAGAAGTTTATAATGCCCAGGCATGAAAATAAAAAAATCGTATTTTTTCCACAAACATGATCAATTAGTCCCCAATTTTTTTTATTTTCCCAAGGGTAACAGGAGAAATTGGACCCCAAAAGTTGTTGTCCAATTTGTCCTGAGTACGCTGATACCTCATATGTGGGAGAAAACTACTGTATGGGCACACATCAGGGCTCGGAAGGGAAGTAGTGACGTTTTGGAATGCAGACTTTGATGGCATGGTCTGCGGGTGTCATGTTGCTTTTGGAGAGCCCCTGATGTACCTAAACAGTGGAAACTCCCCACAAGTGACCCCATTTTGGAAACTAGACCCCCTAATGAACTTATCTAGATGTGTGGTGAGCACTTTGAACCCCCCAGTGCTTCACAGAAGTTTATAACGACCGGGCGTGAAAATAAAAATATCGTATTTTTTCAACAAACATCATCTTTTAGTCCCCAATTTTTTTATTTTCCCAAGGGTAACAGGAGAAATTGGACCCCAAAAGTTGTTGTCCAATTTGGCCTGAGTACGCTGATACCTCATATGTGGGAGAAAACTACTGTATGGGCACACGTCGGGGCTCGGAAGGGAAGTAGTGACGTTTTGGAATGCAGACTTTGATGGATTGGTCTGCGGGTGTCATGTGCGTTTGGAGAGCCCCTGATGTACCTAAACTATTGAAACTCCCCACAAGTGACCCCATTTTGGAAACTAGACCCCCCACGGAGCTTATCTAGATGTGTGGAGAGCACTTTGAACCCCCAAGTGCTTCACAGAAGTTTATAACGCCTGGGCGTGAAAATAAAAAAAACATTTTTTTCCGCAAAATTATATTTTTGCCCCCAATTTTTTATTTTCCTAAGGGTAACAGGAGAAATTGGACCCCAAAAGTTGTTTTGTAATTTGTCCTGAGTAGGCTGATACCCTACATGTGGGGGTAAAACACTGTTTGGGCGCATGGCAGAGCTTGGAAGGGAAGGAGCACCATTTGACTTTTTCAACGCAGAATTGGCTGGAATTGAGATCAGACGCCATGTTGCCTTTGGAGAGCCCCTGATGTGCCCAAACAGTGGAAACCCCCCAATTATAACTCCAACCCTAACCTCAACACACCCCTAACCCTAATCTGAGCCCTAGCCCTAACCCTAATCTGAGCCCTAACCCTAGCCCTAACCCTAGCCCTAGCCCTAACCCTAGCCCTAAACCTAACCCTAGCCCTAACCCTAACCCTACCCTAACCCTAACCCTAGCGGGAAAATGGAAATAAATACATTTTCTTTTAGTTTTATTATTTTTCCCTAACTAAGGGGGTGATAACGGGGGGTTTGATTTACTATTTATGGCGGTTTTTATATTTGGCAGCTGTCACACGCTAAAAGACGCTTTTTATTGTAAAAATAGTTTTTGCATCACCACATATTGAGAGCTATAATTTTTCCGTATTTTGACCCACTGAGTCATGTGAGGTCTTATTTTTTGCGGGACGAGTTGACGTTTTTATTGGTACCATTTTCGGGCACGTGACATTTTTTGATCGCTTTTTATTCCGATTTTTGGGACGCAGAATGAACAAAAACCAGCATTTCATGAATTTCTTTTGGGGGGGTGCGTTTACACCGTTCTGCGTGCGGTAAAATTGATAAAGCGGTTTTATTCTTCGGGTCAGTACGGTTACAGCGATACCTCATTTAGGTCGTTTTTTTATGTTTTGTCGGTTTTTTGCAATGAAAACAATTTTATATAAAAAATAATTATTTTTGTATCTCTTTATTCTGCGAGCTATAACTTTTTTATTTTTTTGCGGATGACGCTGTATGGCAGCTCGTTTTTTGCGGGACAAGATGACGTTTTCAGCGGTACCATGGATATTTATATGCGTCTTTTTGATCGCGCGTTATTGCACTTTTTGTTCGGTGGTATGATAATAAATCATTATTTTTTGCTTCGTTTTTTATTTTTATTTTTTAAGGGGTTCTCTAAAGGGGTTAACTAATGGGACAGTTTTATAGGGCAGGTCATTACGGACACGGCGATACCAAATATGTGTACTTTTATTGTTTTTGTTTTTTTTTATTTTGAAAAAATGGATTTATTGGGGAATATTTTTTTTTTTTTTTACTAATTTATTTAGCGATTTTTTTAAAATTATTTTTAACACTTTTTTTTTTTTTTTTTTTACTTTATTACCTTGTCCCAGGTGGGACATCACTGTCCTGTGACAGATCGCTGATCTGTCACATCACAGATCACTGTGACAGATCAGCGATCTGTCACAGGCATTGCTGCAGACTTCCTCATGCCTGCGCTTTGCAGGCACTGAGGAAGCCAGCTTCCTCAGGCCCCCGTCGCCATCTTGGATTCGGGGGCCTGGAGGAAAGGAGCCCCCCGCAGCAGCGCTGCACATTGCGCTGCCGTGGGGGGCTCAGGGAAGCACGGAGGGAGCCCCCTCCCTGCCGATGCTTCCCTTTAACCCCCGGTACACCGCGATCGCGTTTGATCGCGGTGTGCAAGGGGTTAACGTGTCGGGGGCGGTCCGTGACCGCCCCTGACACATTGTGCCGGGTGTCAGCTATGATAATTAGCTGACACCCGGCCGCGATCAGCGGCGCTCACCACGTGGGCGCCGCTGATTATGGTGACGTAATATTCCGTCCATGGTAATTAGGTCCATGGTCACATGGACGGAATATTACGTCAATTGTAGGTAAGGGGTTAAAAAAAATTTTTTTTCTCTTTTTTCTTTTTTCTTTTATGTGTGCAACTAAATGTGTCTTTTTGAGCATTCTCAAAAACATAGCATACCTCCATGACTATATCTTATTATGAATAAATACATGAATAAACTATCAATGACAGATCTTAGTTATAGCGGAAAAAAACACTACCGAAAACGCACAATGTGTATGTGTACTTGTACTAAGCAGGCGAGAAACAAATCATTATGGGATTTAAATCCTACGGAAAAGAGAACCAGTCAAATACAAAAGAGTATCTTTACCTCAAATATACACTCCTTCATAGAAAAACAGCCATGTCTATTCTATCATTAAAACCCAGCGGACCTGTGGCCTGTGTATTCATGATCCACCTGGATTCTCGTTTCAATAAGATTTTATTTAAATGCCCTCCCTGCGGAGGTAAAACCACCTTCTCAATTCCTGCAAAGGAGAGAACATTAGGGTCATTTCCATGTGCATCTCTTACATGGTTAATTAAACGTGGGACTCCTTTTCCCGTTTTAATAGACTTAAAATGCTCACGAAAGCGAACATATAGCGGACGTATAGTTTTGCCTATGTAGAAAAACCGACATGTGCAAAAAATCACATAGACTGCATGGTCTGTCTTACATGTGATGAAATCTGTTACTGTATGTGTGACCGCGCCCATGTGTAATGTGCGATCAGTGCGATGAAATTTACAATAAGGACAGTGGCCACACTTATAATTTCCTTGTGGTGTTCCTTTACTCAGCCAAGTGTCACGCTTTGTGACAATCTGATTTTTAACCAGAATATCTCTAATCCTAGTACTCCGCTTACATGAAATAAGGGGCCCTCTAGAAACTATATCACTTAAATCCCTATCTTGTTCCAAGATGAGCCAATTTTTTCTGATTGCTGCTCGTATCTGTAAATTTATAAGTTTACTTCAGAAAAGTCGGCAGTGTTTACAAAAGATACAAAAGATATTACAAATGAGACAAAATACAAATCTGTACAAAACAGTTATGAAAATAAAAGGGATAAAAATACAACACTTACTAAATCTCAGTCACAGGTGTGACACGTCGATAAAGGGGAGGAGCGTTTCCAAAGAAATTCAGCAGTGATTCAGTACCCCAGCATGGTATTAGCTGTTGTCTCTCCAGCTGTGAATGTCTCCCAAAATTGACGTTCCTGTTTTATGGTTTGGCTATAAACTTAGGGACTCCCACCTTGCTAACCTCACATGTGGGCTGTTCTCTGGGAGGTACACCTATTTTGGAAAGTCATTTTTTTTTAACTCCTTTTTTTTACATATCTTTGGCCTGGAAGCTCACAGGCCAACAATAATGACATTATTTTTTCCCCTGTGATTTTACCGTTCTTCAGAGTCTAAACACGGTATGTCTGTGATTTACTGGTGGCAGAAATTCATTTCCCAGGTTTGTGACGGCCCTACATGCCGCAAAACGCTTCCATGCTTAGCCCCAATTGCCCCAATCCTGGAAATCTAATTTTCATGTTTCTAGGATTACTGTGTGTTATTAAATTTGACTTTGAGTATTCTGCTCAGGAAACAAAGAGATTCTAGGCGGGAAAATACACTCTGCTCTGCCAGATCTGGCCTGCAATAAAACTGACCATTTGTTGGAAGGGAGGGGGAGTGGAAATTCACAGACGGAGAAAGAGGGTGCTGCAGCAGTGCGAGGGTGATGCCTGTAGGACTTGGTCCCACAGCATAATGGAAAAATAATTCCTATCTTCCTGTCAAACGATCATCAGTGTTCTGCCTTCATACACGTTGACACGGTGTGCACTCTAGCATACAGCATAAACCACTGCTCTGTCTTCCAAATAAGCAGACTGTTCTCTGTAGTCTAACTTGTTTATTGGTGAAGACTATAGAACATGCGGTAAAACTATAAAGAATACAAACGGCAGGGGTAAGTATTGGGCAGATGATCACACAGCTAACACAAATTACAGGAAGTATACAGTGTGATGCAAACTTTACATAGAAATACACAGGTGTCTAATTACATCTGCTCTGCTCTGGCTGCCATACAGTTAATAACATCTCTGAACAAAACTGCATTGCAAGAAAGATATTAATCTTACCAGATATGCTTTACCCGGGAAACGAACTCAAGTAGGGGAGTTAACAGGAGGACAGATAAACACGTGTGTCCTTATGAAATACACAGAATAAAATGGCATCGTCTTTATCCCAGAATACACTGCTTCATTCCCACAATGCATTGCTTCAATGCCACAGTGTATTGCTTCTGTTAAAGACACAGACTGTAAATGTTATTTAAGACACAGCTATAAATTCAGCCACCACTAGATGGTGCTAACTAAACCAGCACATAATGCAAACATATTGCCTTGTATTCAGAGGGCAGAACAATCAGTATGAGAACATCATCAAATCATCTATGTGAGCATAGCAGCAGAATCATCATCAGATCCCCCAAATTGTTCCCTCTCACTCCCCTCATTCCATACTGTTCCCTCACACCTTAACCCATAGTGTCTTCTCACACTATTCACCCCATACTGTCCCCTTACACCATTCCCTCCTACCCCAATAAAACTTCTCTGTATTTATGGTTCCAGTGGAGCACTTATCTGATTGCTGTCTTTCACCTCTGTGGCGCAGTAGTGATGTCAGCAGCATGATCAGGTGACCTGATAAAATTGCTGACATCATCTTAACTCTAGAGGTGTCAGAGATCAGAGCTCCATTTGTATTTGTGCCTGGTGTCTTACATGTTCTCTGAGCCAGATGTCAGCTTAACAGCTGGTTAGAAAACCATCCGAACCCCACTTCCGAGAAAGGAAAAATTCCGGCCTTTGGGAGACATCTCAATACAGTAACGCCCATTTGGTCATTGTGGAACTTATCATGTAAACTTTACAAACTAATATCTACGCAAGAAACTTAAAGTTTAATTCAGATCTTTAGCAACTTATGGTTGGGGGTTGAATGGTCCTGAGTGCAGTCATTCATCTCATAGTTTATATTGTTCTCTCCTCCGCCCCCCAGCACCTCCTCCCTCCCCACTCATCTCAGCTGAAGACTTTGCCTCATTTTTCAAGCAGAAAATTGATAACATCAGGGACAGTTTTGGTCAACAACCCCCAGAGCCCTTCCTCCCGACTTCCCAGCCCTCCACCTTCAAAACCAACTTCTCCACCATTACACAAGATCGACTCTCCACTCTACTCTCAAGATCACATCTCACCACCTGTGCACTCGACCCGATCCCATCCCACTTCATCCCAAACCTCACCACAGTCTTCATCCCAACCCTAACCCATCTCTTCAACCTATCACTAACAACTGGTGTTTTCCCCTCAAGCTTTAAACATGCCTCCATCACACCTATCCTCAAAAAGCCCTCTCTTGACCCATCCTCTGTATCTAGCTATCGCCCTATATCACTTCTCCCATACGCCTCCAAGCTACTGGAACAACACGTCTACCTTGAACTGTCCTCCCATCTCTCTTCTTGCTCCCTCTTCGACCGCTTACAATCTGGCTTCCGGTCACACCACTCCACTGAAACAGCCCTTACTAAGGTCACCAATGACCTCTTAACTGCCAAGAGCAAGCGACACTACTCTGTCCTCCTCCTCCTGGACCTGTCGGCTGCCTTTGACACAGTGGACCATTCCCTATTATTACAGACCCTCTCATCCCTCGGCATCACAGACTTGGCCCTCTCCTGGATCTCATCATACCTAACAGACCGGACATTCAGCGTCTCCCACTCACACACCACCTCCTCACCTCGCCCCCTATCTGTCGGAGTCCCACAAGGTTCAGTCCTTGGGCCCCTGCTGTTCTCTATTTACACCTTTGGCCTGGGACAGCTCATAGAATCTCATGGCTTTCAGTATCATCTTTATGCTGATGACACACAGATCTACATCTCTGGACCAGATATCACCTCCCTACTAACCAGAATCCCTCAATGTCTGTCCACTATTTCATCCTTCTTCTCCACTAGATATCTGAAACTCAACATGGACAAAACAGAATTCATCATCTTTCCCCCATCTCACGTGACCCCCCCTACGAACCTATCAATTACAGTAAATGACTGCCCACTCTCCCCAGTCCCACAAGCTCGCTGCCTCGGAGTAATCCTTGACGCTGATCTCTCCTTCAAACCACATATCCAAACCCTTTCCACTTCATGCCGACTTCAACTCAAAAATATTTCACGCATCCGTTCATTCCTCACCCAAGAATCTGCAAAAACCCTAGTCCATGCCCTCATCATCTCTCGCCTTGACTACTGCAACCTCATGCTCTGTGGCCTCCCCTCAAACACTCTCGCACCCCTCCAATCTATTCTAAACTCTGCTGCCCGACTAATCCACCTGTCCCCCCGCTATTCCCCAGCTTCTCCCCTCTGTCAATCCCTTCACTGGCTCCCAATTGCCCAGAGACTCCATTACAAAACCCTAACCATGACATACAAAGCCATCCACAACTTGTCTCCTCCATACATCTGTGACCTCGTCTCCCGGTACTTTCCTGCACGCAACCTCCGATCCTCACAAGATCTCCTTCTCTACTCCCCTCTTATCTCCTCTTCCCACAATCGCATACAAGATTTCTCTCGCGCATCACCCCTACTCTGGAACTCTCTACCACAACATATCAGACTCTCACCTACCATCGAAACCTTCAAAAAGAGCCTGAAGACCCACCTCTTCCGACAAGCCTATAACCTGCAGTAACCACCGATCGACCAAACCGCTGCACGACCAGCTCTACCCTCGCCTACTGTATTACCACCCATCCCTTGAAGATTGTGAGCCCTCGCGGGCAGGGTCCTCTCTCCTCCTGTACCAGTTATGACTTGTATTGTTTAAGATTATTGTACTTGTTTTTATGTATACCCCTCCTCACATGTAAAGCGCCATGGAATAAATGGCGCTATAACAATAAATAATAATAATAATAATATTGGGTAGGGATGAAGTCTGCACTGGAGATGAAGAGTGGGTGCAGGACCATAGTCAGCATCAGGTGGAGGACACCGCAGTTCAGTCAGAGCCATCGGGGAGGGAGATATTGAGATGATGACGTTGTTTCTGGGTACGGACACTTATAATATTGTGATTCTCTTCCAGAAAACCATTGAGCGATATCGGGAAAATGTGAATTACTGGATCGGACTCAGCATGGACCACAAAGGGCAGTGGATGTGGACTGATGGTTCTCTGTATAATGGCAGGTAAGGGTCATACTGTAAGTATACTGCCGCCTACAGCCCATGTTACCAACCGTTCTAGGCTCCTGACAATGATATATGGGGAGGGGTAGATATACACATAAGGTGAAGGGTAATTTATATGGAGGAAGATGTGGACATAGGGTATAGGGGTACATATATAGAGTAGTGCTATATATATTTATGGGGAGATAGTAGATATATGGGATGGTGAGAGTGTGTAGAAATTTTGGGGAAGGGTATATATATATATTTATGGGGGAAATGGTACAGTAGATATATTGGTAGGGGTATATGTCATAGAATGTTAAAGTTAGAACAGGCCTCAAGGGTCCTTGTGCCCAACCCTCCTCAAAAGCTAAGTTTTCTGTTTTTGCCTCCTACGGTGACTCATTCATAACAGAATCACCAGCCTTACGCAGATCCTAGGGTACTCAATAGCAGGAAAGAATTTAAAAAAAAAAAAAAAGTGTGTATATTTTTTCCTCTATATCTCTGAGGCCGTAGGGGGAATTTTTTTTTTCTCTCAATGGAGATAAAGCAATTGTCTGATCGTGTGGAGCAGCTCGCTGCGGAAGTGCGGGGAATTTCCACCTACCTTGCTCATTCACATGCTGCTGAACCAAAGATCCCTACTCCTGATGTGTTTTTTTTGGAGATCGGTCTAAATTTTTGAATTTCAAAAATAATTGTAAATTATTTTTTGCCTTGAAGCCTAAGTCGTCAGGGAGCTCCAGGATTGGGCGTTTTCTTTGAAACCTGATGATCCTAGTCTGACTAATGTGAATGCATTTTTTCAAGCCTTGGGGTTGTTGTATGACGAACCTAATGCTATTGATCAGGCTGAAAAGACCCTGTTGGTATTGAGCCAGGGTCGAGATTCTGCAGAATTGTACTGTCAAAAATTCCGAAAGTGGGCGGTCCTTACTGCCTGGAATGATAATGCCTTGGCAGCTCTCTTTCGGAAGGGTTTGTCAGAAGCCGTAAAAGATACTATGGTGGGATTTCCTGTTCCCTCTGGTCTGGACGATTCTATGTCATTAGCCATTCAGGTTAGTCGGCATTTACGTGAACGCAGGACTGCACGAGAGGTGTTGCCACCTGTTGAACAAGTGTCTGAACCTATGCAATGTGATAGAGTTTTGTCCAGGGAGCAACGTCAGGAGTTCAGAAAGCGTAATAAGCTGTGTTTTTTTTGTGGAGATGCCGCGCATATTATTTCTGTCTGTCCTAAACGAGAGAAACGTTTTGCACACACGTTTTCTGTGGGTGGTGTTCAACCTAAGTTTCTTCTGGCAATTACTCTGATCTGCTCCCTGTCCACATTTTCCGCCAAGGCTTTTGTGGATTCGGGAGCAGCCCTGAACCTAATGGACTTGGATTTTGCTAAACGTTGTGGATTTCCTATGACACCTCTGCGGACGCCTATCCCTTTGAGGGGGATTGATGCTACTCCTTTGGTGAAAAATAAACCTCAGTTTTGGACCCAGGTGGTAATGCGGGTCGCCCCAAACCATCAAGAAAATTGCAGATTTTTGGTGTTGCATAATTTGCATGATACCATTGTTCTGGGGTTTCCCTGGTTGCAAATTCATAATCCAGTTTTGGACTGGAAATCTGTGTCTGTGGTGAGTTGGGGTTGTCGGTGTGCCCTTAGTGAGGCTCCGTTTTTTTCCACCTCTCCTCAGTCGCATGATGTTCCTGACTATTTGGCGGACTTTTATGATGTAGTGAAAATGAGTCTGCGTCTTTGCCTCCTCATAGGAATTATGACTGTGCAATTGAACTGAGCCCAGGGGGTAAATTTCCCAAGGGTCGGCTCTTCAATTTATCTGTACCCAAGCACGAGGCTATGCGATCCTATATTAAGGAGGCGTTGGAGAAGGGTCATATTAGACCATCCTCGTCACCATTAGGTGCTGGGGTTTTTTTCGTGGCCAAAAAGGATGGTTCATTAAGGCCTTGTATTGATTATCGTGCCCTCAACAAAATTACTGTTAAATATCAGTATCCGTTACCCCTGATTTCGGATCTATTCTCCAGAGTTAAAGGCGCTTGCTGGTTTACCAAGCTTGACCTCAGGGGGGCGTATAATCTTATCCGCATTAAGCATGGGGATGAATGGAAGACGGCGTTTAATACTCCAGAGGGACATTTTGAGTACCTGGTGATGCCTTTTGGGCTCACTAATGCCCCTTCTGTCTTCCAGTGCTTCATGAACGACATTTTCCGAGATTTTGTGGATAAATTTTTGATCATCTATCTGGATGATATTTTGATCTTCTCCAAGGATTGGGATTCTGATGTGGAACATGTTCGGACGGTGTTCCGGATCTTGAGGGAGAATTCCCTGTATGTCAAAGGATCGAAATGCCTTTTTGGGGTACAGAGGATTTCATTTTTGGGATTTATTTTGTCTCCGTCAACTATTGAAATGGATCCGGCCAAGGTACAGGCCATTTATGATTGGGTTCAGCCCACTTCTTTGAAGGCCCTTCAGAAGTTTTTGCGTTTTGCTAATTTGTATCGGAAATTTATAGCAAAATTTTCTAGTATTGCCAAGCCATTGACTGATCTGACTAAGAAGGGTGCTGATGTGTTGAATTGGTCTCCGGAGGCTGTTTCTTCCTTTCAGGAGCTGAAGCGAAGATTCACTTCTGCCCCGGTTTTGCGGCAACCTGATGTCTCAATCCCGTTCCAGGTAGAGGTGGATGCTTCTGAGATTGGTGCAGGAGCTGTTTTGTCCCAAAAGGATCCTGTAACATCTAAAATGAATCCCTGTGCTTTCTTTTCCCGAAAGTTCTCCCCATCTGAACGTAACTATGATGTGGGGAATCGGGAACTGTTGGCCATGAAATGGGCATTTGAGGAGTGGAGACATTGGTTGGAGGGAGCTAAACATCAAGTCGTGGTCCTCACTGACCACAAGAATTTGATTTACCTGGAGTCGGCCAAACGCTTGAACCCTAGACAGGCTAGATGGGCCTTGTTTTTTACACGTTTTGATTTTGTGGTCTCTTTTCTTCCTGGCACTAAGAATGTCAAGACTGACGCTCTTTCTAGGAGCTTCTTTGCTGATTCTCCTGTGGTGACCAAGCCTGCTACCATCTTAGGCGAAGGGGTAGTTCTTTCTGCCATCTCACCCGATTGGAGACGTGCTCTGGAAGAGTTCCAGGAGGACAAACCTGAGCGTTGTCCCAGTGGAAAGTTGTATGTTCCTGACCAGTGGAAGAAGAGAGTGATGTCTGAAGTTCATTGCTCTGCATTGGCTGGTCATCCAGGTATTTTTGGTACTAGAGATCTGGTGAGTCGGTCTTTTTGGTGGCCCGCCTTGTCTCGTGATGTCAGGAATTTTGTGCAGTCCTATGGGACTTGCTCCCGGTCTAAACCTTGTTCTCGCTCTAGTGGGTTGTTGATGCCTTTGCCGGTGCCCAGGAGGCCATGGACCAATATTTCAATGGATTTCATCTCTGATATGCCTGTCTCTCAGAGAATGACTGTTATTTGGGTGATTTGTGATAGGTTCTCTAAGATGGTTCATCTTGTACCACTCCCTAAGTTGCCATCTTCTTCTGAGTTGGTGCCCCTGTTTTTGCAACAGGTGGTTCGCTTGCACGGGATTCCTGAGAACATTGTATCTGACAGAGGAGTTCAGTTTGTGTCTAGATTTTGGAGGACGTTCTGTTCCAAGCTGGGAATTCAGTTGTCCTTCTCCTCTGCGTTTCACCCTCAGACCAATGGGCAGACGGAGAGAACAAACCAGACCTTGGAGTCGTATTTGAGATGTTTTATTTCCGCTGATCAGGATGATTGGGTTTCATTTTTGCCCTTGGCCGAATTTGCTTTAAATAATAGAGCTAGTTCTGCCACTTTGATGTCACCTTTTTTTTGTAACTTTGGGTTTCATCCTCGATTTTCTTCAGGGCAGGTGGAGCCTTCTGCCTGCCCAGGTGTTGACACTGTGGTGGAGAGAATGCACCAGATCTGGGTGGTGGATAAGTTATCTCTCTCCCAGGAAAAGGCCCAGCGGTTTTCCAACCGACATAGGACCGTTGGTCCCCAGTTTAAGGTGGGTGATATGGTTTGGTTATCATCAAAAAATATCGCTATGAAGGTAGCTTCTCCTAAGTTTAAGCCTAGATTTATTGGGCCTTACAAGATTTTGGAGATCATTAATCCGGTCTCTTTTCGGTTGGCTCTTCCTGTCACATTTAAAATCCATAATGTGTTTCATAAGTCCTTGTTGAAGAGGTTTGTTGAACCAGTACTTCCTGGGGTGGCACCTCCAGACCCTGTATTGGTTGAAGGTAACATGGAATATGAGGTAGAGAAGATACTGGATTCCCGTCTGACTAGACGGAGACTCCAGTATTTGGTTAAGTGGAAGGGTTATGGTCAGGAGGATAATTCCTGGGTCTCTGCCTCTGATATTCATGCCAAAAGATTGGTGCGTGCCTTTCATCGGGCTCACCCTGATCACCCTGGTGGCGTGGATGAGGGTTCGGTGACCCCTCCTCAAGGGGGAGGTACTGTTATGAGTTCATTTTCCCCTTCACCATTGAGGTGTGATGAACTCCCTCTTCTGGTGAAGGAAGGTAGTGAGGCTGATTACCAAGCACCTGAGCTGGGAGAGGATGACTGGGCGACGGGTATCTCTGACTGGATATAAGGCAGCTGATGCCCTTTTGCCTCGCTGGTGATTTCTCTGTGGAATTCTAGGAGACCAGTCTAATTCCTGCTCCTCAAAAGCTAAGTTTTCTGCTTTGCCTTTTTGCATTTGTGTTTTGGTTTTAGGTTGCCTTGCTTTTCTGGATTCTGCCATTCCCTGCTGGGGTGAGCTGAATTCCTTTTTGTCGGTTTGCTCTGTCTTCAGAAAATACCTGAGTACTGACATAGTCTTTTTGAAGCCTATCGTCTTCAGGGCCTTTTTCGCTGTCAGTCTGTTGGCTCTTATTTTGATAGGGTTTTTCGCGGATTGCAGACAGCAGCCTTCCTATCCTGTCCTATCTAGTTAGCTTGGGCCCCATCATTTGCTCAGTCTATCTTTCTATCTGTGTTAGTGTTTTTTCTTCTTGCTTCACCGTCATTATATGTTGGGGGCTGCCTATTGCTTTGGGGTCTGCTCTGGGGCAGTTTAGATTTCCCTTTCTGTCTTTAGGCTAGGCAGTTCTCCGGCTGTGATCGAGGGGTCTAGGGCATCGTAGGAACCCCCCACGGCTACTGCTAGTTGTTGTTGATAGGTTCAGGGGTCTGCAATCCGATAGCTGCCAACTTCTCTGGTTTTCTGGAGTAAGCTAGCATTTCTGTTTTTGCCTCCTACGGTGACTCATTCATAACACCCAAGTCTTTTTCACATGTGCTGTTGCTTAGTTCTATTCCTCCCATTTTGTAGATGTAATTTTAATTTTTCTTGCCCAGATGTAGAATCTTGCATTTTTCTCTGTTAAATCTCATTTTATTCCATTGTTTAAGCTTATCTAGATCCTTCTGAATCCTTCCTCTGTCTTCTCTAGTGTTAGCTATCCCTCCTAGCTTTGCATCGTCTGCAAATTTGATTAATTTACCTTCAGTTCCCTTATCTAGATCATTTATAAAATTGTTGAACAACACTGGGGCCAGGACACAGACTTGTGGTACCCCATTTGTAACATTAGGGCCAGGACAAATACAATTGGATGTGCAACCATTTATTTCCACTCTTTGAGTACGATCACTGAGCCAGATATGAATCCACCTAAACATAGCCTTGTCAATCCCATACTTGGTCATTTTTCAATAAGGATAGTGTGAGATACTTTAATAAATGCTTTGCTGAAGTTGAGATATAATATCAACCTCATTTCCCTGATCCACCCAGTTAGTGATTCCATCATAGAAGGAAATTAGATTAGTCTGGCATGACATCTTTGCTACAAACCCAAGCTGGCTCTGGTTAATTACTGTATTATTATCCAAGTACTTACAAGTGCTTCTCACTAAATTAGAACATCATCAAAAAGTTAATTGATTTCAGTACTTCAATACAAAAATTGAAACACATATATTATTCACTTTTTTTGTATAGAAGAACTGAAATAAATTAACTTTTTGATATTCTAATTTAGTGAGAAGCACTTGTACATACATGCTGTTTAATAATTTGACCAAAGATCTTAACTGGTATAGAAGTAAGGCTCACTGGCCTGTAATTTCCTGGCTCCGTCTTCTTTCCTTTTTTGAAGATAGGGACAACATTTGCCCTTAAATTATATATTCACTTCTTCGCCCTTCTGTGATCGGGTCTCCTCCAGAATCGAAGTCAATCAAACTCGCATCTCAGTGTCCGCAGGCTGTTGGCTATAAATTATTCTCCCCCATAATCACATGGGGGAAGATAATTTATATGAAGGAGGAGCTAGATATATATAGGAGTGATATTTACAGTGGCATGTGGCATGTAAAAGTTTGGGCACCCCTGGTCAAAATTACTTTTATTGGGAACAGTTTCACAAGTTGAAGATGAATGATCTCTAAAATGCTTTAAAGGGAATCTGTCAACCATTTTTTGTGATATCAGGTAAAGATATCACCCAATTCTGCATCCCATAAGTATTCTAGTAGTACCTTTCATAGCCCCTGACCCCCACCTTTGATGCAAAAATACCTTTTTAATCTGTCTATCGATGTATGCAAGTCACTGCGGTCCGATGGGCGGGGCTTATTCCCCCCCTGTCTTTCCCTACGCACTTGTTTCTTCTTATTACTGCGTTCACGTAGGGTTTCCGCGTGTGCACATTGAAAAGTGCCCTCGCGCGTGCAAACCAGTTTGTTATCCGAAGCTTCTGGTGTAATGTACAGGGCTTCAGTAATATTTCCGGCGTCCAGGAACAGACAGCTTACATTGGAAGACCTCCGGGGCATAGAAAGTGATGCAAAATACCAGCGCATGCGCAATATTAATTTTATGCTTTGCCCAGAGTTGGGCAAAGCATACTGCGCACACGCGAGGGCCCTTTTCAATGCACACATGCGGAAACCCTACGTGAACGCAGTAATAAGAAGAAATAAGTGCGTAGGGCACGACAGGAGGGGGGAAGGAGAATAAGCCCCGCCCATCAGACCGGACCGCGGCGATTTGCGTACATCGAAAGACAGATTAAAAAGGTATTTTTGCATCAAAGGTCGGGGGTCAGGGGCTATGAAAGGTACTACTAGAGTACTTATGTGACGCACAATTGGGTGATATTTTTATCTGATATCACAAAAAATGGGTGACAGATTCCCTTTAAGTTAAAGATGACACATTTCCTTTGTATTTTTGGCAAATAATATATATTTATATTTATCTTTTACATTTTAAAAATTACGAAAAGGAAAATGGGCATATGCAAAAGTTTGGGCACCCTAGCAGATTTGTGTGTTCCGATAACTTTGATCAAGGTTTCAGACCATAATTAGCCTGTTAGTGTGATGGCTTGTTTACTGTCATCGTAGGAAAGGCTAGGTGATGCAAATTATTTCACAGCTTTATAAAAACCTGGCCTCCTCTAATCTTGTGCCAAAAAACAGCAGCCATGGGTTCTTCTCAGAAGCTGCCTAGCACTCTGAAAATCATGGAGGCCCACAGAGCAGAAGAGTATAAGAAGATAGCAAAGCGTTTTCAAGTTGCGCTTTTCCTCAGTTTGAAATGTAATTAAGAAATGGCAGTTAACAGTGGAGCTCACGATAATGTCTGGAAGACCAAGCAAAATTTCAGTGAGAGCTGCTCATAGGATTGCTAGAGAGGTAAATCAGAACCCACAATTGACTCCAAAAGACCTTCAGAAAGTAGACTCTGGAGATGTGATACATCTACTGTTCAGAGACACCTGCACAAATATGGAATTCATGGAAGAGTCATCAGAAGAAAACCTCTCCTGCATCCTCACCATATAATTCAGCATCAGAAGTATGCAAAAGAACATCTAAACAAGCCTGATGCATTTTGGAAACAAGTCCTGTGGACCGATGAGGATAAAATAGAACTCTGTGTCCACCATGATCACATGTATGTGTGGAAGAAAAAGGACACAGGATTTCAGGAAAAGAACATCTCACCAACCATTAAGCATGGGAGTGGATCAATCATGCTTTGGGGTTGTGTTGCATATATATATATATATGGAGCAGGAAGACATATGAGATTAGAAAGCTGATAGATTTATGGGATTGGCTTACATTTATTTATAGGGAGGAGCTAGATATATATATGAGGAAGAGGGGGGTAAATACAGTGGTGTGAAAAAGTGTTAGCCCCCTTCCTGATTTCTTATTCTATTGCATGTTTGTCACCTAAATGTTTCCAATCACCAAGCAAATGTAAATATTAGACACAGATAACACAAGTAATCACAAAATGCAGTTTATAAGAGGGAAAAGGAAATCCAAACATACAGGGCACTGTGGTTGGGCCCCTCTTAGCAGCAACAATGGCAATCCAGCACTTGTGATAACTGGCAATGATTCTTTTACAACCCTCTGGAGGAATTTTGGCCACTCATGTTTGCAGAATTGTTGTAATTGAGCCACATTAGAGGTTTCCGAGCATGATTCACCTTCGTAAGGTCATTACAGCATCTCAATTGAAATTAAGGTCAGGACTTTGACTAGGCCACTCCAAAGTCTTAATTTTGTTTTTCTTAAGCCATTCAGAGGTAGACTTGCTGGTGTGTTTTGGATCACTGTCCTGTTGCATAACCCAAGTCCGCTCCAGCTTGAGATCACAAACAGATGGACAGACATTCTCCTTCGGGATTTTTTGGTAGACAGCAGAATTCATGGTTCCATATACCACAGCAAGTCTTACAGGTCTTGAAGCAGCAAAACAGCCCCAGACCATCACACTACCACCACCATATTTTACTGTTGATATGATGTTCCTTTTCTGAAATGCTGTGTTACTTCTACATCAGATGTAATGGGACATACACCTTCCAAAAAGTTCAACTTTTGTCTCCTTAGTCCACAGAGTATTTTTTCAAAAGTCTTGGGGTCATCAGGGCATTTTCTGGCAAAACTGAGCGAGCCTTTATGTTCTTATTGCTCAGTAGTGGTTTTTGTCTTGGAACTCTGCCATGAAGGCCATTTTTGCCCAGTCTCTTTCTTATGGTGGAGTCATCATGAACACTGACTTTAACTGAGAGAAGTGAGGCCTTCAGTTCATTGGATCTTGTTGTGGGGTCTTTTGTGACCTCTTGGATGAGTCGCCGCTGCGCTCTTGGGTTAATTTTGGTTGGCCGGCCACTCCTGGGAGGGTTCACCAATGTTCTCGCCATTTTTGGAAAATGGCTTCCACTGTGGTTCGCTGGAGTCCCAAAGTTTTAGAGATGGCTTTATAACCTTTTCCAGACTGATAGATCTCTATTACTTTGTTTTCATTTGTTCCTGAATTTCTTTGGATTGCAGCATGATGTCTACTTTCTGAGGATCTTTTGGTCTACTTCACTTTGTCAGGCAGGTCCTATTTAAGTGATTTCTTGATTGAGAACAGGTGTGGCAGTAATCACACCTGGGTGTGGCTAGGGAATGTGACTTCAGCTTCCCAAAGATGTGATAAATCAGTTAATTTATGTTTATGGGGGCGGGGGCAATCAATTTTTCACACAGGACCCTGTAGATTTGGATTTCCTTTTCCCTTAATAATAAAGACCTTCATTTATAAACTGCATTTTATGATTACTTCTGTTATCTTTGTTTAATATTTACATTAATTTGGTGACCGGAAACATTTGAGTCTGACAAACATGGAAAATGATAGGAAAGCAGGAAGGGGGTAAATACTTTGTCATACCACTATATATAGAGGAGGGATATATACATATATGGGAGTAGGTGGCTATATGGGGTATATACTGTATATATATTTATACACACACACACAAGGGGAGGGGGTTGAGGTTAATGTATATGTATTATATATACCAGTGATACATTTATATCCCCAGTGTTGACGACCAGGACAGCCAACACCTGAGATGTGCCTATCTGAACTCCCAACACCTGAGGGCGCTGGCTTGCTCTACATCCCGGCAGTGGATTTGTGTGCAGGACTCCCCATAATGGCGGCCGGTATGTTCTGTGCTCCCGTCATCACCATCAACTGTGTGATTATATAATCAGTACATTGTATGGAGCTGCGCAGCCTCCAGTCAGATTATGGCAGGGTGTACTTACTTATTTTCCCACATAGTGTGTATATGTAATGGGGGAGATTCATGAAACTGCCTTTAAGAAAACTGTCTTTGTGTTCCATAGCATCTCAGAGGGCCATTCCCTTCTTGTAGGGCTTGTAGGATGTAGCATCACTTTCTTATCCAACCTCCTGAGAATGAACGAGCTCTGACCCTGCACATTGGCGCCCCCTCGCCCCCCCCCCGCAGAGCGGGAAACTGTCCCCATGTACAATCCCTTTAATTTAAGGGTGCTGCTTAATTTGGGCCTTGATGAGGGATTTTATTGTAGTTTGCTGTTGTAGGATTATTTGTGTGTTTTTGCACATAACTTAAAATAATTTTTCAAGGAGTGAATGAACGTCTACTGTATATGTATCTCATAAATTTGTAATAAAAGTTATTTTTGTAATTTATCGTTTATGGAGAGTTTTTTTTTAACTTTGTAATAGTTTTATATACAGACCACTGTATACTGGTATATCATCACCCTGCATATGGCCACATACACCAGCATGACTTGGCGGCGGCCCGTCACTTGGCAGCCACCTACTTGTTTGTCTCAATCACAGCATACACAGGGTTATATGGCGGAGATCAGCGGTTCCTTGGTGGTGGTAGTGCGGTATTGATTGTCAGCCAGGGCTGCGGCTGTAGGCATTGCAGAGGTAATCGTCACACTTGGCCTTGATGCCCGTGAATCCATCTTCCTTCTTTGAGGAGGCTCTTCTGGTCTGAATCACCTTTGTTCCGAGAGTTCTTCTCTATGGTTTTGGGTATATGGAGTTTCGGACAGTCACGTCTCGCCATGTCATGACCCCTGCGGTCTGGCGCTTTATAAATTATCCAATTTTCTTACCTCCGGCCGTCCACTAGATGGTCAGAATCTACCACCAAATTGCATCTACGTCTCCTGCCTGAAGGAAAGTCCATAGACCTAAAGTGATGTGGAACAACATGTCCCAGACATTGCATTTACAGGTCTCTACTCTGTAAAATTTGCAACAGCAAACATCCCCTGGGTATTTTGTTGCTGGGTGCACGTGTGCAATATCTTTCAAAGAGTAATATTAGTGAGGTGCACACAGTTAAACATGGCAGAAGACAGGGAAGTGATGCAAGAAAGTCACACATATGTGTTCACTGTTCAGTTGTGCTGCATACTGTATTCTCCACATCTCTTTTCCCTCATCTGTATTTTAGCTGCTTCTTTCTTTTACCGTAGTGTTCAAAATAACAGCAGTGTGTTCACAACCATGAGTTACTCAGACAATCTTTCTCCTTGTTGTTATTTCCAGCATTGCATGCTGTTCTCTAATTCACAACATGAAGATAAATGTAGATAATTCTTAACTACTTTACTGAAAATAACAAAAAAATGAACATTGGGCCGTTGTAATAAACAGCAGAGTCTGACATTTGTCTTTACTATTTTTGTGGATTTATCATTCCTGTGAATCACTGACCTAATATTTTGTTGTCTCCCACAGATTTTTTAGAACGGCTTCACATCTATGTTGCATGGAGTCACCACCTTCTGCTACCACTAACTACTCCGCAGCCGCAGGTCAACATTCTGTGGTCGTACGAAAACCCGGGGCCTGCTGGCTATTTATCGAGGGAAACTGCCGTTTCCAAGCACTATGCAGATTTAGGCATGACCGCTCTGCATGTTGGCGGGGGAACCCAGCTTCAAGGTGTACTGGACAGGCAAACAAAGCGCCAAGGCAGAACTCCAGTGAGCGTAACCGGCTCGATCTCTACCCCAATAAGGCAGCGGCTCGGCAACTACACTCCGGCTTTACGGAAGGCTTTTTTTTATCCCTTTCAAGCTTAGTAGAACGCCAACACTGGCCGATAACCTAAAATCAGCAAGAGAATTCCCCGAAATTCTAAAACAAAAAATTGAACAGGAGGTTGAGCTAGGTAGAATGGCGGGCCCCTTTCAGTCGCTGCCCTTCAAAAATATTAAAATATCGCTGTTAGGCATTATTCCTTATTATTATGGTATTTAACTCTTTCCAGCAACTTCACTGAATCCTGCATGTGTCCAACCTTTATCATTCATCTTTGCAGCATATATAATGGTATATAGTTATTTCAACTCACCCTGCTTGTCCCCTTATGGTATTGAGGTCAAGTAACTTTTCAAAGTGGTTTATGATCCATGTAGGCCTGGACACTTGTTTATCTCCTAAATACATTTATTGTGTCCTGCTGTCCTAACTTAGTTTGATTGATTGCTAACGAGTAAGGAAAGAAAAAAAAAAAGGGAAGATCTTAGAACTGGCCTTCCATAAATTCAGAGCTAGCCTGGGGAAGGCATTTATGCAGGGGGGCATTTATGTACATGTATCTAAGTACGCTGGCAGTTATAACATGGCAGTTAGACAGGGCAGGAGACAGGTAAGACAAATAAATAAATCTATTCCCTGTACATTTGGGCTACTGCAAATATTTACCATAAGCATTTGTATAATTTATATCCTGGTTGCTGCATTCACACACATCCACCGCCCTGGCACTAACTCTCTACACTCCGTCCATATCTGCCCCTCACTTCTTTCCTCTCCTATGTATAGCACTCACGCTCTTTTCACATTGTTAAACAGCACTGATCCACTCAGTCCCACCATTCAACATCAGAGACGCTCTCACAAATCACTTAACCATCTGCTCACTCTTTCTATCCTCCTTCTCCTAGTCGCAGCAGACATTGCTCCCAACCCTGGTCCCCCATGTTATAGAAAGTCAAACCTCCCAACTGCTACACTCAGAAACCCCTCTAATCTTATTAATATTCCCTGCCTGCCATCTGTCTCTCTTAATTGTGCACTTTGGAATTCTCGCTCAGTGTGTAACAAACTCTCCTTCACTCATGACTTTTTCCTTTCTAATTCTCTTAACCTCCTGGCTCTTACTGAAACCTGGATCCAGCAGTCAGACACTACCGCTGCTGCTGCTGCTCTTTCATACAGGGGGCTACACTTCTCTCAGACCCCAAGATCAGACAATAGAGCAGGTGGAGGAGTTGGTCTGCTCCTATCACCAAAATGTACCTTTCAGGTTATCCCTCACCTACCCTCACTAGTCTTCCCTTCTTTTGAGGTCCATGCCGTCAAACTCTACACCCCCTTCTCCATGCGAGTGGCGGTGGTGTATCGTCCTCCCGGCCCCTCCCATCAGTTCCTGGATCATTTTGCCCCTTGGCTTCCACATTTTCTCTCCTGTGACATCCCTACCCTCATCATGGGAGATTTTATCTCTAACCTCCTCATTTGGCTTTTTGCAGCTTACTAATTCTCCAACGCATGAAGATGGAAACTCCCTCGACTTGGTCTTCTCGGCTTTGTGCAGTGGATGATTTTGCAAACTCCCCTCTCCCGCTCTCTAACCACAATCTTCTTTCATTCTCTATCAAGAACTGTCAGGCCACTCAGGTCACCCCCACTGTCCATACTTATAGAAACATACAGGCCATTAACACCCAGAAACTTATGAAGAACTTGCAGTCTTCGTTGGCCCCTATCTCCTCCCTCTCATGTCCTGATTCTGCATTGAAGCATTACAATGAAACACTTCAAAGTGCCCTCTGGATGAATTTGCTCC
Source organism: Dendrobates tinctorius (assembly GCF_039654945.1). Classification (NCBI taxonomy): domain Eukaryota; kingdom Metazoa; phylum Chordata; class Amphibia; order Anura; family Dendrobatidae; genus Dendrobates; species Dendrobates tinctorius. The sequence continues at coordinate 15,280,692 of NW_027361998.1, read as the reverse complement.
TCCTATACATAGAACACCACAACACAGATGGCGGCAACCCTGGCACACCCTGCAAACACGTTTCCTGCAGCGGTGCTCCAGGTGCGCCGAACGTCTGTGGAGAAAATCCAATCTACATGAAGATTTCATCCATTATAAGTTTATGCTTCGAACATACAACACTGCCCTTCACCTCTCCAAACAAACCTATTTCAACACCCTCATCATCTCACTGTCCAATAACCCTAAACGTCTCTTTGACACTTTTCATTCTCTGCTCAACCCAAGAGTACAGGCCCCAACCACGGAGCTTCGAGCTGACGATCTGGCCAATTACTTCAAAGAAAAAATTCACCAGATCCGACAGGAAATTATCTCCCAATCACCTCATACCATGCACTGTCCTCCCTCCCCCACTGCATCTAGCTCACTCTCTGATTTTGAACCAGTCACAGAAGAAGAAGTAATCAGGCTCCTTGCATCTTCTCGCCTAACCACTTGCACCAGTGACCCATTTCCGTCACATCTCCTCCAGTCCCTTTCCCCTGCTGTCACCCCTCACCTAACTAAAATATTTAAGCTCTCTCTGTCTTCTGGTATCTTTCCCTCCTCATTTAAGCATGCCATCATACATTCACTACTTAAAAAAACCATCCCTTAACCAAAACTGTGCCGCTAACTCTAGACCTGTCTCTAATCTTCCCTTCATCTCTAAACTCCTGGAACGCCTGGTCCACTCCCGCTTTATCCGCTATCTCTTTGATAACTCTCTTCTCGACCCTCTCCAATCCAGTTTCCGCTCTTTACACTCAACTGAAACTGCCCTCACTAAAGTCTCTAATGATCTACGAACAGCTAAATCTAATGGTCATTACTCCATGCTAATTCTCTTGGATCTCTCTGCAGCATTCGACACTGTGGATCATCAGCTCCTCCTCACTATGCTCCGTTCCATTGCCCTCAAGGACACCGTTCCCTCCTGGTTCTCCTCCTATCTCTCCGACCGCTCCTTTACTGTATCTTTTGCCGGTTCCTCCTCCTCTCACCTTCCCCTTACTGTTGGGGTTCCTCAAGGATCGGTTCTAGGCCCCCTCCTCTTCTCTTTGTACACTGCCCCTATTGGTCAAACAATCAGTAGATTTGGTTTCCAGTACCATCTCTATGCTGATGACACCCAATTATACGCTTCTTCTCCTGACATCACGCCAGCCTTTCTAGAAAACACCAGCGATTGTCTAAACGCTGTGTCTAACATCATGTCCTCACTATATCTGAAACTGAACCTGTCAAAGACTGAACTCCTTGTGTTTCCTCCTGCTACTAATGCACCTATACCCGACATTGCCATTTCCGTGTGTGGTTCCACTATTACTCCCCAGCAACAGGCCCGCTGTCTTGGGGTCATACTTGACTCCGAGCTTTCCTTTGCCCCCCACATTCGATCACTGGCTCGCTCTTGTTATCTGCACCTCAAAAACATTTCTAGTATTCGACCCTTTCTTACTTTTGACTCTGCAAAAACTCTTACTGTTTCTCTTATTCATTCTCATCTGGACTATTGTAACTCTCTTCTAATCGGTCTCCCTCTCACCAAACTCTCCCCCCTCCAATCCGTCCTGAATGCTGCAGCCAGGATCATATTCCTCGCCAATCGTTACACCGATGCCTCTACCTTGTGCCAGTCATTACACTGGCTACCCATCCACTCCAGAATCCAGTACAAACTTATTACCCTCACCCACAAAGCCCTCCATGGCTCAGCACCACCCTACATCTCCTTCCTTGTTTCAGTATACCATCCTACCCGCGCCCTCCGTTCTGCTGATGACCTGAGGTTAGCATCCTCAATAATCAGAACCTCCCACTCCCGTCTCCAAGACTTTACACGTGCTGCGCAAATTCTTTGGAATGCACTTCCCAGGTCAATACGATTAGTCCCCAATCCCCACAATTTTAAGCGTGTCCTGAAAACGCATTTATTCAGACTGGCCTACCGCCTCAACACATTAACCTAATCTATCCCTGTGTGGCACAGCCAAAAGTTTTACCATAACCAGGTTCCCAGCATCATGTTCCCACATGCTTTATGCATCCATTAGTCCTCTGCATTTGTACTGTTACACACTTAACATTATGGCTGGTCCATACAATTAGGGCAACTGTTACCACCCACCTTTCGTGTCTCCCTCTTTCCTCATAGACTGTAAGCTTGCGAGCAGGGCCCTCACTCCTCTTGGTATTTGTTATGATCTATGTGATTATTGTTATGCTGTAATGTCTATTGTCTGTACAAATCCCCTCTGAAATGTAAAGTGCCGCGGAATATGTCGGAGCTATAAAAATAAAATTTATTATTATTATTATGTTATTATTATTCCTAAAAAGGAACCCGGTAAATATCTGCTTATGCATCATCTGTTTCATCCAAAGGGCAAATCAGGTAACGATGCTATCCCCCCAGAGGATGATTCCGTCACATATGCGTCTTATGACAAGGCTATGGAATTAGTCCGTGCAGCGGGACCTGGCGCCCTGCTAGCTAAATCAGACATAGAATCATCATTCCGCCTTTTACCCGTGCACCCCGAATGTTTCCACCTATTGAGATGCAAGGTGGACCAGCATTTTTATTTTGATATGTGTCTGCAGATGGGATGTTCCATTTCGTGTCACTATTTCGAGTTATTCAGTATTTTTCTTTGACTGTTTAGTTCTTTATGACACTGGCAGCAATTCTCTGATTCACTACCTCGACGATTTTTTGTTCGTCAGTCCAAAGACTTCTAAACTCTGCTCCTTCCTACTAGGAAAATTTAAATTTATATCACAACATGATCACGGCGTACCGTTACCACCCGGAAAAACAGTCGGACCATGTAATGTACTGCCTTTCTTGGGCCTCAAAATAGATATCAATGCAATGTTTTTTTTGCCTACCAGCTGATAAAATGCAGAAAACACTGCAGATGCTGGAAGGTTTCTGTGAAGTTAAGAAAGATCACCCTCCGGCAGATGCAGGCCTTACTGGGCCTACTGACATTTGCCAGCCGCGTGATGCCGGTCGGCACAGCCTTCTCTCGCCGATTATCATTGGCAACCAATAGAATTAAGCTTACTCGCTCGTTAAAAGCAGATTTGATTGTCTGGAAAACGTTCCTGCAATCATACAACGGACCTAGGCCTCGCATTAGGGTGGAGTAAAAAAGAGGGTTTTGCAGCAATCTACAAAAACCAATGGTGCAAAAGCAACTGGCCGGAGCTATGGACCACATCAAATTGGAGGCGCGACCCAACCCTGCGGGAAATCTTCGCAATAGTTGCATCAGTTGAGAAACACAAACATTCGGTTGCAAACAAAAAATTTCGAGTACTGCTAAGAACTTGAACCACATGTCAGCCACATCCATGCCCAAACTCGCTCTTTTACACCGGGCAGCGCTGTTATGCTTGGAAAACAATACCTAGTGTCAAGCCACAGTAGTGACGGAGATAGATGATAATCTCATTAACTTACTGTTATCTTCCGACTGGCAGACCTTCAGAATCCAGCTTCCCAAAGCGCAACCCTCGGGTATTCAGTGTCCGTCTTCCCTATGGGACATACTGACCAACCACTGATGCCCTTGATCCGGACCTCCATTTCATCAGCTACCTGGCAGGTTTATGGTAAGGCTTGGTTAGGAATGGTACCCATTAATTCAGGGTAGGCTAGTAGATAAGCGCAAGACCGTGCAAGAGGCGAAGTGACAACAACATTTTTGGTTCGGCTGAAAGAAAGGGGGCGTTGGGTACGTTGGCACAACGGAAATTATCAGGAGTAGCCTTTTTCTTTCAAATATTTTGGTGGGCCGAAATAACAATGCTCTTTTTCATCAAGCAAGTCATTAAAGGCTGGAAAAGGCTTCAACTGTGTCAAGAATGTCGTCGCCCTATTTCATTGACACTATTGCATGGCATTATCTCAATTTTACCATCGGTATGCAAATCGCAATACGGGGCAATCATATCTGCAGCCTTTGCCATCGCCTTTTTCGGCACACTGCGCATTAGCGAGCTGTTACCAAGGTCAAAAAATGCATCAGAAGGCGGTTTAATTAACGAGGACATAGTCATATGCAGCAATGCTCTGCGCATACGAGTGTGAAAATCCAAGTGTGATCCAACTGGGAGGGGCACGTGGGTGCTGATTAACTCATCAGATGGATCAGTATGCCCACTAAAAATCGTCAAAAGATATGCGGTAATAAGACACGAAAGCAGAATCTTTCTCTCTCATACTGACGGGTCCCCTCTTACCAAGTATCAATTTCAGGCAATTTTCACGTTATGCTTTGATAAATCCAAAGGAATACGGGACACATTCTTTCCGAATTGGGGCAGCCACAGAAGCAGCTAGGGCAGGAGTATCGGAAGCCGAGGTGCAGAGAATGGGTCGATGGAATTCCGCATGCTTCACCAGATATGTAAGACCTGATTTGTTGAAGTAACACATTTTATCTCTTACAGGAGTAGAAGTTTGGGTGTTAGGACATTCATATGTCTATTGGGCGGCAAAAATGGCTGAGCTGCGGCCTGGAGGAAAAAATCTAGGCTTCCTGGGTCTAAAAGTTAACTGGAGAGGGATCAGAGGCCTCCAATGGCAGCAGGTGTTCCAAGAGATAGTTGTCATCTCCAGGAGGAAAACGCCCTGTGATAAAGGTGTTACATGTTGGTGGCAATGATCTTGGCAAGCGCAAAATCGCTGATCTTTATAAATGGATGACAACAGACATCGAGCGTTTTGCCTGTTTATTCACGGATATGGAATTAGTGTGGTCAGAGATTATACTATGAGCTGTCTGGCAGGGTGCAAGAGATGAAAAAGCCATAGAGTGCACTAGGAAAAAATTCAAAGCGCGGATGGCAAAATTTGTGAGGGGAAAATGTGGTATTGGTGTTCGTCATCACCAGCTATAAGGACATTACACAGCATTATTAAGACCGGATGGAGTTCACCTTACGGACATTGGCTTCGATGTATTTTTGTTTGGCTTGCAGGATGGAGTTGAACAGGCCCTGATGTTGATGGGTGGGGTCGGAGTCCTGTGTAGGTCATACACATGATCCTCCGTGGCAGAAGAAGTGGAAGAGGGCAAAGGTTCGTAACTGCTCCTTGGCCAAATCACCTGTAGATCACGGACATGATCTTAGCTATGAGCCGCCCGTTACGAAATGTAATTGTCACATAGTGACTTGCCCTGTGTGACGCGACCAGCAGGTCGGTAACTGAAACAAGAAGACAAACAAGGGAGCGCCGGGGACACAGGTACAATGGTGGGCCCTACAGTAGGGAACGGGGGAAGTGGACACCTCCTGCACTCTCCTGAGGCTGTGTCCCTGAACTCTCCTAACGTTCCCTATACAGGCTCTTCACCTGTCGCCGACCAGGATACCTGAATCCCTCACTAGCCCTGCACCTATCCCTTACTAGGGAACTGGCTAGTGCGGACACTGGTCCCACCGCTGTACTAATATAACATTAGGGAAAACAACAAACAGGGAAAACAAACAACTTAGCTTTCTCTGTTGCCAATGCTCCTGAGGCACCCGGATAGAGCTTCCAACTGAACAACTGAAACACCAAAGATCTGGATGAGCTGCAAATCACTGCTCCCAATAGCTCCTCTCTCCTCCAAGGTTGGTTAGGAAATGACCAGTATCACCAACAGTGATCCATAGCACCTGACACTCTTTTATAGGAAGGAGGGGATGGTTAACACCTGCTGGCTAATTTAACGTGTAGTAGTAACCCCAGTGGCCACTGGGGGCAAAAACCCATTAGGCCTCTTTCACACATCCGTTTTCTCTCGTCAGTTAAAATCCGTCAAAATGGCGGAAAGCGGATCCGTATGTAACTGATGCAAAAGGATGCCACCGGACCGTTTTTTCGACGGATCCGTTGAATGCAGAATTTTAAAGGAACCGCAGTCCGGGGAGAGAGAGAGAGAGAATTTTTTTTTCCACCGCCAGGATTTCAGGGTTAAATTCCCGGCTGACTTCCTTCCTCCGGGCATTCGCACTGTAAAATGCGGATCATATACCAAAAAAAAGTTGCAGGGTCCGTCTAGGCATCCCGGCGGACGCAAACATTGTGGCGGATCCAACGGATGGCCATCCGTCAAGTTCCGCCGGTAATGCAACTCAATGGGGAAAAAAACGGATCTGCCAAAAAAATGGAGGATCCGTTTTTTTCAAAAACTGGCAGATTTTGACTGATGGCCAAAAACCGAAGTGTGAAAGAGGCCTTAGCAGCAACCAAGGTTGTAATAACCCCAGCGACAACCGGGGGCAAAAACCCATTAGCAGCCACTAAGGTTGTAAGAATATCGGCGGCCACCGGGGGCAAAAACTAACATTGAGCCAGAGGCTTGAAGGAAAAAAAAGGTTATATGTGAGCTCAGATCTGCCACAGATCCAAACATAGATTGTGACAGTAATTGCCTTTCTTTGCTTATGTAATTAATAAACTGTGACCAACCTGTTCAACTGTTTTCATTATGGGATTGGTTGGAAGGTGGGGGGGCACTGTTTAAGACACACAGGTCTTCACAGTCTGGCAGGCACGGTAATGTGAGACTGTCTGTTCTTCCTGGAGCCGATCACTGGTAACGTGAGACTGAGATCGTCCTGGAGCCGATCACAGGTAACCTGAGACTGTCTGTGATCATCCTGGAGCCGATCATTGGTAAAGTGAGACTGTTTGTGATCATCCTGGAGCCGATCATTGGTGAAGTGAGACTGTCTGTGATCATCCTGGAGCCGGTCATTGGTAACCTGATACTGTCTGTGATCATCCTGGAGCCGATCACTGGTAACGTGAGACTGTCTGTGATCATCCTGGAGCCGATCACTGGTAACGTGAGACTGTCTGTGATCATCCTGGAGCCGATCACTGGTAACGTGAGACTGTCTGTGATCATCCTGGAGCCGATCACTGGTAACGTGAGACTGTCTGTGATCATCCTGGAGCCGATCATTGGTAACCTGAGACTGTCTGTGATCATCCTGGAGCCGATCATTGGTAACGTGAGACTGTCTGTGATCATCCTGGAGCCGATCATTGGTAACGTGAGACTGTCTGTGATCATCCTGGAGCCGATCATTGGTAACCTGAGACTGTCTGTGATCATCCTGGAGCTGATCACAGGTAAAGTGAGATTGCCTGTGATCATCCTGGAGCCGATCACTGGTAACGTGAGACTGTCTGTGATCATCCTGGAGCCGATTATTGGTAACGTGAGACTGTCTGTGATCATCCTGGAGCCGATCATTGGTAACGTGAGACTGTCTGTAATCATCCTGGAGCCGATCATTGGTAACGTGAAACTGTCTGTGATCATACTGGAGCCGATCATTGGTAACGTGAGACTGTCTGTGATCATCCTGGAGCCGATCACAGGTAAAGTGAGACTGTCTGTGATCTTCCTGGGGCCGATCACAGGTAACGTGAGACTGTCTGAGATCATCCTGGAGCCGATCATGGGTAACGTCAGACTGTCTGTGATCATCCTGGAGACGATCACAGGTAAAGTGAGACTGTCTGTGATCATCCTGGAGCCGATCACAGGTAACGTGAGACTGTGAGCATCCTGGAGCCGATCATTGGTAACATGAGACTGTGATCATCCTGGAGCCGATTATTGGTAACTTGAGACTGTCTGTGATCATCCTGGAGCCGATCATTGGTAACGTGAGACTGTCTGTGATCATCCAGGAGCCGATCACGGGTAACGTGAGACTGTCTGTGATCATCCTGGAGCCGATTACGGGTAACGTGAGACTGTCTGTGATCATCCTGGAGCCGATCACAGGAAAAGTGAGACTGTGTTCATCCTGGGGCCGATCACAGGTAACGTGAGACTTTCTGAGATCATCCTGGAGCCGATCACGGGTAACGTGAGACTGTCTGTGATCATCCTGGAGCCGATCACTGGTAGCGTGAGACTGTCTGTGATCATCCTGGAGCCAATCACTGGTAACATGAGACTGTCTGTGATCATCCTGGAGCCGATCATTGGTAACATGAGACTGTAATCATCCTGGAGCCGATCATTGGTAACTTGAGACTGTCTGTGATCATCCTGGAGCCGATCATTGGTAACCTGATACTGTCTGTGATCATCCTGGAGCCGATCACTGGTAACGTGAGACTGTCTGTGATCATCCTGTAGCCGATCACTGGTAACGTGAGACTGTCTGTGATCATCCTGGAGCCGATCACAGATAACGTGAGATTGCCTGTGATCATCCTGGAGCCGATCATTGGTAACGTGAGACTGTCTGTGATCATCCTGGAGCCGATCATTGGTAATGTGAGACTGTCTGTGATCATCCTGGAGCCGATCATTGGTAACGTGAGACTGTCTGTGATCATCCTGGAGCCAATCACAGGTAACGTGAGACTGTCTGTGATCATCCTGGAGCCGATCACTGGTAACGTGAGACTGTCTGTGATCATCCTAGAGTCTATTATTGGTAACATGAGACTGTCTGTGATCATCCTGGAGCCGATCACAGGTAACGTGAGACTGTCTGTGATCATCTTGGAGCCGATCATTGGTAACGTGAGACTGTGATCATCCTGGAGCCGATCATTGGTGAAGTGAGACTGTCTGTGATCATCCTGGAGCCGATCATTGGTAACCTGATACTGTCTGTGATCATCCTGGAGCCGATCACTGGTAACGTGAGATTGCCTGTGATCATCCTGGAGCCGATCATTGGTAACCTGAGACTGTCTGTGATCATCCTGGAGCCGGTCATTGGTAACGTGAGACTGTCTGTGATCATCCTGGAGCCGATTATTGGTAACGTGAGACTGTCTGTGATCATCCTGGAGCCGATCATTGGTAACATGAAACTGTCTGTGATCATCCTGGAGCCGATTATTGATAACGTGAGACTGTGTGTAATCATCCTGGAGCCGATCACAGGTAAAGTGAGATTGCCTGTGATCATCCTGGGGCCGATCACTGGTAACGTGAGACTGTCTGTGATCATACTGGAGCCAATCATTGGTAAAGTGAGACTGTCTGTGATCATCCTGGAGCCGATTATTGGTAACTTGAGACTGTCTGTGATCATCCTGGAGCTGATCATTGGTAACGTGAGACTGTCTGTGATCATCCTGGAGCCGATCACAGGTAAAGTGAGACTGTGTTCATCCTGGGGCTGATCACAGGTAACGTGAGACTGTCTGAGATCATCCTGGAGCCGATCATGGGTAACGTGAGACTGTCTGTGATCATGCTGGAGCCGATCACAGGTAAAGTGAGACTGTGTTCATCCTGGCGCCGATCACAGGTAACGTGAGACTGTCTGTGATCATCCTGGAGCCGATCATGGGTAACGTGAGACTGTCTGTGATCATCCTGGAGCCGATCACAGGTAAAGTGAGACTGTCTTTGAACATCCTGGAGCCGATCATTGGTAACTTGAGACTGTCTGTGATCATCCTGGAGCCGATCATGGGTAACGTGAGACTGTCTGTGATCATCCTGGAGCCGATCACAGGTAAAGTGAGACTGTCTTTGAACATCCTGGAGCCGATCATTGGTAACTTGAGACTGTCTGTGATCATCCTGGAGCCGATCACAGGTAAAGTGTGACTGTGTTCATCCTGGGGCCGATCATAGGTAACGTGAGACTGTCTGAGATCATCCTGGAGCCGATCATGGGTAACGTGAGACTGTCTGTGATCATCCTGGAGCCGATCACGGGTAAAGTGAGACTGTCTTTGAACATCCTGGAGCCGATCATTGGTAACTTGAGACTGCCTGTGATCATCCTGGAGCCGATCATTGGTAACTTGAGACTGCCTGTGATCATCCTGGAGCCGATCATTGGTAACCTGAGACTGTCTGTGATCATCCTGGAGCCGATCACTGGTAACGTGAGATTGCCTGTGATCATCCTGGAGCCGATCATTGGTAACCTGAGACTGTCTGTGATCATCCTGGAGCCGGTCATTGGTAACGTGAGACTGTCTGTGATCATCCTGGAGCCGATTATTGGTAACGTGAGACTGTCTGTGATCATCCTGGAGCCGATCATTGGTAACATGAAACTGTCTGTGATCATCCTGGAGCCGATTATTGATAACGTGAGACTGTGTGTAATCATCCTGGAGCCGATCACAGGTAAAGTGAGATTGCCTGTGATCATCCTGGGGCCGATCACTGGTAACGTGAGACTGTCTGTGATCATACTGGAGCCAATCATTGGTAAAGTGAGACTGTCTGTGATCATCCTGGAGCCGATTATTGGTAACTTGAGACTGTCTGTGATCATCCTGGAGCTGATCATTGGTAACGTGAGACTGTCTGTGATCATCCTGGAGCCGATCACAGGTAAAGTGAGACTGTGTTCATCCTGGGGCTGATCACAGGTAACGTGAGACTGTCTGAGATCATCCTGGAGCCGATCATGGGTAACGTGAGACTGTCTTTGAACATCCTGGAGCCGATCATTGGTAACTTGAGACTGCCTGTGATCATCCTGGAGCCGATCATTGGCAACATGAGACTGTCTGTGATCATCCTGGAGCCGATCATAGGTAACGTGAGACTGTCTGTGATCATCCTGGAGCCGATCATAGGTAACGTGAGACTGTCTGTGATCATCCTGGAGCCGATCATAGGTAACGTGAGACTGTCTGTGATCATCCTGGAGCCGATCATAGGTAACGTGAGACTGTCTGTGATCATCCTGGAGCCGATCATTGGTGACGTGAGACTGTCTGTGATCATCCTGGAGCCGATCATTAGTAACGTGAGACTGTCTGTGATCATCCTGGAGCCGATCATTGGTGACGTGAGACTGTCTGTGATCATCCTGGAGCCGATCATTGTTGACGTGAGACTGTCTGTGTTCATCCTGGAGCCGATCACTGGTAAGTGAATGGTCGGCTTCCGCTTTCCTCCACGTCTCTCCGGTTCGGCTTTCCATTATGAAGCATTGGAGATCATTGTAGCTGATCGGCCGATCATTGTCTGCTCTTCTGTATAAGTTTTACCTTCTCCAATCAACTTTTTAATCAGAGTTCGCTGTTCTTATGAACAATGTCTCCAACGACCCATATTTCTCAGGCTTTCCAGGAGAAATGCATGTATAATATGTCCTGCTTCTACAGAATGATTGATCTCACTAATTGATCTCCGCACTGATATTATTGTGAACACCGCCTGTCAATTAATTATTCCAATCCACACACGCAGAAACCTGCAGATCGCGAGTGCGGAGTCTGGGGTTTTCATAGAATCTCCTGCACCAACTAGTAAATTGTGTGACGTGTGGTGATATCATTTATTCCAAAAACTGTGATTAATCTGGTTAGTCATATTGGACGGCTGGTATTTTGTACACTACTGTACCTCTCCTGCCCTTTTACACAGTCGGTGCGCTCTCACCACATCAGTCCCTCTCTCCTCTCCCATGTACAGCAATCAGGCCATACTTTTCGGAAACACTCAGAACCAATCACTTCCATCATACAGTGCATAAACCTGAGGAAGTATTACAAGCGAAACCTGTGCGAAACGGTGCATCTGGGTAATTATATATATATATATATTTTCATATATCTGTCCTGTCTGTGGTATGCCTTTGGTATGTGGACATTGCAGGGCTTGCTACGTTTTACTGTCATTTAACACTGCAGGAGAGGGAGGACTGGGAGCTTGCATCGCATCCAAATGAAAACCACTTTGGGCTGAGTTCATTAATCCACAGGTGGGTGCACGAATACGCTGGGGAGCACAGCAGATGTCCACAAGAAGAAAAAGTTCATTCAGCACACCGGCATAAATGAAAAAAACTTTATTAGGCTAATATGCCATATTAAAATGCAAAAAACACCTGACGCCTTTCTGGTGCACAAAGGCACCCTTAGCCATAGGTAAATAACAACAAAATGCATAGAAAAATATATACAGGTTACAAACCAATCACAAAGCTTGCAATTAATTACAAAAAGTGGCAACACATGAAAGGAAGAGTGAGCGGTTCCTTGCAATGATACAAATCACTCCAGGATTGAAGTTCCCAAGAGAAACAAAAAAAAAAAAAAAAAAAAAAGGTACAATAATATAAATGGATATATCTAAAAGTAATTAAATAACTCCAAGATAATCTTCCAATGGAAAATGGATTTTCTGCGCAGAAATGAATGATTCCATACGAAAGGTGTGAATGAGTGCCTACGGACAATATATAGAGTTAGTCAGAATCAAAAAGAATTTTTTTACACCTCAAAAATAATTTATAGATGCGCAGGAATGAGTGGTTCCATGTAAAAGGTGTGAATAGGTACCTACAGACAATATATAAAATTAATAACAATCAAATGGAGTTTTTTGCACGTGTAATAGAATATTTAATGCAGAGAGTATGAATGAGTGCTTGCGAACAAAATAAAGAATTAGTCAAAAAAAAACGAAAAAAACAAAAAAAAAAAAAAGGGAAAAAGTTTTTTTGGACTTGAAAAATAAATTATAAATACGCAGGAATAAAATGTTCCATGCAAGATGTGTGAATGAGTGCCTACAAACCATATATAAACTTGGTGACAATCAAATGGAATTTTTAGCACATAAATGAAAAATAAGTTATAGACACATAGCAATCAATGGTGGAACTATTGCAGGATGCTTGACAAACATATGAATAAAATAGGAGCTATGAGATAAATTCTATGCTTTCCTGGTATAATGAAATAAATGCGCAAAATAAACTAAATACGGATCACTGTAAAATTATTTTTAACAGAAAAAACTAATAAGTACATAAATTTCATTAATAAATATAGAACAAATCGTTCCTAAAATTAATACCGTTTGGAGATTTAGTGTCTAATTTTAATATCCAAAAAGCTTCCCGTATATTTAATAGCTTGTGTCTATCACCACCTCGTGCAGGAGTTTTAACCTTTTCTAGACCATAGAAGGCAAACGAATCCATATTGCTATGATGAGCATGAACGAAGTGTTTTACCGCTCCTGAATAGGAAGCGTTTCTTTGTTCTATGTTTCTGATGTGTTCGGCTATTCTTTTTTTTAGTTTGCGTATAGTACAGCCGATATACTGAATCTTACACTCTGTGCAACAAATGCAATAAACGACAAACTGACTGTCACAATTGATAAAAGATGTAATTTGTTGAGAAAAACCTTGGTATGAAAAAATAAATTTAGATTTGTCTATCGCATGTGTGCAGACATTGCAACTGGAACCGGCGCATTTGTAAAATCCAGTGGAAGTAATCCAGGTCCGAATTTTTTCTGGTGATTTTAAAAGACTGGGAGAAAGATAATTCGCCAAACTGGTTCCACTTCGGGCAACATAGCGGCAGCCAGATTGTATGATTTGTCTTAATTTAGTGTCTTGGTTTGTGACGGGCAGATATTTTTTCACAATTTCTTTAATTTGATTGAATTGGGGGCTGAATGGCGTTGAAAAAGTCACCATATGATCAGCACAAGCTGAGGGTTTTTCCTTTAAACTGGTAAATCTTGGTTTGTTCATCACTTTGTGGAAGGCATTGCTGACAATTTGATTATTGTAACCTCGATCCAAAAGACGTTTTTTTATCATTTTACTTTCTTGTAAAAACAAGGCATTGTCTGAACATAAACGTTTAGCCCTATTGAATTCCCCATAAGGGATGGACTGGACGATATGTTGGGGATGACATGAAGAAGAAAGTAAAAGTGAATTACCTGCAGTTTCCTTTCTATAAATGGTAGTGTGAACTTTGCCATTGATATAAATCCAAAAAGGAAACTTGATTCCCTGTGCCACTGATAGTGAATATTACATTTAGATTGTTAGAATTGAGATAAGAATGAAAAAGGGACAAGTCTGTGGGATTACCCTTCCAAACGAACATCAGATCGTTCACATATCTACCAAACCATGTGTGGCACCACATTTATTGCAACAGCATGACAGAAATTTGATTCTGACTAACTCTATATATTGTCCGTAGGCACTCATTCACACCTTTCGCATGGAATCATTCATTTCTGCGCAGAAAATCCATTTTCCATTGGAAGATCATTTTGGAGTTATTTAATTACTTTTAGAAATATCCATTTATATTATTGTACCTTTTTTTTTTTCTCTTGGGAACTTCAATCCTGGAGTGCTCTGTATCATTGCAAGGAACCGCTCACTCTTCCTTTCATGTGTTGCCACTTTTTGTAATTAATTGCAAGCTTTGTGATTGGTTTGTAACCTGTATATATTTTTCTATGCATATTGTTTTTATTTACCTATGACTAAGGGTGCCTTTGTGCACCAGAAACACGTCAGGTGTTTTTTTGCATTTTAATATGGCATATTAGCCTAATAAAGTTTTTTTCATTTATGCCGGTGTGCTGAACGAACTTTTTCTTCTTGTGTCATTTAACACTGTATTCTCAGCAGTGACTGCGTCAGGCACATAATCTCTTACATGCCTTCTGGAGTCTGGCTTATAGCATGTATTGGCTACAATAGTTTCTGAGTGTTTATATGAGCATGGTCACTTTATTAATTGATAATTTAATAATCATTTGTGGCTGAATTTTAAACCTAATTTTTTTTTTTGGGTTCTGGGGTCAATAGGAATTACTACTGGCCACTAGGTGGAGACCTTTCACCAGACATTTTCCATGATATAGGCGTATATGGTATATACCGTAATTGCTACACTTTTTCCATATGGAATTTTCCACTGAAAAATGAAAAAATATACATATGTAAATGATTTTTCTAAACCCCATCTTGGTACAGATTTAATTACATTTTTGTATTCTTACCTGATGATTTTGCTCTGCATAACCTCTTCTATTAATATGCTTCTATGTGTTTGTTGATTGTTCTTAATAAAGATCTATATTTTCATACTGGAATTTTATTTATGGGAGTGATTTTTGTAGGTTATTATGTTGATTTCTACTCCTGAATATATGCAGGACATTGTTTGGGCTTCTAATCTCCTTGTCCTTCAGGCTGTCACCGAACCCTGGGCACAGCAGTTGGACCCCACCGCCGCTATCATGGGCTTTCTTCACATACCCCCAGACCTCAGAGCAGACAAGTTGGAGGTTTTGTCTGGTCCTTACATCACAATGTGCTTTCCAGATAACCCCTCCCAGTCAGGACTGCACCCGAGCAAGTGCTGGGGCCCTAAGCAGACGAGGGGCTGCTTGCTCAGGGCCCTGGGACTTGCGATACTTGCCTCTCCCTTTTCCTCCGCTGTGGTGTCTTCAGAGTCTCCTGACAGTAACGTTCAGATCAGAGGGCACAATGATGTCACATCTGTGCGCCCTCTGCCTGAACAGACACAGTGTAGAGAGCTGGAAGACAGCAACGCTGAGGAGTTCGGAGCGGAGCAGAGCAGTGGTTGGCGAGGAGAGGATTTATTTTTTTATGTTTGGGTCAATATATGGGGCCCATCATATACTGGAGTGTCATATGGGGACCATCGTATACTGGAACATTATACTGTATGGAACATCATATGAGGCCCATTATACTGTATGGAGCATTATATGGGACACATTATTCTGTAGGGAGCAATATATGGGTCTCATTATTCTGTAAGGAGCAATATATGGGGCTCATTATACTGTATGGAGCAATATATGGGGCTCATTATTCTGTATGGAGCAATATATGTGGCTCATTATACTGTATGGAGCAATATATGCGTCTCATTATACTGTATGGATCAATATATGTGTGTCATTATTCTGTATGGAGCAATATATGGGTCTCATTATACTGTATGGAGCAATATATGGGGCTCATTATACTGTATGGAGCAATATATGGGGCTCATTATACTGTATGGAGCAATATATGCGTCTTATTATTCTGTATGGAGCAATATATGCGTCTCATACTGTATGGAGCAATATATGGGGCTCATACTGTATGGAGCAATATATGGGGCTCATACTGTATGGAGCAATATATGGGGCTCATTATACTGTATGGAGCATCATATGGGGCTCATTATACTGTATGGAATACTATATTGGGCTCATTATACTGTATGGAGCAATATATGGGGCTCATTCCTTATGGAGCAATATATGGGGCTCATTATACTGTATGGAGCAATATATGGGGCTTATTATACTGTATGGAGCAATATATGGGGCTCATTCCTTATGGAGCAATATATGGGGCTCGTTATTCTGTATTGAGCAATATATGGGGCTCATTACTCTGTATGGAGCAATATATGGGGCTCATTATTCTGTATGGAGCAATATATGGGGCACATTATACTGTATGGAGCAATATATGCGTCTCATTATTCTGTATGGAGCAATATATGGGTCTCATTATACTGTATGGAGCAATATATGCGTCTCATTATACTGTATGGATCAATATATGTGTGTCATTATTCTGTATGGAGCAATATATGGGTCTCATTATACTGTATGGAGCAATATATGGGGCTCATTATACTGTATGGAGCAATATATGGGGCTCAGTATACTGTATGGAGCAATATATGCGTCTCATTATTCTGTATGGAGCAATATATGGGGCTCATTATACTGTATGGAGCAATATATGGGGCTCAGTATACTGTATGGAGCAATATATGCGTCTCATTATTCTGTATGGAGCAATATATGGGGCTCATTATTCTGTATGGAGCAATATATGGGGGGCTCAGACAGTCCATGCACGAATGAGGCAGAATGTATTGAAGGTATAGTTGTAGTATAAGGCCACTCAATGAAAGCAGACGACGGTCAGATAAAGATCAGGTGAATTTAGTACTCACAGTGCTGAAGTCTTCTAGATCTTGTCAGCAGAACAATCAGGAAAGAGACTTCACCAACATTGACTTTTTAAGAAATACAAGAAAACATAAAGTAAGGAAAAGTATACAAGGTGTAAAGAAAGTTAATAATTACCAGTGATCCCTCTAATGCACGTTTCACCTATTATCTTCTTCAGGAAGGAGTCTTGTATTTCTATAAGCTAGTTTGCCAGTAAATTTTGAGCAATTGCTTGATTTATCTTTCTATCGTATAAACTATCTTGAATTAGTACTACTAACACATATTATTTGGGTTAGGCACTATTGTCAGCACTTTTTCTAGATACTTACATGGCAAAAACTTTTTTACACATATGTAATAGCTCAATATTGGAGCTCCACTTGCATCTTATGAATATGATTACCGTATCTATGCAGTGTGGCACTATATAGTCTTTTGTATATTGCTTTTGTGGTACTAGCAGGTACGCAGGAAGCAGTGACGAGGCGCGAGATGGTTTAGTGCTTTTAGTAGTAACGTTTATAGGCCTAGAGGAAACTGTCCTCAGTCGTAGCTTGACCAACCAAAGGGGTAACAAGAGTTGCCCTCGCAGGGGCTCAATACAAGCAAACACAAACAGAGTAGAACACGACTATGTCCGCCGAAAGCCGGTCACTATAGGGCCGTGGTATGGCCGACTACGGGTCCTTAACTATATAGTCAACTTAGCCGTCCTGACATCCCTCGGCGTTCTGGACGGGGGTTCTTCGGCGTAGCAGCCGCTGGGCCCAGCTGCTGAAGAGTTGATGTAGTTTACAAGCGTTCCGACGCTCCGGTGACACTGGGGCACCACAGGCCCCGGAGGAGTCCTTGGACGGATGGGCCGCAGCCCCCGGACTGGGGCAAGCGGCAGCGATGCGGGGTGGCGATTGGCAGGCCACCTGTGCAGCTAACAGCTGCGACGGGGAATCCGCGGCGAGCAGCGGCCCAGCCCTTGCCGCGGACCGGAGCGGGACAGTGGTGGCCGCTGATGACACTGGACTTGCCGTGGCCACGGGTGAGAGCACGGTGGCTGCAGGTGGCAGGAGACAGGCCGCTGCCGCGGGCAGGGATGAGGCTGCAACGGCCGCGAGTGACTGCGGGCAGGGATGAGGCGGCAACAGCCGCGAGCGACCGCGGGCAGGCCGCAGCCACGGGCAGGGATGAGGCAGCAATGGCTGCGAGTTGAAGCGGGACAGCGGCTCTCGGATAGTCGTCTGGGCGCCGTCCCACTGATGACCTAGGGGAACGTCTCTTCTGGCTCTGGTAGGTTGCTTTGGCTCCCAGACGCTCCCACGGTCTCCTGCTGCTTCTGTCCCGGTCTGCTGAGTCACCGTGATTAGCGTTACTCGCCCCTTTTATACTGACTCCTCCCCCAGCCCATCTGTCCATCTCAACGGTCCGTCCCTGAACTCTGTCCCCCGGGAACAGTTTCCCCCGGAACCTAGGTGATGGTGCTCTTGGTTCCGGCCCGGACACTCGGCAGGGGCCCTTCTTCCCACACTTTCTACTATTAGTATTTAAAATAGCACAAGTCTTTTGATACTATAGTGAATCCTTCAGTTCACATTTATTATATACTGTGAGCTTTCATGAATAAGGTCGGTTTGCCATAGGTATAGCAGATACAAGTGTGCCTTCTGATGCCTTATATAAACTTTTTAGCTCACTAGGTGGCGATGTTTTACACGTGGTTTACCTGCTAACGAATCAATTCGCTTATAATCATTTCTAAATAATACAAACTCGTTACTGCGTTTCCTTGTTACTGCGTCTTCTCGCTACTGCGTCTCCTCGTTACTGCGTCTTCTCGTTACTGCGTCTCCTCTTTACTGCGTCTCCTCGTTACTGCGTCTTCTCGTTAACTACGTCTTCTCATTACTGTGTTTGCGGAGATCCAGGCAGGCGCGTAACCCCCCCATCTTTTTTCTTTACAAAAAAGAACCCCGTGGCAATGGGGGATGACGACGGTCTGATGTGACCCTTAGGCCTCTTTCAGACATCCGGTGTCAGGGGTCCGGCGGCCTGCGGCGAATAGCTGGGCCGCCGGATCCGGCCTGCAGCGGTGACACCGGATGTACATGCGGCCCCTGATGCGGCTTGGAGGACATTTAAAGGAGCCGCAGCACCGGGGGTCGAGAGAGCCAGCCGGAGAGAGATCGGGAGGCGAGAGAGCAGCCAGAGAGACAGCGGGGGACAAGAGAGCAGCCGAAGAGACAGCGGGGGACGAGAGAGCAGCCGAAGAGAGAGCGGGGGACCAGAGAACAGCCGAAGAGAGAGCGGGGGACGAGAGAGCAGCCAGAGAGACAGCGGGGGATGAGAGAGCAGCCAGAGAGACAGAGGGGGACGAGAGAGCCAGCCAAAGAAAGGTATGGAGCGTATGGAGAGAGAGAGAGAGAGAGAAGGGGAGGGGGAGAGAGAGAGAGAGATGCGCGCCGGGCACTTGTGGGGTTAAAACTCATAGTGCCCGGGCATGCGCAGTTGAAAAAGCCGGTCCGGCGCTGCAAAAAAATGTTGCAGCCAACGTTTTTTGCAGACGCCGGACGGCGCATGTTTGCCGTATCCGGCAAAACCCGGAGGCGCCGCATGTCCATCCGGCATGATGCGGCGATCATTATATTCTATGTGAAAAAACCGGATCCAATTCCGGATCCGGTTTACACAAATTTCGCCGCATCATGCCGGATTTAAAAAAACGGATGTGTGAAAGTAGCCTTAGCCAGGCTTTCTGCGATGTAGTCCTTCATGGCCTGTCTCTCTGGACCAGAGATATTATAGAGTCTACTCTTGGGCAGCTTGGCCCCAGGAACAAGATTAACGGCGCTGTCACAAGGATGATGGGGAGGAAGTTCTTGGCTCCTCTGCTCCAAGAACACATCCCCAAAATCTAACGGGTAAGGCCGGTTTCACACTAGCGCATTTTCAGCGCGCGCACGGCCGGGGGTAGCTCCGCCCCCGATCCGGCTCTCTGCCCGGCGTGCCCGCCCCTTCCTTGTAGCGCCGCCTCCTAGCGGACAGCGGCGCCTGCGATCGGCGCACCCTATCTTTAGCATAGGGTGCGCCAATCGTGCGCAGGCCGTGCGCTAGTTGCGCTTTGACCTGCGCTGCGCACTTTTGACGGTGCGCCGTGCGCGCCAAAATCCGAAAAGTTTGATTTTGGCGCGCACGGCGCACCGTCAAAAGTGCGCAGCGCAGGTCAAAGCGCAACTAGCGCACGGCCTGCGCACGATCGGCGCACCCTATGCTAAAGATAGGGTGCGCCGATCGCAGGCGCCGCTGTCCGCTAGGAGGCGGCGCTACAAGGAAGGGGCGGGCACGCCGGGCAGAGAGCCGGATCGGGGGCGGAGCTACCCCCGGCCGTGCGCGCGCTGAAAATGCGCTAGTGTGAAACCGGCCTAACTAGGCTCAGACTGGGAATCCACCCCAGCAAGCCAGGTACCCATGCTGTGTCCTTGACACTACTCACTCCACTTTACCACCTCCTGAGTCTGTCAATCTACCACAGGGTTCTGCAGAGTGAACCAAGGAAGTCCCAGTACCACAGGTGAGGGCAGACCCTCCAGCACATAATATTCAATACTTTCTCAGTGCATGGCCCCCACCTGTAGATTTTGCCCTCGGATGACTTGAGTAAAATACTCACATCAAAGGTGCGGAGGCGATTATGGGTATAGGTCTGGACAGAGAATAGGGTTTGAGGCCCTGGATCTGGACCAACATAGTGTTGATCAAGTTAACTTTGTCCTACTGTCGTTAAAGGCAGAAACAACCAACTTATTTTTGCCTAGACAGATTTCAGTAGGCAGAAAAAATTGTGTCCTACCCACGGAAGAGATACGTACACCCGGGTTGCTAACCTCCCTGTAGTGAGATAGGGAAGAACACGTGCCCACAAAATGGCCCTTTCTACCACAGTAAAAACAGACTCCCCCCTTTATGCCGAACTACAGACTGCTTTCCAGAATGACTCGCCGCACCCATCTGCATGGGCAGGGATGCCACCAGGAATTTCTGGTCTCCATACTGGCAACATTTTCAGGCAACCTTGACTCTCTATAAGTTTTAACCCAGCTTCTCCTCCACCTCTTGAACCTTCCACAGGGTCACCGCCCACTCTTGGAAAAACTGAACTTCTGCATCACGTCCTCACCAATCAGATATTAACAGTTTTCACTGAACACCAGGTCACATACAGGTGCTTCTCACTAAATTAGAATATCATCCAAAAGTGAATTTATTTCAGTTCTTCAATATAAAAAGTGACTCTCCTATATTCTCTAGAGTCATTACACACAGAGTGATCTATGTCACGGGTTTATTTCTGTTAATGTTGATGATTATGGCTTACAGCCAATGAAAATCCATAATTCATTATCAGTAAATTACAATACTTTATAACACCAGCTTGAAAAATAATTGTAAAATCTGAAATGCTGTCTTCCTGAAATATATGATCAGTATATACCGTCAATACTAGGTTGGGCTCCTTTGGCATCAATTACTGCATCAATGCGGCGTGGCATGGAGGCGATCAGCCTGTGGCACTGCTGAGGGGTTATGGAAGCCCAGGTCGCTTTGATAGCAGCCTTCAGCTCGTCTGCATTGTGGGGTCTGGTGTCTCTCATCTTCCTCTTGACAATACTCCATAGATTCTCTATGGGGTTAAGCTCAGGCGAGTTTGCTGCCAATCAAGCACAGTGATACTGTTGTGTGTACACCAGGTATTGGTACTTTTGGCCGTGTGGACAGGGACCAAGTCCTGCTGGAGAATGAAATTTCCATCTCCATAAAGCTTGTCGGCAGAGGGAAGCATGAAGGGCTCTAACATGTTCTGGTAGACGGCTGCGCTGACTTTGGTCTGGATAAAACACAGTGGACCTACACCAGCAGATGACATGGCTCCACAAACCATCACTGATGGTGGAGACTTCACACTAGACCTCCAGCAGCTTGGATTGTGGCCTCTCCACTCTTCCTCCAGACTCTGGGACCGCGATCTCCAAATGAAATGCAAAATTTACTTTCATCTGAAAATAACACCTCGGACCCCTGACAACAGTCCGGTTCCTTTTCTCCTTGGCTGAGGTAAGAGGCTTCTGGCGTTGTCTATTGGTCATGAGTGGCTGACACAAGGAATGTGACACTTGTGGCCCATGTCCTGGATACGTCTGTGTGTGGTGTGAAGCAATGACTCCAGCAGTAGTCCACTTCTTGTGAATCTCCCCCACATTACTGAATGGCCTTTTCCTAACAATCCTTTCCAGGCTGCGGTTATCCCGGTTGCTTGTGCACCTTTTTCTACCACACTTTTTCCTTCCACTCCACTTTCCATTAATATTCTTGGATACAGCACTCTGTGAACAGCCGGCTTCTTTAGCAATGACCTTTTGTGGCTTCCCCTCCTTGTGGAGTCAGTCAGTATAAGGAGGTCAGGACATTGCCCTGTAAATATTGACTGATACGGGCTGGCGGAATGCACCAAATAATAAAGGCGAAATAATATATAAGGTGCGTTCGCAGCCCAGGGCCCACCATGCAGAGGTGACCAACTGCAGCTAAAACAATGGGGAGAAGGTGTGTAGGAGAGAGCCAGGCACCGGTGGGAAAACACCAACCCGATGCGAACTGACACGAACCCCGTTACTTCACGAGGCACATGCCAGCCGGCGAACAACCACAACCTGTTAGCGTCACAGGTCATGGTAGTGTGAACCACTGCTTAGTACGGGTGCACTGTCCGCCCTGACGGACGCCACTAGCCAGCCTAACAACTGAGCTGGAAAGCGCTCCTAAGGCGCACGGCGTTACTTAGGCGGATGCTGTGGTAGCAGTGGTCCAGAAGGCCTGTACTGGCCGACACCCAAGGCGCAAGAGGAAGACGATGAGGAACACTGCGGCGCTGTGCAGTGTCAGAGCTGCTGTGCTGACTCCAATTCCTATCCCTAACACATGTGTAATATCCAAGGAGGGGGAATTATAATGCGTCAGTCACCAGGCTCATTCATCCATCATCACACATACACTAAGCACTACAGCCTCAGAGTCTATCATAGAGCAAGGCAGGGCGGCCATGCGAGCCTTTTATAGCCGTGCCCTTCCGGGACCTTCCTGATCCTCCAGATGGACCAATCAGAACTGGAGAAGGACCTGAGCATGTGACTCCTGATCCCCAATGGGAGATCGTCTCATGAGCATGCTCAGTGGACCAAAGGAAGGACTTAGACTCTGGAGTCTTTTGCTGCTGGCCAGGCTGCATTGCCATAACTGGACCAAAGGTGGCAGCAGCAGCAGCAACCAAGCCCACAATGCTGGTGTGGGCAGAACGCCGGGATCGTGGAGTCTGCTGAGCAGGCTCCACTGCGGCTGGAGGGAAATGGGAGACCGCCGATGGCAAGGCTCGGGATTCCCGCTGTGCATTGCCCGGCACCCGATGCCTAACAATTGACGTTATTGTATATTATGTGTATCCTTTACATGATTGTGTGCAGTATGAATGTCATGTGTATGTCTGTGCTTGCAGCCACATGACAGTAGATAGAGGTTTATAGTTAGTTGTAATAACAGAAAAGGGACACAGGATGGGGGCACTGAGCGCAACTCAGGAAACCATTGGGAGGATTTCCCTCTGAGTGAGTTGAGCTGGGGGTAGCTATACTGGACAGTGGAGTACAGCAGCAGCCAGTGAGGAAAGGTCACTGGGAGGTCCTACAGTTAGGGACTGGAGGACTAGGGAGACTAACAGAGGAGTCTCAAATGTCAAGTCAGCTAGAAGTGAAGAGCTGAAGTGACAACCAAAGCCAGTCTGTGATAACCAGCCCGTGACTGGAAAAGAGTCAAGCCAGGGAGGTCAGTGGGTGAACCCCTGTGGAGTGAAGAGTCTAGTGAGCCACCAGCTTATAGAGATGTGCAAGAACAACAGTGCCATAAAGGGATGAGATATACCGGAGTAGACAGGTACCTTCGTGGGCTGAAGTCGGTCTCAGGAAGAAGGGTCTAAGTACTGTGTTCCATGTGGCGTGCTCGCTTGCTTGTGTGTGTTCGCATCATGTGTAACGGAGGAGAAGTAACGTGCTGCTGTAGAAGATGTATTGCTGGTACCGTGTAAAGTGTCCTGAAGAGAATAAAGTTGAACTGTTAAAGAAGTTTCCAGCCTCTGTCTGCAGTCATTTGAGTCTCACAGATGAACAGCCTCCAGCACAGTCAGTGCTGGAGCGAACGAACAAGCTACCCCCGGCGGCCGTGGTATTAAATTAGTGACGGCCTTCTGGACATCTGTCAGGTCAGCAGTCTTCCCCATGATTGTGGCGTTATTGAAACAGACTAAGGGATTTTTATAAACGCTTAGGAGCCTTTACAGGGGTTTATTGTTAATTATTCTAATTTCCTGAGATAATGACTTTTGGGTTTTCATTGGCTGTAAGCCATAATCATCAACATTACCAGAAATAAACCCGTGAAATAGATCACTGTGTGTAATGACTCTATAGAATAGAGGAGAGGCACTTTTTGTATTGAAGAACTGAAATAAATTCACTTTTTGATGATATTCCAATTTTGTGAGATGCTGCTGTGTTTATTTGTGAAAAAGATGGGACTCTTGTGAAAATTTTACAATTTTCAAACTTTTAATTTTCATGCCCTTAAATCACAGAGATATGTCACACAAAATACTTAATAAGTAACATTTCACATGTCTACTTTACATCAGCACAATTTTGGAAACATTACTTTTTTGGGTTAGGAAGTTATAATGGTTAAAAGTTGACCAGAGATTTCCATTTTTACAAGATTTTATTTTAGAGACCACCTCACATTTGAAGTCACTTTGAGGGGTCTATGATTGAAAATACCCAAAATTGACACCATTCTACAAACTGCTCCTCTCAAGGTGCTCAAAATCACATTCAAGAAGTTCATTAACCCTTCAGGGTTTTTACAGGAATTGTGTAAGAGGTGTACGGTGCGGAACCGCGTGTGTGCAAGGTGTACGGAGCGGAACCACGTGTGTACGAAATGTATGGAGCAAAGCTGCATGTGTACGTTTACGGAGTGGAGCCACTTGTGTACAAGGTGTACGCAGCAGAGCCACATGTGTACGAGGTTTATGGAGTTGAGCCGTGTGTGTGCGAGGTGTACGGAGCGGAACCACGTGTGTGCGAGGTGTAAGGAGCGGAACCGCGTGTGTACGAGGCATACAAAGAACCATGTGTGTATGAGGTGTCCCGGATCCAGAGGGACAGTCCCGATTTTGAGAGACTGCCCCGGCCAGGAGCTTACTTTTTCCGCGGACACAGGAGTACATGGCAGAGGCTTGAAGAGCGCTTTAAAATTCGCAGGTGATGTTCCACCGGAAGTGACGTGCTAGAAGCTGACCGGAAATTAGGTAATTTCGGGAGGAGATTGTGACTGAACCATGGAGACACTTCAGGGAATGCTACAGATCCATCACCGTGTCCTCCTCCGATAGCGCAGACAGCGGGATCGCCTTGGACTCGGGGATGTCGGCCATGTGAGCGGATCATGATATATCCTGCATCGGGAGGCTCAGGTGAGCATTACAAAGGGAGCCGGGCTGCTATAGTATCGTTATTGAATCTTTCTTTCTCTTTCTCTGTTCTTTCTTTCCCTCTCTAATCTTTCTTTCTCTGTTCTCTTTCTTTCCTCTCTTTCGCTCTGTTCTTTCTTTCTTTCCCCTCTTTATTTCTCTCTGTTCTTTCTTTCCCCTCTTTTTTTCTCTATTCTTTCTTTCTCTCTATGTTCTCTTTCTTTCCCCTCTTTCTCTCTGTTCTTTCTTTCCTCTCTTTCTCTCTCTGTTCTCTTTCTCTCTCTAATCTTTCTTTCTCTGTTCTCTTTCTTTCCTCTCTTTCTCTCTGTTCTTTCTTTCCCCTCTTTATTTCTCTCTGTTTTTTCTCTCTATGTTCTCTTTCTTTCCCCTCTTTCTCTGTTCTTTCTTTCTCTCTCTGTTCTTTCTTTCTCTATTCTTTCTTTTTCTCTCTGTTCTTTCATTTTTTTACTATCTTTCTTTCTTTCCCATCTCTCTCTGTTCTTTCTTTCCCATCTTTCTCTCTGTTCTCTCTTTATTTCTTTCCCCTCTTTCTCTCTCCCTCTCTGCTCTTTCTTTCCCCTTTTTCTCTCCCTCTCTGCTCTTTATTTCCCCTTTCTTTCTCCCTGTTCTCTCTTTCTTTCCTCTCTTCTTTCTTTCGCTTCTTTCTTTCTCTCTGTTCTTTCTTTCCCCTCTTTCTTTCTCTCTATGTTCTCGTTCTTTCCTCTCTTTCTCTGTTCATTCTCTCTCTATTCTTTCTTTTTTTACCATCTTTCTTTCTTTCCCTTCTCTCTATGTTCTTTCTTTCCCCTCTTTCTTTATTTCTCTCTATGTTCTCTTTCTTTCCCCTCTTTCTCTCTGTTCTTTCTCTCTCTATTCTTTCTCTCTCTGTTCTTTCTTTTTTTACCATCTTTCTTTCTTATCTCTCTCTCTGTTCTTTCTTTCCCATCTTTCTTTCTCTTTGTTCTTTCTTTCCTCTAAATTGAAGAGATCTGTATAAAAAGTGCACTATTCTCTGGTAACACTCTGCTTGACAAAGACCGTGCTGTGAGGTTGACACGTTGCACCACTTGGCGCTGGATGAAAGTCCACAATTTTTCCTTGAAGTGGAGGAGCGCTGCCTGATTTTTTTCCATTTATACTTTGCGTTGTACAGCCGCATTACTCAGGAAGTATTGCACCCAAAACCTGCTCAAGTTTGTGCTGCTGTCTGTCTTTTTCTATTTACATCTATAGCTAGATAGATAATAATAGATAGATCTAGAGATAATATATACAGATCTATCTGTGTGTGTAATGGAGTGTGGGTTGGACAAATGTAAAAGAGGAGGTTGGACAGAAAGGACATCACAAATCTTTTTTTGTTGATAAATAACATATCTTTATTTAGCTTACAAAAACGCAGGAAAAACGTGCGGATTTTTACCTGCGTTTTCTGCCAAGAGGTGCGGATTCTGTGCAGAAAACTCTGCAGGCAAATCTGCACCATGTGCACAGACCCTAAACGACATTGGCTCAGACTTCTCGTCTCTCCCCTTTATTCCATCTCAGGGAGGCGGTAACACTGACTGCAGCTATAACCGCCGCTCACAATCGCAGCCGCCTGCTGTCACGATCACAACTTGTTCCTGTCACATTTTCCAGTGTATAAATCAGCGGCGACAAACGCGAACATTTCATTTACATTCAACAGAAGAAGAAATAATCTAAAGCTCGTTATTAGAGTTGAGCGATACCGTCCGATACTTCAAAGTATCGGATCGGAATGGATCGGCCGATCTTTAAAAAAAGTATCGGTATCGCCGATTCCGATACCGGAAGTCCCATTCAAGTCTATGGGACTTCCGGTATCGGAATAAGAAAAACCCTGTTTTTGCCTTGTACAGCCTCTCTGGGGTCTGTACGGGCCTTTCGGGGGGCTGTGCCGGCCTTCCAGGGGGTCTGTGCAGGCTCCGGTGGTCTGTGCCGGCCTGCCGAGGGGCTGTGCCGGCCTGCCGGTGGTCTGTGCCGGCCTGCCGGGGGGCTGTGCCGGCCTGCCGGGGGGCTGTGCAGGCATCGTCCGATGGGACTACAAGTCCCATCGGGCGATGCCTGCTACCATGACAGTGATTGACACATTAGCCAATGATGGGACAGTAGTAGTCCCATCATCCGGCTAATGTGTTGAATGTAAAAAAAAAAAAAAAAAAAAAAAAATTACATGCTACATACATGCTACATACATACAACATGCATACTACATACATGCTACATTCATACTACATACATGCTACATTCATACTACATAAATACTACATGCTACATTCATACTACATATATACTACATACATGCTACATACCACATATATGCTACATACATGCTACATACATGCTACATACATGCTACATACATGCTACATACATACCACATACATACCACATACATACCACATACATACATACTACATACTACATATATACTACATGCATGCTACATACATACCACATACATACATACTACATGCATGCTACATACATACTACATGCATGCTACATACATAACATACATACTACATACATACTACATGCATGCTACATACATACTACATACATACTACATACATACTACATGCATACTACATGCATGCTACATACATACTACATACATACTACATGCATGCTACATGCATACTACATACATGCTACATACATACTACATGCTACATACATACTACATGCTACATACATACTACATGCTACATACATACTACATATATACTACATGCATGCTACATACATACTACATGCTACATACATACTACATGCTACATACATACTACATATATACTACATGCATGCTACATACATACTACATGCTACATACATACTACATATACTACATGCATGCAACATACATACTACATGCTACATACATACTGCATGCTACATACATACTACATACATACTACATGCATGCTACATACATACTACATACATACTACATGCTACATACATACCACATACATACTACATACATACTACATACATACTACATACATACTACATGCTACATACATACCACATACATACTACATACATACTACATACATACTACATGCTACATACATACTACATATATACTACATGCATGCTACATACATACTACATGCTACATACATACCACATACATACTACATACTACATACATACTACATACATACTACATACATACTACATACATACTACATACATACTACATACATACTACATACATGCTACATGCTACATACATACCACATACATACTACATACATACTACATGCTACATACATACTACATATATACTACATATATGCTACATACATACTACATGCTACATACATACCACATACATACTACATACATGCTACATGCTACATACATACTACATATATACTACATGCATGCTACATACATACTACATATATACTACATGCATGCTACATACATACTGCATGCTACATGCATGCTACATACATACTACATACATACTACATGCTACATACATACCACATATATACTACATACATACAATACATTCATACAATACATACATAGACATACAGTACATTTAACATAGAGTAACATACTTACCAATACTTGTCACATTGTTCCCCGAAGCCATTGTCTTTTCCGGAATAAATATTAACATAACAAACCACAAAAATACTCACCCACGTAGCAATGGCATAAAGTGAGACTAGGGACTTTTTTTTTTTTAAGTGGCGGAGGAATACAGTGCGGAAGGATACCTACCTTCCGTCATTGGATTCCTGCAGCCCGTAGAGAACGGCAGCATCATCTGATGCTGCAGTTCTCTACCCAAGATCGTCGTGGGACACACTCGTGGACTGCTTCGGATCGTGGGTGAGTATTTTTGTGGTTTGTTATGTTAATATTTATTCCGGAAAAGACAATGGCTTCGGGGAACAATGTGACAAGTATTGGTAAGTATGTTACTCTATGTTATATGTACTGTATGTCTATGTATGTATTGTATGAATGTATTGTATGTATGTAGTATATATGTGGTATGTATGTAGCATGTAGTATGTATGTAGTATGTATGTAGCATGCATGTAGCATGCAGTATGTATGCAGCATGCATGTAGTATATATGTAGTATGTATGTAGCATGCATGTAGTATATATGTAGTATGTATGTAGCATGTATGTGGTATGTATGTAGCATGTAGTATGTATGTAGCATGCATGTAGTATATATGTAGTATGTATGTAGCATGTAGTATGTATGTAGTATGTATGTAGCATGTAGTATGTATGTAGCATGTAGCATGTATGTAGTATGTATGTAGTATGTAGTATGTAGTATGTAGCATGTAGCATGCATGTAGCATGCATGTAGCATGCATGTAGCATTTTTTTTTTTTTTTTTTTAACATTTAACACATTAGCCGGATGATGGGACTACTACTGTCCCATCATTGGCTAATGTGTCAATCACTGTCATGGTAGCAGGCATCGCCAGATGGGACTTGTAGTCCCATCGGACGATGCCTGCACAGACCCCCGGACATCAGCACAGCCCCCCGGCAGGCCGGCACAGCCCCCCGGCAGGCCGGTACAGACTCCCACAGGGTGCACAGACCACCGGCAGGCCGGCACAGCCCCCCGGCAGGCCGGTACAGACCCCCACAGGGTGCACAGACCACCGGCAGGCCGGCACAGCCCCCCGGCAGGCCGGTACAGACCCCGGGCAGTCCACACAGCCCCCCGGCAGGCCGGCAGAGACCCCCGGAAGGCCCGAAATGACGGCGCATCATGATGACGTCAGGCTGTCAATCAACTTTGAACTTCCGATTCCGATGCCGAATTCCGATATTGAAAAAATATCGGAAGTCGGTATCGGAATTCCGATACTTGCGGTATCGGAATGCTCAACACTACTCGTTATATAGTGAGCAAATATCACTGCAGGAACCTGTAAACCGCCACATGGTGCTCAGACTCAAAGGTTACCAGCGCTGACAGGCACTATTATGTAGGCACATTATGGCACTATTATGTAATAGTGCAGGTTATCCCGGTTGCAGGGGAGTACAAAGGACATGGAGCGGGTCAGTAGATTAAAAGATTTCTTTACTTTATTCAATTCCACAATTCCACAGTGGAATTCAATAAACTAGTCTCCTGACCCTCTCCATTGTCCTTTGCACTCCCCTGTAACCGGGATAACCTGCACTATTGAACACATCCTCATCTGAGGTACCCGGCAGGAGCTGCATCGGACTATTCTCAATTGGCGCTTCCTGACCTGCCAGTCTGACGCTCCATCAGGTTGTTTCACCTTCATTTTTTTAGGCACTATTACGTAGGCACCGCATGGCACCATTATGTAGGCACCGCGTGGCACTATTATGTAGGCACCGCGTGGCACTATTATGTAGGCACCGCGTGGCACTATTATGTAGGCACCGCGTGGCACTATTATGTAGGCACCGCGTGGCACTATTATGTAGGCACCGCGTGGCACTATTATGTAGGCACCGCGTGGCACTATTATGTAGGCACCGCGTGGCGCTATGATGTAAGGACCTAATGACATTCTCTGTGCTGGATGCGCAGGCGGCTGTCTCTGCTGTGATGTCACCGCTGTGCTCCCTGAGCCAATCGGCTGCCCCAACCCACAGACAGACAGACTGCAGCTTCACCTCCCTCCTCCCCTCATCTCTGCACCGACGGAGAAGCTTCTGAACATTTACACAGACCTGCAGAATGGAGAAATGGAAGAACGGCGACTCCAACAATAAATGACAAAGCTTCAAGTAATCACATCTGAGCAAGCATAGAAAAATAGAGCATCTCTGATTACAAATGACCCCGCCGCTTTGTGTTCACAGCTCTCATGAAATAGAAAATTGATTCCAAACTCCCTGAGTCTCCTATAAAGGCAGAACAGCAGCATTACACATAATAAGTCACACAGGCGGTGTCTTCTAGAACACGAGAACCGGCCACGGGGAGCAAGGAGTAAAGTGAGGACCGGGCATCTCCTGGAGAGAAGAAGAAGAGCAGGAACAAGAGTGTTAGATGAGTTGCAGCACAACCCCGACCCCAGGCACAGATTCCAGCCCCCGACACAGATACAGACCCCGACACAGATGAAGACCCAAGCACAGAGCCCCAGACCACCAGCACAGATACAGACCCGAGCACAGAGCCCCAGACCACCAGGACAAAGCTCCTGACTCCCAACACAGATACAGACCCCGACACAGATGAAGACCCGAGCACAGAGCCCCAGACCACCAGCACAGATACAGACCCGAGCACAGAGCCCCAGACCACCAGCACAGATACAGACCCGAGCACAGAGCCCCAGACCACCAGGACAAAGCTCCTGACCCCCAGCACAGATACAGACCCCGACACAGATGAAGACCACAGCACAGAGCCCCAGACCACCAGCACAGATACAGACCCGAGCACAGAGCCCCAGACCACCAGGACAAAGCTCCTGACCCCCAGCACAGATACAGACCCCGACACAGATGAAGACCCGAGCACAGAGCCCCAGACCACCAGCACAGATGAAGACCCAAGCACAGAGCCCCAGACCACCAGCACAGATACAGACCCGAGCACAGAGCCCCAGACCACCAGGACAAAGCTCCTGACTCCCAACACAGATACAGACCCCGACACAGATGAAGACCACAGCACAGAGCCCCAGACCACCAGCACAGATACAGACCCGAGCACAGAGCCCCAGACCACCAGGACAAAGCTCCTGACCCCCAGCACAGATACAGACCCCGACACAGATGAAGACCACAGCACAGAGCCCCAGACCACCAGCACAGATACAGACCCGAGCACAGAGCCCCAGACCACCAGGACAAAGCTCCTGACTCCCAACACAGATACAGACCCCGACACAGATGAAGACCCGAGCACAGAGCCCCAGACCACCAGCACAGATACAGACCCGAGCACAGAGCCCCAGACCACCAGGACAAAGCTCCTGACCCCCAGCACAGATACAGACCCCGACACAGATGAAGACCACAGCACAGAGCCCCAGACCACCAGCACAGCTACAGACCCTAGCACAGAGCCCCAGACCACCAGGACAAAGTTCCTGACTCCCAACACAGATACAGACCCCGACACAGATGAAGACCCGAGCACAGAGCCCCAGACCACCAGCACAGATACAGACCCGAGCACAGAGCCCCAGACCACCAGGACAAAGCTCCTGACCCCCAGCACAGATACAGACCCCGACACAGATGAAGACCACAGCACAGAGCCCCAGACCACCAGCACAGATACAGACCCGAGCACAGAGCCCCAGACCACCAGGACAAAGCTCCTGACCCCCAGCACAGATACAGACCCCGACACAGATGAAGACCACAGCACAGAGCCCCAGACCACCAGGACAGATACAGACCCAAGCACAGAGCCTCAGACCACCAGGACAAAGCTCCTGACCCCGAGCACAGACAGACCTGAGCATAGATACAGACCCGAGCACAGACAAGGACCCCAGCACCAAGCCCCAGACTCCCAGCACAGATACAGACCCAAGCACAAACACAGACCCCAGCGTAGAGTTCCAGACCTTCAGCATAGATACAGACACTGGCACAGATACAGCCCCAGATCCCCAGATACACACCGCTGTCACAGAGCCCAAGACCCACAGACAATCATTGCAGAGTTCAGCAGATAATGACAATCCATCACTACACAGAAATACACCTCATATACACTGTACATACAGCCCACACCTCCATCATAGGAGACCACAATGTAAGGAGGGAGAACAGCCACATGACAGCCCACACCTCCATCATAGGAGACCCCAATGTAAGGAGGGAGAACAGCCACATGACAGCCCACACCTCCATCATAGGAGACCCCAATGTAAAGAGGGAGAACTGTTATGAATGGGTCACCGAGGAGAAAAAAAAGCAACACACGCTAAGTCTCAGAAAACCAGAGAGGTTGGTAACTATGCAGATTGCAGGTCCCTGATCTTAACACACAACTAGCACCAGTCGTGGAGCGTACCTACGATGAATCTAGACGCCTCGTCACAACCGGAGAGCTACATAAGCCTAAAGCAGGAAGAGAGGAAAACTAACTGCCCCAGCGCAGACCCCAAAGGAAAGACAGCCCCCCACATGTATTGATGGTGAAACAAGATGAAAATACAAACAAAGGCAGGAAAATAGGCTGAGCAAATGATGGGGCCAAACTAAAGCCCCCGTTACCGATTTTGTGACGTTGCAGCGATATTGCTAGCGATATCGCTGCATGTGATAATTACCTCCGACCGGCTCCCCCGCTGCTCATCGTTGGTCGCGCGAGAACTCCCTGGACCATTCCTCGTCAGCCACTTCCTGCTGCGCTTCCTGCTGTGAGGACGAGCGACGCGTGGAGCCGGACGGGAGGACGCAGGATCGCCGCGTCTGACAGGTAAGTAGCGACCCTCGACCCCTGCGATGTCGCTGGTGAGATCTGCCTGTGTGGCAGCTCACTAGCGACCGCCTAGCGATGCACCAGCGATCCATATCGTTGTCGGGATCGCTGGTGCATCGCTATGTGTAACCTAGCCCTAACTTGAAAGGACAGGAAAGGAAAGACACTGTCTGCAATCTGCCAAAAAAACCCTACCCAAAATAATGTCCAACACTTCTGATAACAAAATTAACCCTGAAGTCACTGGACTTCTCCCACTATATCAGCACTCTGAAATATTCTGAGACAGAGCAAAAAGAGGCCAATCTAATAAAGGACAAAAAGGCAAATTGGCAAATACAGATAAATAAGAGTGGAAATTCAGCACAGCCCCAGCCGGGCTGGTTGACCACACAAGAACTGAGCAGACCAACAAGAGCAAGTGTGAACATTAGCAAAAACAAACTTAACTTGAGAGGACTGGAAGAGAGCTGAAGTCCAAGACCTGAGAAGCAGACTGAATCACCAGCACCAGGATAGGGCGTCGGCTGTCTTATATTCAGTCTTATACTCCAGAGATCCAATCGCTATCTTCCTCATCAGGTGGCAGACCATTACCAATTAAACCAACCTCACTACCTCCTGTCACCACCAGAGGGAGAACGGAAGGAGAACTCCCAGCTGGTGGAGCATAAAATGAGCTCATAACAGAGAACATCCACATGACAGCCCACACCTCCATCATAGGAGACCCCAATGTAAGGAGGGAGAAGTTCCACATGACACATTCCGGAATAATCCGCAGACCAGAAATAAGACACATACGTGTGGAGCGGAGGGACCGGAGACGTCTAGGTCTGCAGACAGATGAACCAGCGAGGAGTCAGACATTCCATCTGTACGAATCCATAGTCCGTGTTGTAGATGAAGCAGTCGCCATCGTTCCTGCAGGAGAGAAGTGTGAAACGGAAACATTTCCTGGCCACAAAACCGAAGGGTGCAGGGTCTGCTACTATACTGTATATGGGGGGGAGTGACGAGGAGCGGCCTCCAGCACTGTACATGGGGGGGTGACGAGGAGTGGCCTCCAGCACTGTATATGGGGGGGTGACAAGGAGCGGCCTCCAGCACTGTATTTGAGGGGGGGTGACGAGGAGCGGCCTCCAGCACTGTATTTGAGGGGGGGTGACGAGGAGCGGCCTCCAGCACTGTATATGGGGGGGTGACGAGGAGCAGCCTCCAGCACTGTACATGAGGGGGGGTGATGAGGAGCGGCCTCCAGCACTGTACATGGGGGGAGTGACGAGGAGCGGCCCTCAGCACTGTACATGAGGGGGGGGTGACGAGGAGCAGCCTCCAGCACTGTACATGAGGGGGGGTGATGAGGAGCGGCCTCCAGCACTGTATATGAGGGGGGGTGATGAGGAGAGGCCTCCAGCACTGTACATGAGGGGGGGGTGACGAGGAGCGGCCTCCAGCACTGTACATAAGGGGGGGTGACGAGGAGGAGCCTCCAGCACTGTACATGAGGGGGGGTGATGAGGAGCGGCCTCCAGCACTGTATATGAGGGGGGGTGATGAGGAGCGGCCTCCAGCACTGTACATGAGGGGGGGGGTGACGAGGAGCGGCCTCCAGCACTGTACATGAGGGGGGGTGACGAGGAGCGGCCTCCAGCACTGTACATGAGGGGGGGTGACGAGGAGCGGCCTCCAGCACTGTACATGAGGGGGGGTGACGAGGAGCGGCCTCCAGCACAGTACTTGAGGGGGGGGTGATGAGGAGCGGCCTTCAGCACTGTACATGAGGGGAGGTGACGAGGAGCGGCCTCCAGCACAGTACTTGAGGGGGGTGACGAGGAGCGGCCTAAAGCACTGTACATGGGGGGGACGAGGAGCGGCCTCCAGCACCGTACATGGGGGGGGTGACGAGGAGAGGCCTCCAGCACTGTACATGAGGGGGGTGACGAGGAGCGGCCTCCAGCACTATATATGGGGGGGGGACGAGGAGCGGCCTCCAGCACTGTACATGAGGGGGGGTGACGAGGAGCAGCCTCCAGCACTGTACATGAAGGGGGGTGACGAGGAGCGGCCTCCAGCACTGTACATGAAGGGGGGTGACGAGGAGCGGCCTCCAGCACTGTACATGGGGAGGTGACGAGGAGCGGCCTCCAGCACTATATATGGGGGGGGGACGAGGAGCGGCCTCCAGCACTATATATGGGGGGGGACGAGGAGCGGCCTCCAGCACTGTACATGGTGGGGTGACGAGGAGCGGCCTCCAGCACTGTACATGGGGAGGTGACGAGGAGCGGCCTCCAGCA
The DNA here is from genome assembly GCF_039654945.1 of Dendrobates tinctorius. Lineage (NCBI taxonomy): Eukaryota > Metazoa > Chordata > Amphibia > Anura > Dendrobatidae > Dendrobates > Dendrobates tinctorius. Next base: position 15,244,555 of record NW_027361998.1, on the reverse strand, counting down.
CTATATATGGGGGGGGACGAGGAGCGGCCTCCAGCATTGTACATGAGGGGGGGTGACGAGGAGCAGCCTCCAGCACTGTACATGAAGGGGGGTGATGAGGAGAGGCCTCCAGCACTGTACATGGGGGGGGTGACGAGGAGAGGCCTCCAGCACTGTACATGAGGGGGGGTGACGAGGAGCGGCCTCCAGCACTATATATGGGGGGGGACGAGGAGCGGCCTCCAGCACTATATATGGGGGGGGGACGAGGAGCGGCCTCCAGCACTGTACATGAAGGGGGGTGACGAGGAGCGGCCTCCAGCACTGTACATGAAGGGGGGTGACGAGGAGCGGCCTCCAGCACTGTACATGAAGGGGGGTGACGAGGAGCGGCCTCCAGCACTATATATGGGGGGGGACGAGGAGCGGCCTCCAGCACTATATATGGGGGGGGGGACGAGGAGCGGCCTCCAGCACTGTACATGGGGGGGTGACGAGGAGCAGCCTCCAGCACTGTACATGAAGGGGGGTGACGAGGAGTGGCCTCTAGCACTGTACATGAAGGGGGGTGACGAGGAGCGGCCTCCAGCACTGTACATGGGGAGGTGACGAGGAGCGGCCTCCAGCACTATATATGGGGGGGGGACGAGGAGCGGCCTCCAGCACTATATATGGGGGGGGGGACGAGGAGCGGCCTCCAGCACTGTACATGGGGGGGTGACGAGGAGCGGCCTCCAGCACTGTACATGGGGAGGTGACGAGGAGCGGCCTCTAGCACTATATATGGGGGGGGGACGAGGAGCGGCCTCCAGCATTGTACATGAGGGGGGGTGACGAGGAGCAGCCTCCAGCACTGTACATGAAGGGGGGTGATGAGGAGAGGCCTCCAGCACTGTACATGGGGGGGTGACGAGGAGAGGCCTCCAGCACTGTACATGAGGGGGGGTGACGAGGAGCGGCCTCCAGCACTATATATGAGGGGGGGACGAGGAGCGGCCTCCAGCACTGTACATGGGGGGGGGGACGAGGAGCGGCCTCCAGCACTATATATGGGGGGGTGACGAGGAGCGGCCTCCAGCATTGTACATGAGGGGGGGTGACGAGGAGCAGCCTCCAGCACTGTACATGAAGGGGGGTGATGAGGAGAGGCCTCCAGCACTGTACATGGGGGGGGACGAGGAGAGGCCTCCAGCACTGTACATGAGGGGGGGTGACGAGGAGCGGCCTCCAGCACTATATATGGGGGGGGACGAGGAGCGGCCTCCAGCACTGAACATGGGGGGGGGACGAGGAGCGGCCTCCAGCACTATATATGGGGGGGTGACGAGGAGCGGCCTCCAGCACTGTACAATAGGCATATAATAAGGGAGGACACTACCTGCTGACAGGAGCCGCCCAGAAGTCTTCTCCCCGTGTTATACAATGAGCCGCTGTCTGTAAGCAGAGGAGACGTGGATGAGGAGCCAGTAATGCAGCACGTGTTGTAATTACCAGGTGACATTACTAATGCCCTGCAGGAGGCAGCAGCCCCATGATACCGGCGGAGGCAGCACAGGTCATAATGCTGCTGAGACCACCGCTCACACCGACCCCAATACCTGCCCTAGTAATATGGGGCGAGCCGGACACTGTGCACTACACGTATCTGTGTGACTGGCGCCGTACACAACCCTTACCCGTGTGCACTTATAATATGAGGCAGTCGCCCTCCATGAATGGTCGGGGGGAGCGGTCGTACCATCAGTATTTTACACCTGTGCTGCCTTCATTATGGGACCACTGTATCCTGCAGTGCATTATTAATGAGACCTGGAGTTGGGGAATATGGCGACTTTTTCTGTGATTGTTCTGACCTTTCAGGACCTTTATATAGAACGTGCCTTTAATTCTTTACATCTTCTGTATTAAGTGCAGGAAATAAGAATTCATTTATCACGGCCTTCAGTCATGTTACAGGGGTCGTCTGCTGCTAGGAGAATCCCTTCTTACAGTAAATGTTCGGCCCCGATAAAATAATAAAGCCTGCACTCACCTCTCACGCCGGCTCCGTTCCCGCGGTGTCAGAACTCGCAGTCCCAGGACTGTGATGCGGTGGAATGACATGTGATACCCAGCGCCCAATCAGCGCTGACGTCACTGTCTCCGCGTTCTGACAAACTGAACATGAAGAGGCGGTCAGACATCAGCTGCAGTCCGGACCGCCTCTTCATGTTCAGTTTGTGAGAAGGCGGGGACAGTGACGTCAGCGCTGATTGAGCGCCGGGCATCACATATCATTCCACAACATCACAGTCCCGGGACTGCGAGTGCAGACACGGCAGGAACAGAGCCGGCAGTTAGACTTGGCTCCCGATGAACGCCAGGTGCCACTCCAGGACAGACCAACGGAGGCGCAGCAGCTGGACCCAGAGGACAGACTGGATGAAGCAGCAGGCAGAGCTTGTATCAGAGTGCAGCAGAGTCTATATCAGAGTGCAGCAGACAAAGTTTGCATTAGAGCGCAGGAGGCAGGATCTGCACCGGAGCGCAGCAGGCAGGATCTGCACCGGAGCGCAGCAGGCAGGATCTGCACCGGAGCGCAGCAGGCAGGATCTACACCGGAGCGCAGCAGGCAGGATCTACACCAGGTAGCAGCAGGCAGGATCAGCACCAGAGCGCAGCAAGCAGGACCTGCACCGGAGCGCAGCAGGCAGGATCTGCACCGGAGCGCAGCAAGCAGGATCTCCACCGGAGGGCAGCAGGCAGGACCAGCACCGGAGCGCAGCAGGCAGGATCAGCACCGGAGCGGAGCAGGCAGGATCAGCACAGGAGCGCAGCAGGCAGGACCAGCACCGGAGCGCAGCAGGCAGGATCAGCACCGGAGCTCAGCAGGCAGGATCAGCACCGGAGCGCAGCAGGCAGGACCAGTACCGGAGCGCAGCAGGCAGGATCAGCACTGGAGTGGAGCAGGCAGGATCAGCACAGGAGCGCAGCAGGCAGGACCAGCACCGGAGTGGAGCAGGCAGGATCAGCACCGAAGAGGCAGCAGGCAGGATCTGCACCGGAGTGCAGCAGGCAGGATCTGCACCAAAGTGCAGCAGCAGGGATTGCACCAAATTGCAATAGGGACTAGTATACAACCTTACACAACTTAGATTGCAAAACAGGAAGGTTGCTCAGGCACCTCCCCAGTGAAGAGGAAGCAATATATACATAATTCCTCTCAACCATTGGCTGGGGAGAAAATACCAAGTGCATGCGCTGGCCCTTTAAGAGGGTGGGAGCACGCGTGCTCATGCCCTAAGGACACAGCTAGAAGCCCAGCTGGAAGTGCTGCTGGAAGCATCTGGAGCATGAGGAAAATAGGAACAGGCCGCAGCGTGGGTGAGTTAACTGACACGCCAGAGACCCTGCCTGTCAGAGCAGGAATCCGGCGTGGTGGTAGCAACATGGCAACTACACAGTCCAACCACAGTGTACAGGCGACGATGCACCATAATAGTCCCAGAACACTGCACAGACGACCATGCATCATGACAGTCCCATCACAGTGAACAGCCGACCAAGCACCATGAGAGTCCCAGCACTGTACAGCCAACCATGCACCATGACAGTCACAGCACTGTGAACAGCCGACCATGCACCCTGACAGTCACAGCACTGTGAACAGCCGACCATGCACCCTGACAGTCCCAGTACTGTGTACAGCCGACCATGACAGTCCCAGCACTGTGCACAGCCGACCATGCACCATGACAGTCCCAGCACTGTGTACAGCCGACCATGCACCATGACAGTCTCAGCACTGTGTACAGCCAACAATGCACCATGACAGTCACAGCACTGTGTACAGCCGCCCATGCACCATGACAGTCCCAGCACAGTGTACAGCCGACCATGCACCATGACAGTCCCAGCACTGTGTACAGCCAACCATGCATCATGACAGTCCCAGTACTGTGAACAGCCGATCATGCACCATGACAGTCCCAGCACAGTGTACAGCCGACCATGCACCATGACAGTCCCAGTACTGTGTACAGCCGACCATGCACCATGACAGTCCCAGCACTGTGTACAGCCGACCATGCACCATGACAGTCCCAGCACTGTGTACAGCCGACCATGCACCATGACAGTCCCAGCACTGTATACAGCCGACCATGCACCATGACAGTCCCAGCACTGTATACAGCCGACCATGCACCATGACAGTCCCAGTACTGTGTACAGCCGACCATGCACCATGACAGTCCCAGCACTGTGTACAGCCGATCATGCACCATGACAGTCCCAGCACTGTGTACAGCTGACCATGCACCATGACAGTGTGGCGCCCCTGAGGGTTCAGTAGCCACAGAGGTACTGCACCTCCTCCTGAGGTGTGGTGCCCCACCATCCAGGTATGTTGGAGGCTCCTGACCACACTCCAACACCTGCACCCACACAACACAGTAGTGTAGCAAAGCCACATTGCGGCTCCCTGCTTGGAGTGTAGCAGAGCACCTTTGGTGGCTCCCTGCTTGGAACACTAAATGTGCTGGGAGGCGGGTGGAGTTAGAATACATAAAAGAGTGGGAAGGTTTAGGAAGGCAGTCAGTAGTCAGTCAGTCGGAGTGGAGAGTGGAGTGAGGATCCCTGAGAGTGAGAGGGATGGAGGAAGGAGGTGTTGCAGCAGATCTCAGTGACCTGGCTCTGCTGGCACGGGAAAGGAAAGAAGGAGAAAGACATTGAACAGAAACCTGATCTTCCATGGGAAGGAACGACTAGTATGGAACGTAGAAGTTAAAGGGAACAGAGGACGTGGGTTAGAGGAAGAACCCTGCCTAGAAGTTATAAGCGCATGGCCGGGGCCCGGTCCCTGAGGTTGTATGGATACTAAGAGTCCTACAGCAGACACCGGTGGAGTAGTGGGCTGTAAATGCACTACTCCCATCTAAGACTTGGGGGCACAACAACAAACACTGATAGTGAGCCGGGACTCAGAAGCAAGGAGTCCCTGAAGCAGGCTACAGCTGTCTGCCGTACAAGTAGAGTTCTTGGGAACATCTGTCAGGAGGCACTCCAGTGTAACTCAGTACTGAGAGTACTTCACACCAAAGGCGCTATAAGAGGAGATGTTCAGAAAGGCACATGTTGGCGGAGTGTTGGAAGAGAGCATTCCATCTGACCTGGAGGTTGACTGAGTCCCTGACCCGGAGGACACGGCACGGAGTCAGGCACCTATGTGTACTACAGACTGTGAGTAAAGCTTTGGAACTACAAGCCCTGGTGTCCTCCATTCATACCTGCGCTAACACACTCAGTACCGCTACAGCTGGGTACCAGCTTCTACACCGCCTGCGCCTCTCCTCTACCCCTACATCTACACTGCCCTGGGACTACAGCTCCACCTGTGGGGAGCTTCACCATCTTGGCTGCAATACACAACCAGTCCCAGAGGATCTTCATGCTGCGTCGGCCCAACATCCCTCTTGCCGAACACCACAGGTGATGTCACGAACTATTCATTCAAACCATTACATTCCACCATTTCAATTCCCCCATTACTTGGGCGCCCAGGGCCACGGACTGGGTTACCGCCGCTGTGACACATCCTGCTGATACCGGCCCGATACCGAGTACCCCACAGCCCTGGGAGGGCGACCCAACAGTCCCAGTACTGTGTTCAGCCGACCATGCACCATGACAGTCCCAGCACTGTGTACAGCCGACCATGCACCATGGCAGCCCCAGTACTATGAACAGCCGACCATGCACCATGACAATCCCAGCACTGTATACAGCCGACCATGCACCATGACAGTCCCAGCACTGTATACAGCCGACCATGCACCATGACAGTCCCAGCGCAGTGTACAGCCAACCATGCACCATGACAGCCCCAGTACTATGAACAGCCGACCATGCACCATGACAATCCCAGCACTGTATACAGCCGACCATGCACCATGACAATCCCAGCACTGTATACAGTCGACCATGCACCATGACAGTCCCAGCACTGTGTACAGCCGACAATGCACCATGACAATCCCAGCACTGTATACAGCCGACCATGCACCATGACAATCCCAGCACTGTATACAGCCGACCATGCACCATGACAGTCCCAGCACTGTGTACAGCCGACAATGCACCATGACAATCCCAGCACTGTATATAGCCGACCATGCACCATGACAGTCCCAGCACTGTGTACAGTCGACCATGCACCATGACAATCCCAGCACTGTATACAGCCGACCATGCACCATGACAATCCCAGCACTGTATACAGCCGACCATGCACCATGACAATCCCAGCGCAGTGTACAGCCAACCATGCACCATGACAGTCTCAGCACTGTATACAGCCGACCATGCACCATGACAGTCCCAGCACTGTGTACAGCCGACCATGCACCATGACAGTCCCAGCACTGTATACAGCCGACCATCCACCATGACAATCCTAGCGCAGTGTACAGCCAACCATGCACCATGACAGTCCCAGCACTGTATACAGCCGACCATGCACCATGACAGTCCCAGCACTGTGTACAGCCGACCATGCACCATGACAATCCCAGCACTGTATACAGCCGACCATGCACCATGACAATCCCAGCACTGTATACAGCCGACCATGCACCATGACAATCCCAGCGCAGTGTACAGCCAACCATGCACCATGACAGTCCCCAGCACAGTGTACAGCCGACCATGCAGCTTGATAGTTGCTACCCTCACATTACAGGAGGTCAGACAGTCATCACCTTTGTGTCCTCCTCATTAAGGAGTCTGGAGTTTCTTGTCCTGCAGTATTCTGCGCTGCCGGAGAACGTCTCCTTCTTCTCATACATTACACAATCGCCTGCAATACAGAAGTAGAAGGAGATTATACTGTATGAGGGGTCCTGTGATGGCCGGGGGCGAGGAGCCCAGTCAGGGCATATGTCACATGTGGCGCAGAGGTGCCCACCTGCTCTAATACACAGGTCAGTGTATGACATTGAGGACGACACCTGTCACTTTCCTTCTAGGCCACGCACAGTCAGCTCTGCTATACGGAGCCATGAGCTACACTACGGCTAAGGCTGGGGTCACACTTGTGAGAAACTCACATGAGTCTCGCACCTCAATACCTGGCACTGCCACCGGCACTCGGGACCGGAGTGTGCGGATACATGTATTTCTATGTATTTCTATGCAGCTGAACACTCCGGTCCTGAGTGCCGGCGGCAGTGCGGGGTATTGAGGTGCGAGACTCGTGCAAATTTCTTGAAAGTGTGACCTCGGCCTAAAGGGCAGAACCAGTATGTAAGGAGATAGCGGACCAGGAAACAGGGAAAGGTGGCAACCAAAACCAAAAATGCACCACATGTAGAATGGTCGCTTCTGGAAACTGAGGACGACCCCTCCCTACTGCCATGAAATGCCCCCATACACATCGGGCCTGTGACCCTCTATAGGAGCTGGTGTAATGTGCACTTACTGGTCAGACTGGGGGAGGATGATGGATCGATACTGGAGGCTGTGGATGGAGGAACCTACAGAGGAGAGAGACCAGCAGTGACATCAGTGATGGGGTCTTCTCTACCAGAGTAGTATGTACATTGTGGGGGCGGTAATGAATGACCCCAGCACTGACCGGACCCTTCATATCATTACATAATGACATTGGCACTTTATGTAATATTTTAGAAGAGTCTTTCCCCCCCGGATCTTGAGCACTCACCTGGGGGTCTTCGTTTCTGGCACCTGATGAAGAAGCAGACACAGGACAGTTCATTACCACCGGAAATCCTACAATCAAATAATGAAGCATCACTGATCCTGGTCCAGACCCCGAGATGTCAGCTGTCCCTGCACCCTGATATAACGGAGAGCGTACATCACCTGGATTATGGAGGGTCCCTCTTAGCACCACCACCAGAATGGCGAATACAAGGACTCCTCCGCCTGCCAGCAGGACGACCCGCGTGGTGGGTGTCACAGGGCGAGGCTGTAAGACAAAAGGAGATGGTGGAGTCTCAGGTGTCGGGGTCTGAGCTGTGTGTGACCGGGGTACAGCGCTGACCCTACAGACAGCAGCTCGACCCCAGAAGGCCCAGCGTGACAAATGTATCACAGGTACAGACAAGTACCATCATCATCTACAGGAGAGACCCCATCATCATCATCTACAGGAGAGACCCCATCATCATCATCTACAGGAGAGACCCCATCATCATCATCTACAGGAGAGACCCCCACCATCATCATCTACAGGAGAGACCCCATCATCATCATCTACAGGAGAGACCCCCACCATCATCATCTACAGGAGAGACCTCCATCATCATCATCTACAGGAGAGACCCCCACCATCATCTACAGGAGAGACCCCCACCATCATCATCTACAGGAGAAACCCCCACCATCATCATCTACAGGAGAGACCCCCACCATCATCATCTACAGGAGAGACCCCCATCATCATCATCTACAGGAGAGACCCCCACCATCATCATCTACAGGAGAGACCCCCACCATCATCATCTACAGGAGAGACCCCCACCATCATCATCTACAGGAGAGACCCCCATCATCATCATCTACAGGAGAGACCCCCACCATCATCATCTACAGGAGAGACCCCCACCATCATCATCATCCAGCATCATCTACAGGAGAGACCCCCATCATCATCTACAGGAGAGACCCCCATCATCATCTACAGGAGAGACCCCCAGCATCATCATCTACAGGAGAGACCTCCCACCATCATCTATAGGAGAGACCCCCATCATCATCATCAGCCAGCATCATCTACAGGAGAGACCCCCATCATCATCATCTACAGGAGAGACCCCCACCATCATCATCTAAAGGAGAGACCCCCACCATCATCATCTAAAGGAGAGACCCCCACCATCATCTACAGGAGAGACCCCAATCATCATCTACAGGAGAGGCCCCCCATCATCATCTACAGGAGAGACCCCCATCATCATCTACAGGAGAGACCCCCACCATCATCATCTACAGGAGAGACCCCCACCATCATCATCATCCAGCATCATCTACAGGAGAGACCCCCATCATCATCTACAGGAGAGACCCCCACCATCATCATCTACAGGAGAGACCCCCATCATCATCTACAGGAGAGACCCCCATCATCATCTACAGGAGAGACCCCCAGCATCATCATCTACAGGAGAGACCTCCCACCATCATCTATAGGAGAGACCCCCATCATCATCATCACCCAGCATCATCTACAGGAGAGACCCCCATCATCATGATCTACAGGAGAGACCCCCACCATCATCATCTAAAGGAGAGACCCCCACCATCATCATCTAAAGGAGAGACCCCCACCATCATCTACAGGAGAGACCCCCATCATCATCTACAGGAGAGACCCCCATCATCATCTACAGGAGAGACCCCCCACCATCATCTATAGGAGAGACCCCCATCATCATCATCAGCCAGCATCATCTACAGGAGAGACCCCCATCATCATCATCTACAGGAGAGACCCCCACCATCATCATCTAAAGGAGAGACCCCCACCATCATCATCTAAAGGAGAGACCCCCACCATCATCTACAGGAGAGACCCCAATCATCATCTACAGGAGAGGCCCCCATCATCATCTACAGGAGAGACCCCCATCATCATCTACAGGAGAGACCCCCACCATCATCATCTACAGGAGAGACCCCCACCATCATCATCATCCAGCATCATCTACAGGAGAGACCCCCATCATCATCTACAGGAGAGACCCCCACCATCATCATCTACAGGAGAGACCCCCATCATCATCTACAGGAGAGACCCCCATCATCATCTACAGGAGAGACCCCCAGCATCATCATCTACAGGAGAGACCTCCCACCATCATCTATAGGAGAGACCCCCATCATCATCATCAGCCAGCATCATCTACAGGAGAGACTCCCATCATCATCATCTACAGGAGAGACCCCCACCATCATCATCTAAAGGAGAGACCCCCACCATCATCATCTACAGGAGAGACCCCCACCATCATCTACAGGAGAGACCCCCATCATCATGATCTACAGGAGAGACCCCCACCATCATCATCTAAAGGAGAGACCCCCACCATCATCATCTAAAGGAGAGACCCCCACCATCATCTACAGGAGAGACCCCCATCATCATCTACAGGAGTGACCCCCATCATCATCTACAGGAGAGACCCCCATCATCATCTACAGGAGAGACCCCCACCATGATGATCTTCAGGAGAGACCCTCACCATCATCATCATCCAGCATCATCTACAGGAGAGACCCCCATCATCATCTACAGGAGAGACCCCCACCATCATCATCTACAGGAGAGACCCCCATCATCATCTACAGGAGAGACCCCCATCATCATCTACAGGAGAGACCACCATCATCATCTACAGGAGAGACCCCCATCATCATCTACAGGAGAGACCCCCACCATCATCATCTACAGGAGAGACCCCCACCATCATCATCATCCAGCATCATCTACAGGAGAGACCCCCATCATCATCTACAGGAGAGACCCCCACCATCATCATCTACAGGAGAGACCCCCATCATCATCTACAGGAGAGACCCCCATCATCATCTACAGGAGAGACCCCCTTCATCATCTACAGGAGAGACCCCCAGCATCATCATCTACAGGAGAGACCTCCCACCATCATCTATAGGAGAGACCCCCATCATCATCATCAGCCAGCATCATCTACAGGAGAGACCCCCATCATCATCATCTACAGGAGTGACCCCCACCATCATCATCTAAAGGAGAGACCCCCACCATCATCATCTAAAGGAGGGACCCCACCATCATCTACAGGAGAGACCCCCATCATCATCTACAGGAGAGACCCCCATCATCATCTACAGGAGAGACCCCCATCATCATCTACAGGAGAGACCCCCACCATCATCATCTACAGGAGAGACCCCCACCATCATCATCATCCAGCATCATCTACAGGAGAGACCCCCATCATCATCTACAGGAGAGATCCCCACCATCATCATCTACAGGAGAGACCCCCATCATCATCTACAGGAGAGACCCCCATCATCATCTACAGGAGAGACCCCCATCATCATCTACAGGAGAGACCCCCACCATCATCATCTACAGGAGAGACCCCCACCATCATCATCATCCAGCACCATCTACAGGAGAGACCCCCATCATCATCTACAGGAGAGACCCCCACCATCATCATCTACAGGAGAGACCCCCATCATCATCTACAGGAGAGACCCCCATCATCATCTACAGGAGAGACCCCCATCATCATCTACAGGAGAGACCCCCAGCATCATCATCTACAGGAGAGACCTCCCACCATCATCTATAGGAGAAACCCCCATCATCATCATCAGCCAGCATCATCTACAGGAGAGACCCCCATCATCATCATCTACAGGAGAGACCCCCACCATCATCATCTAAAGGAGAGACCCCCACCATCATCATCTACAGGAGAGACCCCCACCATCATCTACAGGAGAGACCCCCATCATCATCTACAGGAGAGACCCCCATCATCATCTACAGGAGAGACCCCCACCATCATCATTTACAGGAGAGACCCCACCATCATCATCATCCAGCATCATCTACAGGAGAGACCCCCATCATCATCTACATGAGAGACCCCCACCATCATCATTTACAGGAGAGAACCCCATCATCATCTACAGGAGAGACCCCCATCATCATCATCTGCAGGAGAGACCCCCACCATCATCATCTACAGGAGAGACCCCCATCATCATCATCTACAGGAGAGACCCCCACCATCATCATCTACAGGAGAGACCCCCACCATCATCATCTACAGGAGAGACCCCCATCATCATCTACAGGAGAGACCCCCAGCATCATCTACAGGAGAGACCTCCACCATCATCATCTACAGGAGAGACCCCCATCATCATCTACAGGAGAGACCCCCATCATCATCTACAGGAGAGACCCCCATCATCATCTACAGGAGAGATCCCCATCATCATCTACAGGAGAGACTCCCACCACCATCATCTACAGGAGAGACCCCCATCATCATCTACAGGAGAGACCCCCATCATCATCTACAGGAGAGACCCCCATCATCATCTACAGGAGAGACCCTCATCATCATCATCTACAGGAGAGACCCCCACCATCATCATCTACAGGAGAGACCCCATCATCATCATCTACAGGAGAGACCCCCACCATCATCATCTACAGGAGAGACCCCCATCATCATCTACAGGAGAGACCCCAGCATCATCTACAGGAGAGACCTCCACCATCATCATCTACAGGAGAGACCCCCATCATCATCTACAGGAGAGACCCCCATCATCATCATCTACAGGAGAGACCCCCACCATCATCTACAGGAGAGACCCCCATCATCATCATCATCTACAGGAGAGACCCCCACCATCATCATCTACAGGAGAGACCCCCATCATCATCTACAGGAGAGACCCCCACCACCATCATCTACAGGAGAGACCCCCATCATCATCTACAGGAGAGACCCCCATCATCATCATCTACAGGAGAGACCCCCACCACCATCATCTACAGGAGAGACCTCCCACCATCATCTATAGGAGAGACCCCCATCATCATCATCAGCCAGCATCATCTACAGGAGAGACCCCCATCATCATCATCTACAGGAGAGACCCCCACCATCATCATCTAAAGGAGAGACCCCCACCATAATCTACAGGAGAGACCCCCACCATCATCATCTAAAGGAGAGACCTCCACATCATCATCTACAGGAGAGACCCCCATCGTCATCTACAGGAGAGACTCCCACCATCATCATCTACAGGAGAGACCCCCACCATCATCATCTACAGGAGAGACCCCCATCATCATCTACAGGAGAGACCCCCAGCATCATCTACAGGAGAGACCTCCACATCATCATCTACAGGAGGGACCCCCACCATAATCTACAGGAGAGACCCCCATCATCATCTACAGGAGAGACCCCCATCATCATCTACAGGAGAGACCCCCATCATCATCATCTACAGGAGAGACCGCCACCATCATCATCTAAAGGAGAGACCCCCACCATAATCTACAGGAGAGACCCCCACCATCATCTACAGGAGAGACCCCCATCATCATCTACAGGAGAGACCCCCACCATCATCATCTAAAGGAGAGACCCCCACCATCATCTACAGGAGAGACCCCCATCATCATCTACAGGAGAGACCCCCATCATCTACAGGAGAGACCCCCATCATCATCTACAGGAGAGACCCCCACCATCATCATCTACAGGAGAGACCCCCACCATCATCATCATCCAGCATCATCTACAGGAGAGACCCCCATCATCATCTACAGGAGAGACCCCCACCATCATCATCTACAGGAGAGACCCCCATCATCATCTACAGGAGAGACCCCCATCATCATCTTCTACAGGAGAGACCCCACCATCATCATCTACAGGAGAGACCCCCATCATCATCATCTACAGGATAGACCCCCACCATCATCATCTACAGGAGAGATCCCCATCATCATCTACAGGAGAGACCTCCACCATCATCATCTACAGTAGAGACCCCCATCATCATCTACAGGAGAGACCCCAATCATCATCATCTACAGGAGAGACCCCCACCATCATCATCTACAGGAGAGACCCCCATCATCATCATCTACAGGAGAGACCCCCACCATCATCATCTACAGGAGAGACCCCCAGCATCATCTACAGGAGAGACCTCCACCATCATCATCAACAGGAGAGACCCCCATCATCATCTACAGGAGAGACCTCCATCATCATCTACAGGAGATACCCCCATCATCATCTACAGGAGAGACCCCCACCATCATCTACAGGAGAGACCCCACCATCATCATCTACAGGAGAGACCCCCATCATCATCATCTACAGGAGAGACCCCCACCATCATCATCTACAGAAGAGACCCCCACCATCATCTACAGGAGAGACCCCCATCATCATCATCAGCCAGCATCATCTACAGGAGAGACCCCCAGCATCATCTACAGGAGAGACCTCCACCATCATCATCTACAGGAGAGACCCCCACCATCATCATCTACAGGAGAGACCCCCAGCATCATCTACAGGAGAGACCTCCACCATCATCATCTACAGGAGAGACCCCCACATCATCATCTGCAGAAGAGACCCCCACCATCATCATCTACAGGAGAGACCCCCATCATCATCTACAGGAGAGACCCCCACCATCATCTACAGGCGAGACCCCACCATCATCATCTACAGGAGAGACCCCCATCATCATCATCTACAGGAGAGACCCCCACCATCATCATCTACAGGAGGGACCCCCACCATAATCTACAGGAGAGACCCCCATCATCATCTACAGGAGAGACCCCCATCATCATCTACAGGAGAGACCCCCATCATCATCATCTACAGGAGAGACCGCCACCATCATCATCTAAAGGAGAGACCCCCACCATAATCTACAGGAGACCCCCACATCATCATCTAAAGGAGAGACCCCCACCATCATCTACAGGAGAGACCCCCATCATCATCTACAGGAGAGACCCCCATCATCTACAGGAGAGACCCCCATCATCATCTACAGGAGAGACCCCCACCATCATCATCTACAGGAGAAACCCCCACCATCATCATCATCCAGCATCATCTACAGGAGAGACCCCCTCATCATCTACAGGAGAGACCCCCACCATCATCATCTACAGGAGAGACCCCCCCATCATCAGGAGGATCAGGAGGCAGTCAGCACCCATACTGCTCAGAAACCAGTATCAGGCTCTCACGCAGGAAAACGATGAAGAAATACATCAGGATAAGACTTTGCCCACAAACAGCAACCTTGTACGCCTTCAGAGTCCTCCTGGACGGAGAAAGAAAAATGTCGTGAAGAAGAAACGGAGAGTGGTGGTCATGGGGGATTCCCTGCTGAGAGGAACAGAGGCCGCTATCTGCAGACCGGATGTAACTTCAAGAGAAATGTGCTGTCTTCCAGGTGCAAAAATTAAAGATGTGTCTGACAGGATATCAGGACTCTTCAGACCTACAGATGACTACCCATTCCTGCTACTACATGTGGGGACAAATGACACCGCAAGAAACGACCTGGAAACCATCTGCAGAGACTTTGAAGACTTAGGTAAGAAAGTGAAAGAACTGGGAGCGCAGGTGGTCTTCTCTTCCATCCTCCCAGTGGATGGCCATGGAACAAGGAGGTGGAATAAGATTCTGCAGGTGAACAACTGGCTACGTCGATGGTGCCGTCAGCAACGATTTGGATTTCTGGATCACGGAGTGAACTACTTATACGATGGACTACTTGCTAGAGATGGGGTGCACCTTACGAAGACTGGTAAGCATGTATTTGGAAGTCGCCTTGCTACACTTGTAAGGAGAGCTTTAAACTAGAACAACATGGGAAGGGAAGCAAAAGACCAGAAAAAGCCATACACCTGACAAATGCTATTGAGAACTCTGCTATTAGAAGTGGAAAGGAAGAACAAAGACAAAAGAATCTAATTAATAAAAATATTGGAGAAAGAGAAACCAATCACAAACTAAAATGTTTCTATACTAATGCACAAAGCATGGGCAACAAACAAGGAGAATTGGAACTACTAATACAGGAAAAGAAATATGATGTCATTGGAATCACTGAAACTTGGTGGGACAATACACATGATTGGAATACAAGACTAGAAGGATACAACTTATTTGCAAGAAACAGACTTGATAAACGAGGAGGGGGTGTCGCATTGTATGTTAGAAACGCATATATCTGCACAGAGATTGAAGCTTCAGAGACTGGGAGTTCTGTGGAAACTGAGTAAGAATACAAGGACAGAACAATGGAAAGGACACCATTGTAGGCATTTACTACAGGCCGCCTGTGCAAGCTGAAGATATGGATGAACTCTTTATGCATCAATTGGCCAAGTTCTCCAAAAAATATGACATAGTTGTCATGGGAGATTTCAACTATCCAGACATTTGTTGGGAATCTCTCTCAGGCAAAACTAACAGGTCAAGGAAATTCTTATCCTCTCTTGCTGACAACTTTATCTTCCAAAAGGTAAGGGAGAAAACAAGGGGAACTGCTACCTTGGATCTAATCCTTATAAACAGGGAGGAAATGGTTGAGGAGGTAAAAGTGGCTGGAACCCTAGGAGGTAGCGACCATGCTATTTTAGAATTTTGGATAACTAGAGGCAGAAGACCTGTGAAGACTCAGACGTCAAGGTTAGATTTCAGAAAGGCAGATTTTAAGGGATTCAGAAAGAGAATTGGAGGGATCCAATGGCTGGATATCCTTAAAGACAAACATGTCCAGGAAGGATGGGAAATCTTGAAAAATGAAATTCTCAAAGCACAGTTGTTAACAATTCCGAAAAGAGGGAAGAATAGGAAGCATTTAAGGAAACCAGGATGGATGAACACAGAACTTAAGAACATGCTAAAAAGGAAGAAAAAAATGTTTATAAAATGGAAAGAGGGAGGCATATCTAAAGAAGAATAAAATGCTGTCTGCAGAACCTGCAGGGCACAAATCAGATTAGCTAAAGCTGAAAATGAATTGAGGCTTGCAAGAGATGTCAAAAGCAATAATAAAGGATTTTGGGGATATGTCAAAAGTAAAAGAAAAGTCAAAGATGCTATAGGATTTTTACAGGATGAAAATGATGAAATGGTAAGACAGGATGTTGAGAAGGCTGAACTTTTAAATTCCTATTTTGCATCTGTTTTCTCTCAGAAAGGAAATGTAACATCAACTGTTATTCACTGTCCTATTAAGGGAATAGAAGAATCCAGGATATCTATAAACAGAAAGATAGTGAGGAAACACTTAGCTAACCTAAATGAATTCAAGTCTCCAGGTCCAGATGAATTACACCCCAGAGTACTGAAGGAGATAGCAGAAGAAATTTTTGAACCCCTCTCCATAATCTTTGAAAATTCTTGGAGAACAGGAGAAGTGCCAGAAGACTGGAGAAGAGCAAATGTTGTTCCTATCTTCAAAAAGGGGAAGAAGGTGGACCCAGGCAACTATAGGCCGGTGAGTCTGACTTCTATACCAGGAAAGATCTTTGAACAAATTATTAAACAACATGTATGTCAATACCTGGATAAGAATGAAGTGATTAGACAGAGTCAGCATGGGTTTGTAACTAATAAGTCATGTCAGACTAACTTAATTTCCTTCTATGACGGTATCACTGATTGGGTGGATCAAGGAAATGCTGTAGATATAGTATATCTTGACTTCAGCAAAGCATTTGACAAAGTCTCTCATACAATCCTTATTGAAAAAATGACTAAGTATGGAATGGACAAGGCAACTGTTAGGTGGATTCATAACTGGCTTAGTGATCGGACCCAAAGAGTGGTCGTAAATGGCTGCACATCCAGTTGGAAGAATGTCTCAAGTGGGGTACCACAGGGCTCTGTCCTGGGCCCTGTATTGTTCAACATCTTTATCAACGATTTAGATGAAGGAATTGAGGGTAAACTGATTAAATTTGCTGATGACACAAAGCTAGGAGGGATAGCTAATACTAGAGAAGAGAGAGAGAGGATTCAAAAAGATTTAAATAAACTGGAGAAGTGGGCAGCAACTAACAGAATGGTTTTTAACAGGGACAAATGCAAAGTACTACATCTGGGCAATAAAAATGAAAAAAGCATACACAGAATGGGAGGAATAGGGCTAAGTGACAGCACATGTGAAAAAGACTTGGGTATACTAATAGATCACAGACTGAATATGAGTCAACAGTGTGATGCAGCAGCAAAAAAGGCAAATGCAATTCTAGGATGTATTAACAGAAGCATACAGTCTAGATCACGTGAAGTCATTATTTCCCTCTACTCCTCTTTGGTCAGACCTCATCTGGAATATTGTGTCCAGTTTTGGGCACCACATTTTAAAAAAGACATCAACAAACTGGAGCAAGTTCAGAAAAGAGCGACCAGAATGGTGACCGGTCTGCAAACCCTGTCTTATGAGGAAAGGTTGCAGGATTTGGGAATGTTTAGTTTGCAAAAGAGAAGACTGAGAGGAGACTTAATAGCTGTCTACAAATATCTAAAGGGCTGTCACATTGTAGAAGGATCAACTTTATTCTCATTTGCACAAGGAAAGACTAGAAGCAATGGGATGAAGCTGAATGGGAGGAGACACAGATTAGATATTAGAAAAAACTTTTTGACAGTTAGAGTGATCAATGAGTGGAACAGGCTGCCACGAGAAGTGGTGAGTTCTCCTTCAATGGAAGTCTTCAAACAGAGGCTGGACAGACATCTGACTGGGATGATTTAGCGAATCCTGCCTTGAGCAGGGGGTTGGACCAGATGGCCCAGGAGGTCCCTTCCAACTCTACGATTCTATGATTCTATGATCATCTACAGGAGAGACCCCCATCATCATCATCTACAGGAGAGACCCCCACCATCATCATCTACAGGAGAGACCCCCATCATCATCATCTACAGGATAGACCCCCACCATCATCATCTACAGGAGAGATCCCCATCATCATCTACAGGAGAAACCTCCACCATCATCATCTACAGGAGAGACCCCCATCATCATCTACAGGAGAGACCCCCATCATCATCATCTACAGGAGAGACCCCCACCATCATCATCTACAGGAGAGACCCCCATCATCATCATCTACAGGAGAGACCCCCACCATCATCATCTACAGGAGAGACCCCCAGCATCATCTACAGGAGAGACCTCCACCATCATCATCTACAGGAGAGACCCCCATCATCATCTACAGGAGAGACCTCCATCATCATCTACAGGAGAGACCCCCATCATCATCTACAGGAGAGACCCCCACCATCATCTACAGGAGAGACCCCCATCATCATCATCAGCCAGCATCATCTACAGGAGAGACCCCCAGCATCATCTACAGGAGAGACCTCCACCATCATCATCTACAGGAGAGACCCCCACCATCATCATCTACAGGAGAGACCCCCAGCATCATCTACAGGAGAGACCTCCACCATCATCATCTACAGGAGAGACCCCCACCATCATCATCTACAGGAGAGACCCCCACCATCATCATCTACAGGAGAGACCCCCACCATCATCTACAGGAGAGACCCCCATCATCATCTACAGGAGAGACCCCCACCATCATCTACAGGAGAGACCCCACCATCATCATCTACATGAGAGACCCCCCATCATCATCATCTACAGGAGAGACCCCCACCATCATCATCTACATGAGAGACCCCCATCATCATCATCTACAGGAGAGACCCCCATCATCATCATCAGCCAGCATCATCTACAGGAGAGACCCCCAGCATCATCTACAGGAGAGACCTCCACCATCATCATCTACAGGAGATACCCCCACCATCATCATCTACAGGAGAGACCCCCAGCATCATCTACAGGAGAGACTTCCACCATCATCATCTACAGGAGAGACCCCCACCATCATCATCTACAGGAGAGACCCCCACCATCATCATCTACAGGAGAGACCCCCACCATCATCTACAGGAGAGACCCCCAGCATCATCTACAGGAGAGACCTCCACCATCATCATCTACAGGAGAGACCCCCATCATCATCTACAGGAGAGACCCCCACCATCATCATCTACAGGAGAGACCCCCATCATGATCTACAGGAGACACCCCCATCATCATCATCTACAGGAGAGACCCCCACCATCATCATCTACAGGAGAGACCCCCACCATCATCATCTACAGGAGAGACCCCCACCATCATCTACAGGAGAGACCCCCACCATCATCTACAGGAGAGACCCCCACCATCATCATCTACAGGAGACCCCACCATCATCTACAGGAGAGACCCCCACCATCATCATCTACAGGAGAGACCCCCATCATCATCATCTACAGGAGAGACCCCCACCATCATCATCTACAGGAGAGACCCCCATCATCATCATCTACAGGAGAGACCCCCACCATCATCATCTACAGGAGAGATCCCCATCATCATCTACAGGAGAGACCTCCACCATCATCATCTACAGGAGAGACCCCATCATCATCTACAGGAGAGACCCCCACCATCATCATCTACAGGAGAGACCCCCATCATCATCTACAGGAGAGACCCCCATCATCATCATCTGCAGGAGAGACCTCCATCATCATCATCTACAGGAGAGACCACCACCATCATCATCTACAGGAGAGACCCCCATCATCATCATCTACTGGAGAGACCCCCAGCATCATCTACAGGAGAGACCTCCATCATCATCTACAGGAGAGACCTCCATCATCATCTACAGGAGAGACCCCCATCATCATCTACAGGAGAGACCCCCACCATCATCATCTACAGGAGAGACCCCCATCATCATCTACAGGAGAGACCTCCATCATCATCTACAGGAGAGACCCCCACCATCATCTACAGGAGAGACCCCCACCATCATCATCTACAGGAGAGACCCCCATCATCATCATCTACAGGAGAGACCCCCACCATCATCATCTACAGGAGAGACCCCCATCATCATCATCTACAGGAGAGACCCCCATCATCATCATCTACAGGAGAGACCCCCATCATCATCTACAGGAGAGACCTCCATCATCATCATCTACAGGAGAGACCTCCATCATCATCTACAGGAGAGACCCCCATCATCATCTACAGGAGAGACCCCCATCATCATCATCTACAGGAGAGACCCCCATCATCATCATCTACAGGAGAGACCCCCATCATCATCATCTACAGGAGAGACCCCCACCATCATCATCTACAGGAGAGACCCCCATCATCATCTACAGGAGAGACCTCCATCATCATCTACAGGAGAGACCCCCACCATCATCTACAGGAGAGACCCCCACCATCATCATCTACAGGAGAGACCCCCATCATCATCATCTACAGGAGAGACCCCCACCATCATCATCTACAGGAGAGACCCCCACCATCATCTACAGGAGAGACCCCCATCATCATCTACAGGAGAGACCCCCACCATCATCATCTACAGGAGAGACCCCCACCATCATCATCTACAGGAGAGACCCCCACCATCATCATCTACAGGAGAGACCCCCACCATCATCATCTGCGGGAGAGACGCCCAGCATCATCTACAGGAGAGACCTCCACCATCATCATCTACAGGAGAGACCCCCACCATCATCATCTACAGGAGAGACCCCCACCATCATCATCTACAGGAGAGACCCCCATCATCATCTACAGGAGAGACCCCATCATCATCATCTACAGGAGAGACCTCCACCATCATCATCTACAGGAGAGACCCCCAGCATCATCTACAGGAGAGACCTCCACCATCATCATCTACAGGAGAGACCCCCATCATCATCTACAGGAGAGACCCCCACCATCATCATCTACAGGAGAGACCCCCACCATCATCATCTACAGGAGAGACCCCCATCATCATCTACAGGAGAGACCCCCAGCATCATCTACAGGAGAGACCTCCACCATCATCATCTACAGGAGAGACCCCCACCATCATCATCTACAGGAGAGACCCCCACCATCATCATCTACAGGAGAGACCCCCACCATCATCATCTACAGGAGAGACCCCACCATCATCATCTACAGGAGAGACCCCAGCATCATCATCTACAGGAGAGACCTCCACCATCATCATCTACAGGAGAGACCCCCAGCATCATCTACAGGAGAGACCTCCACCATCATCATCTACAGGAGAGACCCCCATCATCATCATCTACAGGAGAGACCCCCATCATCATCTACAGGAGAGACCTTCATCATCATCTACAGGAGAGACCCCCACCATCATCTACAGGAGAGACCCCCACCATCATCATCTACAGGAGAGACCCCCATCATCATCATCTACAGGAGAGACCCCCACCATCATCATCTACAGGAGAGACCCCCACCATCATCTACAGGAGAGACCCCCACCATCATCATCTACAGGAGAGACCCCCACCATCATCATCTACAGGAGAGACCCCCACCATCATCATCTACAGGAGAGACCCCCACCATCATCATCTACAGGAGAGAACCCCAGCATCATCTACAGGAGAGACCTCCACCATCATCATCTACAGTTGAGACCCCCACCATCATCATCTACAGGAGAGACCCCCACCATCATCATCTACAGGAGAGACCCCCACCATCATCATCTAAAGGAGAGACCCCCAGCATCATCATCTACAGGAGAGACCCCCACCAGCATCATCTACAGGAGAGACCCCCACCAGCATCATCTACAGGAGAGACCCCCACCAGCATCATCTACAGGAGAGACCCCCACCAGCATCATCTACAGGAGAGACCCCATCATCATCATTTACAGGAGAGACCTCCACCATCATCATCTATAGGAGAGACCCCCAGCATCATCTACAGGAGAGACCTCCACCATCATCATCTACAGGAGAGACCTCCACCATCATCATCTACAGGAGAGACCCCATCATCATCATCTACAGGAGAGACCCCCACCATCATCATCTACAGGAGAGACCCCATCATCATCATCTACAGGAGAGACCCCATCATCATCATCTACAGGAGAGACCTCCACCATCATCATCTACAGGAGAGACCCCATCATCATCATCTACAGGAGAGACCTCCACCATCATCATCTACAGGAGAGACCCCCATCATCATCATGATCATCCAGCAGCATCTACAGGAGATCCCTCCGTCATCATCCACCTTTCCCCCTCTGTGTCCTGTACTCACCCGGTCCGGTGTATAGCACCGCAGGCAGGAGGCAGAGGAGCAGTGAGCGGGAGGCATGGTGCTGAGTCCAGGGTGCTGGGTGCTGTCCCAGTGAGCTGTGAGGAACCTCCACCTTATATAGTACACTGCTCAGCCCGCCTCTTCTGACACTAGTGATGTGTCAGGTGTCATTTGTACTTTAGCGTCAGCTTTGCATTAAGAGTGTGTTCTGTTATGTTTTTCCGATTATTGCTACAGAGTAAACAGAGGTTTGTTTTTTTTCCTGTGCCTGGCAGTTTTATGAACTGACTGTGACTCATCTGGCAATAAATGCATGTGTGTTACCGCGAGTCCCATAAAAAGCTATACTGTCTTCATTAGAGATTTATGAGCGACTTTGCCTTTTTTCAGGTCAAGTCGGGTTTCATGAAACCCAACTTTCTCAAAAGTCGGGTCAAACAAAATCGGCCGACTATGGGGAACAGTGAAAGGCCGACTGAAACACGAAAACCAATGTAAGTCAATGGGGAATAAAAGTCGGCAGTGAGTGGAGGACAGGAAACACACCTACAGTGCCCATTTCAATGCCAAAAGCATCAATTCTTATTACTGAAGCTTGTCAACCTTAATTTACTTTATAATAATAGTTAGGCATTGAAGACTGGGGGTTATTTGGCTAAAGTTGTGTGTGGGGGGTAGGGCTGGCTCCAGATTTTCGTGGGCCCAGGGCCAAAGTGTGTCACTGGGCCCCTTTAACACATGCCACAATTCATGATACTCCGATACGGCAGAGAAATAGCAGTATAGTACAATGAAAAATACTTCACTTCTTACATCTCATGACTGATATCGATTTTAAATTCTCCAATAGCTCCAAAAACGGGCAGTATATTCCTCCATACAGTATTATGGCCACCGCATAGTGCGCTATACAGAGTAATGAGGCCCATCTATTTCTCCATACAGAATCATTGGTCCCATATAATGTTTGAAACAGTATATGATGTGCTCCACATAATGCTACAGTATATGTTGGTCCCCATGGATGAAGCTCCACTGTCTTATGGGCCCAAATAATGCTCCATATATAATGGGCCCCATTTCTAATGCTCTAGTGTATAATGGGCCCTGTAAATGCTGCTCCAGTGTCTGATGTCCACCTTTGGAATGTTCCAGTGTATGGTGGGCCCCATATATCATTCACCAGAGTATAGTGCTCCCCAAAAATTGCTGTCCCGACATTGAAAACAATTAAGTCTCCTCACTAGGGAATCCCTGTACTAGTCTGGACTCCTCGTCGTCCCCATCTTCCATCTCACTGCACTTGGCTGTTTAGGCAGAGGGCGTACAGACGTGATGTCATCGCGCTCTCTGACCAGAATGTCACTGTCAGGAAACGCGGAAGATGTCACGGTGGTGGAGCAGGGAGAGGTAAGTATTTCAACTTTGCAAGTGCTGTGATCCTGAGCAAGCAGGGGGGCCCACTCGTTGGCGATGGCACTGGCACAGGGCCCCTCATAGTATGGCAGTGTTACAACGGTGTGTCTGACGGCGGGTGGGCCCTCCCCCTCCCCTCCCACCGGCAGAGACACCCCCCTCCCACCGGCAGAGACACTTTTGCGTACTATGAGGGGCCCTGTGCCAGAGCCGTCGCCCATGATTATGCCCCCCCCACCTGCACTTTCATCCTCACCTTCCTCTTTGTCACCGTGTAAGGTGGTATAGTATGCGGGAAGGGGAACCTCAGTTTCATCAGGGTCAGATTCTGGCTGTGTAGAGTGCGAGGGGAATGTAGTGATCTGGGTCAATGTACCAGCAGAATCATCTAGCAGTGGCTGGGCATCAGTGCACTTGTGGCGCCCCCAGGAGTACGGTCGTCACAGTGGCATTACCTTCCTCCTAGGGAGTGTGATGTCATGCTTGGGAGCAACGAAGGATCTCTCTAGCAGTTAAACCAACACACAACACAGTTCCCACTCCAGGCCAGCAGGGAGACCTCTGAACCTGACTGCTGAGGAGCTGCTCTCTGTGGTCGGGAGGAAGGAAGTTAGGGCAGTCTGTGAAGGGAAGGGGAAGTGTGTGGACGTGAGAAGGGAAGCTGGAGGATGAGCAGAGTTAAGGCTCACTCTTAGCTGGAGCGCATGGTCCAGATTTCGGTCTCCGAGTTTGTAGGGACACTGATGGTCCTGCAGCAGAAACCGGAGGAAGTAGCAGCTGTAAATGCTCTGTACCCAACTAAGGCTCGGAGGCCCCAGCAGCGACGTGTGAGCCAGAAGGAAAAGGCTATGGCTGCCTGCCATACGAGAAAGTTCCAAAAGAGAGTCAACAGGGGGAACTTCAGTGAACTCAGTACTGCGAGTACCTCAGATAAGCGCTAGAACGGAGGCCACACTACCTATCTGCAGAGAGAATTCCTAATTTGCTTCCAGGCTGACCAACTCCTCCATCTGTACTCTGGGTCCTGGACGGCACTTACCAAGTACAGGTAAAGGAACTGCACGACTGTGTCTGTCATCTTTCTCCTGCGCCTGGCGCACGGCTCTGCTACATCCTGCACTGCACACCATCTACCAACTCTTTCATCTGCCTTGCGACTACGGCCCTACCTGTGCAGGGCTTCTACATCTTAGCTGCACCACAATATCTGTCCCAGAGAAGCGACGCTGCAGCGCGGGTCAATCTGATCAGAAACCACAGGTGGCGTCACGTATCATTCACCTATAAACGTTATTCACCCCTTTGCATGGACACCCAGGGCCACGGAACGGGTCATCATCACCACCAATTTGACACATCCTTCAGAGACACCGGCCCGGTACCGATTAACCCCACTGCCCTGGATGGCCACCCACACTCCATGTCAGATTCATCTTGGACTTGGGAATTCACGATTTGACTTGATAACCCAAGCATGGTATGATAGAAAGAGCTACATGGACTAATGTGAAGTGTGGCCTGATGCATCATTCACTTTTGGTGGGGGTGAAGGACACAAGGAAAGGAGGAGCCAGCACTTGACGACTCAGTGCTTGTATTTTTTGAAACTTCAGAAGAGGAGGGCATATTTGCTGGAGTCTGTTTCGGCAATGTAAGCCAAAACCAGTTCCTGATGCTCCTGCTTTAAAAGTGGTTAACCTACTCCCAGAAAAGGTAGCCTTCCAGGAGTTCCGGAGCCAGACCATGATGCAGGCTCAACACCTCCTGCCTTAGCTGCTATTGTGCTTTTGCCACTACCAGCAGATGCACCACCACCATCAGCACCAGCTGGCCCCCCCACGCCCACATCCGTGGCCTCTTCCACCAAACTTCAAAATGTTGCAGAAAATGAACCCAAAATAACATCAGATATATGGCACTGTATCAGAAGCGTACAGCTCTATTCAGTCAAAGGATGATTGTCAATCTCCCAATATATTCCATCAGTCACACAGAGACGCTCACAGGCTCAGTATGGATTAGACAAGAATATATGAAGTAGAAAAAGTGTACAGTATCATCAGATAGCAGGTATATAGTATAGTTTAAACATTCTAAATCTCCGTAGATATTTCAGGAGGCAGACACAGACGCTCTCAGGCTCAGTATGGATTACAACACAATATAAAAAGCAGTAAAATGGTAATGGATCTGAAGAGTACAGCTGTACACAGTGTAGGGGTCATTGTTGTCAATCTCAGTATTTATTTCCACAGTTAGAAAATAACTCTCACTTGGTCAGTTTGGATTAGACCAGAATATAAAAAGCAGGAAATGGGTAATGTATCACAAGCGTACAGCTGTATACACTAGTTTTGGGGTAATTTTTAAATGTATATCTAAATTGCAGGAGTAACCCACAGACTGTCACATGCTCAGGATGGATCACACCACAATATAACAAGAAGATCCGCAAGAAATAATCACACATGTGGGCCAATGTTCCAGGTGTCAATGATACACTTAGAATGGTGGGTGGAGGAGGACTTCCTGGCAGAAAGGATAATAATCTTTATTTTTTTTATATTGCGCTAACATATTCCACAGCTCTTTACAGTTTGCACACATTATCATCACTGTCCCTGATGGGGCTCACAATCTAAATTCCCTATATTAGTATGTCTTTAGAATGTGGGAGGAAACCGGAGTACCCGGAGGAAACCCACGCAAACACAAAAGAACATACAAACTCCTTGCAGATGTTGTTCTTGGTGGGATTCGAACCCAGGACAACTGAGCCACCGTGCCGCCCAGTATCACCAGATACCAGGTATATATAGCATAGATTAAACATTAAAAATGTACGTCTATATATTCAGGAGTAGTGTTGAGCCACCCCGCTAGTGTTCCAGTTCGTTTTGGTTCGTCGAACACGCGGTAAGTTCGTCGAATGTTTGTCAAACGTTCGACGAACAACGTCGAACACCATTGAAAACAATGGCAGGCAAACACAAAAACATACAAACACATAAAAAACAATTACAAAACACCTTAAAAGGTGTCCCAAAGCAGACAAAGTGCTCAGAATACAAAAATAACATGGAAAAGGGCAACTACATATAGAGAAGAGGTGGAGGAGTAAAAGGAGGAGGAGGAGACACAGATATAGGCATGTCATGCCCTTATGAAGTCAAGAAAGGCTGGAATAAAAATGTAAAATGCCAAAAAACAGTAAAAATCTGAAATCAAAGACGATCATATACCGTCGGACTTCCCACCATAAATTAGGCCAACAGCCAATCGGGCGGCGTTATTCCGACAAACCTCCGAACAGCGTCCATGAAGGAAAAGTGTTTGGTTTCCGGGGGCAGTATGGTTGCAAAGCTGAACCTTAAAGGAATGTCCAGAAGGGCACCACCAGGAGTGGAGCCTGCGTCTTAATTCGACTCCACCCGGGAAACCTCAACCATGCCAGCTACAGAAAAGATTGACAGATTGCAAGCTTTGTCGATTCTGTGGGTGGTGGTGGATGTCCGTTTTTAGTTGTGCTAGCGATTTGTCAGCTTAATTCCGTTAACGAACGAGACTCCGGCATGCCCCCGCGGTACGCGTCAAGCTTAATAGAGGGATACGCGAGGCTCTGGCACGCGAGATCGATCAATAACAGGTCTGTCATGCCCTTACATGTCCGGGGCTGCATGCGCGCTACACTGAAAGGTCCAGTGTGTGTCGCTTACAGGTGCAGATAACCCGCTGAACCCCGTTAGTGATGGGGATCTGGGATTCAGATTATTCCCCGCGAACGAGGATTTCCCAGTAAGTGCAGGTCAACCGGAATTCCGGAATTAGGCCTAACCGGCATTCCAGAAAAAATGAAAAAATTAAGTGTCCAAACCACAGGTGCTGTAGCTTGCTTAACAGCTGGGCTCCACTGCTGAGTAGCAGACAGTTCTTACATAAACAGGCGGCATAGATTGGTTCACGGGTGGGCAAATCTGCTGAGTAGCAGACAGTGCTTACATAAACAGGCGGCATAGCTAGGTTCACAGGTGGGCTCCTCTGCTGAGCAGTAGACACCGGTACTAGTCCCAAAGTATTCACTGGGCTAAATGGAGTTAAAAAATGGTTCTTACATAAACAGGCGGCACAGCTTGGTTCACGGGTGGGCTCCTCTGATGAGTAGCAGACACAGTTACTAGGCCCAAAGTATTAACTATGCTAAATGCAGTCAAAAACTGGTTCTTTCGTAAACAGGCGGCATAGCTAGGTTCACGGGTGGGCTCCTCTGCTGAGTAGCAGACAGTGCTACAAGGCCCAAAAGGATTTTCTGGACAAGATGTGGTAAAAATAATTAGAAACGCACACGGTGTAGCTCCTTGACAGGTGTACTACACCGCTTGCTATCACACTGCTACTATGCCATGAAACAGTCTATTAACATTGAAAACCATTGTTAATGTGAAAATGAAGTTACGCTTTTGGTGAGCGAACCATTCTCAAACAGCCAAATTTTAAGCAAAGTGTTCGTGTTCGATGAACAGCTCGAACACCGCCCAAAACAGCTCGAATTTGAACTTGGCGAACAGGTCGCCTCAAACACCGCTCATCTCTAATCAGGAGGCAGACTCAGACGTTCTCAGGCCCAGTATGGATTCAACAAGATTGTAGAAAGTTGAGAAAGGGTACAGTATCACTCGATAGCAGGTGTATATAGCATAGTTTAAACATTAAAAATCTGCGTGTATATTTCTGGAGTCCGACAAAGACAATCACAGCCTCAGTATGGATTAGACAAGAATCTAAAAAGTAGAAAAAGGGTTATGTATGCGAAGCGTACACCAGTATACACTGTTGGGGTATTTTTCAATCTTCATATATATTTAAGTCTCAGTAAGACAGTCCAGACTCTCCGCAAGAGGAAACCAGATGGATACAAGTACAGACGGAAAGTTGACTGATTGCAGAAATTTTGGAATTACTAATCACGGTAAAAACTCCCGGGAGAATTCTCAGAGACAATGCTGACCCTCAATTACTTTGTCTGTGGAGACAGCGAAAACAGTTCTTGTGAAGAAAGGTTTGCTGTACCAGTACCGTGGAACCCATCACCGTTACTCATCTCCATCAAATTGTGATCATAGGGACAGATGTAGACATTGTCGTCACTGCCTATCATGATCTGTCAGGTAACTTTGGAGTGCAAAAGACACAAGCCACAGGCCGTAGGCGATTCTATTGGATTGGCATGAGAGGACACATATAAAAATGTGGGCAGGAATGTCACACGTCTGTGAGTCGGAAAACCGTGAAAGCTGATGATAAACCACCACTGCATCTCATTGTGAGTCGACGTCCATAACAAATGGAAGCCATGGATCATCTGAAGATAGAGCCCAGCAGGACAGGGCATAGCTCCGTCTTAACCATCATCTATCAGTTCACCAAATTTGTAGTGGCAGTCCCAGTGAAGTATTTAACAGTGGTGGAGCAGGGAGAGGTAAGTATTGCAAGTGCTGGTGCCCTAAGCAAGCAGGGGGGGCCCACTCGTTGGCGACGGCACTGGCACAGGGCCCCTCATAGTACGCCGGTGTGTCTGACGGCGGGTGTGCACCCCCACCATCAGAGACACTTGATTGTACTATGAGGGACCTTGTGCCAGTGCCGTTGCCAAAGAGTGTGCCCACCCACCTGTCCAGGGCAATGGCACTTGCACGGGTGCGTGCGCCAGGTGGTGACCCCGGCCCTGTGGGGGGAGGCAGCCCAGTTAGGGAGGTGGAAAAAATGGAATATGTTGATGTTAGACATTCAGCAGCTGCAAATGGAGTAACTGGAGAAGTCTGCGGAAGAGGAGGACAAAAGCAAGCCATTTTTCTGGCAACCTACGTGTCAGCAGGGGAGGGTGGGACAAAATCCTTTGAAACCCATGCATGGTTCATTTTAATGAAGATTAGATCATCAACATTTTGGGTTGACAGACGGGTCCTTTTTTCTGTCAGGAATTGATCCAGCAGCACTGAAGACTCAGATAACAGACTAGCAGAAGGGCAAGCGAGCTCCTGTAAGGCATATTGTGCCAATTCAGGCCAGGTGTCAAGTTTACTGGCCCAATAGTCAAAGGGGAATGACTGGTGAGGGAGAACATCGATATGGAAGGAGAAGTAGTTTGTAACCATAGTTGACAACTGCTGTCTCCTGTCACTTTCCATCGATGCAGTATTACCAGTTGTGTGAGCGGTACTTGAAAAATCAGTCCACAACATGGTCATGACACCCCTGTGTCCAACGCCACTTCGGCTGTGTGCACCACAAACACCTCTTCCATGTTGCCCCCTACGGCTCGTTGGAAAACATCACCGCCACTGTGTGCTGGGAATGCCTCAAACAAACGGTTTACCAGAGTTGCTTGTTTGTTAGCCAATATTAGGTCAAGGTTCTCCTGTGGCATGATGTTTTGGAATTTGCCTTTATAGCGTGGATCCAGGATGCTGGCCAACCAGTAGTCGTCATCGTTCATCATTTTGGCAATGTGGGGGTCCCTTTTTAGGATCTGCAAGGCATAATCTGACATGTGGGCCAATGTTCCAGGTGTCAATGATGCACTGCGAGTGCTGGGTGGAGGAGCACTTTCTGGCAAATCAACACCCCTCCAGTCACACACAAACCCTGTACCAGACCTTGCCACGCCAACATTTTTTCTTGCCCCCTGAAAAGCATCATCCTCCCCAAAATAATCATCCCCTTCATCCTCCTCCTCTTCCTCTTCTTCCTCCACCTCATCCATGAGACTTCCCTGAGCAGACAATGGCTGACTGTCATCAAGGCTTCCCTCCTCCTCTTCCTCCTCGTCTGCAGACGCCTGCTCCTTAATGTGCTTCAAAGTTTGCATGAGCAGACGCATAAGTGGGATGCTCATGCTTATGATGGCGTCGTCTGCGCTTACCAGCCGTGTGCATTCCTCAAAATACTGAAGGACTTTACAGAGGTCTTTCAGCTTTGACCACTGCACACCAGACAACTCCATGTCTGCCTTCAAACTGCCTGCCCATGTATCCTCCCAGAAATGCATTACGGCCTGCCTCTGTTCGCACAGCCTCTGAACCATGTGCAGGGTGGAGTTGCAATGTCGATAATTAGGCGGTGCTTGGGAAGGTCTGCCTCAAGATGTAGACTGCCCAGCCATGACTCAGTTTGTCGCTGCAAGTAGTTGGCCAGTACCTCCACGGTGTGTCTGTTGTCGCCCAAACACATCATCTTCAACACAGCCTGCTGACGCTTACCACTAGCTGTTCGATAGGGGGACACCTCGTGTGCAACACTGGCAGCTGCGGATGGAGTGCTCGTGCGACTGCGCTCTGTGGACGAGTTTTCGCTTCTGGAAGAGGAGGAGGAGGGTCGAACGCCTACAGCCAACTGTTTCCTATACCGTGGGCTAGGCAGCACTGTCCCACCGCCACTGTCCTCTGTGGACCCTGCATCCACCACATTACCCAGTGCGCAGTGATGGACACGTAATGGCACTGGCCATGCCTACTGGACCATGCATCTGTTGTGAGGTGCACCTTTCCACTCACTGATTGCTTGAGTGCATGGACAATGCGGTCTTTCACATGCACGTGGAGGGCTGGGATGGCTTTTTGCGAAAATAAGTGCCGACTGGGTAGGTCATAGCGTGGTACTGTGTAGGACATGAGCTCGCGGAAAGCTTTGCTTTCAACCAACCGGTAGGGCATCATCTCTAATGAGATTAGTTTGGCAATGTGGGCGTTCAAACCCAGTGTACGCGGATGAGAGGATGAGTACTTTCTTGTCCTACTCAGAGTCTCTGGTAAGGTGAGCTGGACTTGAGAGCTGCATATGGTGGAACTAGCGGTGGACATGGCGGACTGAGAGAGGGTTGGTGATGGTGATGGTGTTGGTGGTGTTGCTGATGGCCTAAATTCAGTCTTTCGTAGCAATAACATTGTGATTCCATGACTGCTTTGCCCTTGCGACGACACCTCGACATTTGCTGCTGGTGGTGTGCTTACCGGTGGGCTTACAGTGGGGAAAGTGATGTAGCGTTGCTGACTACCTTCATTCGGAGCAGATGCACATGCGGTACGTGATAATAATAAAAGAATGATTCACCGCAGTCAACACACTGATCGTATGCAAAAAACTCATATACTGTATTTATTAAATGTGTCCAATCCATCAAAAAAAGAAGGAAGTGCCCAAACAGAATTCAAGAAATGTACAAAAATACCCGACGTTTCGATCCTCCCGGATCTTATTCATGGGGTACACTATAACAAAAGGATATACATAAAACAAAGTGAATAAAAACATATATACAAAATATACATATCAAGTGTGGATAGGCATTCATGAATGTATAGACATGATGGAGATATGAAAAAAAAAATTTCTATAAAGAATGAACAAGCATGCATAGTCATGGATAGAAGCCTAGTGCATAGCTTAAGCACAATTTACACAATACGTTACGTAGTCAAATACGGAGGTTCAAAACTAGCAATAGGAGATTCAGAGACCATGGACTTACCTCGATTCGATTAATAACGGGCCTAGGGCACTCGGAGAGGATACACGTCCCCTCAAGGTAACTGAAGAGAATATACATGGAAAAATGTAAGTTATTGTCTCATTATATGGTATAGAAGAAAGGATCTGGTTCAGTAAGAATATGTGTGCTATACCTGGAAGGTTCGTAGAAAATAGCTCCGACTGATGTCGTCTAGTTAGTGTAATGAAAATACAAAGGGTAGAAATAGATTCCCACTAAATGAGGAAGGAGATATGTAATAGCCATTAGTATGACCTTAATGAGGATAGATGATTAAAAAGATCACCGTAAAGGTATGTGATATACCTTAAGCCAGGTAGATTCTAGCTTGAGGTCATAATCTGCAAGTTTCCACCGGAGGTAGATAATGCTTAGCCGGAAATTGCCATATATGAATTTCAACCTGTGAAATGAGTGGCACATGTTACCAAAAGTAGGGTTTTTTAGGGATACCAGTACTGAAGTGTAATAGGCGGTGTGTACAAATAACATAAATTACCTGAGGTAGATAGTGTTTGGCTTGAGGTTACAGTGGCCGTAATTTAGGAATTTCAACTTGAGGCAGATCGGATCTAGCCTGAGACTGCAGTGGCCGTCATGAAAGAACTCCCACCTGTGAAGTGAGTGGCACATAGAACAATGGTGCCGATAATCCGGTGCAATGTAGTGTATGCTCATCTGTTAGGAGTTACCTGGGGAATCCTGAGCAAGAGGAACAGGGGATGCAGGTGGCGCTCCTGCGCCCGACCTTGTGGCAGATGAGAGGCTGACATGGTCTGCAATGAGGCCGGTTTTAAATAAGACGCCGAGTACCGCCGGACCGGAAGTGCGTCACCGCCGGACCGAAAGTGACTCAGCGCTGTGAAAGAAAGACAGCACGCATGTGTGGGGATGATCAGGGTTAGGGAGGGGCGCGTCTGTATGAAAGGGGAGGCTTTAATCGTCATGCAGCACATGTAGAAGGCGTGCTTGCGCAAAGGAGGAAGAAAGTTGTTGCATATATGAAGGGTCTTCATGGGGAAGAGGGCGTGGGTTAAGGGAAGGAAAACAAGGGGATTATTGTATTGAGGACAGACAGGCCTATTGGCAAACCAGAGAAATGGTGTAGTAATGGGAATTAAACTCATTGGAGAGAAAATAATGTAGAGCAAATTATTGATAATATAATCAAAACAAGTATAATGGAAAAATAACGGAAAAAATAAAAAATATTAATAAGATAAAAAATGAAAGATAAATAAAAAATAAAATTAAGAGATGAAGGAGAAAATATATAATGTATGCAGTACTCATAGCTCAAAATTAAAAATGGAAAAATAATAAAAGATCAAGGGAAAAATATTATGAAAAAATGAAATAATAAAATAATAATGTGAAAAACATGAAAAATAAAGAAAAATGAAAAATAATAAATAGTAAATAATAAAAAAAATGTAAAAAAGAAAAAAGGAAGACAAAAAAATTATTATTTGAAGATTATTGAGCACTTACCAATTATTGTAGAAAATCATTGTGTCTGAAAATAATGAATAATAATAGATTAATCATAAAAGCCAATTGATTTCTCTATTTAGGCCTTTAGGTGCCAGTGTGTCCAATTTATGAATCCAGAATGTTTCCCTCTGCTTCAACAGTTGTATATGGTTACCACCTCGTCTGGGTTTGGGTACTTGTTGCAGTACCTGACAATTCAGCAGGGGAGAGTGTGTGGTCAGAGATGCTGACTACCAGGTTGGGTGGTGTCTTACCTGGGAGCGACCGACTCTTTACTTTCCCCTTTATCTGTCTACCTCGAGAAGATCCTCACACCGTTGGTGAAGACTACCCCTTCTTTCCTACTTGGACTGCCGAAGATGCGTTTTTTTCTGGTCAGCGCGGTTTATTCAGCCCAGCTCTTTTTTCCACTTTGGATTTGTTTCATTTACTACCAGCGGGATACCAGCGACGACCGGACCTTTATGAGTGATTCCCGGTTTGTTGTGACTCACACAACTTCAGCAGGTGAGTCTAACTGATTTGGCTTGCTTGCTATTGTGGTTCTTCAAGACAATACACCCTATGTGCGCTTTCCATTTTTGTTTTTTCTACTTGATACAGGACACTTTCTAAAAATCATACATGATGTCAAAATCATACCCGCTACTAGTCTGTTGGTTACTCTAGACGTGAACAGTCTTTATACATCCATCTGTCATGCTAAAGGGATACAAGCCACCCGGTCTCTATTGGAAACTTCCAACATGTCAGATGAATCTATTCACCTGTGCCTAGATCTCCTCACTTTAGTCCTTCATGAAAACTTCTTTCTATTTGAGGATACCTATTATGTACAGTCACGTGGGACCGCTATGGGATCAAACGTAGCACCGGCTTACGCAAATGCGTTCATGCACTCCTTTGAACAAAATTATATATATCCAAATAAGGTTTTTGAAGATTCTATCATTGGATATCATCGTTATATCGATGATATTTTCTTTATCTGGACAGGCTCCCCTGAATCATTGCAATCATTTTACACTTATTTGAATTCATTAGATACGGACCTACAATTCACCATCAATTATGATACGACCTGTATACCTTTCCTTGACACAATGGTACATAAGGACTCTCTCTTACAACTGACTTGTACACTAAACCTACAGACTGCAATAGTCTGCTACATTATTCTAGCAGCCATCCAAAAGCGACAAGAGATAGCCTTCCGAGGTCACAATTTACACGTATTTCAAGAATAGTCTCGGATCCGGAATTGCTACCTACCCACCTAGATGTCATCTAAATTTCTAGAAAGAAACTACCCTGCTAGTCTCCTTGTACGGGAGAAAACGCGGGCTCTGGATCCACCTACCCCTGTTTCAACTACTTCAAACCCGGAAAGAGTTCCTTTTGTCCACACCTACCACCCCCTCATGCCAAAAATTCATTCTACCATTCGCAAACATTGGCCTTTGCTCTCCAGGGCATACCCCAATATTAAAGCCTTTGACACACCAGTCCTTATGTGTAGCAGGCGAGCCCCCAACATTAAGGATAAATTAGTTCGGGCAGACATTGGGAGTAAACTACCAACATCAACGCAACGCCAATTAGCCACACGTCGCAAGGGCACTTTCCCCTGTCTTAGTTGTGCCTCTTGTTCAAACATCATAAAATCTGATACAGTTACTCACCCACGTACGGGTAAATCCTTTCCCATACGAGGATTCTATACTTGTGACTCCAATTTCGTAATCTATGTCATTAAGTGCCCCTGTGGCCTACTCTACGTGGGTGAGACAACACAGCATGTGAAGGACAGAATTGCTAGCCATAAATCTACAATTAGGTGCAGTAAAACATGGCTACCCATTCCGGACCATTTTATTAAACACAAACACACAGTGGCACAACTCAAATATCAGGTACTGGAACAAGTACCCGAACCCAGACGAGGTGGTAACCATATACAACTGTTGAAGCAGAGGGAAACATTCTGGATTCATAAATTGGACACACTGGCACCTAAAGGCCTAAATAGAGAAATCAATTGGCTTTTATGATTAATCTACTATTATTCATTATTTTCAGACACAATGATTTTCTACAATAATTGTTAAGCGCTCAATAATCTTCAAATAATAATTTTTTTGTCTTCCTTTTTTCTTTTTACATTTTTTTTATTATTTACTATTTATTATTTTTCATTTTTCTTTATTTTTCATGTTTTTCACATTATTATTTTATTATTTCATTTTTTCATAATATTTTTCCCTTGATCTTTTATTATTTTTCCATTTTTAATTTTGAGCTATGAGTACAGCATACATTATATATTTTCTCCTTCATCTCTTAATTTTATTTTTTATTTATCTTTCATTTTTTATCTTATTAATATTTTTTATTTTTTCCGTTATTTTTCCATTATACTTGTTTTGATTATATTATCAATAATTTGCTCTACATTATTTTCTCTCCAATGAGTTTAATTCCCATTACTACACCATTTCTCTGGTTTGCCAATAGGCCTGTCTGTCCTCAATACAATAATCCCCTTGTTTTCCTTCCCTTAACCCACGCCCTCTTCCCCATGAAGACCCTTCATATATGCAACAACTTTCTTCCTCCTTTGCGCAAGCACGCCTTCTACATGTGCTGCATGACGATTAAAGCCTCCCCTTTCATACAGACGCGCCCCTCCCTAACCCTGATCATCCCCACACATGCGTGCTGTCTTTCTTTCACAGCGCTGAGTCACTTTCGGTCCGGCGGTGACGCACTTCCGGTCCGGCGGTACTCGGCGTCTTATTTAAAACCGGCCTCATTGCAGACCATGTCAGCCTCTCATCTGCCACAAGGTCGGGCGCAGGAGCGCCACCTGCATCCCCTGTTCCTCTTGCTCAGGATTCCCCAGGTAACTCCTAACAGATGAGCATACACTACATTGCACCGGATTATCGGCACCATTGTTCTATGTGCCACTCACTTCACAGGTGGGAGTTCTTTCATGACGGCCACTGCAGTCTCAGGCTAGATCCGATCTGCCTCAAGTTGAAATTCCTAAATTACGGCCACTGTAACCTCAAGCCAAACACTATCTACCTCAGGTAATTTATGTTATTTGTACACACCGCCTATTACACTTCAGTACTGGTATCCCTAAAAAACCCTACTTTTGGTAACATGTGCCACTCATTTCACAGGTTGAAATTCATATATGGCAATTTCCGGCTAAGCATTATCTACCTCCGGTGGAAACTTGCAGATTATGACCTCAAGCTAGAATCTACCTGGCTAAGGTATATCACATACCTTTACGGTGATCTTTTTAATCATCTATCCTCATTAAGGTCATACTAATGGCTATTACATATCTCCTTCCTCATTTAGTGGGAATCTATTTCTACCCTTTGTATTTTCATTACACTAACTAGACGACATCAGTCGGAGCTATTTTCTACGAACCTTCCAGG
The DNA here is from genome assembly GCF_039654945.1 of Dendrobates tinctorius. Classification (NCBI taxonomy): domain Eukaryota; kingdom Metazoa; phylum Chordata; class Amphibia; order Anura; family Dendrobatidae; genus Dendrobates; species Dendrobates tinctorius. The sequence continues at coordinate 15,206,881 of NW_027361998.1, read as the reverse complement.
TATAGCACACATATTCTTACTGAACCAGATCCTTTCTTCTATACCATATAATGAGACAATAACTTACATTTTTCCATGTATATTCTCTTCAGTTACCTTGAGGGGACGTGTATCCTCTCCGAGTGCCCTAGGCCCGTTATTAATCAAATCGAGGTAAATCCATGGTCTCTGGTGTCTGAATCTCCTATTGCTAGTTTTGAACCTCCGTATTTGACTACGTAACGTATTGTATAAATTGTGCTTAAGCTATGCACTAGGCTTCTATCCATGACTATGCATGCTTGTCTCTCCTTATATCTCCTCTCTCATCTCTGTCTATCGCCCTACACGTGCCCTCTGTTCTACAAATGACCTAAGACTAACATCCCTCGTAATCCGAACCTCGCACCTCCGTCTCCAAGACTTCTCTCGTGCTGCTCCAACTCTCTGGAATGCACTTCCCCAGACGATCAGACTGATACCTAGCCCTGACCTATTCAAGCTCGCTTTGAAAACCCATCTCTTCAAACAAGCCTACCACATCAACTACTCAGCAAGCTAACTTTGCCCTGTTCCCTCCTTCCAAATATTATTCTGAATCTGCACCCTACTATTCATCTGTCTCCACACCCTTCATGCACATGATAACTGCACTTGATACTTGTCTATTGCACTTAAACACACGGGCTGATGACCGGATCATGCAGCTTTATATGAAAATCCCTATTATAATTGCCAGACCTGAATTAACAAGCATTTCTCACCTACTGTGTCCCCCCATTTCCTTGTAGATTGTAAGCTTGCGAGCAGGGACCTCACTCCTAATGTCACTGTTTGAATTGTCTTAACTTGTATTGAATTTATTGTCTGTACATGTCCCCGCTTAATTGTAAAGTGCTGCGGAATATGTTGGCGCTATATAAATAAAAATTATTATTATTATTTATTATTATTGTTCATTCTTTATAGAAAATTTTTTTTTCATATCTCCATCATGTCTATACATTCATGAATGCCTATCCACACTTGATATGTATATTTTGTATATATGTTTTTATTCACTTTGTTTTATGTATATCCTTTTGTTATAGTGTACCCCATGAATAAGATCCGGGAGGATCGAAACGTCGGGTATTTTTGTACATTTCTTGAATTCTGCTTGGGCACTTCCTTCTTCTTTTTTTGATGGATTGGACACATTTAATAAATATATGAGTTTTTTGCATACGATCAGTGTGTTGACTGCGGTGAATCATTCTTTTATTTGTACAAGACCCCAGTGGTCTAATTCACCAGCACCTACTTTACCTTAGACCTTGAGTGCGCACCATCTTCATACCTATAAATAAATTTTATTAACATAAAATTAATAAACAGAGCATCACTGCTAATTAGGCAAAAGAGGGCAAAATAACAACAATTGCACCTTACATAATATAATATCAAAAAAGCAAGCCGTAGTCAATCAACTCAAGCACAAAAAATTCATATAAGGCAACCCCCGTTTAAATTTATAACCCAATATAGGTATTTAACATCAAGTGAGGAAACAAAGGGTAAAGTGACTAGTGCTAGAGAAAGTGCGCTGGTGCTCTACTGCCTGTAGGGTTAACTTATTAACATGAGCATAAAGTGCACACAGTGACACAAATAATACAAGGTGCTGTTAACCACAAAACTTACAATTAGTTTGAGGAAGTACTGCCCCAGCCTGCCGCCCCTATGCTCGTTATGCCACAGCTTCTTAAGTTAATAGGTTAACCCTATAGGCAGTAGAGCACCAGCGCACTTTCTCTAGCACTAGTCACTTTGCCCGTTGTTTCCTCACTTGAGGTTAAATACCTATATTGGGTTATAAATTTAAACGGGGGTTGCCTTATATGAATTTTTTGTGCTTGAGTTGATTGACTATGGCTTGCTTTTTTGATATTATATTATGTAAGGTGCAATTGTTGCTATTTTGCCCTCTTTTGCCTGCATTAGCATTGATGCTCTGTTTATTAATTTTATGTTAATAAAATTTATTTAGCCTGCAAAAATGCTTTTCATCACTAGTTTTTGCTTAACTGTCCTGACAAGGGGATTTGGTTGTACTAAGGACTACCTGCAGTAGCTTTTGTTGCTGGGGTCTTCAGATCAGTTCAGCAATAGACAGTCCGAGTGCAAGTACTGTTGGGGTGTGGATGCTCGGGTTGCCCCTGTGTCCGTGACCGAGGGCTGAAAAGACTGGCTGCAAGCACTCGAAGCCAGACAAAAATGATGGCCGCAGAGCTAGCCCGTAATACGGAGAATGACTGTACTGGTTCCGAAGAAGGGGTGAACCATGGGGGTCTCGCCCGGGCTCCCCAAGCAACTCGCCACCAGTGCACTACCTTGCAGGAGAATGCCCTCCTACTGCCCTTCTCCCTGGACAGCTCAGATCTGAGGCCCTCTTTCAAGCTGCCCTGGCAAGCTTCGAAGTGGGGCACGAGGAAGCCTACGCAGCCTTCCTGAAAGCGGCAGAGCACCAGGCAGATCAAGAGGCAGCACAAGCAGAGCGCGAGGTGGTGGAACACCGTGAGGCTGCAGAGCGACAGCATCAGCTGGAGTTGGCTCGACAGGGTCTCCTACGGTCCACCATAGCACCTCCGGAACCTAAGACAGCCAAGGTCCGAGCCGAGAACTTCCCCTTGCTGGAGAAGGATGGAGTCCTGGACCTTTCTGCGGGCCCTTGAGCGGACCTGCCGACAGCACCATCTGGCCTCGGATCAGTGGGCCAAGTACCTAACCCCCTGTTTGAGGGGTATGTCTCTGGAAATTTTGTGGGACTTACCTGCCGGGGCAGAAAAGGACTATGAGAGCATCAAACAGGCCCTGATCCAGCAGTTCAACCTCACCCCGGAGTCTTACCGCAGGAAGTTCCGGTACCTGCAAAAAGGCCACAAGGACACATGGGCCGACCACATGCTGGCCCTTATGAGAGCTGCAGAGCACTAGACCAAGGGTCTGTAGCTCACCACCGGTCAGGAGATCCAGGAGGCATTTGTCACGGAACAATTCTTGTGGAACTGCCAAGAGGATCTTCAGCAATACCTCCGTGACTGGAAACGAAAATGAGCCGCTGCTACAGCCGCCCTGGCAGAGGACTATGCCAATAACCGGGCCCCTGAAGCAAAGCGGACCACCCACAGCACCTGGAGAGGGGGTAAGACTCATCCTGCCCCTCTTTCCCCAGCCCCAAGAATGCAAGGTGTGCCCTCTCTGTTTCCCTTTCCAGGCCAGGGGTAGAACCCAGGAGGGTGTCACCTCTGCAACCAACCCGGACACTTCAAGGCCATGTGTTCCCAGCGCCACAAGGCCCCGTCCTCATCCACAAAACCGTCCCCTGTCATGTGTGTGGGTGGGGGTGGTGGGAGGACCCGTGACAATTACCAGCCCGTCACTGTAAACCACACCGCTGCTATGGGACTGCGGGACACCGTCGCTGAGATGACCCTCGTGTAGCCTGGGATAGTGTCCCCCCAGGACTTGTTACCCAGAAAAACACTCGCTGTGTAAGGGATTGGAGGCGTTGAATTGGCGCTGCCCGTTGCCAGGGTTCATCTGGACTGGGGCGCCGGGAGGGGAATGAGGGTGGTGGAAGTGTCAGAGAATATTCACGCGAGTGTTTTACTTGGGACAGATTTGGGGCGGTTAGTGTCACAGTATGTGGCTACTGAGACCCCAAGTCCTGGTCCCCTACTGTGTCTTGATTTGTCTACTGCTAATAATGTTGAAATTGTGTTGCCTGTTCCCTCTGCGTCAAGTGGAGAGGTGGGAGCTGAGAGTCACTCCTGTGTTGACAGAACACATGCAGTGCGCGCAGATGAGACAGAGTATCAGGATCCTGTCAGAGCCGGCGGACTGCCGCGGCTGCACAGGGTAACTCACCCAGACTACGGGAGGACCCGGGGTCCGATACTGCAGGGAAAGTTCAGTCAACAGGACCTGCGACACTGAAAGTAGTTAGCAGTACATGGACCTACGATCATGTGACCACAGGGGGCGTGGCTTAGCGTCCTGCTGCAGGAGAAGGCGTCCAGATTAACCTCTGAACTACCTGATCACACAAACTCAGCAGATCATGACACAGAGCCAGAAGACATAGGGAGGTGTGAAAATGCCCCCCAGGTGTGATGAGACAGTGTGCTCTGGAGGGAGAGGTGGGGAGCAGGTAGCTGCGAGGCCAGAACCAGAGTTGGTGGGAGGGGCAGCCGCAGGGATTGTAGGGGCCCTACATGAGTCCAAACTGCTGGGTTCTGTGCTGCTGCAAGAAGGGGAACGTGCCAATGGGGGTGGGGCTGTCACAGGAGAGGTGGAGCTTCCAGGTAAGGCCCCAGGGCAGGAGGTCCCCACACCCAGGATGCCAGGACACCAGGCTGGTCCAACTAAATCGGCGACTTGTGTGGAAGTCGAGGAGAGGCAGGCACTACCCAGGGTTACAGCAGTTGTAGCTGCTGTTACCAGGAGTGGGAGTGCTGGAGCCCAAGGAGCCTCACGGAGGTCCGATGGCCTTCCCCCTTCTGACCAAGTGGCACCTGAGCTAGGGGGAAGCCTGGAGACGGGTCCCAGGGAACTGACAGAAGACGTGGCAGTTCTGTACAATCTGGCCACGTCTAGTCAGCGGTTTCAGGCAGCGTTGGAAGCCGACGACAGCCTGAAGGACCTTAAGGTGCAGCATTTCATGGACTCGGACCACGAGCGGGTGGTCTGGGACCAGGGAAGGCTGTACCGGGTGTCAGTTCAGCAAGAGTCAGCAGAGGCGTGGCCTAGGGACTGACAGTTAGTGGTATCCTATCCGTTCCAGACGGAGTTGTTGCGGATCGTACATGATGTTCCTATGGCCGGACACTTAGGGATCGCTAAAACTAAGGCCAGGCTAGCCCAGCATTTCAACTGGCCTTAAATGGGGACCAATGTGGCTGCCTACTGCCGTTCATGTGATACCTGTCAGAGAGTGGGGAAGGCGGGACGGCACCCCAAAGCCCCACTGGTGCCATTTCCCATCATTGTCGAGTCTTTCCGGAGGGTGGCTGTGGATCTCATCAGACCACTGTCTGTTCCCAGACGCTCTGGGAAACACTACATACTAACGGTAGTTGATTATGCCACCCGGAACCCGGAAGCGGTAGTCTTGTCATCCACTCGGGCTGAAAAGGTGGCCACTGCTTTACTGGAGATTTTCTCCAGTGTGGGATTTCCCCAGGAAATGCTCACCGACCGAGGGACCCAGTTCATGTCGCAGCTGATGGAGTCTCTTTGTAAGCAAATACAGGTGCAACATCTGGTGGCTAGCCTGTACCATCCGCAGACTAATGGTCTGTGCGAGCGGTTCAGTGGCACCCTCAAGCAGATACTTAGGATGTTGGTTGACTCCCACGGGAGCGACTGGGAGAGGTAACTCCCTCACCTACTATTTGCCCACCGGGAGGCTCGCTAGGTCTCAACGGGGTTCGCCCCCTTCAAGCTCCTGTATGGGCAATGGGTATGAGGACCCCTTGCTCTGGTGAAAGAGGCAAGGGAAGGAGAATTGGCCACCCCTGGAGTTTCGGTCGTTGAGTACGTCGTACGCTTCCGGGACAAAATGACGGCATTGTCGCGTTTGGTGCAGGACAATCTGGCCCAGGCTCAGGCTGAACAGAAGCGCTGGTACAACCAGAACGCTTGTGAAAGGACTTACCAGGTGGGTCAGAAAGAATGGGTACTGGTCCCCGTACCACAGGACAAGCTTCAGGCAGCCTGGGAGGGCCCATACCTCGTGCACCAGCGGCTCAATGACGTCACGTACCTGTTCATCTTAGACCATGCCCGTGGAAGAAAGAAGGCCTTCCACATGAACGTAATGAAGGTCCATCATGAGCGAGAGGCCTGTCCCCTCCCTGTGTGCAACCTTCCTAAGGAAGGAGAGGCTGAAACCCTCCTGGATCTGCTCACCCAAGCCAAGACGGGTGAATCCATTGAGGACATAGAAATTGGCCACCAGCTCGCCGAGGACCAACGGTCCCAGCTGGCGGATACTCTACAGCCCTCTCTGGAGCTGTTCAGCAGCCTTCCCGGAAGGACAGAGTTGGCTATCCATCATGTGGACATTGAGGATCAACCCCCCCGGTCCGGCAGTCAGCATATCGGGTCACTCTAGAGGTGCAGCAGCAGATGCGCCAGGAGATTGAAGAGATGCTGAAGCTGGGGGTGATCCAGGCATCTAACAGCGCGTGAGTGTCGCCCGTAGTCCTCATCCCCAAAACCAGAAAGGACTGAACAACCCGGTTCTGCTTGGACTACCGGGGGTTCAACGCTGTCACGGTCACCAATGCATTTCCTATGCCGCTCATCGATGACCTGCTTAATCAGTTGGACGGGGCTAAGTTCTTGACCATCATGAATCTGAGCCGGGGATATTGGCAGATCCCTCTGACCCCCGAAACCCGGTAGTGGTCTGCCTTTATCACCCTGTTTAGACAGTACGAGTCCACCGTGATACCTTTTGGCTTGAAGAATGCCCCGCCATGTATCAGCGGATGGTCAACACGCTGCTCCAGGGACTTTAAGGGTACGCGACTGTGCACCTGGACGATATTGCCATCTTCAGTCACGCATGGGAGGATCACCTAGAGCATCTGACGCAGGTGCTTAGGTGGATCCACCGAGCAGGTCTGACCATCAAGTCGGAAAAGTGCCAGCTGGGCATGAGTGAGGTCACCGAGTAGGCGGGGGGTTCTGAAGCCAGAACCCGGGAAGGTGGATGCCATCGCATCCTGGCCCACTCCCAGGACCAAGAAACAGGTGATGTCCTCCCTGGGGACCTCTGGGTACTATAGGAGGTTTGTTCCACACTATCGCACCCTGGCCAAGCCCCTGACGGTCCTCACCAGGAAGAAGCTGCCTCTCACAGTAGATTGGTCAGTCGCATGCGAGACTGCTTTTCGGGCGCTCAAGACCGCTCTCTCCAGCACCTCAGTACTACAAGCTGCTCATTTTGCGCGGCCGTTTGTAGTGCTGATCGACGCCAGTGACTTTGGCCTCGGTGCTGTGCTCAGCCAGGTCAATGCAGCGGGCCAGGAACATCCCATCCTGTATCTGAGCAGAAAGCTATTGCCGAGAGAGATGGCCTACTTCACGATAGAAAAGGAGTGCCTGGCAATTGTGTGGTCCCTGCAGCGTCTGCAACCATACTTCAGAGGGCATCCCTTCATTGTGGAGATGGACCACAACCCCCTCAGCTGGTTGCACACAGTCTCCGGGACAAATGGGAGGTTGCTGCTGTCATGCTCACCTCCCCAGCTCCCGTCCGCTCTGCGGCTTCTGCCGCCGCTGCCATAGCTCCCCCGGGTCGGGCTCCAGCCACCGCCGATCCATCCACCTCTGCCACGGCTCCTCTTCTTGCAGCACCTTCGGCCACCACGCCGCCCGGGGCTCTCCGGCGCTTCCGGTCCTCTCGGCCCACCCCCACTGCTGGCGCATGTCCATCAACTGTCCTGCGGCCGGCCTCTGCTCCCTCACAGGTACGCAGGCGCACAATTGGGTACGTCCCCTAGGCTAGGCGCCCTATCCTGGCTCCATGACACCACTGCACTCTGACCCGGAAGTTCTGCTGCATGCCCTATATCAGGCAGCCTCACCCTATGCTCTCTGCCTATCATTTGTGGTTCACGTTTGATATCGGGTCCATGCACTCCTGCGTTCCTCCTGTCTCTGCGCTGTGTACCTTTCCTGCTCCTCCGCTAGTTTCCCTACTTGTGACCTTCCTGTGTTCCCTTCCAGGTCCAGTCCGTTCCTGTCCTCGCCTACCTGTTCCTGTGTCACACCTAGTACCTGTTCCTGCCATCCTCTGTTGCTGTCCACCTCCGTCCCCGTGGCTCCATCAGTCGTCCCGGCGGTTGGCGCCATCTTCCATCTGGTCGCCAGTACGCTCCCTGCCTGCACCTCCTCCCCGCTGTTCCCAGGTTTCAGCTTCCACGGCGATAGTCTCCCCTGGGTCTGCCCCTAATGCTCCCTGTATAGGGGGTGGTACATCTGGCCAGCTCGCCCGAGGTAGGTTCGTCGTCGCGGTCCTGAGGGTTCAACTTTCGGAGGTCTCCAATCTCACAGCATAGTCAGGCCATGGACCCCGCTGGTTCCTCGACCCTGACTCAAAAGGACCTCCTGTTCCTGCGAGAGAACCAGACGAGGATAATGTCCTTCCTCAAATCTATGAAATCCCGTCTGTCGTCGTTACAGGCCTCTGATCCCACTAGCGCTCCCCAGATGGCGGGTCTCCAGCAGGAGCTCACACAGCAGCGTGACACTCAGGCACATATTTTAAATTACATGGCCTCAGTGGATAACCGTCTTCTGGCTCTCCAGACCGTGGCCTCTGCTCCAGCAACCTATGCAACCTATCCTTTGTACTACACCCCTGACTGCATATTTGTATATTGTTCTGTAAATATATGCTTGTATATTTAGTCAATTAAATGTAAAATTAATCTTGGGCTGCTCTTTTATCTCGATCCATGAATCCCCACGTCCGCACGCTCGGCTGGTTATGTGATATGCTACCGTGTTGGTTCCTGACCCGATATAAGCCTGCTGTCGGACGGGGCTTATTTCAAATGAAGAACTGTTGGCAGAATACCGTATTGTTTTAGTGAGGAACTCTGGCAGTGATGGCCGGGAGGTTTATATATATATATCCCCAACCTGGACTGGTGATATATATACCCCCTCACTGGGAGAGCGTCACTAAGTCGTACCTATAAGGGAAGCCTTTCCGGCGACTATTTGCCCTCTGTGCAGTTCCCTGACTGACATGGGGCAAGTGGTGGCGTATATATTTTTATCTGAGTATGTCTACATGAAATTACCCTAGGGCATTCTTATCTTTTTCATGTCTGCACTATCATGAAATTGTTTTCCTACCTATACTGATAGGGATTGGTATGGGAGTGAGGGACAGTCCTTGTTGAGTGGGGTGCCAAAAAATCATTGTTTAGGGTGCCAACCTCCACAGACCAATAGAGACCAGACAGGCCTATCGTACGGTTTTGTAGTATCTCAGTTTAGGTCTTTTTTTCAAATTTTGGTATCTACCATTTTTTTTCCACTGGAAAGGTGTTTTTAATATTGGTTATTAATAAAAGTTTTTTAAGGGATTATATGTTCACCCTTGAGGCTAAAGAACCAGCGGCACGCTAAAGACCCTGCAGTGGACAATTGCAGTGTTGTGGCTAAAGACCCTGCAGTGGAGCATTGTAGTGTTGAAAAAAAAACTATATAGAAAAGAAGTACCAAGTGTAATAATTAATCCCAAAATGGATACTAGTATTCAAAGATAAATCCAAAAAAAGAGAAAAAAAAGTATCCACCATACTAAATTTCACATATGTAAACTTTATTAATTAACAATTAAAATCATGATTGTACAACAATAATAAAAATAATTATGCATTACATAATTATAGGACAATCTATATAAAAACTTTAAAACAATATTAAGTGAGGGGGAAGGTATGCCGTCAGACCTATATAGATTCTCAATTATAAACAAACATCCATGATAGTAGCAAAATATTAATGGTAAAAGCTGCCTATTAATATATACAATCAATGTATATACACATCTCATTATACAAGAAATCTAAGTAAAGTGTACATATAAATCAAAGTGAAAGTGCATAGTGCATGATATAAATAATATTATATTCCTAAGAATGGGCAGCAATAACCACTTGGAGATATAAGGTAATGAAAAAATCAATACATATTGAAATACTGACCAAGACAGCACACACTGCCCCCTCACTGCGCTCCAACGCGCGTTTCGCTACCTTCCCCCCTCACTTATTATTGTTTTAATATTTTTATATAGATTGTCCTATAATTATGTTATGCATAATTATTTTTAGTATTGTTGCACAATCATGTATTTAATTGTTAATTAATAAAATATACATTGCAGTGTTGAGGCTGAAGAACCTTTATGGTAGCATTGCAATGTTAAGGAAGAACACTCGGCAGTGGAGCATTTCAGAGTTGAGTCAAAAGAACCTGCAGTGGACAATTGCAGTGTTGATGCTAAAGACCCGGCAGTGGAGAATTGCAGTGTTGAGGATGAACGCACACCAGTGGAGCATTGCAATGTTCAGCCCGAAGAACCTGCATTGTAGCATTTCAGTGTTGAGGAAGAACACACAGCAGTGGAGCATTTCAGTGTTGAGCCTGAAGAACCAGGAGTGGAGAATTGCAATGTTGAGGCTGAAGAACCTGCATTGGTGAATTGCTGTGTTGAAAATGAGCAGCCAACCAAGTTCACATTATTAGGAAGTGGGTCTCCAAGACTGTTTGCCTATGCAGTGAATGCAAGGCCTGCCTCAAATTTGGACGCACCCAAATATCACTTGGAAAAGACGTGGAGGAAGTCCTCCTAAAAATCTGTTTCCATTACAAAGGAGCAGGACTCCTATACTTGTAATGGTCATACACTAAGTGTATGGACTGACAAACAATTTCCCCTGGGGTGTACACATCAACCTAATGTATCCACATTTTTGTTACGGGCATCATAAACACCCTTCAAAAAAATTACGCGGCTGTTGTATCACGGAAGACGTTCACCCTAGTGATATAGTGGTGGTGTGTCTGAAGAGATGTGGAGGATGGCCTCCGAAAAAGATCTTCCCAGTTTAAAGGAGCAGGTCTCCGATACTTGTAATCCTCATATACTAGTTGTATGGGCTGACAAACATTTCCCCCTGGGGGGTAGACATCAACCTACTATGTAAACATTTTTTGTTACGGACATCCGTAACACCCTTGCAAAACAAAATAGTAGCTATTGCATCATGGAACACGTTCACCCTGGTGATCTAGTGGTGGTGTCTGAAGAGACGTGGAGGATGGCCTCCAAAAAGGTCTTCCCAGTTAAAAGGAGCGGGTCTACTATACTTGTAATGCCCATACACTGTGTATGGGCTGACAAACATTTACCCCTGGGGGGTACACATCAACCTACTGTGTAAATATTTTTAATTTAAAGGTCATCAAAAACACCCTTTTACAAAAAAAGTTGGCTGTTGCATCACGGACCATGGTCACCATGTTGATCTAGTGGTGGTGGATGATGAGGAGAAGGAGGAGGATAACACACCAAATAGACAAAGTCAGGAAGTGTATACCCATGTGTGGGTGTGAAGAGGTGCATGGTAATATACTTCCCAGAAAAAGACACTGTATTGGAGGTTATGTTTCGCTGTTATCATTCGGTGGTGTAGAGAAGTCTGGCCCAATCCAGCCCTTGTTCATTTTTATAAAAGTCTGCCTCTCAGCATTTTCAGTTGACAGGCGGATGCGCTTATCAGTTATAATTCCACCAGCGGCACTAAAAACCTGCTCTGACAAAACGCTAGCGGCAGGGCAGGCCAGGACCTCCAGGGAGTAGAGAGCCAGTTCATGACACGTGTCCAGCTTGGATACCCAATAATTAAAAGGCACAGAGGAATCACGAAGGATGTTGGTACGGTCAGCAAGGTACTCCCTCAGCATCGTAGAAAACATTCCATTCCTTGTGACATTACCCTGCCCCTCAGGGCCAGGGCGATAGGAGGGTCTGAGAAAACTGTCCCAGAACTTTCCCAGTGTTCCCCTGCCTCTGCTGGATTGGAGTTGTGCCTCTCGCCTGTACTCCTTGGTTGTCCAATGAACTGTGACATCTGCCACCAGCATTTTCAGATGGGAATTCTTTTAATTATTCCGCAACAAGGGCCCTCTGGTACTGCAGCATTTTAGTACACCTATCTTCCTCTGGAAGAAGAGATTGAAAATTCTGCTTGTAGCATGGGTCTAGAAGTGTCACCAACCAGTAATGAGTGTCAGCACAAATTTTGATAATGCGAGGGTCACTGGAAAGGCAGTGCAACATAAAGTCTGCCATGCGTGCCAAACTGCTAACTGGCAAGACTTCCATGTCCACACCAACAGGACGACTGACCATGCTCCTCCTCCTCCTCCCTGTCCTCAGGCCACCCACGGTGAACAGACAGTATGACAGTTGTGCTTGCAGTACCGTCTATAGCCCATGAAAGTAGCTCCTGTTCTTCCTCCTACTCTTCCTCTTTGTCAACTAATCCATGTTGGGATGAGAAGAGGCTGGGCTGTGTGCAATCACCCTGTATGTTTTCGTGCTCTGCCTGCAATGCATCCACTTTCATTGTGAGCAGAGAGCTTTTCAGAATAAAGGAAAGCGGGATGGTGAAGCTAATTATGGTGTCATCGGCGCTCACCATCTTGGTGGACCCTTCAAAGTCTTGTAGGATGGTACATTTGTCTGACATCCATTTCCACTCCTGAGGTCTTATGTGTGGAGTCTGAACTGAATACCAATGGCCTTGTTGATGCTGGTAGTCAACAACTGCCCTCTTCTGCTCACAAATCCTTTCCAACATATGTAATGTAGAGTTCCAAAGCATGGGGACATCACACACCAGTCGTTGAGTCGGAAGCTGCAAACGCTGCTGAAGCACGGCAAGCGTTGCTGAAGCTGTAGCTGACTTTTTAAAATGGGCACACAGGCGGCGTACTTTCACAAGCAGATCCGGCAGCTCTGGGTAGCTTTTGAGAAACCATTGAACAATGAGGATAAGCACATGGGCCAGGCATGGTACGTGTGTGAGCTCACCTCGCCTCAGAACCACCACCACCAGGTTCCGGCCATTGTCACACACGACCATGCCTGGCTTTAGGTTCAGCAGTGTCAGCCACAGATTTGCCTGCTCTTTCAGAGCTGTCCACAACTCTTCAGCATTGTTCGGTTTGTCACCTAAGCATATTAGCTTCAGCAAAGCCTGTTGCCGCTTGGCTGAGGCAGTGCTGCATTGCTTCCAGCTTGTGAGTGATGTGGTCATTTCAGAGATACAGGCTTAAAAGGGAGAGGATGACAAGCAGGAGCTGTAGACTGTGGGGGCAACCTTGAATGACCTAGGGCCTGCAATCCTCGGTGTTGGTAGGACGTGTTCCATCCCAAGGTCCGACTGGGTCCCGGCTTCCACTATGCTAACCCAGAGTGCCATCAGTGAGATGTAATGTCCCTGCCCAGAAGCACTTGTCCACGTGTCCGTGGTTAAGTGTAATTTCCCAGTAACTGTATTGTTGTGGGCGCAGGTAATGTTGTTGGACATGTCCTTGTGTAATGCTGGGATGGCACACCCAGAGAAATAGTGGCGGCAGGGGACTGAATACCTTGGGACAGCCACCGCCATCAGGTTGCGGTAAGCTTCCAACTCCACTAGCCTAAAAGGCAACATTTCGAGCGCAAGCAGAAATGTGTGAATTTAGTACTATGTTCTGTGAGGTGTTGGCTGGGTATTTCCACTTGCATACCAATGACTGGGGTATGGACAAATGAAGGCTGCGCTAGGACAAGGACGTGGATGTAATGGTGGTAATTGAGTGTGGGTAGCGAAAGGTGCAGGGCAGGAAGCATCTTCACAGGCACCATGGACATGGGATTGGCTTCCAAGCACAACAGCGGAAGAAGCAGTGGTGTCACCCGCAGAAAGTGTTCCTGGAGCCTGTGGTTCGGCCCACAAAGTCAGATGTTTTGCTGCCATGTGCCTGATCTTGCTGGTAGTGATCAGGCTGGTAGTTTTGCTACCCCTGCTGATGCGGGCGTGGTAGGTGGTGCAAATGGCATGTTTGGGGTTATCGGCAGAGTCTTTAAATAACAACCAGATTTGGGAAGACCTAACAGTTGTACTGCCAACTTCCATCGGGTTGGTGTTATGGGTAACAGTTGCCCGCCTTCTGTCTGCGGCCACCACACTGCTTATTCCTGCCTGTTGGGGTGCTACGCCTCCCTCCCCCTGTTTGCTGCTGTCCTCGCTCTGCATGTCCTCCTGCCAGGTTTGGTCAGTTACTATATCATCCACCACCTCCTCTTCCACTTCTGCACCCTGGTCCTCCTCCTGGCACTTGTGTCTCATCATCATCCACCTCTTGTGACATATTCCCTCTGTCGCCTTCATGTGAATGTGGCTGCTCCAATGTTTGGGCATCGCTACATGCAATCTCATTTTGCCCTGCTTCAAGTGAACCAGGCGAGAGGCCCGAATCTATAAATGGAAAAGTGAACAGCTCTTCAGAGTATGAGATCAGTTGTCTCCGGGCACTTGGCATGGCGTGAGGAAGGAGGATCAGGGTGAGGAATATGCGGTCCAGACTCACGCCTTCTCAAACTTGACCATGTGGACGACAGGGAGCTGGTGGTGGTAGCAAAATGACTGGAGGCATTATCCGCTATCTAACCAACTACCTTTTGACACTGCTCTGGTTTCAAGAGTGCTGTTCTGTGGTCCCCTTTGAATTAGGACAGGAAGCTCTTGTGAGAAGATGTGGATGTTGTGGCACAATTGCAGCTTGCCCATGGCCTCTGTATGCACCATCACCATCACATCCACTTTCCTTTCCCTTGCCACGCACCTTTCCAATTTTAAATGGAGGACAATATTTTCCACATTCACTACAAAAGGCTGCAAACTTAGAGGTGATCCGTGTGCGGGAAAAATGCACTTTAAAATATCTGGACTGTACTTTTTCTTTTTAGCAAACTGCTGTCAATAACTAAGGTAAGACAGAGCAAAAACTGTGGAATGGAGGCATGAAATGCAACAATTTGTAGCCCACATATAGAAGAGGCATCTGATGTCGATACCACACTGTTCAATATGTGGCCTGGATTCTTTTATTTTTTACACCAAAATAGTGTATAGAACTAGTGTAAGACTCAGCAAAAAAAAAGGTGAATGGAGGCCTGAAATGCAACAGTTTGTAGCCCGCAGATAGATCAGGCATCTGACGGAGATAGCCCACTCTCAAATATCTGCCCTGTATTTTTTGGGGGGCCACCAAAATTGTGTCAATAAGAAGGCTATGACACAACAAAATAAATTCTATGGAGACCTGAAATGGCAAAATTTGGAGGGCAATGATATGTGATCCGTGTGGCGGACAAAACCCAGTGTAAAATACAGTATCTGCCCTGTAGCTAAATATTTTTTGGGCAGCAAAATGCTGTAAAGAAATTGTATAAGACACTCCCAAAAATTCTACAGTACCACAAAAAATGGCAGATTTTTCTGCGCACTCAGATGTGATGGCTGAGACCGGCAAACACGATTATAATTGCTGGATTTTCACGCTGTACTATGAAAAGGATTTTGCTGTAGTCTGCAGTGTCAACGAGCAAATGGAGAAAAAAAGGGCTCTGGATTGCTTTGGAAAAAAAATAATCAGGATTAAGATGCAAAAAAAAATATTCCTAGACACTGATACCTGGGGCTAGGTATATATGTTATAGTCAGTAGCAGACAGTAATGGACCCTTTTGATGTATGCAATGATATCTATATAGCCATATACACTCCCTGCCTACCTAGTACTGCAATCTATATACCCTGTATTTAATCCTTAGAAGGACTGTTGGTTTAGCTGGATTTGTGGATTCTATGATGGTATCCCCACACTAATTTATACACCCCCAAATCTGACCCTATCTCGGCAGCAGCTCTCCCTACACTGTCTGATTCCGGAGGTGACTGCGCTGAGCAGGGCGGTGGCAGGTCTCTTATAGACCTGATGATGCTGTGTGGCCAGCCAGTCACTGTAATAACACAACAAAGATGGCTGCGGCATTACAGTGCGTGGCAGACAATCCCTGCATGTTGATTGGCACTCTAAAGAGCGCCAAAAATGCAGGGTGTGCACCAGAACTTCCGCCGAGCGATCCTGGAAATGCTCGGCGCTCGCAGAGTACTGCGAGTACAGCGATGCTCGGGTGAGTAACGAGCATTATCGAGCATGTTCGCTCATCACTAGTGATCACCTAATCAGAAGCACATTAAGTAGAATGAGGTGGACTCTGGTTGGGATTCAGTTGACACTGGAATGGAGTGGCTGTCAGACATGGAGAGAAGCGGATTTTTATAAAACTGTGCAGTGGTCTCTTGATTTTTGCCAGTGATGTACACTGCTCAAAAAAATAAAGGGGACACTATTCCATTTGCAACAGGCTGTTTGTGCTCCCTTTATTTTTTGAGCTGTGTATATGTCAAGAGGAAGCTGCATTGTATCTGATAAAGATGGTTTGTTAAAGTAAGTACAGCATACTTTTATATTTTTACGTAAAGCATATTGGAATGTATATGGGAAAATATGCCCATATTGCAAGTATTGTTGCACAGCCAATGCCAAATACCATACTGTCATAGCTGACCGCCGAATATGACAAATACAAGCCAGGTTGTTAAGGATGACCATAGTTAGAAACGCTGTAAAATAAATTCACGTGTAAGAAGACCTCTCAGGTCTCAGTGGTTACGTAGTTGTTAACCTCAGGTAGTTTCATCAAGGCAAAGCCATCACAATGTAAAAATCACGTCACATAAGGATCTAACGTGAGCAACCACACCCAAGATAAGCTTGAGGCTGAGGCTATTGGTGGATGGAGGGAAACCGTCCAAGCCAAGAGAAGGTGTATAAAAGTACCTAGAGAAATCCCACTATAGGTGAGGAGAAACACATGATTTCACTTGGGATAGAAATCAATTCAAACTTTAACCAACAAAGTGAGTTTGTTAGATATGAAATAAAAAAATTATTGTTATTTATTCAATTCAATATTGATTTCAGATACAAAGAGGAAAGTTAAGGAGAATAAGAGAGCTCCTCAGAAGAGGCATGTGAACAAGACAGTCCAAACCCAATGGTAAGGGGTCAGACCAGTAAATATTGGAAGCATGACAATAAAGTGCACATGGTGAAGGAGATGTAAAACATATTGTGCAAACTCCATATAGAATCATAGAATCATAGAATCATAGAATCGTAGAGTTGGAAGGGACCTCCTGGGCCATCTGGTCCAACCCCCTGCTAAAAGCAGGATTCGCTAAATCATCCCAGTCAGATGTCTGTCCAGCCTCTGTTTGAAGACTACCATTGAAGGAGAACTCACCACTTCTCGTGGCAGCCTGTTCCACTCATTGATCACTCTGTCAAAAAGTTTTTTCTAATATCTAATCTGTGTCTCCTCCCATTCAGTTTCATCCCATTGCTCCTAGTCTTTCCTTGTGCAAATGAGAATAAAGTTGAGCCTTCTACAATGTGACAGCCCTTTAGATATTTGTAGACAGCTATTAAGTCTCCTCTCAGTCTTCTCTTTTGCAAACTAAACATTCCCAAATCCTGCAACCTTTCCTCATAAGACAGGGTTTGCAGACCGGTCACCATTCTGGTCGCTCTTTTCTGAACTTGCTCCAGTTTGATGATGTCTTTTTTAAAATGTGGTGCCCAAAACTGGACACAATATTCCAGATGAGGTCTGACCAAAGAGGAGTAGAGGGAAATAATGACTTCACGTGATCTAGACTGTATGCTTCTGTTAATACATCCTAGAATTGCATTTGCCTTTTTTGCTGCTGCATCACACTGTTGACTCATATTCAGTCTGTGATCTATTAGTATACCCAAGTCTTTTTCACATGTGCTGTCACTTAGCTCTATTCCTCCCATTCTATATATGCTTTTTTCATTTTTATTGCCCAGATGTAGTACTTTGCATTTCTCCCTATTAAAAACCATTCTGTTAGTTGCTGCCCACTTCTCCAGTTTATTTAAATCTTTTTGAATCCTCTCTCTCTCTTCTCTATTATTAGCTATCCCTCCTAGCTTTGTGTCATCAGCAAATTTAATCAGTTTACCCTCAATTCCTTCATCTAAATCGTTGATAAAGATGTTGAACAATACAGGGCCCAGGACAGAGCCCTGTGGTACCCCACTTGAGACATTCTTCCAACTGGATGTGCAGCCATTTACGGCCACCCTTTGGGTCCGATCACTAAGCCAGTTATGAATCCACCTAACAGTTGCCTTGTCCATTCCATACTTAGTCATTTTTTCAATAAGGATTGTATGAGAGACTTTGTCAAATGCTTTGCTGAAGTCAAGATATACTATATCTACAGCATTTCCTTGATCCACCCAATCAGTGATACCGTCATAGAAGGAAATTAAGTTAGTCTGACATGACTTATTAGTTACAAACCCATGCTGACTCTGTTTAATCACTTCATTCTTATCCAGGTATTGACATACATGTTGTTTAATAATTTGTTCAAAGATCTTTCCTGGTATAGAAGTCAGACTCACCGGCCTATAGTTGCCTGGGTCCACCTTCTTCCCCTTTTTGAAGATAGGAACAACATTTGCTCTTCTCCAGTCTTCTGGCACTTCTCCTGTTCTCCAAGAATTTTCAAAGATTATGGAGAGGGGTTCAAAAATTTCTTCTGCTATCTCCTTCAGTACTCTGGGGTGTAATTCATCTGGTCCTGGAGACTTGAATTCATTTAGGTTAGCTAAGTGTTTCCTCACTATCTTTCTGTTTATAGATATCCTGGATTCTTCTATTCCCTTTATAGGACAGTGAATAACAGTTGATGTTACATTTCCTTTCTGAGAGAAAACAGATGCAAAATAGGAATTTAAAAGTTCAGCCTTCTCAACATCCTGTCTTACCATTTCATCATTTTCATCCTGTAAAAATCCTATAGCATCTTTGACTTTTCTTTTACTTTTTACATATCCCCAAAATCCTTTATTATTGCATTTGACATCTCTTGCAAGCCTCAATTCATTTTCAGCTTTAGATAATCTGATTTGTGCCCTGCAGGTTCTGCAGACAGCATTATATTCTTCTTTAGATATGCCTCCCTCTTTCCATTTTATAAACATTTTTTTCTTCCTTTTTAGCATGTGCTTAAGTTCTGTGTTCATCCATCCTGGTTTCCTTAAATGCTTCCTATTCTTCCCTCTTTTCGGTATATATTTAAAGTACATCAACAAAAAGCTGCTGGTAATACGGGAGAACGATGCCCAAGATGAGAGTGAAGTTGCAGAGACGATTATAGGTGACCGAGGTACTGAGGTATCTTTCTTGGCGCACACAAAGTTGGATATTCTGTATGTTGCTGCACTCGGCGGCGCAGTTCTTGACTGGTCTGACGCACGTATAGTTCTGGACAGTTTACAATAGATGGACTGTTATTACTATTTTCAATAGCTACCTTTCCAGGATACGTTTGTAGTGTGCTATACTCCAGCACACCCCAGTGCACAGCGTCAGACTTGGAGCACCTTGGGCCCACCATGGTATACTGTAAGGTAGTACACATATTAATTATGTAGCAGGTGTTGGGGTAGCCCTTCTCATAGAATATAAAGTAGCCCCCTCATAGAATTTAATGCAGCTCTCATATAGTATAATGAAGCCCCCTCATAGAATATAATTCAGTCCCCCTTATAGAATATAATGTAGCCCCCTCATAGAACATAATGCAGCCCCCTCAAAGCATATAATGTAGCCCCCCTCATAGGGTATAATGCAGCCCCTCTTATAGAGTATAATGCACCACCCTCATAGGGTATAATGCTGCTCCTTCATAGGGTATAATGCACTGGTTCTCCGGTGGGCCAGTCCGACCCTGCCAGTGCACATAGTGGAGGAGCCTGATTGGTCCTTACATGGTCCTCCAGTTGTGATGTATGTGTAGCTTGTTTGGTTTTTGTAATTGTTTTTAGATGTCTGTGTCTTGTTTTACTTGTATTTTTGCATTTCAATAAATCTTAGTTATTTCTTTTTTAATGGTGATCCTTGCCTTTGCTTATACACTTCTTGTTTTTCCCTTCTATTATACAGTATATATGATTCCACACTAATTATTAGGGTTAGGTGTAGTACAGTTCCTTTCAGGGGTTGATGTTTCCTATACATATATCTCCCATGATCGGAATCTGCTTACTTGTATAATATACCATGTTTGAATTTTCTGCCATTCTCTCCTGTCCTCTTTATCAGTCGTTTCTGCAGGTTTGCCTCACTGTAGTTTATATGGAGGCATATGGGTGCTGGTGGTGTGCGCTGTTGGCGCCTTGTTGTCTTGGGCATGCATCCCTGTGACATCACACTCCCGACCCTCCTCACTGACACGTTGGTGGAGGGCGGGTACCTGAAACATCAGTCGTCATCCCACCATCATAAGCGCTGCGATACCACCAATGTACCAGCATTTATCATTGGGTACTTATACACTCCCTGCGCACCTCTTATACCCAGTAGCAATGTATGACTATACACCAAACAGACTAACAGAGGAAGACGTACAGGGATAAATGAAAATATGAAACATACAAATATGAAAAGGAAGGAAAACCAAAAAGGAGAGGACGAGAAATCGCGCACAGCAGAAACACCAAGCAACAGTCACAGATCAACACTCCAAACGCCTCCACCTCCACTCCACAGCAGGCAGTATAAGACTAACACTGGCAATCCAGATTATCAGACAGGATTAAGATAAGATAAGATAAGATAATCCTTTAATCGTCCCACCATGGGGAAATTCAGAGCATTACAGCAGCAAGGCAGGAACAAGTACAGATGCAGATGCATAAAGGCATTACATTGACAGTAGGTAGGTACATATACGAAAAAAAAGATATAACCGGACTATCACAACTTTTGGATCTATCAGTTCACTGTTTGGGTCGTTCTCCGTTTTGGACAGTGCTGGTTATACAGCCTAACTGCAGCAGGAAGGAAGGACTTACATATTGGAGACGGGAGTGGACAATGCTGAACAGCTGAGATCATCCAAGCAGGAAGGCGTAAGAGACTCTAAGCTGAACAGATTAACCCCTGCACTGCTAACAGAAACCTGCACCGTTTAATTTGAAAGGGGAGTGCTTCTATTCAGTGCGAGATTAGGAGAAATCAGATTCTGCCATCTTCTGGCTCCTCTATGTCATGGTAAACTCATGACACCTCCTCTCTGCACTTATGGAGAAGCTTCTGAACATTTACACAGACCCGCAGGACAGAAAAGAGGAAGCACTGGTGGCAGAGACCCTAAGAATGAGTTGCAAAGCTTCAAGTAATCACATCTGTGCAAACATAGAAAAATATATCTTTGATTACAAATTATCTCGCCATTTTGTGTTCACAGCTCTCATGAAATATAAAACTGATTATAAACTCCCTATAAAGTCTCCTATCAAGGCAGAACAGCAGCATTTACACATAACAAGTCACACAGGCAGCATCTGCCAGAACACGAGAAATCGCCACGGGGTGCAAGGCGTAAGGACCGGGCGTCTGGTGGGGAGAAGAAGAGCAGGAACAAGAGTGTTAGATGAGATGGAGCACAACCCCGACCCCCGGCACAGATATCAACCCCCCCGACACAGAGCCCCAGACCTCCGGCACATACCTAGACACCGGAACAGAAAGTAAGACACGTACGTGAGGAGCGGAGGGACCGGAGACGTTTAGGTCTGCAGACAGATGAACCAGCGAGGAGTCAGACATTCCATCTGTACGAATCCATGGTCCGTGTTGTAGATGAAGCAGTCGCCATCGTTCCTGCAGGACAGAAGAAGTGTGAAACATGTCCTGGCCACAAAGCCGAAGGATGCAGGGTCTGCTACTATACTGTATATAGGGGTGACGGGGAGCAGCCTGTACCACTATATATGGGGGGTGACGTAGAGCAGCGTCTACCACTGCATATGGGGGTGACGGGGAGCTGCCTCTACCACTATATATGGGGGGGGGTGACAGAGAGCAGCCTCTACCACTATATATGGGGGGTGATGGGGAGCAACCTCTACCACTGTATATGGGGGGGGTGACGGGGAGCAGTTTTTACCACTGTATATGGGGGTGACGTGGAGCGGTGTCTACCATTGTATATGGGGGTGATGAGGAGTGCCCTCTGCCACTATACATGAGGGTGGCGGGGAACGGCTTCTACCACTATATATGAGGGTGGTGGGGAATGGCATCAACCACTATATAGGGGTGACGGGGAGTGGCCTCTACCCCTCTATATGTTGGTGATGGGGAGCAGCCTCTACCACTGTATATGGGGGGTGACGGGGAGAGGCTTCTACCACTGTATATGGAAGTGACTGGGAGTAGCTTCTACCACTGTGTATGTGGGTGCCGACTAGTAGCCTCTACCACTTGTGACAGAGTCACTGGCAGGGTGGTAGAAGAGAGATATGTGTCACTGAGCTTAACGGCGTCAGTGATACAGTGATATGAAGCCAGAGCATTTCCTGTGTTAAGTTGCATAGAAGGGCTGGTTTTATGTGGACCTTCATAGAGCGGGTGGGAGGAGATCCACTTTATCTCCTGGTACACCTGTCAGGACCTGCGTGAGGTCATGATCATGTGATCAATCACATGATGGGAATCACAGGCTTAGGTTTAAATAACCGAATTCTACAGGCAGTTTGTGTTCAGCTAACCTGGAGAGAGGAGACTCTAGAGGCTTTGTGGCTTGTCAAGCGCAGACTGAACCTGTACTGCTCCAGAGTGGGGTGCCGCCTGCAACATACGGACTGTGTTGCAGCACTGATGTTTTTTTTTCCTTTGGACCGTTTTGTTCCTGTTTTAGCCTGTGAGGCAGTGACCCCTGGTACAACTAGGGGACGCTGTGTGTTCTCCCCAGATGTGCATTGAGGTGTATGAAGGCCACAGGTGTGCATGGCAGTCATGG
This sequence comes from Dendrobates tinctorius, assembly GCF_039654945.1. Classification (NCBI taxonomy): domain Eukaryota; kingdom Metazoa; phylum Chordata; class Amphibia; order Anura; family Dendrobatidae; genus Dendrobates; species Dendrobates tinctorius. The sequence continues at coordinate 15,184,302 of NW_027361998.1, read as the reverse complement.
CGTAGCTGTGACTGCCATGCAGACTGCTAATAAAAGTGTTAATCTTGGACATGTTAGTGCCCAAGGCAGAGGTACAGAAAACCTGCTCTGGATGTTGTGTGTGAAGCAGACTGCAGGATACTAGTTTGTGCAGTCTTGTTCACTCCGGACCCAGGTTTTCCATGTGGCTGAAAGCCACAGGTTTCTGTGATAAAAGCCCTGCAGGAAAGGGTTAGTGAGTCTCAGGTGTGAGAGTGAGGCCTGGCAACCCGCAGTGAACACAGAGAAGCAAGTTGTCCAAGGTGACTGGTCTCGGATGTGGACAGTCCTGTGCCCAGAGGTGAACCTGAGGTGGATGTCCTGTGCCCAAAAGAAAACTGGCGTGTGTAACGATTGCAAAACAGGTGGATATCACTGACGCCATTAGGTGTAGTGACACATATCTCTCCTCCAGTAATTTACCAGTGACTTTGTCACATATCCCTCCCCTCTTCCCAAAGCCAGGGGTTTTGACACCTTCACTGGCTAAACAGGGGACTCTGGACAGGGCATTTGCATTCCTATGCTACCTTCCTGGTCTGTGCTCCATATGAAAAGTAAAGTCCTGGAGCACCAGAAACCACCAATTACCACGGCATTCTTTCCCTTCTTTTCCCTCTTCCATCCCAGGAATGCATGATCTGATATTAGCCTAAGGTAAGGAAAGGTAATATCTCAGGGTATCGATTTTCCACTTGATGGCCAAGCACTCTTTCTTCACGATAGCATAGTTCTTCTCACAGGAGCAGAGTTTCCTACTCAGGTATAGGACTGGGTGTTAGTCACCATCTATTTCCTGGGACAGCACAGCTCCTAAAATTACTTTGGAGGCGTCCGTCTGGAGGACAAACTACTTAGTGAAGTCTGGTGCGACCAAAACTGGCTGTCTGCACAGGATGAGCTTCAACTCCTGGAATGCCATCTCAGCTTCAGAGGACCATTTGACCATCGTTGACTTTGTGCCCTTGAGAAGATCAGTCAGGGGGGCAGCTATAACGGTGGGATAAATCACCGATAATATCCCACAATTCCCAGAAACGCCCTAAAATGCTTTTTGGAGACCGGCTGTGGCCACTTTTCGATTGCCTCCATTTTGTTTATTCGGGGCTTTATCTCACTCCTTCCAATGATGTAGCCCAAGTACTTTGCCTCTTCTTTCCCGAGAGCGCACTTCTTTGGGTTTATGGTGAACCCTGCCTTCCTCAGTGCGTCTAGTACCGCCTGGACCTTTGGCAGGTGACTTCCCTAGTACAGGCTGAAGATCACAATGTCATCCAAGTAAGCGGCGATATACTTCTTGTGATTGACTAGTATCAGGTCCATAGCCCTATGGAAGGTAGCTGGGGCTCCTTGTAGTCCGAACGGCATCCGGGTATATTGAAAGCACCAGTCAAATGTAGAGAAGGCCCTCTTCTCCTTGGCACTTGGAGACAGAATAATTTGCCAGTATTCCTTCGTTAGGGCCAGGGTGGTGATGTACCTGGCTGACCCTAGCCTCTCAAAAAGCACATCGACAGGGGGCATCGGATACACGTCTTACTTGGATACCTCATTGAGGTTTCTGTAATCATTACAGAAGTGACACTCTCCATCAGGCTTCGGCATAAGGACAATAGGGCTGAACCAGCCGCTCTTTGACTCCTTGATGATGCCCAGGTTCAACATTCTCTTCACCTCCTTTGAAATTACCTCACGGCAAGCTTCAGAAATCCGATACAGCCTTTGGTTCATGCTCAAATGCGGATGAGTCAGTATTTCATGCTCCACAACCTGGGTACATCCTGGTAACTCTGAAAAGAGGTTTCTGTTCCTCTGAAGCAACTCACGGCACTGCTGTTTCTGGGCCGGTGACAGTGTCTCTGCCACTGTGACAACCTAAACTTCAGGATGGGTCCATAGGCACGTTGCTTCTACCGGTTCCCTGTCTCGCCACAGTTTCAGCAGGTTGATATGGTACACTTGGTATGACTTTCTTCTTCCTGTTTGGTGGACTTAAAGTTGCATCACTCAACTTCTCGAACACCTCATACGGCCCTTGTCGCTTGGCCAGGAATTTACTTTCAACAGTGGGGATCAACACGAGCAGCTGATCTCCAGGGCTAAACTGTCTCAGTTTTGCCGACCAATTGTAGATGTAGACCCTTCCCTGGGCCTCTTGTGCTTGGAGGAGACTCTCCTTCACAATAGGCATCAAACTCGTGATCTTGCCCTGCATCTGGGCCACTTGTTCAGTATCGCTTTGGTGGGGTGTTACCTCCACTTCCCAGGTCTCCTTTGCAATGTCCAGAAGACCCCGATGGTGCCGTCTGTGCACAAACTCAAACGGCAAGAACCCTGTAGAGGCCTGTGGGACTTTTCTGATTGAGAACAGTAGGTATGGCAGGAGGCAATCCCAATCTCGGCCACTCTTCTCCTCGACCTTCTTTAACATGGATTTCAAGGTCTTATTGAACCTCTCCACCAGGGAGTCTGTCTGCGGATGGTACACCGACATCCTAAGTTAGGTAATCTGGAAGGCCTTACATAACTCCCACATTACCTTGGAGATTAACGTTGTCCCTTGGTCTGTCAGGATCTCCTTCGGCAGCCCTGTCCGCTAGAAAATATACTCTAGCTCCTATGCTAAACACGGTCCTCTGGGCAAAACAGCAAAACAAAATAAAACTGAAGCACTACGTGCAGTCCTTGCACATAGGGGTCAGCTCACTCAGAGTTAGCAAATGTCCTTTAACAGGCACCATGTGCACAAGCACTGTCCTGGAATCTTCCTCTCCAGGCACTCACCAACTCCGACTGCCCCTGGAGTTCAGCCATTTAAGTCCAAATCATGTGTCTCCTCCATCATGTGACTGATCACATGATTGTGACATCATCACAGGTCCTGTCAGGACTCAGCTGTTGGAGACAAGGTGGACATTCTCCCACCCACACTATGAATGTCCACATAAAAACCAGCCCATGATATCACTTAACTTAACCCTCGCATCACTTACTGTGCTGGAGAAAACAAAACTCTGGATTTTATATCACTGACGCCATTATGCGTAGTGACATATATCTCTTATTCAGTATTTTACCAGTGACTTTGTCACACACCGTGCATGGAAGTGACGGGGAATGGCCTCTACCACTGTACATGAGGGTGACTGAAAGCAGCCACTATCATTGTACGTGGGGGGTGACGGGGAGCTGCCTCTTCCATTGTACATGGGGGTGACAGGAAGTGGCCTCTACCACTGTACATGGGGGGTGAATGCTCACTCTGCCACCATACATGGGGGTGACAAGGACCAGATTCTACCACTGTACATGGGGGTGATGAGCAGTGGCCTCTACCACTGTATATGGGGGGTGACGAGGGCATCTTCTTCCACTGTACATGGGAGTGACAATTAATGGTCTTTCTTTACCACTATACATGGGGATAACAGGGAGCGGCCTCTACCACTGTATATGGGGGTGACAAGGAGCGGCCTCTACCACTGTACATGGGGGATGATGGGGAGCGGCCCCTACCACTGTACATGGGGGATGATGGGGAGCGGCCCCTACCACTGTACATGGTGGGTGATGGTGAGAGCCCTGTACCACTGTACATGGGGATGATGGGGAGCGGCCCCTACCACTGTACATGGTGGGTGATGGTGAGAGCCCTGTACCACTGTACATGGGGGATGATGGGGAGCGGCCCCTACCACTGTACATGGTGGGTGATGGTGAGAGCCCTGTACCACTGTACATGGGGATGATGGGGAGCGGCCCCTACCACTGTACATGGTGGGTGATGTGGAGCGGTCTCTACCACTGTCCATATAGGTGATGGTGAGTCCTCTCTACCACTGTACATGGGGAGGTGACAGGGAGCGGCCTCTACCACTGTACATGCAGGTGACAGGGAGCGGCCTCTACCACTGTACATGGGAAGGTGACAGGGAGCGGCCTCTACCACTGTACATGTGGAGGTGACAGGGAGCGGCCTCTACCACCCTACATGGGAAGGTGACAGGGAGCGGCCTCTACCACAGTACATGGGAAGGTGACAGGGAACGGCCTCTACCACAGTACATGGGAAGGTGACAGGGAGCGGCCTCTACCACTGTACATGTGGAGGTGACAGGGAACGGCCTCTACCACAGTACATGGGAAGGTGACAGGGAGCGGCCTCTACCACTGTACATGTGGAGGTGACAGGGAACGGCCTCTACCACAGTACATGGGTAGGTGACAGGGAGCGGCCTCTACCACTGTACATGTGGGTGATAGTGAGTGCCCTCTACCACAGTACATGGGAAGGTGACAGGGAGCGGCCTCTACCACAGTACATGGGAAGGTGACAGGGAGCGGTCTCTACCACTGTACATGTGGGTGATGGTGAGTGCCCTCTACCACAGTACATGGGGGGGACAGGGAGCAGCCTCTACCACTGTACATGAAGGGGGGTGACGAGGAGCAGCCTCCAGCACTGTACATGAAGGGGGGTGATGAGGAGAGGCCTCCAGCACTGTACATGAGGGGGGGTGACGAGGAGCGGCCTCCAGCACTGTACATGGGGAGGTGACGAGGAGCGGCCTCCAGCACTATATATGGGGGGGGGACGAGGAGCGGCCTCCAGCACTGTACATGGGGGGGTGACGATGAGCGGCCTCCAGCACTGTACATGAAGGGGGGTGACGAGGAGCGGCCTCCAGCACTGTACATGGGGAGGTGACGAGGAGCGGCCTCCAGCACTATATATGGGGGGGGACGAGGAGCGGCCTCCAGCACTGTACATGGGGGGGTGACGAGGAGCGGCCTCCAGCACTGTACATGGGGGGGTGACGAGGAGCAGCCTCCAGCACTGTACAATAGGCATATAATAAGGGAGGACACTACCTGCTGACAGGAGCCGCCCAGAAGTCTTCTCCCCGTGTTATACAATGAGCCGCTGTCTGTAAGCAGAGGAGACGTGGATGAGGAGCCAGTAATGCAGCACGTGTTGTAATTACCAGGTGACATTACTAATGCCCTGTAGGAGGCAGCAGCCCCATAATACAGGCAGAGGAAGCACAGGTCATAATGCTGCTGAGACCACCGCTCACACCGACGCCAATACCTGCCCTAGTAATATGGGGTGAGCCGGACACTGTGCACTACACGAATCTGTGTGACTGGCGCCATACACAACCCTTACCCGTGTGCACTTATAATATGAGGCAGTCGCCCTCCATGAATGGTCGGGGGGAGCGGTCGTACCATCAGTATTTTACACCTGTGCTGCCTTCATTATGGGACCGCTGTATCCTGCAGTGCATTATTAATGAGACCTGGAGGTGGGGAATATGGCGACTTTTTTCTCTGATACTTTTTAAATAAATATCTTTTCAGTGTATTAAAATCCTGGGATATAACACACCGATCCATTCCCTATATCTTACATACTGAATCCCTGAAGGTTACAAGATTGGTCATCACTGGCATCAGTCGTGGTGCAGTATACAGCCGACCATGCACCATGACAGTCCCAGCACTGAATACAGCCAACCATGCACCATGACAGTCCCAGCACTGTGTACAGCTGACCATGCACCATGACAGTCCCAGCACTGAATACAGCCGACCATGCACCATGACAGTCCCAGCACTGTGTACAGCCGACCATCCAACTTGACAGTCCCAGCACAGTGTACAGCTGACCATGCACCATGACAGTCCCAGCACAGTGTACAGCCGACCATGCACCATGACAGTCCCAGCATTGTATACAGCTGACAATGCACCATGACAGTCCCAGCACTGTGTAAAGCCGACCATGCACCATGAGAGTCCCAGCACTGTGTACAGCAGACCATGCACCATGACAGTCCCAGCACTGTGTACAGCCGACCATGCACCATGACAGTCCCAGCACTGTGTACAGCCGACCATACACCATGACAGTCTCAGCACTGTGTACAGCAGACCATGCACCATGACAGTCTCAGCACTGTGTACAGCCGACCATGCACCATGACAGTCTCAGCACTGTGTACAGCAGACCATGCACCATGACAGTCCCAGCACAGTGTACAGCCGACCATGCACCATGACAGTCCCAGCACTGTGTACAGCCGACCATCCACCATGACAGTCCCAGCACTGTGTACAGCCAATCATGCACCATGACAGTCCCAGCACAGTGTACAGCCGACCATGCACCATGACAGTCCCAGCACTGTGTACAGTCGACCATGCACCATGACAGTCCCAGCACTGTATACAGCTGACCATGCACCATTACAGTCCCAGCACTGTGTACAGCAGACCATGCACCATTACAGTCCCAGCACTGTGTACAGCAGACCATGCACCATGACAGTCCCAGCACTGTGTACAGCCGACCATGCACCATGACAGTCTCAGCACTGTGTACAGCAGACCATGCACCATGACAGTCCCAGCACTGTGTACAGCCGACCATGCACCATGACAGTCTCAGCACTGTGTACAGCCGACCATGCACCATGACAGTCTCAGCACTGTGTACAGCAGACCATGCACCATGACAGTCCCAGCACAGTGTACAGCTGACCAAGCACCATGACAGTCCCAGCACAGTGTGCAGCCGACCATGCATCATGACAGTCCCAGCACTGTGTACAGCCAATCATGCACCATGACAGTCTCAGCACTGTGTACAGCCGACCATGCACCATGACAGTCCCAGCACTGTGTACAGCCGACCATGCACCATGACAGTCCCAGCACTGTGTACAGTCGACCATGCACCATGACAGTCCCAGCACTGTGTAAAGCCGACCGTGCACCATGACAGTCCCAGCACTGTGTACAGCACACCATGCACCATGACAGTCCCAGCCCTGTGTACAGCCGACCATGCACCATGACAGTCCCAGCACTGTGTACAGCCGACCATGCACCATGACAGTCCCAGCACTGTATACAGCCAACCATGCACCACGACAGTCCCAGCACTGTATACAGCTGACAATGCACCATGACAGTCCCAGCACTGTGTACAGCCGACCATGCACCATGACAGTCCCAGCACTGTGTACAGCAGACCATGCACCATGACAGTCCCAACACTGTATACAGCCAACCATGCACCATGACAGTCCCATCACTGTATACAGCTGACAATGCACCATGACAGTCCCAGCACTGTGTAAAGCCGACCATGCACCATGACAGTCCCAACACTGTGTACAGCAGACCATGCACCATGACAGTCCCAGCACTGTGTACAGCCAACCATACACCATGACTGTCCCAGCACTGTATACAGCTGACAATGCACCATGACAGTCCCAGCACTGTGTAAAGCCAACCATGCACCATGACAGTCTCAGCACTGTGTACAGCAGACCATGCACCATGACAGTCCCAGCACTGTGTACAGCCGACCATGCACCATGACAGTCTCAGCACTGTGTACAGCAGACCATGCACCATGACAGTCCCAGCACTGTGTACAGCCGACCATGACAGTCCCAGAACTGTGTACAGCAGACCATGCACCATGACAGTCCCAGCACTGTGTACAGCCGACCATGACAGTCCCAGCACTGTGTACAGCAGACCATGCACCATGACAGTCCCAGCACTGTATACAGCCAAACATGCACCATGATAGTCCCAGCACTGTATACAGCTGACAAAGCACCATGACAGTCCCAGCACTGTGTAAAGCCGACCATGCACCATGACAGTCCCAGCACTTTGTACAGCAGACCATGCACCATGACAGTCCCAGCACTGTGTACAGCCAACCATGCACCATGACAGTCCCAGCACTGTATACAGCTGACAATGCACCATGACAGTCCCAGCACTGTGTAAAGCCGACCATGCACAATGACAGTCCCAGCACTGTGTACAGCAGACCATGCACCATGACAGTCCCAGCACTGTGTACAGCCAACCATGCACCATGACAGTCTCAGCACTGTGTACAGCAGACCATGCACCATGACAGTCCCAGCACTGTGTACAGCCGACCATGCACCATGACAGTCCCAGAACTGTGTACAGCCAATCATGCACCATGACAGTCCCAGCACAGTGTACAGCCAACCATGCAACATGACAGTCTCAGCACTGTGTACAGCCGACCATGCACCATGACAGTCCCAGCACTGTGTACAGCCGACCATGCACCATGACAGTCCCAGCACTGTGTACAGCCGACCATGCAACATGACAGTCCCAGCACAGTGTGCAGCCGACCATGCATCATGACATTCTCAGCACTGTGTACAGCCAACCATGCACCATGACAGTCCTAGCACAGTGTGCAGCCGACCATGCACTTTGACAGTCCCAGCACAGTGTACAGTCAAGCATGCACCATGACAGTCCCAGCACTGTGCACAGCCGACCATGCACCATGACAGTCCCAGCACTGTGTACAGCCGACCATTCACCATGACAGTCCCAGCACAGTGTGCAGCCGACCATGCACCATGACAGTCCCAGCACTGTGTACAGCCAACCATGCACCATGACAGTCCCAGCACTGTGTACAGCTGACCGTGCACCATGACAGTCCCAGCACTGTGTACAGCCAACAGTGCACCATGACAGTCCCAGCACAGTGTACAGCCGACCATGCACCATGACAATCTCAGCAGTGTGTACAGCCAACCATGCACCATGACAGTCCCAGCACTGTGTACAGCCGACCATTTACCATGACAGACCCAGCACTGTGTACAGCCGACCATGCACCATGACAGTCCCAGCACTGTGTACAGCCTACCATGCACCATGACAGTCCCAGCACTGAATACAGCCAACCATGCACCATGACATTCCCAGCACTGTGTACAGCCGACCATGCACCATGACAGTCCCAGCACTGAATACAGCCAACCATCCACCATGACAGTCCCAGCACTGTATACAGCTGACAATGCACCATGACAGTCCCAGCACTGTATACAGCCAACCATGCACCATGACAGTCCCAGCACTGTATACAGCTGACAATGCACCATGATAGTCCCAGCACTGTATACAGCCAACCATGCACCATGACAGTCCCAGCACTGTATACAGCTGACAATGCACCATGACAGTCCCAGCACTGTGTAAAGCCGACCATGCACCATGACAGTCCCAGCACTGTGTACAGCAGACCATGCACCATGACAGTCTCAGCACAGTGTTCAGCCGACCATGCACCATGACAGTCCCAGCACTGTGTATAGCCGACCATGCACCATGACAGTCCCAGCACTGTGTACAGCTGAACATGCACCATGACAGTCCCAGCACAGTGTACAGCCGACCATGCACCATGAGAGTCCCAGCACAGTGTACAGCCGACCATGCACCATGACAGTCCCAGCAGTGTACAGCCGACCATGCACCATGACAGTCTCAGCACTGTGTACAGCCGACCATGCACCATGACAGTCCCAGCACTGTGTACAGCCAACCATGCACCATGACAGTCCCAGCACTGTGCACAGCCAACCACGCACCATGACAGTCCCAGCACAGTGTGCAGCCGACCATGCACCATGACAGTCCCAGCACTGTGTACAGCCAACCATGCACCATCACAGTCCCAGCACTGTGTACAGCCAACCATGCACCATGACAGTCTCAGCACTGTATACAGCCAACTGTGCATTATGACAGTCCCAGCACAGTGTACAGCCGACCATGCACTATGACAGTCTCAGCAGTGTGTACAGCCGACCATGCACCATGACAGTCCCAGCACAGTGTGCAGCCGACCATGCACCATGACAGTCCCAGCAGTGTGTATAGCCAACCATGCACCTTGACAGTCCCAGCACAGTGTGCAGCCAACCATGCACCATGACAGTCCCAGCACTGTGTACAGCCAACCGTGCACCATGACAGTCCCAGCACAGTGTACAGCCGACCATGCACCATGACAGTCTCAGAAGTGTGTACAGCCAACCGTGCACCATGACAGTCCCAGCACAGTGTACAGCCGACCATGCACCATGACAGTCTCAGAAGTGTGTACAGCCAACCATGCACCATGACAGTCCCAGCACAGTGTACAGCCGACCATGCACCATGACAGTCTCAGAAGTGTGTACAGCCAACCATGCACCATGACAGTCTCAGCACTGTGTACAGCCAACCATGCACCATGACAGTCCCAGCACTGTGTACAGCTGACCGTGCACCATGACAGTCCCAGCGCCGTGTACAGCCAACCATGCACCATGACAGTCTCAGCACTGTGTACAGCCGACCATGCACCATGACAGTCCCAGCACTGTGTACAGCCGACCATGCAGCATGACAGTCCCAGCACTGTGTACAGCAGACCATGCACCATGACAGTCCCAGCACAATGTGCAGCCGACCATGCATTATGACATTCTCAGCACTGTGTACAGCCAACCATGCACCATGACAGTCCCAGCACAGTGTGCAGCCGACCATGCACTATGACAGTCCCAGCACTGTGTACAGCCAACCATGCACCATGACAGTCTCAGCACTGTATACAGCCAACTGTGCATTATGACAGTCCCAGCACAGTGTACAGCCGACCATGCACCATGACAGTCTCAGCAGTGTGTACAGCCGACCATGCACCATGACAGTCCCAGCACAGTGTGCAGCCGACCATGCACCATGACAGTCCCAGCAGTGTGTACAGCCGACCATGCACATTGACAGTCCCAGCACAGTGTGCAGCCAACCATGCACCATGACAGTCCCAGCACTGTGTACAGCCAACCGTGCACCATGACAGTCCCAGCACAGTGTACAGCCGACCATGCACCATGACAGTCTCAGAAGTGTGTACAGCCAACCATGCACCATGACAGTCCCAGCACAGTGTACAGCCGACCATGCACCATGACAGTCTCAGCACTGTGTACAGCCAACCATGCACCATGACAGTCCCAGCACTGTGTACAGCTGACCGTGCACCATGACAGTCCCAGCGCCGTGTACAGCCAACCATGCACCATGACAGTCTCAGCACTGTGTACAGCCGACCATGCACCATGACAGTCCCAGCACTGTGTACAGCCGACCATGCACCATGACAGTCCCAGCACTGTGTACAGCAGACCATGCACCATGACAGTCCCAGCACAATGTGCAGCCGACCATGCATTATGACATTCTCAGCACTGTGTACAGCCAACCATGCACCATGACAGTCCCAGCACAGTGTGCAGCCGACCATGCACTATGACAGTCCCAGCACTGTGTACAGCCAACCATGCACCATGACAGTCTCAGCACTGTATACAGCCAACTGTGCATTATGACAGTCCCAGCACAGTGTACAGCCGACCATGCACCATGACAGTCTCAGCAGTGTGTACAGCCGACCATGCACCATGACAGTCCCAGCACAGTGTGCAGCCGACCATGCACCATGACAGTCCCAGCAGTTTGTACAGCCGACCATGCACCTTGACAGTCCCAGCACAGTGTGCAGCCAACCATGCACCATGACAGTCCCAGCACTGTGTACAGCCAACCGTGCACCATGACAGTCCCAGCACAGTGTACAGCCGACCATGCACCATGACAGTCTCAGAAGTGTGTACAGCCAACCGTGCACCATGACAGTCCCAGCACAGTGTACAGCCGACCATGCACCATGACAGTCTCAGAAGTGTGTACTGCCAACCATGCACCATGACAGTCTCAGCACTGTGTACAGCCAACCATGCACCATGACAGTCCCAGCACTGTGTACAGCTGACCGTGCACCATGACAGTCCCAGCGCCGTGTACAGCCAACCATGCACCATGACAGTCTCAGCACTGTGTACAGCCGGCCATGCACCATGACAGTCCCAGCACTGTGTACAGCCGACCATGCACCATGACAGTCCCAGCACTGTGTACAGCAGACCATGCACCATGACAGTCCCAGCACAATGTGCAGCCGACCATGCATTATGACATTCTCAGCACTGTGTACAGCCAACCATGCAGCATGACAGTCCCAGCACAGTGTGCAGCCGACCATGCACTATGACAGTCCCAGCACTGTGTACAGCCAACCATGCACCATGACAGTCCCAGCACTGTGCACAGCCAACCACGCACCATGACAGTCCCAGCACAGTGTGCAGCCGACCATGCACCATGACAGTCCCAGCAGTGTGTACAGCTGACCGTGCACCATGACAATCCCAGCACTGTGTACAGCCAACCGTGCACCATGACAGTCCCAGCACAGTGTACAGCCGACCATGCACCATGACAGTCTCAGCAGTGTGTACAGCCAACCATGCACCATGACAGTCCCAGCACTGTGTACAGCTGACCATTCACCATGACAGTCCCAGCACTGTGTACAGCCGACCATGCACCATGACAGTCCCAGCACTGTGAACAGCCCACCACTCACCATGACAGTCCCAGCACTGTGTACAGCTGACCGTGCATCATGACAGTCCCAGCACAGTGTACAGCCAACCATGCACCATGACAGTCCCAGCACAGTGTACGGCCGACCATGCACCATGACAGTCCCAGCATTGTGTACAGCCAACCATGCACCATGACAGTCCCAGCACAGTGTACGGCCGACCATGCACCATGACAGTCCCAGCATTGTGTACAGCCAACCATGCACCATGACGGTCCCAGCACAGTGTACAGTCGACCATCCACCATGACAGTCCCAGCACATTGTACAGTCGTCCATGCTCCATGACAGTCCCAGGGCTGTGTTCACCCAACCATGCACCATGACAGTCGCAGCACTGTGTACAGCCGACCATGCACCATGACAGTCCCAGCACTGCGTACAGCCAACCATGCACCATGACAGTCCCAGCACAGTGTGCAGCTGACCATGCACCATGACAGTCCCAGCACTGTGTACAGCCGACCATCCACCTTGACAGTCCCAGCACAGTGTACAGCTGACCATGCACCATGACAGTCCCAGCACAGTGTACAGTCGACCATGAACCATAACAGTCTCAGCACAGTGTACAGCCAACCATGCACCATCTCAGTCCCAGCACTGTGTACAGTCGACCATGCACCATGACAGTCTCAGCACAGTGTACAGTCGACCATCCACCATGACAGTCCCAGCACAGTGTACAGTCGACCATGCACCATGACAGTCCCAGGGCTGTGTACAGCCGACCATGCACCATGACGGTCCCAGCACAGTGTACAGTCGACCATGCACCATGACAGTCCCAGCACAGTGTACAGTCGACCATCCACCATGACAGTCTCAGCACAGTGTACAGTCGACCATCCACCATGACAGTCTCAGCACTGCGTACAGCCAACCATGCACCATGACAGTCCCAGCACAGTGTACAGCTGACCATGCACCATGACAGTCCCAGCACAGTGTACAGTCGACCATGAACCATAACAATCTCAGCACAGTGTACAGACAACCATGCACCATCTCAGTCCCAGCACTGTGTACAGTCGACCATGCACCATGACAGTCTCAGCACAGTGTACAGTCGACCATCCACCATGACAGTCCCAGCACAGTGTACAGTCGACCATGCACCATGACAGTCCCAGGGCTGTGTACAGCCGACCATGCACCATGACGGTCCCAGCACAGTGTACAGTCGATCATGCACCATGACAGTCCCAGCACAGTGTACAGTCGACCATCCACCATGACAGTCCCAGCACAGTGTACTGTCGTCCATGCTCCATGACAGTCCCAGGGCTGTGTACAGCCGACCATGCACCATGACGGTCCCAGCACAGTGTACAGTCGACCATGCACCATGACAGTCCCAGCACAGTGTACAGTCGACCATCCACCATGACAGTCTCAGCACAGTGTACAGTCGACCATCCACCATGACAGTCTCAGCACTGCGTACAGCCAACCATGCACCATGACAGTCCCAGCACAGTGTACAGCTGACCATGCACCATGACAGTCCCAGCACATTGTACAGTCGTCCATGAACCATAACAATCTCAGCACAGTGTACAGACAACCATGCACCATCTCAGTCCCAGCACTGTGTACAGTCGACCATGCACCATGACAGTCTCAGTACAGTGTACAGTCGACCATCCACCATGACAGTCCCAGGACAGTGTACAGTCGACCATGCACCATGACAGTCCCAGGGCTGTGTACAGCCGACCATGCACCATGACGGTCCCAGCACAGTGTACAGTCGAACATGCACCATGACAGTCCCAGCACAGTGTACAGTCGACCATCCACCATGACAGTCCCAGCACAGTGTACTGTCGTCCATGCTCCATGACAGTCCCAGGGCTGTGTACAGCCGACCATGCACCATGACAGTCGCAGTACTGTGTACAGCCGACCATGCACCATGACAGTCCCAGCACAGTGTGCAGCTGACCATGCACCATGACAGTCCCAGCACAGTGTGCAGCCGACCATGCAGCTTGATAGTTGCTACCCTCACATTACAGGAGGTCAGACAGTCATCACCTTTGTGTCCTCCTCATTAAGGAGTCTGGAGTTTCTTGTCCTGCAGTATTCTGCGCTGCCGGAGAACGTCTCCTTCTTCTCATACATTACACAATCTGCAATACAGAAGTAGAAGGAGATTATACTGTATGAGGGGTCCTGTGATGGCCGGGGGCGAGGAGCCTGGACAGCGCATATGTCATGTGTTGCGTGAAGGTACCCCCATGCCCCAGTACACCGGTCAGTATCTACCATTCAGGAGTACACTTGTCAATTTCCTTTTGTGCCCCGCACAGTTGGCTCTGCTATTTCGAGCTATGAACTACACTACTCCTCAGGGTTAGGGCTCATGCACACATTGAGTATTTGGAGAGTTTTTTACCCCAGTATTTCTAAGCTAAAACCAGGAGTGGAACGGTCAGAGGAAAAGCATAATAGAAACATTTGCACCCCTTCTGCATTTTTCACCCACTCCCAGTTTTAGCTTACAAATACTGGGGTAAAAACTCACCAAATACTCAATGTGTGCATGTGCCCTCAGAATCATTATACAGGCATGGTCAAAATTGTTGGCACCCTTGAAATTGTTCCAGAAAATGAAGTATTTCTCCTAGCAAATTATTACAGTTCCTCATGTTTTGTTATGCACATGATTATTTCCTTTGTGTGTATTGGCACAACACAAAAAAAGGATAGAAAAAAAAGAAAATTGGACATAATTTCATACAAAACCCCAAAAATGTGCTGGACAAATTTGTTGGCACCCGCCGTAATATTTGGTTGCACCCTTTGGAGTAAATAACTGAAATCATTCGCTTCCTATAACCGTCTACAAGCTTCTTTTTCCTCTCAGCTGGAATTTTGGATGTCTGTTCTTACAAACTCCTCCAGGTCTCTCATATCTCACCTTCCAACAGCAACTGTATGTTCTCTTCACAGGTGATCACTGGGATTTAGATCCGGACTCATTGCTGCCACTTCACAACTCTTCAGAGCTTTGTTCCCTTCCATTTCCCGGGGGTTTCTTGAAGTGTGTTTGGGGTCATTGTTCTGTTGGAAGACCCATGACCTGGGACGCAAACCCAGCTTTCTGACACTGGGCACTACATTGCCACCCAAAATCCTTTGGTAATCTTCAGATTTTATGATCCCTTGCACACAGTCAAGGCCCCCAGTGCCAGAGGCAACAAAACAACCCGAAAACATATCTGAAGTTCCACCATATCAGACTGTAGGTACTGTTTTTTTTTGTAGGCCTTATTTAGTTTTCGGTAAACAGTAAAATTATGTGCTTTACCAAAAATCTCTATCTTAGTCTCATCTGTCTAGAAGACACTTTCCCAGATGGATTTTGGTTACTCACGTACATTTTGGCAAACTGCAGTCTAGCTTTTTTATATCTGCGTCAGCAGTGGGGTCCGCCGGGGTCTCCTGCCATAACGTTTCATTTCAGTCACATGTGGATGGATAGTTTGTGCTGACACTGATGCACCCTGAGCCTGCAGGATAGCTTGGATTTCTTTATACCTTGATTGGAGCTTATCCTTCATCCAAACTATTCTACATTGCAACCTTTCATCAATTTTTCTCTGCTGTCCACATCCAGGGAGATTAGCTACAGTGCCATGAGGTGTAAACGTCTTGATTATGTTGCTCACTGTGGACAAAGGAACATCTAGATTTCTGGAGATGGACTTGTAACCTTGAGATTGTTGACATTTTTCAACACTTTGGGTTCTCAAGTCCTCAGACAGTTCTCTTCTTCTCTTTCAGACACAATGCAAAGATTGAGGCAATGTCTGCCCTTTTTATCTTGTTTCGGGTGTGATATTGCCGACACCTGTTACTTGTCACAGGTGAGTGGGAACGAACATAATATGCTTGAAACAAAGTTGTTTACCCACAATTTTGGGAAGGTGCCAATAATTTTGTCAGACCCATTTTTGGGGTTTTGTGTCTAATTATGTTGAATTTGCCTTTTGTTCTCTGTTTTTTTTTGTATTGTTCCAATACTCACAAAGGAAATAAACATGTGTATAATGAAACATGAGGAATTGTAATAATTATCTGGGAGAAATACTTCATTTTCTCAAACGCTATCTTCCATTACTTTATGTACAGGTGCTTCTCACAAAGTTAGAATCTCATCAAAAAGTGAATTTATTTCAGTTCTTCAATACAAAGAGTGACTCTACTATATTATACAGAATATACACAGAGTGATCTGTTTCACGGGTTTATTTCAGGTAATGTTGATGATTATGGCTTACAGCCAATGAGAACCCAAAATTCATTATCTCAGTAAATTAGAATACTTTATAACACCAGCCTGAAAAATGATTGTAAAATCCGAAATGTTGGCCTACTGACGGAGGACCTACACCAGCAGATGACATGGCTTCCTGTTATGAATGAGTCACCGAAGGAGGAAAAAACAAAAATACAAGCTAAGTCCTGAACACCGGAGAGGTTGGTAGCTGTCGGATTGCAGACCCCTGATCCTATTCACACAACAAACAGTAGCCGTGGGGGGTTCCTACGGTGCCCTAGACCCCTCGTTCACAGCCGGAGAACTAAATAAGCCTAAAGAAAGAAAGGGGAAATCTAAACTGCCCCAGAGCAGACCCCAAAGCAATAGACAGCCCCCAACATGTATTGTCGGTGAAAAACAGATGAAAACACAAACACAGACAGAAAGACAGGTTGGGCAAACGATGGGGCCCAATTAACTAAATAGGAAAGGACAGAAAAGATGCTGGCTGCAATCCGCAAAACCCTACCAAAAATGTCCCAACCGTCTGATAGGGAAAAAGGCCCTGAAGTCACTAGACTTCAAAAACACTATATCAGCACTCAGGTATATTCTGAAGACTGAGCAAAAGATCAACTTGACCAGAGACAAAAATGGAGCTCAGCCTGTACCAACAAGGGCAGGCAGAACACAAACACGTAAACAAGTAAACAGACAATATCTCATGGAAAAATAAGAGAGCAAATACTTAGCTTTCAGAAGACAGGTACTGAACTGGTTTGCAAGAGCTCAGAGCAGAAAGGATCACCATCACCCCTGTAGGGCGTCGGCTGCCTTATATCCACTCAGTGATTCCAGGTGTCCAATCAGGCTCCACCTGTTCAGATGACAGGTTCTTCCCAACCCAGTCTATTTCTCTTCACCAGCAGAGGGAGTTCATCAGACATCAACTGTGAAGGGGAAAATGAACTCACAACAGCTCCCAAAACAATCATTGATTGTGGAAACTTTGCACTAGAACATGAAAATCGCGGCCCCAGAGTCTGGAGGAAGAGTGGAGAGGCCACAATCCAAGCTGCTGGAGGTCTAGAGTGAAGTTGTTAAATACTGCTGTCAAACGCTGACAGTGGCATTTAACATGCGCTTCTGGCAATCGAGCTGGAAATCCGCCCATCGGTGACCTCCGTCACGTGATCACGGGTCACCAGTGGGTTAGCATGACAACTGGAGGTGTCCTGGAGACCTTTGTGGTTGTCACTGCCGGATTGCTATGAGCGTCGACGACTGGGTGGGAGCTCATAGCAAGTGAGTAATTCTGCTTCATAAAGGTGATCTGCTCATCGCCTGTATATAACAGAGCCAACCGGGTAATGGCAGCTTCTAGCCTCCCATGGAGACTATTGAAGCATGCCAAAAGTTAAAAAAAAGTTTTAAAAAATATAAAAAAATAAAAAAATATAAAAGTTCAAATCACCCCCCTTTCGCCCCATTCAAAATAAAACAAAAAAAAAATCCCACATACACATATTTGGTATCGTCGTGTTCAGAGTCGCCCGATCTATCAATAAAAAAGGATTAACGCGATCGCTAAACGGCGCAGCAAGAAAAAAAATCAAAACGCCAGAATTACGTTTATTTGGTCGCCGGGACATTGCATTAAAATGTAATAACGGGCGATCAAAAGATCGTATCGGCACCAAAATGGAATCAGTAAAAACGTCAGTCCGGCACGGAAAAAATAAGATCTCACCTGACCCAAGATCACGAAAAATGGAGACGCTACGGGTCTCGGAAAATTGCGCAATTTTTTTTTTTTTTTAAGCAAACTTTGGAATTTTTTTTCACCACTTAGATAAAAGAGGACATAGACATGTTTGGTGTCTATGAACTCGTAATGACCTGGAGAATCATTATGGCAGGTTAGATTTAGCATTTAGCGAACCTAGCAAAAAAAGCCAAGCAGAAATTGTGGGATTGTTCCTTTTTTTGCAATTTCACCGCACTTTGGAATTTTTTTCCCGTTTTCTAGTACACGACATGGCAAAAACAATGATGTTGTTCAAAATTACAAATCATTCCACAAAAAAATAAGCCCTCACATGACCATATAGATGGAAAAATAAAAAAGTTATGGCTCTGGGAAGAAGGGGAGCGAAAAATGAAAACGTAAAACAGCAAAAAAAGCTCTGAGGGTTAAGGGATTTATTTATTTTAGTCATTTATATAGCGCCTTTAACCCCTTAACGACCAGGGGTATTTTTGGTTTTGCATTTTCATTTTTCCCTCCCCTTCTTCCCAGAGCCATAACTTTTTTATTTTTCCGTCTATGAGTTGTACTTTTAAATGACACCGTTGGTTTTACCATGTTGTGTACTCGACAACGGGAAAAAAATTCCAAGTGCGGTAAAATTGCCAAAAAAGTGCAATCCCACACTTGTTTTTTGCTTGGCTTTTTTGCTAGGTTCACTAGATGCTAAATCTGACCTGCCATTATGATTCTCCAGGTCATTATGAGTTCATAGACACCAAACATGTCTATGTCCTCTTTTATCTAAGTGGTGAAAAAAAATTTCAAAGTTTGCTAAAAAAAAAATTGCGCCATTTTCCGAGACCCGTAGCATCTCCATTTTTCATGATCTGGGGTCGGCTGAGGGCTTATTTTTTCCGTGCCGGGCTGACGTTTTTAATGATACCACTTTTGTGCAGATAAGTTCTTTTGATCGCCCGTTATTGCATTTTAATGCAATGTCTTGGCGACCAAAAAAACGTAATTCTGGCAGCTGACATGTCCCGGCTTTCATGCGAGCTCAGCGCCAGGGTTAATTAAGGGGTTAATTCCACAGCGCTTTAGAGACATTATCATCGCTGTTCCCGATGGGGTCACAGTCTTTGGAATGTGGGTGGAAACCCACACAAACACGGGGAGAACATATAAACTCTGCAGTTGTTGTCCTTGGTGGAATTTGAACCCAGGACCCCAGCGCTGCAAAGCTGCAGCGCTAACCACTGAGCCACCATACAGTGCTACCCACTGAGCCTCCATACAGTGCTAACCACTGAGCCACCATACAGTGCTAACCACTGAGCCGCCATACAGTGCTACCCACTGAGCCACCATACAGTGCTAACCACTGAGCCACCATACAGTGCTAACCACTGAGCCTCCATACAGTGCTAACCACTGAGCCTCCATACAGTGCTAACCACTGAGCCACCATACAGTGCTAACCACTGAGCCACCATACAGTGCTAACCACTGAGCCACCATACAGTGCTACCCACTGAGCCTCCATACAGTGCTAACCACTGAGCCACCATACAGTGCTAACCACTGAGCCACCATACAGTGCTAACCACTGAGCCACCATACAGTGCTACCCACTGAGCCTCCATACAGTGCTAACCACTGAGCCACCATACAGTGCTAACCACTGAGCCCCCATACAGTGCTAACCACTGAGCCACCATACAGTGCTAACCACTGGTTCAAATCATTTTCCAAGCTGGTGTTATAAAGTATTCTACTTGTACTGAGATAATGACTTTTGGGTTTTCATTGGCTGTAAGCCATAATCATCAACATCACCAGAAATAAACCCGTGACATAGATCCAACCCGGGTATGGAAACATACCCTAAGACAGCGGCCGCATTTCTGAGATATATCACTTATCTGACATTGGGTATCACTCTCTTGTGTGTGCCGGATATCTTTCCGGTTAAGAATGCGTCTTTGACACGTTCTTTATACCAGGCCTTTACAGTCATGGCCAAAAGTTTAGAGAATGACACAAATATTAATTTTACAAAGTCTACTGCTTCATTTTTTCTAATGGCAATTTGCATATAATCCAGAATGTTATAAAGAGTGATCAGCTTAACAGCAATTACTTGCAAAGTCAATATTTGCCTAGAAAATGAACTTTATCCCCCAAAACACATTTCAACATCATTGCAGCCCTGCCTTAAAAGGACCAGCTAACATTGTTTCAGTGATTGCTCCATTAACACAGGTGTGGGTGTTGAGGACAGGGCTGGCGATCAATCAGTCATGATTAAGTAAGAATGACACCACTGGACACTTTAAAAGGAGGCTGGTGCTTGGCATCATTGTTTCTCTTCTGTTAACCATTGTTATCTCTAAAGAAACAAGTGCAGTCATCATTGCACTGCACAAAAATGGCCTAACAGGGAAGAGTATCGCAGCTAGAAAGATTGCACCTCAGTCAACAATCTATCGCATCATCAAGAACTTCAAGGAGAGAGGTTCCCTTGTTGCCAAAAAGGCTCCAGGGCGCCCAAGAAAGACCAGCAAGCGCCAGGACCGTCTCTTAAAAGTGTTTCAGCTGTGGGATCGGGCTACCAGCAGTGCAGAGCTTGCTCAGGAATGGCAGCAGGAAGGTGTGAGTGCATCTGCACGCACTGTGAGGCGGAGACTCTTGGAGCAAGGCCTGGTCTCAAGGAGGGCAGCAAAGAAGCCACTTCTCTCCAGAAAAAACATCATGGACAGACTGATATTCTGCAAGAGGTACAGGGAGTGGACTGCTGAGGACTGGGGTAAAGTCATTTTCTCTGATGAATCCCCTTTTCGATTGTTTGGGACATCTGGAAAACGGCTTATTCGGAGAAGACCAGGTGAGCGCTACCACCAGTCTTGTCTCATGCCAACTGTCAAGCATCCTGAAACCATTCATGTGTGGGGTGGCTTCTCAGCCAAGGGAATGGGCTCTCTCTCAGTCTTGCCTAAAAACACAGCCATGAATAAAGAATGGTACCAGAATGTCCTCCAAGAGCAACTTCTCCCAACCGTCCAAGAGCAGTTTGGCGATCAACAATGCCTTTTTCAACATGATGGAGCACCTTGCCATAAAGCAAAGGTGATAACTAAATGGCTCAGGGAACAAAACATAGAGATTTTGGGACCATGGCCTGGAAACTCCCCAGATCTTAATCCCATTGAGAACTTGTGGTCAATCATCAAGAGACGGGTGGACAAACAAAAACCTTCAAATTCAGACAAAATAAAAGCATTGATTTTGCAAGAATGGACTGCTATCAGTCAGGATTTGATCCAGAAGTTGATTGAGAGCATGCCAGGAGAATTGCTGAGGTCCTGAAGAAGAAGGGTCAACACTGCAAATATTGATTTGCTGCATTAACTCATTCTGTCAATATAACCTTTTGTTACTCATAATATGATTGCAATTATATTTCTGTATGTGATAAAAACATCTGACAAACACATAAAAACCAGAGGCCAGCAGATCATGTGAAAATATAATATTTGTGTCATTCTCTAAACTTTTGGCCATGACTGTACTTGCAATCTCTGACCATCCTTTCCATATAAGGACAAACACTTTTAACGGTGGTGGTTGAGCGCCACCTTGCGGCCTAATATAAATATTACATTGATGTATAATGGATATATTTAAGACTATTTTTCCTTTCTAAAGTGTCTTATGCTTGAGACTCGTGTTTCTCTGTAGAGGTACCATGGGCATTATTTATTAATTTCGTTTTTTAACATTGATATGCCTTATTTTTGTTGACATCAGTGACGAGATCTGGGATACTAAGTTGTATAAAACTTTAATAGTTTGTGTATTCAAGCACAGACACTTTGGATTTTTTATCACCAAATGCCATTTGATGATCAGCTATTACTAAGATAATATAATTGATATCCTTGCTGCTAATTATACATTCATTGAGAGCTATTCTAGCCTCGCATTTTCCTAGTACCTATTCCTGATTTTAATATCAAATGGGTACGGAAAGTATTCAGACCCCTTTAAATTTTTCACTCTTTGTTTCATTGCAGCCATTTGGTAAATTAAAAAAAAGGTTCATTTTTTCTCATTAATGTCACTCTGCACCCCATCCTGACTGAAAAAAAACCCAGAAATGTAGAAATGGTGAATGGTCATACAGTGACTTGCGAAAGTATTCACCCCTCTGGAACTTTTCAGCCTTTTCCCACATATCATGCTTCAAGCATAAAGATACCAAATGTAAAATTTTGGTGAAGAATCAACAACAAGTGGGACACAATTGTGAAGTTGAACAAAATTTATTGGTTATGTTAAATTTTTGTGGAAATTCAAAAACTGAAAAGTGGGGCGTGCAATATTATTCGGCCCCTTTACTTTCGGTGCAGCAAACTGACTCCAGAAGTTCACTGTGGATCTCTGACTGATCCAACGTTGTCCTAAATGACTAATGATGATAAATATAATCCACCTGTGTGTAATCAAGTCTCCGTATAAATGCCCCTGCTCTGTGATAGCCTCAGGGTTCTGTCTGAAGCACAGAGAGCATCATGAAGACCAAGGAACACAACAGGCAGGTCCGTGATACTGTTGTGGAGAAGTTTAAAGCCGGATTTGGATACAAAATGATTTCCAAAACTTTAAACATCCCAAGGAGCACTGTGCAAGCGATCATATTGAAATGGAAGGAGAATCATACCACTGCAAATCTACCAAGACCCGGCCGTCCCTATAAACTTTCATCTCAAACAAGGAGAAGACTGATCAGAGATGCAGCCAAGAGGCCCATGATCACTCTGGATGAACTGCAGAGATCTACAGCTGAGGTGGGACAGTCTGTCCATAGGACAACAATCAGTCATACACTGCACAAATCTGGCCTTTATGGAAGAGTGGCAAGAAGAAAGCCATTTCTCAAAGATATCCATAAAAAGTGTTGTTTAAAGTTTACAACAAGCCACCTGGGAGACACATCAAACATGTGGAAGAAGGTGCTCTGGTGTTATGAATGAGTCACCGAAGGAGGAAAAAACAAAAATACAAGCTAAGTACAGAAACCGGAGAGGTTGGTAGCTATCGGATTGCAGACTCCTGATCCTATCCACAACAACTAGCAGTAGCCATGGGGGGTTCCTACGATGCCCTAGACCCCTCGATCACAGCCGGAGAACTAAATAGGCCTAAAGAAAGAAAGGGGAAATCTAAACTGCCCCAGAGCAGACCCCAAAGCAATAGGCAGCCCCCAACATATAATGACGGTGAAGCAAGATTAAAACACTAACACAGATAGAAAGATAGGTTGAGCAAACGATGGGGCCCAAGCTAACTAAAAAGGACAGGATAGAAAAGCTGCTGTCTGCAATCTGTAAAAAACACTACCAAAAAATGTCCCAACCGTCTGATAGGAAAAACAGGCCCTGAAGTCGCTAGGACTTCAATACGACTATATCAGCACTCAGGTAAATTCTGAAGACAGAGCAAAAAGACAAACTGATCAGCAAATGGAACTCAGCACACCCCCGACCGGGGATGGCTGAACTCCAAAAAACAAGGTAAACAAAACAAAACTAATAAGTTCAATAACAGAGTAAAAACTTATCTTTGGAAGCAGGAATCAGACTGGTCTCCAAGAATCCAGCAGAGAAATCACCAGCGACTCAGAAGGGCGCCGGCTGCCTTATATCCAGTCAGAAGTTCCTGTTACCCAGTCATCATCTACCAGATCAGGTGTTTGGTAATCAGCCTCACTACCTTCCTTCACCAGAAGAGGGAGTTCATCAGACATCGACGGTGAAGGGGAAAATGAACACACAACAGTACCTCCCCCTTGAGGAGGGGTCACCGAACCCTCATCCACGCCACCAGGGCGATCAGGATGGGCCCGATGAAAGGCACGAACCAATCTTTCGGCATGAATATCGGATGCAGGGACCCAAGAATTATCCTCCTGGCCATAACCCTTCCATTTAACCAAATACTGGAGTCTCCGTCTAGCCAGGCGAGAATCCAGTATCTTCTCAACCTCATATTCCACATTACCTTCAACCAATACCGGGTCAGGAGGTGCCACCACAGGAACTACTGGCTCAACAAACCTCTTTAACAGAGACTCATGAAACACGTTATGGATCTTAAATGTAACAGGAAGAGCCAATCGAAAAGAGACTGGATTAAGAATCTCCAAAATCTTGTAAGGTCCAATAAATCTAGGTTTAAACTTTGGAGAAGCCACCTTCATAGCGATATTCTTTGATGACAACCAAACCATATCACCCACCTTAAACTGGGGACCAATGGTCCTATGCCGGTTGGAAAACCGCTGGGCCTTTTCCTGGGAGAGAGACAACTTATCCGCCACTTGGTCCCAGATCTGGTGCATTCTCTCCACTACAGTGTCAACACCTGGTCAGGCAGAAGGCTCCACCTGCCCTGAAGAGAATCGAGGATGAAACCCAAAGTTACAAAAAAAAAAGGTGACATCAAAGTGGCAGAACTAGCTCTATTATTTAAAGCAAATTCGGCCAAGGGCAAAAATGAAACCCAATCATCCTGATCAGCAGAAATAAAACATCTCAATTACGACTCCAAAGTCTGGTTTGTTCTCTCCGTCTGCCCATTGGTCTGAGGGTGAAATGCAGAGGAGAAGGACAACTGAATTCCCAGCTTGGAACAGAAAGTCCTCCAAAATCTAGACACAAACTGAACTCCTCTGTCAGATACAATGTTCTCAGGAATCCCGTGCAAGCGAACCACCTGTTGCAAAAACAAGGGCACCAACTCTGAGGAAGATGGCAACTTAGGGAGTGGTACAAGATGGACCATCTTAGAGAATCTATCACAAATCACCCAAATAACAGTCATTCTCTGAGAGACAGGCATATCAGAGATGAAATCCATTGAAATATGGGTCCATGGCCTCCTGGGCACCGGCAAAGGCATCAACAACCCACTAGAGCGAGAACAAGGTTTAGACCGAGAGCAAGTCCCATAGGACTGCACAAAATTCCTGACATCACGAGACAAGGCGGGCCACCAAAAAGACCGACTCACCAAATCTCTAGTACCAAAAATACCTGGATGACCAGACAATGCAGAGCAATGAACTTCAGACATCACTCTCTTCCTCCACTGGTCAGGAACATACAATTTTCCAATGGGACAACGCTCAGGTTTGTCCTCCTGAAACTCTTCCAGAGCACGTCTCAAATCGGGCGAGATGGCAGAAGTACTACCCCCTCACCTAAGATGGTAGCAGGCTTGGTCACAACAGGAGAATCAGCAAAGAAACTCCTAGAGAGGGCGTCTGCCTTGACATTCTTAGTGCCCGGAAGAAAAGAGATCACAAAATCAAATCGTGTGAAAAACAAGGCCCACCTAGCCTGTCTAGGATTTAAGCGTTTGGCCGACTCCAGGTAAATCAAATTCTTGTGGTCAGTAAGGACCATGACTTGATGTTTAGCTCCCTCCACCCAATGTCTCCACTCCTCAAATGCCCATTTCATGTCTAACAGTTCCCGATTCCCCACATCATAGTTACGTTCGGATGGGGAGAACTTTCGGGAAAAGAAAGCACAGGGATTCATTTTAGATGTTACAGGATCTTTTTGGGACAAAACAGCTCCTGCACCAATCTCAGAAGCGTCCACCTCTACCTGAAACGGGAGTGAGACATCAGGTTGCCGCAAAACCGGAGCAGAAGTGAACCTTCGCTTCAGCTCCTGAAAGGAAGAAACAGCCTCCGGAGACCAATTCAGCACATCAGCACCCTTCTTAGTCAAATCAGTCAATGGTTTGGCAATACCAGAAAAATTAGCTATAAATTTACTATAAAAATTAGCAAAACCCAAAAACTTCTGGAGGGTCTTCAAAGAAGTGGGCTGAACCCAATCATAAATGGCCTGTACCTTGGCCGCGTCCATTTCAATAGTTGATGGAGACAAAATAAATCCCCAAAATGAAATCCTCTGTACACCAAAAAGGCATTTCGATCCCTTGACATACAGGGAATTCTCCCTCAAAATCCGGAACACAGTCCGAACATGTTCCACATGAGAGTCCCAATCCTTGGAAAAGATCAAAATATCATCCAGATAGATGATCAAAAATTTATCCTCCAAGTCTCGGAAAATATCATTCATGAAGTACTGGAAGACAGAAGGGGCATTAGTGAGCCCAAAAGGCATCACCAGGTACTCAAAATGTCCCTCCGGAGAATTAAACGCCGTCTTCCATTCATCCCCATGCTTAATGCGAATAAGATTATACGCCCCCCTGAGGTCAAGCTTTGTAAACCAGCAAGCACCTTTAACTCTGGAGAATAGATCAGAAATCAGGGGTAACGGATACTGATATTTAACAGTAATTTTGTTGAGGGAACGATAGTCAATACAAGGCCTTAATGACCCATCTTTCTTAGCCACGAAAAAAAACCGAGCACCTAAGGGTGAGGAGGATGGTCTAATATGACCCTTCTCCAACGACTCCTTTATATAGTATCGCATAGCCTCGTGCTCGGGTACAGATAAATTGAAAAGTCGACCCTTGGGAAATTTACACCCAGGGCTCAACTCAATTGCACAGTCATAACTCCTATGAGGAGGCAAAGACGCAGACTCATTCTCACTAAATACATCATAAAAATCAGCCAAATAGTCAGGAACATCATGCAACTGGGGAGAGGTGGAGAAAACAGGAGCATCACTAAGGGCACACCGACAACCCCAACTCACCACAGACACAGATTTCCAATCCAAAACTGGATTATGGATTTGCAACCAGGGAAACCCCAGAACAATGGTATCATGCAAATTATGCAACACCAAAAGTCTGCAATTCTCTTGATGGTCTGGGCGACCCGCATTACCACCTGGGTCCAAAACTGAGGTTTATTTTTCGCCAAAGGAGTAGCATCAATCCCCCTCAAAGGGATAGGCGTCCACAGAGGTGTCATAGGAAATCCACAACATTTAGCAAAATCCAAGTCCATCAGGTTCAGAGCTGCTCCCGAATCCACAAAAGCCTTAGCGGAAAATGTGGACAGGGAGCAGATCAGAGTAATTGCCAGAAGAAACTTAGGTTGAACACCACCCACAGCAAATGTATGTGCAAAACGTTTCTCTCATTTAGGGCAGATAGAAATAATATGCGAGGCATCACCACAGAAGAAACACAGCTTATTACGCCTTCTGAACTCCTGACGTTGCGCCCTAGACAAAACTCTATCGCATTGCATAGGTTCAGACATTTGTTCAACAGGTGGCAACACCTCTCGTGCGGTTTTGCGTTCACGCAAACGCCGATCAACCTGAATGGCTAATGACATAGAATCGTCAAGACCAGAGGGAACAGGAAATCCCACCATAGTATCTTTTACGGTTTCTGACAAACCCTTCCGAAAGAGAGCTGCCAAGGCACCATCATTCCAGGTAGTAAGGACCGCCCACTTTCAAGAATTTTTGACAGTACAACTCTGCAGAATCCCGACCCTGGCTCAATGCCAACAGGGCCTTTTCAGTCTGATCAATAGCATTAGGTTCATCATACAACAACCCCAAGGCTTGAAAAAATGCGTTCATATTAGTAAGAACAGGATCATCTGGTTTCAAAGAAAACGCCCAATCCTGGGGATCACCGCGCAGCAAAGAGATGACAATTTTAACCTGCTACGCGGAGCTCCCCGATGAGTTAGGCTTCAAGGCAAAAAATAATTTACAATTATTCTTAAAATTCAAAAATTTAGACCGATCCCCAAAAAACACATCAGGAGTAGGGATCTTTGGTTCAGCAGCATGTGAATGAGCAAGATAGGCGGAAATTCCCCGCACTTCAGCAGTGAGCTGCTCCACACGATCAGACAATGGCTTCATCTCCATTGAGAAAGGAAAAAAAATATCCCCTATACGGCCTCAGAGACATAGAGGAAAAAATATACAGAAAAAAAAAAATTCTCACAAACTTTTTTTTTTTCTTTTTACAATTCTTTCCTTCTATTGAGTACCCTAGGATCTGCGGTATGGCTGGTGATTCTGTTATGAATGAGTCACCAAAGGAGGAAAAAACAAAAATACAAGCTAAGTCCAGAAAACCGGAGAGGATGGTAGCTATCGGATTGCAGACCCCTGATCCTATCCACAACAACTAACAGTAGCCGTGGGGGGTTCCTACGATGCCCTAGACCCCTCGATCACAGCCAGAGAACTAAATAGGCCTAAAGAAAGAAAGGGGAAATCTAAACTGCCCCAGAGCAGACCCCAAACCAATAGGCAGCCCCCAACATATAATGACGGTGAAGCAAGATGAAAACACTAACACAGATAGAAAGATAGGTTGAGCAAACGATGGGGCCCAAGCTAACTAAAAAGGACAGGATAGAAAAGCTGCTGTCTGCAATCCGTAAAAAACCCTACCAAAAAATGTCCCAACCGTCTCATAGGAAAAACAGGCCCTGAAGTCGCTAGGACTTCAAAATGACTATATCAGCACTCAGGTAAATTCTGAAGACAGAGCAAAAAGACAAACTGATCAGCAAATGGAACTCAGCACACCCCCGACCGGGGATGGCTGAACTCCAAAAAACAAGGTAAACAAAACAAAACTAATAAGTTCAATAACAGAGTAAAAACTTATCTTTGGAAGCAGGAATCAGACTGGTCTCCAAGAATCCAGCAGTGAAATCACCAGCGACTCAGAAGGGCGTCGGCTGCCTTATATCCAGTCAGAAGTTCCTGTTACCCAGTCATCATCTACCAGATCAGGTGTTTGGTAATCAGCCTCACTACCTTCCTTCACCAGAAGAGGGAGTTCATCAGACATCGACGGTGAAGGGGAAAATGAACTCACAACACTCTGGTCAGATGAAACCTAAATCCAACTTTTTGGCAACAATGCCAAACGATATGTTTGGTGTAAAGGCAACACAGCTCATCACCCTAAACACACCATCCCCACTGTCAAACATGGTGGTGGCAGCATCATAGTTTGGGCCTGCTTTTCTTCAGCAGGGACAGAGAAGATGGTTAAAATTGATGGGAAGATGGATGGAGCCAAATACAGAACCATTCTTGAAGAAAACCTGTTGGAGTCTGCAAAAGACCTGAGACTGGGACGGAGATTTGTCTTCCAACAAGACAATGATCTCAAACATAAAGCAAAATCTACAATGGAATGGTTCACAAATAAACGTATCCAGGTGTTAGAATGGCCAAGTCACAGTCCAGACCTGAATCCAATCGAGAATCTGTGGAAAGAGCTGAAAACTGCTGTTCACAAACGATCTCCATCCAACCTCACTGAGCTCGAGCTGTTTGTCAAGGAAGAATGGGCAAGAATTTTAGTCTCTCAATGTACAAAACTGATAGAGACATACCCCAAGCGACTGCAGCTGTAATCGCAGCAAAAGGTGGTGCAACAAAGTATTAAGTTAAAGGGGCCGAATAATATTGCAAGCCCCACTTTTCAGTTTTCGAATTTCCACAAAAATTTAAAATAACCAATAAATTTCGTTCAACTTCACAATTGTGTCCCACTTGTTGAGTCTTCACCAAAAATTTACATTTGGTATCTTTATGTTTAAAGCATGATATGTGGGAAAAGGTTGAAAAGTTCCAGGGGGCCGAATACTTTCGCAAGGCACTGTAAGTATTCAGACCCTTTGCTCAGACACTCATATTTAAGTCCCATGCTGTCCATTTCCTTGTGATCCTCCTTGAGATGGTTCTACTCCTTCATTGGAGTCCAGCTGTGTGTAATTAAACTGATAGGACTTGATGTGTAAAGGCGCACACCTGTCTATATAAGACCTCACAGCTTACAGTGCATGTCACACCAAAGGAGAATCATGAGGTCAAAGGAACTGGCCAAGGAGCTCAGAGACAGAATTGTGGCAAGGCTCAGATCTGGCCAAGGTTACAAAAGAATTTCTGCAGTACTCAAGGTTCCTAAGAGCACAGAGGCCTCCATAATCCTTAAATGGAAGAAGTTTGGGACCACCAAAAGTCTTCCTAGACCTGGCCGTCCAGCCAAACTGAGCAATCGTGGGAGAAAAGCTTTGATGAGAGAGATAAAGTAGAACCCCCAAGATCACTGTGGCTGAGCTCCACAGATGCAGTTGGGAGATGGGAGAAAGTTCCACAAAGTCAACTATCACTGCAGCCCTCCACCAGTCGGGTCTTTATGGCAGAGTGGCCTGATGGAAGCCTCTCCTCAGTGCCAGACATATGAAAACCTGCATAGAGTTTGCTAAAAAACACATGAAGGACTCCCAGACTATGAGAAATAAGATTCTCTGGTCTGATGAGACGAAGATAGAACTTTTTGGTGTTAATTCTAAGTGGTATGTGTGGAGAAAACCAGGCATTGCTCATCACCTGCCCAATACAATCCCTACAGTGAAACATGGTGGAGGCAGCACCATGCTAATTTTTGCTCATATGTATGTATTTATGGCAAATATTTTTCTTTGTAATTTAAGGCAGCACAGAAGTGCTACTCATCAGTATGAGCAAGTGTTGATTGTGGACAACTAATTATTATGTATATAAGGAAATAGCGCTCCAGGAAGCAGGTAAATGTAGTAACATAGTAACATAGTTTTAAAGGCTGAAGGAAGACCTTATGTCCATCTAGTTCAGCCTATTTTTAGTGCAGCTGTTCTGCATTGTTGATCCTGGGGCAGGCAAAAAACCGACAGAGTAGAAGCCAATTTTCTCCATAGGGAAAAAAATTCCTTCCCCTAAACTGGGTCAACCATCTACCTATGATATTCGTAACCTTCTATACTGTTACTCACAAGAAAAGCATCCATTCCTTTCTTACATTCACTCAGTGAGTTGGCCATCACCACTTCCTCAGGAAGAGAATTCCATAGCCTCACTGCTCTTACCGTGAAGAACCCTCTTCTATGCTGGTGCAGAAATTGTCTTTCCTCCAAACGAAGAGAATGCCCCCTTGTTCTTGTCACAGTCCAGTAACCGAAAATGTGCCACATGGACAATAGCTGCTCAGAAGATCTGAGGGCCATTCCTGCCCATCGCCATGAAATGCCCCCTTCATACCAGGCCTGCCTGTGACTGTGTGTAGGAATTGGTAGGTAAATATGAACTTACTGGGCAGACTGGGGATGGTTGATGGACCAATATTGGAGGCTGTGGATGGATGAACCTAGAAAGGAAAACAACTAAAGGTGAAATCAATTATGAAGTCTTCTCTAAGTGGTCTAGTAGTATACATCAGTGTTGGGACTGTCATCTCTTCAGATCATAGACCCGAACCTACATTACCTAATAACATTATGTGTCTGCCCACTGGGGAGCAATCTCCATATAGTTTTAGGAGGAGCTCCTCCTACGCCGGGCCATGAATTCTCACCTGGGAATCTTTATTTCCGACACCTGATGAAGAAACAAAGTACGGGTTAATATCATGTATCATTGCAAAAATGATCATTAATGAGCAACATGGCCACAATATCCGCCAGTAATGAAGCAAGCCTACAACCGGTGCTCGACATTAAAGTCTTCTCCGTCCTCTTTAGTAGTGATCTGTCATCTCACAAACTACGTGCCCACCTCCGCCATAGTGCAGAACGTACCTTACCTGTATTATAGAGGGTTAATCTCATCACAACCACCAGGAGGACAATGGCAAAAAGTGCCACTCCGGCCACCAGGATGGTCCAAGTGTTGGGTGTAGGGTGACAAAGCTGTAAGACAAGATGAAGCAGATGACGTGAAAAGATCCTGGAGAGAGATCAGCGCCCGTCATCTATGAGACCAGAAAGCGGGAGTAATGAGATGGGGCAACAGCCATCCATTGAGGACGGGTGGAGGATTGGCTTCTTAACCCTTTACCACCAAAACCAGTTTTCACCTTCCTGAATAATTCAAATTTTCAAATCCGACCAGTGTCACTTTATATGGTAATAACTCTTGACTATTTTGTCATATCTCAGTAATTCTGAGACTGTTTTTTCGTGACACATTGTACTTTATGTTAATGGTAAATTTAAAACGATATAATTTTCCTCTATTTCTACAAATATTAACAATTTGACAAAAATTTTGAACAATTTTCAAACTTTTAATGTTTAGAAGTCATAAAAGCAAAATAGTTAATATTAATAACTAGAATTTCCCATATATCTACTCTATGTCAGCATCATTTTAGAAACTTGTTTTTGTTAGGATGATAAAAAGGTTAGAATTTTTGCAAAAATTTTATTTGCTTAATACAATTTACAATACTATTTTTTTAGGGATCTATTCACTTTTGGAGGGAACTTGAGGGGCTTATACATCAGAAAACCCGTGAAGACCCCATATTAAAAATATCACTCCTGAAAGTATTCAAAACAGCATTCAATTTGTTTTTTAATCAATTAATGATTCACAGGAATTAAGGCAAAGTGGAATGAGAAAATGTTAAATTAGCATTTTCCAAGCCGCTAAAATGCCAAAACAGCGGAATACCCCCAAAAGTGTCTTCATTTTAGTAGTTGCACCCCTAAGGGAGTTCATCTAGGGTGTATTGTCAATGAAGATGAAAAATTACATTTTTCTTTCACTAAAATGTTGCTTCAGTCCCAAATTTAATTTTTACAAGGGGTAATAAGAGATATCAGATCCCCAGAATTTGTGACGCAATTTCTCTTGACCTTGCCAATACCCTATATGAGGTCAAAATCTACTGTTTCGGCACACGGCATCGCTTGGAAAGGAAGAAGTGCTATCATTGCTGATATTACCACTTTTCACTTTGGTAAGCTGCCCTTATTTGTAATTCATGTGGCTATTATTGTTTATGGGCATGACTTATCGCCATTGCTGATATTACCATACTTCACCTGTTCTTTGTCTTTGGATATTATTGGTGCACATGTTCATTTTACTCTCCCCCTCCTGAGTCCGTCCTGTTTTTTGTCTCCTTTATGCAAATTTGCTTTTTATAACATATTATATTTGTTTGTGCATTTGATAAATAAAATTTGTAATTTTTTTACATAGTATTCTTGAATCCATTACTCCTATTTTTCTCCTTGTTCCAAGTATATATGGAGTGGAATTCTTACTACAATGGCGGTTTATGTGTACAGGTTACCGCCTTTTTTCCATATAAGGTGTTGGGCGTTCTTGTGTGTCTCACTGATATATTTATCATCCGCACCTCTGTGCATTGAGGACTCCCACACATTACACAGTGTGTCCCGGATTACTTACCTCTATACTCCGTGGTTTGTTGTCTGGAGTAGGAATCATTATATATTGTGACTGGAGCTCGACTTCTTGCTTCATCTGGAAGAAATCAGTGAAAATCACATAAACTGCGTACAACCACAATCACAGTGACATCAGCTCAGGAGATCCCGTCACAGAAAAGCAACCAATTGTTTTATTGTCCCAGAGCATCTAAGCTGAAAACAGCAGCCTCATGTGGGCCATCAGGGGGAGGCAATAGTTTTATTTTCTAAGATGCGTTTCATGAGAGTCTCATCACATTGTAACACAATTTTGTAAACCTAACAGACAGGGGAAGAATCTCACGAAGAGACAGAAGGATCCGCACAAGCCTCATACACAGGAGATCTGGGGGTCAGGTCTCCAAAATGTATCATAGAATCATAGAATGGTAGAGTTGGAAGGGACCTCCTGGTCCATCTGGTCCAACCCCCTGCTCAAAGCAGGATTCGCTAAATCATCCCAATCAGATGTCTGTCCAGCCTCTGTTTGAAGACTTCCATTGAAGGAGAACTCACCACTTCTCGTGGCAGCCTGTTCCACTCATTGATCACTCTGTCAAAAAGTTTTTTCTAATATCTAATCTGTGTCTCCTCCCATTCAGTTTCATCCCATTGCTTCTAGTCTTTCCTTGTGCAAATGAGAATAAAGTTGATCCTTCTACAATGTGACAGCCCTTTAGATATTTGTAGACAGCTATTAAGTCTCCTCTCAGTCTTCTCTTTTGCAAACTAAACATTCCCAAATCCTGCAACCTTTCCTCATAAGACAGGGTTTGCAGACCGGTCACCATTCTGGTCGCTCTTTTCTGAACTTGCTCCAGTTTGTTGATGTCTTTTTTAAAATGTGGTGCCCAAAACTGGACACAATATTCCAGATGAGGTCTGACCAAAGAGGAGTAGAGGGAAATAATGACTTCACGTGATCTAGACTGTATGCTTCTGTTAATACATCCTAGAATTGCATTTGCCTTTTTTGCTGCTGCATCACACTGTTGACTCATATTCAGTCTGTGATCTATTAGTATACCCAAGTCTTTTTCACATGTGCTGTTGCTTAGCCCTATTCCTCCCATTCTGTATATGCTTTTTTCATTTTTATTGCCCAGATGTAGTACTTTGCATTTCTCCCTGTTGGGACAATCTCCTGCCGAGATCCTCCATAGCCTGTGTACAAGTGACGAGAAGAAGTGATGGAGAAGCCGAGAAGGTGGCGCGTGGCCTTCGGCACTTAGAAGCAAAAAGATGTAGAGTTTATTTATCCCACGTGGCGATGATTCATCTTGGGTTAACACAACTTTTCTCAAAATTTGCTGTGACCTTCCAGACACATGCGGCAATCCTCCGCTCATGTTGCCATAAACACTTTCAAGGTCCTAAATAATTGCATCATTTACAAACCGGACAGCCATCCAAGTCTGCTCTTCTACAGGTGCTTCTCACAAAATTATCATCAAAAAGTGAATTTATTTCAGTTCTTCAATGCAAAAAGTGAAACATATCTTATATAAAGCCATTACACACAGAGTGATCTATGTCACGGGTTTATTTCTGGTAATGTTGATGATTATGGCTTACAGCCAATGAGAACCCAAAAGTCATTATCTCAGGAAATTAGAATACTTTATAACACCAGCTTGATAAATGATTGTAAAATCTGAAATGTTGGCCTCCTGAAATGCATGATCAGTAAATCCACTCAATACTTGGTCGGGGCTCCTTCTGCATCAATTACTGCATCAATGCGGCGTGGACGTATGAATCAAGCCACATACAAGGTTATCATGGAAAAACAGCTGATTCCATCTGCTCAGGCAATGTTCCCCAACTATGAGGACTGGTTTTTCCAGCAGGACAATGCGCCATGCCACACAGCTAGGTCAATCAATGTGTGGATGAAGAGACCACCACATCAGATCCCTGTCATGGCCGCCCAGTCTCCAGACCTGATCCCCATAGAAAACCTCTGGAATATAATCAGGAGGAAGATGGAGAGTCACAAGCCATCACACAAAGAAGAACTGCTTACATTATTGTACCAGGAGCGGCATAAGGTCACCCAGAAGCCGTGTGAGAGACTGGAGGAAAGCAGCCAAGACGCAGGAAAGCTGGGATTAACAATCATGGGGATTCCACAGAATATTGATCTCTGAACTCTTCCTGATGTAAAACATTGGTATTGTTGTCTCTAAATGATTATGAACTTGTTTTCTTAGCATTATTTGAGCTCTGCATTGTTTTGTTATTTTGACCATTTCTCATTTTCTAAAACTAAATACAAAATTTCATTGC
Organism: Dendrobates tinctorius; assembly: GCF_039654945.1. Classification (NCBI taxonomy): domain Eukaryota; kingdom Metazoa; phylum Chordata; class Amphibia; order Anura; family Dendrobatidae; genus Dendrobates; species Dendrobates tinctorius. The sequence continues at coordinate 15,148,349 of NW_027361998.1, read as the reverse complement.
TTGGAAATTCGGAGACATGTTGTCAGTAGTTTATAGAATAAAAGAGCAATTTACATTTTACTCAGAAATATAAAGAGGAAAATCAGACAAACAGAGAAGTTTGCAGTGCTCTCTTAATTTTTTGCCAGAGTTGTATATATAATGTGTATACATAGAATGCCTTGCGTAAGTATTCAGCCCCCTGGAACTTTTCAACCTTTTCCCACATTTCATGCTTCAAACATAAAGATACCAAATGTAAATTTTTGGTGAAGACTCAACAACAAGTGGGACACAATTGTGAAGTTGAACGAAATTTATTGGTTATTTTAAATTTTCAGACCTGAATGCAATCGAGAATCTGTGGAAAGAGCTGAAAACTGCTGTTCACAAACGATCTCCATCCAACCTCACTGAGCTCGAGCTGTTTGTCAAGGAAGAATGGGCGAGAGGTTCAGTCTCTGAATGTACAAAACTGATAGAGACAAACCCCAAGAGACTGCAGCTGTAATCGCAGCAAAAGGTGGCGCAACAAAGTATTAAGTTACAGGGGCTGAATAATATTGCACGCCCCACTTTTCAGTTTTTGAATTTCCACAAAAATTTAAAAAAAAACAATAAATTTTGTTCAACTTCACAATTGTGTCCCACTTGTTGTTGATTCTTCATCAAAAATTTACATTTGGCATCTTTATGTTTAAAGCATGATATGTGGGAAAAGGTTGAAAAGTTCGAGGGGGCCGAATACTTTCGCAAGAAACTGTATATAATATATATGTGATACCAAGCCCGAGGTTTAGTAATGAACAGGTGTCAGCCAGATACCCTCATTAATAAAATGGTACATAAAGAGTTAAATAAAGACACACACATGCGCCTATGTAGGAGCATTAAAATAATTAACCTACATATGCTGTAACAAAACAGAAACTGTCAGATATCTGTGTGAAACACAATATCTGTTTATTTTTAAAAAAATATTTTAAAAAAATTGCATGGGCTCCGGCATAATTTTCGTATCCAGCAGAGGGAAAGATGAAGGCTGAGGACTGATGTTAATATTCTGGGAAGGAGCCAATAGCCATAAAGGTTCCCAGGCTATTTATATCAGCTCACAGATGTCTGCTTAGCCTTTATTGGCTAGTTTAGAGGGGAACCCCAGAAAAAATTGACATGGTGTCCCCCTATAAAATCGAACCAGCAAAGGCTAGGCAGACAGCTGTGGGTTGATATTAATAGCCTGGGAAGGGGCCATGAATATTGACTTTCCCTCAAGGCTAAAAACATCAGCTCTCAGCCACTCCAGAAATGGCGCATCTTATAGATGTGCAAATTCTGGCACTTAGACTTGCTCTTCCCACTTGCCCTGTAGCGTTGGCAAGTGGGGTTCATATTTGTGGGGTTGATGTCATCTTTGTATTGTCAGGTGACATCAAGCCCACAGGTTATTAATGGAGAGGTGTCTATAAGACATCTCTCCATTACTAACCCCATAGTGATATTGTATAAAACACAGACACCCAGAATTAAGTCCTTTATTTGAGATAATCACACAGACCCCTTAATTGAATCTTAACTTACTATACTTACTGAATGCCTAATCCACAACTCCCTCATGACCTGCAACAAAAATAAAATAATAAACCCACATATAATACTATCCTGTCCAACGTAGTCCCAAGGCGATCTCACGTCTAGAACAGTCACATCGGGAGATGTGCCTGCTCTACCCGGCCTCCAGCGATACACTGCCAGGAGGTAATCGCTCCCCGCAGTGTATCACTGCACTGCTGTAAGAATTCACCAGAGTTCATCACCTCCGGTGCTCTCACTTATGGCACTACCAGTGTGTGAGAACTTTGTCAGCACCGCTCCCCGTTCCGCTGCTCCCGCTCCCGCTGCCATACTCACCACCTCCGCTTCTGGCCCGACTCGCTCCTCTGACGTGTCCTGGACGCGCTCCCCCGCTCTCCTCGCTTTCCGGCGGCCGGCGTCCCGACGCACTCTTCCACTTCCCTCGGCCGCGCACGCTATGCCTCTGCGCACGCGCCGGAGGGTTAAGCCACACGCCTCTGCCGTCAGCCACCCGCCTGGCGTGACCTGACCCAGACCAGCCTCCTGACCTATCAGAGCCCACCACCAGGTATTTCAGGCCGCCCTCCCTTAGTGGAGGCGCCTGACTATTGAGTTACCTCTCTTATGTCTAGGCCGCGCTCTCTGTTGCTAGTTTCTTGCAAGCTTGTGCGCTGGGTAACCCCTTGTGTCTTGTACCTCTTCTTCCTGATAATCCCTGTGTCTTCCGCCTGTGTCTCCTGTGTTCCCCCTGAGACTCCTGCCTGAGCCTCCTGGTAACCCCTGTGTCTCCTTCCCTTTTCAGTTTGCCTCGTCCTGGTTCCCGCCATCCTCTTCCGTCCTTCTCCACCTCCCTCAGCTTCTGGACCCTGGTCTTCCTGGTTCCTCTCCGGATCTTCCTCTGCTCCTCATCATCTGCTCACCCTCCTGAGCCGACCCCTGGTCCTGGCTGCCGTGGCGCTTGAACTTCCCGAGTCTGTTCCCTAACGGTCCCTGTATAGGGGTCGGTCCACTTGGTGCGCTCGCTTGGGGAGGGCTCGGCGTCACGGCCCTCAAGATTCCACTCTCGCCACCGTCATCCACAGCGTAACAGTATAGTCAGGCCATGGACCCCGCCGGGGCCGCTGCCCAAAAGGAGTTGGTTTTCCTAAGGGAGAACCAGACCCGTATTATGTCTTTCATGAAGACCATGGATTCCCGCTTGTCGGCCTTGCAGGCCGCTGACCCTGGTAACGCCTCCCAACTGGCCAGCCTCCAGCAGGAGCTGGTTCAACAACGGGACACCCAGTCCCATATTCTTTCATATATGGCTTCGGTCGACGATCGGCTGCTTTCCCTTCAGTCGGCTGCCGGGCGCGATTCGTCCCGCAGCTCTGATCCCGGACCCTCCCCGCCTCCCAGGCTTGGTAGACCGCTTCGGTATGGCGGCGACCCAAAGTTGTGCAGAGGCTTCTTAAATCAGTGCAGGTTGCACTTCGAACTCTTGCCCCAACAGTACCCCACTGACCGGGCCAAGGTTGCCTTCATTGTCTCCCATTTGGAGGGAGAGGCACTCTCCTGGGTAAACCCCCTGTGGGAGCGGGACGATCCCGTAGTCTCCAGCCTCCAGACCTTCACTGACACTTTCCGTAAGGTCTTTGATGAGCCCGGACGGTTGGCTTCTGCCACGGAGTCTCTTTTTTGCCTCACCCAGGGCACTCTTACGGTCGGACAATACGCCATCCGGTTCCGTACCTTGGCCTCTGAGGTGGGGTGGAATAACGAGGCTTTGGTTGGGGCCTTCTGGCGTGGTCTCTCTGGCAAAATTAAAGATGAGCTGGCAGGGCGAGATACCCCGACCTCCTTGGAGGATCTAATTTCTTTGGCCACACGAATCGACCTCCGGTTCCAGGAACGCGCTAGGGAGACTGCTAGGGATAGGAGACCGCTTAGACCATCTGCTTCTTTTCACAGGCCGTCCAGCCCACGCCCTCCTGGGGCATCCTCCAGTCCGGCGCCAGCGCCGATGCAGGTGGATCGGGTCAAGTTGGCAGAACAGCGCCGTAAGGAGAGACTGATGGAGGGTTTGTGCCTGTATTGTGGCAGCGCGTCTCACTTCCTACACTCCTGTCCTGAGAGACCGGGAAACTCCTCCACCTAGGGCAGGTAAGAGAGGCCGATCTAGGTGTGTCTCACTCCTCTCATCCCCTTACCCTTTCGGTTCAGATGGTTTTGGGTCAGAGACGTGGTTCGGAGGTGGCCTATGTGGACTCGCGCGTGGCAGGGAACTTCATTAGGTTGAAGGAGGTGAAGAAGTACCAGATTCCCGTGATTTCCCTGAAGACTCCACGTGTCATCGCCTCAGTAGATGGAAGACCCCTACGAGAATCTGTGTCCCTGGTTACGGAGGAGGTGTGCTTGCAAATCGGGGCCTTGCACCAGGAGTGGATCACTTTCTACGTTCTTCCCAACCTTTCTCATGCTGTGCTGCTAGGTCTTCCATGGCTTAGGACACATGAACCTGTCTTGAACTGGCGTTCCGGTGAGGTCCTCCGCTGGGGGCATCCTTGCCAAGAGAGGTGCCTGGGGTCTGTCCGCCCGGCCAATCCCCCTCCAGCCTCCTCGGGTCCTGTGGCTCTACCAGCCGCATACTGGGCATTCTCCGACATGTTCGATAAGAAGGAAGCAGAGGTTCTTCCCCCGCATCGCCCGTATGACTGCCCTATTGACCTGTGGCCCGGGACCACCCCACCTCGAGGGCGAATTTATCCCTTGTCTCCAGCAGAGACTACGGCCATGTCCGAGTATATTCGTAAGAATTTAGCTCGAGGTTTCATACGGAAGTCTTCCTCCCCGGCCGGAGCCGGGTTTTTCTTTGTAAAGAAGAAAGACGGTTCTCTCCGTCCTTGTATTGATTTCCGGGGTCTGAACGACATTACTGTGAAGAATAAGTATCCTTTGCCTCTCATCCCAGAACTCTTTGACCGGCTACGGGGAGCCCGCATCTTCTCGAAGTTGGATCTACGCGGAGCTTACAACCTCATCCGCATTCGCCCAGGTGACGAATGGAAGACCGCCTTTAACACCCGGGACGGGCATTACGAATACCTGGTTATGCCCTTCAGTCTCTGCAACGCTCCCGCGGTCTTTCAGGAGTTCATCAATGATATCTTCCGAGATTTGTTATACTCCTGCGTGGTGGTGTATCTGGACGACATCCTTATTTTTTCCCCGGACCTGGCGTCCCATAGGAGGAGTGTTTGTCTGGTCCTACAACGTCTGCGGGAGAATCTCCTCTACGCGAAGCTTGAGAAGTGTCTCTTTGAGCAGTCTTCCTTGCCCTTCTTGGGCTACATTGTTTCAGATTCTGGGCTGGAGATGGATCCTGAGAAACTGTCAGCTATTCTTCAATGACCTCGCCCAGTGGGGGTCAAGGCGATTCAAAGGTTCCTCGGCTTCGCCAACTATTATCGTCAATTTGTGCCACATTTTTCGTCCGTCATCAAACCCATCTTCAGTCTCACTCGCAAGAGCGTCAACTCCTCGTCCTGGCCCCCGGAGGCTGAAGAGGCCTTTTCCTGTTTGAAGCAAGCCTTCGCGACTGCACCTGTCCTACACCGACCCGAGGCTAATAAGCCATTCATTCTGGAGGTAGATGCCTCTTCCACCGGAGCAGGTGCAGTGCTCTCACAGAGGTCCCCGTCCGGCCAACTGATTACCTGCGGGTTCTTTTCAAAGGCCTTCTCGCCGGCAGAGTGTAACTACGCCATCGGGGATCGCGAGCTGTTGGCCATAAAATGGTCACTGGAGGAGTAGCGTTACCTTCTTGAAGGGTCGGTCCATCCATTTACCATCTTTGCCGACCACAAAAACCTTGCATATCTTCAGTCAGCCCAGAGACTTAACCCTCGGCAAGCAAGATGGTCTCTCTTCTTTGGACGGTTCGATTTTGAATTGCGTTTCCGTCCCGGGCCAAAGAACATCAAGGCGGACGCATTGTCCCGGTCTCTACAGTCTCCTGATCTGGTGGAGGAACCAACTCACATTATCAATCCCGCCAGGATCATCACTGTGGCTCCTGTGAGATTGATTACTCCTCCTCCCGGCAAGACCTATGTTCCTGACTCTGAAAGAAAAAAGGTACTGCATTGGGGACATTCCTCTAAAATTTCTGGACATGTCGGAGTCAAAAAGACGTTGGAGCTCATCGCTCGTTTTTATTGGTGGCCCTCACTCCGTCAGGATGTGACTGACTTCACGGCCTCCTGTCCCTCTTGCGCCAAGGTGAAGATTCCTAGGCGGCCACCCGCCGGTCTCCTGCTTCCTCTCCCGATTCCCTCGGTTCCATGGCAACATATAGCTTTGGATTTCATCACGGATCTGCCTAACTCTTCCGGATCTATGACTATCCTGGTAGCGGTCAACCGCTTCTCCAAGATGGCCCATTTTGTTCCTCTTCCAGCGCTGCCTTCCGCTCCAGAGTGGGCGAAGATTTTTATCCAGCACATCTTCCGCCTCCTCGGCTTTCCACAGCATATTGTTTCTGATTGAGGTGTACAGTTCACTTCTCGATTTTGGAGAGCCTTGCGTAAACTTCTGGAGGTAAAACTGGACTTTTCATCCGCGTACCATCCCCAGTCCTATGGTCAAGTTGAACTCGTTAATCAGGTGCTAGCGTCCTACTTACGGCAGTTCTCTAACGCTCATCAAGACAACTGGGTCCATCTACTCCCCTGGGCAGAATTCTCCTACAATAATCATCCCAGCGAGTCATCAGCCAAGTCTCCATTCTTTGTGGTCTTTGGCACGCACCCTGGTGTCCCTCTACCTATATCCGGTTCCTCCGGTGTGCCTGCAGCCGATTCCCTGACCCAAGAGTTCTCTAGGATCTGGTCCGAGACTAAGGAGGCTCTCAGGAAGTCTGGGGAGCGCATGAAGAGGCACACTGACAAAAGACGCTTGGATGCTCCAACCTACCTCCCAGGTCAACAAGTTTGGCTTTCGGCCAAGTACATTAGGCTAAAGCTCCCTTCTTACAAGCTGGGACCGCGCTACATTGGGCCTTTCAAGATTCTCAAACATCTTAACAGCGTGTCTTACAAACTGGAGTTGCCTGCGTTGCTTCGGGTCCCCAACTCCTTCCACGTCTCTCTTCTTAAACCAGTTGTCTTGAATCGGTTTCACCCGGCCCCGAACCTTTCTCCTCTTCCTGTCATGTCTGATGATGTCTTTGAAGTAAAAGACATTCTGGCCTCGAAAAAGGTTAGGGGTAAAACCTTTTTTCTGATCGATTGGAAGGGTTTTGGTCCCGAGGAGAGATCTTGGGAGCCGCAGGAGAACATCAATGCTCCACGCATTCTTAAGAGGTTTTTAGCCAGACGCAGTGGAGGGGAGTGTAAGAGAGGGGGTACTGTCAGCACCGCTCCCCGTTCCGCTGCTCCCGCTCCTGCTGCCATACTCACCACCTCCGCTTCTGGCCCGACTCACTCCTCTGACGCGTCCTGGACGCGCGCCCCCGCTCTCCTCGCTTTCCGGCGGCCGGCGTCCCGACGCACTCCTCCACTTCCCTCGGCCGCGCGCACTATGCCTCTGCGCACGCGCCGGAGGGTTAAGCCGCGCGCCTCTGCCGTCAGCCACCCGCCTGGCGTGACCTGACCTGGACCAGCCTCCTGACTTATCAGAGCCCACCACCAGGTATTTCAGGCCGCCCTCCCTTAGTGGAGGCGCCTGACTATTGAGTTACCTCTCTTATGTCTAGGCCGCGCTCTCTGTTGCTAGTTTCTTGCAAGCTTGCGCGCTGGTTAACCCCTTGTGTCTTGTACCTCTTCTTCCTGATAATCCCTGTGTCTTCCGCCTGTGTCTCCTGTGTTCCCCCTGAGACTCCTGCCTGTGCCTCCTGGTAACCCCTGTGTCTCCTTCCCTTTTCAGTTTGCCTCTTCCTGGTTCCCGCCATCCTCTTCCGTCCTTCTCCACCTCCCTCAGCTTCTGGACCCTGGTCTTCCTGGTTCCTCTCCGGATCTTCCTCGGCTCCTCATCATCTGCTCACCCTCCTGAGCCGACCCCTGGTCCTGGCTGCCGTGGCGCTTGAACTTCCCGAGTCTGTTCCCTAACGGTCCCTGTATAGGGGTCGGTCCACTTGGTGCGCTCGCTCGGGGAGGGCTCGGCGTCACGGCCCAGAGGGTCCACTCTCACCACCGTCATCCGCAGCGTAACAAACTTTCACACACAGCGGTGCCATAAGTGAGAGCACAGGAGCTGATGAACTCTCACGGCGGCTCAGTGGTACACTGTGGAATTGATTACCTCCTCTTAGTATATCGCCGGCAGCTGGGTGACATCGACGTGGGACGCTTGGAATTAAATGGACTACGGAGGACAAGGAGCATATGTTGGTTTATTATTTTTGATTGCTTGCAGGAGATGCGGGCGTCGGGGATTAGGTGTTTGGTGAGTATGTATATTGCATGTAATTATGTCAATGTTTTGATTTTTTTTACAATTGAACTCAAGCGCCGGATGATGAGACTACTCTCCCATCATTGTCTCATGCTGTCTCTGTTATATGTGACAGCAGACATAGTCAGATGGGAGTAGTAATCCCAACAGACGAAGCCTAAGTACAATCACCATGGGCTGTTCGTGGCATGGGCACACACACACCGACAGCCAGAGACAGACGCAGACACCCACAGACAGACGCAGACACCCGTAGACAGACTGTCATGGATGCGGTTTGTGGAGCCACTGTGCCACAGACCATGGAGAGCCTGGAGGGGCATGACTAAGCGAACACCTGACTGTTTGCGAGAGCCTCTGATGGTGAGGTTAGACTTGGCTCCCGATAAACGCCAGGTGCCACTCCAGGACAGACCAAAGGACAAGCAGCAGCTGGATCCAGAGGACAGAATGGAGGGAGCAGCTGGCAGAATTTGTATTAGAATGCAGCAGACAGTTCACATCAGAGTGCAGCAAGCAGGATCTGCAGCAGAGTGCAGCAGGGACTGGTATGCAACCTTACACAACTTAGATTGCAAAACAGGAAGGTTGCTCAGGCACCTCTCCAATGAGGAGGAAGCAATGTGTACATAATGTCCCACAGCTATTGGCTGGGGAGAAAGTAGCAAGTGCATGCGCTGACCCTTTAAGAGGGCAGGGGTGCACATGCGCACACTAAGCAAATGGCTAGAGGACCGGCTGGAAGCATGCAGAGCAAGGGGAAGGGAAGAAATGACCACACCACGGGTGAGTGAAGAGACATGCCGGAGACCCTGCCTGTCAGAGCATGACTCCGGCGTGGTGCTAACACAGATGCAGACAGACAGACAGCCGCAGACAGACACAGACAAACATGAACATATTCTCCACTCACACACTCTTCCTCCTTCTGACATCATTTCCTTTGACAATTCTGCAGCGTTTTTGGCAGCAAATCTGCAACAAATTCGCAAACCTTTTTACACCTGCGTTTTTGCTGAAGATTTGACTGATTCAATGGAAGTCAATGGGTGAAAAACGCTGCAGATCCGCAAAAAGAATTGACATGCTCAAGAAAATAAAACGCTGCAAATGAGGAAGGAAATTTCCGCAGCATGTTCACAATTCAGGAATGTCATTGATCAACATTGCTTAAGTAATCCGTTGTGTTTTTGGAGCAGTTCCACATGGAAAAAACATTGCGGAACCGCAACAAATCCGCAACGTGTACACATAACCTAAGCCTGTAGCACTGCTGAGATGCTATGGAAGCCCAGGTTGCTTTGATAGCAGCCTTCAGCTCGTCTGCATTGTTGGGTCTGGTGTCTCTCATCTTCCTCTTGACAATACTCCATAGATTCTCTATGGTGTTAAGGTCAGGGGAGTTTGCTGCCCATCAAGCACAGTGATACTGTTGTTTGTACACCAGGTATTGGTACTTTTGGCAGTGTGGTCAGGGGCCAAGTCCTGCTGGAGAATGACATTTCCATCTCCAAAAAGCTTGTCGGCAGAGGGAAGCATGAAGTGCTCAAAATGTCCTGGTAGACGGCTGCGCTGAGTTTGGTCTTGATAAAACACAGTGGACCTACACCAGCAGATGACATGGCTCCACAAACCATCACTGATTGTGGAAACTTCACACGGGACCTTGGAAAACAAGGTCCCAGTGTCTGGAGGAAGAGTGGAGAGGCCACAATCCAAGCTGCTGGAGGTCTAGTGTGAAGGCTCCACAATCAGTGATGGTTTGGGGAGCCATGTCATCTGCTGGTGCATGTCCACTGTGTTTTATCAAGACTAAACTCAGCGCAACCGTCTACCAGGACATTTTAGAGCTCTTCATGCTTCCCTCTGCCGACAAGCTTTATAAGCTTTATAGAGATGGAAATGTCATTCTCCAGCAGGACTTGGCACCTGTCCACACTGCCAAAAGTACCAATACCTGGTGTAAAAACAACAGTATCACTGGGCTTGATTGACAGCAAACTCACCTGACCTTAACCCCATAGAGAATCTATAGAGTATTGTCAAGAGGAAGATGAGAGACACCAGACCCAACAATGCAGGTGAGCTGAAGGTTGCTATCAAAGCAACCTGGGCTTCCATAACCCCTCAGCACTGCCACAGGTTGATTGCCTCCAGGCCACGCCGCATTGATGCAGAAGGAGCCCAACCTAGTATTGAGTGCACTTACTGATCATACATTTCAGTAGGCCAACATTTCAGATTTTACAATCATGTTTCAACCTGGGGTTATAAAGTATTCTAGTTTACTGAGATAATGACTTTTGGGTTCTCATAATCATCAACAGTATCAGAAATAAACCCATGAAACAGATCACTCTGTGTGTAATGTCTCTATAGGATAGAGGAGAGGCACTTTTTGTACTGAAGATCTGAAATAAATTCACTTTTTGATGATATTCTAATTTTGTGAGATGCACCTGTAGGTCTCTGCCTCTTCCAGATTCCCAATGGTAGTTTCACCTCACATCAACTATACAAAGCCAGACCCTGTTCATCTGCTGTCAGTTATAGCCACCTACAGCCGAGATACGACCTCTGCGACTGACTCAGAATGGAGGGAAGAATCAAGCTAAATAAACCCAACCAGTCATCAAGCATTTTCCCCTTAACGCCGCAGCCCTTTTTCCATTTTGCTTTTTCGTTTTTCCCTCGCCTTCTTCCCAGAGCCATAACTTTTTTATTTTTCCCTGAATATGGCCATGTGAGGGCTTGTTTTTTGCGGGACGAGTTGTACTTTTGTACAACGCCATTGGTTTTACCATATTGTATACTGGAAAACGGGTAACAAAAATTCCAAGTGCGATAAAATTGAAAAAAGTGAAATTCCAACTTTTTTTGGGTTTTTACCATGTTCGTCAAATGCTAAAACTGACCTTCCATTATGATTCTCCAGGTCATTACGTGGTTGTAGACACCAAACCTGTCCAGGGTTCTTTTTCATTTAAGAAATTTTATTTTAAAAAATTCCGAAGTTTGTTAAAAAAAAAGTAACCATATTCAGAGACCTGTAGCGCCTCCATTTTTCGTGATCTGGGGTTGGGTGAGTTCTCATTTTTTATGCGTGCCGAGCTGACCTTTTTATGGTGCAGATACGATCTTTTGATCGCCCGTTATTGCATTTTAGTTCAATGTTACAGCGACCAAAAAAAACTTAATTCTGGCGGTTATTATTTTCTCGTTTGCCAATTGGATTAATTCTATTTTTATATGGATAGATCGGGCGATTCTGGATGTGGCGATACTAAATATGTATATTTATTTATTTTGATTATTCTATTTTGAATAGGGTGATTTAAACTTTCATATTTTTTAAAAATATATATTTTTTTTCTTACTTTACACAAGTCTGTAGCCCTGATCTGTGTAGGAGAAATGATCACTTGCAATGAGCGCTGACCACTGAGCGGTGCTCATAGCAATCCTGCTATGACAACCATGTTGGTCTGCTGCAGACCTCAAGTTGTCATGTCAACCCATTGGCAACCTGCAGTGCTGTGACACTGGTGCCGATGCACAGGATTTGTGACGTGCCTCCGGTGTGATCATGTACAATGCTGCTGTCGCAGATTGTCAGTGGCATTTAACAGGTTAACAGCCGTGGGTGGATCACGATTCCATCTGCGGCTGTTAGGGGCACATGACAGCTGTTCAAGTCAGCTGACATGTGCTGGAAAAGAGGTGGGCTCCAGTGCTGAGGGGGAGACCCGACATGCGCTGTACATGTATGGCGCATGTTGTGAAGGGGCTAAACGAGTACCAAGTCCAATTCTCATGTGGTCTCTCTGCATTGCCCACTCACTCAAAAATTCCACCCCAAAACACACAACATAAGGGCAAAAGAATATTACAATATATTATTACAATATTATTATTACAATAATGCATGATATGAAGGAGTTTGTATGTTCTCCCCGTGTTTGTGTGGGTTTCCTCCGGGTTCTCCGGTTTCCTCCCACATTCCAAAGACATACTGATAGGGAATTTAGATTGTGAGCCCCATTGGGGACAGTGATGATAATGTCTGTAAAGCGCTGCGGAATTAATGATGCTATATAAATGAGTAAAGTAAAAATAAATAAATATGAAGGGGGCAACAACGCAAACATAGAAGTGCAGAGGGGGCGGTCGGCCCAGCATTATGGAAACCCATTTAGTAAGAAGTTAACAAGAGTCCACACCCAAACTCTTACATATACACATCTATATACCTTATATGGTCATTGGTGGTCTGTGCATAGACCGTGGCTTGTAGCGCTCACCTCTAGCCGTGTAAGTGCAGATATTCCAGTGCAGTGCAGTCCTCTGCTCTCCAGAGCTGCGCTCCTTGCTGTGAACCTGCTGTGTGCAGCTGGTGATTTTATAGCAGAAGTCAGGGGAGGGATCATCCAGCCCTCAGGTACTACTCGCACGGTAATAAACCTGAACCTATATGAGGATCAAAAGGTGAAGAGAGATAATTGTATGGAAAGCGTTGTTAATCTTTTCCAGATGGTATTCATTATTGCTTGCGTCCGATGGTTCCACATGTGTGCTATCTGATGAGAAAAAATGCCTTTTAATTATGAGATTTCGTACAAATTTGTTCACATTCCAAAATGGAATTAAACAAATCGAAATGTCTGTCCGGTGCACAATTCAATTAAATGTGCAACTGGAAAGGTTCAAAACATTAGAAAAACAGTCTTTTCATTTTTCTTGCGGTGACGAGTTGTCATTCCTGCGGTTGTGGCGGTGTTTACGGCCCGCACGCCGTTTTGAACTTTTTTTTAGAGAAAAAATGGCTTTTTTTGGTCGTCTGTAATATGTGCTGTCATCTAAAGAAATGTCGTTAGAGACATCATGTGAACTGCTGTCAAACAATTCAGGCTCATTTGAACTAAAGGATACTCTCAGACGAGGGGAATCTGAGGTGTTACTGGCACATTTGAGAACGGATCGGGTGGATTCTTCTGTCTATCGCAATCAAATCAACCTTTTATTACAGGATAGTACTACCTACACTAAACTGAAAGGCGGTCCTACAGGGCAATAGCAGAAAGAAACATTTACATTGACTGAAGGATTTTAGGTGTTATTAATAAATCTCAATATGATTATCTCAAGATTGATAGCCTTGTACTTCCAATCATGCATGCTTTACCTAAAGTTCACACAGGAGGTGTTAGGGACGGCGGAACGCACCAAATATAAATAATAGTGGGTGCGTTCGCCGCCCGGGGTCCACCGTGCGGTAGGTGACTAGACCACTGCTGGACAATGGCAGATGCACCAGAAGGTGACGTAGTGCGCACGCGTTAACGTCCCCCGGACGCTAGGAGCGGCTTTGTTCAGACACAGAGTCGCCTTACAATAAAGAATGTAAGGACGCTGGCCCTGTTAACGTCACAGGAGCCGGCCTGTGGTGTCGCAGCCACGAACACCAATAGCTGCTGTTAATGCAGCGTAGCGGCAACTATAGCCGCAAGCGTCGGCGCTGAGAACCAGGCACCGATGGACGCTAGTGTAGGTGAGGAAAGCTCAGTGGCGTGTAGCTTGCCACAATCTGGAGCGGACTAACCCAACACACAGTCACCATTCGTAGTATCCAAGGGAAGGGGTTTCATAATAAGTCAGACACCAGTCCATGCATCCATCACCATACACACACAGCATAATATGCTACATGGCCAAGCCGCTCTGCGGGCTTTTTATAGCCATGCGCTTCCGGGACCTTCCAGTACCCTGGAAAGGACCAATCAGATCCAACGCAGGACCTGAGCACGTGACCCCTGCTCTCCAGTGAGAGGTCACCTTACAGGCATGCCCAGTAGCACGGCACGAGGACTTAGCCTCTGGAGCGGTTTCCTGCAGAGCAGGTTGCACTGCCATTGCTGCACCAGAGGTGGCAGCAACATCCAGACTATCAGAGCGAGTCTGAGCAGCACGCCTGGCTCGCTGTGATTGCTGAGCAACACCCGGAGTGGTCGGAGAAGAATGGGAGACCGCAGGATGTCTGGCTCTGGATTCCTGCTGTGCAGTGTCAGGAATCCGACGCCTAACAGGAGGCGTCTCACCGCCACCAATGCGCCCCATTATTTATGGCATAGGTTCTGTCACAGAACATCTCAATCAGTGGCTTGATTCCATATTACAACCCCTCTGCACACGTACACCTGGTTTTCTTAGAGACACTAAAGATGTTCTCGAATAACTCTCGGATGTTGTATGGAATGAGAATTTTCGCTGGATAAGCTGTGATGTAACTGCACTATACACATCCATACCTGAGAATGTCTCTATTATGGCTGTAGAGCATAATTTGTATAAATATAGTGACTACACTACTGATCTCTCACAGTTTGTTTGGCAGGTGTTATATTTTTTTTATTACATCACAATTATTTTTCGTTTGATCAGAATTTTTATCTCCAGTGCAGAGGAGTGTCCATGGGTGGCAAACATTCCCCATTAGTAGCAAACCTGGTAATGTCCTTTAGGGAGGAACTTTTTCTTTATTCTTCATCCAATCCTTTTGTGTCTTCCATATTCTGGTATGGCAGATATATCGATGACATTCTTCTCATTTGGAGGGGTGATATGTCTGCCATATCAGAATTTGTCAATTTTTTGAACAGTAATGAATTTAATTTGCGGTTTACTTATGAATTTGATAATTCTTCAATTTCTTTTTTAGATCTCACATTGCGGGGTTATGTCGGTATATGTGTCTCTACCTCCACTTATTCTAAACCTCTGTCTGGGAACAGTATTCTACATGCTCGTAGTAGCCATCCACACCATACAACCAGATCCATCCCTGTGGGGGAATTAACCAGAATCTCCAGAAATTGCAATAACCCATCAGAAACAAAGAAACAGATGGAATTATGTTGCAATAAATGAAGAAGAGGATATCCTGAATGGTCTTTAAACAGAGCTATTAATATTGTCCAAAAGAAAAACAGGAGCGATTTCTTTGCTCCTAAGAGTAATAAACTAGATGATCAATTACATAAAAAATGGTTCTATCTGTAGAATATAGTCCACAATTTAATTCGATTAAATCAATCATTCAACAGCATCTCCCCATTTTATATGAAGATGAAATTTTATCATCTATTTTGTCACCTGGTTGCCATATAGTGGCTAAAAAGGCAACCACCATTGGTAACATGATTTCTCCTAGTTTATTTACTTTGGACAAAATTCATAAAACGTGGCTCAATTATTCTGGTTTTTATAAGTGCGGCTGTATGCGCTGCAGAACATGCGCTCATTCTGTGGTGGCTCATGAATTTTCCCATTGTGATAATTCCAAACAATATAAGATTTCCCAATACATTAATTGTAACTCTAGAAATGTCGTATATTTGATTAGCTGCACGGTCTGCCGCCTTAGTTATGTTGGATGTACTACCTGATATTTAAAAACCCGCATTTCTGAACATAGGAAGTTTTAACCACAGTTTATCTTCAGCCTCTAAACACTTTATTCTTTACCATCAGAGAAACATTTCATCTCTCGGAGTGACGGGCATTGAAAGGATTGTAATGCAGCCGCGAGGAGGAGATGTCAGAACACCTTTATTGACACGAGAAGCTTATTGGATTTTCTGCTTAGGAACGTGCACACCGGGCGGCTTAAATGCACGGAGAGAGATTTTATATTACAGGAGGGTTTATGTAAACTAGAAGCTTGGGCTGATAAATGGCAAATGAGCTTTAATGGGGATAAATGTAAGGTCATGCACTTGGGTAGAACGAACAAGATGTATAATTATGTGCTTAATTGTAAAACACTGGGCAAAACTGTCACTGATAAAGACCTGGGTGTATGGGTGGACGACAAACTCCCATTTAGTGGTCAGTGTCAGGCAGCTGCTGCAAAGGCAAATAAAATAATGGGATGCATTAAAAGAGGCATAGATGCTCATGAGGAGAACATAATTTTACCTCTATATAAGTCACTAGTGCGACCGCACTTAGAATACTGTGCACAGTTCTGGTCTCCGGTGTATAAGAGAGACATAGCTGAACTGGAGCGGGTACAGAGAAGAGCGACCAAGGTTATTAGGGAACTAGGGGGTCTGCAATACCAAGACAGGTTATTACAATTGGGGTTATTTAGTTTGGAGAATCGAAGGCTTAGGGGTGATCTTATTACAATGTATAAATATATGCGGGGACAATACAAAGACCTTTCTAATGATCTTTTTACTCTTAGACCTGTGACGGGGACAAGGGGGCATCCTCTACGTCTGGAGGAAAGAAGGTTTAAGCATACTCACAGACGCGGATTCTTTACTGTAAGAGCAGTGAGACTATGGAACTCTCTGCCAGATGATGTTGTAATGAGTGATTCCCTACTAAAATTTAAGAAGGGACTGGATGCCTTTCTTGAAAAGTATAATATTACAGGGTATATACACTAGTTTCCTTAATATTGCGTTGATCCAGGGAGCTAGTCTGATTGCCGTATGTGGAGTCGGGAAGGAATTTTTTTCCCCAATGAGAAGCTGTTTGCCACATGGGTTTTTTTTTGCCTTCCTCTGGATCAACATGTTAGGGCAAGTTAGGACAGGATATAGGTTGAACTAGATGGACTTAAAGTCTCCCTTCAACCTTAATAACTATGTTACTATGTTTATATCATTATTAATGTGCAAATATATTTTCAAATGGTGTAGTTTTTCTTCTTTTTTGTGACTTTTCTTATAAAGACTGTTTGGTGTTTAATTGTTATATGTCGTCCTATGTGTTATAGTAACAATTCCTTATTTAAGTGGTAATTTTAATTAATTGTATGTGACACGTGTAAAATTGTTGTCTATTGGCTGAAGCTGTGTATAAAATGTTACTTGCCAGCATTGTTGTCAGCTTTTTGATAAAGAACACAGTTTTGGTGATCGAAACGCGTCATGGAGATATTCATGTGAATTCTATCTTACATTTTACTCAATAAACGGATCTTTCAGTAGCTGGGATTTTTCTTTTCTTTTTGGATTGACTACACGCTGGGACTATGTGATCCCTTGCTCCCACACACCACAGGCTGTTCCAGGTGAGCTGGTAGCATTTCTCCTTGTTCGTCATATTGACTGGCTGCAGCTTGTTCACACTGCCCGATTATTGGGAAATGAGCAGTCCAAAAAATAATAATCGGCTGCGCCCAAAGATAAAAGTTCATACGTTATGACCACAATGTGGTTTCTGCCATGACCATGATAAAACCAGACAGTTGTTAATGCAATTTTTGAAGATTGCTGTAAAAATGGTGCACTTTTCCGCAGTTGCATATGCAGCATGTGAACGCAGTCACAGCAATAATCTAGAAAGGTCATTTCTGCCGTCATTGTCTTCACATGGCTGTGCACAGCAATTCTCCATGGTGCAGTTGCATGTCTCCGCCATACTTTTCATGCCTTTTGTTTTTATAAAAAATGCAAACACAGAAAGGTCTTATAGAGCAATTGCTTTGTCCGGCTTTTTCCTGTAAGTTCAGTTTGTAATGTAGCAGCATATGTAGGGGGCCACTCATTTTACAATCTTATGAAGTGCAAATAAATGTATTCAAAGGCAGCGCTCTGCAGATCCGCAGCCTGCAATGTTCGGGTGTAAGACCACTGGGCTTAACCTTTGACCACTTTTATGATATGTATCCAGTAGGGCAGCTACTGTGGGGCACAGATGTAGCATTGGTGGGGGCTTACATACATTGGATGTTTATGTATGTTATAAAAGGATGATACCCACTGTGGCTGCAGTTAGCTTAGACAGGGTTAACTGTAATGGCTGGCCCAGTTTGAGAGGGGAAACTGAGAGTTAGTGGCAAATCCAAGAAGTGAAAGAGCCAGTGAGAGTGTGGAGAGCAATGTGTGAATTAGCAGGCCTAAGTCAAGAGGTTGCAAGGGACAGCATGGGCCTAATACTCGGGGCAGTGTATTGCCGAAAATACCCTTCCGTGCGACGTCACGGGCCTGGGGCTAACTCAGCCGGTGAACCTACAGGGAAAGATGGACTCAGACTACATAGGGCAGAAGGTATTACAATTTGGATCTACTGCTAGAGGTGATGAATACTCCCTAGCGCTAGAGAAGCCAGTGAGCGGGACATTCTACCTATACCAAGAACCAGGGCTGAACTTGTATCCGGTACCTGTGGGAAAGATGACAATCCCTTGGGCCTTATCCTCTACATCTGCCTGCAAAAACTGTAAATGCTATTCACCAAGTAAAAGTTTGGTTGTTTTTATGAACCATCTGTCTCCTGGATTATTTGAAGCCCAGGTTCCAATAGAGGGATTCCTGGTCTCAGAGATAGGAAAGGCTTGCAACCCCAAAGTAAGTGTGATGCCCCTCACACACAGCACACAAAATGTCTGTAGGATGCCAAAGTGAGTGGGAACAGAAGCTCGCCCATGACTAGCTTGCTTGGGCATCTTACATTTGACGTAGTCTGCTGGATTTGAGTGTCTTGCACAAAGAAAGCAGGGAAAATATGGCACATGGGCATGTGTACCGGCACTCTTCCATCTGCACCAAGATGGCAGACTGAAGCATGGATTCCAAGATGGTGATGGCGGCAGTGAAGAGAAGAAGAAATGCTTCCTATCGTGGGTGTGGACGGCGCCCAAGAGCACAAAAAGATATTTAGGCCCCACCGGTGATGGTCTGAAGGAGGATGGGCCCGGTGGCCAGAGATCAGCCCGGAATGGGAGATATGTTCCAGAGGAGGGAGCGGCGCAGTGTGAGGCCCTTGATGATAAGGTTTCAGAAGGAGAAGCGGCAGTGGTTAAGCCTGAAGTGAGGTCCGGCCAGAGGAAGACCTCATTTATTGGCTGGAGGGGCTTAGAGCAGGATATCATGAGTACTCCACCAGCTGAGTCACCCCCAACTACAGGCCACGGTGTATGGCTACACGTCCACCCCCCATGAGTTTATAGGAGCAACGGAAGTGGACTGACCTGTTCCTTCAGGAGATGGCTCAAAGGGTCTAACGCAGCTCAGCGAGAATCAGTCGAGGTATCCCAGACCCGCGGATGAGTTGTCTAGTTCGACATCAGGAGGGGGTATGGTTTTCTCGAGGAATGGACCGGGGACGAGGTCTATGTCAGCTGCGACGTGGTGAAGAGAAAATATTTACACTCACGGTTACACAATCTTAGTCCAGGGGAGATTGTAAAGTTTGTAAAATGCGGGTATCAGCGAGGCTGGAATGCAGCAGCCTTGGTGCACCAAGTTGGGAACAGTCCCAACAGACATGGTGCAGGTGCATGGGACCAGTCATCCTAGTGGGGGGAAGAAAACCCCCAAAGGGTCTCCTAAAGAGCTGGAGGGTGCTGATTGAAATTCTTAAAAGCGTCTTGGACCAGCTGAATCTCCCAAGCACCATCCAACTTACCAGAACTGGGGGCTGGTGTGGTGAATCCCGTGAGGCCAGAATTCGGTGAACACTGCCAGGCCGCAAAAGGTCAGGTGATCCAAAGATTTAGGATCACCAGCTATGGCCCTACCTGGGTGGGTTATGGGAGTGTGCAGAGAGCGGAGGAGGATCCCGGCCCGGTTAGATTTCCTAATCAGACTTGTAGAGAAGGAAGGCCACGGCAAGGCCTTGAAACAAGAAGAAACCCAGGACTCAACGTCCATTGTTTCTGAATTACCACGAGTGTAAATTTCATTGCTGCTGACATTGCCCAGAAGAAGTTGTTAAGGTCTATTGCCTGTTTTCCATTTGGGGCCAAAAAGGCCTGAAGCAGCTGAATTTGGTTGTACCAGTATTGTGCCTTTTTCTGCATCAATGTGAGCTGTTGCAAGAAGAGTAGCTGTGTCTGTCAGCACAGTGTCGAGAGCATGGAACAGATATCAGGAGGCAGGCCACTACACCAGGAGATGTGGAGGGGGTTGTAGGAGGGCAACAACCCAGCAGCAGGACACAAATTCCTCCTTTGTGCAAGGGAGAACAGGAAGAGCAGTGCTAGAGACCTGCAAAATGATCTCCGGCAGGCCACTAACATCCATGTGTCAAACTGTCAGAACTAGACTGCATGAGGGAGGTATGAGGGCCTGACGTCCATAAGTGAGTGTTGTGCTTAAAGCCCAACACAGTGTAGGGCAATTGGTGTTTGCCAGAAAACACCAAGATTGGCAGATTCGATATTGGTGCCCTGTGCTCTTCACGGATGAGAGCAGATTAACACTGAGCACATGACAGATGTGGCAGAGCCTGGAGATGCCGTGGAGAATGTTCTGCTGCCTGCAACATCCTCCATCATGACCAGTTTGGCAGTGGGTTAAATGTTTTACAAATTACATGAGTCACTTTATGTAGCAATAACTCCGGAATGTGTCAATATATGCCATTGACATGGAAACTGTTTTTTTGTAGCACATTATACTTTTTGCTAATGGTAAACTTAGGGTGATATGTTTTGTGTTTACTTATACAAATATCATAAATTTGCCAAAAGTTTAGAAAAAAAAATTATCAATTTTCAAACGTTTAATAATTATCCATTTATGGCCGGAGTCACCCCAGCGTATGGCATCTGATGTGATATGATAATGACCCTCGGCTCCTGCTATTCTGCGAGTGTGTGTGTCAGTACATTGTGCTCCGTTATCTTGCATGACCGGATCAGAGACCAGATTTGGAGGAGACGGAGAAAGTAATTTCTCCATCTCCTCTGCTGCCGGCGGGAATCACACTGCGCTCAGGTGATATCCGAGTGCTGTGCCATGTCTCACTCACATCCATAGACTTGTATTGGTGCGAGTGAGTTGAGTCTCGCTGCCGATTGCAACATGGTGCCCAACTGACATGAGAATATATCCGCTGATCTAACCTGCCACATAGTATAACACTGGGCTGAGTGAAAGGCATAGTTTATTAACCCTTCAGGTGCTTTTCAGGAATTAATGCAAAGTGGCATGACAGGAACGAAGAAATTTATTTTTACCATCTAAATGTCGCTATCTTATGAACAGGCCGCTATAGGCGGCGGACTCTAAGGTCATTATTTGGCCATGAATTGCCATGGTAAACATGAGGACCACACAATCGTGATCTCAGGGTTGCCAATGGGGTTAAAGAGGAAGCCGGTGCACTCTGTTAACCATCTAGACGCTGTAGTCACCATTTACAGCAGTATTTAAGAGGTTAAACGGCCATGGTCAGTGCCAACACTGATTGTGGCTGAAGCAGCAAGTTATCAGCTATAGCGTCCAGCCGACAGCTGCTGGATTGTGACCCGAAGGGGGGTCATGCTAGTCTTTTATATCGCAGGTCAGTTTTAAGTAATTTTGGTGGTCACTAAGAGGTTAAGGCATAAAATGGGGGCTGAGAAGACAAAATGGGACCTGATTATCAACAGGATTTAGTAAGTCTCTTCACCTTTCAGTTGTTTCAGGAGAATAAGGCTTCATTCAGATGTCAGTATTGCACTTACAGGACCTTCTCAGTAAATTAGAATATCCTCAAAAAGGTAATTTATTTCAGTTCTTCAATACAAAGTAAATCCACAATCATGGGGAAGACTGCTGACCTGACAGATGTCCAGAAGGCCGTCACTGACACACTTCACAAGGAGGGAAGCCACAAAAGGTCATTACTGAAGAAGTCGGCTGTTCACAGAGTGCTGTATCCAAGAATATTAGTGGAAAGTGGAGTGGAAGGAAAAAGTGTGATAGAAAAAGGTGCACAAGCAACCGGGATAACCGCAGCCTGGAAAGGATTGTTAAGAAAATACCATTCAGTAATGTGGGGGAGATTCACAAGGAGTGGACTGCTGCTGGAGTCATTGCTTCACACCACACACAGACGTGTCCAGGACATGGGCTACAAGTGTCGCATTCCTTGTGTCAGCCACTCATGACCAATAGACACCGCCAGAAGCGTCTTACCTGGGCCAAGGAGAAGAGAACCGGACTGTTGTCAGTGGCCCCAGAGTCTGGAGGAAGAGTGGAGAGGCCACAATCCAAGCTGCTGGAGGTCTAGTGTGAAGTCTCCAGCATCAGTGATGGTTTGGGGAGCCATGTCATCTGCTGGTGTAGGTCCACTGTGTTTTATCAAGACCAAAGTTAGTGCAGCCGTCTACCAGGACATTTTAGAGCTCTTCATGCTTCCCTCTGCCGACAAGCTTTATGGAGATGGAAATGTCATTCTCCAGCAGTACTTGGCCCCTGTCCACACGGCCAAAAGTACCAATACCTGGTGTACACACAACAGTATCACTGGGCTTGATGGACAGCAAAGTCGCCTGACCTTAACCCCATATAAAATCTATGGAGTATTGTCAAGAGGAAGATGAGAGACACCAGACCCCACAATGCAGACGAGCTGAAGGCTGTTATCAAAGCAACCTGGGCTTCCATAACCCCTTAGCAGTGCCACAGGCTGATCGCCTCCATGCCACGCCGCATTGATACAGTAATTGATGCCAAAGGAGCCCCGACTAAGTATGGAGTGGATTTACTGATCATACATTTCAGTAGGACAACATATCGGATTTTACAATCATTTTTCAGGCTGGTGTTATAAAGTATTCTAATTTACTGAGATAATGACTTTTGGGTTCTCATTGGCTGTAAGCCATAATCATCAACATTACCAGAAATAAACCCGTGACATAGATCACTCTGTGTGTAATGACTCTATAGAATACAGGAGAAGCACTTTTTCATGATATTCTAATTTTGTGAGAAGCGCCTGTATGTGTCCTATTTGTGTTTGTCATGGATAGATCACGGACCCATTACCACCAATGCACCTTTTCACGTCCTTTTGTTTTTGCAAACCAGAGGTCCATCCTCCCCCCTCCTAAAAAACGAGAATGCATTCTACTTTGATCCATTTTACTGATCTAATTTTGCCAATGTATGTTATTGGCTGCATGAAAAACCATGACTAACACTCGAATGTCACCTATGCACCGTGTGGATTTTACTACTTTATGGGCAGGAGATTCTAAGATCTTGATTATTTTTCATACGTGAAAATCGGATGTGACAAGAATTATAATAACTGACATCGGCAAAAAACGGATCCAGCGCAATGAAAAATAACACATACCGATCTCACGTTGGAGAAATAAAAGAAAGGATCTGTGACACCCACCTGAGGGTGAAGGCTCATTTTTTGGCCGATATTTAATTTTAACACTTTTTTTTTTTCAATAAAAGAGCGAGTGATAATAGAGAAACACAACTTTGCAGAAAAAATGGGTTTGTTTCTTTTTTTTTTTCTGGAGCTTCTGAGGTGACAGAATGATAAAACTCCCAATGTGATGAAATACACCGGTTAGAAATTCACCTAGGGCTGTAATGAGACGCTCAAGCCCATAGTTATGTGCGGGGGAAAGTGACAGTGAGAATTGCACTTTTTCCAGAGAAAATCAATGAAAATAATTGCTCTTGAAGTTCTCCATTTACTTTTCAGTTTGTTTGCTTCTGTCCCAGAGGTGCAGATTTTTTAGGCATCATTCTACAGAATATACTGTACATGTTATAGGATTCTGTATTAGTGGAATATAAAAAAATATATATTGACTCTATTTTTTCCATTTACTGCTACAGATATTTATTTTCCCATAGTGTGAGAGCGAAGGTCGGTGTTAGTAACAGCATAATAAAGCTTGGCTGGATAATGCCCCCTTCTTTCCTACCTTGTCTTATCTTCTTTCCGCACTCTTGTGTTGTCTCCAGGCTTTACTTTTTCCTCTTCTTCGTGTATATAATTTTCCTCCACAATCCAGATAACATCGGCAGAGATACCAGCGCTTCATGGCGCACGTACATTGCACAAATAGTAAACCTCCTGTGTACACCGGCCGCCTCTTCACCGTGTCCACAGAGCGATCAGAGACACATCAGTAACAGATCATGGTCATTGTTCTCGGCAGCACATACTGGTTCCATAGGACAATGTGCTACCAAGAATGATGTTCACCCTCAAAAGAACGCTCTGCTTGTTCGTCATATTGTGGAAAACAAAAAGCAAAAAACACAAATATCCTAAAATAAAAAAAAGTAAAAAATAATCTGCAAATAATGCATAAAGGTAATAATAAAAATAAGGGTATTTAGTAAACATAATTTTGATCAAAATAATGTACAAGCCATCGCGGGTTATGGGAGCGTGCAGACAGCGGAGGAGGATCCCGGCTCGGTTAAATTTCCTATTCTGACTTGAAGAGAAGGAAGGCCAGGGCAAGGCCTTGAAACGAGAAGAAGCTCAGGACTCAATGTCCATTGTTTCTGAATTACCACAAGTGTGAATTTCATTGCTGCTGACATTGCCCAAAAGAAGTTGTTAAGGTCTGTTGCTTGTTTTCCCTTTGGGGCCCAAAAGGCCTGAAGCAGCTGAATTCGGTTGTACCAGTGTTGTGCCTTTGTCTGCATCACTGCGAGCTGTTGCAAGAAGAGTAGCTGTGTCTGTCAGCACAGTGTCCAGAGCATGGAGCAGATATCAAGAGACAGGCCAGTACACCTGGAGATGTGGAGGGGGCTGTAGGAGGGCAACAACCCAGCAGCAGGACCCTAAATTAATGCCAATCCTCACGTAGACTAAAGTCTTCATCTGTGTGGGAACCTATGTTAAAATCCTCTCCTTACAATGAAATCTATATCTCTGTGGAGGGGTAGTGGCCCTGCTGTGATTAAAAACGCCTGCGGCTAAAAGGTGGAGTGCTCAGTCAGAAGATTAATGAATACAAATTTCAAAAAAACTGACCGTCACATCCAAGCATAAACTAAATGTGAACAGGTGCTTAACCTAGAGTCACCAACTCATATACATTCATTCAAAAAAGGAAGCACATTGTAGCGCCATAGCATGCAAACATGAAATATGAAAAATGAATTGCATTACTGCATTAGAAATATGAAGAATTGAGAAAGCTTGGCGCATAAAATGGCCAATTTATGTGTACCTGGAAGCCACGGTAAGGCGTTTCTCGTATTCCAGGACGCTAAACTAATGCCAATCCTCACTTAGACTAAAGTCTTCATCTGTATGGGAACCTATGCTAAAATGCTTATGGGTCGCCCTCCCAGGGCTGTGGTGTACTCGGTACCAGGCCGGTCTCTCAAAGGGGAATGTCACAGCAGCGGTGACCCGGTCCGTGGCCCTGGGCGCCCATGTAAAAGGGATTAAGTGATGGAATAAAGTTTATGAGTGAATGATTCGTGACGCCACCTGTGGTGTTCGGCAATGAAGATGTTAAGCTGACGCTGCAGACAGATCCCCTGGGACAGATGGTGTGGTGCAGCTATGATGTTGTGGCCCTCCACAGGTAGGGCAGTAATCCCAGGGCAGTGAGGATAGGCGTTGAGGAAGAGGGTGTAGTGTCTGGCACAGAGATGTAGCAGTGCTGACGAGGTTGCAAGAAGAAGGCAAGGACACAACAGGGTGCAGTTTCTTTACCTTTACTTTGCTTGGTAAATGCAGTCCAGGGTCCAGATTACAGATGGCACAGAAGCTGGCTAGCCTAGAAGCAACTTAGGAATCTCTCTATGCTGATGGGTTGTGTAGTCTCCTTCCTAGCGCTTAGTTTTAGGTACTTGCAGCACTATGTTACACTGAAGTTCCACTTGCTTATTCTCTTTAGAACTCCCTTGTATGGCAGACAGCTGTAGCCTTCTTCTTCTGGCTCACACGTCGCGGTTGTGTCTCCGAGTCTTATGTGGGAATAGAGCATTTACAGCTTCCTATTCCTCCGGTTTCTGTTGCAGGACCATCAGTGTCCGCACAGCCTTGGAGACCGGGCTCCAGATCATGCGCTATAGCTGGGAATGAGCCTGAACTCCCTGCTCAATCTCCCTGCTCCTCTCCTCACGTCCACACACATTGCTCTCCTCACATGAACTCCTAATTTCCCCTTCCTGGCCACCAGAGAGTAGCTCTTCCCCCAGTTTTGGTTCAGAGCTCCCTCTGCTGGCCTGGAATGAGAACTTTGTTGTGTGTTGTGGTTAACTGCCAGAGAGATCTTTTATTGCTTCCAAGCATGACATCACACTCCCTAGGAGGAAGGTTATGCCACTGTGGCGACCATATTCCTGGGGGTGCCACATTTATGCTTGGATGTGATGGTCAGATTTTTGAAACTGTCAGAAACAGACTGCATGAGGGAGGTATGAGGGCCTGACGTCCATAAGTGAGTGTTGTGCTTACAGCCCAACACAGTGTAGGGCAATTGGTATTTGCCAGAAAACACCAAGATTGGCAGATTCGACATTGAATCATAGAATCATAGAATCGTAGAGTTGGAAGGGACCTCCTGGGCCATCTGGTCCAACCCCCTGCTCAAAGCAGGATTCGCTAAATCATCCCAGTCAGATGTCTGTCCATCCTCTGTTTGAAGACTTCCATTGAAGAGCACTCACCACTTCTCGTGGCAGCTTGCTCCACTCATTGATCACTCTAACTGTCAAAAAGTTTTTTCTAATATCTAATCTGTGTCTCCTCCCATTCAGTTTCATCCCATTGCTTCTAGTCTTTCCTTGTGCAAATGAGAATAAAGTTGATCCTTCTACAATGTGACAGCCCTTTAGATATTTGTAGACAGCTATTAAGTCTCCTCTCAGTCTTCTCTTTTGCAAACTAAACAATCCCAAATCCTGCAACCTTTCCTCATAAGACAGGGTTTGCAGACCGGTCACCATTCTAGTTGCTCTTTTCTGAACTTGCTCCAGTTTGTTGATGTCTTTTTTAAAATGTGGTGCCCAAAACTGGACACAGTATTCCAGATGAGGTCTGACCAAAGAGGAGTAGAGGGCAAAAATGACTTCACGTGATCTAGACTGTATGCTTCTGTTAATACATCCTAGAATTGCATTTGCCTTTTTTGCTGCTGCATCACACTGTTGACTCATATTCAGTCTGTGATCTATTAGTATACCCAAGTCTTTTTCACATGTGCTGTCACTTAGCCCTATTCCTCCCATTCTATATATGCTTTTTTCATTTTTATTGCCCAGATGTAGTACTTTGCATTTTTCCCTGTTAAAAACCATTCTGTTAGTTGCTGTCCACTTCTCGTTTATTTATATCTTTTTGAATCCTCTTTCTCTCTTCTCTAGTATTAGCTATCCCTCCTAGCTTTGTGTCATCAGCAAATTTAATCAGTTTACCCTCAATTCCTTCATCTAAATCGTTGATAAAGAAGTTGAACAATACAGGGCCCAGGACAGAACCCTGTGGTACCCCACTTGAGACATTCTTCCAACTGGATGTGCAGCCATTTACGACCACTCTCTGGGTCCGATCACTAAGCCAGTTATGAATCCACCTAACAGTTGCCTTGTCCATTCCATACTTAGTCATTTTTTCAATAAGGATTGTATGAGATACTTTGTCAAATGCTTTGCTGAAGTCAAGATATACTATATCTACAGCATTTCCTTGATCCACCCAATCAGTGATACCGTCATAGAAGGAAATTAAGTTAGTCTGACATGACTTATTAGTTACAAACCCATGCTGACTCTGTTTAATCACTTCATTCTTATCCAGGTACTGACATACATGTTGTTTAATAATTTGTTCAAAGATCTTTCCTGGTATAGAAGTCAGACTCACCGGCCTATAGTTGCCTGGGTCCACCTTCTTCCCTTTTTTGAAGATAGGAACAACATTTGCTCTTCTCCAGTCTTCTGGGACTTCTCCTGTTCTCCAAGAATTTTCAAAGATTATGGAGAGGGGTTCAAAAATTTCTTCTGCTATCTCCTTCAGTACTCTGGGGTGTAATTCATCTGGACCTGGAGACTTGAATTCATTTAGGTTAGCTAAGTGTTTCATCACTATAATTCTGTTTATAGATATCCTGGATTCTTCTATTCCCTTAATAGGACAGTGAAGAACAGTTGATGTTACATTTCCTTTCTGAGAGAAAACATATGCAAAATAGGAATTTAAAAGTTCGGCCTTCTCAACATCCTGTCTTACCATTTCATCATTTTCATCCTGTAAAAATCCTATAGCATCTTTGACTTTTCTTTTACTTTTGACATATCCCCAAAATCCTTTATTATTGCTTTTGACATCTCTTGCAAGCCTCAATTCATTGTCAGCTTTAGCTAATCTGATTTGTGCCCTGCAGGTTCTGCAGACAGCATTATATTCTTCTTTTGATATGCCTCCCTCTTTCCATTTTATAAACATTTTTTTCTTCCTTTTTAGCATTGGCGCCATGTGCTCTTCACGGATGAGAGCAGATTCACTCTGAGCACACGACGCATGTGGCAGAGTCTGGAGATGCAATGGAGAATGTTCTGCTGCCTGCAACATCCTCCGTCATGTTTTACAAATGACATGAGTCACTTTATGTAGCAATAACTCCGGAACTTGGTAATAAAATGCCATTGACATGGAAATTGTTTTTTTTTTGTAGCACATTATACGTTATGCTAATGGTAAACTTAGGGTGATATGTTTTGTGTTTACTTATAAAAATATAAATTTGCAAAATTTTATTTTTAAAAATTAGCAGTTTTCAAACTTTTAATAATTATCCATTTAAAGGGAATGTCACCCTTTTTTTGGACAATGAGCTGCTGGCACCGACATCAGGGGCTTATCTACATCATTCTGTAATGCATTCTGTAATGCTGTAGATAAGCCCCGATGTAAAATGAAAGAGAAGAAAAGCACACCAGCGTATGGCATCTGATGTGATTTGCTAACGACCCTCGGCTTCTGCTCTTCTGCGCGTGTGACCCGTGTGTCAGTACATTGTGCTCCGTTGCGAAGCATGAATGACCGGATCAGAGACCAGCTGTGGAGGAGACGGAGAAAGTAATTTCTCCATCTCCTCTGCTGTCGGCGGGAATCACCCTGCGCTCAGGTGATGTCCGAGTGCTGTGCCATGTCTCACTCACATCCATAGACTTGTATTGGTGCGAGTGAGCCGAGTCTCGCTGCCGTTTTCAGCATGCTGGCCAATTGGCATGAGAATATATCCGCTGATCTAATCTGCCACATAGTATAACACTGGGTTGAGTGCCAGGCGATAGTTTTATAGTAGTGTCACTTCGGCCTATTCGGATACTCATACCACACAAAAACAATAATAACTAACCTTTCCCTCATGTCGTCTTTGGATCAGCACCATCTGTAAAATGTTGTTTTATTTTGTTAGAATTTTAGGAGGTTTAAAAATGGAGCAGTCATTTTCCTTTTTTCTCAAAGAAATTTACAAAACTTTTTTTTTCAGAGGCGTGTTCAGTTTTGAAGTGGCTTTGGGGGTCCTATATAGAGGAAACCCCCAAAAGTGATACCATTTTAAAACAGCACCCCACAACATATTCACAATTCCTTTCAGATAGTTTATTAACCCTTCAGGTGCGTTTCAGGAATTCATGCAAAGTGGCATAACAGGAATGAAGAAATTTATTTTTGCCACCTAAATGTCGCTATCTTATGAACAGGCCGCTATAGGCGGCGGACTCTAAGGTCATTATTTGGCCATGAATTGCCATGGTAAACATGAGGACCACACAATCATGATCTCAGGGTTGCCAATGGGGTTAAAGAGGAAGCCGGTGCACTCTGTTAACCATCTAGATGCTGTAGTCACCATTTACAGCAGTATTTAAGAGGTTAAACGGCCATGGTCAGTGCCAACACTGATTGTGGCTGAAGCAGCAAATTATCAGCTATAGCGTCCAGCCGACAGCTGCTGGATTGTGACCCGAAGGGGGGTCATGCTAGTCTTTTATATCGCAGGTCAGTTTTAAGTAATTTTGGTGGTCACTAAGGGGTTAAGGCATAAAATGGGGGCTGAGAAGACAAAATGGGTCAACAGGATTAAGTAAGTTTCTTCACCTTTCCGTTGTTTCAGGAGAATAAGGCTTCATTCAGATGTCAGTATTGCACTTACAGGAGCTTCTCAGTAAATTAGAATATCCT
This sequence comes from Dendrobates tinctorius, assembly GCF_039654945.1. Classification (NCBI taxonomy): domain Eukaryota; kingdom Metazoa; phylum Chordata; class Amphibia; order Anura; family Dendrobatidae; genus Dendrobates; species Dendrobates tinctorius. The sequence continues at coordinate 15,118,442 of NW_027361998.1, read as the reverse complement.
CAGTTGCAGTTCTTCAATACAAAGTAACTCCACAATCATGGGGAAGACTGCTGACCTGACAGATGTCCAGAAGGCCGTCACTGACACACTCCACAAGGAGGGGAAGCCACAGAAGGTCATTGCTAGAGAAGCCGGCTGTTCACAGAGCGCTGTATCCAAGCAGATTAATGTAAAGTGGAGTGGAAGGAAAAAGTGTGGGAGAAAAAGGTGCACAAGCAACCGGGATAACCGCAGCCTGGAAAGGATTGTTAAGAAAATACCATTCAGTAATGTGGGGGAGATTCACAAGGAGTGGACTGCTGCTGGAGTCATTGCTTCACACCACACACAGACGTGTCCAGGACATGGGCTACAAGTGTCACATTCCTTGTGTCAGCAACTCATGACCAATAGACACCGCCAGAAGCCTCTTACCTGGGCCAAGGAGAAGAGAACTGGACTGTTGTCAGTGGTCCCAGAGTCTGGAGGAAGAGTGGAGAGGCCACAATCCAAGCTGCTGGAGGTCTAGTGTGAAGTCTCCACCATTAGTGATGGTTTGTGGAGCCATGTCATCTGTTGGTGTAGGTCCACTGTGTTTTATCAAGACCAAAGTCAGTGCAGCCATCTACCAGGACATTCTAGAGCACTTCATGCTTCCCTCTGCCGACAAGCTTGATGGAGATGTCATTCTCCAGCAGAACTTGGCCCCTGTCCACACGGCCAAAAGTACCAATACCTGGTGTACACACAACAGTATCACTGGGCTTGATGGGGAGCAAACTCGCCTGACCTTAACCCCATAGAAAATCTATGGAGTATTGTCAGGAGGAAGATGAGAGACAGCAGACCCAACAATGGAGATGAGCTGAAGGCTGTTATCACAGCAACCTGGGCTTCCATAACCCCTCAGCAGTGCCACAGGCTGATCGCCTCTATGCCACGCCGCATTGATACAGTAATTGATGCAGAAGGAGCCCGACCAAGTATTGAGTGCATTTACTGATCAAACATCTCAGTAGGACAACATTTTAGATTTTACAATCATTTTTCAAGCTGGTGTTATAAAGTTTTCTAGTTTACTGAGATAATGACGTTTGGGTTCTCATTGGCTGTAAGCCATAATCATCAACAGTAACAGAAATAAACCCGTGGAATAGATCACTCTGTGTGTAATGACTCTATAGAATATAGGAGAGTCACTTTTTGATGATATTCTAATTTTGTGAGAAGCGCCTGTATGTGTCCTATTTGTGTTTGTCATGGATAGATCACAGACCCATTACCACCAATGCACCTTTTCACGTCCTTTTGTTTTTGCAAACCAGAGGTCCATCCTCCCCCCTCCTAAAAAACGAGAATGCATTCTACTTTGATACATTTTACCAGGGGCGTAACCACCACGTTCTTAGCAGTCACCAGTGCGATCGGGCCCGGGGGAGTCAGGGGCCCGGCAGGTCAGACCATGATATCTCCCAAATGTGAGATATCCGGGATAGTCCGGTGTTTGACCCCCCCCACGTCCAGCACTGAGCCGCCATGCCCCCCCCATGCACCCCATTATCGCCCTCCCAGATAGACCCACCGCAGCCCCCCACAGCCTGCAATGAAGTCCTTTCCTGTGCGCACAGGACCTGTGATGAGGTCACAGGAGGGGAGGAGTCAGGGGTCACATGATCAGGAGCCTTGTTGTCTGCAGGACTCTGCTGTGCTGGAAGAAGTAAAGTTTCTCTGTGGGGTCAGGAGGGGTTTAGAGTGTGGATGTAGCAGAGCTGTGTGTGTACGAGGTGTACAGAGCGGAGCCGTGTGTGTATGAGGTGTACAGAGCGGAGCCGTGTGTGTATGAGGTGTACAGAGCAGAGCTGTGTGTGTACGAGGTGTACGGAGCGGAGCCGTGTGTGTACGAGGTGTACGGAGCGGAGCCGTGTGTGTACGAGGTGTACGGAGCGGAGCCGAGTGTGTACGAGGTGTACGGAGAGGAGCCGAGTGTGTACGAGGTGTACGGAGAGGAGCCGCGTGTGTACGAGGTGTACAGAGAGGAGCCGTGTGTGTATGAGGTTTATGGAGCGGAGCCGCGTGTGTACGAGGTGTACGGAGCGGAGCCGTGTGTGTACGAGGTGTACGGAGCGGAGCCGTGTGTGTACGAGGTGTACGGAGCGGAGCCGAGTGTGTACGAGGTGTACGGAGAGGAGCCGAGTGTGTACGAGGTGTACGGAGAGGAGCCGCGTGTGTACGAGGTGTACGGAGAGGAGCCGTGTGTGTATGAGGTTTATGGAGCGGAGCCGCGTGTGTACGAGGTGTACGGAGCGGAGCCGCGTGTGTACGAGGTGTACGGAGAGGAGCCGTGTGTGTACGAGGTGTACGGAGAGGAGCCGTGTGTGTACGAGGTGTATGGAGCGGAGCCGCGTGTGTACGAGGTGTACGGAGAGGAGCCGTGTGTGTACGAGGTGTACTGAGCGGAGCCGCGTGTATATGAGGTGTACGGAGCGGAGCCGCGTGTGTATGAGGTGTACGGAGCGGAGCCGTGTGTGTACGAGGTTTATGGAGTGGAGCCGAGTGTGTACGAGGTTTATGGAGCTGAGCCGTGTGTGTACGAGGTGTACGGAGGGGAGCCGTGTGTGTACGAGGTGTACGGAGGGGAGCCGTGTGTATACGAGGTGTACGGAGGGGAGCCGTGTGTGTACGAGGTATACAGAGCGGAGCCGAGTGTACGAGGTGGAGCGGAGCCGTGTGTGTACGAGGTGTACGGAGCGAAGTCGAGTGTGTATGAGGTGTACGGAGCGGAGCCATGTGTGTATGAGGTGTACGGAGCGGAGCCGTGTGTGTATGAAGTGTACGGAGAGGAGCCGTGTGTGTACGAGGTGTATGGAGCGGAGCCGCGTGTGTACGAGGTGTACGGAGAGGAGCCGTGTGTGTACGAGGTGTACTGAGCGGAGCCGCGTGTATATGAGGTGTACGGAGCGGAGCCGCGTGTGTATGAGGTGTACGGAGCGGAGCCGTGTGTGTACGAGGTTTATGGAGTGGAGCCGAGTGTGTACGAGGTTTATGGAGCGGAGCCGTGTGTGTACGAGGTGTACGGAGGGGAGCCGTGTGTGTACGAGGTGTACGGAGGGGAGCCGTGTGTATACGAGGTGTACGGAGCGGAGCCGTGTGTGTACGAGGTATACAGAGCGGAGCCGAGTGTACGAGGTGGAGCGGAGCCGTGTGTGTACGAGGTGTACGGAGCGAAGTCGAGTGTGTATGAGGTGTACGGAGCGGAGCCATGTGTGTATGAGGTGTACGGAGCGGAGCCGTGTGTGTATGAGGTGTACGGAGCGGAGCCGTGTGTGTACGAGGTGTACGAAGCGGAGCCCTGTGTGTACAGGGTGTTTGGAGCGGAGCCCTGTGTGTACAGGGTGTATGGAGTGGAGCCATGTGTGTATGAGGTGTACGGAGCGGAGCCCTGTGTGTATGGGGTGTACGGAGCGGAGCCCTGTGTGTACGAGGTGTACGGAGCGGAGCCGTGTGTGTACGAGGTGTACAGAGCGGAGCCGAGTGTACGAGGTGGAGCGGAGCCGTGTGTGTACAAGGTGTACGGAGCGAAGTCGAGTGTGTATGAGGTGTACGGAGCGGAGCCATGTGTGTATGAGGTGTACGGAGCGGAGCCGTGTGTGTATGAGGTGTACGGAGCGGAGCCGTGTGTATACGAGGTGTACGGAGCGGAGCCATGTGTGTACGAGGTGTATGGAGCAGAGCCGTGTGTGTACGAGGTGTACGAAGCGGAGCCCTGTGTGTACAGGGTGTTTGGAGCGGAGCCCTGTGTGTACAGGGTGTATGGAGTGGAGCCATGTGTGTACGAGGTGTACGGAGCGGAGCCCTGTGTGTACGGGGTGTACGGAGCGGAGCCCTGTGTGTATGAGGTGTACGGAGCGGAGCCGCATGTGTATGAGGTGTACGGAGCGGAGCCATGTGTGTACTTGGTGTACGGAGCGGAGCCACGTGTATGTACGAGGTGTACGGAGCGGAGCCCTGTGTGTACGGGGTGTACGGAGCGGAGCCTTGTGTGTACAGGATGTACGGTGCGGAGCCATGTTTGTACGAGGTTTACGGAGCGGAGCCGCGTGTGTACGAGGTGTGCAGAATGGAGCCGTGTGTGTGCGAGGTGTACGGAGCGGAGCCATGTGTGTACGAGGTGTACGGAGCGGAGCCCTGTGTGTATGGGGTGTACGGAGCGGAGCCCTGTGTGTACGGGGTGTGCAGAGCGGAGCCGTGTGTGTGCGAGGTGTACGGAGCAGAGCCTTGTGTTCTGTCCCCACATGAGGAGAATGGAGGTGTAGTTGATTGGGGCTGGGAGAGATTCCTACCTTCCGTTTCCTCAATGCAGAGCAGACAGGACCATGGTTGCTGTTTTGCTGTTCATGCGTCTGGAGAGATGATACACACCAGGTATTGTGAAGTCCAGACTTGTTTATTGGAGATCTGGACATACAGCGTATGATTGGTAATGCAGTACTTCTCCAGAAATGCAGGTGTAACCCAGATGGTGCAGCAAGGTAAGCAACAAAGTGTGTGGTAAAAAAACTGATGCCTTTCACAGCCCGTACAGGCAAGTCTCTCCCAAGAGAAAATGAAACTAATAATGGTCACCAGCAGGAAGAGAAGCAGTGACTCTGACCAGGAAGTGGAAGGCATGTACTAGAAATAATTAGCTGCAGTCTGCTATACAGAAAAAGGACAGCAGGTGGCAGCAGACCAAATGCAAAACAGAGTATGAAGAAAGGTAACATAACACAATTATATAAGCATACAATAATAACCTTAGATGGAACAGCACACTCCCCATCTGAAATTCTGTAAGGGATTTCACTATATTAATGTCTTTGTTTAAGTAAAGTTCAATAACCTAGAAGAGAAACACAATATGCATGCAATAATAACTACTTCAAAAACGAGGTAGATGACAGTCAGTTCCTGAGACAATCCAACGGTACCCATCTTCGGATTGGAGAAGCCGCACTAGACCAAACTGTCTCCGACCCAACAGTAATACAATGGACAAAGTAGTAGGCAGTGTTCTGTTCATGGTTCATCCTACCGGAATGTTCTCAATTGGTAGTATCGATACGAGCTCGTGGATTGGCCTCTGAAATGTCTTAGGCTCGCCTTTCCTAAGGACCTTAAGGTCCACCTTCTGGACCTTACCGTCTTGACTAGGGAAAGTCTTTGTAACGATTCCCATAGGCCAGTCGATCCTTTGGGCTTGTTCTTTCATTAGTACCACGTCTCCCTCTTTCAAGTTCGGCTTATTCTGTCGCCATTTTCTTCTTCCTTGGAGAGTCACGAGATATTCCTTTCTCCACCGGTTCCAGAAGTAATCAGCGAGGTACTGCACTCGTTTCCACTGTTTCTGGTAGGTGTTTGCGTGAGTAAACTCTCCACTAACTGTTAGCGGGTTCCCGGTCTTTTGGGTGAGAAGAGTAGCTGGCGTAAGAATGGTCAGTTTTTTGGGATCCATGGACACTGGGACAAGTGGTCTTGAGTTGATTATGGCAGAAACTTCAGCCAGAAGAGTAACCAAGGTCTCATGGGTAAGCCTTGAAGAGTTTATGTCCATAAACATAGAGTTCAGGATGTTGCGTGAGATCCCGCTCATCCTTTCCCAGGAACCTCCCATGTGAGAACTATGCGGAGGATTGAAGATCCAGGTGCAACCTCTTTCTGCCAGTTGATCCTGAATTGGCTTGATGTCAGTATCCAGCTCTTGACATGCACCGATTAAGTTGCTTCCGCGGTCAGACCTCAACTGTTTCACCGGTCCTCCGATCGCTAGAAACCGCCAGAGAGCGTTGATCAGGCTGGATGTGTCCATAGACTCTATTACCTCTATGTGGACGGCATGGACACTCATGCAAGAGAACAGTACGGCCCAACGTTTGCTGTTGGCGTGGCCACCTCGAGTTCTGCGTGCAGATACCATCCATGGCCCAAAGACATCTAGGCCAACGTAGGTGAAAGGCGGTTCGGCACTCAATCTGTCAGAGGGCAGGTCGGCCATTTGTTGATGTACCCGTTTTCCTCTGGTTTTCCGACATTGCACACAGCGATGTAGTGATCCTGCTACACATCTTTTCATACCTATGATCCAAAGCCCTGCAGACCGTAACTTGCCTTCTGTGATCTGCCTGCCTTGGTGCTCAGTTTTTTCATGAAAGTGCCAGATCAGTAGATCGGTGATATGTTTACTGGGAATGATGCAAGGATGTTGCTTTGAAGCCGCAATCTTGGCTTGATTTAAATGACCACCAACTCTCAGCAAACCAAAGCTGTCCATTACTGGATTCAAATGGGCAATGGGGCTTTTCAGAGGGATCTCCTGTTTGTGGTGAAGGCATTCCCATTCAGTACTGAATACGCTCTGCTGGACGTAACGTATTATAAGGGACTCACAGTGAAAAATGTCCTCGGCAGAGAGTGGTTTATGGCAGACTTGCCAGCCATGACAGTCTTTGTCTCCAAGTGAGTTGTGATAAGATCTCGCAATGTGGACTAACCTTGCGATAGTCTTGACGAGTCTCATCCAATTGGAGAAGCGTTCGAAGCACTGGCAACCGAGGCTGGTGGTTGGTTTTAGTGCTCGTCGTCAAAGCACTGACCTCGGAGCGGACTTCTGGATCGCCATCCAGTTCCTGGATGCTGAAGACTTCCTGGACACATTCACTTCCCTTCTGTTCCAACAGAAATTTAGGACCTGAAAGCCACGAAGAGTTAGCAAAGGACCTTATAGACATAGGTCTAGTGGCATGGTCAGCTGGATTAAGTTCAGATGGGATATAGTGCCATTGTTCAGGCTTGGAAGACCTCCTTATTCTCTCGATGCGGTTACTGACGTACACGTAGAAGCACCTGGTTTGGTTGTAGATGTAACCTAAGACAACCTTACTGTCACTGTAGTATTGCACGTCATCTATGTTGGTGTCCAGCTCGTGCTGTATAAAGTCTCCGAGTTCTACTGCAAGCACGGTTGCACAGAGTTCAAGCCTGGGGATAGTGTGGTCAGGCTTGGGAGCCAACTTAGCCTTGCTGAAAACGAACCCAACGTGATCTTGCTTGTCGGGTCCCGTCACCTTCAAATAGGCAACTGCTGCAATGGCCTCCGTGGATGCATCCGAGAACACATGGAGTTCCTTCCTAGTGCTAGGCACAAGTGAGGTTCTGGAGTAGCATCTTGGTATGTGGATCTCATCCAAGGCACACAAAGACTGTTTCCAGGTTTCCCGTTTTGGTTCCTTCTCAGGAGGGAGTGGGCATCCCAGTCGTTGACGGTTTCGGAAAGCTGTCTCAGAAGGGATTTACCTTGTATGGTAATTGGTGCTACAAATCCCAGTGGGTCGCATAAGCTATTCACCACTGACAGGACACCACGTTTAGTGAATAGTTTGCACAGTTTATTTGGAAACTGAAGGTGTCGACTGACAGGTTCCACCTCAAGCCTAAGCTTCTCTGCACAGGCGGACAGTCTGGTCCCAGGTCTATGTCCTTGAATCCTGGTGCGTGGTCACTTGAATCAAAGGCTCTCATGACAGCCAGGCTGTTTGAAGCAATTTTGTACAATCTAAGCTTAGCTTGGTACAGCATACCTTGGGGCCTCTTGAGTAGATCGATAGCCGCTTCTTCTGTGGGTAGAGATTTTAGTCCATCATCTACATAGAAGTCTTTCTCTACAAAGTCTTTGGCGTCTGTTCCATATTCGGTCTCTCCTTCTTGTGTGGTTCTCCGCAGGCCATAGGTTGCCACTGCTGAGGAAGGGCTGTTCCCGAATACGTGCACCCTCATGCGATACTCCACCATCTCTTTGCTGGGGTCATTGTCCTTGTACCATAGGAACCTGAGGAAATTCCTATGGTCCTCTCCGACTATGAAACAGTGGAACATCTGTTCAATGTCGGCGGTGATGGCAATGGGCTCTTTCCGGAACCTCATCAACACTCCTACTAGGTTGTTTGTAAGATTAGGACCCATGAGGAGGACATCGTTGAGAGATATGCCTTGATGTTTGGCGCTTGAATCAAAGACAACTCTAATTTGCTTAGGTTTCTGTGGGTGTTATACTCCGAATGAGGGTAGGTACCAGCACTGCTCGTTTTCCTTTAAGGGAGGCGCTGGCTCTGCATGGTTATTCTGGATTATTATTTATGGTTATTCTGCATGGTTATTCATTGTCACTCTTCATGCTCATGAAGGTGACAATGTGTTCTTTCATCTCCGGTTTGTTGCTGTGTGCGCTGGAGAGAGTTGAATCTGGACAAGGCTTGTTCACGATTGTTTGGGAGTCTTACCCTGGTAGCTCGGAAGGGTAGGGGAAAAACCCAGTGATTAGTCTCATCCTTAAGGAACTCGTTGTCCATTATCCTGACAAACTCCTTGTCTTCCATTGACGGGGCTACTTTGTTGTCATCCTTAGTTGTATGAAACACCGATCTTCCCAAGTTGTCAGCATAGGGAGAAGGAATGACATCAGGCAGCTGTACTGGATCTGGAGGCTTCTCTTTCACATCATAGTGATGGAGGGCATGGTTTGCAGAAAGTAGTTCGTCTCTCTCGGCGTACATAGGTCTTAAAGGAATCGACTCTTGTTCGGTCCAAGCACACATTTCCTATGATTACCCACCCCAAGTCGAGTCTCTGTGCGTAGGGGGCATAGTCGGGACCATTGCACTGTTGGCGGACCTTATGTATCCTTAAATTGTCTCTGCCGAGCAGAAGCAGGATTTCAGAATCTGAGTCCATAGGTGGGATAACGCTGACTAGGTGCCTTAGGTGTGGTTGGTGGAACGCAGCTTCTGGGGTAGCATCCCTTTGGTCGGGTATTTGATCGCATTCGATTAGCGTAGGCAAGGGTATTTCTACGCCTCTGTTGACAGGAGAAGCAATGAAACCTTGTGCCCTCCTGCCGCTAGTCTCTATGCATCCTGAGCAAGTGTTCAGAGTATAGGGCGTTGCTGGTCCCTTGATTCCAAAGGCTTCAAAAAACTTAGGTCCAGCTAGGGATTGATTGCTCTGATCGTCAATGATGGCATACATTTTTACTGCCTTCTCTGGTTGCCCTTCTGGATAAACTCTGATAAGGCATATCCTGGCACAGCATTTATCACTTTGTCTATCCCCACATACATAGAATCATAGAATCGTAGAGTTGGAAAGGACCTCCTGGGCCATCTGGTCCAACCCCCTGCTCAAAGCAGGATTCGCTAAATCATCCCAGTCAGATGTCTGTCCAGCCTCTGTTTGAAGACTTCTATTGAAGGAGAATTCACCACTTCTCGTGGCAGCCTGTTCCACTCATTGATCACTCTAACTGTCAAAAAGTTTTTTCTAATATCTAATCTGTGTCTCCTCCCATTCAGTTTCATCCCATTGCTTCTAGTCTTTCCTTGTGCAAATGAGAATAAAGTTGATACCTCTGAGCATGAGCAGGAGACAGCCGTGGTAGACTTGGCATTATTCTGTGGCTCCCCGCCATGGCGTGTAGCCGGACTAGAGGTAACTGCGACTGCTGGATCACTGGTAGCTGAGGTTGGATGCAAAGCTGATGGGTGTTAGTCACTCTTAATGGCAGATTTACAGTCCTTGGCCATGTGTTCTAATGAGGCGCAGCACTTGAAACAAACCCCAAGTTTGCTGAGGATTTTCTTGCGCTCCTGCATGGTTTTGGACCTGAAGCCTCTACATTTGTTCAATGAGTGTGTTTTTTTGTGAATGGGACACTCACGATTGAAAGACTTATCTCTCGATGGAATAGTGTGCTGTTTATCAGCAGTTACTACAGGTGGTGGCAGGTTAGTCTTTCTGACACTTATACTGCTCCTCAAGTCCTTGCGTCTATGTGAGACGCTTTCATACCTTGATGACGGTGTTGCTGGAGCTGTAGTGTTAGACTCCAGGAAGTCTAGGCTAGGGTCGTTCCTCATTTGGGCCTGTTCCTCGACAAACTTGCAGAACTGATTGAACGGAGGAAAGGTGACATCATGTGATCTTTTGTACCTGGAAACGCATACTGCCCACTTCTCTTGCAGACTATGCGGCAGCTTTGAGACGATTGGGTTCCCCCCAGGAGCAGTGTCCAGGTAGCATAATCCAGACAGACGAGGGTCTCCTTTTGCAAGATCCAGCTCCATAAGCAGGTCGCTTAAGTCCAGAAGCTTGTGGGCTTCCTTAAGGTTGATCCTTGGAACGTTCTGCAGTCTCTTGAATAGGGACTTTTCTATGGCTTCAGCACTGCCATAGGTTCTTTCGAGTCTCAGCCAAGCAGCAGCGAGACCTGCTTCAGCTTGCCCCTCGTAGACGGTCCGAAGACTCTTGATACGGTTTGTGGAGTCAGGACCCAACCATTTTACCATGAGGTCGAGCTCCCGTTCTGCAGATAGATTGAGGTCAGCAATGGTGGCCTTGAAGGTTGCTTTCCAGGCTCTGTAGTTCTCTGCACAGTCCTCAAACTTTGAGAGGCTGGTGCTGATTAGATCTTTGCTCACCATAACCCTGGCTAACTCGGTCATATCCGATCCTTCACTCCTTGTTACCGTGTTAGCTTGTGTTGCCTCTTGGGCATATAAGCTGTGTGGCGTGGAAGGGTGACTTGTTCCCGGGTAGAATGATGTTGCTGCAGGGTTGAGCTGTGGTTTAACCTCTGGAGATTTCGATGACTGCGGCTTGAACTGTGGAGATGGACAGGAGTGCATCTTGTGGTCGCCTTGTGATTATTGCTGCACCTGAGGGGACACGTTATGGCATTGATCTTGGGTTTCTGCAGATGTTGTGGGTAACACTGGCACCGTAAGTTGGACTGACTTGGACGTTTCCACATTGGTGGGAAGAACGTCGCTGGAGAAGGTGTGTGCTGCAGATATCTGTTTCTGCACGTAATCACTAGTACGGACAGCTGGGTCCACTTCTTCCAGTGGTGGTAGGCAAATCGGGTCGAGGTTTTGCGTCAATGCTTGCTCGAGTATTTTTACTTTAGCTAGCGCGATTTCTTCCTCCATTTCTGTTTGAAGAATCTTTGCCCGAGCCTCTGCTTCTGCTTTCTTGGTTTCTGCCTCTGCTTCTGCTTTCTTGGTTTCTGCCTCTGCTTCTACTTTCTTGGCTTCTGCCTCTGCTTCTGTTTTCTTTTCTGTGTAGGAACATCTTAGTTTGGATCGCTCTGCGTTTAAACGGGCCGCTAGGATTCTGTCGCTGAGGGCTGAAGTTCTTGAGCAGGATGATTTGTATGACCGAGCAGAGTGTCTGGATGAGCCTGACCTGTGGGATCTTGATTATTGCAGATGAGCAATACGGAGCTCCGCTTTATCTTTGGCGTTTTGCACGGCGGCGTCCCTTTCTCTTTCTGTGGAATCTACTTTGCTTAACTCTGATGAGGTGTCATCAATATTGGAGTCTTTTAGGAAGGCGGCGTACCTTGCGGACAGTCTCTTGTATCTTCCATAGGCCGTGTCTAGCCGTTTTATAGTGTCCTGTAGACCTGCTGCATCATTTTTGTGGCGTTGGATGCTTGACATGAGGGAGGTGACTCGTTCCCATAGGTCGTCCAGGTTGTCATTGAACTCATCCTTCGTATTGTGATAGTTTTTGACGACCTTTATGGTTGGTTTGACAGAGTGTTTTGGTCGTGAGTCTTGGTCTGTTTCTGAAGCTGGCTCTGTTTCCCCCTCTTCATAATGGACAGTATCAGGTAGTATTTGCTCTGTTTCAGCAGTGGGAGACTGTGCAGGGTCTTTTTCGGCCATTTTGATTTAAGGTACACTGTCTCTTTAAGAAACTGAACTTTTGAATTGGGGACTGGAAATCGCAGTGCAGCTTAGTTAAGACGTCCTAACGAGATCACCCAATGTGTTTTTAGAGAATTATGGAGTTTTGCAGTCCGACAATCTGCAGCAGTGTTGTATAATTTGCAGACAGTCTCTATGCACAATGCGGTCTGGGGTGACGCTGCAGAGTTTCCTAGCAGAGCAGGGCTGCAGTATGTGAGCGGGCAGAGGGGTCAGGATCTAAGGGTGATTTTTTGCCGGGTTTCAAGGCAGTTTTTTGACTGTTCTATCCCCACATGAGGCGAATAGTCTGGTATGGGGGAGCCACTGCGCATGACAAAGTCCGCTTACAAAGGACTTTCAGAACAGCAGAGAGAATTATAGGTTCCCCCCTGCCTAAAATCCAGGATCTTTATGATAAGAGTATTCGATCCCACGCATTGAAAATTTCATCCGATCCCTCTCACCCGGGACACTCCTCATTCCAACTACTCCCTTCAGGACGTCGCTTCAGAGTCCCCAAATGCAGCACCAACCGCCATATGAACAGCTTCTATCCACTCTCTGTTCAACAATTAAATCGTCATGTGTAGACTATATACTGTACCTGTCTTGTTGGATGTTACTTGTTGTATCTGTTGTTATATATTATGTTGCCTCTTTGCCACAAAGAATTCCTTGTATATATGTAATATGTACTCGGCGATAATAAATTTGATTGATTGATTTATTGAAATGGAGGTGTAGCTGATTGGGGCTGGGAGAGATTCCTACCTTCCGTGTCCTCAATGCAGAGCAGACAGGACCATTGTTGCTGTTTTGCTGTTCATGCATCCGGAGAGATGATACACACCAGATATTGTGAAGTCCAAACTTGTTTATTGGAGATCTGGACATACAGCGTATGACTGGTAATGCAGTACTTCTCCAGACATGCAGGTGTAAGGCCTCTTTCACACATCAGGTTTTCGCCGTCAGGCGCGATCCGGCGCTTTTGACAGAAACCGGATCCGGCGAAATGCAATGCCGGATCCGGTTTCCCCCCCATTGACTTGCATTTGCGCCGGATCGCGCCGGATGGCCATGCGTTTCATCCGGTTTTCGCCGGATCCGGCAATGTGTTGCGATCCGGCGTCTGGAAAAAACGGCTACTGTAACGTTTTTTGTCTCCGGCGAAAAAGCCGGACACGCTGGATCCGGCGCGTCCGGCTTTTTCACACAATGAAAGCCTATGAGCGCCGCAATGCGCCTGATCCGGTTTTTTGGTCTGAGCATGCTTAGTAGCTCTGCCCACAGGAGATATATAAAAGCAAGACAGTGGGACCCTCAGCCACACCCAACATGCCACCCAAGCCAAGAACCAGGAGCAGGAGAAGGCAGCAGACATCTGCAGCAGCAGCACAATCAGCACCACCCCAAATGGAGCAGCAAATGGAACATGCTGAGGAGGGGAGTCCAGCAGCAGATGAGAGACGGTAATTATCAAATCCCCCATTCCTCCAAACTAGGGCCATGGAATATCAAGATATTCATTGGCCCTTTGTTTCTCTTTATTCAACAGCCGCCAAAGAGATGCAGCAGCAGCAGAAATGGCATCACTGGCAGCAGCAACAGCAGCAGCAATACCCACAGCCATGGAGTCTGGCCATCAACAGGACAGCACATCTTCTGGGAGCCCTCCCTCGCATCGTCAGCGTTTGACGGTAAGTTTTTATTTCCAAAATCCATCATCTCTGTAATATATGTCTATTCATTGCCTTTTATTTCAAAACAGGAATCACAAGATGAAGAGGAGCTCCCAGAAGAAGAAGGAAGGGGTGGACAGACACCTGGAGTGGGCTCACAATTGGTAAGTTTTTTGCATCAAACGCAGAAACACAACATCACACTACACACAACACATAGAAAACAATGTTCTGCAGACCACACACAGCAAACAAATGCCTACATCCAAAGACATAACATTTTTTGTTTTCTTCTCTAGTCTTCCCAATCTGGTGCTCGGCCAAGAGGTCCTCGCAGTGCCTCCCAGGGTCGTTGGCGACAGCAACGCGGCGGTCACCAGCGTGTAAGTATAAATATTTTTGCTTTGTTTTTTTGCACTTTTTATTTCATTTCTTTTGTGGAGGCTAATTATGTTATTTTTGTCTTTTTCTTTAACAGCCTTCACAGCGTGCTCCCGACTCTGACGGTGAGGATGGAGGGATTGATGTGGACCGCCTCATCGATCTCGTCAGAGAAAGGGAGCCGCTCTGGAATATGGCTGACCGCCGCCACGCTGACCTGATCATTACCCGACGACTCTGGGAGGAAATCTGTTCGCTCCTTGTGGGCCGCTGGGAGGACCTCGAAGCTCGGGCCCAGATTAAAGAGCGTAAGTATATACAGTACCGGTTGCTTGATGTAAACCAGTGTTTCCCGAACTCCAGTCCTCGTGGTCCCCACGGATCATGTGTTCAGGATTTCTATTTACTATGGAAATCCTGAAAACATGACCCCTGGGGACCATGAGGACTGGAGTTTGGGAAACACTGATGTTGTATACTAACCACTCCTTTCTCGTTTCAGGGAACAGAATTGTGAATCGGTGGCGGTCTGTGAGGGATCGTTTCAAGAAGGAGTTCAATAAAGAGATGCGGGCCCCGAGTGGACCTGGAGGACGCAGGAGCAAGTACAAGTACGCACGAGCCCTGTCGTTCCTCCGGGAAACAATGCTCACCAGAAGGTAAATATTACACACCACATGTGAAAAAAATGTTTAGATGTAACTTTTTTTTTTCAGCCAGGGCCATACCATGTCAGTATTTTAATTGTTTTTTTTTCTCTTTATTCCACAGCACGGTGAGCAGCACTCGGGAGCCTGCACGATTGGACCCTTCTGAGGCGATCCCTGAGGAGACCGGCACCGAGGGACACTTCGACCGCCCCGGTACATCTGCACCTTCCCAGCCTTCCCACACATTCGACCCATCTGTCCCATCCACCAGCACAGGAGCATCGTGGCCGCCTACATTACATGAAGCTGCTGGTGAGGAGATCGCTTTCCCTTTACCCCACCCTTCTGCCCCTGCCACCTCTAGTACACCTGCGGGTACTGGGCGGCAGCGGCAGAGGGGTCAGGAAAAGAGTTATGCGCCAGAGTTCTTGCATCTGAATGCATCTTTCCAGAACTGTCTAAAAGTCTTGTCAGAGCAAATCTCCGCAGGCTTTCAGCAGATCAACTCCAGCATTCTGGAGGTGAAGACACTTCTGCAAACCATGCATTCAGAAGCAAGATCTTCGCCAAACCACACCTTTTTCAGGTCTGTTGTGGAGCGCATGGAAACGCTCTCTCCTGCCCAGCAGATGCATGTAATGCATTCATGCCACGCTGCTCTCCAGCAAGTTACCTCCCAACCTCCTCCTCCTCCTCCCACCACAGTAGTTCCTCCACCTGCACCCCCTCCAGCCACTTTCCATCCTCCCCCTCCTATTACATCTGCACCCCCTCCAGCCACTTTCCATCCTCCCCCTCCTATTACATACCAGCAACCTCACCAGTACCAGCAACCCCCCCAGTACCAGACATCTCCCCACTTCCAGCAACCTGCCCCGTACCAAACTCCTTCCCCGTACCAAACTCCTTCCCCATACAACTTTCCATCAACATTATCTGCTCCTACAGTCCCTGCCCAACCCTCCACTCCACCGCCCACCACCTCTTCTGCCTCCCACATGTCCACCCATTCTGTAGCTTTTTCCACACCATCACCTCTAACTGTTCCTTCCCCACCACGATCCCAGTCCTCTCTCCACACTCCCATTGTCGAAGTGTCCCGCAGCCCCTCCAGCAGTATTTCCACCCCACACTACACAGATTTATGATGTGTTTTGTAATAAAAATGCCCTGTTGGTTTCAAACCTTTATTAAAAAAGTTTTTTGCACTTTAAAAACATTTTACAAAAAAAAAAAAAATTTTAAATAAAAGTTAAATTATCGTTTCACAATGGTTGTCTGTCATTTCTTTCTGCGGCGAACTATGTTTAAAAAAAAGGTTAAATACAGGGTATTTCAAAGGTAAAAAGGTATTCAAAACCAGGTATATAACTGTGGGTAAATTTTAGCTTTTTGCCACAGTTGTGTTCCTGGTTGTGTTTGAAGCAAAGTATTTCACCTGAAAAGTTGTGTTTATTGTTGGTGATTTCCTAACAATGTACACAACTTTTGTTAAAAGGTGAAATACTTTGCATAAAACACAACCAGGTACACACCTGTGGCCTAAAGCTAAAAATAGTAAGACCATGACAAGATAGCCAACTTTGGTTGGCAAAGGTATATACTGTTGGTCCAGAAGGTACACAAGTTTAGGGCACAAATCTTTCACACTCTGTCATCCTGCCAGTGTACTCTGCCTTGAGGTGACATAAAGTATAGTGGAAAATTGTCCCTCATTACTGAAACCGTCACAGAACTTCTAGTGGTAATATTTCCAATGACAACATCCATCTTCGCCAGTAACTTGCTCTTCTCTCCAACCTGCACTTTCTCCTCTACAACCTGTCAAAGAAGGGCTGTAGGAACATGCTATATATAGTTTTCCAGTAGCCAATCCCGTTCGGAAGGCCACAAGGGTCAATTTTAAAAACCGGATCCGGCGTAATCCGTCGAAAAACGGATAGAAAAACGGATTAACCGGATGAGACGGATCCGGTTTTGTCTGTCAAGAACAAGACGGATCCGGCAGAAAACCGGATCCGGCACATCAGGTTTTACAAAACATTTGCCGGATCCGGCATTCCGGCACGACGCCGGATCGCGCCTGACGCCGAAAACCTGATGTGTGAAAGTAGCCTAACCCAGGTGGTGCAGCAAGGTGAGCAACGAAGTGTGTGGTAAAAAAACTGATGCCTTTCACAGCCCGTACAGGCAAGTCTCTCCCAAGAGAAAATGAAACTAATAACGGCCACCAGCAGGAAGAGAAGCAGTGACTCTGACCAGGAAGTGGAAGGCATGTACTAGATGTACAGACTAGTACAGACTAGTACAGACCTACTTCACCACCCTGATCTCCTCACTATCCAACAACCCCAAGAAACTTTTTGACACCTTTCACTCCCTCCTCAGGCCAAAAGCACAAGCCCCTATCACAGACATTTGCGCTGATGACCTGGCCTCCCACTTTATAGAGAAAATAGACAATATCCGTCAGGAAATCCGCTCCCAATCACCAAATTCAGTGACTCCCATCCCTCCCTGCATTTCCCCTGGCTCACTCTCCACATTCGATCCCATCACAGAAGATGTCGTCTCCAGGCTCCTCTCCTCTTCTCGTCCGACTACATGCACAACCGACCCCATTCCCTCACATCTCCTCCAGTCTCTCTCCCCAGTCGTCACAACTCACCTAACTACAATCTTTAATCTCTCCCTCTCCTCTGGCATTTTCCCCTCCTCCTTCAAACACTCTATCATTACTCCATTACTAAAGAAACCCACCCTCGACCCATCCTGCACAAACAACTACAGACCAGTCTCCAATCTCCCCTTCATCTCTAAACTCTTGGAGCGCCTGATATACTCACGCCTTACCCGTTACCTCTCCACTCACTCCCTCCTAGACCCTTCACAGTCCGGTTTCCGCCCCCTACATTCGACAGAAACTACACTCATCAAAGTGACCAATGACCTTCTGACAGCAAAACGTAATGGTGATCACTCTCTGCTCATTCTTCTCGACCTTTCTGCAGCTTTCGACACTGTTGACCACCATCTCCTACTCTCTAGGCTCCAGTCACTAGGCATTAAGGACACTGCTCTTTCCTGGTTCTCCTCCTATCTTTCCGACCGCTCCTTCAGTGTTCTGTTTTCTGGCTCCACTTCATCTCCTCTTCCTCTCACTGTTGGGGTACCTCAGGGCTCAGTCCTTGGCCCCCTTCTCTTCTCTCTCTATACGGCCCCAATTGGACAGACCATCAGCAGATTTGGCTTTCAGAACCATCTTTATGCTGATGACACACAACTGTACACATCATCCCCTGACCTTACCTCCGCTGTACTACAGAACGCCACTGACTGTCTGTCTGCAGTCTCCAACATCATGTCTGCTCTCTATCTGAAACTCAACCTCTCCAAAACTGAACTTCTTCTGCTCCCACCATCTACTAACCTCCCTAAATCTGACATTTCCCTCTCCGTGGGTGGCACCATAATAACACCCCGGCAGCAGGCACGCTGTCTGGGTGTTATGCTCGACTCCGATCTCTCCTTCACCTCCCATATACAATCTCTTGCCCGCTCATGCCGCTTACACCTAAAGAACATCTCTAGCATCCGCCCTTTTCTCACCATGGAAACAACAAAAACTCTCACTGTCGCCCTGATCCACTCCCGCCTGGACTACTGTAATGCTCTATTAATTGGCCTCCCTCTCACTCGACTCTCCCCTCTCCAGTCTATCCTTAATGCAGCAGCCAGGGTTGTCCATCTGGCTAATCGTTACTCAGACGCGTCCGCTCTTCGCCAGTCGTTACACTGGCTGCCAATTCATTACAGGGTACAATTCAAAGTACTTGTTCTCACCCACAAAGCTCTCCACAGTGCGGCACCCCCTTACATCTCCTCCCTCATTTCTGTCTATCGGCCTAACCGACCACTGCGCTCTGCAAATGACTTTCGACTAACCTCTGCCCTAATCCGTACCTCCCACCCCCGACTCCAAGACTTCTCCCGTGCTGCGCCAATCCTCTGGAATGCTCTACCCCAAGATATTAGGATCATCCACAATTTGCATAGTTTTAGGCGCTCGCTCAAAACACATTTGTTCAGAGCGGCCTATCACATTCAGTAATCAAAGTCATGTTATGTTTGTGTGTGTGTAGCCCATTCACTATCTCCATCTAACCCCCACCCCCTGAAGATGGCTGGACCGTCATTGTAAATACATCATTGTAAATACAAACCTGTGCTTTGTATCTCCCCCACCTCATTGTAGATTGTAAGCTCCACAAGCAGGGTCGTCTTATTTCGCTTTAATTATTGTATTGTTAACGTTGTTACTTATGACTGTTGTGTTTGAAACTGTTCAACTGTAAAGCGCTGCGGAATATGTTGGCGCTCTATAAATAAATATTATTATTATTATTATTATTATACAGAAAAAGGACAGCAGGTGGCAGCAGACCAAATGCAAAACTGAGTACGAAGAAAGGTAACATAACACAATTATATAAGCATACAATAATAACCTTAGATGGAACAGCACATCTTGGTGTGCAGAGCAGAGCCATGTGTGTACGAGGTGTACGGAGCGGAGCCGCGTGTGTACGAGGTGTACGGAGTGGAGCCATGTGTGTACGAGGTGTACGTAGCGGTGCCGCGTGTGTACGAAGTGTACGGAGCAGAGCCGCGTGTGTACGAGGTGTACGGAGCGGAGCCGTGTGTGTACGAGGTGTACGGAGAGGAGCTGCGTGTGTACAAGCTGTACGGAGTGGAGCCGCGTGTGTACGAGGTGTACGGAGAGGAGCTGCATGTGTACGAGGTGTACGGAGCGGAGCCGCGTGTGTACGAGGTGTACGGAGCGGAGCCGCGTGTGCACAAGCTGTACGGAGCAGAGCCGCGTGTGCACGAGGTGTACGGAGAGGAGCTGCATGTTTACAAGATGTACGGAGCAGAGCCGTGTGTGTACGAGGTGTACGGAGCAGAGCCGCGTGTGCACGAGCTGTACAGAGCGGAGCTGCATGTGTACGAGATGTATGGAGCGGAGCCATGTGTGTACGAGGTGTACGGAGCAGAGCCGCGTGTGCACGAGCTGTACAGAGCGGAGCTGCATGTGTACGAGATGTATGGAGCGGAGCTGCGTGTGTACAAGCTGTACGGAGCGGAGCCGCGTGTGCACGAGGTGTATGGAGCCGCGTGTGTACGAGGTGTACGGAGCGGAGCTGCATGTGTACGAGGTGTACGGAGCGGAGCCGTGTGTGTAAGAGATGTACGGAGCAGAGCCGTGTGTGTACAAGGTGTACGGAGCAGAGCCTCGTGTGCACGAGGTGTACGGAGCGGAGCCGCGTGTGTACGAGCTGTACGGAGCGGAGCTGCATGTGTACGAGGTGTACGGAGCAGAGCCGTGTGTGTACGAGGTGTACGGAGCAGAGCCGCGTGTGCACGAGGTGTATGGAGCGGAGCTGCGTGTGTACGAGCTGTACGGAGCGGAGCTGCATGTGTACGAGGTGTACGGAGCAGAGCCGCGTGTGTACAAGCTGTACGGAGCGGAGCCGTGTGTGTACGAGCTGTACAGAGCGGAGCTGCATGTGTACGAGGTGTACGGAGCAGAGCCGCGTGTGCAAAAGCCGTACGGAGCAGAGCCGCGTGTGTACGAGGTGTACAGAGTGGAGCCGTGTGTGTACGAGGTGTATGGAGCGGAGCCGCGTGTGTACGAGCTGTACGGAGCGGAGCTGCATGTGTACGAGGTGTACGGAGCAGAGCCGCATGTGTACAAGCTGTACGGAGCAGAGCCGCGTGTGTACGAGGTGTACGGAGTGGAGCCGCGTGTGTACGAGGTGTATGGAGCGGAGCTGCATGTATACGAGGTGTACGGAGCGGAGCCGCGTGTGTACGAGGTGTATGGAGCAGAGCTGCGTGTGTACAAAGTGTACGGAGCGGAGCCGCGTGTGTACAAAGTGTACGGAGCAGAGCTGCGTGTGTACGAGCTGTACGAAGCAGAGCCGCGTGTGTTCGAGGTGTATGGAGCAGAGCTGCATGTGTGTACGAGGTGTACGGAGCAGAGCCGCGTGTGCACGAGCTGTATGGAGCGGAGCCGCATGTGTACGAGGTGTATGGAGCAGAGCTGTGTGTGTACGAGGTGTACGGAGCGGAGCCGCGTGTGTACGAGCTGTACGGAGCAGAGCCGCATGTGCACGAGCTTTACGGAGCGGAGCCGCATGTGTACGAGGTGTACGGAGCAGAGCCGCGTGTGTACGAGGTGTACGGAGCAGAGCCGTGTGTGTATGAGGTTTACGGAGTGGATTCGCGTGTGTACAAGGTGTACGGAGCGGAGCCGCGTGTGTATGGAGCAGAGCTGCGTGTGTACGAGGTGTACGGAGTGGAGCCGCATGTGTACGAGGTGTCCGGAGCGGAGATGTGCGTGTATTTTGGCATGGGGGTCCCTATTTGAAAGTTCGCATCGGGGCCCATAACTTTGTAGTTACGCCACTGCATTTTACTGATCTAATTTTGCCAATGTATGTTATTGGCTGCATGAAAAACCATGACTAACACTCGAATGTCACCTATGCACCGTGTGGATTTTACTACTTTATGGGCAGGAGATTCTAAGATCTTGATTATTTTTCATACGTGAAAATCGGATGTGACAAGAATTATAATAACTGACATCGGCAAAAAACGGATCCAGCGCAATGAAAAATAACACATACCGATCTCACGTTGGAGAAATAAAAGAAAGGATCTGTGACACCCACCTGAGGGTGAAGGCTCATTTTTCGGCCGATATTTAATTTTAACACTTTTTTTTTTCAATAAAAGAGCGAGTGATAATAGAGAAACACAAATTTGCAGAAAAAATGGGTTTGTTTCTTTTTTTTTCTGGAGCTTCTGAGGTGACAGAATGATAAAACTCCCAATGTGATGAAATACACCGGTTAGAAATTCACCTAGGGCTGTATTGAGACGCTCAAGCCCATAGTTATGTGCGGGGGAAAGTGACAGTGAGAATTGCACTTTTTCCAGAGAAAAATCAATGAAAATAATTGCTCTTGAAGTTCTCCATTTACTTTTCAGTTTGTTTGCTTCTGTCCCAGAGGTGCAGATTTTTTAGGCATCATTCTACAGAATATACTCTATATGTTATAGGACTGTATTAGTGGAATATAAAAAAAATATATTGACTCTATTTTTTCCATTTACTGCTACAGATATTTATTTTCCCATAGTGTGAGAGCGAAGGTCGGTGTTAGTAATAAAGCTTGGCTGGATAATTCCCCCCTCCTTTCCTATCTTGTGTTATCCTCTTTCCGCACTCTTGGCTTGTCTATATAATTTTCCTCCACAATCCAGATAACATCGGCAGAGATACCAGCGCTTCACGGAATCCTCTACATCTGCCTGCAAAAACTGTAAATACTATTCACCAAGTAAAAGTTTGGTTGTTTTTATGAACCATCTGTCTCCTGGATTATTTGAAGCCCAGGTTCCAATAGAGGGATTCCTGGTCTCAGAGATAGGAAAGGCTTGCAACCCCAAAGTAAGTGTGATGCCCCTCACACACAGCACACAAAATGTCTGTAGGATGCCAAAGCGAGTGGGAACAGAAGCTTGCCCATGACTACCTTGCTTGGGCATCTTACATTTGGCGTAGTCTGCTGGATTTGAGTGTCTTGCACAAAGAAAGCAGGGAAAATATGGCACATGGGCATGTGTACCGGCACTCTTCCATCTGTACTAAGATGGCAGACTGAAGCATGGATTCCAAGATGGCGACGTCGGCAGTGAAGAGAAGAAGAAATGCTTCCTATCGTGGGTGTGGACGGTGCCCGAGAGCACAAAAAGATGTTTAGGCCCCACAGGTGATGGTCCGAAGGAGGATGGGCCCGGTGGCCAGAGATCAGCCTGGAATGGGAGATATGTTCCAGAGGAGGTCGCGGCGCAGTGTGAGGCCCTTGATGATAAGGTTTCAGAAGGAGAAGCGGCAGTGGTTAAGCCTGAAGTGAGGTCCGGCCAGAGGAAGGCCCCATTTATTGGCTGGAGGGGCAAAGAGCAGGATATCATGAGCACTCCACCAGTTAAAAGTCACCCCCAACTACAGGCCACAGTGACTGGCTGAGCATCCTCCCCCCATCAGTTTATTGGAGCAACGGAAGTGGACTGACCTGTTCCTGCGGGGGATGGCTCGAAGGGTCTAACGCAGCTCAGCGAGAATCAGTCAAGGTGTCCCAGACCCGCGGATGAGTTATCTAGTTCGACATCAGGAGGGGGTATGGTTTTCTCGAGGAATGGACTGGAGACGAGGTCTACGTCGGCTGTGACGTGGTGAAGAGAAAGTATTTACACTCATGGTTACACAATCTAAGTCTAGGGGAGATTGTAGAGTTTGTAAAATTCTGGTGTCAGCGAGGCTGGAATGCAGCAGCCTTGGTGCGCCAAGTTGGGAACAGTCCCAACAGACATGGTGCAGGTGCATGGGACCAGGCATCCTAGTGGGGGGAAGATAACCCCCAAAGGGTCTCCTAAAGAGCTGGAGGGTGCTGATTGAAATTCTTCAAAGGGCCGTGGATCAGCTGAATCTCCCAAGCACCATCCAACTTACCAGAACAAGGGGCTGGTGTGGTGAATCCTGTGAGGCCAGGATTCGGTGAAGACAGCCAGGCCACAACAGTTCAGGTGGTCCAAAGATTTAGGGTCACCAGCTATGGCCCTACCCAGGTGGGTTATAGTGGGTTATGGGAGCATGCAGACAGAGGAGGAGGACCCCAGCCCGGTTAAATTTCCTAATCAGACTTGTAGAGAAGGAAGGCCACGGCAAGGCCTTGAAATGAGAAGAAGCTCAGGACTCAATGTCCATTGTTTCTGAAATACCACGAGTGTGAATTTCATTGCTGCTGACATTGCCCAGAAGAAGTTGTTAAGGTTTGTTGCCTGTTTTCCATTTGGGGCCAAAAAGGCCTGAAGCAGCTGAATTTGGTTGTACCAGTATTGTGCCTTTTTCTGCATCAATGCGAGCTGTTGCAAGAAGAATAGCTGTGTCTGTCAGCACAGTGTCCAGAGCATGGAGCAGATATCAGGAGACAGGCCAGTACACGAGGAGATGTGGAGGGGGCTGTAGGAGGGCAACAACCCAGCAGCAGGACACGATTTCCTCCTTTGTGCAAGGTAGAACAGGAAGAGCAGTGCTAGAGACCTGCAAAATGATCTTCGGCAGGCCACTAACATCCATGTGTCAAACTGTCAGAAACAGACTGCATGAGGGAGGTATGAGGGCCTGACGTCCATAAGTGAGTGTTGTGCTTACAGCCCAACACAGTGTAGGGCAATTATTATTTGCCAGAGAACACCAAGATTGGCAGATTCGACATTGGCGCCCTGTGCTCTTCACGGATGAGAGCAGATTCACACATGACAGATGTGGCAGAGCCTGGAGATGCCGTGGAGAATGTTCTGCTGCCTGCAACATCCTCCATCATGACCAGTTTGGCAGTGGGTCAAATGTTTTACAAATGACTGTGACGAACAGCCCACCGCCGTTCGTCTACTTACGGGCGACACTAACGGGGGTCCCGCTGCCACCAAAACGCGACGGACAGCGGACCCTGTGTCACCACTATGTCACAATCCCACCACTGACACGGGTGTATCAGCGGACGGAGGGACGTGACACAATGCCGGCACACAGCTATCACAGGCACCGTTGGGGCTTATCTTAGTTATCCCACCACCGGCACCATGTGACAAAAATATCCAGCAAGCTAATCTCGCTCTACAATTTGCCGCAGGGGGAGTTTAATTTGGATGCCCCACCACTGCTATCAATCTTCCAAGTACTGCGGGGATTTGTGTATATCCCACTTTCTCAGTTCCACCTTGGAACTCGCAGCTCTCCGGCGCCCCCTTACCCTCAGGTCAGTCAGGGAACTGCACCTAGGATAATTGGTCGCCGGACGGGCTGCCTGTTGTGAACCGGCAATTAGGCTTCTGCAGTAAGGGAATTATCAATGCTGTGGCCGCAGACCCTTATTCAGCAATGTAAGACCCTTCTGTACTGCCAGCAAGCCGCAATAGCCGTGCACAACGCGCTGCCACCAGTCACGGTTACTTAATTCACAGTGTTAAATTAAGAGGGTCCGTGGCAAACCCCTTGAATTAGTAGCGATTATCTAACAAAGGCGTATAGTTCGATTCTTAGAGCATGGAGACAGATCTAAATAATTTCATTTATTTTCCGAAAGAGGACAGTGATTACAGATAAAAGTTGCTATAAAATTGAGACATAAAATATGTACAGTACAGGTATAAAATAAAAGTGGAGAAAACAAAGAGATTACACTCACAGTTCCATATTGTTCCTTAGGCAGACCATGTGGCTTTAAGGTGGGTGGAGGCGGAGCTGCACTTCTCCGCTCATCTGAGTTCTTGTCAGCACGGACTCTACAGCTGTTCTGTGCTGGTTTGCCCAGGGAAGGCCTTATAGGCTTTGCTTTGTGACATCATGGAGAGATGCATTCTGGGTTGATCCCTCCTCTCTCATCCGAGTTATGTTTTGGCTACAAAACTTAGATTAGCTATAACTTTATGGGAGAAGCTGGTATGGACTCATCAGTGGTATCATGTTACCCAGCGTAATGAGCCTATCAAGAAAACATCAAACATCTATGCGATATGACCGTCCATTTGGGCGCAAATCATATCTCAGGTTCTGGACATCCGAGAGTTTTGCAACAGGCACCACAGCGAAGCTGGGTCTGCTCGGATCGCAGAAATATGATTTTCATATCTCTACTTGGTACGGTTTTCGCAGGGCAGGCTCTTAAAGTTTTTATTTCAAACAAAGACCTTTTTCCCGCATTTTTCTCTTTCAGCTGAGAGAAGCCAAATGGTGTGAGGAAGATGGTCTAGCTAATTAACATTCCTGCTCTTCCAGAGGAAGTGGCAGGGTTGATAAAACCTGGGGGGGAAGGAATTCCTACTACTGACAGTTTACAATGTCCTAGGATGGAGGATTTGTTAGCACATTGCAACAGAAAACATATCTTGCAGACATTGTACATCACACCTCCCCCCTTAAGAGGGCGCTAAGGAGGCATTACCTCTCGGTAATCGGCCATGCGCACCTCAGCGGGTTCGCCCCGGCGGGACAACCCATCGGCATTGCCGTTTTCACTGCCCTTCCTGTGTTTTACAGTGAAGTCATACTGCTGAAGGGCAAGGCTCCAGCGGAGCAATCTTCCATTGGTTCCCGACACTGTGTGCAACCAGCTCAGAGGGTTGTGGTCAGTTACCACCGTGAAGGCGCGCCCGTACAGGTAGGGCTGCAAACGTTGCAGTGCCCACACCATGGCCAGACACTCCTTCTCGATGGTCGAGTATGCCACTTCCCTCGGCAAAAGTTTCCGGCTTAGGTACAGCATGGGGTGTTCTTGGTCTCCCGAGTCGACCTGGCTAAGCACAGCACCGAGGCCAAACTCGCTGGCGTCGGTCTGTACCAGAAACGGGCGACTGCTGTCGACTGCTCTCAACACTGGAGAGTTGCACAGGGCTGCTTTCAAAGCTTGGAAAGCCGCCTCACAGTCATCTGTCCAGTTGACTGTTTGGGGTAGCCTCTGCTTGGTGAGGTCAGTCAAGGGTTTGGCAAGGGCGCTATAGTCCTGTACAAACCGCCTATAGTACCCTGCAGTGCCCAAGAAGGACTTCACCTGTTTCTTGGTCCTGGGGGTGGGCCAGGACACGATTGCGTCCACTTTTTCTGGCTCCGGACTCATGGAACCCCCGCCTACCCGGTGCCCCAGGTAGTGGACCTTGCGCATGCCTATCTGGCACTTCCCCGGCTTGATGGTCAGGCCTGCCTGGTGAAGACGCTTGAGCACCTCCTGGAGGTGCTGAAGGTGTTCCTCCCAGGTGGAACTGAAGACGGCATTATCGTCTAAGTACGCCACTGCGTACTCCTCCAGTCCCCGAAGCAGGTGGTTGACCATCCGCTGGAAAGTGGCAGGGGCATTCTTCATGCCGAAGGGCATGACCGTGGACTCGTACAGTCCAAAGGGGGTGATAAAGGCGGATTTCTCCTGCGCCTCAGGGCTCAGGGGAATCTGCCAGTATCCCCGACTCAAATCCATGATGGATATGTAGTTGGCGTTTGTCAACCGCTCGAGCAGATCCTCGATGCGCGGCATCGGGTGGGCATCAGAGGTTGTGATGGCGTTGAGCCCCCTGTAGTCCACGCAGAACCGGGTGGTTCGATCCTTTTTAGGCACGAGGACTACAGGTGAAGCCCACGCACCTTTTGACCGTCGAATCACTCCCAGCCTTAACATCTCATCGACCTCTTGGCGCATGACTTGTTGCACCGTTTCAGAGATCCGATAAGGTGTTCGCCGTAATGGGGCATGATTCCCGGTGTCCACCTCATGAACCGCTAACTCCGTCCTCCCAGGACGGTTGGTGAACACGGGCCGGAAGAGTTCCAGGGTGGCCATCAACTGCAACCGCTGGGACACGGTGAGCGAACCACTTATCTCCATGTCCTCAATGGACCCATTGGCCTTGGCCTGGGCCAGCATGTCCAGGAGGGAATCTTCCTCCCCATCCTCTGGCAGATTGCAGACCGGTAGGACGCAAGCTTCACGTTCGTAGTGCGCCTTCAGCATGTTGACGTGAAAGGCCTTGCGCCTACCCCGAGCATGGTCAAGCGTGACCACGTAGGTGACCGGGTTGAGCTGTTGGTGGACGACGTACGGGCCTTCCCAGGCTGCCTGAAGCTTATCCGTTGGTACAGGGACCAGCGCCCAACCTTTTGACCCACCTGGTAGGTCCGCTCCCGGGCGTTCTGGTCATACCAGTGCTTCTGGTCAGCCTGAGCCTGCGTCATGTTGTCATGCACCAACTGCGTCAAGGTCTGCATCTTGTCACGGAAGCGCATGACATAATCCACAATGGACACTTCTATGGGGTTTGGCTCATCTTCCCAGGATTCTCTTATCAACCCAAGGGGTCCCCGGACTCGCCTGCCATACAGGAGCTCGAAGGGGGAGAACCCGGTCGAGGCCTGCGGAATTTCTCTGTAAGCGAACAGCAGGTGTGGGAGGTACCGCTCCCAGTCGCGCCCTTGGGTCTCAACCAGTATGCGGAGCATCTGTTTGAGGGTACCATTGAAGCGTTCACACAAACCATTAGTCTGTGGGTGATACGGACTCGATACCAGCTGCGTCACCTGCATTTTCTCACAGAGAGCCTCCATTAGGCGAGACATGAATTGGGGCCCTTGATCGGTAAGCATCTCCCTGGGAAATCCTACTCTTGAAAAGATGGTCACCAGTGCGTCAGCCACCTTATCTGCCCTGGTTGAAGACAGAGCTACTGCCTCCGGGTACCGGGTAGCGTAGTCTACCACGGTGAGAATGTATCGCTTTCCGGAGCTGCTGGGGACGGACAGCGGCCCTACAATGTCCACCGCGATTCTCTGGAAAGGCTCCTCTATCACCGGCAAAGGAATAAGGGGAGCCTTAAGAGCAGGCCCCGCCTTACCCACTTTTTGACAGGTGGCACAGGAGCGGCAGTAGTGTGTTACATCTGTCCCCATCTTGGGCCAATAAAAGTGTTGAGACAGCCGTGCCTTTGTTTTGCTGATCCCCAAGTGTCCAGCGAGTGGAATCTCATGGGCAATCCGCAACAACTCAGTTCTGAACTGATAGGGGACGACCAGCTGTCTTTCCCTCAACAACTCCTTTTTAGGATCTCCGGGTACTGTCTCCCGGTACAACCTTCCTCGTTCCCAGAACACCCTCTCCTTATCAGACTTGGAGGTGGGCGTCTCGGCGAGACCTCTCAATTTCTCCAGGCTGGCATCTGAGTGCAGAGCAGCCTGGAACTCCATGCTGGAGGCTGCCAGAAGTGACGTCAGGGTCCCCTCTTTACTGGGACCCTCTGGAACCGGCTCTGGGTTCACCTCTGGTTCAGTCTCTCCTGTAGCAGCAGAGGGTCCAGAAGACAGTGCGTTACCTGCGATCTGGGCACTCTGACTGCGTGTGACAGCTGCTATGTATGCTGTCTCCCTGGGGATTTCTTCAGACCCACCAGCTGGTGCTGCCCTGGGCTCTACCTCCCCATCCACCCCCAACACTTCAGGAGCAGTGCTACTTATGGGCCAGTTACCTTCCTCGGTGGCACTGGTCAGGTGCATGGCATTACCTTCCTCATGGTCCACATGCACCTCCCCATTTCCTTGAGCACCGTTGCTTACTCCTGCCAGGGGTTCCTCAGCCGTCTCACTCCGCAGAGTGATGGGGCTGAGCACTTCGGTACCTGTGGACACATCTACCGCTTCAAAGAAAGGGTTAACGGGTTCAGTCGGCACAGATACATCAACATCATCATCATCCTTCCTAGGAGAAGAATGGTTATCAGTTTGCTTTGGTACATTCACATCAGCATCAGCATCGAACCTGGGGAAAGAATGGTTGTTAGTTGCATCATTACTCATCAAGGCATTAGCAGGTAACACATTCAGTTTCCCGTCATCATCATCATCATCAGGGTTAACGTTACCCTTATTATCAGTTTGGGGAAGGGTGTCAGGGACGTAGTATGCAACCATCCGCCCCAAGTCAGTCCCCAATAAAACATCAGTGGGCAGGTTTTCAGACACTCCCACCTCCCTCAACCCGCTCCCGGCACCCCAGTCAAGAAAAACTCGTGCCACTGGCAAGGGACAACGGGTGCCTCCAATCCCGGTGACAGTCAGGGTTTTCCCCTCAACAAACTCTTCAGGGGCCGCCAGTCCAGGACGGATGAGGGTTCGTTCAGCCCCGGTGTCCTTGAGGCCTGTAGCAAGACGGGCCCCCACCTGAACAGGTTGAACGTTGTCATCAGCCCTCCCAACCACACCTCCCACCAAAAGAACAGAGGCGTTGGGCCCGGGGGCCTTGGCTGGGGGGTTCTTCGGCCTATTCGGACAGGTGTAAAAGAAGTGACCAGGCCGCTGGCAGTGGTGACACAGGCGACTGTCAGTAGCCGGCCTGCTGTTGGCAACAGGGACTGGGCCTCCGGAGGGACGGCTAGCTGGGGCACTGGGGTTGGTTGCTGGCTTACCCCCTTTCCAGCTGGTGGCGACTGGCCTCCGCGTCTCGGGCTTCCGGTTGGCCTCGTGGTTGTCGGCGATCTGCGCCGCTTTGTCTGCGTTCGTTGGTTCGCGGTCCAGGATGAACTGTCGGACCTCAGCTGGGCAGAGATGCAGGAACTGGTCTTTGATCATCAGGTCCCGTAGCTGCTCAAAGGTTTCAACGGACAGTCCATGGATCCACTGGTCAAAGTGGGTCCTGAGTCCTTGCACCACATCACTGTAGCTATCATGTGGGCCACGTTGGAGGTGCCGGAACTTCTTTCGGTATACCTCAGGTGTCAGCCGGTATTTGGCGATCAGCGCCTGCTTTATGGCGTCATAGTCATCATCGGCTTCTGGCGGAAGAGAAGCAAATGCCTCCAGGGCTTTGCCTTTTAGCCCTGGGGTCAAGTACCTTGCCCATTGGTCTCTGGGCAGCTGGTACTGTCTGCAGGCTTTCTCAAAGGCTCGCAGAAACGTGTCCAAGTCCCCGTCCTTTTCCATCACGGGAAAATGCTCTGGCCGGGGTTTAGGAGTCTGGATGCTGCTGGGCTCACCGCTTCGGGCTGTGGGGGCATTCCCACCCCGCTGGAGTACCTCCAGTTCATGGGCCCTCTGCTCCTGGCGCTCGGCTCTCTCAGCCTCTGCTCGGCACTCAGCTCTCTCAGCCTGGGCTTGACGCTCGGCCCTCTCAGCCTCAGCTTGGCGCTCACGTTCGGCTTGGGCCTCCTGCCGATATTGCTGGATCAGCCTCACCCGCCCATCACTGTCTTCGGCGGGGAGTTCGTCCAAGGCCATTTGCAGATAGGGGTCCACCCCGTTCTGGCTGAATGTGGGGCCAGCGCTCAGGAGTGGAGCCTCTGCTGCAGCCCCATTGCCACTTGGGCCAACTTCTGCGCTCGCTGGATTCTGGTCGTTGTCCAGCTGCACTAGAGCCGCGATCATTTGAGCTCTGTTTTTGTTCGTGGCGTCAAGGCCTTGGTACGTGCATAACCCAGCAAGAACTTCCTTTGTCTGCCGGTTGTACCAAGGTTCTCCTTTTGCCGCCATGGTTGCCAAATAAAAGATAGAAAAAGAAAAACGAAGAAACGGGAGGGGGATACTTGCAAGTACACACTAATGTCTCAGGACTAGTAACCACTGAGTCTGTTCTCCAAAACCTATGATGCAGGATTCCCGCAGGAACCGTGCAGGTTTTTAGTGAGAGGAATGATTGCTCAAACCAAATCACTAATGCTCTAGGATTATCCCACCGCGCTGCCACCAATATGTGACGAACAGCCCACCGCCGTTCGTCTACTTACGGGCGACACTAACGGGGGTCCCGCTGCCACCAAAACGCGACGGACAGCGGACCCTGTGTCACCACTATGTCACAATCCCACCACTGACACGGGTGTATCAGCGGACGGAGGGACGTGACACAATGCCGGCACACAGCTATCACAGGCACCGTTGGGGCTTATCTTAGTTATCCCACCACCGGCACCATGTGACAAAAATATCCAGCAAGCTAATCTCGCTCTACAATTTGCCGCAGGGGGAGTTTAATTTGGATGCCCCACCACTGCTATCAATCTTCCAAGTACTGCGGGGATTTGTGTATATCCCACTTTCTCAGTTCCACCTTGGAACTCGCAGCTCTCCGGCGCCCCCTTACCCTCAGGTCAGTCAGGGAACTGCACCTAGGATAATTGGTCGCCGGACGGGCTGCCTGTTGTGAACCGGCAATTAGGCTTCTGCAGTAAGGGAATTATCAATGCTGTGGCCGCAGACCCTTATTCAGCAATATAAGACCCTTCTGTACTGCCAGCAAGCCGCAATAGCCGTGCACAACGCGCTGCCACCAGTCACGGTTACTTAATTCACAGTGTTAAATTAAGAGGGTCCGTGGCAAAC
Source organism: Dendrobates tinctorius (assembly GCF_039654945.1). Lineage (NCBI taxonomy): Eukaryota > Metazoa > Chordata > Amphibia > Anura > Dendrobatidae > Dendrobates > Dendrobates tinctorius. Next base: position 15,086,989 of record NW_027361998.1, on the reverse strand, counting down.
CCCTTGAATTAGTAGCGATTATCTAACAAAGGCGTATAGTTCGATTCTTAGAGCATGGAGACAGATCTAAATAATTTCATTTATTTTCCGAAAGAGGACAGTGATTACAGATAAAAGTTGCTATAAAATTGAGACATAAAATATGTACAGTACAGGTATAAAATAAAAGTGGAGAAAACAAAGAGATTACACTCACAGTTCCATATTGTTCCTTAGGCAGACCATGTGGCTTTAAGGTGGGTGGAGGCGGAGCTGCACTTCTCCGCTCATCTGAGCTCTTGTCAGCACGGACTCTGCAGCTGTTCTGTGCTGGTTTGCCCAGGGAAGGCCTTATAGGCTTTGCTTTGTGACATCACGGAGAGATGCATTCTGGGTTGATCCCTCCTCTCTCATCCGAGTTATGTTTTGGCTACAAAACTTAGATTAGCTATAACTTTATGGGAGAAGCTGGTATGGACTCATCAGTGGTATCATGTTACCCAGCGTAATGAGCCTATCAAGAAAACATCAAACATCTATGCGATATGACCGTCCATTTGGGCGCAAATCATATCTCAGGTTCTGGACATCCGAGAGTTTTGCAACAGGCACCACAGCGAAGCTGGGTCTGCTCGGATCGCAGAAATATGATTTTCATATCTCTACTTGGTACGGTTTTCGCAGGGCAGGCTCTTAAAGTTTTTATTTCAAACAAAGACCTTTTTCCCGCATTTTTCTCTTTCAGCTGAGAGAAGCCAAATGGTGTGAGGAAGATGGTCTAGCTAATTAACATTCCTGCTCTTCCAGAGGAAGTGGCAGGGTTGATAAAACCTGGGGGGGAAGGAATTCCTACTACTGACAGTTTACAATGTCCTAGGATGGAGGATTTGTTAGCACATTGCAACAGAAAACATATCTTGCAGACATTGTACATCACAATGACATGAGTCACTTTATGTAGCAATAACTCCGGAACGTGTCAATATATGCCATTGACATGGAAATTGTTTTTTTGTAGCACATTATACTTTATGCTAATGGTAAACTTAAGGTGATATGTTTTGTGTTTACTTATACAAATATCATAAATTTGCCCAAAAATGTTTTTTTAAATTAACAATTTTCAAATTTTTAGCCAAAGTGCAAAAATCAACTCCATTCTGAATCAGTTTGGAATATCAGAAGCCGAAGGTAGATCAACCCCAGAGGAACCATCCTGCTTAAACATGGAAGGAGTAGATAATCTACTACCTAACAATGAGAAATATAGACAGGCAGTGGGGGCACGTCTATACATAGCAACAATGATTTGATGGGATATCGCATCAACAATTGAATTCTCTGCAGATATGTGGAAAATAATGCTCCAAAAAGACTAGATGCAGTTAAGAGAGTAGTTCAATATTTGAAAGAGACTCAAGATATAAATTTAAGAATATCTGCAACAGGAGATCTAAAACTCACAGGTTATGTGGATGCAGACTAGGCTGGTGACTTAAGTGATCACAAATCGACAAGCATGTATTTGTTCAAGCTTGGAGAAAGTTCAGTTTCTTGATCTAGCACAAAAAAAGATGTCTGTAGCCTTGTCAGCTGCAAAAGCAGAGTATGTGTCTGTGTAACGGAGGCCAGGGCTGTAGTCGTGGCTAACGGTGGCTGCTCTGGCGCACCCTGCACTCCAGCCACATAAACACAATGTCCCTTCTGTCGTGCACTTGGTGGTCCACTTACTTGCACATCAGAGTGCACTCCGGTCGGCTGGGACCGTTTCCTTTAAACATCACGCAAGGACAGGCAGAGTCCAAATCCAGTTTCAACCAAACAACTTTACTCAGTTCTTTACACAGCTCATCCAGTTTAGTCACAGAAACAGCACAAGATTCTTCAAAGAGTATAGCCTTTCCTTTCCCTGTGCTGTCCCTCGCTCCTCCACGAATATCGCAAGGTCTTACCGTCTCCTTTGGTATCACAGCTTCCTGACTGGCCAGACTAACCCGCTTCACCAGTGCC